>NW_022681469.1:75732098-78147325 GCF_009764315.1 Trachypithecus francoisi | reverse complement strand
TCTGAAAGGATCTATTTGAGAACCATAATTGCTACTATAGACCAAAAATAATAATAGTTTTACATGCACCTAGCAGGAGTAGGACATCCTCTTAAATTTTGGTCTGAGGAAGACTCATGAAAATTGATTGAGATGAGGCATCATTTAACAAGACCTGCAATCTTAAAGGGTCATATACGAAGATTGTAAGAAATGGGAAGGGTAACTAGGCAGACAGATTTAGCTTTATAATTCCTCCAGAAACCAAAGTCTTTCTGAACAGAAACCAACTCAAGGATAAAGCTTACCCACAGCATCCCTATGCAGAAGAGGGGATTTAAGGAAAAACCTAAAGTAAGGAATCAAAGGATCCTACCCTGAGCTCACAAAGTCCCTGCCCTGCAGTTCACCTCTGTCATTCTCAAGATTTTTGTTGTTTCACAACAAAACAAACAAAACCTGCACCAAACTGTTGTGTAAATTGAGACTCAGACCCAGGATTTACCATAAGACTCTGTTGCTTATGAAAATTGTACCATAGGGGCCGGGCGCGGTGGCTCAAGCCTGTAATCCCAGCACTTTGGGAGGCCGAGATGGGCGGATCACGAGGTCAGGAGATCGAGACCATCCTGGCTAATGCGGTGAAACCCCGTCTCTACTAAAAATACAAAAAACTAGCCGGGCGACCTGGCGGGCGCCTGTAGTCCCAGCTACTCGGGAGGCTGAGGCAGGAGAATGGCGTGAACCCGGGAGGCGGAGCTTGCAGTGAGCTGAAATCCGGCCATTGCACTCCAGCCTGGGCGGCAGAGGGAGACTCCGTCTCAAAAAAAAAAAAAAAAAAAGAAAATTGTACCATAGAAAGGAAGGAGGAGTACACATTAGTCAGAGACTGAGGATCACCCTAATGAACCATTTTAGGCTAATCAAGAGAAAACTATAGTTGCTGAAAAAGCTTGAGCTGAGTTATAATGAAAGCTATCCTTGGACCACATTCTGCCATGTATATAAGAAGCCATGAAATAGTTTATTTGACATTTGCTATTAGCTTGATGAAGCCCAAGCTCTCCATTCTTTAAGGTGCTCTGAACACCACCTTGCATGAAAGATTCTTTCAGGATAAATGCAAAAATATTTCAGAGTCATGATGTGGTGCCCTTAGACAAAACATCAGTCATTCAGAACCTGAAACCAATGGCTGATCCCAGGACTGTTTAGAGATCGGACTTAGGTGCTGTCCCTATGGGTACAAGCTGGAAGGCTCACGAGATTCACAGTTTTATTGAAATGGTTTTTGTCCAGTCGCCAACAAATTCCTCATTTTCTAGTCCAATGATAAAATTTTAGTTTTATTCTTTCTTGGTCCCAGTTTGATGCTATTGACCTATCCTAAAACTATTGAAACACTTTCCTCCATTGCTTCTAGTTCACCACTCTATGGGAATGTACTCTGGCTCCTGCGCTTACACTTTCATGGTATGTTTGGTTGATCATTCTTTCCTTACTTATCATTCTCTCCTTACTCCTAAAATACTGTCATCTCCAAGGCCTGCCCTTTAATTTCTACTTCTTTTGCTCTTGCAGAATGATTGTTTTTACTCTTTAAATATGCTGATGACTCTGAAAATCTGCCATTTCTGCACAATTATTATGTGCCAGGAACTGTTTATCTCTTTATACATTTTATTTATTTAAAATTTTACAACAACCTAATGGTTATTTTTAGCATCCCTGTTTTGCATGAGGACCAAAAAAGTGGCCTGTCTTGTTCAAGTCACAACTTGGAAGAGCTGGGATTTTATCTTAGATCTAACTACAAAATGGTTGCCTTAAACTTGGCATATGCCACTCAACATATTGCCTACCCAGATTTCCATCTTGAGCCTGAGACCAGGTCTTCACACAATTGGAGCACATTAGAGACATCAGTAAAAATGCTTTTAAATACAGTCTTTGTCCATCCTGATTCTCAGATGATAAAAATCTTGGCGGATGGTTTGATGCATGGATCTTTATATTCAGCTTTCTATTAGAACATCACCAGGATGCTTCCCAGGAACTTTGATTTTAACCTGAACAAAACCAAATCTACATTCTCCCAAATCTCCCCTTGTAGTTCTTATATTGTTAGTATATCATAATTCACACAGAGATAGACATTTAGGAGTCATCCAAGAGCCCTTCTCCTCTCTCACTTTTCTTATCCTTTTGGCTCCAACTCCTATAAAATTCATCCCAGAGATATCTGGACATCCCCACTGGTACTGCCATCATCTGTCACCTCCTAACCAGCCTCCTTATTTCTAGTCTCTCCGTACTCTAAGTGTGTCCTGCATCTTGCTGCTAAGGCCATTTTAGTTTTTCTAAGAAGTGTCTTTGGGTGACCATGTTAATAATTCTTTTATTATTTTCCATAAGGAAAATGAGGCAGAAAGAGGTTCAATATCTGGTCAAAATATCATCAAGTGAAAGCATCATGGCAGTTTAGTGGCACATTGGCCATTCTTGAATTTTACCTCTGCTGTTTAGCCTTTTGAACTATAGTTCGGATTTGAGTAGATACAGGTGATACTTCAGGAAATCATGAGAGAACACGGATAGGGAAATGGAGGGATAAATAAATGATTTCTGTTTTTCTCATTTTGAATTTTAATGTTTGAAAATAGAATTCCTAGAGTAATGTTCTGAAATGAAGAGAAACAAGGGATTAGTCATCTGGACTACATGTTAATTTAAAAATAAATTTTAAATAGTGGGCTTCACTACAAAAGCATAAACATTTGGGGATACATACACATTAATTGGTAATCTAGTTGTGTTTTTCAACTTGCGAGGCATAGATCCCGAATGGTTTAGGAATTATATAGCAAGGAGTTGGTGAATCTGAATGTTGCTGTCTCATTGTCTATAAATTGGAAAAAAGGTAACTGATACATCTGTGAAAATGATTTTTCAGATGTATAGAATGGCAAATGAAATACAAACTTAAAAGTGTAATAAAAGTCATAGTAGGTTGTTTCATTATGAGTTTTTCTATCAGTGGATACCTAAATACAACACTTCTCAAGTAAGCAATTTGTTTGCTATTTTGATGTTGGGAATGGGCCTCACATACCTGAAAAGGTTAAAAAGTATTGCTTTTTGACAAAAAAAAGAAGTAATTGGGAAAAGACTTCCTATTCAATAAACGGTGCTTGCATAGGTGGCTAGTCATATGCAGAAGATTGAAGCTGGACCCCTTCCTTACACCATATACAAAAATCAACTCAAAATGAATTAAAGACCTAAATGTATAACCAAAAACTGAAAACTCTAGGAGAAAATCTAGGTAATGCCATTCAGGACATAGGCATGGGCAAAGATTTTATGATGAAAACACCAAAAGCAATTGCAACAAAAACAAAAATGGACAAATGGGATCTACTTAAACTAAAGAGCTTCTGCACAGCAAAAGAAACTATCAACAGAGTGAACAGACAACCTACAGAATGGGAGAAAATTTTTTTCAATCTATCTGACAAACATCTGATATCAGAATCTACAAGGAACTTAAATTTACAAGAGAAAAACAAACAACCCCATTAAAAAGCGTGCAAAGGACATGAACAGACACTTCTCAAAGGAAGACATGCATGCAGCCAACGAACATATGAAAAAAAGCTCAACATCACTGATCATTAAAGAAATGCACATCAAAACCACAGTGAGGTACCATCTCACTGCAGTCAGAATGAGTTTTACTAAAAAGTCAAAAAACAAAAGATGCTGGCAAAGTTGCAGAGAAAAAGGAACACTTTTACCCTGTTGGAGTGTAAATTAGTTCAACCATGAAAAACAGTGTGACAATTCCTGAAAGACCTGGGGCAGAGATACCATTTGACCCAGCAATCCCATTACTGGATATATAACCAAAGGAATATATATCATTCTACTATAAGATACATGCACGTGTATGTTTATTGCAGCATTCACAATAGCAAAGACATGGAATCAATCTAAATGTTCATCAGTGACAGACTGGATAAAGCAAATTTGTACATATACACCATAGAATACTATGCAGTCATAAAAAGGAATAAGCTCATGTCCTTTGCAGGGACGTGGGTGGATCTGGAAGCCATTATCCACAGCAAACTAACACAGGAACAGAAAACCAAAGGCTGCATATTATCACTTATAAGTGGTAGCTGAATGATAAGAACACGTGAACACACGGCAGGGAACAACACAGTAGGGCCTGTTGACAGTGCAGGGGCAGGGAGAACATCAGGAAGAATTGTCTATGGATGCTGGGCTTAATACCTAAGTAATGGTATGATCTGTACAACCAACCACATGGCACACATTTACCTATGTAACAAACCCGCACGTCCTGTACATGTACCCTTGAACTTAAAAGAAAAGTTGGAGAATAAATAAATATTTTAAAAGATGGATTAAAGACTTAAATGTAAAACCAAAACCATAAACCCTTGGAAGGCAACCTAGGCAATACCATCCTGGATCTAGTAATGGGCAAAGATTTCATGACAAAGACATCAAAAGCAAACACAACAAAAGTAAAAAATTGCAAATGAGATCTAATTAAACTTAAGAGCTTCTGCACAGTGAAAGGAACTATCAACAGAGTAAGCAAATAACCTACAGAAGGAGAGAAAATATTTGCCAACTATGTATTCAACAAAGGTCTAATATCCAGCATCTATAAGGAACTGACATTTATAAGAGAGAAACAAGGCTGGGCGCAGTGGCTCACGCCTGTAATCCCAGCACTTTGGGAGGCCGAGGTGGGTGGATCACCTGAGGTCGGGAGTTTGAGACCAGCCTGACCAACATGGAGAACCCCATATCTACTAAAAATACAAAAAATTAGCCGGATGTGGTGGTGCATGCCTGTAATCCCAGCTACTTGGGAGGATGAGGCAGGAGAATCGCTTGAACCCAGGAGTCAGAGGTTGCAGTGAGCCAAGATTGCACCGTTGCACTCCAACCTGGGCAACAAGAGTGAAACTCTGTCTCAAAAAAGAAAAGCAACCACCTTAAAAAGTAGGGGCAAAGGACATGAACAGTCACTTTTCAAAAGAAGACATACATGTGGCCAACGAATATATGAAAAAAAGCTCAATATCACTGATCATTAGAGAAATGCAAATCAAAACCACAATGAGATACCATCCCACACCAGCCAGAATGGTTGTTACTAAAAAGAAAAAAAAAAAAAAAAATAGGCCGGGCGCGGTGGCTCAAGCCTGTAATCCCAGCACTTTGGGAGGCTGAGACGGGCAGATCACGAGGTCAGGAGATCGAGACCATCCTGGCTAACACGGTGAAACCCTGTCTCTACTAAAAATACAAAAAACTAGCTGGGCGAGGTGGTGGGCGCCTGTAGTCCCAGCTACTCGGGAGGCTGAGGCAGGAGAATGGCATGAACCCGGGAGGCGGAGCTGGCAGTGAGCTGAGATCCGGCCACTGCACTCCAGCCTGGGCGACAGAGTAAGACTCCGTCTCAAAAAAAAAAAAAAAAAAAAAAAAAAAAATAACAGATGCTGGTGAGGTTGCAGAGAAAAGGGAATCTTTACACACTGTTGGTGGGAGAGTAAATTAGTTCAACTATTGTGGAAAGCAGTATGGTGATTCCTCAGAGAGCTAAAAGCAGAATTACAATTTGACCCAACAATCCCATTACTGGGTGTATACCCAGAGGAATATAAAACATTCTACATAAAGACATGTGCATGGGAATGTTCATTGCAGCACTATTCACAATGGCAAAGACATGAAATCAACCTAAATGCCCATCAACGACAGACTGGATAAAGAAAATGTGGTACATATACACCATGGAATATTATGCAACCATTAGAAAAGAATGAGATCATGTCTCGTTCCTATGAGATTCCTATGGATCATTCCATCCATAGGAATATGGATGGAGCTGGAGGCTATCATCTTTAGAAACTATCACAGGAACAGAAAATATATTATTAGTTTAATGAAAAAATTAAACCCTAACTTTCTCCTCTGACAATCTTAATCATAACCTCTACACGAAGGAAAAGGGGTTAGTCTGGTCTCTAGCCACAAGTCTAACTTTCAGCAGCTAAAAACCCCATTCATCTCTCCTTAATGTGTTCAAGAAGAGCAAAGAGATCAGTATTACTGGGATGTAATGAACTAGGGAGAGGGAAGTCAGAGACAGTTGGAAGGCAATGGAGGTGGATGTTGTCAAGTTTTGGACTAACAATTCGACTCTGATTTTCTGGGGGCCTGTTACTCCAGGGCTCCTGATTCCTAGTTCAGAATCTATAAACAGCATCTATGACTGCACAGGGCATATCTATGTCTGGACAGGGCACAACCTGGAAATGCTTAGGGGAATTCTGTTTGAAGAAAGCTTTTGTTAATTTAACACACATTGTGTTCAGGGACCTGGTCTAGATAATCTTACATTCATTGTTTTATTTAACACTGTAAAATTATACATTCCTCGCCCATGAAAATGTCCAGTTCATCTGTCTCTTTCACTCCCATACTTCTCTCCCATAGCCTGTGACCAAGACTCTAATCATCACTCCTGTTATTGCTCTCAAAAATTAGGTCACTTATGGCTTTACTTATTTCCCTTCCAACTTAAAATATTCAAGCTCTATTAGCTAGTTTAGATTGGGTTATGTTGTAGTTACAAATGATCCCAAGTCTCAGACACTTACAACCAGAAAAGTTTGTTTGCACACTCCAGCTACATATTGATCATGGTAGGTTGTGACCCTTCTCTGCATAATTTTCATTCTGGGTCCTTGGCTGGGGGAGTTCCTCCTACCTGGAATACTGGCAGAGGAAAACAGTTGGTGTTGAGCTACATCATGGTTCTTAAAATTTCTGCTCACAAGTGACACCTGTCACTTCTGCTCACGTTTCATTGGCAATAGCAAGTCACCTGGCTATGCTGATATCAGTGGGCTAGATATAGCATAATCCTCTCCCAGGGAGGGGCACTGCATATTTTTGAGCAATAATAGAACATACCAAAAGTGCATCCCTATGGAGGCACACTCACTGTACCTGTCCTCCTGAGCCCTCTTATCCTTCTTCCACACACACTGTGCCAAACACAGAACCTGGATCCATTCCCCCGATGTCTTGACTCTGGCTCTCAGACTGGCCCAAGTTATTGGAGGCTCTGCCCTCTCTGACGGCGCCAGTCCACATTCATGCTTGGGTTTTCCTCCTTTGCTGGACCACCATGATGCCCATCCATCTTTTCTTTTTCCCCTCATTAACTCTGATATTTGTCTGTTATTTTCAAGTTCACGCTCGCAACACTCCAACCCTTCAGTACCTGCAGAAGATGAGCCTCCTGCTTTTTATGGAAAACGGGCCTATAAGTATGAATTCTTCTAAAACTTGTAAACCCTTCTCTGCATTCCTTTTCCCCTCTCTGCTCTGCTTTTCTCCACAGCACTTATTTATCATCATCGACATACTTAGCTTATAAATCTTGTATGTTGGTTAACATTAGATGTCAACTTGATTGAATTGAGAGCTGCCTAGAGTATTGTTCCTGTTCCTGAGTGTGTTTGTGAGGGTGTTGCCAGAGGAGACTGACATTTGAGTTGGTGGACTGGGAAGGAAGACCCACCCTCAAGGTGGCTGGGCACCAGCCAGTCAGCTGCCAGAGCAGCTAGAACAAAGCAGACTGAAGAAGATGGGATAACCTTGCTAGCTGAGGCTTCTGGCTTAGAAGCCTCTTTTTTTCTTCTTCCCGTGCAGTAAGCTTGCTTCCGTTCCTCCTGCCTTTGGACATCAGACTCCAGGTTCTTCCGCCTTTGGACTCTAGGACTTGCAACAGCGGCTTCCCCGAGGCTGTCAGGCCCTCAGTCTCAGACTGAAAGTTGCACTGCAGGCTTCCCTGGTTTTGAGGCTTTTGGACTTGGACTGAGCCAAATGAATATATACATAATCCATGTTTAATTGTGGGACTTTGCCTTGTAATCGTGTGAGACAATTCTCTCTAATAAACTCCCTTTTACATATATGTGTATCCTGTTGGTTCTGATCCTCTGGAGAACCCTAATACATCTTGTTTATTTTTTCTCCGCTGCCTTTTCTCTTCTTCTAGGCTTACCTAGACCACCACCATTCCTTCCCCCTTTCCTATTCTGAAGTAAAAGTTGTTTTTTCTCGCTTAGTGCATGGTATTGTGCCCATTTCCCATGGCTTCCCTCAGTCCTGCTCTGTTTATTCTTCTGGCTCTCTTAAGAGGAAATTCCTGCCTCTTCCTTGGCTTTTTCCAATTGGTCTACATACTGGTTTCTGTTGTTCCTAGAGACACACTGAGATGTTTCACGTCTCACTGTCACTTCTTAGAAGGGCTCTCTCTACCTCGTCTGCCTGCCGAGCAACCTCTTGGGGAGACACAGGTACTCCTGAGTCATTGAACTTGAGCTGTTTGGTGTTGGCATGTTAATTTATCTTCTTACACCACCTCCCACTTCCTTAACGTCAAAAGACAAGAATAATTATTATTTTTCATGGTTGATGTGAAGAGTACAAATAACTTATACAAAATGCATTGCAGTTAGGAGAGAATAAATGGCAGTGAATGCCCTTATTAATGTTATTCTATCAGTATCAGCTCAGATACCATCTGTTCTGTGAGCTCAACTCTGAATCATATCTAGTTCTTCCCTGGGTTCATTGTGATCTATTCTTAACTGCTTTAAAACAGCAATTATTCTGATTCTAATTAGTGATCCTTCCTAGTAAAATTTTAATTTTTTAGATCTCTTTCTCCCATCCCTGCCCCAGCCTTAGCAGTATTTTCTTATTTCTTTTTGTGGGTACAGGTTAAATCACTGGTCTTCTTTCACTTGTGGCTAAATAAATGTTTTGCTGGAAAAGTAAAGAGTTCCCAGTTCCATGAAATCTATAGTTCTACAAAATGAATATATACATAATCCATGTAAATATTTCACTTTTAAAACAATCTTTAAATATTTAGATAAAATTTAATTTGTGCATGTGTGTATGTGTGTGAGACCAGAGATGGTGGGGGGTGGGGGGGGTCTCACTATGTTGAGCAAGCTAGTCTTGAACTCCTGGCCTCAAGCCACCCTCTTGCCTTGGCCTTCCAAAGTGCTGGAATTGCAGGCGTGAACCATTGCACCCAAACTCACTTTTTGTTTTTGTCTCACACATCCGCGTGAAGAGACCACCAAACAGGCTTTGTGTGAGCAACAAGGCTGTTTATTTCACCTGGGTGCAGGCTGGCTGAGTCCGAAAAGAGAGTCAGCAAAGGGTGGTGGATTATCGTTAGTTCTTATAGGTTTTGGGATAGGCGGTGGAGTTAGGAGCAATGTTTTGCGGACAGTGGGTGGATCTCACAAAGTACATTCTCAAGGGTGGGGAGAATTACAAAGAACCTTCTTAAGGATGGGGGAGAGATTTGTAAAATGTAGATAAAGACCTATTTTCCCACATTGCTTTCCCTCATTGCTCTCAGGTTTAAAATACATCAATTAGGATACAGCAAAGTCTGTTTGATACTGAAAACTTTCCAGCAAGAATAATCCTTAGAACAAGTCATCTCTCATCTTTGCTCTTGCCTGTAACTACTAAGTGACTACTCCATCTTCTGCGCTTAGGGCTTTTAAATTGTTGGCATTTTTTATTTAGCCGGGAATGCGTTGTATGGGGATATCAAACCTGCATGCTCCCCAAACATTGACTGTAGTCTGATCATAGTAGGTCGTGCACATATAATTTTACTATTTCTCAATTTATTTCAGTGCTGATATAATTAGTAAAATACGATTTAAGAGTGTTATGATACTCTTTTAAATCGTGATGTCTTTTCTTCATCAAAGAGATACTTAAAAGCACATAATCATCTTGTGGAGGCAGGTTGACAAAATCCTTTTTGAGATTCTAAAAGGAATCTTTGTACTTAAAAGTTTAAGGACCACTGATATATTTTGGCTTCATGTATCAATCAGATTTAGATTTTATTTTATTGTTTTAGAGATGGGGGTCTCCCTTTGTCGCCCAGGCTGGAGTGGAGCTCACCGCAGCCTCAAACTCCTGGGCTCAAGCTATCCCTCTGCCTCAGCCTCCTGAGTTGCTGGGACTACAAGGGTGTGTCACTATTTTTTGTAGAGATGTGATCTCGCTGTGTTTCCCAAGCTGGTCTTGAACTCCTGGTTTCAAGTGATCCTCTTGCCTTGGCTTCTCAACATGTTGAGATTACAGGCGTGAGCCACCACTCCTGGCCCCGATTTATTAATAGATTTTATAAGGACATTTTAGGCCTCATGCATCAATTTCTTAGAACAAGCTTTTCTCTGCACTGCATACTAAATCAGACGGTAGTGCGACAAATAAACGGTGATGATTTCCCTAAGAACAAATCAAGTACAGAAAACTCCCTAACTGTCAGAACAGCAGGTAGTCTGGACGGATCTCTGAGGCTATCCTTAAACAGGTGCACTGACACGCAAGGTGCTGGAAACAAAAGAGCTCCTCCTTGCGCCCTCCCGCCGCCCCACTTAGTCCTGCTCCGCCCGGGCCACCCCGTGGCCCCGCCCCTATGCGCGCTGGTTGGTCCTCGCAGGCATGATGAAACTTCCCGCACGCATTACAGGAGCCAGGTTGGCATAAGCGCCCGCAGTCTAGCCGCCCGGCACGCTGTCCGCTGCCTGGCCTCCGCTCACCGTATCTCCTTGACTTGCTTACGCCCAGGTGAGCCGGACCCTGCGCCCCGCGCCCTGCGCCCAGCGCCAGCACCCTCCTCGTGTGCCCTGCGGCTGCTCCGGGAGGAGGGGGAGGAGGATGCGCTCTTAAGCCTGGCACCCGGCAGACGCGGTTCGGGGGCGCCTGCTGATGCTACGGCTCCTGCGGTAGAGAGGGCGGGGCGGACGCCTGGCGATTGTTGCGCAACTGGCAGCTAGCTGAAGGACCTCTCTGTACTGGTCCCCTGAGGCATCAAGAGGGAACCGCGTCCGGGAGGCCGGGCTGCTCCGCAGAGAAGGCAGCGGCGGTCTGAGCCCCTGTAAATGTTATATGTGTACTTTTTTTTACTATGTGGCGTCGAAGCCTGTGGACATTTTCGCAGGCCGGGTCCCTGCGGCGGAGGGGTCGACCGTGCTGGTGGCCAGGGCGCAGTCAGGCGTTGCGTGGTCCTGATCTAGGAAGAAGAGACTCTGGCTTTATTACCGCCTCGGTGTCTGTGCTTTCCCCTTCAACTGCCCCCGTCCTCACCTGGACCCCTCACCTTCCTCCTCCTCTCACCCCCCCACCCCTGCCAGTCCCCACCCCTCTCTGTAGACTGCAAGACTTAACAAGTGACTTGCCGAGCAAACCCTGCCGAGAATAGGTCTGTTTAGGGACACAGGCGGCCAAGTACAGAAAAAGGCAGAAGAACTAGCGTGCCTTTTTCAGTGGATGTCATTTTACAGGGCTGGCTTCAGATGATTGTTATAGTTTTAAATAAAAGGACAGTTTTCTTATCGGCCCTTGGCCTACATTATTTCTTTACTGTCCATTGCCCTGGGCGCTTGACTAATAATTTAACAGCATTTTTTGTTTTTTTTTTTTAATTTTTAAATCATGATTCATAGCATTGCTGTAAGAGTAATTAGAGGTAAAATAGAGCTTGAGCCTGTCTGTAGTTGGTTACCTACTGACATCTTAACATAAAAGTAAGGTGAGAGGGTGAAGTTTTAAGTAACGTTAAGTGGAATAGAAATTAAATGCCCTGAAACTGCCATGTCCGGTTCGGTAGGCGCTAGCTACCTGTAGCTGTTGAGCACTTGAAATGCTGGCTAGTCCTAATTGAGGTGTGTTGTGTTAAATACACTGGATTTTGTCGTTGGAGTAGGAAGAACAGTGTAAAATATCTGCTCGATATTTTTTTATATTGATTACATACATGTTAAAATGATACTATTTGGGACATATTGAGTTAAGTATATTTAAAATTAATTTCACCTTTTTCTTTTAATGGGGCTACTAGTATATTTAAAATTACATACGTGGCTCACATATTTATTGGACAGCACTGCTCTAGAAGTTTAAGAAGAAATAAGAAAAATGTTGAGAACAGGTCGCGGTAGTAGGAACTTTGCCCTTCTATAAGACCGATTCCAATAAAAATAATAGGTTATAGTTTTAATTGGCCTTTTCCTACTAGAAAAAATAAGTGTACTTTACATGCCCCTTTGTTCTCCCTCTTTCCCCTCCAGTTTAGTGTTTAGCGTGTATTTATTATAGCAGGATTAATACAGGGATTCACTAATCAGCGTTAAGAAAACTTAGGTAAATGATTCCCTGATGACCACACTTGATTTTCAAAGCACTTTCCTAACCCATTTTTAACTGGTATAGAGTCAAAGGCAGATGGCTTATTAGTAGTCATCTCATTTAAATCTTATGGAATTTTTCCAGTAAATCTCAAATAATTTATTATAGGCTATTTGGGCTATTTGGTCAAGTGCATGGAAGGGACAGCATAGGACATGTGGTACTTCATTTCCAAATTGCTTGAGATGATTTTCATTATAACCATATATTATTTGGCTCTGGTTTTCTGGAAAAGCCAGCTAAACCTTTGATTCTTTTAGATATAAATGAAATATCACCAAAGGATTGCTCAAAGTGACTTATGCAACTTGATATATTTTTTTCCTTAGGGTGTTTATCCCAAATTATCTGGGCATTTGCTGCAATTTGCAGTTTTTTTAAAAAAACACCAAAATAGTTATTTTTCAAGTTAGAGATGTTTTCATAAAAACAGTCATTTTGAGCTGGCAGCAGCCAAATAAAGTAGCCCTTTATTTCACAGTTGAGAATTTGAAATTGGAAAGTAATTAACATATGTAAGGATGACTTACTTGCTTCCTGGCTTATAGGGATGAGCCAAGTTTTTATTAGGGATGTTGTTGCTGTATATGTCCCACCTAATTTGCTTCCTTAGTGAACAATACAACTTTGAGACAGAAATATTTGAGAACATTTTTGTCACTTAGGACATTTTGATAGTGAACATTTTGTATCTTCTATTAACTTAAAATGTTTTATTTGTTATAAAGCCAGGATATCTGATATCAAATTAAATTGTTTTCTTTTCCCTTTAGATTTTCTTCAATCACATCTGAATAAATCACTTAGAGGTAACCTAGATGTAATATAGTGAAATGCTTAAAAGAGCTGTGTATCTTAGTATTACACTTAACAGCAGTATGATTTTCTGTTGTACCCATTATATTGTACCTGCAGCTAGTTTGGATAAAGAGAGGGCATTTAACTGTCAAGACAACCTGAGAGGAGACTCTAGTAATCTGGAAAGTCTCTTGGATCTTTGAGGGATTTTGGGATGGAGAGAGTGGGGCCGGGATCTCTGGCTAGGCTGGAGCCAGCCTGGATTTGTATCTATATCTTGGAAGCAAACTTAGAATGCAGAGACAGATGTGGCCTGGATGCTGCCAGCTCTAGCCAACCACTAAATCCTAAGATGGGAGAGATGCAGGCTTTGACTAGGTGCTAAGCTGCTGTAGCCCATTGAATGTAGAGGTCACTATATTTTCTGAATACCTGTAAGTAAATTAAATCATTCTCTACTCCCGTGTGCCTGCCAACCTAATGGGGAATCCCTATAGAAAAGATGGTTTAATTTTAGTCTTTGAAGTGATTTATGCATGTTTCTGAAATCAAGATTTAATGCAGACTTGGATTGGATATTGAATATTTTTGATTTATCTGCTTTTATCTCCACAGAGAGCTTATAGCTTCATTGCACCATGTGTGGCATTTGGGCCCTGTTTGGCAGTGACGACTGCCTTTCTGTTCAGTGTCTGAGTGCTATGAAGATTGCACACAGAGGGCCGATGCATTCCGTTTTGAGAATGTCAATGGATACACCAACTGCTGCTTTGGATTTCACCGGTTGGCAGTAGTTGACCCGCTGTTTGGAATGCAGCCAATTCGATTGAAGAAATATCCCTATTTGTGGCTCTGTTACAATGGTGAAATCTACAACTATAAGAAGGTAAGGAGAAAGAAACCAGATGTCTGGATGTGATTAAACTTAAGAGTTTGTTGGTCACGATGATATTACATATTCTGTATCATGCTTTTTACTTTGCAAGGCACTCTATATTCGTTATCTCATGTGCTCTAAGTATGTAAATGGGAACTGATGAATAAAAAGGTGAGTGAAATAACATCGTCACAAAAGAAGTGATAAAAATGAGAATTACAGTTCAGTTTCTTTGACTCTTAGAATTTTTTCTCCTTCTCCCCAGCTTTTCATTTTGAAAAAATTTCTAACATACAGAAAAGAACAGAACAGCGAGCACCTAGATTGAATAGTCATTAATGTTTTGCCATATTTGCTTGATTTTTTTTTACACACACACACACACAAACACACACACACACATTTTTGCTGAATCATTTGAGAGTACAGTGCAGATATTATGATACTTACTCCTAAATATATAAGCATTTGTCTTCTAAGAATAAGGATATTCTTCTACATAACATCAATACCATTATTAAACCTAAGAGTCCATAACCCACCTAATATCCAGTTTATTCTTAAATGAAATTTCCCTAAGTATCCCAAGAATTTTTTTTTTTTTTGAGACAGAGTCTCACTCTGTCACCCAGGCTGGAGTGTAGTGGCGTGATCTCGGCTCACTGCAACCTCTGCCTCCCGGGTTCAAGCAATTCTCTTCCCTCAGCCTCCCAAGTAGCTGGGACTACAGACACCTGCCACCATGCCCAGCTAATTTTTTGTATTGTAGTAAAGACGGGGTTTCACCATGTTGCCCAGGGTGGTCTGGAACTCCTGAGCTCAGGCAATCTGCCCACCTTGGCCGCTCAAAGTGTTACCAAGAATATCTTTATAGCTGGTTTTTGTTTGTTTTGAGCTAGATTTCATTCAAGGTTCATGCATTTGGTTGTGATGTTTCTTGGTATTTTTTGAGACTTCTTGATAGATAACCTGTCATGCATTGATAAGAGGTTTATATCCTAATCACATTTTGGACATTTTTTATCTCTGAACAATAGCTTTTGTCATTGTTTGTTGCCTGCTCATAGGAACACTCTTAATAACAGTCTTCTCATTTAAAAAGTTTTAAAATAGTTATCAGGAGATTCCTTTTACACATTTCTTTATGCCTTTATTAAGGGCCTACTATGCACCAGACATCATTTTTCTAGGTGATTGGAGATGAAATGGTGAAAAGGAAAGGCAAGAATGGACTTTCCTGCTAGTGGGAGGTAGAAGAAGAGAGTATTAAAACTTTTCTCTTTCTGAGTCAAATCAGTGTCATATACGTGAGAATGCCAGGTGGTGGTATGGCATTGTCAGCTTGGCTTTCCCCTTAAATGAAATAGGAAACGCCCTGCTTCCTTAAACAGTGTTGTTTCTTTTTATTAAAAAGTTACAAGAAGTTAAATATTTTGAAAATAATTAATTTCTATTCTGAATTAGCCGAATGTTTTATTTGTAAAAATAGAGAAGTTTGTTCCACAAGCATCTAAGCTTATGTAGTTGGGTCAGCTAGCAAACTGTCTAATGAGCAGAATGTATATTTTAGGCTTATATAAAGTATTCAAACCCCCCCCCCATACCTCCTTTTTGGTAAAAATAAAGTTTACCACTACAATAAAATACAGCCAGAGGTGTGCTGGGAGTAGAGGGAGACTGAATGAAAAACAGGAGGAATGGGGTCAAGGCTAGAGCAAAGAGCAGGACCTCTCCCTGCAGGGGAGTATCAGGGGCCTGCAGCCAAGTCAGATGACAGCATGACTTCAGGAGGTAAGATTTGAGGGCTTTTATCTAAGATGCAGCATTGGAATTTGGTTTCAGGGGAGTAGGAAGTGATACATCCGTTACCCAAAGGACCCTTCTCCTTTTTAAGTAAATTACCTGCAAAGTTTAGGCCAAAGAGGTGGGCAAGGTAGATTTTGGGAGCTGTTGCTTGCTAATATCAGTGAATGCTTTATAGTCACTAACCCTTCAGGCAGTTCAGCCCAGAACAGTCAGCAGAAGACTGTTTCCAGACCCCACCTGCTAGTTATAGATCATCCCTGATAGAGCAGAGGGGGTGACCAGGTAGTGACTTTACAGTCACTGGAGGCAAAGCCCATTTTTGGACAGTTCAGTGAGGACTTATAGACAAAAGATCCACAAATGATGGAGTGAGCTGCATGGAGGGTGAAGCATGTTTATGGGTCATGCACATACATAATAGGTTTACTTTTGAAATTTGAAAGCATGTTTTAAGCTTATCTAGGATTTCCACCTGATTTAAACCTCTTCTTTCTCTAATATCAGCCAAAAACCTGAGTACAAAGTTCAAAGAGGAATATATCAAGGACTTTTCATCCTCATAGTTTGCCAGCGATGGTAGAGAGTGTCAGAATTGGGGAGTAGCCTAATCAAACCTTCTTGCTCTGCATGCAGTGGCAGACAGTCCCTTTGCTGTTCCTTTGGGGCATGCAGACTAATAAAGTGCCACCATCATTTTGTCTATAAGTAAGGAGTAGCTTTAATGCTACTGCAGTGGTGGAAGCACTGGGCATTGTCGTCCACCCCTGGGGACCAGCCGCTTTGTTTTGGATCATGTATCTGTTATTGTGATGTAGCCATTTATTTTTCATGGAATGGTGCCAAATGATGTTTGTCCCTTTGCTTTACATTTTTATAGCTAGGACTTTGAAGCTGAACTGGAGGAACTTCTTAGCCAATACTATCTTCTCAAACCAAAATTTTTAGTTGCAGAAGACACGTTTTTTTAGTGTCATGGCAACCAGGCAACCTGTTATCTTAACTTACATTTAGAGGTTGAGCATCCCTAATCTGAAAATCTGAAATTTGAAATGCTCCAAAATCTGAAACTTTTTGAGCACTGACATAATACTACATGTGCATTTTGATGTCACAGTCAAAATGCAGGTGTAAAACACACAGTTTATTTGGTGTGTCCTAGGGAAAAAAGACCCTCTCAGCCCCCTTCAGCTGCAGTATAACTTTTCTACA
The DNA here is from genome assembly GCF_009764315.1 of Trachypithecus francoisi. Taxonomy (NCBI): domain Eukaryota; kingdom Metazoa; phylum Chordata; class Mammalia; order Primates; family Cercopithecidae; genus Trachypithecus; species Trachypithecus francoisi. The sequence continues at coordinate 78,130,302 of NW_022681469.1, read as the reverse complement.
CATGCCCAGATTTCCCCGTGCAAGCATGCCCACAAAGGGTAATAGAATGGCATATGCAAGCTGGACACACCAATGGCAGGATCCAGGATCCCCACAGATGGGACCTCTGCGCATTACCCATTGTGTATTTTTGCTTATTTTCTGCTCTGTGGTGTTAAGATACTGAAAATGTCAAAAAGACCTGTAGATATTTATTTGAGCAGCAATGATAAGGAAAAGTAGAAACATAACACAGAAAGTCAAGCTATAGGAGAAATTGGACTGTAGTGTAAAGGTTTAGATTACATGATGAAAATGTGTGATAGAGATCTTGAAAGGCTGGAGCTACCTGCATTCATAACAGAACAAGAGGTCATGTCAGTTTATAAAATCGAAGGGAGACTTCCAAGACAGAAGCCGTTGTTAATGAGGCAGATGACTCTGGAGAAACACTTAAAAAAGTCATTTGGCCGAGTGCCTCCTCAACCTCAGAGGACCCGCTTCCTGGTTGCTCAGCTGCTTCTGATATTTCTTCTCACCTAAAAAAGGAAAAAAAAAATACAGTGTACAGTAACCTTTTAATCAAAACACAGCATTGTCGGTGGAGTCTGAAAGCCTGCCATTGTTTGTACAGCTGTTTAACTGCTGATACAGGTATTCTGGTGATACTACTATGCTACTTATTATTTTCTTACTGTGTTAATGGTAGGTCATATTTTTTACTTATGTATGAATAAGTGTATGAAAATGATTGCTCTTTAGTAGCATATAAATTCAGAGTCAGGAATGATGGTCAATGATGTCAAACAGCCACAGATTTGCCACATGGTAGCTGAGATAGTGACACCTTTGCTTTCTGATGGTTCCATGTACACAAACTTTGTTGCATGCACAGAATTATTCGAAATATTATATAAAGTTACCTTTAGGCCATGTGTATAAGATATATGAAACATAAATGAATTTCATGTTTAGACTTGGGTCTCATCCCCAAGATATCTCACATATATGCAAATATTCCAAAATCCAAAACACAACACTTCTGGTTCCAAACATTTCAGATAAGGGAGACTCAATCTGAATATATATGTATTACATACATAGTATGTATATAATATGCATTTCCATCCCTCCACAGATTACTGTTCTGGCACATTCCCATTATATTCTGTTTATCAGACTGCAACTAAAATTTTCATGGGTTCAGCTTTATGTTGGACAGAATTTGCAGATTATGAGTTGAAACAAACCCTAGTTTGATAATGCTGTGATTCTCTTAAATCACCAAAGTGCATGAAAGGATTATAGAGCTCAGAAATACTGAAGCAACTTTGCAATAAAAAATTATTAGTGAATGTACAAGGAATCTAACATTTTGGTTTTGCTATTGCTTCATAAGATGCAACAGCATTTTGAATTTGAATACCAGACCAAAGTGGATGGTGAGATAATCCTTCATCTTTATGACAAAGGAGGAATTGAGCAAACAATTTGTATGTTGGATGGTGTGTTTGCATTTGTTTTACTGGATACTGCCAATAAGAAAGTGTTCCTGGGCAGAGATACATACGGAGTCAGACCTTTGTTTAAAGCAATGACAGAAGATGGATTTTTGGCTGTATGTTCAGAAGCTAAAGGTAATAATAAATTTTTCTATAGACTTTCATTATTGTCTTGGTTGTATGTTTTCTTTTAAATTATATTTGAAAATCTCTTAGAGAGCAATCCAGAATTTTACAAGTGACTAATTAAGTTATGAGTCTTTACCTTTTATTAAAAAAACAGTGGAGTTGTACTCTCCTTTTCAGCACTTAAATTCTGTAATACTTGAAGGATGATTCTTTAGTGCAGTCATTTATTTTTTGCTATGCTAATATGCTCTACGTCTAGCTTGATCCTAAGTGTAGTTTTAAGTTTTCCTGTGTCATCCTATAATGGTAGGGTTGACTCTGCGATTATTGCACTGTGGTACTTTGCTGCAGTTATAGTACAGCAGATATTAGGATTTCTAAAACAGCTTTATTGATAATTCACATACCGTGTAATTCACCCACTTGAAGTATGCAGTTTGGTGGTTTTTAGTGTATTCACAGATGTTGGTAACCGACACTCCAGTCAGTTTTAGAATTGTTTTTCCACCTCAAAAAAAAAAGAAAAGAAAAGAAAAGAAAATCCTATGCCCTTTAGCTTAGTTATTGCTGGCAGGATCAACTAGGTTTTTTGTTTTTGTTTTTGTTTTTGATTTTGGAGATGGGGTCTTGCTCAGTTGCCCAGCCCAGGCTGGAGTGCAGTGGTTTGAACATAGCTTAGTGCAGCCTTGAGCTCCTGGGCTCAAGCGATTCTCCCACCTCAGCCTCCCTAGTAGCTAGGAGTATAGGCATGCATCACAACTCCCTGCGTCCTGTGCCCTTTAGCTTTGAATTCCATCTCTCCATATCCATCATCTGCACCCCCGCAGTTGTAGCCCCAGCAATCACCAATCTTTCTGCCTCTGGATTCCCTATTCTGTATGTTTCATATGAATGGGATTATATATCATATGGGCTTTTGTGACTGGATTCTTTCACTTGGCATAGTGCTTTCAAGATTTGTCTATGCCGTAACATGTATCAGTACTTACTTTTTATGTCCAAATGATACTCCGTTACATGGATACACTGCATTTTGTTTATCCACTTGTCAGTTGATGGACATTTAGGACATTGTTTACCCCTTTTGGCTATTACGAATAATGCTGCTATAAACATTGGTGTGCAAGTTTTTGTGTAGACATTTCTCTTGGGTGTATATCTAGGAGTAGAATTGCTGGCACACATGATAACTATGTTCAGTTGAAGAACTACCAGATTATTTTTCGAAATGGCTGCATTATTTTTTATTCCCTCCAGCGGTGTATTAAAATTTCAGTTTCTCCATATCTTCACAAACACTTACTGTGTGACTTTTTAATTCTAGCCATCCTAGGGTATGTGAAGTGGTATCTCATTGTGATTTTGATTTGTATTTTCCTGTTGACAGTGATGTCCAGCATCTTATCTTATGCTTATTGGCCATTTGTGTATCTTCTTTGGAGAAATATTTGTTCAGATCCTTTGCCATTTTTTTTCCTGCTAGGGATCATTTTATTTGAAAAACATAATAGACTTTATTATTTTTTTTTGAGCAGTTTTAGAAAAAATTGAGAGGAAAGTGCAGAGAGTTCACACATGTTCCCCCTACAGTGCCCCTGCCCAGTTTTCCTAACTCTTAACATTTTGCATTATTGTGCTACATTTATTAGATTTGATAAACTGATACTTATATATTAACTGAAGTTCATAGTTTACATTAGGGTTCACTCTTTGTGTTTTATAGATTTTTGGATTTGACAAATGTTTAATGCTATGTACCCACCATTACAGTATTATGCAGAAGTTTCATTGCCCTAAAAATCTCCTGTGCTTCACTTACTGATTCCTTCCTGTCCTCTTCCTCCTAACCCTCCCCCCCCCCGAGTCATTACTGATCTTTTTACTTTCTCTTTCACTTTGCCTTTCCCAGAATGTCATATAATAGTTGTAATCATATAGTTTGTAGCCTTTTCAGACTGGCTTCTTTCACCTAGCACTATACACTTAGGGTTCTTCTATGTTTTTTTCATGGCTTGATAGCTCATTCTTTAAATTGCTGAATGATGTTCCATTTGTTTGCATGTACTGCAGTTTGTTTATCCATTCTTGAATTATCCATCTCTAATTGGGTTATTTTGCCTTTTTATTACTGAATTGTAATAGTTCTTTATGTATTCTAGGTACAAATCCCTTTTGTTCATCAGGGTTTCAGGATACAAGATCAATATACAAAAATCAATGGTGTTTGACACACTTTAACTGAATACTATGTACTTAAAATGAGCAATCTGAAAATGAAATTAAGAAAGCAACTTCATTTATAATAGCATCAAAAAGAATAAAACACTTAGAAATAAATTTAAGAAGTGTAAAACTTGTACTCTGAAAACTATAAAACATTGTTGAAAGAAATGAAAGATCGAAATAAATGGAAAAGTATCCCACGATCATGAATCGAAGGCTTAACATTATTAAGATGTCAGTCCTCCCTAAACTGATTTATGGATTCAACTTGATCCCTATCAGAATCCCAGATGAGTTCTTTGTAAAATCTACAAGCTGGCTCTCAAATTCATATGGAATTGCAAGGGACTAAGAATAGACAAAACAATCTTTTGAAAATGAGGAACAAAGTAGGAGAACTCATACTTACTGATTTTAAAACTTACTACAAGACAATGGTAATAAGGACAGTATAATACTGGCAGAAGGATAGATGTATAGACGAGTGGGATAGAATTGAGAGTCAGAAATGAACACATACATATATAATCAACTTATTTTTGACAAGGGTGCCAAGTGTATTCAGTGGGGAAAGAAGTTCGAAAACTGGCACAGTGGCAACCAGATATGTAAACATATGCAAAACCTGGAGTTGAACCTTTACCCAACATCATATACAAAAACTATGGATACAAAAAAATGCATCAAATGAATCCATTTTGAACTAATCCACATAAATGTAAGGGCTAAAACTATAAAATCCTGAGAAGCAAACATAGAAGTAAGTTGTCATGACCCTGGATTTGGCAAATCTTTCTTAAATATGAGACCAGAAACAATAATACAAATTGATAAACTGGACTTCATCAAAATTAAACAGTTTTGCACGTCTAAAGGACACCATCAAGAAAGTGAAAAGACAGCCCGCAAGTTGGAAGAAAATACTTGCAAATCATGTATAGCACTTTTTGATGGTAAACTTGAGGAAGACATTTATTTTTTATCCCTTACCTACACAGTAGTAACATCCTAAAATCTCTCTCCCTGCCTCTTTTTGCCGTTCTTTAAATCCTTTCTCACTTAATTTTCAGATTTAATGTTGGCCAAAGCAGGGATAATGAGATCAGTCAAAGGGGTACTTAGGACGCTAGTGACAGTGTTTGTACTGATACCGCAACTGGCTTATTTTCAGGCATTTCTAGTGTGATCAGATGGCAAAGAGCAAGTATATATATGTATGTCAGTTGCCAGGACTGCTGGGCAAGCCTGGTAAAGAGAACAGCGGGGAAAAGCAGCCTCCTGCTCCCCTGGGCCTTCTTTGAGCCTGATGATCACTTGATATGGAACTAGAATCACATCCAGTTTACCCTCTGAAATTCCTTGATTGTTGTTTTCTATTTCCTTGACACTGTCCTTTTCCAGACCAAATTATCTCATCTGGAATACTGCAATAGTTTTCCCTTCTCAATGCTTTTAGAATAACCTGTCGAAAACTCATCTGATTATAGTGCTGTCTGCTTAAAACCTTTTAATTACTCCCCATTCCCTATGTGGGCTGCGTAGCTCACTTGAGCTCTGCTAGCTGGTGAGGGAATCTGGGTCCTTTTTCTGGTATTTGAATTCAGTGTTACACAGGTTACTGGCTGGGTAGACAGTCTCAAATTGTAAATCATGGGTATTCCATGTAGATAGTCTGTTACAATCTACAATAAAACATTGATGTTTGTGTCAAAGATCATGGTGGTGTGAGGTTGGGAACCATCAGTGAGAATTTATTGAGGAAATTTAAGTTATATGGTTTTATTCACATATAGTGTATAACACTAGTTAAGGGATAGATGTCTTCCTATCTGACTTTAAAGTAGCTAAGAGTGGATCATTGTACTTGTTAAAGGTCTGGGAACCATGGCTATTTTATTTTGAGACAGAGTCTCACTCTGTGGCCCAGGCTGCAGTGCAGTGGCCGGATCTCAGCTCACTGCAAGCTCCACCTCCCGGGTTTACGCCATTCTCCTGCCTCAGCCTCCTGAGTAGCTGGGACTACAGGCACCCGCCACCTTGCCCGGCTAGTTTTTTGTATTTTTTAGTAGAGATGGGGTTTCACCGTGTTAGCCAGGATGGTCTCGATCTCCTGACCTCGTGATCCTCCCGTCTCGGCCTCCCAAAGTGCTAGGATTACAGGCTTGAGCCACCGCGCCCGGCCGGCTATTTTCTGAAAATACCTCAGTGATGACAAATGACTACCAGACTATCATAACATTAGGACTCCAGTTCATCCCTTTGCTTCATAAGTATGTCTTTTCCTTTTGTATATATTTGCTTTGGTATAGAAGATAGATTTTCTTGATTAGAAATCTAAGAAGAAGAAATTGAACACTGGAGGTTTTTCTATTTCTTTCAATTACTAAAAGTTAGTGTAATTTGGCAGTATATCCCTATGCCATTATTATCTCTCCAGTAAGTAGATGGTATGGCTTAGGAAAATAGGAAATTTTTTTTCCTGTTTTGCTTATTTAGTGGCCATGTGTTTGTATTAAAAAGGGAAAATAAATAGGAATGTAGAGGATGTTAACTAATCGTGACAGTTATTGGGAAGGGTTACCTAATTTGAATAAAGGTATCTTTTTGAATTTGTAGGTCTTGTTACATTGAAACACTCTACGACTCCCTTTTTAAAAGTGGAGCCTTTTCTTCCTGGACACTATGAAGTTTTGGATTTAAAGCCAAATGGCAAAGTTGCATCTGTGGAAATGGTTAAATATCATCACTGTCGGGATGAACCCCTGCACGCCCTCTATGACAATGTGGACAAACTCTTTCCAGGTAGCAGACACGCATCCACCTCTTCCCCATCCTTCTCCAAGGGAAAAAAAATTTTAAGTTGTGCTCTCCCATCATTTGAATGATTTTAGTTTCAAAACCTACTTCCTCTTTTGTTTGGAGGGAACACATTACGATTTGGCACACTCCACCATTGAGTAAATACCATCATGATAGATGTTGATGATTGTGTATTTCATTTCAATAACTAATCCAGCCCAAGATTTTCTGGAGCTGTTTGGTTTACTTGCTGTGTTTATAGGTTTTGAGATAGAAACTGTGAAGAACAACCTCAGGATCCTTTTTAATAATGCTGTAAAGAAACGTTTGATGACAGACAGAAGGATTGGCTGCCTTTTATCAGGTGAAATCAATTAAAAAACCTAATTATATTTTGTGTGTGTTTAATTGAAATGATTTGTAGCCATCCCTTTTGTTTTTACTATAAAATATTTTCTGTATGATTTAATCTTTCCTTCATTATAGGATGGAAACAATTTTTTATAAGCTGCATTTAATACTCATAGTCATACTCCAACTTGAGTTACAGTATAGCTATGTTATTGGTGTTAAGAGTGAGCCAGTGGATGTTTGGAATTCTGTGTAGTGATTTTTAACCAATTCAAATACCACTATTATCACCGTTTGTATATTTTTCTCTTACTGAAGTTGATTTCAGTTTATAAAACTTGCGGATTTTAAATGGTAAAACTATGATCTTGGTGCTTATCAGGAATATACATCTTCTGTCCCTGTCTTATGCAAGGCACATAACTAGGACACTTCCACTTCCTCTTTTGCTTGTAGGGGGCTTGGACTCCAGCTTGGTTGCTGCCACCCTGTTGAAGCAGCTGAAAGAGGCCCAAATACAGTATCCTCTCCAGACATTTGCAATTGGCATGGAAGACAGCCCCGATTTACTGGCTGCTAGAAAGGTAAGGTGCTGTCTCTGTCCCTTGTGTAGTTAGAGTAGACTTATTATTAGAGTGAAAATGGAGTCAATAATGGGTGATTCTACTTCTGCTGCTGTATTGACTGGGACAATTGTTTTAAATTAAATGTATTAAAATAGAATGAAATGGCTGTTGAATATGCACTGTGTTGTACACTGTCCTCTGTGTACTTTTATCTGTTATGACCCATACAATTCTCACAAAGATTCTATGATGATAATTATGCTCTTTTGAAAGTAAAGGTATCTGGGCATGGTGGCCTACACCTGTAATCCCAGCACTTTACAAGGCTGAGGGAGGTAGATTACTTGAGGTCAGGAGTTTGAAACCAGCCTGAGCAACATAATGAAACTCCATCTCTACAAAAAATGCAAAAATAGCCAGGCTTAGTGGCGCCTGCCTATAGTCTTAGCCTCTTGGGTGATAGAGCCTGGGTGATAGAGCAAGACCTTGTCTCAAAAGAAAATAAAGAAAGTAAAGGCATAAGTCAGGTGCAGTGGCACACACCTGTAGTCCCAGATACTTGGGAGGTTGTGGTGGGATGTCTGAGCTCAGGAGTTCAAATCCAGGCTGGGCAACATAGCAAGACGCCATCTTGAAAAAATTTTAAAAAAAGATTTTTTGTTTGTTCGTTTGTTTTTTTAAAAAGAATGTAAAGTCATGGTATCGTGGCTAACACTGCAGGCTTTGGAACCTGACTTGTGATTTGAAATCCTGGTTCTACTCATTGATGTAACAAAAATAATAGTGTCTGCTATGGGGAAATTTTAAGGTGAAATGATATAATTCATGTAAAGTAAGTAGGATAGAACTTAGCATGTAGTAAGTACTTAATGAGTGTTAGCTGTTATTATTATTTTAAAAAGTACTGTATTTAGAATACTGTGGGCAGAGGGTAGCTTGTCTGTATTCAGTGAGCAGGTGACCTAGTTCCCACTATGGAGAACTTTCGTAGCATGGATGAGAAGGAGCTAGAGAGGACTCTCAATGCAAGGTGATCAATGCTGAGAGAATCCAAAATAGCCAAGGAAAGCAGAATGAGGGGAGGAGCCATTCTATATAGGAATTACATTCTGGATATAAAAGTAGGCATTTCAGAAAGACCAAGCTTAGCATGGGACCAGGTTGGACTAGAGAGAGATGAGGTGGGTTAGGTAAAATAGGTGAGGAGGGAGGTGCCTACTGGGAGAAAGGTTGAAGCCTCGGCCCCAGAGGAGCTGAGGGGAGACTTCCTGGTGGTGGAGTTGAAGCAGGCGAGGAAACAGTGCTGGATGGGGCTTGTATGTGGTGGGCTGTAAAATCATTTTTCTTTCCCTTGTTTAATTTTCCCACCATTGTTAATTCATAAAGCTTTGTGAACTCCCGTCATGTTTGATTTTCAAGGGAAGTTATTTTCTTTAACAAATAAATGGGTATTTCTTTATATAATAAGGTGGCAAATCATATCGGAAGTGAACATTATGAAGTCCTTTTTAACTCTGAGGAAGGCATTCAGGCTCTGGATGAAGTCATATTTTCCTTGGAAACTTATGACATTACAACAGTTCGTGCTTCAGTAGGTAAGGTATTATGATATTATTAAATAAAAAGCTTTTTCTAACACTGAAAAAAAGTAAGGTTTAAAAAATTTATTTCAAGCCATATTTTTAAAATGTTATTTAAGGATGAATGCAAATTACATCCCTATGTTACTGATTATTTAAGACCACTTAAGAATTCTCTGAATCTCTTTTGGAGTAAAGGGAACAATAAATACATAGTTCAACCGCCACATTGTTGGTATCACTGCTGGTGTTTCCCCAGGGAGCAGATACGTATTTTCTGCCCTCTGCCTCCCATTTCTCTTAGAGTTTCTCTGGCTACAGTCTGTATACAGTGAGGCAATAGGTCTATTTGGTAATGCATTTTTGATAAGAAATACTCATTTTAGATATATTTTAGTAAATATTCCATCACATAACTTACCAGTCACTAGCTATCATTGCTCTGCAAACAATATTAATTTTATTTTGTAAATAATGTATCTACTGAGATCAGAAGTATACCCCAAATTAGACTGATCCAATGTTAACGAACCTTTGTATGCTACTGCCTCCCTTGAGAGACTTGCCTTGGAGGGCAAAAATATCTTCGGTATTACAATGGTTTATGACCCTCCAAAACATCACAATAAATAAGCAGATAGACAGGATAGCTCTGGTATTGGAATTTCATGGGGCTGGGGTGGGGTTAGGAAAATAAGTGTCTATCACCTCAGCTCTCTAGCTGAGATGATAATAAAAACAAAGCTGAGAAGAAACACTAGTTTAGAGGGATGTGGTGGAGGACCAAGAAGGCAAGTTTAATAACTTATATAGTCTCCCCAGCTTTATGTGAAATCTGGTAAATGGGGAGTGGCAGGGGGAAAGTACCTAACAAAATTAACACTAAACCACCAAAATGGCTGTTCTTATTTTTGTGTCATAATACCACTATGAAAGGCATGATTTTTAGGTATTTGAGTCATTGTTCAGCTTAGCATAGTTTTGAAGTGAACATTCTTGGTCTAAAATCATTAGAATTTTAAAACCTGTTTATAAAATGACAGAATGGTTCTGGGTTATTTTATTTTACAGTAGTGCTTTTGGATTAAGTACATCTAAATGGCTTGTAAATACAAGGTCATTATTGTGGAAACTACTTTATATTAATATGAAGTCCAGTATGGTAGTAACACTTTCAGTTATTTCCAAAAATCAAATCAAAGGCATTTTTGGTGGAAGGTTATGTTGACATTAAAGTTAATTTCTCTCTCTCATTTAAGGTATGTATTTAATTTCCAAGTATATTCGGAAGAACACAGATAACGTGGTGATCTTCTCTGGAGAAGGATCAGATGAACTTACGCAGGGTTACATATATTTTCACAAGGTAACCACTCTGAAGTGGAGGAATATTCATGCTATATTAAGAAAACTATGAATTGTTTGACTATTTTCTATCATCTTTCAGTATGACAGTAACATTTTTGAGTCTCTTGTGAGGTTACAAAAGGGAATCTGATAGAGTTTGTTTTCTATCTCTTGGGAAAGAAAGAAATTTTAATAGTGTAAGATGATTTTTATTCTTTAAAACTAGTTACAGCTGGGTGTGATGGCTCATGCTTATACCCCCAAGCTGTTCAGGAGGCTGAGGTGGGAGGATCACCTGAATCCAGGAGATTGAGACTGCAGTGAGCTGTGATTGCGCCACTGCACTCCTACCTGGTTGACAGAGCAAGACCCTGTCTCTTAAAAAAAAAAAAAGCTAAAAATAAATAAATAAAACTAGTTAAGCTTCTTGAGAATCACCTTTCTGCCATTTCTTAGCATCCTGTGGAATTATGACTGTTGCCCAGTGTGTTCATTTTATTCTAATATTAGCAGTTTGGTAGGAAGGAAGGCATGTTTTGTAAAGCACTGCTTACCTCTGTTCAGTTATTTACTCCCTTCCCTAAATTTGTTTAACTTGTTGTCTTATCCAACTTTAGGATTGGAGAGGGAGAAAGAAAAACTGCTTTGTGTGCCAAAAGCAAAACTCTTGGTGTTTTTGTTTGTGAAATAGGCTCCTTCTCCTGAAGAAGCGGAGGAGGAGAGTGAGAGGCTTCTGAGGGAACTCTATTTGTTTGATGTGCTCCGCGCAGATCGAACTACTGCTGCCCACGGGTAATACTTTTAGAGGCTACTGTAAAACAAAAACAAAAAAGCACCAAAACAAAGAAAAGCTTGGCCGGGCGCGGTGGCTCAAGCCTGTAATCCCAGCACTTTGGGAGGCCGAGACGGGTGGATCGCGAGGTCAGGAGATCGAGACCAACCTAGCTAACACGGCGAAACCCCGTCTCTACTAAAAAATACAAAAAACTAGCCGGGCGAGTTGGCGGGCGCCTGTAGTCCCAGCTACTTGGGAGGCTGAGGCAGGAGAATGGCGTAAACCCGGGAGGCGGAGCTTGCAGTGAGCTGAGATCCGGCCACTGCACTCAATACCCTGAAAAAATAAAAATCCATAGCTGATTGGCTATATGTTGCATATAGTTGGCTATATGTTACAAAGTGTGACTTTTATAGAGAAAATGAAGCTGTTTCTTAACTTTGTCCAAAAGGATTAGGCCACATTTCAAAGTGTTGTTGTGGTATATGGAGAGAAGGCTTCTTCCATAGGTTGTTTGAGTTGGAGTTTTCACCTTTAAAAGGTAACAACATTCTGCTCACATCTGAACAACCAAGATGGAAGAGGGGAAGGCTGCTGCAGCAGCTACTTGAGTGTTTTAAAGAGAAGTAAAGATTGTAAACATCTTGTGACAAGTACTGAGTGTCCACCGTGCCTATTTGGTGCTGTAGTGACCCTGAGGGGATAGGGTAGTGAAGATGCAAGGGGTTTGATTACATTATAACGAACCAGGTATCTTTGGTATCATTTCTGGTTGTCTAAAGTTATGTTGAAGAACTGAAGACTTTTACTGTACAGGATAAACAACTGTCATTAAATGTTTTAGTTGCCTCTGCTGAATCACAGCTAGATCAGGATATAATTAAACATGGGTTTAAGGAATGAACTGAATCTGGTTATTATCCTCTCTACTTGTCCTAACTAGAGTCACTAGGCTTCAGGAAACCGGTGATACGGAATTTGATGAAATATAGTGGGACTCTGGTTTAAATTGCATATTGTATGTGAATTGTTAATCAGTGGTTAAAAAAATACTGTATTATCATCACAATTGTTAGAAGAGATGGTCTCACCTAGAAAACACTGATTTAGAAAGGTCCAATCAAGGTATCTTCTTAATGATTGGGTCACTCATGATTTGTAACTTTTTCTGCTTTTTGAAATATGCATTTAACTATTCCTAAAAAAGGAAAGTAAAAATAACAGTCTCAAGCAGTTAGTTTTACTCCTTAGATGACATGATACATATATTATTTTAAATGAAGATTTTTTTATATTCATTCATTAGTGTAGGGCAGTCATTCAGAGGCTTGTGACTGTATGACCTTAACATTTCTTAGGATCTGGTTGAACTGATGGAAAACTGAATCAGTACCTAAACTGTTGGGCACTACACACCCATTTTAATTTAGATTTTCTTCTTTTCTCCTTTAAGCCTTGAACTGAGAGTCCCATTTCTAGATCATAGATTTTCTTCCTATTACTTGTCTCTGCCACCAGAAATGAGAACTCCAAAGGTAGGTAAATCAACTCAAGATAAAAACTGTCCATTGCCATCAGATTATATTTGTAATTTTTAACTGATGCTCCTTTTTTTTTTTTTCATGTCAGAATGGGATAGAAAAACATCTCCTGAGAGAGACGTTTGAGGAGTCCAATCTGATACCCAAAGAGATTCTCTGGCGACCAAAAGAAGCCTTCAGTGATGGAATAACTTCAGTTAAGAATTCCTGGTTTAAGATTTTACAGGAATACGTTGAACATCAGGTATAATTACTTTTAAAACATTTTCAGGAATAGGACTTTGGATGCAGAGCTGTCATTGCTGTTCATTTTGTATTTAGTTTGAATGCTTTGTCCCTGTAAGAGAGATTCATCGTCTCTGTAAACAATTATCTCTTTTATGAGAATTATATAATAATTAAGTAGCATGAAGGATTATAAAGTACCATCTAGAATTGAAAGAGAGAGGAGACTTACTACTAACCATCACTGACCTTCATTTAACACATTTTTGGGCACCTGCTGGGTGCCAGATCTTGTTAGGCACAAATGACTAAAACAGAGCCACCAAGAATTAAAAATTTACACATGAATGTTCTCTAAAAGTCACTGCAGCTATGCATATTATGAATACTTTAACATTTTCTGAGTGATGGGTGATTCAAAGGGTCTCATGCAATTTACAGTCATGTCTTATCTTAATGTTTTCTATTTTGTGAAACCAGAGTAAACAAGCATTTCCTGCCATTTTAAAAAAACTGTTTGCTCCTATATGCTTATTCTTACAGGTTGATGATACAATGATGGCAAATGCAGCCCAGAAATTTCCCTTCAATACTCCTAAAACCAAAGAAGGATATTACTACCGTCAAATCTTTGAACGCCATTACCCAGGTCGGGCTGACTGGCTGAGCCATTACTGGATGCCCAAGTGGATCAATGCCACTGACCCTTCTGCCCGCACACTGACCCACTACAAGTCAGCTACCAAAGCTTAGGTGCTCTTTATGCTGTAATGTGAAAGCAAATATTTCTTCTTGTTGTATGGGGACTATGGGGAGATAGGGGAACAATGAGAGTCAACTCAGGCTAACTTGGGTGTGAAAAAAATAAAAGTCCTAAATCTAAAACATTGCTGTAGTCATTTATGTTCATACAGTCTCTTCATAAGAGGTAACTAAAAATTTTTTGCTGTATCACAGTAAAGTGGAGGGTAAGCTAGGAAAAGTGAAAAGGATCTGACGTCTGCAAGAACTCACAGCCCTCTCCTGGCAGATCTGCTTTAGATGACATTTGCGTCTTGTGCCTGTGTGGCTTCCTTCCAGTCCTTGCCTCATCTTAGGGACGTCATCAAAGGACTACACTATTTTGGTTCTGCTACATTCCTAACAGCTGCCTAATTAGACTTGAGACTTGAGTCTTCTATAGGAATTCATGACAACTCTATTTTACAAGATAGTAGTTCATTTTTTTCTCTTTTATGTTGAGCCAAAGCCACTTCTGGAGACTTGTCCTAGAGCAGGGGTCAGGCTTTTTAAAAATTTTAATTTGTTTTTAATGAAGAACCAGATAGTAAATATTTTAGGCTTTGTGGACCTCTTTTGGGAGTGTTCAGCTCTGCCATTGCAGTGCAAAAGCAGTCACATAGACAATACGCAAACAAATGAGCATGGCTGTGTTCTATTAAAAGTTACTTATAAAAGCCAATGGTGGGCCAGACATGGCTTGTGGCCCATAGTTTGTTGATGGCTGTTCTAGAGGAACAACCAAGCTAACTAAACATTTCTGATAAAAGTCTAGACCTACTTGAAAGAGAAAGTATAATAACACATTCAAAGAACAGGTAAACGATTTTCATTTGAATGCTTACTGATTGTTTAAGGACAACATTTTGAAATATAAAGGTGAATTTAGCTCTCAAAAAATTTTGAAAAGGTAACTGCTGGTGTACAGATAATACAAGGATGCTTAATGGAGGAAATTAAGCAGAAAATTGTCTGGTAAGTTGGAAGAAGGGTGTATTTTAGGCTAGCTGTAGGCCTTTATGATTTAAGAATATCACTAAGAAACTGAGGAAATGTCATTCATACTAGATGACTTTTTTTGTTTGCTTGTTTTGTTTTGTTTTAGACAGTCTTGCTCTGTCACCCAGGCTGGAGTGCAGTGGCATGATCTCAGCTCACTGTAACCTCCACCTCCTGGGTTCAAGCAATTCTTGTGCCTCAACTTCCCAAGTAGCTGGATTACAGGCAGGTGCCACTGTGTCCGGCCAGTTTTTGTGTATTTAGTAGAGATGGGGTTTCACCATGTTGGTCAGGCTGGTCTCGAACTTCTGGCCTCAAGTGATCTACCCACCTTGGCCTCCCAAATTGCTGGGACTACAGGTGTCAACGACTGCACCCAGGCCTAGTAGATGACTTTTAATGATAATCTTGTGTTTGTAGGTGCTTAAGTTGCCTAAACCTAGAATGATTTGATTCTAGGCATATTTATTCCTGGTAAAGCCTCAGACAGCCAAGCTAAATGACATTGAAAATACTTGGGAAACTTCCTTGAGAATGATTACACAATGTACATGACAAGATTAATGTATGACATAAACCCCAAACTGCCAGTTTTCCAGGGAGTGGGGTTTGGCTCCAGATTTTTAACTTGAGTGACTGAGATCTGGCATATTTCGTTACCACCCAGAAGTTTGGTAGTAAAGATACTTAGTTAAGCCAATTTCATAGCAGCAAACAATTATAATGGTAGCACTTTTCTGGATTTCAAACTACACACAAGGCTTACAGAAGGTTCTTGGCACAAAGAATAAAGCTAGCTTTTTCTCTTCTTTTGCAATTTAAATTGTAGAAGATTGGAAGAAATGGTGGCCTTTGGGTTGTTGTGCACATGACTTAATAGCTCACTTATTGGCCAAGCCTGTTTTCCTGGATATTGGTAATTTTGTGCCAAGGAGGCACTAATCTACACAGCATCTCTAAGAACCAATAGTCCAGTTCTTTTGAGCATAAACTAAAAGATTATTAGCTGATGTCATTCTGCCATTTCAGTCTGATGTGAGCACTGTCGTGAATGACCTGCCCTTTAGAGGTTTATTTCACTTTCTCTTAAAATTTGCTAAAAGGTTTTACTATACAGTTTGAAAGAATGATACATTTCTATTTAAAAAAAAAAAGTAAAATCCACCTAAAATCTACTTGTAAAGTTTTAACATTTTCTTGAAGATCTTTTGCTATAAAGGGACAATTGTACATGTGTGGTAGATGATCTTGGTTAACGTAAGGCCTGAAAGCTTCTTAAGTCCTTTACAAGGAAAAATATAAAAAGGAATTAATCCTAACCCTATGAGAGCCCAGTCTCCAAAGGATTATACTTTGTGGGAAATTTGCTTGTATTAGACTGTGGTATGAACATCTTGAGGCCACAGAGTTAGAGCATGCTCCTGAATGCCTCCTGTCTTGGAATTGCCTTAGTTTGGTCTAGAATCTTTGATAAAGGATCCTTGGAGCAGGTCCTTAGGAAGGGAAAGTCTGGCCACGAAGAAGCAAAGTGGAAGCTGGGCAGGGAGGCAGTTATATGTGGTTCTAGACTGTGTGGTGGAAAAATCAACACCAAGCATGTAATTAGCAGCTTTTCTAAGTACTTTTATTGTGTCAGCTCATTCTAATCTTAGGAAGTGTGGCAGATTTTATTTTCTAAAAGTGGCCATAGCAGTGTTCCTGGTCCCATGTACTCTTCCAGAGCCTGGCTGCCCCTCTGAAGAAGCAGCCTATTTCTTCTCTCTTGAGGCTGGGCAAGATTTTGCAACTGCCTTATAGTAGAATACAGTGGAAGTGATGCTGCGTGACTTCTGAAACCAGGTCACAAAAAGTGATATAGCTTCTGTTTTCTGTCTTTTGATGTATAAGGAAACCCAGGCCACATGGAGAGGCTGCATGTGAATTTGGGCTGACCGCCCTAGCAAAGGGCTCAGTCGACAGCCAACAACGGCCACCAACTGCCAGCTGTGTCAGGGAGTGAGGCTCCAGATGGTTCCAGCTGCTAATCTTTGAGTCTTCTACCTGGAGCCCACACATGGAAAGGAGAGAGGAGCCATCCCGGCTGTGTGCTCTGTCCAAGTTCTTCATTCACAAATCTGTGAGCATAATAAAAACCTGTTTGACACCATTAAGTTCTGTGGTTTCTTACACAGGCATGGTAACTGAAACAGATAAACACTGTTATCTCCATTTTACACATATTAAATACATTGCTCATTTGGCTAATTAGTAAGTGGTGGAACCTTAAATTAGCCAGGTAGGTTGACTGCAGAGCCTTTGAGTTATTCTTTTCTAAATATTGTCTTGTAATGTCAGCCTGAAACCATAGCCTGGGTCTCTGGTGTGAGTTGGGAGACTAAGGAAAAGGGCTTTTATTGGGAGCAAGAACCAGGATTGCAGTGAATCTCCCAGGGATTGCACTGAGGCTAATTTTTTTCTGTAACGACATAGGCTAGGTGATACTGAAAAAACAATCCCAAAATTTCGGTGCATTACCACAAAAGGGTTTTTTTGTTTTTGTTTTTGTTTTTCTCAAACTGTATGTCCACCTTGGCCTATGGAGGGCTCTGCACATTGTTGAGGGGGTTATAAGCACTCTGGAACCCAGGCTGATGGAGGCACAACCTTGACATAATTCCACCATCAGCAAGGCAGGGGATAAAGTGGTGAATTAGTTACTGAAACTTAAAGCTTCCACTCTGAAGTGACACATCACTTTTGTTCACGTTATGTATAAGTCATATCGCCACACCTAACTTCAAGGGAGCATGTACCAGAAAGGAAAATAAAATATCTGGAGAATAGCACTAGCGACTCCCCAAATCTGCTCTTCAGTAACAAAATATTGAATTCACTCTCCTGTGAAAGAAATATATTCACCCCCTTTGGAGGGTTACAACTGAGGAATTCCACTGTGCAAGGACTCCAAGCCCAGAGTTTAGGATCTTTGGGTGATGTACTTATGTAGAAATCTATTTCAGGGCTGGAGATGGTACTTCATGAACTAAGAAAAAAGTGATCTGCTCCCCATCTGTCCACTATATAATGCAGCAGGAATAGAATAACTGCAGCAACAACAAAACATATTCAAAAAGGATAAAAGAGAAGAAATATAGCAAACCCTACTCAGGAGCAATTTTGACATCATGCAGTCAGTCATTTGAGGGCCTCCAGCTCCAGCAGAAAATTGCCCTTCAGGGGTCAGCAGCAGCCAAGACATCAATGTGTTGGCAGAAGGAGGCAGATTGAAAGAACTGGGAGAACCAGTATCTAAGCACAGGTGAGAAACAGAACAGTTCGAAGGGGAAGAGTTGATTTCTAGCAATAAAGCCAATTTGGCACATACTATTATAATTTTGGTTATACAGAGTGAGTGTTAACATTAATTGGTTACCCTTCCCGAGTGCCAAGGACTGCTCTAAAAGGTGTAATCAGTCTTCACAACAGCTGGTGAAGTTTGTTCCTTTGAGCTCATCCATGTTTTGTGGATAAGGAGAGCAACATACAGAGGTGTTACACTGCATGCCTGAGGTCACATAGCTAACACGTAATAGAAGTGGGATATTGGATCCCAGGTTTCAGAGTTTTAGAGACCTTATGCTTAACCCCTACTCTATTACTTTTCAAAGGGATAGACTGTAGAATATAATTATGTACATGGAAAAAAATATAATTCCATATTTTTTCTCTACTTCTGTCTTGTTAATGGGAGTATATGGTCTATTTTATGGGTAGCTCATAAGTTATTTAGGATATCTACAAATTTAAGCATAAGATACTATTTTAATTTTTAAAATTTGTCATGAGCGTGTATGTGTGCGCATCAGTGGAATAATTTAGATCTTCTGTGACTTAGATGTGATTTTCATCTTTGTGAGTTTTTACCTGATTTCAGGCCCTACCTAGTCAATAAATTGATACCAATAAATTAATTCATAGTCCTCTTTGCAACTTGGTGAATTTTAATAATACTAGGAAGAAAACCATACCTAGAAATTGCCAGTATATTTTAGAAATTGGTTGTGGCAGTGTAAAATATTTATTTACTATCTGAGGGCTACAATATAAAACAAAACCACAGGGTGGCAGCCACAACACATATTTTTCTCTGGAGGCAATTTTATGCCTTTTCTGAAAGGTACTAGTGTGGGGAAAGTATTTTATGCTAAATTGAAGAGATGACATCTTTATTTCATAAAATCATCCAAGCACAGAAGCTCTATAATTCGCTATAAGTAATTAGCAGTTTTAATAATTTGCTATAAGTAGTTAGTGAGCAGTTTTAACTTGTAGACATCATATGACGGTTGTACAGGCCACTGTGAACTTGTATACATATTGTTTTTGTGAACCTTTTATCTCCTTCTTCTTTGATCCCCTAGCCTAAACACACCTGCACAATGTGCATTCTTACATAAGTGAGATCCTTTATACTCTGGAAGGTAAGAAAAGATGTGGACAACCTCAAATCTGTTATTTGCTTTTTGAATGTAGCAAAAATCTACATAAACTCATTTTCATAATCACCCACTCTACTAAACCCTGACTTGTCTCAGTTTATGCAAATGTAGTTAAAAGACAAAATGTGTATTAAGCACTTAGTTTACACGTAATATCAGCTAACGTGTGCTGATGACTAACTGTGCACCTAACCCTGGTGTAAGACCATACTCAGTCTCTATGACAATTCTGAGAGGCACCCACTGTTGGTACCATCCCCATTTTATGGTTGAAGAAACAATGTACAAGCAGCCCAAACATTGAACAATAATATGGTCAATTTGTGGCCAATGGAATAATCTATCAACTATAATGGATACCACAGAAAAGAGTTCTATATTACAAGGCAATTTTCATATGTACATAGATGACTCATAGAACTTTGTGAGCCACCATTATGATGACCTCCTTTCTGTGCAAGAAGTGCCTTTAGTTCTTGCCAGCAAAGAACTCACAGGCAGTAGTTTTAGTGGAAGTGTTGGAAGTTATGGAGCAGCAGGTATGAAAGTGGAAGGGCAGGGAAGAACCCAGCATTTATGTTGGTCCATTTCAGGAAGCGAGAAGAAAACACAGTTAAAAAGAATGATTGAGGCCGGGCACGGTGGCTCACGCCTGTAATGCCAGCACTTTGGGAGGCCGAGGCGGGCGGATCAACTGAGGTTAGGAGTTGGCAACCAGCCTGACCAACATGGAGAAACCCCGTCTCTACTAAAAATACAAAATTAGCCAGGCCTGGTGGTACATACCTGTAATCCCAGCTACTCTGGAGGCTGAGGCAGGAGAATCGCTTGAACCCAGTAGGTGGAGGTTGTGGTGAGCCAAGATCACGCCATTGCACTCCAGCCTGGGCAAAAAGAGCAAAACTCCGTCTCAAAAAAAAAAAAAAAAAAGAATGATTCATTATTGCATAAAGTGGCTGGGTTTCTGGGGCTCTGTACCAACTGAACAGATCAAATTCAATGAAATGCTAGCTTCAGAGCTTTGCTAAACACACCAAAGGCAACCTTATAGCAATCCTATTACATTATCCTGTGACCAAGGACAATGTAAGACATTATCTGTTGTATTTGGCACAGGAGTTATCTAGGTTGTATGCTCCCAAATGACCACAAGGTGGCACAAGATGATACTCAACTGACTGTCCCACAAACAGGGTAATTTTCCTGTCGGTTTTAACATCTGAATCTTGTGCATCTGTTAATTTGTAGTTTAGCACTTTTCGTGGTCATAGATTAAAACCAAAACCCCAGCTAATGACCTTGTACACATCTTTGTCATACTGTGCCATGTGATACGTAATGTCACAGACTTTGGATTGCATTGCAAAGCCACCTTTCTTCCATCTTCCTGACACTGTTCCCCGTGCTCCGCCCTGACTCTGATTCACCTTGGCTAGTGGTGGGGGAGGTGGTCTCCCTAGCTGATAGTGAATACAGGAGGAAGCAAGGGTTGGGGAGGGCCACTGGGGAAGGGGGGGAGATGTGAGTTCTTCTTTGTGCAGTAATATGGTTTAGATGCTTGTTCCCTCCAAAATTATGTTGAAATGTGACCTCCAATGTTGGAGGTGAGCCTAGTGGGATGTATTTGGGTTATGGGGTCAGATCTCTTATGAACGGCTTAGTGCCATCCCCTTGTTGATGAGTGAGTTCTTGCTCAGTTAGTTCACATGAGATCTGGTTGTTTAAAAGAATCTAGACTCTCCCCCCACCCCTGCCCCCACTGTTTGCTCCCTCTCTCGACATGTGACCTGCCTGCTCTTCCTTTGTCTTCTGCCATGAGTGAAAGCTCCCTGAGGTCTCCCCAGAAGCCTAGCAGATGCTGGTGCCATGCTTGTACAGCCTGCAGAACTGTCAGCCAAATAAACCTCTTTTCTTTATAAGTTACCTAGTGTCAGGTGTTCCTTTGTAGCAATGCAAAAGGACTTAGAACAGCAGAAAAGTTTGTGATGACAGCTGTGGACATATGGACCATGTGATATGTAATGTCATATGTTATCACCCAACCAGAAATTACACACTGATATGCTGCAAGGGGCCAGGCAGGTGGAAATGTGAAGCCTCCTGAGCGGGGGTGGGGAGCTGTGGCCAAAGACAAAGAAAGCCCAGGCAGTCTGCTCCTCAGATCCAGCCTTTTGATGCCATGTGGCAACACTGGTGGTCTTTTATTGTGAGAGAATCCAGAAATCCAGATTTTTGTGGGAAAAAAAAAAAAAACTCCTGATTTAAAATATTGATTAAAATGGTTATTTTTATTATTTTTTTGAGATGGAGTTTTTCTCTTATTGCTCAGGCTGGAGTGCAATGATGTGATTTCTGCTCACTGCAATCTCTGCCACCCAGGTTCAAGCGATTCTCCTGCCTCAGCCTCCCGAGTAGCTGGGATTACAGGCATGTGCCACTACACCTGGCTAATATTGTATTTTTAGTAGAGATGGGGTTTCTCTATGTAGGTCAGGCTGGTCTTGAACTCCTGACCTCAGGTGATCTGCCCACCTCAGCCTCCCAAAAAATATCAGTTAAAATGTTTAAGAATTTTCAGGTCAAACAAACCATGTCCTATGTGCTGAAATTAATCTAGATAGATTAATCTACACATACTCTGTATAACTCACAGAATCAGTAGCCCTCCCTTGACTCCTCTTCTTAATATAAAGACCATAACATTGTTAAACACCAGAAGGAATTTTGTGCAGTTTTATTTCACTTCTGCATTGCGGCATTCCTTCAATAAACCTGTGTTGAGTGCCTTCTTGTTGGGCATTACTCTACTCCATGGAGAATAAGGGCTGTACGTGTAGGGAAGGAAAATATCTTTTCCTCATCCATCCCAGGTTCATGGCTGAGGCTCCTATAAAAAATACAGATTAACAAGAAAAAGGCATACACATTTATTTATTTGTTTATTTATTTAGGAGGCAGAGTCTTGCTCT
Source organism: Trachypithecus francoisi (assembly GCF_009764315.1). NCBI lineage: Eukaryota > Metazoa > Chordata > Mammalia > Primates > Cercopithecidae > Trachypithecus > Trachypithecus francoisi. The sequence goes on along the minus strand of NW_022681469.1, from coordinate 78,108,059 downwards.
GTCACCCAGGCTGCAGTGCAGTGGTGTAATCTTGGCTAGCTGGAACCGCCACCTCCCAGATTCAAGCGATTCTCCTGCCTCCACCTCCCAGGTAGCTGAGACTACAGGCATGTGCCACCATGTCCAGCTAATTGTTTTTGTATTTTGGTAGAGATGGGGTTTCACCATGTTGCCCAGGCTGGTCTTGGACTCCTGAGCTCAGGCAATCCACCTGCCTTGGCCTCCCAAAGTGCTAGGGTTACAGGCGTGAGCCACTGTGCCCTATTGGGGGAACCTGCCCCCAATATTTTAACATAGATTCTTTCTATTTTCCATAAGTATCAGCTGGCTGAGAAATAAAGAGAGACAGTACAAAGAGGAATTTTACAGCTGGACCACCAGGGGTGACATCACATATTGGTAGGACTGTGATGCCTGCCTGAGTCTCAGACCAGCAAGTTTTTAATTAAGGGTTTCAAAAGGGGAGGGGATATAGAACAGGGAGTAGGTACAAAGATCACATGCTTCAAGGGCAAAAAGCAGAACTACTAATAAGGGTCTAACAAAGATCACGTGCTTCTGAGGGAACAGGACAAAGGGAAAAAGCAGAACCACTGATAAGGGTCCAACAAAGATCCCAGGGCAAAGGGCAAAAACAGAACCATTGATAAGAGTCTATGTTCAGTGGTGCATGTATTGTCTTGATAAACATCTTAACAGAAAACAGGGTTTGAGAGCAGAGAATTGGTCTGACCACAAATTTACCAGGGCAGAGATTTTCCAACCCTAGTAAGCCTGAGGGTTCTGCAGGAGACCAGAGCGTATCTCAGTCCTTATCTCAACTGCACAAGACAGACATTCCCAGAGCAGCTGCTTATAGACCTCAGCCCAGGAATGCATTCCTTCCCCAGGGTGTTAATATTCCTTTCTAGTAAAAGAACTTAGTGATATCTTTCCTACTTGCATGTCCATTTATAGGCTCTCTGCAAGAAAAAGAATATGGCTCTTTTTGCCCAACCCCGCCGGCAGTCAGACCTTATGGTTGTCTTCCCTCATTCCATAAAAATCGCTATTATTCTGTTCTTTTTCATGGTGCACTGATTTCATACTGTTCAAACACATGTTTTACAATCAATTTGTATGGTTAACACAATTATCACAGTGGTCCTGAGGTGATGTACATCCTCAGCTTACGAAGATAACAGGATTAAGAGATTACAGTAAAGACAGGCATAAGAAATTATAAAAGTATTATTTGGGAACTGATAGATGTCTATGAAATCTTCACAATTTATGTTCCTTGGCTGTGGCTCCAGCTGGTCCCTCTGTTCAGGGTCCCTGACTTCCCGCAACGGTGCCCAGCCAAATTTATTTAATATAAATTTTTTGTGACATGAGAAACTTCATAAGAAATGAAGACCCAAAGAAATGGTTAAGCCAGTATATTTTTATGTTAGATTTGATGAACAGTAGACAGTTGAGAAATGTGATAAGACAAAGAGGGCATGATCTGATGGCAACAAACAGGGAAACTTAAAGGGCTGTTTGCTCAGATTCCTTTGTGATCCTTCATCTTTAGAGATAAGGACATGCCTTTCCTCTGGGTGTAGAGGACACCTCTTCCATAAGGGTCTTATGTCCTACTTCAGGGAAAGGTGAAAAAAGAAATCCTTCCTAGGTTTTATGATCTACTCCAGGGAAGAAGGGGGGCAGGGAAAACTCAGAGACTTCCCTGTTTCTGCCAGTTTTCAGTGTGCCAAGGTGTTATATTTTGGGATAGCATGTCCTGAACCCCATCCTATGTATCTGCCCTGTCATATATAGGTGTCTTGATTCTCTTGTCTCTGACAAAATTTTTAATTCCCAGTGGTCATGAACCATAGTGCTTTAGTTTTAAATATAGTATGAAGCTTAATTTGGAATCATGAGAGTAAAAGACTCTGAATAAAGATGTTAATTGATTTATGTACCATTTGTACTTATTCAAAAGACATCTATGTCTCTATTTTGCAGAAAGAGACACAAAGATGTTTTTAGTCTGTGGAACAACTGATAGAGTAATAGAAATAGAGTCAATCTCAATTCTCCCATCCGTTCTTATTTGCCCCTAGAACTAAAACTTCATCAGATGGTTTGGTGTTAAACGTGACAAATATATCAGCACTTTAGACTCATATCTGACTTCCTGTTAGGCACCTCCACATGTCCTCTGGTGTTATCACAAATTTTGCTGTTCAACTCAGATCTCATATTCCCACACCCCAATTTCTCTTATATTCCCTATCTCAGCTGGGAGACTACCTTCCCCACCACCAGCCAGGTGAGTCACAGATCAGGAAGCAACACTGGGCATGGCATACTTTAATGTCAGGAGCATGGAAGAAAGTCGGCTTTGCAATGCAACCCAGGGTCTGAGAAAGACACAAACAGTGCAGCCTTGGACCATACTGACTTCCAGTCATACAAAGCATTCATATTTTTCAATGTTGACATTAGGACGATGTATTTGTCAAGGTGGTAGGATGGGACATATTTTATTAAGCAGTTGTGGTTGTGTTTGCTTATTTATAACTTTTGCTCATTTAGATATGCAATATGTGGGATTCCATTTGTACTCTTGTACCAGTATCCACAACTGTTAGTAAGGTCAAAGTGATGCTGGTGGTGGAGGTGACAATTTCTTACCCGGACCCTGTGGCACTATGGATGGGAGATTCCTGCTTGTTGGGAGAAATATCTGAGGCTTCCTTTGCCAGATTCTAAAAGATCACCAGAGAAGAAAGAAGATCACAATAGGAGTAGAGTTACCTTCCATCCCTCCTCTGCTCCTCCTGAGGTTAAAAGGCTTCCCATATGCCTCTGCCTAGTGGCAGAAATGAGTGGATGAGCGAGGATGGCTGGCATGGATTCACAAACGGAACAGGAGACTGTGAAAATGTGTGTGACCCAAGAGATATTTTGGGACTTGCTTACTTCTAAGAGAACATTTGCAGTCTAGCAAACATGGGGGCATTGGGAATGGGGACTAGACATGAAAGACTTGGAGATAGTGGGGAGAGAGGAGTAACATGGAGCAGAGAAGACAGGATGGTTTTCAATGGCGTCGGAAAAGTTCTTTTGTCCCATCCAGAAGGTGTAGTGAGATCAATGCCTTCTTAAGGCATGGGGAATGAAAAAGTCAGTGAGGGAGAGACACTGATTTATTACTGGGTACAGGGGGCACCTGATATTCAATCCCATCTCTTACATCTGTATTATTTAGGTTTTTTCACTAAAAACCCTGGTAAAGAACTGCTTGAAGTGTGTGTGTGTGTGTGTGTGTGTGTTTCTTAGGCAAGATGCCCATCAATAGAGGAAACAGATTACCTGAAATCTCCACAAATCTTTGCACAAGAGCAGGCATTAGAGACCCATCCCAGCAAAAAAATGATAGATCCGTATTATTGATTTAAAGACAAGAAGCCTAATGGGATCACAGGTCTGGAATAAAGAGTTGACCAACCTCCCTCTCTGCCTCTATGGTCCCCACAGTGGTGCATGTCACCTAAGGCAGGGTGCAAGGTAATCTGTTGAAATGCAGGGGAAACTGAACTTCTATTTTTTATTTTTTTCCTTTAAAATTTCCTTTAAAATTTCTATTTTGTACATCATTTACAAAATGTATGACATGTCAGTATATTAATAATTAAACATATATCATGCTCTAAATTTTTTACTGATGGTGTAGACAAATGTTGGAAGATCATAGCACTCATAGATAAAGTTCACACTCCCTTCATACAGCTTATAAGAAGTCCTTACATGATTAGGTTAAATGCCTATCTCTCCAGCTCATAACTCACCATGCTTTGTCTGCATGCTCAGGCAACTCCAAATGGTCTGCAGTTCTGCCACACATCAAGAAGTGAGGAAAGCAGTCCGGGTGCAGTGGCTCATGCCTGTAATCCCAGCACTTTGGGAGGCTGAGGCAGGCAGATCACCTGAGGTCAGGAGTTTGAGACCAGCCTGGCCACCATGGCAAAACCCCATCTCTAATAAAAATACAAAAAAATTAGCCAGGTGTGGTGGTGATTTCATAAGAATCACTTGAACCTGGAGGCGGAGGTTGCAGTGAGCCGAGTTTGAGCCACTGCACTCCAGCCTGGGCGACAGAGGGAGACTCCGTCTCAAAAAACCCAAAAAACCAAATGAGCAAAAAAAGAAGTGAGGAAAGCAGAAAATAGGACAGAGGAAAAGTTAAGCAAAGATGAAGTTTCTGCTGTAGTTCAGCCTTAGCCTGCTCCCACAGAGTTTGAATGGCATAACAAAGTTGTCATCACCTTCAGGTGAGGGGCCAGGTTTTGCAGGCCTGTATGTCAGCCCTCACCTGCAAATGCCTTTGGAGGAAGTCAGAGTCTTCCAGAAACTTCCGGGTGAATAGCAATTCTTCAGAGAAGGCTGCAGTTGTGAACCATTTGTGGCTATCATTCACAGCAGCTGGCGAACTTGGTGTACCAATCTGGTAAGGGTTTGGGGTGGATGAAGCACCAACAGCATTACTGCATTTTGCCACACTGATTTCTACAAATGTGTAATGAGCTTTACAGGAATGGTAACCATGCAGGAAAACTGTTGTTTTATTCTTCATCAACATGCTAATTGTAAGTTTGGTAACTTTTTTAGTCTTGTGTGTTTTCCGCTTTAAATACAGTTTTATTTTTGGTTATCCAGGCCTTCTAAAACCCAACTTATTTTCTAAATACCTTAGTTTCTGAATCTTTCTTTGCACCTAGATAATTTCTATTAATCTTTGAGACTTACCTTAGATGTCAGTTTCTCTGGGAAGCCTCCTTCAATCCTCTAAAGCTGAGATACTTTCCTGCTACTCTGTTCTCATAAAATCTGATATAGTCTGGTTTTCATGACACTATAGCAAAGTTGTAGAATTATCTAGCTATGTGAATTATCTGGCTATGTGTCTGAGTCAGTCAGGGTTGGTCAGGAAAACAGAAGGCACTCCATGTTTTGGGGGCAGAAGGGGTTATAAGTTATTAGGGGCTTGCTTGACTATTGGAAAAGCTGGGGAGTATTGAAGACCAGGCAAGCCAGTGGGAAGGAAGCGGACACTGGAGATATCATCCTGAGGCAGCAGGGCAGCGGGTTCTCAGGAACTTCCCAGCAAGCTGCTGCAAGTCTTAGGAATCTCTAAGAGGCCCCCCCACTGCCTCACAGTGCAGCAGCCACACAGATGGGGGTCTCAAGAGCTCCCCAGGGAGCCACTCTGAATCTCTCATTTGCTTCAGGCAGGATGCAGTTGCCTCTAGAGAATAAAACTTCTCTTTTTCTTCTGTCTTCCAAATCTTGAGTGACTTCCATGGGAAACTCCACGTCCTGTGTAAATGGATTATGGGAGAAGACCTTAAAAGGGATGATGGTGGTGTCTAGTTGACAACAGATGATTCAGCATAGTATTTCATGGTAAATGTTAAGAGGCAAAATTGCAACAAGTTTAGTTAAATGATCAAATTGGCTTTTATTTGTGATTCGTGAGTCAGGTAGCAACTCATCTAAAAAATAGAGTGGTGCTCTGTAGGGCATGATGGAAGAGTCAGTTTTTAAAAGCTTGAGCAGTAGCAAGGAAACAGCATAATACAAAAAGCAGATTGGTTAACAGCAGGTTACTTTCCTTGTAAGGGTTAAAGCGGAGGGGACTTTTTTTTATCATATTGGCTAAAACTGGCCTGTTTGGGGATTTGGCTATTATTTCTTTTTCTTTCTTAATTTCTCAGAAGGTCAGATTAACAACTTAGTTTCAGTTTGTTGATGTGGAACTTTAGCCTGGGTTACTCCATTTTGGTTTGGTCTGTTGGGGCCTAGTGCAGGAGCTTAGTTCAAACCAATGGCCTTCTAGAAATTTTACTTAACAGAGTATGAGCTTTTCACCAGCTGGAGAATGTATCTTTCTCATGTTGTGTTCCCAGAGTCTAGTGCAGTTCCTGGAAAATAAAGGTGTTCAATAAATGTTCATTAAATAACAGAATAAGTGATGAGGAGAGGACAATAGCTCCCTGAAAGCAGATAATTTCAGTTATGTTATAAACGATGTTATCAGAGATCAATAGTTAGTCTCCAGAAGAGCCTCGTGTTTAGTAATTTATGGTACAGATAACGGCAATTCAGGTTGATATTTTTTCTACGCTGACCAAAACTGTCACACTTCTGAAAGCTAAAATCCTAGGTAGAAGGAAACCTTTGCAATTCAGGGCACTGAAGCTGTTGAGGCACGCTAGGCCAATCTGCAATATTATTACCTCTTTTCTTTTTCTTAAATTTCTTCCAGCTCTCAGGAACCATGTGTATATTAAGTGAGCTGCCACGAGGTGGCACTCTTGCTGTTTGTTGTACTAGGCCACTGCCTTCTATACAAGGATGTGATGGAGCCAGAAATGTTAAGTCTTAAAGCAACTAAACTGTCCCTGAAATTGTAACATTGTCGTTAGTTGAAGATACACACATTGCTTCAAATAAGAATTAAAGCAAAGGCAAAAGTGAAAGAGAAAATCAGAGCCTAACGTCGTCTATAATGCTTTCACCATCTGAGTTACTTGCCAACTGGCACTAGAATCTTGTTCTCCGAGGTGTCCCCAGGGGCTCTTCTCCTTAGTTACTCAGTCCCAGCTTCCTGTGTAAGGTGGGATGATTCAGTAGTTTATTATCTTATCTTACTTCTGAAGTCTATGAGGGACTCAATCCTCTTCTTCCTTCTTCCTCCTTCTTCCTCCTTCTTCCTCCTTCCTCCTCCTTCTTCCTCCTTCTTTCTTCTTTCCTCTTCTCCTCCTTCTTCTTCTTTTTTCTCTTTCTTTCTTTCCTCCTCCTCCTCCCCCTCCTCCTCCTCCTCCTCCTCCTCCTCCTTTCTTCTTCTCCTTCTTGTTTGTTTTTGAGACAGTACCTCCCTCTATCATCCAGGCTGGAGTGCAGTGGTGCAATCACAGCTCACTGCAGCCTCGACCTCCATCCAGGGCTCAAGCAATTCTCGCACCTCAGCCTCCTGAGGAGTAGCTGGGACCACAGGCATGCACCACCATGCCTGGCTAATTATTTTATTTTTTATAGAGACAGGGTTCCCCTATGTTGCCCAGGCTTGTCTTGAACTCCTGGGCTGAAGCTATCCTCCTGCTTCAGCCTCCCAAAACGCTGGGATTATAGGCATGAGCCACCACGTGTGGCCTGGAATCACTTTTCTATGGGAGAAAAATCCCAGCAGATGAGTAGACTTTTAATTAGCTCAAATTATGGCTCAGATCGTGCTGATCATGACTAATAGAGGCACACTTGCTGTAGCATGACTGAAATCCTTCCCTTAAGATCCACAATTTCTTTCCAACCCAATTAAAGCTTTCTGTAGGACTTACACTTTTTTTGAAATCACAAACGTAATCCATGCTCATTTTATAAAACCACCAAAAAAATATAAACAAAGAGAAGAAAGAAAAACATAATTAATCTCAGCCTCAATAACCAATAGCATTTTAGGGAATGTCCTTTATTACCAATTTATTTATATATGTGATTGACTTGGTACACTTTTAGCACATACTCTCTTCCAGGCACCATGCCAGGTCTTGAGTTTGCAAAGAAGAGTAAGATAGACAGTCTTTCTCTCCAAGACAAATATAGCCCCCTCTCTCTGATTATATAAACACATGCATATATGTTTTATAAAAAGAGTGTCATATTTTACAAACAGTGGGCCCTCTGTTTCTCCCGTTCTGCATTCATTAGTTCAACCAACCGCAGATCAAAAATATTTGGGAAAAATTTTTTACAGTACAATAGAAAATAATACAAATAGAAACCAATATAGTATAACAACTACTTACAAAGCAATTGCAATGTATTAGGCATTATAAGTAATTTAGAGAAGATTTAATGTATTTGAGAGATTGTGTGTAGGTTAGATGCAAATACTATGCTAGTTCATGTCAGGGACTTGAGCATCCTTGAATTTTGATATCCACTGGGATCCCGGGACCAATCTCCATGGATGTGGAGCCTTGCTTTTTCCCATTAATGATATACTAAGAACATTTTTCCATGTCATTAAATAATTTTCAAAAGCATTATTTTAAATTCATAATATTTTATTTTCTGGATATACCATAGTTTATTCATTAAATTTTCCTATTCTTGAAAATATATGTGTATCTATTCTTTACTACAAAAAATAATGATTAATGGCTATGAACATATAGTCACAATGAATAAGATCTAGTATGTGATAGCACAACAGGGTGACTACAGTCAATAACAATTTATTGTACATTTCAAATTAACTAAGAATATTATTGGATTGTTTGTAACACAAAGAAGGGATACAAGCTTGAGATGATGGACACTTCCATTTGCCCTGATTTAATTATTATGCATCATATTCCTGTATCAAAATATCGTATATACTCCATAAATACATACACCTACTATGTACCCACAAAATAAAAAGAGAATCAGTGAACAATATTGTGGCCAATTTTTTGCCCACAACCACAATTATATTCCTAGTGCAAATTGCCAAAGCTGGGGTTGATGGATTAAATGACTTGCAAAATTTTAAGGCTTTGCTAGCTATGGCTAAATTTCCTTCATAAGGGCAACATCAATTTTGTCCCTATTCTTGCAGTTCTGTGAATCCTCACCAGTACTAAGTATCTTCATTTAAATATATTTTCACTGTAGATAAAACATCGAAATAAATTTCATTGTTGTTTAAATGTATATTATTTATCCCTGATTACTAATGAGGTTGAATACGGTTTTTTATGTTATTAGCTGTTTTTCTTATTGTTTGCTTGCTAATTCCTCTGTTCAGTTTTTTATTGGACATTAGTTTTTTCTCATTGCTATGTAGGGATTTTTTGTATATTTAAGTTAGGAACCTGCAATTATGTGTCTAGTTTCATATTTGTATTTTTTTGTATTGTTTTTGTCATACAGAATTTAACATTTCATAAGTATTTTTTATTTTATTTTCTCTTATTTTTTGATAAGTATTTTTCGTTTAAACTTTCTAATTTTAGATTAGAAAATTATTTAGGCATCCTTTAGAGGTAGAAGCAAGGATGAACATTTTAATTTGCTCATTGGAAATTATCCTCTAGAATTAGCTCTCTTTTCTTTGATTTAGAGTTTCTCAAAGAATACTTGACCATACAATAGGGTAATTACTAAATCCTTCAGCTTCTTTTGGGAAGCCTTCCCAAAGATTGTTAACTGGGAGAGAGGGCAGCACTGTTTCCTTGGGGGCCATTCTGAAATCCATGGGAGCGTTTCTGGTTCCCATACATATGACTGGGACAATCTACTGGCACTTCGTGGGTGGGATCCAGGAATGCTAAACGTCCTGTAATGTACAGAACAATGAAGAATTGTTACTCCTGACTGCCAATAGCAGCTCCCATTGAGACAAACTGTTAGACTATCCAAAGACATCTTTAAAAAATACTGTTTCTTGAAAACATTGTATCAAAACACATTTCCAGCTGAGGTGTGGTAGTATTTTTTCCACAGTGTATTTATATATGTAAACATAATGGATTGGAATACATCAAACTTTTGCTTTAATAAGGTTTAAATTGCTTTATCCAATCTGTCAAGATAACATAGGCTTGAGTTGAGAATGGACACTAGACAGGTGACTGGTTATCAATTTGAGTTATCAGGTAAGTTAAATTACTGATTTGCTCAGAAAGAGTTGCAGAGGGGGTTGGAATTAATTAATTGGACTTGTAAACTGAGAGTAGTTATAATCTTAGTGATGCTTAAAAAATGCTATTGGGGATGCCTCTCTTTCCCATTTCATCATGCTCTCTTTCTATATTCTTTAGTAAAGCTTGTGACCTCATGGTTGCCAGTGCAACTGCTTTTGCTCAGTTTATTTTTCTGATTGCTCTGGGCACTGTTTGTGCCAATGCAAATGTAGAGGGCAGGAAGTAGACAAGTGCGTTTTTATCTGTTAGTGCATTGTTCCCTGGAAATATAATTATTTTGTTCACCTGAAACTACCTTTGATCAAACAAGTTAGTATAAACCAGAGGATTTTTTTCTGTTGCCTGCAGATGGCAGTGATTATTAGCTTGTCATTCCAAATACAAGGTGTTGGTTTTACCCAGGAGTCTAAAGTGCTATGTTAATTGCAGGGTTTATTGTGTTCTGATAAAAATTAGTAAGAGTCACACCCTGCCTTTGGGGGAGAGGACTGAATTTACATGCTTGATATAATGTCGTTTAAAATAATAGTTAACGAGACATGGAACACAGAAGAGTTATGAAATTAACTTCACTTGAGTATGCAAAATATTGAATAGTGACGAGGATTTAACAACAAAATTTGATTATTGTGAACAAATCAGGTAACATGTCTTGGAAAATTAGATTCAAAAATATACTTAGAATATGATAAACTTTGTTCTCTAAGGTTTAGCTACAGAACAGGATGTAGCAGTCAGTAATGGTTGATTGTTCTTTGCAGACACTGGCAAGATACATTCTGGAATACAGACAACAAATGATGCAGTCCAAATGGAAGGAATCATCAAAAAGGTAATGGAAATCAAACTACAAACACCACGTTTCTGTTATGTAAGTTCTTGGATAGTGTATGCAAATCTGAGGAAGATGTAGTGGAGTTGTAGAAGTCTAGAAAGAGTCCACTAAAATGGTCCAAAGAAATGAACAAGAACCATGTTAAGGCGAACTCAGAAGATGAGTCTTCACCAAACAATAAAGGGGAAATGGGAATGTGATCAGAATATTTTTTCCATGGTCATTGGGCATTGTTTTACCTTCTAAAGGGGTTAATATATGCTTTCAGATGTGTACATTCATGGAATTGGCATATCAAGAGTGTGTAGAAGATGAAATTACAAACACGTTGAAAGTGATGCATCTAAATAAGGTGTTTTCCAGTAAGTTTCAAAAGGGAGAAAATGAAAGTTTTGGAGATACATCCCATCTTCGGGGTTGAAGTAACTGAGTGAAGCTAGCTCTGCCTTTCTGCAAATGACTGTGGGTTATGGAGAGAGGTCACTTGAGCTAGAAGAACTCAAAGCTAGTGCCAGGGATTATGTTCAAATTTTTATCAGAATTACAATTCTGTTTGGAAAGGTAAATGCAAACCATTGTACTATCACGAGTCTAGAAAATTAGTAGATTGAATTGACAATTCACATATTGAATAGTCTTATTGGAGGTGTTCAGAGGAAGCTGGACAGATCTTATGGGAGATGCTGCTAGAAAAGACTTATGCATTTGATGTGACCAGATTAGATTTGTGATTCTGTGGCTTACTCTTTTGAAAGAACTCTTAAGAGAGCAAAATGAAGATCAATCTTATGAGTAGTATGAACCTAAATATAAAATGTTTTGATTTAGCAATAGACAATGGAGCTGCAAGTTCTCTTTATTTCTTTTATTTCCCCGTCTCCAAATTGAAATTACCTCATTTATTTATTCAGTAGATATTTGTAAAGCTCCTACTCTGAGCCAGCACTATAGGCCAACAGTAGATTCTCAATACATGTTAATTTAGTGAACAAATTATAACTAGTAGGAGAACAAGGAAGATCAAAGCATAGTTTCCCTCCTCACATGGGCAGAAAAAATAATGAAGAAGAGAGGAACAGAGTTGAAGAAATGGGCTATAGATCTACTGAGAAAATAACCATAATGTGAAGTGCTAAAAATTTCCCTAAGTAATTCTTTAACACTATCCCGTAAATTTTGAAATGTATTTTTATTGTCACCTGTTCAAAATAATTCCCAATGGCCCTACTGATTTCTTCTTTGACCTGTGGGTTTCTTAGAAGTATGTGATTTAGTTTTCAAGTATTTGGGGGAATTTTCCAGCATTTCTTTATTTGTTGATTTCCTATTTTATTTCTATTATGGTCAGAAAGCATTGTTTGTGTGATTTGAATTACTAAAAAATTAGTAAGTTTTTAAAACTTTTATTTTAAGTTCAGGGGTACATGTACATGTTTGCTATATAGGTAAACCCATGTCATGAGGGTTATTTTGTCATCCAGGTATTAAGTCTAATGCCCAATAGTTTTTTTTCTGATCTTCTCCCTCCTCCCATCCTCCACCCTTTGATAGGCCCCAGTGTCTGTTGTTTCCCTTTATGTGTCCATGTGTTCTCATCATTTAGCTCTCACTTATAAGTGAAAACATGCGGTATTTGGTTTTCTGTTCCTGCATTAGTTTGCTAAGGATAATAGCTTCCATCACCATCCATGTTGCTGCAAAGAACATTATCTCATTCTTTTTCATGGCTGCATAGTATTCAATGTTGTATATGTATAACATTTTCTTTATTCAGTCTACCATTGATGGGCATTTAGGTTGATTCCATGTCTTTACTATTGTGAACAGTGCTGCAATGAACATACATGTGTATGTATCTTTATGATAGAAGGATTTCTATTCCTCAGCAAACTTTCACAAGAACAGAAAACCAAACACCGCATGTTCTCACTCATAGGTGGGAAATGAACAATGAGATCACTTGGACATGGGAAGGGGAACATCACACACCAGGGCCTATTATGGGGAGGGGGGAGGGGGGAGGGATGGCATTAGGAGTTATAACTGATGTAAATGACGAGTTGATGGGTGCTGACGAGTTAATGGGTGCAGCACACCGACATGGCACATGTATACATATGTAACAAACCTGCACGTTGTGCACATGTACCCTAGAACTTAAAGTATAATAATAATAAAAAAGAAATAAAAATACACAAATAAAACTACAATAACTATGCCCATTTGAAAAACATGGCTGGGCAAGGTGGCTCATGCCTATAAATCCGAGCACTTTGGGAGGCCGAGGCAGGCGGATCACGAGGTCAGGAGTTCAAGACCAGCCTGACCAACATAATAAAACCCTGTCTCTACTAAAAATACAAAAATTAGCAGGGCATGGTGGTATGTGCCTGTAATCCCAACTACTTGGGGGGCTGAGGCAGGACAATCACTTGAACTTGGGAGACGGAGGTTGCAGTGAGCTGAGATCAGGCTTCTGCCCTCTAGCCTGCGTGATAGAGCAAGACTATCTCAAAAAAAATTTTTTTTGAAAAACATAATGAGCCCAAATGTTAGCAAAGATATGGATTGATGCATATCCTTTTTATTTGGCTTGTGGAAGTTTAAATTGGTACACCAATTTTGGTGCGTAAATTGGCAGTATCTAGAAAAGTTAAAGATAAGAATACCCCTGAAACAGTACTTCCACTGCTGAGAATATATCCTAGAGAAACTCTTATCCAGGTATCCAGGGAGATGTATACAGATGTTCTTCACAGTTATTTTCAATGAGCATTTTTCTGTTAGTGTAATTTAGAGCATGCTGCTCAGACTAATTTTAACAATAGAATGATTTAGCTATCTCCATCTTTAATTGATCAGTGTGTTAATGTAAAATAATTTTGATGGCCAGCAAAATTACTTAATGATTCTAATTCACATGTTTATTTTCTTTTGCATTTATTAGGTGCCTAGTACATACTAGATGCTATGTTAGATGGTGGAGTGAATAAGGCATAGTAACTACTGGCTGTTACTTTTCAGTTTTAAAAAATTACTTAAATATTTCTGTCTCTGTTCTTATAAACATCTCTATTCCAGAAGACAAGTTCCAGCTTTACAGGAAGTGTAATATTCTCCAGATTAACCCGCTTTTGTTTCCCATCATCTGTATCTTGTCATGACCATGGAGGATGCTCAGTAATCACTGGTTGGTGGTGATCAGTGATAAAGTTCTTGTCTGCCTAACTCCTGGGCTCTCATCTGTAAAGAGACATTAAAGACATTCATTTAGTCACTAGCAGGAAATGAATAAATGGATACAGAATGGCTTGTGAAACTGCAAAACAGACAAGAATAATTTTCTGAAGTTCCATCTTTAAGAGCTGTTCCATGCCCAGCTTCTGAGATGCAGAAAAAATAAGAATAATAAAATATGAAAAAGAAAAAAGAGAAAGAACTTCTGGTGTGCTCTTAGTACACTTTCTAATGCATTGCTTCTAAAGCATTTCAAAGTGAAAATGAAATGCATTTTAAAAGTTTTTTTTCTTTAGAGGATGTTTGTTCTCTATTTACCAAATGCAGTATTCTATATATTTGATACAAACCAATTTTTCTATTCCACATATTCATCAAATTGTTGAACATTTCCCTCTCAGTTGGCAAATTGGATTTTAATCTGATAAGCCTGATTTCAGAGTCTGCAGTGTTCATCTCATCAAATCTGCCAATAGGATGGAAACATTGCAGCCAAGCAATGAATAATTATTAATCATTTTGTGTGAAGTTTTGGGAAAAGTAACCTAAGATTATAGGCAACATGAAAAAGTCTCTCTCTTGTGACAAAATAATCTCTACTTGTAGCATACATATCCAAACTATGCACTTCTGGCTGAATTTTTCCTGCTTTGTGTGGAAGCAATGAAGAGCACAGATACATTTTGCTTCTCTTTGGTTTTCCTCCAAGGAAGCTAGTCAGACTCAGGATGGTCATCAGCATCTATAGCAAAAATGTGTTAATTTCATAATAACAGTGCATGGTAGAGAGGGTAGATAAACTCTGAATAAACTACACCTTCACTAGTCCTACTCAAACACTTTGGGAGAATTTCTGCTACCAACCATGACCTCCTTTGCTTTATTGCTACTGAAGAGTTCTACTTCGTGAGGTCCTGGGGCAAGAATGTGTCTCTTATATTCAAATATACTATATGTTGTAATCACCCTGCAGAAGCTGAATTGGCCCCCACCTGCAATTTAGTTTTGATGTCAGGATCAGTGATACTACATAGACATAAGCTCTGAAATGTTTATTATTTATATAATGAGGCTTTCTGAGGAGAGCAAGGCTTGAGAGAGCAAGGAAAGGAGAATGGCTTGGAGTTTTTGTGGTGATTAGTGGGTGGGGTTGGGATTAGATTGGAATTGCACATAGGCAGAGGCTTGTCGATATGGTTTGGCTATGTCGCCACCCAAATCTCATCTTGAATTGTTGTTCCTATCATCTCCACTTGTCATGGGAGGGGGCTTGTGGGAGATAATTGAATCACAGTGGTGGTTCCCCCTTGCTATTCTCATGATAGTGAGTACGTTTTCACAAGATCTGATGGTTTTATAAGGGTCTTCCCCCTTCACTTGGTTCTCATTCTTCTCCTTCCTGCCTCCATGTGAAGAAGGCTGTGTTCCTTTCCCTTCCACCATGATTGTAAGTTTCCCCAGGCCTCCCTAGCCCGTGAGTCAATTAAACCTCTTTCTTTATAAATTATCCAGTCTCGAGTATTTTTTCATAGCAGCAGGAGAACGGACTCATACACTTGTGTAATTTGAATTTCCTGCTGGAGCCAAGGGTGGAAGTATCCTGGGTTTCTTAACGGTTTGCCCATACATGGGGCAGAAGGTGCGGCATACAAGTTCTCATCAACAAATAGTGTAAGACTTTATTATACCATCTGTATCTTCTTCTATCAAGCAAACCACCCACTCCTTAGACTGGGGAGAGGGGATAAGGATTAAATTGCTTTTTTTACCAAGACACTGACATTTAGAAATTCAATTCACTTTTAATGCACAAAGTACGTTACATCATTACTTCTTTAATGTGAGCTTATTCTCTCTGCTTAGTTGTAACATTATGCATTGTATTAAACTTTCTCTAAATTTAACGTTTGTTTACGTATTTTTGCTTGCTTAAACTCCTCAGTACTTAGAGTGTTCAAGTACAGTTTAAAAGTACATATTTATTGGCTAGGCGCAGTGGCTCACAAATCCCAGCAATTTGAGAGGCTGAGGCGGGCGGATCACAAGGTCAGGAGATCGAGACCATCCTGGCTAACACAGTGAAACCCCGTCTCTACTAAAAAGTACAAAAAATTAGTTAGGCATAGTGGTGGGCACCTATAGTTACAGCTACTCAGGAGGCCAAGGCAGGCACCTGTAGTCCCAGCTACTTGGGAGGCTGAGGTAGGAGAATGACGTGAACTAGGGAGGCGGAGCTTGCAGTGAGCCAAGATCATGTCGCTGCACTCCAGCCTGGGCGACAGAGTGAGACTCGGTCTCAAAAAAAAAAAACAAAAACAAAAAACCACATTTATTAACCTAATCTGATTAAGCAGTCTAAATATGTGCTCTCAATTTTAGGCTAAGTAATAAGTGTGGTTTCAAACAATGATATTCAAATAATACTTGAGGTAGAGGGTGGGATTAATAGGAAGAAAGTAGAGAGGACACAGGGCTTTCTTCCTTCCGTAGCTGTGCAAGAGAATCCAAGATATGAAAAAAAAATGAGATAATTAGATATGCAGAGCAACACACCTTTCTCTCTTCCTCTGGTTAAAGAGGATGAGGGGTTTCTAGATAGGATGGAGAAAATCATCGAAGAAGAAAGCCAAAGAGATAAGTATTCTGGGGATTTGTGACCACTGTGGATGGAAAGTCAGTGAGCAGCAAGTACTCACAGAGGTGGGAAAACACCCAGGCTCACTTCAGGCAAAGCTCTGCGCTGGGGCTAGACCAGACTTGGGGAGAGGCTCTTCTGTCTGGGAAAAATGTGGAGCAGCTCCAACAGTGGGGATAGAGAATGAGAAGCTTTTCTGGACCAGTGCTTCAACAGAAAGATGACAGAAAACTGGCCAGGGCTTTCATGAATTACATGAGGCTTGGGAAGAGAATGATGGACAAGAGACAAACAAGTATGCTAAGTAGAAATGCAAAGAGATAGGTGAAAACTTCCTATGAAAAAATAGGAAATTGATACCTTGGAGTCATGTTTGATATCAGATACCAGTAGATGTATATAAGTGGAGATGATACCTACTCTTAGGAGAAACATAGTGCAATAAGTTGGGATCGAAGTTCCAGACTATATTCATTTATGTGTTCCCTCATTCAGTCTTCAACAAATCTTTTCAAGTGCTTTTTATGTACCAGGCTCTGTTTCAGATATGGGAAAAAAGTATATGGAAGATGAAGAATCTATTTTCAAGAAGTCTATGGTCTTGTTTAGTGCCTGGAAAAATGGAGGGATGAAGTCTTGACTACGTTCAAGTCCCAGGAAAGTCAGCAGGTAGAGAATAAAAGTAAGCATATCCCACATTTATATCTACCAAGGCTTTAGAAACAGAAGACTCATTATTTTTTGATTGATTGGGAGCTGACTATAGATGTGTTTTTCTAGAACTAACATATACTTAAAAATATAAAAATACAGCTTAAATGTCAGTAACAGGCTTCTCTACCCCTCAAGACTTAGGCAAAATGGATGTAGAACTTCAGTTTTCTGCGAAATCCTTAAGGCAGGAGTGTGAGTGGTACTAATTGATCATCTTAAGGTCACTTCACCTGTGGAGTTATGGATTGCCACCATTGCAACCCTTGCACAAACTTTGCCGTTTCTTCAGCTTCCACCCCTGCGACACCTGAGTTATTCACTGGCAAGGAGAAAGATCACCATGATTAGATGGCCTTAGAGCAGAGTTTCTCAACCCCAGCCCTATTGACATTGAAGGCTGGATAATTCTTTGTTGTAGGGGTTATTCTTTGCATTGTCAGGACAATGTTCAGCGACACTTCTGGCCTGTGTTCATGAGATGACATTAACATGATAGTAGTAACCTCCCCTCAACTTGTGACAAACAAATATTTCCCTGGTGTTAAAATCACTCCCGGTTGAGAACCACTGGCTTAGATTATTCATTCTTCACTTTGGAGTTGGGTTTTGGCAATGATGTGGGGCTAGAGGGGTGATTGTGGGATGGATGTCAAGGAGTGTTGTGAATATTTGCTAGTTCAGTGCCAGCCTATCACACAGCTCCAGAAGGCACCCTTCACTTTGTGTTTTATGTAATGGCACTCCTAGCACACATATCTCTCGTGAATCGTGTTCCCGGAGTAGTTTAACACAGAAGTACCATAATAATTATCTATGCAATATGCAATCTCCCCTTTCATTCTCAGTAACAGATTCAGGCCCCAATCTGTCAGGAGCATCAGCTCCAACACACTGTGGATTAGACAAAGTTCGTCTTTAGTGTTCTCAGCTTTCTCTGTCTGTTCCTCTTTGCTTTCTTCAACTTTTCACACCCAGTTCCATCCTCAGGTTTCCTGGCACTTACTGTCCTCTTGTCAAGGACAAATTCCACTATGAATTAGTGTCATGGGTCTGAGGAGGGTCTGATAAAGGAGCGAATCTCTCACAGTGGAAGCACAGGCCCTAGAACACTTGGTGATCATAATAATAGTATTAGCTAATATGTCGACCACTACTAGATGTCAGTTACTTTGCTAGACACAGTATTTGTATGTTCATTTGATCTTAACTACTATTTTCTGAGGCAAGTGCAATTCTCATTCCCACAAAGCAAGGAAGTTTCCTAGTGTTAAACAGCTATTAGGTAACAGATTTGGACATTGAACCCAGGTGGTCCAACTCAAGGGTTGGGACTCCTAACCACTTTTCTGTAAAATGGCATCTCAAATTAGATCACACAAATAATCACTGTGGAGATAAACACTTCCTGCACTCATGTCAAAGTCTGGTCTTGTCCATTCCAGTAACAGAGACAGAACTGAAGAACTGTGCTCTACCTTCGGGGATTAGGGTAGGGATTTGAGAAAGCCAGTAAGAAGCACCAGCCAGATAGGCTGGCCCTGGGGTAGTCTCAAGGTCAGGTTTGACTCAGGTGAGATAGATACCTGGGGGCAGCTAGAGACTGTATATGGGTAAAGTATGAGGCCAGATCAAATTTGAGCTGGAGAGAAGAATACCAAAATGTCTCAAACAGGAAGCCAAGCACACCTGGAGCTGGTGGACTGTGGAGGCAGATGTGGAAGGGAGATCCAGTGTGGCCTAAGGTGAGCACTCAGCATCCAAGATGCCCGAGTGTTTTTAGCTGCCTGTCCTGGAAGCTGGCTCTCCTGGGTTGGTGATGGTCCATTGTATGGTCCATGTTACCATACAATGTGCTTCCATGGTAGCACAGCATAATCCAGATCTTCCTGGGGTGGTAACCACAAAAACTAAACATAGAAATAGGACTGTACCCCTTCCTGTAAGACCAACATTCTATGTGGCTTCAGGAGCAGATGGAGTTATCAATTACTCAGCAGGTGAAACTTAAGCGAAAAAGAAGCACCAAAAAAGAGCACCTTTAGTCTCCAAAATCTCTCTCCTAGCTGCCTTTTATGGCTTGTAAAATTTCGCCACCATAGATTCATTTATTTGGATTAGAGCTCATGTAAATGGCCATAAAAGGTAAGATGGCAAGCCTTCATCTTCCATTGGTTACTTCAGAGAGGATGAGTTTCCATTGTGAAAGCAAATGGGTGATATGGTTTGGCTCTGTGTCCCCGCCCAAATCTCATGTCAAATTGTAATGCCCAGTGTTGGAGGAGGGGCCTGGTGGGAGTGGTTTGAATCATGGGGGCAGACTTCCTCCTTGCTGTTCTTGTGATAGAGTTCTCCTGGGATCTGGTTGTTTAAAAGTGTGCAGCACATCCCCACCCCTACTCTGGCCACTTGAAAACCATGCTTGTTTCCACTTCTGCCATGATTGTAAGTTTCCTGAGGCCTCCCCAAAAGCAGAAGCCTGTACAGCCAGCAGAACTGTAAGCTGATTAAACCTCTCTTCTCAGTAAATTGCCCAGTCTCAGGTATGTCTTAATAGCAATGTGAGAACAGACTTATACAACGAGCCCTTGTAGAAGGTACATAGAGTAAGTAAGTTTAGAGGGTGGTCTAGAAGGGAAGGACAGATTCTGGGTATTAAGAAATGCTCAGTAAGAGCAAGGCCAGGTAGGAACAGCCATGGTAACTCATTTCAGTGGGGGGCAGAATGAGGACACAGGGACACAGTGAGATGGGGAGTTACTGGGAATGAGAAGAGGAACAGAAAATGTGTGGTCACAGGGGAAGGGTTGGTGATACATCAGAACTCGACTTGTTAGTTATCTCAACATTTGAGGGTCCCAACCCTTTGATTAGGGTCTTTTCTGTTGTTGAACATCATTTTGAATATTTTTTTATTTTTTGGTATGTAGAATTTTCTTTGTTGTCTTAAGTTAACCTCTCTTTCTTTCTCTGTGCATATTGGGTGTGGCAACATCACTTAGTATGAGTAACTCAGACCAAAAATTTCCCTGTAAAATGTCCTTGCCAATTTTCAGGGTATTCAAACGTTTCCAAAACTCACAATGTTCTTTGGTAGTAATGCAGGAGTGTTGTGCAGCAAAACACTCTTAAAGATGATATATTACAGCATCATTTCACCAAATGCTAGTTCTGCTTTGAGTGTTTTGAGTATTTTGCAGAGTATGAGAAAATAGTTCCAATGGTGGCAATAAAGAGTTGGAGCATTTTTATACTTAACTATTAAACATGGAGTTACAGATATTTAAGCAGAATATCAAATGGGAAAGCAAGCTGGGTACATGAACAAGGACTATTCAAGAAAATAAATAACTCTGCAGACATGATCAGAAGCTCAGTAATGAGAACATTCAGTAAATGCTCGTGCTGGGAGGGATGTTTTATTAATGCCATGTCATTAGTAGTTTCAGAAATGTCTGTAAAATATGGCTCTTGAAGTTGAGTTTCATGAAATTGAGATGTACCCGAGAAAAGTGGGAATAGCTGGAGTAGGTTGTCTGGGGTTTCTTTTGGCAGGAGCCTGGCAGGACAAGAAGATGCGGTGGGGTGGGAATAGCTGAGTAGGGGGCACAAGGCATGGCATACTAGGAGTAGTGTTACCTGAAGGCAAATATGAGGAAGGAGCAGCCAGATTCTAGGTCAAGGGAGTGGTCCTGCAATGGAAGTCAGAAGCATGGTCACATCTGACAGAGTCAGTGTAACTGGGTGGGTGTAGAGTGTGCACCTAGAGGAGGGTGTAGTCTTGTCCAAGTCTTCACAGAGGAGTCTTTTAGATGGCCTGCCCTGCTCACAGCATCCATTTTAGGCTCTCTCTCTTTTTTTTTTTGTAACAAATAGATTTTTAACCTTTAATTAAATTAAATATGAACTATTTCAGGCATGGAAACAAGGATTAGGAGCATAATAAACTCCTATATATGCATCACTAAGCTTGGAAAATAACATAGTACACATACTGTTGAGGTCCCTGTCCAGAGGTAAGCACTATCTTGAATTTCATGTTTACCATTGCTACTAGTCTTGTGAGAGCTCTATGACATATGCAGGTGTCAATGTATATAGTATTGTTTTATAGATCAAAAATTTTTAGGCCAGGTGTGGTGGCTCATGCCCATAATCCCAGCACTTGGGAGGCTGAGGCGGGTGAATCACCTTAGGTTAGGAGTTGGAGACCAGACTGGCCAACATAGTGAAACCCTGTCTCTACTAAAAATACAAAAATTAGCTGGGCATGGCAGTGTGCACCTGTAATCCCAGCTACTCAGGAGGCTGAGGCAGGAGATGTGCTTGAACCTGGGAGGTGGAGGTTGCAGTGAGCCAAGATCATGCACTGCACTTCAGCCTGGGTAACAGAGTGGGACTCCATCTAAAAAAAAAAATTGTTTTTAAATTAAGGGTATATACTTTCTGCAAAGCTCACTTATTTCTGCTCAACATTATGTTTTTGAGATTTACCCATTTTAATCATTGCATAGTATTCCATTGAATAAATATTCCACAATTCGTTATTTATCCTCCTACTGATAGATGTATGAGTTTTTCTAGGGTAAATGCCTAAGAGTGGAATTTCTGGACCATAGAATTTGTGCATCTAAAACTTATCCAGATTATTACAAGGGAGAGTTATTAACTCATAGGAGTTATTTATTTATTCTAGACTCCGGTTCTTTATCAGTTTATACGTAACAACCAGTGACTTCTCTCTTATTTTATGGTGTCTCTCTATAAATAGGCATTGTTTAATTTAGTTGAATTTGCTGATCTTTTCTTTTAGATTGTACTTTTTTACCTTAGGGTTATAAAGATGTTCTTCCAAATTGTCTTAAGTTTTAAAGTTTTGATTTTTAAATTTAGTCCTCAATCCATTGAAATTTGTTGTTGTATATAAAATGTGAAGTAATAAATAATGTTTTAAATATGGATGACCCATTGTCCTAACACAATTGTTGAAAAGTCCATCCTTTTCCCACTGATCTGTGAAGGCAACCTGTTTCTATATATCAGTAGGTACATTAGCAGCATCCAGATTCTGCACTATTTACTTGCCAGCACTACTAGGTATTATTTACTGTAGCTTTTATAATAAACCTTGATATTAGGGTTTTTTAAAAATTTAAAAACGCTATTGCTGAAAAATGCTAACATTCATCTGAGCCTTCAGCAAATCATAATCATTTAGCTGGTGGAGGGTCTTGCCCTAACTGTTTGATGGCTACTAACTGATCAGAGTGGTGGTTGCTGAAGAATAGGATGGCTGTGGCAATTTCTTAAAATAAGACAACAACGAAGTTTGCCACATTGACTGACACTTCCTTTCACAAAAAGTTTTTCTATAGCATGCAGTATTGTTTGATAGTATTTTACTCACCATGGAAATTCCTTCAAAATTGGAGTTAAATCTTTTAAACTCAGGGATATTTTTGACATAAGGTTAGATGAAGCTGGGTTGGATAGCAATTAAATAAACATAGGTGAAAAAGGCAGCAAATTATATATAGATATTTTCCTGAGAGTTTATTCTTATTTTACATATTTATCTTGATTATTATCATTTGCCTTTTGCTTTTTCATATTAACTTCTGAGAGGGTTTTAAAATTCCTTCCCAGGTAGCTGGGACTAGTGGTGCATGCCACCGTGCCTGGCTAGTTTTTAGATTTTTTTTTTTTTTTGTAGAGCTAGTGTCTTTCTATGTTTCCTAGGCTGGTCTCAAATTCCTGACCTCAAGTGATCCTCCCACCTCAACCTCCCAAAGTGCTCAGGTTACAGGCATGAGCCACTGCGCCTGAACTAGTTTTGATCTTTAAACTGTACAAAGGCTTTTTATACAAACTTGTGTGTAAGTTATATTTTATAATTCTAGCAAAAGTCACCTATAGATAGATAGGGTAGTAACCTCTCATAGATTTAAGATCAGCTTTTCATCAGCCATGAACTCTTTTGTCTTTAATGCCTTTGCTTCATCTATTCATCTGTTGATCTGGATGCCTTAACTTTGGTCTTTCTTTTCAAGCCTTCCCTTCCCACTCTTCAGGCTTCTGCTTCTTTATTTCATTTCAGTTTTCAGTAGTTCACTGTCCCCCGACTCCTTAGTACTCTGCTCACATGCCACAAACCTGTGAACCTATCCCACTAATGTCCCTCTGTGGCCCTGGAGAGCGGTAAAATGCAGTGCTGCATGAGAAAAGTACCTAGGCAAGAATAGAATTACATAACCTGATAACTTAATTAATTATGTAAGCTCATTTTTATCAGAGACCTTTTGTGTGCCAAGCTGTTTGCCAAGTATGAGGATACAACCTTATCCCCAGCAGGAGACCCACAGCCTATTACAATCTGTCAAGCGTGTTTCCCCTGGCTTGCTAATGCTGATGAATTTGAGGTGGCTTCTGCTAGTGGGACTATTTGGGGAAGCCATCTGTGTCATAGATTTGCTATCCCTAGATTTAAAGTCCAAGCACATAAAAGAAAGGTGAAGAGGACAAGCGTGACTCTAGAAAGAGTATCTGAATGTATCAACATGCACATGTGTGTTAAAAATAAAACAGATACTTTAATATCAAACAGAGGAAGAAAAAGTTCGCTCAATAAACCCTTGCTATGAAATCTTTTTCATGTGAGCGTCTGTGGTACGATTTGTATTTTCCATTTATTTGGCATTAGCCATGAACCCTTTTGTCTTTAATGCGTTTGCTTTATCTGTTCAACTCAAGTATTAGCTTTGTATGGGAAAGAGAGTTTGCATTTACATCTCACATGGAAATTAATGATAAGCTTGTATATTATATGTTTAAGTAGTATTTATTGACTGATTTGTCTAACATGATTTTAGCACCAGGACTGAACCAAATATTAAGTACCATTTAGATATAATGGCTCGCAGTGAGCCAAATTTCTTCCTTTTTGGTTTATTATTCTAAGGGGAGTGGCTTACATTTCTTGGAAATGAAATAGCCTTGGACTCTGATTCTAACTTGTAAACCAATGATAAACTTATTATTGTGTGGGGAAAATTAAAGATGCTTAATAATTGAATTGTTTCTTCCATAAGGAAACCTTATTTAAAAAAAAAATGTAGCACTGTACTTCTTTTTATAGCATTCCACCTACATAGTATAATTTAGGGTAAGTGCTTTATAGCATATTTCAAATACAGGTTGTCATCTTAATATATATTTTTTATCTTATTGCTAGAAGTTGTTAGGTAGTTTGTATGCTACAGAACAAACATTGTCCCTCTCTGCCTTAGGAACATTTCTTTTAGGCAGAAACATGTAAACAGGAGATAACAGAAATGAACCAGAGAAAACATTTGAGCATAGTATAGCTTAACTATATGACACTATGTTTCTGACTTTTTGATAGAAGATCTAAATCTTCTATCAAAAAGTCAGAAAGACATGTATTTTAGAATCAAAGGGAAAGTGACAACTAAGTAGAACAACTTATTTGAAAACTTGATCTACTAAACCAGAGAATAACATTAGTTTTTTTCTGCATTTTAAGAACATTTTGGGTTTAAAAGGACTGGTCTCATGGGTCTGCCTATGTCTTGTGGTTTCAGGTAGATCTGGACCTCTCTCATGCTCTCCAAAATCATTCCCCATCTGCCGGTTGATGCTGTAAATTTCTACGACAGTAGGCAACTCATTCATTCTACTATTAAATTTAAGATTTAAAGTGAAGTTTTCATGGGAGAATGTAACACAATGATTTACTATCGAACTGAGATTTCCGTTACTGATAAGCAGATTCTTAATTGGAACAGATTTTGGTAGATGAACAAGGGAGGAGAGCATAGAAAGGATCATACTAAGCATGAGAAATCCAAACTAAAAATTCAATTTACAGCTGCTTCTCTTCTAAAATGTCAATGTCACAAATAAAAATTTTTAGGGCCCAGCCTGGTGGCTCATGCCTGTAATCCCAGCTCTTTGGGAGGTCGAGGTGGGTGGATCACCTGAGGTCAGGAGTTCAAGACCAGCCTGGCCAACATGGTGAAACCCTGTCTCTACTAAAAATACAAAAATTATCCGGGTGTGATGGTGCACACCTGTAGTCCCAGCTACTTGGGGGCTGAGGCAGCAGAATCGCTTGAACCCAGGAGGCAGAGGTGGCAGTGAGCTGCGATTGCACCACTGCACTCTAGCCTGGGTGACAGAGCCAGACTCTGTCTAAAAAAAAAAAAGAGAGAAATTTTAAGTGTGGTGTGTGTGTGTGTGTGTGTGTGTGTGAAATATCATGCGTAAAGTATTTAGGAAAGGTAACTTTGCTCCTGATGTTGGCTAGTCCCCAGTCCCTTATTGCCAGTGAGCTTCTTATCACACTCCAATCCTGACAATCATGCTGGACACCATAAAAGTGTTTAATAGATATCCTTTATTTATTTTTATTTTTTTATTACACTTTAAGTTCTAGGGTACATGTGCACAATGTGCAGGTTTGTTACATATGTATACATGTGCCATGTCGGTGTGTTGCACCCATTACCTTGTCATTTACATTAGGTATATCTCCTAATGCTATCCCTCCGCACTCCCCCAACCCCACGACAGGCCCTAGTGTGTGATGTTTCCTTCCTGTGTCCAAGTGTTCTCATTGTTCAATTCCCACCTATGAGTAAGAACATGTGGTATTTGGTTTTTTGTCCTTGCCATAGTTTGCTGAGAATGATGGTTTCCAGCTTCATCCATGTCCCTATGAAGGACATGAACTCATCCTTTTTTATGACTGCATAGTATTCCAAGGTGTATATATGCCACATTTTCTTAATCTAGTCTATCATTGATGGACATTTGGGTTGGTTCTAAGTCTTTGCTATTGTGAATAGTACCACAATAAACATACATGTGCATATGTCTTTATAGCAGCTATAATAGATATCCTTTAAAACAGACAGAATATCAGCTCCTTTTTCTGCATGTCTGTGCCATGGGACAGTGATAGAAATCAATAGAAAACTACTTTTTCTCTCTTGGAAGCTCTGTTGGGGAACAACTCAGCATTGGCAATACCAATTTCATCATAACTGTGGATAAATATAGAAATTAGTGTTATATAATTTTTATCTCTTTAGTATATTTCTTATATAATTGGTATAGGACAAAATTAATGGATGATAATGAGAAATTATTTGATATCAGTTGTATAATGGGCAGAGTTGGTATAAGAATATTTCTTAACACTGGTTAAACATTGATAAATTTGAAAATAAAACTTGAACATTTTGTGGTAGACAGAGAAACAGCCTAAGCTTTTTTTTTTTTTTTTTTTTTGAGACGGAGTCTGGCTTTGTCACCCAGGCTGGAGTGCAGTGGCGCGATGTCCGCTCACTGCAAGCTCCGCCCCCTGGGTTCACGCCATTCTCCTGCCTCAGCCTCCTGAGTAGCTGGGACTACAGGTGCCCGCCACCACGCCCGGCTAATTGTTTTTCTATTTTTAGTAGAGACGGGGTTTCGCCGTGTTCGCCAGGATGGTCTCTATCTCCTGACCTAGTGTTCCATCCGCCTCGGCCTCCCAAAGTGCTGGGATTACAGGCGTGAGCCACTGCGCCCGGCCAGAACAGCCTAATCTTTATCAGGCTTATGGAAAGTCAGTTTGAGAACACGTATTCGAGACAAAATCCACTGCTTGGGTCAAGTGCAGTTTAACTGTATGTCATGAACAGATCTTTTCCTTGGTTATTTACTTTAGGTTTTGAGAGAAATTTCTCAATATGACATAAGCAATGGTTTGGCTACAGGAATAAAAGGAAATAGTATTAAATTTCCTGCAGAGGAGAATTACAGTTGGATAGCAGTGACATCCTCAGAATTAGGATTTGAAGAAAGTGCACGAGTCAAAATATCGTGAGTACTCAGATTTAGAAATGGCTGAATGAAAGCAGTGAGTAGAAGAATGACCTGGGAGCATCCCCTTAGTGTTTCAGTTATCCTTGAAGCTGGGCTAAATCTGGGGCAGATACAGGGGCCTTGAATTACTCAAAGGAGTTGACTTTGACTTTTGTCCTGAATGTACAGGCTAAAAGGACACACGGTCATACCACTCTCCAAGATAATATTATTATCAAAATGGGTAATATAATTTTTGTTTTAGAAGCAAGTAAATGGAGAGGTCATGTGGGTTAGTGTTTTTAGGAGAAGTTTCTAGTTAGGATAATAGATTGAAAATAAGTTACAAAATCATCCATCTCTAATACTTCACAAAATTAGCAAAAATAAATACCAAATAGCAGGAAAAAAATCATCCACAACAATCAAACAAAAAGAGGCATAAGGTAATACAATCAAACACAGCCCCCACCATCAATAAGCCTGGCACCTGAGGAAGAAGCAGAAGGCTCTTATATGCTTATACAGACAGAACAGCAGAGCAAAGTAAGTTCTTAACCTCCATGCTCCAGAAAGCATACAGGTGAGTCTGCTAAACTTTGACAATACTGAACTGTCAGAAAAAATTGTGAGGTTTTTTGAGATAGATTTTTAAAAAAGAAAAAGCATTAAAGATTATACTTACTGTCCTGTTTAGTGCTCTCTTCCAGGTTATCTCTGCCTTTTCCTGTTTTTGAATTAGTTTACAAGTCTATAATTTGTAGGGAAGTGATAGGAATGCAAATGCTTTATTCTATAAAAGTATAAATTATGTCCAATGCAATGCAACTGATTATTGCCCTGTGGATTCTGACCAGTTTCACTAGGTTTTGTATCTATGTATAAATTCATTTTAGCATTTCTTATCTGCCTGTATGTATGTAATATTTTGAATTCTAATTTGAACAGGTTTTAACACCTTATAGTTTCCTTCATTTAATTAACGAGTTAAATAAAATCTTTGGCATGCATTTATTTTATATCTATGTGAGTCCTGATTATACTCTCTTTTAATAAGTATCCTTTAACATTACCAATGTTTTAGGTCTAAAAAAGACCAATCTGACTGGGCATCTTTATGTTTTTCTCCCTCTGACTGGTGAGTAGTGAAAACATCTGGGAAGAAATAGATGTAATATGTAAAATGTACTATGGAACTGATTCTTGGTGATAAAAATAAACGCTCTAAGGTCACATATTGAACAGGGAACATGCTGGAGCCACCTCTGCAATCCTCCTTCCCCACCTCTAATTCCTCCCAGCCCCAACCCACTGCCTGCTGTCAGCCTTCACATATGGAAGTAAGTGGAGTGAAACCTGATTAAAAGCACTTATGAAAACTCAGAAGTGAGAATGGAGCCAGGATACTGCAATAAATAAAGAATATTGCCTTAGTTGTGTTCTTCTCCTTCCTACCTACTATTTAATCGCTGCCATTCCTTCAAATTACAGACAAGTGGATAGACTTAAAATACTCAGCTCTTAGACTGTATCCCTAACAGTAAAGAAAAACTGGTCTCATATTGAGAAAAAATCGTAGCAGACAATCATAGCTTTTCTAGCTATGGTACTTTGCCCACATCCTTCAGAGCACTACTAGTCTACCATTTGCCAGTATCTTTAGCTCTTTTCCTTAAGGCCTCCTCTGAATTTACAGGAGGCTTCCTGGCTGTGGGGTCGGGGTGGGGCAGGGGAGAGTTAGCACTCCTCTGAGAGCTGGCCTTGACCAAATGACTGATAGCAGTTGATGTATGAGTACTCCAGCAACCTTGCTCCTTGGGTTGGATAACTTTGAGGAGTATATTTTGAATTATTTATTAGAATCTACCCAAGGAATTAAGCTCCAGTTACCTCCAGTAGTGGCTAGCCTTATAGACACACCCTTTATTCAGTGACTTCCCTTCTAGCTCATTGCTCTACTCCCTGCTGGACTTTTACACTTCCCCAATAAATTACTTGCTATGGAATATTTGCTGTAGAATATGCTTCTGATTACCCAAATTAAGACAGGATTCAAAAAGCCATTCATAATATACCAAAGCACATACAATGCCTGGCCAAAGCTGTCCAAGTGCATCAGCTAGGGTCCTAGCAAAAATGATGGCAAACTCAAAGGTTTTAACTGAAAAGCATTTATGGAAGAAACTGTTTACCAAAATTTGAATGATGTTAAAGAAACCAACAGGAGATGGAGAAGCACTGGGGACTAGCAGAGCCAGAAAGATATTTCCTAAAGAGAAGAGGAGAAAGAATTGTGCTAGTGGAGCCATGTCAGTGATGGAGCCATGGAAGAGAGGCCACCAGGCAGAAGCTTCGACAGTGGAGGGATGTGGTCATTGTAAGACCATGGCAAGGCAGGAAAGGAGTGGGGATAAGTACCTTGACTTTTCGCTCTTTCCATCTTCCAACCTCCTGCCAATTCTTCCTGTTGGCAGAACCCAGTAAAAATCCAGAGGGCAAAGGAGGCTACTGTGGTAATGAAATCAATGTAAGTCAGCCTTCTTGGGCACAGAGCACATCAGAGGAGTGTATAAATGGATCTGGGCGTGGTAAGAAGAAGGAAAACAATAAGCACACTAAGTGAGCAATATCTAAATAAATGGAATGGAAACTATACAAACATTTGACAGCAAAATAAAAAAGGAAATAAGCAAGTATGCAAAAGATAGCCAATTCACTCTAAAAGAAAATATCAACCAAGGAACATTTGATTTACACTATAGATAAAAATTTGAATCTGATATAGAGTTCAAAAAGAAGGTGCTAATACAACAAAATGAGATTAAAAGGATATTTCCAAACCCAAGAAAACAATTTGAGGATCAAAATCTCAAAATAACAGAACTAATAAATGTACAGAAATGTCAAGAAACAGAATTAATATAGCTGATACTGGAGAAATGAATAATCACAGATAATGTTGATAAAAAAGACAAAAAGATTAAAACAATTAGAGAAACTAGTAAGTATTGAGGACAGAAAAGATCCACCATAAGAATGGCAGACATCTTTTCAGTAGAGAACACATGAAAGTAAAATAAGTATCAAAAATATAAGATAATGTCCCTATAATAAAGAATAAAAATTCTGATTGAAAATACATGATGAATTATAAGTAAATTTCATCCATAACACTCAACATGAACATATTCTAGTTATAATGTTGTACCTTAAGGATGAAGAACACTCTAAGCATCCAGGCACAACAATCAAATCATCTACAAAGAGAAAATAAAGAAGTTGATTATCAGATTTCTCAATTGAATACTGCAAATTTGAGAGGCATTGGAGAAATCTTTATTCCGAGGGAAACAAGGTGTAACTCAAGGATATTGTACCAGCCAACATATTTTTCAAGCAGAAATGCAATAGGCAGATGTTCTCAAGTGTTGTTAGTAAAGATTCCTGAAGGAGCTGGGATTTGTGAGCATCCTGATGATGGGCATTGGATAGGCTTGGAGGAAAGTAAGGAGTCTTTTTAAGGAGGAAAAGAGATCATTGGCAAGGATGTGGAGGGTGATTCTTGAAGACAGCAGGAAGACAATGATGGCTAGAATTGAGTGCATGTCTTGGTGAGTAAGCGAGACATAGTTACACAGGTAAGGTAGGCCCAAATCATGGAAGGGCTTTAAAGGCAGGATGAAAAATTATTTGTTTCAGTGGGTTAAGAATGGGTCAATGGAGATTCCTGGGAGGTAGATGCCATATCAGTCATGTATCTCTGGTGGATAGTTATACATATAGTTGCCATTTCCTGCAGAGCTTAGGACTATGATCAATTACTGCTTAGATTATCACAATACTATACTACTGCTACTCTGGGTGACCAATAGATTATTTCCCTCAATACTTATGTAAACCAATGCAATTACAGTCCTGCTTGTAAACTTGGTGTTTAGACATGTTTGTGGACTCTTTCAAGTCACTGGATGAATTATTGTTCTGTCTTATTTGTGCTCTCTTAAATGTGTCATCATTTCATATGTACTTTAGTTACAGTTGCAGAATTCTACATGACCCCTCAGTAACCAGAATATTAATTCATCTTCCTAAATGCTGACATACTACCAAAGAGATCATTAAGCACTTGACTGTATGGATACGTTAATTCTCAATTGGCCAACTATAACAAAGTCTTTTGTATGAGTGGATTTCAGAACTTATTTGTTTCCCATTCTCAACAAGAATAAGTCAGTATCAAAATAAAAGAATGAAAAATTTATCCCTTTAATCAACAAATGTATATATAGAGAACTCATTCTGTAGAAAGCTCTGCAAATGAGAAAGACAAGATTCGTGCTTTCAAGGGACTTGCTACCTACTGTTTCCTACTGTGGAAACCTACTGTTTCCACAGTACAAAGAACAGGTAGTGAGGTGAAAGTGAACAAAGGGTTATTGTAGATAGAGAAGAGGCTAGGTACTTCTGAGAGTCTGGAGGTTGCTGCACTGGGAATAATAGGTGGGATATTTACAGACTCAGATGAGGCTGAGGAGCAGAGTAACAGGAATCAAATTTGGTGAGTGTGTGCAAGTTGAGTAAAAAAAATGAAAAAAAGGGACCCTAAATCCCTGGTGAGGGGCCAAGGCAGAGTCCAGGAGAAAGATAGAGAATTACGGAAATAGAGTTGTAGCTGTGGAAATGGACAGATGGGACAGCTACCAGCAGCAGGCGACACATTTTGATCTGTGTAATAAATGCGTTTTTTACTGAGTTCAAAAAAGAGGCTTAAGATCATCATAGATGGAGCATTGTTTTTGCAATATGCAAAGCCATCATTTGCCATTTCTTTTATTTTCACGATGAAGGGAAGAATCATAACACAGCTCTTTTATAGGAAGAACATAATTTTGAATAGTTGATATATATAATCTCAAACTAGAAATTATAAAGTGATCCTGTTTCCTTCAATAATCTTATGAAATTTCGTTCTGGTATCTCTCCCTTACATAAGGCTTTGTAAGTCTCTACTTTTTGTTTAAAATTTGGTGAGTGAGCAAGAACTTCTGTAGCTCATTAATCTCCATGCCCATAATCTTCATAACACAACCTTAGAAATGTGCTGAATCCTGATATGCCTTTTGTTTCAGTTCAATGGAGCTTACAGCTGGGCCAGTGCTGTGGCAATCTGCTGAATTGTCTGGTTTCTGTGGCAGGCAAGATTCTAAGACGATCTCCAACCCTCCAGTGTGGAAGGAACCTGTAAATATGATGAGTTATCACTCCCATGTTAGGTAATGTAATATGGCACAGCTGGCCTTAAAAGAGGGAGATAACTCTGGATAAACCTGACCTAGCTAATAAGGTGAGCCTTAAAAGAGAGTGGGCTCTTCCTGGAGAGAGGTTGGAAGTCTGGGAAATTTGAAGCATAGGAAGATTGAGTTTGAGACAGATTTGTCTCCGTTGTTGGCTGTGGACCACATGGCTAGGAGTAAGGGCAGCATCTAGGAGTTCAGAGCATCCCCCAGGTGACAGCCAGCAAGGAAACAGAGCCTTCAGTTTTAAAACCACAAGGAACTGAACTCTGCCACAACCACATGAGCTTGGAAGAAGCCCTGAGCTCCAGGTGCAAGTGCAGTTGACCAAGACCTTGATTGCAGCCTAGAGAGGTCCTGAACTGAGAACCCCTCCATGGTATGCTTGGGCTTCCAACCTACAGAATTGTGAGCTAAGAAATGAAAATTATTTTCAGCTGCTACGTTAGTGGTACCTGGTTATGCTGCAGTAGAAATGAAATCAAATTCTAAACCTGAAATTTGCCTGGGTTTAAGAAAAGCCAGTAAATGATATTCCCACAACTACAACCAAATAATTATCTTGGAAACTAAGAAGAAGGCCTTGTCCTTGCTGCTCCAATGTCACTGAGAGGTGGCATGACTTCTCTGCATGTCAGTTTCCTGGGTCATAAATGAAGAAGGTAGGTAAGATGGTATCTAGCTTCTCTAGCCGCATTATTCTATGATTCTTTCTTGGCCACTTCACCTAAAACTGATAAAAAGAAAGCTATTGCTACAAGAGTAATTCCATTTTCTGCTTGCAACATTGAGCAGGGAGGAGGAAGTGCGCTTGCTGGAAATAATTCTGCAGTGCTTGCTGAAGATACGGTTTTATTTTTCTTTCCCTACTTCCTGGTTCACTCACCTGTGCCACACATGAGATAGACACTGAAACCTATAGGGTCAGTACTCTGAGCAAACATTAAAACCTGTACAGATGGTTTGGTCTTTCTTGGGAGATTTATGAATAGAAATATTTTGAAAGGTAAATGTGTCATGCTACAGGTCTGTTATCTCAAGAAGTTTCATCTTTACATTATTTTATTTAAAACAAAACAAAGCCAAACTGCACAAAACAAGAAAATAAAAACATGTCAGTTGATCCAATAAGGCTGTGTCATCTCTGCTTCATTGGCAGATGGAATATGCAATTTATTTCCAGCATAAGACTCTTTCCCTGTTGCCACGTGCATAAAAACATGTGGCATGCTCCACACACCAACTAAATGCTGAGAAAGAAGAATGATGAGATGATCATTGTATTGCTTCTAAAGCCAGGTGTCCTGACCTTCAATAAACTGGTTTTGTGCTGCAACTTAATAGATGGTAATGATTAAACACACTCAGTGATTCAAGTTTTCCTATACAGCCTGGATGAAATTCTAACTTGTAAAATCTCTATACCCGCCTCACTGTGATTTGGGACTCCTATTAACACAACAATCTGAGTCTTAGGATTTGTTTTCTTTATTCCTCTTGTTGTATTTGAAGACTAAGAGGATATTTTTCTCTTTTTTAAACTACAGAATTAATTAAGGTTCCTCATAGAGATATTAATAATGCAGACAAAAAAATTCTACAGTCCGAATTAGAGAAAAATCATTGTTAAATTCTGGATATGCCTCCTTCCATATTTAAAAAATGAGGACATTTATTTGAATGTTGTCAGGTTCGGCACATCCAGGGCCTGTCTGTGCCATGGTACTAAATTGCCACTCTTCCACCTTCCACTTTCCCTGGCCTATTTCCAACGGCTTCTGATCCAGAGCTCAGAATAAACTCATTCACCTTTCCCAGCCCACTTTTATTCAGCCATGCCTCACCCTAACCACTTTCCTCTTAAGCCAAGGGCTGACCTTCTTACCTAGTCCTTCCTCCCTCCTTTCAGTCCCTCAAAGCCTTTCCTTCCCTGCTCTCCCCTCCCAGGGCTTTTCTCTATTCACTGCATATTAAGGACATCAGTCCATGTCTGTAAATGTTGACTTGCATCATTATTTTAAGTGGTTGCATATTATTTCTTCAAATGCCTGTAATGTAATTTGTTGAGCCAATCCTATATTGTTAAACAATTTTCAGTTTTCACTGTAAAAATAAAAAAATAAAAAAAACACTGTGATAAATGTCTTATTTGCAAATATTTGCATTTTTTTTTTGAGACAGGGTCTTGCTATGTTACCCAGGCTAACCTCGAACTCCTAGGCCCAAACATCCTCCTGCTTTAGCCTCCCCAGTAGCTGATGTAATGCAGAGTCCCTGGTTTTTCGGGTACCACTGTGAAAAACTACTTCCTTGTAACTGTTGCACCTGGAATTCTTGTTGTTTTAAATACCTCCAGGAAGAAGTTTAGACTCTGTAAAAAAAACCAAACAAAAAAACCCCAGCTGTATCCAGAGTCGCCCGAGTCTAAGATGAACTTTGGCAAACTCTGCTCATCACCATACTAAAAATCCTGTCCAGGGAGGAGCTCATTTGCCACGTTCTATTCATGGGACTGTGCCAGTGCTACGTACAATGACTCAGCTGACCAGGCTATTAAAAATCCTGTTTTCACCTCTGTTCAGGGAGGAATTACTTTGGGGAATTATCCCTGGTGTCCTTCTTACTTGTTGCAAATAGTAAAATCTCCTTGTTAATTAAATCCTCCTTGATTGTGGTCATCTGACTGTTACCTGCTGAACCCTACCCTTGTCTGGGTAATACTGGGACTACTGGCACACACCACTGCACCTGGCTATATTTGTATCTTTGTCCATTTATTTTCTTGCGATAAGGTACTACACATAGAGTTATTTACTAGAGACGGGGTTTCACCATGTTGCCCGGGTTGGTCATGAACAATGTTTCATTGGTCTATATCTCTGTTTTGATACCAGTACAGTGCTGTTTTGATTACTGTAGCCTTGTAGTGTAGCTTGAAGTTAGGTAGCGTGATGCCTCCAGCTTTGTTCTTTTGGCTTAGGATTGTCTTAGCAATATGGGCTCTTTTCAGGTTCCATATGAACTTTAAAACAGTTTTTTTCCAATTCTGTGAAGAAAGTCATTGGTATCTTGATGGGGATAGCATTGAATCTATAAATTACCTTGGGCAGTATGGCCATTTTCATGATATTGATTCTTCCTATCCATGAGCATGGAATGTTCTTCCATTTGTTTGTGTCCTCTTTTATTTCGTTGAGCAGTGGTTTGTAGTTTTCCTTGAAGAGGTCCTTCACATCCCTTGCAAGTTGGATTCCTAGGTATTTTATTCTCTTTGAAGCAATTGTGAATGGAAGTTCACTCGTGATTTGGCTCTCTGTTTGTCTGTTACTGGTGTATAGGAATGCTTGTGATTTTTGCACAATGATTTTGTATCCTGAGACTTTGCTGAAGTTTCTTATCAGCTTAAGGAGATTTTGGGCTAAGATGATGGGGTTTTCTAAATATATAATCATGTCATCTGCAAACAGGGACAGTTTGACTTCCTCATTTCCTAATTGAATACCTGTTATTTCTTTCTCTTGCCTGATTGTCCTGGCCGTAACTTCCAACACTATGTTGAATAGGAGTGGTGAGAGAGGGCATCCGTGTGTTGTGCCAGTTTTCAAAGGGAATACTTCCAGTTTTTGCCCATTCAGTGTTATATTGGCTGTGTGTTTGCCATAAATAGCTCTTATTATTTTGAGATACATTCCATCAATACCTAGTTTATTGAGAGTTTTTAGCATGAAGGGTTCTCAAATTTTGTTAAAGGCCTTTTCTGCATCTATTGAGATAATCACATAGTTTTTTGTCACTGGTTCTGTTTATGTGATGGGTTATGTTTATTGATTTGCATACATTGAACCAGCCTTGCATCCCAGGGATGAAGCCGTGTTGATCGTGGTGGATAAGCTTTTCGATGTGCTGCTGAATTCGGTTTGCCAATATTTTATTGAGGATTTTTGCATTGATGTTCATCAGGGATATTGGTCTAAAATTCTCTTTTTTTGTTGTGTCTCTTCCAGGCTTTGGTATCATGATGATGCTGGCCTCATAAAATGAGTTAGGGAGGATTCCCTCTATTTCTATTGATTGGAGTAGTTTCAGAAGGAATGGTACCAGCTCCTCTTTGTACCTCTGGTAGAATTCAGCTGTGAATCTGTCTGGTCTTGGACTTTTTTTGGTTGGTAGGCTTTTAATTATTGCCTCAATTTCAGAGCCTGTTATTGGTCTATTCAGGGATTCAACATCTTCCTGGTTTAGTCTGGGGAGGGTGTGTGTTTCCAGGAATTTATCCATTTCTTCTAGATTTTCTAGTTTATTTGCATAGAGGTGTTTACAGTATTCTCGGATGGTAGTTTGTATCTCTGTGGGATCGATGGTGATATCCCCTTTATCATTTTTTATTGCGTCTATTTGATTCTTCTCTCTTTTCTTCTTTATTAGTCTTGCTAGTGGTCTGTCCATTATGTTGATCTTTTCAACAAACCAGCTCCTGGATTCATTGGTTTTTTGAAGGTTTTTTGTGTCTCTATCTCCTTCAGTTCTGCTCTGATCTTAGTTATTTCTTAACTTCTGCTAGCTTTTGAATATGTTTGCTCTTGCTTCTCTAGTTCTTTTAGTTGTGATGTTAGGGTGTCCATTTTAGATCTTTCCTGCTTTCTCTTGTGGGCATTTAGTGCTATAAATTTCCCTCTACACACTGCTTTATATGTGTCCCAGAGATTCTGGTGTGTTGTATCTTTGTTCTCATTGGTTTCAAAGAACATCTTTATTTCTGCCTTCATTTTGTCATGTACCCAGTAGTCATTCAGGGGCAGGTTGTTCAGTTTCCAGTTTTGTGTGGTTTTGAGCGAGTGTCTTAGTCCTGAGTTCTAGTTTGATTGCACTGTGGTCTGAGAGACAGTTTGTTATAATTTCTGTTCTTTTACATTTGCTAAGGAGTGCTTTACTTCCAACTATGTGGTCAACTTTGGAATAAGTGCGATGTGGTGCTGAGAAGAATGTATATTCTTTTGATTTGGGGTGGAGAGTTCTGTAGATGTCTATTAGGTCCGCTTGGTGCAGAGCTGAGTTCAAGTCCTGGATATCCTTGTTAATCTTCTCTCTCATTGATCTGTCTAATATTGACAGTTTGGTGTTAAAGTCTCTCATTATTATTTTGTGGGAGTCCAAGTCTCTTTGTAGGTCTCTAAGGACTTGCTTTATGAATGTGGGTGCTCCTGTATTGAGTGCATATATATTTAGGATAGTTAACTCTTCTTGTTGAATTGATCCCTTTACCATTATGTAATGGCCTTCTTTGTCTCTTCTCGTTTAATGTCTGTTTTATCAGAGACTAGGATTGCTACCCCTGCTTTTTTTTGTTTTCCATTTGCTTGATAGGTCTTCCTCCATCCCTTAATTTGAGCCTAGGTGTGTGTCTACACATGAGATGGGTCTCCTGAATACAGCATAACCTTAAATGTAAACGGATACATGTTATGCTGATGGATCTTGACTCCTTATCCAATTTGCTAGTCTGTGTCTTGTAACTGGAGCATTTAGCCCATTTACATTTAAGGTTAGTATTGTTATGTGTGAATCTGATCTTGTCATTATAATATTAGCTGGTTATTTTGCCCATTAGTTGATGCAGTTTCTTCCTAGCATCGATGGTCTTTACAATTTGGCATATTTTTGCAGTGGCTGGTACCAGTTGTTCCTTTCCATGTTTAGTGCTTCCTTCAGGAGTTGTTGTAAGGCAGGCCTGGTGGTGACAAAATCTCTCAGCATTTGCTTGTCTGTAAAGCATTTTATTTCTCCTTCACTTATGAAGCTTAGTTTGGCTGGATATGAAATTCTGGGTTTAAAATTCTTTTCTTTAAGAATGTTGAATGTTGCTCCCCACTCTCTTCTGGCTTATAGAGTTTCTGCTGAGAGATCTGCTGTTAGGCTGATGGGCTTTCCTCTGTGGGTAACCCGATCTTTCTCTCTGGGTGCCCTTAACATTTTTTTCCTTTATTTCGACTTTGGTGAATCTGATGATTATGTGTCTTGGAGTTGCTCTTCTCGAGGAGTATCTTTGTGATGTTCTCTGTATTTCCTGAATTTGAACGTTGGCCTGCCTTGCTGGGTTGAGGAAGTTCTCCTGGATTATATCCTGAAGTGTGTTTTCCAACTTGCTTCCATTCTCCCTGTCACTTTCAGGTATACCAATCAGACGTAGATTTGGTCTTTTCACATAGTCCCATATTTCTTGGAGGCTTTGTTTTTTTCTTTTTACTCTT
Organism: Trachypithecus francoisi; assembly: GCF_009764315.1. Taxonomy (NCBI): domain Eukaryota; kingdom Metazoa; phylum Chordata; class Mammalia; order Primates; family Cercopithecidae; genus Trachypithecus; species Trachypithecus francoisi. Next base: position 78,069,510 of record NW_022681469.1, on the reverse strand, counting down.
TTTCCTCTAAACTTCTCTTCTCGCTCCATTTCATTCATTTGATCTTCAATCACTGATACCCTTTCTTCCAGTTGATCAAATCGACTACTGAAACTTGTGCATGTGTCACGTACTTCTTGTCATGGTTTTCAGCTCCATCAGGTCATTTAAAGTCTTCTCTACACTGTTCATTCTAGTTAGCCATTCGTCCAATCTTTTTTCAAGGTTTTTAGCTTCCTTGGGATGGGTTGGAACATCGTCCTTTAGCTCGGAGAATTTTGTTATTACAGATCTTCTGAAGCCTTCTTCTCTCAAGTTGTCAAAGTCATTCTTGGTCCAGCTTTGTTTTATTGCTGGCAAGGAGCTGCATTCCTTTGGAGGAGAAAAGGCACTCTGTTTTTTAGAATTTTCAGCTTTTCTGCTCTGATTTCTCCTCATCTTTGTGGTTTTATCTAGCTTTGGTCTTTCATGATGGTGACCTACAGATGGGGTTTTGGTGTGAGTGTCCTCTCTGTTTGTTAGTTTTCCTTCTAACAGTGAGGACCCTCAGCTGGAGGTCTGTTGGAGTTTGCTGGAGGTCCACTCCAGACCCTCTTTTCCTGGGTATCACCAGTGGAGGCTGCAGAAGTGCAAATATTGCAGAACAGCAAATGCTGCTGCCTGATCATTCCTCTGAAAGCTTCATCTCAGAGGGGCACCTGGCCTTATGAGGTGTCAGTTGGCCCCTACTGGGAGTTGCCTCCCAGTTAGGCTACTTGGGGGTCAGGGAGCAACTTGAGGAGGCAGTCTGTCCATTCTCAGATCTCAAACTCCGTGCTGGGAGAACCACTACTCTCTTCAAAGCTGTCAGACAGGGATGTTTAAGTCTGCAGAAGTTTCTGCTGCCTTTTGTTCAGTTATGCCCTGCCCCCAGAGGTGGAGTCTACACAGGCGGGCAGGCCTCCTTGAGCTGTGGTGGGCTCCACCCAGTTCCAGCTTCCTGGCTGCTTTGTTTACCTACTCAAGCCTCAGCAATGGTGGGGGCCCCTCCCTGAGCCTTGCTGCTGTCTTGCAGTTCTATCTCAGATTGCTGTGCTAGCAGTGAGCAAGGCTCCATGGGTGTGCGACCCTCCGAGCCAGGTGTGGGATATAATCTCCTGATGTGTCGTTTGCTAAGACTGTTGGAAAAGTGCAGTAGTAAGGTAGGGGTGTGACCAGATTTTCCAGATGCCATCTGTCCAGGCTTCCCATGGCTAGGAAAGGGAATTCCCCGACCCCTTGCACTTCCCTGGTGAGGCAATGCCTCGCCCTGCTTCAGCTCACGGTCCTTGGGTGGCACACACTGACCTGCACCCGCTGTCTGACAATCCCTAGTGAGATCAGCCTGGTACCTCAGTTGGAAATGCAGAAATCACCTGTCTTCTGTGTGGTTCATGCTGGGAGGTGTAGACTGGAGCTGTTCCTATTTGGCCATCTTGGAACCTGGTCTTTTTTTTTTGATGGAGTCTCGCTCTGTCTCCCAGGTTGGAGTGTAGTAGTGTGATCTTGGCTCACTGTAAGCTCCACCTCCCAGGTTCACGCCATTCTCCTGCCTCAGCCTCCCAAGTAGCTGAGACTACGGGTGCCCGCCACCACGCCTGGCTATTTTTTTGTATTTTTTAGGAGAGACGGGGTTTCACCGTGTTAGCCAGGATGGTCTTGATCTCCTGACCTCATGATCCACCTCCCTCGGCCTCCCAAAGTGCTGGAATTACAGGTGTGAGCCACCGTGCCCGGCCAAAGAGACTAGTATTCTAAGTGAACTAACTCAGGAATGGAAAACCAAACATCCTATGTTCTCATTCATAAGTGGAAGCTAAGCTATGAGAATGCAAAAGCATAAGAATGATACAATGGACTTTGGAGACCCCAGGGAAAGGGTGGGAGGGGAGGGAGGGATAAAAGACTACAAATTGGGTTCAGTGTATACTGCTTGGGTGATGGGTGCACCAAAATCTCACCAATCAACACTAAAGAACTTACTACCATAACCAAATACCCCTGTTCCCCAAAACCTATCAAAATTAAAAATAAATTTACAAAACTAAAAAAATTTAGTGGCTTAAAACAGCACCCATTTATTATCTCACAGCTGTGTAGGTCAAAATTTCCAATTCCCATAAATACCGGCTGCATAAAAGACTTCCTGTTTATGGGTACAGTGTGGTTCTGTGGAGTCCTCTGCTTAGAGTGCCACAGTATTGAAATAGAAGTGCCAGGCAGGCTGTATTCCTTTCTGGGAGTTCTAAGAATGAATCCACTTCCAAGATCACTCTGGTTATTAGTAGAATTCAGTTCCATGTGGTTATTCTACTGAGGTCCTCATTTCCTTGCTGGCTGTCAGCTCAGGATAGTCTAGCTTTCGGAGGCCACCCACAATCTTTGGCTCACGACTCGTTTTCTCTGCCTTCAAAGCTAGCAGTGGACAAGAATGAGACGAAGTGAGTCAATTAGAGTACAAAATTAAAAGAGGCACTCACATAAGTGCATTTGGAGGACTCTGAAAGTGAATGCCTCTTTAAATTTCATATCCTGAGTATATTATTCACCTCACTTACTCCTGACCCCACTGCAGTGTGTGTGTGTGTGTGTGTGTGTGTGTGTGTATTATATTGCAAAGAACATTTTCTTTGAATCAAAAATATTTGGAAGATATTACTCTAGGCCAGTGATTCTCAAATTTTAATGTGCGTAAGTCACCTGGGACTCTTGTTAAACTGCAGTTTCTGATGTGGTAGGTCTGGGGTAGGGCCTGAGATTCTGCATTTCTAACAATGCCACTGATTCCCAGAAAATACACCGAGGAAATTAACAAGCCCTCTAAATGATTCTGATATATGCTATAATTTCAGAACCACTCTAGTTCTCTTAAAACACTAGTCACTGGACCCAGCTTCCAAAGTTATTGATTTAGTAGATTTAGGAAGAGACTTAGGAAGTTGTTAGAAATACAGCCTCCTAGGTGATGCTGCTGCCACTGGTTCAGGGAACAGACTTTGAGAACCACTGTGGTGCTCTCGACCTCTGGGGTCCAAACTTGTCTTATCAGGCTGGAGTTCCTGCTTTGCTATCAGCTTCACATGGCTTATTGCAATCTCTCAACAGTGTCTTTCATTGATTTAAAAGCATATTTTAAAATATTCCTCCTTTTAAAATAGCTTAAATGATTTGAGGCTGTATGACTTTAGGCTCTCTAGTATTCCATATTGCTAAAAATTGAGCAAAATTCACATTACTTTTACTTGATAGTTCAGCATTTGTCTTAATTCATTTTATTGATGAGGGTTCATTTTAAAATTTTCATTTAAAAATTTTCTTGGTTCATTTAAAAATTTTCTTGGTTAGGAAACTAAATTGTTTTATTTTAGCTATACACAGAATGTCCTCTCTTCCCTCAAATTCAGTAAGTTTTAGGGAGGGTAAAATGTAACGTAGGTGTAAACTGCAGACAGAACTCAGAACATGATAGGCCAAAATATGGCATCTTGGAATACTGAGTCTTAAGCTGAAAAATTAAGAAAACTACAGAAGCAGGAAGGTCTCTTTGACCTTCTCCTGCCCACCTCTCTCCCCTGAAGTGGGCCATAAAACCAAGCTGACCTTCCCCTGAAGCAGGTTATAAGACCCTCATTCCAGAAGGTCCTCCGTCTACTTGGATGAAAGGACCATCTTATCTTTGAAGACACAGACACAGAAAAGAATATGATGGGTGCTGACGAGTTGATGGGTGCTGACGAGTTGATGGGTGCAGCACACCAACATGGCACAATTATACATATGTAACAAACCTGCATGTTATGCACATGTACCCTAGAACTTAAAGTATAATAATAAAATAAAATTAAAAAAAAAAGAATATGAACAAACAGGCCTTGCTGAGTTTCCCCCAGTTTATTACCATTGCATCATCTTCCTTTTTGCCCAATCACGTTTCTTCACAACCATCTTTTTTCTTTTTAATCAGACTTAGCATAAAATATACAAAGATATTCCTGTTTTTTCAGATCTTCATTTCTGAGGCTTCTGTGTGACATATAATTTATATTAAACTAACTCATATGCTTTTATTAATCTGTTTTTTTGTTATAGGAGTCTCAGCCATGAACCTTGAGATGGTTAAGAAAAAGATGATACTTCTTCTCTTCTACACTGCCATCTTTATCAGAAGCTCATGTCTTAATTTCTGATTGGTCTTCCTGAAAACTAAATTTTCCTTTTTAGCCTATCTATCAAATAGATAGTAATTAGTTAATGTACATTAAGTAAAATAGGGAAGGTGTTCAATAATTTTAAAAATTACAAGGATTAAGATAAAATATACTTTATAGCTCATCGATTATGAAACTCTAACATTAAACAACAATCCAATACACTGATCATTCTCAGGCATTCAATATATTAATCTTTAAGAGATGAAACTGAATTCAAAGATTCCTCGTTCATCTCCAAAATGCCAGTGCCTATCACAGAGCCTGATACCTAACAGACACTCAAAATGTGTGGCAAATGAATAGCGTTTGGATGAATTAACTATAGAATAGAGCAGCATTAGCAACTAGAATAAAATATTGGTGTGTCTGAATCAGACATGAGGTATATCATAACAAGTTATTAATAATAGCAAAAATTATAAGATTTTGAAATTTGAAAAGAATAAATGTTAAGGTAAAAATAGCATCATTTGAATTCATCTACATTCTCTTATGTTTTCTTAAGTTCAAGTTTTTTGAGGGTCACCTCATTAGGAATTGTTCATACTCTTCAGCATCTCCTGTCTCTTCTGCAGCCATCCATCTAGATTTAAATCTTGGGATTGCATCACACATGTTTTGTGAATATCATGTATTGTGGTTCCATAGTAAAGTCCTCTTTGAGAAATACTGAAATATATCATCCAAATAATATATTTCATCATGTATAATACAATAATTTTATCTAATTATTTATAATTAATGCCTATTACATTAAATAAAATGATATTTATATTAAACATTACTTTTTGCCTAATAATTTATAATATAAATCACACAGGAAAACAATTGCAGTTTATTTAAACATGAGTAGTAATTATTAATCATATATTATGACATAATTACAAATTATTACATAAATGATTTGCTCTTCAAAAGAACATTTTCCTTAAGTTTCAATAGTTTCTAAAATATTTGAAAACTTCTTTGCTTAGAAATTTTTCTTTCTCAGTTTCTTCTCCTAAAATCAAGACAATTACATTCACAAGCTTGTAATAAATTTTTTATAAAGTTTTGGAAGAGTAAGGAGACATGACATTCCCTTCTATATCATTACAGCAATTTTGAGGAAAACTTTGACAACCCAAAAAGCAAAGTGAAAAGAAAAATGAGACAGGCACATTGTTTAATATACAACAAGCACTTTTTAATATTCTTTATACTATTGTTTGTTAATAGAACTTCTGAAACTTTTTTTCCCCCCATTGAAAACCAGGATTTGAGGTAACCCACAAGATTGATTCATTTTCTGGGTCAACTGCAAAGAGGACAGAGTATCTTAGACTATTATTGAATAATAGAAGACATATGTAGTTAATATAGAAAGCATACAAAAATATGTAGTCTATCTGGAACATTGAGGAAAATACACTGGCATGTCTTCACTATGTATAACATTGACACCATCAATACTATATCACCATGATGATATGAGATAAAGTATGTTAGCCATCTAGGAGCATAGATAAGAACCCTTTCTGATCAGTATTTCACTATTAAAAAATAAGGTATTCTTTTGTTTGCTCTATGGAATATGTCACTGCAGGGTGCGTATTCATTACGTTAGAGATGTGTATCCACTCTGAACTTTTGCGAGGCTATTTTCCGTATTTCAGAACCACCAACATGTTTTCACTAATTTAAATAATTCTAGTCCTCTCTATATTCTTGTTTGCTACAAAATGACTCTTGAAAATGATAACTTCAGACTTTCAAGTTGTTGATCTTATTTTGTTCAGAGCTTTTATTGAATTGCTGACAACTCAGAAGCTCCAGGCTGGGCGCGGTGGCTCAAGCCTGTAATCCCAGCACTTTGGGAGGCCGAGACGGGCGGATCATGAGGTCAGGAGATCGAGACCATCCTGGCTAACACGGTGAAACCCCGTCTCTACTAAAAAATGCAAAAAACTAGCCGGGCGAGGTGGCGGGCGCCTGTAGTCCCAGCTACTCGGGAGGCTGAGGCAGGAGAATGGCGTGAACCCGGGAGGAGGAGCTTGCAGTGAGCTGCGATCCGGCCACTGCACTCCAGCCTGGGCGACAGAGCGAGACTCCATCTCAAAAAAAAAAAAAAAAAAAAAGGAAGTTCCAGTATGTGGTCACTTTGTACTTCAGCCCCATTGATCTTTCAAAAAATATTCTATTACATTGTAGTGGGTAGTTGAAGATTCATTTAAATAAAATTGTAAAGCAAGCCATCTAAACAAGTCTCCTTTCCACTTCATATACTTTGCCATTATGTAGAGCAAGTATTCTGAGAATATAATTGGAGTACCTCTTTAAGATATCCAGTAACAATGTTACTCAACTGATTTATTTGTACATTTAAGTAGAGAAAATATCAGGATTCTCAAATATCAAAGCCACTTTTAAAAGATAAAGATGTAGCCATTGTGGATATTTATAGGAGCTGATGCAGAGTCTGAAGGCAACTTCTGGAATTCTATGCATATACTAAATAGTGTTACCATCATGGAACTAAGTGCATAACACCCCAAGGCAGCTCTTTTGAAATGAACAGCACCCTTTGATGGATCAACCATAGTTTAACAAATTTCCCCTAGTTCCTGGGACTGCCTTTTCCTTTATGTTCATGGATGTTTTCTTAAGTTGTGGTGACAGGACAAGTGTGGAGAGGGGGATTTAAGACCATGCTGAGGTAATTATTGCTGAAAAGAACTGAATTTGGTCAAAATAAGACTCACAAGCATGATCTTGATTTTTGAAATTGCCTTACGTATTTTCTGATGACCAGATTATTCCATTATCCAAGCCCAGGTCATGTGTCACCTCTTTTCTCATTCATTCATTTCTCCCCACCCCCATTCAATAAGCATGAGCACCTGCTATGGGCCAAGCACTATTTCAGGTGAAAGGGATAACCAGAGAGAAAGAAGAAAATGATGTGTATCATCACAGAGGTAATCGTACTTAAAAAAAATTCTCTTATGGTAATTAACACAGTTTGGTTATTTGAGTATATTTTAATCTCCTATTAGATATGAGGTGTTTTGATGTCAGCCTCAATGATCTAACTCATGAATATTTTCCCCATTGCACTTATCACAAGGTCTTACCACTACAAGACAATTGAGGTGTAATGGATGAATGAATGATTAAATAAACAGAGGAGTGAATGAATCAATCTTTCTGGTCTATTATGTCTGAGCAATGCAACATAATTCTTACTCCTCTGAAATAGTACAAAACAAGCTCAACCTTTGGATTAGAGTCATATAAAATTAGGGGGCACCAAAAAGCTATTATAATAAAATTGTAAGTCTTCCAAATGGATTTATTTGGAATTTTGGAATGCATTTTTATAACCTAACATAACTGAATGAGGAAGGAAAAAGACTGCAAATGTAGAATGATATATTTACCTAATAGACTTAACATCTATTTAGAAGAGGCCATTAATGTGTATTATAAGAGAATAATATTTTATGAAATTGCAGTAGAGAAGTTTTTTATACTTCCCTAAATATTTCTTTTTGTGTAATAATGACTCAATGAACAAAGCTTAGAAATTATCTCTGCACTTTGGTTTATTTAGAAAAGAGCTTCCTTTCATGTGTGTAAATGATCTTTGAAGAAATAAATTACCCAGGTAAATATTTTTAGAAATTGAGATTAATATGAACAATTTAGGGAAGAGAGGAAAGAAAATGTCTTTCAGAAATGTCTTCCACTGAGGCACCTTCCTTCCTTCCTGAGATGTACATTTGGGTTTGGCTTATTCCACTCTCTTCTTTAGCTTTTAATTTCTTCCTATCCCAACATTGTCATTTTATCTTTACTTTTTTATATACCTAAATTACTTTGGTATAAATTATTTTTGCTCATAAGCAGACTCAATTACAACGTTTTTTTATACAAGGTGTCTCACTTAACTGAACTTTGAAAAATGTTCTTCAGTTTCAAAAGGCATGGGCCAAGGGAAGGAGAATTTATTTCAAATTTATGGGTTTGTCTCGAAATTCAGAGGCAGAGTTATCCAATAGTAGTAAAATGGACTAGAGCTCCTCACATGCGCACACGCACTAGCTTCACTCCTTCTTTCAAGATGCAGGATAGTTAGCATAGGGGAAGGTGAATGTCGGTCACCACCACTTGCTGTCAATTTGCAAGACTGATGTCTAGGGAAAAGTTTCAAATGATGGAGCTATAAAAGAGGTTTGTCTTGAATCCCATAACTTTAAAACTTATGTGTCTGTAATGTTACATACACAGTGAAAAGTATATCATACATATACATATGGTTTGGAGAATGGTTATGATAAGAAAATAAACAGCAGTGTAACCCCCATGTTAAGAAATCAATAGCGTGAATAGAGTCAATAGTCAAGAAATCTACCCAGTACTTCAGAAATGCCCTGTGTACTCCTCTTTTCTTTCCTCCAGCAAAGGAAACCACTGTCTGGTGTTTTGTGTTAATTATGTTATTGGTTTTCCTTATGGTTTTGTCACTTACTTATGTATCTCTAAACAATATGTTGTTTACTTCATTTTTGTTTTAACTGAGTAAAAAGTGCAAACCTAGCTGCATAAGGAAAGGAGAATATTGCCACTATTAGATGAAGTTTCCAGAGAAGGTAAGCCAAATAGAATTTCTGGGCCATGAGCTGCTCTCACCTTCCTTTGGAGTTTACAAGAAGCTTCTGAGGAAACTGGAAAAGGCCATGAATTTGTCTTAGAAAGTGTAAAGAAATTTGGCATAAAGTTGGGATAGACGTGGAAGAAGATACCGAGAAAAATCATGGCTCTAGGGAGTGGGCTGCTTTCTGTTTTCTGTTTGCAGCCCACAGAGACCTAACTCCAGCTCTCAGAAGTGTATTGAAGCCAAACCTTCCTGCAGGATGAAATGAGAGTCCTCAGCTAATCCAGGCATAGGGCTTAGAAGGGAGAGTGGGAACCTCATTAGCACATGGGCCAGTTTTACTGAGTGTTCTGTTCCTGAGTTTAAAAGATAGCAGAATTTCAGCAGGAATCTTAGTGATGACAATCCACATCATATTGAATAACACTTTTGTAACCTATATTAGAAGCTCAAAGTACAGTGAAGTCTTCATCTCTAGAAAGCGAAACCTGTTGGCGGGGCACAGTGGCTCATGCCTGTAATCCCAGCACTTTGGGAGGCCGAGGCAGGCGATCAGGAGGTCAGGAAATCGAGACCGTCCTGGCTAACACGGTGAAACCCCGTCTCTACTAAAAAATTCAAAAAATTAGCCGGGCGTGGTGGCGGGCGCCTGTAGTCCCAGCTACCTGGGAGGCTGAGGCAGGAGAATGGCGTAAACCCGGGAGGCGGAGCTTGCAGTGAGCCGAGATCGCGCCACTGCACTCCGGCCTGGGGAACAGAGCGACACTCTGTCTCAAAAAAAAAAAACCTAAAAAAACAAAAACCTGTTATAACTCTTAAATGACATTTCTCCATCTCTGAAAATATTTAAACATCAAACAGGTAGCTGAAAATACTTGAACATCAAACAGGTGGTACATTGGCCTTAATACAGAATCGAGAAAGATCCAGTAAGATCTCATGCAGGCCTGTCTCTCCAACCTCATATCTTACCACCTCTCTGTGCTGTAACTATGCTCAAATATTTGCACTACTTGGAACACATCCTGTTTTTTTAATACCTCTTTGTCTCTGTTCATATTGTTCTTGTTTCAGGGCTCCCTTCCTGCCTAATTTTCCTGGCAAACTTCTCATCCTTTAAGACTCATATCTCTCTTATAGAGGAAGTAGTCCTTCAGCCTCCTAGGTGGCACTCATCTCTGTGTTCCCACAATACTTTTCACTTACCACTGGCATAACCTTATCAAGTTGTATTTTAATCATTTTTCAGCCTATATATTCCCCCCACTTTCTGTGAGCTTCTTAAGATCAATGACTGCAACTCATATATTGTTTAACCATAACTGTATACCATTATCGCATCTAAACGTTAACAATAATTCCTTATTGTCATTGAATGTCCAGTGTTCAAGGTTCTCTGATTATTTCATACTTCATTTTTATTTTTAAATATAGAATTCGAAGAATGTCCATATATTGCAATTGGTTGATATGTCTCTTAAGTCTCTTTTCATCTCTGAGTTACTCTTCCATTTCCTTTCCTTTTCTTTAATCTTAAAATGTATTTGTTGAGGAGCTGGGTATTTTTCTTTAGTATTTCCATTGTCTTTCCCATGAAGTCATTTACTATGTAACTCTGACTTTTATATTTCCTCCAAATTGGTAGTTAGAGCTTGAGACTTGATCAAGCTTAAAAGTTTTTGGCGAGACTTTATACATAATGTTGTGTAATTCCATTAAGAAACACATATAACCTTTTTATTTCTCATTTGTGATGATAGTATTGATTGATGACTATTGCTTACATCGATTAGTTCATGGAGGCTGTAAAATAATGGCGTTCTAATTCTAACTTTTTTTTCTTCATTTGTTAACTGGAATACTTCTACATAGAGAAACTTTTAACAGCTTATTTATTAAAGGCAGGATAAATGCTTGAATCCCTCCCTTTATTCACTACAATTGAAAATAATGAGTTGGTTCTCTGGCAAAAGACTAAGATTTGTTTTCTTCGGGCAATTAATGCTTAGTACAATGACTAGCACATAAAAGGAATGTTCTAATGCATGTTATATGAGTGAATAGAGTCAATAAATTAACACACAAATTAAGTGAATGATTGAATCACATTGAGTGTACACAACCCTATACCTACAACACATAGCAGCCCTGTAAATAGCTGCTTCTTAAGACAGAGAGATCTGGAGGTCCTTAGTGGACTGATGTTCAGACATTCCAGGCCCCAGTCATGCCCACTGAGTGCTGCACGGTCCCAAGTAGGATGGGGGAACTGGCTTCTCATAGCCCCACTGAAAGGTTATGTAGCACTGGATTGCTGCCTAATTGGTTCTGCCTTGTGTACTGATAATTATAATCTGCACTGACTTTTGTACATCTTCTACTAAGACATTTCTTAGGCATGCCATGGATATGTCAGTGTACAGTTATTGGTTTTTAGTATAGTTATAAAGTTGTGCACATCTCCACAATTTTAGAACATCATCTCAAAAGGAAACACTGTAGCTTTAGCATTTACCCCCAATTTACTTCCCACTGACAACCACTATATATTTCTGCATCTATGGATTTGCCAATTGTGGACATTTTGTATAAGTGGAACAATAAACTACATACTCTTTCTTGACTGGCTTCTTTCACCTAGCAAAACATTTTCAAAGTTTATCTATGTTGCAGCATTTATCAGTATTTCATTTATTTTTATTGCAGGATGGTATTCTATCATATGGATGTACTGAATTTTGCTTATTCATTCATCAGTTTGTGGACATTTGGGTTGTTTTCACTTTTTTGCTATACGAATAGTACTTCTATGAACATTCTTGTACAGGTTTTTGTGTAGACATATGTTCTCATTTCTCTTGGTTATATACCTAGAAAGGAAATTTCTGGGTCATGTGGTAACTCTTATGTTTAAACATTTTGAGGAACTGCAAACTGTTTTCCAAAATGACTACACAATTATGTATTCCCAAATGCAATGTAGGCAGTTCCCAATTTTTCGACATTTTTACCAACACTTGTAGTTATCTGTCTTTTGTATTATAACCACCTTAGTGTGGGTGAAGTGGCATCTCATTGTGAGTTTGGTTTACCTTTCCCCAAGAGTTAATGATGTTGAGCAACTTTTCATGTGCATATTGGTCATTTCTTTGGAGAAATCCCTGTTTAGATATTTGCCCATATTTGTCCCTTATCAGATATGTGATTTTCAAATAGTTTCTCCTATTCTATGGGTTGTCTTTTCACCTTCTTGGTAGTGACCTTCGACACAGAAAAGTTTTTAACTTTGGTAAGGTTTAGAAAAATTTATCTAATTTTTGCTTTTGGTGTCATATCTATGAATGCTTTGCTAACCCAAGCTGCAAAGATTTACTCCTGTGTTTTATAGTTTTAGGTCATACTGAAGGACTGTAATCCACTGGAGTTAATTTTTGTATATGGTATGAGGAAGGAATCCTCCATCATTCCTTCACGTGTGGATATCTAGCTATCCCAGTACCACTAAAAAAGAAGACTATTCTTTCCACCATTGATTGCTTGAGCACACTTGCTAAAAATCAGTTAACCATAAATATGCAGTTTTATTACTGATTCTCAATTTGATTGCAACAATCTATATGATTAACCTTATACCAGAGCTGTACTGTCTTGATTATTGCAGCTTGGTAGTAAGTTTTGACATTGATAAGTATGAGTCCTCCAAGTTTGTTCTTTTTCAAAATTGTTTTGGCTGTTGTGGATCACTTGGTTTATTACAAGAATTTTAGGATCAGCTTGTCAATATCTCCATAAGACAGCTGGGAGAGAGCTTTGAGACCCACCTTCACCTTTAGTATGTTATCAAGGTACATTACAATGATAAGCTTTCTAATGTTGCATCTCTGGGAAAACCTTATTTAATCTTTTTTTGTGTGTACTATTTTATAACATGTAACATGTAAGTATATTATATGTACATATAAAATAATATGTTATACATTGTTTACATAGCATATATAATAGCATATACATAGATTTGTTATTTCTATTATTTGGTTCTATGGTCACAAGTGGGGATGGCCTACAATTTTCTGTTCCAGAGTCCTTCCTTTGGTGTTATATCAGGGTTAAGCTAATCTTATTAAATGAGTTCAGTAGTTTCTTTTAGGTTTAGACTGACCTCATTAAATGTGTTGGGGAGTTAACTTGCCCTTATTTTCCTTTTTCTGAAGTAGTTATTAAAGATGGAAAATGTTCATTACTTTCATTCTTAGAACTTTAGTTGGAATTGTCTATTAAATGATCTGGGCTACTGTCTTTTAGATGTCAGTGTGGGTTAGGAGGTGTAGTTAATGAGTGTAACTATAAATACTTTCATTGTCATTGAGCTATTTTAATACTCTAATTTTGAACAATAATACTTTCTAATAACCAAAAATTATACTTTCACACATTCATTGGTGTAGAATTTTGTATAGCAGTATCTTTAACATTTTTCCAACTCTTATGTATCTATAGCTATTTTTTTGGTCAATGTCAAGTTTTACCTTATCTCCTTTTTTAATAGCTTTCCAAAGTTTATCTCTTTAAAATTATTTCTTTCATATTTTTGTCCTATTGTTCAATTATCTGAAAATTCCACTTATATATTTTAAAGTATGTCTATTTGGTGAAGATTCTTCCTCAGTTTTATTAAGGTATAATTGACAAATAAAGATTGGATATAAGTGTGGTATACAACTTGATGTTTTGATACATGCATACCTTGCAAAATCATGAAATAAAGCTAATTAACATATCTCTACCTCACAAACTTTTGTGTGTGTGTGAGATAAGAAAATTTAAGATCTATATTTTTAGCAGTTTTCAATATGCAATACGTTATTATTAACTGTAGCCACCATGCTGTGCAAGCTCAATGCTTCAGAACTTACTCATCCTGTCTAACTGAAACTTTGTTACCCTTTGACCAACATTTCCACATTCCTCTTCCCTTCCCCCAGCCCCTGGCAGCCACCATTCTTCTCTCTGCTTCTATGAGCTTGACTTTTCAAACTTCACAGGTAAGTGAGATCATGTAGCGTTTATCTGTGCCTGGCTTATTTTTTACTTAGCTTAAGGTCTTCCAGGTTTATCTATTTTGTTACAAATGATCAGATTTCCTTCTTTGAAAAGATTGAATAGTATTCCATTGTGTGTGTGTGTGTGTGTGTGTGTGTGTGTATGCTGCATTTTCTTTATCCATTTATCTGTCAATGGATGCTTAGTTTGATTTCCATATCTTGGTAATTGTGAAGAATGCTGCAATGAACATAGGAATGCAGATATCTCTTCAATGTACTGATTTCATTTTTTAAAATATGTATACCCAGAAGTGGGATTGCTGGATCATATAGTAGTTCTGTTTTTAAATTTTTGAGGAATCTCTATACTGTTTTCCATAATAGTTGTATTAATCTACATTCCCACCAATAGTGTACAAAGTTTTCCTTTTCTCCACATCCTTGCAACATTTGTTGTATTGTGTCTTTTTTGTAATAGCCATTCTAAGAAGTGTGAGGTGAGAGTTCACTGTGGTTTTTATTTGCATTTCCCTAATGATTAGGGATGTTAAGGATTTTTTTTACATGTCTACTGTCCATTTGTATGTTTTCTTTTAAGAAATGTCTGTTCTCATCTGTTGCTCATTTTAAAATTGGGTTATTCATTTTCTTGCTATAATGTTGTTTGGGTTCCTTATATATTTTGAATATTAACCCCTTATCAGACGTATGACTTGCAAATATTTTCTCCCCTTTTGTTGGCTGTCTCTTCACTTTTGTTTTCTTTGCTGTGCAAAGCTTTTCAGTTTGATACAATCCCATTTGTCCATTTTAGATTTTGTTGCCTGAGCTGTGGAAGTCATATCCAAAAAGTAATTTCCCAGACCAATGTAAACAAGTTTTTCCCCTATGTTTTCTTTTAGTAGTTTTATAGTTTCAGGCCTTACAATTAAGTAAGTAATCTATTTTCAGTTGAGTTTTACAGATAATGCAAGAAACCAGTCTAATTTCATTCTTTTGCATGTGTATAGTCAGTTTTCCCAACACCACTTATTGAAGAGACTGTCCATTCCTCATTGTGTATTCTTGCTGACTTTGTTGAAGGTTATTTGACTGTAAATGTGTGGATTTCTTCTGGGCCCTCTATTCTGTTCCATTGGTCTCTGTATCTGTTTTTATGCCAGTACTGGGCTGTTTTGATTATTATACGTTTGTAGTATATTTTGAAATCAGGTAGTATGATGCCTTCAGTTTTGTTCTTTTTGGTCAAGATGCTTTGGCTATTCATGATTTTTGTGGTGCTATACAAATTCACACGTATGTTTATTGCAGCATTATTCACAATAGCAAAGACTTGGAATCAACCCAAATGTCCATCAGTGACAGACTGGATTAAGAAAATGTGGCACATATACACCATGGAATACTATGCAGGCATAAAAAAGAATGAGTTTGTGTCCTTTGTAGGGACATGGATGCAGCTGGAAACCCTCATTCTCAGCAAACTATTGCAAGAATAGAAAACCAAACACCGCATGTTCTCACTCTTAGGTGGGAATTGAGCAATGAGATCACTTGGACACAGGAAGAGGAACCTCACACACTGGGGCCTATTGTGGGGAGGGGGGAGGGGTAGGGATAGCATTAGGAGATATACCTAATGTAAATGATGAGTTAATGGGTGCAGCACACCAACATGGCACATGTATACATATGTAACAAACCTGCACATTATGCACATGTACCCTAGAACTTAAAGTATAAAAAAAAACAAAAAAAAACTTTCTGTAAAACCTCATTGGAATTTTATTTTTTTTTTTTTGAGGCGGTGTCTCGCTCTGTCGCCCGGATGGAGTGCAGTGGCCGGATCTCAGCTCACTGCAAGCTCCGCCTCCCGGGTTCACGCCATTCTCCTGCCTCAGCCTCCCGAGCAGCTGGGACTACAGGCGCCCGCCACCTCGCCCAGCTAGTTTTTTGTATTTTTAGTAGAGACGGGGTTTCACCGTGTTAGCCAGGATGGTCTCGATCTCCTGACCTCGTGATCCGCCCGTCTCGGCCTCCCAAAGTGCTGGGATTACAGGCTTGAGCCACCGCGCCCGGCCATGGAATTTTAATAGGAATTTCATTAAATCTGTTTATCACTTTGAGTAGTATAGGCATTTTTATGATATTAATTCTTCTAATCCATGAAAATAAGATATTTTTCCATTTATTATTTTTATCTTCAATTTATTTCATCAATATTTTATACTTTTCAGTGTAGAAAACAATGTAGAAACTCCTTGGTCAAATTTATTTCTAAATATTTTATGTATTTTTAAAATGCTATGATATATAATATTTTCTTGATTTCTTTTTTAGATGGTTTGTGGTTAGTGTACAGAAATTCTGTTGATTTTATAGCTGGTCTTATATTATACAACTTTATGGAATTGATCAGTTCCAAGAGTTTTTTTGGTGTAATCTTTACAGTTTTTGATGTGTAAGGTCATGTCATTGGCAAAAAGGGAAAAGTTTACTGCTTTCTTTTCAATTTGGATGCTTTTTATTTATTTTTCTTGCTTAATTGCTTTGGTTAGGACTTCCAGTACTATATTGAATAGGAGTGAAAAGAGTAGGCATCCTTGCTTTGTTACTAATCTTAGAGGGAAAGCTTTCAACTTTTTACCATGGAGTATAATGTTAACTGTAAGCTTGTCATGTGTGGCCTTTATCATGTTGAGAAACATAACAAAAAGAATATTAGTATATTCTTTCTGTAGTTATTTGTTGAGAGTTTTAATCATAAAAGAATGTTGAATTTGTCAAATGCTTTTTCTGCATCTATTGAAATAATCATATGATTTTTATTGTTCATTCTATTAAATCACATCAACTGATTTGCGTATGTTTAACCATCTTTGCAAGCCAGAGATAAATACTATGGTATATGATTCCTTTAATGTGCTGTGGAATTTGACTTGCTAGTGTTTTTTGAGGATTTTTGGGGTTCATTAGGGATGAAGATTCTTGATTGCATATGTCTATTTATCTTAATTCTCTTTTTTTTTTTTTTTTTTTTTTTTTTTTTTTTTTTTGAGACGGAGTCTCCCTCTGTCACCCAGGCTGGGGTGCAGTGGCCGGATCTCAGCTCACTGCAAGCTCCACCTCCCGGGTTTTTGCCCTTCTCCTGCCTCAGCCTCCCGAGTAGCTGGGACTACAGGCGCCCGCCACCTCGCCCGGCTAGTTTTTTGTATTTTTTAGTAGAGACGGGGTTTCACCGTGTTAGCCAGGATGGTCTCGATCTCCTGACCTCGTGATCCGCCCGTCTCGGCCTCCCAAAGTGCTGGGATTACAGGCTTGAGCCACCGCGCCCGGCCTAATTCTCTATATGTCTATTTAATTCCTCTTGCACTTGCTTACTTTTTGACTGAAAAACTGACATTTTTCATAGCTATTATTTACATATTTTTAATACTTGAAAATATTTTAATTGGCATATATATACACACTTCTTATAATAGAATGACTGTATTATCTAAAAGACAAAATACAAGTGTTGCAAGAATGTGGAGAAAAGGGAAACTTCGTACACTATTGGTGGGAATGTAGATCAGTACAACTTATGGAAAACAATATGGAGGTTTCTCAAAAATTTTAAAACAGAACTACTATACAATCCAGCAATCCCACTTCTGGGTATATATGTATTTTTAAAAATGAAATCAGTACATTGAAGAGATATCTGCATTCCTATGTTCATTGCAGCATTCTTCACAATTACCAGTAAAAATATGTGTGTGTGTATACACACACACACACACACACACACACACGCACAATTTTTAAAAGTCTTTTTGGTAAAGATGAGATCTTGCTATATTTCCTGGGCTAGTCTCAAACTCCTAGACTCAGGCAACCCTTCTTCCCTGGCTTCCCAAAGTGCAGGGTTTACAGGTGTGAGCCACTGTGCCCAGCCTGCTTTATATATTTTGAATAAACCTCATATTCATAAAGGTTTGAAGCTGTTATGTGTTCTTAGTAGATTATTCCTTTTATCAATATTCGTAATCATTTTTGATTTCCTGGAATTTTTACCAGGAAAATTTTTTACTGACTCATGTGACAGTAAAATTGCTATATAATCATTATGTTAGTATTTGGCAGATTTTTAAAATATCCCTTTATTTTTTAACACTTTTTTTTTTCAGGTTTGTCTTTTGGTAAATAATAAATAGCTACTTTTTAAAATCTTTTTAGCAACCTGAAATCTCTGTCTTTTAATAGGTCTAATAAAGCTACTCATATTTATGCAAATATTAATGTTTAGTTAGGTTTGTTTGTTTGTTTGTTAACTTTTTTGAAACGGAGTTTTGGTCTTTTTGCCCAGGCTGGAGTGCAGTGGCGTGATCTCAGCTCACTGCAACCTCTGCCTCCCGGGTTCAAGCAATTCTCCTGCCTCAGCCTCCAAAGTAGCTGGAAGTACAGGTACCCACCACCACACCCCGGCTAATTTTGTATTTTTACTAGAGATAGGGTTTCACCATGTTGGCCAGGCTAGTCTTGAACTCCTGACCTCAGGTGATCCGCCCACCTCGGCCTCTCAAAGTGCTGGGATTACAGGAGTGAGCCACAGTGCCCGACCTAGTTTTTTTAACCAAGATTTTTAAAAAGCTTTCTTTCCTTCTGTTCATTAGATTGTGCTTTGCAACATTTTCCTTCTTCTGTTTTGATAGTTACTTATTCATCTATTCTTTTAGTTTTAACCTGTGTGTGTTTTTAACTCATACACAGAAACTTACACATTCTTTGAAAAAAAAGTCTGGATTATGTCCTAGCCTCCTCGGTAACACAATAAATTTAGCATGTATTCATTCATTTTATACTGTCCTTCCTTCTCCCCTAGCTAACTCCCATGTTGACATCTTATCAGATTTTATTTCTATATTGTTTAACACACATACATATACATAACCCTTCAATTTAGCAATATTTTTAGAATAGTTACTTTGCTCACCATATTTCTTATAAATATTTCCTCCCAGATTTAGTTTTCTTCTTGCTGAAATATGTCCTTAGTAATTTTTTCAAAGAAGGTGGGCATAAACTTTCTGAGGTTTTATATGTGTGAAAATGCCCTTAATTAGTGAAAGAAAATGAATGACTGAATTTATTTCACTGACCCTAGTAAGATCTGGGCCAACGCCTCTTTTTCCTTATTTTTCCTGCCAGACCCAAATTGGATAACAGCTGGTAGAACCTTAGCTTCAGTCTTGCGGGACCTGAATCCTGTTTCATTATTAATACAGCCCCATACCTTCTCTGAATTGGAACAGTGGACAATTTTCAGGATGTAGTGAAATATTGACTGACCTTCATCAACCTAACATGTAAATTCATATGTTTTGTTGTTCTTGTTGTTGTTGTTGTTGTTCATTTGTTTTCAGAAACAGGGTCTTGCTCTGTTACCCAGTCTCAAATATGGTAGCACAACCACAGCTCACCTTAACCTCAAACTCCTGGGCTCAAATTATTCTCCCACCTTGCTCCCTGAATAGCTAGGACTACAGGCGTGTGCCACCATGCCCAGCTAATGTTTCATTTATAGTTTTTCTAGAAATGGGGTCCTGCTTTTCTAAGATCAGGCTGGTTTTAAACTCTTGGCCTCAAGCAATCCTCCCGTCTCAGCCTCCCAAAGCACTGGGATTATAGGCATGAGCTGCTGCACCTGGCTAATCTAACATATACATTCCTTAGACTATCTGCTCTTCAGCAGAACAGCTATTTTGAGCTATTCTCATGTTGCAATGGTTTTAATAAGGCTTAAGCTAACAGCTCTTAGTTGGCTTTTCTTCTTCCACAAATTCATCCTCACTGTTAAGTGATAGTTTGGTTAAATACTGTTTTCCTTAAGAATTTTGAATATTTTGTCCCTTCATCTCATGGCTGCAATACTCATCCAGTATTGCTAGCAAGTCTGTTGTCTGCAGTGGTCAATTCCTTATTCTGGGGTTGGCACCTTCCTCTGTAGCCTCTGCAATTTCCTACTAGGACTATGACTTACTGTTGTGGCTTCCGTTCTGCTTCTTTTCTGGGGATTTACATAATTTCTGATATAATAAAAATCTTTACTGTGTTTTGCACAAATCCCAACATACTAACTTCCTTAAAAATCATTCATAATTATTTTGTGTTAGAAGGAGAGATTTCAGCACATGCTCAAATTGAGATAAGATACTCTTATTTTTGTCTGGATGGATTCATGTGAAACTATATCCCTGGGGATATAGAGAAGGACTTTTATTGTTACTGTATGCTTTCCTTTATTTGGATTTCTGCTTATTAATTTCCCTTCAATTCAAGATAATAGGGCACACGTGTTAAATATCTTTCTTCTTCCTCCCCTGCCCCACCCCACCAATGCACCTGCCAGCTTTCTCCACATGCTCAAGAGCCCTGTATGTGCTGCTTACCTGTGTAGACAGCATTCAAGGGCTCCTACTTTTCTGTTTTCCAGTTGGTTTGCCCAGTGGGGGGTACCAACAGGAGATCAGACAGCTGGGTGCCAATGAGGATGGGATATTTATTCCCTGGCCACCCCACTCTCCTCCTCCCACCCATACTTGAACACCTTGTTTTGGCTCCACTCTTTTACTGAAGACAACTGCCATCAAGCAGCCTTTTGCATACAGGGACTCTCATTTCCTCAAGTTGATCCTTCTGGCGTAGGGGTAGCTGTTACTCCCAAGGACATAGCATGGAGAACCATATACCATTACCAACTTCTCTATATGCTGCCCATAACTTTGTAACTAGTTCCTTTATTAACTCCTTCTCAAATTAACTTGAAAATCATTTATTTTTACCCTGGGCCCAGACCAATACGGAAACAAAACCAAAACAAACAAAAACCAAAGCAATAATGTATATAGGTAACTTTAGGTAGTTTGGTCTTTTTGCTATTTCATAACAGAATAAAATACTTAAGAAAGAATATAGGTGAAGAAAACTTACTTTAACTAAAGGAAATATGGCACAAAGAGAAAGTAGTAATAAATGTTTTGAGCAGAAACTTAAACTGAAGTTTCTGTCCCTTTTCCTATTTGTGTTGCCACTGGGTTTCTGGGCCTAGAGGGAAAGCAAGCATGAGTGAAGGTTCACCAATGCATGTCTTGATGCGGCACTGTGGGATCATACCACAGGGACTTATAGAATTTCAGAGCGGGAAGGGGCCATGGGGACTACCTAGTGCGGCAATGAACAGCACAAAGCACCGTGAATTTGTGATATAGCCTGGATTTAATTTGTGAGGCAAAGATTTAAATACCACCCCGTGCTGTTGCTTGTTCAGTGTAGTGTGTCTAGTGCCTATAAAAATGTTTTATGGTTAAAATATAGAACTAATTTTCACACTGGCATTTTGAACAGCAGCTTCCAATGGGAACAGGTACCATTCACTGGATGTTTGCTGTGTGTGAGAGATTGTGTTCAAAGCTTTACAATGCATCAGCTGAATGCCATGTAGTAAGTACTAGTGTTATTCTAATTTTACGGATGAGAAAAATAAGGCAAAGAAAAGTTAAGGGACTCGCTCATCTTTACAAGGCCATTCGTAACGTGATAGAGCCAAGATTCAAACCTGAGTGGTATGACACTGAGTCCCATGTGCTTATCCACTAAAATTGTTCCTCTTGTTACAACAGCTATGCAGAAAAGCTATATATATATGTGTAAATATATATAACAAATACTGCTTTGTCTAACAACATACCATATATGTTGTTCCACATTATAAAATACACTATGATGCCACTTTAAATGACTGTGTATTCTGTTGTTTTAGTATACATTTGCTTAATCAATTTCATTGTTAGTGATTTGCTCTATTTCCCCCTCAGTTTATTTCCAATCCTGACTCCTATTATATTATAATCTCTGACCCCAGCATTTCTTTAAGCTTCATAACCCCATCTGTAAAATGATAATAATGATGATATTTCTGTCATTGAGTGATTAAGTACATACATAATTTTAGCTAATGATTATTTATTATAATTATTATTCAATGGAATGTTAAACATTGCTGTTGCGGAGTGGGGCTCTAGGGGATGACTCTGGTTTTCTCCATTTTGCTTACCATTATATAATTTTTCATATTTAGATGTATTGTGTACTAAGGAATATGAGGTGGAGTTTTTTTAAAAAAACATTTAATTGAAAACATAAATGTTAAAATATGCTTTAGCTCTTCTCTCCTTCAAATGGTTGTATTGCTCACCAACAGTCACCAGTCCAGGCTACATTCATGTTTTTTACTTCACTGAACAGTGCTTGTCTGCATTGTTTTACTGCTGGTCAATACTTCACATACTCTATGAAATCAGAAAATGATTCCAAGGACATTTATCAATCAAAATGCACAAGCCTCCCTCTCAATGCTTGGTATTTATTCCTGATGCATGTGCTTCTGTCAGACAGAGTGTTATAGGTATTAGCAATTCACAGGCACTTCTTAGAAATGCTGGAAAGGAGTTATTTTTGCTGTGAGGGTGTTGCTCTATTATCAACACCTCATCTTTCTGTATCATCTTCCGACAATCTTTGTGAGAATTTGATTTGCTATCTTTATTCTATTGAGACTCAGGCACTGACGCATTTATACCTGGGCTCTGAGCAGGGCTGAAATGGTAGTGAGCTGATGTTTTACTCAACAAGAAAACAATCAGTGAAATATATATTTGAAATAGATTATTATCCTATTTGTAAAAAGGAATCAAAAGCACATAAAACCAGAACTGAGCCTTTACTCTTTGGAATCCAAAATACAGTTGTGTTCTTCATAAATGATCTCATGACAAATGATTTAGCAAAAAGAAAAAAGTGCATGACAGAGTGAGAAATTGCATTTTAGACAAAATCGCTTTGAACATATTTCACCTATTAAAGGAAAGATTGCTAACTGGACACATATGTTAATAAAAAAATGTGACAAAAATCTTCAAGGTATTTTTTCTTTTATTTAAAATGTTAACTATCACAACACATCGTACAATGAAATGAAGACCTTAGACTCACATTAAAACTTTTAAAAACATCTCTATATAGTCACAAAACATGAAACATGCTTCAGAGATACAAATATAGTGTAATACCAAAATCTCAGTACATTTTCACCATGGAAACAAATAGGAAAAGCACAAGACTGTCAGGAGTTTCCCGCCCTTTCCGCAGTAGCTGACACGACTGCTTCAAAGCAATGATTTTTTTTCTTTAGGGACTATATCATTGACAGCTTTTACAATTTCATTGAACACTGTGCTTTGTTGAGAAATAACCACTTATTTCTATTTCAAAGGAGTCATAATGGAATTAAAACACATGTTTACAACACATATTAGCACAATATGAAAAATAAACACTTTTTGAATTTTCAACCCCGAACAATTGTTATTAAATAAATAATTATTCCTCATAGTGCATGTCTTATTTTACCTTTCGTTGCCCATTGACACAAATGAAGCTGAATAAATAACGTTAGGTAGTTTATTAACGTCTTCTTTCATAATTCTGCATTGCACTCCTTTCGTAAGCCACTGAAAACAAATAGGAGATAAAATGTTTTTTAAGTGAATTCACTGAGGGAGTTACACAACTAAAGTTCAGGGCATATAGTAATTTATTCTAAACTCCTAATGACATTTTCCCTTACAGAAGTATTTCTAGGAATGTAATTTGCACATCTTCTAATCCTGCCTTAGTCTTTATCCTGATGGGAAATGATCTGACCATGAAACTCAGTTTCTTTCATCATTCATCATATACTTGGTGCCCCCAAAGCATATTTCCACAATAGATTGCAGTGTTGATTCTCAGCAGCTTTCTCAAGCAGTGGCAGATACCCACAGTGAATTATAGAAAGGACAATGCCTAAAATAACCATTTGTTCTTGTAAATGGGTTTACAGGAATACAGACACACTCATTCATTTACATATTGTCTATGGCTGCTTTGGCCTAAAAGAACAGATTTGGGTAGTTGCAACAGAGACCACATGGCTCACAAAGCCTAAAATATTTCTAATCTGTTTCTTTTCAGGAAAAGTTTGCTGATCTCTGCTCAAGGGGCATCTAATTGTGTGGGGGTCTCTTCCTCCCTTGTGGATACCTCCCAGTGATGGATTGCCCTCAAGACTAAAAACAGCCCATTTACCGTAGGTAAGTCAGTTGAGCCATCTAAATACCATACTGTTTAACTTTTCACTAGCACCTTAATGGTCTGTGAAGGGTTAATTATTGCTTCCAAAGGTATTTAACATATGGCTAGCAAATAACTTAAATACATTGGTTATCTGGACAAAAAAATGCCAAAATTGTATGTTATATTATATTATATATAATTTCAAAGGGATCTGTAACCACAAAGGGGTAAAAATCAGACTGTTGTGATCAAGATATTTTGGGATATTTTTCATCATCTTAACTAATACCTTATAGACTTAGACATATGGTATAGTGAAACTACTATGCTTTTTGAAATTCCGTATGGCCTGTATAAAATACTGAATGTAAACAAAAACAGCGGAAAGATCTGTGAAGGATCTGTAGGAATAATAGGTGCTACTCTAAACAGTTTCCTCAGTGAGAAGGTTTGTTGACAGAGAAGGCAGGTAAAGGCACCAGTGTTATCACTTCCTTCTTTTAATACTGGTCTTAAACACCCAACTATCCTTTAAGTGCGGTTAACAATAAGCTGCATATTTTATATCAATTAAGTATGCACTTGTGAGGCAGAACAGTCTGAGCCAACACTGGACAGGCTTAAGGAAGGAAACAGTTTATTTCTCATTCTGGTTTGATTATATTAGGAAAAGGATGAATAGCCCAAGTTCAGTCTCTGACAAGCTTTAGGTAACATGACTCTGTTCCTCAGAAATTAGATGAAAGCTAATGTAAACCAACTAAAGACAGACAGTGATTTAGCTGGAACATAATGTCCTCTTACATGGAAGCAGAGTTTCTTACCTGGTCTTTGAACCCTCTGAAGCCTGATATAAATTTTTGAGTGTATGAGTTGATGAGGTTTTCTCTGGGAAAGGGCATCTATCTAGATTTATCAGATTGTCAAAGGGGTCCCTGACCATGAGTGGGTAAAGATCAGATGGCTGTAGATTAAGACTATGATAACCTTGACTCAATGAGGTATATAAAAAGATCCCTGATTGACTGTGGATCAGATCACATGTTTGCCCATTTTTCACCTATTTATATTTTCTTAACTAAAATGGAGGAATAAAGATTTAGTTATAAATTGATCCTGATTCATTACAGTGATTCTATTTATCACTACTTATAATTATGTTATTATTTTAAGTACATTTAATAGTATTTAATCTGTTCTAACTTGTACAATATCTACATTATTTGTAAAGTTAAGCATGTTCTGAAACCTATATCAGTTCTGGAAATGGAAAGTTGATGACTAATATGATTATCAAGAAAACTACAGTTAAGTGAGGACTGGTATGTACTGATACAAATAAAAGCCATTGGGGTTTAAATTTATATTTCATTTCCAATAGTGGGAAGATAATATATATTAATAAAACAATTACAAGTTTTTCATTAAGGCACATTGATAATTTCTTACACTTCACTTACCCTTCGGCAGCCCAAAATGACTGGTGAGAAAATGCAAAGGTAGTGTCTAAATAGAAAATGGGGACCCAGTAAAAACACTGGGATAGCTTGTCCTGCGGACTTCAACACCAGGAACTACAAATTCCAAATTTATTAGAAATTATGTATCAAAAGGTCAATTATGAAGCGCTTAGAACTTTTCAATTACATGAATATATTCTCTGGCTTCTGCTGTAGCCCAGATTGTGTTAACTTTTTTTTTGCATTGTGGGTTTTAACTTTTGCCCCACAGAAAGTGGTTTTATTTGTTGTACCCATTTCACAATAAAGAAAAATATCTCCATTAAAAAACACTAGGATAATTATTTTTCCTAGGATCCAGACAATTAAGAATTAAGCCAGCACATCTTATAGATTGTCTAGAAACTAGAAATATTCTAAATGGGTAAGACAGCTGCTGATTACTTTCTAATTAATTACACATTTAGTGTTTTAATTCTATTTTCACTGAAGGCAAAATAGAATTTGAATAGCTTTTCCAAGAAGCCCTGGAGGTAAGAGCTATAAGGTCTTAACAAAAAGTGATCTTCTATTAAAATGATATAGGGTTTATTTACCTTGAAATCAGTGTGATGAATGAGTTAACTAATAATGGTTTTCAGATATATATATATATATATATATATATATA
The DNA here is from genome assembly GCF_009764315.1 of Trachypithecus francoisi. Lineage (NCBI taxonomy): Eukaryota > Metazoa > Chordata > Mammalia > Primates > Cercopithecidae > Trachypithecus > Trachypithecus francoisi. The sequence continues at coordinate 78,043,339 of NW_022681469.1, read as the reverse complement.
TATATATATATATGGTATTTACAAAGAAGATGGAAACTGAAGAGAAGGAAACCTGCAGCCTTTATATCATATGAAAAAGTTGTTCAGAATTAAAATGAGAATTGTGGCATCCTTTCTCTCTAAGGAGTTTATAGCCAGAACCAATTTACAACACTCAAGGATATTTAATTGTGTTTCTTTTTGAAAGTACTGGAATAAACCATGTCACTCACATCCTCTCCAACATCCATCAGGATGTTTAGATTTTGAATTTCTACAACTTCAGAAAAGTGATTAATTTGTATAAATAATTTGTTTTGTGAATTTATTTTTGTGTTGGAAGATTGCCAGATGTAATGTCTTTTAAAACTTTCAAATTACTTTGATAAGTGAAAATTAGCCTCATTCTTCCCTGCACTCCCCACTCCCCCTTAGTTCAGTAAGGTTAAACAAGGCTTATTTAACAGATCTACAGGAAAGAATATAGGACTAACCCAAAGATTCAGGTTGGGTAATGATTAAATGGGGCAGACACTGGTAAGAATGGTGATTGGAGAGAAATAGACAGATACTGTGGTAATATTAGCTTAATTACCCATAAATCCATTTGTGGTTACAACAATTAAATTTTTTCACCATAATACTAATTTTTGTATCTACTACTCCTTTTTAATATTTTAAAAACTATGTCTTAGAAAAAAATAGAAATAGATTTGAGATACTGTCTATTTTCAGTCATGATTTCATACATACCAGAATTTAAAGCTCTTTTGCCCATTAGTCCAACAAAGGAATCTGTTTTATGCCCTGGAAAAATACATTTACGGGTATTTTAATATGTATATCTTTGAGGAAACAAACTATTATAACTAGAACAAAGCAAGCTTCTGAATATATGTCTGTATAATAAATAACTTTCTACTTAAAGTTTTGGTGAGACTGAAGAAATAAAGATTCCTTAAAAGTTTTATAAATTACACTAACACAATACAATGAAAGTACTTTTCTCAATTCTATATTTAATATTAGCAAGCACTCTTTATTCATATTATATTTTATCTATTATATAAGCTTCTAAAATATATTTTATATAAAATATTGTCATTTGAGCCAGCTTTGATTTTTTAGGAAGTCAATTTCATATTTGTGTGAGAGTGAAATATCCAAGCATATTTCCTTGTGTTATTAATAAGTTGTACTTCTCAGCAAGTAGACCTTAATTAAAATCAGATTCCTTTCCTTGATGATTATAATCTTCTAAAAGGTCACTGTTTTTACTTTATTGGATATTAAAAGATACTCCTTTCAGTAAAGTGTATTAGTTTTGACATGAATAGAGTACATTTTTTATTACATAGAATTTTTATATATAATCCCCTTTAAAGTCAAATCCTTAGAAAGTAAACATGAATACTATTTATTTATTTTTCAAAGATGAACTCTTCGGAAAGGTTACTAGTTTAATGCCAGTGACAGAATTTCTCTTGGTTTTTATTTCAATGGTTGAGAATACAGCTGCTACGTTAATGCGGCCTGCTCTGCCACCCAATGCACCAAATTCACGACAGGGTCCGTGAGTGGACAATATGATGAAGATAGACCCCTGCCACTTCATGTCAACTCTGGTTCCATTAACTGAGAAACAAATCTAATGACCTTCACGTACCACAATTTTGCCATCTTTGCTGCCCTAAGAAATATTTTACTGATCGAGTTTTCCCATTCAATTAGGGGATTTAAAAACTGCATCTCTACCCATCTTCATTTTTAGTGTGGATTCTCTACTCAGATTCACTCACTCATTCCCTTTAATTGACTGCTGGATGACCCTAATAAATGACATCATTATTGGACCAAGCATACTAAATTGAGTTAGAAGATGCCTATAAATGCTTGTGGGGGTTTTGTGTTTGTTTGTTTGTTTGTTTACAGTGAAAGTAAGCTTAGGGGGTGGGTGGGAAGAAATGTGTATGGTAGATTTCTAATCCTAGGATTGAAATTCTTATCTAAAACTAACAATTTAAGGGACTTAAAAGACTTTTTTTTCTTTTTTAATATAATGCATCTCTTTGCTAAGTACAATATGTCTAAACAACACAGCTTTAAACAACCATATTCTGGATGTAATACGAATCTCCCCCATTCTTATATTGTCTTCATTAAACATATTAAGCCTTAGGGTTATGACAGAAAATAAGGTAAGATAAAGTGAAATTCAATATAATTTTACATTTAAATTTGATAAATGTCAAAACAATTTTGAACTTACTTTTGTGAGAGATCTGGCCATGTCCTAGAAGAAAGATAAAATTATCAAACACAAATACATTTGTTTTTAAAGATGCTACATTATATCTTTTATAAAATAATTTGATTATCAAAATATGTAATATTTTCTATCTATATATTATCCTGAGGAATAAGGCAGAACCATAAATGCTAAACAACTTATTAATACTAAAAACTAAATATTTAAACAAACAAATGGAATTTTTATTAAGTGCCTTCTATGGGATTCAAACCTAGAACTATGAGACTTTTGAGACCTCTTATTGACTATAAGACTGTAGTATTTCCCACCTTCAAGACTGGCCACCCATTGAGAGAGAGAGAAAGAGAGAGAGTGGCAGAGACAGAGAGAGAGAGAGAGACAGTGACAGCGAGAGAGTGACAGAGAGAGAGACAGAGACAGTGACAGCGAGAGAGTGACAGAGAGATCGAGAGAGAGTATGCAAATCCATCTCTTTATTAAACAGGCATGATCCAGATCTTGTATTTCAGCCCATAAAAGATTTTATTTCACTTTCCTACATGTGCTTTCACAATAGTAAAATAAAGATTTATAGGAATGTTTACCATAAAGAGCCTTTAACAGGGCCACTTGTTTTTCAGTTGAGGAATCTGACAAGAGACGAATTGTCATTACATGTTCCACTGATGGTGCGATGAATTCAAGGAAACAATATTTCTATCCCAAGACAGATCTACTCTCACCTCAGGAAATGCTACAAAATCCTGTTCCACATGCACTTGGATCAACTGCAGTACTACCACCCCTGGAGGCCCGTGTCTTCCCTTTGTCAGTTTGGATCTTTAGTCAAGGGAGCGCTTCACTCGAATACAGTGAGGCATGCGAACCAGATCTTTCCCTCCCCCTGCGGGCCCGTGCGTGCCTTAGTGCGGTGAGCAATGTCGCGCCTGGGTTACACCCCTCTCGGAGTGGAAATCTCTATTCAGAGCGAGAGACCCTGGGGTACTCCGAGAAGGAGTGAGCAGACAGGGCCGGCTGCCCAAGACACCTAGGGACGGTCGCCCATCTCACCAGCATCCCGTTTGCCCATTAATCCAAAGAACTGCTGAGGCTTGGGTCTCCGGGCGATTCTCTGCAGAAGATGCTCAAAGGGCTCAGGCAGTTCCTCCTGGGGGACAAAAGCACGGACAAAGGGCGTGTAAGGCAACCGGAGCGAGGCACCCAGCAACCCGAGCCCTTCCCGCTGTACTCCGGCCCCGAGGCGGGGGGAGGCAGCCTTCCCCACGCTCGGGCTGAGCGGGGTACCTCCCGAGGCGCTCCCTCTCTGCGCCCCTCCTCGCCGAACCCGCGTCCCGTCCCCGGCAAGCCTGCCAGGGCGAGTTAGCAGCTGGCTCGGCGTCTTCAAGCCTCGAGCGCTTTCCGTTCTTTCCTCCCAGCCCGGGGACCTTCCCTCATCTGCCGCGCCGCCACCTGACTTGGTCTTGTCTCGGTGCCGGCTTTGTAGAGTCCTCACCGCCCTAAATGCACACAGGTGTGTGTGATCTGGGGCTGGGGCTGCGGTGGGGAAGGGTGACAACGTTTTATAGACGACTTTCACCCTTTTCCCGAGGCGCGCTCCCCAGCGCCAGTAGCCTACGAGTTTCTAAAGGAAAACTTCAAGCTACATCCTCAGGTCCGCAAAACAAACGTGAAGGCAGGAAATTAACTTCCCTCCAGCCTCCAGCTCTCCAATCCCCCTGCAGCTCGCGCGTGTGCCCGCTGCTGCCCGCGACCAAGGCGCCCTCTGCCCGTGCCCAGACGCTAGGGCAGTGCAGCTGGACCGGAGCCCCCGAAATCCCCATTCCTGGGGGATGAAATCTTACGAGATTTGTGATCTTGTGGGGATCTCGGGCTCATCCGGGAGGGCATCCCTGCTGCAGGGAGTTCCTGGGCTGGACGGTGCAGCCCTCAGGAAGAAACTTGAACCGTGGGCACAAAATCCCGTGAGGAACCCGGGAAATAGCGCCCCTTTCCATCCTCCCGCACGCATCCGCTGCCTCTCGTCGTGGTCTCGGTGCCTGCCACGTTAACTAGGGTGCTGCTGTGTGGGAAGGTGACAGCTCCTGAGCCCAGGAAAAAGGGTGCGGGCCGTCCTGGGAAGGGGCCTCACCTTGATCTGGTCGCTGTCGGACCAGTCGGACCAGTAATTCAGATCATCATTGGCTCCTATTTCTTCTGCAAACAGCTGAGTGGAGACGAGAAAAAAGACTGCCAAGGCCACGAGGATTTTCATGTTGAATTTCTGGGAAGGGGTAGTGGGAGAAGAGACCAAAGAGAGAAATAATATATCTATTAGGGGTGGTTATCCAAGAGTTAGAGCAACAGAATTTTCTGCCCCACAACGGATGAACTAAGATAAAAAATACAACGACTAAAGTCTCACCTGTACCCGTTAGGCGAGAGAATCGCGTCCCAAAGATTCTCCAACCCTCTTCTCCCTGAATCCCAACTCCCCCAGCCCTCTAACCCACCAACCCACACCTTCAAACCAGGAAACTCTGCAGGTGGAAGACAAAGAGGGGCGTTGGCGTTTGGGAAGCCAGTCTCCCCACTGTCCCTCGCCGCAGCGGCGCACCCAGCGCGGCCACCTCGGACAGATGCGGGGTGGAGTGACCCGGGCAGCCGCGGCCGGCACTGCGTGGGTACTTACTGCGACTGACAGTCCCTTGGGGTGCTGGGTTCCTCGGGTTCCTCCGAGTGCACGCTGGTCGCTCCGCACTCTAGGTAGCTGCGGCCGGGAAGGAGGAGGTCCGAGCGCGCTCTTTCGCCTGCTGAGTGCCTTGCGGTATTTATCCCAGCCTCCTCGAGCCTCCAAACCCATGTGACATTCTCCCCACGCGACTTTCTGCTCAATATTTAATTAGCCGCCTCCTCTCCTTTCGCTTGCGTGATTGAGAGTTTCCGAGACGGTAACTCGTCGATGCCCATAACATCTGGACCCAATTGGGTTCTAAATGACGCAATTTTAGGAAAATCGAGGTCTCGCCATCCAATCGGGAGCGGCCTGCTTCCGTCTGCAGATCTGACGCCCCCTCCCCTCTCCTTTGAAACTGGGTTTCGTGACACCTGAGATTACTCATCAAATTTGAGCAAAGTGACTCATTCCTTGGACTTCGGTAACTTTTCCGTCCCTTGAGACGTCAGGATAAGTTGCACTTTTGAGGATGGCCAAATAACTGTAGGCGTTCAGACATTTCATCGGAAATCAGGCTAAGAAAGGAGGACTTCAGTTGAGGGGAGATGCAGGGAGGCATTGTTTTCCCCTCTATTTCTAGCTTAAGAGTATTTAAGTGTTTCTGAGACACAGCATCTTTCTATGACCAGAACATCCCTCTCCTAAATCAACGAGAATACTGGCATTTCCTTAGCATTACGAAAGGATGTTCAGTCCCATAGTATTTTAGAAGATGGAAGCACATTTATTTTACATTTTGGAGAAAGGGGAACTTAAACATGACATTGTGTGTCAGACTTAGGATTTCTTTTGTTTCAAGCTGGGTAACTCCTCTTCCTTGCCACATCCAGGAGCAGGGGTTGAAACAGGACTGTTTTTGCTTCTCTCCTGCACTTTCTTGCTGAACACTAGGAAACCAGCAACATAGTGTATAGTATCCTCACCCTTGTCACTAAAGGGCTCTATAAATCATATGTTTCTCCTTTCTATGAAAATAAGTGTAGTGAAGATGCTAATGGGACAGTCATTAACGCACAAAATATTAGACAAATAGCATTTGTACACAAACCACAGCTTTCCATGAGCCCCTGGTTGCCTGGCAGACACATTTCTGTGATCTCTAAATGAATGTGGCATCTTTGGTGGAGTAGTTTTCTCCCCTTTACATATAAAGTATTATATTTTTCAGTTAATTATGATTTGTTAGTATATTGCATAAAAGAAATACATTTTTGCAACTTAAACCAGAAATTTTTTTCTCTATGTTGTTCTTAAATAACCCTGGATTTGGAAATTCTCATGCGTTTCTGATTTCCTTTGGCCTTAACCTCACCATGTGAGCATTTTATTTTCTGTTTTCAGAACTTTTATATGGAAAATTATCAGCATCTCCAAAAGTAGAGAGGAACATCCACTTCCAAGTTTCATCTACAACCCTTCCAGTTTCCTCTGCACTCAAATTATTTTGAAAAAAATCCCAGACATTTAGTCATTTCAACTGTAAATATTTCAGCATGTCTGCATAAAAGGTAAGGATTTTAAAAAATAAAAACATAACCATACCATTTTCCCACCTAAAACAACATAAAATAATTCCTTACATTAAATATCCAGTTATCATTCAAATATTTCTCATTGCCTCCTAATTCCTCCCCACGCAGTTTACTAGTTGAAATCAGAATTATAATGAAGTCCATATATTATAATTGGTTTTGTTAGTTCAGGCTGCTGTAAGAAAGTACCATGGTCTGGATGACGTAAACAACAGAAATTTATTTCTCACAGTTTTGAAGGTTGGAAGTCTGAGATCGTGGTGTCAGCATGGTCTGGTTCCGTTTAAGGCCCTCTTCCAAGTTACAGACTGTCCTATTGTCTCCTTGTTATATCCTCACATGGCAGAAAAGAATGAGAGAGCTCTTCAAGGTCCCTTTTATCAGGGCACTGATCCCATTCACAAGAGCTGCACTCTCATGATCTAATTATCTTCCAAAGACCCCACTTCCTAATACCATAACCTTAGGGGTTAGGATTTCAACACATGTATTTTGGAGGGACACAAGCATTCCTCCTATTGCATGTTTCTTAAATCTCCCTGAATCTATAATTCACTCTGTCTTTCTCTCTCTCTTGTAGTTTATTGATAAAACAGATCAGAAGAGCGTACTGCATTCTGGAATTTGCTGATTGCCTTTTAACTTGTTTCTCTGTTTTGATTATTTCCTATTAATTGGTAGTTGTATCTAGAAGTTTGATCCTCTGTACTTTTTTTTTTTTTTTTTGACGAGACTACTTCACATGTGTTGTGTTGTTCTAGTAGGAAGCACATGATATGTGGTTGTTTCTCCTTTTGAGTTGTTAGCAGCCTTTGACTATCATTTTCTAGATCTATTATTTCATTAGTACTTTCAAAACAGTGCTATTTTGATTTTATCATTTATTATTTGTACATGTTTCTTTCACGTTTTCTCAACAACTAGTTATTCTAAGGCATTATTAATATAGGAAAAATGAGATAAATGCTTAATTATGTCTCTCTACCAATTTTGAAAATAATGAATTGGTAAATTACACCTTTAAATAAGACCCACTTTTAAAAAATAGGATTATTATGACTTCATGGATTCAAACACATTTGACATACAGTCATCACTCAGTATGCATAGGGGATTGGTTGTAGGACCTCCTGTAGGTATCAAAACCTGTAGATGCTCAAGTCCGTGATGTAAAATGGTGTGGTATTTGAATATAACCTATGCATATCATCTCATATATTTTAAATAATCTCTAGATTACTTATGATACTTAATATAATATAAATGCAGTGTAAATAGTTGTTATACTGTATTGTGTGGGGAATAAAGCAAAGGGAAAAAGTCTGTATGTGTTTAGCACGGATGCATTTTTTCCTAAATATTTATGACCTATGTTCGGTTAAATCTACGGATGCAGAACCCCTGGATACAGGGGTCCAACTATATTTCAATCCATGGCAGGCATTCTTCTAATTGAAGTTCAGACCTATTATTGGCCAGCAGGTGACTCTTCAAAGTGACTCCTGAGACTTTATGCCAATAGGCTTTTATGGCTTTTTCTTGTTTTTGATATGACAAAATGTTTCAGGTCGAAGTTATATACGTTTTGCTTCTGACCTGAAATCTGCCTTTAAGGGGCCCTAATTTTAGAATTGAAAATGACCATTAGAGATCATAAACTGGGCTTTATTGTTACACGTTGTTAGTGAGTTCTTCATTGCTTCAAGACCCTTTCAGCGGACAGAGCTGAGAAAAGTGTGTGTGTGTGTGTGTGTGTGTGTATCTATAATCATGAATGCATACTGACTTTCTTTTCAAATCAGGATCTCACAGAGTTTTAAATTAACCTAATCTATATTGCATCTCTTTTTCCAAATGACAGACCCCAAATGACATCAACATGATTATTTATTAGCTTTATCCCAATACACGATGCCAGTATTATCAACAATATCATTACTAGAAACAGATTAAGAGTTTTTGTTCGCAGTTTTGTTCTTTTGTAATCTTTAGGGCATATCACACCAGGTATGTTTGTCATATTACTGTGTTATAAAGGTTATAAAGTCTCTTTAAAAGTTCTTTGTATGGTTATGCTACCAACTCTTACACAGGTAGATTCATTTTCTCATTTTGCTCAAGTTATAGGGATCACTTTTTAAATGTAAGTTTAGAATTATGTAAAATACATGGTTCTAAAGTCAAATATTAAAAACATTATGTGGCCGGGCATGGTGGCTCATGCTTGTAATCCCAGCACTTTGGGAGGCTGGGGCGGGTGGATTACAAGGTGATAAGTTCGAGACCAGCCTGGCCAACATAGTGAAACCCCGTCTCTACTAAAAATACAAAAATTAGCTGGGCGTGATGGTGGGTGCCTGTAATCCCAGCTACTTGGGAGGCTGAGGCAGGTTAATTGCTTGAACGCAAGAGGCGGAGGTTGCAGTGAGCCAAGACTGTGCCACTGCACTCGAGCCTGGGAAACAGAGTTAGACCCCATCTCAAAAAACAAACAAACAAAAAACCTTATGTATTCAAAGAAGTGTACCTTCAGTCCCTATCTCTCTACTCTCTTATGTCTAGTAACCATTTCTTTTTAGGTTTTTGGTTTAGCCTTCTATTGTTATTGTTGTTATTTTAATATAAGAAACGATGTGTTAATGTCCCCCTAAATCTTGTAAAATTCTATACCTGCAGTGGGACATTTTAGAAATCTTTTTAATTTCTCAGATACTAATGTGGTTTGTGGTTTATGAGGTAACAAGATGAGTTACTTTATAATATCTAAACTACTAGTTCAGCATAACCAGTTATATAATTTTATTCAGATGCTATATATTATAAATGTGCCATAGTACATAAAATAGAGGTTATTTCATAGAATCGAGTAATAAACAATAATGAGATAAAAGGTATATCCAAGAATACATTTCCCACATTCCCCACATCATTCATTAATTGCTACGTTAGGGATCCTACTAAGACGTGCACGTTTGGCACTTTCCCTTTGAACATTGTAGAAGTTGAGATATTTGCATTCTTTATTACCTGTTTTATTTCCTAGGATAACTTTATGAAAAAATACATATTAATAAAGTACATATGTTTAATGCATGCTAAGTTCATGATTAGTAGACTGGTGAACAAGTAATTCATTAATACCTCATTTTTTATGTTGCAAATTAAAAATCTGGACAAAAGTAAAAAATAAATTTCTATTGTCCATTTTCTCATCACTCAAAAGAAACCACTGTTAACATCTTGGTATACTGCTTATAATATTTACTTAATTTATGTGTAATTATTATTGTTTTTTGAGACAGAGTCTTGCTGTGTCTCTCAGGTTGGAGTACAGGGGCATGATCTCGGCTCACTGCAATCTGTGCCTCCAGGGTTCAAGCAATTCTCCTCAGCCTCCCTAGTAGCTGGGATTACAGGCATCCACCATCATGCCAGGCAAATTTTTGTATTTTTAGTAGAGAGGGGGTTTCACCATGTTGGCCAGGCTGGTCTAGAACTCCTAACCTCAGGTGATCTACCCCCCCACTCAGCCTCCCAAAATGCTGGGATTACAGGTGTGAGCCGCCACGCCCAGCTTGCTTACAATTTTTAAAGGGAAAATGTCACCTGGTTGCTTTTATAAAAAGCATTTTATGCATTTCATACAATGTATGCATTGTACTTTGTATGCATGTTATGCAATTAGAAGGATAGAGCAACAGACAAATAAAAGTTACGAAAATAGGATAAGACCCTAGTAACTATTTTTAACAAAAGATAGTTATTTATATTTTATTTGACATCAATAGGAGAAAAACAAAACTCAAGTGAAGAATGTTTGTTCACCACAGATAGTTTTTTCATTAAAGAACTTACTAGTGCTAAAAAAGCAGGGTTTTTCATCTGGGTATATGCCCAGAGGTTCATTGCAGCACTGTTCACAATAGCAAAGACATGGAATCAACCTAAATGGGCATCAATGACAGATTGGATAAAGAAAATGTAGTAAATATACACCATGGAATACTATGTAGCCATAGAACCTGGATGGAGCTGGAGGTCATTATCCTTAGCAAACTAATGCAGGAACAGAAAACCAAATACCACATGTTCTCACTTGTAAGAGGGAGCTAAATGATACAAACTTACGAACACAAAGAAGGAAATAACAGACACTGGGGTCTACTTGACGGGGGAGGGTGGGAGGAGGGAAGGGAGCGGAAAACTACTGGGTACTGGGCTTAATATGTGGGTGATGAAAACGAACCCCCGTGACACGTGTTTACCTATGTAACAAACCTCCACATGTACTCCCAAACCTAAATAAAGTTTTTTTTAAAAAAGCAAGGTTTAGAGATAAACATGAAGAGGCTAGAATTAATATGTAACATTAAAAAATAGATATTTATATAATATAAATTCCCTAATTTTGAAAGATGAGGATGTTAGCACTCTTAAATTTCTTCCCATTTTCCCTTTCCCCTATTTCCCAAGTTTTGCAGCTATATAATTAGTTTTACATTGTTGAAGTTTATAACACTCACATTGAGTATTGCTACCATACTTTTATTAGTTGTCTACTTTCACTGTATGTTTAAATATATTCCATGTTCATTACCAGTTCTTTTGATCTCACTTTGCCATACTTATTTTTAATCATCTTTTATTTGACTGGATGTCATTGTCAAGAAAATTTTTCTTCTCCAAGAAGAAATAATGTGTGTTGCATTTCCTGAGTTTTTTCATGCTAGTGAATGTCTGTCAGTGGTTTCTGTGCTCAAACGACATCTTGATTAACTATAATATTTTTAGATTAAATTTCGTTTTCACAGAACTTTCTGGACATTGCTCTATTGTCTTGTGGAATTGAGTGTTATTGATAATTCTGAGGTGATACAGTTTTTCCCTGCTTTTCTGTTTGAATATCAGAAGAATTTTTTCTTTATCCTTGACATTCGATAGTTCAGCTAAGAAATATTATTGAGCATACTACCTCTAATTTTCTTGGAGTATCATGAACTATTTTTGTTTTGTAGGAGTAGGGACTTGCTCTTTAATATATTAAATTATTATCCTTCATTTTAGAGAAATTCTATTGAATATATCTTGAAGTGGAATTTTTACTTCAATAATATGAAATTTTTCTTTGGATTATATATATAATACTATTATATATTATATTTCATGTCTATAATATTCTCCCAAATTGCTTTAATTCTTTGTCTTTTTTGTCTACATTCATTCAGATTATCTCAGTTTTTTTCTGCTAGTAACAACTTTTGTCTATTCTGTGCCTTGCTGTTTCTAATTTAGTTATCATTTCCATAATCATGTTGCATTTGTTTCTAGACTAGTAATTTCCTTTAGCATCTCATTTAATTTTTAAATTATTCTATTAGTATGGTCTTATTTTATTGAGCTAATGTTCTTAAGACCTTCTTAGAGTGAAGTGGGGGAATTGCATTCTGTTTCCTGAGTATATTTTCTTTTAGTTCAGTGGTAAAATGCATGAATTTTGAGCAAACTCTGCCAATTTTTACTGGCTTAGCCATTTGCTAGCATGTAGCCTTGGATAAATTACTCAAGCACTCTCTGCCTCAATTTTCTAGTCTGTTAAATATAAAAATAAATAGTATTTATCTCGTAAGTTTTGCCATGGGGATTAAATGAGTAAATACATGTGAAATGTAAAGAACAGTACCTAGGGGCCAGGCACGGTGGCTCACACCTGTAATCCCAGCACTTTGGGAGGCCAAGGCAGGCGGATCACCTGAAGTCAGAAGTTCAAGACCAGCATGCTCAACTTGGTGAAACCCTGTCTTTACTAAATATACAAAAATTAGCCAGGCATGGTGGTGGGAGCCTGTAATCCCAGCTACTTGGGAGGCTGAGGCAGGAAAATTGCTTGAACTCGGGAGGCAGAGGTTGCAGTGAGCTGAGATCGAGCCATTGCACTCTAGCCTGGGCAACAGAGCAAAACTTTGTCTCAAAAAAAAACAAAAACAAAAAACAACAACAACAAAAAAAAACCACCAAAAAACAAAACAAACAAAACAGTACCTAGCACATGCATTGAAAGTTAACTATTATTATTCTAGATGGGGATGTGTGTGTGCACTCTCATGTTTGTGTGTAACAATTTTTTATGTCACTTTGATTAGGCTATGATGCTGAATGTTCTTGTGAAGTTTTTTTTTTATATATGTTATTAATATTTCAATCAGTAGACTTTGAGGAAAGTCATTACCTTCCTTCCATGATGTGGGTGGGCTGCATCCAATCAGTTGAGGGTCTTAACAGAAAAAGATTGAGGTCCCTTGAGGATGAAGGAATTCTGCTTCTAGACTGCCTTGGGACTTAAGACCTGAAGACATCAACTTCTTGTTGGAATTTTCAGCATGCCAGCCAGCCGTGTGCATTTTAGATTTGCAAGCCTCCATAATTTGTGAGCCAGTTTCTTAAAATCAATCCTTCTTTCTCCACGCACATCCTGTTGGTTCTGTTTCTCTGGAAAACCCTGACTAATACAGTATCTAATATATTTGCATAGTCTCTGGGCCATTTTCTCCATCTTGATGTTGTTTCCATGGCTCTGGGCAGACAGAGTGGGAATGCTACTCGCGTTCCAACAATATCTGAGATTTATTTCCCCTCCTCTGAGGGCTAAGAATTTTGTGTTCAGCTTTACTTTCTTAACCTGCCGGAATGACAGAGGGAGCGGGGGACTTGACCAAGATGGCCTGCAGTCTGAATACCTCATCTCTGCTCTTTCCTCTGAGATTTTGTGCAATGTCTTGTTCCATGTTAATTCCCCGGTTGAAGAATCTGTACTTCTCCTGTAGGAGACCCCATTAGAATTTGATCTCTGGGTGGCCTGGGAGCCTCCTTCCATTCTTAAAGAGTCAACTCTGGAATGCTCTTTCCTGGTGTCACTCATAGCCATTGCATTTAGGAAGAAAATAATGATCTGCCTACTGAGTTTTCTTTTCTCTATGTATCACATCACTGATAATTCTCAGAATTTTGTCAACTCAAAATAAAACCCCTGGAGGGTGATGGAGGGGTTTGAAGGAAAGGGGCTCTTTGGAGCCAGGCAGTAATGAGCCTCTCTGCTTTGCTGCAGCATTTTGTTTCTTTCCCTGGTTACTATTTTTGAAGAGTATTGTATCAATTAGACATGACTCTTATTTGTTTGGTTGGTGATTACAGATTTTAATTTTTATTTGAATTAACATTTTAAATCATATTTTGCAGATATGGGGGGTCTTAGAATAGTGCCATATTTATATTATCTGACTAGTAAATGTTTGTAAAATTGTTGGGTATCATCTATGCCAAGTTGGTGCACCGGTTCTTCACTGTTTTGTTACCCCAGACTCCAGAACTTTAGAAAGTCTTCTGGATCATAGCTGTTGCTGCAAATATTACATTGAAATAGTATGTTGTATGCAAGGCAAAGTCCCTTCTGTCTTTCCTGATACCTGAGTTATCTTTTCATATTATTTACCTGGGCATTCTTGCTGCTATGATCATCTAATTTTTTTCCTAATGCCTCATGGAAATTCTAACTTGCTTTATTAATTTTAGTCAAATTTATATTTTCAATTTTAATTCTTTTGTAGCAAATACACATAACATAAAATTTGCTGTTTTAAGCATTTTAAGGGTACAGTGCAGTGGTATTAAGTACCTTCTTATTATTGTGCAGCCATCACCACCATTTATCCCCAGAACTCTTTTTCATCTTGTAAAACTAAAGTTCTATGACCGTTAAACAATAACTTCCAATTACCCACTTCTGACAGCAACCACTGTTCTACTTTCTCTCTTTGATTGTGATGACTCTAGGTATCTTATGCAACTGGAATCATACAGCATTCATCTTTTTGTGACTGGCTTATTTCGTCTAGCATAATGTCCATCAGGTTCATTTGTATCGGAATTTCCTTCCTTTTAAAGGCTGAATGAGATTCCATTGGATGTATGTGCTACATTTTGCTTATCCATTCACTTGTCAGTGGACACTTGGATTGCCTACATGTTTAGCAATTGTGATAATGCTGCTATGAACATGGGTGTACAAGTATCTTTTTGAGACCTTGCTTTCAATTCTCTTGATTTTATATCAAAAAGTGGAATTGCTAGATCATATAGCTAATTCTATTTTTAATTTTTTGAGGAACTGCTATACTGTTTTCCATAGCGACTATGCTCTTTTACATTCCCACCAACAGTGAACAGGGGTTCTAATTTTTCTGCATTCTTGTCAACACTTGTTACTTTTTGTTTCGTTGTGATTTTTTGATGGTAGCCATCCTAATGTGTATGAGATGGTATCTCATGTGGTTTTGATTTGCATTTCTGTAATGATTAGTGATGTTGGGCATTTTTTCACTCTATATACCATTTGTTTATATCCTTTGGAAAAATGCCTCTTCAAGTTCTTTGCCCATTTGTGAAACAGGTTTTTTTTTGTTGCTGAGTTTTAAGAGTTCTGTCTATATTCTAGGTATTAGTCCCTTATCAGATATCTAATTTGCAAATATTTCTGCCTGTTTTGTGATTTGCCTTTTTATTCTGTTAATAGTGTCTTTTGATGCACAACATTTTAAAATGTTTCATAAAGTCCAATTTGTCTTTTTTAAAATTTTGTCATCTATGCCTTTGGTATCATATTCAAGAAATCATTGCCAAATCATAGCTTTTGCTTTATGTTTTCTTTTAAGAGTTTTATAGTTTTAGGTCTTATGTTTATGTCTTTGATCCATTTTGAGTTAATTATTTTTGGGGGAGTTAGGTAAGGGTCCAACTTCATCCTTTTGCATGTAGATATCCAGTTTTCTTAGTACAATTTGTTGAAAAGCATGTCCTTTCCCCATTGAACAATCTTGGCATCCTTGTAAAATAACAATTGACCATATGCGTTGGACTGAATGTTTATGTCCTCCCAAAGTTCATATGTTGAAATCCTAACCCCAAGGTGATAGCATTAGGAGATGAGCCGTTGGGAAGTGATTAGGTCATGAGGACAGAGCCTTTGTGGATGAGATTAATGCTTTTGTAAAAGAGATCCCTTGTCTCTTCCACTGTGTGAGGATGTAGCAAAAAGATGGCCATCTCTGAACCAGGTAGAAAGCTCTCACCAGATACCAAATCTTGATCTTGGACTTCCCAGCCTCCAGAACTATGAAAAATAATTTATGTTGTTTATATGCCACCCAGTCTATGGTATTTTGTTAACTAAAACACATATATGTGAGGGCATATTTCTGGTCCTATTTTCTCTGTTCTATTCCATGGGTCTATATGTTTGTTGGTACCACACTCTTTTGACAGTTTTTCCATTAATGTGTCTAGCAAAAGGGTTTGGACTCAGGCTGTCTGCTTCTCAAGTTCATGCTTCTAGTTCTTACACCCACTATATTGTCTCTAGTGCTGTGGAGTTGATGTCAACATCACTGGGTATTCAGGTGGGGGTTTCAATTACCGTAGCTTTGTCATAATAGTCTTCCAGCTTTTTGTTTTTCCTTCATTTCACTAATGTGGTTTATTACATGGATCAGTTTTCATATGTTGAACCATTGTTGTATTCCATAAATAAATCCCATTTGGTCGTGGTATGTAATCCTTTCCATAGGCTGCTGAACTGAGTTTGCTAGTATTTTGTTGAGGGTTTTTGTCATAATGTTTAGAAGGGATATTGGTCTGTAGTTTTATTTTCGTTTAGTGTCTTTGTCTGGCTTTGGTATCAGGGAAATGCTAGCATTATAGAATGAGTTAGCCTTATAGAATTTATTTAGAACATAATTTTGGAAAATTTTGAGAAGAATTGGTGTTAGTTCTTCTTTAAATGTGTGGTAGAATTCACCAGTGAAGCCATCAGGTCCAGGGTTTTCCTTTTGTTGGAAAATTTATTATTGATTCAATCTGCTTACTAAATAGCTCAACTTGGATTTTATATTTCTTCTTGATTTAGTCTTAGTAGGTTGTGTGTTTCTAGAAACTTGTCCATTTCATGTGAGTTATCCAAATTTTGTCATATAATTATTCATAGTATTTTCTTACTATCC
The DNA here is from genome assembly GCF_009764315.1 of Trachypithecus francoisi. Lineage (NCBI taxonomy): Eukaryota > Metazoa > Chordata > Mammalia > Primates > Cercopithecidae > Trachypithecus > Trachypithecus francoisi. Next base: position 78,026,794 of record NW_022681469.1, on the reverse strand, counting down.
TTTGAATTCCTGTGGTATCAAATGTAATGTCTCTTCTTATGTCATTTCTGATTATATTTCTTTTAGTCTTCTCCTTTTCTTCTTAGTCAATCTGGCTAAAGATTTTTCAACTTTGTTGATCTTTTTGAAGAAGTGGCTTTTTGTTTCATTGTTATTCACAATTGTTTTTCTATTCTCTATTTCATTTATCTCTCTCTAATCTTTATTATTTCCTTCTGTCTGCTGGCTTTGGATTTAGTTATTTCTTCTTTATTAGCTCCTTAAGTTGTAAGTTAGATTGTTCTTTTGAGGTTTATTTTGTTTTTAAATGTATATATTTATAACTATACGTTTCACCCTTAGCATTACCTTTGCTATCCCACAAGTTTTGGTATGTTTATTTTTTTGTTTTCATGAATTCTTAAATACTTTCTTTTTTAACATTTATTTTTGGTTTGGGGTACATGTGAAGGTTTGTTACATAGGTTAACTCATGTCATGGGGGTTTGTTGTACAGATTATTTTATCAGCCATATATTAAGCCCAGTACCCAATAGTTATCTTTCCTGCTCCTCTCCCTCCTACTCTCCTCCTCTACCCTCCACCCTTAAGTAGACCCCCGTGTTTTTTCCTTCTTTATGATCATAAGTTCTCATGATTTAGCTCCCACTTATAAGTGAGAACATGTGGTACTTGGTTTTCTGTTCCTATGTTAGTTTGCTAAGGATAATAGTCTCCAGCTCTATCCAGGTTCCCACAAAAGACATGATTTTATTCTTTTTTATGGCTGCAGAGTATTCCAGGGTGTGTTTGTACCACATTTTATTTATCCAATGTGTCATTGATGGGCATTTAGATTGATTCCATGTCTTTGCTATCATGAACAGTGCTGCAGTGAATGTGTCTTTATGAAGAATAATTTATATTTCTCTGGGTATATGCCCAGTAATGGGATTGCTGGGTCAAATGGTAGCTCTTCTTTTAGTTCTCTGAGGAATCACCATACTGCTTTTCCCAGTGGTTGAACTAATTTACACTCTGACAGAAGGTGTATAAGTGTTCCCTTTTCCCTGCAACCTCACCAGCATCTGTTATTTTTTGAGTTTTTAATTCTGACTAGTATGAGATGATATCTCATTGTTTTTTCAATTTGCATTTCTCTAATGATCAATAATGTTGACTTTTTTTTTTTTTTTTTGGTATGCTTGTTTGCCACATGTATGTCTTCTTTGGAAACACATTTGTTCATATTGTTTGCTCATTTTTTATTGGGATTTTCTCTTGTGACTTGTTTAAGTTCCTTATAGATACTGGACATTAGATCTTTTTCAGATGCATAGTTTGCAAATATTTTCTCACATTCTGCAGGTTTTCTGTCTATTGATAGTTTTTGTTTTGTTTTATTTTTGTTTGTTTGTGCTGTGCAGAAGCTCTTTTTTTTTTTGAAAACTCAAGTGTGCTATGTAACTTAATACCCATAAGAACATCACAGTCTAACTATTAATACAAAATTTTCCTCTAAGAGCCAAAATTTTAATCAGTGGGAAGAGCTGATTGCCATGCATTTCTGAAGAGGAAGGGTCAGGATTTTGAGTGCTACATTGTTCGCTGACGTCTAATTCAATGACTCCAGCCCAGCCTGGGCCAATATTTTCCTAAATCCTTTTGCATTTTCTTTTTACTGTCAATTTACACCTTAACAAAATAAAGGAGCTTTAGTATAAGATAGAATCTTAGAGTTGATTTACTTCAATCAACTCTCATTTTACAAATGAGTTTGCTGGGGACTCTCTGCTCTAAAACATAATTCTATTCTTGCCTCTGGCATCCCTAGTTTTACCTTCATCTCCCTACTCTCCTCCTACCTCCATCCATTGTACTCCCTATTTTTTTTTCTTTTTTTTTTGAGGCAGTCTTGTTCTGTTGCCCAGGTTGAGTGCAGTGGTGTGATCTCTGCTCACTGCAACCTCCACCTCCCAGGTTCAAGCAATTCGGCTTCACCCTCCCTTTAACTGGGATTACAGGCATGCACCATCATGCCCAGATAATTTTTGTACCTTTAGTAGAGACGGGCTTTAACCCTGTTGGCCAGGCTGGTCTTGAACTCCTGACCTCAAGTGATCCTCCTGCCTCGGCCTCCCGAAGTGCTGGGATTACAGGCATGAGCCATTGTGCCCGGCCCACCCCCTTTTCTTAACCCTTTACTTCCTACCCCTCACCTGCCCCTCTTTGTGGGCCATTTTATTATTGGAATAGCCTGTTTTCACTATTAGTTATAGGCATATTTTCCTTACTATGTACAATTTTAAAATTATATAATAATTTTTCTTCAAATGTTGAAAACTATGTTTACATTTAACCAAATAAGACACTTGTTATTAAGGGCATATATTCAAAAATCTTCTTTTCCACTTATTTTTTCTATGACAGACATAGAAACTGATATAATATCTTATATATTGTTAAACTAAATTTGATCTGAGGCCGCCTCTGTTCCTTGAATCCCTACCTGATTGCAGCTTAGTTTAGTATGTGAACAAACTGAAAACCTAATTTAGGAGTACATTAAGTCCTCACTAAAAATGGTTGCTAAGTTCTTAGATACTGCGACTTTAAGCATAAGGAAACCAATTCCACCACAGACTAATTGATATAAAGAGGAATTAATTTCCTATGGCATACTTCTGGACCTAAAACCATCATCAAACTTCTAAATAATGAATGAAACACTTCAAATACTAAACATTGAAATAAATTTCCGGTCTCGCCCAGATGATCCCTGCATGTTAGCCTCCCAAGTAGCTGGTACCACAAGGATCTTCTTCCTTTTTTCTCTAGCCCCATTTCCAGTTTGTTTCCACAGCAATTAGAGTGAGTTGCTATTGTTTTGTTTCTTTGGTCTTTTCTCTTTTTAAACATTTTCTTTTTAAATACCCCTTCCAGAGACTTTTGGGTAACAGGTGGTATTTGGTTAAATGAGTAAGTTCTTCAGCGGTGATTTGTGAGATTTTGGTGCACCCATCAACCAAGCAATATATCCTGAACCCAATTTGTAGCCTTTTATCTCTCACCCCCTTCATACCCTTTCCCCGCCTTGTAGTTCTCAAAGTTCATTGTATCATTCTTATGCCTTTGCAGCCTCATAGCTTAGCTCCCACTTATGAGTGAGAACATACAATGTTTGGCTTTCATTCCTGAGTCACTTCACTTAGAATAATAGTCTCTAATCCCATCCAGGTTGCTGCTAATGCCATTAATTCATTCCTTTTTATGGCTGAGTAGTGTTCAATGGTGTGTGTGTATACATATATATCACAGTCTCTTTATCCACTCATTGAATGGTAGGCATTTGAGCTGGTTCCATGTTTTTGCAATTGCAAAGTGTGCTACTATAAACATGTGTGTGCAAATATCTTTTTTGAATAATGATTTCTTTTCCTCTGAGTAGATACCCAGTAGTGGGATTGCTGGATCAAATGGTAGTTCTACTTTTAGTTCTTTAAGGAATTTCCACACTGCTTTCCATAGTGGTTCTGCTAGTTTACATTCCCACCAGAAGTGTAGAAGTGTTGCCTTTTCACCACATCCATGGCAACATCCATTCTTTTTTTGATTATGGCCATTCTTGCGGGAGTAAGGTGATATTGCATTGTGGCTTTGATTTGCATTTCCCTGATCATTAGTGATGTTGAGCATTTTTTAATATGTTTGTTGGCATTTTGTATATCTTCTTTCAAGAACTGTCTGTTCATGTCCTTAGCCCACTTTTTGATGGGATTGTTTGTTTTATGTATTGCTAATTTGTTTGAGTTCATTGTAGATTCTGAGATATTAGTCCTTTGTCAGACGCATAAATTGGGAAGATTTTCTCCCACTCTGTGGGTTGTCTGTTTACTCTGCTGTTTCTTTTGCTGTGCAAACGTGCTTTAGTTTAATTAAGTCCCACCTATTTATTATTATTATTATTTTGCATCTGTTTTTGGGTTCTTAGTCATGAAATCTTTGCCTACGCCAATGTCTAGAAGGGTTTTTTGATGTTATCTTCTAGAATTTTTATAGTTTCAGGTCTTAGATTTAAATCCTTGATCCACCTTGAGTTTATTTTTATATAAGGTGAGAGATGAGGATGCACTTTCGTTGTCCTACATGTGGCCAGCCAATTATTCCAGCACCATTTGTTAAACAGGGTGTCCTTCCCCCACTTTATGTATTTGTTTACGTTGGTGAAGAGCAGGTGGCTGTAAGTATTTGGGTTTATTTCTGGGTTCTCAATTCTGTTCAGTTTTTCTATGTGCCTATTTTTATGCCAGTGCCATGTTATTTTGGTTATTATGGGCTTATGGCATTGTTTGAAATCAGGTAATGTAATGCATCCAGATTTGTGGGATTTTGTTTGTTTGTTTGTTTTTCTTAGTCTTTGGTTATGTGGGTTCTTTTTGGGTTCAATATAAATTTTAGAATTATTTGTTCTAATTCTGTGAAGAATGATGGTGGTATTTTGATGTGAATTGCATTGACTTTATAGATTGCTTTTGGCAGTATGATAATTTTCACAATATCAACCCTGCATCCATGAGCATGGGATGTGTTTCCATTTATTTGAGTCATCTATCATTTCTTTCAGCAATGTTTTGTAGTTTTCTCTATAGAGGTTTATCGATTCCTTGGTTAGGATAGTCCCAAGTATTTTAGTTTTTTTGAAGCTATTGTAAAAGTAGATGAGTTCTTGGTTGGTTTCTTAGCTTGGTCACTGTTGGTGTACAGCAGAGCTACTGATTTGTGCACATTAATTTTGTATCCTAAACTTTCACTGAATTAATTTCCAGTTCTAGGAGCTTTTTGCAGGAGTCTTTAGGGTTTTCTAGGTATACAATCATATCCTCAGCAAACATTAACAGTTTGACTTCCTCTTTAGTTATTTGGATGCCCTTTATTTCTTTTTCTTGTCTGATTGCTCTGGCTAGGACTTCCAGTACTATGTTGAATAGAAGTGGTAAGAGTGGGCATCCTTGTCTTGTTCCAGTTCTCAGAGGGAATGCTTTCAACTTTTCTCCTTTCAGAATTATTTTGGCTGTAGGTTTCTCATAGATGGCTTTTATTACATTGAGGTATGTCTCTTGTATGTTGATTTTGCTGAAGGTTTTAATCATAAAGTGATACTGGATTTTGTCAAATGCTTTTTCTGCATCTATTGAGATGCTCATGTGATTTTTTTTAATTCTTTTTATGTGGTATGTCACATTTATTGACTTGTGTATGTTAAACCCTGTTATGAAACCCACTTGATCGTGGTGAATTATCTTTTTGATATGCTGTTGGATTTCATTATCTAATAATTTGTTATGGAATTTTGGATTTATGTTCATCAGAAATATTGGTCTGTAGTTTTCTTTTTTGGTTATGTCCTTCCTGGTTTTGGTATTAGGGTGATACTGGCTTCATAGAATGATTTAGGGAGGATTCCCTCTTTCTCTAGTTTATGAAATAGTGTCAATAGGATTGGTACCAATTCTTCTTTAAATGTCTGGTAGAATTCAGCTATGAACCCATCTGGTCCTGGACTTATTTTTATTCTTGGTACCTTTTTTTATTGCCATTTCAATATCACTGTTTGTTACTAGTCTGTTCAGGTTTGCTAATTCTTTATGATTTAAGCTAAGAGGATTGTATCTTTCCAGGAATTATCCTTTCGTTTTTTTAGTTTATTCATGTATAAGTGTTCATAGTAGCCTTGAATGATCTTTTGTTTTTCTGTGGTGTTGGTTATAATATCTCCCATTTCATTTCTAATTGAGCTTATTTGAATCTTCTCTCTCCTTTTTTTTGGTTGATCTTGTTCGTGATCTATCACTTTTATTTATTTTTTCAAGGAACCAGCTTTTTCTTTCATTTAACTCTTCTTTTTGTTTGTTTCAATTTCATTTAGTTCAGCTCTGATCTTGGTTATTTCCTTTATTCTGCCTGGTTTGGGTTTGGGTTTAGTTTGTTTCTTTTTGTTTCTGTAGTTCCTTGAGATGTTACTTTAGATTGTGTATTTGTGCTCTTTCAGACTTTTTGATGAAGGCGTTTAAAGCTATGATCTTTCCTTATAGCACTGTCTTTGCTGCATCCCAGAAGTTTTGATAGTTTGTGTCACTACTGTCGTTCAGTTCAATGAATTTTTAAATTTCCCTCTTGATTTCATCGTTGACCCAATGATCATTCAGGAGCAGTTTATTTAATTTCCATGTATTTGCATTGTTTTGAAGTTTCCTTTTGGAATTGATTTCCAATTTTATTCCACTGTGGTCAGAGAGAGTATTTCATATATTTTCAATTTTCTTAAATTTATTGAGTTTTGTGACCTATTATATGGTCTATCTTGGAGGCAGTTCCATGTGCTGATGAGTAGAATGTATATTCTGTCGTTGTTGGGTAGCATGTTCTGTAAATATCTGTTAAGTCCATTTGTTCCAGGATATAATTTAAATCCATTGTCTCTTTGTTGACTTTCTGTCTTGATAACCTGTCTAGTGCTGTCAGTAGAGTATTGAAGTCCCCCACTATTATGGTGTTGCCATCTCATTTCTTAGGTCTAGTAGTAATTATTTTATAAATTTGGGAGCTTCAGTGTTAGGTGCATATATATTTAGGATTGTGATATTTTCCTGTTGCACAAGGCCTTTTATCATTATATAATGTCCCTCTTTGTTTTTTTTAACTGCTGTTTCTTTGAAGTTTGTTTTGTCTGATATAAGAATAGCTACTCCTGCTCATTTTTGCTGTCTATTTGCATGGAATGTTCTTTTCCACTCATTTACCTTAAGTTTATGAAGTCTTATGTGTTAGTTGAGTCTTTTGAAGGCAGCATATACTTGGTTGGTGAATTCTTATCCATTTTGCCATTCTGTATCTTTTAAGTGGAGCATTTAGGTCATTTAAATTCAATGTTAGTATTGAGATGTGAGGTACTATTCTATTCATCATGCTATTTGTTGGGTTTGTTTAATTGTATTTTTGTTTTATAGTTCTTGTGAGAGTTATGCTTTAAAGAGGTTCTGTTTTGGTGTGTTTCCAGGATTACTTTCTTTTTTTTTTTTTTTTTTTTTGAGACGGAGTCTTGCTCTGCCACCCAGGCTGGAGTACAGTGGCCGGATCTCAGCTCACTGCAAGCTCCGCCTCCCGGGTTTACGCCATTCTCCTGCCTCAGCCTCCCGAGTAGCTGGGACTACAGGCGCCCACCTCGTCGCCCGGCTAGTTTTTTTTTGTATTTTTAAGTAGAGACAGGGTTTCACCGTATTAGCCAGGATGGTCTCGATCTCCTGACCTTGTGATCCGCCCGTCTCGGCCTCCCAAAGTGCTGGGATTACAGGCTTGAGCCACCGCGCCCGGCCCTCCAGGATTACTTTCAAGATTTAGAGCTCCTTTTAGCAGTTCTTGTAGTGCTGGCTTGGTAGTGGTGACTTCTTTCATCATTTGTTTGTCCGAAAAAAGCTGTATTTTTTTCTTCATTTATGAAGTCTACTTTCACTGGGTACAAAATTCTTATCTGATAATTGTTTTGTTTAAGGAGGCTGAAGATAGAGCCCCAATTCCTTCTAGCGTGTAAGGTTACTGCTAATGTATTTACTGTTAATCTAATAGGTTTTTCTTTTATTAGTATTATCATACTTTTAAGTTCTAGGGTACATGTGCACAATGTGCAGGTTTGATACATAGGTATACATGTGCCATGTTGGTTTGCTGTTCCCATCAACTCATCATTTACGTAAGGTATTTCTCCTGATGCTATCCCTCCCCCAGCCCCCAACCTCCCAACAGGCCCTGGTGTGTGATGTTCACCACCCTGTGTCCAAGTGATCTCATTGTTCAATTCCCACCTATGAGTGTGAACATGCAGTGTTTGGTTTTCTGTCCTTGTGATAGTTTGCTGAGAATGATGGTTTCCAGCTTCATCCATGTCCCTGCAAATGACATGAACTCATCTTTTTTTTATGGCTGCATAGTATTCCATGGTGTATATGTGCCACATTTTCTTAATCCAGTCTATCATTGATAGCCATTTGGGTTGGTTCCAAGTCTTTGCTATTGTGAACAGTGTCACAGTAAATGTAAGTGTGCGTGTGTCTTTATAGTAGCATGATTTATAATCCTTTGGGTATATACCCAGTAATGGAATCACTCGGTCAAATGTTAATTCTAGTTCTAGATCCTTGAAGAATCACCACACTGTCTTTCACAATGGTTGAACCAATTTACACTCCCACCAACAGTATAAAAGTTTCCTATTTCTCCACATCCTCTCCAGCACCTGTTGTTTTCTGACTTTTTAATGATTGCCATTCTAACTGGTGTGAGATGGTATCTCATTGTGGTTTTGATTTGCATTTCTCTGATGACCAGTGATGATGAGCATTTTTTCGTGTGTCTGCTGGCTGCCTAAATGTCTTCTTTCGAGAAATGTCTGTTCATATCTTTGCCCACTTTTTGATGGGTTTTTTTTTTTTTTTTCTTGTAAATTTGTTTGAGTTCTTTGTCGATTCTGGATATTAGCCCTTTGTCAGATGGATAGATTGCAAAAATTTTCTCCCATTCTGTAAGCTGCCTGTTCACTCTGATGGTAGTTTCTTTTGCTGTGCAGAAGCTCTTTAGTTAAATTAGATCCCATTTGTCTATTTTGGCTTTTGTTGCCATTGCATTTGGTGTTTTAGAGATGAAGTCCTTGCCCTCGCCTATGTCCTGAATGGTATTGCCTAGGTTTTCTTCTAGGGATTTTATGGTTTTAGGTCTAACATTTAAGTCTTTAATCCATCTTGAATTAATTTTTGTATAAGGTGTAAGGAAGGGATCTAGTTTCAGCTGTCTACATATGGCTAGACAGTTTTCCCAGCACCATTTATTAAATAGGGACTCGTTTCCCCATTTATTGTTTTTGTCAGGTTTGTCAAAGATCAGATGGTTGTAGGTGTGTGACATTATTTCTGAAGCCTCTGTTATGTTCCATTGGTCTATATCTCTATTTTGGTACCAGTACCATGCTGTTTTGGTTACTGTGTAGCCTTGTAGTATATTTTGAAGTCAGGTACCCTGATGCCTCCAGCTTTGTTCTTTTTACTTAAGATTGTCTTAGCAATGCGGGCTCTTTTTTGGTTTCGTATGAACTTTAAAGTAGTTTTTTTTCCCAATTCTGTGAAGAAAGTCATTGGTAGCTTGATGGGGATGGCATTGAATGTATAAATTACTTTGGGCAGTATGGCCATTTTCACAATATGATTCTTCCTATCCATGAGCATGGAATATTCTTCCATTTGTTTGTGTCCTCTTTTATTTCGTTGAGCAGTGGTTTGTAGTTCTCCTTGAAGAGGTCCTTCACATCCCTTGTAAGTTGGATTCCTAGGTATTTTATTCTGTTTGAAGCAATTGTGAATGGAAGTTCACTCATGATTTGGCTCTCCGTTTGTCTGCTATTGGTATATAAGAATGTCGTCATTTTTGCACGTTGATTTTGTATCCTGAGACTTGCTAAAGTTGCTTATCAATGCTTAAGGAGATTTTGGGCTAAGATGATGGGGTTTTCTAAATATACAGTCATGCCATCTGCAAACAAGGAGAATTTGACTTCCTCATTTCCTAATTGAATACACTTTATTTCTTTCTCTTTCGTGATTGTCCTGGCCAGAACTTCCAACACTATGTTGAATAGGAGTGGTGAGAGAAGGCATCCCTGTCTTGTGCCAGTTTTCAAAGGGAAGGCTTCCAGTTTTTGCCCATTCAGTATGATATTGGCTGTGGATTTGTCATAAATAGCGCTTACTATTTTGGGGTACATTCTGTCAATACCTAGTTTATTGAGAGTTTTTAGCATGAAGTGCTGTTGAATTTTGTCAAAGGCCTTTTCTGCATCTATTGAGATAATCACGTAGTTTTTGTCACTGGTTCTGTTTATGTGATGGATTACGTTTATTGATTTGCATATGTTGAACCAGCCTTGCATCCCAGGGATGAAGCCAACTTGATCATGGTGGATAAGCTTTTTGATGTGCTGCTGCATTTGATTTGCCAGTATTTTATTGAGGATTTTAGCATCGATGTTCATCAGGGATATTGGTCTAAAATTCTCCTTTTTTGTTGTGTCTCTTCCAGGCTTTGGTATCAGGATGATGCTGGCCTCATAAAATGAGTTAGGGAGGATTCCCTCTTTTTCTATGGATTGGAATAGATTCAGAAGGAATGGTACCAGCTCCTCTTTGCACCTCTGGTAGAATTTGGCTGTGAATCCGTTTGGTCCTGGACTTTTTTTGGTTGGTAGGCTCTTAATTATTGCCTCAATTTCAGAGCCTGTTACTGGTCTATTCAGAGATTCAATTTCTTCCTGGTTTAGTCTTGGGAGGGTGTATGTGTTCAGGAATTTTTCCATTTCTTCTAGACTTTCTAGTTTATTTGCATAGAGTTGTTTATAGTATTCTCTGATGGTAGTTTGCATTTCTGTGGGATCAGTGGTGATAAAGCCTTTATCATTTTTTATTGCATCTATTTGATTCTTCTCCCCTTTCTTCTTTATTAGTCTTGCTAGCGAGCTATCACTTTTGCTGATGTTTTCAAAAAACCAGCTCCTGGATTCATTGATTTTTTGAAGGGTTTTTTGTGTCTCCATCTCTTTCAGTTCTGCTCAGATTCTAGGCTCCCACACAATAGTAATGGGAGACTTTAACACTCCACTGTCAATATTAGACAGATCAACGAGACAGAAGGTTTACAAGGATATCCAGGACCTGAACTCAGCTCTGTAACAAGGAGACCTAATAGACATCTAGAGAACTCTCTACCCCAAATCAACAGAAAATAAATTCTTCTCAGCACCACATTGCACTTATTCTAAAATTGACCACAGAGTTGGAAGTAAAGCACTCTTCAGCAAATGTAAAAGAACAGAAATCACAGCAAACTGTCTCTCAGACCACAGTGCAATCAAATTAGAACTCAGGATTGAGAAACTCACTCAAAACTGTACAACTACGTGGAAACTGAACAACTTGTTCCTGAATGACTACTGGGTAAATAATGAAATGAAGGCAGAAATAAAGATGTTCTTTGAAACCAATGAGAACAAAGACACAACATACCAGAATCTCTGGGACACCTTTTAAGCAGCATGTAGAGGGAAATTTATAGCACTAAATGCCCACCAGAGAAAGCAGGAAAGATCTAAGATCGATACCCTAACATCACAATGAAAAGAACTGGAAAAGGAAGAGCAAACAAATTCAAAAGCTATCGGTAGTTTTGTCTTTATACATTATCTGATGCTTTTGCCTCACAGCTCTTAAAATTATTTCCTTGTCTTGACTTTAGATAACCAGATGACAATGTGCCCAGGTGATACTCGTTTTGTGACGAATTTCCCAGGTGTTTTGATCTTCTTATATTTGTATATCTAGGTCTGTAGCAAGGTCAGGGAAGTTTTCCTCGATTATTCCCCCAGTTATGTTTTCCAAACGTTTAGACTTCTTTTCTTCCTTGGGAACACCAATTGTTCTTAGGTTTGATCATTTAACATAATCCCAGACTTCTTGGGGGCTTGGTTCATTTTTTAGAATTCTTTTTTCTTTGTCTTTGTTGGATTGGGTTAATTCAAAATCCTTGTCTTTGAGTTCTGAAGTTCTTTCTTCTGCTTGTTTTATTCTATTGCTGATACTTTCCAATACATTTTGCATTTCTCTAAGTGTGCCCTTTATTTCCTGAAGTTTGATTGTTTTGTATTCATGCCATGCATTTCACTGAAGATTTCTCCCATTATATTTTGTATACTTTTTTGATTTCCTTAAATTGGACTTCACCATTCTCTACTGCCTCCTTGATTAGCTTAGTAGATTTTGTAGATGACATTCTGAATCCTTTTTCAGGTAAATCAGGGATTTCTTATGGGTTTGGATCCATTGCTGGTGAGCTAGTGTGATTTTTGGGTGGTATTAAAGAACATTGTTTTGACATATTACCAGAATTGTTTTTCCAGGTTCTTCTCATTTGGGTAGGCTATGTCAGAGGGAAGATCTGGGGCTCAAGCCTGCCATTCAGATTCTTTTGTTCCATAAGGATGTTCCCCTGATGTAGTACTCTCCCCCTTTTCATAGGAGGTGGTTTCCTGATAGCCAAACTGTAGTGATTGTTATTTCTTTTCTGGATCTAGCCATCCAGCAGGGCTACCAGGCTCTGGGCTGATACTGGGGATTGTCTGCACAGAGTCCTATTATGTGAATCATCTTCAGGTCTCTCAGCTGTGGGTACCAGCACAGTATTTGGGCTATCGCCCAGGTTCTGCAGGAGCAATCTGCTTCCTTCAGAGGGTCTGTGGATTCTCTCGGCTTTCCTGATATATTCCTCTAGTAGTTCTGGAGCAAGAGTTCATGATGTGAATCTTCGCACACTGCTGTGTCTGAGCTGGAGCCGCAAGCTAGTCCTGCCTCCTAGCTACCATCTTCTCCTAAGCTTCAGTAGAGTTCAGGAGATTAAAAGTCCAAAGGGGTTTTACCGACTACAGTCAGGGTGTTGGCAGGATGTGTCCCTTCTGGAGGCTTTATAGAGAATTCTTTCCTTTCCCTTTTCTGGCTGTTAGAGGCCATCTGCCTGCCCTGGCTCATGCCTTTTCCACCTTCAGGGCCAGCAATGACAATGGAGTCTCTCAAGCCACATCCCTCTGACACCTCTTTTTAAATTTTCTTATGCTCCTTGCTCCTTCCTGGACACTGAAGTTGCTGTTTTAGATTTTTTTTTTTTTTTTTTTGAGTGAGGTCTTCTCACTCTGTCATACCCTGGCTGGAGTGATTAATAACTGACTCTGGGTACACTGCCTGAGTTAGCCCTGCTTTGAATCACCATTAGTCCATAAGATTCTTGGATCATGCTTCATCAGAGTGTTGGCATGATTACATGACCATGGCTGGAGAGGTCTCAGAAATTCACCATGGCTGGAGAGGCCTCAGAAAACTTAAAATCATGGAAGAAGGTAAAGAGGAAGCAAGGCACCTTCTTAAAAGGTGGCAAGAAGGAGAAGTCCAGAAGCTCTTTAATTAGATCCCATTTGTCAATTTTTGCTTTTGTTGCAATTGCTTTTGGTGTTTTTGTCATAAAATCTTTGCCCATTCCTATGTCCAGGATGGTATTGCCTAGGTTGTCTTCCAGGGTTCTCATAGTTTTGCATTTTACATTTACGTCTTTAATTCATCTTGAGCTGAGTTTTGTATATGGTGTAAGGAAGGGGTCCAGCTTTAGTCTTCCGCATATGGCTAGCCAGTTATCCCAGCATTATTTATTGAATAGGGAGTCTTTTCCTCTTGCTTGTTTTTGTCAGCTTTGGAAGAGATCAAATGGTCATAGATATATGACCTTATTTCTGTTCCGTTGGTCTATGTCCCTGTTTTTGTACCAGTACCTTGCTGTTTTGATTATTGTAGCCCTATAGTGCAGTTTGAAGTCAGATAGCATGTTGCCTCCAGCTTTGTTCTTTTTGCTTAGGATTGCTTTGGCTATTTGGGCTTTTTTTTCTATCATGTTAATTTTAAAATAGTTTTTTCTGGTTCTGTGAAGAATGACATTGGTAGTTTGATAGGAATAGTATTGAGTCTGTAAATTGCTTTGGGTAGTATGACCATTTTAATGATATTGATTCTTCCTATCCATGAGCATAGGGTATTTGTCCTTTTGTTTGTTTCTTCTCTGATTTATTTGGGCAGTGTTTTATAATTTTCATTGTAGATATCTTTCACCTCCCTGGTTAGCCATATACCTAGGTATTTTATTCTTTCTGTGGCAATTGCAAATGGGATTACCTTCTTGATTTGACTGTTGGCTTGGCTGTTTTTGGTATATAGAAACGCTGGTAATTTTTGTAGGTTGATTTTTGTATCCTGAAACTTTGCTGAAGTTGTTTATCAGCTGAAGGAGCTTTTGAGCCAAGACTATGGGGTTTTCTAGATATAAAATCATGTTGTCTTCAAACACAGATAATTTGACTTCTTCTTTTCCTATTTGGTTGCCCTTTATTTTTTTCTCTTGCCTAATTGCTCTGGCCTAGTACTTCTAATATTATATTGAATAGTAGTGGTAAGAGAGGATATCCTTGTCTTGTGCCAGTTTTCAAGAAAAAAATGCTTCCAGCTTTTGCCCATTAGGTATGATGTTAGCTGTGGTTTTGTCATCGATGGATCTTATTATTTTGAGGTATGTTCCTTTAATACCTAGTTTATTGAGAGTTTTTAACATGAAGGGGTATTAAATTTTATTGAAGGTCTTTTCTACATCTGTTGAGATAATCATGTGGTTTTTGTCTTTAGTTCTGTTTATGAGATGAATCACATTTATTGATTTGTGTATGTTGAACCAACCTTGCATCCCGAGCATGAAATCTACTTTATCATTGTGGATTAGCTTTGTGATGTGCTGCTGGATTCAGTTTGCCAGTATTTTATTGAGGACTTTTGCACTGATGCTCATCAAAGATATTGGCCTGAAGTTTCCTTTCTTTGTTGTTTCTCTGCCAGGTTTTGGTATCAGGAAGATGCTGGCCTCATAGAATGAGATAGGGAGGAGTCCCTCCTCAGTTTTTTGGAATAGTTTAGTAGGAATGGTAGCAACTCTTCTTTGAACATCTAGTAGAATTCAGCTGTGAATCCATCAGGTCCTGGGCGTTTTTTGGTTGGTAGGCTACTTTGGTAGGCTACTTATTACAGATTCAGTTTCAGAGCTTGTTATTGGTCTCTTCAGGGAATCAATTTCTCCCTGGTTCAGTTTTGAGAGGGTATATGTGTCTGGAAATGTATCCATCTCTTCTAGGTTTTCTACTTTGTGTGCATAGAGGTGTTCACAGTAGTATCTGATGGTTGTTTTAATTTCTGTGGGATCAGTGGTAACATTCTCTTCACCATTTCTCATTGTGTTTATTTAGATCTTCTTTCTTCTTTATTACTCTAGCTAGTGACCTATTTACCTATCTTTTTTAGTTTTTTCAAAAAAAAAACAACTACTGGATTCTTCAGTTTGGATTCAATTTTCTTCAGTTTGGATCTGATTTTGGTTATTTCTTGTCCCCTGGTAGCTTCTTCCTAACATAAATTATGATGTTAGGTTGTTAATTTGAGATCTTTCTAACTTTTGGATGTGCATTTAGTGCTATGAATTTCTCTCTTAACATTGTTTTAGCTGTGTCCCATATATTCTGATATATTGTATCTTTGTTCTCATCAGTTTCAAAGAAAATCTTGATTTCTGCCTTAATTTCATTGTTTACCCAAAAGTCATTCAGAGACATGTTGTTTAATTTCCCTGTAATTGTATGGCTTTCAACACTTTTCTTAGTCTTGACTTTTATTTTCATTGTGCTGTGGTCTGAGAGTGTGTTTGGTATGATTTTGTTTCTTTTGCATTTGCTGAGGATTGTTTCATGTCCAATTATATGGTTGATTTTAGAGTGTGTTCCATGTGGTGATGAGAAAAATGTATACTCTGTTTTTTCTTGGTGGAGAGTCCTATAGAGGTCTATCAGATTTATTTGGTCCAATGTTGAGTTCAGGTCCTGAATATCTTTGTTAATTTTCTGCCTTGATGATCTGTCTGATACTGTCAATGGAGTGTTGAAGTTTCCCACTATTATTATTGTGGGAGTCTAAGTCTCTTTGTAGGTCTCTAAGAACTTGCTTTATGAATCTGGGTGTGCGTATATGTGTTGGGTGCATACATATTTGAGATAGTTAGGTCTTCTTGTTGAATTGAACCCTTTACCATTATGTAATGCCCTTCTTTGTCTTTTTTTGATCTTTGTTTGCTTGAAGTGTACTTTGTCTGAAATTAGGATTTCAACACCTGCTTTTTTTCTGTTTTCCATCTGCTTGGTGGATTTTCCTCCATCCCTTTACTTTCAGCCTCTGGGTGCCATTACATGTGCGATAGGTCACCTGAAGACAGCAAACCATTGGGTCTTGCACTTTTATCCAGCTTGCTGCTCTGTGGTTTTGAATTGGGGCATTTAGGCTGGGCACAGTAGCTCACGCCTATAATCCTAGTACTTTGGGAGGCTGAGGCAAGAGTTTGAGACAAGCCTGGCCAACATGATAAAACCTCATTTCTACTAAAAATACAAAAATTAGCCAGATGCGGTGGTGTGCACCTGTAGTCTCAGCTACTTGAGAGGCTGAGGCATGAGACGTGCTTGAACTCAGGAGGCGGAGGCTGCAGTGAGCCAAGATTATGCCATTGCACTCCAACCTGGGTGACAGAGTGAGACTCTGTCTCAAAAAAAAAAAAAAAGTTGGGGCATTTAGCGCATTTACATTCAAGGTTAGTATTGATATGTGTGGATTTGATCCTGTCATTGTGTTGTTAGCTGGTTATGCTGGCTTCTTTGTGTGGTTGCTTTACAGTGACACTGGTCTGTGTGTTTAAGTGTGTTTTTTTGTATTAGCTGGTAACAGTCTTTCCTTTCTATATTTAGTGCTCCTTTAAAAATTTCTTGTAAGACAGGTCTGGTGGTAATGAACTCCCTAAACATTTGCTTATGTGAAAAAGATCTTATTTCTCCTTCACTTAGGAAGCTTAGTTAGGCTGGATATGAAATTATTGAATGAAGATTTTTTTCTTTAAGAATATTGAATATAGGCCCCCAATCTCTTCTGGCTTGTAGAGTTTCAACTGAGAGGTCCACTGTTAGCCTGTTGGGGTTCCCTTTGTAGGTGACCTGCTCTTTCTCTCTAGCTGCCTTTAACCTTCTTTCATTTTGACCTTGGAAAATCTGATGATTATATGTCTTGGGGATGATCTTCTTGTGTAGAATCTTTCAGGAGTTTTCTGTATTTCCTAAATTTGACTGCTGGCCTCTCTAGCAAGGCTGGCAAAGTTTTCATGGATGATATCCTAAAATACGTTTTCCAAGCTGTTTGCTTTCTCCCCCTCCCTTTCAGGGTACTAATGATTCACAGATTTTGCCTCATTAACATAATCCAATACTTCTAGGACATTTGTTCATTCCTTTTAATTATTTTTTTCTTTATTTTTGTCTGTCTTATTTCAGAGAGCCAATCTTCAAGTTCTGAGATTCTTTCCTCAACTTGGTCTATTCTACTGTCAATGCTTGTTAATGTTCTGCTGTTAATACTTACGATTGTATTGTGAAATTCTTATATTGTGTTACTCAGCTCTGTCAGATACATTAGGTTCTTTTTTATAGTGACTATTTCATCCTTCAGCTCCTGTATCACTTTATTGTGATTCCTAGTTTCCTTGGATTAGGTTTTGCCATTCTCCTGAAACTCAATAACCTTTGTTCCTATCCATATTCTGAGTTCTATGTCTTTCATTTCAGCCAGCTCAGCCTTATTAAGAACTCTTTTTGGAGCAGTGTGATTGTTTATAGGACATATGAAACCCTGACCATTTGAGTTACTGGAGTTCTTGTGAGAGTTCTTTGTTATCTCTGTGTGTGTGTTTCTTTAACTGCAGTGTAGATTGAGTACAGTCAATAGACTTATGTTCTGAATGTTTTCACAGGGCCAAGGCTTTGTGCAGGGTCTTTATTTGAAGCTGACTTCTTGTCTTTGGTTTCAGAGAGTGATATGTTAGTGAGGTATTTTTTGTGTTGAAGTCTTGGGGTGAGATCCATTAGGTGGCACTTAAGTGTATTGATCAGTTGGTAGACTTTTGCTCAGTTGTGTCGTTCCCCTATGTTTTCTCCCACTTGCAGCTGTGTTCCCCATTAATGCTCTGAAAGTGTAGATTCCTCTCCCCTTGAGTGCTGGGTGTAGATCATGGCTTGGCACTCTCAGCTGCCCACTGCAGCCCTGGGGCAATCTGAGTGTTTATGTTTCTTCCCCAATTTTGAGGCAGAAGAGGAAGGGACCTTAGTTGTAGGTGTGGCCAGGGGCCTTTTGCTTGTCTCCTGAAGGCTCCTCCCCAGAGAGATGCAGGTTAGTAATCACTTAGTACCATCAGCTCAGGCTAGGGAGTCTGTGCTGTGGGCCCAAACTGGAGGTTCCCTGGCTGGTGATGAGCAGTGGGGAGCTAGAGGGTGGGACCCATGGAAAACAAACTGGCCTTCACTCCTTGGGTCAGCTGCAGCTTGTTGGAGGTGTGGATAAGGCACTTAAGGTCTTTGCTCCTTTATTAGTCCAAGGGTGGCAAGGGCAGTTCGACTGCAGAGGCAGTGGCAGAGAGGGTTTCAGTTGCCTTGGGGGCTCTCTCTAGGGAGTTGCAGAGCTGCTACTGGCTCAGTACTCTGGTGGAGGGTGGCTAGAGGCCCAGGTCTGGAGGCTCTGCCCATTGAAGAGATATGGGAATGAGCACCCATGTAACAGGCTGGCCACTTTTCTGTCAGGCTGCTATGGTAGGCTGGGGGCCCACTCCAGTCCCTAGTCACCTCAGATTTTCCATTAACTGGAGGTATTAACAGTGAAGCTGGGAAATAGCTAAGATGGTGGCCTGCCTCTCTCTCTGGGAGCTTTGTCCCAGGGAGGTACAGACATGTTACTGGGCCAAACACACCTGTAGGAGGTGGCTGGCAACCCCAGTTGAAGGGTCCCAACCAGTAGGGAGAAATGGTTCACTTAGAAAAGAAAGCAGTGTGGCCACTTTTTCATAGAGCAGCTGTGCTGTGCTGGGGGTTTACTTCAGTCCACAGTTACCTCGGGTCTCCAAAGCTCAAAGGCCAGAGCAGCTAAGTCACACAAACAGCAAATATGGCAGTCCACCCCTCTCTCTGGGAGTTCTGTCCAAGGGAGGTTTCAAATCTCTGTGGGCTACAGAACACCTTTGGGGGTGTCTGGAGACCCTGGTTGGGAGGTCCTGTCCAGTGAGGAGGAATGGGATTGGGGACCTGGTTTAAAAAGCAGTCTGGCTATGTTTTTAAGGATGCAGCTGTGCTGTGCGTGGGGATTGCTTCTGCCCCTGGTCAGCTTGGACTCTCCAAAGCCCAAAGACTGGAACAGCTTTGCTCTTTCGCCCAAACAGCAAAGATGGTGGCCTGCTCCTCCCCACTTGGAATTCTGTCTCAGGGATGTCTAACACTGCTACCGGTGGCTGGCTAGAATTCCAGGCCAGTGGGTTGCCATAGAAGCAAGGCCTTCAGACTGTCCCTGCCTCGCCCCTGGATTCAGCCTCTTTCCTAGGGGTATGTGTGGGGGTCTAACCTGCCACTTTGCCAGAGTTGCAGCTACTTTTGCTGGGAAGCCCAGTTGTCTTAAGGCTCCTGGGTCTCCGTGTGTGCCTGAGTAGCTGTTCTGCCGAGATTCCATATAGCAATGTGTGTCAGACTGAAGGTCCTGGTGGGGTGGGTTCATGAGGAGAATCTCCTGAGCCAAGGATTGCAAAGACCCTTGGGAGAAGCATGGGTTCCCAGGGTTGCACATTCACTCACCACTTCCCTAGGGGCAGGGGAAGTTCCCCTGGCTCCGTATTGCTCCTGGGTGGGCCATTATCCTGCCTTGCTTTTATCTGTTCTCTGTGCGTTGAGTTGTTTCCTTGATTATTCTCAATGCGTGTACCTGGATGTTTCAGTCGAAGGTGCTGTATTTACTCACCCCTTCCATTCTCTTCATGAGAGCTGCACATACTAGCTGTTTCTAGTCTGCCATCTTGGCCCTAAAGGTCTTGAATACTTTCTAATTCTCCTTTTATTTTTCAATCCATTGATTGTTTAAGAGTGTGCTGTGTCATTTCTAGAAATTTGTGAATTTTCCAGTTTCCTTTCTGTCATTAATTTCTAACTTCATCCCATTGTGGTTGGAGAAGATACTTTGTATGATACACATGTTCTTAACAAGCTGTTGAGACTTAATTTGGGGTCTATGATAAATATCGTCTATCCTGGAAAATGTCCCATGTACCCTTGAGAAAAATATATATTCTGTTGTTGGGTTAGAGTATTCTAAATGTCTGTTAGATCTCATTCGTTTATGGTGTTATTCAAGTTATCTGTTTTCTTATTTCTCTTCTGCCTGATTGTTCTATCTGTTGCTGAGAGTGGGATACTGAAGTCACCCACTGTTATTTCTCCTTTCATTTCTGCCCATTTTTGCTTTATATGTTTTGATAGTCTATTATTTGGTGTGTAAATGTAGATGTTATAATCTTATACCTTCTTGCTGTATTGAACCTCTTATTAATACATAATGCCTTTCTTTGTTTCATAAGCATTTTTGGTTTAAAGTCTATTTTTTTCTCACATTCATATAGCCACCCCTGCTTTCTTTTAGTTACTATTTGTATGGAATATCTTTTTCCATCCTTTTACTTTCAACCTCCATGTGTCTCTGGATCTCAGGTGAGTCTCTTCTAGATGGCATATAGTTAGAATTGTATTTTAAAATCTATTCTACCAAGCTTTGTATTTTGCTTGAAGAGTTTAATTTATTTACATTAAAGTAATTAACTGATAAGGAGGGACTTGCTTCTGTTATTTTGCTATTTGTTTTCTACATGCCTCATAGCTTTTTTTTGCTTCTCATTTCCTTTATTATTGTGTTCTTTTGTGTTTTTTAAATTTTTTGTAGTGAAATTTTCTAATTTCCTTTTGTGTATAACTTTAGTTATTTTTAAATTTTATTTCATATATATTTACTATATGTATATTTTTTAATTCAGCACACTTGGTGTCAATTATTTTTAAAAATACTTTCAGGCCACATTGTTACCAGGCTCTGAATTATTTGCTACATTTCCTGTGGTGTGAGAAGAGACGGTATTATAAAGGTAAAGCCAGAGTGACAAGGTTCCCTACCGTCTGAGGTAGGCTAGATTTTAAGCAAAACAATTCAAAACCAGGTAACACTAATACCGTACTTATTAGTAACACATACTAATAACTGTATGTCCATGTAATTACTGCCTTCATTGTCTTATGCTGCTGCTTATTCATTAACCTTTGTGTTACCATCTCTTTGTCCAGAGAGTCAATTCTTATTGGAAGCCACTTTTAGTTCCTGGGATAGCAAAGTCAGAAATGGGCACGTTTCTGGAAAAATGTTATAATAGTCCAACCCTCCAACACTCTGCACAAGTGATAAGGAGAATTAATTTAACAAATACTTTTTATTTTATTTTCTATTTGCCAAATATGTTGCTGGGAATACAGAGATGAATGAGTCATGGCCTTTACCCCAGCAGGGTTGAAGAAAGTCAGGGAGGCAGGAAATGTAATAGATGCTGTAACAGAGAGCATTGTGTTACAGGAGCAGGGAGTAGAAATTACTTAGTTGGGCGGGACTGAAGCAGAAGGCATTCCAGGAAGAGGGAACAGCTTCAGCAAAGGCAGAGAGGTAAGGATGTGCATTGAATATCCATTGGAGAAACCAGAATCAAGGTGACAAATGTTGGAAGGAAACAGGGATTGGGAGAGGTAAACAAGATAAAGTCAATTGACGTCAACTCTTTGTTTAGACTAAACACAAGCAAATTCTATTATCAAGCAAATATAACTTGCTCTGAAGGAAGAACAAAGCCCACAGCTGTTGTTTTTTTACCTTATAAACTCTTAGTCACATAAACTCATAAACTCAAATCAAAAGATAAGGAGTCTGGTGGTTTTTTGAACTGTGTACATATAGTCCAGGATAGCAGTCTTTAAAAATCTTTCATAAATGTATTCTCTTTCCATTGCTTCTGTGTGCAATTAAGACATATTCATTGTATATACTTGCCAAGATACTGAATATAATCTTCTTATTCAACATGACTCTGCAATCTGAAAGTAATAACCCATACTAATAAGTCTACTGAAAATACTCCTAATCAGATATCAGTTTGGCCAAACTGAATTCTTAAAGGTCAAAAATCCAATTAAAATTAGATACAGCCAGCCCAATTGTCTTTGCAAAATGGCAAGTTTGTAATGCATCATAGAAACACTAGTTAAAAAATAGGAAATAAATCATTTTGAACTAGATTAATAACGAGAATGGTCATATTTAAATTTACTGGGGAGGATATTTTTCAAACCGAGAAACCTCACTGTGAAGCTCTCTTTTATTTATTTCTTTCTCTAGCCATTATTAATTTAATAGTTGATATATCTGACAAGTAACTTTAACTTTTGCCAGCTGATGTACTTTGAAACTTTTCCTTTCTGATGATGCCAGCCCCACTGTAACCCCTTGACATTTGGTGTCTACAGCCACTTTGCTAAAACCATTAATGTTTATAGTACATGGGTTTTGAACTCAGGCTATCTTGTCCCAGAGTCCATGACGCTAGCTTTTGCCCACTATGTTGTCTGCACTGCTGTAGACTTGATCTCATTAATGCGCTGGGTGTTTGGTGGAAGAAATATCTCTGGAAACCACTAACTATGTATTCCTATGTTGTAAGCTTTATTTCAGAATCAAATCAAGTCACTGTAAAACTCATTATCTGGACTTCATTGTTCTTACTTTTTGTCAATACACTATAATAAGTCTATGATATAATTTTTTATCAAATAGCTATTATGGCATAATTTATTGTGGTATTTGGTGTTCCATACTTAAAATACTCTGAGAGATTTATTTGTTTTATAGTTTAGTGTGTCTCTCCTGGAAAAGTGACATGTGTCCTTATATAAGATGGAAGCTATTTAATTCAGCATTTTTACCTCTTCTCCCTTGTTTTTATTTTATTTTTTGGTTGTCAGAGAACTCAGAGCTAATTTTTGGGCTCAGCTGTATTAACTTTATAATCTAGTCGAATTACTTACATTTCCCTTTAAAATTTGGCTTTTATTCTTCTTTGTTTTAATTTGTAAAAATTAGTTCATATTGTTGATTGTAAATACCCTGAAACACACACACACATACACATATTCTCTGACAACAAAAAATAAAATGTTGAATTAAATAGCTTCCATCTGATAAAAGGAGACATATAACTTTTCCAATAGAAATACACTGAACTATAAAAGAAATCACTCAGTCTTTTAAATATGGAACATTAAATACCACAATAAATTATGTCATAATAGCTATTTGATAAAAATATTATATCAAGGACTGTGTCATGGACTCTGGGACCAGATAGCCTGAGTTCAAAACCCATGTGCTGTATACATTAATCCATATATATATATGTGTGTGTGTGTGTGTGTATGTTTGTGTGTCTCTGTGTGTGTCTGTGTGTATTTCAACCAAAAGTTCTATTTACATTACGTTTCTTACCATTCCCAAGATTAACCCCCTGGACCAAATCTTCATTATCTCTTTTCTGTATGATTTCAATAATTTGGTAACATTTTTCCCTGACTCCTGACACAATCCCTCTCTAATTTATGCACAAAGCACAGTTTATAGGACAACTCTGATTGTATTATTCTGCTCTTCAAAACTCTTCAGTAACTTCTTCAATTTTTTAATTTTTTAAAAATTATTTATTTATTTTTGAGATGGAGTCTTACCCTGTCGCCCAGACTGGAGTGCTGTGGTGCGATCTTGGCTCACTGCAAGCTCCGCCTGCCGGGTTCACGCCATTCTCCTGCCTCAGCCTCCCCAGCAGCTGGGATGACAGGCTCCCGCCACCGCGCCCGGCTAAGTTTTTTGAATTTTTACTAGAGACAGGGTTTCACTGTGTTAGCCAGGATGATCTTGATCTCCTGACCTCGTGATCTACCCACCTCGGCCTCCCAAAGTGCTGGGATTACAGGCGTGAGCCACCGCGCCCGGCCGGTAACTTCTTCATTTTTACTAACAGGAATACAATCTACTTAGTCCATCACTTAAGATATTACTTAATTGGATTCAATCTAAATTTTAAGGCTTTTTTTCCCTCTAGTCTTCCTCTGAAATTTGTAATTTCACCCAACTTTACCTGTGGTCAATGCAATTGCCCAGCTAGAATTCTGAATATCAAAGTTAATTTTTCACTTCTTTTATTATCATCCCATCTCCATCCAATTCATCAATTATGATCTTTATTTTTAAATGCATCACAAATACATCCACTTACCTCCATTTTCATTGCTACCATGTGTGCTACTACTTCAGTAGTCTTCCAGTCTGTTCTCCACGTAGGAATCATAATAAGCTTCCAAAATATAAATAGCACCATCCTACTACTGTTAAAAGAAAAACTTTCCACAAATTAAACTTAGCAGAGTTTATTTGAGAAAAAAAAAGAAAAAGAAAAAGAAAAAAGATTCATGAATCAGGCAGACCGTAGAACCAGAAGAAGTTCAGAGAGTTCCACTCAGTAATGTGGGCAGGCAGTATTTACAGACAGAAAAAGTGACATACAGAAAAAGGAATTTGTCGAAATAGTCTGGTTGATTATAGTTCAGCATTTGCCGTATTTGAGCATGATGGGATAAGGCATTTGCCTTTATGGACACAGTCTGATCAGTTAGCAGCCTGTGATTGGTTAAAGCTTTGTTGCTGGGATTGTCTGATACTCAGCTGTTTGTCACGAGAATATACTTGTAGTTGCAGTTTGTTTTTTACTTTTTCTTTTTTGAGACAGGGTCTTGCTCTGTCACCCAGACTGGAGTGCAGTGGTGCAGTCATGGCTCACTGCAAACTCTGCCTCCCAGACTGAGGCAATCCTGCCACCTCAGTCTCTTGAGTAGCTGGGACCACAGGCACATCCCAGCATACCGAGCTAATTCTTTTGTAGTTTTGGTAGAGACAGGGTTTCACCATGTTGCCCAGGCTGGTCTCAAACTCCTGAGCTCAAGCGATCCACTTGCCTTGGCCTCCCAAAGTGCTGGGATTACAGGTGTGAGCCACTGCACCTGGCCTAGTTGCAGTTCATTTATATACTGTTAGGTTGCAGTTCATTACATAGGGAATTAAAATATGGAGGCAACTTTAAGCCAAATTTAATTTAACACTACCCTACT
Organism: Trachypithecus francoisi; assembly: GCF_009764315.1. Classification (NCBI taxonomy): domain Eukaryota; kingdom Metazoa; phylum Chordata; class Mammalia; order Primates; family Cercopithecidae; genus Trachypithecus; species Trachypithecus francoisi. The sequence continues at coordinate 78,001,998 of NW_022681469.1, read as the reverse complement.
TAAAACCTTAAGTGGCTTAAATAGAATCCAACAAAATAGAAAATTGTTAACATAGTCTTTACAGCCGTACACTATCTGACCCCTGCTTACTTTTTCAAGCTCATTTCATGCCCCTCTCTTCCCATTTACACTACTTTAGCCATACCAGCCTCTTATCAGTTCTTGAAGAGAGTAATCTCTGTCCTATCCGACAGACTTTGACCACAGTTATATGTCTGGCAAAGTACAATTCATAAGCCAAATCTGGCCCACTGCCTGGTTTTCTCAGTAAAGTTTTATTGGAACACAGCCATGCCTATCTGTTCAGGTATTGTCAATGACTGCTTTTATACTTCAATGGTGGAACTGATTAGTTGCAACAGGGAAGAAATGACCCACGAAACAGGAAAATATTTACTCTTTGTCTCATAGAATGTTTGCTGACCTCTAGGTCAGCATTAATCTTCCTGCTCTCTGCATAGCATTCAGTTCTCAAGTTAAATGTCTGCTTCACAAAGGCAGAATGATTATCACATCTAAGCTGGCTACCTTCTAAATTTCATATCACAGTACCAACTTTGTGACTCCTCTATATTCACCATAAGCTCCATTTAAGTATTATTTATTTACCTGTAACTGAATTTTTTTATTTGACTATACAATCATGCATTGCTTAATGATGGGGACATTTTCTCAGAAATGTATCATTAAGCGATTGTGTTCTTGTGTAAATATCAGAGTGTACTTATACAAACCTAGACGGTTTAGCCTGCTACACACCTAGGCTATATGGTATAGCCTACTGCTCCTAGGCTACAAACTTGTACAGCATGTTACTGTACTGAATACTGTAGGAAGTTGTAGCACCATGGTAAGTAGTTGTATATCTAAAGATATCTAAACACAGAAAAGGTACAGTTAAATACAGTGTTATAATCTTATGGTACCGTGTATACATTCCATTGTTGACTGAAACATTGTTATGCATAATGTGACTATATTCCTTAAGGGCAGGAAACATGACAGCTTTGTTCTTTTTTTTTTTTTTTTTTTTTGAGATAGAGTCTCCCTCTGTCTCCCAGGCAGGAGTGCAGTGGCATGATCTCGGCTCACTGCAAGTTCCACCTCCTGGGTTCACATCATTCTTCTGCCTCAGTCTCCCGATTATCAGGCACCCACCACCACACCCAGTTAATTTTTTTTTGTATTTTTAGTAGAGACGGGGTTTCACTGTAGCCAGGATGGTCTTGATCTCCTGACCTCATGATCTGCGCACCTCAGCCTCCCAAAGTGCTGGGATTACAGGTGTGAGCCACTGTGCCTGGCCTCCAGCTTTGTTCTTTATACTCAGTTCCTAAAATAATACCAGATCATAGTAGGTAATTATAGGCAATAAATGTGTATTAGTTTGTTCTCACACTGCTATAAAGAACTGCCCAAGACTGGGTAATTTATAAAGAAAAGAGGTTTAAAATCAGAAATAACTAGACTTTCCCACTCTCTATGAAGTCTTGTTCTAACTGATAACTTACCCTAGAAAGATGATGGAAGAATCCAAACAGAAGAAAATGGAAAAGGGATTGGCAATACATTTTTAAAGTTTTCTCTGAATTCCTAGTTACTGGAAATGCTAATTTTGGAAAAATTAATCCCAACTTTCTTGAGTTTTAGTTGACTAGAAGAGAGAAAGAGAGTTCTTCATATTTGGGGAGGCCTCAGGAAACTTACAATTGTGGTGAAAGGGAAAGCAGACATGTCTTACATGGCAGGCAGGCAGGTGAGAGAGTGTGTGAAGGAACAACTGTTAGACACTTAATAAAACCATGAGATCTCATGGGGACTCACTCACTATCATGAGAACAACATGGTGAAAACTGCCCCCATGATCCGATTCCTTCCCACTAGGTCCCTCCCTTGACACGTTGGGATTAAGGAGATTACAATTCAAGATGAGATTTGGGTGGGGATACAGAGTAAACCATGTCAAAATGTTAACAGAACAAATGAATAAACATGTTTTATTTTCCCAGTTCTATTAAAAAATTATTTCCCTTTTGTTTGGGAATATTTTGAGATCTTTTAAGTGACCCCCATCTCAATTTAACCTACACTTGGAAAAACCTTCCTGTATACTGTTCTTGTGGGACACTCTTTGTGGTTTAATCTAATTTCATAGGTGAGATCAGAGAGTAGTCCTTGTTTTTATTCTGTCTTGGGTTGGTGTGACACTGCATTCACCTGAGAAGAAAAAAGTAGAAGTCCAGAGAAACATTTCCTTTATTGGATAGTTACATCAAAATCGAAATAGAGTAATTCTGATAGACAAAAAGAAAACTATGAAGAATTATTCCACAAAAACCATACAATAAGACTAAGCCACATTTGTTTAGAGATAATTCTCTTATTAAAGGTACAGAAACATCCCATCTTTAAAACAATAATAAAATACATGCATAGATAAATTTCCTAATATAGTATATACTTAATAATGAAATTAATCATTTTTAGTAATGAAATTACTTCTGGAGCTTCTACTCTGATCATCATATTAGTACAGAGGAGGACACATAAACTTTCCCATTAATTATTACAGTTTTGACCAGAACAGGTTCATAGGTAGATTCCAGAGATGCTCTGTAGTCATAGTTCATAACTACAAAACAGATAGCTTTTACATGTTAACAACCATATTTAAGGGTAATTAATTGACTAGCTGTAAAATCTTAGAGTTAAGCTCCATGATATTTTTAGTAGATTTGTCTGAAAGAAATTATGAGCAAGGAATAAGGAAAGGACAATATTATCAGATACCTTGTTAAGGAAACTTGTGAAAACTTCAGTAAAAAGGAGAATCAAGGAACCTGGACAGAACTGCTTAAAGTTATTAGTGGGAAAGAGTTTTGTCCAAGACCTTGAACATGAGGGGATCTGCTTATAAACCAGATAAAGAAAGGGTTGACTCCTGAGAGTCTTCTCTAAACTTTGACAATGAAAAAAGACAGTGTGTAACATAGAATTTAAAAGAAATCATAGGTTCTTCTTTGGGAGATATCCAGCACTATATGATTATAATTATCTTCAAAGTTTAAGAAAAACCTGAAGCCACTACTTCACAAACCATAGAGAAATCTGATATTTCAGTCTAGATGCTTATTCTGTAAACAGAGAATATAAAGGCCTGCAGCCTTCCACTCTGCTTGTTTTATATAAGGCATGGATCATTGTTAGTGATATATAAAAATCACTCACAAAGCTATTCCAGTAATAGAGTTATCCTGGATGCAATTACCTGGATTAACAATTATATATAAAATAGTAACTTATTATTCTATATCTATATTAGTCACAAAAAGAATCAATAGCATTATGGGTTAATGGATTTTAATTATAAGGAAGTAATTTAAGTAGGAGTTCAATCATTTCTCTTTCTCTCTTCTAGTCAACTAAAACTCAAGAAAGTTGGGATTAATTTTTCCAAAATTAGCATTTCCAGTAACTAGGAATTCAGAGAGAACTTTAAAAATGTATTGCCAATCCCTTTTCCATTTTCTTCTGTTTGGATTCTTCCATCATCTTTCTAGGGTAAGTTATCAGTTAGAAGAAGACTTCATAGAGGGTGGGAAAGTCTAGTTATTTCTGATTTTAAAAATTTGTTTCAATGGCACATTCATTTTAACTTTGTTCATCCAACATTTTTAGTATGTTCTAGGCATATAAAATAAAAAAATAATTTCAGTTACTCCATCCCTTCTAGTTGCATGAGATTTTAATACTTTGAGCCATGCAGTGCATAGCTGCTTTACAATTTTGAGATTCACAGGTGACTAATACACACACACTTAGAATCAATTAGAGGTTATAAGAACATAGATAATGAAACATAACACAAATGTGGCAGGAAGATGGACCCAGTTTATAGTCTGGTTTCCATCATTTACCAGTTGTTTGATGATGGGCATATAACTTAGCATCTAATTCTCAGTGTGCATATGTGTGGAGTGTGTGTGTGTGTGTTCAGCATTATAGGATTATTCTAATAATAATATGAAAATATATTGTAAAATACATAGTATAGTGCCTGGAATATAGTAGATGCCTAGTAAATTGCAGTCATTATTATATCATTTTTCACTTTAAAATATAGTATTCAAATATTGTTTGGGAAACATGATACTCCACTAAGAGAACGTTTCCAGGGAGAGTTAGCGTTATATATGAAATTAGCCTACTCAACATTCGATTTCTACAAATGAAACCATAACCAGCATATCTTTACTTTTCTTTATTACATATCTAAGCCTGCAGCATTTGCCCATATTTTATGAATACAGGCTTCACGAGTTTAGATAACATAATTAAGGCATAGCTAACTTTAAACAAACTAGGATTTAAAAGATACCTTGGAAGTGAGATGAAAAAGATTTATTTTAATATTAGCTTCTTGTATTTTCAGAAAGATCCTTGATGAAATTTTAGAATTGAAAGGTGTCTTAGGAATAATCTCACCAAAACTTTTTTTTCAGATGATGAAACTGATGAACAAGAGGATATTTCTTTCTTTTTCTTTCTCTCTTTGTCTCTTTCTTTCTTTCTTTCTTTCTTTTTTGAGACAGGGTCTTTCTCTGTTGCTCAGACTGAAGTGCAGTGGTACAATCTCAGGTCACTGAAGCCTTGACCTCCCAGGCTCAGGTTATCCTCCCACCTCAGTCTCCTGAGTAGCTTGGACTATAGGCATGTGCCACCACACCTGACTAGTTTTCTGTATTTTTAGTAGAAATGTAGTTTTGCCATGTTGGCCAGGCTGGTCTTGAACTCCTGGGCTCAAGGGATATGCCTGCATCGGCCTCCCAAAGTGTTGGGATTACAGATGTGAGCCACTGCACCTGGCCCACAAAAGGATATTTCTAAGGTCACATAGTCAGTTATCAGCAGATCCAGGACTCCTGATTTCTTATCAGCTCTTTTTCTCCTGTCTGGCTCTGCTTTCTTAGAAACAATTTCATAGGAGAGGTGACATTTGAATTGGTCTACAATAGTAAGATTTTTCTAAATGTTTAAAATGTGATTTCACTTACAATATGGTTTCTTGTTTTTCTTTTGGAGAACATTGACATTGGTGGTGAGGAAATATGGGTAAGGCAGGATGAACCCATCCTTTACTCCCAGACATACTGATGACTAATACATCTCAGAGTTCAGATAACTGGTGGGGTCTCATACTGACAGGGGAGCCGGTGTAGATTGTATCAGCTGTAGGCAAGAGATGCATTTCTTGGGAAAATAGAGAAGATTTCCCATTTAGTGTGAGAGAAACACTCTTCCCTGCAACAACAGAAATTCTTCAGTAAAATGCTTATTTCTCGTTATTTCAGTTGGGCCTATTCTTTGGTGGTGTGTTGCAAGGGGGGTTGTTATATGCTGAAGTGCTTGGTTCTTTGTCAAGATGAGCACAAGGCACAGTACTGACTCAAAGAGGTTGGGCACGTAAGACTGTGGAGAATAATGAGAATAACAATAGTAATTTTTTATTGGGTGCTTACCAAGTGCTAGACTTGTGCTATGTGCTTTATATGCCATATTTTGTTTGATTATCATGGTAACCTTGTAGCATGAACACTATTATTGACAATACTTTATTGACTAGGTAACTGAGGCTTCAAGAGACTAATTTAACCAAAGCTCACAAAGAGAGTACAGGTTCAGTCTTCCTCATTTGAAATGTTTGGGACCAGAAGTGTTTGGATTTCCAATTTTTTCAGATTTTGAAATATTTGCATATATAGATGAGATATACTGGGGATGGGATCAAAGTCTAAACACAAAATTTACTTATGTTTCATATATACTTTATATACATAGGCTGAAGGTAATTTTATATAATATTTGCAATAAATTTGTGCGTGCAGCAAAGTTGGTAGACACTGAACCATCAGAAAGTAAAGGTATCACTATCCCAGGCACCCATGCGGAGCATTTGTGGTTGTTTTGCATCAACAACGTTCCTGACTCTGAATTTATATGTTACCAATAATCAATCATTTTCTTATATTTATTCACACATAGGTAAAACATATGACATACTATTAATACAGTGAAAAAATGTAAGTGTTCCAGGTAACTAGCAGCACAGTAGCAACATCACCAGAATACCTGTGTCAGCTGATAAACAAGAGCAACAACAAACAATGGCAGATTTTCCATCTCCGCCTACAAGGCTGTGTTTTGATTGAAAGGTCGCTCACTATACACTTATTTTGTGGGGTTTATTTAGATGAGAAGAAACATTAGAAGCAGTTGAGGGACCAGGAAGTTGTATGAGGTGTCATGCTGCTGGATGGCTTTTTAAGCATGGTGATGGTTTCCTTCTTAGTCACCTGCCTCATTAACAATAGTTTTTGTCTTAGAAGTCTCCCTTTGATTTTCTAAACTGATATGACTTCTTGTTCTGTTATGAATGCATGTTGCTCTAGTCCTTCAGTACACTCATAACACATTTTCTTCATGTTGTTTATAGGCATTTTTTCTGCCATGTTAACAACATCATCTTCCTTGTTACTCTTACAATCACCTTGATTCAGAATCATTTAGACTATTTCACCACAGGTCATTGAATGAGCAACTGAAGCCTTGTTATCCATGTTAAAAAATTCTTCAATATTCATTTCCTCCAACTTATTGATGGACTCTGAAAGTATATTTTTACAAATGTAAGGAAACCAGAATTTTTTTTCTCACTTAATTTACAGGACCCTTCAGAGTCACTACCTTGCTCGTTATCATCACTAAACATAGTCGCAGTCAAGAGGTTGTGCCAGGCATGCACAACTGCATTTAATCACTGAGTTCTATGTGTTGGGAACAGCAAATACAGCATACTTCATGCTAAACTCCTTTTGAAAACCTCTGTAACCATGCCTCTGTTCACCACTGCTAGCATTCTGTTCAAGAAAGTGTTTTTATATTTACTCTTTAAATTGATCTAAGGGCCGGGCGCGGTGGCTCAAGCCTGTAATCCCAGCACTTTGGGAGGCCGAGACGGGTGGATCACGAGGTCAGGAGATCGAGACCATCCTGGCTAACACGGTGAAACCCCGTCTCTACTAAAAATACAAAAACTAGCCGGGCGAGGTGGCGGGCGCCTGTAGTCCCAGCTACTCAGGAGGCTGAGGCAGGAGAATGGCGTAAACCCGGGAGGCGGAGCTTGCAGTGAGCTGAGATCTGGCCACTGCACTCCAGTCCGGGCGACAGAGTGAGACTCCGCCTCAAAAAAAAAAATAAAAAAAATAAAAAAAATAAAAATAAAAATAAATTGATCTAAGGATAACCTGTTCTCATGGCTTCTCATTGATTCAAAGTCACATTTAGGAGAAAGTACAAGGCATAGGCATTATTTTTATTGAGAAGTTCAGCTGGAGGATGGGTGAACAGTTGTCAAAGAATAACAAAATCTTGTAGTTGTCATCTGGTCCAGCTTCCCTGCAGTGAGCACAAGCTGGTACAAAATGTTTGTGAAACTAATCAGAAAAGATGTGCCTAGTAATCCATGCCTTCTTGTTAGCATAATAATAGACTAGTAAGAAATTCACTCCTTGAAAACAGTGAGGACACAAGCTTTTGCCTACCACAGCAACCTTACAGTATGTGTGCCTGCTGCATTAGCACATCTTAGCACAGCCAGCTATCTTTGCATCCTTAATTCCTGTAGGGGCTGTCTCATCAGCTGTAGTCATGGCCTTTCTGGAGCAATAAAACCAAAACAATGGTGTTTCATCAGCCTTATAGACTTGTTCTGGTGTCAGATTTTCATCACTGATGACCTTGGCAAACTCATCAATGAATTTCTTCTTTGCTTTGTGATCAGCAGAAGTTTTCTCACCAGAAATCTTTAAAAATGTAATGCTGTATCTCTTCTAAAATTTCTTCAGTACACCTCTTGAATATTCATAGTTCCCTTCAATTTTCATTTTGTTGTAATATATTTTTGCTTGTTTCATGATCAGTATACCGCATGATCATGAAACGTGTTCACTGTGATGTTGATGGAACTATCCCTTCAAAATATGATTGAGATCTTTGTTTTTAGCTTTATGTAGCATTTTTCTGTTTTTCATTAACTTCTACTCATTGCTTCAATAGAACTTCAACAATTTATCCTGTTTTCCCATGTCATATATAGTGATCATTCCTGTACCATACTCTTTTGTAAAATGTTTCATGCTTAGACTGCTGTCCAGTTTGTCTAACAGCTTGACTTTCTGTGTTATAGATAAACATAAATGCTCCCTCTTTTTCTTATCACTGTTACTCATAGGGGTATCTGCAAGCCTTTGTGACATTTTCTTTTTTTTACATATAATTTCAACTTTATATTAGATTCAGGGGATACATGTGCAGGTTTGTTTACATGGATATATTGTGTGAAGCTAAGGTTTGGGGTATGAATAATCCTCCTTTCTGACATTTCAACAATTTATGTATACGATAGAGTGCAGAATAAGCAAAAAATCATAGTAAGTAACACATATAGGTCTTGGCCCATATGAGGCATCACAGGGAACCTGCCATTTGTGCATCCCATCTGCACATATGCCATTTAGTTACCCTTTGAGGGCATGTTTGCATGGGGGAATCCGGGCATGCACAAAAAAAGATAGATTGCAGTTGAAGGGGGCTAGGAAGGTCTTTTTTCCCTTTGGGATGCTGAATAAACTGTATGTTGTACAGCTGTATTTTGACTGTGATCTGTTACATCACATTAAGTGTGGAATTTTCCACTTGTGCTATATTGCAGTTCAAAATGTTTCACATTTGGGGGCATTTCAGATTTCAGATTTTCAGATTAGGAATACTCAATGTGTAGATGGAAACAGGGTCTATCTAAGATCAATTTATGCTTTACAATGTACATCTTCCCATACTCTGAAATTATAGCAAAACCTATACTATTATATTGTCAGTAATGATTTATCTTTGCATCAACAGCAATTCTTGTCTCTGAGGATGCTGAGGCATAAAGTGGTGATACATAGATGTGAAGCTAGGGGGACACTTTCTTTTTTTTAGGCTTTAGAACTTTTAATTTGCATATTTAAAAAATTGTGTGATCTAATAGTTAATATTATTTGAACAACAAAAAATGGCATTCTTATTAAACTACTTTTAACAGCCTGCAGGACACCTTGTATTAACTTAATTTTTACTCAAGATTCAGCATGGTTTTATTCAGCTTCTTACTTCACCAACATGTAAGTACTTTTTTCTCCCCTGGCAACCAGACAGGTAGATGAGAGAAGCAGATGATGACTTTGTTGTCAGTAGTTCTTGATTCTGTCATGCAGAAAGGGGCAGCACAGTTTTTTCAGTTTGATCCAAACTCTTTGCATCTTACAAAATTAAACAGCTAAAAGAAGTAAAATAAGAAGGCAATGCCTGTGGAATGTGCAGTACATATTCACAGCTCACAGCTCATTATAATTCACCTGTTTGCTTCTTTAGTTTGTTTCTCTTGAAGGTGGTGGATTTATTTCTTGTGTTTCTGCCTTCTTCAGTCTCTGCTTATCGAGTGTCTCAATCTCAGCCATGTTTGGTTTGTCAGATATGGTTGTAGAGAAAGCAGAGCCAGGAGTGTAAGGCTATGGAATCCTGTCTGAGAAGTGGTTACTGCTAAGTCTTGCTAAGTCTTCTTTGACTCTTTTTTTTTGAGACAGGGTCTCACTTTGTTACCCAGGTTTCAGTACAGTGGCATGATCATGGCTCAGTGCGTCCTTGACCTCCTGGGCTCAATTGATCCTTCTACCTCAGCCTCTCAAGTAGCTGGGACCGCAGGTGCATGCCACCATGCCCAGCTTATTTATTTTATTTTATTTTTTGTAGAGACAGGGTCTCGCTCTGTTGGCAAGGCTGGAGTGCAGTGGCATGATCTTGGCTCACTGCAGCCTTGACCTCCTGGGCACAAGTGGTCCTTCTACCTCAGCCTCCTGAGTAGCTAGGACCACAAGCACATGCCACCATGGAGAACTTTTTTTTTTTTTCTTTAAGAGATAGGGTCTCACTATGTTGCCCAGACTGTTTTTGAACTCCTGGGCTCAAGTGATCCTATTGCCGTGACCTCCTAAAATGTTGGAATTATAGGTGTGAGCCACAGCACCCAGCCTTCTTCGACTTTTGAGCACCTACTGCTCAGCTGAAAAATTGGAGAGAATAGACATAAAAATCTTAGGCAATTTAAGACAATGAGCTGTATTTACTTTCTTATTATTAATTACGGACTCTGTATACAGTAAGCATGTAAGTCTACTTGTATAATGACCTCAGTCTTTTTTTCTTGACAATTGCACATCTCTTCTTCCTCAACTTCATACTTGGAGTTTTTACCCAAATGACACTTCTCAGCCACAAAGTCAAGGGCATGTGCTCATGTTTTCATCATGGACCATGGCTAATGGAAACACAGTTAACAGGTCTTATGGTGCAGCCTCAACAGTCCACTTGATTTGTTCCTGGTTGAATAGGCAGAAAAAAAATAGAGAAAAAGTGGTAATGGAGGTGCTAAATTCTAACCTCACAGGTTTTTAAATGATTAAAAAGCCATACTCTTTGCCAAAGGTTTGTAAAGGGTCATCACTATATTTAAATAAAGGCACAGTGCAGGTGTAACACAGCTGTCTACTGAGAAAGACAGTTCTGAGTGAGAAATTGCCTCAAACCTTCATGAATGGTACTTTTGCTCCTGGCACTACCAAGAGGGAGAGTAATACTTTCCAATTAGATTTTGGTCCATACTTCAAATTCTCTTTTCTCTGCCAGGTGCCAACCTAGATAAATATTCATCCAAGCTATTTATGCTTCTTTAATTTTCATGAAAATGAGAAAAAAAAACCACATTTTCAAAGGCATTTGTATGAGACAGAGTATTTATATCCCGGCAATGAAAGTGAATAACATTCCTGCCTTTGAAAGTTCTTTTTTTTTAAATTTAATTTTATTATTATTATTTTTTATTATACTTTAAGTTCTAGGGTACATGTGCACAACGTGCAGGTTTTTTACATATGTATACATGTGCCATGTTGGTGTGCTCCACCCATAAACTCGTCATTTACATTAGGTATATCTCCTAATGCTATCCCTCCCCCGCCCCCCCACAATAGGACCCGGTGTGTGAGGATCCCCTTCCTGTGTCCAAGTGATCTCATTGTTCAATTCCCACCTATGAGTGAGAACATGCAGTGTTTGGTTTTCTGTTCTTGCGATAGTTTGCTAAGAATGATGGCTTCCAGCTGCATCCATGTCCCTACAAGGGATACAAACTCATCCTTTTTTATGACTGTATAGTATTCAATGGTGTATATGTGCCACATTTTCTTAATCCAGTCTGTCACTGATGGACATTTGGGTTGATTCCAAGTCTTTGCTATTGTGAATAGTGCCCCAGTAAACATACGTGTGCATGTGTCTTTTTAGCAGCATGACTTATAATCCTTTGGGTATATCTCCAGTAATGGGATGGCTGGGTCAAATGGTATTTCTAGTTCTAGATCCTTGAGGAATTGCCACACTGTTTTCCACAATGGTTGAACAGTTTACAGTCCCACCAACAGTGTAAAAGTGTTCCTATTTCTCCACATCCTCTCCAGCACCGATTGTTTCCTGATTTTTTAATGATTGCTCTTCTAACTGGTGTGAGATGGTATCTCATTGTGGTTTTGATTTGCATTTCTCTGATGGCCAGTGATGATGAGCATTTTTTCATGTATCTGTTGGCTGTATGAATGTCTTATGGCTTCCCTCCTGAGTAATTTGGCTTTCCTTCATCTTCCCTCTCTATTGTTTAAGATTGAATTTCATTCTATTGCATTTTGCTGCCTTCATTACACAGTGCAAGTTACCTTTCCAACCATTACTAGCCTTGACTTTCCTATGACTTATCTCAGGTTTTCTTGGCTGGGTGCGGTGGCTCATGCCTGTAATCCCAGCACTTTGGGAGGCCAAGGCAGGCGAATCACAAGGTCAGGAGTTCGAGACCAGCCTGGCCAACATAGTGAAACCCAATTTCTACTAAAAATGCAAAAATTAGCTGGGCATGGTGGCACATACCTGTAATCACAGATACTCAGGAGGCTGAGGCAGGAGAATTGCTTGAGTCCAGGAGGCGGAGGTTGCGATGAGCCAAGATCAGGCCACTACACTCCAGCCTGGGCAACAGGGCAAGACTCCATCTCAAAAAAAAAAAAAAAGAAAGAAAAAAGAAACAGCACGCAATTCAGCCCACCAAGGTGATCTGCTTTTACTTTCTTTGCTGAAAGTAGCTGTCTTCCAAACAGGATCTTGTCCATTTACTTTGGAACTGCCATCCACGAACCAAGCAGCTGTTGCTTGGTTGGTCAGTTGGGAGCTGTTTATCTTGTGCTGTAGAATCCAGCAGTTTCTTGGACAGTTCCAGAGTCAGTCCTAGTGGAAAAGAAACTCCCTGCTCAAGAGTATCCATTCTTTACATTTCCTAGATAGCACCATCCTTTATAAACCAAACCATTTCCGTCTTATTGGAGAACTCTTCTGGGCACAGCCATCCCCATTAGAATGTTTCTCTGACACCACCCGAGACAGCATGAGGGGTGTCATAGGGGTAGCTTCAGCTAATGTTTCATTACAAGACACTAAATGCCCCTCAAGTTGAATTTCTCTCTAATGTAAAGTTTCAGTAGTCATTTCTGATAAGTGCTCACAAGATTTTACCATAAGCCCCAGTAAATACTCCACAGAGGGCCATCAAATGGAGAATTTGTCCCTACCGGCACTCTAGCATTTACTCTGCACTGTGTGGGCTCTGGCAATCTTACTGGTTCCCATTAGCAGTTCAATTCATATTGCTTGAAGACTGGATTTAGAAGCCTTCTGTTTTACAAAACTAGGTAGGAGAAACATTTCCTGATAAGATACAATGTTCGTTCTCATGATACAATCAGGTAAAAGAGTTGCAACCACTTCACATGAAGCATTTTCAAATGTATCAATTGACATAATCTTATCAACCTTTCCATTTTTAAGTTCTAGTTTCAGGAACTTCTCTTCTCCACCCCCAAACCACTTTACACTCTTTTGTGCAAAAGGCTTTGGGTCCTCAGCCAGGGGTTGAGCCAAAGGTCCCTGATCTTTTTGTCAATCTTTATCTTGATTAATCTGCCCAACTATTGCCCCAGGCAATTTCATACCAGATTTCTCCTTGTAATCTCTGCCTTCTGCTTTTTAAATCTTTCCAAATTGGGGGAAATACAGCAAACTGGTTTGGGGCCCTTTAACGCTGGGGGACCAGCAGGGGTTCCTCTTGGTTCACCCAACATTCAGTAGTATTGTATTAGGACCTTTGTTTTAACCCCATCAATTTCCATTTTATTCATTCAATTTTTTATAGCCATCTAAAGATTTCCACCCCCTTGGGATGAATTCCGTGACTCTCCTCTTTCTTTTTCCTCTTAGTTTCACCCCATCAATGTTTTCTTTACTCACCTTATTTATTAATAACTGTTTAAAAAATTTCCACCTTCCTGGGACCAGTCATTTGACTGTCCCTTTTGCCTTTCCCCATTCCTTTGTTAACTAACCTAATGTTGTTATTAACCATAAGACTCATAAGGGGAAGCTGAAACAGTAAATTTGATAAGGCTTCTGGAACTGTTGTTTGATTCTGTAGGAGTAATGTCACATAGGGTGCCCATGTAGAAGGAGCCCTCTTAGCCACAGAATGTACCGTAACCTGGGTAATGAGCATATTCAGCAGGTGAGTAAACCTGTCATCACAAAGCCAGTCTCACATGGCTTGCATACAAAGTATATCAGCTGCTTTATCTGGGATGTTCCACTTGACATTAATAGGTGGAGTTGGATAGTCTCCTTTATCAGGGTAAACACATCTTACAGTGGCTTTCATCCAGTCTATCAGGCTGACTGTTCCCTCAGGAATAACCTTCTGTGTATCTGGATCCCATATACCTATCTGTGATTGTTCAGTGGTGAGCTGTGGGTCCCGTATCAACCCAAACATGCTCTTCCACTCTGCAGCATTTAAAAACAAAGGTACTTCCCTTAAATTAGTTACTCTCATAATCCATTTTAGTAAAAGTTGCTTAGGAAGCTGATGACGCTAATCTACAAAATGGAACAATTCCTTTACATCATACCCCCTGTTTTCAGTAGTTACTTAGTTTTGCCCTTCCCTCACATTGACTACCTTGTTTGTAACCACAGGTCTCAGAGGTACTTTTTGTTGTCGCTGCATAATTCTGCTCTTGGTGCAGTGGCTTTGAGGCTGGTGGCCTCAGCTCAGAATGACTGAAATCTGAGCTTGTTCTAGCAGGAAGGTCCAATGCAGTATTCTCTTTTGATTTCATTTTAGCTCTTACAGATAACAATAACCAAGAGATTGAATATTTCACTTTTTTTCTTGTTAGTTTGCATTTCCTTATGCATTCAGTGAATGAGCTCCCTGGGAGTTAGAGTCATCTTTAATTCCACTGGTAATTTTTACCTTTAGTAATTGATCTCAACACAGCTGCAGCTTCATACCTTGGGTGACCACATGGCCACTCAGGAATCAAAGATTTGTTATCTCCCACTCTTTTATCCTTTCTCTTCTGAAACCACGTTTCCATGAGTCAGGGTCATTCCAGCAAATCCTACTTTAAACAACAATTGCGTAGGGAAAGACTCTCAAACTGTTTTTCCTCTACTATTACAACAGAACAATCAACACAGAAGATTCCAATAAGCAAATGTATGGAGGATTTTTTTTGCCACACACCAAGCAGCAGACACCAGCTTGGTGTCCTCCAATTCAATTCCAACACTGTCTACCTTGGCATAGCATTGCATTCCATGGGTTGAGGGCTCAGCCCCCAAAACTGCCCCCATACACATAAGAGTCACAAGTCCAGATCTCTGAAACTTCTGACTGACTGGCTGCAAGTGTGGATTCACGTGACCCTCTCTTTGCATTGGAATAATTTTCTGGAATAGCTCACAGAACTCAGGGAAACATTTACTCACATTTACTGGTTATTTTAAAAGGTATTGCAAAGAATGTGTAGGATGAGGTATGGGGGAAGGGGCATGGTACTTCCATCCCCTCCCTGGACATGCCACTCTCCAAGAACCTCCAATGTTCAGCTGTCTGTAAGCTCCAAGCAGTGGCTCTGAATTCCATCTACAAATTAGAATCTTTTTAGAGAATTGACAGAAAATTGATGCTTAGTCCTGCAGCAGACCAATTAAATCAGATTCCCTGGGGCTGGGGCCACTGCTCTATATTTTTAAAAAGCTCCTCACGTGACTCTAATGTGCAGCTGGAGTCCATGAATTACTACCCTAGTAAGAAGCTTACTATGTGACAAAGGCCACCTATTTCACAGAGTTGGATATTGGCTTTTAGAAGCTGATATTCAATATAAATAAACAATCAAGGACCATCAGAAATTTGAGTAAGGCCTTCAATATGAAGGAGAAAAAACAAGACAAACAACATGAAACAAACAAAACAAAATAATGGTTGACAGTACCCATAGAGAGATTCACAGGGTTATTTTATTCGAACAAAAACAAAAGAATATCATACAAGCTAAACATAAAATCAGATAATAAAAAGTAGCTTTTAAAAGTTAATGTAGGATCCTTGGCAGGGGAAGGCTGGTTCCTATCATTTACAATACAGCACATTTAAGGTACTGCAAAGGAATCTGTTGCAGAAACATAGGGCAAAAGAGGAAAAATCAGCACAGCCTTTGTATTTGAATCTTGATACAGAAAAATCTGCATTGCCTAAAAAGATTATACATGCAAGAACAAAATGCATCCTAGTTTTGACATGATGGCCCTCTCAAATCCACTATGTGTGAAGCTTGGTTATTCTAGGCTCCCACAGTCCATATAGTAACCATCAGCTACATGTAGCTTTTGAGCACCTGAAATGTGGCTAGTCTAAACTGAGATGTTCAATAAGTGTAAAATACATTCACAGGTTTGAATATTTGGTATAAGGATATATTAAAATATCCAGTGAATTTTCTATATCAATTGAAATGATAATATTTTAAATATATTGGGTTAAATAAAAGGAATTATTACAATTGAAAAAAAGTTATAGGAAGTAGACTAGTGCAGTGGCTTATAATGCTAGCTACTAGGGAGGCTGAGGTGGGAGGAACACTTGAACCTAGGAGTTAGAGACCAGTTTGGGTAGCACAGCAAGACCCCATCTCTAAAAGCAACTTAATAGGGGACATTACCAAAATTAAAAGTATTCAATAAAAGAAGGAAAAGCTTATGTGGAAAATATCTTCCAAAAATATAATAAAATGACAATTTATGAAAAACATGGGAGAAAATATAGAAAAAAATAAAGAACCAATTATGGGATTCTAACATCTGATGAAGAGAAGTTCCTGGAAAGCAGAAAAGAGAATTCAGAGGAGGGGACAGTATCACATAAAATTGTTTATATTGATTGATATGATATTTTAGATATATTGAGTTAAATACAATGTATTGTTTTATTTAAAGTAAATATAAAACAAGAAAATTCTCAGAGTTGAAAGACACAAACTTTCAGATTAAATGAGTCCCTGTGTCTTCAGGTCACTGGGAATAAAAATACCCTCCCAGACATTTGTGATAGAAATGACATAATCTTTTTTTTTTTTTGAAACGGAGTCTCACTCTGTCACCCAGGCTGGAGTGCAGTGGCCGGATCTCAGCTCACTGCAAGCTCCGCCTCTTGCCACCTCGCCCGGCTAGTTTTTTGTACTTTTTTAGTAGAGACGGGGTTTCACCGTGTTAGCCAGGATGGTCTCGCTCTCCTGACCTCGTGATCCACCTGTCTCGGCCTCCCAAAGTGCGGAGATTACAGGCTTGAGCCACCGCACCCGGCCCATAATCTTTAAGATAAAAAGAAGTTACTCAAATTGTTCAGGGATGAACAACAAAAAACAGGGAAACAATTATACACACAAAAACAGGTAACTTATAAAAGGACACAAAAGCAGAATAGCATTAGACTTTTTATCATAAGCACTGAATGAGAAAATAAGATACTATCAAAATCTTGTGGGAAAGTGATTTTCAACCCAGCCAAATGAAGTTTAAGACCAGCATAAATACATTTTGGTAGATGTGGGTTAAAAATTATTTTCATATATTATTTCTTTGGGAGTCACTTGAGGATGTTCATCAGTAAAATGAAGTAAACCAAGGGGAAAGATGTAATACTCAAGAAAAAAAAATGGACCAACCTAGAAAATTAGTGAAAGGAGATCTCAGTTGCATTACTCTAGAAAACAGAAGTCCAGATTACAGTAGAAAGATAAAGGGATTCAGGAAGTATGTTTCTGGCAGGACAGGTGAACCGTACAATAATTTTTTGATTAGATGAAGATATTGAAAAAAAATTGAAAGTCAGTAAACTGACTTGAAAACTATGACCATATAGTGAAACAAAGCAAAGAAAGGTACCCAGAATTCAACTGGATCTATCCTTGAGAGTCGTGTAGTCCTATAATAGGGTGTACATAAAAAGAATGTAGGTTTCCATTAAGTTTACAAGTCTTTTCACTCACATAAAATTTACATGCCTTACAAACCAGAGATACAATGTCCAAACAATCAATTTGAGTTGTAGATCTATTGACACATGCATCAGTTGAAGAATTAGATACATAATAGAGTTACCTAATTCTTTTAATGGTATAAATACTGTTCAGTGCTTTGCATCAGTATTCCCAACTGAGACCCCAGCCAAAGTCTGATGATTTTATGTAACCTCAAGCATAAGAAGGCAATCCCAAAAGTTCCTTGAGATAATATAATAGCTTGATAAGTGAGCTGTAAGAATATTTACCATGAATATCTATAGCTCTGTATCTCATTTCCAGGTAAAATGTGTAGCTAAAAATAGCATTAGTTAACTGAGAAGTTGTTTTCTAAGAAGATACTATAATTTAGCCATGGGAACATAAATAATTAAGTATAGGATTGATAAAAAAAAGTCTTTTTAAATTTTTATTTAAAACATTTTATTTTTAAACTGACAGATTAAATTGTGTGTATTTATGATGTACAACAGGGTGTTTTGAAGCACAGGCATACCTTGAAGACATTGCAAGTATGGTTCCAGAACACCACAATAAAGTGACTACTGCAATAAAGCAAGTCACAGAGATTTTTTTTTTTTTTAATTTTCTGGGCATATAAAAGTTATGTTTACATCATATTACAGTCCATGAGGTGTGCAATAGTATTATGTCTAAAAAACAGTGTACATACCTTAATTTGAAAATACCTATTGCTAAAAAATACTAATAGTTACCTGAACCTTCAGCAAGTCATAATCTTTATCCTGGAGGAAGGTCTTGCTGATGTTGATGGCTGCTGACTGATTAGGGTGGTGGTTGCTGAAGGTTGGGGTGGCTGTGACAATTTCTTAAAGTAACAGTGAAGTTTGTCACACCCATTGACTCTTCCTTTCACAAAAGATTTCTCTGAAGTGTGCAATGCTGTTTGATAGCATGTTACCCACAGTAGGCCTTTTTTCCAAATTGGAGTCAATCCTGTCAAACCCTACCACTGCTTTATAACTAAATTTATTGACTATTCTAAATGTTTTGTTGTCATTTCAACAATATTCATAGCATCTTCACCAAAAGTGGATTCCATCTCAAGGAACCACTTTATTTGCTCCTCCATAAGAAGCAACTTGTTATCTGTTAAAGTATTATTAGGATGTTGTAGCAATTTAGTCATCTCTTCAGGTTCCACTTCTAATTCTAGTGCTCTTGGTATTTCCACATCTATAGTTACTTCCTCCACTGAAGTCTTGAACCCCTCAGTCATCTCTGAGAGTTGGAATAAACTTTTTCTAAACTCTTGTTAATGTTGATATTTTCACTTCCTCTCATGAAATACAAGTGTTCTTAATCACCTCTAGAGTGGTGAATCCTTTCCAGCTTTTCAATTTACTTTGCCCAGATACATCCGAGGAATTGCTATGTATGCAGCTATAGCCTTACAAAATGTATTTCTTAAATAATAAGACTTGAAAGTGGAAATTAATTACTCTTGATCCACAGGCTGCAGAATGGATGTTGTGTTAGCAGACATAAAGCAGTATTCATTTCCTTGTACATTGCCATCAGAGCTCTTGGGAGACCAGGTGCATGGTCAACGAGCAGTAACGTTTTGAAAGGAATCTTTTTTTCTAAACAGTATTTCTCAACAGTCAGGTTAAAATATTCAATAAACCACGCCGTAAACAGATGTGTGTTGCCAACCAGGCTTTGTGGTTCCATTTGTAGAGCACAGGCAGAGTAGGTTTAGTATAATTGTTAAGGGCCCTAGGATTTTCAGAATGGCAAATGAGTATTGACTTCAGCTTAAAATTACCAGCTGCATTAGTTCCTAACAAGAAAGTCAGCCTGTCCTTAGAAGCTCTGGAACTAGGCATTGACTTCTACTCTCTAGCTATGAAAGTCTTGGTGGCATCTTCTTCCACTAGAAGGCTATTCCCTCTACATTGAAAATCTGTTGTTTACTCTTGCTACATTTAATAAATGATTTTAATCAGATCTTCTGGTTAATTTGCTGCAGTTTCTACATAGTGTTTACTGCTTCACCTTGCACTGTTATGTCATGGAGATGACTTCTTACCTTAAACCTCATGAACCAACCTCTGCTAGCTTTAAAGTCTTCTCCTGCAGCTTTCTGACCTCTCTCAATCTTCACAGATTTGGAAAGAGTTAGGACCTTGCTCTGGATTAGGCTTTGGCTTAAGGGAATATTGTGGCTGGCTTGGTCTTCTATCCATACCACTGAAACTTTCTGCATATCAGCAATAAAGTTGTTTTGCTCCTTTTTTTTTTTTTTTTTTTTAAGATAGGGATTTGTTCTGTTGCCCAGGCTGCAGTGCAGGGATAGGAACATGGCTCGCTGCAGCCTTGGCCTCCTGTGCTCAAGCAATCCTCCTGCCTCAGCCTCCCAAGTAGCTGAGACCCCCAGGTACACACCACCATGCCTGGCTAATTAAAAAAAATTTTGTAGATAGAGGATCTCACCATGTTGCCCAGGCTGATCTAGAACACCTGGGCTCAAGTTGTCCTCCTACTCCAGCCTCCCAAAGTGTTGCAATTATAGGTGTGAGCCATCACACCCAGCCTATTTTGCTTTCTTATCATTCATGTGTCCACTGGAATCGCACTTTTAATTTTCTTCAAGACCTTTCTGTTTGCATTCACAACTTGGCTAGCTAGTAGAAGAGGCCTAGCGTTTGGCCAATCTTGGCTTTGATATGCCTTCCTCACTTAATGCTTAATCATTTCTAGCTTTTGACTTAAAGTGAGAAATATACAGTTCTTCCTTTAACTTGAACACTTAAAGGCTATTGTAGGGTTATTACTTGGCCTAATTTCAATATTGTTGTGTCTTAGGGAATAGGGAAGCCCAAGGAGAATAGGTTGGTGGAGCAGTCAAAACACATACAATAATTATTGACTGAGTTCACTGTCTTACATGGGCATGGCTCATTGCACCCCAAAACAATTTCAATAGTAACATCAAAGATAACTAATCACAGATTATCATATAGATAATGACAGATTATTACTATATTTGTTACTAGGCTAACAGATATAGTAATAGTTTAAAAATTCAAAATGTTGTGAAAAATTACCAAAATGCGACAGAGACACAAAGTGAACACATGCTGTAGGGAAAATGGTGCTGATAGCCTTGATCGATGCAGGATTACCACAAATCTTCAATTTGTAACAAATCTCAGTATCTGCAAAGCACAGTAAAATGAGGACTGCCTCTCTCTCTCTCTCTCTCCTCTCTCTCTCTCTCTCTCTCTGTCTCTCTCTCTCTCTCCCCCTCTCCCTCCCTCCTTCCCTCACCCCCTCTATACATATATAGATATATATATACACACACACATACACATGTATATATATGTATATACACATACACATATTGTATATATACAGACACAAATATATGTATATACACATACACACATTGTGGAATGGTGAAAACTCGCTAATGAACAAATGTATTCCCTCACATCATTACCATTTTTGTGGTGAGAACACAACATCGACTCTCCTTGTGTAAAGTAAGGTCTTAACTGAAAAGATAATTGTCTTGTGAGAAAGCATCAGAAAAGAATGAAGACTTAGAGCATTACTTTGTTTTTTACATTCAGGAATTCATGCACATTTAGAATTCTATCTGTTTGTAAGAGTGACAATGGTGTGACACTATCTGAAATTTATAGTTGAGTCATTGAATTAGACTGATTTTTTTTTTTTTTAAGAGAAGAGATCTCACTCCGTCACCCAGGGCTGGACTGCGGTGGTGCAATCATAGCTCACTGCCATCTAGAACTCTTGGGCTCAAGTGTCCTTCCTGCCTCAGCCTCCTGAGTAGCTAGAACTACAGGTGCACGCCACCATGCCCAGTCTAGACTGATTTTTTTTTTTTTTTTTTTTTTTTTTTGTGACAGAGTCTCGCTCTGTCACCCAGGCTGGAGTGCAGTGGCATGATCTCGGCTCACTGCAACCTCCACCTGCTGGTTTCAAGCAATTCTCATGCCTCAGCTTTCCAAGTAGCTGGGACTACAAACAAGCACCACCATGCCTGGCTAATTTTTTTCTTCTGTATTTTTAGTAGAGATGGGACTTCGCCATGTTGCCCAGGCTGCAAGCTCAGCCTAAGCTGAGCTTGAACTCCTAAGCTCAGACAATCCACCCACCTTGTCCTCCCAAAGTGCTAGCATTACAGGCTTGAGCCACTGTGCCCAGCCTAGACTGATTTTAAAATGAAATCTTACAAGTTTATGTAAAGTATTGGAATATTTAAGAAAACTCAGAATTCACCATATTTATGAACTTTATTTATTAGATTTATTAAAATTGCTTAGTAGTCAAAAATACTTTATTTTGCAGTAAATAACTGATACTTAATATTGCATTTATAATAAAATTGAAATAGTCAAAGATTTAAATATCTAAATTTGTAAATGGAACAAACATTATTTAAAAGTAATGTTAAAAGTCATTGTGTAAATATGCTAGACTTGTAAATAGAAATTAAGATTTGTAATTTAAAAGCCTAAGGAAAAACTAAGTTTATGAATTTTAACTTTAATTTAGCTGTAATATATCAATTATATACTTACTTTTAAAAATAAAACAAACCTCTGAATACACTTTTCTCTGAAAAAGAATAAATGCTCTCAAGGGCATCAGAAATCTCACGTTATAAATGAAGATATTTTTCTTAATTTGAGGACAAACAATAAGGCAATGTAACTCTAGAAAAAACCCAAAACAGAACAGAAAAAGAAATGTTATCTTAATAATTGTTCTGTATTGGAAAATACGCATATGGGTGATAAGACTGTACACTTTTTTTGTGGTTTTTAACTCCTAGAACAATGTATTGACAGAGCATAGGAGCCTTAATTATAATTACAGAACAGAATACATGTTATTAATCTTGACCCTACAGAATTAGGGATAAGGAGGGCAGAAGTTAAGAAGGATGACAAGTGAAGAGGCAAAGGTGGGGTGGAAGAGGTGATAAAGAGAAGAAGAGGAAGGCCAGTAGCTCAATATTATTAAATGGCAAATAAAAAAAATCTCTGTGTGTAGTTGATACAAGAGGAATCCAGGGAGTATGCACAGGTAGCTAGTGAAGAAAGAAGAAAGGCGTACGAATTGGCAAGATGAGGGAAGAGGAGGCAGATGATTGTGGAATGCTGTAAATCTTCATCAATCATAGCAGGAAGTTAATACAAAATATTAGGAATTGAGAATTGATAAAACAAAGAGCTCATTAAGTATATTAAAATGCTTAATAATAAAATATACATATTAATATAGATGCATATAATATTTATATTAGTGTTGCACATAATATAAAATATTAATACCTGTTGATAAATATGCATATTAAGAAAATGTAGATAAAGAAACATTTGTAAATATGCCATAGAGACAGTGAAACTGGAACAAATAGCTAGGAAATTAGCCTGGTGAAAGAAAGGGATGGCCTGGGGAGTGTTGCCTGTAACCAGCATGTACATTTATTACTTCGGTAAACAAATGTTAAAAGTTCTTATTGACAAAGAAATGTGATAGGAAAATATTGTTTAATTATACCCCTTTCTCATTATACCTTAAAGCCCTCCTTGTGCCTATCTTACAAAGTTTTCTTGGTATAAGGGGATATTGGATTGTTTAACTTTTTACATGTTTATATGAGCTTAGAAAGATAGTGAATGTTTAGGTATAAGAAGAGAAAGGAGGTTTTTTAAAAAAGTTGTTATTATTATGATTGAGATGACTAGGAAAATATGTAGCCACTCTGATTATATGTAGGTAACAGGGACAAGCCATAGCCTGCCATGATGAGTAATAGCAGCAGCAACTGAAGGATGGAAGCCTAGTCTGCATGTGCTCATGTATCCTGTGATTGGAATAAAAAGAAATATTAAAGTCTAAGCATGAATTCTTAGTTATGCTATTAGATCATATGTGTTCCTTCCAAAGAAATATTTAAAATTGGAAAATTAGAAATGTTCATAGACAATATACCTTGGGGACTCTTTCATTGTCAGCAAATCAGACAACACATTAACAGATCTCTTAAGCTTTTATAGTTAAAACAACATACCGAAAGTTTGTTTTGACTTCGAAGGATTCTTAAAATAAAATTCATGTTCTGTTTCTCTTTGTATCTGTTATAAAATTTGTCAAGCAGCTTATTTTTTAAACAGAGAGAAAATGACTATTTCTTTTTTTTTTTTTTTTTTTGAGGATGGTTTCTTTTATTCTATGGCTGAGAGAAGAAAAGATAAAAATGATAGTTCTATATTCCATTTGGTACACTGTCTTCCAATTCACAAAAGAAATGGGCAAGTTAATGGATGCTGGGGAGCACATCTATACTTCCCGTGGACTGACTCTGCTTTCAGTCCTTGGGTAATTTTAACTAACCTAGCAAAATTATATTGTCCTTTCTAATACCAACTCTCAATCTCAGCCTGTAGATTTAGTATATTTAGAGTGATGTCTTCGTTGAGAGTGAAGAGAGGCTGCTTTTATCTGATATCCAAATTACCCTGTGAAATGTGGTGATTCTAACCACACTCATATGTCCTTCATCTTTCTAGTCTCATTTATGATTTGGACAAACTTAACTGTTGGAACCTCTCCTCAAACGGCTCTGGGGTAGGTAGATGCAGCTATGACTTCGCATGGCTAGTCATTTCTCTCCCAGCGTTTTTCACTCAAGAAATATTTTTAACCCCTGTAATGTGAGAGGTACTAGAGATCTTGTGACAGATAGCGTCCTTACCTTGATGGGGCTTATATTTTAGTGGGGAGACAGAAAACAAACAAGTAATAAATAAATGAATAAACACATGGAACAAAAATGATTACAGATTGTGATAAATACTTTTGAGGAAATAAAAAGTGTTGTGATGGTTCAGTGCTTAAGGAAGGTTTTTTTGAGGATATTTTGGTTGGTACACAAAATGTCAAGAGCTGACTGACATGTAAAGAGTTAGATGAGTAGTGTTCGAGACACAGAAGACAGCAGGTGCGAGGTCCTGTGGCCAATGAGCCACTAGTTCACAGTGAACAAGGGAATCATGGTACACAATGTGGTTGGAATGGTCAGCAATAGCTAGATTATGTGGAGTCTTAGGCCACAATATGGAGTTGGGTCATGACTTTAGGCATCATGAGAGACATTGAAGAACCACTGTAGAGGTATATTAGTGCCTCTCTCCTCCCACTCCCTCCTGCACCCTCTTGCCCTATGGTGTGCTTTTCTTTCTAACACCCAGATTTTAACCCCTAACTGCTGCCAGGCTGCTGGAGCAAATTTGCTGTTAAACACAGAGACCTGGAAGTAAGTGTCTGAGAATGTATGCCTCGCCCATCCTACAGCGCCAGACCCAGGACTGCCAAATAAGGGGTCATGAAAGCCTGAACCTTGCTTCAGGTCCAGCTAGGACTATTCTGAGCAGAGGAGTAGCTAATATTCCAGAGATCGCTGTGGGATTAGGCAGAAGCCACATTCTTCAGGACTGTGCCTGAGATCTCACCCTTGCTTGCCTTCATCCTCTTCCCTGCTTGCTTCCCCCACTCTCACCTGGGAACATTTCCCTAACAAACCTCTTGTATGTGAATCCTGGCAGACAGTCTGCTTCTGAGGCATTCAGCCACAGGCAGTCACTCTGCTGCTATTTAGAGATCATTTAAATCCCACTTCAGCCCCTCATTAGCTGTGTGTCCTTAGACAAATTACTTAACCTCTCCATGTCTCAGTTTCTTTCACAAATTATTCAATAAAGTCATTCAATGAGTATTTGCTGAATGCTTACTATGTGCTAGACACTGTGCTAACACTATAAATTCAAGTGAGCCAAACAGACAAAAATCCCGGTACTTGTGAAGCTCTCATTCTAGAGTGGGAAACAAAATGAAACAATAACCAAAATATAATAAATAGGTTCATCAACAAACAGATAATATAGTATTCGAGAAGATGACAATTGTTAGGGAGAACATAGAGCAAAGTAGAGAGAACAGGGAATACCATGGAGGTGGGGATGAGTGTTATAATTTTCAAAAGGATGGTCTCTTTGGGAAGATGTCACTGAGCCAGAGGAAGCAGCTAGCACAGAGATTCTGGGGACAGAGCAGCATGCCTGCTATGTTTGAAAGACAACAATAGGGAGGCTTGGGAGGTTGGAGTGAAGTGGGAAAAGGAAGTGCAGTAACAGGTGAGGTCATGGTGGGGAACAGAGAGTCAGATGCTGGACCATCCGATAGGCTGTGTGAAAGACTTGGCTTTTAGTCTCAGAGAGGTTGGGTACCACTGAGGGTTTCTGAACACAGCAGTGACTTAATCTGACTTAGGGTTTTAAACAGTTATCCTGGCTGCTATGTTGTGAATGATCAGGCCTATGTGCAACAAGAGTGCTTAAGAATTAAAAGCAGAATCTGCATTAAAGGGTTGAGAGGATGAAGTCAGTTAGCACAAGGAAGTATTCAAATAATCTTAGCTATTATCACTCCTTAGTGCTATCTTTAGTAGCAACTATAGTGATTGTATTGAAAACTCCTTCTGCCTAATATCCTTTTGATGGAGATCTGAGCATTTACTCACTGTTTTCCAGAAAAAAAAAATGCCAATTAATTTGGGGCCTGGCAAAGAGGAGAACATTTGCCCTGATCCTTGGCTCAAGACTACTTTTAATGGAGTGGATTAGTTTACCAGATCTTGATAGCAGGATATGTTCTACTTTGAGATCACTGGGAAGAAAGAGTGACTTAGAGCCTAAGTTAGAAAGGAAGGGTGGGGTGCACTGTGGGCAAACTTTGCTTATTTCATAATTTCCTAGAGAAAGTTCAGTTTGAACAATCCAATGATTAAATTAAATCATAGTTAGAACAAAAACCAAATTACTTGGAAAAAGGACAGAAAACCCTTTATCTCTTAGGTTTAGTATTTCCTGTTGGGTTCTAAAGTCATTTTTAAAAAGGGGAGGTTAGAGAAAAGTCAGGCATTTACTGAAAGTATGACGATCTTTACTTCCCTTCTAAAATGTAGGCATAAGTGTTGGGTCAGGTGTTTCTGTACTATAACATTTCATTAATTTATTGAAAGAGTTCGCCATCTTTGAAGAGCAGATGCTGCCAATATTTGGCCAAGCATCGAAGGGTGGACATAAGCATCAAAGCACAGACACAAATGCTACAGGTGTTTATAGATGATAGAAGAATCACTGTTACCCTGATTAGGTCCCAGACATTGGGCCATGGGCAGCAGTATTTCAGTGAGACCTCAAAGGAAGAAACTGGATGTGTGGGAGAGGGAAGAAAAGGTCACTCCATATGATGGGAGAAGCACAGGAAAAGGAGAGGTGGGAATAGGGGCAACTATGTGAAGGATGACAAGGCACCATGTTGAGACTATGAAAAGTATCATTGGATAGACAGCCGGAAACCAACCAGAAATAGGAGGTAAGAGTGTTTATAGAAATACCACATTTGTTTTCACTGTTAGAATTTCAGATTAAAGAAGCATCAATGAGCACTTTCTGGCCTTAGATTTTAAGCTTTGCTTAGTAGACATGGTCTGAGGGCTAAGCCTATTAAAGTTTATGACAATAAACTCTCCATAAAATTAAAAGAGGTAGATGAGATTTAAAATCACTGCAAGAGGCAGTGTGGCTGGAAAGCAGCGTGTGATGGGTGTCATTACGACCTGAAGGTTTATAAAGCATATACTTGTATTTTGCTTATTTATTATTTTTAAAAGATTTTCTGTTTTCCATTTATTCTGAAACCCAACATTTAAAATGTAAAATCCTTGGAGACAGAGAATAAGGGTTGATAATTCTTTGTCACCATCAACATTCATGTGAATGATCTGCTTGAGACTGAACAGGAAATAAATCCCCTTTATATATCTTTCACTTAAAAATGTTTTCTAAAATTCCCTGTCAGTATTTTTTTCAGATAAAGAATGGTTTCTGAAAGATTTATGAGAAAGGCCAGTTATAATTAATGGCAATACACTCTGCTACAACATCAATTTATTGCATTCCTAGTGACATGAAGTACGATTAACATCCCTGAGGGGTTCAATAAGTGTCTGCTACACTTTGTCATTTAATGACAAGACAAAAATACATGATTTTTCCATAATCTCTTTTGGAACAAAAGCAGAACCCTCGTATTCTATGAAAAATGTGCATTCTGTGGCTGTGTTTGCTTTATTCAGCAGTGTACTTCCAGGACTTTATATGCAGAGGACTTTCAACAAATACTTGTTAAATGAGTGAACAGATAAACACACTGATGTCTATATATTGATGAGTGAAAGGATGAATGAATGAATTTCCTGTTAATTTTCTCTCTTCTACTTTGATCTGACTAGATAGTTTATTTAGAACATCAAGTTGTATTCATTGCCTTCTAACCACAGAACTTTCCTAGCATCTTTTCTTCTTTTTCATCTGCTGTTGCCAAGTTTTCTGGAATGCTTGATTTTTATGGACTTTGCAGAAATCTTCTCAGTGTTTCTTGTACCTCATAGCCATGTATGAAAACTGATCACATTTTCAGCATTTTCAAAGCAGGAGGTTTGCCTTCACCACAGATGTGGATTATATTATAAAAGTTTGTACTATTTTCTAGAAAGAACCAAATCAGTTCAAAACAATTATTAATATGTCAGACACATCTGAATCAAGAATTATTGCTGCTGGAAATATTTTAATTGCTTCAAGTACTCTGGGATCTCTCTTACTTCTCCTCTTCCATCTCCTCCTCTGCCCTTTTCTTCTTCTCTCTTCCTCAATCTCCCATTTCTTGTTTGATCGATTAACTACCAATACATGGCCTTGATCTTGTCATTTGATCTGATAGCTTTAATTTTAGAATGTGAACATTTGCCTCCAAAACACTTATCTGAATGGAAAAAAATATCTCTTAACAATGGGATGTTCTAAAATTTAATCAGCACACCATATTGTTTCAGCACTCTCTTCTGCATGTTAACATGACATGGTATCTCATGCTGTTAGCATCTTGTGAATTTTATTTTCCTGAGTTAAGTGACCGACTGGCTCTTTGGGAGCAATTTCTTATCACATCATTTTTCACACCCAGAAAAACCATGACTCAATAGCCTCTTGGACATCATCTTGCCAAACAACTTAAGAGTGGTGAGGAATGATTTGATAATTTTTGTAGCATTTATTTTTTCACTTTATGTCATTTTCAATGTTTTCACTTTATGTCACTTTATGTCTACTCCCTAGAAGTAGAAAAGTTGTAAGATATATTCTGTCTTCACTTTCTCCTCTTCTTTTCCCTGGTATCTTCTATTGTTTTTAGTACCTTGTTGCCTCCTGTCTCCCTCACTGACTTCCCTTGTATCACAGAACATTGAACATGTTATTTACTGAGTGGAGAAGAGAAGCTTCACATCTGTATTTGTGAACACTGCTTGTGGAGGAAAGAAAGGGGCAAGGGAGGCCAACTCTCAACACAACCCACTGCCTAATTCCAGAGTGGATTTTATGCAGAGCTAGAATGGGAGGCATCCTGTGTAGTATGGCTTGAGAGCTCTGAAAAACTGACTTCCTCCCCAGCCTTAGCTTTCTCAATCGAGGTTTACTGACACAATTGAATGGAGTCACTGCTTGGTGTTTCAGGGACACAAGATCAGTTGTGGCTGCCCTCTCATATAATCTAAGTGTGAAGACTGACATGCTTATAAATTTTATGATATAAGATAGAAAAATATTTTAAAGTGCTCTAAGAGAGAGAACAAATGAAGAGAGGTCACCCAGGGTAACCAGGGAAGGTCATATGGAGGTTCAATAATTCCCTTTTAGGATGCAACTTTCCTACAGGAGTAATTTGCTAGAGCATTATTTGCCACTAACAAGTTACCCTTCATTAATGTATTAGTTACTTAGCTTTCTGGAACAGCAGAGAGTAAGCCACTAAGGGAGTGGTTCTAAAGACAGAAAAGTTTGACAGTGGGGATGGGGAAAGGAAAGGTGTTGCTGGAGGAATTGGCATGGGAGCAAATGAGTCAGAATTTAGGGTGGTACTGGGGAGGGAAGACCTGTGGAGATCAAGGGCATCATGTGGGAGTTGGAGAGGAGAAGAGAAGGCAGGAGATGGAAGAGAGTGGTGAGAAACAGGATGTGAAAACATTTGGGAATAGGAGTTCTGTTGAGGTTATTATTTCTTCACTAAAGAATGAAATGTGAAGCGAACATGTGTGACTAAATGTTAAGTAGCTAGATCTAGACCTGATTCTCCTGGAAGAAGAGCGAATGAATGTACTTTTGCCTTTTTATATAATCTCTAGAAATTATTTAGGCTTCTCCCTCATCCATCCCACAGGAAGCAGGCAACCATAAATGCTTGAGACATTTTCAGGGGATCTCAGTGTTCTTTTCAAGTCATATGGTGTTCTCATTAATTTTTGGAGTCATTTTTTTAAATGTCTTGATAGTCTTTTGATTTTTTAAATTAATTAATGGTATTTGAACAGATGTGAAACCTTTTCTTATAGATATTATTCTACCTGCTTTAAAAACATAAGATCTGTAAAATTCAAGTGGGTCTGGCAATTGTTCCTATCATAAAAGGAACTACTATTGCTCCTGTTGAGACAGAATACCAAGTTGTTTGAACTTTTGGTCTGATTGAGTATCAGGCTTCTTGAAGTCTTACAACAAAATGTGAACTTTGCTCTTTTCCTGCTTTTGGTTTCTCTTTTTCTCTAGGTAGTGTGCATATATTTATGCAAAAACATACTCCCAATTTTTAATTCTGTCATTTCTGACTGGGCACAATTACTTGAGTCACCAATTACAAGGATATGTTAAAACTTAAAATTATCTCCTATGGCTAGTAACTCATTTTGGACCAGTTTCTATTAATATGGATTTGAAGAGAATATGAATATATTGATAATATCTTGGAATGTCATGAGTTATGCCCTGGGAAGTAATTTCAATCTATATTTAGACCAACATTTTGAAAAGTGTGGAGGAGAGGAAATCACTATGGGGAGGAGAGAGAACCTTTTTTTTTCTTTTTCAAAAGCATGTGGGTTGATATATTTTTATCTTTTTCTTGTCTATAACAGCGTAGGCTTGGTGAATGTCAATGAAAGAAACAACACATCACATGTTCCTATCGGTGAGTAAAAATTATAGATAGAAGTTTTATTTTGTGAAGTCAAGGACATAAATAAATGTGGATGGTATTGTTTTACCACAGTATGATCTAGAAATTATATTAAAAACACATTCACTGCTTAATATAATTATTGGCAACAACTGTTACTGCTAATATTTCATGTATCACTACATATACGGAAGACATAATGTTACATGTTATAGGAGGCATTTGCCATTCTTTTTAGACATTCAATATTTTGAGCACCCTTCTTATATTTGGTGAATTACAACTCCATTGAGCTTGTACCTCCCATTATAGAAATATAAATCTCTTTCTCATCTTCCATTTCAGTAGAGTGCAGAAATTTAACCATTTGACTTAGGCTCTGTCAGTTGGAAGCTAGTGATGACAGAAACAGGTGCAGCACCAAATCCAATCCATTCTGACATGCATGACAGCAGATTCTGTTGCCTCTGCAATTTCTGGGATAGTGGTAGCAGAGGTTTTAGTGGTAATACCCAGTGTACAGTGTTGGTATTTTTGTTGGTGTGTCTGCTCAATTGGGATAGAAGTATTATCTTCACATTAAAGGGGAAGCATGATGTAGTGATTAAAGTTGTTGGATTTTGGAGCCAGAAATTTTCCTGGGTTTGAATCTCAGATTTACCACTTACTAGCTGTGTTGATTTTGGGCCAGAGACTTAATCTCTCTTTGACTCAGTTTCACTGTATGTGAATTGGGAATAATAATAGCAGCTAGTACCTTGAGTTATCATGACTGAATCCATTAATATTTGTAATGTGCTGATATGGTTTGGTGTGTCCCCACCCAAATCTCATTTTGAATTATAGCTCACATAATTCCCACGTGTTGTGGGAGGGACCCAGTAAAAGAAAATTGAATCATGGGGGTGATTCCCCCTTCCTGTTCTCGTAGTGAATAAGTCTTACGATGTCTGATGATTTTATAAGGGGTTTTGCCTTTCGCTTGTCTCTTATTTTCTCTCATGTATATCAGATATATCTTTGTCACCATCAACATTCATGTGAAAGATCTGCTTGAGACTGAACAGGAAATAAATCCCCTTTATATATCTTTCACTTAAAAATGAAAGACATGTCTGCTGCCGCATAAGACGTGCCTTTCGTCTTCCACTGTGATTGTGAAGCCTCCCCAGTCATGTAGAACCGTGAGTCCATCAAGTCTTTTTTTCTTTATAAATTACTCAGTCTCATGTATTTGTTTATCACCAGCATGAAAACGGACTACTACACATGCTTATGACAGTGTCTGAACCATAGTAAACACTCCAGCAACAGGAGAAAATGTCTCCAAATAAGTGTATTTTAAAGAATCAGTGGGCAAGAATAAGATTTATTTGTGTTTACACTCCTGGAACTATCCTATTCTATGTACTAGCTATCTCCAGAGTTCCTAAACTGCGTGCTGAAGCACCCTGAGCCACAAGGACAAAGAGGGATATTTTAAATTTGGTGAAAGGAACACGGTGAAACTTGATATCTGTTAGAAACCTTGAGAACTACTAGCTAAAGGTTGTGCAGAGTTACATTAATTTCTGCTGATTTTTTTTAATGTTGTAGTTTTGCAAAACGAGATTTTTGGCAGTTGTTTGATAAAAAACAAGCACTATGTGGGAAATTAGTATTTTAGGAATGAGAGTAGGAAATGAAAGTGGCATTTTGTAATCTCATACCAAGGTTTGAGAAGTTGTACAATACCTTGTAAGACGAACACATCGCATTAGTAAATGATTTTGTTTATTCAAAAAGAAAATTAAAAGATTTTTTCTTTCAATAAAATGTATTACTTTTTTCAAACAGATAGTAACTTGTTAGTTCATAAATACTTATTCAGTTGTTTAAACTTAACTTCTTAATCAATAGAACTACTAGGCATTTCTTTTGGTCTAAGGGCATTACATAAAAATTACTATGATATCATAAACACTGTACACCAAGAAAGTTTGGGAACTTCTGAGTTATACACATTTTCAGCAACAAGCAGACTGGCACCCTGATCTATGGTATTAGGGAGATATTAAGGGCCAAGTAGAAATCATTACAATTCCTGCTTCCTATAAAAATGGAAAACCAAAAGCAGTATCACATTTCTAAAAGAATTGCAGAAGTAGTCACTTGTCATAAAGACTTGGAAGAGAGAGGGATACTGATGTCCCTAATATCTCCATTTATCTCATTTGTTTGGTTAGTAGAGAAGGCTAGCCATGAAGAATGATACCTTGAATTTCAAGAGAATTCTATTTCTGTGAATATGATGACCACAGGACCACATTAAATTAAATTTCCAACTGGAAAATTTTTAACCAACATAAGTAGCATATATCCAAACAAAGATCCCTGTGAGGCTTGGCTTGATGCTATAAATTCTCAGAAAGTGTCTTTTCCCTCATCCCAGTGCCATTGTTGAGACAGGAGAGTTTTCCTGCTGTGCTCGATTGGTTGTTGTCAGCTTGGCACCACTATCATCAATCCCTTCTAAATTCTGAGTTAAAATTTAACAACGAGAGTAATTTAGAAAAGATTGGGATGAGGAGATAAAGTGGAAGTTATTATGAGACAGTTGTGAGATGATTAGATGTTGCAGCTTGATCAGTTACTTTGGCTTCCGCAGACATTGAAGATTCCTCAGAGTTCACATATCACAGCTGTGGGGTGTGTTACAAACATTTTCCAGAGCTCTAGCATCACAGTGGTTGTGGAATTTAGGCCTCTCCATAAGTTCCCACCTTGTAGCTGTCTGTTGGTGGATATATGCGGCTTCTTGGACTTCCCCATCATCTCTGGCTTTTCCACCAATGCCAGTATTCCAGGCTAAAGTGATTAGTAACTGTTTCTCTCATCTAATTTTTTTCCAGACCTTCATTTTTCTGAAATTATGGTTCCAGTAATACTAACACTGGCTCTACTTCACTGGCCAACAGAATTTCATGGAAATCTGGAATTGGTTCTCTGATCTGAGTAGACATAAAAGCATTAATGACCCCATCGTCATTGATAAATTGGGGTCTGGTAGTCTGTGACATGCAGTGGCCAAATGGATACTTACATGATCGCTTGTGGTCACCTAGAGTCCAATGTTGATAGAAGATTAGGTGACGAGGTACTTACTGCAATAGAGAATTATAGTGGGAATAAAGAGTATAAGATTTTGCAGGTCAGAGCTTAGGTAAAGAACTAGAACGCTTTCATCACTGCCTTGAAAGAAACATTTATTTTTGTACCACAGGGTATAGATTATACAGGTGGCTGAATTACAACACAAATTGGATCCACAGTCTCACAAGGAATTGCATTTTAAAGTTGGGACATTATTTAGGAGAAAGACGGGGCCTTGAAGAGTGAGATGTAGACATCTGAGCATATTTCAATTTCCTCTGAGCCTCCCTTCCCAGTAGAAACATCCTTCTCCCCTTGTCTGCAGAAGTTAACCTTCCCTTCCTTGAAGAATATATAATAAATTCTCCTAAAATTTTACAAGAAAATTCTGAGCCTTCTCAACTCTTCTTCCCTATCTCTTATAATTTCTAGACCTATAATAGCACTCAAATACAGATTCCAAGGAGGTAGGTTAAAAACACGATCTAAGAGAAGTACTGTAAACAGCAAAAATTGTAACACTTTGCCAATTTATATTGACAGAAATTTGGGGAATATATATGGAAATAAACCCTAAGGTGTTAGATCAGGGTAGAAAGAACGTTATGTTGGATTAGACTGAATTTATTCATGCGGGTGTGCCGGCCAAAGATTCTGATTTCACAACGTTAGCACAAGCAGCTGAGGGTGGCTCTAACAATGTGCTTGGTTGTATGACTGAAATCTGGACCCTCACATTTTGTAAATTAAGTGAAGATGAAACTCCAGAATATCCTTGGTATCTTGAAGAAAAAGATATGCAAAAACTTAAGGAGATGAGAATGTAAAATGAACTTATTAGGATGTACAATGCTCGGCTATTCCCTCTGTCTCCCAGGTGGGCACAGGGGATACCCATTCACTAAGGCTTTGGACCATACATCACTGTGGAGAAAACCAAGATCCCCGAAAGGCTTTATAATGATTGTTCTCTGCCACCGTGGTTTGCCAGTCAGAGTGGGGGCTTATGGAAGTCAGATGATCAAGGGAGTTTTGGCTTGGGTCCATCTCACAGAGAGTTCATTGAGTTTGTAAATCCACCTCTTGGCTATTTTCCCAATTACAGAAGACAGAGTTGAGATAGACATATTCGGTAATTAGCAAAATCCTCTTATTGGCCCATTGACCTGTGTAGTGAGGGCTATCATTGTAGGAAAAACCAACTGGAAGCCCCTAGAACTACATCTCCATACCGTAATAGTTAACCAAAGCAATTTCATGTTTCCATATATATATATATATATATATATAGACATATATATACACATATATACACAAAGTGTATATATATATACACTTTAAGTTCTGGGGCACATGTGCAGAATATGCAGGTTTGTTACATAGGTATACACGTGTCATGGTGGTTTGCTGCACCCATCAACCAGTCATCTACATTAGGTATTTCTCCTAATGCTACCCCTCCCCTAGACTCCCACCCACAATTTCATATTTCAAAAAGGATTATAGAGATGAGTGCTGTCATCAACAGCTTGCAGCTACTCAAGCAATTATTCCACCCCATTCCCATTAACTTCACATATTTGGCCTATAGAGAAGACAGATGGACTTAAAGAATGTGTATAGATTATTATACACGTAATAAGGTAACAACTCCTGTTGCAGCTGGTGCTCTACTTGTGGTTTCTTGCAGAAAACCAGCACAGTTCCTAGCTCTTCCTGCTGCTGTATTAACAGGAACACTCTGTATTATATTATAGCAGGGGAAATTTATTTGGATTAGCTAAGGGAAATAAGAGTTACGGATATTCAATGAAGGCAGAGAAGAAAGACAGCATGGAGGTAACTCAAGGACGCCATGGAGTACCTCACAGTTCTTCCATGTGCTGTGGAAAATGTTAATGGGAGACTCAAGCAGCTTCATTGAGACAGGACTACCACACACACAGATCCCTCAGGAATGAAGTTCTGTGTCACCTCTTCAGGTAAAGACAACACCCAGCTGTGCTGTTGGCTTAAAGACAAAAATATGCAATGTGCGTCATAAAAGAAAAATCATAAACATCGACCATAGCTTTTTCACTCAAAGAAAAATAGACTGATGTGGCAAATATGTGTATTTAAATATTTGGACTTATTTTCCTTTTTGACCCTCTTTTTGACCCCTATAATTTTATATAGAGTATGCTGATGACAATTTTTAAAATTTATAGACTACATATTATTCAAGATGGGATTGTGAAGTGAAGGAGGAATAAACATACCCCAGAAATCCTAGACATAGAGTTGGATACAATAATGAGTACAGTTGCTTGAAAGTTTATACAAGAGGGAATAAGACAAAAGAAGGCTATGATGCCAAAACGGTGGACTGTAATGGATATTTTTCATTTTCGTTGGCTTCTCCTTTGCTTATCCTTCTTATGTTTGGGAGAATTTCTGCCTAATAAGTAGACCTCTCACTATGGAAGTCAGAAATTCACTTTTCCAATTTCACTGTGGCTAAGGGCATATTTGTGATCCAGGCTCTTTCAATTGGACACACCCATGCCAATCTCTGTAGCTGACTCTGTAAGAAACAAGTGCCATACAAAATTCATTCTGACTTGGTTGACAGACCATATACCTAATTTCCAGAAGTAGCAGTGGCAGGGGTTTTAATGGCAACATCCTGTGCCTGGTGATATTGATGTTGTCAGTGCAAACCACTGTGCCCATGCTAAGTGGTAATGGAAATGCTGTCTTCAAAATGTGATCTCCTACTGTTCTCCATCTGATTCAGAGCACTGGTTCTGGCTCTGTAGCCTCTAAGCTTGTTGCTCTGGTCCTCCTATAGCTCATACAGCTACTTAAAAACATTTAATACATTATATTCCTGCATAAATTAGTTAGAATTGGTTAATTTCTTATGACTAAGATCTTATAATCAGGTGTTCTTCATGTAGCACTCTAATCTTGCTAACTACTGTGTAAGGTAGACTTCATCATCTTCATTTTACAGATGATAAGACAGAAATTGGCTAACTTGCTCCAGATCACAATACTTGTCATAAAGACTAAGAATTCAAACTCATGTTTAGTTTTTATAATTTATATTTATTAATTTTCACTTATAATTGATTGTGAAAATGCATCAATAATTGTTCAAATATAAACAGTAGTGAAAATGTCAATATCTTAATAGCATTTATATCTTGGTTTAGTTTTCTAGTTATTCTCATTTATTCAACTTCTATGTAGTTGTGAGTCATAAACGTAATTATGATGGTCACTTTATATTCGATGTATTTTGTTCTATGGGGCTTGAAATGTACTCAAAACTCTCAACAGTATCCTCATGCAAACACTTAACTTCAGCATCTTTGTACCATTTGATATTTTACCAGGATTATTTTTAACTGTGTTTTACTTACATTTTTTTGGTTGTTGCTGTTTTGTTTTGTTTTGTTTTGAGATGGAGTCTCGCTCTGTCACCCAGGCTGGAGTGCAGTGGTGTGATCTCAGCTCACTGCAAGCTCCGCCTCCCAGGTTCACGCCATTCTCCTGCCTCAGCCTCCCGAGTTGCTGGGACTACAGGCGCCTGCCACCACGCCTGGCTAATTTTTTTGTATTTTCAGTAGAGACAGGGTTTCACCGTGTTAGCCAGGATGGTCTCGATCTCCTGACCTCGTGATCCACCCGCCTTGGCCTCCCAAAGTGCAGGGATTACAGGCGTGAGCCACCGCGCCCATCCCATTTGTTTTTTTCTCAGAATGTTTTCTTTTCATAGACAGACAACATAACTTTAAAAGTGAACATATTTGGGGTCACAGCTGTCTTTGTATACAAGAGGCAATGAGGAAGTGTTAAAAAATATGCCAAAACCAAATGGAATAACAAAACAAACCACAGATGTGCTCACACTGAATCAGAAGCTGGTAATTTCATCCACAGCCAATTGGTTAGGATATAGATATAGACATGTTTTCAAAATTTAAAACACTATTTTGCAGTTTCAGTAGTAATGGTAGCCATTTATGTAGACATAAAGAAGGTAATGAATATATCCCTGAAATGGATGATAACTTGTAATCAAGAAAATTGTTTCTGTATTACTTCATTTATATTTATGTTTACATACCCAAGACTGTGATGAATATTTCAAATGCATAAATACTTATTGTGCAGAGATGAGGATTTAAGGGAATTAGAATGTTCTTTAAACGACCCAATTTGTGTAGAACTACTATTATTCATTTTAAAAACTTTTCTTAGGATTAGGTCAAGCTATCAAATGTTTAAGTGATAAGGAAAAAAAACTATATTTAATATAAAAGTCTTCTTTCTTTCTTTTCTTTTCTTTTCTTTTTTTTTTTTTTTTTGAGACAAAGTCTCACTCTGTCACCCAGGCTGGAGTGCAGTGGTAGGATCTCGGCTCACTGCAACCTCTGCCTCCTGGGTTCAAGTGATTCTCCTGCCTCAGCCCCCCAAGTAGCTGGGATTGTGGGCACATGCCACCATGCCCAGCTAATTTTTGTATTTTTAGTAGAGATGGGGTTTCACCATGTTGACCAGGCTAGTCTAGAACTCCTGACCTCAGATGATCTGCCCACCTCGGCCTCCCAAAGTGCCGGGATTACAGGCGTGAGTCACCGTGCATGGCCATAAAAATCCTCTTTCTAACACATTCTATTGCTGTTGTTTGTTATATCTAGGTTAAAATTGTGTTTGAGAAAACAACTGTGAGGATAACTTGAGCCACTATTTTATTCTCTATTCAAATTTACCCTTGAAATACAATATTAGATGATTTCAAATACTGGTAATTCCTCAGATTCATCATGCATTTAGCACCTTTTGTACACAAGGTACTGTGTTAACCATCTACTGAGTAAATCAGACAGAATGAAAATTACTCACTGCAGTACCAATGGCAGGAAGTTAGACCCCAAGTTAGTATACCCATGAGTAGGGCTAACAACTCTCTCTACAAGCTAAGCCAACAAGCTAAAGTGATCCAGAGGCCATGGAAGTACCACCTCTCAGCCAAAAGTCAGTGAAATATTCATTCAGATTTGGCTTTCATTTCTGATGTATATCTGGTTGAAGATATTTAGCAGTGCATTATGCTCCGTGCAAAAGCAGGGGTCAGTTAAGTTCTATGTATTTTTTTTTCTTTGATACAATTTGCACTGACCTGAAAAACTGGTACACTCGAGCCCTGTGGGCAAGCACAATTCCTGATACTAACCTTTTACTGAAACATGAGCCAAACTGATACTTATCTCTTCCCAAAGCTTCAGTGATCATCTCCAAGATTTATCTATTTTATATTCATATGTTTTATCCTTGATTTATATTTTTACCTTTGCTCTATCTCCTGAGCTACTTACTTATATCCTCAACAAATGTGGTAAAAATTTCTTTGGTGAGCTATATCTTACCTTCTTCAGTATAGAATAGTAATAACTGGAGGGAGTATAGGCACAAAGGCTAAGGGAGTGGTTGGCCACAGGACGAAAACTTTATCTATTGACCTTTCATAACAATTAACTTCATCTGTTCTTTAGTCCTCTTCAGATACTCAGTGCATAGCTACATATTAGAAGAGGATAAAATGTCTCAGTGATAAATATGGAACAAAGGTATTCCTTTATGAAGAGCAAGCCTGTGAATCAGAGATGCCACCTACCTCGTTCAAACCAGAGATGGTTTGAACAGTTGCAATCTTCTGCCTCACTGAGGGATAGGAGAGAAGATGGGAAGTTTCTAAAAGTTTTGATGGGTCAAGATGATGCACAAGTTACAAGATCCAGGTGGGCAGACATAGGAGTTGAGCCCAATTAAATGTAGAAGAGGGAAAGGGACACCCAAAGAATATATTTGGTTACCTCCTAACTACAGCTAAATCACCACCTGCTGATGCCATAATCAAGGGTGTAAGAAACTTCAGTAGGTTAAAGTCTGTTTACTTTGGTTTATAGTCAAGGATGGGACATGTGCTCTTTGTAATCCATTACTGCCTTGTTTCCTTATCTTCTGCTACAGTTGTTTCTTCCAATACCATCACATCTCCGTTCCTGCTCTTCTTATGGTCATTGTTCTTTTGACAGATATTTGCAATGACAGGTATTGTGGTAGGCACTATGGGAGACAGAGCTATAAAAAGAAGTATAAGGCATGTACTTTTCCCTTAATTATATAACCTAGATTTTAGGTATTCATTCATTCATTTATTCTCTGTGCTCCCCTCACCCAAGAAGTGTCTTCTACAAATTATAGGAAGGCAATACAAAATTTGAAATGTTTATATTACACTTTCAGAAAAAAAAAGGGCTTGGATCCACCTTTGGCATTTCTCTTCCCTAAAACTCTCTCTTTGAGAATGCTACCAACTGTGATATGGCGGTGGGAGCTTTTCCTTTTGATCCTATCCATAGGAGAAGTGTGAGAAATTTGTCCTGGGAAGGAGTCAAAATTTTGGCGAGAGAGTAGAGATTATCTATGGGATATCAGTGAAAGTATTATAATAAGTATGGTCAATTTTAGAGGCCAATATAAAAGCAAAATATGAACATATTTAAACTACATCATCAGCTGTAGAAACAATTTATAACAGCAATTATGCAGTGAGAATTTAGGGTTGGGAAACTACTGAGAAAACTATGGCTTAAAGAGGTTAGGTAAGTTATACAAGATCAACCACAGAACTACTAAGTAGTAAAGCTATGATTTAAGGCAGGGTAACAACTGTACAACCCCTGCTTTCAACATCTTTGCTATAACTGCTTTGCTTTGAACATGTGGAATGTTGTGCAGACAATTATAAACGGCTATTGGAAGAATTTAGGCACGTTAGCTGTTCCCCGTTTTTTTTCTCACACTCTTGTCAGGTGCTGTGTAATGTTGTGTGTTTTCACTGCCCACTAAGTAAATGATTAATGGAACAAGAAGGCACCACCATGCAGGGGAGAAGACAGTGGTCCTCTCCACAGTTGTGTTCCCTCTCATAAGTAAAGTTCCAACTGGAGTATCATGGATAAGATCTTCTCTTAGAGCATACAAGACTTAAACATGCATAGGGAGGGTACACTCATCAGATAACTCTCAACATTTTCAGCCAATGGAACCAAAATGAGGATAAATTATTCCCCATTGAATAATATTTTAAGTCTGACACATTGAAAAAAATGTCTTAACCGTGAAAAAAATTTATTACATGGCTACAACATGCTTAGCTGTTTTCATCAACTACCCATGTATAAGTACTTGTAGATGGTTGTCACCTGGAAACCACCAAAAGTTAATTCCAAGTAATTCAGTTTCCCTGGCTTCATAGATAAATTTGCAGGAAATTGGAGCTTTACAAAGCACATTTTAGAACAGGAGTCCTATATATCAGAAGATCTGAAAAACCAGAAAGATTAGTATAAATAGTTTTGTTGGTCATATACTGTATGTGGAAATATTCAGACATGGCACATTCTATAGCCAAAGACTCTACTTTCTCCTAAGAATGTGGAACAAAGAAGTTAAGAACAGGGAATATATCTAGAGGGAAAAAAGAATGCTACTTTATTGCAGCTGAATTCATAAATCCATTAGAGAAACTCATTTTAATCTTTAGGTTTAATGTGTCCTTTTATTGAGAACAAGGCTTTCCTTTGTGTCCACAGTAGAAAAATGATACCAATTTAATTTTGTACATTGCTAATCCCCACTTGTCACATTTTTTTCAAATTATCACGGTTGTGCTTCAATTGCGTAAAGGCAAAATAGGTAATTGGGCTGTGGGTTGGATCCTGTTAAGGATATATACAGATTTCTTTAAAACATTAATAAGGATAT
The DNA here is from genome assembly GCF_009764315.1 of Trachypithecus francoisi. Lineage (NCBI taxonomy): Eukaryota > Metazoa > Chordata > Mammalia > Primates > Cercopithecidae > Trachypithecus > Trachypithecus francoisi. The sequence goes on along the minus strand of NW_022681469.1, from coordinate 77,960,290 downwards.
TGCTCTCTTATTTTTTCTTTCTGTAGGATAATGACTCTCTCTCTCTCTCTCTCTCTCTCTCTCTCTCTGTGTGTGTGTGTGTGTGTGTGTGTATGTATGTATCTTTAACTCTGGCAGAAAATATAAATGCTTTTATTGTCATGTAGACCTTTTAGACCACTCTTACTTTCAGAGCTTTCATGATGTTGGAATGAGGCACTGTTCTACCAACAATTTAGTTTGTATTCCTTGAGTTGAGCTAACCATCTGAGGTTAGAGGACTCTCTTGATGGCTTTGCATGTCCAAGTGGGTATTCTGAATTCTGCCTGGAGTAATGGATCAATATAAGCAATTAATTTAAGGTTTAAAAAATTAATATAATCTGATATTGTAATGGTGCAAGGGAATTTAAAGGTCTCAGTTCCACATATTTATTTTACAAATGAAAAAACAAAGGTGCAGAGAGCTCTTAGAGTTTGCTGAGGGTTGCATGGTCAGTAAATGGCAGAGCTGATATCCAAACAGGGTTTTTGCCTCATAATTCAAAGTTCTTTCTTTTTAAAATGATTAAGCAGGCCGGGCGCGGTGGCTCACGCCTGTAATCCCAGCACTTTGGGATGCCAAGGTGTGTGGATCACGAGGTCAGGAGATTGAGGCCATCCTGGCTAACACGGTGAAACCCCGTCTCCACTAAAAATACAAAAAATTAGCCAGGCGTGGTGGCAGGTGCCTGTAGTCCAAGCTACTCGGGAGGCTGAGGCAGGAAAATGGCATGAACCTGGGAGGCAGAGCTTGCAGTGAGCCAAGATCGGGCCTCTGCACTCCAGCCTGGGTGACAGAGCGAGACTCTGTCTCAAAAAATAAATTAATTAATTAATTAAATAAAATAATAAAGCATTAAGGCATATGGGAGATGTCCAAAGAATAACATGACTAATAGCTTTGATATCCACCATTCAGCTTTGTCAAATCTTACCATTTTGTTATGCATGCCTCTCTTATTGTTTTTTAAGAAATGGAAGATTTAATAAAGTTCTTTGAATAATGTTTACTGATAATACTCTTCACACTGCCTCCAAATTTGCTACTGTTATGTGAAGATGCAAAACTAGTATCTATCTGTAGATATAGTCGTGTACTAATGACTAAGGACAGTATATATGTAGAGTCATACTGTATATATTCTTCTGAAACTTGCTTTTGTGCTCAGCATTGTTTTCAAGATTTTTTAAAATGTTGGAATGCATAGCTATAGTTTATTCATTTTCACTGCTTTCCATATTGTAAACATATTATAAAGTATTTATTTTTCTATTGATGAATATTTAGATTTCTAAAAAAATTGCTATTACAAATAATGGTGTAATAAACATTCTTTGTATGTTTTTCCCTGTGCAAGAATTTCCTGGTTATGTACTTAGAAGTTATAATATTTTAACATTACACGTTATTGTCAGATTACTCTCCAAAGTGTTATACAGCAATGTTACATAATGCCGATCAAATGGATAGGAAATGACTAATCACTGTGTCTTCATCTGTATTTCCCTTTTTAATAATAAAGTTCATTACCTTTTTATATGTATGTCAGTTAGCTATTGCTGCAATGATATTGGGTAACCAGCCACCCCCAAACTTAGAGGCAATCATTTACTTTTATTGGTCTGGAAGCCAATTGGTGTGACTCTTCTTCAAGCTGTAAATCTGTGGATCCACATCTGTTCCATATATTTCTTATACTCCTTGGGCCAGTGGGCTAGCTAGCAATGCTCTTCTCACAACAAAGGCAGGAGAACAAAAGTGCAAACCCCATTGTTCAAGAATATTTCAAATCCCTATTTGTGACATGTCTGCTTATGGTGCCACTGATCAAAGCAAGGCACTTAGCTGAGTCCAACATCCATAAAGTGGGGAAATACCCCACCCCTATGAGTCTATGGCAAAGATATGAGTGCATGTAACTACTATAGGCAAGTGAAGAATTGTCACCAATATTTTTCAATCTGCCACCACATATTGTTGTCTGTTTTGGTTTCATCTTTTGTGAATTACTGGTTCATAGTCTGCTCATTTTGCTTTTGTGTTGCTTATCTTCTGCTTATTGTTTTACAGATACTCTTTATATAATGTAGATTTTGATTTTTCATAATTATAGGATTATAAAAGTCTTCTTTTGGTCTGTAGCTTGTCTTTTACTTATGATATTTCTTTTCTTTAGAGAAGCTTAAAGTTTTACTGCAGTTTAAATACTTATCAATCCTTCCCTTATAGTGTGTGGTTATTGTGCTTTGTTCTTGAAAATTATCTCTATCTTGAGGTCGTTACTATATTTTGAAGTATATTAAAGTTTAATTTTTACACTTAAATTTATGATTTGTTTGGAATTTTTGTGTATGAATGAGGTAGAAATCCTATCCTTTTCCATATTCATAAAAATTCCTTCCAATACTCTATTTGAATAGTGCATTATTTCCTGACTCTTGTACTTCATTGTCTGATATATATATCTGTTATATATATATTATCTGATATATATATTATATCTAACTATATATAACAGATATATATATCCAGTAATATATATATTATATATATATATATATATATATATATATATATGATATATATATCCAGTAGCCTTGACTGAAAGAATTGACTTCCATGGCCACTTAGGTTGTTAGCAAAATTCATTTTCTTGAGGGTGCATGACTGAGGAACACAGTTTTTTGATGACTGTTGGGTGGAGTTTACATACATACACTTCCTAGAGATCTTTCTCAGTTCCTTGCCAGTGGACTTTCCCAACATAGTTGCTTCCTGCATTAAGTCAGCAAGGAGGGCCTCTAGACCAAGTCTGCTACCAAGACAGAATCTTAAGTGGCATGACATAATTCATCACCTTTGCCATATCTATTGATTAGAAACAAGTCAGATGTCCTGCACACATTCAAGAGGAGAGGATTAAATAAAGGCATGAACACCAGGGGATTTTAGGGACCAACATAGAGTCTGTCCACCACTGCAGTTTTTGTTGTCACTATAAATGGGATCCATGACTTGGCTCATTTAACAGCCATTCTTTTTAGCATGTGAAGATTGGATGTCTGAAAACTTCATCTTCCTAGAAACTCTTGAAGCTAAAATTCTGGATGTGATTTTTGGATAATTTTCATGACTTTTTAAAGTTATGTTGTATTAACTCACCACAAACCAACACTGCCTTAACCAATACTGAACCACTGCTCCTAGGGGAAATATGGGATTAGGTTTCTGGAGACTCTGGTCACAGTATTTTGTCAACCAATCAATATATAACCGTGTTTTATATGTATTTCTCTTTAAAGACATCTTATTTAATATATATTGGGCTCATTAACATTGAATGCATGGCCTACAGCACTATAACTCATTCTTGAACAAAGCTTATCTAACATGTATTTTTTCCAGAAGGCACATCACAGCCTTCTTGCACTTAGGAACATTAGACAGCACTTCAGCACCATGCATGGTCGGGGGTGGGGGTCATTTTAAACAGCAAAATCACTTATAAAAATGCAAAACAAACCATGGCACTAAATAGACCACAAAAAGGATACTTATTTACAGCATCTGAGCTGAAACAAGAAGGCAGGTCATCTTCTTGTTCAACTTCAGCTGGGAATGTAAGCATTGAATAAACTCAATTTTTGTTTTTGCTTCTCTGCACATGTCTGCAAATGGCTACAAAAGCACTCTGAGTATTGACTTGGTGTTTACAAATAAATGTTAGCAAGTAGATGAATTCACAAATACAGAATTATAAATAATGAGGATCAACTGTATCTATCACAAATCAGATAGAGTCACACAAAAGGCTGATGCCAAAGAGAGTTAAGTAGGAAGATGGAGAATGCTGGGCATACATTCCCTTGGCAGACATATTGTAGGTGACAGATCATGTCATAGTTCGCTTGGTTTTTGAACCAGAAAATCTATGATAACTAACTGTTAACTTCAGTGACAGTTTTCCTATTAAAGCAAAGTTGGAGTGAATCTATAGACTAGGTGTTTCTGAGTTTGCAAGCACAAAATATTCTGTATTAAATCTTAGTTTGGCTAACCCAGCTAAAGTAGATTCTTTTGTTTGCAACCAAACCATGATTGAACATTTCCTTAACAACTGTGTCAAATACTATTTCCATTGTATTCATTGGGGGAGATCATGTGTGGATCAGCTTTCACGGGCTGTCGTCTGACTGTTAAGTCCTGACGTTATGTAGTCCACATGATTACACCCTTGTGCTGCGACCTTTTCAGTAGGACAACACTGATTATGGACAGACAATGAATTTTCCTCTAAGACCTGGAGCCAAACCCTCTGAGAGAAAAATTAAACTGTGATTCTGGCTGGGGTCAGGTGCAGTGGGAGGGGCGGGGAATTTCCACTGTCTCAGGCTGCACCTATGCCACAGGGCCTGTGAGAATTTCTGTTTCCCAAGCTTAGGGCCCAGTATCACTTGGAAGCCCTAAATCCAGTTTGAAAATGTCATTTTAGAAGACAAAGGCATACTGCCAACAGGTATATAATAGATAACTCATTTTATTGGGGTGATAAAAGTTATTCTTACTTGAGAGTAAAAACAACAGCGAATGTGTCAAATGTTTTATTTCTCACATATAGAGATGTAACTTACTCTCACACATTAATCTAATATCTATCATGTTTTTATTGCATTTTTACTTTGTTAGCATTTTCTTCTATAAGTTCTTAGATATACTATATAAGCAATCATATCATTTATGAGTAATAGAGTTGGGACACTTTTTTTTCCCAATTCTTAAATCTTTTAGTTCTTATGATACTAAATAAAAAATGTTGAAGAGAAGTTGTGCAGCAAGTATCCCTCTGATTTGAAATGAAATATTTCTAATGTCTTACCATTGTAGAAGATTGATCACAAAAATAGCAATCAGAACATATAAGTTAAAATCTCTATATTCAGCTAAAATGTTATTGTAGAATAAAGGCAAAATAAGCATACTTTCAGACAAAATAAAACATATATCAACTGTATGTGTTTAATAAAGGAAAAAGTCAAGGATGTATTTTAGAAAGAAAAAATAAAAATTTCTAAAATAAATGTTAAAATGCAAGGGAGAATGTTTAGAAAATAAATTAGTATATCTGTGAGTAAAATAAGTATCAGTAGAATAAAACAACGATAATAATGACTAATTATAGGAATATTAAGCAGGGTAGAATTAAATAATGACATAATGGTTAAGGGAATGATCTAAGCTAAAGCTCTAAGGTCTTTATATGTTTTTGAATAAGAGTAAATATATTAATAATGTTTAGACTCTAAGGTAACTCTACAAAACGAATTTTAAGGGTAATCACTAAAAACTAAAAATAGAATTTATGACACTACCCACTAAAGGGGCAATGGGAAAGGTAAAGACTTGGTTAGTCTGTATGAATTTTGGAAAGGTAAAAAATGGAAAAATAAATCCATGGTAAACAGAAATCAATAGATTTCTGTAAGAAATTCACATCTTGTAAGAAAAAAATCCCAGAATATAAAGACTGAGGTTTTTGTTTGTTACTTGTTTGCTTTGTTTTGTTTTGTAGAATAAGAGAGGATAAATTAGGTACATGCTAACCAAAAAAGGTTGATATAGTTAAATTAACATCTGAAAAATAAAAGCAAAAATATGAATTTAATAAAGATAATGACAACAAAAGGAAATTAAGAACAATCATAAAAGTCCAAGAATAATGTAGCCAACAACTGGTTCATTAAAAGAATAAATAATCATCAAAACTTGGAAAATTAATGAAGACAAAAGAAGATTAAACCATGCTTTATTGGATGTTATAAAGGCAAATAATCACAGATACACAGATACATTATTATATCATCAAATAATGATATAATAGTATGAAAAACATAAATTGGAAAATTTAGACACAATAGACTTTCTGAACAAAGTATACCATAAAAAGTTGACCCTAAGAGAAATAAAACATCACATTAGATCTATAACCATTAAAAAATTAAGTTAGTAAAGTATATACGTCAGCCAAACAAAAAAGCAGTTTAAATGGTCTCATAGGTGGTCTAATATAAATGTTCAAAGAATAAACAATTCCTATCTTCTTCAACCACTACAGAGAATAACAAAAGTGGGATAACTCCCCAACTAATTTTATGAGACTAGAACCTTAATGTTGAAACAGAAAAACAGAACAGGAAAATACTATCATATGTCAATCTCACTCATGAGCATAGTTACAAAATTTGAATACAAATATTAGCACACAGCAACTAGCAATGTAATAAAAAAATACATCATGATGAAGGAAGACAAAGGTGATTCATATTAGACTATCTATGAATACAATTTCCCACACTAACAAATTAAAGTAGAAAAAGCATATGGCCAGCTCAGTTGAAGGTAAATGTTATTTGATATAATTTAGCATCATTTATGATAAAAGCAATTACAAAAAAAATTTTTTTTTGAAACTGAATAGACTGTGATTTATTTGATGAACATACCTACCAACATTGTAGGGTAAACTAATAAGGGGATTGTTACGTGGGAAGAGCTTTTAAACTTAAAAATAAAATTTTAAAAATGATAATTTTTATACAAATTATATGATTACTAACACTATTTTCATTCATCACTTAATAATGAAAAACTTAAAAATAAAGTTTTTAATTTTTAAGTTCAAAATTTATTTTAGACTGTAACCGTACATGCCTGTACTCTCTTAACACGTAGAAAGTCATGATAAACATCAATACCTTCTATGGGAATATTGAATGATTTCTGTATGGATTATAAATGTGTCTTCTGGCCGGGCGCGGTGGCTCAAGCCTGTAATCCCAGCACTTTGGGAGGCCGAGACGGGCGGATCACGAGGTCAGGAGATCGAGACCATCCTGGCTAACACGGTGAAACCCCGTCTCTACTAAAAAAAATACAAAAACTAGCCGGGCGACGTGGCGGGCGCCTGTAGTCCCAGCTACTCGGGAGGCTGAGGCAGGAGAATGGCGTAAACCCGGGAGGCGGAGCTTGCAGTGAGCTGAGAACCGGCCACTGCACTCCAGCCTGGGCGACAGAGCGAGACTCCGCCTCAAAAAAAAAAAAAATAAAATAAATGTGTCTTCTGAGTTTTTTCTGAAGTGTGTTTACTAGATGTGGAAGATGCTATCAGAACCCAGCATGTCCTTTCAGCAATCACCATTCCTGGGCATGCTGACCCTTTGGCTGCTGAGAGTAAGCACGAACAACTCTGGCTTGAAGCTTTCTTTCACCTTTGAACCCTTCCCAATCCAGTAGAACCCTTCTTCTTCAGGGGAAGTCCAGAGATCCCCAGTGGGTGGGGGATGAGGAGGAACAGGTAAAAGAAGATTTCACCCAGGAGAAATCTTCAACCAATACTACTGGAAATTTGTAGATAAATAACCTCAGTTTCTTATCTCCTTAGTTGGAATAACTCTGGGGTATATTCTACACCAGCGGTCCCAACTCCCTGAGCCACTAAGCTTCATCTGTATTTACAGCCATTCCCCATCATTCACATTACTGCCTGAGCTCTGCCTCTTGTTAGATCAGTTGCTGCGTTAGAGTCTCACAGAAGCATTGTATTAGTTCCTTTTCACACAGCTAATAAAGACATACCCAAGACTGGGCAAATTATAAAAGAAAGAGGTTTAAGTGGACTTAAAGTTCCATATGGCTGGGGAAGCCTGACGATCATGGCAGAAGGCAAGGAGAAGCAAGTCACATCTTACGTGGATGGCAGCTGGTAAAGACAAAGAACTTGTGCAAGGGAACTCCTCTTTTTAAAACCATCGGATCTCATGAGACCTATTCACTATCATGGGAACAGCATGGGAAAGACTTGCCTCATGATTCAATTACCTCCCAGTGGGTCCTTCCCACAACACATGGGAATTCATGATGAGATTTAGGTGGGGACACAGCCAAACCATATTATTTCACCCTTTGCCCCTCCCAAATCTCATGTCCTCACATTTCAAAATCATGCCTTCCCAACAGTCCCCCAAAGTCTTAACTCATTCCAGCATTAACTTAAAAGTCCACAGTTCAAAGTCTCATCTGAGACAAGGAAAGTCCCTTCCACCTATGAGCATATAAAATCAAAAGCAGGTTAGTTACTTCCTAGATACAATGGGGGTACTGGCATTGGGTAAACACAGCCATTCCAAATGAGAGAAATTGACCCAAACAAAGGGGCTACAGGCTGCATGCAAGTCCAAAATCCAGCAGGGTAGGCAAATCTTACAAAGTCCCAAAATGATCTCCTTTGACTCCATGTCTCACATTCAGGTCATGCTGATGGAACATGTGGGTTCCCATGGTCTTGGACAGCTCAGCCCCTGTGGCTTTGCAGAGTACATCCTCCCTCCCAGCTGCTTTCATGCACTGGAGTTGAGTGTCTGCAGCTTTTCCAGGTGCACAGTGCAAGCTGTCAGTGAATCTACCATTCTGGGGTCTGGACGACAGTGATTCTCTTCTCACAGCTCCACTAGGTAGTGCCCCAGTAGGGACTCTGTGTGGGGGCTCCAACCCCACATTTCCCTTCTGCACTGCCCTAGCAGAGGTTCTCCAGGAGAGCACTGCCCCTGCAGCAGACTTCTGCCTGGACATCCAGCCATCTCCATACATCTTCTAAAATCCAGGTGGAGTTTCCTAAACCCCAATTCTTGACTTCTGTATATTGCCTCAACTCCAAGTGGAAGCTCTCAAAGCTTGAGGCTTGCACCCTCTGAAGCCATGACCCAAGCTCTACATTGGCTCACTTCAGCCGTGGCTGGAGTGGCTGGGATGCAGGGCACCAAGTCCTAGGCTGCACAAAGCATGGAGACCCTGGGCCCAGCGCATGAAACCACTTTTTCCTCTTTGGCTTCTGGGCCTGTGATGGGAGGGTCTGCCATGAAGTCCTCTGATATGCCCTGGAGACATATTCCCCATTTTCTTTGGGATTAACATTGGGCTCCTCATTACTTATGCAAATTTCTGCAGGCTGCTTGAATTTCTCCTCAGAAAATGGGATTTTCTTTTCTATCACATTGTCAGGCTGCAAATTTTCTCAACTTTTATCCTCTGCTTCCCTTATAGGACTGAATGCCTTTAATAGCACCCAAGTCACCTCTTGAAGGCTTTGCGGCTTAGAAATTTCTTCCACCAGATACCCAAAATCATCTCTCTCAAATTCAGAGTTTCACAAAGTCTCTGGGGAAGGCGCAAAATGCCACCAGTGTCCTTGCTACAACATAACAAGAGTCACTTTTGCTCCAGCTCCCAACAAGTTCCTCATCTCCATCTGAGACCACCTCAGCCTGGACCTTATTGTTCATATCACTATCAGCAATTTTGTCAAAGCCATTCAACAAGTCTCTAGGAAGTTCCAAACTTTCCCTCATTTTCCTGTCTTCTCTTGAGCCCTCCAAACTGTTCCAACCTCTGCCTGTTACCCAGTTACAAAGTCAATTCCACATTTTTGGGTATCTTTCCAGCAGCACCCCAGTCTACTGGTAGCAATTTAATGTATTAGTCCATTTTCAGGCTGCTGATAAAGATATACCTGAGACTGGGCAATTTACAAAAGAAGGAGGTTTAATTGGACTTAAAGTTCCAGGTGAGGTCTCACAATCGTGGTGAAAGGCAAGGAGGAGCAAGTCACATCTTACATGGATGGCAGCTGGCAAAAAGAGAGAACTTGTGCAGGGGAATTTCTCTTTTTAAAACCATCGGATCTCGTGAGACTTATTTACTATCATGAGAACAGCACAGGAAAGGCTTGCCCCCATGATTCAATTACTTCCCACTGGGTCCCTCCCACAACATGTGGGTATTCAAGATGAGATTTGGATGAGGACACAGCCAAACCATATCAAGCGTGTACTCTATTGTGAACTGCACGTGCGAGAGATCTAGGTTGCGTGCTCCTTATGAGAATCTAATGCCTGCTGATCTGTCACTGTTTCCCATCACCCCCAGATTGGACCACCTAGTTGCAGGAAAACAAGTTTAAGGCTCTCACTGATTCTACATCATGGTGAGTTGTATAATTATTTCATTATACATTACAAAGTAATAATAATAGAAATATAGTACACAATAAATTTAATGCACTTGAATCCTCACAAAACCTTCCCTCGCATGCCCAGTGGTCCACAGAACCAAAAATTGTCTTCCATGAAACTGGTTCCTAGTGCCAAAAGGATTGGGGACCACTGTTCTACATGGTTTCCTAGAGTTCACCAGCAGTTTCCCAGAGTTCACCAGCAAAATTAAGCCCTAACTTCCCAGATAAATAACTTGCTTTGTGATTTACTTTTTGTTGATCCCTTTCCATCTCTATCCCACTCTAATCTACCTGTGCATTCTGGGATCACCTCTCAAATAAGCAACTTAAGTTTGTCTTAGGGTAAGTCAAACAAAGACAGTATACTATTTTTGTCCAATAATTACTCCCTGAGAGGGAAAAAAAAATCCCACCATCAAATAAATTTGAGAGATTCAGTATTTGCTTACAGATCTAGAGATGTAAAAAATGGAGTTGGGGGGAAAAACATGACTTTTTTTCTAACCCAGAATTATACAAATTATATGATTACTATTTTCACTCAACACAATATCTCTTTAAAAGAATGTTCTACAGTATCATTTTGTGAAATTGAAAATAGAACTGACAAAAGAAGCTAGCAAATTGTTCATTTGTCATTTATTGAATACCTACTCTAAGACAGGTAGTAGTGATGATTAAGATAGTCTTTACCCTTGCAATCTGGTGGAATTTAATATATTTTTTTCATAATGGGTCTTGAAACAAAAACTTTACATTTCAGGTAGTGTTTGTAACAAAATCAAACAGCTTATATGCATTGATTGTTAACAATATTCTGTCTTATTTCTAATATGTATATTGATTTGTAATCAATAATTTAGCTAATGGAAAGCAAACAGTACCTTATATTTGAATTCTCTACCATTTACTAGAACAATTCCCAGCCCTGAGAGAATACGTTACTTTATAAGATGGGCTAATATTTATTCTGCATTTCTAAAAGGCAATTCTTCAAAAACACTGTCTCCTTAAGCAAGTACATGAAATTAGGAGAGTTATAATAGCAAGTAATCAGATCAGAAATTACGTTTTTCAAGATCCTTCAAATTTTATAACAAGATTTTACTCAAATAGTGTTTATATTAATTTGTATTAACAGAAAAATTTTTCTTTGTAGATAATCTGATTGCTATTGTTTACATGGAAAAATTAAAAATAACTATACATAGTTTCATAATTAGCACCACATATTAAACAACTTAGAAGGGATATTTTAAAAGATGCATAAGCAGTAATCTTCACTGTTTCCACCCACACTTAACAGGTTAACTTTTTAACTCTAATATCCATCTCAGCTTACTTCTTTCTGGTAATAGCAGAAAGGAACACAGTGGAATCACAGACTCCAATGTTATGGTTGTGGTCAGACTGGCCTAGAGTCTTCCATGAATATGAATATATTTTTCCTATATTAATACATAGGAAGAATACTGGAATGAAAGGGAGATGTTGGGAACAAAAGAAATAAAATTTAGATAAAGATGTCAGATCTCTTAGTCTCCTTGCCTGTCTCTACTCCTTAGATAATTCAAATTTCAATCAAACTGAAATAATCCTCCTTCATAAAATTACACATAATTATAAATCCATTATTTCTCCTTCTAATATAATTTTTAAATAATTTTATATAGAACTTTACCTGTGCAGAATTCTTATAGAAGCATGTGTGTATATAATAGCCTCACTAGATTGCAATATCATCGAGGGAAGAAAGCATCGATTTTATTTATTTATTGTACCCAACGTGCTTGATAACATTTGGATACTTACTTTTCCCTTCATTCTTCTGAAATTCTCATTAAAGTATATTAAGGCCTTTTATTCTATCTTTCATACCTCTAAACTACTACGTCATTATGTACTTTATTTTGAATGAATTTTTTAGTATCACTTAGCAATTCTTCAGTTCTTTTGAGGTATTTTGAGAATTTTTGTTTTTGAATTTGGGGTTTCAGGCTAATTTTCCACAGTACAATAGTTTGCTTGTTTTCTCTTCTCATCCAGTCAAACTCATATATGTTTTTATCTTTTTCCATTAAGAACATGACAAGACTGTAACTGAATTTATATTAATCCAGACTCCAAAATTTGGTGTCCATGTGTTCATGTGAATGAATGCGGAGAGGCAAAGCAAATTCTTAGAATAGCTAATGTGCTTATCACAAACTTCAGTAACGTTCTCTGAAGACAGTTTTTGTTTTTTGTTTTTTCCTTAGCTACTTTGCTTGGAATGTTCTTGATCTAGAGAAGAAGTTGACTCTTTCTGTGTAATGAGCCAGATAGTAAATATTTTAGGATTAAAGGGCCAGAAGGTCTCTGTTTCTACTATTCAGTCTTTCCTTTGAGGTGCAAAAACAGTCATTGACAGTACGTAAATGGAATGAGGTTTTCTGTATTCCAATAAAACCTAACAAAAAGAAGCTGGATTTAACCTTTGATCCATAGTTTGCTGAATGCTAATCTAGCATATCCCTGAGATAACAGGAACATTTGTCTCGGATAGACGCTGGAGCACAATGAATATTCACTAAATCGTATTTTGTATTAAAATTATAATTACAATGTATAGTGTAGCTGGTGCCCCAACTGAAGATTTAATTTATAATTGGTCTTGCAATTCTAATGATAGAGATGGTCAGAGAACTTTTGGAAGTATGAATCACCTCCAAGACACAAATAGATTTTTTATTCTTGTGAAGGCATGAGCCTTCTTGAGATTCTTTTTTGGCTGAGGTCAGTAATTGGTCTCTGTCATTAAGAGTAAGAAATGGGAAAACTTCTAGTAGTTATGGGGCCAATGACAATCCAAGTAGCTATCATAAGTCAGTGTGTGTAGAAAGCTCCATTGCCTAAATGGGGAGGGGAGTAAATCCTATTATCTAGAGGAGTGAAAAAGAAAAGAAACTTAACCTCTGAATGGATTCTTAGGGCTGGAAACAGTGATAGTACTTGTGGCTTGAAAATGGCACACCTGAAGTCATCTGCATCCAGAAAATTCAGGGTAACAGGAGTCTTGGGGAGGAATGGTTGTATTGGAAAGTATGAAAAATTAGGTGAGGCACACTGTTTGAATGTGGCCCTGGGGGAGTAGAGTTATCTGCATCTTAGTCCCCTCTTAAAAGATTGTGTTTGCTTGTGCTGAAGGCTAAGCCAGCAAGGCATTGGGTGTCATGGGCCTACAGATTTAGACAGAAATTGGCAATAAGAAGCCAAGGAAATTAAATCAGAGGGAAACATATGAGATATTAGCACTCTATCTTCTTAGATTTGGAAGACAATTCGAGACAAACCAGGTCCTATAAAGAACCAAGGGAGTCGGAAGCCCCAAAACAGAGATACTGTACTTTCTGCTCATCTGATAATGGGAGTTTGAGTGAGTTTTAACTTACTGTTGAGACAGCTAGCGGGGAGGGGGTCCCTTGAAAAACTCCAACCAGACTGCGTACTAGGGTGGAGCCACAGAAGTTCCTGCCATTTGCAGCAGGGGAGGAGGCTGGCCCCTTCCTGTGTGGAAACTGGGATTGGAACAGCTGGGCAGGAAGCACTCTAGCAGGGACTCTGATCTTGCAAGAATCCGTTTTCCCCTTTTTTCTTGGTTTTCACCCAATAAAACCCTGTCTTACTCACCATTCAAATCATCTTCAAGCCCAGATTTTTGTGGCTGTGGGACAAAGAACCCTGTCTTTGTGGAACTAAGGGAAGGTCCTGCAACACTACGAAGAAAAAAAGTTCCTATGTTAGAATCCTGAGTATTTGTAGGGCAATTCATTCTTAGTTACAGTGCAAAAATTTGGTCTCCTCTGTCCTTTTGTTACAATTATATACTGTTGCATAACAAATATCTCAAAACTTGTCATAAACAACCATTTATTAGGCTCATGGGTTCTGTGGGTTAGGAATTTAGACAAAGAACGGCAGGGACTAATTGTCTTTGCTCTCCAGAGCCTGCAGTCTCAGCTGGAAGATTCAAAGGAGGTTGAGGATGACTCATCAGCTGGGGCTAGTATCCTCTGAAGGCTTTTTCACACTCATATGTGTGGTGCTTGATTCTGGCTGTTGGTTAGGATTTTAGCAAGGACACTTACATGTGGCTTCTCTTTATAGCCTGAGCTTCCTCAAAACATAGTAGTAGCTAGTTTCTAAGGGTGAACGTTTCAAGAGAGAAACCCAGGCAAAAGCTATACACATCATCTTTTCTCACCTAGCCTTAGAAGTCACACCATTTGGCCAGGCATGGTGGCTCATGCCTGTAATCCCTGCACTTTGGGAAGCCATGGCAGGTGGATAACGAGGTCAGGAGATCAAGACCATCCTGGTTAACACGGTGAAACCCCGTCTCTACTAAAAATACAAAAAATTAGCCAGGTGTGCTGGCGGGCACCTGTAGTCCCAGCTACTCAGGAGACTGAGGCAGGAGAATGGTGTGAACCTGGGAGGCAGAACTTGCAATGAGCCGGGATGGTGCCACTGCACTCCAGCCTGGGCGACAGAGCGAGACTATGTCTCAAAATAAATAAATAAATAAAAATAATAAATAAGGGGGGCGGAGCAAGATGGCCGAATAGGAACAGCTCCAGTCTCCAACTCCCAGCGCGAGCGACACAGAAGACCGGTGATTTCTGCATTTTCAACTGAGGTACTGGGGTCATCTCTCTAGGGAGTGCCGGACAATCGGTGCTGGTCAGCTGCTGCAGCCTGACCAGCGTGAGCTGAAGCAGGGCGAGGCATTGCCTCACCTGGAAGCGCAAGGGGGAAGGAATCCCTTTTCCTAGCCAGGGGAACTGAGACACACAACACCTGGAAAATCGGGTAACTCCCACCCCAATACTGCGCTTTAAGGAAACAGGCACACCAGGAGAATATATCCCACACCTGGCCGGGAGGGTCCCACGCCCACGGAGCCTCCCTCACTGCTAACACAGCCGTCTGCAGCGGTCTATCCGCAAGGCAGCAGCGAGGCTGGGGGAGGGGCGCCCGCCATTGCTGAGGCTTAAGTAGGTAAACAAAGCCGCTGGGAAGCTCGAACTGGGTGGAGCTCACAGCAGCTCAAGGAAGCCTGCCTGTCTCTGTAGACTCTACCTCTGCGGACAGCGCACAGCTGCAGTCCAACAGGGGAAAGAGCCGGGGCCGGTGCAGAGGCGAACAACTCTGTCTGACAGCTTTGGGGAGAGCCGTGGATCTCCTAACGCGGAGGTTGAGATCTGAGAATGGACAGACTGCCTGCTCAGGTGGGTCCCTGACCCCTGAGTAGCCTAGCTGGGAGACATCCCCCACTAGGGGCAGTCTGACACCCCACACCTCACAGGGTGGAGTCACCCCTGAGAGGAAACTTCCAAAGAAAGAATCAGACAGGTACACTCGCTGTTCAGCAATATTCTATCTTCGGCAACCTCTGCTGCTGATACCCAGGCAAACAGGGTCTGGAGTGGACCTCAAGCAATCTCCAACAGACCAACAGACAGTCCTTCTGACTGTCAGACGGAAAACTATCAAACAGAAAGGACACCTATACCAAAACCCCATCAGTACGTCACCATCATCAAAGAAAAGAGACAGATAAAACCACAAAGATGGGGAAGAAGCAGGGCAGAAAAGCTGGAAATGCAAAAAATAAGAGCGCATCTCCCCCTGCAAAGGAGCGCAGCCCATCGCCAGCAACGGATCAAAGCTGGTCAGAGAATGACTTTGACGAGATGAGAGAAGAAGGCTTCAGTCCATCAAACCTCTCAGAGCTAAAGAAGGAATTACGTACCCAGCGCAAAGAAACTAAAAATCTTGAAAAAAAAGTGGAAGAATTGACAGCTAGACTAATTAATGCAGAGAAGATCTTAAACGAATGACAGAGATGAAAACCATGACACGAGAAATACGTGACAAATGCACAAGCTTCAGTAACCGACTCGATCAACTGGAAGAAAGAGTATCAGCGATTGAGGATCAAATGAATGAAATGAAGCGAGAAGAGAACCAAAAGAAAAAAGAAGAAAAAGAAATGAACAAAGCCTGCAAGAAGTATGGGATTATGTAAAAAGACCAATCTACGTCTGATTGGGGTGCCTGAAAGTGAGGGGGAAAATGGAACCAAGTTGGAAAACACTCTTCAGGATATCATCCAGGAGAACTTCCCCAACCTAGTAGGGCAGGCCAACATTCAAATTCAGGAAATACAGAGAACGCCACAAAGATACTCCTCCAGAAGAGCAACTCCAAGACACATAATTGCCAGATTCACCAAAGTTGAAATGAAGGAAAAAGTCTTAAGGGCAGCCAGAGAGAAAGATCGGGTTACCACAAAGGGAAGCCCATCAGAATAACAGCAGATCTCTCGGCAGAAACTCTACAAGCCAGAAGAGAGTGGGGGCCAATATTCAACGTTCTTAAAGAAAAGAATTTTAAACCCAGAATGTCATATCCAGCCAAACTAAGTTTCATCAGTGAAGGAGAAATAAAATCCTTTACAGATAAGCAAATGCTTAGAGATTTTGTCACCACCAGGCCTGCCTTACAAGAGACCCTGAAGGAAGCACTAAACATGGAAAGGAGCAACCGGTACCAGCCATTGCAAAAACATGCCAAAATGTAAAGACCATCGAGGCTAGGAAGAAACTGCATCAACTAACGAGCAAAATAACCAGTTAATATCATAATGACAGGATCAAGTTCACACATAACAATATTAACCTTAAATGTAAATGGACTAAATGCTCCAATTAAGAGACACAGACTGGCAAACTGGATAAAGAGTCAAGACCCATCAGTCTGCTGTATTCAGGAGACCCATCTCACATGCAGAGACATACATAGGCTCAAAATAAAGGGATGGAGGAAGATCTACCAAGCAAATGGAGAACAAAAAAAAGCTGGGGTTGCAATCCTAGTCTCTGATAAAACAGACTTTAAACCATCAAAGATCAAAAGAGACAAAGAAGGCCATTACATAATGGTAAAGGGATCAATTCAACAGGAAGAGCTAACTCTCCTAAATATCTATGCACCCAATACAGGAGCACCCAGATTCATAAAGCAAGTCCTTAGAGACCTACAAAGAGATTTAGACTCCCATACAATAATAATGGGAGACTTCAACACTCCACTGTCAACATTAGACAGATCAACGAGACAGAAAGTTAACAAGGATATCCAGGAATTGAACTCATCTCTGCACCAAGCGGACCTAATAGACATCTATAGAACTCTCCACCCCAAATCAACAGAATATACATTCTTCTCAGCACCACATCGCACTTATTCCAAAATTGACCACATAATTGGAAGTAAAGCACTCCTCAGCAAATGTAAAAGAACAGAAATTATAACAAACTGTCTCTCAGACCACAGTGCAATCAAACTAGAACTCAGGACTAAGAAACTCAATCAAAACCGCTCAACTACATGGAAACTGAACAACCTGCTCCTGAATGACTACTGGGTATATAACGAAATGAAAGCAGAAATAAAGATGTTCTTTGAAACCAATGAGAACAAAGATACAACATACCAGAATCTCTGGGACACATTTAAAGCAGTGTGTAGAGGGAAATTTATAGCACTAAATGCCCACAAGAGAAAGCAGGAGAGATCTAAAATTGACACTCTAACATCACAATTAAAAGAACTAGAGAGGCAAGAGCAAACACATTCAAAAGCTAGCAGAAGGCAAGAAATAACTAAGATCAGAGCAGAACTGAAGGAGATAGAGACACAAAAAACCCTCCAAAAAATCAATGAATCCAGGAGTTGGTTTTTTGAAAAGATCAACAAAATTGACAGACCGCTAGCTAGACTAATAAAGAAGAAAAGAGAGAGGAATCAAATAGATGCAATAAAAAATGATAAAGGGGATATCACCACCGACCCCACAGAAATACAAACAACCATCAGAGAATACTATAAATGCCTCTACGCAAATCAACTAGAAAATCTAGAAGAAATGGATAATTTCCTGGACACTTACACTCTCCCAAGACTAAACCAGGAAGAAGTTGAATCCCTGAATAGACCAATAGCAGGCTCTGAAATTGAGGCAACAATTAATAGCCTACCCACCAAAAAAAGTCCAGGACCAGATGGATTCACAGCTGAATTCTACCAGAGGTACAGGGATGAGCTGGTACCATTCCTTCTGAAACTATTTCAATCAATAGAAAAAGAGGGAATCCTCCCTAACTCTTTTTATGAGGCCAACATCATCCTGATACCAAAGCCTGGCAGAGACACAACAAAAAAAGAGAATTTTAGACCAATATCCCTGATGAACATCGATGTAAAAATCCTCAATAAAATACTGGCAAACCGGATTCAGCAGCACATCAAAAAGCTTATCCACCATGATCAAGTGGGCTTCATCCCTGGGATGCAAGGCTGGTTCAACATTCGCAAATCAATAAACGTAATCCAGCATATAAACAGAACCAAGGACAAGAACCACATGATTATCTCAATAGATGCAGAAAAGGCTTTTGACAAAATTCAACAGTCCTTTATGCTAAAAACGCTCAATAAATTCGGTATTGATGGAATGTACCTCAAAATAATAAGAGCTATTTATGACAAACCCACAGCTAATATCATACTGAATGGGCAAAACTGGAAAAATTCCCTTTGAAAACTGGCACAAGACAGGGATGCCCTCTCTCACCACTCCTATTCAACATAGTGTTGGAAGTTCTGGCTAGGGCAATCAGGCAAGAGAAAGAAATCAAGGGTATCCAGTTAGGAAAAGAAGAAGTCAAATTGTCCCTGTTTGCAGATGACATGATTGTATATTTAGAAAACCCCATTGTCTCAGCCCAAGTCTCCTTAAGCTGATAAGCAACTTCAGCAAAGTCTCAGGATACAAAATTAATGTGCAAAAATCACAAGCATTCTTATACACCAGTAACAGAGAAGCAGAGAGCCAAATCAGGAATGAACTTCCATTCACAATTGCTTCAAAGAGAATAAAATACCTAGGAATACAGCTTACAAGGGATGTAAAGGACCTCTTCAAGGAGAACTACAAACCACTGCTCAGTGAAATCAAAGAGGACACAAACAAATGGAAGAACATACCATGCTCATGGATAGGAAGAATCAATATCGTGAAAATGGCCATACTGCCCAAGGTAATTTATAGATTCAATGCCATCCCCATCAAGCTACCAATGACTTTCTTCACAGAATTGGAAAAAACGGCTTTAAAGTTCATATGGAACCAAAAAAGAGCCCGCATTGCCAAGACAATCCTAAGTCAAAAGGACAAAGCTGGAGGCGTCACGGTACCTGACTTCAAACTATACTACAAGGCTACAGTAACCAAAACAGCATGGTACTGGTACCACAACAGAGATATAGACCAATGGAACAGAAGAGAGTCCTCAGAAATAATACCACACATCTACAGCCATCTGATCTTTGACAACCTGAGAGAAACAAGAAATGGGGAAAGGATTCCCTATTTAATAAATGGTGCTGGGAAAATTGGCTAGCCATAAGTAGAAAGCTGAAACTGGATCCTTTCCTTACCGCTTATACGAAGATTAATTCAAGATGGATTAGAGACTTAAATGTTAGACCTAATACCATAAAAACCCTAGAAGAAAATCTAGGTAGTACCATTCAGGACATAGGCATGGGCAAGGACTTCATGTCTAAAACACCAAAAGCAACGGCAGCAAAAGCAAAAATTGACACATGGGATCTAATTAAACTAAAGAGCTTTTGCACAGCTAAAGAAACTACCATCAGAGTGAACAGGCAACCTACAGAATGGGAGAAAATTTTTGCAACCTACTCATCTGACAAAGGGCTAATATCCAGAATCTACAAAGAACTCAAACAAATATACAAGAGAAAAACAAACAACCCCATCAAAAAGTGGGGAAAGGATATGAACAGACATTTCTCAAAAGAAGACATCCATACAGCCAACAGACACATGAAAAAATGCTCATCATCACTGGCCATCAGAGAAATGCAAATCAAAACCACAATGAGATACCATCTCACACCAGTTAGAATGGCAATCATTAAGAAGTCAGGAAACAACAGGTGTTGGAGAGGATGTGGAGAAATAGGAACACTTTTACACTGTTGGTGGGATTGTAAACTAGTTCAACCATTATGGAAAACAGTATGGCGATTCCTCAAGGATCTAGAACTAGATGTACCATATGACCCAGCCATCCCACTACTGGGTATATACCCAAAGGATTATAAATTACTCTACTACAGAGACACATGCACACGTATGTTTATTGCGGCACTATTCACAATAGCAAAGACTTGGAATCAACCCAAATGTCCATCAGTGACAGACTGGATTAAGAAAATGTGGCACATATACACCATGGAATACTGTGCAGCCATCAAAAAGGATGAGTTTGCGTCCTTTGTAGGGACATGGATGCAGCTGGAAACCATCATTCTTAGCAAACTATCACAAGAAGAGAAAACCAAACACCACATGTTCTCACTCATAGGTGGGAACTGAACAATGAGATCACTTGGACTCGGGAAGGGGAACATCACACACTGGGGCCTATCATGGGGAGGGGGGAGGAGGGAGGGATTGCATTGGGGAGTTATACATGATATAAACGTCATGCACATGTACCCTAGAACTTAAAGTATAATAAAAAAAAAGAAAAAAAATAATAAATAAAGAAATAATTAGAAAGAAGTCACATCATTCAAATTTCTGAGGAACTCACAAAGACTCAGGTTCACGGTGATGAGAAATAGGCTCCACCTCTTAATGAAAAAGTAGCAAGGTTGGATAAAAAATATTATTGCAGCCATTTTTAGAAATTACAATTTGTGATATCCTTCTTCAACCCCGCCCCAAATCAGGCATTTTAACTAAAAGTGAACTTCTTTTAACGACCTATAGTTAAGTAAACCAAATGCTGAAATATATTAATAACAAAAAATGCAGTTTAGCATGTTCTGCTATTCTGTTCATCAGTTGCAGCATGTGACTTTGGAAATCAATATTTCTGGATAGAACACTTGGTGGTATAAAATAACAGATAACAGATAAATCAGTGCAACAGTTACTTTTTTGAATGCACAAATATTTAAGATAAAATATCACTAATTCAGTAACTTCTACAGTCAATAAAAAGCTAGGATACAACAAAATATAAAATTACAACCATTAATATAATTATTTTTCTATTTTATCATTTGATGTGGGAGAAGTTGATTTTCTTCCTTCACTTTCATATAAGTGGAAATGTAAAAGTCAATTCTCTTCTGTGTAAAGTAACAATATTTATATTAATTTTAAAATTCAGACAATATGTTTTCCCTCAAGTTATAAATTCCAAGATTGCTTGAGATTTCCAGAAAGAATGACAGCATGAGTATACCCCTATCTGACCAAAAAGAACAAGAAGAGCACTTGCAGGGCAGGAAGTGCATCAGTGCCGACACCCTGAGGAAAAGTCCCAATGTAAACATAGAATTTGAAGAACACGTGTTAGACACAGCCTGATTTCAGCCAAATACGAAGACATAAGGAGTCTGCCCATAAACATGGCGAGGGAAGTAGAAACATTTCTTAACTCCAACTCCTGCATAGACGAGCTGGGGTGTTTTATTTTTCAATTTTTCTGAACTTTGTCTCTTTAGCTGATGAAATCTGGGGACACTGTTATAATTAGATTCTGTCCACCCACTGTGTAGATATTAGATATTAGAGAGTCTACTGGTGGTGTGATTAACTTCCCCTTCTTCCTCATACTCCTATTCTTTGTCAAATTAGGGCATGCAAGTAGACTTTGTCTAAATTTAGTTTGTCTCTAATGACAGGATTCATTCTGCCTTTCATGGTACCTAGAGAATGTGTAGCTTTGTTTTCTGTTACAGTAAAACCTTGATTTGCCTGAACCAAAAGAATAGAAAACAAAAGCCAGAATAAGCAAACTCTTCTAGTGAAATAATTAATAAATTCAACTGTTAGAAGAAACTTATTTTAATATTTCTTTACAAATTCTATGAGATGTGATGGCAAATCACTCCAGCCTCTCCTCACAACTTTCTTGTACTTACGGAAACTGTGCTGCGTCATGAAAACAGATGTTCCTGATAAAACAGATGTTCCCAATAAAACATTTTTGGTCATCAAAGGTTGTTATCTCCAGTCAGGTCTATTTATTGTGGTAAGAAAATGCTTAGTACATTATATAGATTTAAGTAAATTAACCAGAACAAACCACTTAATGAGTTTTGTCTTTAACAACTTCCTTTTTGCTTATTAGGATATAATGACTCAGAACTGAAATGACTAAACTCTCACTAATATATATTTATATGTAGTCATCTATGTATAGTCATTTCTCTGTATATACCTAAATATATAGAGAGAAATTGCCTCCATATAGAAAAATAGATATATATATAATTATGTATCTATACAATAGTATAATATCTATGTACATATATCTATATTATTATATAGATATATAATCCCCCGGCACATTCCACAAGTATTTTGGGCAGTTTACAATAAGTGACAGATTTCACAACTTAAAGTGACAAAGTTCATTTTGCTGAATAATAATAACAGCTCATTTATTTAAATATCCTATGTAGAAATTTTCACTATCCAGAAAAAACTTAAAAATGAAAAAAGTCCTGACAAGACACAATAGATGTCACGAAGTTCTGATGACCACAGAAAGTTTACACTCCTAAACTCATACTGCGCATTCCCAGGTGATTCCCTCAAGTCCCACAACTATTTCTATTCATTTATACAGAATTAGAACCACTTTGGTTATAAGACTTTTCCACCCAGCACAAATTAGATGCTATAAGACATATGTTGAGTGGAAAATGGGTACATTTTTAAAAGGAAAGCTCTGATAGGCACAAGATGGCATGATTGATTGTCCGATAGTAGGGCAGGCGACAGGGACTTTTTAAAGAGCCAGAATCAAGGCTACAGAAACATACAACCTCTTGTTTTTCCAGACTCTTGGGGCATTATGGGATTAGAGCTCTAAATAGATTTTACATAAATAAAGGCAGGCTTTAGTGCTTACAGATAAATGTTAGCTATCTGGAAAATTAACTTACTCCACAACCATGTTGGGTAAAATACTATTATTGTTCTTTATTTAACCAAGACTGTACCTGTGGATATTTCAAAAGACTTTACTTTATTCTTCTGCTACTATATTACAAGGCTTTGAAAGTCAGTGATTTGGTTACACTGGATATTTCCTAGAAGGAAATAAAACACATGAAATAAGAATAAGCTTTGGGAAAGCCAGATATCTCTTAGATAATTTATTTCTCTTTTGAAAAAGTTTTAAAAACACAAAGCGCTGGAACTTTCTTCTTTGCCTGGAGTTCCATAACTCTATTTGTGCATTCATATTCAAAAGGTAATCTGTGCATGTTGAATTAGCTTCAAACTGCTAACTGAAAAATCCCCATTGTAAAAAAAAAAAATCAATTTTAGATTTTTATTTAGATTTTAATTTAGATTAATTTAGCCAAGTCTCTTTTAATTACAGAAAATAGATCTAAACTAAAATTATCTCATGTGAAAAGAAGTTTTGTTGGTTGGTATTTTTTTTTTTTAAGTGTAGCAGAGTGAGCTGAAAATCCCTAAGCTTTTCAGACACGCACCAATGTCATAGGAGAAACCTAGCAGTTAGAGAAAAGTCATTCGACAACATGGATTGAAAGCAAAACGGAAAGTTGTTTTATATGATTCAAGACAGGAAAGGTGAATACTCAGCATAAAATGAGCTAGGTTTTACTTTGCAAGAACTAGAGCAAGACGTATTAATAGGAAGAAGATACATTTCTCATGTGCACCATCTGGAGATATTGGGGAGATAATTCGTCCTCATAATGGTAAAGTCATAGGTTTTTAAAATGCTCCTTTAGTATAAAACTAGCTAGTCTAGAGTGGACCATCCCCCTCTCCCCTTCATTATATCCATGAGACTGTCCTTTCTGCCTCCCAAGGAGAGCCAAGGAGAGCCAGTAGGCACTGAGATAGAGCAGTAGTGACCAGGCAGAAGAGAAAAGCCTGAGGGCTCCTGAGGGTGTGAAATCTTCAAGCCTTAAGGTAACTCTGACACAGAGACAATTCAACAGGAAATGGGAATGTTAGAGCATATAAAGTACACAGGGAATTAATTAAAGGAAAGGACCAAGGGAGAGAGTTTTGGGAAACAAGGAGCAAAAAATCAAGGATTAAAGGAGAAAAATAGTTAAATTCTCCATCCTTCTCCCTAACCCCCACCAGAAAACCCATATAGCCAGTATGACTAGAACAGTTACCCAGATTTCTTCAGCAAAGTCAGGCAAGGTGATATCCAACCAGGTAAGATTATCCCTCCCTTCCATGGACAATGGACACTGACCTCACCTCACTGATGGTCTTGAACCATCTACTCTTAGATGATCCAGGTAGGGAAAAAATACGGTGAACCATCTTTCACCCCAACCCCTCTCTTCTCAAAGAGTATAGAACTACCTTGGAGGATAATTCTCTTTGCAGCTGAAATAGACTACTACACAGGGGTATATTAAGGTATATATTTAATCAGATTCTCCAGAATAACTGCAATATGTGCGCAGTCGGTGAGCCTTGAATTTTTATTTCTTTCACCTCTAACCTGAGTCAGGAGTTAGGAGAATAATGGAAGAATTTTTCTTGTTGATTTTTTTTTTTTTTTTACAATGGGGATTTTTCAGTTAGCAGTTTGAAGCTAATTCAACATGCACAGATTACCTTTTGAATATGAATGCACAAATAGAGTTATGGAACTCCAGGCAAAGAAGAAAGTTCCAGCGCTTTGTGTTTTTAAAACTTTTTCAAAAGAGAAATAAATTATCTAAGAGATATCTGGCTTTCCCAATTAGCAACAAGTGAACCAGTTAGCTGCTCAAAGCTCACAAGTTTCTCTCCTCCCCTCTCACCTTTCCTTTCTTCTCCCTCCCTTTTCTCCTTCCCATATAATTTTGATACGGTTATCAAAATGATGCTTTTTAAAATCATTATAACCATATCACTAGCTGACCTTATTCTGACTTCTTGTATCCCAAGCACCTTTCTCATGACAGGGATTTCTGCTTAGCTTACTTTCAGGAAAGAATGTATGCTGGTCAGGCAATGTGGGCATTCACTCTTCCCAGCAGTTATAATTGTTATTGCAAATTTATAAATTACTACTTTAGTTTATATTCTTTAGACTTTTGAGAGTTGGCGAATGTGAGTCATTGTGTCTGAATCTGATCAGTCTGATGCTCTGAATCTGATGCATTGATAAAATCAAATTCTGGAGTTGAAAGAGTGAGGGGTTGACCTTAGATTGTTGTGAATTAATCATAGTAAATGCTGTTTTCCAAGGGAGGCCTCAATCCATTTCTTCTTCTTCTTCTTCTTCTTTCTTCCTTCTTCTTCTTCTTTCTTCTTTCTTCCTTCTTCTTTCTTCTTTCTTCTTTTTTTTGAGACAGGGTCTTGCTCTGTCACCCAGGCTGGAGTGAAATGAAATGAAATGGTGCAATCATAGCTCAAGGTATCCTCAAACTCTGGGGTTCAAGCAATCCTCCTGCATCAGCCTCCAGAGCAGCTAGAACTACAGGTGCATGCCACCATGCCTATCCAATTTTCCTTTTTTTTTTTTTGTAAAGATGGGATCTTGCTTTGTTGCCTGGGCTGGTCTCCTGCGTCAACCTCCCAAAGCAGTGGGATTACAAACATGAACCATTGTGTCTGGCCCCAGTCCACTTACTGAACTCAGCTCCAGAGCAGGCTGTTCACACTCCTGATAAGGACTTATTTAATGTTATCTTACATTGGAATCAATTGCTTATATGCCTATCTTCTTTCCTTGTTAGACTGTAAACTCTCTGAAGGCAGGGACTGTATATTGGTCTCTGTATTTGCAATAGTACATGTACTACACCTGCTACTCAGAAGGCATGCAATAAACAAATGTTTTCTGTGTTTGGCAGGTGGTGCCTGGTTGTTTTTGAAGGTTTGTTTTTTAAATGAAGTATAATTTTTTTTCTTCAAATATTGTGTAGGGTATTCTATCATAGTATCACTAGAATAGCATATGGCAGCAACTTTTGGATAAAAGTCTTTCAGAGGCAAAATTACCCTCACAGGGTTTTCCTGAAACTTTCAGTAAGCTTTCAAAATTTAACAGATGTCTTTGATGTGCTTCCAATAGGTTGTAATAATTTAAATGTGGAAATTGGAAACAGGGACTATTTCCATGTATTTAGTTTTGTTTTCAAAACTCTTTTTATAAAATATTGAGTAAATAGAAAATCTTTATAAATGAAGATTAATAATAAAATGAACATCTGAGTACCCAGTACTGCGTTTAAAAAATGGCATATTATCATTAGCTTTGAGATCCTGTGTGTCTCTTCACAATTTTATCGCCTTCTTTTTTCTACGAAGGACCCAGTATCCTGAATCACATTGTTTCATTTGAAAGCAAAAATAAAGACAAAATCCAAACATTCTTGATGCTTATGAATGTTCTTGGCCAACCTGAGAAGTTGAAATTGATTTATGATCAGTTTTATGACTATTGTGCGTTTTGAGAGAAACAATTAGAAATCACAATTTCATGGGATTTTTTTAGGATTCGTCCCAAAACATGGTGACTAAAAGAGACTCTGGAATCTCTACAGGTGACTTGTTATCTTATGCAGGAGGCAGTATGTGAGCAAAATAAAGGAAGGCTAGGCATAGGCTTAAGAAACTCAGATTGGCCGGGCACGGTGGCTCAAGCCTGTAATCCCAGCACTTTGGGAGGCCGAGACGGGCGGATCACAAGGTCAGGAGATCGAGACCATCCTGGCGAACACAGTGAAACCCCGTCTCTACTAAAAATACAAAAAACTAGCCGGGCGACAAGGCGGGCGCCTGTAGTCCCAGCTACTCGGGACGCTGAGGCAGGAGAAGGGCGTAAACCCGGGAGGCGGAGCTTGCAGTGAGCTGAGATCGGCCACTGCACTCCAGCCTGGGCGACAGAGCAAGACTCCGCCTCAAAAAAAGAAGAAACTCAGATTCTGGGATTTATTAGATTTACATCAAGTAAAGTAATTCATGGGATCAATGTGGGGGAATAACTATCAGGACACAAGTTAGGAATGTATTTTCCCTGAACTGGTATTACATGTATAACTCTTTTTGTTGTTGTTGTTGTTGTTGTTGTTTGAGACAGAGTCTCATTCTGTGGCACAGGGTGGAGTGCAGCGACATGATCTTGGTTCACTGCAACGTCTGCCTCCCAGGTTCAAGTGTTTCTCATGCCTCAGCCTCCTGAGTAGCTGGGATTACAGGCACATGCCACCACACTCGGCTAAATTTTTTTTGTTTTGTTTTGAGATGGGGTCTCACTTTGTCGCCCAGGCCAGATTGCAGTGGCGCAATCTCGGCTCACTGCAACCTCTGCCTCCCAGGTTCAAGTAATTCTCCTGCCTCAGCCTCCCGAGTAGCTGGGATTACAGGCGCGTGCCACCACGCCAGGCTAATTGTTGTATTTTTGGTAGAAATGGGGTTTCGCCATGTTGGCCAGGCTGGTCTTGAACTCCTGGCCTCAAGTGATCCACCCATGCTGGCCTCCCAAAGTGCTGGGATTACAGGCATGAGCCACCACACCCAGCCTATATTTTATATTTT
Organism: Trachypithecus francoisi; assembly: GCF_009764315.1. Classification (NCBI taxonomy): domain Eukaryota; kingdom Metazoa; phylum Chordata; class Mammalia; order Primates; family Cercopithecidae; genus Trachypithecus; species Trachypithecus francoisi. The sequence continues at coordinate 77,932,510 of NW_022681469.1, read as the reverse complement.
TAGTAGAGATAGGGTTTTGCCATGTTGGCCAGGCTGGTCTTGAACTCCTGAACTCAAGTGATCTGCCTGCCTAGGCCTCCCAAAGTGCTGGTATTACAGGCATGAGCCACCACGCCGGCCTATATATGTAACTCTTATTAGCAGATTCTTCCGAGTATCCTGTTAGGTGAAAAACATCAGTAAATAATGGCTCTAGTTCTGTATGGGTTTTTGGATACCCCTGTTGTAGGAAATAGAAAAACTCTTCTAAAACCTAATGTATGTCAATTGGTTCTATTATTTATTGCAAGATACAAAATGTGTTTAGTTTTTTGAAAAAAATAAAAAGTAATGCTTTTCCTTTAAAAATGAACATTAATTCGTTAATTAACATCATTATTTTTAATGGATTATTAGGGTGTGCATGCAATAATCTTAAATCCTGGCCCAAGGGATAGCAATCCACACCAGTAGGTTGGTAGGGAAAAGCACATTACAGTAATAGATTTCAGTAACCTTCAAAAGGGAGCTTTTTAATGGTTCTGTGGCCCATTATAGTGTTATTTTGAAAATACAGTAATGGAAATACATGAAGCCGAAGATTGTGGTTAGATACATTAGGCTTCTTGAAAAAAGCCACTAGTCAGTAAAAAAGTATCTCAATCCGAGTTTGCTACCTTCTATGTTATGCCCCAGAAATTAAATAAAATTGGTTTAAGACTTTGAAGCAGCAAAGTCTGTTGCACTTCAAAGAACACTTTGGGGGGAATTGATGGCTTGTTACTAATGCATTTACATAGCACCTAGAAAAATTTCAAGAATAGTGAAACCTACATTGGGAGAGAAAAGGTCTCAGAAGCACATGCCAGGTGAAGTGGTGCCTGGGATCAGAATATGCTCTCTAGAGCTGCTCTTATTAACTCAGAAACTAGAGGTGATGAATTGGTGACATTTTAAGCAAATTGAATTTCATAACTTATGGATTCATGGACTTGCAGCAGGGATTTTATCTGTGTTATTCCTTTGATTTGTAAGACCTCTGGACTATAATTGTCCTTTACCCCGCATATTACTCATTATTAAAAATGATGTGTGCCTGTAGCAATAAAAGGGACTGTACAATGGGAAGTGACACTTATGAAATCATGCTTGGATTAAATTTAACTTCCTGAAGTCCAGAAGCATCTTATCTATGGAAAGTGACATCTGCCTGATGTTTTCTTTGAGATAGGTATGGGAAGTACTGATTTATACACTTGAACTTACTCTCAACTTATTTTCACTTGTCACATGACAAGTACCAGGAATGAAAAGATTAATGCCTATAGTTGTAAAACTGTAGCTGAAATTTGACTCTTTTGAGTCAATGTTCCAAGACAGCACTATTTTTTCCCTTGTAAAATAAAGTAAGAACTTTTCACTCTTCAACTTTTTTGGGCCCTAAGAAAATAACTTCCAGTTTCTGGCTCCTGTAGGCCCCACTCCAGTTTGTATAACCCATTTTTCATCTCTCAAATAAGTTCCCAGGAAACAAATACCTTGATTTTTTTTTTAATTTAGCAGGAAGACTATATCAGTAATTTTTTAAAGGCAAGCTTGTTCATCTCATTTCCTGTTTAACTCCCTTCAATGACTTCCTATTGGCATTAGGATAAGAAGCAGAATCCTTAATGTGTCCTCTAAGACTGGACAGTGTCTGGCACTTGCCAGTCTCTCTAGTCTCATTGCTTGTTAAACATTGACCTTTATGGATCCTGGAAAGCCAAATTCTCTTGCCTTGGGGCTTTCACCTATGTTATCTGTTGAGAAGCCTAGACCCGAAGATTGTCTATCACATTGTAAGAAGGAAATATAGGCAATTTTCACTGAATTCAAGAAACATACTGGAAGGAAAAATTAAAATGAGGAATACAAAACTACAGAATATGAATGTTTTGGCAACTACCAGAGTGAGATGAGCCAGGTCAATAGCTGGTGCTCTGCCAAATGGAGCAGAGTCAGCTTACACTGAACAGCTGAGATACCACGTCTGCTTGCCCTGGGATATAGGCCCTTTCCTTCTCCAAGTGATATTTACATTGGAAAAGTCATATGGAAATGGGGAAAACAGAAATTGAACAACAAACTTGTGAAACTGAAACACAACTTCAAAACTGCAAGATTGCCGGGCGCGGTGGCTCACGCCTGTAATCCCAGCACTTTGGGAGGCCGAGACGGGCGGATCACGAGGTCAGGAGATCGAGACCATCCTGGCTAACACAGTGAAACCCCATCTCTACTAAAAATACAAAAAAATTAGCCGGGCGTAGCGGCGGGCGCCTGTAGTCCCAGCTACTCGGGAGGCTGAGGCAGGAGAATGGCGGGAACCCGGGAGGAGGAGCTTGCAGTGAGCCGAGATCGCGCCACTGCACTCCAGCCTGGGGGCAGAGCGAGACTCCGTCTCCAAAAAAAAAAAACTGCAAGATTTCTTATTGATGTGGTGGTAACTGATGAATAAACCAGTCACTCGGGTATCCATGTTGCCTGACTGGTTCCAATGGTGGTGGTGCTGCTGGTAGATGGGAACGTCACGAATGGAAAATAGTACAACTTGCTAATCTAATAATGTAACTTTTGATTAGATTGGATTTTTAGCCCTGTGACAAGTATATTGCTGTGATTAAGGGGTTGGGTAGGTAGGAGAAGGGAAAACACATCTTCAGCTTGTGTATACTTTCTCCATACTTCACCTGGCCAACCCAAGCTCCTTCTCCAGACTAATGCACTCCTTTCTTCTCAATCAAATTCTTTCTCAGCCACTTATTTTTCTTAGTAATAGACCTAGAGTCTTCACTTTCTTGGAACTTATCACAGTTTTACTAGAGTGTTTATTTGTGCACTGTCTGTCTTCTTTACTGTAGGAAGTAAGTCCATGAAAGCCAGAATCAAATGAATTACTTGCCACAGAATCTACAGCATTTAGTAAATGCCAGTCATACAGTAAATGTTCAATAATGAATACACAGATTCTGGTTATATCAGTTAAAAGGTTTTATTTACAAATGATGGAGAAACTCAACTCAAACTGTTTTAAGCAAAAAGAGAATTCATTGGCTTACACAAATAAAAACTCAGAGGTGATGCTGGCTTTGGGCACATTTGACCAGAGGTTCAGGTGACATCACCAAGAGCCGAGTTTATCTGTGTCTGTCTGCTCTACTTTCTGCAGTCTTGCTTTCATCCACCAAGTGATCACCACCTGCTCTTCCAGGTTATCACTGTTCTATTGGTTTATATGTATGATTTTGTGTCAGTACCATGCTGTTTTGATCATTACAGCTTTGTAGTAGATTCTGAGATCAGATAGTGTGATGCCTCCAGCCTTGTTCCTTTTGCTCAGGATTGCTTTGGATATTTGAGGCTTTTATGTGGTTCCATATAAATGTTAGAATTATTTTTAAGCCTTTGAAAAAATTTCATTGAAATTTAATAGGAATTGCATTTAATCTGTAGATTCCTTTGACATTTTTACAATGTTATTTCTTCTATTCCATGAACACATATTACCTTTCCATTTATTTGTGTCTTTATCAATTTTTCTCATCAATGTTTTATAGTTTTTGGTTTATAAATCTTCTATCTCCTTGGTTAAATTTACTCCTTTTTTTCTGATGCCATTGTAAATGGAATTGCTTTCTTGACTTCTTTTTTGGGCAGTTCATTGTTAGTGTATAGACACGCTACTAAGTGGTGTATGTTGAGTGCTGAGCCATTTGTCTACTAACCTATAAAATGCTCTGATCATTCTAGAACTGGGTCTTCCCTTGCTCTTGTTCGTGCCCTTAAAAGCTGAATGCTTGGTATTAACTAATATAGAAATAAGGATTTTAAGCCTAAATCTGAGGTTCAAGCTTGGGTAAACAAACAATTATGTTTCACGGTGATCGTTGATGAGACATCTTTGGAAGAAAATAATTTGATTACTAGTTTTACAATGATAAGCAACAGACAGGTCTGACATTTGTAAGTCTTGGTGCCCTCTAGTGCGTATTAACAAAGAGCACCTTAGGAGAGTGGCTGGCAAAAGTCTTATTTAGTACTCTTCATGTTTCATTTCTTGTTATCATGAATTATTTCTTCTCTATAATGTTGATTGACTAGTGTTTAATCGTGTAGGAATGTAACCTTGAGCCAGGAGGCTTGCGATGAACACAAGTTTTGCAAAGATATTTGTTATTATAAATTGCATTTACTGGCAAAATATATAGACCACGCTTATTATAGGTAAATAAATTTGTTTACATAAGCTGAAAATAAACCACCTGCATTAATTAATCTCCAACTCTGTCAAAGAACTCACTTGTTTTCTGTAAGCTGATTAACCCGGTACTCTATAAAGGTCATGTATTTACCTGTTAGGAGGACGTTTGTAAACACTTGTGGTGTGGGTTTCTTGAGGACTGCTTGAGATAAAGGGCCTGCAGCAGATTCTATTGTAAATATGACATGACTGCTAATTCCCTACCTATTTGTCTATCTCTATCTCTAAATAGTTCCTATATGCTATTTCCTATCACTGTGCTTTACTACCTATTGGAACCATAGTTGTTTCTTACAACTTCCTGTTGCTTTACGCATTATCCCTTTCTGAAGGACTCTCTATCCTGCCTGCTGAGCTGCACGTTCTCCCTGCTCTACCACTGAGTCTCTTCCTCTGGGTGCACATCCAGCCCCCTATCCCAGCCTCTCCCAGTCTTTTGTCTCACCACTGTCACATGTGAAGTAAAAAATGTTATATTTCTCTTTCTAAAAAATTCAAATTTTAATGTAAATTAAGCTGCCTTTCATAGCTGTGTGATAACCTAAATTAAGCTGCCTTTTGTAGCTGTGTGGTTCTTAACTTTTGATAGGTCAAAAGAAATTGAATTGAGAGGCTGCTCGGTTGAAACAAACATTTTTATATGTCCTTCTGCAGGGACTGACAACCTCTAGACCATTTGTTCTCAGATTTCTGAGGGCACAAGTTTACCTGAGGATTTACTAAAATCCTAGGCTCTCTCCACAGACGGAAGTAGGTCTTATGTGGAATGTGAGAGCTTTCCTACATATAAACTTTCCTTGTTATTTTGTTGCAAGTGGCCTGGGGTCTGCCCTTTGAGATGTATTACTATGATGAAATAGAGAAATCCACAAAGGCTCTTTCTAATGCTTAAGGCAGAAAAATATGTGATTTGGACTTTCTCCCTTTTTGTTTGATTGAAAGACTGATCAAAGGGGAGAAAAGCATATTCTCAGAGAGACAGCAGACATTGTTTTGGTGTTTCATATGGACTGGTGTACCATGCAGGTGTTTTGTTATTGAGTAAGGAAAACTCTCAGTTGGCTTATCACCTGATTGGATTGTCCTGAGATTGGATGATACAGTCTCATTGTCCTTATTAGGAAACAAAGATTTTAATTCCCTGTTCACATCATTATTTTTCTGGTAGAACTTGGCTTGGTACTCAATAAAAAAAAAGTCTTAAAAAGAAAACTTTAGCTCTAATTTCAAATCATTCTTTGAGGTTTCTTGAATGTATTCCAACTTGCTGACTACAAAAATGGTAGTTGGGAACATACCATTGTCCATCCTTCCTTCCTTCCTTCCATCCATCCATCATCCATCCATGCATCCATCCATCCATCTATTCATCTATCCATACATCCATCCATCATTCACATACTTATTAAACATCTATTTTGTGCCAAACCCTGTACTAGATAGACATGGAGAAATAGCCATGAACAAAAATGACAGTGTAATTTTGATGAGCACAAGTGAGAAAAAACAGAAAGTATTCCAAAAGTAGGATCTAATTGAAAAGGTGGGTGTGGAGTGGCGGCATGAAAATTGGGGAATACTTTTGAAAGATTCCCTGATGAAATGATATTTAAGCTCTGATCTTGAGGATGAATAGGGATTAGGCTAACAAAAAGGGGGAAATCTCCTGTGTGCATGATGTGGGAAAAAGCCAGGCCTGTTCAAGGACCAGAGTGAAGAAAGTCACTGAGGGAATTAGGAGTGAGTCAACAGATGGGCCAGGAGTGGCAGAGAGAGAGAGCTCGCCAGAAACAGTGCACTATGGCAACACTCACGTGCAGTGAAATACCACTGAGTGGCTCAAGGTGAAGAATGAGGATGGTGTTTTCTTTCAAAAAGGACAGATAAGCTGCTGTATGGAGAATGGATTGGCAGAAAAAAAGAAGCAAAAATGAATGCTGGAGATGAGTTAGAAATCCACTGCAGTAGTCCAGGAGAGTGGTGGTTGTGGATGATTCTATGATAATGATAGTGGAATTGTAGAGAGTAGATCTGAGATATAATTTGGAACTTGGTGGTATATTCTTAGACATGGAGACAAAAGTCAATGAGGTGTGACAGAGTTCTCCAGGTTACTGGCTAAAGCATCTGAGTGGAGGGCTATGCATTTTACAGAGGTCAGAGATACCAATGGGAGAGAAATGTTTGGGAAGGGAACTCACATTTAACTCCTATTGAGAGTGGGTCATCCAAGTGGAGCTGTCAAGTAAGTGGAGCTCTACAAGTAAGCTGTCATGTAGAAATCCAGAACAGAGTCATGCTTACAGATGCAAATTTGGGAGTTGTCTATATGTGATTATATGATTATATATAATTACTATATATGACTATATGATTACTGAAGTCATGGGATTGATGGATTCACCTTGGAAAGTGAATAGAGATGGGGAAGGCATTAGATATGTTGCTAAGAAGGGGAGATCCAGAGAACACAGTGAGAGACTGCCTCTGAGAGGAGAAGGACACGTTTACTAATATAAAAAAGGAAAGAGAAAGAGATGGATGAAGATGCAGGTAAACTTAGATGAGGGTTATTGTTTCCTCCCCCATAGAAAGTTAAGAGCTAACTTCTCTATGGAGTTAGCAGCAAGGTTATCAGCTAAGAGTAAGAAAGATGGAAGTGAGACTGGAGGTTTGGGGAGGGAAGAGAGGGTTAAAAAGCAGCATTTTTTAAAACATCAAATATGCTGTTGCTTCACTGCCTAGAATGCATGCCTTCAATGACACTTCAAGCACTACATTTTAGGCTGCTAAGGGAGAATTGTCTATTTGGAGTGTGCATACAATTCTGTTCTTGCTGAACACACCTGCCCTGAGAAAGTGGCCTTTGACTTTAGACCAAGCAAGAAGTAGTCCCTGCAAAAAACCCAGTGACGGCTTTGAAGTAGGCAACAGGATAACCCCATCTTTGCTGACCTTAATGGTTGAATTTCTATTTCAATCATGGCCTGTGGAGAAATCTATAAAAGACTTACCTCTGGTGTAAAATTTTACCAAAACCTGTTGTTAATGATACTTAAGTACTTCATGGTTTGGTTCTCTCAGAATCTTGTATCAAGCTGAAGAGTTTTCTAGTGAAACCTTTGATGGTCATGTTTAACAGCTGCTCATAATGTCATGCTGTGAATTGATTTAAAGCCAAACCCTATAAGTGGGATTAATGTCCCTCTCTCTGTTTTTCCATTCCTAGCACATATTTAACCACATTATCTTCTTCTTTCTTGATTTTATTTACTCATTAGCCGTGTTGTAATGAAGATTCCACAGTAACTAATTATTCGAACTCACAAGGAGGTTGAGATACGTCAGTGCTGGCATAAGGCTATAGTGCAAAACAGCTTTCTCTTCTCTCTCAAGCTGCCATCACGGAGGTACAAAATTACAACCTGCCATTTAAATTCCCCTAAAGGTTTGTAGAATAAAACACCACAGAAGAGGCTATGGGGAGAGTAATACTGATCGTTTAGTGCTATGAGCTCTGTAACCGTTCTGAAGAGATAGAACAGAATTTAATTTACTGAAAGTGAATTCACGGAAAACTACTCAGGGTTGGTGCACATGCCTGTTTTTTCTTTTATGTTTCTACATAGTTATTTTTCACTTCCACAATTCACCTTTCTCCAACTTGCTGTAAGAGAGAAAACCTTAATTTTTGTGATATTTTTCTTCTTCTAGTATAACTTCCTTTTCTTTACTGTAAAGTCCCCAAATTACCCTAATCTTTCTGTTTTCCAAAAAACTACAATGTTTGCTTCTCTTAATATCTTTAGATCTTATATTTTGTTATTCTCTCTGGGCACACAGCACTCCTTCCTTCCTTCTCTTTTCACCCCTTTTTACTCTTTACCCGGTGTTTAGTATTCACCAAAATCTCTTCCCAGTATTTTCACTGAGATCATGGTTCCCCCAAAGAAGAAAAGCATCTTAGTGCAATGAATATGCATTAGCTTACTTAATATGTTAAAATATTAAGAGTATTTGCTTTGTAAAAGATAACCACATTAAAAGGAACTCACAGCAATAAATACTGGTGGAATTTCATGTATTTTGGCCCTTGAATTTGGATCATGGGTTCTTTTAGGACTGCCTGCACTGCCCACATTCAAAGTTAAAATTGGCCACATTCAAAGGCTTGGTTTCTGTTTTCTTTCTTTCGTTTTTTCTTTTCTTTTTTTTTTTCCCCCTCACACTACCTAGTCTAAGATCCTGTTTTCTTAAACACTTGGTGGGTAATCTATATGAGTTCTTGACCATGTGTCCTTTTCCCCAGGGGCACACCCTCTGACCCTTGCCTAGTGTAGGCTCCCCATGGAGAGTAGAAGGAATGCTGAAAGCCTGACAGTACTGTTTTGGTCCTGACACCCATGGCTACCATGCAACATCTATCAGCCTCATATTGTTTACCTTTTTATGGGGATGACACCTACTGACCTTTTCACAGGCAGTTGTGGACTCCTATGGCACTCTTTCGAAATTTAGCAAACCCTGTTACAACCTTTTTCTTTTTTAAAGAATGTGGCTGTCTTTACTCCTTGATGAAAAGTTTAAGAACTGTTTTGTTTTCATCTTTTTATATACATTTTCTTCCAGTGTCTAGTACAGAGTAAGCACATTGTAAGGGCTCAAAACAATCTTTTAAAATAAATTCAATTCAATAACATTCAAGGAGATCTACATGTAAAGCCTTTTTCTAGGTGTAATGGGGATGCCAAAATGAATAAGAACTTAAAAGCTATATGAGAGACAGGAAGACAGCTAAGTGCACAGGTCAGAGAACAAAAGTGAGATCATGGAGATACTGAAGAACCATTTGAGGAAAGATTGATCACAATGGGAGAAATCTGGGAGGTGTTCTTCAAGAAGGTGCATTTCAACTAGTCTTGAAAGATGGGAAGAATTTGGGCATGGAGAAGCTCCTAAGCAGGGGAGGAAGAGCTTCTCTGCCCACTGCTATGCAGAGGAAAAAGTCAAGTGGGATTGGACTGATTTCTAACACATAATACTCTTAGCAGAAAGCTTGAAAATTTGTCATTCATAATTAATAGAATAAGTGTCAGAAGTTCCTCTTTGATCAGATTTCAGAGTTCAAGCAAAGAGCTAATAAATAATTCATTGTCCCTAAGTGTTATCTTTATCTGCAAATTTTCCCTAGATTTTGTATACACACAATGGAACAATAACCATTTCCTTCTTTTAATAATTTCATAAGGGAGATAGACAGGTTGGGATGATCTTTCTGCTCAGAATAAGTGAAAGAAATGTATAATTTGCTTATACATAATTTGGCTCATTATTTTTAAAAACGCAGAGTTCTTTATGGGCATAAGATGTCAAATTGTGCCCAAGAGGCCAACGTCCCTGGGTCTTCTTTATCCATGATGGAATTACGATTCTTGGTAGTAAGCGTTCAAGAAGACTTACTCCATCTTCTGTCCTGTCTTCTCTCCTGGGCCTGAGCCAACTCACACCCTAAGCTGGGGTTCTGGGAGTCATGCAGAGAAGTATCCGTGAGACCTTCATGAAGCTATCAGGATGTTCTCCAAACACTCAGCAGTGCACAGGTTTGGTGCATTTGGCACTAGGCCATCATGAAGACAATAGGCGTGTTTCAGATAGCTCAATCTTCCTCTCTTTCAGTCCTTCCTCTAGTAAAACACCTTCAAGAGTCAAGTTTCCATTCTCAGATTCCACAACTTGCCCTTCACCTTTGGATTGGAGAATGATTTTGCTGTTTTCTTTGACACAGATTGATTATAACAATGCTTTAGACTATAAAGGCTGCAGGATAAGAGATGCTACAGTATGGGAGAAAGTCTTGAAGTTTAAACTGTCAAATAGCAGATCTCTAAAGTGAGAATCCTCAAAAGGAGATTATAAATAGAATATGGATCACAGATAGTGATGTTAGAAGAAGGGAAACTTTCTAATTCAGGTTGGAGTAATGGAAAGCATGAATACCCTTTCTAGCAGATGCCACGGTGCCCTGCCTAGATTCCTTTGGGTCCATCCTCCAGCTTCCCCATTTGTTGCTGCTAGTAACTCACTCCTATGACCTTCAGAGGGTTGCCCTGGGGCAGTGGAGTCAGCATGGAGAGCTGGAAGAGTGTGGAAGAGTCCTTTGCTGTTCCTTCTGGGCATCTTCCAGCCAGTGACTAAGTGGTGTGGGAGGACCAAAACTCTGTTCCTTTACCTCTAGATGGAGACATTTTGAAGGATAATTTTTACTCTAGAGCTTCCTGCAGGAACAGGCTGAGCCTGGGTCTTCCATGAGACATACCCTTGCTTGCCTTGGCCCCCTTCCCAATCCTGTTTCTTCTACCCCTTACTCTTCTGATAGCACATCCTTAATAAATAATTTGTATCTAAATCCTGGGGTGAGGGTCTGCTTAAGGGAGAACCGGATCTAAGATAGCATTATCACACAAACTAGGATGAAACATTCCCCTCATTTTGGAGTGCAAGAAGGAGAAAGAAGAGTTGTTTCATTGTTAGCAAGATAGACTGTTCTGAAATACAGAATTATAACTCTGCTTCTGTCTGCTACTCTATGAGAATAAATCAAAAGAGTGATAGTAATACTACCAAATAGATATAAACGCATAGGAATTATTGGTCACAATGTTTTTGAAGCAAGATTGCAGAGGACAAATATATTCTGCTTCTCATCTTATTGATTAAGTACTACATTCATTTTTTTTCCAGATTACTTTACATTGAAAACAAATGTGCTTGGGGAGATAAAAGATGGCCTTTCTCCTCTAGTGAATAACATAAATATAACTTCTGCTGATTTTTGACAGGATAATCTCTCTATATCCTGACAATAATCCATTTAAAATTGGTCTGTGTGGCTGCTCCTGTTTCCCACATAACCAAGACAATAACCACCCTAGTAACTGTAGTTGCTACCTTTGCTTCTTGGTGGTTTATGGAGAGATCAGGTAAAAGGCCAAATACAGGTAAACTGACAGCTCACTGTCAGGAACAAGGAAAAGAGAAAAATGATTCAGGAGTCAAAATGTCACGACTGAAACTGAATTAGTCTTAAGGAATTGTATCTAGAATGATCATCACCTAATAGGGTACTGGGGAATACAAAAAAGGCAGAAGACTTGGTGTCAGGTCTTCACAATGGGCACTGAACTGCACACATTTCCTCATTCTAGATGCCTTTGTCATCCTTTCTTAACATCTCTTCTTACATTCAGGATTAATAGGAAGTGTCGACCAGTGCTTATTTGTGCAAGCTGTGTCTGTGGCTTGTGGGTTTAGTTGTTGCTGTTGTTTTTCTTTTTTCTTTCTTTCTTTTTTGTTTTTTTTTTTGAGACGGAGTCTTGCTGTGTTGCCCAGACTGGAGTGCAGTGGTGCGATCTTGGCTCACTGCAACCTCCACCTCTTGGGTTCCAGCAATTCTCCTGCCTTAGCCTCCCAAGTAGCTGGGATTACAACCGGCCACCACCATGCCCAGCTAATTTTTGTATTTTTAGTAGAGATGAGGTTTTGCCATGTTGGCCAGACTGGTCTTGAACTCCTGACTTCAGGTGATCCACCCACCTCGGCCTCCCAAAGTGCTGGGATTACAGATGTGAGCCACTGTGCCCGGCCATTTTTCAACACATTCTCTCTGTTTTATTTGCCAGAGGATTGTTTTCTTCTTTTTTTAAAACTCCCCACTGTAAGCAATCCAGGAGTGTCTTAATCTCTCTTATAAAACAGATAATTTCTGCAAAATTATTTTTGCTTCTAGATTTATAATTTGAGTTCTTTATTATTTACTCAAGAGCATTTTGATGTTTAAAGAAACCCTGCAGTGATTTCTTTAGAAAAAATAAATATCTGATTGAATTATGTACAGTCATTTTCAGGTTCTTTTGCGTAACAGTTTTTTTTTTTTTTGCACAGCCTGAATTTTATCATCCAGGGAACTTGATTTTAGATGTTTTGCAAACAAATATTGATTTCATGCAAAGTATATATTATCTAAATCCTCTCTCTGTATCTCTAGAGATCTGGGGATAGTCACCTGGGGCCCAGGCACTTATTCCACCGTGAAAGTCAAAGGTTTTCAATACAAATAACCCATTTAGGGAGGGTAAAACTGATCACAGAGAATGTCTTTCGTCCTCTGTGTCTGGCTTGCCAATTTAGGACCATCTGGTAACCTCAGATACTTTCCCCTCCATACTCTCTGATGACTAAAGCAGTCCCTCTTATCCAATTGTAATGACCTGGAATTAGGGTAGTCTCTGGGCCTCTATTTTAAAATCCTTAAAGTTTTAAAATACTTACTTTTGTCTAAAACATAGACTTAGCATAGTGTCTTGGGTGTCACCTAACACATCTGATATTAAAATGGATTTAAAGGGCATGAACTATTTTTCCTCTGTAAGATGACCTGCTTGGTTTCTAATCTAGGACAAGGTTTTATAATTTAGTGAAATAGAGTTAAATTAAGTAAGTTTCTGAAATGCGGCCCTTTGCTGTTTAGGTGCAAGGGGAAAGATAAGGATTCAAGAAAACCTGATCTTGAAATTCTGTTTCTGGGCCCGTTTCTCAGGGCTTTTGAACAGTCTTGTTACTGTTCAAATTGAGAGCTTGCCAGAGTTTTTGGCTGCTGCAGCTTCTCAGAATTTAACACTTTCTGGTGCTGCATCTTTTTTTCTTGGTCACTTCGCAATATTGTGGATTTGAGCTTCTGGCATTCTGACACGAATAATCCATCCATACTGAACAGTTCTAAGGAGTCAGAAATTGGCTCCTTCAACTAATGTTTGAGTATGGACTTCTGGTAAATATGGCAGGTTCACAAAGGTACTTATCACCACTGCCTCCTTAAACTTAGATTTGATTATAATGGAAAGAAGAAAATAGCAATTGAGAGATATCAAGCAAATTCTGGAAAATGGAAAGTATATAAAGAATCTCCCCAACCCTGTGCAGAGAAGTGAGTTTCCTTGTATTCTGGAGAAGTATTCTGAGGCATGATATGGTCTCAGGGGGATCTGGCACAGCTGAGGACAGGGAGAAGTACAAGCAGATAACAGGGTATTCAGTGAGAATCTGCATACAGAAGGAGGAATGCCTTAGTTCCTTTTTCCTGCTTAGCATCCAGCTCTCTAGATGTCAGATGAATACCTCTTAAAGGGAAGATGAGAGGAAAGAGATGGGCCTATGAGAGAGATGTTCAGAGTTACCTTGAGAGTATTTCTGAGAAATGGTCAGGTTCCCAACCTGAAAGTCGACAAAGTTTGCCTCCATCCAATATCCTTAAATATGAATGAATCCACCCAAGGATCATCAGACATTTGAGGAAGTCTTTACCATGAAAAACACAGGCCAAAACAAAATGGAGGGGAGAGGAAATTCCAGAGGAAATAGAAAGAAAACGTCTTTTAAAAACAATATTGCCAAAGAGATAAGAAGCAAATTGCATTTATGAAAGAGTAGCAGCATGAGATAAAAAGGGGACTATTCAGAGAAGAAAAAGAAAGCACCTGGAAATTAAAACTGTGATAGGACATAAAATTGAGGAACTCTCCTAGAAAATAGAAACAGTAACACCACCACAAAGTGGTGACAAATAGGAACGTTCATAGTCTTGGATTGCCTAGTAAGAAAATAATATCATTTGAAAGTGACGATGTGTATCTTTTACTTTCTATATAATTATTTCTCTTATTAGTTATTCTTGTGTTATCCAATTGCCTTGGGCTTCCAGTACAACACTGAAGAGTATAGAAATAGCAGGCATCCTTATTTAGCTCCTGACTTGAATAGATACCCTTTAGCTGGTTGAGGATGACCCCTTATATTCTTGGCTTACTTATTGCTATGGTTTAAATATGTCTCCTCCACAATTCAAGTGTTGCCAATCTGCTAGTATTAAGAAATGGAACCTTTTAAGAAGTAATTAGGCCATGAGATCTCCTTCCTCATTAATGGGAGTAAGACCTTTATAAAAGAGGTTTCACACAATTCTGCTAGCTTATTCTCATACCCCCCCACCTCCCACTATGTGAAAACGCAGCAAGAAGGCCCTCACAAGATGTTGGCACCTCAGTCTTAGACTTCCTAACCTCCAGAACTGTGAAAAATAAATCCCTGCTCTTTATAAATTACCCAGTCTTAGTTATTCTGTCAAAGCAGCACAAAGGGACTAAGACAGTTACTATCTTTAATCATGAATGAGTGTTGAATTTTACAAAATGAAGATTTGCAAGTCTCCATTCAGAAGTTCATATGTGTCTATATATATATATATAGCCTTTAAACTGTTACAACAGTGTTTTATTGGCCCAGGAATATAGTACAGAATTGAAAGTGAGGATAGAATAAACATGCTTGTTTTATTCCCAATAAATCCTTCACAAAAATATATAATATTCTTAATATAAAATTGTTTAAGGAAATATAACATTAATGATGCAGCAATAACAACAATTTTAATTATGACTTTTTCTTAGGTATCATTTAAGACAGAGTTAATTTGATAGGGGAGAAATAATTGTCTTGAACCTAATTTGTTAATCTAATTATTTTGTTTACATCAGTGTGGTGATATTTTCCTAGTATCGCAATCACTTTTAGACAAAGTTACAAACCCTACGATAAGGGTAACTTCGACACCCATAAATCAGTAACTAAATTTAGTTAGTTAACAAAAAATCAAGTTCATCTTGTATTCCATTGTGCTGATAGAGTAACCTATTGATGGCACGTATATTTTTACTTGTGTGGACTATCAAAGTTCAGACATGAGTCCCGCAATGTGAGCTGAACAATAGAACTCTTTAAACGTTGAATAATAAAAAACAAAGTATGCTCTGAATTACTTGGACCAGAGAAACAAAGAAGTGATTTGGGAAGTAAATACTAGATTAGTAGCGAAAGTTCTGCTTAGAAGATCTCTGAAAATAAAAACATTAAGGTGGTAAGCATCCTGGAATCTGGAGTCAGAATGCCTGGATTTGAATCCCAATTCTATCCTTACTGGCTGTGTGGCTTGAGGAAAGTACTTGCCCTCTGTAAGCTTTAGTTTTCTCCTCTTTAAAATGAGGCTATAATAGTGCCTACCCCGTAGGGATGCTGTAAGAATCCAGTGAATTAATATATGCCATGGAATAGTGCCTGATCCCTTAAATGTCTATAATGTCACCTATTATTTATTTGTTATTTTTAAGCTCAGAAACATGCATCTCTCTCTCTTCATAGATTACCATGGGACCATTGATAGTCTTCCTGTCTCCATAGGAGAATTAGTGTATGTGTGCTTGTGTATATGTGTAGTGTGCTCCATGTTAGCCAGAATAAGCCAGTGAGTCATAATCGCAGAGCCTCATGCTGACAGCCCCCTATGTAATAAAACTTACAGAAATTGGATTACAATGTCATTGAGTAGTTGCCTCTGTTTCCTTATGACAGCAAGTTTTCCACATTCTGGCAAGCTTCCTAGTGTGTTTTGGATCAGAGCTATATGCCAGAACCCCAGGTTCTAAATTTACTTCCTACCTTGAGCTGTTTGGCTTCAGGCTTGGGTTTTACTTTTATGAGATATGTTGGGATTTTAGAAGGAAACTCAAACTGTGATCCACAATGTTTCTTGGCATTTCTGGAAAACAGACACTTATTAAGCCACACATGGCTTTGAAAATGTTATACTTTCTTCTTGAGCCTAATAAAACAGCAACAACATTCTTCTTGAGCACTGGATAATCTCTTGGTTCCTCTTTCATACATGATATTATAATTGTGCCTCTCTTTAATGAACACAAATTTCAAAACTTAGAAACAATGAATATAGAATATTTTGTAATTTGGATAGAGAGAATTTGAACAATGAGAATGTTTAGAATGTATGTCTGTGTCTTCTCTTAAAAATAGGAAGTAATCTGTTGCCAGAACGATTGGAAGTAAAGAACTTCCTTCATTTCTTTCCTACATGACCTTGGCACGGGGCTAGCTCTGAAAAGAACTGGGAAGGAGACCTTGTCCTATCTTTTATATCTTTTATACAACTCCTCTTTTTTTCTCTTCCCTCCAACTAAAGAGTCCAACGAACCCTAGATCTCTTTAAACTGCTCACTCTTCTCCAGAATGGCCTGATTTCTAGAGTGTACAGAGGACAGGCACAACCAGCTTAAAGCTGGACACAGTATATCACTTGTGTCCAGGAGTTCGAGGCTGCAGTGAGCTATGATAGTGCCACCTACACTCAAGCCTGAGTGATAAAGTGAGACCCCATCTCTTAAAAAATAAGCTGGTCATGATGCTAATATGTTAGCTGCCCAAGAGCATCTGCATTTTCAGGAAATTAAGAATAAGTCTCTGGTAATGGTATTTTTGCACATCGAGAAATGATGGGAGGGCCTTGGCAGGGGCTGTTTTAAACTCTCTGAAAGCATATCATAACAGGCAACTGCTTTACTGGTGCAGGGCTTCACAGTTTATGAAGCACTTTAAAATTCATTTCATTTTTCATATTTTATTTCATCGCTAACAACCTTGTGAAGTAAGCATTATTAATATCCTCACTTTATGGAGAAGAAAATTGAGGCCCAGAATATTTGAGTGGTTTGATGCAAGTTACAAAACTGTAAGCTCATGGAGGCAGCTCATCTCCCTAATCAGATATTCTTATTGTTCCTTTGGACAGATGGGAAAAATAGACTCTCTGGGTATGTTATTCTACCTGAAAGGATAAATATAAACAAAACTAAGAGGTTTGATTCCCCTGGTTGAAAATAAGGGAAGAGTTATCTTCCCTCCCTCTCTTTTTCTCAGAGCATTTACTTTAAAAATGCTTCAGAAACTTTGTAATTACAAATATTTTCTCCTTTCTTTGAAATGTGAATATCAAAGGAGCTAACGCCAGTATCTCCCAGTTTGTGTGGGAGGGTAGGAAGCTAACTTTGGTAGGTGCTTTGCTCCAAGTTGCAAAACTACCTCCTGTCATAAAGACATGGAAGCTTATTTTTCCTATAAAGACAATTAGCTTTAGATGTTAAACCCAATTGCCAGGTAAAGTTAGGATGAACTACATGTGACTAAAGTATTCTTGCTTGAAGACTAGTTATTGTTTGTTTTGAAAACACATAGGTAATGGGCCATATCGTTTGGTTATATAAAGGATGAGATTCCTTTCTGTGTTTGCAATCTCTTAGATTGCCTGTGACAGGCATCGCATTCTGTTTAGATGCTTATTCAATAATAAAACTGTTTTATTTCTCTACTACCTTTGAGGAGATGTTTTCTGGGTTGGGAGAACATTTTGTTTTTAATTATATTTCCCCGACATACCCATGGCAATTTCACCCTCTTTTTTTACAAATGGAAAATCAGATAATTCTCAGGTAGCTGAAATCTGAATTTACTCTTTGTAAATTTGCATTTTTGTGGGAGTATTAATGTTAGATGAGATTTTGTCATACACCTTTCACTTAGGATGAGTGTTGTCTTTAGTAGTCACTGGGAATTGTCATATGGTTTGTCTTTTTTTAAACCTCTTTTGTAAGAAACAAAGTAGCTCAGGGCAGTCTGCGGAATGCAACTTATACAAAATGTATCAGTCCCAGGAAGACGTGAATATGAGACTTCAGCCATGCTCAGTCCCCACTGCCTAGGCCCAGGGGCAATTATTTACTTTTTATTTGTTAAATTAAACTAAATTATTTATTTTGAGACACGGTCTCACTCTGTTGTCCAGGCTGGAGTGCAATGGCGCTATCACGGCTCACTGCAGCCTTCACCTCCCAGGGCCCAGGTGACCCTCTATGGGCAGTCATTTAAAGGCAAGAATGCCTTGTTTCTTTCCTTCCTTGTAGTTTCCAGACTAGGTGATAAATTATCTAAAATGTTACCACAGATTGCACAATGTAACCCTCACCCATTATCTTCATTGGAATTTATAATACAAAGAACAATGCATACCTAATCAACAACTTGTGTTATTTTAACATAAACTATTGATAAACAAATTTAGAAACTTCCCCTTCTTTTTCCTTTAAAAACCTACTTGTAACTGCTAGTAATCAGAGCATATATTCAGAGCAATTTGAATCTATGTCTCCCAGTTACAGTCCTCAAATTTGGCCCGGATAAACTCTTACATTAATTTTGCCTCTATTTTTTTCCTTGGGTCAACATATGTCAGATAGGTCTATTTATTTTTACATTTTTTCTTATTCTTTAGTTTTTAGTTAATTTGCCCTCTCAGGCACACAGAACTAAAAAAGATGTGGTGACTGGCCAAACACAAATGCCAAATTCAGTCAACTATTCAACAGGCACCATGAACCACAGAAGCATAATCTAAGATGGGTTTTCAAGACCTAATATTGAATTATTTATATACAGCATGGTACAGTTCTCTGTTTTAATATTTTCAGCATGACTAGATATATAACATGCAGATAGATCCAACCATGCTGAAAATATATAACTTCTGTGGTCAGTGGACAATCTTCTATTACTTCCTTTAGTAGTAAATAAGAAAAGGTTGATTTTACCTGGCCAGATCAACAGTTGTTTCTAACAAAAATTACTTGAGTTCAAGACCAAAGTCCAACATAGGAACTCACATAGATCATTGAGAAGCTCTGTAATTGGAAGAGGTATATGCCATAGGGATGCATTGTGCTAATATGCATTTATTAATTAAATTCCATCTGAAGTTTAATCAGTCTTCAAAATAAGGAGATGGATTAAATGTCATCTCCTTATGATAGATGATGAAAAGATTTTATTCCATCTCGGACTGATTTTCTACTTTGGCATTTATTTAGGAAAGATAAGATCCACTTTGAAGCTAGTCTATACACCTTTGCACACTTTCTCTATTAAAAGTTCCACCTTGTTTTTATATAAACTATTTTTATTAATGTTAATTGCAATTTAAACAAAATATTCCTCTTGGCTGTATTTCAGGGTCTGAAAAATTTCACTGCAAGATTTCTGAGTATACCAACAGATCAAATTACTATACAAGCTAAAACTGTGAGTGTGTATGTATTGTATGTGTGTGGGTATATGAGAGAGAGTAGGAGAGAGAGAGAGAAATAAAATACATGTGATTGGTCAGCTTATGGATTATAATCCAACTTCTCTTTTTATTGTAGTTATTAAATAGTTCTGCAATGACTGTAACTTTAAAGATTATTCAAATTTCATTTTTTTTTTTTTTTTTTTTTGAGACGGAGTCTAGCTCTGTTGCCTAGGCTGGAGTGCAGTGGCCGGATCTCAGCTCACTGCAAGCTCCGCCTCCCGGCTTTACGCCATTCTCCTGCCTCAGCCTCCCGAGTAGCTGGGACTACAGGCGCCCGCCACCTCACCCGGCTAGTTTTTTGTATTTTTTAGTAGAGACGGGGTTTCACCGTGTTAGCCAGGATGGTCTCGATCTCCTGACCTCGTGATCAAATTTCATTTTTAATGAAGAGTGTAATAAATACCATAATATCACTATCATAAGTACTGAACACAATGAAGTATAGTAAAACAACTGCATTGTTAATCAGATCTGAATTTAAAATTAGTTTTGTCATTTATTAGCTGTGAGACTTGATGAATCTCAATAGACTCATTAGTAAATGGGAGGAACAATAATATATATTTCTTTAGGGTCGTATTTAGAAAGTGGCTATAGTGCCTAGCACAGTAACTGCGAAAAAGGTGATTTAATAATGTTGTTTTTGTTACAGAAGTGGTTGGGATGTAAGCTGTTTATGATTCTCCTCAAAGCAAGTCATTCAATTTTATGATAGTATGGATATGACCAAGGAGGTCTAAAAGATTTTAAGTTCTTCTTAGAAGTAACAGTGCTTCTCAAGGCTTGATGTGCCTCTGAATCACCTGGAGATCTTATTTGATGCTGATTCTGATTTAATAGGTCTGACAGGAGCTAGTGATTCTACATTCTGAACAGGCTCTCAGGCATGATGATAACGTCCCTGATCATGGACCTCACTTTGAATAAAATGATTCAAGTGCTAGGCACGCTCTTAGACAATTGTTATAGCATAAAAGGTGGTTTCTTTTTAAGTTGATACAGGAATCACTGCACATTTTAATAGGTTTTTTCCCACTTATCTGATATTAAAAACAATATATATTATTTTACACATTACTCTTCTTTTTAAAATTATTTTTTCATTTATCATCCACAGATTGCATTTACAGAGAAGTTATAATATCCTTGTCACTTGGAAGGAAGTTTTTTTTTTTTTTTTTTTTTTTTGAGACGGAGTCTCGCTCTGCCGCCCAGGCTGGAGTGCAGTGGCTGGATCTCAGCTCACTGCAAGCTCCGCCTCCTGGGTTTACGCCATTCTCCTGCCTCAGCCTCCCGAGTAGCTGGGACTACAGGCGCCCGCCACCTCGCCCGGCTAGTTTTTTGTATTTTTAGTAGAGACGGGGTTTCACCGTGTTAGCCAGGATGGTCTCGATCTCCTGACCTCGTGATCCACCCGTCTCGGCCTCCCAAAGTGCTGGGATTACAGGCTTGAGCCACCGCGCCCGGCCTGGAAGGAAGTTTTTACAATTACTTCACATTTGTAAGTTTCACATGTAGCACAACACCTGGCAGGTAGTAGATGGTCAGCAATTGCTTGTCGATTATCCTGAGGGTTTTATGCAATGTTAGATGGAGTGGCTTTCTACCCTGGCTACTTAAGAATTACCTGGTAGTCTTTTAAAACATACTTATGCTTGGTCCCTCCTCAGACCAATTACATAAGAATATCTGTGAGTGGGTCTTTGTATATTTTTAAAGCTCCCCAGGTGATTTTAATGGGCAACCAGGGCTGAATCACTGAAATGAGTATGAACAAACATCTGACATTTTCTCCAGACATCCTACCTGTGGACTCCTCCAGGTCATTTACATGATTTTCACTGCCCTATTTCTTGCTTGTGTTTGGCATAAATGTTAATCATGTCCTCAGAACTTTCTGATGTAAACTCAGAGTTGAAAATTCCCCTGTGAGATTTCAATTCCTTAACTAGCTCTTGCTATCCTGGGATCTTTTTCTTTTCTCTCTGTGTTGAGTAGCTTTTACATGTATACATATGTAATAAACCTGCACGCTGTGCACACATACCCTAGAACATAAGGTATAATAAAAAAAATTTAAAAAATAAATAAAGATCATTGTATTGGCCAGGCACGGTGGCTCATGCCTGTAATCCCAGCACCTTGGGAGGCCAAGGCGGGTGTATCACGAGGTCAGGAGATAGAGACCATCCTGGCTAACATGGTGAAACCCCGTCTCTACTAAAAATACAAAAAAACAAAAACAAAAAAATTAGCCATGTGTGTGTGGGAGGGGGGCACCTGTAGTCCCAGCTACTCAGGAGGCTGAGGCAGGCGAATGGCTTGAACCCGGGAGGCAGAGGTTGCAGTGAGCCGAGATCGCGCCACTGCACTCCAGCCTGGGCGACATCTCGGCTCAGAGCAAGACTCCGTCTCAAAAAAAAAAAAAAGGATCATTGTATTTTGTTTTATTTTCATTATAAAAATAATACATGCTTATAAGTATTTAAAAATCAAATAATAAAAAAGGTGAGGAAATCAAAGTAAAAAAGTCTTCCTCCCTGCATAGCTCCCATTCCCACTGCATTTAATAAAATCAACTCCTATTATCAGTTTTTGTGTATCCTTCTGAAAATTTTTATACATATACCATTATATATGCAGTCATCCCTTGATATTCACAGGGGATTGGTTCCAGGACGCCCCAGGATATCAAAATCTGGGGATGCTCAAGTACCTTATATAAAATAGCATAGTATTTGCATATAACCTGCACACATCCTCCATATACTTTAAATCAGCTCTACATTACTTATAATACTTAATACAATGGAAATACTATGTAAATAGTTGTTATACTATATTTTTATTTGTATTATTTTTTATTGTTGTTGGTTTTGGTTTTGTTTTGTTTTGTTTTTTTTGAGAGGGAGTCTCGCTTTGTCACCCAGCTGGCGTGCAATGGCACCATCTCGGCTCACTGCAAGCTCCGCCTCCTGGATTCACACCATTCTCCTGCCTCAGCCTCCCAAGTAGCTGGGACTACAGACGCCCGCTACCATGCCCGACTAATTTTTTGTATTTTTAGTAGAGACGGGGTTTCACCCTGTTAGCCAGGATGGTCTCGATCTCCTGACCTCGTGATCTGCCCACCTCAGCCTACCAAAGTGCTGGGATTACAGGCGTAAGCCACCGCACCCGGCCCTTTCCCTGGAATATTTTCTATCCCAAGTTGGTTGAATCTGCAGATGCAAAATCCATGGATATGGAGGGCCAACTGTATTCTTACATAAACACATACCACAACACACACACACGGAAACACACACAAACACAATTATACAATATTATGTTGGCAACTTGCTTTTTCATTTAACATATCTTGGAGATATTTCCATTAGCACGTACAATTCTACCTTATTCTTTTTAAAGGATACCTAGAATTCCATCACATGGCTATGCTATAATTTATTTAACCAGATACTTATCAAGACACATGTAGAATGTTTCCAGTTTGTAACTACTGTATTAAAATCAATGCCACGATGATCATTCTTGCACATCTTTACATAATTTGGGCACTGTATCTGTTAAATTTTTATACATGTGACTATTCAATTTCCACTCTCACCAGCTGTTATTGGCAATGTTTTCTCATCTCTCCTCTTGTGAATGCTGAATATGTCAGCCCCTGCAGCTGCCCTTCGCAGTGTCTCACGATAAAGCTAGTTAAGCTTCCCACCACAACCTCAGTTGCAACCCATTTCTTAGATTTATCCTGAGAGGAAGCAGAGAAAAAATTGAGGTGGGGAAAGAAACAAATGTTGACTATGCTCTGGTTATTGCCAGCAATATAAAAAGTGATTATTACTACCTAGGTTTTATAGATGATAAATGTGGCCAACAGAAATCTACTTATTCAGGCAAACAGAAGTAGAATAAAGAGGGTTCGCTGGGCGCAGTGGCTCAAGCCTGTAATCCCAGCACTTTGGGAGGCCGAGACGGGCGGATCATGAGGTCAGGAGATCGAGACCATCCTGGCTAACATGGTGAAACCCTGTCTCTACTAAAAAAAATACAAAAATCTAGCCGGGCGAGGTGGCGGGCGCCTGTAGTCCCAGCTACTGCGGAGGCTGAGGCAGGAGAATGGCGTAAACCCGGGAGGCGGAGCTTGCAGTGAGCTGAGATCCGACCACTGCACTCCAGCCCGGGCGACAGAGCGAGACTCCATCTCAAAAAAAAAAAAAAAAAAAAAAAGAGGGTTCTAATTACTTAACCATTTTAAGTCATCTCTGTTCTCTTTCCCTGCTCTAATTAGGTTCTACACACTGCAGTCGAGACCAAGGTGACTACTGGGCTCCCATGTCTCTGAATTGCAGTTCCTCCCCTTACCTCAGAATGTCTATATTCTAGTAACTCACTGCTTATGCCTTGCTCTTGTATCCAAGTTTCTATTCTAGTACTTCATTTGTTATCCCAAACATTCTAAGACTAGGGACCAGCCTTCTGTGTTTCACATATTTTAGGGCAAGATGTTACTATAGTTTTGCTGAAATGCATGACAGGGGTAGAAGTGTCTGTGGTGTTTGCAGGATGTGACATGGCATCTGAGTTTCTTCTGAGTGGAATTTTGTGTTCAGCTTAGCTTCCCATCAGAAGGTTACTTTACCCAAAAAGGGCATGGCTTTGCAAGCCTTCCCTTTGCAGAGGAAGAACAAAAATGTCAAACTAAGTCATAGATACAGAGATAGGGAACCAAGATAGATGGTGAAGCAAATAGAAAAGGATGCAATTCTTCAGTAATAAGTACTAGTAGCAGGCATTTTGCAAAATGTTTTCCAGAGAAAGATATGCCTTCTTTGCAATATGGAAGGTGAACCTTGAATAAGAGCACTGGAAAAACAAAGAATTTCTGCAAACAATGAATCATCAATATACCAGCACATACCACAAGAAAATGATACCCCAGCACAGAATAGCTTTGAGTAAGATAGGTGAAGACACACAGAAGAGAAATCTATAAATGAAACAAACAAAAGCAATTGAAATTTCATGCTAATAACTAATCCATTGTGAATAATTTACGTTTTTCTGAGAAGCCTACTTCCTTACCACATTACCACATTATTACCACAGTCACCACATTATCACTTACGTGAAACTTTAGGAATGGGGTTTAGTGCAGCAGAACAAAGAGTTTGATATGAAACAGCCCAGGTTTTAAATTCTGAGTAGGCACTTAATCATCCATGTCAGATTGTATTTTCCAAAGACAACCTCAATAATCTCTCCCATCTCCCACGTTCTAGTTCCTTGATACTTCCATATCAAGAGGTGCAGTCTAATTACCCTCCACTTGAAAATAGGTACATTTCTGACTTTATTGTAATCAAGAGAATGTGGCAAAAGTGACACTGTGTGATTTCACAAGCTAGCTCTGAAAAGGTGATGTGATCTCACATTCATTGAGAGAATACTTGTGCTAAAAACCTGAGCCACTATGTAAGCAATTAAACTGTCCTGAGGCTGCCATGCTATGAGGAACCCCAAACTCCAAACCCTAGGTGTTCCACTATAGCCAACATCTGAGCACAGCATCATGAGAGACCCCATGAGAGAATGGCCCAGATGAGCCCTTTACAAATGTAAAGCCGCCCAATCTGAAAATCTAATAACATGGCTGTTTTATGCCACTAAGTTTTGAGGTGGATTGTTATACCGCAATAGTAATTGGCTCAACATCTTATGACCTTGAGCAAGTTATCTAATTTCAATGAATCTTGACTTTCCTCCCTATTAAATAGGTACAATAATAACTGAAGAGGTAAATATTATACTAGCCCACCTGATGACCTACTGCTAGGAGCTAGGCCCCTTCCCACTGTGGGTGTGCCACTTCCCAACTCTTCCACACTACCCCATCTTTCTGTAAGCAGATACTCCTTGCTTTCATCGGCACAATGACAAGATTTTTAAACTCTAGACATTTTGGAATCACAAAAGAAAACACAGTATGGTTTAGGTAGAATTAAATGGGCTTCTCACCAGTTCACAGAGAAGATACGGGACATGGAAATGACCCATGCATATTATAGGATGGAAGAGTCTCATGGACATGAATATATGTTGTCTGAGAGAAATAATACCAGGACCTAATACCAATAGAATAGTTTTGGTTTGAGATGTAATGGATTAGGGATAGGTATGACTTACACCAGTAGAGGAATGCAGCCAAATTACTGCATGTTGGTAAATATAAAGGCTGAATTAAAGGTGACTTCTTCCCCTTGTTCACCTTGCCTAGAAGATTCCTCTGATTTCATAGATCCTACTCCATTCGCTAAAATTATGCGTTGACTACCAATGTGCACAGACTTTCAGAATGTTATGAGATAGATCATTTTTTAATTATCTTCCTTTTTTTTTCTTTTTTCAAAGACAGGGTCTTACTCTGTTCTGCAGGCTGGAATGTAGTGGCAAGATCACAGCTCACTGCATCCTCGACCTCCCAGGGCTCAAGCAATCCTCCCACCTCAGCCTCCCGAGTAGCTGGGATCACAAGCATGCACCATCACACCTGGCTAGTTTTTGTATTTTGGGAGAGACAGAGTTTCTCCATGGTGCCCAGGCTGGTCTGGAACTCCTGAGCTCAAGTGATCCACCTGTCTTGGCCTCCCAAAGTGCTGAGATTATAGGCCTGAGCCACGGCACCCAGTTTTTTGTTCTCTTCTTATTCATAAAGGCACTAATAAGACATTTCTCTTTTGACAAAACCAAATTGTATTTCACAGATTATTCATAGCAGGTGATCTCATGTAGGTCTTACTATTTCTCTTTTAGTGAACTATGTTTTTAGAATTTTAATTTTTCTTGTGAAATTGACATGTGTTCATGATATTTTTAAAAATGGAAATACATGTAATTAGCTAGGAAAAAACTATCTAAATTAGTAGTCCCACTAACCAAAGACAGATACTGTGAAATAGTTTTTCTTTTATTTCTGATTTTTTCCTTATCTATGCATTTTTTAAGTTTAATTATATTTCTAGTACTTTTTTTGAAACTTATTTCTAAGAACTAATCAAATTCTTAGGACTTGGGCACTCTGAATGGAATCTTTGGTCATAAGAGCTATTTTTCATCCTGTCGTAGAGAAGACCCCTTAGAACTGTGCTGCCCAATGCTACTATTTACTGTATTGGGACTATTTAAATTTAAATTAATTAAAATGAAATAAAACGTAAAACTCAGTTATTTAGTTGCATTAACCACATTTCAAGAGCTCAATAGCCACATATGGCTAGCAGCTACCATATTGCACAGTGTAGATACAGAACACGTGCACCACCACAGAAAGTTCTTTTGGACAGCATTACTCTAGATCAGGGTTTCTCAACCTTCACTCTATTGGCATTTGGGGCCAAATAACTCTTTGTTGTTGGGGGAAGGGATTACCATGTGTATTGTTGGAGGTTTAGCAACCTCTCTGTCCTCTACCCACTAGATAACAGTTAGCACCCTATCCCCCAGTTGAAAACCAAAAATGCCTCCAGATACTGTCACATATCCCACAGGGGACAAATTGCCCCCATTAAGAAACACTGTCCTAAAGAATAATCACTAAAAGCAACAACAACGAAATTAGTAACAAATGTGAGGGTGATCTGGCTGTGACATCTGTTACCTCACTGATCACCAGGGTTGATTCTGCTGATCTGGCTGGCTAGTTGGGTGTCTTCTTTCTCCCTTGCCACTCCATGTGCATCCCTCCCAAAGCCGTACACTCTGCTAACGAGGCTGGTCTTTCTGATAGAGGAAGACTGTTCATCAGTCAAGGGCACAAGAGTGTCTGTGCTCCTCTGCTACAACCTCCAGAACAGGTCTAAAGGCTCATTTGTAGAAGAGTGTAGGTTCGTCAAGTGTTCAAGACTCCAGACACATCCAAATGAGGTGCTGCATGTGGCAGTCTGCTTTCCTTTAAACAATTTTTTAAAAATCCGTAGTAATAATTACCACATATATCAAGCACTAATACACACTGCATGTTATACATCCATTATAATCTCTACAACAGCCCTATTAGATAAGTACCATTTATTACCTGTTATACAAATGAGGAAACAGACTTACAGAGGTGACTTGCTTGATGTCATATAAATAGGGAGGAATAGAGTGAAAATTTCAGTCCAAATGTCTCATATGTAAAAGCCTACATACTTAACTAATATGCACACTGACATCAAATTTTTACTGTGATGAAATGCTGCCACCAAAGGTACAGTTTTCTGGCCCCAGGAAACATTGTAACATTGTTTGAGGCCTGTAAGATATCTAGAAAACAGAGGGTTGTGAGAGGTGGTAAACAGTACTGGAAATCAAACACTGAGAGTGAGTGATGACACTCTAGAATACTAGAAGAAAATGGAATAGAAATTTAGATTGGAAAGGGACTTTCAATGTTGTGTAGTTACATCTCTTTTTTTTTTTTTTTTTGAGGCAGAGTCTGGCTCTGTCACCCAGGCTGGAGTGCAGTGGCCTGATCTCGGCTCGCTGCAAGCTCCGCATCCCAGGTTCACGCCATTCTCCTGCCTCAGCCTCGCGAGTAGCTGGGACTACAGGCGCCCACCACCACGCCCGGCTAATTTTTTGTGTTTTTAGTAGAGTCGCAGTTTCACCGTGTTAGGCAGGATGGTCTCGATCTTCTGACCTTGTGATCTGCCCATCTTGGCCTCCCAAAGTTCTGGGATTACAGGCGTGAACCACTGCGCCCGGCCTACATCTCTTTTTGAATGAGAAAACTGATTGTATTAGGCTGTTCTTGAATTTTGTAAAGAAATACCTAAGACTGGCTGGGCACGGTGGCTCACGCCTCTAATCCCAGCACTTTGGGAGGCTGAGATGGGTGGATCACAAAGTCAGGAGATCGAGACCATCCTGGCTAACAGGTGAAACCCCATCTCTACTAAAAATACAAAAAATTAGTTGGGTGTGGTGGCGGGTGCCTGTAGTCTGGCTACTGGGAGGCTGAGGCAGGAGAATGGTGTGAACCCAGGAGGTGGAGCTTGCAGTGAGCCGAGATCGCACCACTGCACTCTAGCCTGGGTGACTGAGCAAGACTCCATCTCAAAAAAAAAAAAAAACCTGACTGAGGAGACTAGGTAATTTATAAATAAAAGAGGTTTGATTGACTCATGGTTTTGCAGGCTTCATAGGAAGTGTGGTGCCAACATCTGCTCAGCTTCTGGGGAGGCCTCAGGGAGCCTACAATTATGGTGAAGGGGAAGCAGGCACATCACATAGTAAAAACAGAGCAAGAGAGAGTGGGGGGTGGGCGTTGTCACACTTCTAAATGACAAGATCTCATGAGAACTCACTGTCACGAAGACAGCACCAGGCCATGAGGAATCTGCCCCCAGCATCCAAACACCTCCCACCAGGCCCCACCTCCAGCACTGGCGATTACAGTTCAATATGAAATTTGGGTAGGGACAAATATCCAAACTATATCACTGATTTTTTTGAGAAGCAATACTACTAGCCCAAAGTCTCTGAAAGAATCCAGGCTAGAACCCCATCTTCTGACTCCTAGTCCTTTCTAGCCTCTTTCTATAGAGCTAAAGGTGACTTTGTTGCTACTCCCATGTTTGTCTGGGGATTAGAAAGGGCAAGTTAAGTAAGAAGTGGTGTCCAGGAGCTGCTGAGAGAGAATGGGGTGGATGGGGCAGCAGTGAGGTTATAGATATTTAGCAACCGGCTCTGTAGAAGGGGTAAAAGCTCTGCTTTGTAGCATTTGCCAATTCCCATGGGTGAAAACTCACACCATGGCCAACTTCAAGCTACCAATGTGACATTACTGTCACAGAGTCAGGACAAGCTGAGTAGTGGTACAACCACTATATTGTGTTTCCACCGTGCAAATACAATAGAAATAATCACAAAAGCATAGTTAACGCTAACATGTAAGAAATACATAACAGTAAAATGTGTTCTGTTGAAAATTTATCTTCATTTTAAATATAATTTTTGATAATGGTTGTATTTAACAACTGTTTGGTAAAATTTCTAAAACTTTAACAACTGGCTCTCACCAGCCAATAGCAGACATAGCTAGCACCTCACTGGGAGGTTGGACAATAATTCTACATCAGCAGCTACAGCAAACCTCAGAGATGGTCTTTCATGCACTTATACCACAAATGTGATCAAGTTATGTTGAGACAGTGATCTCCTTCATGGTGCTGTGGGGGCTGAGACATTTAGAGCTCTCAAACAGTCACCTCAGGCTTCAAGTAGCCTTATTCATTTAGCCCCATCTGCTGTGCAAGGGGCTATTTACCATCTTGCCATGACATGGAAAAGATTGAGAAGCATTGCTTCGCAATACCCACTACCTCCTTTCAAGCCATTGATATTTCTCCCTTGAACCATTATCTAACTATTTACTGATCAAAATTTATCTTATTCTCTATGTTTATGCATATGATAATTTAAAACTGCAATCAGACAAATAACAAGCGTGTGCTCTGTGGACATTTAAGGGAAGAATACAATAAAATTTCAGCACTGCAGGAATCTATAATCTAGTTACAGAAATAAGACTAATACTTCAACCACAAAAGCAATAAAAGATAGTAGATGTGTGTAATAAAAGACTGTAATATAGCACAGGCCATAACTGTCACTGAACTTCAGGGAAGGAATTGAGAAAACAAAAAGAAAGTGATCTGACTTTACTTCTCAGTTTACAAATACAGGACTCCAAGTGGATTATTAGCTGGCTGAGTAGACAGTGAGCCAGCGTCCATTATCCATTCAATCTGCTCAATAACTAAGCACCTCAATAACAGTCGTGCCCCAGGCTGTGTTTTCAGGATGACTTCTCTGTTAAACACAGGAGGTCCAGTGTGAAGGGCCCACAAAAATGTTTTCTTTTTTTTTTTTTTTTAGTCAGAAGAAAAAAATTGAACTTTAGGTCACATAAAAGTTATAATATGTGATATTAGTATATTTGTCTTTATACCAATTGAGTCTTTAAATATAATTTTAAAAATTTCCTTATGGAGCAAGGAGCCCAGGAAGGCAGAAGTACTGCAGACCCATGAAAGTTATAATAAGGCCCTAATTACCGTAGGCGCTAGGGAAAAATGAAATAGTGAACCAGGAAGACAAGTTTCTGCTTTTGTGGAGACTTCATTTTATTAAGAGAGAGAGACCAATAATGAACCAATAAACAAGTCAATAAGCCAGATAATTGCAGACAGTGATAATGGTTATGAGAAAATAAACTAACTGATAGAGTGATGGAATGGGGTTGTCCCAAAAAAGGCTTTCTGAGACTGTGATATTAGAGTTGAGTCCTAAATGATAAGGAAAAGGCCAGCCCAAAAGAAAATCTGAAGGAAGAATTTTCCAGACAGAAGGAACAGCATGGGCAAAGGTGCTGAGTCAAGAATGAACTTGGTGTAGTGAAGAAACCCAAAGTCCACTTGGCTGGAGCAGAAAGAAGAGGAGGAGAAAGGCAGAAGAAGCCCAAGTAGTAGGAGATGCTGCTGGATAAGGCCTGAGGCCATTTAATGGCAATGAATTCTGTGTTGAGCACAATGTTCAAGTGGGGAAACAGGACCTAACACACATTCAAAAAGATAGCTCTGGTCTGAGTGAAGAATGGCTGGAGAGTGGGGTGGGGGTTGGGGAGACCCAGTTAGGATCCTATGCATTAATGCAGGTGTGTGTTAATGAACCTTAGGTCATAATGGTAGCATTGGGTATGGAAAGGAAAGGATGGACCCGGGATGTATGGGGGATGTATAGTAGCAGGAATAGATGCTGGGAGCAGCTGGGAAAGAGGGTATCCAGGGTGGTGAGGAGCCGGCAAAGTCTTCATGGAAGAGACATAATCATGAAGTTTGAAGAGTGGATGGTTTCCTAAAGAAAATAAAACTATGCTTTTCACCAACTTGAAGGGAGCTTCATTTAGATTTTTAGACTACAAAAACATACCAAATTAATGGGATAAAATGTATGCATGCTTCTATTGCAGTTATTTGTAATGTTTTGGTATTTGAGAGATATTAAAGGAGTAATTTTTTAGGCTTATATCATTTATGAATAAGAAAATAAATTACCTGATAGCAGTTTTAATTGTTCTGCAATATATTTTACTGAAAATATATTGTAGATAAATGAGCCACGAGGTAAAGGTGAATTTAGAACACGAAGAGTACTCAAAAACAAATGAAAATAATTGCATGAATAGAAACAGAAGACAATTTTAATATTTCATAAAACAGTGAAATAAATTTTCTGTATTAAATATTACAATTTGAGTCTGTTATGTAAAAATTAAGCAAAATGGAATGGGTAGAAAATGTTTAAATTGATAAAATCTTATATGTGATAGAACCATGAGAATCCAATTGGAGGGGGTCGAGATGAACATCAGAAGTGTATTTAATCTCTCCAAGGCCCTGATTCCTAAAATGTAATAATACCCTATTCATAGGGTAAAATTAGATAAAATAATGGATAAAACAAGTTCATAATCCACTATGGAAATGAAAGTATTCCTTTTTAGAGATGGGGTCCTAAAAATGTAGGTGAACTAGTTACTAAACCTGTTTTAATCCAGTTAGTCTTTTAAGGCAGGGTGGAGAAAAATGGTGGGATAGACACCTACATTGTTAATCCCACCCCCACCCCACTCGAAACACCAAACTTTAACAACTATTTGCACATAGAAAAGCACCATCACAAGAACCAAAAATTACTTGAGCAATCACAGTACCTAGTTTTCATTTCGTATCACCAAAAGGGGACTTGAGGAGGCCAGGAGAGACAATCTTGAATCACTTATGCCATTCCTCCCTGTCCCTTGGCAGCTGCATGGAGAAAGAATCTGTGCACTTTGGTGAGGGAGAGTGCAGCGGCTGTGGGACATTATGTTAAATTCAGTGCTGCTCTGTCACGGCAGAGAATAAAGCTGCGCTGGGCTCAGCCAGAGCCTGCGCACTGAGGGAACAGCTGGATTAACCCTAGTCAGAAGGAATTGCCCATCCTACAGATCAAAACTTGAGTTTCACCACAAGCCTTGCCACCACAGGCCGAAGTGCCCTAGAATCCTATGTAAACTTGAAAGGCAGTCTAGCCCACAAGGACTGCAATTCCTAGGCAACTCCTAGTGCCAGTCTGAGCTTAGAGCCATGAACTAGGGTAGCACATTACCTAGGGAGACACCAGCTAGCATGGCTAAAGGAGTGCTTATGCCATGCCCCTCCCAATCCCAGGCAATGCAGCTCACAGCAATGAGAGTGACTTCTTCCTTGTACTGAAGAAGAGAAGAGGAAACAGTAAAGAGGACTTTGTCTTACATCTTGAATACCACCTCAGCCACAGTAGAATAGGGCACCAGGCAGAGTCATGAGGCCCCATACCAAAAGAAAGAATTAGTGAGCTCGAAGACATGCTATTTGAAAATTCACTGTCAGAGGAGACAAAATAAAAAGGAATAGAAAATAATAAAGCATACCTACGAGATCTAGAAATAGCCTCAGAAGAGCAAATCTAAGAATTATTGGCCTTTGGGTGCAGTGACTCATGCCTGTAATCCCAGCACTTTGGGAGGCCAAGGCAGGCAGATCACGAGGTCAGGAGATCAAGACCATCCCGGCTAACACGATGAAACCCTGTCTCTACTAAAAATACAAAAACTTCGCCGGGCGAGGTGGCGGGCGCCTGTAGTCCCAGCTACTAGGGAGGCTGAGGCAGGAGAATGGTGTGAACTTGGGAGGCGGAGCTTGCAGTGAGTCGAGATTGCGCCACTGCACTCTAGCCTGGGGGACAGAGCGAGACTCCATCTCAAAAAAAATAAAATAAAATAAAAATGAAAAGAATTATTGTCCTCAAAGAGGAGGTAGGGAAACAGATAGGGGTAGAAAGTTTATTCAAAGAGATTATATCAGAGAACTTCCCATACCTAGAGAAAGGTATCAACATTCAAATATAAGAAGATAATAGAATACCAACCAGATTTAACCCAAAGAAGATTATCTTAAGGCATTTAATAATCAAACTTCAGCTGGGTGCGGTGGCTCACGCCTGTAATCCCAGCACTTTGGGAGGCCAAGGCTGGTGGATCACGAGGTCAGGAGATCGAGACCATCCTGGCTAACACAGTGAAACCCTGTCTCTACTAAAAATACAAAAGAATTAGCAAGGCATGGTGGCGGGCACCTGTAGTCCCAGCTACCCAGGAGGCTGAGGCAGGAGAAAGGCGTGAACCCGGGAGGCAGAGCTTGCAGTGAGCCGAGACTATGCCACTACACTCCAGCCTGGCGACAGGGCGAGACTCTGTCTCAAAAAAAAAAAAAAAATCAAACTCCTAGATGTCAAGGATGCAGAAAGGGTCCTAAAAGCAACAAGAGAAAAGGAACAAACAATATACAGTGGAGCTCTGATACATCCAGTGGCAGAATTTTTAGTGGGAACCTTACAGGCCAGGAGAGAGTTGCATGACATATTTAAAGTGCTGAAGGAAAAAAAAAAAAAAATTTTATCCTGGAATAGTATATCTGGCAAAAATATCCTTCAAATATGAAATAAAGACTTTCCCAATAAAACAAGAACTGAGGGATTTCATCAACACCAGATCTATCCTACTAGAAATGCTAACAGGAGTTCTTCTATCTGAAAGAAAAAGATGGTAATGAGCAAAAAGAAATAATCTGAGGCACAAAACTCACTGGTAATAGTAAGCATGCAGAAAAACAGAATAGTGTAACACTGTCATTGTGGTGTGTAAACTACTGTTCACTTAAGTAGAAAGGCTAAATGATGAACCAGTCAAAAATAATACCTACAGCAATTTTCCAAACATAGGCAGTACAATAACACATAAAGAGAAACAACAAAAAGTTAAAAGCAGGGGATGAAGTTCAAGTGTAGAGTATTTTTTATCAGTTTTTGTTAGTGTTAAGTAGTCAGTTGTTTAAAATAATGGGTTATAAGGTAGTGTTTGCAAGCCTCATGGTAACCTTAAGTTGAAAAACATACAATGGATATGCAAAAGATAAACAGAAAGAAATTAAAGCATACCACAAGAGAAAATCACTGTCACTAAGAGGAAGACAGGAGGTAGGAAAGGAAGACCACAAAACAACCAGAAAACAAATAACAACTTGGCAGGAGTAAGTTCCTCCTTATCAGTAATAACATTAAGTGTAGATGGACTAACTCTCCAATCAAAAGTCATAAAGTGGCTAACTGGATACAAAAAAAAAAAAAAAAAACCCAAGACTATGACCTTTTGCCTACTAGAATCACACTTCACCTGTAAAGATACATATAGACTGGAAATTCAAAAAAAGAATAGGAGTAGTTATATAAGATAAAATAGATTTCAAGATAACAACTGTAAGAAGAACCAAAGAAAACCATTATATAATGATAAAGGGGTCAATTCAGCAAAAGGATATAATGATTGTAAATATATATGTACCCAACACTGAAGCACCCAGATATACAAAGCAAATATTAGAGCTAAAGAGAGAAATGGATCCCAATACAATAATAGCTGGAGTCTTCAACACCCACTTTCAGCATTGGACAGATCTTTCAGACAGAAAATCAACAAAGATACATTGAACTTAGTCTGCACTGGACCCAGTAGATATTTACAGGACATTTCACTCAATGGCTGTAGAATACACATTTTTCTCCTCAGCATGGAGCATTCTTGAGGACAAACCATATGTTAGGTCACAAAACAAGTTATAAAACATTCAAACAAATTGAAATAGTATCAAATGTCTTCTCTGACCACAATGGAATAAAACTAGGAGTCAATAACAAGAGGAATTTTGGGAACTATACAAACACATAGAAGTTAAACACTATGCTCCTTTCTTCAATGAAGAAATTAAGAAGGAAAATGAAAAATTTCTTGGAACAAATTATAATGGAAACACAATGTATCAAAACGTATGGGATGCAGCAAAACTAGTACTAAGAGGGAAATTTATATATAGCTATAAGTGCCTACATCAAAAAAGGAACAAAAACTGCAAATAAATAACCTAATGCTGTAACTTAAAGAACTAGAAAAGCAAGAGCAAACCAAACCCCAAATTCAGTAATATACAAGAAAGATGATCCATAATGACTAAATGAGATTTATCCCAAGGATGCAAGGAGGTAATACATAAACCATTCAGTGTGATACATCATATCAACTGAATGGACAGAAGCCATATGCTCATTTCAATTGATGCTAAAAAAACTTTTGATAAAAGTTAACACCCCTTCATGATAAAACCCCTCAAAAAATTAGGTACAGATGAAATTTGCCTCCACATAATGAAAGCCATATAGGACAGACCACAGCTAGTATTGTACCGAATGGGGGAAAACTGAAAGCCTTTCCTTTTAGATCTGGAACACAAAAAAGATGCCCACTTTCACCACTGTTATTCAACACAGTACTGGAATCCTTGCTGTAGCAATGAGACAAGAGAAAGAAATAAAGGGCATACAAATTGAAAAGGAAGAAGTCAAATTATGCTTGTTTGCAGATGAGATGATCTTATATTTGGAAAAAACTAAAGACTCCACAAAAAGACTATTAGAAATCATAAATTCAGTAAAGTTGAAGGATACAAAATTAACATACAAAAATCAGTACAATTTCTCTACGTGCACAGTGAACAGTCTGAAAATTTAAAAGGCAATCCAATTTACAATAGCCACAAATAAAATTAAATACCTAAGATTAACTTAACCAAAGACGTGAAAGATCTCTACAATGAAAACTATAAAACATTGATGAAAGAAATTGAAGAGGGCACCAAAAAAG
The DNA here is from genome assembly GCF_009764315.1 of Trachypithecus francoisi. Classification (NCBI taxonomy): domain Eukaryota; kingdom Metazoa; phylum Chordata; class Mammalia; order Primates; family Cercopithecidae; genus Trachypithecus; species Trachypithecus francoisi. The sequence goes on along the minus strand of NW_022681469.1, from coordinate 77,896,327 downwards.
AGCAAGATATTCCATGTTCATGGATTGGAAGAATTAATATTGTTAAAATGTCCATACTACCCAAAGACTCAATGCAATCTCTATCAAAATACCAATGACATTCTTCATAGAAATAGAGAAAACAATTCTGAAATTTATGTGGAACCACAAAAGATCCAGAATAGCCACAGCTATCCTAAACAAAAAGAACCATAAACAGGAGGAATTACATTACCTGACTTCAAATTATACTACAGAGCTATAGTAACTAAAACAGCATGGTACTGGCCTAAAAGTAGACTCATAGACCAGGGGAATAGACTAAAGAACACAAAACAAATCCACACACCTACAGTGAACTCATTTTCAACAAAGGTGCCAAGAACATATATTGGAGAAAAGACAATCTCCTCAATAAATGGTGTTGGGAAAACTGGATATCCATATGTAGAATAATAAAACTTGACCCTTGTCTCTTGCCTTCTATAAAAATCAAATCAAATGGATAAAAGACTTAAATCTAAGACCTCAAACTATGAAACTACCATGAGAAAACATTGGGGATTGACACAACTTTTATTTACATGCAACTATAATTATACCAAACACAAATTGCTCTATTTATTAAAGTGGTTTCAGCAGGATCTCATAGATCATTTATGTTGTGTGTTTAACTATGATATAATTACCTTAAAAATCTGTAGATTTTTCCATAGTTGGGGGGATATTTTGTAGTCAGTCTTTTACCAAGCATCAATCCATGTAATTCTATTCTCCTGGACTGCCCAAGGCTGACATAACTGGTCACTAGCATAGGAGAAGGTTCCACTAACAAGAGGAGGAGGCCCAGAGGGCCCAGAATCGGGGAAAGGGATGAGGGGTTAACATGAGTGCCACAAAATAAATGGGAGGTGGCATTTTATTCAAATGCAAGATAAAATATAACTGTGCTAACTTTGACAATGGTATTATTAAACTCTCGTGGTGATAAAGAAGAAGCAGGCAACAATGAGTCATGAGAGTAGAGGCTTCTGGGAATGACTTTGAAGGGGGCCATTTAATTTCTTATTATAATAAGTTCAGCACTGAAAAACAGATTCTAAGCTCTATTTTCTCTCTTTCCTCTCATTCTTGCTGCTTCAACTCCTGTTTCCTCTTCAGCTGAGGAAAATGTGTTGGTGTCCTGATATAAACTTGAAAGCTGAGGAGGAAGAATTCAGAAGTGATGGTTGCTCTAAATAATATACATGAAAATTTATAAAATGATAGGCACATAAGAGAAACACCAAAATGTTAAAATTTATTATCTCTGGGCAAAGGGATTATAAGCAATTTTTATTATTTTCTCTCATCTTCTCTGTATTTTCCAAATGTCCTACAATAAGCATGTATCACATTTTTAATCACGAGAATAATGTGAAAAAAAATTCTGCTGGTATGGACTACTGAGAAAATTGAGTCAGAGAATGTTGTCAGTGAAACTAGAATGATTTGCTACAAAGCATGATGTTTTAAACACTAATGGAATGCTGCCTTAAGTTATAATAGAAGGGTGCCTGGTAGATTACATATGCAAAATATTTGCTTTAGCAGAAGAAATCTGTAAAGCAATTACATTTGATATACTAGATCCATGTACTATCATAAGTCTTAAAATCAAGGCAACATAAAACATGGTTGAGTTTACATTGTGATACTGGAGACATTCCAAGGAGAATCATGTAGGAGAAGTGACAATGTAACAATGTTTTAAGTGGCTTCCTTGGAAAGTGCAACTCTAGCATGAATAGAATCACATCAGAGACTTCAGGAACCGTCAGGTTTGCAGTGACTGGTATGGACAGAGACTACCTCCTGCAGCAATGGAGGGAACTTTTCAAGAGACACTCTTTTGCTTGAGTGCAGAGGTCACTGAGGCACTCCTTAGTACTTGGGTCAATGTGATTATATTTTGACCAACTCCCAATGTAACTAGATTGCTGTAACCTATCTAGAGGACAGAATATTCTAGTCATTTGGAAATCAATGTAGAGACATTTATACCTGGTCTTAAAGATAGATTGAGTCTTGTGGAATATTATACAGCTGAGTCCCTCTGGAGCTCTTTGGCCTATATTTCTCTAAAACATTATTTTAGATTTTAAAAGAAAAATATCAAGGATGGTTACCAGAGGCTGGAAAGGGTAATGGAGGGTTGGGGGGAAGATGCAGATGGCTAATGTCTACAAAAAAAATAGAAAAAATGAATAACACCTACTATTTGATAGCACAAAAGGGTGACTATTAGTCAATAATAATTGTATATTTTTACATAACTTAAAGAATGTAATTGGTTGTTTGTAACTCAAAGGATAAATGCTTGAGATGATAGATACCCCATTCTCCATGATGTGCTTATTTCACATTGATGCCTATTTCTTTTTTCTTAATTTTTATTTTACTTTAAATTCTGGGATACATGTGCAGAACATGTAGGTTTGTTACATAGGTATACGTGTGCCATGGTAGGTTGCTGCACCTATCAACCCGCCATCTAGATTTTAAGCTCAGTATGCATTAGCTATTTGTCCTGATGTTCTCCCTCCCCTCCCCTACCCAACAGGCCTCAGTGTGTGTTGTTTCCCTCCCTGTGTCCATGTGTTCTCATTGTTCAACTCCCACTTAGGAGTGAGAACACGTGGTGTTTGGTTTTCTGTTCCTGTGTTAGTTTGCAGAGGATAATGGCTTCCAGCTTCATCCATGTCCCTGCAAAGGACATGAACTCATTCCTTTTTATGACAGAATAGTATTGCATGGTATATATGTACCACATTTTCTTTATCCAGTCTATCATTGATGGACATTTGAGTTGGTTCCATGTCTTTGCTGTTGTAAATAGTGCTGCAATAAACATACATGTGCATGTGTCTTTATAGTACAATGATTTATATTCCTTTGGGTGTATACCCGGTAATGGGATTGGTAAGTCAAATGATATTTCTGGTTCTAGATCCTTGAGGAATCACCACACTGACTGGTTGAGAGGAAGGGGTTTTCTAAATATAAAACTATGTCATCTGGACAGGGCCCAGTGGCTCATGCCTATAATCCCAGCACTTTGGGAGACCAAGGTGGATGGATCACGAGGTCAAGAGATTGAGACTATCCTGACCAACATGGTGAAACCCCATCTCTATTAAAAATACAAAAATTAGCTGGACGTGGTGGCATGAGCCTATAGTCCCAGCTACTTGGGAGGCTGAGGCAGGTGATCCGCTTGAACCTGGAAGGTAGAGGTTGCAGTGAGCTGAGATTGTGCCACTGCACTCCAGCCTGGCGACAGGGCAAGACTCCATCTCAGAAAAAACAAACAAGACAAACAAACAAAAAAACCATGTCATCTGCAAACAGAGACAATTTGACTTTCTCTCTTCCTATTTGAATAGCCTTTATTTCTTTCTCTTGCCTTATTGCCCTGGCCAGAACTTTCAATACTATGTTGAATAGTAGTGGTGAGAAAGGACATCTTTGATTTGTGCCAGTTTTCAAAGGGAATGCTTCCAGTTTGCTCTCTCATTATGATATTGGCTATGGGTTTGTCATAAATAGATCTTATTTTTTAAAGATATGTTCCATCAATATCTAGTTTATTGAGAGTTTTTAACTTGAAGGGATGTTGAATTTTATCAAAGGCCTTTTCTGCATCTATTGAAATAATCATATGGTTTTTGTCATTGGTTCTGTTTATGTGATGGATTACGTTTATTGATTTGCGTATGTTAAACCAGCCTTGCATCCCAGGGATGAAACCGACTTGATCATGGTGGATAAGTTTTTTAAAGTGCTGCCAGATTCAGTTTGCAAGTATTTTATGGAGGATTTCTGCATCAGTGTTCATCAGGGATATTGACCTCAAGTTTTCTTTTTTTGTTATGTCTCTGCCAGGTTTTGGTATCAGGATGATGCTGGCTTCATAAAATGAATTAGGGAGCAGTCCCTCCTTTTCAATGGTTTGGAATAGTTTCAGAAGGAATGATACCAACTCCTCTTTGTACCTCTCATAGTAGAATTCTGCTATGAATCCATCTGGTCCTGGACTTTTTTTGGTTGGTAGGCTATTAATTAGTGCCTCAATTTTAGAACTTGTTATTGATCTATTCAGGGATTCAATTTCTCTTGGTTTAGTCTTGGGAGGGTGGATGTGTCCAAGAATTTATCCATTTTCTTCCGTATTTTCTAGTTCACTTGCCTAGAGGTGTTTATAGTATTCTCTGATGATAGTTTGTATTCCTGTGGGGTCAGTAGTGATATCCCGTTTATCATTTTTCTATTGTGTCTATTTTATTCTTTTCTGTTTTCTTCTTTACTAGTCTGGCTTGTGGTCTATCTATTTTGTTAATTTTTTCAAAAAAACAGCTCCTGGATTGATTGATTTTTTGAAAGGATTTTCATGTCCCTATCTCTTTCAGTTTCACTCTGATCTTAGTTATTTATTGTCTTCTGCTAGTTTTTGGATTTGTTTGTGCTTGCTATTCTAGCTCTTTTAATTGTGATGTTAGGGTGTCAATTTGAGATCTTTCTATGTTTCGGATGTGGGCATTTTGTGTAACAAATTTCCTTCTTTTTTTTTTTTTTTTTTGCAATGTTTAGAACATTTTATTAAAGTACAAAATTGTTGGAATTTAGCTAATAGAAAAACATAGTAAATACAAATTTCCTTCTTAAGACTGCTTTAGTTTGTCCCAGAGACTCTGGTACATTGTCTCTTTGTTCTCATTGGTTTCAAAGAACTTCTTGATTTCTTCCTTAATTTCGTTATTTACCCAGGAGTCATTCAGGAGCAGCTTGCCAAATTTCCATGTAGCTGTGTGGTTTTAAGTGAGTTTTTTAACCCTGAGTTCTAATTTGATTGTACTGTGATCTAAGAGATTTTTGTTATGATTTCAGTTCTTTTGCATTTGCTGAGGAGTGTTTTACTTCTAATTATGTGGTCAGTTTTAGAGTAAGAGCCATGTGGCACTGAGAGGAGTATATATTGTATTGATTTGGGGTGGAGACTTCTGTGGTTATCTATTAGGCCCACTTGATCCAGAGCTGAGTTCAAGTCCTGAATATCCTTGTTAATTTTCTGTCTCATTGACCTGCCTAATACTGATAGTGGGTTGCTAAAGTCTCCAGCTATCATTGTGTGGGAGTCTAAGACATTTTATAGGTCTCCAAGAACTCGTTTTATGAATCTGAGTGCTCCTGTATTGGGTGCATATATTTAGGATAACTATCTCTTTTTGTTGAATTGGTCTTTTTACCATTATGTAATGCCCTTCTTTGTCTTTTTTATCTTTGTTGGTTTAAAGTCTGTTTTGTCAGAGGCCAGATTACAACCCCAGATTTTTTTTTTTTTTTTTTTTTGGCTTTCCATTTGCTTGGCAAATATTCCGCAATCCCTTTATTTTGAGCCTATGTGTGTCTTTGAACATGAGAGCGGTCTCTTGAACACAGCACGCCAATGGGTCTTGACGCTTGATCCAATTAGTCAGTCTGTGTCTTTTAATTGGGGCATTTAGTTCATTTACATTTAAGGTTAATATTGTTATGTGTGAATTTGTTAATATTGTTATGTGTGAATTTGGTCCTGTCATCAGGATGCTGGCTAGTTATTTTACACACTAGTTGATGCAGTTTCTTCGTAGTGTCATTGGTCTTTATATTTTGTTGTGTTTCTGCAGTGGCTGGTACCAGTTTTTCCTTTCCATATTTAGTGCTTCCTTCAGTGGCTCTTGCAAAGCAAGCCTGGTGGTAATGAAATCCCTCAGCATTTGCTTGTCTGAAAAGGATTTTATTTCTCTTTCTGGGTTGAAAATTATTGAATATTGGCCTCAACTCTCTTCTGGCTTGTAGGTTTTCTGCTGAGAAATCCACTGTTAGTCTGATGGGTTTCCTTTCGTAGGTTACCTGGCCTTTCTCTCTGACTGCCCTTTACGACTGTCCTTGACATTTTTTTCTTCATTTTGACCTTGGAAAATCTGGTTATTATGTGTCTTGGGGTTGATGTTCTCATGGAGTATCTTAGTAGTGTTCTCTCTATTTCTTGTCTTGCTATGTTGGGGAAGTTCTCCTGGATAATATCCTGAGTGTGTTTTCCAACTTGGTTCTATTATATCCCCCATCTCTTTCAGGTGTATCAACCAATTGTAGGTTTAGTCTTTTTACATTGTCCTATATTTCTTAGAGGTTTTGTTTGTTTCTTCCCACTGCTTTTTCTCTAATCTTGTCTGCTTGCCTTATTTCAGTAAGATGGTCTTCAATATCTGATATTCTTTCTTCTGCTTGCTTGATTGATTTGGCTATTGATACTTGTGTATGCTTCACAAAGTTCTCATGCTGTGTTTTCCAGCTCCCTCAGGTCATTTATGTTCCTCTCTAAACTGGTTATTCTAGTTAGCAGCTCCTGTAACCTTTTATCAAGGTTCTTAGCTTCTTTGCATTGAGTTAAAACATGCTCCTTTACCTCAGTGGAGTTTGTTATTACCCACACTCTGAAGCCTACTTCTGTCAATTCGTTGATCTTATCCTCTATTCAGTTTATGCCTTTGCTGGACAGGTACTGCGATCATTTGGAGGAGAAGAAGCACTCTGGCCTTTTCGTTTTGCAGCATGTTTTTTCATTGATTCTTTCTCATTTTCATGAGATTGTCTAGTTTCAATCTGTGAGGCTACTGACCCTTGGATGAGGTTTTTGTGGCACTTTTTTGTTGATGCTGTTGTTGTTGCTTTCTGTTCATTTGTTTTTCTTTCAATAGTCAAGTCTCTCTTCTGCCAGGCTGCTGCGATTTGCTGGAGGTTTACCTCAGGCCCTACTCATCTGGTTCACTCCTGCACCTAGAGATGTCACTCAAGGAGGCTGGAGAACAGCCAAGATGGGTGCCTGCTTCTTCCTCTGGGATCTCTGACCTTGAAGGGTACCAACCTGATGCCAGTAGGTATGCTCCTGTATAGGATGTCTGACAACCCCTGTTGTGGGGTGGGTTTCACCCAGTTGGGTGGCATGGGAAGCAGGACCTATTTAATGACGCACTTTGGCTGTCCCTTGGTGGAGGGGATGTGCTGTGGTGGGGGAACACCTATTCATCTGGGCTGCCTGGATTCCTCAGAGCTAGAAAGAGGAGAGGCTACATCTTCTGGTCTGCTGAGACTACAGCCACCCCTCCCACTAGGGGCTCAAGCCCAGAGAGCTCAGAGTTCTGTCCCTGAGCCCCTGACTGTAGGTGTTGGAGTTCCTGCATGGATGCCCTACCTAGTGAGGAAGGATGGGTCAGGCTCAGGCCTGAGGAGGCACTCTGGCCACAGTCTACCACGGCAGGTGTGTTAGGCTGTGGGTAATACCTCTTGGGACCAAGCCATCCAGCCTTCCTGGCTCCAGCAGGGGAACAGTGCAGCCTGGAGCTATAGAGACGGCTTCTGCCTTTCCCCTGCCCTGGGAACTTGGTGTGTTAGGCAGCTAGGAGTCCCAGTGTTGGCTGCCACCCCCGCCAAAGAGCTTAGACAGCAGGGAGCCACAGCTATGGAGATGGCCGCCCCTCCCCCGGGGAACTTGGCAGGCTTAGGCAGGTTCTAGCTGTGTGGCTGCTAAGAATCTAGGTGTTGCTCTATGGTTGGGACCTTAGGCCCCGGTGGTCTAGTGGGCTCACGTGTGGGATCTTCCGATCTGTGGGTTGCACAGTTATGTGTAAAAAGCAGTTTTCCAGGCTGGGTAGCATGTTCACTCAATGCCTCCCTTGGCTGGGGTGTGGGTGCTCCCCTGCCCTGTGTGGCTCTCAGGTGGGCTGCTATACCACACTGCTGCTCTTCCTTTCTCCTCATGCCTATTTCATATAGATATAGATATAGTTTCTTTTTTTAACTTTAAGTTCTGGGATACACATGCAGAACATGCAAGTTTGTTACATAGGTATACATGTGCCCTGGTGCATGTATACCTATGTGCATGCCTATTTCTCCTCATGCCTATTTCTTTTATATATATATGTGTATATATGTGTGTGTGTATATATGTATATGTATATATGTGTATATATATGTGTATACATATACGTATACATATACATATATATATAGTTTCTTTTTTTAACTTTAAGTTCTGGGATACACGTGCAGAACATGCAAGTTTGTTACATAGGCACACATGTGCCCTGGTGCATGTATACCTATGTGCATGCCTATTTCAAAGCCTCTCATGTGTCCCCTACATATATACACCTACTATGTGCCCACAAAAGATTTAAAAAGTAATTTAAAAAATTAAAAATAAAGAAAAACAAGCTAAAATTTATAACAACAACAAAAACAAGAAAAATGTCTTCACCATTGAATACCCAGAATGACCCCATACTATGTTTGGATGTAATCTGAACCAGTATTTAGTGGAAATAGAATTTGGGTGACTAATATAATTATAAAAATTTTAAATAACACTAGCATCAAAAAGTTACTAACATCTTCATCCTTTTATACTAAAACAAAGTTGATACTTTATGACATAAAATGCCACCACTGATAATTTATTTTTAAAATATTTATTTTTTGGCATGAACATTAAGTGCTTACATAAAGCATCACTACTTGTCTGTACGCAAGTCTATGAAAAGATGACAGGTTTGACTCTTGTTTAGGGAAAAACAAAACAGAAACCCAAAGATCTCAAACTTAAAGGCCAAGAGAAAAAAAATCACACGACAGGAGTATAAATGACAATTCTGCACAGAAAAGATTCATGTAACAACTGAACTCATAGTACTTCACCCCAGATGCAAATCACATAGCCTCACTTCCACATGACAAGAAAATTACTCTATCTGTAAATAATGCCTCTTCTCTGTGGTTCTAAAAACTGTGCTAGGTGAGAATTTAAAAGTTTGGGGTTATTACATTATCAACTCATAAGATGTCAAAACTGAGAGCATCGTTAGAGAACCTTGTTTTTTTAATTTTTATTTTTTGATGGGGAGCATGAGAGAGAGAGAGGAGAGAAAAAAATAATTTGAGGAATTCCCCCTTGGTCAGAGAGAAAGCCAGTGTTTAATTACATAATAGTTACTTACATGGCCTAATTGTTTTTATGACAGTCTTCAAAGCTTATGTCTCTCCTTCCTTCTTCTTTGTAGACTCCAGTGATTAGGATAAAACACAGGAGTAATCACAGTTTACCTACAGACTCATTCTGATTGCTAACTATTTCCAAGCTTTCTCATGTTCTTTAACCGCTGAGTTCTAGCCTATAGAGAACATGCTTTCTTTTGTATGTATGATAAAAATACGATAAAACAACCTGATAATTTTTAGAAAGGCAAAAACTTGAACAGACTTTTCATCAAAGAAGATCTGCAAAAGACCAAGAAATTATGCAAAAAGATGCTCAATATCATTAGTCGTTACAGAAATGCAACTTAAAATAAGATACCACTGGGCCTGGTGCAGTGGCTCATGCCTGTAATCCCAGCACTTTGGGAGGCCGAGGTGCGGAGATCACCTGAGGTCAGGAGTTTGAGATCAGCCTGGCCAACATGGTGAAATCCCATCTCTACTAAAAATACAAAAATTAGCTGGGTATGGTGGCACATGCCTGTAATCCCAGCTACTCGGGAGGCTGAGGCAGGAGAATCACTTGAACCCAGGAGGCAGAGGTTGCAGTGAGCCGAGATCGCACCATTGCACTCCAGCCTGGGCAACAGAGTGAGACTCCATGTAAAAAGAAATACCACTGCATACTCACTAGAACAACTAAAATAAAAAAGACTGGTGAGACTAATTGTTGGTGAGGATGTAAAGCAACTGGAACTCATAAAAATTCCTGGTGAGTGTGTAAAATGATACAGCACTTTGGAAAACAGTTTAGCCATTTTTCTAAAGCAAAGCATACACTTATAATATATCTCAGCCTTTCCTCTCCAAGTATTTACTCAAGAGAAAAATCTATGTGTATATTTTTACATAAATATTTATAATACATTTATTCATGATAGCCAAAAATTAAAAACATTGATAGATGAATGAATAAACAAATTAGAGTTTACTTGTGTAAACTCATCAATAAAAAGAAGCAATCTGCTGATAGATGCAACAATATGTTAGCATTTCATAGATATTTGAGCAAAAGATGCCATTTGTATAGTATCCTAAAATAGACAAGACTAATCTATTTGACACAATCAGACCAGTGGTCACATGGAATAGGTAATAGTTGGAAGAAATTGACTAAAAACGGGGTACAAGGGAACTTTTTTGTGGAATATAAATGCTCTATATCTTGATGAGATTTACAAGGGTGTTTACAATTGTTAAGAGTCACCGAACTGTATGTACACTTAAAAAGTGTGATGTTATTTTTATTGTAAGTATATTATACTTCAATGAAGTTTACTTTAAAAATATACCTTTGTTATATCTCTGTTGCAGTGCCTTGCAGTAATGGATGTTCATTGCAATATTGTTTATAAGAGTATTAAATTGGAAACAAATTAATAATTCAACAACAGAGACAGTTAAATAAACTATGGTCATAAAAGACTGGAGGCAGGAATCATTGAAATTACTACAAATCAGCAGAAATATCTGCTCATTTATTTGCAGCTAGTACTATGAAACTTAATTATCAATAGACATACATCGTACTCTGGTTATTCCACATTTACTCAGACTCATTCTCAATCCTTTTATTCCCTACATATTGTCCTGCGTAGTTGATGCTTAGGGGCAGCATTGCCCAGATTCTCTAGTCTGCTGGTTTCCTGTTGAGTTTATCTAATATAGCCATCAGCAAGACATTGGAGTGAAAAAGAAGAAGTAGGGTTATTTCTTCACCATTCCCTCCCTGTTATGTTTCAGGGATCTGGCAGTGGCTGTGGGCCCATAAGACTGTAACTTATTATGTTGGGCAACCTCTCCTCCATGACTCCACCTCTTACTCTGATCTGATCACCTTATTTTACACCCTCACTTCTTTCTAGCCGACAGCAGTAGCAGCTTCCTGTTTTGTTATCTCTGGGTGTCATAAACTTTGCCTACACCTCTGTAAATAGTCCTTTTAGTAAAGTCTCTTGAATTGCTCCATTTAAATGAAAATTTTGTTTCTTCCCAAGACAGATTAACTCTGGTCTCACTGAAATACTGTCAGCTGCATATGACAGGTTTACCTTATGAATGTTAAAACAACCAAAACAAAGATGAGTTGCGCTAAACAAATCTAAAAACAGATTACTTTTCAGTTGCTATCATTTAACCATTTTCCGTAAAGCAATTTATATAGACTTGCTACTAGACTTTTAATTTTACACCTTTGAAGATATCTTTAGAATCATACACGTGTTTCTTTTTTTTTTTTTTTTTTTTTTTTTTGAGACAGAGTCTCGCTCTGTCTCCCGGGCTGGAGTGCAGTGGCCGGATCTCAGCTCACTGCAAGCTCCGCCTCCCGGGTTTACGCCATTCTCCTGCCTCAGCCTCCCCAGTAGCTGGGACTACAGGCGCCCACCACCTCGCCCGGCTAGTTTTTTGTATTTTTTTAAGTAGAGACAAGGTTTCACCGTGTTAGCCAGGATGGTCTCGATCTCCTGACCTCGTGATCCGCCCATCTCGGCCTCCCAAAGTGCTGGGATTACAGGCTTGAGCCACCGCGCCCGGCCCATACACGTGTTTCTAATATTGAATGGAATTTAACAAAATAATTCAAATATCTTTTGCACAGTTTTCTGAGCTATTTTAATTGGGACTTTGATTTTTCTATGATTTCTTTCTCTTCCTTTACTAAGGGTATTACTGAATTCAGTTTTGCAGCAAGACTGCCTGAGGGTCTACTTAGGCTGAGGCTGGGTATGATGACTCATGCTTGTAATCCCAGCACTTTGAGAGGGCGAGGCAGGCAGATCCCCTGAGGTCAGGAGTTTAAGAGCAGCCTGGCCAACATGACAAAACCCCGTCTCTACTAAACATACAAAAAATTAGCTGGGCATGGTGGTGCGTGCCTGTAATCCCAGCTACTTGGGAGGCTGAGGCAGGAGAATCCCTTGAACCCAGGAGGAGGAGGTTGCAGTGAGCCGAGATTGTGCCTCCGCACTCCAGCCTGGGCGACAGAGTGAGAGTCAGTCTCAAAAAAAATAAATAAATAAAGTAAAATAAAATAACAAAAATTAACTCAAGATGGATTTAAACGTAAGACCTAAAACCATAAAAACCCCAGAAGAAAACCTAGGCAACACCATTCAGGACATAGGCATGGGCAAAGACTTCATGACTAAAACACTAAAAGCAATGGCAACAAAAACCAAAATTGACAAATGAGATCTAATTAAGCTAAAGAGCCTCTGTACAGCAAAAGAAACTACCATCAGAGTGAACAGGCAAGCTACAGAATGGGAGAAAATTTTTGCAATCTATCCATCTGACAAAGGGCTTATATCTAGAATTGATAAAAAACTTAAACAAATTTACGCCATCAAAAAGTGGGCAAAGGATATGAACAGACACTTCTCAAAAGAAGATATTTATATAGCAAAAAAAATATGAAAAAAAGCTCATCAATACTGGTCATTAAGGTCATTAAAGCAATGAAAATCAAAACCACAATGAGATACCACCTCATGCCAGTTAGAATAATGATCATTAAAAAGTCAAGAAACAACTGTTGCAGGAAGTCAGGGACCCCGAACGGAGGGACTGGCTGAAGCCATGGCAGAAGAACATAAATTGTGAAGATTTCATGGACATTTATTAGTTCCCCAAATTAATACTTATGTAATTTCTTACGCCTGTCTTTACTGCAATCTCTGAACATAAATTGTGAAGATTTCATTGACACTTATCACTTCCCCAGTCAATACCTTTGTGATTTCCTATGCCTGTCTTTACTTTAATCTCTTAATCCCGTCATCTTTGTAAGCTGAGGAGGATGTATGTCACCTCAGGACCCTGTGATGATTGTGTTAACTGCACAAATTGTTTGTAGAGCGTGTGTGTTTGAACAATATGAAATCTGGGCACCTTGAAAAAAGAACAGGATAACAGCAATGTTCAGGGAACAAGGGAGATAAGACTTTGGACTCTGACTACTGGTGAACCGGACGGAACAGAGCCATATTTCTCTTCTTTCAAAGGCAAATAGGAGAAATATCGCTGAATTCTTTTTCTCAGCAAGGAACATCCCTGAGAAAGAGAATGTGCCCTGAGGGTAGGTCTATAAATGGCCCCCTGGGGGTGGCCATCTTTTACGGTTGAAGCCAAAGGGATGAAATAAACCCTGGTCTCCTGTAGCACTCCCAGGCTTATTAGGACGAGGAAATCCTGCCTAATAAATTTTGATCAGACAGGTTGTCTGTTCTCAAACCCTGTCTCCTGATAAGATGTTATCAATGACAACGTGTGCCACTTCATTAGCAATTTTAATTTCATCCCATCCTGTGGTCCTGTGATCTCGCCCTGCCTCCACTTGCTTTGTGATATTTTATTACCTTGTGAAGCATGTGATCTCTGTGACCCACACCCTATTTGTGCACTCCCTCCCCTTTTGAAAATGGCTAACAAAAACTTGCTGGTTTTACGGCTCAGGGAGCATCACAGAACCTGCTGACATGTGATGTCTCCCCCCGACACCCACCTTTAAAATTTCTCTCTCTTGTACTCTTTCCCTTTATTTCTCAGACCAGCTGAGATGCTTAGGGAAATAGAAAAGAACCCACATTAAATATTGGGGGTGGGGGTTCCCCCGATACAACAGATGCTGGAGAAGATGTGGAAAAATAGGAACGCTTTTACACTGTTGGTGGGAGTGTAAATTGGTTCAACCATTGTGGAAGACAGTGTGGTGATTCCTCAAGGATCTAGAACCAGAAATACCATTTGACCTAGCAATCCCATTACTGGGTATATACCCAAAGGATTATAAATCATTCTACTATAAAGACACATGCACATGTATGTTTATTGCAGCACTGCTCACAATAGCAAAGACTTGGAAGCAACCCAAGTGCCCACCAGTGATAGACTGGATAAAGAAAATGGGGCACATATACACCATGGAATACTATGCAGCCATAAAAAAAGATGAGTTCATGTCCTTCGCAGGGACACGGATGAAGATGGAAACCATGATTCTCAGCAAACTAACACAAGAACAGAAAACCAAACACGGCATGTTCTCACTTATAGGTAGGAGTTAAACAATGGGAACACATGGACACAGGGAGGGGAACATCACACATCAGGGCCTGTTGGGGGGTTGGGGGCTACAGGAAGGATAGCATTAGAAGAAATACCTAATGTAGATGACAGGTTGATCGGTATAGTAAAGCACCATGGCACATGTATACCTGTGTAACAAACCTGCACGTTCTGCACATGTACCTCAGAACTTAAAGTATAATAATAATAAAAAAATAAGCTGAATAGCCTGATAAGTACACCACCATTTTATTTTTTTTAAAAAACAGGTGGCACACAACTGTCTTAAATGTGTTTATTAGGTATAAATCTGCCTTCCCTAGTTTGGACAGATTTCCTCAAAACTTTTTGAAGGATTTTGCACTGCTAAAACCTCTTATACTCAGTAAACAATTGATTTAGACATTGCTAAAATATTAAACTGATCACTTTTCACTTGTTCTTCTCTGTCCTTTGCTGAGTAACACAGTAATATGTTTGTTATTCTCTGTTAGCTCTGAGCTAAAACTCAGAAGGAAGCAATGCCAAGAACTGTGATTAGCGATTCCAAGTGAAGAGGCCACTATTGTCAAACATTTCTTCCTTGACTGGGAAAGATGAGAAGTCTATCCTGTTTAATATAATCACTCAAGTGATACTACACTGGATAATAAAAAATTGCATTTTATTTGGAAGCAGACCATCTACTCATATTAACAGGAGCAAGAGATATCTTTCTAGGACAGAACCTTGGAGCAACCTTCAAGTATCCAGCAACATTATTACCTGTGCAGATGTTGACAATACAGTCAAAGCTGCCTGGCATTTATGAAAATCAAAATTGATTTTGTACTAAACCAAGAGCCTACGAAGACTTCACTTCAATGGATGATTTCTTCTGATTAGCTGTATCGTTAATTTTGTGAGTACGGGAGGTGATTAGTTTTGCTCAAGGAAGACAAATCCCTATTGTGAAAGGACAAGGAGCCTTTCCTCCTTTTGACTGTGACACCAATCAGCTCTAATGTGAACTGTAATTCTTCAGTGCCCTGTAATTTTCCTAAAAGCCTCAGATTGGAAAATGCTGCTCAAACTGACGGCTTCTTTCTCTCTTTGTGTACTTGCACAGCAGGCAGATGTAGAAGTGACAGAAATGTGTCCTGTTTCATTACTTAATCTTTTTGATGGATATTGTGCTCAAAGAGCCTATCTCCTTATTCTACACAGTTAGAGAAAGGCCCTCTTTGCTGTCATGGTTACATGTCAGTAGTGGAATTTTAAATAGAAACACATTGAAGTTGGTGAGAGCTTTTCTGCAATCTCCATCTAATAGTGTCCCTGTCATTGATAGCTCCACAGAAGGAAGTCTGTGTCTATTTCAAGTGTTCAAATCAGTTTTTATAAAGTGATTATGAAGTCGTTGGATGATCAAGAAATGGATAAAATTCAATTGTTTGAGAATAAAATTATCTTTATTCTCTTCAGTTAGTATCTTATTTTTTGTTATTCTTCAGAAAATATTAACTATTTCAGTAACTGTTTCCCCAGGGAGCTCAATTAATTCTCATTTGTTATTATTTTAAACCCTAAGATTTTTTTTTTGACAAAAATACGGCATTCACTAAAACAGCATTCTATGTACTGTTAAGCAATTTACCCTATCGTTTTTTGTATAACATTATCTCTTAGATAACTTGTTCTAGTTACTATCTAAAATTCAATGAAGATAACCTTCACCTTATGTTTAGCAGATATAAAATTACAGTCAATATTGACATGATAAGTCTAATCATATTTGTTTAATATTTTTAATTAATTTATTTGAAAGCATGCAGTATGGCAAAATTATCTTGACGTATTTCTAAGTTATGCTTATTGCATCACCTATAACATACTATTCAGCATCTATAAACTACTATTAAGCAATCACAATATTCAAACTTTTAGTACTCTCCATCAAGTTCCTTTGAAAATGAACACATTAGTCCAATTTTAGAAAGGAAAAAGTGAAGGAGAAAAATTTTGGAAAGTTGTAGGTTCCAATATGTGCTTGTATTGTAAATACGCCTGTTTATATTTGTGTTTATATTGTAAATAGATGTGTTTATATTGTAAATAGTTCTGTTTATGTTTTCACTGTAATAACTGTAGTATTTTATTTTGAAAAATGAAATTTCTGAGAAGAAAAAGTAATATGAGTCCAATTATAACTATTGCTCCTTTGCAAATAGACTATATAGCTATATTATGGTAAGAATATTGCAATATTAAGAATTTATGCTTTTGCTAGAGCCACATAAAATATAGTTAAAAAACAATATAGCTTTGGTGATCTAATAAACAAAATCTTCCAAACTTGAATGCAGATAAGTATCTTTTTAAAAAATGGCAAACACTTCCAGATAATTATTTACACTTTTACTTTTAATTTTTAAAGATATAATGTTATATTCTGTTTTTTAGTGGTTAAGACATCTTATTTGTGTGAGAGATGTGTCCTGACCAACCCGGGTAGTAATTATGTAATTCAGCTAGTCCTAACACTGTGTCTTACAGACTGCCAGTGGTCAGAGCCCCGTTTCCCTAGATTTTATGAATATACATACGTTTGGAATACTGAGACATGCTAGTCAATCTTTTCTACTTTGATCAATTTCCTTCTGTTTCTTGTGGAGGGGTGGGTAAAGTGGAGTGGGGAGAGAGATATTTTTTCAACAACTTCCAAAAGCTTCAAATTAAGACACATTGCCTTCTCTCTTTAATAGACTTCTTGTAAGGGTAATCAATGAGCTAGGTTCTGACCTATGGATTACTCTGTAGAACAGATAGGGGTGTGTGTGTGTGTGTGTGTGTTAAATATCAGCACTTTGGAAGGCTAAGGTGGGAGGATGGCTTGAAGCCAGGAGTTCAAGACCAGCCCGGGCAACAATGCAAGACCATGTCTCTACCAAAAATAAAATAATTGCAGTCATGGTGGTGCACACCTGTAGTGCCAGCTATTCAGGAGGCTGAGGTGAGAGGAAAGCTTGAGCCCAGGAGTTCAAGGGTTCAAGGCTGCAGTGACCATGATAGTGTCACTGCACTCCAGCCTGGGTGACAGAAACTGTCTTCAAGAAAACAAAAAACAAACCTCATAAGACATTATTATAACTAGTTTATGTGGTTTGTATTTATTTAGTTTACCCACCTGTTTACAATTTCATTATTTTTTACTCCATCGTATCTCTAAGATTCATTTAAAAACATGTTCTTCTATTTGGAGATCATTCTTTAGTACTTCCTTTAATGCAGTTTTGCAGGTGATACATTCTCTATTTTTTTTATGGCATGAAGATATCTTTGCTTAATTCTGAATAATATTTTCAATGGCATAAAAATCAATTACTTTCTTTCAACCCATTGAGGAGATAATTATATTTTTGTCTGATAAGAAGTCATCTCTTGATCTAATTACTGCTCTTTGAAAACAGTATATCTGGCCAGGTGCAGTGGTTCACACCTGTAATCCAAGCACTTTGGGAGGCTTAGGAGGGTGGATCTCAAGGTCGGGAGATTGAGACCATCCTGGCTAACACAGTGAAACTCCATCTCTACTAAAAATACAAAAAATTAGCCAAGTGTGTTGGTACACACCTGTAGTCCCAGCTACTCAGGAGGCTGAGGCAGGAGATTTGCTTGAACCCAGGAGGTGGAGGTTGCAGTGAGCCAAGATAGCACCACTGTGCTCCAGCCTGGGTGACAGAACGAGACTGTGAAAGAAAGAAAAGAGAAGAGAAGAGAAGAGAAAGAAAAGAAGGAAAGAAGGAAGGAAGGAAAGAAGTTTTGCTAGCTGATTTTAAGATTATGTCTTTACATTTGATTATTTGTGGTTTCTGTTATGATATGTGCAGGTGTGGATTTCCTCGCATTTGTTATGCTTGGATTGCTTTAAATCTGTGGAAGATGTCTTTCATCACATTTGGAATATTCACAGTCATTATCTTCCCAAATATTGCTTGTACAATATCCTCTCTCTTTCCTTTTCTTCTGGGACTGGAGATACACGTATGTTTGCCCTTTGTGAAAAGGGCATCCATGCCTCTTATTACCTCTCTTTGATGCATTTCATTCATTTGTTTTTCTGTTCTTTAATCTAGATTATTTCTTTTGACCTACCTCTCAGTTTACTGATTCTCTTTTTAGCAGTGCCTAACTAGTTGTTAATACTCATCCATGAAGTTCTAAATTTTAGTTGTTAGAACTTTGTGCCCTATAATTTCTATTTTGTTCATTTTCATCTTCTTTTTTAAAAAAAAAATATGCTAGGTATTTTTTAATATTCCAGTTTTCTTTTGAACTCATTGAATATGACCAACATAGTTACTTTTAAAGTCTGTTTAAAGTCTGTATCTATTAGTTCAAACATATGGACCAACCTCAATTGGTATGATTGTCTATTGTTTCTGCTGATTTATATTCATATTTTCTTGTCTTTTTGTGTGCCTGGTTATTGTAAATGGGATCCAGGCATTTCATTTGAAAAAGTGCTTATAGAAATAATTTGAGGCATGGGTAATGTTATTTTTCTCTGAAAAATATTTTGTTTGCCTCTGCCATGCATCTTTGGGCACTGTAATCTCTAATCTGGTATTACCTAATTCAATTTCAAAATTTTATCAAACTCCATGACTTGACATTGGGCAACAGTCCATGTCGGGGATAGTTCCCTTCTGCTTTAGCCTTACTTCTAGAGTTAAGCCATTTTAGGTTCCAATCCAAGCACAGGGCTTTATCAGTTTCTCCACTCTTGGTAGAAACTGGCTTATTCTTCTGTCCTCCAAATTCCATGAAGCTGACAAAAGTGTTGCTTAGTAACTGAGCAGCTTCTTTGGGAATCAACAGATGCCTCCAGGAAAGTATCTCCAACTGCTGGGTGCCTGTCTCTGCCTTTTCATCTTCTCCTGGATCTTGACCTAGTAAATCTTCAATATCTTATCTATATGATGCCAACAAATTTTTTCTCAACTTTTCTATGTCATCTGGGTGAATGTTGGTCTGAGCTATCTGATTTTCAATTAGTGAAAGTGGAAGTCTCATTATCTTTTTTATTCTCATGTGGTCTTACAGTTCACATCATCTAAAAAAATGACATGAAAAGTATTGAAGCAGCCATGTCTATAGCAGATATAAAAACTCAATCTGGCTGGGCACAATGGCTCATGCCTGTAATCCCAGCACTTTGGGAGACCAAGGTGGGCGGAACACTTGAGGTCAGGAGTTTGAGACCAGGCTGGCCAACAGGTGAAACCCCATCTCTACTAAAAATACAAAATTAGTTAGGTATAGTGGCGCATGCCTGTAGTCCCAGCTACTCAGAAGGCTGAGGTAGGAGAATCGCTTGAACCCAGGAGGCAGAGGCTTCAGTGAGCAGAGATCACATCATTTCGCTCCAGCCTGAGTGACAAGAGCAAAACTCAGTCTTGAAAAAAACAAAACAAAACAAAAAACCTCAATCTGCAGAAGAAGGCATAAGCAAAATGAGGCAGATATCATGAGATCAGCAAAGAAGAAAGGACATGCCACTTATGATATGGAGTCTCTTGTTCACTGAGCTTATTTTTGCTCTGACACCTAATTGCACAAAGCATAGTGATATATTTTTTAGTCTTCCATTAAATCTCTCCCAAGGCTTTTTTCTTTTTTTTTTGCAAAGACAGTATAAGTAGGTTCCGTAACTTGTAATTTAAATAATTTTTACCAGAGCAAGACCATTTTCTGAATTGACTTTTTGGTCATTTCATCTATTTTTACCTCTATATGCATGCATAACTGGAAGTTTATTAAATCTTTTTGGTCCCCAAAATAAAACGCTTTAGTCAACTCCGTGGATTTCAGACAATCCTTTCTGAACATCATGCTATTATGTGACCTTTTTTCTAAGGTAAACTTTCACAAACAGGCTCAAATGAGGCAATATAAAATGCCTTTGAAAAATCCCAAGGAAAAGAAGCATTACAAATCTCTCCTACCCTTGATTCATGCTACATTGTTTGTGATGAACCACACAAGGAACTGTCATGAAGTCCATAATGGAATTATCTTCTTGGAAGAGCGTTTTACAGAATGTCCCACTAAAGGATTTTAGAGATCTCTCTAAATCTGAGTTTTCCTATGACTTGAGAAAATAGACTTTAAAAAAAAGAAAAAAAAAAACCTGCGTTGCAGGGAACTGGTGTGGGGGCGCGGTATTTTATGTTAGTTTAAATGCGTACAGAGTAAGTCAGCTATACTTTTTAAAAATACGCTTCTTGGAAATAATAGGATTCATGCAGCAACTTTTAATGCCTGGAAAATGATGAGAATTTTGTGCTTTTAAGTAGATATTTCAGAAAATGATTCCTTTTTCTCTATTTACTTGCAAAATCAATAGTAACCCTCAATGGAGTCAGGGGCAATTGAACGTGGGGGCTTTGATAAGTAAAAATTGAGAAAACTCAGCCCTTTCTTGAATTTGCAGAACTACGAGTTAGCAGACAAAATGTTTACCATCTACTTGGGAAGACAAATCATAAATGCATGGAATAATAGCAAAGGCAGTATTTATTATGCATTCGGAATTCCATGATTACGCAGTAAAATCTGAATTGCATTCAATGGAGTGAGAACACATGGAGTGTTAACCGTGTGGAGTACTATTAAGAAGACCAAGAAGAGCTGGGGGAAAGATGATAATTATGACCTGGGGGCTTCTCAGAGGGAAATGTCCTATGGTAAGGGGAATTAAGAATTAAGCCAGGTGTGCTACCCTCCAAAGACACAATGTAAATAAATGATTTAACCATTTTTAAATTAAAAATAACATCTAACAAAATACAAAGAGTGAGTGGCTTTCATGAAAAAGTATAAACTGAGAAAGCCCAAGATGGGAACAATAGCAGAAGAAATGCTGCTCTACAGGATTTGAGTGTAAACCGTAGAAAGTACAGTGCCTCCTGAGATGAATGCCATGAGGAGTAAATACAGATCCTATTCTCAGCTTGAAGCACAGCAAAGCAAATTTTGAACTGGTATTACAACATTTGTCCTTTAATCAGATTTTTTTCAGGTCATCTTACACTATAGTCTAAGTTCTTATCTTCTCTGTCTCGTTTTGACTGCCATAATCATTAGCAATTTGAGGGAAACGTGGATTTGAGGATCATGTCCAATCTTCCAAATAAAAAGGACGTTTTGGCAAGTAGCTCTCCTACTGAGCTTACGCTGAACTTGGTAACAAAAGTCTCAGAAAATGGAAGGGGAGAAAGGAAAAACTAACATTCCTTCCCCAGTTGCCTTGCTGGGCCAGTGGTTCTCAGTGCCCACTGCATACCACAATCACTTACAAAGTTTTTTTTGCATATAGAAGCCTGTTCCCCACTCCTCTAAAAGCGCAGAGGCTCACGCCTGTAATCCCAGCACTTTGGGAGGCCGAGACGGGCGGATAGTGAGGTCAGAAGATTGAGACCATCCTGGCCAACATGCTGAAACCCTGTCTCTACTAAAAATACAAAAATTAGCTGAGCATGGTGGCGGGCACCTGTAGTCCCAGCTACCGAGGAGGCTGAGGGAGGAGAGTCACTTGAACCCAGGAGGCGGAGGTTGCAGTGAGCCAAGATCATGCCATTGCACTCCAGCCTGGGCAACAGAGCAAGACTCCATCTTAAAAAAAAAAAAAAATCTAATTAGGTAGCTCTGGAAGTAGGGATAAGAAACAACCATGGGCACTGATCTTAAAAAAAAAAAAAAAAATTCTAATTAGGTAGCTCTGGAAGGGGGGACAAGAAATGACCGTGGGCACTGACCAGTATTGTTACAAACAAATCATCAGTAGTTCTCATGAGCAGCCAAAATTAAGACCTACATTTTAGGTTCAAAAAAGTGGGCAAATACTATTTGAAAAAGGGTTACTTTTTTTTTTTTGACAAATCCCTGTATTTTTCCATCTTTGAATTAGATCCTTTGTTTTCTACTTTTTAAATTTTCCATTAAGGTTTAATTGTAAGTCTGATAGATTGCAATCACTTGGACTTCTAGAACTTAACAAGGTGCCTTGAATATAGTAGTTACCCGATGAGTGCTTTAAGTGTTTGTTGAGTGAGTCCATCACATCTGATGTCAATATGTGAAAGGTTGCTTTAGGCTATCAACTTGAGTGGGTTAAGGAATACTCAGCTGGTAAAACATTGTTTAGTCTCAATGCTTCCTTAGGCTCTGAGCCTATCCCACTTCCGCTGAAATTAATCTCAAGTGGTTTTGCTTTTGATTAAAATGGTTTGGCTGCCCCAGGTGTGCCTGTGAGGATGTTTCTAAAGGAGATTGGTGTGTGAGTCAATGGACTGAGTGGGGAAGATCCACCCTGAATGTGGACAAGCACCATCCAATTGGCTGGGGGCCTATATGGAACAAAAGGCAGAGGAAGGGTGAATTCTCCTTCTTTTCTGGAATCAGGATGCTTTTCTTTTCCTGCCTTTGGAACTCAGGGTTCTCCAGCCTTTGGACTCCTGAACTCATACCAGCAGCACCCCCTGCCCCCTGCGCCCCGCCGAGTTCTTGGGCCTTCAGCCTTGTACTGAGAATGACACCATCAGCTTCCTTGGCGCTAAGGCCTTTGGACTTAAACTGAGCCATGCTACTGAGTTTTCTGATTCTCCAGCTTGCAGATGGCCTACAGTGAGACTTCTCAGCCTTCATAATCAAGTGAGCCAATTCCCCTAATATATTTCTTTTTATGTATCTCTCTCTATGTATACTATCAGTTCTATCTCTCTAGAAAACCCTGACTAAAAAAAATGGATAGATATTATTGCTTTCAATTTAAAGTTGGGAAACTGGAAAGCTTGAAATTCACTTAGAGATTTACTAGCAATAGCCCTCAGGATCTTATGTTGAGTTGAATATAGTATTTTCCCATATCAGTTTACTTATCCTAATTAACAGGCATCTATTAACCAAAATAGTGGCAGTAGCATCTATCATCTTGCCTTTACAGGCTACTTAAGGGGAAGTTGGAAAGTCACCCAGATTTAATCCATAATTTGTCTTAGGCCAGCACTAAAGTAGGTGCTTCAGATGGATGCACCAAGCATTTGCTGATTGTATTCTGCCATCTTCTTAAACATCACATTGCAGGGTACGAAGGTAGCTGGCAGTTTTGTTTGTGTGTGTGTGTGTGTGTGTGTATGTGTTTGTTTTTCGTTTTGTTTTGTTTTTTGAGACGGAGGCCCGCTCTGTTGCCCAGGCTGGAGTGCAGTGGCTGGATCTCGGCTCACTGCAACCTCCGCCTCCCAGGTTTGAGCGATTCTCTTGCCTCAGCCTCCCAAGTACCTGGGATTACAGGCACACGCCACCACATCCAGCTAATTTTTTTGTATTTTTAGTGGAGATTGGTTTTAGCCATGTTGGCCAGGCTGATCTTGAACTCCTGACCTCAAGTGATCCACCCACCTCGGCCTCCCAAAGTGCTGGGATTACAGGCGTGAGCCACCATGCCCAGCTGTAGTTCAGTTTTGAAACATAAAATTCAAGCAGCTGAATGGAATAAAAATAAACCTGGACATGCTACCATCTTCTCTTTATTCCCACAGTCACTACATCAACTTTATAGCATTTTAACCTTATGCCTTGGAAAATAACTAGATCGCCACTCTCTTTGCCTCTGTGTGGAAAATCAAATGAGAAAACTCAATAATACTTTGATGGATATAATTATGCTTACAAGTCAGCATCTGATATGAGGAAAATTCATGTCATGTTGATCTGTCTATAAAATGAAAATAATGTAAAAAGTCTTCAAAAAGCGATCAGTGTTCTCTGCTGTAAGGAGAACATGAACTTTGTTGAGAGTGGTCATCGTAAGTATTAATTTCTTCTATGATTTTTGATTTGATTATTCATAATCATGCTAAATTGAACTAGGGTGTATATATTTGTAAGGCATCTGCTAGTAAGGGTGACTTTTAGACATTGGTACAGAATCTACTCTTGAGGGGAAAAAAATGTACAATTTGAGGACAATCCAAAATTTAGCACAGAACATAGTATTCTGCCACTATGATTGAGATGCAGATATGTGCTTGAAATAAACCAATCATGTATTTTGGTTGTTCACAATGGGTGTGGGTGTGTTTTAAAGGGCAAGTGCCCCCTACTAGGTAAAAGTAGGCAAAGACTTCAGGTCTCCTCCACAATTTTCCTACTAGATGGCATGCTACAAAGAAAGCAAGATTTAGACTACATTTTGTCACAGTACAAATATTTATTAGCAATAAGGCTAATAACCGGTCCCAGAGCAGATTCAATCTTTTCTTTAAGATCTGTGAATTTTGGTTCTATGGCTTTTTTTTTTTTTTGAAGGAGTGTTACTCTGTTGCCAGGCTGGAGTGCAGTGGTGTGATCTTGGCTCACTGCAACCTCTGCCTCTTGGGTTCAAGCGATTCCTCCTGCCTCAGCCTCCCAAGTAGCATGGACTACAGGCATGTGCCACCATGCCCAGCTAATATTTGCATTTTTAGTAGCGTTTCACCATGTTGGCCAGGATGGTCTTGATCTCTTGACCTCGTGATCTGCCCGCCTCAGCCTCCCAAAGTGCTGGGATTATAGGCATGAGCCACTATGCCTGGCTGGTTCTATGACCTTTTTAAAAAATAATTTATTTTTTAAATTAATTTTGAAAAGGTGTTATATACATATATTTCTGTTCAATGTTGCAACTACTCTTCCTCCTGACAAGTTTATCATTTTAAAAAATTTCTTCTTAAAAAAAACAAAACGGGATACGTGTGCAGAATGTGCAGGTTTGTTACATAGGTATACATGTGCCATGGTAGTTTGCTGCACCTATTGACCCACCATCTAAGTTCCCTCCCCTCACCCTGCAGCCCCCAACAGCCCCTGGTGTGTGATGTTCCCCTCTGTGTCCATGTATTCTCACTGTTCAACTCCCACTTATGAGGAAGAACATGTGGTGTTTGGTTTTCTGTTCCTGTGTTAGTTTGTTGAGGATGATGGCTTCCAGCTTCATCCATGTCCCTGCAAAGGACATGATCTCATTCCTTTTTATGGCTGTATAGTA
Organism: Trachypithecus francoisi; assembly: GCF_009764315.1. Classification (NCBI taxonomy): domain Eukaryota; kingdom Metazoa; phylum Chordata; class Mammalia; order Primates; family Cercopithecidae; genus Trachypithecus; species Trachypithecus francoisi. The sequence goes on along the minus strand of NW_022681469.1, from coordinate 77,871,096 downwards.
TTCCTTGGTGTATATGTACCCCACATTTTCTTTACCCAGTCTATCATTGATAGGCCTTTGGGTTGGTGCCATATCTTTGCTGTTGTAAATAGTGCTGCAATAAACATACATGTGCATGTGTCTTTACAGTAGAATGATTTGTATTCCTTTGGGTATATACCCAGTAATGGGATTGCTGGATCAGATGGTATATCTGATTATAGATTCTTGAGGAATTGCCATACTGTCTTCTACAATGGTTGAACTTACATTCCCACAAACAGTGTAAAAGCATTCCTACTTCTCAAGAGCCTCGTGGGAATTATTGTTTCCTGACTTTTTGATAATTGCCATTCTGACTGGCCTGAGATGGTATTGCATTGTGATTTTGATTTGCATTTCTCTGATGATCAGTGATGTTGAGCTTTGTTTCATATGTTTGTTGGCTGCATAAATGTCTTCTTTTCAGAAGTGTCTGTTCATATCCTTTGCCCACTTTTTGATGGGGTTGTTTTTTTCTTGTAGATTTGTTTAAGTTCCTTGTAGATTCTGGATATTAAACATTTATCAGATGAATAGATTGCAAAAATTTTTCTCTCATTTTGTAGGTTGCCTGTTCACTCTGATGATAGTTTCTTTTGCTGTGCAGAAGTTCTTTAGTTTAACTAGATCCCATTTGTCAATTTTGGCTTTTGTTACAATTGCTTTTGTGTGTTTTTGTCATGCCTATGTCCTGAATGGTATTGCCTAGGTTTTCTTCTAGGGTTTTATGATTTTGGGTTTTACATTTAAGTCTTTAATCCATCCTGACTTAATTTTTGTTTAAGGTATAAGGGAGTGGTCCAGTTTTAGTTTTCTGCATATGGCTAGCCAGTTTTCCCAGCAGTATTTATTAAATAGGAAATCCTTTTCCCATTGCTTGTTTTTGTCAGATTTGTTGAACATCAGATGACTGTAGATGTGTAGTGTTATTTCTGAGATCTCTGTTCTGTTGCATTGGTCTATATGTCTGTTTTGGTACCAGTACCATGCTGTTTTGGTTATTGTAGCCTTGTAATATAGTTTGAAGTCAGGTAATGTGATGCCTCCAGCTTTGTTCTTTTTGCTTAGGATTGTCTTGGCTATACTGAGCCTTCTTTGATTCCATATGAAATGTAAAATAATTTTTTCTAATTCTGTGAAGAATGTCAATGGCAGTTTGACGGGAATAGCATTGAGTCTATCAATTGCTTTGGGCAGTATGGTCATTTTCACAATATTCTTCCTATCCATGAGGATGGAATGTTTTTCCATTTGTTTGTGTCCTCTCTTATTTCCTTGAGTAGTGGTTTGTAGTTCTCCTCGAAGAGGTCCTTCACCTCCCTTATTAGCTGTATTCCTAGGTATTTTATTCTTTTTGTAGCGATTGTGAATGGGAGTTCATCCATGATTGGACTCTCTGCTTGTCTATTTTTGGTGTAAAGGAATGTTTGTGATTTTTTCCACATTGATTTTGTATCCTGAGACTTTGCTGAAGTTGCTTATCAGTTTAAGGAGCTTTGGAGCTGAGACAGTGGGGTTTTCTAAATATAAAATAATGTCATCTGCAAACAGAGACAATTGGACTCCCTCTTTTCCTATCTGAATATTTTTATTTCTGTCCCTTGCCTGATTGCCCTGGCCAGAACTTCTAATACTATGTTGAATAGGAGTGGAGACAGAGGCCATCCTTGTCTTGTGCCATTTTTTCAAAGGGAATACTTCCAGTGTTTGCCCATTCAGTATGATACTGGCTGTGGGTTTGTCGTAAATAGGTCTTATTATTTTGAGATATGTGCCATCAATACCTAGTTTATTGAGTTTTTAACATGAAGAGATGTTGAATTTTATCAAAGGCCTTTTCTGCATGTATTGAGATAATCATATGGTTTTTGTCTTTGGTTCTATTTATATGCTGGATTACATTTATTGATTTGTGTATGTTGAACCAGCCTTGCATCCCACGGATGAAGCCCACTTGATCATGGTGGATAAGCTTTTTGATGTGCTGCTGGATTTGGTTTGCCAGTATTTTATTGAGGATTCTTGCATCCATGTTCATCAGGGATATTGGCCTGAAGTTTCCTTTTTTTGTTATGTCTCTGCTAGGTTTTGATATCAGGATGATGCTGGCCTCACAAAATGAGTTATGGAGGAGTCCTTCCTTTTCAGTTGTTTGGAATAGTTTCAGAAGGAATGGTACCAGCTCCTCTTTGTACCTCTGGTAGAATTCAGCTGTGAATCTGTCTGGTCCTCGGCTTTTTTTTGGTTGGTAGGCTATTAATTACTGCCTCAATTTCAGAACTTGTTATTGGTTATTCAGGGATTCAACTTCTTGGTTTAGTCTTGGCAGGGTGTATGTGTCCAGGAATTCATCCATTTCTTCCATATTTTCTAGTTTATTTGCCTAGAGGTGTTTATAGTATTCTCTGATAGTAGCTTGTATTCCTGTGGGGTCAGTGGTGATATTTTCTTTATTTTTTATTGTGTCTATTTGATTCTTCTCTCTTTTCTTCTTTATTAGTCTAGCTAGCAGTTTATGTATTTTGTTAATTTTTTTCAAAAAACCAGCTCCTTGATTCATTGATTCTTTTGGAGAGTTTTCGTGTCTCTATTTCCTTCAGTTCTGCTCTGATGTTATTTCTTTTCTTCTGCTAGCTTTTGGATTAGTTTGCTCTTGCTTCTCTAGCTGTTTTTATTGTGATGTTAGAGTGTCAATTTCAGATAGTTTTAGATTTATGATGTGGGCATTGAGTGCTGTCAATTTCCCTCTTAACACTGCTTTAGCTCTGTCCCGGAGATTCTGGTAGGTTGTCTCTTTGTTCTCATTGGTTTCAAATAACTTCTTGTTTTTTTTTTTTTTGTTTTTTTTTTTTTTTGAGACGGAGTCTCGCTCTGTCGCCCGGGCTGGAGTGCAGTGGCCAGATCTCAGCTCACTGCAAGCTCCGCCTCCCGGGTTTACGCCATTCTCCTGCCTCAGCCTCCCGAGTAGCTGGGACTACAGGCGCCCGCCACCTCGCCCGGCTAGTTTTTTGTATTTTTTAGTAGAGACGGGGTTCAAATAACTTCTTGATTTCTGCCTTCATTTCACTATTTACCCAGGAGTCATTCAGGAGCAGGTTGTTCAGTTTCCATGTAATTGTGTGGTTTTGAGTGGGTTTCTTAATTCTGAGTTCTAATTTGATTGCACTGTGGTCTGAGAGACTGTTACTATTTCAGTTCTTCTGTATTTGCTGAGGAGTGTTTTACTTCCAATTGTGTGGTCGATTTCAGAGTAAGTGCCATGTGGCACTGAGTAGAATGTATATGCTGTTGATTTGGGGTAGAGAGTTCTGTAGATGCTTACTAGGTCCACTTGATCCAGAGCTTAGTTCAAGTCTTGAATATCCTTATTAATTTTCTGTCTCATTGATCTAATATTAACAGTGGGGTATTAAAGTCTCCCACTGTTATTGTGTGGGAGTCTAAGTCTCTTTGTAGGTTTCTAAGAACTTGTTTCATGAATCTGGGTGCTCCTGTATTTGGTGCATATATATTTAGAATAGTTAGCTCTTTCTGTTGAATTGTTCCCTTTACCGTTATGTAATATCCTTCTTTGTCTTTTTTGATATTTCTTGGTTTAAAGTCTGTTTTGTCAGAGACGAGGGTTGCAACCTCTGCTTTTTTTTTTTCTTTTTTTTTTTTTTTTTGCTTTCCATTTGCTTGGTAAATTTTTCTCTAGCCCTTTATTTTTAGCCTATGTGTGTGTCTTTGCACGTGAGATGGGTCTCCTGAATACAGTACACCGATGGGTCTTGACTCTTTATCCAATTTGCCAGTTGTGTCTTTTAAATGGGACATTTTTCTCATTTATGTTTAAGGTTACTATTGTTATGTTTGAATTTGATCCTGCCTTTATGATGCTACTTGGTAATTTTGCACACTAGTTAATGCAGTTTCTTCATAGTGTCATTGGTCTTTATATTTTGGTATGCTTTTGCAGTAGCTGGTACTGGCTTTTCCTTTCCATATTTAGTGCTTACTTGAGGAGTTCTTGCAGAGCAGGCCTGGTGGTAACAAAATCCCTCACCATTTGCTTGTCTGAAGAGGTTTGCATTTCTCATTTTCTTTTTTTTTTTTTTTTGAGACGGAGTCTCGCTCTGTCGCCCAAGCTGGAATGCAGTGGCCGGATCTCAGCTCACTGCAAGTTCCGCCTCCTGGGTTCACACCATTCTCCTGCCTCAGCCTCCCGAGTAGCTGGGACTACAGGCGCCCGCCACCTCGCCCGGCTAGTTTTTTGTACTTTTTAGTAGAGACGGGGTTTCACCGTGTTAGCCAGTATGGTCTCGATCTCCTGACCTTGTGATCCGCCCGCCTCGGCCTCCCAAAGTGCTGGGATTACAGGCTTGAGCCACCACGCCCGGCCACATTTCTCATTTTCTTATGAAGCTTAGTTTGGCTTGATATGAAATTCTGGGTTGAAAATTCTTTCCTTTAAGAATGTTGAATATTGGCACTCAATCTCTTCTGGTTTATAGAGTTTCTGCTGAGAGGTCCACTGTTAGTCCGATGGGCTTCCCTTTGTAGGTGACCTGGCTTTTTTTTTTTTTTTTTTAATTATACTTTAAGTTCTAGGGTACATGTGCATAACGTGCAGGTTTGTTACATATGTATACTTGTGTCATGTTGGTGTGCTGCACCCATCAACTCGTCAGCACCCATCAATTCATTATTTATATCATGTATAACTCCCAATGCAATCCCTCTCCCCTTCCCCCCTCCCCATGATAGGCCCCAGTGTGTGATGTTCCCCTTCCCGAGTCCAAGTGATCTCATTGTTCAATTCCCACCTATGAGTGAGAACATGTGATGTTTGGTTTTCAGTTCTTGTGACAGTTTGCTAAGAATGATGGTTTCCAGCTGCATCCATGTCCCTACAAAGGACGCAAACTCATCCTTTTTTATGGCTGCATAGTCTTCCATGGTGTATATGTGCCACATTTTCTTAATCCAGTCTGTCACTGATGGACATTTGGGTTGATTCCAAGTCTTTGCTGTTGTGAATAGTGCCGCAATAAACATACGTGTGCATGTGTCTTTGTAGTAGAATAATTTATAATCCTTTGGGTATATACCCAGTAGTGGGATGGCTGGGTCATAAGGTACATCTAGTTCTAGATCCTTGAGGAATTGCCATACTGTTTTCCATAATGGTTGAACTAGTTTACAATCCCACCAACAGTGTAAAAGTGTTCCTATTTCTCCACATCCTCTCCAACACCCGTTGTTTCCTGACTTTTTAATGATTGCCGTTCTAACTGGTGTGAGATGGTATCTCATTGTGGTTTTGATTTGCATTTCTCTGATGGTGAGTGATGATGAGCATTTTTCATGTGTCTGTTGGCTGTATGAATGTCTTCTTTTGAGAAATGTCTGTTCATATTCTTTGCCCACTTTTGATGGGGTTGTTTGTTTTTTTCTTGTATATTTGTTTGAGTTCTTTGTAGATTCTGGATATTAGCCCTTTGTCAGATGAGTAGATTGCAAAAATGTTCTCCCATTCTGTAGGTTGCCTGTTCACTCTGATGGTAGTTTCTTTTGCTGTGCAGAAGCTCTTTAGTTTAATGAGATCCCATTTGTCAATTTTGGCTTTTGCTGCCATTGCTTTTGGTGTTTTAGACATGAAGTCCTTGCCCATGCCTATGTCCTGAATGGTACTACCTAGATTTTCTTCTAGGTTTTTATGGTATTAGGTCTAACATTTAAGTCTCTAATCCATCTTGAATTAATCTTCGTATAAGGAGTAAGGAAAGGATCCAGTTTCAGCTTTCTACTTATGGCTAGCCAATTTTCCCAGCACCATTTATTAAATAGGGAATCCTGTCCCCATTTCTTGTTTCTCTCAGGTTTGTCAAAGATCAGATGGCTGTAGATGTGTGGTATTATTTCTGAGGACTCTGTTCTGTTCCATTGGTCTATATCTCTGTTTTGGTACCAGTTCCATGCTGTTTTGGTTACTGTAGCCTTGTAGTATAGTTTGAAGTCAGGTAGCGTGACGCCTCCAGCTTTGTCCTTTTGACTTAGGATTGTCTTGGCAATGCGGGCTCTTTTTTGGTTCCATATGAATTTTAAAGCATTTTTTTCCAATTCTGTGAAGAAACTCATTGGTAGCTTGATGGGGATGGCATTGAATCTATAAATAACCTTGGGCAGTATGGCCATTTTCATGATATTGATTCTCCTATTCATGAGCATGGTATGTTCTTCCATTTGTTTGTGTCCTCTTTGATTTCACTGAGCAGTGGTTTGTAGTTCTCCTTGAAGAGGTCCTTTACATCCCTTAAGCTGGATTCCTAGGTATTTTATTCTCTTTGAAGCAACTGTGAATGGAAGTTCATTCATGATTTGGCTCTGTTTGTCTGTTACTGGTGTATAAGAATGCTTGTGATTTTTGCACATTGAAATTGTATCCTGAGACTTTGCTGAAGTTGCTTATCAGCTTAAGGAGATTTTGGGCTGAGACAATGGGGTTTTTCTAAATATACAATCATGTCATCTGCAAACAGGGACAATTTAACTTCTTCTTTCCTAACTGGATACCCTTTATTTCTTTCTCTTGCCTGATTGCCCTAGCCAGAACTTCCAAGACTATGTTGAATAGGAGTGGTGAGAGAGGGCATCCCTGTCTTGTGCCAGTTTTCAAAGGAATTTTTCCAGTTTTTGCCTATTCAATTTATTAGCTGTGGGTTTGTCATAAATAGCTCTTATTATTTTGAGGTACATTCCATCAATACCGAATTTATTGATGTGCTGCTGATCCGGTTTATGCCATATTTTATTGAGGATTTTTGCATCGATGTTCACAGGATATTGGTCTAAAATTCTCTTTTTTTGTTGTGTCTCTGCCGGCTTTGGTATCAGGATGATGTTGGCCTCATAAAAAGAGTTAGGGAGGATTCCCTCTTTTTCTATTGATTGGAATAGTTTCAGAAGGAATGGTACAGCTCCTCCTTGTACCTCTGGGAGAATTCAGCTGTGAATCCATCTGGTCCTGGACTTTTTTTGGGTGGTAGGCTATTATTATTGCCTCAATTTCAGAGCCTGCTATTGGTCTATTCAGGGATTCAACTTCTTCCTGGTTTAGTCTTGGAAGAGTGTAAGTGTCCAGGAAATTATCCATTTCTTCTAGATTTCTAGTTGATTTGCGTAGAGGTGTTTATAGTATTCTCTGATGGTAGTTTGTATTTCTGTGGGGTCGGTGGTGATATCCCCTTTATCATTTTTTATTGCGTCTATTTGATTCCTCTCTCTTTCTTCTTTATTAGTCTAGCTAGCGGTCTGTCAATTTTGTTGATCTTTTCAAAAAACCAACTCCTGGATTCATTGATTTTTTGGAGGGTTTTTTGTGTCTCTATCTCCTTCAGTTCTGCTCTGATCTTAGTCATTTCTTGCCTTCTGCTAGCTTTTGAATGTGTTTGCTCTTGCCTCTCTAGTTCTTTTAATTGTGATGTTAGAGTGTCAATTTTAGATCTTTCCTGCCTTCTCTTGTGGCATTTAGTGCTATACATTTCCCTCTACACACTGCTTTAAATGTCCCAGAGATTCTGGTATGTTGTATCTTTGTTCTCATTGGTTTCAAAGAACATCTTTATTTCTGCTTTCATTTCGTTATGTACCCAGTAGTCATTCAGGAGCAGGTTGTTCAGTTTCCATGTAGTTGAGCGTTTTGATTGAGTTTCTTAGTCCTGAGTTCTAGTTTGATTGCACTGTGGTCTGAGAGACAGTTTGTTATAATTCTGTTCTTTTACATTTGCTGAGGAGTGCTTTACTTCCAATTATGTGGTCAATTTTGGAATAAGTGCGATGTGGTGCTGAGAAGAATGTATATTCTGTTGATTTGGGGTGGAGAGTTCTATAGATGTCTATTAGGTCCACTTGGTGCAAAGATGAGTTCAATTCCTGGATATCCTTGTTAACTTTCTGTCTCGTTGATCTGTCCAATGTTGACAGTGGAGTGTTGAATCTCCATTATTATTGTATGGGAGTCTAAGTCTCTTTGTAAGTCTCTAAGGACTTGCTTTATGATCTGGGTGCTCCGTATTGGGTGCATATATATTTAGGATAGTTAGCTCTTCCTGTTGAATTGATCCCTTTACCATTATGTAATGGCCTTCTTTGTCTCTTTTGATCTTTGGTTTAAAGTCTGTTTTATCCGAGACTAGGATTGCAACCCCTGCTTTTTTTTGTTCTCCATTTGCTTGGTAGATCTTCCTCCATCCCTTTATTTTGAGCCTATGTATGTCTCTGCATGTGAGATGGGTCTCCTGAATACAGCAGACTGATGGGTCTTGACTCTTTATCCAGTTTGCCAGTCTGTGTCTTTTAATTGGAGCATTTAGTCCATTTACATTTAAGGTTAAATTGTTATGTGTGAACTTGATCCTGCCATTATATATTACTGGTTATTTTGCTCATTAGCTGATGCAGTTTCTTCCTAGCCTCGATGGTCTTTACATTTTGGCATGTTTTTGCAATGGCTGGTACCGGTTGTTCCTTTCCATGTTTAGGGCTTCCTTCAGGGTCTCTTGTAAGGCAGCCTGGTGGTGACAAAATCTCTAAGCATTTGCTTATCTGTAAAGGATTTTATTTCTCCTTCACTGATGAAACTTAGTTTGGCTGGATATGACATTCTGGGTTTAAAATTCTTTTCTTTAAGAACGTTGAATATTGGCCCCCTCTCTCTTCTGGCTTGTAGAGTTTCTGCCAAGAGATCTGCTGTTAGTCTGATGGGCTTCCCTTTGTGGGTAACCCGACCTTTCTCTCTGGCTGCCCTTAAGATTTTTTCCTTCATTTCAACTTTGGTGAATCAGGCAATTATGTGTCTTGGAGTTGCTCTTCTGGAGGAGTATCTTTGTGGCGTTCTCTGTATTTCCTGAATTTGAATGTTGGCCTGCCCTACTAGGTTGGGAAAATTCTCCTGGATGATATCCTGAAGAGTGTTTTCCAACTTGGTTCCATTTTCCCCCTCACTTTCAGCACCCCAATCAGACGTAGATTTGGTCTTTTTACATAATCCCATACTTCTTGCAGGCTTTGTTCATTTCTTTTCTTCTTTTTTCTTTTGGTTTCTCTTCCGCTTCATTTCATTCTTTGATCCTCAATCGCTGATACTCCTTTTCCAGTTGATCGAGTCGGTTACTGAAGCTTGTGCATTGTCACGTATTCTTATGTCATGGTTTTCATCTCTGTCATTTGTTTATGACCTTCTCTGCATTAATTCGTCTAGCTGTCAATTCTTCACTCTTTTTTCAAGATTTTTAGTTTCTTTTTTTTTTTTGTTTGAGACGGAGTCTCGCTCGTCGCCCAGGCTGGTGCGCCGATCTCAGCTCATGCAAATCCGCTTCCCATGTACGCCTTCTCTCGCCTCAGCCTCCTGAGTAGCTGGAGTACAGGGCCCTCACTCGCCCGGCTAATTTTTTGTTTTTTTAGTAGAGACGGGGTTTCACCGTGGTAGCCAGATGTCCTCTCTGACCTCGTGATCGCCCGTCTCGGTCCCAAAGGTTTAGTTCTTGCACTACGTAACCTTTAGCTCTGAGAAGTGATGGACTGAAGCCTTCTTCTCATCTCGTCAAAGTCATTCTCTGACCAGCTTTGATCCGTTGCTGGCGATGGGCTGCACTCCTTTGCAGGGGGATGCACTCTTATTTTTGAATTTCCAGCTTTTCTGCCCTGCTTTTTTCCCATCTTTGTGGTTTTATCTGCTCTGGTCTTTGATGATGGTGACGTACTGATGGGGTTTTGGTATAGGTGTCCTTCCTGTTTGATAGTTTTCCTTCTGACAGTCAGGACCCTCAGCTGTAGGTCTGTTGGAGATTGCTTGAGGTCCACTCCAGACCCTGTTTGCCTGGGTATCAGCAGCAGAGGTTGTGGAAGATAGAATATTGCTGAACAGCGAGTATACCTGTCTGATTCTTAATTTGGAAGCTTCCTCTCAGGGGTGTACTCCACCCTGGTGTCAGACTGCCTCTGGTGGGGGATGTCTCCCAGTTAGGCTACTCAGGGGTCAGGGACCCGCTTGAGCAGGCAGTCTGACCCTTCTCAGATCTCAACCTCCGTGTTGGGAGATCCACTGCTCTCTTCAAAGCTGTCAGACAGAGTCGTTTGCGTCTGCAGAGGTTCTGCTGCTTTTTTGTTGTTGTTTTTATCTGTGCCCTGTCCAGAGGTGGAGTCTACAGAGACAGGCAGGTTCCTTGAGCTGCTGTGAGCTCCACCCAGTTCGAGCTCCCAGCGGCTTTGTTTACCTACTTAAGCCTCAGCAATGGCGGGCGCCCCTCCCCCAGCCTCGCTGCTGCCTTGAGGTTAGATCGCAGACTGCTGTGTTAGCAATGAGGGAGGCTCCGTGGGCGTGGGCCCCTCCCAGCCAGGTGTGGGATATATTCTCCTGGTGTGCCCCTTTGCTTAAAGCGCAGTATTGGGGTGGGAATTACCCGATTTTCCAGGTGTTGTGTGTCTCAGTTCCCCTGGCTAGGAAAAGGAAAATGGATTCCCTTCCCCCTTGCACTTCCCAGGTGAGGGATGCCTCGCCCTGCTTCAGCTCTCGCTGGTCGGGCTGCAGCAGCTGAGCAGCACCGATTGTCCGGCACTCCCTAGTGAGATGACCCCAGTACCTCAGTTGAAAATGCAGAAATCACCGGTCTCCTGTGTCACTCGCGCTGGAAGTTGGAGACTGGAGCTATTCCTATTCGGCCATCTTGCTCCGCCCCCCCCAACCTGGCTTTTTTCTCTGGCTTCCCTTAACAGTGTTTCCTTCATTTTGACCTTGGAGAATCTGATGATTATGTGTCTTGGTGTTAATGTTTTCATGGAGTATCTTTGTGGTGTTCTGTGTATTTCCTGAATTTGAATGTTGTCCTGTCTTACTAGGTTGGGGAAGTTCTCCTGGATAATATCCTTCAGTGTGTTTTCTAGCTTGTTTCCATTTTCCCCATCTCCTTCTGGTACTCCAATCAATCATAGGTTTGATCTTTTTATGAAGTCCCATATTTCTTGGAGGCTTTGTTCATTCCTTTTCATAAATTTCTCTCTAGTCTTGTGTGCATGCCTTATTTCAGTAAGGTGGTCTTCAAACTCTGATACTCTCTCTTCTACTTGGTCGATTCAACTATTGGTACTTGTGCATGCTTCACAAAGTTCCTGTGCTATTTTTCAGCTCCATCAGGTCATTTATGTTCCTCTCTAAGCTGATTATTCTAGTTAGCAATTCCTCTAAGCTTTTACCAAGTTTCTTAGCTTTTTGGAATTAGGTTAGAACACTGAGCTCCCTTAGCTCAGTGTAGTTTTTTATTACCCATCTTCTGAAGCCTACTTCTGTCAGTTCATCCATGTGATCCTCCATCCGGTTCTGTACCCATGATGAAGAGACATTGCCATCGTTTGGAGAAGAACAGGCACTCTGGCCTTTTGTGTTTTCAGCATTTTTTTTGTTGTTGATTCTTTTTCATCTTTGTGAGTTTGTCTAGTTTCAGTCTTTGAGGATGCTGCCCCTTGGATGGGGTTTTTATGGGGGCTTTTTTTGCTTGTTGTTGCTGTTCGTTTTTCTTTCAATGGTCAGGTCCCTCTTCTGTAGGGCTGCTGCCATTTGCTGGGGGTTCACTTTAGCCCCTATTCATCTGATTCACTCCTGCACCTGGAGATGTCTCTTAAGGAAGCTGGAGAGCAGTAAAGATGGGTGCCTGCTCATTCTTCTAGGACCTCTGACCCTGAGGGGCACCAAGCTGATGCCAGTAGGATCACTCCTGTATAAGGTGTCTGACAGCTTCTGTTGGAGGGTCTCACCCAGTTGGATGGCATGGGGAACAGGACTCTTTCAATGAAGCACTTTGTTCCTTGCTGGAGGGGGTGTGTCTTGCTGGGGGGAAACCCACTCATCTGGGCTGCCCAGATTCCTCAGAACTACCAGGAGGAAAGGCTAAGTGTGTTGGTCTGCAGAGACAGCAGCCACCCCTCCCTCTAGGGGCTTAGGCCCAGGGAGATACAGGTTCTGTCCCTGAGCCTCTGTCTGGAGTTATTGGAGTTCCTGAAGGGAAGTCCTGCCCAATAAGGAAGGATGGATCAGTGTCAGTCCTCAAGAGACACTCTAGTCTATGGCCTTTTAAGTACTTCATTAACAACTTTTGCCTGAAAGTTTCACTTCAATGCAAAACTGATTGTTGTTTTTAAGAAGGCTCGGGTTAATTTTGGATTGGCTCATGTGAATTTTGGATGGACCAAGGCAACAGAACACTCCTTTAAGAGGTGGGCATAGGACTGAGTGGAATTCTAGGCCAAAAGATTTAATACTAAGGTAGAAGGCTGATGGACTGATCAGTTTCTTATGCTACCTTCATGCAGTGATAGAGGTATCAGTCCAGTATTTCTAGGCAACCCATATAACTGTGTAAACACAGTTCATTTCATCAAAGAAATACTAATTTTACCATTTATACTGATTGATGAATTTGGGAATTAAGAGTAGTATCGAAGCACTAATAGTAGCTGGGTTAGGATTGTGCCTTTTGATGAGAGTATTTCAAAGGTTTGTTAACCACTTCTGTAGTATGAATTTGTAATTAGAATCTCTCAAAGTTAATTGCCTATAGTTACATAACTCACAAATACATAATGCTGTCTGTGCTGAAGTGGATTCAAGCAAATTACATTCAGTATATCAACAGGGTAAGAGTTTTAGAAGGCTAGATTTGGAGTTGATTTTAGATAAAATATGTTGTTTCAGCATTTACCTCGCCATGTTCCTTCCTCCCGTAGAACTGCCTATCTGTAGAACACTAATGGGCCAGGTGCGGTGGCTCACACCTGTAATCCCAGCACTTTGGGATGCCAAGGCGGGCGGATCATGAGGTCGGGACATCGAGACCATCTGGGCTAACACGGTGAAACCCTGTCTCTACTAAAAATACAAAAAATTAGCCAGGTGTGGTGGCGGGTGCCTGTAGTTCCAGCTAATCTACTCGGGAGGCTGAGGCAGGAGAATGGCGTGAACCCAGGAGGCAGCGCTTGCAGTGAGCCGAGATCATGCCACTGCACTCCAGCCTGGGTGACAGAGCGAGACTCCATCTCAAAAAGGAAACAAAAACAGAAACAAAAACACTCCTGATGGCATGTTCACATCCAGTGCAGTTTGCCTGTTCTCTGCTTCAGCTCAACAGAGGCCAAAGATTATCCTTATATCATGGGTTATTTTCTTTACCTACCATGGGAGATTTAAAAACAAAAACAAAAAACTTCACTCGGTGTTATGTCTCCCAAAATATCATAGGTTTTATATACCAAGACCAGCGATTAAGCATGAAAGGACCTCCTTCTGTAACTAGGAGATCTGTCAGAAGCTTGGTCTAGAATAGGAATGTAAACTCCTCATTCTTCACCTGTGAGCAGGTCTTTGGAGGCCCTGAACTAGCACAGATCAGCTCACTATCAGTCTCTGGCAGTTAGTTATTTGGACACAGCAATATACTTCTTGGAATCCATCCAAATGCTTTCCCCAATCTCTTGCCAAATCATTCAAAAGACTATAGTGCTTTTCTGGTTTGTTTACAAACTGCATCCTACCAGGCATTTTTCTTTAAAATGTAACAGCTTCTATTGTCTCTAAAACATTAACCAAGAACAACGTGAGCAAACAGTGAACTGCAGGTGGATGGAGTGGTGGGCTGGTAGTGAGCGGGGTCCCTTCCCCACCTCCTGCATGACCCCTCCTGGATCCCTGGCTCTTCTCGGTCACTAGTGCTTCATCTATAATTAGCTCCTATTCTGGCTGAGAACATCTTCTCAGCACCCTTTCAAAAAACAAACTGTGCATCCAGAGACTTAAAAACTTATATCAATTTGAAGGCTTTCTTTCACCGGAACAAGACAATTACTGATTTCAGAAAGTAGTCTGTGAAAATAAAACATGGAACAAACACATAAAAATGTAGCTCGTTTGCCTTAATTCCCAAATAGGATTGCAATATAAGCCTGCATCATGAATGCCTCAAAATACTGTATAAAAACAACCTGTGCTTATAACTCAAGCAGTTTGTTTGCAATGTCAGAAAGGAAAATGTTTTTTGGGGAAAATCATTTACTGTATACATTTTTATTATTTTCTTCCCATTTTTACTACAAATGCAATTAGGTGCCATGGAATGTGGAGATAGTGGTCTATTGCTATGCCTAACACAGCAACTTTTAAAACTATTATTTACTTATTTTATGGTTATAAAAGAATATGTACTCTGAGTACAGAATTTGGGAAATACATAGAAGCATAACGAAAGATGTACAGGGCAGGCATGGTGACTCACACATGTAATACCAGCACTTTGGGAGGCCAAAGCAGGAAGATCACAAGGTCGGGAGATCGAGACCATCCTGGTCAACATGGTGAAACCCTGTCTCTACTGAAAATACAAAAATTAGGTGGGTGTGGCTGCATGGGCCTGTAATCTCAGCTACTGGGGAGGCTGAGGCATGAGAATCGCTTGAACCCAGGAGGTGGAGGTTGCAGTGAGCCGAGATCACGCCACTGCACTCCAGCCTGGTCACATCGAGACTCTGTCTCAAAAAAAAAAAAAAAAAAAGAGGTACACATTGCCACATGGTTGTTAACCTTCAGATGTGTTTCCTGATAGACATTGTTTCCATGGATATTGGCTGTATATTAATTTAGACTTAGTCTCTCTGTATTATGTAATATACATATGTATTTAGGTGTATATATATTTATATGCATAATGGCTTTATATGTCCAGTATTAATGGACATACTTTTTCTCATACTCTGTATTTATCCAGTGGAATTCCTCTATTAAGGGATTATCAGCAAAAGAAGCAGAGTACAAGAATGATTTTTTTGATCGGAGATTGGAAAAGACTGATACTAAGCTATAAGCTTTTTCTCCTTCTCATACACCCAGTCTCCAGACCAGATGAAGATTCCGAGGTTGAAGAAGAAAAGCAGCATGTAGATTTGCATCGGCCCTCTCTGTCTCACTGCTCCTCTGCTCCACACCACCTCAGTCAGTGTGGTAGAGCAGGCTGGGATGAGGGCATGCAGGGTGGCAAGTTCATCCCTGAGATAAGTTTGAGGGTCCCAGAGCTGAGCGTGCTGTCCTGCCTTTCGATAGTTAGCAGACTCACAGCTGTTTCCTGTGCTTCTGTGGCGTGGGAGCCACGGGACAGTAATTGTCACAAAGGATGTTAGGACAGAGTGATGTCTTGATGTCCTTCATTGTCCCCAGAGGAAGACAGAAGAGCCACTAGCCTTCCACATGCCTCAAAAATTGGCCATTTATGTAACCCAGGTTAGAGAGAACTCATTGACTTTGGGGCGATTTGGCATCCTGAGGAAGTGACCAAAAAAAAAAGGAGCCAGGGTGGGCCATTCAGCTGGCCTTCCTGCAGCGAATGAATGGTCAGCTCAGAAGGGGATACAGAGGAAGTCTATCATCTCTGGAGTAGCAGGCCAGCACAAAATGGGCGGAAGTTGTGCATAGGCATTGGATAAACCTCCAGAGCCCAAGCATTAACTCCAGTGGAGAAGTGGGTGGGGCTGTCTTAAAGAATTGAGGTTTTTTTTTCTTTTCTTTTCTTTTTTGAGACAGAGTTTCCCTCTGTCGCCCAGGCTGGAGTGTAGTGGCGCAATCTCAGCTCACTGCAAGCTCCGCCTTGAGGTTTCACACCATTCTCCTGCCTCAGCCTCCCGAGTAGCTGGGACTACAGGCGCCAAGAACTGAGTTTTAAAACTTCACTGCTGGCCGGGCGCGGTGGCTTACGCCTGTAATCCCTGCACTTTGGGAGGCCAAGGTGGGTGGATCACGAGGTCAGGAGATCGAGACCATCCTGGCTAACACAGTGAAACCCCTTCTCTATTAAAACTACAAAAAAAAAAAAAAAATTAGCCAGGCAAGGTGGCGGGCACCTGTAGTCTCAGCTACTCAGCAGGCTGAGGCAGGAGAATGACGGGAACCCGAGAGGCGGAGCTTGCAGGGAGCCGAGATCCCGCCACTGCACTCCAGCCTGGGCAACAGAGCAATACTTCGTCTCAAAACAAAACAAAACAAAACAAAACAAAAAACTTCATTGCTTGAGAAAAACATAGAAATTGACTGAACTTACCTAGAAGCAACTATATGAAATAGTCTGCATTAGGCAGAAGGGAGGTTTGAGGCATACAGAAATAGAACAAGGGTTTTTGCACTGTATGATTATGAAATTTGCATTCATATCATACATCTCCAAACAAAAACAAACGTCATTGGGAAAGGAGAGAATAAAATTCCTTGTGAGCTTTCTTATAGGAACTATAGGTAGAAGAAGAAACTCTACCTAATATTTTCACATTGAACTGGCTAACAAGAATCTCTGAAGACAAAGCTTCTTTGTATTCTTTGTGTTATTGAGTCAATATACTTATTAAAGCCTTTTTGGTTCTGGACAACACTTAAGTGACTTTTTCTTTATGCAGAGGTGGGCTTATCTGAAATGGAAGAAGATAAGTTAGATCATTCTACAAAAGAAAGTCATAGAAAACTAATTTTCCTCTAATGGGTATCAGAGAACAGAAATTAGGACTATTGCAGAAGAGATAAGAGAGTTAAAAGGAGGAGAAGAGTCTGGAGGATGAAAATGAGCCTATCCTTTCACCCCTACCCCTACATCTTGGCCACAAATGTCATCAGGTAGGAGCAAGATAACTAGTGAAAAATTCCCGGGGTAAGTAAGGCCGAGGGAATTTATGAATGGTAGTAGTACATATTTGACTGCTCAGCGTTATTCTCTTTCCCATTTCCCTAAGGGAAACTTGAGTTCTTCTGGGTAATTAGCTGTTCGTACTGAGGCACAGAATCTGGGAAAGTTAATCAGCTTCCCTGTTTTGACTTATCGAAGGGTAGGCACGTGACCAAGATAGACCATTTGGAATTTTGGTTTGAGTAGAGTGAAAAAGATTGAAAATGGTTGGAGTTGATTCCTTCTGGCACTAGTGCCCAATCCAGATGATCCTGGTTGTTTCTTAGCCCTGTGGAGCCTGCCCATTTCTAAGTCTAGTTCACCAGCTTTCTCATCAGTTTTGTGAGCTCCCGACACTTCTAATATATTCCATTGGGAACCAGCATAATGTAAGAGACTAAGAGTATGTATATATTTGTGACTGAATCCTGATTCTAAAACTTTCCATCTTGTGTTTCTCTGTCTATGAAGTGGTAGCTTTAATGCTTCTTATGTCATAGGATTGTTCTGAGAATTAAATGAAGATGAAAAACTTAGAAAAGTACCTGCTGTGAATCAAGTTTTCAATACATTTTAGTTAATGATATTAAATTAACCACAGTGGGTTTCTGTGGTTTACAGATGCATAACTTATCACAGCGATACAATGATAATATCTAACTTTTCCCTGTTTGGTTGATACATGATATACGCATTCATGGGGGTACATGTGCATTTTCATACATATATACAATATGCAATGATAAAATAGGGGAAATGAAGATATCCATCACCTCAAACACATCATTTCTTTGTGTTGGAAACATCCAAATCTTATAGCTGTTTTGAAATATGCAATACATTAATAGTCACCCTACTGCGCTGACAAACACTAGAACTCATTCCTTCTTACTATATTTTTGTACCCACTCACCCACCTCTTTTATCTTCTCTACCCTCTCCAGCCTCTGATAGCCACCATTCTACTCCCTACCTCCACGAGATCAACATTTAAAAAAAAGAAATTAAGTTCTGGGATACACTTTGCAGGACGTGCAGGTTTGTTACATAGGTAAACATGTGTTATGGTGGTTTGCTGCACCTATCAACCCATCACCTAGGTATTTAGCCCTGCATACATTAGCTATTTATTTTGATGCTCTCTCCCATGCGCAGGCCTCAGTGTGTGTTGTTCCCCTCCCTCTATCCACGTGTTCTCATTGTTCACCTCCCACTTATAAGTGAGAACATGTGGTGTTTGGTTTTCTGTTTCTGCATTAGTTTGCTGAGGATATGGCTTCAAGCTCTATCCATGTCCCTGCAAAGGACATGATCTCACTCCTTTTTATGACTGCATAATATTCCATGGTGTATATGTTCCACATTTTCTTTATCCAGTCTATTATCAATGGACATTTGGGTTGATTCCATGTCTTTGTTATTGTGAATAGTGCTGCAATGAACATATGCATGCATGTATCTTTATAATAGAATAATCTTTATTCCTTTGGGTATATACCCAGTAATGGGATTGCTGGGTCAAATGGTATTTCTGGTTCTAGGTCTTTGAGGAATTGCCACACTGTTTTCCACAATGATTGAACTAATTTACATTCCCACCAATAGTGTAAAAGTGCTCCTAGTTCTCCACAGCTTCACCAGCATCTGTTGTTTCTTGACTTCTTAATA
Source organism: Trachypithecus francoisi (assembly GCF_009764315.1). NCBI lineage: Eukaryota > Metazoa > Chordata > Mammalia > Primates > Cercopithecidae > Trachypithecus > Trachypithecus francoisi. Next base: position 77,852,683 of record NW_022681469.1, on the reverse strand, counting down.
ATCGTCATTCTGACTGGCATGAAAAGGTATCTCATTGTGGTTTTGAACTTTTTTAGCTCCCACATGTGAGTAATAACATACGATATTTATCTTTCTATGTCAGGCTTATTTCACTAATCATAATGACTTCCAGTTTTATCCATGTTGCTACAAATGACAGGATTTCATCCTCTTCTATGGCTGAATAATATTCCATTGTGTATGTACAAACCACATTTTCCTTATCCATTCATGGATTGAAGAGCACCTAGGTCAATTCCACATCTTGGCTATTGTGAGTAGTGCTGCAGTAAACATGGGAGTGCAAATTTCTCTTCAATATACTGACTTTGTTGAATGTATGCTCAGCAATGGGATTGCAGGTTCATATGGTAGGTCTGTTTTTAGTTTTTTAAGGAACCTCAAAAACTAAACCTCTGTTCTGTTTTCCACAGTGACTATACTAATTTACATTCCCACCAACAGTGTACTAGCATTCCCTGTCCTCCACACTCTCCCTAGCTTCTGTTCCTTTTTGTCTTTTTGATCATAGCCATTTTATCTGGAGTGAGATGATATATTTATATTCCCCTTATAATTAATGATGTTGAACATTTTTTCATATATTTGTTGGAATTATGTGATTTTGAGAAATGTCTATTCAGGCATCTTTTAAATTGGATTATTTGTGGGTTTTTTTTTTTTTTTGCTATTGAGTTGTTTTGAGTTTCTTATATATTCTGATAATCCTTTGTTAAATGGCTAGTTTGCAAATATTCTCTCTCATTCTGTAGGTTTACCTATTCATCCCTTTTTTCTCCATCCCCTGGCAGCCACTGATCTTATTATCTCCATAAGTTTTGCCTTTTTCAGAATATCACATAGTTGAAACTATATAGTATGTAATCTTTTTTGATTGGCTTCTTTCACTTAGTAATATACATTTAAGCTTCTCCATATCTTTTTATGGCTTGGTAGCTTATTTCTTTTTTAGCACAGAATAATATTCCATTGTCCAGATGTACCACAGTTTATTCATCCATTCATATACTGAAGGACATCTTGGTTCCTTCCAAGTTCTGAAAATTGTGAATAAAACTACTGTAAAAATGTGTGCAGGTTTTTGTATAGATATAAGTTTTCAACTCCTTTGAGTAAATAATAAGTGCAATTGCTGGATCATAGGGTAAGACTATGTTTAGTTTTATAAGAAACTGCTAAAGTATCCTCCAATGCGACTGTACCATTTTGCATTTCCTCTATCAATGAGTATGAGCTCCTGTTGCTCTACCTCTTTGACCACATTTGGTGCTGTCATTGTTCTGGATTTCGATCATTCTAATAGCTATGAAGTGGTATCTCATTTTAATTTGCTGATTACGTATTATGTAGGGCATCTTCTCACATTCTTATATTCCATCTGTATTTTTTTTGGGGGGGGGTGGAGTCTTGTTCTGTCACCCAGGCTAGGAGTGCAGTGGCCCAATCTCAGCTCACTGCAAGCTCCGCCTCCCGGGTTCATGCCATTCTCCTGCCTCAGCCTCCGGAGTAGCTAGGACAACAAGCTCCCGCCACCACTCCCAGCTATTTTTTTGTATTTTTAGTAGAGACAGGGTTTCACCATGTTAGCCAGGATGGTCTCGATCTCCTGACCTTGTGATCCGCCCATGTCGGCCTCCCAAAGTGCTGGGATTACAGGCGTGAGCCACCGTGCCCAGCCTGTATATCTTCTTTGATGGAATATCTGCTAAGGTCTCTTGCCCATTTTTAAATCAGCTTGTTATTAAAGAGTTCTTTGTATGTCTTAGATTACAGTCCATTATCAGATGTGTCTTTTGCAAATAATTTCTCACAGTTTGTGGCTTGTCTTTTTATCTGTTTGAGAATGTCATTTGCAGAGCAGAATTTTTAAATTTTAATTAAGTCTGGCTTATCAATTCTTTCTTTTATGGGTTGTGTCTTTGGTGTTGTGTCTGAAAATATCATTGCCAAACGCATGGACACCTAGATTTTCTCCTGTGTCATAAGAGTTTCATAGCTTTGTGTTTTATGTTTAGGTCTGTAATCTATTTTAGATTTTATATCACCTCCTTTTTGAAGAGTACCCATAGACATATGTTTTAGAAGTTGATATTTGCAACAGAATCACCTGATACACTTGTGAAGCATTTAGATTCCTGGTTCCTCCCCAGGTCTTTGGATGAGATTCAGGGGGTCTTCCCACATTTGCAAGCATGCAGTTTTTTGTGTCCACTGACATTTATAGGAACCCCAGGTGATTCTTGTGATGGTTATAACAGGATGGTATCTGTGCCAAGATTTCAGATCAGAAGCCAATTTTGACTATAGGTGATTGGAAGCTGGATTCTAATTGAATTTTTGCTTGAGGTCATGATCTGAAGCAATGTTATTTATAAGCAATTTGAAACTTAATGGCATAACTGCCTTCCAATTGTATTTTTCTCACAGACAACAAGGATGTGTTCTTTCAATTGCTTATGGAAAGTTACATGAGAGGATTGACATTTGAATGCTAAGCATCATAAAACACAAACAGGTCTTTAAAAATGCTTTCAATATCTTATATTTGAATTTATGCTTTGGATTATTATGACTTTACAAATGGTGTTATTAACCATGTGGAAGCAACAATTTTAATGTAATGGATTATAATAGTATTTAATGTAATGGATTATAATAGTATTTAAAGACTCTAGAAAGAAGACACTTAGAATGATCTGTCAGTGCAGTAGTTACTATAGACCAGCCTAGGCAACATAGTGAGACACCATCTCCACAAATTGTTTAAAAAAATTAGCCAGGCATGGTGGTGTATGCCTGTACTCCCAGCTACTTGGGAGGCTGAAGTAGGAGGATCGCTTGAGCCTCTGTGATCAAGGCTGCAGTGAACCATGACCAGAGCCACTGTACTCCAGCCTGGGGGACAGAGTGAGATCCTGTCTCAAAAAGCAAACAAACAAAAAATAAGTAAAAAATAAAGTGCTTACCAAAGAAAATATATTGGGCAATAAATCCTGGAAGAAATCAACCAGGCCAACTAAATAGTAAAATCATAATAGCCTGGCTGTGCAGTGAAGCTAATTTTTCTAATCCACTGATATTTCTAGGAATTATCACCTATTTTTTTCTTTTGTTTTTAGCATTCTGGAAGCTTTCATTTTAAGTTTTTATTCTTTCCTTTTCCCCCCTCAACCTGTTTAGGGTTCTTTGTCAAAAAATAAAAGATAAAAAAGTCTCTGGCTATCTGGTGGTGGTAAAAATTATACTGGACAGCCACTGAGTAAATCACAGAATTTATAGACTCTAAACAACCTGGTACTACAGATGATGAGCACAGCCCTGGGATTGTCAGGAGCAGGAACTCTTGGCTTCTTTAGGACAGGGCCATGGAATGACTTGACTGTGGTTGTAACTGCCTGACTTTCTGCTTACCTTCCTGGGGTTTCATGTGCCACAGCTCTTAAGACCTGGGGTGGGCACTGCCATGGATACTGGCAACCAAGACCATATAGCACTTCCCTCTTGTTTCCCTTCCAGGAGCAGGCAGTAGTGCTTATGCATCTGAAGAAGACTGACATGCCCAGAGAATATACTTGGAAACATCTGTGTCTCTTTGAGAAGCTATGTTGGAAAGCACTGACCAACATTTGAACACGTAGCATTCCATCACTCTTGGTCTTTCATTGCCTCACTTTCACTATTTCCTTACCTTTACCATCCTGACTTGAGTTTGCACCTCAGGCTCTGCTTTTGACAGAATTCAGCCCAATGTATTCGGTCAAGTCTCGCTCTTCCTTGTGGGAACCTAAATTTAGACACATTATAATGAACAGAAATTGAGCAATTTCCTGAATTTTCACAGCGTTAAGGCCATTTGAACCATCTTTAACTAAAAATCAACAATCCATTAAAAAACAAGTATTGTGACTGGGCACGGTGGCTCACACCTGTAATCCCAGCACTTTGGGAGGCCGAGGAGGGTGGATCACGAGGTCAGGGGTTCGAGACCAGCCTGGCCAACATAATGAAACCCCCGTCTCTACTAAAAATACAAAAAATTAGCCAGGCGTGGTCGTGGGCACCTGTAATCCCAGCTACTCAGGAGATTGAAGCAGGAGAATGGCTTGAACCCGGGAGGTGGAGGCTGCAGTGAGCCGAGAATGTGCCACTGTACTCCAGCCTGGGCAACAAAGCGAGACTCCATCTCAAAAAAAATTAAAAATAAAAAAAAAATAGTATTCTATGGGAACTAGGGAGTGGTCTATCATAAGTGAAGTAGTGTGAGAAATTCTTAGGGTCAATGACTGGGTTGAACCAGAACTGACAGTGAAGTCTTGAGGTTGAATTTCACTTGTTCAGTTAGAATGTCCAGGCAAGTCTTTCCTAGTGGTCCTTAAAAAGATGTCTTTTCCTTTGAAGGAATAGCAACATTGCCAGCAATGATTCAGTCATGTGTCCATAGTCTAGTCGTTTTTAGCCAAGAAAAGTCATTTAGTAGCTATATAAAGGGCCTAAAGTACCTGAATATATTTAAAAAAAAAAAAAAAAGCTAGAATGAATGAGTGGTGAATAGTCAATATGAATTCTAGAGAGAAACATTGCATTATTTCATTATTTCATGCTTATTCTAGAGAGAAATAAGCATTAACAGTGACATTATAAATGAGAGCTTTACAAGACAGAGCTGGGAGTTTCTTTGTTCCTCTGGGCTAGTCAGCTATGCCTGGAACATTGTTCTTGGTTCTGAGTGCTTCTGGGATAAAGAAAGCACCTAAGATAGCAGCTATCCATGTGATGAGGGAACTTGGAATCAGACTGTACAAAAATATCAAATAGGATTGCATTTAGGTGCATGTAATGCAAACCCTGTTCTCACATTCTTGGGGTATGGCTTTTGTTCCCTTGGCTACCCGATGGTTGCTCCATCTGTAGGCAATTGTATCTGTATTTCAGGCAGTAAAGATGTGAGACAGTGGTGAAGGGCAGAAGGTGCATCTGTTCCTTTCTGAACAAGAAAAGAACCACAATTTTTTGGTCCACCTACCCCATAGGCATTTGCTTAAATCTCACTGGCCAGAACTAATGACCTTAGGACTAAGACTTGCCTACAAGTTCTAACTAAACTGAAATTAAGCTTTACTCGTACTTCTGGTTAACTGTACAAGGAGGTGTGAGGAGGGGGATATTTTTAACTGGGTTTGTCCTTTATGAAAATCAGAGTTTTGTTAATAAAAGAGAGAGAGTGCTTATTAGGTAGGCAGCTCACCATAAGTACTACAATGAGAAGCTGGAGAAGAACTGAGAAACTGAATCTAGAGAGAAGAACAAGAAAATACAGTATTTGAAGGCATCATTATAAATCCAGACAGTGGATAGCTTTCTTTCACCGCCTCCCTCTTGTCTATCTGTTGTTTCTTTCTTTCACTTAATGCCTCAGCTTCTACCCCTAGTTCTGGAAAGACAGAATCAGATGGAAATGAAAGAGTACACATGTGAAAGTAGTTTTCTAAAAATTCTTGACTAACTCTACCTAGATGTATCTGGTTTTGGATTTCATTTGCTGCTGCCTTAATTATCCAACGATAGTCACAGATATATTTCTTAAGTACCTATTATAAGGCACAGATATTACTATTCTTAATTTGTTGGATAGGAAATTAATGTTTACAAAGGGTAAGTCTATTGGTGACATAGGAGGTGAATCTGGGATTTGATCTATCATCTGAGCTACTTCAAGTACATAAGAGGTGCTCATATTAAACACCTCATGCCTTATGCTCCGAGGTGGGTACTGTAGTCTGCTTGAAAGCTCTGACTTTATTATTATGAACACCCTGTGCCAAAAGAACATTTCAAGAAGAATCCTGTGTTTCTTAACCTGTGGCCCTCATATTACAGGTAGTATTGAAACAGGAAAGGTTCCTTTGCGCCCCTTCACAGGGCAAGTGATGGGGGACTGGCTCGCTTCTTCAGTGCTCCGCTGCTCAAACCTCTAGGGGAACATGCAGACAGGCAGGTTGTGGGGCTCTTGACCCCAGGGCAATGCCTAGGGGTGAATGTTTACAGCTCCCGAAACCCCAGTGGGTGTGTGTTTCAGGATGCTATCTTTGCCTTCTCTAGGCGGCTTGTGTTAACCAGATCAATTAGACCTACCTTGTCTCAGGGACAGAGGGCTTTCTGTATCCCAGGTTCTTGCCTTGGTGTACCGGAAGAATCAGATCACACCTGGGCTTGGAGAATGAGTACAAAGTTTTATTGAGTGGAAGTAGCTCTGAGCTGATGGGGAAGCCAGAAGGAAGATGATCTTCCCTTGGACTTGGGCTGCTCAATGGCTCTGGCTCTCACACTGTCCTGGCCAAACCCCGCCTCCTCCCCCTGGTAAATGGCCTGCCAAAGTGCCTGCATCTGCCGGTGTGCTCTTCTGCCGGTGTGCTCCCCTTGACGTCCTCCTGTTGTCCAGCAGCTGGTGTCTTCACCGCGGATCCGTTCCTCTCAGCATCCAGCCACCTGTCTCTGCCTTGCTAGGGTCTCTAGGGTTTTTATAGGCCCAGGATGGGGGCATGGCAGGCCAGGGTGGTCTTGGAAAATGCAACATTTGGGCAGGAAGGCAGAAGTGCCTGTCTGTGGAGATAGAGCTCTAGCCAGGGACCACGCCCTCCTCATGCAGCACTTCCCTTCCCCCCTTCCTATCACTTAAAGGGACCAGGTTCTTGCCTTCCCAGCACTCCTATATCAGTTTCATTATTTTAAAACATCCATGGAAGCTTTATATTTACCTATGATTACACTGCCGAGGGGAATGAAGTAGCATGTTTGTTTCCTTTTGATGTGAATCTCAGCAATTTTATCTATTAACACTGGGACTGACCAGAAAATTACTTGCAATTATATGTTGTCATCTAATTCAAAATGGAGAATCACAGTAGTATTATTGAATCAATGCAATGTAGCTAGTTGAGAAAAGAATCATATAAAATTTGGGACTCCTGGGAGTCAAAAGATAGCATGGTCAGTAGAAAGTTTGGGGACTATCATAGCAGCAAAACACAAAACCTGAGCAGGCTTCTCTTTAGTATATCATGTGGCAACATGAGTCATTCAGGGACTGAAGTCCATCTATCTTTTTTTCCTTTCTTCCTTTTCTCCACCTCTTTCTTTTGTTCCAAGTTCTCTGTCGCCCAACATCATCCCTCACTGGCTTTCTGGAACGGTGCCCAGTCCACCTACATCACAGTAGGGATTTTATCAGTGGTAGCAACAGAATCCAGCCAGTGGCCAGCTTGCTCTCACTCATCCCCTCAGACAGCGAGCATCTGCTGGATGGTTTTCTAAAATAATGTACCGTATTTTTTAAAAGGTCAACAATACAGAGGCTAGCCATGCTGATTGTGGGAGCAGGATGCACAACAGATAGTAATGAAACAGTGTTTTTCTTTCACCCAGTTTAACAAACGTGGTTGTCATCTAACTGTGATCTGATCTGAGATTGTGTTTGTTCCCACAATGAAAGGCCAAGTAGAAAGAGATTGCCACATATATACTAAGGAGGAACATGTGTCTTATGGGGGTAGCTTAATGCTGTATAAAGACCATAGTTTGATTTTTCTGGTTCCGTCCTTTTCAGGACTCATTTCAGTTTACAATACCCACAAAAATACTGTACCCTCTAGGCAGTAATTGGAGAAATGGCTGGGTATTTCCGGGTAGTCGGGAGGAGGGTGGGGTGGTGTAAGAGCAGCCTGGGAATCAAGCAGAAGATGGCAGAGATGGAGATGATGTGGAAAGTGTGTTAAAGGCCTACAAATCTGAAGTTCTTCACTTCTATTGGGTGTATAACCTAAATACAAAAGAAAATGACTGGAATTCTGGAACTTTGGAAATGAAAGGTATTTAGAGATATTTAAGCCCTCTTACGTTACAGCTGAAGCACCAAGATACAGAAAGAAAAAGTGAGGAGCCCAAGACTGCAGAGCTGTTCAGTGGCTGCACCAGCCTCTCCCCAGTGTGATAGCTCATAAATCACACAGGAAACAGAGACAACAAACTATTCCTTGGAAAAGATACAAGGTGACCACTTTAGGCCTTGCCAAATGTGGGGAAACTGATTTGTGAAAATCTGGAAAGATCCTGAAAGGTCATTTAGTTCAGTCTCTGTCTTACTGATTTCAAAATGTTTAGTGTTTTCTATAATTATTTTATTAAATTTTTAAATTTTGAGATGACTGTAGATTCATACTAGTTGTAAGAAATAATGCAAAGAGATCTTGTGTATCCTTTGCCTAATTTCTTCCAATGGTGATATCTTGCAAAACTGTAGTAAAATGTTTACAACCAGGATATTGGCATTGACATAATGAAAATAAAGAACAGTTTCATCACCACAAATAAACTTCCTGTTGAGGTTCGTAGTCACACACCTCCCTCCCTCCCACAACTCCACCTCTGCCATAGACCCCTGGAAACCATTGATCCGTTCCTCATCTCTACAACTATGTCATTTCAAGAATATTATATAAATAGAACCATAAGATCTATAAGCAGAAAAATAAAATCCTAATCTTTGGAGATTCATCTTTTTCACTTGGTGTAATTTCCTTACGATTTACCCAAGTTGTTTTTTGTATCAGTAGTTTATTCCTTTTTTTTTTTTTTTCTGTAGAGTATTCCATGATGTGAATGTACCAAAGATTATTCACTCATCAAAGGACATCTGGGTTGTTTCCAGTTTCTGGCTATTGTGAATAAAGCTGCTATGAACATTCATGTACTTATTTTTCTATGAACATATCTTCATTTCCTTGGCATAAATGCCTGAGAATGCAATTCCTGGGTTGTACAGTAGTTGCGTATTTCAGTTTATGAGGAACTGCCAAACTTCCTTCCAGAGAGATTGTATCAGCTTACATTCCTACTAGCAACATATGAGCAATCCACTTTCTCTACTTTGTCACTAGCCCTTGATGTTGTCATTAACTTTTACTTTAGCCATTTCAGTAGGTGTGTATTGATAGCTCTTGTGGTTTTAATTTGTATTTCTCTAAGGCTAATGATGTTAAACATATTTCATGTGCTTATTTTTTATCTGTAGATTTGGGGCAAATGTCTATTCATATATTTTGCCTATGTTTCTGTTTGGATTTTTAAAATCATTTTTCAAAGTTTTTTGTATATTCTAAATACTACTTTGTTGGAAATATGGTTGGTAAGTATTTTCTCCCAGTCAATAGCTGTTGTGCCTTTACATTCTCCTCAGATGGTCTTTTGCAAAGTAGTAGTTTTTTATTTTGATGAGGTCTAATTTATCAATTCCCCTTTACTGTGTTATGTTTTAGAGTCAAACTAAAGGTCTTAGTCTAGTCCTTTCTAGTCCTATGTCTCAAAGATTTTCTCCCATTTTTTTTACTAAAAGTTCTATAGTTTAACATTTATGTTTAACATAGTGGCCAGGTGTGGTGGCTCACGCCTGTAATCCCAGCACTTTGGGAGGCCGAGGCGGGTGGATCATGAGGTCAGGAGATAGAAACCATCCTGGCTAACATGGTGAAACCCCGTCTCTACTAAAAATACAAAAAATTAGCCGGGTGTGGCAGCGGGCACCTGTAGTCCCAGCTACTCAGGAGGCTGAGGCAGGAGAATGGTGTGAACCTGGGAGGCAGAGCTTGCAGTGAGCTGAGATTGTGCCACTGCACTCCAGCCTGGGGGACAGAGCGAGACTCCATCTCAAAAAAAAAAAAAGAAAAAAGAAAATGATCGTGATACATTTTGAGTTGACTTATATAAGGTATAAGATTTAGGTCAACATTTTTTCTTTTTTTTTTTGCCTTCAGCATCATTTGTTGAAATGGCTATGGTATATCCATTGAATTGCTTTTGCACCTTTGTCAAAAATTGGTTGGACATATTTATGTGGATCTGTCTCTGGGTTCTCTATTCCATTTATTTATATGCCTAACCCTCTGCCAAGACTATATACTTTTGATTCCTGCAGCAATATAATAAGTCTTGAAATCAGATAAAACGAGTGCTCTCACTTTATTCTTTTTAAAAAGTGTTTTAACTATTGTAGGGCCTGTGCCTTTTAAATAGATTTTAGTATAAGCTTGTCTATGTCTCCAAAACATCTTTCTGGGATTTAGATGAGAATTGCATTAAACCTACAGATCAATTTGGGGAGAATAAACATCATTACTATCCTGAGTTTTCCAATCCATGAGAACAGTGTGCCTCTTCATTTATTTAGGTGTTATTTGATTTTTTTCAATCAGAATTTTGTAATTTTCAGCATACGGATCCTCTACATGTTTTGTTAAGTTTATACCAATATAAGTATTCTACTTTATTTGGCATGATTAAAAATTGAAGTACATTTTAAATGTTGATTTCCATAAAAAATAGTATATAGAAACTCCTTGTTAGTATATAAAAATGTTGATTTATATATGTTAATCTTGTGTCCAGAGACCTTACTGACCTTGCCTATTAATTCTAGAAATTTTTGTAAATTCTTTGAGATTTCCTACATACAGCATCGTATCATCTGCCTTAGAGACAGTTTTATTTCTCACTTTCCCATCTGTATATCTTTTATTTCCTTTTCTTGCCTTATTTCAGTTGCCAGAACATCCAGTATTATGTTGAAAAAGAGTAGTAAGAGCAAATATCCTTGCCTTATTCCTTATTTTAGAAAATATTGTATTTAGCTGTTCACAATTAGGTGTTATGTTAGCTATAAGAGTTTTGTAGTTACTGCTTTATCAAGAAGATGTAGTTACTCTCTATTTCTAACTTGCTGAGAGTTTTTATCATGAATAGGTGTTACAGTGTGTCAAGTACTTTTCCAATGCCAATTGATGTGGTCATACTTTTTTTTTCTTCTTCATCTAGTAGGTATGATGAAATGGTAGTTTACATTGACTTTTTTCCCAAATGTTGAACAAAGCTTGTATGCCTGGAATAAATCCTACTTGATCATGGAGTATAATTTTTTCTATAATTGGTTGTATTCATTTTGCTGATATTTTGTTGAGGATTTTTGGTTCTAAGTTTATGAGAGATATTGACTTATGTTCTTTTTTGTATTTTCATTTGGTTTTGGTGGCAGGGTAATGCTTGTCTCATAAAATGAGTTGGGAAATCTTACCTCCTCTTCTATTTCTGAAAGACATCATGTAAAATTCATATTAATTCTTTAAATGTTTTATAGAATTCTCCAGTGAAACCGTCTATACCTGGAGATTTATTTTCAGGAGATTTTAAATTACAAATTAAAATTTTTCAGTGATTGAAAGGGCTATTCGGATTACTTACTTCACCTTGCTTGAGTTTTGCTAGTTTGTGGTTTTGAGGAATTATTCTATGTCTTCCTAGGTGTTAAATTTATGAGCGTAAAGTTGTTCACCGTATTCCATTTAATAGCTGCAGGATTTGTAGTGATGTCACTTGTTTTATTCTGAATATCAATGATTTATGTCCTCTCCTTTTATATTTGGCAGTCTTATTAATTGTATATTTTTATTTTTTTATTTTATTTATTTATGTATTTTTTGAGATGGAGTCTCTCTCTGACCCCCAGGCTGGAGTGCAGTGGCGCGATCTCCACTCACTGTAAGCTCCGCCCCCTGGGTTCATGTCATTCTCCTGCCTCAGCCTCCCGAGTAGCTGGGACTACAGGTGCCCGCCACCACACCTGGCTAATTTTTTTTGTATTTTTAGTAGGGATGGGGTTTCGCCATGTTAGCCAGGATTGTCTCAATCTCCTGACCTCATGATCCACCTGCCTCGGCCTCCCAAAGTGCTGGGATTACAGGTGTGAGCCACCACGCCCGGCCGATTGTATGTTTTTAAGTTTTTTTTTTTTTTCTATTTTCCTGTTTTCAAGTTTGTTGATTTCTGATCAATTATTTCCTTCCTTCTGCATGCTTTGGATTTTAATTTTTCTTTTTTTTTTTGTTCTAGTTTCTTCAGGTAGTAACTTAGTTATTGATTTCAGATCTTTTTTCTAAATTAAAGATTTAATATCATAAATTTCCCTTTCAGTACTGATTTAAGTGCATTCAATATATTTTGATATGTTGTATTTTTACATTTTTTTTTTATGTCCCAAGATATGATCCTTTCTTTTTTAATATCCCAAGATGTAGTCTGTTTTGGTGAATAGTCCATGTTGTTCAGAGAAAAGAAAAGTATATTGGGTTGATGTTGGGTGGCATATTCTATATATGTCAATTAGATCCGGATGGTTGATTGTGTTGATCAGTTCTTCTATATCCTTGCTGATTTCCTGTCTGGTAGTTCTGTCAGTTTCTGAGGAGAGAGCATGTGGTGATTCTCTATCCATTTCTCCTTTTAGCTGTTTCACTTTTTTCCACACATATTTAGAATCCCTATTTCTTGTTTTTGTTTTGTGGTGCATACATGTTTTATGATCATTATATCTTCCCGGTGGGTTGGTCTTTTTATTATTATATAATGCTGCTCTTAGTCTGAAATAATCTTCTTCCCTCTAATGTCTACTTTATCTGATATTAATAGAACCACTGTTGCTTTGTTTTGCTTACATGCAGTATCTTTTTCCATCCTTTCACTTTCAACCTAATCATCCTTGAATTTGAAGAGTTTCTTGTAAACAGCAAAAAATTGGGTCATGTTTTGTATTCACTACCAAGCTATGTCTTTTAATTGATGTAGTAGGCCATTTATATTTAAGGTAATTATTGAGTGTGTTAAGACATAAGTCTGCCATCTTGTTATTTGTTTTCTATTTGTTCCATTTCTTTTTGGAGACAGAGTCTCACTCTGTCGCCCAGGCTGGAGTACAGTGGCACAATCTCAGCTCACTGTAAGCTCCACCTCCTGGGTTCATGCCATTCTCCTGCCTCAGCCTCCCGAGTAGCTGGGACTACAGGTGCCCGCCACCACACCCAGCTAATTTTTTGCATTTTTAGTAGAAACGGGGTTTCACCATATTAGCCAGGATGGTCTCGATCTCCTGACCTCATGATCTGCCCGCCTCGACCTCCCAAAGTGCTGGGATTATCTGATCACATTTTTTTAATCATAAACTACTCAGGATCCATGTTAGTAAAGAGGCTTCTCTTTGAGTTTGCAATCTCCCAGCAGTGCTTTTTCCCTGTGACTTTACTAAAACTTACCTAGGTATTCTCATTGCCTCCCCATTGGAGTCCATTCCAGAGGGTGGGATAAGTAGATGGATGATAGAAATCTGAAACCCACATCTTAAGCCTTATTCAAAACTTTTGAATTCCCCTCCCTCATCTAATCAGGCACTCCTTACTTCTTGAGTGAGAAACACAGCCAAAGTTATGAAGCCTTCTACTGCCTCAGTAATCACCACACAGACACTATGTTCTTAGGCTTCCGAGCTCTGCATGTAATATGAAAAGCCAAGCTGTTGGGATCCACAACATCTTTTCTCTCTCAAAAGCCTGGCTTTTGCAAGTAATGGTAACAATTATTCCCCTCTCCCCATTCCTTCTTATGAACAGAGCCTAAAGTTTGTTTAGATTTTCACATTTCCCTTCATGTACTCCACGCCCTGGATAAGGGTAACCCAATTATAGCAGCAGGGATGGTAGTGATTGACCCCACAGTTTCTTCAGATATATTTTATATAATAAATCTCTTATTCTCTATCTGGTATAGTGGTTCTGCTCTACTGATCGGACTATCACTGATAAAGGGAGGCTTGCTCTTCCCTTTTATTTCCCATATAGAAACAGGCTTTATTCACATTGAAATATAAATCATTAACAACTTTTAAGGTATTTCCCATTCCAAAAGTATTGGGCATTTTAGCAATATGTTAAATATATAATTTTTAAAAACCTATTGAATGAAGAATCTACATGTAAATGGAGTTTTACCTAAGCCTGAGTCTGACCAAGATCACAGAGTCATCTTCCTCAGGACTCTCAACCTCTTTAGACTGGATTTTAAAGTTGTATATGACTCATATATAGCATGAGAATAGCATAGTGTGTTGGAAAGAACGGCTTAGGAAATAGGAAACCTAAGTTCTAGTCCCAATTCTGCCACAAAGCAATTGTGTAGTGCTGGACACGTCATTTAATTTCTATGGCTTGTGGTTCTTCATTTTTAAAATGTGAAAGTTGGACTGGACTAGTGGTTATCAAATTGATGTATGCATAATTCTGCAGGTATACAAAGACTTTCTAAGGTATATGTGGGCTCTGTTGTTTTAAGGAAACACATTTTCTTGTCTTCGACTTCCATTTGTATATTTTCCCAGCTTCATGTAGATTGTACCTTTCTACTTCCTATCACAATTAGATTTCTCTCTATATTTAAAAGAGAAAAAAAGCATACTCTACTTCTATCCTAAATCTTACTATTGTGTGTTATCCTGGTCATCCAGGAAACCCAGGGCCTTTAAAAAAAAAAAAAAAAAGAAAAGTTATATTGAAATATTTTTATTGTTTTGGAAACCTCATCTAATGACTTATAAACCTGTCATAGAGCATCTCGGTTTTGCTAGCCTTATAGTTTTCTGATAATACTGAAAAATAACATTAGAGTTTTGGGGTATTTTGATCCTTGTTAGGAGGTTTCAAAATCAAATATATTGTAGCATTTGGGCTCAGAGGGTAATGGAAAACTTGTTTAATTACCTTACCTCTACCACCCCTTGACCACTGTAAGAGAATGCAGTACTTTAGGCAATATCTAGTAAGAATAAATAAAGGAGAGCATGGTAAGATACATTGAATTCTAGAAATGAATTGTTGCATGTATTTAAATGTGAACAGTTTTATTTCAGCTTTTATGCTTATCTCTTGCTTCATTAGCTGGAAAGAAAAGCAACTTCTTCTGGTTTGGATGTTTTGTCCCCTCCAAATCTCATGTTGAAATGCAACCTCCAGTATTGGAGGAGGGCCCCTGGGAGGTGTTTGGGTCAAGGGAGTGGATCCCTCATGAATGACTTGGTGCTGTTCTCACTCTGAGTTCACATGAAATCTGGTTGTTTAATTAAGAGCCTAGCACTTCCTGGGTCAAATGGTATTTCTAGTTCTAGATCCTTGAGGAATCGCCACACTGTCTTCCACAATGGTTGAACTAGTTTACAGTCCCACCAACAGTACTGGGTATATACTCAAAGGATTATAAATCCTGCTGCTATAAAGGCACATGCACACGTATGTTTATTGTGGCACTATTCACAATAGCAAAGACTTGGAACCAACCCAAATGCCCATCAGTGATAGACTGGATTAAGAAAATGTGGCACACATACACCATGGAATACTATGCAGCCATGAGAAAGGATGAGTTCATGTTTGTAGGGACATGGATGAAGTTGGAAACCATCATTCTGAGCAAACTATCGTAAGGACGGAAAACGAAACACCGCATGTTCTCACTCATAGGTGGGAATTGAACAATGAGAACACCTGGACACAGGAAGGGGAACATCACACACCAGGGCCTGTCATGGGGTGGGGGGGAAGGGGGAGGGATCGCATTAGGAGATATACCTAATGTAAATGATTTGTTAATGGGTGCAGCACACCAACATGGCACATGTATGCATATAACAAACCTGCATGTTGTGCACATATACCCTAGAACTTAAAGTATAATAAAAAAAAAAGCAATGTCATTAAAAAAAAAAAAAAAAAAAAAGCCTAGCACTTCTTTCCTCTCTCTCTTGCTCCCTCTCTTGCCGTTTGACATGTTGGCTCTCCTTTACCTTTACCTTTTGCTGTGATTATAAGTTTCCTGAGGCTCTCACCGGAAGCAGATGCTAGCATTGTGCTTCACGTGCAGCCTGTAGAACCATGAGCCAAATGAACCTCTATTCTTTATAGATTACCCAGTCTCGTGTATTCCTTTATAGCAACACAGATGAACTAACACAAATAGCCAAAGTGGTATAGGTTAATGATGTTACTCCTTTAATTGTAATTGCAATGCTTAATGGCTTATCAGATTTTTCAAATTACATTGGATAAAACCACAGATACAAGTTGTAGAGATTTCCTATGCCCATAGTATGAGTTATTCAATAAGGTCCGTAAAGCCTATTTTATCAAAATATGTCATAAAATATTTATGGCAATTATAGTCAGTCAATCCTCGTAAATTGCCTTATAAAAATGTTTCATAATTTCTACTTCCTCTTAACATAAAATACTTGTAGAACTGATTAGTTTCTACTGTCTTGCTTTTTAAATAAATATATAGGTAATATTTGATCATTAGTATCTAAAAAATTGAGTGACTTCAGAATTATTTTCAAAAATGGAAGTCATGCATATGTATTTACTAAAGGAAAAATCATGCTCTTTATCACCCATTTTGCTTCATAATAACTTAGTTGGGTATATATCTATACCCAACATTTGCACTGTAATGAAATGAAAAATTAAAGATATTATTTCAGACTGTTTCCCAGCCAACCTATAAAGAGCTTAGAAACTTTTTTTTTTTTTTTTTTGAGACTGAGTCTCACTGTCGCCCAGGCTGGAGTGCAGTGACGCAATCTCGGCTCACTGCAAGCTCCGCCTCCTGGGTTCACGCCATTCTCCTGCCTCAGCCTCCCGAGTAGCTGGGACTACAGGTGCCCACCACCATGCCTGGCTAATTTTTTGTATTTTTAATAGAGACGGAGTTTCACTGTGTTAGCCAGAATGGTCTCGATCTCCTTACCTCGTGATCCACGCGCCTCGGACTCCCAAAGTGTTGAGCCACTGTGCCTGGCCAAGAGCTTAGAAATTCTTACAAGAAAACACTTGAGCGAAATAAGAACCAGTTGGTCTTTTTAGATCTATCAGAGAATTGAGGTCCAAAGCAAACTGCTGCCCCTAAAACTGGACAGACAGACAGGTAGGTGCAGAGAATTCTATCTTACTTGGAGCAGAAGTCTACGAGCAGAAGCTCTCAGCTTAAGCCAGAATTGGTAGGTACATTTTAGTAATTGATGAATGGCTAGAGGCTCAGTGTGAATTAGCTGAAAGTTGAAAAAACTCCGAGGAGACCCAGTCTTAATGAATTTTATCTCCAGGAGCCCTACCAGGTTCTCTTAGTGAAGATCCAAAAGGGGAACAGTAGCTATTTTGAAATATACCCAGAACTCCCAATTCTCCTTAAAGAGGCCTGCTGTCAAGTGAAACTATTTTACTAGAGTATAGCAGACTAGTGTTTTACCAAAGCCTAACCAACCTAGGAGAAGGGAAATGTCCAACTCAATTTCCTTGAAAGATAAGACCTAATCATAGAATGCATCCCTTCCTCAACACTTTACCACTATATCAAT
Source organism: Trachypithecus francoisi (assembly GCF_009764315.1). Classification (NCBI taxonomy): domain Eukaryota; kingdom Metazoa; phylum Chordata; class Mammalia; order Primates; family Cercopithecidae; genus Trachypithecus; species Trachypithecus francoisi. The sequence goes on along the minus strand of NW_022681469.1, from coordinate 77,835,390 downwards.
GGGGCTCCTATATGGTGACGGGGATTACAGCTAAAGAATTGCAAACCTAACACCCAATTTAATCTCCAGAGATACACAAAGTTGATGGGAGACAAAAACAAAAATACTAGAGATTGTAGCCTCTGACATCATAGCGACAGCAAACAAACATAACTAACCCCAAGCTAGATACACATAAAATCTCATACTAAAAGCCTATTTCAGTTTTCTACCCATGATAAATCATGTCTGGTCTTAAACAAAAAATTACAAGATATACCTTTAAAAAGCACAGTTGGAAGAGACAGCAAAAATCAAAACTTGACTGAGATATTACAGAGATGTTGGGATTTTCAGACTGGAAATGTAATATAGCTATGATTAATGTGTTAAAGTTTCTAATGGAAAGAGTGAACAACATGCAAGAACAGATAGGTAAAATAAGCAGAGATAGAATCTCTAAGGTTTAAAGGGAAAGGTTAGAAATAAAAAAACACTGTGATAGAAATGAAAGATGCTTTGAGTTCATCAATAGACTGGATAATGGCTGGGAAAAGAATCAGTTTGTTTGCAGAAGCAGAGAAGAAGGGTGATGCCAGGGGTGAGGGAATGAGATGTTAGTCAAAGGGTAAAAACTTTTAGTCATAAGATGAACAAGTTCTGTGCCTCTAATGTACAGCATGGTGATTACAGCTAATAATGTTCTATTGTTACTTCGAGTTTGCTAAGACTATAGATCTTACCACATACACACAAATGGTAAAAATGTGAGATGATTAATGTGCTAAGAATCTTGATGTAATTATTTCACAATGTATATTAAATCATGTTGTATATCTTTAAATGTATATAATTTTTATCTGTCGTTTATACTGCCGTAAAACTAGAATCAGGGAGTATGATGAAATGTTAATGTAAATGTCCAAGCTGAAATGCAAAGAGGAAAAAGGATAAAAAAGATGGAATAGAATATCCAAGTACTGTGGGAAAATTATAAAAGCTGTAACATACACATAATGAGAACACCAGAAGGAAAAGAAAGCAAGAAAGGAGCAGAAAAATTACTTGAAGTAATAATGGCTGAGAATTTTTCAAAATTAATGACAGACACAAAAACCACAGATAGAGAATTCTCAAAGAACACCAAGCAGGATAAATGCCAAAAAAAAAAAAAAAACCAAAAAAACAAAAACAAACAAAAAAAAACTACATCTAGGCACATTACATTCCAACTGCAGAAAGTCAATGACAAAGAGAAAATGTTGACAGAAGCCTGGTGGAGAGGAGTGTGGGATACATTACCTATAGAGAAGCAAAAATAAGAATTACATTGAATTTCTCTTCAGACACCATGAAAGCAAGAAGAGAAGAGTGAAATACTGGAAGTGTTGAAAGTATATTCTTTTTTTTTTTTTCTTTGAGACAGTCTTACAGTCACCCAGGCTGGCATGCAATGATGCCATCATGGCTCACTGCAACCTCAACTTCCTGGGCTCAAACAATCCTCCTGCCTTAGCTTCCCTCCGAGTAGCTAGGACAATGGGATCACCACTATGCCAATCTAATTTTTGTATTTTTTGTAGAGTCAGGGTTTTGCTATGTTGCCAAGGCTGGTCTTGAACTTCTGGAGCTCAGGTGATCCCTCTGCCTCAGCCTCTCAGTGTGCTGGGATTACAGGCCTGAGCCACCATGCCCCGTCAAGGATATTATTTCTACATCAGTTTAAACTTGTTTGTCTCTCATAAAAAATGCTATGGTTTGATGTTTCCTTAGCGGTCTCCCGTAAACCACGCTTCCCAGTATTCTCACCATTGTATAGGCCCCTTTTACACTAACACTAGGCTTGGCCACTAGTTCTAGTGTTTTTGTTTTGTGTTGGGTGTGTGTGTGTGTCTGTTTATGGTGTTTACTTTTGGGTGACTTGTTTTAGCCCATGAAACATTAGTGTAAATGATGCAAGAAGAAGCTTAATAAGTGCTTACACACTGGACTTGTCTTTATGGATGTTCCTACTGGGAACAGTATTGCCATGAGAAACCTGAGCGAACATGTGGAGAGGCCCACATAAAGAACAGAGGCCCCTGGTCAACAGTCAATCTGAACTCCTAGCCTGTGGTTAACACCACTTTCTAGTCATGTGGGCGAAGCCATTTTGGACATTGCAGCTATCCCTGTATCTCATGTGAGGCAAAAGAACCACCTAATCAATGCATAGAATCATGAAAAATAATAAATTGTTGGTTTAAGCCATTGAGTTTTGAGGTGGTTTGACACGCAGTAATAGTAATCAAAAGAAATACTTTCATAATTTATTTCTTAGATGTTATAATATTCCTTAAAGCATATATGAAAGTCAGACTTTCTACATGGATGTAAGTCTGATTTGGCTAACTGGCTTGATCCTGAAGAAAAGATTGCCTTTAAATTTAACATGTTATATATATATATATAATATCATGTATAATTGTCATTTCATAAGTCTTGGAAAAGTCTTCTTGGTACTCTTCCCAGAAATTGAGAAAATGAATGACTCAAATGACTAACAGGATCCTTTTAAAAGTCAGGTGGGGCTGGGTGCGGTCACTCATGCCTGTAATCCCAACACTTCGGGAAGCTAAGGCAGGCCGATCACTTGAGATCAGGAGTTTGAGAACAGCCTGGCCAACATGGTGAAACCGCCATCTCTACTAATACAAAAATTAGTTGTGTGTGATGGTGTAAGCCTTTAATCCCAGTTACTTGGGAGGCTGAGACACAAGAATCCCTGGAACCCGGGATGAAGAGGTTGCAGTGAGCTGAGATCGCACGACTGCACTCTAGCCTGGGCAAGAAACTGTGTCTCAAAATAATAATAATAATAATAATAATAATAGAAGTCAGATGGCTTCTAATTCTTTTTTATTGTTAAAACTGAAGGAAGATGGGGTTAATTTGTTTCTGGAGAGCAGGCAATTTTGTGATTTCTAGCATTTAATTCACTAAATTGAACATCTATTAACAAATGTTAAACTTTCTTAACTTATTTATAAAAACAAAAATAGAAATAGCTGATGCTGAATTGTGTATTATTCTAGCAATAAATGATATTCATAGCCATATGAGCTACATGGGGGAAAACTTAATTTATTTCTAGAAAATTTGTTTTGGTCAATTTTATTTTGTTTTGGTCAATTATATCCTAATGATAGTTTTAGTGATAACTCAGTCTGGTAGAATATTATACTATTTAGATTTTTTTCCTTTGGTCACAGAAAAAATTTATTTCCGTTTACAAACACATTTTGGAAGGAAATGTGACAAGTGATCAATTAAACATTTTCAATTAGAAAACTTTACTACTTTAAGACAAATTATTGCAGCAAAATGAAAAAGAAACACAAATTAAGGAAAAAACACAGAAAGTTTCCCAACTTAATGAAAAACTTGCTCAAGTATTTTTAATTTTTTGCCCCAATTTCTTTTATTTATTATCTTATTTTAGTTTATCTTATTTATTTTTATTTATTTTTTTGAGATGGAGTCTCGCTGTGTCACCCAGGCTGGAGTGCAGTGTCGTGATTTCGGCTCACTGCAAACCTCCGCCTCCAGGTTCCAAGCAATTCTCTCTGCCTCATCCTCCCAAGTAGCTGGGACTACAAGTGTCCCCCACCATGCCCAGGCATATATGCATACAAAAGAAGAAAGCAAAAAGCAAGTGCAGCAAAATTTTAACAACTGATATATTTAAGAGGCTAATTGTACTATTTAAAAAAATCTTTCTGGAAGTTTAGACCTTACAAATTAAGAAATTGGGGCAGACGGGCGCAGTGGCTCATGCCTGTAATCCTAGCACTTTGGGAGACCCAGGCAGATGGATTGCCTAAGATCAGGAGTTCAAGACCAGCCTGGCCAACATGGTGAAACCCTATCTCTACTAAAAATACAAAAATTAGCCAGGCATGGTGGCAGGCACCTGTAATCCTAGCTACTCAGGAGGCTGAGGCAGGAGAATTGCTTGAACTCAGGTAGCAGAAGTTGCAGTGAGCCAAGATTGCGTCATTGCACTCTAGCCTGGGCAACAGAGTGAGACTCAGCCTCAAAGAAAAAATAGATGATGATAGGTATTAAAATGATGTAGCATTTAAATTTCTTTGGATATATATAGAAATACAATTTAATATTTCATTTTTAAATGTCAATATTCTCACTATGACAAAGTATATCTTCGCAACTATCTAATGACAGCCTTTAGTTCAACTGGAAAAACGTTAGATGACGACTTCATATGAATGAAGTAGTACAATTTTTTTAAAGTTCTTTTAGGGAATAGAAAGCAAAGAAATATTTGAAAGCCATTGGATGAGATGATTCCGAGATTATTTCCAACTCTAAAACTTTGGTATTTAACGTATATAAACTCACATGAAGTTCTGTGTACAGTTGTTATTTCATAAATGGAGATCTTCTGTTGCAAGATGTCCATTAACAAAATGAGTTAAATAAGTTAAATTATTTACTTTAACTTTATAGTTTGTACAGTTAATTGTACAGTTTGTTGTACAGTTCGAAAGTGCCAGAGCCAAGACCTGGCCTGGCTCTACTTATCTCCAAATTCCCTGCTCGGTCCTCACTGCCATAAAGGTCTAGGGATCAGACCTAGATCAGATTGGCCCTCTTAACAAAATTTTTCAGTGCATAGTACAGTATTATTAACTATAAATACAATGTTGTATAGCAAATTTCTGGAACTTTCTCACCTTGAGATTCTCATTTCAATCTTGCATGACTGAATCTTTATACTCATTGAATAGCAACTCTCAAATTTTCCTTCTCCAACCCCTAGTAACCATCATCTTTATACTCGTTGAGTAGCAACTCTCTGTTTTTCCTTCCCCAACCCCTAGTAACCACCATCTTTATACTCATTGAATAGCAATTCTCCATTTTTCCCTTCCCCAACCTCTAGTAACCACCATTCTACTTTCTGCTTATATGAGACCGATCTCAACTTTTTCTGTGGCTACATCTTTTCTGAACCTGTGAGTGTACATTCCTAATGTAAGGTTTTACATTTTTTTTAGGAGCTTGTAATCTCTTGTTCCCTCTGGCATCTGTCTTCTGTGGTATGGGTCTTCTGGAACAGAAACACTTGTCTAGTTCCTTTTTACTCTTAGCAACCCCCAAAGATCTAGAATATGATGGGTCCTGTCAGTGCTTCGAGACTGTTGAGACAGAAGCCTGTCCCTTGAGATGTTCCCCTGTCCCACAAAGTCTAAATGCTGAATAAACACTCTAATCTTCTTTTCTTCTCCCCAAGAGAATCCAGAAACTGAGATTTTCCTCCTAAGTTGTATGGTATTTTGGCAGGGGAGGGATGATGATGAGAGGGTGCCCCAAATTTTCCCATTGGCTTTGATGTGGCTGCTGTTGCTCTTTTTGGGGTGCAGGAATCTTTTTAGTGTTTTCTGGTTTCTCACAAAAGAAATTACCTCATGTCTTATTGTTGAATCATTATGTCCATTCAGGGAAGAAAGTCTGGGGCTCCCTATTCTGCCATTTGCAATGTCATGCCCTAGACTTACTTCTTATAAAAATATCTATGTTCTAGTTTATGAGATTTCCTTAAGGGAAAGATTGACTTTAATGGTGGTGACCTGCATGTGACATTAGTGAGGAGATAATCAGGATAGGGTAAAGCCCTCAAGCCACATTACACAGGCTACGTCTTGTACCACCGGGTTGATCCCCATCTTCCTAGTCTGCAAGGAGAGCCTGTTGAGCATCTTCCAGTGACATCCAGATTCTAAAACATTTACAGGAACAAATGAGTAACTGAGTAACCCGTGAATCTAAAACTTTAATAATCCCCAGACTAACATCCATTTTTTAAAACTATTACAATGTGTGTCTTCTCAGTAGAGCACTAAAGGTAATCCAGAGATAGAGTAAAATATCTTTCAGCAATGAAAGGAGGGAGACCTTCAAAGTTGAGAATAATGCTGACACTAGGATAAAGTCCTAGCTATTCCAGAGTTGTAGTATTCATATACTTTTGGGAAAACCTTCTCCCATAATGTAATCCTTTTTTCCATTTAGATGTTACTAAATTTTAACCCTGCACATAACCTTTATCCTTAGGCACATCAGGCTGTAAAGAGAGAGACTCTGGATTGAACTGTAGCAATACTTTATGACTTTAATGTAAGCATGTTGTAAATAGAAGCTTCTTGCTTATATCCCTATGACTAGTGTAATATTTTTTTCCTATAAGGACACAGATTTTAGCTTGTCAGTCATCTTCCCTTTTGCACTAGTCCTGCTACCCTTTATTTTTATACAAATTCAAAATCTCTTAACAGATTCATGCTTTGTGTGTATTCGTAAAATTAATCCCTTAGGATTCATTTTTCTATGTCTATATTGTAAAATGTTTTCTTCTTTTTTGGCTTGGGGTAATCATTTTTAGGACAGTAATGCAGTATTATGTCTTTTAGCACCTGAAACAGTGCTATGCAGAGGGTGGGAGCTCTATAAATGTTTGAAAAATGAAATTGTTCACTTATTATGAATATAACTGTGCTGGCTCACTTGTCTTTAGTCAGAGACACAGAAAGAAGCCTCATCAACCAGCAAAGATGCATGTTACTGAGACAAGAAAGACCATTCCCGTTTTTTTCTTTATCAAAATTCGCTATGACAAGTCTATATACATTGTGCTGCATGTTCTACAAAGCAAGAAATATAGATTCCATTTAAAGAACAGCAACATGATTATATGAAACATAGACTGGAATATATAGAACCTGTAGTTTTAGGACATTATTGCTTGAGCCACTCATAGCACTAACTGTTTGGGATAGCTGGCAGGAAATCCGGTAGACAAGGATAATTAACAACACTGGAGAACTGTCTACAAATGTTCATACTCTCCCAGCAACCTAATTATCAATAAGAACAGACTTTATTATGGGCTGCAAGAATGAAACTAAATTTTTAGAGTATCAATTGCTGTTGCCTTGCAGTGTCTAAGTCTCAAATACTTATTTATGTTGTATTCTCCTGAAAATCTCTTCCATTCTTTCCCTGTTTCTTATGCCTGCAGCTATTGCTATGGGAGAATATTATGGTAATCAATCAATATCTGATTAAAAGTATGAAGCCTTTTCACTATCTCCACAAGGTGATTGAATTTCTTCTGCCCGAGCAGCAAGATTCTCCTTTGAATTGCTGCAGCAGAGACTGGGACTGTGAGCAAATTTTGGGCTGCATTTATTTCGTGTGAGTGAGCAAGTTCTCTATTTCCTTAGTATCAGAATGCAGGCAAGAAGCTACTTAGTACTTGTCGGGAAGATGAGTTACTGTAAAATGAGTATGGGTTATTTGATCTTTACACAGAATGCTTGATATCTTATGTCCCACCTCCAGTCTCCCAACACACACACACACACACACGCACACACACACACACACACACACCCCTACTTGCTTTAATGCCTAGTTTCATGGGAAATAATTAGTCAACCATTTATGTACATTTGACAGCTAAGATGTTTTCTTTTCTAAATGGTTCTGAAAGACCACACTGCTAAATAAACAGGAAAAAAAGCACATGCTTTGTATGGTGTAATAAATAACTGTCTTTTAGGCAAGGTTGCCTTCCAATTGTCCGTGGTAAAAGATAAGTGAATAACAAGAAGAATTAGAAATGTCAAATAATAGAACAGTTTCCTGTTGAAAATCAGTAGATTATATTAATATATCTTCTTCACTCAGTTTTTCAGCAGAATTAATAAGTAATATATTTACCTCATTGGCCTTATGTATACTTTCTGTGGACAAGCTTGTAACCTATCAGTGAAGACAGCCAGAAATAAAATAGGCAGGGAAAACTGACAAATACAGTACATGGATAATTTGCCGTTGAATAAAAAGCAATTAAGTATAAATCGAAGCTTTTAACCTAAATGCAGGAAAGCCACTTTGCAGGGCTGGTCCTTTTGCATAATGAAGAAAAAGAGAAGTCAGATATAAAGATAAGTTGCTTTCTATTCTATTTTTTGAAATCTGATGAATGTCTTTGACTTTTGAGGGTTGGGAACATTTTTACAAGTCTGATGGAAGCTATATCCCCTCTTCCTATAAAAATGTACAATTGTAGGACCACTACATAAATAGCATGACATCCGTATGACTGGTGCCCCCTGGAGTTGCACAATGCTGACATATGCATATCTTCTATCATAGGGACTCCAGATAAGGAAACACTTTCCCCACTGTGATCTTTGGCAGAACTTAGCTTGAAGTAAGCACAATTCTATTGTTACCTAGGCTAGTATAGCCATTGCTTGTGTGGGAAGGAGGTTATTTTGAGCCTGTCTAAATTAATAGAGTGGCAATATTTACAGGTGACACTAATCCTAGGAGAAATTCAGTGGCTTTACTCAGAATATCACATCATTTACTTACAGAAAAAGCAATGAGGGACACATAATTAGATAGATGCTGTTGCCACAGGTGACCATTCTAAGCAAAATAAATCTCTTGCATCTTGATATGGCTTTGAGCTGACTTTCAGTCTTCTGCAGCTGGCTTTATTGCATGTTCTAAATTTTCATGCATACGAAATATTTTGAAAATGTAATTCAATTGTCACTTGCACAGGAATGAAAAGAAGCAAGGAAATGACTCTTCATTGAGTTTTGGCTTTTTCTTGATTAGATGAGCAGCTGTTGAGCAATAAGTCTACCAAAATGGCAATTTGACTGAGCCAAATAAAACCCAACTAAATAAGACTGCTAACTACAGTCAGGCTTCTTAGAGTACTTTAGACACAGTGTTAGGCACAAGAGGGCATCCTAATAGTGTCATTGCTTCTTGGTGAATAATTCCTTTTTCTCTTTTTTTTATTTCCAAGTTAATCTTACCTGCTCACATTTTTTCACATCTTTGAAGTGACTTATATGTTTTGATATAAAAATGCAGAAAGTACTGAAGGTAATGATCCTTTTTGGAGGTTGTTGATATGCAGGTAGAAAAAAGCCTAAATATTTTTATTCCAGTTTATGTTTCTTTCATTAAAAATCTTTGGAAAGCCTATTTAGAGCTTCAGAGTAACCTGTTGAGTTTGATGGGACACTTTACAATTAAGGAGGCATAACAAAGTGAATTATCAATAGTAGAAAGATGGCTTTGAGCATAAATTGCTTGGTTCTCATTACAACGCACCTTTCCCACTATAACATGGAGCCTCCTTCGAGGGCTCGGGGACTTCTGTTGGGAGACACACAATGATGCCTGAAATAGATTTGAAGGGAAAAATCTTTTAATATTACTAAGCTTGTGAAGACAGAGCTTTTGAATCCCATTTCTCACCAATGCAGCAAATAATATGGAGAGATTGTATTTTTAACAGAATCTCCAAATTTTCCACCTGGATGAATTACAATCATCTGGATTTATGACTCCTTATGGACTCCTCCTCATTTTTCCATGATACCCATAAGCATTTCTTCTCTCTTTCCACGATGTCATGAGGAAGAAACAAAGCCATGTAGAGAATGCCCTTGGTTTTGCTTATCCCCACCGCAGAGACCAATGATTTATTTATAGATCAGCTTTGCCAAAATGTTTTGGAGAAGCTAGCATTTCTTACAGGGAACATCACAGTTGAAATTAGGTTGTGGTCTATGTATATTTAGTTTAAAACAGCAGGATCTATTTTTTTTTTTCTGCTCATTATTACATTGCCCCATGCAATTTTGTCAGTTTTTTTCTTTAACCTTGAACTAGAAAATAGATGAGTATTTGGGATGGAAAAACACGTCTGTAGAGTAACAACTCATTTGATAAAATTGTCCAGTCAATCAAATCTATTGAGAAATACATAATACACACACAGAATGCACAGAAGGGGCAGGGCCACTATTTTGAAAGCATGGAAAGATTCAGAAAATGGACTTCTGTAAGTCCAGTGCATTGATTCAAGCTTGTTGGTCAAAGGCTGTTCACAGCCACTAGTGACCCCAGGGTCTGTCCCATTTTAAGGAAATAGCTAGTTGCTTCATTATTGTGTTTGTGTTTGTGTACAATCACAAAGAGACAGGGCACAGCCATAACTCTTTATATATCAGATATTACTTTTCTTTCAAAGAAGATGTGGCTTTGTCTATCATCCATTTTGTTTCCCTGAGACAAAACTTCAGTCCACTGGGTAGAAGGAAGAAAACAAACATTTAGCACTTGCTATCAGCTGAATTGTGTCCCTACAAAATGTATTTGTTCAACTCTAATTCCCCATGTGACTGTATTTGGAGTTAGGGGTTAAGAGGAAGTGAAAAATGTTAAATGAGCTCATAAGGGTGGGGCCCAAATCTCACAGGGCTGGTGCAGAGAGACTAGAGCTTCCCTGTTCCACCATGTGAGTACATGGTGAGAAGGCAGCCATCTGCAATCAAGAAAGAGAGCCCTCACCAGGAACTGAATCAGCTGGCACTAGCCTTGATGTTGGAGTTCCTAGCCTTCAGAACTGTGAGAAATAAATGTCTGTTGTTTAAGCCTGCTAGTATATGGTATTTTGCTATGGCAGCCTGAGCAGACTAATATCATCCTGTCAGTTTAAGTTACTGAAACCATTAATTTAGGATATGCTCAGACTCACTAAGAAAAAAAAAAAAGATGTAGGTTTTTATTTCTTCCACCTCCTCCAAGCAGTGCTTGGGTGAGTGTGAGGGTGTGCTGCAATGCAACCTCGTGGTGAAGCAAAAGAATTTAGTTCCATGGGGAGGGTGTCCGCTGGCATCTTGCAGCTCCAGTACAAACCCTTCTGCCCCCCTGTCAGGGGCTGGTCCTGCTTACATGTGCAGTTGACATCTGTGACTAGCATGACTCAGTATCTGATGTCTATTTGTCCCTCCCTTGTTGACTCAGCGTCACCTCAGTTCTATCTGGTGCTATAGTTTCTCTGCATTCTACTACATCCTCACCATGGTGGGCTCTGCAGCATCCCCAGAACTCTCAGCTCTGTGGCCAACTGCTTCTACACTGGAGCTGCAAGAACATCTGGGTCTCATCCCTGCTACCCACAAACCCTGAGTGGATCAGGAAAGCCAAATATCAAAGTCTCCTTTTGTCTGACTATACTGTACCACCTGGCTTACTGTGATCTGATTTGTTGCTGCTTGACAAACTCCCTCTTAAATCCCACAGGGAAAGCCAGGGCAGGAGGTTTTCACTGTCCTTAGCTTTTCCTCACTCTGAGGACACATGACTCATCATTTTCTCTTATCTCTTCCCATCTTATCTTCTTTTTCTAAATTCCCTCAAACTCCCAGAAAAAGAAAAAAAGCAAACTTGCTCTTTCACTTCAAGTCATTATTTCCTTTTTATCAGACAGAAACAAGTTTTATGGCATAGGAGAGTGAGAGAGAGAGCTTCTTTACATTCTGGGCAGTGTATGAGCTGAGTCCTGAATCGTGGTATGCTAAAGGAGTTTATAAAGGTATTTAGGAAGTCTGTTCTCTCTCACTCCTCCCACAATGTCCCTTTCTCTGAGGTAATAAACTTTAGACATAAAAGTTTCAGATGGACAAAAATTTACAGGAAGAATAAAAATGATTGGCTTATATTCACAAATATATTATTCCTCCCTGTGAATAGGATTGTCTGTTTTACTGTGGATGTATGCTTACATTCTGCGTATTAATGCACAGTTTCATATATAAACCTTACTCCTTGAAGTGGGCATCCCAGGTGTGAACAAACACCACTAGTGTTCACAATGAATACACAGTGAATAAGACTTCAGGCATTCAAAATGTACTCTCAATCCTGCAAGATATCTTCCACCAGCTTGTCCAAACTGTTCATTTGTTTTACATTTTCTTTTGTAAAATAAGCATATAGACCAGCCACACCACTCAGATGTTGTGTGAATAATTGGTTCCTTGCACTTTTGAAAGAATAATTTAATTAGCTCATCAAAGTACCCTTCAGTTATATCCTGTATTTTGTCCATCCAGGACGCTGCATATTTAATTACTCTGGGTCAGTGAGCATCCTGTTGAGTATCTCTTACATGAGTCTTCCTGTCATGTTGCATCTTTACTTCTTATTGGCGTGCAAGAGGGAAGAGCTACTGTTGACAAAGCTCCAGTTTGACTGCTATTTTTGACCCTGCTATACCACTTCTGTGGCAAGCTCAATCACAGGCTCTGAGAAGAGTTCTTAGGTCCACAGTCATTTATGCATGTAAGATTTCAGGTGTTTAAATAATCATCCTTTTGGTGATTTATAACTTGGAAGAACAAGGAATATCTCTTGTCTTGTATTTCTTGCCTTCTGTTAGTTTATTTAACTTAAGGTACTATTAAAGTTTCTTTCAAGCTTAGGATAAACTGAGAAAGTGAGACACAAAAATTATTTTAAAATGTATATTCTTTAATATGTAAATAAAAGTTTCACTTATCCAAATGTTTATGTTTAAGTTTTTTCTTAAAAATCAAATTTTCCATCAATGATCATGTTGATATAAAGCGGTGTTATATCAACAATAAGTTTGGATTCTATCTTATAGCAGTGACAGAAAATTCCATATAAAGATATTAATGGAAATGGTACCTGACTGATGGATTAGGCTGATTGGCACTGTAAAGATAAGACTATTTTGTTCCTTGATGGGAGATTAGTACAGAAATAGATGTGTGAGTCAAACTTCAGCACAGTAATGATTTCCTGACAAGCACTCTTTCCAAACCCAAAATACATTAAGTTTAAATCCAAAGAGCCATTACACTTTAAATATTTCTCTCAATTTTTCTATAAACTGGTAGAAAAAGGAATTTGTACTTTATGTCAAGACCACAATAATTTGTTTGTACATAGCATATTACCTACTAGAGACCATGATGGAAGTTAAATAATGATGAACCAATTGCTGGGCTTATGGTAGAGTGCTATATGATTAACTCATATAACAATATATGAGGGCCATGCATTAGTTTCTGAGTGGTTGAGATTGAATGCTAATGCAATTTGGAAAAATTCCCAGTACAAATAAAGAAATACACACTATCCCTTTAATGACTCAGGGAAGCAGAAACAATTTTTCACACATTAACCATTTTACCAAGTTTGAATATTTTGTCTTTTTTTAATCTTTAAGAAAAAACTTTTTTGACTCTAACAGCTATCAAGCTGTTGAAGTAGAATGGAATGAACTGGTTTCAAGGTATATTAACAATTAACAGCCACCAGAGCCATGTAAACAATGTCAACCAGGGCCTAGATATTGTCTAACTGGCATCTAACTATATCTGAGCCCCTTCTTCTAAGGAAAGGATAGGAAATACTATTAATTGAGTATCCAATAAGTGCAAAACAATGTTCTTGGCACTTTTATATCTGACTTAATCCTTATAGTTTCTCTGTGAAGTGCGATGCCTATTAAAGATAAAGAAAGTGAAATTTATGAGAGTTAAATTGCCCTCTGTCCTATAACTGAAAATTGCAAAATTCAGCTCTTGAGCTCTGTCAAAATCTGTTCTAGATGTACACTATCTGATATGGCTTGGCTGTGTTCCCCACCCAAATCTTATCTTGAATTGTAGTCCCATAATTCTCATGTGTTGTGGGAGGGACTCGATGGGAGATAATTTGAATCATGGGGGAGGTTTTCCCATACTGTTCTCATGGTAGCGAGTAAGTCTCATGAGATCTGATGTTTTTTTCAGGAGTTTCTGCTTTTGCATCTTCCTCATTTGCTCATGCTGCCACCATGTAAGAAGTGCCTTTTGCCTCTCCCATGATTCTGAGGCTTCCCCAGCCATGTGGAACTGTAAGTCCACTTAAACTTCTTTTTCTTTCCAGTCACAGGTATGTCTTTATAAGCAGTGTGAAAATGGACTAATACACTATCATTCTTCTTTTCTGAGTGACTTTTCCAGAAACTTCTATGTACCTACTTCTTAACAATGGGCCCTGTTAGCACTTGCCAGACCCACTGCTTAACCCACTTAGGTAACAAAAAAAAAATCATTACATCATTTCTTCCTGAGCTTTGTATGGTCCTCCCCTTCACAATCCAGCAAAAAATCCTAAGTGTTGCCCCAGAGGGTAAGTGCAATACTTACAATGCCAGTTTTTATTTTGGGTTTTAATTACATAGTTCAGACTTGTATATCAAGGAATGCTTACTCTTTTGGTGGGGTTTGTGCCTACTATAAGTTGAATTGATATAAGTAGATCTAGTTTTGGGAGGCTTCTTACTCTTGCCTGAAGGTGAACTACCTACTTTTGTATAGAAATGAATGTAAATCATCCATATGAGAAGAAGAGATCAGAGCTTGACAGTAGGACAAAGAAGCGGGTCAGTAGGATGAGGCGCGCCCTTCTTCAACCCAAGAGGAGATATAAACTGACTAGGGCTTGGCAGGTTATCCTGGAAGCCTGGAGGAGTGAGCAGCAGGAGGGTAGTGGTCAAGAGAGGCAGGGAGAGACAACTGAAAGGCCTAGGAGGCGTATCGTTGGCAGTCTAGATCCAGCCATGGAGAAGGGTTTTTGACACAGGACTCCCAGTGCTGAAAGGACTGGTCATGATTAAAACTGAAAACCATAAAGAGGATAATAATCATAATAGCTAATGACTGTTGCACACCTACTGTGTGCCAGGATTATAGGGTTGTACATCCATGTCCTCTAGGGGCTTTACAAGTGCTTACGTGGCCTCTATGATCTTTCTTCCATGCTACATAGTCTCGTGACCAAAGGTTTACCCTTCTTCCCACTGCAAGTTCCTCTCTACCTTCTGTCATTTGAATAGCCACTGAGCCCTCTCATTCTCAATCCCTTGAGGCTTAGACTTACCTGGTTTCTGGGAAGAACATCTAAGAATCTTCATCTGGCTGATAGGTCAGGAATTTCTTCAAACTCGATTTCTCCTTTCACGTGATGAGGAGGAAGAAAATCAGCATTCTTGGTACCATGAGAGAGATGGGGAAGAGAGATGGGGTAGAGAGATCAATATACTATGGAAAAACAATGGAAACTTCCGCATATAATACAGCAACAGAGATTATTGTCCATTTCTTGAAACTGGAATGTGAATTCACTCAGAGCAGACACCTTTCCTCACATGCTCACAACTCCAGTGCTAGCATAGGCAACTAATAAATATTTGTTGAATAAATAAATGAGGTATATGAAAATTTGAACAGGTAAGAAAATAAAGATGAGAGTTCTCTCTGGCCATTTGCTGTGCTTAACTTCCTGGGCTACTTTCATGTATATTTTTGCTCAAAATCATAGGCATGGGGGGGACTATTAAACGTCTTTGCTTGATGTAGTGTTAGACCACAGTAGAACTGCCTACACTTATCTAAAGACATAAAGGCTGAAGATAAGCCCTGTGAAATATCAGGTTTCTTATACCTCCATTTCTTTAGACATGTTCTCACAAACGAGCAGCAGCCAAATCATATCTTTTGTATTGAATTGAAGCAAGTATTTGAAAAGTAAATTCAAAGATTTTTCTAGTTTTCTTTTTTTTTTTTGAATTAAATTAAATTAAATTTTTTTGAGACGGTCTCACTCTATCACCCAGGCTGGAGTGCAGTGGCACGTTCTTGGCTCACTGCCAGCCCTGCCTCCCAGGTTCACGCCATTCTCCTGCCTCAGCCTCCTGAGTAGCTGGGACTACAGATGCCTGCCACCATGCCCAGCTAATTTTTTGTATTTTTAGTAGAGATGGGGTTTCAACATGTTTTCCAGGATGGTCTCGATCTCCTGACCTCGTGATCCCCCCACCTCAGTCTCCCAAAGTGCTGGGATTACAGGCGTGAGCCACCATGCCCGGCCAGTTTTATTTTTCAAGAATGCATTAAGCTCAACAAAAGATGTGAAGATCTTTGGACAAGATCTTATGAGCTTTGCTTGTAAAATCAGAGCACAGATTCTGTATCCAGACAACTGATTTGGGATTTCAGCTTCCCAACTTGCCAGTTTACTGGATCTTGGCAAGTTGATTAACCTTTCCCATCCTGTGTTGTCATCCACAAAACAAGGATCATAATACTGCCTGCTTCATAGTGTGCTGGTAAAATTAAATGAGCTATACATGTAAAGCACTTAGAGAATAGAGCCTGGCACACAAAAGAGCACGTTTTTGACTGTTACTGAAATGAAATGAAGAGTCCTTTGCTTAGTGTTCAAGGAAAGTGTACTTACAAGGTGGCTGGTATACTACCAGTTATGTAATATATGAAGTGGAAGAAAAAAGACCTTCATAACGATATGTGCTAGCGCTCAGCTAGTTATTTTATATGCACTATCTCATTTAATCTTCACATCATTTCAATTTACAAAACAGGAGCCAAGACAACGCAATCTTAGGTTAAATACATTTGTTAAATTCCCATTTCTAAGAAATGACAGAGCCGATTTTAAACCTGGATTTGTCAGATGCTAAGGCCTATCTTGTTCGAGTGGTTTAAGTGCAGAACTACTTAGAGAAACAAAGTTTAGAGAATGTTCAACTTAGGGCTCTGTGCTAAAAATGTTAAAGTGGCTGTAGAACACCTAATTTAGGTTCCTAAAATAAGTGGATTATCTCTCTGGAGAAAAGACTAATTTCAAACCTTGTAGGATATTGTAAAATCTTATCAATGTTTACTGAGGCAGATAGAGGCATTAAAATATGGACTTAAAACTACAATTTTGGTTTTAAAGACATTTTTAGAATTAGGCTGAGTACCAGTTTAGGGGTCTAGAATCATATCAATTATGATTTACATTTAAATAGCTTGCTGTACATATTTGTGCTTATAGTGAAAAACAAAAGCAAAAACCTGATTTTTTAAGAGTCTAGTGGTCATGTACCAGAAGACAAGATCACTATTACCTGTGATCTTGGTGTGTATTTCCTGGTTTCAATGTGTTGTGTTGTTTTCTCTGCCTCATTTTACTCATGTGAAAGTCTTAGATGTATGATGGGTTTTAATGTGTAGGCATATGTGTGTGCATGGGTATGTAATTTTTTTCTCTCGTGTCTAAATCTGTATTAATATCACTGTCTTTTTCTCTTTACTGTCACTTTGTTTCTCAGTCCTTTCTTTTTTGGACCACAATAATAGACCTGGAGTCTAGTTTACATATTCCGTAATATATACGATAAAGTTATATATTTTCCTTTCTTAACCTATGGAGAAAATAATTGATATTTCTCTTTAAAAGACTGACTCTTGTGTCCTTATGTTGATTTCTTTCATAATAGCGTAAAGGGTTCCCATCTCAATTTAAATAGGAATTGAATAAATTTGATAAATCATATAAAGTAGCAGAATTTAAAATATGATCTATCTACCTGAAATAAAGGTTATAGCTTATCTTTTAAGCTGTAAAGATGGGAAATTGCCGTTGAGGAGAGTACAGGCTATTTAAATATTCTAGACCAGATACTGGAATTGATTCTTGCAGAAAACTCTCATTGTTAAGCTGTTCTAGTTATGCAGACATAGGGAAGTATCTACCCATTGTTCTTGGGAATTAACCTAAAAGGAGATGCTTCAGACTGGCATTCAGCATCCTGTGTAGTAATGAAGTTGAGTTAATAGTGAAAATGAGCCCATATAGACTCAGAAATTGCCCTGTACCTGAAATACACTCTCTATGTTCTTGGAAAATGTGAATGAGTTTTGTTCAAGTGTTTTCCCTCTGGAGGTCTAGGAGATGGGATGGACAGTTCTTATCTTCTTTTTCATTCATGCTATGGAAAATACTGTGAAAAAGAGTGAACTGGGTTGTCACAGCACTACCTACGTTGGGCTGTTGGAGTCCCTTCTCATTTAAGATTGGAGGAACCACAATATGGGCCATGACCCTTTGTATCAGACATGGGATGAGATTACACCTTATTTTTGGGTTAATATTTTCTCTGGAAGAGAATGAATATTCCCAATGTCAATCATCCTGGAACAGGAAATAAGATGAGCCTTAGGAATAAAAGAGCACCCCTTATCTTTGGCAGAGGAGGCAGTCAGGCAGCCCTAGACTCTGGATTGTAGAAATACCTAACTCTTCTTGTTGGTGAGAATGCAGTTGACAGCCCTAGCACACAGAGGCCTGCCAGGAAACAGCAGGGACACTCATGGTCTCTTAGAGACTTCCAGCAGCAGTCTGTTAAGTTCCTCTAGTCTCTGAGCTTTCAGTAAGCTCTTTTTAACAATGTGGTTTGGTCTCAGTTGTGCGTGGGAATTGGGGGAGTTGAAACTATTTTTGTAGTATCAGGAAAGACAATGGCCAAGAAGTGAGATGATGACATAGGGGTCGTCTGTCCCAGAAAAGATGGCCTGGGCAGCAAGAGCAGAAATTAGAACATAGGAAAAATGAGGAATTTTAAGGCAATTTTTTGGGAAACTTCTGGAAATCACTGGGTGAAGACATGAACTGAAAGGGGCTAATCCCTGCCAGAAAGTCAGCGAGGGTTTGTGCCATGATAGTTTGCATATACAAAGGAAACTTAACCTCATTTGGGAGTCACAGGCTTACTAGATCAGTAATATACAAGGTTTATAAGAAAATGATTATGAATTCTTGCTAACCTAAGGGCTCAAAGAAATATAAATTAACATAAACAGAAAATTTCAGCTAATTCGGTAAAATGAGTTGTATTAATGTGTTATTTAATGAGAAGCAGTAGGTTATTTTTGTTAGAGGGCTGCCACCCTTTTCTGACAAATTATTTTAATGTTGTAATTATTTGATTTGATTAATCAGCCAGTCAGCAAAGCAAATATTTTCCACCTAAATTAAATGTGTTGGCAGAATGATTTTTTAATACATTTGATATGTCTGTTTTATATTTTTATGAATAAATGTATGAGAATCATGTTATCTTGTCTCTCGGTCAGAATTCTGCCCTGGAGGCTTCTATTTTGCACCAAAAAAATTGACAAGGTCTTTCTGAATGTTGACCAGGAGGAGAAAAAAACCTTTAAAACTTCAAAATTAGGTGAAACTCATGTGATTCAGTAGAAATGTAATTAAAAAATCACTGAAAAAATATCTGTGTTTGAGTTCCTGGCTCTGCCACTAAATGTGGAAGCTGATCAATTATCGGATTCCTCTGAGTCTCAGCTTCTGTCTGTAACCCCACAGGATCATATAGAAAATTCAGTGATAAAATAAATGTACAGGGGAAACGCTATAAAGTTAAGGTAGTACATAAAATCTGTCATGTTTTCTTCCAGTTCTTAGATTCCAGTGGGAAAATACAGAGGCAGGGGGCATAAAGGAAATAAATTAGAGCATGAAGGAAAGAAATCCAAGCAAAGTTCAAACCAAAATGTTTTAGGTTTTTTTTTTTGTTTTTTTGTTTTTGAGATGGAGTTTCACTCTTGTTGCCCAGGCTGGAGTACAGTGGCACGATCTCAGCTCACTGCACCTTCCGCCTCCTGGGTTCAAGCAAGTCTCCTGCCTCAACCTCCAGAGTAGCTGGGACTACACCCATGCACCCCCATGCCCAGCTAATTTTGTATTTTTAGTAGAGATGGGGTTTCTCCATGTTAGTCAGTCTGGTCTTGAACTCCTGACCTCAGGTGATCCACCCACCTGGGCCTCCCAAAGTGCTGGGGTTACAGGTGTGAGCCACTGCGCCTGGCTAAAATGTTTGAGTTTTAGGATTATTTTTAATCTTAGTGATTTTTGAGCTTATTAAGCAGCTTGTTGAATCAAAATTTTCAATCCTGGCTGTGATTCAGAATAATATCATACAACATTCAGAACCCTGAGCCCTACCTGTCCACTGGAGATGTTGGTTCAAAAACTCAGGAGCGGGTTTTTAAAATTTTATTATTCAGTTTATTGCTACCAATGTTATGAAGCCTGACTGTCTGAAACTTGGAGACTCCAAAGCTGGCTGCTGGGAATTGCTGAGCAAACTTTACTGTGTCAATAAACTTCTTTGGACCAATGTAGGGCAGTTTTACGCGTTTCAAACTTGGGTACAGTTGGGGATATACTGGAAAGTTGTGATTAACAGGATAAACTAAAAAGTTTCTAGTTAGACATTAGATTCTCAAAAGGAGCATGCAACCTAGATCCATCAAATGTGCAGTTCACAACAGGGTTCACGCTCCTATGGGAATCCGATTCCACCACTGATGTGACAGAAGGCGGAGCTCCGGCAGTAATGCTTGCTTGCCTGCCACTCACCACCTGCTGTGTGGCCCAGTTCTTAACAGGCCACAGACCGGGACCAGGGCGTGGCCCATGGGTTGAGAGCCCCTGGTTTGGCACCAGGAGATGGTGCTATTCTTGCGATAGTGAGTTCTCTTGAGACCTGGTTGTTCAAAAGTGTGTGGCACCTTCCCCCTCCTCGGTCCTGCTCCTGGCACGTAAGATGCCTGCTCTCCCTTTGCCTTCCACCATAAGTAAAAACTCCCTGAGGCCTCCCCAGAAGCAGATGCTGCCATGCTTCCTGCACAGACTGCAGAACTGTGAGCCAATTAAACTTCTTTTCTTTATAAATTACCTGATCTCGGGTATTTTTTAATAGCAGTGTGAGAACAGACTAATACAACTTTCAACTTACAATTCTCTGGATGACATGAGCACTGTTTCATCTGAATAAGTTTTTGAGGGGAAATAGTTCTGCTTCATAAAGCAGAAGAAAGGTACTAATGTTTATTGGCTGGCTGTTCTGTGCCAGGCACTGAGCTTGGCATTGAACTGGGGACTTACAGTGGTTATCCCACATACTTCTCATCAGAATTTCATGAAGAAGCCATTAATGTTACTATTTTACCGATGAGAAAATTGAGGCTTCCATAAGTGAATAACTGGTAAGAGCATACAATTAATAATGGTGGAACAGGGACTTTGACTCAAATCTGTCTAGCGTGGAAGTTCGTGATCTACACATCATCCTATACTGCCTTTCCTTGTGTCCAGTACTTGAGGTAGAACAAGTGTTTGGTGCTGTAGGGACTATTAATATCTCCATTCTGATAGTTATCTTATATTTATTATCATTGCATGGAAGTTATAGGCATAATGAATGGGCTGAATTTCAGTGACACTAGTTGCAACAATGTATTTTGCACCTATAGCCCATCTCAGCCCACCTCTGATTTCAGTGGCAGCCATGGTGGATGGTTCTGAGCTCCATCTGCTAGCATTTGCACTGGAGTCACTCCACTTTTCTGCCTCAGGGCTTTCTCCAAAGCTACAGGAGGTTGCTGAGCTTGAGCACATAGCCAGCTGGTTGGACAACCTTCAACCAGTGAAGGACAAGAGTCAGAGGATAAATGTCTCAGCCTCCTGTCCTTCAGCGAGACAATTCTAAGGTGCTTCCACATGCTTTTTTCAAAGACCCCAGTGGGATTGAGTCCCAGGGATCCAGCTCAGCAATGCACCTAGTGGTTCTCCTTCCTTGTCTTACTACCTCTCACTCTGCTTCCTGGGATGTTAGTGGGTTTTTTGTTTTTGTTGTTGTTTTGGTTTGGTTTTTTGTTTGTTTTTGTCTTCCAGTTCTTAAGGCATTGTATTTTTTCATTTATTTGAGCAATAGACTATTTGGTCTGAACTGATATGCATCAGAATTTCCTGTTTGGGGTAAGGGAGAGACAGAAGGCAAAGAAAGAAAGCAGGGTAATATGAACTGAGAATGAGAGCTCCAGTGAGCCTCCTTCTCTTCTGCCTTGCTTCCAATCCCGTGGGTCACAAGCAGAGAGATCAGCAGTATGGTTGAAATGGTTTCTAACTACATGAGAGAGACTGTCACTCTGTAAATACTCTAAAACACTTGAGGAAGGAAAATTTCACAAGTGCCTAGACTTCCTGTGTATTAGGTGAATCCTGCACTGTATCAAGAAATGTGCGTATTGATGCAGATGTAACCTCATGTGCCAGTGAAATCTGGAAATGTTTTTGTGCCAACCTAGTTTTCAATATCTACTCACTTTCTCCATTGGCTTGCATAATTTGCATGTATTAGGAATATCATAGCAAAATAGAGAGTATTCATCTGTAGGCAATTCCAACCAGAAAAACACCACTGGATGAATTTGACTTTGTTTCCTAATCTATGCCATAAGGAAAAACTGTTAGCTTTTATGTGATTTTGGCCAGAAATGAAGTAAATAAATAAATCATGACAAAGGTGACATGATAGGAAAACGTGTCACCTTAAGAAAAGTCTGGAGTAGCTATTACTTGAATATTTTTACACTTACAATATATGAACTTCACATACAAAACTTAAGAGTGCATTCTGTATTATAGAAGTGGGTGGAAATTCGGTGACTCTAGAAAGGTGGGTAAAGGAATGTATGGCTGGATACAGATATGAATGTAGATACAGCCCTTTACAAAGTACTGTTATATAATTTCACATTCCATTTTTATACAACTTCTGAAATCTTAATTTTCCTATTTTACAGGTGAAGTTCAAAGGAGTTAAATAAAATCTTTGAGATAACCCAGCTAGTAAATGAGAGAGAGGGACCATCTCTGTCTCAAAACCCTGTGTCCTCTCTCCTTCATCCCACTACCTTCACCTGGTCAGTTCCTGAAATCCACCGGGACATAGACCTGGTGCCTAGTTTGCCTTATGACCTGCCTCATTTCTCAGAGACCAGGGATTGGCCATGGAATCTACAATAAGGAAGAAAAACAAATGAGTCCCTTGGTTGCTGCAGTTGCGCACTGACCAAAGGATATTTGGCAAATATTTCTTGACTAGTTTCACATAGAAGATTTCACTAGTGTTACTGTAGGCCAGTGTGTGTGTGTATCAATGCAACAAACTTAGATTCAATTAAAATAATTTATCTAGAGCCTCAATGGAACTATAAAGCCTAGAAACTTCTATGAGTGTAATCCGAAAAAGCTCTTACTTTGAACATTTTGAATAGACTTTGATGTTCATTCATTTTTTCATGTACATATATAAATCCCAGTTTTATGTAAAAAGGTGAATCTTTTAAAAGAGGCATATTGAATTGAGGTTTAAAGCATCAAACCTGGGCTCTCAAATTTTAGGGTAAAAATCTTTCAAAATGACTGTATTGGCTATTCTGGCTTTCAAATGTATATATACACACACATATAGTTATATATACATACACACAAATGCATATGTATATACACACATAAAAATTCTTGTTATTGCTAAAGAGGTTCTTTTATTGCTGTTTGCTTCATATTTAGTAATTATCTACACTCCATACAAAGTTATGTTCTTTGTTATTTATGGTTTATCTCAAAGAAATTTAAAGAATAAGCAATGAGAAGAACTGGGAGTAATTGTAGAAAATGTGCTTAGGCATGCGGATAAATTAAAGTATTCAGTCACAGGCTGGGCACAGTGGCCCACGCCTGTGATCCCAGCAATTTGGGAGTCTGAGGCGGGTGGATCAGTTGAGGTCAGGAGTTTGAGACCAGGCTGGCCAACATGGTGAAATCCTGTCTCTACTAAAAAGATAAAAATTAGCCGGCCCTGGTGGTACGTGCCTGTAACCCTAGCTACTTGGGAGGCTGAGGCAGGAGAATCACTTGAACTTGGGAGGCAGAGGTTGCAGTGAGCTGAAATGGCACCACTGCACTCCAGCCTGGGTGACAGAGAGAGATTAGACTCCATCTAAAAAAAAATTAAAAATAGGCCGGGCACCATGACTCACGCCTGTAATCCCAGCACTTTGGGAGGCTCAGGCAGGCGGATCACGAGATCAGGAGATCCAGACCACGGTGAAACCCTGTCTCCACTAAAAAAAAATACAAAAAATTAGCTGGGCACTGTGGTGGGTGCCTGTAGTCCAAGCTACTTGGGAGGCTGAGGCAGGAGAATAGGGTGAACCTGGGAGGCAGAGCTTGCAGTGATCTGAGATAGCACCACTGCACCCAAGCCTGGGCGACAGAGCGACACTCTGTCTCAAAAAAAAAAAAAAAAAATTAAAAATAAAAATAAAGTATTCAGTCACAGGGTTACTTGTGAAGGAAAGAAATGAAAAGATACAAGTAAAAAGATATTTCATTATTGAGTTTTAAAGAGAAGTCAGGAAGAAGGAATACAAGAGTTTTCAGAGAGATTGTAGAAGTTTAGGCAAGACTTAAGGTGTATTTTGCAGAGATGCTAGGTACATCAGATTGTAAATAACACATCAGGCCGATTAGGCCAAGAGTAGAGTAGGTGGGGTGGGGAAGCCATCATCAAATGGTATTCATGGTGTGGTGTGGCAATGATATTTAAAGCCAGATGAGATCACCTGGAAGTTCATATACATGGAGAACAGTAGATATTTCATATCAGAAACTAGGGTATTTTGGAGCACTGAAAGAAATGGATGCAGCAAACAAGAAGTTAGAAGGGGAGGAGAGCAAGCAAAGAAGAGAAACATATGAGGGTGGAAATCACTCATATGAAATGCTGCTAGGAGGGCAAGTAAGATGATAATCAGGAATGAGCTGTAGAGTTGGCGACATGGAGGTGGTGGTAGAAGAGAAGATAGAGATGGGAAGGGAAGTCCGGAAGTGAAGACAGAAAGTCAATTATTTCTAGCTATTTTGCTATAATGGAAAAAAAAAGAACAAAATCATGTGGGGTAGAAAAGATAGAAGCTTTTATACCGCATTTATTTAGTGAATGGTGAGGACCTATTAGAGAAGAGTAATGTACAGTCCTAGAAAGAGCTAACACAAACTTCTGAGCGGATTCCAGCACAAAACTTGACCAGCACTCCCCCTGATGGCCAGCAGATGAACAAATCCCAGCTTCTTATGGCAATCCAGCACCCTCCCCAATCTGGTTTTCCCTGCTCACGAATATATAATTATCCAGACAACTATGTAGGTACTAGGACTAATATGACTGAAATTTAGTGACGTACAGATTATGAAACACATCGGGGAAATGACATATCAGGGAAAAACAAAAGAATCAAATGGAATAACTTCTATAACATATAGTTCTCAAAGTGAGATTCCCAGACCAGCAGCATCAGCATCATCTATGAACTTGTTAGAAATGCAAATTCTCAGGCCCCAACTCAAACCTACTGGATGAGAAACCCTGGAGGTGGGGCCCAGCAATCTGTGTTTAACAGGCTCTTCTAATGATTCTGATGCACTTTCAAGTTTGAGAACTGTCACTGATTTCAAATAAGTATTTGAGGGAAACTTTAAGTTGTATACTAACTTTGCAGAGCCAGAGTTTCATTCAATTTCATGTTGTCCATCTGTTTTTGAGTCATTTTTCTGGTGTTTCAATGATTTCTTTAAATTTTTTTAAGTGTTTAATTGTTTTGGCTATATAATATATACACATATTTATGGTATACATGAGGTATTTTGATACAAGCATATAATGCATAATGATCAAATCAGGGTAATTGAAGTATCTATCACCATAAACAATGATTTTTTTCATGTTAGCAGCATTCCAATTTCATTCTTTTAGTTATTTTGAAATACATAATAAATTATTAACTATAGTCACCTTACTGTGCTACAGAACACTAAATCTTACTCCTTTTAAAATCTAACTGTATTATTGTACCCATTAACCATCCACTCTTTACCCCAACCTCCTGGCTACTCTTCTCAGCCTCTTGTACCATCATTCTACTCTCCATCTCCATGAGTTCAATTGTTTTTTAGCTCTTACATATTAGTGAGAACATGCAATATTTATCTTTCTGTGTCTTGCTTATTTCACTTAACACAATGTCTTTCAGTTCTATCCATGTTGTTGCAAATAACAGGATTTCATTCTTTTTATGGATGAGTAATATTCTATTGTGTATATGTACCACATTTTCTTTATCAATTCACAGATGGACACTGTATTAGTCCATTTCACACTGCTATTAAAAATACTACCTGAGACCAGGTAATTTAAAAAGGAAAGAGGTTTAATTGACTCACAGTTCTGCAGGCTTAATAGGAAGCATGGCTAGGAGGTCTCAGGACACTTACAATCATGGTGGAAAGCAAAGTGGAATCAAGCATGTCTTACATGGCAGCAGGTGAGAGAGAGCAGGGGAAACTGCCACTCAAAACGCCATCAGATCTCATGAGAACTCACTATCATGAGAACAGCATGGTGAAAACCGCCCCCATGATCCAATCACCCCCCACCAGGTCTTTCCCTCAACACATGTGGATTACAATTTGGATTGCAATTGTTGATGAGATTTGGGTGAGGACACAGCTAAACCATCTCAGACACTTAGGTTGATTCCTTATTTAGGCTACTGTGAATAGTGCTGCAATATACATGATAGTGAAGATATCTCTTTGATGCACTGATTTCCTTTCTTTTGGATATATACCCAGTAGTGGGATTGCTAGCCTATATGATAGTTCTATTTTTAGTTTTTCGGACGGTTCTCCCTAGCAATTGTACTAATTTACATTCCCACCAATAGTGTACAAGGTCTCCCCTTTCTCTACATCCTCGTCAGTATTTGTTATTGCCTGTCTTCTGCATAAAAGCCATTTTCACTGGGGTGAGATGCTATCTCATTGTAGTTTTAATTTGTATTTCTCTCATTAGTGATGATGAGCATTTTTTCATATACCTGTTGGCCATTTGTATGTCTTCTTTTGAGAAATGTCTATTCAGATCTTTTGTCCATTTTTAAAACAGCTTATTTTTTCCTAAGTTATTTGTACTTTTTAATATATTCTTGTTATTAATCTCATGCCAGATGGTTAGCTTGCAAATATTTTCTTGCATTCTGTGGATTGCCTCTTCACTCTGTTGTTTCCTTTGCTGTGCAGACTCTTTTTTTTAGCTTCATGTGATCTCATTTGTCCATTTCTGCTTTGGTTGCCTATGCTTTTGAGATCTTATTCAAGAAATCTTTGCCAAGACCAATATCCTACAATGTTTTTCCAATGCTCCTCTAGTAGTTTCATAGTTTCAGGTCTTAGGTTTAAGTCTTTAATCCATTTTTATTTTATTTTGTGTAAATGGCCAGAGATAGGGTCCAGTTTCTGTATTCTGCATATGGAGATCCAGTGTTTCTAGCACTGTTTGTAGAAGAGAGTGTCCTTTCCCCAGTGTATGTTTTTGGCACCCTTGTCAAAGATGAGTTCACTGTAAATGCACAGATTTATTTCTGGGCTTAATACAAAATTTTATTAAGCAGTTTTAAGCCTACTTTCCTCAAGTATTTTATATCATACTCAGCATAAGGACAAAAATCGTTTGTGTTTTTGTAGTAAACTTCTTTCTATGAGATAATTGTCACTTTTTGTTCTTCTAGTTTCTATGATTCTAGGTCTGAGGCAGAGAAAATAGAAGGTGAGCTTGGAAAAATTTGTGCCAGGAAGCAAGAAAGTAACCAAAGTCTAAAGTGATACTATGAAAAGGACATAGCAGTTGGCTTGAAGGGGCCAGCTCTGGCCAAATTAGAGACAAGTAAGCATCAGAGTAATGACAACAATTAAATCACATTCATGGGGAAAAAACTATTATATATGTGTGTGTATATATACATATATACATGCATATGTGTGTATATATACATATATACATGCATATGTGTGTATATGTATGTATAGAGATGTGTGTATAGCCATATGGATATACACACACATATACATACAGCTATATATATGTGTGTGTGTGTATGTGTCACATTTATAGCCATATAGATATACACACATATACATACAGCTATATATCTGGCTATATGTGTATATGTGCATCTATGTCCATAGCAATACTAAAGAGAAGGCTGAGGAAAGAATACTCGTCTTAACAGAAGATCAGCTAATAAATAGAAGAAAAGATATAGTTAGAATATTACAATTTTGTGTCCAATTATATCAATAGATATAGCAAGGATCATTAATGACTTCTAAAACAATTGAGTCAAATCTTAGGAGAGAAGACATTCACAGGGTCCCAAACTATTGTCACACAGAATACTTATTAATTAGAAACATAAAACATTCTTTTACAAAGGAGCAATCTGGTGAATACTACTTTGTGTGAGCAAATGAACACTTGGAGGTACAACATAACTAATACATTCTATTTTCTTATGCAGATATTACTGAACATCTGCAATGAGTGAGCAAGAGACTTTGAGACTTTGAGATACAACAGGGGACACAGCCACAGTGGGAATTCAGATTTGATGGAGGCCTTTCTGAGAAAGTAGCAATTGTAAAGCATAGAGATAGAGAAACCTTCCTTGCAAAGACTGTGGAGGTGATGGGATCTGAGACAAGGTATACCAGTTAGACGCAAAAATGCATGCAAAGACTCTGGGGCAGGTGGGTGTATGATTCATTGGAAGAATTGTAAGAACCGTAGTGCCTAAAATATACAAGTATTAGTTTTCTACTTCTGCTATAACAAATTCGCAAACTTTGTAGAATAAACACACCTTTACTATCTTACAGTTCTGTAGGTCAGAAGTCCAGTATCGATTTCACCAGGATAACATTAGGTTGCCTAGGACTGCATTTCCTTATGGCAGCTCTAGGGGAGAATCTGTTTCCTGCCCATTGAGTGGTTGGTATAATTCAGTTCCTTGCAGTTTCAGGACTGAGATTCCCCTTTTCATGTGTATAGTCCTCTGAGGACTGTTCCCAGTTCTGGAGGTCACTTCATTTCTTGATTCATTATTCCTGTCCTCTATTTTCAAAGCCAGCAATAAAGAAGGAGTCCTTCTCAAGTTGTATCTCTCTCTGACAGATGGGAAAGGTTCTCTGCTTTGAGAAACTCCGGTAACTATACTGGACCCACTCTGATGATGCAGGATTATCTCCCCATCAGGAGGCCCTTGACCTTACCCACATCTGCAAAGGTAACATATTCACAGGTTCTGAAAATTAGGGCTCAGACACCTTGGGGGGTCATTATTTTGTCTAGTACAAGAGGAGATCATGAGAACAGCTCAAGATGGAATACTTTCACTTGCCTGATGGTTCTAGTCAGGTTGCTCATTTTAAATCAAGAAACCTTCAGTTTATTCTGTTACCTAAACAATTAAATTCAAACACATTTTCTTGTCATGTAGACTTTACATGATCTAGGCAAAATCCTGATGTATGTTTTTTTCTACACCTGTTTTCCAGCTACCTTGGGCTATCTATTCTGGATTCTCTGGTAAAGATTCCTGTATTTTCTTGCCTTCACACTTTTTCTCAGGCTTTCCTTTCTCTTTGGAATGTCCTTTTCTCTATCTTTTGATGTTTCATCCCTTCTTTGAGGTTCATCTCCTCCATACCCACACTTACCCAACATGAGCACGTGCGCGCGCGCGCGCATACACACACACGTACACACACTTCCAGCCCTTTACAGTGATCTGTGACAATCACATTCTGCACTGCATGGCAGTGAATACATTTTCTTATTGTCCTGTTATATTACCCAGCTTCTCAAGGGTGAGGGCCATGGTGGGGATGGGAGTACTTGTTGGTTTTTTGCCTTCTTTCTGATTGCCTGATGCTATTGTCATACTACTGGCTAAATATTTTTATATCATCCCTGGCAGTGACTACTTCTCATTTATATTTGTAACCTCCATAGAGCACATAAATATGCCCCACCCACCCCCACACCCAACAAAATGAATGAATCATCCTTGATAAATTGTATTTTGTTGGTTTCTAGCTTGTCAAGATATTTGCAAATTTTGATCCTGACACATTACGCATTAATTATGACTTCCAGATTGTTTTATACAACTTCAACTGGAGTTTTAAAAGCTCAACTTTATTTCTGTTTCCTGGGAATATCATACTAGATTCTACACACGAAGCACATTCCTTCTTTGCTCTTCTTTTTCCAATATAGAAAACATACACACACTAAATAGAAAAGCAAAGCACCAAACTAATGTGGTTGTCTTAAACATATGTGTTTAATGCCATACGAGGTACATTCTTGGTATCAATTTTCCGAATACCAGAACCTTTATGATATTTTTCTCTTTTGTATTCCTCCAGTGTGTGCACATCCTGAAACCCAACAGATGTAAGCTTTGAAAATATAAGCCATCGTTTTTTTGTGCTCTTTTCCCTTACATTCTTTCCTTTGTTTCTTCCTTTTCCTGCTTGTTCTTTCTTATTTAGGTTGTATTTCTTTTTATATTTGGAAATTTCAAAATCATAGTATAAAGAAACACATAATCATCACCTATAATCCAATAACAGAATAAATTATCATAAGTATTTGAATTACTTAATTTTTACCTCATGTTAATGTTTTTTAAAATTACATGTGTAATATGTGAACTTTCCTTTTTAAAAATAAAGCCATACATTAGTGGTTAAAACAATTTCTCCCTTCAGTTTTACTAAGCCTATTTGGTTTGCATCTGTTTGGTTCTTTTATTGATAGATTAAGATATGTATTATTCCATCAAAAGTTTATTTTGGAAAAGCAAAATATTGTTTAAAACTTTCCATTGAAAGTTTACTTTGAAAAAGTAAAATGTTATTTTAAAAGAAAAATATTTCATTACAAACTTCATGGTAACTTGGCCGTACTTTCCCCCACCCCAAGTTTCCATTAGACAGACAGGTTTTCTATAAGTTGTACATATATTTATATATATATAAATATATATATATAACCTTTCTTATCATACTTTTTTTTTTAGATCTGTCCATGTATTAATTCATCCTTTAATCACAAACAGTATTCAGACATTTCATTTTTCTAATACCCTCTTGGAAGACATTTATTTTGCTTCCAATTTTGCTCACTGCTGTAAAATATTTTGGCCCTCATAACTTTGCGTACATGAGATAGTGTTGTCCTAGAAAGGCAGCATGTGGTGAGTGGTCGAAATCAGGCTCAGGAGCCAGACAGTCACATGTCAAAGATTAGTTCTGTCAGGTGACCTTGGCCAGGGTTTTCATCTCTCTGCACCTTAGTTTCCCCATCCAAAAAGAATAGCAATAGCTTCTGCACCCTTCAGTTGTTATGGGAATCGGATGAATTCATATACAAAAAGGACTTGGACTAGTCACCTTACCAAGTAGGCATTCCAGGCATGTAAGCTGTCATGATTATTGTTGTCCTGTGGCTGGCTTAAGGAAGACAGTAATCAGTTAAACCTGTTTTTCAGATTTATTAACTGATATTGCCAAATTGCTCCTAAGAAGGGCTATAACAATATTATATCCACTTCCTCACAATCTTTCCAATATTTAATTTTGTCTAATGTTTTAATGTTTTTGTTATTTAAAAGGATGAAAAGATAATAACATCTCTCATATGGTTTGGCTGTGTCCCCACCCAAATCTCATCTTGAATTGTATCTCCCAGAATTCCCATGTGTTGTGGGAGGGACCCAGGTGGAGGTAATTGACTCATGGGGGCCGATCTTTCCCATGCTATTCTCGGGATAGTGAATAAGTCTCACGAGATCTGATGGGTTTATCACGGGTTTCTGCTTTTGCTTCTTCCTCATTTTCTCTTACTGCCACCATGTAAAAAGTGCCTTTCACCTCCTGCCATGATTCTGATGCCTCCCCAGCCATGTGGAACTGTAAGTCTAATAAAACCTCTTTTTCTTCCCAGTCTCAGGTATGTCTTTATCAGCAGTGTGAATACAGACGAATACAATCTCTTTATTGTAATTTGAGTTTTTCTGATTACTGGTGAAATTGATTTCCTTTTAAATGTTTATTGGTCCTTTGCATTTTATCTTTTCTGACTTGTCTATTCATATTCTCTGCTTATTTTTCTACCAGGTTGTCTTATATTGTGGTTGTTAATAGGAGTTCTTTGAATATTTTGGATTCTAAACTCTAGCCACTTGTACATGTTGCAGATGTAAGGAAAATCAACATCTTTACAATATGAGCCATTCTGTTAACATACATATCACATTTCCCATTAATACTAAAGTTCTCTTATTCCTTTAGTAAAGCTATATAAAAGCTTATTCATGAAGATCTTACTCCCCTTCTCTCCCCTTTTTGTTTTCTTTTTTGTTTGTTTTAAAGTTTTTTGGTCTTTTTGAGGCAAAAACTGTCTTTTTAGGGCAACTTTAATACCATTTGTTTCTAATAATAGTGCGTTAAGGTAAGGGAAAGTATTCTGTTTATTTGAAATGCATGAAGACTTCCTTTCTGAGATCAGTTTTCACAAATGTTCCATGTGCTTGAAAATTATGTGTATTATTTAGTTTTAATTATGTGTATTATTTAATTTCTTAAGTCAAGTAGATATTTAATGAGATGCTCTGCTTTTTTAGAGTTAAAGTTCTTTTAGGAAATCTATAAATTACATGGAAGAAGCTTGTTATTTGATATATGGATGAGAAGAATAGAGAGACAAAAATAATTTTATTAAAATGTAGACACTCCCCAACTTATACATATAAGTTGTGCTCTAAGATTTTAATTGTTAAACTGATTATCTGGAATTTAGAGGATGCTTGTTCTCTCAAGTCATAAATATGACATTTGCCCAACTTTTTTTTTTTTTTGAGATGTAGTTTCACTCTTGTTGCCCAGCCTGGAGTGCAGTGGCACTATCTTGGCTCACTGCAACCTCCACCTCCTGGGTTCAAGTGATTCTCCTGCTTCAGCCTCCCAAGTAGCTAGGATTACAGGCATGCACCACCACACCTGGGTAATTTTGTATTTTTCGTAGAGATGGTGTTTCACCACGTTGGCCAGGCTGGTCTCAAACTCCTGACCTCAGTTGATCTGCCCACCTTAGCCTCCCAAAGTCCTGGGATTACAGGCATGAGCCACCATGACCAGCCCAACTATTTTTGATTGACAATGATGAAGCCCCTTCTCCTTTGTGTTATTACTCGTTCCTTGGCACCTATTTTCCAGAATATTATTCTTTCATCTCCCATTAATTGTTCAGAGATTGGTAATGATGAATTTATTTTAAAGCAGAGTGAAACGGGAAAAGATCCCTTGTCCCCCTCATAGGGCATGTGATTGGGTTGCAGTTTACTTCTTGAGTGCCCCACTGCTCAAACTTCTCGGGGGAGACAGGCAGGCTGTGGGGCTCTGGCCCCATGGCAGTGTCTAGGGGTGAATATTTACAGCTGAAGCCCCTGTGGGCATGTATTACAGGGTGCTCTTTTAGTTTTAGCCATCCGTAGGTGGCTTGTGTTAGCTCAATTAAACCCGTGCCTTACCACAAGGACAGAGGGCTTTCTGTATCCTGGCGCTCTTGCCTTGGTGTACTGGAAGAATCGGATCATACGTGGGCTTCGAGAATGAGTGCAAGGTTTTATTGAGTGGAAGTAGCTCTCAGCAGATGGGGGAGCCAGAAAGGAGATGGTTTTTCCCTGGAGTCAGGCCACTCAGCAGCCAAGGCTCTCTTCTGAGAGGTAGACTCCGCCTTGTTCTCGCCCCCAACCCAGCTGATGGCCTGCCAGTGTGCCTGCATCTCTCCTCTGCTGATGTGTTCTTCTCAAGGTCCAGCCGCTGGTGTGTCTGCCTGCTAGGGTCTCAGAGTTTTTGTAGGCAAGTATGGGGGCGTGACAGGCCAGGGTGGTCTTGGAACATGAAACATTTTGGCAGGAAAAAAAAAAAAAAAATGCCTGTCCTCACCTAGGTCTGTAGGCACAGGCCCCGGGGTGGAGCCCTAGCCAGGGACCACGCCCTCCTCTACACAGCATTTCCCTTACCCCCTTCTGTATCAGGAGGTTGCAGAGCTCATAGCTGAGCACATTTTTCCTCATTCGATTTCTTCTGCCCTTGTTAGAAGTCCATTGTTTTTACATAATCCAGATCTAGGCATCATCTCAGCCTCTTCAATATCAATAAAATCGATAGCTGGTCATTTCCAATCCTTTTCTCTTTTTCAAAGCAAAATTGAAAAAGTTATTCTACTTATCTGAAAGATGAATGTTGATTCTGAAGAAATAACAAAAGTTCTCATTCAAGTGGAATGATAATTTCTTGAGTTCTGATGACTAGAGGGCAAACTCCTAATAACTTAGAAATTGAACACAAATACTTGAGATTTTGGTCATCAGTCTCTAAAGAAACACTTTTCTTCACATACTTTTCATGCTGTGGTTTTTGATAATTGGCAATAGTTGCTAGAGGTAACTCACCATAAGACATTGATAAAAGAAAAATAAAGATGACAAAGGTAAATCATGGGGAAAATATTTCTTGATTAGGTACTTGTACTTGGCTCATTTGTATTTGTATGGGTTCATTTGTATTTCAAATATATTTTCTGTTTTTAAAACAAGTATTTCAGATCTTATTTTTACCCATAGATGCCCATCTCCTCCAACAAGAATGTTATTTCCTTTATCCCAGTGTACAAAGACAAAAGGCTTCATATTCATAGTTATGTATTTGTATTAATATCTCTTTCTCCCTAAATATATATACATACATGTGTAATTAATATTCCAAACCTACTGTTCAAGATAAAACTAAAGAAAATTTTAAGATTTTAAGGTGAATTGTTTTATTTATAATCTCCAGAAAATGAAATAATCCAAATATCAGTTTATTAATGAATGGATAAACAGATGATGGTATAAACATACAATGAAATCCTACTCAGCAATAAAAAGGGACTATTAATACATAGAATGAGGATGAGTCTCCAAACTTTATGCTACATAAAATAAGCCAGGAAGAAAATACTATACATTGTGTGATTCCACTTATATGACATTATGGGAAAGGCCAAAACAGGAGTTGGTGGTGGTGGGGAGTGGGGATTGATTGAAAAAGGACACAAAGTTTTCAGGCTAATAGAAATATTCTGTAATTCAATTGTGGTAGTAATTAAATAAATATGTACATTTTTTAAGATTCATAGAACTCTACTCCTAACAAGGGATACACTTTATATAAACTATAGCTCAAAAAACTGATTACAAATAATTTAAGAAAAACCATTAAGTTCATATTCATGGATAAGATTCCACTCAGAGCTCTGAATCTTTAAATACAGCCAATTGATAGGATGTTCTTGTGCCTCCAGAATGGTTTTGACACTGGAGCATTTTGGCTCTTTTTTTCGCTACTGGGTATTTGGTGGGCCCTGTGTATATATGTAGTGCTGGATACTAAGCCTTAAAGGGTCTCTAGAGAGTCACAAATGCTAACAGTGTGAGATGAGGAAAGAGTACGATATCATAGAGTGAAAGACGAAACATTTTTTCTCTTCTGCCCCAAACCCAGTTATTCTTTTATACTCTATCTGTAGACCTCCGGCTGTTGGGCCAATCCATATCATTTTCTGGACACTGTTGCATAATACCAAGACTTTCTGTCCCTTACAGTCCAAAAAATCAGGGTCAGTTCAATAATTAAGGGTACCAGTACAGCTTAATTACCAAAACTCCAAACTTGCTTCAAAGGGAAACTTTTCTCCCCGTCATCTTGGTGCTGCTTCAGACTGGGGTGTCTAAAGTGGGGAAGGGGCAAGGCTGGCCTCCCTA
The DNA here is from genome assembly GCF_009764315.1 of Trachypithecus francoisi. Lineage (NCBI taxonomy): Eukaryota > Metazoa > Chordata > Mammalia > Primates > Cercopithecidae > Trachypithecus > Trachypithecus francoisi. The sequence continues at coordinate 77,800,027 of NW_022681469.1, read as the reverse complement.
TCTTCCCTGCAACTGCTGGGGCAACTCTTCCCCTCTTCGTATCCCATGCCACCTTTGACTCCTCTCAGATTTTGTGGGGAAGCACATGGGGAGTGGAGTAGACGAGCAGAATGTCACAAATGAAATCTGCATCAGTGCCCTGTGGATCTGGCAGATTCCCAGTGAGAGGTTATAAGTGTTTCCCTAAAGGTCCCTCAAAAAGGAAGATGTGGCTGTTCTTTAATAGATGTGGGGTTCTTTCATAAGGGGAAGGTCCCTTCTCTGGCAACTCCCAAAGCTGAATGCCAGTTTCTGCTTCTGATAGTGTATCTTCTATCTCTTTCTACCTATCCCTCCTATGGCGGCTAAGGGAAGAAAATTTCTCTTGCCCTATATGGTCAACCCATTCATACCCTTGAAGAAGATGAGGACTAAAAATGAACTAGTTTCAGAATATCCTATTATGTCTTGAGTAGCACTTTACTTTGAGATGTAAGTACCTGGCACTTGTTGCTTTATTCCATTTGGTAAAATGCACCTCTTCCTGTCAGTTTCTCAACTGAAATAGAAAGAGCCCATATTTACCCAAACAAATGGTGTGCAGATATAGCAAAAATTACGGAGGTGTGGAATACAAATGACCAAAATTGAGAATCAGGTTAAAAAGAAAGAGAAAACTTTACAGGACACTTTTGAGGGTACCAAGAATTTGTTTCCAAAGCATTCAGTGGAAATGTTTAGAGGGAGGTTAGTAATGAGATGCAGAATGGCAGGTTCCAGGAGGGAGATGGACAGAGCAGTGAGGGGCTAAGAAACAGAAGCCCAGTGGCCTGACCAGTCTCATGTAGGTCGTCTGTCGAAAGGAGGGGAAGCATTCTTGCGGTGAAGAGGGGAGAGCAGCACTCAAGTATATAGTTCAGTCTTGCCATAGGACTGCCCAGGTTTGCCTCATTCTATGGGGCAGTGTTTGACAGAAAGAGAAACTTGTGCTTTGGTCTAGTGACAGAGAGGGCAATGCAAAAATGCAGATAACGAAGAGGAGTCAGCACTGCAAACAGGATTGGCTCAAAATGATTTTCAGGCCAAAGAGTTGTCTTGAAGACTGGCAGTTTTAGAAATTGATTTGCAAGTTTGGTTAAAGCCCCCATTATCTTCTGAACCCCAGTAAAGAAATCAGTGCAAGACTGCCTTAAAAAAAGTAGTGGAGGCCATCACCTAAATTCTTTAGGTTGGACTGAGCAGAATAAATGTGGTACCTTTTTGGCAAGAAGAAGAACAGACCAACCCAAGAGGTCTTTTCTGCTCTTAATTCCTGTGATTAACATGCTTTTGTTCCCATCCTCTTGTAATTTCTAACAATTTTAAAAGTCTCTGTTAGTGGAAAAACATTTATGAGGAGATTGAAAGTAATTACAGTGTGTTTTTTTTTTTTTTGCCTAGAATATATAATCAATTTCATTTATTTCCCAAGTAAAACATTCACTGCAGGTTCAGTCATTGAAAGACAACTTGATTATCTGTTCCACAGAGCAAGTCAGGAGATATCATTCTCCGTCCTCAATCATAACTTCCTATTATGAAATGTTTATGCCCTAATCATTTTCATATTGAACAGGGGTCTGATTAACACATAACACACATGTGTGTGTTTCTTGAAAAACCCTCTGAATAGGCAGCATATAATGTCATTGGAAGTAATTGCTGTATTTAGCTCTTTTGCTTTTTAAAAAATCTATTTTTCTGTCCTCTAGACCTACATAATGTCCTGAACGTTTAAAATAAAGTGTATTGTTTCACACTTCAGAACCAAATTATACATGTTCTTAAAGGCAGGTTAAATAATGTCCCACATAGAGTAATGTCAGGATACTCTTGGAGAAAAAAAAGACGGGGGGACTAAGGATAGAAAATAAAAATGTAATTTTCTGTCTAAAACTCACCTTAAATTAACCTTACACTAAAAAACACTAAGTTTTGTATATATTAAAATGCTTTTGTAAAAGTACAAATAAAAACTTTTAACTAAATCAAAATCTATATACATTACCTACATTTACCCAGGCCTCCTCAATCTGGGCTTGAACTGGGGTGATAGTAACAGCTAGCAAACCTGAAATGTCTATAACCATAGCAATGGATATGCCACTGTCATGGTTTGAATATTTGTCCCCTTCAAAACTCATGTTGAAACTTAATCCCTGGTTGTGGCAGTACTGAGAGGTGAGGGTCTTTAAGAGGTAATCAGGTCAAGAGGACTTTGCCCTCATGAATATATTAATTCATTCATGGATTAGTGGATTTATGGATTAACATGGGAGTGGGACTGGTGGATTTATAAGAATAAGAAGAGACTCCTGGGCTAGCACACTCATCCTCCTCACCATGTGATGCCCTTCACTGACTCAGAATTCTGCAGAGTCCTCACCAGCAAGAAAACCCTCACCAGATGTGGCCCTTTGACCCTGGACTTCTTACCCTCCATAACTGTAAGAATTTTTTTCTTTATAAATTTCAGACATTTTGCTATAAGCAACAGAAGAATGAACTAAGACATCCTCCCACCAGTCAAACTACTGGTATACAGCCCCCAGATCCCTTAATTCTGATTGGAATGTACACATGAAAGATGATGAAACCACCAGTGTCTCTTCTATCTCATTTAGCATCTTGGCGCAAATTAGGAAAAGATACCCTTCCTCTAGGCAAATGCAGTCTGCCTAGAAGAATTCAAGAACGAAACTAGAGCTGGATTTCAGCCCAACTGGCCCAACAGTAGGCAGCAGTCCTGCTAACTCACCTCTTCAACTGGAGGCATCCAGTAAACCCTCACTCTCCTAGGCTTGTCTCCTTACTGCTGAGCGACCCTGAGTGGTGACTGCCCCTGTAAAACCTCTTCTGGCTATCTCCTACTGTGGTCATCATAGTTGACCTCTGATTCAATGTCAACAATTTTTGTGCTAAAAATGTGGAAGAATAAGTCCTCCACAAATCGTGTGATACTTGTTTTCAAACATACACACCAGAGCAAAACTATGTCCTACATATTTAGCAGACTTTCAGTGACATAGCTCTATTTGAGGCATTAGTGCATTTGTTTTGTAAGAGACTGCCAAATTGTCTTCCAAAATGGCTATTCCAGTTTGCATTTCTGCCAGCAGTGAATGAGAGTTCCTCTTACTCCATATCATCACCAGCATTTGGTATTGTTAGTGTTTTGGATTTTGTCCATCATAATAGGTGTTTAATGTTATCTTGTTGTTTTCATATGTAATTCCCTAATGATGTATGATGTTGAACATCTCTTCATATGCATATTTCCCATCTGTATATTTCCTTTGGTGAGGTGTCCATTCAGGTCTTTTGCACATTTAAAAAATTTAGGTTGTTCATGTTCTTGTTGAGTTTTTTTTGTTTGTTTGTTTTTTGTTTTGAGATGGAGTTTCACTCTCGTTGCCCAGGCTGGAGTGCAATGGTGCGATCTCAGCTCACCGCAATCTCTGCCCCCTGGGTTCAAGCAATTCTCCTGCCTCAGCCTCCCAAGTAGCTGGGATTACAGGCATGCACCACCACACCTGGCTAATTTTGTATTTTTAGTAGAGATGAGGTGTCTCCATGTTGGTCAAGCTAGTCTTGAACTCCCGACTTCAGGTGATCTGCCCATCTCAGCCTCCCAAAGTGCTGGGAGTGCCACTAGATATGTCTTTTGTAAATATTTTTACCCAGGCTGCAGCTTGTGTTTTCATTATCTTGATCAGTGTGTTTTGTATAGCTCTATCTCCTTAAGAAACTGATATATGTTCCTTAAGCCCAATAAAGAGACAATCTGAGTGAGGGCAACTGTTTAACTCAACTCCTTCCCCCTCAGTACCCCACTTAGGAAGTTAAGGGCCTGTTTTTCCTTCTCAGTGATTTGAAGATCCTAGCCCAGGGGATGAGGATTTCCAACTTGTCCAGTCATTATCTCGCTCAGTAAGTTCATGAGGTTCTCAAGCAGAGAATTTTTTCCTTCCTTTTACAACCAGCTGTCAGGTCGTTGCCAAATACATCAAAATCAAAAGAAAAATGTAATTTAGCCTGCTGCTTAGGGAGCCTAACTATGCACTTTGATAAGATTTAGAGGCAAAACAAGTGAACAAAACTGTATAACACAAGGATATACGTTACCCAATTATGAAGTGAGGCCACAGTGGACTTGAAACAAAATAAAATTGCTTCTATCCTCCAGTTGAATGGTTTGAATTGATCCAATGTTTTCCTACCATATTTTGTTAATTTGGAGGAATTATGTTCTTGTAGCCCCTCTGTCTCCTGACTTCTAAGTCTAATGTGTTCTGTGTGCTGTATGTTTTGCTCCCCATCAACCTAGACAAAAATGAACATTTTCACTGGTTTTCAGGGTCCAAATAAAACCACTCATATAAAGTTTTCATTTTTGCTATTACATTTGTAATTTCCAAGCATTGTTCTTCCTTGAATTTTCCTTTTTTTCCCATATTTTTAATTATATTCTTGGTTTGATGCATATTCTCTCAACGCTCAGAATTTTGAGTGTTTTTTTGTTTATTTTACAGCCTTGCCTCTCTTTTCATTTTCAAGTTTTAGCTCTTAAAAGTGAATTGAAGTCTATGTGGTTATTCTCCACATGTCTCTCAAGACTCATTCCCCACCTTGTCATTGCCCCAGAGGCTGAGTGCTATGAGCCACATCATCTGGGATACATAGCTCTATGGCTTCCTGTTAGATTCAACCAATGGAGGCACTGGCAAGAAATCAAAATATAGCCGGACAGGGAGATGGGGTCATCAACTCTCATTTACTCTCTTCCCAGCCATTGTTCAGCCAGTGGCTCTGTTCCTCCATTTCAGGGTTTCTTAGCCTCAGCCCTATTGACATTTAGAGATGGAGAGTTCTTTGTTATAGGGTCTGTACTATGCATTGTAGGGAGTTTAGTGGCATCTCTGGTTTGTATCTTCTAGATTCCAGTAGCATCTTCTTTCCCCAAGGTATTGATAACTAAAAATATTTCCAGACATTGCCAATGTCTCCTATGGGATTGAGAATCACTGTTCTATTGCTGTAACAGGAACAACCCCTCTTCCACAGCTGCAACTCTGACTGAATTCTGGTAGTAACATTCTCTGCCATGCTCTTTCAGGTCTTCCCATTCATGCTCATCCCTGAATTGGTCACTAGTTTTAAAAAATTCCTTTAAAATTTTCCACTTTTATATAAGTAATCCCTTCATTAAAGTCTCTTCGGTTAATCCTTTTAGCGTGTACCACCTATTTTCTGCTGAGACCTCATTGCTCTAGAAGTTCTGTGCAAATGTGTGTGTTGTGTTGTGTGGTCTTTGCTGGAGGGTGATCTGGAAAAGTTGTGGCCTTGAGAACCCACATCTCAGTACCTTTAGGTAGTTTTGGTGGACTGGGTCCTCAAACAACTTTTGATCTCCTTCTTGGAAGAAATAGGATTGGCTGCCAGTGTTCTGGGAACCTAGTGGGAAAAGAAGGTTGAAGGTCTCAATATTCAGTATGAAACCTTTCACTTAATCTTTGTTTATAGTATCCTCAGTGTGAACTGGGCCTAGTGTTTTAAAGTCCAGAGACCTTTTTTGCACTCTCACCAAAAACATAAAAATAAAAAAATCAAGATTCAAAGTTTTCTGTCCAAATCTTTTTTACTTCGGTCCTAACTTTATGCTTTATCACTCCAGAGTTACCTGGGATTACCAATTCTGGCTAGCTCCTTGTAGGTCTCTGACTAGAGATCTGCTCCTCTAAGAGCTTTTTCTGACCATCTAAGACAGTGCTAGGAACCACCTTTGCTATTAGAACACCTTCTGCTTACCCTTTCTGTGTGTTCTTTCCTCTCCCAACCAGCATTGTATGCATTCTAAAACACAGGAGTGTGTCAGATTTCTCTGGCTTTGGGGAAGAAAAGTAATTGATCTCAGGTTTTATGTAGCACTTAGAACAATGTATTTCTATGGCCATTTATTCCATCTCCTTCAATAAAATGGGGCTCCTTGGGAGCAGGGATCATGTCCTGGTCATCACTCAAATCTCCAGCATTTAGAACAGTGCCTGTCACATAAATATTGGGACTGGGAGATCGAGACCATCCTGGCTAACACGGTGAAACCCCGTCTCTACTAAAAAATACAAAAAAAAACTAGCCGGGCGAGGTGGCGGGCGCCTGTAGTCCCAGCTACTCGGGAGGCTGAGGCAGGAGAATGGTGTAAACCCAGGAGGCGGAGCTTGCAGTGAGCTGAGATCCGGCCACTGCACTCCAGCCTGGGCGATAGAGCGAGACTCCGTCTCAAAAAAAAAAAAAAAAAAAAAAAAAAAATATTGGGACTGAATGTTCAATTAATACTGGCTTTATGTTGATTACACACTCATTAGCACAAACAGCAGGTTCTGAATAGATGATGAGTCTTACCAAGAAGTCAGATTTTCTGTGAGCTGATCTGATGACTTAGGGTCGAAACTGAGGGCATTCCTCATATGTAAGCCCAGAGTCAAATGGGTCCCTAGAAGTTGGAGTTCCTTTTTGAGTCTGTCACTTTCCCCTTTGTTTTTGGAACTGCTCCATGCATTTGAGATAATTGCTTGAATATCTGGATCAACAGATAAGAAAATAACTTTACACAATAAGTAATAAAGAAGTGATTTGACCATTATCACCTTGTTTTTGCTAAGTTTTGCTGATGAATAATAATGAATAATTACCAGTTTTGAGTGTATTGTTAGTTAGGAGTAAATCAAGGCCTACATAGATTATATCTTTTTTCTGCAAATTCCTGTCAACAAGGTGATCAGGAGAGATTTGTCAATTGCTATTCCCAAAATGTTGGACAAGAAGTGTGAACTCAGGATTTATTCAACCTAAACCCACATTCCGGTTGACTCTTCCAGGTAGAAAGTGATATTTTTAGCATTCAGTTGATGCAACTGACTTTAGAAAGAGGAACTTAGAGACTTTTACATAAAGCATCACAACTTTTGAGGCCAATGTCACATATCACTTTCCAGATTGTAGATTTCTCAAATCCATTACCCAAAACACATCATTTTTTCAAATGAAAGATTTCACCCTCTGCTTTCTAACACTGGAAATTCTGTGCTTATGCCAAGTGTAAACCCAACCCTAATTATTACCCTCACACACTCTGACCCCACACAGGGCAATATTATCCACATTTGCAGGTGGGATCCAGGGAGCTCTTCCCTTTAGCCAGAAGTTGTTCTATGATGTCTTCATGGCTGTGGCTCAGCCTCTTTGATTGCATTTGTTACTGTGTCTGTGTGAATACATGCCAGGGCCTTCCAGAGAGAAGCTTAACAGAAAATGTCTTGTGTTCAAACTATAATCCTCTCAACCATTTTGGAAGGATTTCCCCCAACAGATGGTCCATTCATGAAATATTTATGTCCCACTTCCACATTCCATGCTTGCCACAGTCAAGAAGCCTATAATGGATCTTCAGTGCAATTTCTCCTCATTGCCCTGCTACGTATCTCATCTGAGTCACCAGTATTTCCTCTTTTCCATACCATGCTGTTACTGTACACTTGCTGCCTCTTGAGAGAAACCACAGCAACACAGCCAGCTCAAGGCTGCTGTTCTCTGGTGGTGACAAGCTGCTGTCATGTGAGCTCCATATGGCTTCTCCCTCTGCTCTGCCTCATCCGGACAGAACAGGCTGATGGTACAAAGAGCCCTACAGACTGCACAGCTGGCAAAACCCATTTTAGGAACACCAGTCTCTTTGAAGGCTTGGATATGAATTTAAAATGAAGGAAATTAAGAAACATAATTAACTTTGGCCATCTAGTCTCTAAAAATTACAGAGAAAATAAAGAAAGAAAATTAAGGAATGTATTTTAACTAAACATGATTAAGATCCACAACAGACACTTAAATGAGCCCTATTTCAGTATTTTTGGCTCCAGGACAGTATGGCAAAGCAATATTTCCAGAGCCAGAAAATTCCCCCAGATATTCAAACTTAATTTCTTTACAAAAAAATTGGGATTCACCACTGCGAATAATGCCTTTAGTATGAGGCTTCAAAGACTGGAGAAAGAGCTGAAATCTAGCATCCTCAGGATTTACTAAAAGTGAGACTCCTTAATGGGCTAAATACCACTAAATCCCTCTAATCCCTGGGGTTTACTTCACAGCAAGAACATGTAAGCATTGCTCTTTGTCATGGCGCTGCCTAGTCACAACTCAGAGAGGCATGCTAAATTGCCAACGAGAATACAAGAAATGTATCCTCTGGAGAAGCAGGTGATTTAATTTTAGCCTTTCATCGGTGAAAACAGCAACATCTCAAAGGAGGAACTTTTTGCAACTCAGGAATAAATGTAAAAATAGACCCTATTTTTAAAAGATGATGTGGTTTATTAATTGTGCTGTTAACGTTCTCTTGTTCTGCAGTGTTCTTATGTCAAATGCCACCCCCACAGCTAAGTGAAAGCAATGTCAGTGGCAACCTGTGAGGTCACACAGAATCCCTTCTGAGCGGCAAACCAAGAGGCACTTGGTTCCAATCTGCAAGATAAGCCATCTCTTCCTGCCCAGCATTGATGCCAATAATCTTCAGAGCAACCTTCAATAATCCTCCGGGTTTCTCAGAGCACAGTGCTGGGAACTTATGATTGATTGAGCCTCTCTCCTGCTCCTATTATTGTAGAAGGACAGATGCAATTGTCATATTTAATATCCTGTTAAGGGAAAGGTCCTAGCCAAGAATTATATTGGAAAAAGGCACTGGCTCCCATGAAATTAAGATAGTCCTAAGGAAAACCAGCACTTGAACTTAATGACAAAGCAGATGTTTTGTGTTTTTCATTTGCCTTTGCTTGTATTTTCCTGGAATTCTTTAATAGAATCCGGGAAGCTCAGTGCATTTGTTCTCTCTCTTAGAAGAAGAGATGGCTGGGAGGAAACTGGCATTGATATCACCGGTGCTGTAGCTCAAATACTATTGGAAAAATAATATTCACAAGAAAAGGATTCATATTATCCCCTTTGTTCAAGTTTCCAGGTTAGTGCTCCTCCTCTAGAAAAACCTATTTACTTCTCACAAGTATCAATAAATTTTACTCCTGGAATGTTTAAGTTATTGGGTTTTGCTGCTATGAGTAAGTCTCTGTTGAAGTGCATAGGACATGGATGGTACTGAAGAGCCAGTGCAGGAGTGGTTGGGAGGGCAGGCCGTTGAGCCAACCCCTCTGGGTTTAATATAACCATGGTGCTTTCTATTTACCTATGTGACTTTTAACAACCTCTTGAAGGCTGTATTTTCTCATCTATATTGTGGAGAAAAAAATAGTACCTATCTTATAGGGTTGTGCAGATTAATTTTTTCCTTCAAATATCCATATCACTTTTCTCTATCTTAGCAAATGGCATCCCATCCATGAAATTGTCTAAGCTGGAAGTCAGGGAGTCACTCTTGATTATTTTGTCATTCACACTCCCTAGCCAAATTGTAATTAAGCCTGTCGGTTCTACCCCATAGCAAACTCTCTGTCTCCCCACAGCTCTTGCATATGAGCCAGTGGTGCTTGTGTTTTATTACTCTAGATCCTCTATAGCTTCTCTCTGGCAGCCTTGTTCAGGCTCTGTTACCTCTGGACTGGTCTATGCAGGAGCCACCCCCACACATCTTCCTGCCTCTAATCTTGCCCACTGTAAGCTAGCATCATAAAACAGTCTGGGTGATACTTTAGAAGTGGAGATCATGTCAATTTTCTGTGTAGAACCTGGCAATGACTCCTACCATACTGAAAATACATGCCAAGTTCCTCACGTGACCCTTGCATCCCCTCTAGCTTTATCTTGCACACATCAGCTCTCTTCTTGCCCTGCCTTGGATGTAGGTCCCTCAGACCTCACAGGACACTGTATAACTCGGACCTCAGTTTGAATACCATCTTCCAAGAGAAGCCTTCTCTGACTATACTATCTAAACTAGAGGATCATAATTTCACTTGCTCTATTTGCTTCATGGTATTTATCAGAATCTAAATTTATCTTGTGTATTTACTCCATTATCCATTACCTGCTCCCCCAGTAGAAGCTGGCACTCCATGAGAACAGCAGCCCCATCGGTATTATTCAATAGCACTTCTTTGAGAGTTCAGAATGGTGCCTGGGGGCTCCCAGTAAATTCCTGCTGAATGAGTAGATAGAAATGGTCTGTATTCAAGAAGTACTTAACAAATGTGAGCTGCTTTTATGATGACGAAAAACAAAGAAGACCTCTTCCATCCTGGTCATTTGTGTTGGCAAAATTTTAAATTTAAAATTGCTTTTGTGGTTTTTTTTTAACGGTAATGTAAGTGGTTTCTGGGGAGGAGAGGCAAGATGAAGCCTGTGGAGAGAGGTGAAGCCTTTGCAGTAGGTTCCACAGGATCCAGTGTCCTAGTTTTCTCAAAGAGTATTTTAGAGAGATCTGTCACTTGAAAAACAGGGCTTGGGTAGGGGTCAGACCAGAAGTCTTAACCAACAGCATTATCATTTATAACTCTTCATCTAGATGAGTGATTCACTGATATGCATCTGTTTTCTTGGCTACCAGCGCAAAATTTTTCCTAATTTTGGCAGTTCAAGCCACTTAAGTGCCCTTTCAAGTTCTATCCTGTCCTTGGCTCTTGGATCTTAGGAGGAGGCAATTCAATGAATTTTTGTTCAGTTTTTACCAGGCAAGCATCATGTCAGCCTTGTTCCTGACCCCCACCTCATTTTCCCTGTAAGTGTATGCAACTCTTTGGCCACAGCTTCTTCTGGCACTGCAAGTGCCTTGAGGAACAGGTTTTCTCTTTTGAACTTACATTCCCAGAGGGATCCCTGTCCCACCATTGGATACTCCAGGCTTTGCATACCTCTATGGACTATGTCTATTATTCGTCCTGGTTGGCTTGCATGGGTGTCTAAGATCTTGGATGGAGCTTGGCCTTTTGCTTAGTGGTACTTGCATCTCATCATTCTGCACTATGCCTGGAACATCACTCATGTCCAGCAATGTTTGCCATTTGAGAAGCAGCTCTTGCATCATGCCCTGTGCTATGTGCTTTCTTTGTATCATTATTAATCTTTGAAACAACGTTTCACGCTGGTTATTCCCTGTCCCTTTGCTACAAGAGGCTCAGCCCTGCTCCTTTTCTGGCATTTGCTAATTTTCCCCCAATTCTATCTCTCCTTAGATTTGGTCCTTGTCCTTCCCTTCCAGAAAGCATTGTACTTCAAAGCCTTACTTGGAGACCCTAGACACTTCACTTTCTTTAAAATCCAGTGAGGTAAGAATCATTAACCACTTCTTGCAGGCAAAATAAAATGAGGCTTAATTTGCAGGTTAACCAAACAAGTTCTATAATTTGTATATTTGATTCACTTAAAAAATCTCTATTATATCAAAATACCTTTTCTTTGTAAAGATTAAAGGCAAGAACATTGAATTCCTCAAAACTACTGTTATGTAATCTTTGTTTACATCCTTCCAGAGTATTTCCTATACATATAGAATGGAGATTTTAATATTTAAGTAGTATGGTATATTGTATTGAAATATGATTGTATTTTTTAGGTCCTTCCATGTCAATTTCAAATTTCTTTGAAATAAGAGAGTCACACAGAAGCAAGAGCAGGAGAAAGGATTCAAACCTTTATCTTCTGCTTTCAACTCCTCATCTCTTTATACCCTTTCATCTATATCATACAATGATAAGGAAAGGCCAACAGGAGGCAAATTCTCTGATGATTATGGAAGATAGCATTTGTAATCAGGTGCCCTATATTCTTCTTTATTATCTGATAATTTATTTTTTACTCTAAGAGAAACTCTTCATATCTCCAAGAATCTTGTGTTCCACTTTCTGAATGTATCTAGGCACAAAAATACAACATAGAATAGATAAGTTACTGTCTTGCAAGAAAATTTGGAATGGATAATAAAATTTCACTTTTAGCATCAGCTTTGTCTTCAAATCCTGTCTTTTGTCATTTTCCAGTGGTGTAATGTTGCATGAGTTATGTCCTCTTCTGAGCATCATTTCTACTATATAACATGGAGGTAATAGTTCCCATCTTGAAGGTGGTTTCTGGAGATTAAGTACGAAGTATACATGAAGCATCTAGCAGAGTGCCAGACTCATGAGGGGCTTCCAGTGAAAGATAGCTATTATTCTTATTATTTTCATACAATTCTATTTATTTCAAATTACGATAAAGAGCAAATCCAACTTTAAAAGTGGTATTCAGGATGATTCAATCATTCAAGCACTTAATTCTAAACTATGGATATGTTCAAGTTAAATTTCTTGATATAAAGAAAATCAGCAATTTCCAGTATATATTTTGACTCTTACCAAAGTTAGCCACCATCATTCTTTGGAGTCAAGACTTTAGCCGAGCTTTCTTGGTGAGCAAAGCTTATATTTACATTAATAAGTTAAACTCAGTGGTTCTCCATAAATAGGAAGGCAATTAGAATAAATGAAACAGAGGATTGAACCCTACTAATTTATTTTACCTGGAAACTTTTTCTGATGGTTTTCTTTGCACGATTGCTATATAACGTTGTGTTTATGGCACACAACTTGTCTCTCTAGTTGAAATCCTTGTGATCTAGCCAATGACCCTATGTCAATGTGATCTTGTTGAAAAGAATTACAATGTACCATATATATGAGTATAATTCTACCCTGTCTTTAGAATCCAAGATTTATATTTAATATGTGACTAGGCAGCCTATTGGAAGAATGGCACCTTACTAATGCTAAAGATAGTGTTTTAATCTGTTCAAGCTGCTATTACAAATTATCATAGACAGGGTAGCTTAAAAACAACAGAAATTTCTTTCTTACGGTTCTAGAGGCTTGGAAGTCCAAGATCAAGGTTCTGAAAGATTTCGTATCAGGTGAGGACTAATTCCTCATAGGTGGTACCTTCTCACTGCTTGTGGAAGGGATACACAAGCTACCTTGAGCCTATTTTGTAAAGGCACTAGTTCCATTCATGACAGTTCTATCCCATGACCTAATTATCTCCCCAAGGACCCCACCTCCTAATACCATCACCTTGGGAGCTAATATTTCAACATAGAAATTGGGCAGAGGGCATACAAACATTCATACCATTGCATAAAGCAATCCATTTTAATATAATTCCAAGAAAAGACAGTTAGAACATTTCCATTGTCATAACTCCTCTTCTGACTTTCATCCTCTTGCTTCCCTCTTACAGAGACTCTTGTGGTTACACTGGGCCCACCCAGATAATGATAATCCAGGCTAACCTTCCCATCTGAAGATCGTTAATTCAATCACATTTGCAAAAGTCCCCTATACCATGCAAAGTAACATATTCACAGCTTCTGGTACTAGGATGTAAACATCTTATGGGGCTATTATTCTGTCTATCATGCCACCCTACACAGGTAGAATCCTATTTTAATGATCCACAGATTTTGTATTGTATTACAATTTAATTATATCAATGTAACTTGAATAAATGCATTGTCTAGGGCTTAAGTATTGTTAAAGAGATAGTTTTAGTTTCATCAGTATTTTCTCTTCACTTTTTACATTAACTCTGCTGTGTGACCCTGAAAAAGTCAGACTTCTGAGAGCCTCTGTCTCCTCATTTAGAAGAAAGTTGAACTGGCAGATGTCTAAAGTCCCATTCAGCTAGAATCTTACCCATAACTCTTTTCTATTACTCTACTTTACATTCAGAATTGCAAGGCAGGAGTGGTACTGGTTTCTCCCCAGAGAGGCAAAAGCCAGAAGACTGTTTTGATTTGGCTTTGTTCTGTTCTGCATGCCTAAAGCAGCCTACCAGAGTTCGTGGTTTGGGACTAGAAAAACAATGGATAACTCAGTTTTACCTTTACACTCTCATAAATAATTGGTACAACCTTTATAACTAGCCTAATAAACAATAGCTCACTGGGACTTTTGTTCACAGCAAATAATGTTAAACTTATCACTTATGGTGGGTGATAAGTGGTGCTGTATTTACATAAGCCCTAAGGGCATGAGTCATCATCCAAAATGTTTTATTGCATTCTGGTTTTCTATAATGTCACATTTTATTAGAAACATTAAGTTTTAAATGAATATTCAGAATTTTACACTTCCTGGAAATCATTTAAAATGAAATACTAAGGGAGGTAAACTTTTTTGTTTTGTTTTTTAGACGACGTTTCAGGTCTTGTCACCCAGGTTGGAGTGCAGCAGTGCGATCTCAGCCTACTGTAATCTCCACCTCCCAGGTTCAAGCAATTCTCCCACCTCAGGCTCCTGAGTAGCTGAGATTACAGGTGCATGCCACCACACCTGGCTAAGTTTTTTTTTTTTTTTTTTTTTTTTGTATTTTGTATTTTTAGTAGAGAGAGGGTTTCACCATGTTGGTCAGGCTGGTCTCGAGCTCCTGACCTCAGGTGATCTGCTGGCCTCGGCCTCCCAAAGTGTGGGGATTACAGGCATGCCACCATGCCTGGCCAGGAGGTAAACTTTTAAAATGTAGTTGTTGATTTTACTGGGTAAGTAAAAACTTGACTATATGAAGAAGAATCCCATTATGAAGCACTTCCTATGTGAAATCTCTAAGCTATTAGTCTAAGGCTGGTAAGTAGACATCAGAATTCATTACATGCTCTAAATTTATTTTTGTTGTTGTTTTATTGTGTATTATTTTTTAAGGTAACATTATTTGGAATATGTCTATGACATATTATTTGGAATATGCTCTGATCATATAATGCACAAAAAACCTGATGATGAATTTCAACAAGTGGCCTGAGCACTGGCTGGTGTGAAGATACTGGTACTCCATTGCACTTTTTCTCATTTATACTATTTTTCTCATTTATACTATTTCCTGTTGGCAACCATGGGCCATTAACCTCCTTCTAAGAAAAGTTAGTACGTTCACTTAGAAGTCACAATTTAAAAAAACAAAATTGTGGCAATTCTTGTCTCTCTCTAGAAAGATGCAGTATCAGGTATCTTGTTTGCACTGCTTTCTATGGAAGGGGATAGGGAGGAGTAGGGAGGAAAAGCGGAGCAGATGGCTGGATGATCAATGCTCAGAAATCACTACAAGTTCCTTCAGAGCATGACTTCCTTATAAATCATTAGTTTAAATTACTGTAATAGCTAAATATCTTTAATATTTATTGCATGTGATCTCCTCCTATTGAATATCTACCTTGTGTCAAGTACTGTGCTAAGCTCTGAGAATACAATGGCAGGCAAACTGGGTAAAGCCCTGTTCATAGTTCTTACATTCTAGTGGGAGAGACAGAGATATTAATCCTGAAATCACACAATTGCATTTAAAATTGCACTATTATGCTAAGAACAATGTGTTGAGCCAAGATAACAACTAAAGGGACAGGATTTTTAGAATATATCAGTTTACATTACTAATAGAACACTTTATAAAACATCATGTCTTGTGTGGGTATCCATGTGATTTCACTGAGAGTTTTTTTTTCTCTAAATTATTTAATTGCAAAGGGAATTTGGTGTGACAGGGAGAATTCAACGGCTTTAGAAGCAGCAAAAGAAAATAATGATTAGTCAAGTGACCTTTGCCCAAGATTTCAGATCCATTAAGTAGCGATATGTGGCACAGCCTAATTAACATCCTAAAACTGAAACTTCTATCAGGTATAATAGAATAAGAAATGTTAAATGTCATCAGGCATTTTATTGCACATACAAGGCAAGTATGGAGAAATGTCCATGGCTAATTTTGATAAGAATCAAGATACATTATACGTTGGGGATTACTGATTTTTTTTATATTCAAGGAATTTAAATGTAATATAACATCCAGAATGAGATCCTAGAACAGGGAAAGAACATTAAGCAAAAACTAAGAAAATCTGAATGAAGTATAGGCTTCAGTTGATGATAATGTGTCAATATAGGTTCATTCGTTGTGACAAATGTACTGTACTAATGCAAGAAGTTAACAATAGAGAAAACTGGGTGTGGGGCATATGAGAATTCTCTGAACCATCTTTGCAACATTTCTGTAAAGCTAAAGCTATTTCTAAAATGCAAAGCTTATTTTAAAGATCTGATGCTGCTTTGAAAGTCATGGAAAGTAACATTTTTAAGCGGTAGGTGTTTTCGCTTCAGTTTTAATCCAGTGCTGTTATACCAATGGTTCTGAAACCTGACACTTTATTATAGTCAACTGCAAGGCTTATTAACCAGATTGCTGAACCTCCACCATACCCCCTAGGGCTCTGATTCAGTAGGTCTGGGGTGGGGCTCGAGGATTTGCATTTCTAGCAAGTTACCGGGTGATGCTGATGGTGCTGGTCCACAGACCAAACCCACTGTTACATACAGTAAGTCTTGGAATTTAAACACAAGCTTTCACTTATCTATCTTCATTAGCAAATAAGGTAAACCAGCTTTATTTGAATGCATTTACTCCTATGGTAGCCAAAGAGTTGATGTCATAATAACTAGTACGTAATAATGTTATAATTCCGGCTGATTTAGTTTTATTGTCCTGTGCACATGACTGGCAATCAGCAAATGCTGTTGTTAATACCTAGCTTAACTTTCGGTAAAGTTATTTACAACAGATTAAGTGGAAACTTTGCGATGAAATATAGCTTTACCTCTAAGTCTGCAAGAATGTAATAAAAATCACAGTGGGAATTTGGAATTTGCCTTGGAACTTCTCACCTGACGAATGCATGCCTTTAAACTAAAAAGACAAAAGGAAGTCCATGTTTGGATGTTTTTGCCCACAGTTTTTGTCAGTCAGGATAAACGTAGAAAGAGAAGTGTAGGAGGGCTTATTAGTTTGACAGATGTCAGAGGGTTCTCAGCAAAGACTTGGATTTGTCTCATTAGTCATTGGGCTTTTGTGGAGGTCGGAATGAGGACCTGGGAGAGAGAGCCAACCATGAAGCATTGATGTCCTGATTTGAAGCATCCTCCAGAGCCACATGCTAAGACTTAGCTGGGAACAATGACATCCACAGCATATATCATTTCTTCAAGTGGATGATACAGCTGTGGGGAGATCGGTTCAAAAGTGAATGTGTCAGGTTAGGTAAAAATAAATCTGGGCTTATCATGTTTCAAAATAAACTGGGTTCAGAAAAGGTAGTTTAGGCCGGGCGCGGTGGCTCAAGCCTGTAATCCCAGCACTTTGGGAGGCCGAGACGGGCGGATCACGAGGTCAGGAGATCGAGACCATCCTGGCTAACACAGTGAAACCCCGTCTCTACTAAAAATACAAAAACTAGCTGGGCGAGGTGGCGGGCGCCTGTAGTCCCAGCTACTCGGGAGGCTGAGGCAGGAGAATGGCGTAAACCCGGGAGGCGGAGCTTACAGTGAGCTGAGATCTGGCCACTGCACTCCAGTCCGGGCGACAGAGCGAGACTCCACCTCAAAAAAAAAAAAAAAAAAGAAAAGGTAGTTTATTGAAAACTTTTGACAGACCCATAAGTAAGTTTGTGTGCAATGTCAATTCATTTTAGATCTTTTCTAAAATGTTTTGAAATTTAGTGACTTTAGTAATTACAGGGTAAAACTCTGTGTCACTGTTATTACACTGATCTAGATCCTCTAAAATAATCACCTAAAAAGTTTAAGACCACAAAGCAGATAATAGTCCTTGCCCTCAGAAATCAGGGTAACAGAGACCTCCCACACCGTTCATATGATTCTAGGGTTTGTCGCCAATTTCTGCCATCAATATCTGTACTCAAACTTCATATTACTCTGGACTCCAGCCTGCCAGTGCCACTCATGCCATGTGAAGACTCTGTTGACCCCAGCCTCTCTTTCTGCAGAAAGTATGGTTTCCTCCCAAGGAACCACAGCTGAAGGGTGAAGAGAGAGAAGCATGCACTGCGGGGGTGGAACCGCTCAGCTCAGTCACCTACCAGATAAAGGGAGAAGTTGGGAAGGAATGAAATAGCAATAGGAAAAAATAGCAACTGTCGGCAGAGGGACTGACAGCTAGGATTGTCAAAAGTCCTCCCCCAGCCCTTCATACTCAAGTTTATTTAATAATAATAACACCGAAAGCAGTGGAGAAATATGCCTCATCATTCAAAAGAGTGTCTCCTTCATACTGAACACTTTGTGTCTTTTCCTGAGCTTCCAGGATTCAACTCTCCTGTTTTTATTCCTCTTATCCCTCTGCTCCATGTTGCTTCTTTTCCTCTTTGGTGACATAGTCCTAAGCCAGGAGAATAACAGGATAATATCATGGTATGCATTTAGTGACTTATTTTCCTTTCTTGTACATTGTTGCCTGTGATTAATGATTCAGAGTCAATTTTTGCTTTGTATCTATTTTTGGTTCCTTCTTTTTTTCTGTTCTTTTTAATTTCACAAGCATTTTTGTGCTTGTCTACACTCTTATTTGTGCTTTCTGGTTCTTCTGTGATTTTCTCAGTGACACTAGTCAATATAAACATATCATTATACTACTGTCTAGGGATTTTGGCTAAGCCCTCTGTCCCCACTCTTAACTTAAAAAAAAAAAAGTTCACGCTGCTGTTTATATATATTTTTTATTATTATAGCATAGAGTTATAGACTTTGCCTGGCATAATATAGTCAGGATTTCCCACTTTTTGTTTAACTTTAGCAATTAAATCAAACTACTGCTTGCTAACGAAGACCAGTTTTATTCTCACGTTTTGAGGATGTGCTAATTCCCCTGAGACTAGGATTCTGGTACTGGTAAATGCCATCTCTCAGGAACCAGAGGGGGAAACAATGTATGCTGGGAGAAGTTTGTTCATAGATCTGTTAAGCAACCAATACACAGAACAGAAGCTTCCTATTATTAGGAAGAAAACTGGGGCTCAAAACTGGAAAATGAGGTTTCTAATCCTGGTTTCTCCATTTACTAGTCATGTAACCTTAGGTGTATTTTCTAACCTGTTAGAAACTTCATGATTTTTCATCTGGAAAATGGAATTGGTGTTTGGTCTGCTATCCTCCTGAGGTTGCTATGCAGATCGAGTGAGACTTTGCAAATGAAAACAAATTGCAAATACTTTCATTACTGTGAACTATAAAGATGCAAACTTTATTCTTTTCCAGTGAAGACTTAGCTTGCACATATTTAATTGTTATGAGATTTCTAACACTTTTTCGTGACACCTGCTTTCTCCACTGCTATGATCCGGGGGCACGTGGCTGTGTCTCTATGGGTGTATAGACACTGAAACTTCCCCCTCCCTGGGAGGAAAATCTGCAGTTACTGAGCAGACTCCTCAGGGCCCATTGACTCATGTCTAGATAAGAGCACAGGCTATGGGGCCAGACACACCTGGGTTTAAATACCAACCTGCCATAGCTGTGTGTTCTTGGGCAAATGTTGCAACTTCTCAAAGTTGGAGGCCTCTCATCTGTAAGACTGGGACAACTGTTTCCTTTAGGATTCTTGAGAGACACTGTCCAACTCCTAATTGTTCCATAGTCATAACACTGAATAAATAATAACACTGTTGCGATGTTGCATACATGGCACCAACAAGGCAAATAGTTATTGAGAAGGGAGGCTGGGAATAAGATCAGAAGACAGGCAGGAAGAATTGCTTGCTGCAGATCTTGCTCAATTAATCAGAAAAGGTATCTCAAGCCCTGGTGTTTGAGCTTCTGTCCGCTTACTCTCCTGGGCTGACTGTGTATCATGGTTCTCTGACCTCTCTTGAGATAGGCATTCTTGGGCCTTAAGCTTGTGATACCCCTTAAAGACAAGGGAATGACAACACATGGTATTGTGGTGTTGAACAGTACTTGGGCTGTAAGCTGGGATTTTTGATGTCTTTCAGCAGAGGCAACTCTGAAAGCTTAAGATAATCCCTACAACTACTGTTACCATAGAGAGCTCTAACCCCACTTTCTAATAGTGGAGTGGAGATGTGAATTATTACTCAGTGAAACAAAGAGATGGTCTGAAGTGACAAATGTAGAAAAAACCTGTGCTCCACAGTGCTCTTGATCAACAGGGACTGAAGGCCAAATGATGGAAATCCTCTTAGGGAGAGACTGACAGCGCCAAATAATCCTCGTTGACAAGCATTGCTCTGTCAGTTTTAGGCAAATTAGCAAATTCAAATAGATGGCAACTGCACCTTGTCTTTCCAACTATGGTGATTCTCAGGCTCAGTGTGATACTTTTAACTGCTTGCCTGATCAAAATGCCTGAAAGCTGTGTCCATGTCTCCAGAGTATCATTAAAAGGAAATGGAAGCATATGTACTGGTGCCTGCCAATCTTTCTCATCACATGCTATGTTTGATTGACAGGTGACACTCCCCTTTATAGTACGTGGGGAGCCCAGAGCTAGCCTGTGGTCCTTGAAGGAAATGTAAAGAGCCCAAGTTATTTTAAAAAGAAGTTATTTTTCTAAAGGAAAGAGCTTGCTCTTTGCTCACTCTTCTCACCTTATGTTCCTGAAATACTTTGTGTTAGATAGCTTCTGAAACTTTTGAGTTACTGTTGGAGAAATAGCAACCTATGTTTCCTCTGTGTTAGATCTCCCTGCATCTGAGATGACAAAGAAAACATAGAGAACTGACTTCCTTTATTCCAACCTTGGCTCTTCTCTTATTGCTGGTAACTTGATGGCTGAGACATATTCTTGAATTTATCCATTACCTTGTGTTTCATCTTTGGGTCCCAGCCAATGCTTGATTGCTTGTCTCCTGTTCACCATGTTTGGATTGCTGGGCAGATGACACTAAAGTGGGTTTTGTAGTGAGACCTGCGAGTAGAAATAAGAAGAAACTCTTCTTTTTGAACTTTGCAATGATAAATTCTTGTCAATACAATGTAATATGCAATGGCTTGATCTTCTTTGTATCCCCTAAGTTATGCAACAGATACAAAAAGCGATTGAGAACTAGCCAAGTCTCAGATTGAACAATGCTTTTGTAGACTTTCTCCTTTCTGGTTCTAGAGTAGTTGATTGGCCCCATTAAGAATTCAAAATGCTGCTTTGGGTGTTTTCATTCCTGGTTAACCTCAAGGTGGCTGTTCTAAGATGTCTTCATTTCCTTCTGTCCTCCATGTACATTTCTTAACAGATAACGTACCCTCCTTTTTTAACTGAAAAGTCAAAGAAAACCTTTAATTTATTGTATCTCTGTCGAATATCTTAGCACATTTGTTTTTCTTCCTTGCTAATTCTCTAAGGAAAAGGGTGCACAATGGCCCATGGACCATATCTGGCCTGCCAGCCATTTTTAAAATTAAGTTTTACTGGAATACATTCATGCTCATCCATTTATTTATATCTGCTTTCACAATACAGTGGCAGTGTTGAATAGTTGGCACAGAGAATATGTGACCTAGAAAGCCTAAAATATTTACCATCTGGCTCCTGACAGGAAAAGTTTGCTTACTCCTCCTCTTAAAAAAAAATAGTGATGGTTTTCCTTATAGGAACCCCTAACCCAGTCCATGGAGCCCACCTCCTCCTAATCCCTCCATTATATCTCCATCAATCTCTGCTCTTCCTCACATCATCAATTTCTTCTCTAGTCATTCTTTTTCCTTTGTTCAACTTAGGTGGCTTTAATTAAAGATGGTTCAATTACTTATGAGTGACATAAAAATTCCTGGAGGAACAATGCCTGCAGAATGAAGAATAATAACAGCCGGTGTCTAAGGGCCTGTGCTCTGCAGAGCGCCTCCAATTCAGTATTCAGGCATCATGCTGGGGTGTTCGGATGCTCCCTCCTTCAAGCCAAGTGGGATAATGCTCCAGCCCCTCCATGCTTTTACTGATGCAGTCACCTGAGATAGCCTTTTCCCATTTACTTGCTTGCTATCCTAATCCTACCTATTTTTCAAAATTCAGCTGAAATAACACTTTTTTACACACAAAATCTTTTATTTCCACAAACCTAATCTTTCTCTCTTTTCAAACACAAGCACTTCGAAGCATTTTGTTGGTGTCTTCTATAATATTTATCACAGTCTGCTTTGTATTTCAGTTATGTGTCTATTTTCTTTTCCCACTTCTCACTACAGCAATGGCAGAATCTTTGCTGTATTTATTTTTTATGCCCATACAGTACCTAGTGCTGTTTAGACTCTACCTAGATTCCATTGAATTGGTTTAGATTTCTCTTACCAGAAATGTGAAACCTTTATGAATAAAGGATTTGGGGTTTTCTAAGCCATTTGTCTGAAATAATATGTATGTAAGCCTGAGGAATAACTGTCATGTACACCTCATGTTTTGCCTTTAGAATATTATGTCAGCTTTGGTAAATTTTAGTCTCCATTTGTGGCATTTTAAATAACATGTTAGTCTTGTTTTATTTTTCATAAATCTGTCCTGTTATTCTAAAAATCTGTATCTTACATGAAAATGCCAAGGTGGTTATAAACAACTGAACATTTTTACAACTGGAATGCTTAAAATGGAATTTGCATGATAATGTCTACAGAATTTCATTTATTCTTCCTGGCGAGTGCACCATTTTAAATTTTGAATTGATAATGAGCACTGCCTCTTCAAGGGAATTAGCTGGAGAAAATATCAATGTATGTCAGGTTTCTTTATGGTTTCAGAAAGGCAGTTATGAATGCCCTTTAGAGACTATTCTTGAAGGCATATTTTTGTATAAAATTTAGTTCATCATCTTAAATCTTCTTAGCTCTACCATCCCTGCTGTTGTTAAGTAATTTAACTCCTCTTAATGGTTGGGCATTAGCTTGGCAGGCAGCACCCTGGGTCAGCATGCTCCTGTTTCATGGCCACAGCCCACAGCCATAACCCTTACCAGCTGTCTGGAAACGTGGGCGGTTAGGAACAAGGGAAACTGGTCAGCAGTGTGTCTTGGCCTCTACAAATTCTTTTCTGGGGAGAAAAATCCCACTCAGGATATATTTATCACTATAAACATTATTAAAGAAGATGGAAGACAAAGGTCTGTTATCTTAAGATAAATATTTGTCAAATTCTACCTTAGTGTCAGTTTGTCCTTTTTTTCTGCTCAGGTGTCTGGAGACAGGTCTTAGATTTTCTGGCTTTTAATTTATTATATCTTATAAGTATGATTAAATTATTAAATCAGATGAGCCTATTAACATTTAAATAGACTATTCAAATGATTTAAATAAGGGGATTTAAATAAAAGAAGACTGAAATAAGATGATTTAAATAAGAGGAGAATGGAGGCACAGGGGTCCAGACTGGTAATTCTTTTTTGAACCTTAATATGCATCTAATCAAAGAAACAGTGATTTAAGTGTTACTTGGCATCATATCATAGTTTTAAGCTAGAAGCAACCCACAGAAATTAACTTTCCTTATAAGCCCAAAGAGATGAGTTGTGGGATCCCAGGCCACAGCGCTGGTGACAGCTGAGGACTTAACCCTCCAAATCTTTCCTCCAAGTCTTATGTTCTTTCTACGAGGCCACACAATTCTTTCTTCAGTCATTTGAGACATACTGTTCTATTAAAATGAGTTCTAACCTAGAAATCAAAGGCATGACTGAACCACATTTCTCTGGAATCTTTCTGTAAATTTCTTTAAAACACCATTCCAAGATCATTGTTGTTCTTGTACGTTTACTCAACACCCCCCAATTCAAAATAACTGACATTTACTGAATGCTGACGATGGGGCAGGAAGCCCTGTTCTAAGGGCTTACACATACTAAATCATTTTAATCTCACAAAAGCCAATGCCACAGGCACTGCTATCATCTGTCTTATAAATAAAGAAGGCTTGGCAGACTCTAGTAATCTGACCAAAAGCCCATGCTCTGAACACTATATCTGTACTGCCTCTTAGATGAAACTATAGCATGTACTCATCAGGAGCTGCACAGAACTGTGTGGGTAATCCCACCCACTGAGTGGCTGCAGACTAAGCCCTTACTCTCCCTCGAGGGTCTTGAAAACTGTCGCTTTGAGTCTGTCAGTTCCCTTCTTGCACATGGAAACTCAAAGTATCTCAAAGCACAGATGCTGATGACCACCAGATTAGAACTGTCTCACCTTAAAGAGGAAATCTCTTTGCCTGTTGATTCAAGGTGGCATGAATATGTGCTCAGGTGTCCTCCAAATACCTGTGCTGCTGTAAGTTGTGTCAATAGCACAGTAGGATTATTCTCCATCAGATAGCAGTGGCCTTTGTGTGAGAGCTTCATTGTAAGTAGTGCAAAGCTATAATATTCAATAATCTGGAGAATGTCCTTCTCTATCAGTCCCTGTACTGAACTCTCAGGAAAATTTACCTGCTTCACAATTATTTCTGTCCAAATTGTCTAGAGTCAAATGAATGCTCTGGGCATTTAAGATACATTGAATTTCTCCAAAGAATTCTGCCACTACTTAAACCGATGCCATGCCTGAATATTAGGAAAGTGCTTTTTGGTTGTTTTTGACTATGCCATATCGTTTTAGGGGAAGGCCTCGGAGCAGTGATAGGAGATAGCTGTGGGGATGTGTGCTCAGGAAAGTCATTGAGAGTCCTTGTAACTAAAGGTGATCTGTAGAGTAGGAGAAACGCGGAAGTGTAAGTAAGTGACAGAGGCAGGCTACAGATCTTCCAATGGACATGATAAAACTGCTGGGCGTGGTGGCTCATGCCTGTAATCCCAACACTTTGGGAGGCCAAGGCAGGTGGGTCACCTGAGGTCAGGAGTTAGAAACCAGCCCGGCCAACATGGTGAAGCCCCATCTCTACTAAAAATACAAAAAAATTAGCCAGGCGTAATGGTGGGCACCTGTAACCCCAGCTACTTGAGAGACTGAGGCAGGAGAATTGCTTGAACCCAGGAGGCAGAGGCTGAAGTGAGCCGAGATCATGCCACTGCACTCCAGCCTTGGGGGATAGAGTGAGATTCCATCTCAAATAAATAAATAAATAAATAAAATACAAAAGTTAGCCGGGCATGGCAGCATATGCCTCTAGTCCCAGCTACTCCGGAGGCTGAGATGAAAGAATCGCTTGAACCCAGGAGGTGGAGGTAGTAGTGAGCCGAGATCGCGCCACTGCACTGCAGCCTGGGTGACAGAGTGAGACTCCGTCTCAAAAATCAAAACAAAAACAAAAAAGTGGAAGGCCCCCACTACTGAGGGCATGCTGTCAGTGGGACACTAGAGCAGAAACCCCTCAGCTGAGACGATGTGATACAACGTTTTATAGCTTAGGCACACACAATCTGAGAGGTGAGTTTCACAGAGGCTGATAAAATGTTTTAATTTTCTCCAAATCACATGTGTTTATTAATTCCTAAGTCAAGTACGATTTGTGTGTTTTTCTTCTAGACTGAAAATGTGTTTCAGAACCAAGTCAAGTTAATTATCCTGTACCGCCCCTATTTCCAGAAAACAAATGTAATCTCACTTGGGGGCATGTTTTGGTCTTAAACCCGCTTGTTGGCATTCTCACCTCATCAGCTCTTTGCAGTCATTCCCACTCAGTCAGTAGACTATTCTTAAGTGCTTTTGCTCCCTCCCTCCTCTGACAAACTCAAAATGTCTCAGTTAAAGGAAAATTCAACAACTATAGCTGATGTGGAAGGGATTGAGGGATATCAAAAAGATGAACCAATTTCAGAGAAGATCACTTTCTGACAGCAAAGCTTGTAAGGAGCATGATGAGATGGTTTGTATTAGTGATCAGTGGAAGTAGCCCACCCTGGGGAAAGGTTAACAACTATGTTCCTGATGCTATTAACAATATTTCTCAAATTTATTAAGAGATAAACCCTACCTATGCATATTGTGGGTGGGGGAATGAATGAATGAATAAATACAGAAAATTGTTTTTCATGGCAGTTAGAATAGGATTCCTCCCTTTTCCTGGAAAAGACCCATCTTTGTTGATTGGTTTTGTAAACTCATTTGATTAGAGGCTGAGCCCTCAGGGTCGGTAGGATGTGCTGGTTCTCAGATTAAGACAGTCTAGCTGAGCTCACTGTGTATGAAAGAAAATAGATTAAAAGTTGTACTGAGGTCAGGAGCAGTGGCTCACGCTTGTAATCCCAACACTTTGGGGGGCCAAGGCAGGCAGATCAAGAGATCAAGAGATTGAGACCATCCTGGCCTACATGGTGAAACCTGGTCTCTACTAAAAATACAAAAATTAGCTGGGTGTGGTGGCACATACCTGTAGTCTCAGCTACTCAGGAGGCTGAGGCACAAGAATCACTTGAACTCAGGAGGCGGAGGTTGCAGTGAACTGAGATCATGCCACTGTACTCCAGCCTGGTGACAGAGCAAGACTCCATCTCAAAAAAAAAAAAAAAGTTGTACTGAGAGGAGTAGATCCTGTGAGAGGAGGCAGTGGTGAAAGAAGGGAGAGAAGTGAAAGTCCAAAGGAAGCACAGAGAGAAGTAAAAATTATAACAGACAGAAAAATCTAATGTAGCTGACTCCATCTTGCTTCTAACCTCACAAACTATCTTTGCTCATTCCTGGGTGTAGGTGAAGCTAACTATGAGAGCCATTTACTTTACAGTTTGACTTTGAAGCAAGGACGATAATAGTACCTTCCTCCAACTAAACCCCTACTTTTTCAGGGACTGAAATCACCTTTGTAAAACTAATAAAAGGCCACAAGGTTAGAATTATGTTAAAGACCTGAATTCTGCTAAGACCTATGCATAGTTAAATGATAATTAATCATTGTTTCCTAACTTGCGTGATGCTCAGGAGTCACAAGATTTGTAAGTTCTCTCATTGGTCCTGTAGACAACACTATTTTAAAATCTAAGACTGGTGTTGGAAATATTTTTCAGACTTTGCATTGTGGTGGAACAACTGACACCACCTGAACCATTGATCCCCACCTAGGAACTGACTCAGCACACAAAGACAATTTCAGTACTCCTATGATTTCATTCCCAACCAATCAGCAGCACCTGTTCTCTATCTCCTTACCCACCAAATTATCCTTAAAAACCCTAGTCTTCAAATTCTTAGGGAGGTGGATTTGAGAAATTTCTCTCATCCTTCTACTCAATGGCCTTACCATAAACTCTTTCTCTGCTGCAACACTTCTGTCTCAGTGTGTTGGCCTTATTTGTGCAGTGGGTTACAAGAATCCAGTGGGTTATAACAGAAGTGGGCAAAGGTGTCTATTGGGGATTCTACAATTACTTTTTGTAAGAAAAGTTTTCAACTATATACCAGACAATAGCTTAATGTACCCCCATGTAACTATCACTTGGCTTCAACAGTTATCGATTACATGGCCAATCTAAACTCTAACCTCCCTGACTTTTTTTTTTTTTTTTTTTTTTGAGATAGAGTCTCGCTCCATCGCCCAGGCTGGAGTGCAGTGGTGTGATCTCAGCTCACTGCAAGCTCCACCTCCCGGGTTCACACCATTCTCCTGCCTCAGCCTCCGAGTAACTGGGACTACAGGTGCCCACGACCATGCCCAGCCAATTTTTTTGTATTTTCAGTGAGACAGGGTTTCCCCGTGTTAGCCAGGACGGTCTCAATCTCCTGACCTCATGATCCACCCGCCTCAACCTCCCAAAGTGCTGGGATTACAGGAGTGAGCCACTGTGCCTGGCCACCTCCTTTACTTTTTGAAGTAAACCTCGAGCATCACATTTTACCTAGATATAGTTGTGTGTCTTTCTGAACCATAAGACTTTTTTGGACAAAACTCCAATGTCATCAACCAAAAAACCCTGGCAATTCCTAGGTATCATCAAATATCAGTGTTCCAATTGCCTCATGAGTATAAGAAAACATTTTATTTTGCAACATAAAGAAAAGTACATAAACCATAGGTTTACAGTGTAATGTATGACATGGTTTGGATCTGTGTCCCCGGTCAAATCTCATGTTCAATTGTAATCCCCAGTGTTGAGGGTGGGCCTGGTGGGAGTGTAACCACCCAGTGGGTTCACCTTGCCTGCTGCCTAGACAAAGCTGATTTATCAAGACAGGGAAATGGTAATAGAGAAAGAGTAATTCACACAGAGCAGGCTGTGCAGGAGACTGATGTTTCATTATTACTCAAATCAGTCTCCCTGAGCACCTGATGATCAGAGTTTTTAAGGACAACTTGGTGTGGGGGAGAAAGTCAATGAGCCAGGAGTACGGATTGGTTAGGTAGCAGATGAAATCATGGAAAGTCGAAGCTGTCCTCTTGTGCTGAGTCAGTTCCTGGATGGGGTCACAAGATCAGATGAGCTAGTTTTTTGATCTGAGTGGTGCCAGCTAATCCATCAAGCTCAGGATCTGCAAAATATCTCAAGCACTGAACTTAGAAGCAGTTTAGGGAGGATTAGAATCTCATAGCCTCCAGCTGCATGACTCCTAAACCATAATTTCTAATCTTTGGCTAACTTGTTAGTCCTACAAAGGCAGGCTAGTCCCCAGACAAGAAGGAGGTTTGTTTTGGGAAAGGGCTTATGTTAGTCTATTTTCACACTGCTGATAAAGACATAACCAAGACTGGGTAATTTATAAAGATAGAGGTTTAATGAACTCACATTTCCATGTGGCTGAGAAGGCCTCACAATCATGGTGGAAGGCAAAAGGTGTGTCTTACATAACGGCAAGCAAAAGAGAATGAGAGACAGTCGAAAAGAGAAACCACTTGTAAAACCAACAGATCTCATGAGACTTATTCACTACCACGAGAACAGTATGGGGGAAACCGCCCCCGTGATTCAATTATCTCCCACTGGATTCCTCCCACAATACATGAGAATTGTGGGATCTACAATTTAAGATAAGATTTGGGAGGGGACACAGCCAAACCATCTCAGGGCTGTTACCATCTTTGTTTTAAACGATAAACTATAAACTAAGTTTCTCCCAAAGTTAGTTCAGCCTACACCCAGGAAGGAACAAGGACAGCTTAAAGGTTAGAGCCAAGATGGCGTCAGTTAGGTTAGTTCTCTTTCACTGTCTCAGTTATAATTTTGCAAAGGCAGTTCGGGAGGTGATTGGATCACAGGGTCAGTTACTCATTATGGTTTAGTACCATCCCCCTTACTACTGTCCTTATGATAGTAAGGTCTTGTGAGATCTGGTCATTTAAAAGTGTGTATCACCTCCCCCACTCTCTCTTGTTCCTGCTTTTGCCATGTGACATGCCTGCTCCCCCTTTGCCATGATTGGATGCGTCCAGAGGCCTCCCCAGAAGCACATGTCACTATGCTTTCTGTACAGCCTGCAGAAATGTGAGCCAATGAAACCTCTTGTCTTATAAATTACTCAGTCTCAGGTATTTCTTTATAGCAATGTGAGAACAAACTAATACAATGTATTTTCATAAATAAATGTATCAATATAACAAGGACCCCAATAAAGGTGCAGAGTATCACCAGCACCCCAGAAATCATACCCCCTTCAGTGATTATTCCATACACAAGTAACCAATATCTAGATTTGGAATAGTATGTGGACTCAAAAGTATGCATTCTTTGTGTTTGGCTGAACATTATGGTGGTAAGATACACATTTAAAAGTATATTTGAAATAATATTTGTGGGTTGGGCGCAGTGGCTCATGCCTGTAATTCTAACACTTTGGGAGGCTGAGGCAGGCGGATCACGAGGTCAGGAGATCGAGACCATCTCGGCCAACATGGTGAAACTCCGTCTCTACTAAAATGCAAAAAATTAGCCAAGCATGGTGGCGCATGCCTGCAATCCCAGCTACTTCGGAGGCTGAGGCAGGGGAATCTCTTGAACCTGGGAGATGGAGGTTGCAGTGAACTGAGATCGCCACTGCACTCCAGCCTGGCGATGGAGCAAGACTCCGTTCCCCCACCAAAAAATAAAAATAAAAATAAAATAATAATAATAATATTTGTGTATTTTACTTATTTGATATACTTTTTAAGTTTTCTTATTTGTGTTTCCCTTCCTTTATTTTTTTTCTTTTTGAATTTGCCACTCATTTGCTGAAGAAACTGATACATCTGTCTTACAGAATTTTTCACATGCTGGAATTTGCTGGTTCCTACCCTGCAGTTAAACATGTTCCTCTATATTTCATACTAACCATGAATGAGAACTAGAGGCTTGATTAGAATCAAATGTGATTTTTTTTAATTTTTGAGACAGAATCTCATTCTCTCACCCAGGTTGGGGTGCAGTGGCTCAATCTCGGCTCACTGCAATCTCCATCTCTGCAGTACAATCAATACTCTTGCCTCAGCCTCCTGAGTAGCTAGGATTACAGGCGCATGCCACCATGCCCAGCTAATATTTTGTGTTTTGTTGGGTTTTTTTTGTCTGTGTTTCACCATGTTGCTCAGGCTGGTTTTGAACTCCTGACTTCAAGTGATCCACCTACCTCAGCCTCCCAGAGTGCTGGGATTACAGGTATGAGCCACCACACCCAGCCCCATTTTTTTATAAGAATATAAAGAGGATTTTAAAAGCAGCTTATTCCATCCCTCTTATAAGACCATCAATAAATTTTACATTGTTCTTTATCTGGGTGGGTAAATAGATCCTTGGGGGAGCTCAGAGAGGAGAATACAAATAGAACTGACATCTGGGATACAAAAAGATGGAAGATACATATAATGTTAACAGCAGAGGCATGTTAAAGATGTTATGAATGTGTCCTCAATAGTGTTGAGTGCTTGTATTTTATAGTGAACACAATTAAAAACAGGCATGCCTGGCCAGGCAAGGTGGCTCACGCCTGTAATCCCAGCACTTTGGGAGGCAGAGGCGGGTGGGTCACTTGAGGTCAGGAGTTTGATACCACCCTGGCCAACATGGTGAAACCCCGTCTCTACTCAAAATACCGAAATTAGCTGGGCATGGTGGCGGGTGCCTGTAATCTTAGCTACTCGGTAGGCTGAGGCAGGAGACTTGCTTGAACCCAGGAGGCAGAGGTTGCAGTGAGCCGGGATCAAGCCATTGTACTACAACCCGGGCAACAAGAGTGAAACTCCGTCTCAAAAAAAAACAAACAAACAAACAAAAAAAGGCAAAACAACAACAACAAAACAAAACAACACGCCCAAGGAAGCAGTTTCCCTGACTTGCTCGTCAGTGGCAGCCACCCTCCCATGGTGGGATAGACCACACAAGCAGGTGGAGCATCCTGTCCTGCCCATCAGACTATCTGCTTCCTCATCTTCCAGGTGTGTCCCATGCAACTTCTTGATGTTCTTCTGGCTTCTCAACTTGCCTATCTTGTAGGAAGAGGACACACTTAACATTCTCATCCAATTCACCAATATATTTCTAGCATTCTGTGATAGTCTAACTTCCCAGGGTCTCACATCATAAAGTGATCTAATAGAAGCAACTTTCTTTTCTTTTTTTGCTTGTTTGTAGAGACAGGGTCTTGTTATGTTTCCCAGCTGATGTTGAACTCCTGGCCTCAGTGATCCTTTTGTATCAGCCTCCCAAAGTGCTAGAATTACAGGTGTGAGACACACACCCAGCCCCTGATAAAAAGCAATATTCTGAACCTCCATCACTGAACCAGACTCTGGGCCACAAATTCCACAGCAACATGTTAGGAGGTTTAGAGTTTCCTTCCAGAATGTCATTCAGCCTCTCTCTTTTTCATCTCTTCACTGGAAGAATGACTCAGGTTCCACTCAGGGGCCATCTCATGAAAGACAATACGTTTTCTGTCTGGCTGCAACAAGACATCCCTAGAAACATGTCAATTAAGTATTAGTACAAATTTTCTGAAACCAGAAACTTCAGACAAAAAGTCACCAAAAAGAGGTCCTTGTTCCTGGGAGCTTCTCTTAAGAGAATGCCAGCTATGAAAGTCAGTGGTGTGTGACCTATTCAGGTACTAGATTAAGGGAGATTAAAGGATAAGCATTTACATTGTGTTCGCCATGGAATTTTTGTTGTTGTTTCTTTTTTTGTCTCTCATAGGGAACCATTGCTGTGGGGTAAACCTGTAGGTGAGAGTCCTAAAGTTAGGTAGCTTACGGGGTTGCTGCTGTAGATGTACTAAACCTGACATGTAAATATTTTAAAAGTTTGTGTGCCTGTGTGTTTTCCTGGAAAAAGCATCCATAGATGTCCTCAGATTCAGAGTTCTATGATCAAAAAAGGTTAAGAACATAGAAATCACAGATATTCTTCTCAGGTTAATAATATGTCGAATGAACTGTGGATGACAGAGGAGGGGTTCCCCTGGATAATGCAACTGAATAATGTGGAGAATAATGAACGATGTGGAGAAAATGTATTTTCTTCAAATTAGTGTTTCTGAGGAGACTAGTGTTACAGCTTGTTTGAAAACCTTTTCATGGAGAGGTGACATTGCTGTGTAGTGATCCTGGTAATGAGAACTGAGTAGGTGAACTCAGCCTCACTGGCATGAGCACTGTCTCCAGAGTCTTTCTTCCAACTTTCTTTCCAAATAGTCACCTGACCATCTTAAGTCTTGCTGACTTAAAAAAATTTTTTTAGAGAAAGAGTCTTGCAATTTTGCCCAGGCTGGTCTAGAATTTCTGGGCTCAAGCCATCCTCCCACTTCAGCCTCTTGAGTAGCTGGGATTATAGGAATCCCCCACTGCACCGAGCCTTCATGGACATTTTTGTCTCATCTGTTTTTATTGTGATGACTGCCCACATTCTCTTGGAAGAGAAGACCATTTATTGCCTCCCAATTACAGGGAAGTAAGAAATAAAGCAAAGAGAAAGAAGTAAAGAGCTATACCAAAGGTAACAATTTTGTGATAAACTTTAAAGGTTAATTTTTATGTAATGGAGAGATTTTATTATTTATTTTATTTATTTTTTCTTTTTTTTTGAGACAGGGTCTCCCTCTGTCATGTAGGCTGGATTGCAGTGGCGTGATCTTGGCTCACTGCAGTCTCGGCTTCCCAGGTTCAAGTGATTCTCCCATCTCAGCTTCTCGAGAAGCTGGGACTATAGGCACACACCACCAGGCCTGGCTAATTTTTGTATTTTTTGGTAGAGACAGGGTTTCACCATGTTGGCCAGGCTGAACTCGAACTCCTGACCTCAAGTGATTGACATGCCTCAGTCTCCCAAAGTGCTGGGATTACAGGTGTGAGCCACTGCACCCAGACTGAGAAAATGGGTTTTGAATGGGCAGGAAGGTGAAAGTTTACTTAACTTTCTTGCTTCTCTTGGGTGAGGTTTTAGTAATGTATATTCATCCATCGTATGGTTTAACCAGCTATGAAATTTCTGGACATCACACCTATTGAGATGGAGCTGGGACAAGGTCTAAAACAGAGGGCACAAAGCAGCCACCCCTGGACTGGATCTAGTCTGCAGGCTTGAAGAATGGGTAGCTTGAAGAGTGTTGTTATATTTAATTAAAAATTTGGAGATGGTGCATAAATTCAGTTTATATTGAAAAGTGGAAGATGTAATAGCATGGATGTGGCAGTGAGTAATGAGAGCTGGGAACGGCCCCTCTCTTTACATGGAGCATGTGCAATCCAGTTTGCCAAAATCCTCACCATTCTCATCCAGCCTGCATCCCTCATTAGGTTATAAGATTTTAAACTGGACCCCTGAGACCATGCAGGACTCTGTGTGCTAAGCTTGGATTTTATGAAGCTAAGCATTGGAGAGTTATGAAAGCATTTTAGTTGGGAAAAGTAGAAAGATCAGATTTATGGAGAATGGGCTAGAGGAAAGTAAAACAGAAGGTAGAGAAACCAGTTCAGGAGATAACTGTAGTAATCCAGATAGGAAATCATGAGAGCCTGAACTCAAGCACAGTTATTAGGATGACATAGGAGACAAAACTGAGACTTGTTAAGGAGGTAGGAGCAACTAGCATCTAGCAAGTGACTAGATGGAAGATTAGGAGAGAAATGAAGTTTAGTCCAGGAAGACTTGAGTGATAGATAGAAAATTGAAGCCATTCATTAATGTAAGTAGTGAAAAGGGAAAGATGGTTTAGGAGACCGTTAATACATTCTAACTTTTTAAATGACAAGATATACCAAACAGATGTAGCCAGGGTGTGTTGTAGAGAGTCAAGGAGGGAGCCTATGGAATGACCCAGCTCCAGCAGCATTGGGCTGTGTGGGAGGCTGAACTCATGGTCATCACTTCTGTCTAGTCTGTTCAGGCTGCTATTTCAAAGCACCATAGACTGGGTGGCTTATTAACAACAGAAATTCATTTATCACAGTGCCAGACACTGAAAGTCTGAGATCAAGGCACTAGCAGATTTGGTGTTTGGTGAAGGCCCACTTCCTGGTTCACGGATGATGCCTTCTCACCGTGTTCTCATATCATAGAAGGGGCAAGGCAGCTCTCTGGGGATTCTTTACTAAAGACATTAATCCCGTTCATCTCGACTCTCCCCTCATAACCTAATTACCTGCCAAAGGCCAAATCTCCTAATACCATCACATTGAGAGTTTAGAAGTTAAACACATGAATTTTGGAAGGACACAAACATTCAAAATGAAATAATTACCTGCATTATTTTTTAAATTGAGAAGTATCACCCTCCAGGAATGTTAGAGCAATGGTCATCTAATCAAAGAGTGAATCACTGTTTTCTGGAGAGTTATTTAAATTCAGAGATACCCAGACCCCAGCCATATCTTCTGAATCAGCATCTCCAGGGTGGGCCTGAGTATGTCCATCTCCAGCAAACTCCCCAGGTGGTCATTATTGCTTTTGCACTTACCTCCCAACTAATCGTTTTCTGACCTGCTGCTGCTGTTTTGTTCATTGCTGCCTGGTAATTGTGTGTTGTTTACTGTCAACTTAGCCAATCTTCTGCCCTGCTACTCAAAATATTTTCATTCTCTGAGTTCATGTCCTTTGCAGGCACATGGATGAATCGGAAACCATCATTCTCAGCAAACTAACACAGGAACAGAAAACCAAACACTGCTCATAAGTGGGAGTTGAACAATGAGAACACATGGACACAGGGAGGGGAATTTCACACACTGGGGCCTGTCGGGGGTCGGGGGAAAGGGGAGGAAGAGCATTAGGACAAATACCTAATGCATGCGAGGCTTAAAACTTAGATGATGGGGCTGGGCACAGTGGCTCATGCCTGAAATCCCAGCACTTTGGGAGGCTGAGGCGGACAGATCATGAGGTCAGGAGATCAAGAACATCCTGGGCAACATAGTGAAACCCCATCTCTTCTAAAAATACAAAAATTAGCTGGGCATGGTGGCACACACTTGTAATCCCAGCTACTCAAGAGGCTAGGGCAGGGGAATGGCTTGAACCCAGGAGGTGGAGGTTGCAGTGAGCCGAGATGGCGCCACTGCACTCCAGCCTGGCGAGAGAGCCAGACTGTCTCAAAACAAACAAACAAACAAACAAAAACCTAGATGATGGGTTGATGAGTGCAGCAAACTACCATGGCACATGTATACCTATGTAACAAACATGCGCGTTCTGCACATGTATCCCAGAACTTAAAGTAAAATAAATAATTTTTTAAAAAAGAAAAATTTTCATTCTCAGTACCCCTCCCTTACATATATGAGCATATCTCCTTTTTATCTCCTCCAGCTTACTCTTTCCTCTTTAAATGCAGAAGCTCCCAAAAACCTCTTTGGAAAAAGCACAGGTCACAGATGCATCAGTGACTTATATTTTTTCCTTGGCACTTCCTTAACCTTGGCTAAATAAACCTCTGTATCTCAATTGAGACTTGCCTCAGTCACTTTTTGGGTTACATGAGGCACTCTTCCCTCCATATGCCTCACTGCTTTGTAATCCTTTGTGTGATTAGGGTAGAGTCATTAGAGACTTGGCCTTTTAGCTTTTCCCTGTTTGCTGGGTGGAATATGTATACCTCTGGTGCTCCTCTTATTTGGATGTTGGAATACTAGACCACACAATACAACTATGAATTTGAGAAAGGGGAAATCCTCAGAAGCAAGATTCCAGAAGCACCAAGAGCCATCTGGGAGCATTCATAATGCTGGCTGTCCGTAACAGCTATTCCAGGAGACTGCAAACAGAAGGTAAGAGCACTCCATGAGATAATGGGAAATAAAATGCAAAAGCTCTCCTCTTCTACTCTACCTTCTCTTAAGAATAGGATATGAGGCCGGGTGTGGTGGCTCACGCCTGTAATCCCAGCACTTTGGGAGGCCAAGCAGGGCGGATCACGAGGTCAGGAGATCCGACCATGCTGGCCAAACATGGTGAAACCCCATCTCTACTAAAAATAACAAAAGTTACCCAGGCACAGTGGTGTGTGCCTGTAATCCCAGCTACCTGGGAGGCTGAGGCAGGAGAATCATTTGAACCCGGGAGTCAGAGTTTATAGTGAACTGAGATTGGGCCACTGCACTTCAGCCTAGTAACAGAGTGAGACTCCATCTGAAAAAAAAAAAAAAAGAATGGGGTATGAGTAACAGGAGAGAAATTGGAAGAAGATACTGAAGAGACGGAAAGATGCCTATCTTGATAAACTCCAGAAAAAAAAAATTGGCTTATTCACCCACAGCTTCAGCCATCTTATTATGCACAAATAATGCCTGTAGATGTCATGAGATGAAAAAAATATTTTATAAGATTGCACAATGGAGTTTTTCTGCTACCACCAAGGCAACAGGGAAGCCACGGCCACTAAAATTAGTGGGAACGTTGGAGAAGTGAAAGTGCTACTTGCCTCACTTGGTGATTTTGAAGATTAAATAATGTAAGAGAAAACACTGGGAAAATTATAAAGTACTACATAAATATGACTTGGTATTAAAACAATGAAAGATGGCTGGGCACAGTGGCTCATACCTGTAATCCCAGCATTTTGGGAGGCCGAGGCAGGTGGAGTGAAACTCCGTCTCTACTCAAAATACAAAAAAATTAGCCAGTTGTGATGGCATGCGCATATAGTCCCAGCTACTCGGGAGGCTGAGGCAGGAGAATCATTTGAACCCAGGAGGTGGAGGTTGCAGTGAGCCAAGATTGTGCCACTGCACTCCAGCCTGGGCGACAGGGTGAGACTATGTATCAAAAAAAAAAAAAAAGGTAAGGGCAGGAATATTCATATCTTTTCTGGGAATGGGCAGTGAACTTCTCAGAACTGAAGTGTTACCTTCTTTTTATCTTTTTATGGCTTCCAGTCATTGTCGTGGTGATTGTCAGCTGTCATAGCAGTGGTGAGAGTGATATTTAGCATGGAAATTAGATTATAATGAAGTTGGAGGTCGTTCAGAGGTCAGGTGGGCTGTTATCTTGGATCCCACTGGTCCTAGCTAGTGTGAACAAAAGGGGAACTTCTGACCTCAGGCATTTGGTTGCTAAAGATAAACCGAGTTGTCCAACTGTTCAGTCAAGGCTTACAGCCTTATAGATGCCAGATGGGGTAACAGTGCCATCCCAAGATGTGCTGGATTGTCATGTTGATTATTTCAAGTTGAAAACATTGGAGAAATTGTAGTTCAAAAAGGGCTAGCTGACTTGTCCCTTCCTGCATGCAGCAAGACATAAAGATTTCCTTGGGTGGGCTACCCTCCTGCAAACAGGGTGATAAAATAGCCCTTGTTACTAGAGACTGAAAGTTGGGGGCTGTAGTGGACCCGAATAAATATATTTAATGAAATACCCTTTATCTTTTTTTTTTTTTTTTTGAGACAGTCTCACTCTGTCACCAAGGCTGGAGTGCAGTGGCACGATATAGGCTCGCTGCAAGCTCCGCCTCCTGGGTTCTCGCCATTCTCCTGCCTCAACCTCCCAAGTAGCTGGGACTACAGGTGCCTGCCACCAAGCCTGGCTAATTTTTTTGTATTTTTAGTAGAGCTGGGGTTTCACCATGTTAGCCAGGATGGTCTCGATCTCCTGACATCGTGATCTGTCCGCCTCGGCCTCCCAAAGTGCTGGGATTACAGGCGTGAGCCCTTGTGCCTGGTCTTTTTATTATTATTATTATTATTATACTTTAAGTTATAGGGTACATGTGCACAACTTGCAGGTTTATTACATAGGTATACATGTGCCACATTGGCTTGCTGCACCCATCAACTTGTCATTTACATTAGGTATTTCTCCTAATGCTATCTGTCCCCCAGCCCCCCACCCACCCACAGGCCCTGGTGTGTGATAATCCCTGCCCTGTGTCCATGTGTTCTTATTGTTCAATTCCCAACTACAAGTGAGAACATGCGGTGTTTGGTTTTCTGTCCTTGTGATAGTTTGCTGAGAATGATGGTTTCCAGCTTCATCCATGTCTCTGCAAAGGACATGAACTCATCCTTTTTTATGGCTGCATAGTATTCCATGGTGTATATGTGCCACATTTTCTTAATCCAGTCTATCGTTGATGGCCATTTGGGTTTGTTCCAAGTCTTTGCTATTGTGAATAGTGCCTCAATACAGAAATAACGTTTATCTTTCACTAGTTTTCCACCTTCTCCCATTTGTCTCCTAGTGACTCCCTGTCCTCTAGCCAGATCCCCTTTGTCCTGTCATCTCCTCAAATGTATCATTCCTTGTTTAAAAAGTATAAAAACATCTTGCTGTCCAGGCACAGTGGCTCACGCCTGTAATCCCAGCACTTCGGGAGGCCGAAGCCGGCGGATCACGAGGTCAGGAGATCGAGACCATTCCGGCTAACACAGTGAAACCCCGTCTCTACTAAAAATACAAAAAGAAATTAGCCAGGCGTGGTGGCGGGCACCTGTAGTCCCAGCTACTCGTGAGGCTGAGGCAGAAGAATGGCTCGAACCGGGGAGGCGGAGCTTGCAGTGAGCCGAGATGGCGCCACTGCACTCCAGCCTGGGCCACAGAGCGAAACTCCATCTAAAAAAAAAAAAAAAAAAAAAAAGCAGTGGAATTAGAGGACACCCAGCTGGTGTCCACTGGGGAATATGTTGTCAGAAGCGTTGTGTTGACTGAGTGGTATGAGTAAAGTGTAGAAAAAACACTTTTTTTCCCCTATCTTTCACAAGTATCTTATATAACTTACAAATTATAGATGCTTACTAAGTTGTAGTAATTTTAATTCCTAAAATTTCTTCTATATGGTCAACCATTATTTTTATTTAATGTGTGAACATATTATTTAATCCTTTTGTAATTTTGTTGTTGTTGTTACACTTATTTGGGGATGTGCTTATCAAGACTGAACTTATTTTTTCTCAGATGGAATTCCACCTCATATTCATTTATTATTTTCTTATTGATGGGTTACTTCTGGACACATTATGTAACTGATCCCTGTAAGAATTTGTGAAGTTCTCTAGGGCAGATGTTGTCATCCTCAGTTTTCTGGCAAGGACACTAAGGTTCAGAGAGGATGGGGTGCAGGTCTCTTGGCCATGATTCATGACTTTCATAAGAAGTAGAGTCAGAATTTACATAAGAGTTTCTAACTCTGGATTCAGAACTCCTGATTTCAGAATTCCCACACTATGCTCTTCTTGGTATCTTTCCTCTTGGTGAATAAAAACTTTGGCTACTTCTAGGTTGTACAGAGTAAGGCATTTATCTGAATGAAACAGATCGATGGACAGTCCGTAATTCTAAACCTGTTTGTGCTGTATAATGTTATTCAATAAATTGTCAATAAATGCTCTCTGTGTGAAAAAGCACTCACTTTCTAGAAAATGTCAAGTGATAAGTGCGGTCCCCAGACAAACAGCAACAGCATTGTCTGAAAACTTGTTAGAAAAGCAAATTCTCAGGCCTCACCCTCAGATCTGCTTAATCGGAAGTCCTGAGGCTGGAGCCCAGCAATTTGTGTTTTCACCCTCTGCGTGATTCTCGTGAACACTCAAGTGTAAGAATCACTTCCATAGTGTATTTCAAGGAAGACCTGACATCCTGTAACTAAAGAAATCATGCCCCAGTGTTTCTTCCCCAGCCAGAGTTTGAATTTCCACTAAATATCGTGCTCTATAGTAAGCAAATACTGAGCAAAGGGAAGAAATAGAATTTGATGTCCATATTTACCTGGAAAGAGATTATATTTTTCTGCCTTGTATGTAAAAAGTTAAAGATAAATACATATTTTTAAGTAGATAGTTCCCATATAAGGAGCTTAATGATTATGTTTTGGTTATTAAAGGTCTTTCTTTCTCTATTCTTTTTTGTTTCATTTATTTATTTTGTACAAATTTGAGGCAAACAACTACAGTTTTGTCACATGGATATATTGTATTGAGGTGAAGTCTGGGTTTTTAGTGTAATCATCACCCAAATAGTGTATATTATACCCATTAAGTAATTTCTCATCCCTCACTTCCCACCCACCCTCCAACCTTTCTGAGTCTCCAATGGCTATTATCCCACACAGTTCATCTGTATATATTGTTTGACTCTCACTTATTTTTATTTTTAATGGCTGAATCATATTTTTTTCTTTTTTGAGATGGGAGTCTCACTCTGTCGCCCAGGCTGGAGTGCAGTGGGGCATCTTGGCTCACTGCAAGCTCTGCCTCCCGGGTTCATGCCATTCTCCTGCCTCAGCCTTGTGAATAACTGGGACTACAGGCACCCGCCACCATGCCCGGCTAATTTTTTCTATTTTTTTTTTTTTAGTAGAGATGGGGTTTCACCGTCTTAGCCAGGATGGTCTCGATCTCCTGACCTCATGATCCGCCTACTTTGGCCTCCCAAAGTGCTGGGATTACAGGCATGAGCCACCGCACCCAGCCTATGGCTGAATCATATTTCGTTTGTGTGTATGTGTGCATGTATATATAGATGATGTATATATATGATGTGTTATATATACATAAATGATGTATTTATGTATATATGATGTATAGATGTGTATATGATGTATATATGTATATAATGTATATATGTGTATTTATATATATAAATGTGATATATATATATATATATATATATATTCTTTATCCAATAATCCATTGATGGACACTTAGGTTGATTCCAGATCTTTGCTATTGTGAATAGTGCTGCTACAAGCATATCAGTGCAGGTTTATTTTTGATACAATGATTTATTTTCTTGCTGGATGTGTACCCAGTAGTGGGATTGCTGGATCAAATAGACGTTCTATTTTTAGTTTCTTGAGAAATCGCCATAGTTTTCCATAGGGGTTGTACAAATTTACATTCCCACCAACATGGATAAGCATTCCCTTTTCTCCACATTCTTGCTAGCA
This sequence comes from Trachypithecus francoisi, assembly GCF_009764315.1. NCBI lineage: Eukaryota > Metazoa > Chordata > Mammalia > Primates > Cercopithecidae > Trachypithecus > Trachypithecus francoisi. The sequence continues at coordinate 77,758,994 of NW_022681469.1, read as the reverse complement.
GTTGTTATTTTTTGCCTTTTTGGTAATAGCCATTCTAACCAGAGCAAGATGATATCTCATTGTGGTTTTAAGTTGCATTTCTCTGATGATTAGTAACATTGGGCACTTTTTCATATGCCTGTTGAACATTTCTGTCTTCTTTTGAAAACTATCCATGCCTTTTGCTCACTTTTTAATGAGATTATTATTTTTGTTGTTGAGTTGTTTGAGTTCCTTGCAAATTCTGCATATCAGTCCTGTGTTGGATGCATAGTTTACAAATATTTTCCCCAATCTGCAGGTTATCTGTTCACTCTGTTGATTATTTCTTTTACTGTGTAGAGTTTTTGGCTAGGCACAGTGGTTCACATCTGTAATCTCAGCACTTTGGGAGGCCAAGGCGGGTGGATCACAAGGTCAAGAGATCGAGACCACCCTGGCCAACATGGTGAAACCCCGTCTCTACTAAAAATATAAAAATCAGCTGAGTGTGGTGGCACGCACCTGTAGTCCCAGCTACTTGTGAGGCTGAGGCAGGAGGATCGCTTGAAACTGGGAGGTGGAGGTTGCAGTGAGCCGAGAGCATACCACTGCACCCCAGTCTAGCAGCAGGAAGTATTATAATTAGATTTTTAATAAGAAACAGTATTTGAATTATATCTACTATTAAGCTTTACTTCCAGGAAAAATGGGTTTTAATCTTGGGCTGCCCCAATCTGAAGCTCTCACTGTTTCAGAAGCAACGCTGTCAATCATATTTCTGACCAGAAATGGGAGTAGATTCATTGTGATTTTGCTATGCAATTATGGTTCCATTATGTTCCATTACAGCAGGAACGTTGCCAACTTTAGCATCTGCAAATAAAACGACTAATGAACACACAATAAAAGTTATGTTTCCTGTCTCATGATCTAAGCTGGGACCCAAGACTAAGCTAAGGAAAAGAAAAATATGACACATGCAAATAAACGGGTGTGTGAGTGCGCGCGCGTGTATGTGTGTTGAGTTATCCAGGTTGTGCCCCAACCTAGATGGTGAGGAGCTGAAAGACTGCTATAGTTGGATTCAAATGCTAGTTCTTCCATTTCCTAGCTGTGTAAGCATAAGCAACTTCCTTCATGTTTTGAAATCCTGAGTGTCAATGCAGTATACTAACCTCCTGTGAGATTCTTTCGAAGGATATTAGCTCATGGATAAGAATGAATGTCAACAACCGTCTAAGAGCTCAACACAATGTGACAGATATTGCAGACTGGCCCACTCTGCTCCCCTGCTACCTCTTTGTCATTTGTTTTATCAAATACCTCCAACAAAAATGTTCAAGGAAACCTTCCCAGACTCTTTGCCAGTTCTGGTTCTTCAAGTGATTTCGTTTCTACCCAGCAGATGCATCTGAATAAGATTTGGATGGCAGAGCACAGAAGTTGAACTGCTGCTGCTGCTTCTCCTGCTGCTGCCAATCACCATTATGAAGGCATGTGATTGTTCCCCAGCAGCTGTCATAACAATTTCAGCATCCAGACCCTAATTTATTGTCTGTCAAGGGGGCAGTAAATTAGGACAGCTTGTTAGCACAGATCACAGAAGCACTTGTTGCCAGCAGTTCTAGCAGATTCCTCAGCTTCCTTTAGTGACAGAGGCAGCAGTCCTTCGGAGAACCACTTCTGGGGTGGTGGTGTTATTCCTGGAAGCTCAGCTGAGAGCTGGCCCCTCCAACCCGTCCAATGACTATGTAAGCACTAAATCTCCGAATTGAATCTCAGTCTGCTTAAATTAGCCAGAACGGTTTCTATTTTCTACAGCTGAGCTCTGATCAATGCGAGATAGTAAGGTTTTAAAGAAAATAAGCTTTAAAAACAAATACAAAAAACATATCTTGCTATAGGATATGTAAGTTTTGTTATCCAGGAATAGCATTTCTGGATACTTGTCCTGCCCAGTATCTTTTGAATATCTTCTCTGCATTTTGATGCATTCCCACATTATGAGTCTGCCTTCCCAAAGGAAAATTAAAGACAAAAACTTTCCCCCAGGATCTCTTGTAGTGAGAGGTGTGAGTATGAAACTTATATTCTAGAAATGAAATATACCTGCATGAGGTCTGGATGCAGAAGAGCGGCCCATGAGGAGGTGACTGAGCGCAGAGAGATGTATCACTTGTCAAGTGTGAAAGTTTGAAGTGATGGGGCATAAGGTCCTGTGCCAAGCATGATCAGTACATAGCAACAGGAATGCTGTTTTTGCTGTAACCGTCTGCAGCGTATAGAGTTGGATGTTCTTTCTGGCTATGTTGCTCCTTGCCAAGTAGCATCCACACCTACTTTTCAGGATCTCTTGGAGAGTCTTTGAGGTACCTAATATCCTTTCATAAATTCCAATTGGCTTAAGCTAGCCAGTGTGAATTCCATTGTTAGCAACTGAAAATCCTGATTGATAAAAAGGTAATTGCATAGTCTTTTTGTCTCGTGCTTTTTACCCAGCTTTTCTCTGTAGCATTCTATAATATCTCACCATGCTTATAGAATTGTATAATTTTGAGCCGGAAGATATCTTGGAAAAAATATCCAGTAACCCAGTAACCACACCACCACCTGACATTTTATAGATGTAGAATCTTAAGTACAGAAAAATGAATTGACCTGAAAAATAGATCTGGATTCAGAGTCAAAACCAGGTCTCTTTAGTACCAGTTTGGTGTTTGTTTCACTATTCAACACTTTCTACCAGACAGAATCTGCTGAGCTAAAAATCCAAGAAAATGATATATACCAGAGAACTGGATATAAGAGCTTTAAGGGGTCTTTAGGAATGCCTTAAATAAAGTATTGTTATAAAGGAATATAGAATTATACTCTCAGTCCAGTAATATCCAACTTCAATATTTTAATAAGCACTTTAAAAGTGCTTTTTGCTCTAGAACTCTCAAAATGTTGAATCAGAAATCTACCCCTTTAACAATGGCAGATGACAGCTTATAACATGTAGCAACCTGCAATCATCTCTGAAATTACTCATGGTTTTCCAAATTAAACTCTGTAGTGCATTCATACTGTGTGCAAAGGATATATCATGATTGATTGATAAATTTACGGTAGCAAATCTTAATTGTAGGTTCATTCCAAGTTAACAGTTAAACTATTTAGTAATTTGCATAATGCAAACCTCAAAATTCTTCTATTTATACTTAATAAGAGTTTTATTTTAAAAGTATTACATTCTCATTGTTAAAAATCATGGAAGTGTATAAAGCAAAGATATTAAAGGCATTCTGCCATATCTCAGTTCTCAGGCTGGTATGGATCTTTACTGACTTTATAATGTTTACCACTTGAATATTCCCATAATGGCCTCTAAAGACAGATTGTGTGGGTTTAAGTTCTGGCTCTCTTATTTTCTAGCTATTCATGATCTGAGAACCTCAGCTCTTGTGTGTCTGTTTCGTCATCTATAAAACAAAGACAAAAATAGTACCTGCCTCTTAGGGTTATTGTTGTATTAAACGTGATCATACCTCTAAAATGCTTAGGACAGTGCCTGGTGCCTTTGGGTCAGTAAATGTTATCCAGTTTATTTAATGATGTATTGTTGCTTGAATTTTTTTTAACATACAACATTGCAGAAGGAGAACTTTGTATCCTTTACACATCGATGTATCAATTAAACTCACCTAACGAGAAGCACTGATAATCTAAATTATAAGAGCAAGAATATTTGAGCAGGCATCAAACAATGGCAGGTGCACTATAGTGTCCCGAATACACAATCTGTATTCACATCCTTCTCTTCCCCAGCTCACTGCTTATTTGTTTATAAAACCAAAGTTTTGTTAATTTGACTTTCAGATACTCATTCTTTTTTACCTTTGGAATTCTTTCCAATGCAGCTAGTATAGAGGCCAGGAGGCAAGAAGTGTTTTAGGAGAAAACATACACACAAAATCTTGCCCCCTATAGCCCAAACCTATTGAGAGAAGGCAAATGTGCTATATTTCATTGATATGACACCCACTTGTTAATTGCCTGTGGACCAAGTCCAGCACTGGGCACCTAGAAAGAATGGGAAGATTCCTAAGATTTAATCCTTGCCCCAAGAGGAACTCACAGTTTGGTAAAGGAAGCAAAGACACAACATGAAGGAATACAATAGAAAAAAGTTGGAGTGGGGACCTGAGGGAGGTGAGAGAAGAGGCTCACTAAATAAAGCCTAGAGCTGGTGTCTTGGTCTTCTCCAAGGGAGGCATCTGTTAGTCCATCATCTGGGTGTGACCAGTGATGATTAGCTCACTTGGGCTTGAAAATGGGAGACTAGGTACAATGGAGAAGAAGTTGCTTAAAAATACTTGTTTTTACTTCTTTCCTGAAGTATACATAATTATAGTAGAAAATTTAGTGGAAAATTAAAAAAAAAAAAAAACGCAGACAGGTAAATATAGCCATCAGTCTCATTCCAGAAGTGATCATGGATCATGCTTTGATGTATTGTCCCAATTTTCTTTGTTTGTTTGTTTTTGTTTGTTTGTTTGTTTTGAGGCGGAGTCTCGCTCTGTCGCCCAGGCTGGAGAGCACTGGTGCTATATCGACTCACTGCAAGCTCCACCTCCTGGTTCACGCCATTCTCCTGCCTCAGCCTCCCCAATAGCTGGGACTACAGGCGCCCGCCACCACGCCCAGGTAATTTTTTTGCATTTTTAGTGGAGAAGGGGATTTCACGGTGTTAGTCAGGATGGTCTCGATCTGCTGACCTCGTGATCCGTCCGCCTCGGCCTCCCAAAGTGCTGGGATTTCAGACGTGAGCCACCGAACCCGCCCCTGCCAATTTTCTAAGAAACAGTATATTTTCCACTCTCTTTTCTCCGTCCTCCATTCCCCCACTTCCTATTTAGCTCTTTTGAAATGTAATTATGGCTTTTTACTTCTTCTTCACTGGACAATTTTTACAGGGCAAGTTAATCTACTCTGTGTGCTTAGAAACTCCAGAGTGGGACCGAGCACGGTGGCTCACACCTGTAACCCCAGCACTTTGGGAGTCCAAGGCAGGCGGATCACGAGGTCAGCAGTTCGAGACCATCCTGGTTAACACAGTGAAACCTCGTCTGTACTAAAAAATACGAAAAATTAGCCGGGCATAGTGGCGGGTGCCTGTAGTCCCAGTTACTAGGGAGGCTGAGGCAGGAGAATGGCGTGAACCCAAGAGGTGGAGCTTGCAGTGAGCAGAGATCGCACCACTGCACTCCAGCCTGGGTGACAGAGCAAGACTCCAACTCAAAAAAAAAAAAAAACCCTCCAGAGTGGAACTTTAACCCACCAGGAGGTTGCCCTGACAGGTAACAGTTGATTTCCAGCCCAAGGTATGCCCACTAGAGTTTTTGGCCACCTTTACAGCCTATTTCTGTCCAAGAAGATGCCACCTAAACTGCCGAGTAGATAGGGCACTGAAGCAACTGTACAGAACCCCGACCTGCTCACTTCTACTCCTGCTTTAAAAGCACCCCACTTTCTGGTCCAAAAGCAAAGTGGTCTCCTTAATGTAGGAAACCTGTACTTCTTCCCCTAAGCTAGCTTTGGAATAAAAAGTCACTTTAGACCTTGTTCTTGTTAATTGGGCTGTGCAAGCAGTGAGCAACTGAGCCTGCATTTCAATGGCATGTGTATACATATGTACTTGAAATAATTTTTTTAAAATCTCTTATGAGAAATATAAGGGATAAATTTAGGGGCAACTCATTACATGTGTTCTTTTTCTCCCCTACATTTTCCCTTAACTATATTGAATGTCTTACTATGTTACTTGAAATTACAATTTTAATGGCTGTATAATAGTTGATCAAATATATAAACTATAATGTATGTAATGAATCCTCAGTCATTGGACATTCAATGTCACCATTCTGTCACTTGAGGGAATACCCTTGTTTTCTTTAGCATCCTTGATTATTTCCTTAAGCTAAATTCTTAAGAATAAAAATGCCAAGTCTAAAGTTTGCACATTTTAAAGTCAAAATTTGGTTTGTTATTAAAGCGACAACTTTTATTGTATAATATATCCAACATAAAATTTACCTTTTTACCATTTTTTAAGTATAGTTCAGTGACATTAAATATATTTATGTTGTTGTACAACCTCACCACCATCCATCTCCAAAACTTTATCATCCCAAACAAAAATTCTATTTCTATTAAACAATAACTCCCCTTTCCCCACTCCCCTCGGTCCCTGGTAACCTCTACTCTACTTTCTGTTTCTATAAGTTTCCCTTCTCTAGGTTCCTTATATAAGTGGACTTATAAAATATTTTTTCTCTAGTGTTTGACTTGTTTCACTTAATATCATGTTTCCCTGGTTCTTCCATGTTGTAGCATGTATCAGAGCTTCTGTCTCTTTAAGGCCAAATAATATCCCATTGTATGTATAGTCTACATTTTATCTATTCATCTGTCCATGGACATTTGTGTTGTTAAGCAGCCACTTTTATATGATGTGTAGAAATTAGAACCTCTATTTACTGCTGTTGGGGATGGAAATAGTGTAGCTGTTTTCGAAAACAATTTGTCAGTTCCTCAAAGTCTTTTTTTTCTTCTTCTTCTTCTTTTTTTTTTTGTTGATACAAGGTCTCACCCTGTTACCCAGGCTGGAGTGCAGTGGTGCAATCATAGCTCACTGCAACCTGGAACTCCTGGGCTCAACTGATCCTCCTGCTTCAGTCTCCTGGGTAGCTGGGACCAGAGGCACGTGCCAGCATGCCTGGCAGATTTTTCAGTTTTTTGCAGAGATGGAGTCTCGCTGTATTGCCCAGGCTGGTTCAAAATCTTAAACATAGAGTTATCATATAACCTAGCAATTCCATACTTGGACATATATCCCCCCAAAATTAGAAGCATAAAAACCAATGCATGAATAATCATTACAGCATTATTTATAGTAAGCAAAAAAGGGAACAACTAAATGTCCATCAGTTGGTAAGTAGCTAAATAAAAAATGTGCTATACTTATACACAATATGTTATTTGACAATGAAAAAAAGTACTGAAACATGCTACTACATAGATGAATGTTGAAAGCCTTATTCTGATGTAATAATTTGATGTACAGATTATTTCATGACCCAGGTAATGAGCATACTATCCAGTGCTTTTCTGATTCTCTCCATCCTCCCACCCTATACCCTCAAGCAGGCCCTGGTATTTATTGTTCCTTTTCTTGTGTCCATGTGTGCCCAAGGTTTAGTTCCCATTTATACATGTGGTATTTGGTTTTCTGTTCCTGTGTTAATTTGCTGAGGATAATGACCTCCAGCTGTATTCATGTTGCTGCAGAGAACATGATCTCATTCTTTTTTATGGCTGCATAGTATTCCATGGTATATATGTGACACGGTTTCATTATCCAGCCCACTGTTGATGGGGCATCTAGGTTGATTCCATGTGTTCAGTACTGTAAATAGTGCTGCAATGAACATACCCAGGCGTGTGTTTTTATGGAAGAGCAATTTCTATTCCCTTGGATCTATACCCAGTAATGGGATGCTGGGTTGAATGATAGTTATGTTTTAACTTCTTGGAGAAGTCTTCAAACTGCTTTCCACAGTGGTTGAACTAATTTATATTCCCACAGCAATCTATAAACATTCCCTTCCTCTACAACCTTGCCAGCATCTGTAATTTTTTGACATTTTAATAATAGCTATTCTGATTGATGTGAGATGGCATCTCATTGTTACTGTGATTTGCATTTCTTTCATGATTAATGATGTCGAGCTTTTTCTTATATGCTTGTTGACCAAATGCATGTCTTTGTTTAAGAAATGTCTTTTCATGTCCTTTGCCCATTTTTAAATGGGGTTGTTTGTTTTTTGCTTGTTAATTTGTTTGATTTTGTTATAGTTTCTGCATGTTAGACCTTTGTTGAATTCATAGTTTGCAAATATTTTCTCCCGTTCTGTAGGTTGTTTGTTCCCTCTGTTGATAGTTTCTTTTGCTGTGCAGAAGGTCTTTAGTTTAATTAGGTCCCACTTGACAATTTTTGGTTTTGTTGCAATTGCTTTTGGAGTCTTCATAAAATCTTTGCCGAGGCCTATATCCAGAATGCTAGTTCCTAGATTTTCTTCAGGAGTTTTTATAATTTTGTGGGGTTTTTTTTGTTGTTTTGTTTTGTTTTTTGTTGTTGTTTTTGAGAGAGAGTCTTGCTCTGTCACCCAGGCTGGAGTGCAGTGGTGCAATCTTGGCTGACTGCAAACTCTGCCTCCCGGGTTCAAGCAATTCTCCTGCCTCAGCCTCCCAAGTAGTTAGAATTACAGGCCCTTGCCACCACACCCGGGTAATTTTCTGTGTTTTTAGTAGAGACGGGGTTTCACTGTGTTAGCCAGGATGGTCTTGATCTCCTGACCTTGTGATCCACCTGCCTTGGCCTCCCAAAGTGCTGGGATTATAGGCTTGAGCCATCGCACCCGACCTATAGTTTTGTGTTTTACATTTATGTCTTGAATCCATCTTGAGTTGATTTTTGTGTATGGTGTAAGGAAGGGGTCCTGTTTCAGTCTTCTGTGTATGACTGGCCAGTTATCCCAGCACCATTTATTGAATAGGGAGTCCTTTCCCCATTACTTGTTTTTGTCATATTTGTCAAAGATCAGATAGTTGTAGGTGTGTGGCATTATTTCTGGGCTCTCTGTTCTGTTCCATTGGTCCATGTGTCTGTTTTTGTACCAGTACCATGATATTTTAGTTACTGTAGCACTGTAGTATAGTGTGAAGTTGGACAGCATGATGCCTCCCAGCTTTGTTCATTTTACTTAGGATTGCCTTGGCTATGGCTTTTTGGGTTCCATAAATTTTAGAATAGTGTGAAATTGTGAAAAATGTCATTGGTTGTTTCATAGGAATAGCATTAAATCTGTAAATTGAAACAGCCACTTTTAAGTCAATCAATGTGGACCCACTGACCTGATAGACAAAGTCCAGTTTTCCAGTTTTGTGTTTTGTCTGAGCCCACTTCATCTGTGTTGTGATAAAACTGAAAAGAGCTATCACAGTTTACTAGTTTCTTAGGTGGAAGGGAGCCAATTACTTCAAATCAAAATGTGAAATAATATTTTTTTAAAAGCCACCTGATCCAAGTGAACCAAGCCTAATTTTAGAAGCCTGGTTTAGAATTAGAAAAATATATTATTTAAGAAAACATTATTGGCCGGGCACAGTGGCTCACGCCTGTAATCCCAGCACTCTGGGAGGCCAAGGCGGGCAGATCACAAGGTCAGGAGATCGAGACCATCCTGGCTAACACAGTGAAACCCTGTCTCTACTAAAAATACAAAAATTAGCCGGGCGTGGTAGCAGGCGCCTGCAGTCCCAGCTACTCCGGAGGCTGAGGCAGGAGAATGGCGTGAACCTGGGGAGGCGGAGCTTGCAGTGAGCCGAGATTGCACCACTGCACTGCAGCCTGGGCAACAGAGAAAGACTACGTCTCAAAAAAAAAAAAAAAAAAAAAAATAAGAAGAAAAGAAAAGAAAAGATTATTGATGATGTATATTGAGTTAGAGAAATTATATAGATCTTTATCAGAAGAATGATGTGTATTTTGGTATGTTTTGTGTATTAGGTGTTTCATAGCTGTACATTAGAGTCTAATCAATTTTGACAGAAACTAAAAATTTAAATTTAATCAAAAGAACAAATACACTCATTTCACTCATTTGGGTTAAAGGTAGTAGCAATATTTCAATCTTAAGATAATCCCCTTCAAAAGCCTTCAACAGAGAATACCAGAAAAAAAAATTGATAATTGTTAGCTAAGGAATATAAAGGAATTCATTATTCTGTTCCCTTTAGTTTTGCATATGCTTGATGTTGTTGATACTTAAAAGTTTGAAAGAATTTTAAAAATTTACATGGACTTAGGCAATAAACCAATACCATCTTGCTTGGACAACAGTGCAATGTGTTGATAATTTTTTTTCCTAGAAAACCAGTGTTTTGCGATGGTTTTCCTACTGTGAGTGAGAACTTTGATGTAATGCTGGTTTGATATCCAAGTCTTTTTCTTTTCTGTGTAATCATATTAGGGATTGGTACAACAAAAACAGCTGCCCTCAAGAGACTTGACAGATGTGTTCAGAGTGAGCACTCTATAAACACTGAAATCTAATCTGTTTCCAAAGCAGTACCACTTGCAGCAGAGTCCCTAATAAACCATCCTGGTTGATTTGTGAAACTGGAGAAGCTATGCAAACATGTGCATCAACCAAATAAACACTACAAGATTGTTAAAAAATAGAATTCCAGGGCATCTATTAGATATAATTTTAAAGCCTTTACTTAGCTTTTACATGTTGAACAACTTGAAAGGTTGGCAGGTTTGAAAACTGATGGTCTCCATCTCAGGGCAGGAAAAGTAATATGTTTTTGAGTAACGTTTTTTTCCTGTCAAGTCCTCACCTATATTAAGTACCTTAAATTGTACACTCTTACATGAGAGATGAAAGTGCTAATTTTAAGGACATAACAATACAACTAAAATTATGAGTGATTCCAGCTTCTGCTAATATTTAGAACCCTTTGAAGGATGTGGCACAATAGATGGGAGTGATGGATGAAGAAAATGTTGGTCTTTTATTCAGTGATTTAGTGGGCCTAAATTAGGTTGAATCTCATATTAATAATTCTGAGAATAGTAAAAAGACCAAAGATGGGCCTTGGAAGATTTGAGGCCAAAAATATGGAACACTATTTTAAGTAAGTATTTTTACCAAAATCAAGGCAAATGCTGGGAGATATAGAACCTCATTTTTAAAAGAAATTTATCTAGAAACTCACGTAAGTATGTGGGGTTAGGAATTTATGACCAATTAGTCCTAATACTGTACTGAGGACTCACTTTGTGTGGATCATGAGGGCTTAGGGCAATATACTAATGAAAGTGGCATTATCTCTGCCTTCAAATTAATCTGCAAGTACAGAAATGAGTTCTGAAAAGAGAAAACCCTCAGTCTGAAACACACACGGACACACACACGCACACACAGGTTTGTCTTTGGGCTTGGGTCTATATAATTTAGGTGAAGATTTTATTTCTTTTTTTTTTTTTTTTTTTGAGACAGAGTCTCGCTCTGTCACCCAGGCTGGAGTGCAACGGCACTATCTCGACTCACTGCAACCTCTTCCTCCTGGGTTCACGTGATTCTCCCATCTCAGCCTCCCGAGTAGCTGGGATTATAGGCACCTGCTATCATGCCCAGCTAATTTTTACATATTTTTAAAGATGAGGGTTCACCATGTTGGCCAGACTGGTCTTGAACTCCTGACCTCAGGTGATCCACCCACCTCAGTCTCCCAAAATGCTGGGATTACAGGTGTGAGCCACCACATTCGGCCAGGTGAAGATTTTCTTTAGGGCAGCCTTAGAATTGTAGATGTCAAGTGATAGAAATCTAACATAAATTAGCCTAAGTAGAAAACATCTGGCAAATTCTGAACCACAGAAAAGGCAGGGGAGGAACTGAGCTGAAGACAACTGAACTGGGATTAGACTCTGTCAGATTTTTGTTTTTCAACCTTTCATTGATTCATTCTCTCTTCCTCTCTCTCTCTCTCTCTCTCTCTCTCTCTCTCTCTCTCTCTGTGTGTGTGTGGTGTGTGTGTGTGTGTGTGTGTGTGTGTGTGTGGTGAGAGTGTGTTAAAATTTACATAAGAAAATGTACCATTTTAACTTTTTTTTTTTTTTTTTTTTTTGAGACGGAGTCTCGCTCTGCCGCCCAGGCTGGAGTGCAGCGGCCGGATCTCAGCTCACTGCAAGCTCCGCCTCCCGGGTTTACGCCATTCTCCTGCCTCAGCCTCCTGAGTAGCTGGGACTACAGGCGCCGGCCACCTCGCCCGGCTAGTTTTTTGTATTTTTTAGTAGAGACGGGGTTTCACCCTGTTAGCCAGAATGGTCTCGATCTCCTGACCTCGTGATCCGCCCGTCTCAGCCTCCCAAAGTGCTGAGCCACCACGCCCGGCCCATTTTAACCATTTTTAAGTATACAATTCAGTGGTATTATGTTCACAATATTATGCAACCTTCACAACTAAGCATTTCCAGACCTTTTTTATCATCCTAAACAGAAACCCTGTACTCGTTAACAATAATTCCCTATTCCTCCCTACTTCCAGCCCCTGGTAACCACTATTCTACTTTCTGTCTCTATAAATTGTGTATTTGAGGTACATCATATAAATGAAATCATAAAATACTTGTTCTTTTGTGTCTGGCTTATTCTACCTAGCATAGTGTTTTCAAGCTTCATTTATGTTGTAGTATTGAGGCAGAAATTAGAGAAAGAAGAAAATAAAATTAAAATGAGAAAAATAAGTTCTCCTTTGTTAGGCTGACTCACTTCAAAAGGCAGTAACAGGCACATCCCAGACCAAGGAAAAGTCTTGATAACACTATCTAAGAAGCTAGGGCTCAAAGGAAAGTGCTCTGGAGACTCTCTCAGCACTCCTTCAATATAGGGAGAAGAGAAACAAATTTTCCTTTCTCTTATGATTCTGTTTTTCATCTAAGCAGCACAGTGAAGATCATGAGATGCCTGAGCAGGCCTGGATTGCAGCCACCTAGGCACCATAGTGAAGGTTATGAGCTAAGCCCATGCAAGGCACAAGAGCAAGCCTGGATAACAGCCATCTGGGCCACATAGCAAGAGTTATATGTAAGCCTGAGTTATGAACCTTTCATAGTATGATTAACTGCTTTTGTTCTGCTTCTGTATCCTTGCTTTTGTGCCACTGTAAGCTTGTTTCAAGCTAGCCCACCTCCTTTTAGAAATGTGTATAAAAGTCATGTGCTGTCTTTGTTCTGGTCCCAGTCTTCGGATGTTAATCCACTGGCTCTGAGTGCACTCAACAAATCTTCCTATTTCATCCAGTGGTCTCTCTGGCCCTCCTGATTCCTGCAACAGTATGTATCAAAGTTTTACTTTTTATGGATGAATGCTGTTCCATTGTAGGTATGTTCCACATTTTGTGTGTGTGTGTGTATGTACATTCAATGTTTATTACAAGTAATTGGCAATGCAATGAGACAGTGCTCACATGGCATAGTCATAGTCATAACAAGGCTTAAAAGCATATACAAGTGAAAGTATAAACCATGAAGACATGTTTACATACTTACAAGTACTTAGAAAAGTGATGCTGGACAATTATAGAGCTTTAAAAACTTTAGGACCAACTAATGCCCTTTTACCTCATTCAACTCTCACTTTTTTGTGTGAAAGATGAGGTCAGGAGTTTGAGACCAGCCTGGCCAACATGGTGAAATCCCATCTTTACTAAACATACAAAAAAAAAAATAGCCAGGTGTAGTTGTGGGCTCCTGTAATCCCAGTAATCCCAGCTACTTGGGATTGAGGCAGGAGAATCGCTTGAAGCCGAGACAAGGAGGTTGCAGTGAGTCGAGATCGTGCCACTGCACTCCAGCCTGGGCAACAAGAATAAAACTCCATCTCCAAAAAAAAAAAAGAAAGAAAAGTTTGTTTTAATTTTTTTTTTTTCTTTGAGATGAAGTCTGGCTCTTGTGCCCCAGGCTGGAGTGCAGTGGTGTAATCTTGGCTCACTGCAACCTCTGCCTCCGGGGTTCAAGCAATTCTCCTGAGTCAGCCTCCCGAGTGCCAGGATTACAAGCGTTTGCCACCACACCCAGCTACTTTTTGTAGTTTTAGTAGAGATAGGGTTTCACCATTTTGGCCAGGCTGGTCTTGAATTCCTGACCTCAGGTGATCTGCCTGCCTTGGCCTCCCAAAGTGCTGGGATTACAGGTGTGAGTCACCATGCTTGGTCTCTTTTTAAATTTTTGTAAGACTTCTGTTAATTAGGCAATGCCATGGAAAGAAAAGAAGACACTGTAAAGTTTGTAGCACTTCTCCATGGAGGGAAGACATAGGGAAGCAAAATAAAGTTGGTTTTCACAAGCACTGCGGAAGGAACATTCATACTTCATACAATGACTTTATACACAACACTTTGTGAAGAGAGCAACATGTTTACTGTAAGATACTGTTATGAAGAATCCCTGGCAAATTAACATTTCCACTTTATTTTGGGGCATCAAAAAACATCCAACTAAGTGATTGTGTCCACAAAAATTCATCTCAGGAGTCAAATATGCCTTTATCTTAAAAATTACATGCTTGCTATTATGAAACAATCCTGTTTCTCATTCCAGGTTCAGAATGCTTAAGAAATAATTTTTAGTGTAAATAGCATCATTCCAATTTAGTCATTTAAAATAATCTGTATTCTCCCCCCACCCCTTTTTTAAGGTATGTAGTTTCCAATGGGAGTCTTTGGCATAAATCTGCTTTCTAAAGTTTCAACAAGGCTAAGTTTCCATTCATTCAATATGTGACAGGTCAATTCCCTTTACTCTTATGTATACTGAAATGTTCACTAGTCTTTGGTTTTATAAAATGAGGTTTCATATTATAATTTAAGAATTTCCTTGTCAAATATAGTAATTAATAAATGTATATTGCCCAATTGTTTCATTTTACATGTATACAGATATGTCATTTTCATATGTGTATATAATCAGATTAAGAGAAACTGACCTATAAACTTTAAAATATCCAGAAAAGTCATCTTTTTCTGCCCCATTCATATTTAAGTCCTTTAACTTATCACTTGATTAACCAAAGTTCCTTCTTAAAAAATTGTATATGGCTGGGCGCAGTGGCTCAAGCCTGTGATCCCAGCACTTTGGGAGGCCAAGGTGGGCAGATCACGAGGTCAGGAGATCAAGACCATCCTGGCTAACATAGTGAAACCCCGTCTCTACTAAAAATATAAAAAATTAGCTGGGCGTGGTGGCAGGCACCTGTAGTCCCAGCTACTCAGGAGGCTGAGGCAGGAGAATGGCGTGAACCTGGGAGGCAGAGTTTGCAATAAGCTGAGATCATGCCACTGCACTCCAGCCTAGGCAGCAGAGCGAGACTCTGTCTCAAAAAAAAAAAAAAAAAAAAAATCGTATTGGCTTGAATGAAGTAGCTTAGAAAAACAGTAATGCTGACAAGACATCATCTTACACCATTAGCTAACATGGACATGAAGCCAGGGGCCATCTACAGTGTGTGAAATGCCACAGGAAGTCATCAACAAGGAGGAGAGTTATGTCAGTCCAGTTTCTTTAAGAACACTGTGTGGGGTTTAAGCTTCCTCCTGCGGTAGATGAGCCTGTGCAATTGCCTTAAGGACATTTTTCTTGGAGATTTCCTAGCTTCCCCTCCCAAAAGAACTCATCCAAAATAAAATAAACCTCTTCAAAATTAAAGATGATATCAAGTTCACATACACGGCCAAAATACTTGTCAAATAATTCCATGTAATGATGAATCATTTCTAGGGTAGTTAGTTCATTGCCCTGATTCGCAGTAGCACAGCAAATATGCAAACGGCATATCTTTTGTAAACAATCTTCAGATATCTTCACATTTTAGGTTTCTGTGCTAAAGTGAACAAGTTCTCTTGTAATATTTTCCTTCTCTTTGTCCAATAGCTGGATATACCATTTTTGCAGTTGAGGCTTTCCCTGACAACTTTTAATAAAAAGCAGCATAAACTGCATGGTGGTCTCAGGTTGCCAGTGCGCAGGAGGTCCGCCTGTGGCAACAGGTCCTGAGGGGAAGCCAGTTACCATGCTGAGGAAGAGAAGCGGCCATGTTGCTGTGGGGAGGGGACCTGGTTGACCCACATTTTCTTTATACATTCATCTGTTGAAGGACATTTGGATTGTTTCTACCTTTTGGTTATTGTGAATAATGCTGCTATGAACCTTGGTGTACAAGTGTCTGAGTCCCTGCTTTGCATTGTTTGGGGTATATGCCTAAGAGTAGAATTGCTGGACCATATGGTAATCCCACATGTAACTTTTTGAGCATTCTTTCTCTTTCACATTTGCTTCATTATCTCTGAATAACATTTCCACAATAGTATAAACGCAGCTCCAGCATCTCCAGGTTCACAACGTCGTAGTATTTAGACCGGAGAAGAGAGATTATCTTCCTCTAACAAAAGGTTAAAAACCTGGGAAGGACATTTAATTGGCTAACTTGTCTCTTAAACTCTTATCTAAAACAGTCACTGAAGGTCAGTGAATATCAGGGATGGTGTGTGGAGATGTGATTATTGGAGAGTCCTAGGATTAACCTCATCGAACTAGGTAGAGTCAGGTTCCTACCTCATCACTGGGGAAATGCAATCATGAGGAAAGGACGGTTCCCATCTGGGACATGTGTCTAAATCTGGCAGGAAGGGAATACAATTCCCAGAAAGAAGGGAGGGGTTGCCTGCACATGGCTATTAGAGAAATACTTGTGAGCTAAGCAACCATCCCAAATCTGCAAACATCAAAAGTTTTGTTTCGTTGTTGTAGTTTGTGGTTAATATAATCAGTCAAGGTAGGTTTGTATACCGCACCCCCCCAACCCCCAGCAAAGAAAGGAACCTGTCTGAAACATAGGACATTTCATGGAATCATTCATAGTAAATCTCTTTAAACACTTGTTTAACAAGTACAGTGACATTTTTCAGGGGAAAAGCTTGTGAAAACCACTTCATATAGATAAACAGTTGACGGTTGTATTTTTAAAAATCTGTGTTTTCAATATGAGCTTATGTTTCGGCTTTAGTGCCTTCATGGATACATTTCCAAACTATATTACAGCAGCAGAGAATAAAGCTGTGTACTTTGACTTTCAACTGTTTGTGCCATTTCTACTTTTAGCTTGGATTCAAATGATGTCAAATAGATGGAAACTGCCTGTTGAGAGTTAAGAACTGCATTACCAGCAGTTTTTTACTCCTACTAAGCTTGGAACACAGAGCCAAGAATTGGCATGACTTATTCAGTTGTTGTATCAAATCAAATTTAGTAAATTATTGATCTGATTTCAAGATTCATGAGGTTTCCTTTGCTTTTAAAACTTCTGTTTTATATTTATACATCCAGCAAAGAAAGCTATCTTTGCTAAGCATATAATACAAGCATAAGAATAATTCTCTTATTTATTCTCTAGTGTCTCATCCCAATTAATCCTCTTTATTTCCTTTCATAATTACATTATTGTGCTATTTCCTGTCTTTTATTTTTTGATTCACTCTGCATCTTACCTTTTCCATTTTAAGCATTCTTTCAGTTTTAGGCTTTCATTTCATCATTATCCATTTCACATCTCTTATTTCTGTCACAGGCCATTCCCTTTGTATCTTATTTATCACCAGATAATCAATAAGCATAATGTTCAAAAGAATGTTTTGATTCTGTACGTTTATTGGCATGCTAAATTACTGCTTTTTTGTGATGGAGGAGGGGACTTAATATAGTTCAGAGAAGGAAATCAAAGAGACACAAATTGATAATGGCTGTCCATTTCCTCTTAAAAACAATGCTCGGCCGGGCGTGGTGGCTCAAGCCTGTAATCCCAGCACTTTGGGAGGCCGAGACGGGCGGATCACGAGGTCAGGAGATCGAGACCATCCTGGCTAATACGGTGAAACCCTGTTCTACTAAAAAATACAAAAAAAAAACTAGCCGGGCGAGGTGGCGGGCGCCTGTAGTCCCAGCTACTTGGGAGGCTGAGGCAGGAGAATGGTGTAAACCCGGGGGGCGAAGCTTTCAGTGAGCTGAGATCCGGCCATTGAACTCCAGCCTGGGCGACAGAGCGAGACTCCGTCTCAAAAAAAAAAAACAAAAACAAAAAAACAATGCTTATCTAGTTATACATTGACTTGTAGAATTAGCTTTTTAATGTATTATGGAATCTCTGTTTTCTGTTTTTTTTCCTCTCTCCCCCTCCTCCCTCTCTTTCCCCTCTGACCCATTCCTTCTCTGTCTCTCTCTTTCCTTTTTTACCTCCATATTTCCCTCCTTTTTGCCCTTCCTCACTCCCTGTCTCATCTCCCTCCCTCTTCCAAATGAAAACATTTAAATTTTCTCGGAAAAAACATATATTTCTAAGATGGTTATCTAAGTCTCTTCAGTTTACCCAAGTAGATACCAAAAAAATCATTCAGTCTGTCTGTTGTCCTTGGAGGTGTATCTCAACAGAAGATGTGTCTTTGTTACCTTGGATTTGCCTATGAAACCACAAATGGTTGCTACCACCAGCCTCACCCACTAACTTTCATGATAGAATGTGGAGGGAGTCTTTGGACAAAGGTACACAGGAAAATGAAGGGTGGTTGTGAAGCAGAGAGGCATACATAGGAGAAAGAGAAAGGTTTTCAGAATTTTCAGTCTCAGGAGATTTCAGTATATTTTCAGGTAATCAATTGCATGTTAGTAACTAATTCCCTTTGCTTCTCTTTGCCTTCCTTCTTCTAATGTTAGTCATTCTCTTCTCCCTTGATTAACCTCACTGATCCTATTGGTTTTCTTCTCAACAACCAATTATTTTATATATATATATATATATATTATATATATATATATATTTGAGACAGAGTCTCACTGTTTCACCCAGGCTGGAGTGCAGTGGCGCCATCTCGGCTCACTGCAAGCTCTGCCTCCCGGGTTCACGCCATTCTCCTGCCTCAGCCTGCCGAGTAGCTGGGACTACAGGTGCCCGCCACCACGCCCAGCTATTTTTTTTTTTGTATTTTTAGTAGAGACGGAGTTTCACCATGTTAGCCAGGATGGTCTCAATCTCCTGACCTTGTGATCTGCCCGCCTCGGTCTCCCAAAGTGCTGGGATTACAGGCATGAGCCACGGCGCCCGGCCAATAATAATATTTTTAAATGTACATTCTAAATGGGCAGTTTGACCTATATCTATTTCTCAATCATGGCATACTGTCCGTCATACCTTTTCGATTAATAAACTCATATTGGGCTTTCTTTCTGATGGCTTTGCCTCTCCTGTGTTTAAGACAGACTTTCTTCTTGCCATACAGTGCACTCAAAGTTCCCACAATATTAGGCCCATCCCACTCAAGAAGAATCTCCTTTGCAATGTTAGAAAAATAATTGCTCAAATGTTAGTTCTTTATACACTTGATGGAAGCTATGAACTTTAAACTTATCTTGACAATTTAATCCAAGGTCTTTAACATTTTCAGTGGATTCCATTTCCTACTCTTTTAATTTCTGTCCCTTTCTTTTAAGATATCTCAGTTTTCAAGATAAAGAGCTAAAGCCAGACACATCACTCTAATAAGATTCTGGTCAATGAGAATATCATGAGAAGATTCCCACAATGCTTAAGTGCTAATCTTTTACTATACTCTCATGTATGCTTTTTAAAATGCTACAGGAAGTCTGGATTTGCAGTTTCCAGTAGTCGTACTCATATAATTCTTTCTGGACTTTCCAGACATCAACTTCTAGGGAGACTGTTGACCTCTGTGTGATTTCACAGTCCTTTTCTCTTAAAATCTCTTCAGAAAAGTGTTTCCTGTAGCTGGGCTGAGAGAGAGAGCAAGACACTCCCCATACCCCTGTTGGTTTGGAAGAAACTTGATTGCAAGACATCTACAGGCTTGAAGGGTGGTAAGCGAAACTGGCTACATAGTTTTCATGACCCAGCACCAAATGAAAATGTGAGTCCTTTGTTCAAAAATTAAGAATTCAGCATTAAACCAAACACTAGGCTCTTCTAAGCACAGAGCACTGTACAGTTCCACTGGTCAGGTATTTATGAAATGAGGAAGTGGTGAGGAATCCTGGGGAGAGGACAGGGGTATCATATTTTATTTTATTTTCCTTCTTTTCTAGACAGAACTCATTTATACCAAATAAACAAGTGAACAAGATTTTCATTAGGACATTAAAATGCATTCTTCCACTTGTGAGGCAGGTTTAGCATTTTTTGCTAATTATTTCAATGCATTGTCCCTATCTTCTTATAGCCAATCAGGTTTTTACCCCCTGTCCCAATATGCTACCCTAAATTTGCTTTCATCGAAGTTATTTTCTTGTAAAATACTGTTTTTTCCTATAAATATACATAACTACACAAAGGAGATGTGCAAGATACAGGAGGTCTACCTATTTCAAATGTTTGGATGTAAATAGGTATAAAATGTAGCCCTTGCCCTCAAGTGGCTTTCTGTTTGAGGAGATAAGGCAAAAATATATAAAGACCTAAATAAATATTATTTAAAATTGCTATAAAGGACAACTGTGTGGCATGTAGACATACTGAAGTGACATTGACTTTGTCCAATTCTGTTTTAATTCTTAGTTGTGATTTGCTGGGCTAGGATGAGACCAGCCCCTTCCCAAGCACTACTTTGTACGTCATAGTCCTTTGTTCTCAAGTAATTACTAGATAACTTAGGGATAAGTACTTACACTTATTTGGTACCTCCATCTGTTCTATTAGAGTACAGAGCTGTAATAGGGGTGGTGTCGTGGAGTAGAAAGACTTCTGGAATAGGAATCTAAACATCATGTTTAGTCTGCCTTATCAGATAATGGAGTTTAGGACACATTTCTTTCACCCGCTTCAAGCCTTAATTTCTTCATCTGCTAAAGGTTAGTAATGCCTTCCTGATCAAGTAACAAATTTGCCACAAGTATCAAATAAAATTAATTTGGTAAGCGTGTTTAAGAGTTTTCCTTCTGCTGGGCATGGTGGCTCACGTCTGTAATCCCAGCACTTTGAGAGGCCGAGGCAGGCGGCTCACAGGGTCGGGAGATTGAGACCATCCTAGACAACATGGTGAAAATCCATCTCTACTAAAATACAAAAAATTAGCTGGGCGTGTTGGCATGCACCTTTAATCCCAGCTACTTAGGAGGCTGAGGCAGGAGAATCGCTTGAACTCAGGAGGCGGAGGTTGCAGTGAGCCGAGATCATGCCACTGCACTCCAGCCTGGCAACAGAGCAATACTCCGTCTCGGAAAAAAAAAAAAAAAAAAAAAAAAAGGAGTTTTCCTTCTCTAAGCAATACTCTTTGAGAGATACAGACATTCCCAAAGAGAGTTCCTGCCCACAAGGACCCTATAGTTTGTAAAAGAACTGAGACAAAGAAAAAAATACTATAAAAGAAGTAGGACATAATAAAGACCCTAAAAGAGATCAGACTGGTTAGTGAATTGAGTATGGAAGGCAGGCAAAATATTATAAAAGAGAAGCATTGAACATTGGAGTTGAACCTGGACTGGCTTTGTCAGCAAGGTGGAGGGTTGAGAAAATGTATTCTAAGAAATGGAAAGAATATCAGCAAAGTAAGGAATATGGGAAAGCCTACAACGTTTGGATAACCCAAAAGAAGATAAATCTATCAGGAAACTACGGAGTGTGAAGGGAAAATAAAGTTAAAATTAGGTCATCAAGAGGCTTGACCATCCTGCAGGGCTAGAAGCTTTTTTGGCACATAGTATAGAAATTTTGGAAGAGTTTGGAAAAAGGGGTTTTATTAGATCAAATGAGATGCTGTATATGAAAGCAGTTTTAAAACAAGCAAGATTATGATATAATAGACATTCTTATATCCTGTCGGATGGATTATGTATCTAGCCATGATATCAACGTACCAGCTGGCAAGACCAGTAAGTTGTCCCCTGAGGTACTGCTTACTCCTTCCAAATAGTGCAGCATTTAATTCTGTCTTCCAAGGGACTGGAAACAATCAATCTCACTTGTTATTTCAATGGTTAGAATAATGGAAAATAACCCATGGGTACAAAAGCTTTATAGATACTAGAACCTTAAGGGCTTTGAAATAACTTCATAACGATCTTGCCAAACATGGTTGAGCCAAAGTTATCAGTGAGATTACAGTGACTAATAATAAAATATAATAACAGAAACAACAACCTTCTATGGAGCACTGGCTATTTTTCAGTAATTGTGTAATTACGTTAACTATGTCATTAAATTGAGTTCTCACAACAATTCTGTAATAGAGATTTTATAGTCTCTTTACAGGTAAGGAAAGTGATATTTAGAAATACGAAGTGACTTGATCAAGAGCATGAAGCAATAAGGCATTGATGCTGATTTTTCCAGTCCAAATGTTTTATAATCCAAAACAGCTCTTAGCAACCTTGCTTTGTTTTAATTTTTGTTCTCTGTGTTTCCTAATACTTTTTCAATGAACATATATTGCTTGTGAATTTAAATATTAAACTTATGTTATTTTTTAAAAATCCCCTTAAAGAATATGATTTGCCACCTGTCTGAAATTGATTATGGCTTTTGCTTCCACATTTTACGGTTAAGTTTTATCAAGATGAGAAAACCATTTCGTTGTCTTAATCATGCTTGCCAAGATCACATTTGAATCTATCCTAATGGAACACTTTAAAGCTACTTTACTTCTTTGTGGCCTAGATTCCAAGTCTAAAGTGCAATATTAAAAATCCTTGATCACAGCTTTTGTAGAAAGGTAAGATAAGCCTGATTCCAGTGGGGTTGCACTTCTGGTTGTAATGGTGAAAGGGGGCACTGCAGGGTCAGACACTTTGCTGTCCATTACTTGAATGCAGAGTATTCATTCAAGACATCGAGCAACAGCCCGATGTCTTTCTCTCTCAACACAGTTTGTTTTTCAGCTCCTCCTGCCTCTTCTGTGGTCTTAAGGTCCTAGAAGGAGGAACAGGAGTCAACGCACACCAAACCCTTCCTCACTAGGGATCACTGAATGATTAATATAGATGTAACCTCCAGGTAGTCTCTTCCAATTATTGCCGTTACAGTTAAGGAAGCAAGTGACCTTGATCAAGGTCACCCAGTGAGTTAAAGTTTTGAAAGGATCTTCTAGAAACTGCTAGACATACAGGAATAATTACAACAAATATAGGCAAGTGCATATGCATGGTGGGGGGTAGAAAAGGGAAGTAGTCAAGAGTCAATAAAACAATCTTAATATTAGGCCAGGCACAGTGGCTCATGCCTGTAATCCCAGCACTTTGGGAGGCCAAGGCAGGCAGATCACTTGATGCCAGGAGTTTGAGACCTGCCTGGGCAACTGGGCCACATGGCGAAACCCCATCTCTACTAAAAATACAAGAATTAGCTGGGTGTGGTGGTGTGCGCCTGTAATCCCAGCTACTCAGGAGGCTGAGGCATAAGATCACTTGAACCCCGGAGGCAGAGGTTGCAATGAGCAGAGATTGTGCCACTGCTCTCCAGCCTGGGTGACAGAGTGAGACTATCTCAAAAACAAAAAGTATCTTAATATTTTAGAAAATGAACTTGGAACTATTTGATGTATCATTCAGTTTGTGTGTTCATTTTATAGAATCCTAATTTAAAAAAATTTTTTTTAATTCAAGGCTTCAATTTCCAGACATAGGCAAATGCTGGTGCTACCATATTCAACTAAGATGCCAAATATTTTTAACCTCCAAACTTTACATTAAAAAAAAATTCCTTTAAGTAATCTGAATATGCTTGTTTTGCTTCTGCTCAGAGTGAATGTCTTTATTCGCCCGTCAGTCTTAGTTGGTGGGCAAGCTGTCTTTGGAAACTTCCTCCTGTCGAACTGTCTCGTTGATTGTCATTTGAGTCTGTTAGTCATACGTCCTTGGGTGAAAAGTGGGCGGCAATTAGCAGCCTCTCTTCAAGGTCTCTGCTGGTGCACGTGGCCTCCTTGTCAGTTCCTTAGGAAAATGGCTGGATCATAATCGTCTTCTCACGGTGATCTGCCTGTCTGAAGGTAGGATCGGCATCTCATTTCTGATTATGCTCATTAAAAGTTGTGTTGTCAGCTTACCTGGGAGAAGCAGCAGTCTTATGAGGCATGTGATTTGTCCCTGAAACGTTCATTAAAATCTCATTTAAGTTAGAGGAAGTAGCAACTTTTTTATGGGCATACTAGAGAAACAGATGTGAAATCTGTAGGTAGCTGCTGTTGGAAAAATAGAAAATCAAAATTGGCAGCATCCAGCTAACAAAGAATGTTTGAAGACTAAAAATACTTTGGGGCTCAAACTGGGTCCTACCTCATTGTTAGTGTTCTTTGATAATAGAGAATGATCAACTACTAATTTGAAAATTAGCAAATAATTTTCAAATTCATAAGAAAACATTGTTCTGAAATTAAAGCTTGAGGCATCTATAGCTCTTTGATTTTAACAATTAAGAAAATAAAATTATTCCCACTGTTATTAGGGAAAAATGTAGGATATCTAGGACTATATGGTTAGGGCCATTCATGACAGACTAGAATATCTTCTACCCCATCCAGGAACCTGTTAGTACTCAAGGAATAGCAATAATCCCTAAATTCTGGTTCCAGGAGGGAGGGAAAAAGGTCAGATCAGTCCCCTTTTCCCATAGAAAAGGAATTTCCTTGAAAAGGATTGATCTGACCTTTTCCCTCTTCTCAATTTGCTTCCTCCTCTGACAGTTTAAGACAAAGCCTTAAAAAGACAATATTCCCTGTCAACCAGTAGTTAACCTCTACTCTATACTTCCATGGTTAGGTGATTACTTGTTAACTTGGTATTTAAAGAGATACAAATATCTGGCTGTGGAGTGGACCTTGAGAAATGATTAGGGTGGCTATGTGGGTTTGTGGTCTTGCAGACAATTGACCAATGCCTTGCCCTTTCTCCTACTTATTTCCAGACCTTTGTTAATTGTATTCTTCTTTTTGCTGGTCAGTGGTTGATAAGGAGAATATCAGTTGATCCCATTTTATGTGTTGTGTATCGTCCTAAAAATCCTGTGTTTGTATGTTAGACCATATATCTGATTATGGCATTACAACTCCAAACTCACTTCCCAAAGTGAAAAATAATAAACTAAGTGACTTAAAATCTGCAACTTAAAGAAACATTCTGCTTTTGTGTAATCTACATGTGATTACCTCAAAAAGATAATAAAATGGCAAGTCAACCTTCACTTTAGTTGCATATTCATTTAAAATTGCAGATACACCAAAATACAGGTTACAGCACACATGTGCAGCCCATTTGGAAATAGGATATATCCCTGAATGTGAGAAAATTCAGGGCCTTATGTAATAGTAATAAAATAATAAGATTTTTCAAAAAGGAAAATAGCACAAATTGGCTGGGCGTGGTGGCTCACGCCTGTAATGCCAGCACTTTGGGAAGCTGAGGTAGGCAGATCACAAGGTCAGGAGATGGAGACCATCCTGGCTAACAGGTGAAACTCTGTCTCTAGTAAAATTACAAAAACATTAGCTGGGCATGGTAGCAGGTGCCTGTAGTCCCAGCTACTGGGGAGGCTGAGGCAGGAGAATAGCATGAACCCGGAAGACAGAGCTTGAAGTGAGCCGAGATGGCACCACTGCACTCCAGCCTGGGCAGCAGAGTGAGACTCCATCTCAAAAAAACAAACAAACAAACAAAAAAGCACAAATTAATGCATGAAATTAGGAAGGAATATGGCATTTAAAGTCCATTTGTACACATGGGTTCTCATTCAATTTTTTATGGCTAAGAAAGCAACACAATCCAAACAGGAACAAAATATTTTACTTCCTTTGATCACTTATAAGGTTCTGAGTATTACTGATGCAATCAGTGCACCCCTGAAAGAATACCATAGCAAAACCCAGCAGCTTCTAGGACTGAATCTAAGGGGTTACTGTTACCTTTCTTCGTCATGAATATTTTTTGATGCTACCATTAAATGACCTTAAGTTTTTTCTCTTTATTTTACTTCACTTAGTATATATGTATTTTTATGATGGCAGGGATAATTTCTAAATCTTTGACCTTAATGAAAGAGAAACTAGTTTCCTAAGTTGAAAATATCAACAGTAACAGTGTTAATTGCCTTTTTTTTTTTTGAGACAGACTCTCATTCTGTTGCCCAGGCTGGAGTGCAGTGGCATAATCTCGGCTCACTGCAACCTTCGCCTCCAGGATTCAAGCGATTCTCCTGACTCAGCCTCCCAAGTAGCTGGGACTACAGGTGCATGCTACCACGTGTGGCTAATTTTTGTATTTTTTAGTAGAGCTGTGGTTTCACCATATTGGCCAGGCTGGTCCTCATGATCCACCCTCCTTGACCTCCCAAAGGGCTGGGATTACAGGTGTGAGCCACCGTGCCCAGGCTACTTCTTTCATCTACTGCATTCAAGTTATTAAATTTTAAATCAAGAACTATCAGTTTTAAAAACAAGAACCTTAAACACTCTGATTATGATATTTACATCAGTGGTAATTGTGCCCTTCTCTCTGCATAGGCTTCTTGATCTTCTTCCTGGCAGGGACTGTGTCATAGTCACTTCTGTATCTTTAGTTTCTTATTTGCACTCTTGAGGATATTTCCACGGTAGTAGAAAACAAAAACTTAAATTGCAGGATTATACAGACTCATAATATTGAGACGTACTGGCTTTGTGTTACACTTTGCTAGAACATTTTCCCCAATATTTCAGCTATATTGCTATCTTACTACTGTGATTATCGTGTCACTGATTCTTCTTTATAGAGGAAACTTTCATATTAAATCTTCAAGAGAATGGAAAGTGACAGGTGAGAAAATCTGCCTGTTCTTATCGTCGCAGTTTATACAGAAAAGGCTTCCTGGGACCCTGACAAAGCCCAGAATGGGGTTGTCGCCTGTGCTACTGGCAAGCCTCCCATTGAGGAGCGTTTTCTCCTGCCTGGCTCCATATGTGGGGAGATCAAGGAGGGTGGGGGGCTGATAGCTATGAGGCATGATTTAGTAGACTCCTGCTGCCATTCTGAAAGGGGGCGACTAGGAACCTACTATTACCTTGAGTCAAGATTCACTGGACTGTGTTTTCACAAGACTATAATTGCCTCTGCTGTTTGTCCAGAAGCCTTACAAAGTTGGGAAAAAAAGCACACTTTTAAAACACAAGCACTTTCTATCAATGCTAAATTTTTGTGTATTTAAACAGAAATAAAGTCATATAGGATTCAAAAACCATTGGCAGTTCACCAACAGAATTTAAAGAAGCAATTTTGTTTTTAACTTTACCAACTTTTCCTTGTTTTATTTTCTAGAAACCTAACTGGTATTTATATTCCTCACAATGAGCATGCTTTGACTCAAAGCATGTACACACTGAATAATACATGAGTGTGTGGCAAGATGAGTTAGAAGTATACTGAAAAATAACAGCATTAGTTGCAAATAATTTTAAATCCCAGATTAAAGCTCAGATAATTTAATATAAGGATTGGGTAAGATTGAAAGAAAACCTTTACTTGCTTTAGTAATTTATTTTTTATTGCATTTTCTGTATATTCTTAGCCATGATTCTATATAGACTACCCTCATGAGATTTTTATTTTTATTTTAATTTTAGCTACACAGTTTTGGAATTAATGAACAGATCTCTCTACCCATATAAACCCAATTATCTGGACTCTGACAATAATCTCTATTTCTCTTTAAGACAGAAGAAATCTGTTTCAATCGTATTTGTTCAATTACTTAATGTTGGCCCAGTGTGCATAGAAATGTCTTCTGCTGCTAATTTGCCCATGTAGAGATCTTGTGCCATTTGTCACTTGTCACTGCTCTGCTTATAAACTGCTTGTTTGAGCTATTATGGAAGCTCTATCAAATCTTTTTACTCTTTACCATTTGCATGTTTAATAGAAATGGCTTGGGCAAAAGGAATAGCCTTTTTTCTGTCAGGAGGACTAAGTCATCAGGTGACCTTATTTCCAGTAATACTATATCTAGAGGCAACTCCTCTTGGGATTCAAAGTGAGTAAAAAAGTAGAAAATGAGAATAGTTTGTCTCTGTATATATGTGTGTGTATATATAATTTATATATAATTATGTATATATGATTTTATAAATAATTTTTCTCTATTTCTGGTTTTTATTCCCTATATATGCATATAGACATACATGCATATGTATAATATATACATGTATGCATACATGCGTATCTAATATATACATGTATACATAAATAACATATAAAATATACATGTTATTTTCCTTTTATAAGAAACTGTCATAGGAGGAAATACAAAGAATATTTTCTGGACTCCATTCTATCTTAGCAAAAATAGTAGAATGATATAAAAGTTCAGTAAAATTTACCTAGAACAATCAGTGCTTCGCCTTCCACTGCGCCATCTCATTTTATCCTATTTCAGGACCTTACAAACTTTCAATAAGAAAACAATATGAAATCCAAGACATCCTTGTCATGACAGATAAAGGACTCCTCCACACAAATAGACCACCCCCAAACTAAAGAGCCCTAAATTAAATAGCTTTTAATGTGGGGCTCCTTACTTTTACCAGAACCCAGAAAAGTGTCTATTTGTATAAGTCTAATACTGGTACTTTCCTGGTATCATTTTAGTTTGGGGAGAAAAGAAAAAAGATAGCTACCTAGCATGGGTGTGTCATCTGTGATCCGGTGCTCCTCCCATCCAATGATCCACCACACATGAGAAGTGCCATGTGTTCAACCACAGAGGCAGATGACTGAGTAGGAACAAGCACAGGTGTGGCAATCAGATGTTCCTAGTTTCAAATCCCACCTCCCACTGACTGACTGTGTGACCTTGGACAAGTTACTTTAGCAAACTTCACTTTCTATATCTTTAAAGTCAACATGTAACATCAGCTTCATATGTAGACTAAATGATTTGTGTCTTTAACTGTAGATCCCCTGAGGCGCTAACATTGGGAGAACTTCCTGAGCACTCCGTTTATGCGGGAATTTTTTTTTTCTTTTGAAAAGGAGTCTCGTTCTGTCACCAGGCTGGAATGCAATGACACATCTTGGCTCACTGCAACCTCCACCTCCCAGGTTCAAGTGATTCTCCTGCCTCAACCTCCCTAGTAACTGGTATTACAGACACCCACCACCACGCCCAGCTAATTTTTTGTGTTTTTAGTAGGGATGGGGTTTCACTACGTTGGCTAGACTGGTCTTGAACTCCTGGCCTCAGGTGATCCACCTTCCTCGGCCTCCCAAAGTGCTGGGGTTACAGGTGTAAGCCACCACGCCTGGCCAAAGACTTTTATAGGTAACCTGCCACCTCCATATTTTTAAGAAGATGGAAAGGGATTAAGAAGTCACAGTTGTGATTTTTAAAAACCATAAAAGGGTGGCTCATGTGACTGATTTTTGTTGTTGGTACTACAAAGAGCTTTTGAAGTTTTTGTGTCCATGTCTGGAATAATATTTTAGTAAGCTCAGTGTAGACCTCCCTGAAACCTCCATAAATCCCCCTAGAAAGGAAACTGAGTCAATCCAAAGGAGACTATGAAACTGCATGAATAGTGGAATATGTAAAAGAAAATGAGGCTTTAGCCAGGCTACTATTACAGCCATGACTTTCTGAGGGATAGTTGTATTCTAGGGAGCACTCAGGGCGGGTGGCTATAGTTTTACCACTAAGGCTTTTGTTTCAGATTCCAGTGGGTCAAAAGATAGCTTCTGAGAAATACATGTTTATAAGGGTGTATTAGTCTGTTATCATGCTGCTAATAAAGGCACACCCAAGACTGGGTAATTTATAAAGGAAAGAGGTTTAATTGACTCACAGTTTCACAAAGCTGAGGAATCTTCACAGTCATGGTTGAAAGGGAATGAGGAGCAAAGTCACATCTTACATGGCAGCAGGCAAGAGAGAGCATGTGCAGGGGAACTCCCCTTTATCAAACCATCAGATCTCATGAGACTTATTCACCATCATGAAAACAGCACTGGAAAAACTCGCCCCCATAATTCAGTTACCTCCCACCAGGTCCCTCTCCTGTCATGTGGGGATTATTAAAATTCAAGATGAGATTTGGCTGGAGACACAGAGCTAAACCCTGTGAAAGGGAAACCCAGAAAAACAGTGACTATATGGCAGCTGCTTAAAATTCTTTAGGGAATAAGGCATGACTAAGAATGGGAAGAGTGAGAAGAGTGGAGGTGAGGAGAGAAAAGACAAAAAGAGATAGGCAAAAACTATTTGTCCTAAACAAGAAAAAGCTAAAAGGAGATTGTACCTAACCCTCTTCCTGTGAAGAAATATTGCAGAACTGACGACGACTGAGTTTTCTCCCCATTTCCCACTGAATATAGGAGAAAACAAACCTAAATCCATTCAACTACTAATTAAATTTGGGTATAACTCTATACATCATCTTAACCTCTCCAGATCTCAGTTTCCTCATCTGTACAAAGAGTAGAATGTGATCCCCAAATTACTTCTAATTTGTAATTTTTAAATTTGTTACCGGTAGTTGTGAGATTTTTTAGAATAAATGCCCTTAAGCTAGATAATTTTAAGCAATAATAATTATTTTTCTGAGATGCTTTGCAAAGACTGTTTGAGGAGACAGCCCATGACATCTAAATCCTCCTTCTAACATTTGAGCAAATGCAGAAGAATATGGTGAAAGCCTGAGTGGTAATCTGGGAAGGTTTCCAGGAGGAGGTGAGCTCTGAGCCAGTTTGGAAAAGAAGCTGATAGAAAGGATAGGAAAAGGAGCATATGGTAAGAAAAGGACTGGATCAGGCAAGTGCTGGGCTTGGTAAGTGGAGAAAAGCTCAGATGGAGAACAAGTCACTTCTACAACATTCCGCTGTGTTAGGAAGCAGTCCGTTTGTGTGATAATCTAATTGCATGACAGCTTTTGAGTCACACAGGCCAAGTTTGCATCTCAGCTTGTATCCTTGAGCAACATCCCCCACAGAGCTACAGATTCATTATTCCTATAATATATAGAGATAATAATACCTCCTTCTATTGGGTTATTTAAAAATTAAATAATGTAAGAAATACAGACTGTCTAGCATAATGCCTGTATGCTGTGTAGGAGCAGATGACTGAGTAGGAACAAGCACAGGTGTGGCAATCAGATGTTCCTAGTTTCACATCCCACCTCCCACTCACTGGCTGTGTGACCTTGGACAAGTTATTAGTCACCACCCTTCCCTTTTTGGGGACAAGTAAAATATTCTAGGAACTATACATACAATTTTACTGGGAAAGAGCAAAATAGTTTAGGGGCAAGGGCAGTGGGCTGGAAACCAGAAGACAAGATTTCTCATCACAGGTGTGACTTCTAACCAGCTATGGGCCCCCCAAACCTGTGAATCAAAATTGCCAAATTCAGTTTTCGTGTAACGATTTTGAGTTTGTGATAAATAATCCCCAAGTTCCTTTATGTCTCTAAAATCCCAAATTCAGTCTCTGTGCTTATGGTGTAACTAACATTCAGAGAGACCATGTTTGTAAAAGAATTTAGTGCCAGTCCAGGCTGAGAAAAACAGCAGGAAACAGTGCCACAGCATGTATTAAATGGCTTTCCAGTTGAGGAATGTGAGCAAATAGAAGTTCAAAAATTTGTAATGCATTCCTGGGAATATATTAAGGGCATTCGTTTTGGAGAAATTCGTTCAGTAGACATTTGCTGAGTCCCTATTATGTTCTAATTACTGTATCAGGCCTGGGGACATAGTGATACATTGCACAAGCTCCCTCGCAAAGGTGTTCCCGGTTTAGTGGAGAAGGTAGCCACAGTTGGGCAGTGTACTGAGCACAATGAAGTGTATGCAGGGCATGCTATGGGAGCACAAATTGTGTAGAAGGAAGAGAAGCCTTTGGAGACTTCCCAGAAAAAGTGAGAGGTCAACTGAGGTTTAAAGGGTGACTGGGAATGACACACCTTGTGCTTTAATGAGTCACAGAGCTTTACACCAGGAGTCCCAGCAGGGAAGCAAAGCATCAGCTGCTAGGGCCCATACCCGCCAAGGCAAGTGGCTCTCAGGCAGCTACTCAAGCTTCCTGAGCAGACTTTTCATTCTAGAGATTTCCCCTTCTTTTCTGGAACCAGATTTTCATTTCAACAAAATGTTTAAATCCAAAATAATAATTTTGAACACTTTGTGGCAGTTGAGGCTTTGGTTGCCAAAAATAAAAACCAGCTCAGGGCAACTAAAGAGAAAAAAAAGCATTCTTTAGAATATTGGGTACCTCAAAGAATCAATGAAGATGCTTGAGAAGTGCTGAAAAACAGTAGGAATCAAGAGAAGCAAGGCACAGCCAAGATCACCCAACAAGACTAATGTACTCTGAATACAGACTCTGGTGCCATGCCCATGGGACACTTGTGGCCACACCCTAGACTCTGTTGCCCCTAGACACGTGCACTTACTCCTGGACTCTCACTTCAGCCAAGCCAGTATGAATAATCTATATCCTAATACCTTTGTTTCATTTCCATGCCTACATCACAGTCTCTACAGAGCTTGTGGGGAAACACCTGCTCTAAAGAGACTTGCCTCTTATCTGTTTACACCTGTAGGATAGCCAAGGAAGCATGTACACTCAGTCTCAATCTCAATCTCTCTCTCTCTCTCCCTCTCATCCTCTCCCTCTCCCTCTCTCTCTCACACGCACATACACACGCACACGCACATGTCCACTAAATGCTGTCCCCTGCCTGGCTTATAGAGATGTTTTGAATATTTGTGATAATAGGCATTAAAGACACTGAAACAAAGTGTTATGTAAGTGTAAAGTATTATTAACATCAATGATTAACTTTAGTCAGTAAAAAGTATAAATCATCTCATTTATGCTCTTTGTAGAACAGTTGTCATTTTCTCTGAAATGATCTAAATTAGCTACATTTTGCAGTGAGGCTGAATGTCATTGCAATATAATACACAAAACCTCTCCTTAAAAGGGGACATTTACATATTTAAATTTAAATAAAATATGAATAGATCTATCATATCAATGTCCTGAAAGATAAGAGCATCATTATTACATAACATGTCTTCTAGTATTTACAGACATTATGCTAAGTATTTTGAATAATATATTTTAAAAATAATTTCAATTTTTAATATAGTATCTGGAAATAACCCTAATGATAAAAAGTATTATATTCATTGATTTGTGAGATTTACATAAATTCTTCTAACACCGTGCTTCTGATGTCAAGTTATGAGAACTGAGATTCATGTTGTATTTGAAATAAGTTAGGTCAGCTGTTTTAACAAAACAAATCCCAATGGCTTAAAATATTAAAGGAAAACTTCTTGCTTACATGGCAGTCCAACATGGACCAACAGAAGTATCTTCTCTTCACAGACATTGGGAGACACAGGTTTCTTTTATCTAGTGACCCTGCTTTTCCCTAAGACTTCAGAGTCCTCTACTGAGCACTCTGCATCCAGCCAGAAGCCGGAATAGAATATAAAGGAATCTCAGGGAGTGGTTTTACATATCTATACTTATTTCTTTCTTCCTGAAAGTAAACATGAAGTTTCTGGATCAAAAATCAGACTTATTATTGCTTATAGCAATAACTGAACTAATCCATTTCCCTTTTTGGAATTTATATAATGAGGAAAAACAGACTCTACAGATAAAAAGGAGGGATTTTGTACTACAGGAGAGGAGCTCCTAATTATGAAAATGGTAGCTTAAATAGGAGCCAGATATCTACCTCTCTTCTTCTCTAAGACAATGAGAGAAACTTCTTTCCGATGTAAACAAACACCTTCTTTATGCAGGAAATATTTATTTATATTGTAAAAATAAGGTTTCTTTATCTTGAAAGGAGATTTCTTTAAAGATAAGCTTTCTTTATCTTGGCTTGGGAGTGTCATACATTACTCTAAATCCACGTTCTACCAGTCAGAACTCAGTCACATGGCCATACCTAACTGCAAGACAGCTTGGAAAATGTAGCCTTCACATGTTCCTCCCTGTAAAAATATGTCTGATTTGGAAAATTCATATGGGAACTTCCCTGTGTTTGAGGGGAGCTTGAAGAAGGCAACACAGTGCACCACAATTCAGAAATACCAGTAAACTCCAAACTGGTGTGCATTTGCTAGGTGCCATGTTTACTAGATAAGGATATTTGACAGATAAGGGTGCTAACAGTGTATCTTCCTGGAAAACAAAGGTAAGGGAAATATTCCAAGTCAGATGAACTCTGGGTCCCCACTCTTTATGCCTCCCCAATTCTGAATATTTCCATTTAGACATCCTTTAACACCTGGAGACAGCACATATTAAGGTTCTAATTCCAGAGGGGATGTTCATACAGTCAGAATCCCATATTTTTCTTTCAAATGTTTCTTCCATAGAAGAGTGAAAAAGATGATTCCGATGGAATAAATGTCTTTAGTCATCAAAGGTACAGGGGCCTGGCTTACACAACCCTAATGTGGGTCTATTGGTACTAAGAGTGAAAGTGACATCAGCAGAGGGCAAGTGCACCATGATGGGTTCCAGCAGAGCCTCCACGGGAGTTGTGCAGTGTGTGCCATACCCAAAGTGCCCAGATGAGGGGGCACATGGGAGCCCAAATCCAAGCCTGCAAGTAGCTCACCAAGCCTTGCCCTGGCACCTGCATACATCTACCTAGAGAAAGGGGAACGTTTTGATTTACCAAAAAGTTGGTCCATTTGTCAAGCTGTACACTCATGATGGAGTACATCTGCCCCAAAAGGTGCCTTTTATTTTGACCACCCTAAAAAGATGCCTTTCCTAATACTCACAAAAACATCATATAGGCTAGTGGGTGGTCCAGAACTCTGAGCAGTCAATAAAAACAGCATGGGAGGGAGCAACAGCAGCAGCAGCTGCAAGAATATAGCACAGGGAGTATGTGGCTGGAGAAGTACACTGTAAAGAAGAAAGGAGAGAGTGCAGCAAAACAAGAGTATGGGAACAAACAATTAATGAATACAGGCTGAGCTGTTGTAACCAAGAGATTCCATACATTCTTCAGCTTTTAGATCAAGGACTTCCTTTGTTTCTTATATACCAGTCCTAAGTAGGGGTTCTAGGTCAGATGCACCTCTGATACAATTTGCCATTGAGGAGCTTTCGGTAGCCAAACCATTAGATGTTAAGGTCACCACGGTCAATTCCAACACAATCAGGATTCCTCCTTCCTCTTTCCTAAGGGGGAAAAATATGGAAGAACACATACAGGAGGATTTTATGAGCCAGGCCTGGAAGAATCATACACTTCCATCGGCTCAAACCCAGTTTATGGCCACACCTAACTTAAAGAGAAACTGGGAAAAGTAGTCTATCTGAGGACCAAGAAAGGACAGACTTTGATTAACAGCTCACAGTCTCTGTCACATGGACTTACAGGGATTCTTAGCGATCAAATGTAGGAAGATATAAATACAGAGGAGCTCTCTCCTCTATTTATTTGAAAAGAGTGAGAAGAAGGAAAGACAGTTGATCTGCCACAAAACTATATCCTGACCCCTAAGTGTGAGGCAAGGCTGGTTGATAAAACTAAATTCATTCATAAAACATTTGCTCTTTGGTGTGATTGGCTGATCAAAACCACCTTTACTTTTTTTTTGGAGATGGAGTCTCATTCTGTCACCCAGGCTGGAGTGCAGTGGCGTGCTATCAGCTCAGTGCAACCTCTGCCTCTGAGCTTCAAGCAATTCTCCTGCCTGACCCTCCCGGGTAGCTGGGACTACAGGTGCGTGCCACGACGCCTGGCTAATTTTTTGTATTTTTGGTAGAGACAGGGTTTCACTGTGTTAACCAGGCTGGTCTTAATCTCCTGACCTCGTGATCCACCCATCTCGGCTCCCAAAGTGCTGGGATTACAGGCATGAGCCACTACACCTGGCTTACTTGTTTTTAAACACTACTTAGGAACTGTATCAGGCAGAATAATGACCCCCAAAGATGTTACCATCTAATTCTCAGAATCTATGAATATGTTGCATTACATGGCAAAGGGGAATTTAAGTTG
Organism: Trachypithecus francoisi; assembly: GCF_009764315.1. Classification (NCBI taxonomy): domain Eukaryota; kingdom Metazoa; phylum Chordata; class Mammalia; order Primates; family Cercopithecidae; genus Trachypithecus; species Trachypithecus francoisi. The sequence continues at coordinate 77,723,363 of NW_022681469.1, read as the reverse complement.
CAGATGGAATTAGTGCTGCTAGCCAGTTGATCTTAAAATAAAAATGTTATCCTGGATTATCCAGGAGGGGTAATCACAAGGTTTCATTAAAGTAAAAGACAGATGGAAGGAGATCAGAGTGATGCCCTGTGAAAAGGACTATAACCCACCATTGCTGGCTTTGAAAATGGAAGAAGGGGCCACAAACCAAGGAATCTAGATGCTGGAAGAGGCAAGAGAGTGTATTCACCTCTAGAGCCACCAGAAAAATGCAGTTCTGCCGACACCTTGACTGGAGATCCATGTGAGATGTATGACCTACAGCATTGGTAGATAATAAGTTCATGTTGTTATAAGCTGCTAATTTTGTGGCAGTTTCTTGGAGCAGAAATCAGAATGGGTCCTTGCTCACATTAAGGGCCGGGCGCGGTGCCTCACGCCTGTAATCCCAGCACTTTGGGAGGCCGAGGTGGGCAGACCATGAGGTCAGGAGATCGAGACCAGCCTGGCCAACATGGTGAAACCCCGTCTCTACTAAAAATACAAAATTAGCCAGGTGTGGTGGCGCATGCCTGTAGTCCCACCTACTTGGGAGCCTGAGGCAGGAGAATTGCTTGAACCGGGGAGGTGGAGTTTGCCGTGAGCCGAGATCGGGCTGCTGCACTCCAGCCTGGGTGACAGGGCAAGATTCTGTCTCAAAAAATAAAAATAATAAAATAAAATACATTAAAATAGGAAGAAGCCTACAAAAATGCTGGTCACTAGAAGAGCTGCCCAGAGATGACTGGTTCCATCCGATTTACTCAAACAGTAGCACAAGAAGGGCTACCGCTGTCTAAAATGTTTCCTAAACTTGCTGAGAAGTCACTACCTGAGAGGTGATTCTTATTGCTTTTCAAACAGAGAGTCTCTATAGGAGTTAGAAAAACAAGGTCCTCCAGGGTCTAACAGAATTATGATATTAGATAACATCAGAACACACCTTGAATTACCCTGAATCCTTTTGACTTCCTTATTTCAAAAATTAGGAGTTTAGAAAAGCCATCAAGGTATGGAATTGTAATCTGTGCATCAACTCTCTCTTCCATATAACATGAACTCCAGCTGAATAAATGCATCTGTGCCTCCAACTCCAAAACTTTCCATTCTCCTGCCCCCTAAAGAATCTCTAATCAGGTGTACCTCTTGCTGTTATTTGTTTTGTTTTGTTTTGTTTTGTTTTTGTTTGTTTGTTTTTTTGAGATGGAGTCTTACTCTGTCACCCAGGCTGGAATGCAGTGGCACAATCTCGGCTCACTGCAAGCTCCACCTCCCTGGTTCATGCCATTCTTCTGCCTCAGCCTCCTGAGTAGTTGGGACTACAGGCACGCACCACTATACCTGGCTAATTTTTTTGTATTTTTAGTAGAGACGGGGTTTCACTGTGTTAGCCAGGATGCTCGATCTCCTGACCTTGTGATCCACCTGCCTCAGTTAAGTGCAGGGATTACAGGCTTGAGCCACCTCACCCAGCTGCCTCTTGCTGTTTTACAGCCTCATTTCTTCTTTTCACTTTGGGCAGTCTTCCGCTTTACTTCAGAGTGTTCCATTGTTTCTACCTGGGAGAAAGAAGTTAGCAGGTTTCACAGATCTAGTGTTTCAGGATAGTAGTGTCTGCATGTTGCCCCGAGTATTAACCTATAGCTTTTATTCAGTGCTGAACTTCTGGAAGAAAGGTACTAGTTAATAAAGACAGAACATATAACTATATTCCAGTTTAGTAGCACAAATAATAATAAACTAGAAATATATCAATAGAGTGAACAGCTAGAGAACTTCATTTGAAATTCTGTTATGCTCTTTTTGGAAAATTAATAAGAGCCAGAGAACTGAGTAACTAAAGTCTTCTGTGTTGCCACTCATCTCTCAAACTGACAGAACATCCTATTTTTTGATAAAGAACTTTGATGTGGCTAGAGTTTGACTTGATTCCATCAAGAAATAATAAATTGTGCAGTGAAGAGAAAAATTATTACAGGCAAGGTTGAGCCTAGTTTTTGTGCAACAACTTTCACATCTAAGGAGAGCACAACTGGAAGATAATTTGATTTTCTTTCATGATTATAAAGTATTTCATTCCCAGAAAACTTTGTCTTGAGGCAGTACTACCAAGTTCATGAAAGGTTCCAGCTCAGTTGATTTCTTTGTGGCATAAAATAAGGTGAGAGAGCTGACTTTTGCAATGTGGTCCTTTTTTTTTTTTTTTTTTTTTTTTGAGATGCAGTTTCGCTGTGTTGCCCAGGCTGGAGTGTAGTGGTACAATCTCGATTCACTGCAAGCTCCGCCTCCTGGGTTCACACCATTCTCCTGCCTCAGCCTCCTGAGTAGCTGGGACTATAGGCACCTGCCACCACGGCTGGCTAATTTTTTGTATTTTTAGTAGAGATGGGGTTTCACCATGTTAGCCAGGATGGTCTTGATCTCCTGACCTCATGATCCGTCCGCCTCAGCCTCCCAAAGTGCTGGGATTACAGGCGTGAGCCACTGTGCCACGCAGCAATGTGGTCCATTTTGAATTGAGAGCTGGCCTGTCCAACGCTTAAGGGTATGTAATTAATTTTAAAGTAAAGTGCTAAGGGCATGTATGTGAGAGCAAAGTTCACATAAGGAAATGATGACATTGAAACCAATTCTGAAATTAGTTAACTTTTCCATTTTTATGGCATATTTTCTACAAAAATGTTAAGGTTCTTTGAGCATCAGTAAAAGGCAAGAGTCCTCTTTGCTAGCTTTGTAAAAAGTATGGCCAATGCAGTAAAGGAAGAATAAAGGTGCAGGTCCATTTGCATTACTACCATGTTTGCAACATAGAATAGAAAATTAGAGGCTGGTTTCGGTATGTGCTTTGGACCTACCTCATTGCTTTATAAGCCTCATACGTATACATGTAGCTCTTCATTTCTCCAGGCCACAGCTGCCCGAAAGGTAGAAAAAATAAATCACATCACACTGTGGTCATGTCAGGTCATCTCATGTCTTGTAATCCTTATTTGTGAAATCACTAAAACCTCAGTCACACAAATATTTTCCTTCCAGTTCAAAGATTGCAATTTCTCTTCCAAACCATGTCAGGCCATAACAGTCTTCCTTTGGAATAAGTGGCAGGCCGTGTGGGTTAGCTAACATAACAGCTCTGTTTCCAACCCTTCTTGGCTGCCCCTGCTATAGATGTGGATCCAAAACACTAGAATTTCTGGACTACCTTTGAGCTGGCCTGACTGTGCAACACAGTTCTGACCAATGATGTGTAAGGGAAGTCTTCTGGGACTGACTGATCCCCACTGTCCTTCCTGCCTGGGACACGGGGTGCCTGGAGGTGTAATAGCCATCTTGTGCCCATGCTGGGTGCAGCAGACAGACTCTAAGATGAATCCATGCTTCCCTGGTCTTCATGCCCTCATGTATTCTCCCCTTGAGTATGAGCAGGATCTGTGACTTACTTCTAACCAATAGAATAGTAAACATGGTAAGACAGTACTCTTGTAATTAAGATTGTAACATCTGTTTCACTGAGGGACTCTCTCTTCCTAGCTTTGAGGAAGTAAGCGGCCCTGTTGAGGAGGTACATGTGGGCAACTTAGGGCAGTGTCTGTCCAAGAACCAACTGAAAACTGTGAGTTGTGTCCAGCCAAGAGCCAGCAAAAAAACAGAGGCCTTCAGTCCAACGCTCCACAAGGAATGGCACACCTGCAATAACCATGACAGCTTGGAAGCAGCTCTTTCCCATTAAGCTTTGGATGAAGACCCAGCCTGGCCAACATCTTGACTGCAGTCCTGCAGAGGACCCCGGTAAACTACATTCGGAGCCTTCTGACCCACAGAAACTGAGATCACAAATCTGAGTTGTTTTGAGCTGTTAAATGTGTTGTTGGTGATCAGAAACTGACATCCCAAAATAGGGTGCTTTGATGTGCTGAATCGAAGAAGAAGCCTCAAGGTCTCTCTGAACTTCCTCTCTTCCCATCTTTCAATTCTCTCTCTCTCAAACCATGGCGTGCAGTTTCCCTGTCTGCCTAGTCTGGACCCATCAAAGAAGAAAACAATTACCTCTGGACCCTTCCCCAAGTTTTCATACACTGAACTAATATGCAGAGGGAGAAGGACTGAAGTCTGTCAGTACTTGAAGAGAATTTTGAAGAGAATTTTGTCACAAACCATATTCTGCTCTGTGTGCCCAACAGACTTTGTACTAGGCCACTGTATGTTCTTCAAGCCCATTGAATTCCCCAAAAATTGTTTACTAGCCCCCCTAAAATCATCCACATTTTCCAATCTCCTTTTCCCCTAAGAAGAAGTAAGGTATATAACCATCTGTACCCCATTGTGTGGTGGGGTCATTACTCTATGATCCCCCCCATACACGCTAATAAATTTGTATGCCATTTCTCCTATTCATCTGCCTTTTGTCACTTGCTTTTTAAGCAAATCTCCAGGGGACAAAGGAAAGTTTTCCCTTGGCCCCTACAGTGTGGTGATGCTGTTAGACAGCAATAGATACTTTATTCACTAGAGATGAAGGAGCAGATAGAAGGCCCTGGCTTCTTTAACGCACTTACACTGGATTGTAGCTTCAGCTCTGAGTGGCCCATTTCTGGATTCTTACTAAGATAAACAAACCCTTGATGTGCACAAGCTCTTTAGTTTGTCAAGTTTTCTGTTACTTTGAGTTGAAAGTAATCCTTACTGGTATAAGGTGGCTTGTATCTCAAATTGTGCCCCCAATTCTGAGCACAGTCTCTCTCTTATTATAACTCTCTGATTTGAAAGGCTGTAGCTGCTATTTCTATAGCTGTCTCAAGACACATCCCCCCAAATAGTATAGTTCCAACTCTTCTTTTGCTTTAATAATTCTTCAGATGAGTTAGGGGAAGGGCTTTCCTTCATCCAATGATGAAGAGAGAGAAAGAAGAAGAGAATAAGGAAGAAAAAGAATGGAAAGAGAGAAAAAGAAAAATGAAAAGACACAGGGAAAGATAAAATTTTTTAGCATCCAAACTACTGGTCTAGACCATTTGTAAATATGGTTATAACATATCACATGTTACAATTTTAATCAGACTGATGTTTTTAGTTATGACATTTTTCCTTTCTATCCCAACTCCAAAACTTGACACAAAGCCCTCATAGAATATTCTTTTCTACCCACCTATGGCATATTGCAAGTCCTTATCACTGCTAACATGATGAGTCTTTTCTAACCTTTGAGATCAGAGCTCTACTTTTTCTCAGTGTCTTGAATAGTTAGTTCTGAAAATTTCCCACCAGGTCCAGTCACCTGAGTCTTTTCCAAGTCTCATGGAAACTGCAGGCTATTAGGTCTCACGTTACGCTTGGAACACTGACTACTTAAGTAAGCCATTGGTGTGAATTATCTTATGCAATACTGAGTCAAGTAAGTATAGTAAGTGTTATGTCCATTATAGACATAAGGGAACTGAAGTGCAGAATCATAAAATTTTAGCTTTAGAAGCGACTTTTAAGAGACTGTGATATTCTTACTATACAATAGAGAAGTGTTATGGAATACAATGAATTATGAATAAGACTTGGCTTCTTGTAAGAACTCTAGCATTTATAACCCTGTAACCTTGATAAACCCTTTACCCTTACTGAGGGTTTCTATCTGAAGGGTGTAACTTCTTGCCTACTCCATAGTGTAGTGGTGTGGACTAAAAGGATTAATCAATATGAACAGATTTTGAAAGCCCCATAACTCTACATTAACTAAAGAGAAAGACCCACACATTCTTGAAGACTCATTATATCTCAAAGCTGTACACTATGCCATGATTAATGAGACTGCATAAAAACACAAAATGCTTTTAAATGGGAGTTATACCAGTAATATTTTAAAATGCAAATTTCACAAGCACAAATAGTTTGAAGAACATTTTTAGTTTTTATGTTTTGGGGTTTCTTATTGCCTTGATATTATAGATTTGTTTGGTTCCAAAGATATCTGATCTGTATATTATAGTTTTTACTCTGTAATGATTAGCTCTATTTTATAAAGAAATAGACTAATCAGTATTGGTTCAAAGAACCAGTTGTTTGAAGCTGACTTCAAACAACAGTCAAGTAATTTTTGAGAACACTGGACATAAATTTTATATACAAGCCCTTTCATTAAAATATCTGTCATTAATATATGACATTTTAGTAGTGGGAAAATTGCTCACATATCAAATATTTTAAAATAAAAAGACAATAGTTAAAACTAGACAGTTTGAGACTATAATTTATGAATAATAGTCAAAAATCAAGAATTTTAAATGTTTGTCCTCCTCTTAGGCTTTAAGCAAGGAATGTCTCATGGTAACTGATGTCTGCAGATATTCACCATGGTTTCTGACTGTAGTGATTTACCTCTCGGTGAACTCCCAACAACATAGGCAAACATGAGGAAAGGTAGTCTAAAAACCCTTCAGGATTATCAATGCCTCCATAATTAAAAAGGTTTCAAATTATTGTAAGATTTTACTTTATATCAGTAGCCATGGGATATACTAAAAAGTGAGCTTAGTTATTCTTGTAAGCAATAGATAAATATAGGGATTGTTAGGGTCCTTTCCCCGCAGGAGCTCATCCTCAAATAAGGAAAACAAATACGAAGTTTCCTCAATTCTACTGAACTCTGAAACCAGCTTACTCTTTCTATTTGAGTGATTGCTAAAGTCCTAATTTAAAATTCACCTTTTTGTCATTGCTTTAAAGTTAAAACTTCTGTGGGCAAGGGTTGGGGGTAAGGAATACAAAAGTTTAAAAAAATGTAATTTATGTTTCCTAACTTCCCAATTTTTCTAGAAAATCCATAAATCAATATTCCTATTCCTCCACAGTGTTGACCAATTCAGTACCATATGTCATAATCTTCAGAAGGGAACAATGCGTGAAATCTAGCAAAATAACTGCCCCTGTTTCTGCAGTGCTGTGCTGTGAAAACTTAAACATCAGAGGCACAATGGGCTTGTCCTGGAGATTGCGTTCCCCCGCAGGTGACTGGGTACTATTAGGATGAAGAACTAGACAAGGGCACTGCTGCATCCTTTGGCTCTTCCTACCTATTTAACCAATTTGCATCCACTAAGAGATGCTGTTTGATGGAACTTTGGATCAAAAGTGTTGAAAATTTGAAAAATAGAGACATCAGATAGGTAATTAAATGAGATAAAGCATGTAAGGTAATTAACACAGTTCCTTGCACATTAACCACTCAGTAAATTTAACTATTTGGGATTTTTTTTTTTTTTTAATGACCAGCATAGTGTTTTCCTTTAACTATTCTTGCTGCTTTATCTCCAGTTAAAAGTTGTTTGGCATGTAGGCCATGAAGCATTTATCATTTCTAAAATCCACAATTTGTAGACATTTCACCTGCTCCTCGTTCAATCTAGATCTTAGCACAAGTTTCCACCATGTTTTGACATATGGTCATTTGCCCTGCCACTAAAAATGAGATCAACAACTGAATGGCTACATTCAAAGAAATGTTTACTGTTAAAAAAAAATCTGAATAATATTCCTGAGTAGCAATTTTCTCTGGCATCTAATTCTTGGGACTGTGACATGTACTTTGAGATGGTAGAAGAGGATTTCTATTACTTTCATAAGCTACTGGGCATTTATGAAGAAAATAGTGCAAAGAAAATGAAATTTTGCCTATAAAACTAATACATCCCCTAGTAATTTTACATGCAGAAGAACTATCATTTACATGTACTTGTGAATTATTGTATTGTAGAACTGTTTGAAGATACCAATAATGTTGAAAATGAAAAACAGATGTTTATTAGAGCTGATCTGAAACCAAAGGTCACATCATTATTAGAAATCTAAAAAGTGAACTCCGTACTTCTTGGTTCATTTTCTGTATGATTTTAAAACACAAAGAGGAAAATCTTGGTCACAGGCAGCTGATTTTTTTTTTTTTTTTAAGGAAACAATGTTTGCTTGTTTGTTCATTTGTTTTAGACTTTGGCTGGCCACAATCTTGATAAATGGTTGCTGCTGGTTTTCATTTTTTCTTGATGACCTTATTTCTTAAGTAGTTTTAGATCTTTAGAATTACCGTTGTTTTTCTAAAACTGATTCATACTTTCCCCTTCATCCTCTCTCCATTTTAGTTGTAATTCAGATGTCAATACTCTCTCTTTGAAAGAGATGATTGATAAGTATGTTCCTGTTGGATTCTTTGCAGGAACATAATAAGAACTTACAATAAAATGAAAAATGAGTTACAACTGTTGAAAGTGTAATTTTAAAAACCTTTTTGGCTTTGTACAAAGAAGGTTATTTTTATTCATGACAGAAAAAAAAAAGGCACTGCTAGAAAAAGCACTGTCCTTGCTTTAGGGCAGAAAATAGCCCCAGAGAAGAGGCAAGTCCACTCCACATTAAGCTTCAGGCCCTGGCTTCCTTATTCTTACCTTTCCCTTGTACCAGGTGGGTCAAATCCTGGAAGCCTCTATTTTATATTGTTGTTAAAGCTGCTATTCTAAATATTGTTTAAAATATAAGAAAATAAGATATAAGATAAGGAATAAGCGCTTTCAGAAGCAAGGTGGATTATAAAAACTGCAAAACAAATGATGCATCCATAAAATGAAAAACATAAAGTTGGGTACTTACTCAAGGTGGGATAAATAACTAGGGCTAAGATAAATAGCTGTGGATCAATTCCCTTCAACAGCTCAGAGTCTGCAACAGGTGTTGGCATATTTTTTCTGTAAAGGTCCACATAGAAAATATTTTTGAAACTTGTGGGTCATGTGATCTCCGTTGTGTTCGAATATTTCTGCTTTTGTACTTTGTAACACAAAAACTGCCATAGACAATGAATATGGCTGTATTCCAATAACCTTTCACTTATAGACACTGAAATTTGAATTTCATATCATTTTCACATATCATGAAATATATTATTTGTTGGCATTTTCAACCATTTAAAAATTTAAAAACCTTTCTTAGGTCAGTGGTTGTGCAACAACAGGTAACAGGTCACAGTTTACCAGCCCCTAGTCTAGGGAGTTAGAAAGGGATCTTTATTTCATAATAAAATGTCAGAGCTAAAATTACCACTAGAAAGGTAATACTTTGTTAAACGTGGAAAATAATGTTTTTCTTCTTATGCTATTTCAAAATGTGTTGCAAAAGCTTTTGGTTCTGTCATTTGCAGACATTTTACATGATACAATGTCTTTCTCCGACACATAACGAGGTCAATTACAGGGGAGTCAGAGAAGATGGTAGATGATTTCAGCTGAGGAAGGGCTAGACGGGCATTGCCTTCAGTTAGCACTAGAGAGGAACAGCTTCTCAGTATTTCAGATGAGAATAGTTGGCATTGGAGAATATTGAGGTCAAACTATTGGCAGGATTTTTTAATTCCAACTCTAAGATTCCAGAGCTAAGGACAAGTCCTTAAAGGGTCTGACTCCAAGATACATATTTCAAGTGTGTTAGACAATGATATTCTAGTGAAGTCTGGTAGGTAATTAGGGCTAAATTAAACAGTGAGAGATAGTCAAGAATTTGGGAAAAAGGAAACCATTTTTTACCCTAGACTTTGTTGAAAGCTTGCAATTAATGTAAATTCTTAAAGTTCAGTTCTGAAACTAGTTATTAAATATAGGTGTATCAGTGAAGTACTCGACTTAAAGAAGGAAAAGCTATTTCATCCTCTCGTCTTCTGTCCTTTCCTCTTCCATACTCCCTCCCATTTCTCCTCCTCTTCTTCCCTCTCTTTCTGTCCTTCCCTGCTTTTCCTTTCCTCCTTCTCTCTCCTTTTTTCCTCTCTTTCTTCTTCCTTTCCTCCATTCCCCCAAAATGTAAACCACTGAAATCTGGTAGTTTATAAAATGGTTCCTAAACTCAGACAATCAACAGAATCACTTAGAGGCATCTTTTAAAAAGATAAATTTCTTGGTCCCAAACCAACTGAATCAGAATCTGGAGGAGTGGCATGAGATCATCTGTTGATCTGGATTTTTTTTTTTTTTTTTAACAAGCTCTTCAGGAGATTCTGATGGACACCCAGGTTTAGGAAGCACAGCACTACAGCAGTGGTTCTCAAACTTGAGTGGACATCAGAATGATCTGAACAGCTTATCAAAGCATAGAGGGCTGAGCCCCACTCCAAGAGATTCTAATATATGGATTTGGCATGGGGCCTAAGAATATGCATTTCTAAACAAAATCCCCAGAGGCTACTGGTTCTGCTTGTCTAAAGACCACACACTTGCTGAAAACAACTGCTTTAGGCCATATAATTAAGGCTCCTAGTCTCTCTAGTTGGCCTCATGTCCTTAGTTCACTCAAGCTTTGAACTACTTATTAAAAGGGACATCTGCAAACCTAAACATATAAGGCATTATACAGCATCAAGTCCATCAAATAGTCCGTAAACTCTACAAGCTGGACTATTGTTGTTAAAACAGTTAATTAACAAAAGATACATTTAGCAAAGCACCATGACACCATGTAAATGACTCTCATGGCATCTGATCCAGAGCTCTCTGCACTGGCATGTGTTCACCAGCATTTGCTGCTGTTGGCAGTATTTGGATTCCATCCCTCTTGAAGAGGGTGTTGAGGTTCTTCTGAATCAAAGGGTGGTGACAAATTACACTCAATTTTATTTCTGCCCGAATACAAGACCACAATGACACAAATGTTTTCAGAAAAACAATGTCTCAACACGGGTTATTATTATTATTATTATTATTATTAAGACGGAGTCACGCTCTGTCGCCCAGGTTGGAGTGCAGTGGCGCGATCTCGGCTCACTGCAAGCTCCGCCTCCCGGGTTCACGCCATTCTCCTGCCTCAGCCTCCCAAGTAGCTGGGACTACAGGCACCCACCACCACGCCCGGCTAATTTTTTTTTTTTTTTTTTTTTTTTATATTTTTAGTAGAGACCGGGTTTCACCGTGTTAGCCAGGGTGATCTCAATCTTCTGACCTCGTGATCCGCCCGTTTCGGCTTCCCAAAGTGCTGGGATTACAGGCGTGAGCCACCACGCCCGGCCACGGGTCACTTTTTTAAATAACTTTTAATGATTCTTTGGGATCACTAAGATCTCTCACCCCAGTCTCCCCCTGCTTGAATTAATGTTGAAAATAGTCTCCAGAATTTGAAATGTAATGGCTTCTTGTTTGAACCAGCTATTGTTTCTGTGTCAAACATGGGAGATTTATTGCCAGCAGCAGCTGGAGGAGTTTCCCATAACAACTCCACTGGGAAAACGGTAAGGCAACTAAGGCTTAGAGAGATTAACTCTCCAAGGATACATAACCAGGAATTTCTGGATCAGGATTCACATATTCAGTTCTATTAGGCTGTGTCATGCCTCTTTGACACATAAACTCAAAGTTCTTCAACAACCACAGAATCTGTTGAAAATAATAACAAGCCAAAATAGAATTGCAAAGTGACACAGATGCTTCTTGATTTCTTCTTAGAACTAGCCTTTTGTTTGAATTAGATTGATTTTTTAGGATCTACACACATACATCAACGTATTTATTTTTATGAATATTTTATAAATAGATTCTGATTTTCATTTGTTTGGATGTATAAAACTTCATTGCACAGGCAATCAAGAAAATCACCAAGCTCTGTAGAAATGTCTTCATAGAACAAGCTAATTTTTTTCCCTACTGAGCTATATTTACCGTGGAGAGACATTTCTGCGTATGTCATGACCCTCTGCCAAAATGTCAACCTATTCTCTTCATCCAAAAGTTCATAAAAATAGAGAAAGCTCCAAAAAAACAAGAGATAGGAACAGCTGGGGGTAGGACAGAGGGAGTCAGAGGGCATGCACTCTGGAGGACTATCCAGGTGCATAGGAAGTAGGCGTAATGCACTCCAAGAGTGTCCCAGAGGAAGAGCCACAGTCAGATTCCTCACACACCCCAGCTAATCCATGAAAAGCAGCAGCAGTGCAAGGATGTTTTCATCTCATGCCTTCTGTGTATGGCTATCTGAGTAACTGGCAATATTAAAATAGCTTATTTCACATTGACAGCTTCCAGAATTTGTGAGCAAGCTCCATTTGCTAGAAACACGACTCTGGGTACCAAGAGGTTTGTCTGGCTTAGAATAAGAATTCAATACTTGCCTATAAATATTTATCTTTGAAGAGATTTTTTACTGTTTAATGTTTCCATAAGCTCTTGCTTTGAAAAAAACGTTTTACTCAGTGCTTATTATGTTCTTGCGACATTGTACTTGTGAGGGAAAAATCTTGATGTCTGGATCCCACCTTTAGGGTTCTAGTTTAATTGATAGAAAGTGGGCCCAGTTGCAAGTATTTTTAGAGTCCCCAGGCAATTCATGGAGCCATTGCTCAAGCTTCAAAATGTACTGATGCCTGTGTCCCACCCCCAGTGGTTATAATTTATTAGTCTAGGGTGTGATCTAGATATTGGGATTCTTAAAGATTCCCCATCCCCACCCTCCCCAATCTTGGAATAGACTTGGGTCTCTGCAGCTCTCAAACTTCAGTATGTGTCAAAATCACCTGAAGAGCTTGTTAAATGACAGCTTCCTAAATACCACTCTCAGTGATCTTGATTCACTACATCGAAGTGGGCTCAAGTTTACATTTTTTATAAACCAACAGGTTATGGTAATGCTGCTGGTACAGAGATCACAAGAAAATAGAATTTTCTCCCCAGGAGCATTTGCCAGAGTCTGAACACATTTTTGGTTGTCCCAACTCAGAGGATTGGTGGGTACTACTGGCATCTAGTGGGTAGAGGTTAGACGTGTTACTAAACACCCTACAATGCACAGGACAGTCCCGCCACTCGGCAGCAATTATCTGATCCAAAATGTTGACAGTGTTAAGGTTGAAAACGCTGTTTTCGTCTAGACTCTACAAAGATGCTTAGGTCATTATAAACCAAGGACTTTGAATAAAATTCAAAGCAAAAATCTAGAACTCTTCAATTAGTATCACCTTTAAAACTAAGATATAGAACCAACTGCATGGCTTAATTATACATATAGATTGGTAAAACATAGTGGTTTCTGTTGCTAAACAGAAGACTGACAGTCTTTTGTAGATATAGAAAACATGTGGCACAATTTTTGCTATAGCATGAATCGTTATTATAGCTTTTAGTTAGCTTTCAGGAGATTACAAATTCTTTGTAATTTTACCTTGAAACCCTTTGAATAAAAATCTGAACTTATTAAGAAACCCATTACAGCATAATTTTTGTTCAAAAGTAGTCAATGGGCCAGGCACGGTGGCTCACTCCTGTAATCCCAGCACTTTGGGAGGCCGAGGGGGGCGGATCACAAGGTCAGGAGTTCGAGACCAGCCTAGCCAACATGTTGAAACCCCGTCTCTACAAAAAAACTCAAAGAATTAGCCGGGCATGGTGGTGCGTGCCTGTAATCCCAACTACTCAGGAGGCTGAGGCAGGAGAATCACTTGAACCTGGGAGTTGGAGGTTGCGGTGAGCAGAGATTGTGCCATTGCACTCCAGTCTGAGCGAGAGAGCAAGACTCTGTCTCAAAGAAAAAAAAAAAGAAAAAGAAAAGGTAGTCAACATAGGATCTCATGAAAAAGCTAGTGTTCACAGTGCATTTTAAATGAAATCTGCATTCCTTTTAAACATGTCTATTTCATAAAGTAAGATCCCTAAGTATTTACCCAACAGTTTTAAGTTGTATACTTAAGAGATCTGCTAGTCAATAAGAATATGGGAATTTGAAGAAAACAAAGACTTGTCTTCAGTAGGTTTAAAGCTAAGGTATGTGTGTATGTCTCTGTAATTTTAGGCAGTAGGTATAATTATGTGCTTTGAGGATGTAAAATATGTTCTGGAAATGTAGATACTTTTGAGAGCATCACTGGTGGACAGCCTGCTTCATGGGAAAGGTGAAATCAGACTGAATCCAAAGCAGCATGAAAAATTTCTAGAAATGAGATGACAAGTTTTGAGGTAATAGGTTGAGATGGAAACCTAGGTGTTCCCAACAGGGAGAACATGATCCTGAGGTGAGCATCTGCCTTTCCCAGGGGCTTATGCACTGGGCCAGGAGCCAGTCTTAGGACATGTCCCCTTCTGTGGAAGGAGGCTAGTGGGAGAGCGAATCTGTGCAGAATTCAGGGAACACGGGGAGATTCTGACACTCTGTTGCCGACTTTGTCATCTCAACCAAGACTCAGAGACGGATGACTGAGGGGAGGCAACAAAAGTAAGTTTGGATTTGACATGTCTATTGAGGAAATCCAAGAAACTACAAAACACAAGTTCAGTGACAGGGTTAAAATTTCAGAACAAGTTAAACTTAGGAAGAATGTTGGTAGCCTTCTCCAACTATCCACTTAATGCATATCATCTCTGACAAGTGTGCCATTTAAGGTTATGTTCCAGTAAGTGTCATAATTATACATCTATTTTAGTGACAGCAAACACCAGCAAAGGCTAATATTTCTCCATGGATTTTCTTCTTTTTCATCTGTCTATTGAGCTCTTTTCCAAATTTTAGCTATCTTTTAGATACTGCATTTGTGAAGAAATATTAGTTCTTATAACCTCTTGTTCTATCGGAAATAAAATACAAAGATACAATTAGATGAAATCTGTTGGCATGATTGTCTGTTTGTCTAGAGTGAGTGAGCAGGGAGAGTGTTATCCTCTTGCACTTAGAAGCTTTGTGATTGTTAGCATTTAAGCAGTAGTGAGGCCTTTTCTCTTCATTATGATACAATTTTTTAAAATATCTATTGACTGCTTCAAGGTGATCATATGAATACATTCCACCAGTGTTCCAATAATGTGAGTCAGGTTAGAGGAAAATTCTTTGTTGCTATCAAATTATTGCTTAACAATAGAATTTGCAGCAAAAAGCTCCTGCATGATATTTATTCTTGTTTTCTCTGAGGATAAATAGCCAAATAAGTTTGCATTGTTTGAAATTGACTGGCAAGGTTCTGAAACTCATTTGAGTTATGAAATCTCAGAAGCATTTGGTTGTTTTAAAAATCAACAGAGGACTTAAGCTAGTCACCTGGAAATTAATAAATACCTCTCTGCATTTCTCCATGACTCTCAGTGAGAGTTGGTCTTTCTACCATTTCCGTAAGGTAGACAAGTCCTTCTGCCTTGCTGTTTGGATTTAAGATAATACCACAAATAAGGTTTCACTGTGCAGATGAAGGAAAAGGAAAGAGCATTTTACCCTCCTCTCTCTGCCTCCAAGTATTTGCTGAGCAAGATACTGCACTAGGTACTGCAGAGATGTAAAGGTGAATTAGATACTTCAAGAAGTTCACCACTGGGGAAAGTAGACATTCCTGTTTTAGGCTTTGACCAAATCCTGGTTGACTTCCTTCTCTAGAAGGTATTTGGGTCTTTGGAAACTAGTCAGTGAGGTTGTAGAAACTGACAGAGATGGGAGGATTTTTCTGCTGCCCTTCATTCTCACTTCAAAATAATGTTGAAACACTTTCAGGTTTCCTCATTGTTTTTAGCTCTTTGTGGGATTTTCTTTCTTTCACACGTCTGAACAGCTCTGGGCTCAGAGGCTGGGAATGGGAGTCAGAAAGAGGAACCATAACACTTCCCTCTGGTGGGGAGGCATGGCCCTGGGAATACTCCACCATATTACCTCATTTGGCTGGGTTCACTGGGGAGGTCTCTGGCTGCACACTGAAAGACAACGTAATTCTAAGACAGAGGTACCTCTCTCAGGAATTTTGTCAGCATTACATGTCCATTTCTTGCACCAATGCGAAGATTTTATTCTGGGAAAGATGCCAATTTTTTAAATGACTTTCTACATAGATGATAGTCACAATTTCTAAACCTATTGGTTTCCCACAAGAGGCAAAAAGAGCCCATAATTATTTGATGAATGTCAGAAGGTGTGTTTAGCCCCTTATTCAAGCCATAAGGGGGTCTCCTGAACCAATGGCCTGCAAAGCTCCTTTATTTAGAGTGGATCATGCTCCAACCTCTGTTTGTGTGCCAGGTTGATCTGTAGCAAACTGTCATGGTCCACAAATCAGTGGCTAAATGTTTAATGTCTAGGGTAGGCACACAACCAAAGTAATGAGAAGCATACCTCAGAAAAAAGTTAAACTTGATCTTCAGTGGCATCTTTTTCAGTGCATATATAATCCCAGTTGATGAGTTTCTCCTAAAACCTCCTGTGGATACTCACATAATGTGAGCAAGGTTTTAAAATAATCAAAATGTAAATACTGGGAACATGTAAATTCAAGACCACAGATTACAGCATTTAGATGTCCTCTGTGTGAACCTAGAGATTCATAGTAAACAAAAAAGCATAAGATACAAAGTTTTAAATAAGTGGAACAATAAACAAAACCATTTTTAGGATAGCTATTTTTTAAAACTATACATACAGAGTTAAAATAGATTACTACTTAAATACATATATTTAATATATTTTTTCATGCTACACTGATAAAATATCCCAGAAACTCGGAGTTTAAAGCCATTGAGATTTCTACTAGTAACTCAAATTGTTGCCAAGTCATTTTGAGTTAGTTGAAGTGTCAGGGAACATGTGCGTTTTAGAAATATTTTGGGTTTTCAGGAGGTGGAGCTTGCAGTGAGCCGAGATTGTGCCACTGCACTCCAGCCTGGGTGACAGAGCAAGACTCCGTCTCAAAAAATAAATAAATAAATAAAAATAAAGACATATTTTGGGTTTTGTTCATTCGTTTAGGAAACAGCACTTTTAATGTAGCAAAAATGTTCACTAGTCTTTTTTTTTTTTTTTTTTTTTGAGATGGAGTCTCGCTCTGTCACCCAGTCTGGATGCAGTGGCATGATCTCGGCTCACTGCAACCTCCACCTCCCAGGTTCAAGTGATTCTCCTGCCTCAGTCTCCCAAGTAGCTGGGATTATAGGCACGTGCCACTGTGCCTGGCTAATTTTGTTGTGTTTTTACTAGAGACAGGGTTTCACCATGTTGGCCAGGCTGGTCTCGAACTCCTGACCTTGTGATCAGCCCACCATGCCCGGTCACTACTTTCTTATAATATAATCATTGTAGGAAGTTTTTGGCCTGGACATAGTGAGCTTACAAAAACCTGTCCTATTATCCTTTAGACAACTGTGCCTTACGTCTTCTGGTTGTGCTGTATATGTCTTTGGGCCCGATTTTCCTGTGGGTATAAAGTAAACTTTCCTTCCTTTTCCTTATACATTCTATTTACAAATAAAAAATAAACTGCTTCATAATTAATTGGCAACATTGTCCAAGTAAGAGTTATGCATATGAAGGATTTAGAAGTTATTTCTCCTACTTCGTGTTACCCAAGCAAAACATATTTGTGGGTTTTGATAACTATAATCAAACTACAGCAAGGCTATTGTAGTGTATGTGTTTGTTCAAGTATATATCCCATTCTGAATTTTTAAAATCAGGGAGCTATCTTCCTGGAATGGTCACAGTACAAATATTGTTGCCTTAATTTTTTTCATTTGACCTTCACCAAAAAGCATTATGTAGGGCTAGGATATCGGGAAAGTCAGGGTTTGTTATATACTTTATCAGTTATCCAAACTTCAGTGAGTTCCCTTAAGTGTTTGCCATTGGGTAGGAAATAGTGAAGATTTATCCTAAACCTAAAAAGTAAATAATAATAATAATAATAATGATTATAAGGGAATATACATGATACATCATGAGGTAAGTCACTAGGAGCAGAAAGCTTATTAAATTTCCAGTTGAAAATGTATCTATGTTGGAAAAAAACAGACATTCTGATTTTCAGTTTTTCCCTCAGGTACAACCTTAGTCACAGCTTCATCCGCAAAGATACTGGTCATATTCATTGTATTTTGAAAAAGTACGGGTGTACATAAAGCCACTATATCTTTAAAATATATAAATAAATAACTTTTCCTGACAAGTTTTAAAATATAAGACATATGACAGAACAGTTTTCTTCAATTATATGATTTGATTTTCCACAGTGGTATCGTTGTATAGATTTCCCCGTTATTTTATGCATCAGTTCTGTTGACACTTGCCACCACTCTTTTTTTCTTTTCTTTTTTTTTTTTTTTTTTTTTGAGGCGGAGTCTCGCTTTGTCGCCCGGACTGGAGTGCAGTGGCCGGATCTCAGCTCACTGCAAGCTCCGCCTCCCGGGTTTACGCCATTCTCCTGCCTCAGCCTCCCAAGTAGCTGGGACTACAGGCGCCTGCGGCTCAAGCCTGTAATCCCAGCACTTTGGGAGGCCGAGACGGGCGGATCACGAGGTCAGGAGATCGAGACCATCCTGGCTAACACGGTGAAACCCCGTCTCTACTAAAAATACAAAAACCACTCTTTTTTTCTAAAGTTCCAGGAGTTTGCCTTTGGCGCTTTTTCCTAACTCAGTCTTCAGATACAACTTTATTACATTTTATTTTTAAATTATTATATATTATTATTAAAATATTACAAAAATTATTACATATTACATTAAGGTATCAATCCAATTAATTAAATTTAATAAATTCATTCCATACATTAAATTGCAAAAAAGCTAAAACAAAAATTGAAAATTATTTTATTGTTTATTAGATTATTGAAATTAGTTGTACACTCCAACATACCTGAAAAAAATAGACATTTAAAGGTAGTGAATGAAAAGATGGGAAATTATGCTTTAGGCAAATAGCAACCAAAGCATTGCTGGTATAGGCAAAATGCTATCAAACGAAATAGACTTTAAGATAAAAGTAGCATGAAAATAACAGGATCCCAGGTATGTGAAATTTTTAATTCACCAAGAAGAGATAATCTGACATCGTATATACCCAATGACATAGGTTAAAATACAGACAGCAAAATTCGACAAAATTACAAGGACAAAATGAATGTACCAGCATGGCAAGAGATTACATCAGACATATTTCAGTAACTGACTTAAAGTGTAGACAAGGAGAAATCACAAAGGATGAGGATTTGAGCAGCACAATTTAAAATCTTAATCTAATGTACATATATAGAATGCTGTACTCCCTGTTTGAGAGTACACGTTCTTTTCAAGCACACATGGAATGTTTTTAAAGAATACATTATGAACTGTACTTAAAGAAATGTCACCTAATTTTAAAAACCTGTATCATACATATCTTAATATTGGACTTCCTGAAAATTAAATTAGATAATAATTACCAGAAAGGTATCTTTAAAAATCTACATATTTCAAATCTACATTTGGAATTAAACATATGCCTTAGTTACCCATGGTTAAAAGAAGAAACTACATCCTTGAGGAATCGCCACACTGTTTTCCACAATGGTTGAACTAGTTACAGTCCCACCAACAGTGTAAAAGTGTTCCTATTTCTCCACATCCTCTCCAGCACCTGTTGTTTCCTGATTTTTTAATGATTGCCATTCTAACTGGTGTGAGATGGTATCTCATTGTGGTTTTGATTTGCATTTCTCTGATGGCCACTGATGATGAGCATTTTTTCATGTGTCTGTTGGCTGTATGAATGTCTTCTTTTGAGAAGTGTCTGTTCATATCCTTTGCCCACTTTTTGATGGGGTTGTTTTTTTCTTGTAAATTTGATTGAGTTCTTTATAGGTTCTGGATATTAGCCCTTTGTCAGATGAGTAGACTGCAAAAATTTTCTCCCATTCTGTAGGTTGCCTGTTCACTCTGATGATAGTTTCCTTTGCTGTGCAGAAGCTCTTTAGTTTAATTAGATCCCATTTGTCAATTTTGGCTTTTGTTGCCATTGCTTTTGGTATTTTAGACATGAAGTCCTTGCCCGTGCCTATGTCCTGAATGATATTACCTAGGTTTTCTTCTAGGGATTTTATGGTTTTAGGTCTAACATTTAAGTCTCTAATCCATCTTGAATTAATTTTCATATAAGGAGTAAGGAAAGATCCAGTTTCAGCTTTCTACTTATGGCTAGTCAATTTTCCCAGCACCATTTATGAAATAGGGAATCCTTTCCCCATTTCTTGTTTTTCTCAGGTTTGTCAAAGACCAGATGGCTGTAGATGTGTGGTATTATTTCTGAGGGCTCTGTTCTGTTCCACTGGTCTATATCTCTGTTTTGGTACCAGTACCGTGCTGTTTTGGTTACTATAGCCTTGTAGTATAGTTTGAAGTCAGGTAGCATGATGTCTCCAGCTTTGTTCTTTTGGCTTAGGATTATCTTGGCAATGTGAGGTCTTATTTGGTTCCATATGAACTTTAAAGCAGTTTTTTCCAATTCTGTGAAGAAAGTCATTGGTAGCTTAATGGGGATGGCATTGAATCTGTAAATTACCTTGGGCAGTATGGCCATTTTCACGATATTGATTCTTCCTATCCATGAGCATGGTATGTTCTTCCATTTGTTTGTGTCCTCTTTTATTTCACTGAGCATGGTTTGTAGTTCTCCTTGAAGAGGTCCTTTACATCCCTTGTAAGTTGGATTCCTAGGTATTTTATTCTCTTTGAAGCTATTGTGAATGGGAGTTCTTTCATGATTTGGCTCTCTGTTTGTCTATTACTGGTGTATAAGAATGCTTGTGATTTTTGCACACTGATTTTGTATCCTGACACTTTGCTGAAGTTGCTTATCAGCTTAAGGAGATTTTGGGCTGAGACAATGGGGTTTTCTAAATATATAATCATCTCATCTGCAAACAGGGACAATTTGACTTCTTCTTTTCCTAACTAAATACTCTTTATTTCTTTCTCTTGCCTGATTGCCCTAGCCAGAACTTCCAACAGTATGTTAAACTAGAAATACCATTTGACCCAGCCATCCCATTACTGGGGATATATCCAAAGGATTATAAGTCATGCTGCTATAAAGACACACACACACGTATGTTTATTGCGGCACTATTCACAATAGCAAAGACTTGGAATCAACCCAAATGTCCATCAGTGACAGACTGGATTAAGAAAATGTGGCACATATACACCATGGAATTCTATGCAGCCATAAAAAAGGATGAGTTTGTGTCCTTTGTAGGATGGATGCAGCTGGCAACCATCATTCTCAGCAAACTATCACAAGAACAGTAAACCAAATACTGCATGTTCTCACTCATAGGTGGGAATTGAACAATGAAATCACTTGGATACAGGAAGGGGAACATCACACATTGGGGCCTATTGTGGGGAGTGGGGAGGGGGAGGGATAGCATTAGGAGATATACCTAATGTAAATGACGAGGTAATGGGTGCAGCACACCAACATGGCACATGTGTACATATGTAACAAACCTGCACGTTGTGCACATGTACCCTAGAACTTAAAGTATAATAAAAAAAAAAAAAAGAGGAGAAGGAGGAAGAAGGAGGAGGAGGAGGAGAAGGAGAAATTCTAATACATATGATCAAACTACATTGCACAAAAATATATTACCCTATCATCACCTTACAAACACTGTACTTTTTTTCCCCTCCTTGCCAAAACAATTTGTGAACAATAATCAGGTTTTTTTGGTTAAAAAGAAAAAAAAGAAGAAACTACAATGGAAATATAAAATAATTAGAATGACAAATCTGAATGAAGCCATTATATATAAAAAACTTCCAGGATCCAACTAAAGCATCTTTGTATTAAGGGAATGGTTTACAACTTTAGAAAAGAAGTCTCAAAATGAAAAAGGTGCTGTAAGTACCTAGGCTGCAGAAATCAAGCAGAAGCTACTGTGAACAACTATAAGGAAATAAATCTGAAACAAGTGGAATGGTCCAAGACCTAGAATGATATAAGTCACTAAACTGACCTGTGAGGAAATAGTAAACCCAAATAGACTATAACTGTATCAGTCAGTGTCCATTCAGGGAAGCAGAAAATTTTAACATCAGGAATTGTTTAAAGAGGCTTTAGGAAAACTGAAACAGCAGGAGACCACAGAGGTGACACAGGGATGGTAGTTGCAGGCAGCATCTGCTACTCCTGGAGCTGAATGTGAAAAGGAAGAGGGGTGGTTCTCCCAATTTAACAGCCTGGAGCGGGATTCTGCAGAGGTGGGACCCAGACGTCTGGTAAGAAGGTATTTCCCAGCTGGTATTTGGGGGTTGAGAGGAAGCACTGCTGCTTCCAGCCAGCTGGTGCTGGTATCTCTGAGGGGACACAGTGAGTCTAATTCTGAGACTGTAGAAGAAACTGGAACTAAATGCTGCTGCCAAAGTGAAGAAACATTGCAGAAATGCCACTTACAGAAACAGGAAGCAAAACTGGCAGGAGCAGCTTTCTTTCCTTCTCTCCAGTCTCCTCATCTCCATTTAGCGGCTACTGGAAGAAACTAACACGGAACTAGGTAGAACGGAACAATTTGATTTGAAGAGTGTCTGTTGCAGCATCACAAAGCAAATCAGAGAAGGGTGGTTTGGAGGCTAGGAGAAAACAGTGTGCTAGCCTTGATTACTTGTATAAGAAAAGAAAAATAATCTAAAAATAAATGAGCTAAATATTCAACTTTAATAAGTTAGAAAAACAATAAATTTAAAGAAATTAGATGTGTAGAATTAATAGAGGCAAAAATAAAATTTAGTGAAATAGAAAATATTCAATAGAATAATATAAAGCCAAAATATGGTTCTTCAAAAAGACTGAGAAAATTGACAAATTGACAAGAAAACGAAGAAAGAACAAAACCATAAATTAAAAATTGGGGAAAAGATGAAGAACGTAACTACAGATACTGCAGAAAATAAGCAGAGGGTATTATGAAGAACTGTATACCAACATTATAAACACGTAAGATGGTAAAATCACTAAAATAAACTCGAGGATAAGTTGAAAATCTAAATAGTCTATAGCCATTATTAAAAGAAACTAACCTGGAAGTCAGTTCTTTGCACACAAATCACCAGGCTCAGATGGAATTACAGGAAAGTTCTACCAAGTCAAGGAAAAGATCATTCAATATTTCTATAAACTCCTTAAAGAAATATACAAAGGAGAAATAATTATTGCTTTATGAGTAAACTGAATACTAAAACCACAAGAGAAAAATAAAGTGAATAGTCCAATTCAAACAAAACAAATTTATGAATATATAGTCAGCCCTTGAGATCTGTGAGTTTCTTATCCATGGATTCAACCAGCTGTGGATCAAAAATATTTGGGAAAAAAGGTGTACTAAACATGTACAAACTTTTTTCCTTGTCATTATTCACTAAACAATACAGTGTAACAACTATTTACATAACATTTACATTGTATTAGATATTATAGATAATGTAGAGATGACTTAAAGTATATGGGAGGATATGCAGAGATTATGTAAATATTACGTCCTTTTGTATCAGGAACTTGAGACTATAGATTTTGTTATCTGTGGGGGGTTCTGGAATCAATCCTCAGAGGATACCAAGGGACAACTGTATGTAGAAAGAGAACACATATTCAGTAGCAAAATGCTAAAAGCATTTTCTTTACCATAAGGAACAGCGCAAGCATACTTACTATCATCACTAGTATTCCACATTATACTGGAAGTCTTAAATAATTTAGCAAGGAGAAAATGGTATAAGAGTAGAAAAAGAAGGGAAAAAGCTGTCGTCCACAGATGAAATGACCATCTATATAAACAATAGAAAGGGTTATGCAAAGTATAGGAATTACAGGAATTTGTCAGGATGGTACAATATATGATTAATGCACAAAAGCTAACTGCATTTCTTTATACCAGCAACAAACATAAGATTAAAAAAACTTGTAAAAGGTACTACTATTTACAAAAACAACCAAAAATAGATGGTACTTAGGAATACACACATCAAAAGAGATGTAAGCCCTCTATAAAGAGAATAATAAAGGCTGGGCATGGTGGCTCATACCTATAATCCCAGCACTTTGGAAGGCCAAGGTGGGCAGACCATTTGAGTTCAGGAGTTCAAGACTAGCCTGGTGAACGTGGCAAAAACCCCGTGTCTACTAAAATACAAAACTTAGCCCGGTGTGGTGGCATGCACCTGTAATCCCAGCTACTTGGGAGGCTGAGGCAGGAGAATAGCTTGAACCTGGGAGGTGGAGGTTGCAATGAGCTGAGATCATGCCACCACACTCCAGCCTGGGTGACAGAGCGAGACTCCATCTCAAAATAAATAAATAAAATAATAAAATTGGATCCAAAGACATTAAAGAATATCTAAATAGATGGACTTACATGTTATGTTCACATATTGGAAAGGTTAATATGAAGATGTGTTTCCTCAAATCTGCATATTCATTGGAATTACAAGATTTAAACAAATAAAAATCCTAGATTCAGAAACCTGTTGGAAAAGCAAAGAGCTAAGGTAATCCTATAGATGAAGAACCAAGTAGAATTTTATTACCCTAAAAGATGTAATAAAATTGTGTAATTAGTGCAGAGATAAATAGGGCAATGAAACAAAATTGAGAAACAAGAAAATTACCTATTTACATATAAAAACTTGAATAATGGCACAACAGAATTCAGAATTAGTAGGAAAGAATGTATTATGCCATAAATGGAATTATTCATCTATAAAGAAAAAGTGGAAAATTGACCTTTAGTTCATACCTTACACAAAAATCAATTTCTGATACATTATTTCAAATGTGAAAGGAAAAACATTAAAAATTTTAGAAGAAAATATATGTGAAAGACTGTCTCCTTAGGGATCTCATAAAAAACTGTAAAGTGTAATAAAATATTAAGAAATTTAATCTTATTGTAATTAATAACTATTCACTAAAAGACCCCATAAAGAGTGTTAAACTACAAACTTGGAAAATATTTTTGTGACTCCTGTAAAATAAAACATAAAAAACTAGTTTCGTAATATATAAAAATGTTGTGTATCAGTAGGACAATACAAATAATCAAATTTTTTATACTGAATAGTATATACCTGTTATACATGAGGTATAATAATATACCTCATGAGTAACATGGAAAGCCAGTAAATAGCCAATGATTCTCCATATCACTAGTATGTGTGAACATATAAATTTCAATGATATACCAATTCACAGCCACCAGACTGGAAAAAAAATTAAAGCCTTACAAAACCAAAAATTAAACCCTGACAAATGGGAAGGAGATGGAGCAATAGAATTTCTCAAAGCAAATAAGAATTTAAATTGGCACAGGCCAGGCGTGGTGGCTCACGCCTATAATCCCAGCACTTTGAGAGGCCAAAGAGGGCAGATCATGAGGTCAGGAGATCGAGACCATCCTGGCTAAAACGGTGGAACCCCTTCTCTACTAAAAATACAAAAACTTAGCCGGGCGTGGTGGCAGGCACCTGTAGTCCCAGCTACTCAGGAGGCTGAGGCAGGAAAATGGTGTGAACCTGGGAAGTGGAGCTTGCAGTGAGCCAAGATCATGCCACTGCACTCTAACCTGGGCCAACAGAGCGAGATTCCATCTCAAAAATAATAATAATAATAAATTGGCACTAACATCTTGGGAAAAAAATGTATCTACCAATGGAGGTGAACATGCCTATAACCCTTGTCCAAGCAGTTCCACTTCAGGGAATATATCCTAGAGAGATCTTTGCATATGTGCATCAGGAAACATGTATGAGAATGTTCATAGTAGCATTGTTTATGATAGGAACAAACACTAGAAAGCAGCCTAATTGTCTATGAAAGTAGGTTTTAAAAATTGTAATATAATTATACAAGTAAAGATGATACAGTAGTGAAGATGAATGAACTACAGCTATATGCACCAGCATGATTTAATCTCAGGAAAAATAATTTTGAACTCAAAAAGCAAACTAAGAAAAAATACAGAAGTATAGTTTAGTTCATATCAAGTTCAAAAATAGGAAACTCTAAGTATGTTGTTTAGAGACACATGTATGTGATTACAATATAAAGAAAAGGAATGGAGAGATTATCACAAAATTCAGGATAGTGGCTGTCTTTGGAAAGGAGAGAGAGATCATCATGAACGAGCACACAGGAGTCTTCAAATATATTGGTATGTTCTATTTCTTAAGCTAGCTGGCAAGCACAGGATGTTTCTTTTTATGTTATTTTATGCCTTTATTTACATTGTAGGGGAGGCAAAATGTTTCTTCTGCCCTCTTCTGGTCTCCAGGTAGCCCCGATAATTAAATTAACATAGATAGATTCACAAGAAAAAAGCTTATAGATTTTTATTATATACCTGGGAGCCCAATAGAAAAATAAAGACCCAAAGAAGTGGCAAAACCTAAGTGCTTACGTGCTGGGTAGAACAAAGAGAAGCAATTGTGGAAAAGTAACTGTTAATTGAAACAGCAGAAGTTCAGTCTAGGCCCTGTTACTCACCACACAGAAACCTAATCACTGAGATGATAAGTAGTGCCAGAGAAAAAGTATTTATTCAGGTGTTGCACCCAAGGAGATACAAAATCAGTCTCCAATTCATCTCTTCGGCAGGACTAAAATTAGGGATTTATATAGCAGGGAAAAAATGTAACCATGTGTTAGAAAATAAGAATTAGGGAGGGATAAGGAAGAGAAATTGTTCAACAGGAAGCAGGTGGTCAGTTAGGCAATAATGATGGGTAAGGGAGCTGGTGCCTTATTGTGCAGATTTGGTTATCTGGTAAGTTTCAATTCCTTAATACTATCTGGAAGGTCTGATGGTTGATTTCCTGACAGAGGATCTCAGATAAGATAAATGTAGCTTTCTCAAGTTTTAAGATTGGAGGGTCCATTTCTATGTTAATTCAAAGGAAACCATAGACATCAGTTCTATGAGGCAATTGGGCCAGTTTCATAACTAAAACGTATGAGGAGACCAAAAGAAGATAGCTATTTTAAGTTGGGCACAGTGGCTCACACCTGTAATCCCAGCACTTTGGGAGGCTGAGGCAGGCAGACTGCTTGAGCCCAGGAGTTTGAGACCAGCCTGGGCAGCATGGTGAAACCCTATCTCTACTAAATATACAAAAAATTAGCCAGGCATGGTGGTGCGTGCCCGTAGTCTCAGCTACTTGAGAGGCTGAGGTGAGAGGATGGCATGAGCCTGTGAGGCAGAGGCTGCAGACTCTGTCTTGAGGGGAAAAAAGTTATTTTAACAAGGCTTGTTTGTACAGAATTATCTTGGCCTCACTCTGGTGACAAGAATGTTTCCTCTTGGAATGTAGAGGGCATCTTTTTTTTTTTTTTGAGACGGAGTCTCGGAGGCTGTCTCCCAGGCTAGAGTGCAGTGGTGCGATCTCCCCTGGCTGCAAGCTCTGCTCCTGGGTTCACGCCATTCTCCTGCCTCAGCCTCCTGAGTAGCTGGGACTACAGGTGCCCACCACCTTGCCGGGCTAATCTTTTGTATTTTTAGTAGAGAAGGAGTTTCACTGTGTTAGCCAGGATGGTCTCGATCTCCTGACCTCGTGATCCGCCCGCCTCGGCCTCCCAAAGTGCTGGGATTACAGGCATGAGCCACCGCGCCCAGCCAAGAGGGCATCTTTAAGATGGGAGTTTTGGCCGGGCGCGGTGGCTCAAGCCTGTAATCCCAGCACTTTGGGAGGCCGAGACGGGCGGATCACGAGGTCAGGAGTTCGAGACTATCCTGGCTAACACGGTGAAACCCCGTCTCTACTAAAAAATACAAAAAGCTAGCCGGGCCAGGTGGCTGGCACCTGTAGTCCCAGCTACTCAGGAGGCTGAGGCAGGAGAATGGCATAAACCCGGGAGGCGGAGCTTGCAGTGAGCTGAGATCCCGCCACTGCAGTCCAGCCGGGTGACAGAGCGAGACTCCATCTCAAAAAAAAAAAAAAAAAGATGGGAGTTTTATTTCTTGCTTTCAGGAAGAGAAGGAAAGGTCAGAGTGCCCCTCTTGCAGCTGCTGTCTTTCAAGTGCCTTTAGCTCTCAAAATAATACTTATGCCAAAATAGCATATTACAGTTGGTAGATTGTTATCCTTCAACACAAATAAAATGTTTTATAAAATGCAATTTAAAACAATAGTTTACCTTTATGTTAGGTACTTAGTTTGGCTTTTATAAAGAAACTAATGTATTAATGTTTTTCCTATTGTCCAATAATTTGTACTGCTTCCTTGTGTTGCAAAATTATATGTATTTTTAATTACTCCCTGAAAGTCTAAATTGTATGTTTTTCATCAAATTATTTTTAAAATTTATTTCTGACAAACATGTCCATGTGTATGAATTTTAAGATGATGCATATGAAAGTGTTTAAAGATACATATACCTATACAAATGCAAGGTGATATATACATGGAATATATTTTAAAGGGTAGGTAGAATCACTGTTTTTGACTAAGTAGAATGTGGCTAAAGATCAAATTCAATGGTTATCCTCTGAAATCTTGGTTGAGACTATTTCTTTTTTTTTGTTTATTTTTGGTTTTGTTTTGATAGTACCAAAGCAAAATGATTGAGAGGCACAGAGATGGGAATAGAACATCAAGTATCTTTGCAGAATAAACTAGGGATTCCTGTTATATGATACAAATGTACGAAGAGAAGAAAAACAGTTTTCACCAAATAAACAAAGTAATTAAAGCACATCTCACTAAACTAAAAAGTCAAGAGTTTACCCAGTTCGGTATCTTCCACCTCCCCAGCAAAAATAAGGCTTTTTTGGCAGGGCACACTGGCTCATGCCTGTAATCCCAGCACTTTGGGAGGCTGAGGTGGATCACTTGAGTTCAGGAGTTGGAGACCAGTCTCAGCAACATAGTCGCTGCAAAAGTACAAAAATTAGCCAGATGTGGTGGCACATGCTACTAGTAGTCCCAGCTACTCAGGAGGCTGAGGCAGGAGGACTGCTTGAGCCCAGGAGGTTGAGGCTACAAGTGAGCCATGACAGCACTGTTACCAAAACACTACGGGTTCAGTCTAAGTCCTGCTGCTTGCTGCACAGAAAACCAGTTTCTGAGACAATGAGTATTGCCAAGGAAGAAAGCTTTAATCAGGTGCTGCAGCCAAGGAGATGGAAGATAACTCTCAAATCCATCTCCCTAACCAACTAAAATCAGGGGTTTATATAGCAGGGAAGAAATGTAACTATGTGTGAAAAAATCAGGAACTTGGGAGGGGTAAGGAAGCAATCATCATGAATAAGAGGCCCGGTATCTCATTGTCTGGATGCCATTACCCAGTGAGTATCAGTTCTTAGATACTTTTTGAGAATCTTGAGGGTCCTTTCCTGAGGAAGAAACTCAGATAAAACATATATAAGTTTCAAGCTTTAAGACCAGAAGAGAGTCAATTTCTATATTTATCCGAAAAAAAACACTGTCTATGGGACTATTGGGTTAGTTTCAGCACCACTGCACTCCAGCCTGGCAAACAGAATGAGGATGTCTACAAAAACAACAACTTACCAGGCTGGGTTTGTTAGCAGTAGCAGGAATCCATGTTACCAGTGGCATATCCATATGGGTTCGCAGCAATTTCAGTCCCTGCCTTCTCAGAAGAAAGAATTCGACTGAGGGGCATAAAGCAGAAAAAGAGACTGAGGGCAAGTTTCAGAGCAGGAGTGTAAGTTTATTTTAAAAGTCTTTAGAAAAGAAAAAAAAAGGACAGTTCACTTGGAAGAGATCCAAGTGGGTGCTGCAGTTCAAGAGAGAAAAGAGAACGTTTAAACTTGATCCTAGGCCAGGCATGGTGACTCACTCCTGTAATCCCAGCACTTTGAGGTCAGGAGTTCGTGACTAGCCTAGCCAATATGGTAAAACCCCATTTCTACTAAAAATCCAAAAAAAAAAAAAAATAGCTGGGTGTGGTGGTGGACACCTGTAACCCCAGCTACTCAGGAGGCTGAGGCAGTAGAATCTCTTGAACCTGGGAGGCAGAGGTTGCAGTGAGCCGAGATTGGGCCACTGCACTCTAGCCTGTGTGACAGAGTGAGACTCCATCTCAAAACAAAACAAAACACACCTGGGACTTTATAGGCTCAGCTCTTTTCCACGATTCCTCCTTTAGGTGGGCCTCCCACATGCGCAGTACCCTCCTTACACTTACGAACTGAGCGCACATGGTGTGTTTAGCAAGTTGTACACATGCCCATCTGAGTTTTTCTTCCCTTTTCCGGTGGAAAGTATCCCCGGAACATCATACTTTGCCATTTTATCTCTTAACGTACATGCCCAGGACATTTCTTCTCCCTAGGGTCTGCATTCAGTTAACATTTTGATGTTAATAGGTGTGAATCATCAGAAAATGGCCTCTCCCTGGTGCCAACTGCCAATTTATCTCTTTTAGAGAGTCAATGTGCTAATTGCTGAACCATCACCTGATGTTCCTAGTGGGTCTAACTACCTGTAACAGGTTCATGAGTTTAGGCCTGTGTCAATGCAACCTAATAAAACTGGTGTTCCCCAATCTTTATTTTGCTTTATACAGGTTTTTGTTTTTTACCCTAGAGCAATGCCTTGCACACAGTAGTTGCTCAATAAATATTTGTTAAATGAATAAATAACATGTTTAGGCCGGGTGCGGTAGGATCACACTTGTAATCCTAGCACTTTGGGAGACCAAGGCAGGTGGATCACCTGAGGTGAGGAGTTTGAGACCAGCCTGGCCAACATGGCGTAACCCCATCTCTACTAAAACTACAAAAACTAGCCTGGTGTGGTGGCATGTGCCTGCAGTCTCAGCTACTTGGGAGACTGAGGCAAGAGAATCACTTGAGAAATCTGGGAGGCGGCAGTTGCAGTGAGCCAAGATCACACCATTGTACTACAGCCTGGGTGACAGAGAGAGACTCTGTCTCAAGAAAAAAATAAAATAAAATAATAAATAAATAAATAAATAAATAACACGTTTAAAGTTTTAAAAGCAGAGGATAAAAACTAAAAGCAGTGGTTTAGGATAAAAAAAATTATTTCTAAGGGCATTTCATATAAGCTGAGAATAACTCAGCAGTAGATGAAAAGTCAGAAATTAAGTACACTAGGGAGCAGAATAGTGCAACTGCAGGGTACATGAGCTTTGGAGTCTGAGAGATGTGAGAACAAACCCATTTTTTTTTTGCTGGTTCCTGGACTTGTAATCTCCAATAAATTATAAACTTTCTCTTTACATTTTTTTTTTTTAGCTGTTCTAAAGATCTTTGCCCTTCATCTTCAGCAGTTTTTCTATGAGGTATGTAGGTTTCTATCTTGCTTGGGACTCAAGTGTTCTAAGCATGAAGATTTTTGTCTTTTATCTGTTCTGGACATTCTCAGCCATTATTTCTTTACATATTGGCTATTCTTTTCATCTACAGTTCACTTTCAGTGCAAATTGAACCTTCTCTTTACATACTCCATGCTCATTACTCTCTCTTTTATATTTTCCCTATGTTTATCTTTCCTCAATTCCATCTTTCATTTCAGTCATTTTCTGTTCAGTCGTGTATAACTTGCTGTTTGACCTTCCCACTGAGACTTTTTATTTCAATTATCATTTATTTTAAGTAAGTTCTGTTTGTTTGTAAATCTTAGTTTTTTTCATAGTGTCTTTTTTACTTTTCTTATGTTTTTATTCATTTCATGGTAAGTGAAGTTTTATCCTAGGGAATATTTTCTGGACTGGGTTGAAGAGGTTTCTCTCTAAGGTGATTTTGTGTTTGCTTCTGACAGATGAATCAAGTTTTTTCATATCCCCAAGCCCCTTTTACACAACTGTTTTTTAAAATTTTTCGATTTTCGTTTGAGATTCAGGGGACACATGTGCGGGTTTGTTACAAGGGTGTATTGCATGGTGCTGAGGTTTGGGCTTCTGTTGATCCTGTCACCCAGATAGTGAACATAGTACCGAATAGATAGTTTTTCAGTCCTTGCCCCTCTCCCTCCCTCCTTTTGGAGTCTCCAGTGTCTACTGTTCTTGTCTTTATGTCTGGTGAACCCAAGATTTAGCTCCCATTTATAAGTAAGAGCATGCAATATTTAGTTTTCTGTTTCTGTGTTAGTTTACTTACGAAAACAGCCTCCAGTTGCATCCACGTTGTTGCCAAAGATATGTTCTCATTCTTTTTCATGGCTGTATAGCATTCCATGGTGTATATGTATCACATTTTCTTTATCTAATCCACCATTGCTGGGCACCTAGGTTGGTTCCATGTCTGCTATTGTGAATAGTGCTGCAATGAACATAGGAGTCCATGTGTCTTTTTGGTAGAATAATTTTTATTCCTTTGGTTATATACCTAGTAATGGGATTTCTGGGTTGAATGGTAGTTCTATTTCTAATTCTTTGAGAAATCTCCAAACTGCTTTCCACAGGAGCTGAGCTAATTTGCAACAGTGTATAAGCAGTCCTTTTTCTCTGCATCCTCACCAGCATCTGTTATTTTTTGACTTTTTAATAAGTAATGGCCATTCTGACTGGTCTTTTATGCAACTTTTGTAGCTGTAATTTCCCGTTCTGTGTGGGAAGCAGAGAGATGAATCTCAAACTCTAGGGAAAACTACCCCTGGGGTAAAGAACTCTCAGGGAACCCATTTTGCTCTCTACCCCTGGAGCTGAGGCCAAGAAGGACAGATTTCTTTGTTGCCTATTTAATGCTGAAGGGGAGATTTTTACTCTAGACTTCCCCTTGACTGAGGGTATAGTTATCCAAAGGCACTACTTTTTATGAGGATTTCAATTCTACTTCTTGCCCAGGCCCTTTGAGCCCAGGGCCTTATTTCTTGATCTGTTAAGGACGTTTAACTTTAAACTTCTTCAAGGATTTCTGGCAGATTTCATTTCCCAATTTGTGCTTGCCTCCTGGGAATTTCCCTTTCTTTCTTGCAAACTCGGCTATGCAGTTCAAGGTGTTTTATAGCAGGAAAATTCTCAAGCTATATATTCCCTCTTGCTGCAGAAAATGAAAATGTCCCACTAACCTAATATAAGGTCCCATCTTATGACTTGCTAATATTTGACTACTTTTGACCTATAAAACTTCATATATTTCATGTTTTATAATTGCATATAATTCTTAAATAATTCGAGTCTTTCTTAAATATTTAATTCAGATATTTTCTGATCTTCAAATCTGATGTGAGGATTAAATGAAATAATATATATGAAGTCCTTGGCATTTTGGACATAAACAATGGTAGTTTAGCATTATTAACATGTGTATGTCAATAACTGCATGGAGTATTATGGGAAGAATAAATACCACAAATACACAGACTGGTAAGAGGATTTGCCTCCAGAAGGGGGAACTGAATTGCTGAGAATGGAGAAGAGACTTCATTTTATCTATAAGCCCTTTGGTAACTTTTGAATTTTGAACCATGTATGTTTCCCATGCAAAAATTATTTTAAAAATGAAAAATGAAAAAGTATAAACCCATACTCTGCCTTATAGGTATATATGCTTTTGAATTTTTTTTTCTCTTTCTTTTTTTTTTTGAGATGGAGTCTCACTCTGATGCCAGGCTGGAGTGCAGTGGCGCGATCTAGACTCACTGCAACCTCCGCCTCCCGGGTTCAAGCGATTCTCCTGCCTCAGCTTCCCGAGTAGTTGAGACTACAGGCGCATGCCACCACACCCAGCTAATTTTTTGTATTTTTTTAGTATTTCACCATGTTGGCCAGAATGGTCTCCGTCTCTTGACCTCATGATCTGCCCGCCTTGGCCTCCCAAAGTGCTGGGATTATAGGAGTGAGCCACCGCGCCCAGCTGTGCTTTTGAATTTTTAATAATAAATGTGTTCATATACTATGTTTACCATTTAGAAATTAAAGCTCAAAAAATCATCTGGACATATGTCCATATGGGTATAAACATAATTAATACTTTGTTTTTTTCCTATTTGCGTGATGAAACCAAGGCTATATTAGCTTAAAGATAATCAGTGGGCAACTCAAGTCTAATTTGGTGTGAAATGCAAAAACAAAAAAAATATTTAAAACAAAGCCACTTCAAAAGCTGAACTTTAAAGTCAGCAGAGATATTTTATAGTTATAAATTACACTCTGTGCTTTGAATATTTTAAAGAAGATATTCAGCCTCAGAGTAGAGAAAAACAGTTGTAAAAATGTGGTAGAAAAATGAAACATTATTTTGTTGTTGTGGTTTCTCATAAAACAAAGCAGCGACTGCTTTTTAAAACACGCTCACACCATGATTCCTCTGTGGTGTGGTACTGAAGACATTTACAATGATGATACTAATGGGTTTTAAAAACTGCATCTTAGTTGGGACGTTTTCCTAAGAAATATGAGGCCATTAAAAGGAATTATCACAGCAACCTTCCAGGGGGTCACCCAATATGCCTGGGAGGAGCCCACTGTGTATCTCTGGACTATTGAAATTTACCTTAAACTGATGGTCCCTGAGTTATTGGAGGTAATGTAGTGTTCTGTTGCCTTTTCATTTCTTCCTCCATTTGGTCTGCATCAAGGTTTCTCAACCTCCACGCTATTGATATTGTGGGTCTGAGAATTCGTTGTGGTGGGGCACTGCCCTGTGCATTGTAAGAGGGTTGGCAGCATCTCTTGCCTCTGTCCACTAGACACTAGTAGCACCTCTTCCTCAGCTGTGACAACATGGTCTCCATATTGTCAAATAGCATTTGGGGAATGAAATTATTCTTTATTGAGAACCACTGTTCTACATCTTGCTAAATTCTTTAATCTGAGCCTGGATTCATGAGGAAATTGTCAAAACTGGGAAGAGATACCTTTGGGGTCCTTTGTGGCTTACTGAGGAAGAAGAAATTCCTCTTTTTTGGAATAAACTCCGTAGTGCAGCCTGGTTCTCTCACTAGATAAACTGAAGGGAACCAGTTGCTATGTCCCAGTGGTACCCATAAGAAATGCCACTGTCCTCCCACTGAGAAATATGAAATGTCGCCTTGGAAGGTGTTCCTTCTGTTATTCATATAGACAAAGTTCACTCGCAAGTAAGCTTGGGCATTCTTTTGAGTACAAGTCCATAAATAAATTGGAGGGCACAGAAAAGGACTGGCAGGAAGTCCTTAGGCCATATACCACACCTTGGCTCATTAAGAATCACATTGACCTGACATGATGGCATGGCTCATGCCTGTAATCCCAGCACTTTGGGAGGCCGAAGTGGGCGGATCACCTGAGGTCAGGAGTTTGAGAGCAGCCTGGCCAACATGGTGAAACTCTGTCTCTACTAAAAATACAAAAAATGTGCCGGGCATAGTGGCATGTGCCTGTAATCCCAGCTACTGAGGAGGCTGACGCAGGAGAATTGCTTGAATTCAGGAGTCGGAGGTTGCAGTGAACCCAGATCACCTACTGCACTCCAGCCTGAGAGACAAAGCGAGACTCCATCTCAAAAAAAAAAAAAAGAGAAGACTCACATTAACTATACCTCCTCACGTAAGTATAAGCTTCTGCACATAACACAGCTTAGCTTTGCTTTTTGGCTGGTATATACTGCACAAGTTAGAAGTTCTGGGTTGAGCATTTCTTTTGTGTTTTGTTTTGAGATGGGGTCTTACTCTGTTGCCCAAGGTGGAGTGCAGTGGTGCAATCTTGGCTCGTTGCAATCTCCCTCCCCTGGGTTCAAGCAATTCTCCTGCCTCAGCCTCCCAAGTAGCTGGTATTACAAGCACGCGCCACCACACCCGGCTGATTTTTGTTGTTGTTGTTTTTCACTTTTAGTAGATATGGAGTTTCACCATGTTGGCCTGACTGTTCTTGAACTCCTGACCTCAGGTGATCCACCTACCTGGGCCTCCCAAAGTGCTGGGATTACAGGTGTGAGGCACTGCGCCCGGCCCTAGGTTGAGTGAGGATTTCTATTTAAAACATTGCCGTCAACTCATACCATGTTCATTTCCAAGTTACTTAAAACTTTGCATTTAAGAATATTAATATGTGCCGGGCCTGGTGGCTCATGCCTGTAATCCCAGCACTTTGGGAGGCTGAGGTGGGCGATCACGAGGTTAGGAGATTGAGACCATCCTGGCTAACACGGTGAAACCCCATCTCTACTAAAAATACAAAAATTAGCTGGGCGTGGTGGTGGACACCTAGAGTCCCAGCTACTGGGTAGGCTGAGGCAGGAGAATGGCATGAACCTGAGAGGCGGAGCTTGCAGTGAGCCGAGATCGCACCACTGCACTCTAGCCTGGGTGACAGGGTGAGGCTCCGTCTCAAAAAAAAAAAAAGAAAGAATACTAATATGTAAAAGTCTAACTTGACTTGGAAAGATGGAGCAAATTTAGGAAAATTTCTCTTTTTACAAAGCAGATTAGATGTCCATGTTAATCTATTAGTTTTTGTTCCTTTCCCTAACTTTTTAAAATAATAATAAACGGTTTTATGCAAAATTTAGTTCCTTTTATGGTTCCTCTCTCTTGGCATAGGAAATAAAGTATGTTTTACAAAGTCAGTTGTCAAAAATCAGCATTAAGAAGTAAATACTCTTGGTCAACTGCATGAATGCTTTTACTGTTTAAATTCCATCAAGTATGCTTAAATAGGCATTTGTTCAATTAAAATACTTCGAAATTACTCAAGATTATTTTGAAAGCACATATAACTTTAGATGAAAATAAATTTTTTAAAAGCTAATCTAGGCCAGGCGCAGTGGCTTGCGCCTGTAATCCCTCCCTTGGCAGGCTGAAGCAGGCAGATCATGAGGTCAGGAGATCGAGACCATCCTGGCTAACACAGTGAAACCCCATCTCTACTAAAAATACAAAAAATTAGCCGTGCATGGTAGGGGACGCCTGTAGTCCCAGGTACTCAGGAGACTGAGGCAGAAGAATAGTGGGAACCTGGGAGGCGGAGCTTGCAGTGAGCCAAGATTGTGCCAGTGCACTCCAGCCTGGGCAACAGAGCAAGACTCCATCTCAAAAAAAAAAAAAAAAAACAAAGCTAATCTGTATTGGGATGTATTCATATAAAAGCTCTTTAATTTATTTAAAAATTTTCATAACATCTTATAATTTCATATCTTAAAATCCATCACTACATTAATATGCAAAATGACTAAAAAGACTTAGTCATTTAAGGATGAGATAGTTTACTTTTTCTAGTTAAACTCAAATTATTTTTACCCCCTTTCATCTAAAAATGTATCTATCAATTTGCTTCTGCCTCCCATGTTAAATATAATTCTATAATACAGCCTTAGCATACTGTGTGAGTTTTAACTTATGGAAAAAAAAATCATTTGCCTCCTCCTTTATTTATAGCATATTAGCTTCAAAATTACTTTTCATAGTTAGCAATTGTGGTATCAAACTGAATGCACATGACCTGAACATACTTGAAAGTTGGAAATATCTGGGGTTTCTGAAAAGAATACATGTCTGTCCTTGTTTCATTTCCCTGCTTCCTTCTCTCCAGCTATAAAAAAAAAGGTGCTCACTTATTTCTCCTTATAATCTGTAACTAAGAGGCAAGAAGAAAAGGATGTGTTCTAAGGATCACAAACTTATTCTAAGAGTTAAAGACCCCTAACTTTAGCATCTGAGAGGCAAAATGAGAATGCAAATAAACCCTTTTACAGGAAACTAAGCATAACCTATAAAATGACTTTCTATACTTGTGTCTTTTTCATCACTACAAACAGTAGACACTGGTGATTGGATAACACTTTCTAGGATGTGAG
Source organism: Trachypithecus francoisi (assembly GCF_009764315.1). Classification (NCBI taxonomy): domain Eukaryota; kingdom Metazoa; phylum Chordata; class Mammalia; order Primates; family Cercopithecidae; genus Trachypithecus; species Trachypithecus francoisi. The sequence goes on along the minus strand of NW_022681469.1, from coordinate 77,685,871 downwards.
ATGACAGCAAAAAAGGGATAGCCCTACCTACTTATAGGTCTAGAAAAGGCCTAGAAAGATTGCCTTTCTACTGATAACAGACAAGTTACACGTGACAATGATGTGGCTACACCTGCAGTGACACCTGCCTATGTCCCAGCAGAGAGGCCACGAGCCCCTGCTGTCATCTTCCTGGGAAGGAGACTTCCGGAAAGTTGGTGTTTCCACTTACCTAGCACACTCCATGATTAAACAGTGGTGGAACCTTCAGCAATTTCCAAGTTTCTTAAGCTCTTTGAGTCCCAGTTTTACTTCCTAGTATGTTGTAAGAATCAAATGACAGACTGCCAGTGAAACATAGTAACTGGATCGCAGTAAATCTTCGAGAGAGATGGGGAGAGAGATAGAGGGCCCTATCTATTGGTGACTCCTCTTTGTTCTGGTTCCCTTGCCCATCATTCCTGTCAGTTCACACCGTAGTTTAAAAAAAAAGAAAGATGGAAATGTGAACAGAGGCTTAATAAGAAAAAAATAAAAATTTATTTGCAAAAAACAGAGTCTTAACTTGGGGTTAATTGCTCTGTTTACTAAGTGAAGCTCATGAGGCACTGTGCTTTGGACTACTCTCTTTTCCTCCCCTCTATTATTTTGGTCATAAGTTGTTTAGCAAAGCCAACATGTTAGGTCCTTTAGGAAACTGAACACTGATATATTTCCATAAAGAATTTGGTCAACTTTTAGTCTGGAGGCTAGATCTGGAATCTGAACAATTAGATGGCAGTAGCTCCCTAATACTGAAACAGTCCCTGACAGTCTCTGTCTTTCTGCACCATCCTTCTGCTTGCCCTGGTAAGGAATTAGCTTGCTACTGGAAGCAGCCTCCATTCAATCACTACAGCCCCAAAGAAATGACAAGAGCAGCCAGGCCCTCTATTAGATGTGAGCATCCCAGACCACACTTTGACACTTCTACCTATTTCCTTTGACGCCTGATGAAACTGTCAGTTTCCTCATTTATTGTCCTGTCTCCGGTTGTTTTGGTTTTTTTCCCCCTCACTGGTTTCTAGTTTGCAGCTGTCTCTTCCCCATCAATGTTAAGTTTACATCAACCAGCTGGAAATGTTTCATGTTTATATTTTATATTTTTTGCTTTCTCCAGCTAAGGAAACTTATGATTTGTTTCTAAAGACATTTCAGCCTTTTGCCTCCAGAGAGAATGACATTCATAGCAGTTTTTCCATCCTTCTGTCACATCCGTTAGATTATGGATATTAGATTATTATATTAGAGAATCTTCAGCAATCTGGAAATTTTCACTTTCTAAGAGTAGGCAAAGTAAGAGTATAACAAATTCAGCGGTCAAAATAAAATTTTTGAAATTAATTAGTTGTTCAAAAAATTATATGCCAGCTATAATATTGGAAGTCTCAGTTCCAAGATTTTCCCTTTAAGGTTTGCTTTTACTACAAGTCAAGTTTCATGAATATGTAATGAATTTCGGCTTACCATTAGTCCCACTGGTAAATAAACAGCATTATTTTAGAAGGAAACTTCTCTTATGATTCCCAGAGAAGTCTATTAAGCTAAGACTCTTAATGTCCAAGTAGGTTTTATTTCTATTTGTGTTGGTGCCTTTATCACAGGGGGTTGGGAGAGTAGGGCAGAAGACAAACCTCCATCCTATATTTTCTGTAACATGTAAATCATTTAAGTGGAAGAAAAAAATAGAAAAACGGCTGGTTTGTGATGCTGTTCAACTCGTAAAGAACCAAACTCAGGGAGCAGACAAAGTTTTGATTTTGAAGTTAAAATTAAAATGTTATCTTTCTTTTAAGAGAGGAAAATTACAATTTGAAGACATAAAATAAATGACTTGATGAAAGAAAATATACTCATAGTAAAATATCTAGAGTTGGTCAGAATAGTGCCATTTTCTAATGGGTACACAGGAATCCTATAGCCAAATCTACTCTAAATATAATTATATACAAATGGTAAATATAAATAAGTAATTCTCAGATCTTGGCCACACCAGAAAACTTTTAAAGGTTCCCTGCCAACTCAAGTGAAAAGGGGCATGTGTTAGCCCCAGGCTCCACGGCTAATTTTTTTAAGGAAAAGAATATAACTTGTAACCCAGGCCTTTGGCAAAGCAGACACCATTTTTGTGTCAGGAAAACACTGTAGCTAACCCCCTGAATGCCCCTGTAATCATCTTTTTCTCAGCTAAAGGATGGAGAGTGGCATTAGAAAAAGAAGTGTGACCAGCATCTTGGTTTCTCTCATCCTGACAGACCATGGACTCCACCATTCCAAACCGGTCAGAAATGAGGCCATTAATCACACAATAGCTTTGCTTCAAAGATCTCAAAACAATTCACCAAAGTTTTCAAGTAGAGATAATTTTAACATTTGTGTAGCTTAAAAAATGGGATACGTGCTAATTGTGTTTTTCAGCTGCCAAGTAGATAAACTTCTACCTTACCTAGGGAAACTCTGGTCTAGGTAAAAGGATCAAGAGGATTGATTTTCTCCAAAAGAAACAAAACTTTGAAGTTTAGCATAGTAAACCCAGAGATGTATTTCTCATCTCCCTATGTCCCTGCTCTGCTTGTTAAGATGCCCAAAATGTATTATTTTGCCAAAAACTGAATCCAGTCGTTTGGAAGATGAAGATTTACAAGGTTTCAATAAGCACCTGGGACAGACAAATATTAAAAACCAATAGGGAATTCTCGTCCTCCTGCTGTTTCCAGCATGAGTCCTTCCCTCTTCCTCCCACGTATCGCATGATTTTAAAGTGGGTGCCCTACACCTACTTTATAGTTAGAAATATTGAGGTAAGCAGAGAAATAGACTATTACGTGTTTAACCTGGGTTATTTTCCTTTTTACAAAATACGGGCTGTCTTGGAATAAATAAAAAGCTTCTGTCTAGGAAAGGAAAATGGCCAAATGATTAATCCAATAGGAGATAAAGCCCAAATCATCACTTTCTATAGCACAAGGATATGGCTTTGGATAAACAATAACATAGCTTGCTTAGGCATCTGCCTAATGGGCGTGATAGTTTTGTTCCAGATATTTGGCGTTAGAGAAATAATTTTTCTCTATTGCAGCAATGCTTAATTATACATGCCTTGAGGCTACTACTGGTTGTCTCTGTAAGTTCACTGTAAATTACACTGACATTTTAACAAGGTGTGGTAGTATATGTTGGAGAGCCACGAAGCCCAGGGATGTCAGAGCTAACCTGTCAAAGTTAGATTTCAATTACTTGCCGCAGGCTCTCTTAGCATAGCCAGAATCACATTCTCTTTAGAAGAACAACTGAATCTGAAACTGCAGGGTGGCTTAGTACATTGTCAACTTTATTTACTTTAAAAAAAAGATATTTGCACTCATCCTCTCTGGTAGGTAATTTCTTAGGTAAGTAGGTGAATAATTTTTAACTTTTCTTCAAAATATAGTTATCCTCAAAATATATAAACCTTATGAATGAATAATGAGAAAAGCATAAACATGAAATTTCATCTAGTTTCTGAGAAACAAATAGTGTTTATACCACAGTGTTATGCCAGAGTGATATTTATTTTTTTCCTAAAACATAATGTAGACCATAAAATTATTTGCAAAAGAAACTTAGCCATCATTTATCAATCCTATGAGACATTTAAAATATTTAGCTCATTTGTAGAATACATCTGTTGCGAAGAAAAATTATACATTCAGTTGTAACATTCAATATCATTTTTTCTGCTATTGCCAAAAATGAAAACAATGTTTACCTTTTATTGGAGAAAACACATTATAATCTTACTTTGTCAAAGGCCAAACTTGAGAATTATGTGTCTGAGAGAAGAATTTTCCTTTAATTTGCTTAACATGTAATTCAGTGTATGGGAATGAGCTGCCTGGATAATGTTAAAGCTTCCACTGGTTTCTGAAATATGATTTCTTAAAAATGAGTGCACATCTAAAGAGGACCCACATGTTGAGTGTGCTGTCCAAGACTGACACCGAAGAAAAATCAGTAACTATAAAGGGGAGGGAAAGCTGAATCTGTGAAAGAAATCCAAGAAGAAATGATCAGAAACTTTATAGCAAGATGCTATGAAGGTTGCATTTTATTTTTTCCTTGGGGCTATAGGAGCTTTATTGTCTGAAACCTAAGCACAGTTTGGTTGGCTAGCGTCTTTTCTTGATGAAGAGAAGGCCATAGAAGAGGAGACCTTCTTACTCAGCATAGATGACCTGGTCATCCGCTGTTGGAGGTGCTGGAGCTCTTGCGACCCATTCACACATTAACTCAACTGATGATGAAGCTTCTGTTCCCGTGGTCTCTGGCTATATTAGGATATATCATATATGTGTGTACCTGTGTGTGTGCGTGTGTGTATGTGTGCAAGAAAGAAAGAAACAGACAAATTTTAGAGAAAAAAATAGTAAAATGTCTGAGAGGTAAGTCTTTAGAATTTAAACATTCTACCTTCATTTGTCAACCACTTCAGATATGACTTAAACATTCCCCACTCGTAAACATTGTCCTTCCCTTTTCTGTGATCCAGTTGGATTTTTTTAGTACCTCAAGAGTAGCATGTATGACACTTTATGTTTTTGATCATTCGCTTGTTTGCTTTTCCTAGCAACCCTTAGGTTTCTTAAATGATCATTTCTATGCAGTTCCTAGTTGTCTCTCCAGCACCTAGAAAAGGGCCTGCACACAGTAGTTGCTTAATACATACTGGATGAATGAATGATCAGGTATGAAAACGAATTTGACTATACCCAGAAAGTAGACTCACCACCCATTCCCCCTTGTAGTCTCAGTATCTTGCCCAACTCCTGTACTAGCTGAGTCTTGGTACACATGAGTACATAAGAAAGACGCAAGATTCTAATGGAGTTAGACCTGAGTTGGAACCCCAGCTTCAGCACATAGAAGCTATGTGAGCTAGACCATATTACTTTACATCTCTGAACATCAGTTTTCTCACCAGTAAATGTGGTGAATGATAGATTAACCGTGTAACACATGCAATAAGGGTGTTGGCACAGTGCCAGGCAGAATCAGGCCTCATTAAATACCAGCAAATCTTACAGGAAAGGCTAGAAGGCAATATTCTCACTCTCCTTTTGACTTAATGTTTAGTTAACTTTTGAGGCCAAATTCCATGAGAGAAAGGATGATGTGATAATAATAAGTCTTTGGGCCAGGTGCGGTGGGTGACGCCTGTAATCCCAGCACTTTGGGAGGCCGAGGTGGGTGGATCACCTGAAGTCAGGAGTTCAAGACCAGCCTGACCAACATGGTGAAACCAGGTCTCCACTAAAAATACAAAATCAGCTGATCATAGTGGCACATACCTATAATCCCAGCTATCTGGGAGGCTGAGGCAGTAGAATATCTTGAGCCCAGGAGGCAGAGGTTGGATTGAGCAGAGATCACACCATTGCACTCCAGCCTGTGCGACAGACTGAGACTCCATCTAAAAAAAAAAAAAAAAAAAAAAAAAGTTCTCCAGCTGGACACTATTCAACTAAACAGTTTTCTGGGCATGGTAGCTCATGCCTGTAATCCCAACACTTTGGGAGGCCAGGGCAGGCGTATCATTTGAGGTCAGAAGTTCGAGACCAGTCTGACCAACATGGTAAAACCCCGTCTGTACTGAAAATACAAAAAAATTAGCCAGGCATGGTGGCATGTGCCTGTAATCCCAGCGACTCGGGAGGCTGAGGCAGGAGAATCACTTGAACCCAGGAGGCGGAGGTTGCAGTGAGCCAAGATTGTACCACTGTACTCCAGCCTGGGTGACAGAGTGAGACTCCATCTCAAATAAATAAATAAATAAATAAATAAAAAGGAAAAAGCCTTCTATGTCTGGCTTCTTATTCATGAAATAAGAATATAAATGGAATCACCCGCAAATCAAGGAGTCACAATTTGCACAAATAAGCATGTCTTGGTTCCCGTTAAGTCTAGATGTTCATTTAGCTGACCCTCCTGTTCACATGGCCACTGTACGCAGCCTTCACTCCCAACTCACCAAATCCTTTCTATGAGGCCATAAAGCAGTGTGTTGTCATATCACAAGTTAAATTCACTTACCACCTTTCATCCCAGAGACATCCTCAGAGCTTCATGCACAGACACTTTAGCTTCACAACATTCTTGTGCCTGATGGAGAAAATGTGGTTCTCATTTTTCAGAATTGAGGTAATTGAAGATTGGGTGAAGTCATCTGGCCTAGATGGGTAAATATTTTGAAAGGAAATATTCAACTAACAGTTGAATCATCCTAGCTCAGGGTCTAGGTCTGCCTTAACTCAGTTGGATTCACTTGGGTTCAACTTCTCTGAACTATAAAGTATTTATAAAATTTGAGTATTAGTCCCTGTTCCTCTTACTTCACATAACTTTTGTGAAGATCAAACAATATTATAGCCCTGAAACATTTTTGGAACGCATAAAGCAAATATTAAATGTTGAGTCCTACAACTAAGTACCGATATATCTCAGAGATATTGCAGGTTCAGTCCAGACCCCCGTAAAGCAAATTATCATGATAAAGCAAGTCACACAATTTTTTTGCTTTTCCAGTGCATGTAAAAATTACGTTTACACTCTGCTGTAGCCTATTAAGTGTGCAGTTACATTATGTCTAAAAAACAATGTACATGCCTTAATTTAAAAATACTTCATTGCTAAACAATGCTAACAGTCATCTGAGCCTTCAGCAAGTTGTAATCACTTTGTTAGTGGAGGGTCTTGCCTTGATGTTGGTGACTGCTGACTTATCAAGGGTAGTGGTTGCGGAAGGTTAGGGTGGCTCTGGTAATTTCGTAAAATAAGACTACAATGAAGTTTGCCACACCAATTGACTTTTCCTTCCATGGGAGATTTCTCTGTAGCATGCAATACTGTTTAATAGCATTTTACCCACAGTAGAACTTTTTTCAAAATTGGTCAGTACCCCTCAAACCCTGTCACTGCTTTATCAACTACGTTTATGGAATATTCTAAATCCTTTGTTGTCAACTCAACAATATTCACATCTGTATCAAGAGCAGTCTCCATCTTGGCTGGGTGCAGTGGCTCACACCTGTAATCCCAGCACTTTGGGAGGCCAAGGTGAGTGGATCACGAGGTCAGGAGTTCAAGACCAGCCTGGCCAAGATGATGAAACCCCATCTCTACTAAAAATACAAAAATTAGCCAGGTGCGGTGGCAGGTGCCTGTAATCCCAGCTACTCGGGAGACTAAGGAAGGAGAATTGCTTGAATCCGGGCAGCAGAGGTTGCAGTGAGCCAAGATCGTACCACTGCACTCCAGCATGGACAACAAACTGAGACTCCATCTCAGAAAACAAACAAACAAACAAACAAATGGAGTAGTCTCCATCTTAAGAAACCACGTTCTTTGTTTATCCTTTAAAAGTAACTCCATATGGGTCGGGCGCAGTGGCTCATGCCTGTAATCCCAGCACTTTGGGAGGCCGAGGCAGGCAAATCACGAGGGCAAGAGATCGAGACCATCCTGGCCAACGTGGTGAAACCCCGTCTCTAGTAAAATAGAAAAAATTAGCCAGTCGTGGTGGCACATGCCTGCAGTCCCAGCTACTTGAGAGGCTGAGGCAGGGGGATCACTTGAACCCGGGAGATGGAGGTTGCAGTGAGCCAAAATGACACACTGCACTCCAGCCTGGCGACAGAGCAAGACTCCAACTCAAAAAAAAAAAAAAGTAACTCCATATGCATTAAAGTTTAATCATGAGATTGCAGCAGTTCAGTCACATCTTTAGGCTTCACTTCTAATTCTAGTTCTTTTGTCCTTTTTCACCATATCTGCAATTTCTTTTTTGTTTTTTTTGTTTGTTTGTTTTGAGACTGAGTCTCTGTCACCCAGGCTGGAGTGCAGTGGCGCAATCTTGGCTCACTGCAAGCTCTGCCTCCTGGGTGTACGCCATTCTCCTGCCTCAGCCTCTGGGAGTAACTGGGACTACAGGTGCCCGCCACCATGCCTGGCTAATTTTTTTTTTTTCTTTTTTGTATTTTTAGTAGAAACAGGGTTTCACCGTGTTAGCCAGGATGCTCTTGATCTCCTTACCTCGTGATCTGCCTGCCTTGGCCTCCCAAAGTGCTGGGATTACAGGCATGAGCCACCATGCCCGGCCTGCAATTTCTTTCTTGGCTAAAGTCTTGAACCTCTCAAAGTCTTTCATGAAGGTTGGAGTCAACTTATTCTAAACTCCTGTTAATATTAATATTTGACCTCCTTCCATGAATCACAAATGTGCTAATGTCATCTAGAATAGTGAATCCTTTCCAGAAGGTTTTCAATTTACTTTGTCCAGATCCACAAGAGGAATCACTATCTATGATAGCTATAGCCTTATGAAATTTGTTTCTTAAATAAGACTTGTAAATTAAAAATACTTCTTGATCCACAGATTGCAGAATGGATGTTATGTTAGCTGGCACAAAACAACATTAATCTCCTTGTACATGTCTGTCAGAGTTCCTGGGTGAACAGCTTCTTGGGTGAACAGTGAAAGGGAATCTTTTTTCTGAGCATGAGGTCTCAACAGTGGGCTTAAAATATTCAGTTAACCGTTCTATAAACAGATGTGCTGTCATCCAGGATTTGTTATTCCATTTGTAGAACACAAGCAGAGTAGATTTATTATAATTCTCAAGGACCCTAGGATTTGCAGAATGATCAATGAGCATGGCTTCAACTTAAAGTCCCTAATTGCATTAGCCCCTAATGAGAGAGTCGGCCTGTCATTTGAAGCTCTGAAACTAGGCATTGACTTCTCTCTAGCTATGAAAGTACTAGATGGCATCTTCTCCCAGCAGAAAGCTGTTTCATCTACATTAAAAATCTCTTGTTTCATATAGCCACAACTTTTATTTAAGTTCAGGGGTACAAGTACAGGTTTGTTACACAGGTAAACTTGTGCCAAGGGGATTTGTTGTACAGATTATTTCATCACCCAGGTATAAGGCTATTACCCATTAGTTATTTTTCCTGATCCTCTTCCTCCTCCCACCTTCCACCCTCTGATAGGCCCCAGTGTGTGTTTCCCTCTGTGTGTCCATGTGTTCTCATCATTCAGTTCCCACCTATAAGAAAGAAGATGAGGTTTTGCTTTTCTGTCCCTGTGTTAGTTTGCTAAGGATAAAGGCCTCCCAGCTCCATCCGCGTCCCTGCAAAGGACATGGTCTAGTTCTTTTTATGGCTGCATTGTATCCTGTGGTGTGTATGTAATGTAGGCACTTTCATCAATAATCTAAGCTAGATCTTCTGGATAACTTGCTGCAACTTCTGCATCAGCACTTGCTGCTTCATTTTACATCGTATGTTACGGAAATGGCTCCATTTATTTAACCTTATGAACCAACTTCTGCCAGCTATAACATTTTCTTCTGCAGCTTCTTCACTTCTCTCAAACATTATAGAATTGAAGAGAGTTAGTGCCTTGCTTTGGATGAGGCTTTGTTTAAGGGAATGTTCTGATTGGTTTGATCTTCCACCTAGACCATTGAAACTTTCTCCATATCTTCCACCTGGACCATTGAAACTTTCTCCATAGCAGCAATAAGGCTGTTTTTCTTTCTTATCACTTGTGTGTACACTAGAATAGCATTTTTAATTTTCTTCAAGAACTTTTCTTTTGCATTCACAACTTGGTTTTTTGGCACAAGAGGCCTAGCTTTCAGTCAGCCTTGGCTTTTGACATATCTTTCACACTAAGTTTAATAATTTCTAGTTTTTGACTTAAAGTGAGAGATGTGCGACCCTTCCTTTCAGTTGAACATGTGGAGGCCATTGTAAGGTTGTTAACTGGCCTAATTTTAATATTGTTGTCTCAGGGAATAGGGAGGCCCATGGAGAGAGAGAGAGAGCTGGAGGAATGACCAGTCGGTGTAACAGTCAGAACACACATATTTATCAATTAAGTTCATTGTCTAATATGGTTGCAGTTCACTATGCCCTAATACAATTATAATTGTAATATCGAATATTGCTGATCACAGATTACCATAACAATAATTTTAAAAAGTTTGAAATATTATGAAGATTAACAAAATGTGACACAGAGATGTGAAGTGAGTACCTGCTATTAGAAAAATGCTGCTAATAGGCCAGGCATGGTGGCTCACACCTGTAATCCCAACACTTCGGGAGGCCAAGACAGGTGAATCACTTGAGGCCGGGAGTTCGACACCAGCCTGGCCAACATGGCAAAACCCTGTCTCTACAAAAAATACAAAAATTAGCCAGGTGTGGTGGCACACACCTGTAATCCCAGCTACTCAGCAGGTTGAGGCATGAGAATCACTTGAACCTAAGATCATGCCACTGCACTCTAGCCTGGGTAACAGAGTGAGACTCTGTCTCAAAAAAAAAAAACAGAGAGAAAATAAAATGATGCCAATAGGCTGGCTCTCTCCATGGTTGCCACAACCTTCAGTTTGTAAAATACATAGTATCTGCAAAGCTCAATAAAGTGAATAAAACAGGGGCTGGATGCTGGATGCAGTGGCTTACACCTGTAATCCCAACACTTTGGGAGGCCAAGGCAGGAGGATCGCTTGGGCCCAGGAGTTTGAGACCAGCCTGGGCAACATAGTGACACTCTGTTTCTACAAAAAAGACAAAAAAGAAAAGAAAGTGAATAAAAACAATAAATAAAACAAAATATGCCTGTATTTCACATTTGCTTTTCTCTTTAAAAGGGCCTCTTTTTAAAAACACTGCCAGGATATAAACACATGTTGCCACAGTTTGCTTTGGAGGGATCCTTTCTCAATTGGATCAAAGACCAATCAGTTCTCTAAGTAATCTAGCATAATTAGGCTCAACAAATAAGGAAACTGAAACACACAAGTGCTCTAACTTGCTCTAATTTCACGTGGCAGGCTGGTGTGGTAGCTTCCACATCAAGAAACCAAGCCTTCTGTTCACTGTACCAATCACAGAGTCAGGAGCCCTTTGTATTTCATATGTAGAGAAATAAGCTAGAAGTAACGGGGTGCCACAAATAGGCCACTTGTTTTCTCAGAATTAAGTGTCTTGATTATTCAAATTAAATATACATAATTTAACAAAGGGAAAATATAGAGAATTTATATTTATTAGAGGTAGCATCAAGGATTTGGAGTTTTTCTGTTTCTTTGAAGGAAGGATCTCTGTGGAGCACTTGTATTGAAATGCATACCGATCTCATGGAAGCTTGTGGTCACATTGTCTTTTCTTATTGCGAATGACATCTGAGCCATAATTGGGGCCATGGCTGCAGTAGGTCCTGGAAGTTTCTTTATTGTCTGTCACAGCTGAATAAAAGGAGCAGCAGCTGAGAGAACATTGGAGAAAATGCCAGCAGCTACCCTCTGGCAATGGTCATTAAACCGTGTCTCACAGCCTAGACACAGTATTTTGGTATGCTACGGGCCACAGGCCCATAAGCATTTCTAGCTTACGTAGAGATCCAGTGCATCTCTTTGAATACCAGTGGGGACAAGCAATTAATTTATTGACTGATATATGGCCTAAGTTCAATTCTGTTGTCAAAGATAATCATTTAGTCATATTTAATGAGATGTTCTGCCTTCATTAAAGTCATTAGAATCACTAATAAATAAAATATAATAGGATTTCACACAATTTACACCTCACAGTAGAGACCTAAGCTAAGTCAATATTTCCCTGAAACAAATACTTGAAAAGAAATTGAGAAAAATAAAGGTAATTCAGTAAATTATAATTTTCCCCTGAAAATTATAATTTTCAGTCCAAAATCACCAGTTTTCAAGAAGGATACACTGTACGAGATGATCCATTGGGATATAGGAAGAAAGTATTAAAATTTCCATTTCCATTTTCTTTTAATCTAAAAAAAAAAAAGAAATTATCCCCAACACATTAATGTACTGACTGACACTGGGATTCTCACTGTGACCACATGTCCTATGATCATTTGTCACGAGATATGCTGAGGTTCTCCACGATGCCACAACTAGATGGTACCCTCCTGTATGTTATTAAACTTTACAGTCAACAGATACTCACTGAGCATCTCCTATGTGCCAGACCTCATTCTGGATCACTGGGACACCTCATTCCTGCCAACACGGAAAATATGTTCTATCAAGGGCAGTGGGCTTATAGAATTGTTGTGCAATAATTAAGTGGATATAGAAATTACATTTGTAATTTTAACTAATTTAACTAATTCTCACAAGCTAGGGCAAGTGAATTAAAAACATTCCTGTAAAGTACATTTTGAAGATAATACTAACAAAAAAATAACAAGTTTTTCCTTGAATAACAACCAAAAACAGATTTTGTATGTCGCTTCTCCTCCTAGTGCAAAATCTTTATAAACCTGAGATGAATTATGATAAGCTGATGTTATAAGAAAACAGATCCCCAAAATTCAAAATGAACAAGAAGACAACATATGGATTTTTACCTATTTTCATTGACAATGAACATAATATACAATGAAGTTCATTTTGTAGGGTGTATTGGTTACTGGAAGCTGTGGCAACCTAAACTTTCACTGACGGTTGCATGAACAAATGTGGTATGAACATGGAATAAAATATTCAATTTCAAAAATTAATAAAATTCTGATACATGCCATAACATGGATGAACCTTGAAAACATTACGTTAAGTGAAATAAGTCAGCCAGAGAAGGACAAATACTGTGTAATTCCACTTAGATACCTAGAATAGTCAAATTCATATAGAAAGACTAGAATAATGGTTACCAGCGACTGGAGGGAGAGGGAAATGAAGAGTTACTGTTTTAACAGGTATAGAGCTTCTGTTTGGATGATGGAAAATTTCTGGAGATGGATAGCGGTAATGGTTGTGTTCCTGAAACACCAAGGGTTCAGTCTAGTTCCTGCTGCTCACCACACAGAAGGCCAATGACTGAGAAGATGAGTATTGCCAAGGAAGAGGGATGCAGCCAAGGAAATGGGAGCTCAATCTCAAATCCGTCTCCTCGACTGATTAAAATTAGGAGTTTATATAGCAGGCAAGAAATGTAACAATGTGTGAGGGAACCGGAACTAGGGAAGGGTAGGGAAACAATAGGAGAGGCCTGGCTCTGGATGCAGTAATCTGGTGAGTTTCAGTTCTTTGATACCTTTTGAGAGGCCTGGGGATTCTTTCCTGAGGAAAGAAATCAGATAAAACAATGTTAAGTTTCAAGCTGTAAGACCAGAGGGGTCAATTTCTAAGTTAATCCAAAAGAACCCTCTGCCGGCCTGTTGGGTCGGTTTCAGTTGCACAAGTGTGAATGTACTGAATTGTACACTCAAAAAAACATTAAAATAGTAAATTCAATGTTATGCATATTTTACTACAATAAAAAATATTGATTCTGTTATCTTTATTTCTGCACCGTCCTCTTGCCCATTCTCCACAGACAATTTTAAAATGTAAAGTAGGTTATGTCTCTTTCCTGTCAAAAGTTCTCCAGGGATTTTCAATTATATTTAAAATGAATCTCCATTCCTTTTCAGGGTCCCTGGCCCCATAGGCCTTGATTCTCTGACCCTACCCCTTCTCTGTCACTCCCCCTAGCTGGCCTTGCTGCCCCTAAATGTGCAAAGCTCAGTCATGCTCGAGGTATTTACATTTCGTTTTCTCTGCCTGAAACACTCTTAGCCCCAGAGTTTCACAGGACTTGCCTTACCTTTCAATCAAATCTCTACTCAAATGTCACCTTCCCTGACCACTAAACTAAACTAGCACCTCCTTCACCCCTACCCAGTCATTTTTTATTTTCTCACCCTGCTTTAATTTCTTCAAGGCACTTGTCATTTTCTGAAATTATTCTATTTATTGCCTTATATTTTTATTTTCTAAGTCCTCCACTAGATTGAAGGTAGTGGCTTTTTACCACCATATCATCATCACCTGAAACAGTAACTGGCACATCATAGGCATTTTATGAATATTATTTGAATGAATTAGTTCTGATGGTAGAAATCCTGCTTTTCCGAAATAGACTCCATTTAAAACCAACCAAACTGGTGTGAATTAAAGCTTACTTGAAGTGGATCCGCTTGTGTGATGAACATAGAGATCCACCCTTCAAAAAGGGATTGTGGCCCTGCTCCTGGAAGAATGATGTCAGGAGATGGTCTTTTGCTGTAGATTGCTTCAGGGATTGCTGCAGCTACAGGGGGCCACCTGGTCAAAAGTCAAGTCTTTCCTGGGAAGTCAACACCCAGTGATTGATGGAGGCAGGAAGTATGGGGACACAGCCAATTTCTCCCAATGCAGGCCAACTCTGAAGGGCCATCTTAGCTCTACTGCAAGCTGGAGGATTGGCAGAGGCTGTCCTCAGGCCTGCCTCACAGCTTAACATCTCCCTGTGCCCACACTTGTTCTACCCCTTGTTTCCACAGGTGTTAATTTTTCAAAGAGTGACTCCCTAATAAATAGCCTGCACACTAACGCCCATCTCAGCATCCATTTTCCTGGGCACCCAACCTGGAACCACTGTATGCGTAGGATGAATATGAAAGGACCACAACCCAAACTTGTCCCCTTGAGTTACAGGTAAACAAATATACTGTAGATCAACTTTAGTGAAAGCCTAAAACCAATCAGACACTTCATAGTAATGCTGGTAGGGCTGGAGAAAGTTTTAGTGGTGTCAGAATTTTTTCCCACTTAGTAAGCTTTGTTCATAATCTTTTTGGCATCTAGGGTTGTGTTCATTTCATTATTATTTATGTTAGCTCTATATTGTCCACCATCTGATTTGTGAGAAAGAACTAAATAAAGAAAGTAATTTACTCTTAGAAGTGGCAAGTGCCTCATGACGCCATAAGCGGGAGAGGTGCACAAGGAAAGACACCTGATTGGTGTGGTGCAGAGTGCAGGCGACATGACATGGACAGTTTGCTAAGAGGGCAGGTCAAGGCTTTAACCAGCTCACAGATGAGTTCAGGGAGCCCCTGGGTACAACAAAAATGTGGTGTATATACACATTTTTCCAGGGGTCCAGATTACCAAGAAAGCCGATGCTCTGCAGAAGGTTAAGAGGACTGGGATGGTAACCATGTCAACTGGGCTGCTCCATGGGGTTTCCAAATTAAACGGCAGTTCCAAGTGTGTCTGTGAGGTTGTTCCAAATGAAATTAGCATTTGAAACAGTGGACTCACTAAAGTAGATTGCCCTTCTCAATGAAGGTGGGCAACATTCAATGTCTTGTTGCCCTCAATAGAAAAAAAAAAAAAAAAATGGTGAAGGAAGAAGGAATTTACCCCTTTTTATTCCTGCCTACTTGCTTGAGCTGGGTCATCAGTGTTCTCATTGGACTGAGATTTACACCTTTGGCCCCCTGGTTCTCAGGCCTTTGTTTTAAAAATAATAATAATACTGGCCGGGCGCGGTGGCTCAAGCCTGTAATCCCAGCACTTTGGGAGGCCGAGACGGGCGGATCACGAGGTCAGGAGATCGAGACCATCCTGACTAACACGGTGAAACCCCGTCTCTACTAAAAAATACAAAAAAACTAGCCGGGCGAGGTGGTGGGCGCCTGTAGTCCCAGCTACTCGGGAGGCTGAGGCAGGAGAATGGCGTAAACCCGGGAGGCGGAGCTTGCAGTGAGCTGAGATCCGGCCACTGCACTCCAGCCTGGGCGACAGAGCGAGACTCCGTCTCAAAAAAAAAAAAAAAAAATAATAATAATAATAATAATAATACTTAATAATAATAATAGATCGGGCGCAGTGGCTCATGCCTGTAATCCCAGCACTTTGGGAGGCTGAGGCAGGCAGATCACGAGGTCAGGAGATTGAGACCACCCTGGTTAATACAGTGAAACCCTGTCTCTACTAAGAATACAAAAAATTAGGCCGGGCGCGGTGGCTCAAGCCTGTAATCCCAGCACTTTGGGAGGCCGAGACGGGTGGATCACGAGGTCAGGAGATCGAGACCATCCTGGCTAACACGGTGAAACCCCGTCTCTACTAAAAAAACAAAAAACTAGCCGGGCGAGGTGGCGGGCGCCTGTAGTCCCAGCTACTCCGGAGGCTGAGGCAGGAGAATGGTGTGAACCCGGGAGGCGGAGCTTGCAGTGAGCTGAGATCCGGCCACTGCACTCCAGCCCGGCTGACAGAGCAAGACTCCATCTCAAAAAAAAAAAAAAAATTAGCTGGGTGTGGTGTCACGCGCCTGTAGTCTCAGCTACTTGGGAGACTGAGGCAGAATTGCCTGAGAACCCAGGAGGCAGAAGTTGCAGTGAGCTGAGATTGAGCCACTGTACTCCAGCCTGGGTGACAGAGCAAGACTCCATCTCAAAAATAAAAAATAAAAGTAAATAATAATACATAGTATTTCTACACATTTGTGAGGTACGTGTGATATTTTGTTACATATGTAGAATGTGCAATGATAAAGGTAGAGTATTTAGGATATCCATCACATCAAATATTTATGATTTCTATGTGTTGGGAACATTTCCAGTCCTCTTCCAGCTATTTTGAAATATACATTTTTGTTAACTGTCATCACCTTATTCTGCTATCGAACATTAAAACTTATTTCTTTTTTTTTTTTTTTTTTTTTTTTTTTTTGAGACGGAGTCTCGCTCTGCCGCCCAGGCTGGAGTGCAGTGGCCGGATCTCAGCTCACTGCAAGCTCCGCCTCCCGGGTTTATGCCATTCTCCTGCCTCAGCCTCCCGAGTAGCTGGGACTACAGGCGCCCGCCACATCGCCCGGCTAGTTTTTTGTATTTTTAGTAGAGACGGGGTTTCACCATGTTAGCCAGGATGGTCTCGATCTCCTGACCTCGTGATCCGCCCGTCTCGGCCTCCCAAAGTGCTGGGATTACAGGCTTGAGCCACCGCGCCCGGCCTAAAACTTATTTCTATAGGTCATAACCATCCCCTGCTCATCCACATATACTTCCTTTCCACCCTCTGACATCTGTCATTCTACTGTCTACCTTTAGTTCCCACATACAAGTAGTAGCATACGGTATTTGTATGTCTGTGCCTGGCTTATTTTACTTAACATCCTGACCTCCAGTCTTATCCATGTCATTGCAAATTACAGGATTTTACTCTTTTTTTATGGCTAAATGGTATTCTATTGTGTATATATACCACATTTTCTTCATCTATTTGTTCATTAACAGACACAGGTTGATTCCATATCTTGGCTATTGTGAATAGTGCTGCAATAAACATGGGGTGCAGGTATCCCTTTGATATAATGACTTTCTTTCCTTTGGATAGATACCAAGTAGTAAGCTTGCTGAATTGTACATTAGTTCTATTTTTAGTTTTTTTTAGAAATCTCTATACTATTTTCCATAGTAGCTGTACAAATTTACATTCCCATCAACAGTGTTTAAGAGTTCACTTTTCTCTGCATTCTCACCGGCATCTGTTTTGTTTTTTTTTGTTTTTAATTGTACTTTAAGTTCTGGGATACAAGTGCAGAACGTGCAGGTTTGTTACATAGGTACACATGTGCCATGGTGGTTTGTTGCACCCATCAACCCATCATCTCCATTGGTTATTTCTCCTAATGCTGTCTCTCCCCTAGCCCCCAGCCCCCAACAGGCCCTGGTGTGTGATGTTCTACTCCCTGTGTCCTTGCGTTCTGATTGTTCAACTCACACTTATGAGTGAGAACGTGCGGTGTTTGGTTTTCTGTTCTTGTGTTAGTTTGCTGAGAATGATGGTTTCCAGCTTCATGTCACTACAAAGGACATGAACTCATCCTTTGATATGACTGCATAGTATTCCATGGTGTATATGTGACACATTTTCTTTATCCAGTCTATCATTGATGGCCATTTGGGTTGTTTCCAAGTCTTTGCTATTGTGAACAGTGCTGCAATAAACATACATGTGCATGTGTCTTTTATAGTAGAATGATTTATAATCCTTTGGGTATAAACCCAGTAATGGGATGGGCTGGGTCAAATGGTATTTCTGATTCTAGATCTTTGAGGAATCGCCACACTGTCTTCCACAATGGTTGAACTAATTTACACTCCCACCAACAGTATAAAAGCATTCCTATTTCTCCACATCCTCTCCAGCATCTGTTGTTTCCTGACTTTTTAACGATCACCATTGTAACTGATGTGAGATGGTATCTCATTGTGGTTTTGATTTGCATTTCTCTAATGGTGATGATGAGCTGTTTTTCATAGGTTGGCCACGTAAATGTCTTCTTTTGAGAACTGTGTGTTCATATCCTTCGCCTACTTTTTGATGGGGTTGTTTTTTTCTTGTAAGTTTGTTTAAGTTCCTTGTAGATTCTGGATATTAGCCCTTTGTCAGGTGGATAGATTGCAAAAAATTTCTCCCATTCTGTAGGTTGTCTGTTCACTCTGATGATAGTTTCTTTTGCTTTGCGGAAACTCTTTAGTTTAATTAGATCCCGTCTGTCAATTTTGGCTTTTGTTGCCATTGCTTTTGGTGTTTTAGTCATGAAGTCTTTGCCCACGCCTATGTCCTGAATGGTATTGCCTAGGTTTTCTTCTAGGGTTTTAATGGTTTTAGGTCTTACATTTAAGTCTTTAATACATCTTGAGTTAATTTTTGTATAAGGTGAAAGGAAGGGGTCCAGTTTCAGTTTTCTGCGTATGGTTAGGCAGTTTTCCCAGCCCCATTTATTAAATAGGGAATCCTTTCCCCATTACTTTTGTCAGGTTTGTCAGAGATCAGATGGTTGTGGATGTGTGGTGTTATTACTGAGGGCTCTGTTCTGCTCCATTGGTCTATAATCTGTTTTGGTAACAGTACCATGCTGTTTTGGTTACTGTAGCCAAACAATACTGTAGTATAGTTTGAAGTCAGGTCTTTTAGTAATAGCCATTCTAACTAGAGTACGATGATATCTCGTTATTATTATTATTTTTTTTGGAGACGGAGTCTCGCTCTGTCGCCCAGGCTGGAGTGCAGTGGCCGGATCTCAGCTCACTGCAAGCTCCGCCTCCCGGGTTTACGCCATTCTCCTGCCTCAGCCTCCCGAGTAGCTGGGACTACAGGCGCCTGCCACCACGCCCGGCTAGTTTTCTGCATTTTTTAGTAGAGACGGGGTTTCACTGTGTTAGCCAGGATGGTCTCGATCTCCTGACCTCGTGATCCACCCGTCTCGGCCTCCCAAAGTGCTGGGATTACAGGCTTGAGCCACCGCACCCGGCCACGTTATTATTTTAGTTTGCATTTCCCTGATGATTAGGGACGTTGAGAATTTTTTTTTTTTGTATACCTGTTTGCCATTTGTAGGTCTTCTTTGGAGAAATGTTTATTCATGGCCTTTGCCCACTTTTTAGTAGTTTTTATGTGTTTTTATTGTTGAGTTTCTTGTATATTTTGGATACTAGTCCCTTATTGGATGAATGATTTGCAAATATTTCTTCCATTCAACAGGCTGTGTCTTCACTCTGTTGTTTCCTTTGCTGTGTAGAAGCTTTTGCAGAGAGGGGTCATTTGACTTTCTCTTTTTAATTTTATTCCTTATATTTCTTTCTTTTGCCCAATTTCTCTTGCTAGGACTTCCAGTACTGTGTTGAATGGAAATAATGAAATTTGGCATTCTTGTCTTGTTCCAGTTCTTTGAGGAAAGGCTTTCAGCTTTTTCCCATTCAGTAGGATGTTAGTTGTGAGTTAGTCATATATGACCTTTATTATGTTGAGGTATATTCCCTCTATGCCTACTTTGTTGAGAGTTTTTGTCATGAAAGGATGCTGAATTTGTCAAATGCTTTTCACGAATTTATTGAGATAATTGTTTGATTTTTGTCCATCATTCTGTTGATGTGATGTATTATGTTTATTGATTGGCTTATGTTGAACCATCCTTGCATCCTCAGGATAAATCCCACTTGATCATGACGTATTATCTTTTTGATGTGTTGTTGGATTGGGTTTGCTGGTATTTGTTGAGGATTTTTCTTCTATGTTCATCAGGGATATTGGTCTGTCATTTTCTCTTTTAGTTGTGTCCTTGTCTGATTTTGGTGTCCCATATGTCACAAAGACTTTGTTCATTCTTTTGTATTCTTTTTCTTTAGTTTTGTCTGATTGTGTTATTTCTTTCTTTCTTTCTTTCTTTTTTTTTTTTCTTGAGATGTAGCCTTGCTCTGTCGCCCAGGCTGGAGTACAGTGGCGTGATCTCGGCTCACTGCGAGCTCTGCCTCCCAGGTTCACGCCATTCTCCTGCCTCAGCCTCCTGAGTAGCTGGGACTACAGGCGCCCGACACCACTCCCGGCTAATTTTTTCTATTTTTAGTAGAGACAGGGTTTCACCGTGTTAGCCAAGATGGTCTTGATCTCCTGACCTCGTGATCCGCCACCTCAGCCTCCCAAAGTGCTGGGATTACAGGCGTGAGCCACCGTGCCCGGCCCTGACTGTGTTATTTCAAAAATGTCAAGTTCTGAGATTCTTTCTTCTGCTTGATCTAGCCTATTGAAAATTTTGAATTGATTTTTAAATTTGATTCAACGGATTTTTCAGTTTCAGAATTTCTTTAGTTCTTTTTTACAGTATCTATCTCTTTGGTAAGTTTCTCAGTCATATCCTGAATTGTTTTTCTAATTTATTCCTATTATTTATGTTCTCTTGTATCTTAATGAGCTTCTTTAATATCATTATTTTCCCAAGATGTCTTAAGTTTCTTTTTCATTGGCGTCTGTTGCTGAAGAATATAGTGTTCCTTTGAACATGTCATATTTCCTTACTTTTTCGTGGTTCTTACGTCCTTACATTGATAGCTGCATGTCTGATGTAACAGTTGCTTCTTCCAATCTTTTGAATTTGCTTTTATAGGAGAGGACATTTCCTGAGGATATATCTATGGTGTTGGTTGTGTAGGGCTCTTTGACTTTGATTCTAAAATGTGCAATAGTGTAATCTCCATGTGATTTCTTTTTTTTTTTTTTTTTTTTTTTTTTTGAGGCGGAGTCTCGCTCTGTCGCCCGGACTGGAGTGCAGTGGCCGGATCTCAGCTCACTGCAAGCTCCGCCTCCCGGGTTTCCGCCATTCTCCTGCCTCAGCCTCCCGAGTAGCTGGGACTACAGGCGCCCGCCACCTCGCCCGGCTAGTTTTTGTATTTTTAGTAGAGACGGGGTTTCACCGTATTAGCCAGGATGGTCTCGATCTCCTGACCTCGTGATCCGCCCGTCTCGGCCTCCCAAAGTGCTGGGATTACAGGCTTGAGCCACCGCGCCCGGCCTATCTCCATGTGATTTCTTTGGCTGTAAATAGCACCAGTGGTGTCTGTGATTTCCTTAGGGTGCAACTGTTAGTGGAGTCTGTGGTACATTTTTACTGGGGATGGGACAGGAGGTAGGCCAAGTGGTAGCCCAAGCACCTTGAGCCCCAGGGTGGTATACACTAGCACCAGTGTTAGCAGGTCCAGAAGGGCTAATTCTTGGGCCTCCAGGTGGCTTGGACCAGGCAGATGGGCAGGTCCTTAGGCTCCCAGGCAGCAGGTATAGCATGGGTCATGGCAGTAGCAGTGGTGGGACAACCCTCTGGCTGCCAAACGGGCCATACTGGTGTTGGTGATGGCTGCGACAGGCTGGGAGGGCCTGTCCTCATTCCCTCAGGTGGTGCATTTGGGTGGGTGTCAGCCATAGTAGTAGCAGCACGTTGTTGCACAACATAGTAGTAGCAGCACGTTGTTGTCAGCACAGTGGGCCTGACCTCGGCCCCAAAAGGAGTGCTCAGGTGGCAATGGTGATGGAAGGAGTTTGATGGTCCTGAGGTCCCCAAATGACATGCTCAGTCACTGTAGGAAGAAGGAAGATCTGGACTACATGGGCCTGTCCCCAGGCTCTCTTGTGGTACATGCAGCCACTGGCTGTGGTTGCAGTGGTAGGGTGATCCCCAGGCCCTCAGCAAAATGCTTAGGTGGATGCAGTAGCAGCTGCATTGTGCTCCTGCTGCTGGGGAGGGTGGGGCTGCTTTCAGTGGCAGGTGCCTGGGGAACACACACTTGGCCAGAGGTCATGGCTATGGGCAGAGTAGCCTGTGCTCGGGGCACTTGTAAATACATGGCAGTTCTACTGCTGGTGGCAGCAGGGTCTCTGCCGGTGGCTCATACTTCAGCCCCAGTCGTGACAGCCAGGAGTAGTAGCAGCTGCAGGCAAGAGACTGTGTTCTCAGGGTGCATGAAAATGTGCAGAGCTGCTGGGGACAGCAACGTCACTGCTAATGGTTTGCCTTGTGGCACTGGCGGCAGCAGCCAACCACAGTGGCAGGTGCAGATGAGAAATGTCAGTGGGGCTACAGGGATGTGTAGATGCAGGGGCTGTTGGGCCCCAGGGCAGAATGCAATCTGGTGGGTGCTGGCTCTCAAAATGGCACTGTGCTGTAGCTGCTTAGGGCTCGGGGAGTGCATGAGACCCAGCATGAGCTCCCTGTCTGGAGCAGTGCCATTATGAGGTCTCCAGGTAACTCCTCCTGTTAGTCTCAGGGCCTGTGAGGGTTGAGGAGTATTTCCATTGATAGGTTTACAGGAGTCTGCAATGGAAATACGGTCCACTGGGGGTCTCTCACTTTCTCTTTCTCCACATTGAGAAACCTCTTTGGGCTTCCAGCTAATCCTGGCCGAGCAGGATGCCTGGCTTCACTCTCCTTCCTTGCCTTAGATGTTTCCTGTCACTTCTCTGTTGAATGCCAGTGTTCTCTCTTAGATAATCTATTTGAAATGTGATTATCTACTCACTATTTTGTTTCTTCTTTGTGGAAGAGGAGAGTACCAGATGCCTTTAGTCAGCCACATGCAGTCCTTTGTTCTTGAGCTAGAATTACACCACTGGCTTTGCTGGGTCTTCAGCTTGCAGATGCAGATGGTGGGACTTCTCAGCCTCCATGGTAACATGAGCCAATTCCTCATTATAAAGATAGATAGGTAGGTAGGTAGGTAGGTAGGTAGGTAGAGAGATAGATGAAGGAAGAAGGGAAGGGAAGGGCACGGTGGCTCACGCCTGTAATCCCAGCATTTTGGGAGGCCAAGGCAGATGGATCACGTGGTCAAGAGATCGAGACCACCCTGGCCAATATGGTGAAGCCCATCTCTACTGAAAATACAAAAATTAGCCAGGCATGGTGGCAGGCACTTGTAGTCCCAGCTATTCAGGAGGCTGAGGCAGGAGAATCACTTGAACCCAGGAGGCAGAGGTTGCAGTGAGCCGAGATTGCACCACTGCACTCCAGCCTTGTGACAGAGTGAGACTCTGTCTCAAAAAAAAAAAAAAAAAAAAGAAAGAAACACACATGCACATACACACATTACTGGTTCTGTTTCTCTGGAGAACCCTAAAACAGGGACCTTGGTCTTTGGGGACTTTTGCCTCCAATACTGTTATGTAAGATTTTCTGTCTTGTTCTTAGTTTTGTACTGGGTACTTATCAGCTATTTTTAGCCATTTAGATTCAGATAAGTTTTATTTTTCTCTTGAGTCTGTAGGTTTGTTTTTGTTCTAGGTTGTTTGATTAATGGATTTTACCATGACAGTTTACTTTTACTGTTTTACCTATTTTTCTCTGTAATTTTATCTTTGTCTTTTAGATTCCCTTCCCCTTTTTGTCTTATACATCTTATTGTCTTTTATCTTATCTTATTTTTGGAGACAGAGTCTTGCTCTATCCCCCAGACTGGAGTGCAGTAGCGTGATCTCGGCTCACTGCAACCTCCACCTCCTGGATTCAAGCGATTCTTATGCCTCAGCCTCCCTAGTAGCTGGGATTACAGGTGTGTACCACCACGCCCAACTAATTTTTGTATTTTTAGTGGAGATGGGGTTTCGCCATGTTGGCCAGGCTGGTCTTGAACTGCTGACCTCAGGTCATCCGCCCATCTCATCCTCCCAAAGTGCTGGGATTACAGGCGTGAGCCACCACAACTGGCCTATCTTTTATTTTTAACATAAAGAAAAGCACAGGGAAAATAATCTCAAGCACAAACCCTACCATGAATAAAGAATGCACTTTTATTTCCCAATTTCTTGGATCCCATTAGAGGTAAAATCAAGTTTCCAGGAAAACCTCATTTTAAACTAACTTTGGGCCCTGGTGGACATACCAACACGAAAATACACTCAAACAAAGAAGCATTTGTACCTTCCTGTCATACCACCATCACAAGAACACATTATAAATGGAAATATTAAACCTGCTGTCCTCCACCTTTAAAACTGGATTTGAACTACCTATTTCTTCTTGGAGGTGGTTAATATTTGTTAGATAACTTGGGCAAAGAGCCTTACTAGACTGACCCTGAGTAAATCATGAAGCATTTCTGTTTATTGGGGCACCTTGATATTTTCTTTCTTGAATATCAAATGTTTGTCATCTACTGTGTACAAACAGGATGAAGCATAATCCCTGGCCTCAAGAAGTTCACAGTTCATTGTGTGTCTGGAATTGGTTCCTTCTGGTGGGTTATTGGTCTTGCTGACTTCAAGAATGAAGCCCTGGACCTTCAGGGTGAGCATTACAGTTCTTAAAGATGGTGTGTCCAGAGTTTGTTCCTTCAGATGTTCAGATGTGTCTGGAGTTTCTTCCTTCTGGTGGGTTCCTGGTCTTGCAGGCTTCAGGACTGAAGTTGCAGACCTTCACAGTGAGTATTACAGCTCATAAAGGTAGTGCTGACCCAAAGAGTGAGCAGCAGCAAGATTTATTGCGAAGAGCAAAAGAACAAAGCTTCCACATCAAGGAAGGGGACCCCAAGTTGCTGCTGCTGGCTCGGGTGGCCTGCTTTTATTCCCTTATTTGGCCCCACCCACATCCTGCTGATTGGTCCATTTTACAGAGAGCTGATTGTTCCATTTTACAGAGAGCTAATTGGTCCCTTTTACAAAGTGCTGATTGGTCTGTTTACAGAGTGCTGATTGGTGCGTTTACAAACCTTTAGCTAGACACAGAGCACGCTGATTGGTCCATTTTTACAGAGTGCTTATTGGTGCATTTACAAACCTTTAGCCAGACACAGAGCACTGATTGGTGCATTTACAACCCTTTAGCTAGACAGAAAAGTTCCCCAAGTCTCCATCCAACCCAGAAGCCCAGCAGCTTCATCTCTCAATTATATCATGTCAAACTATGCTTGGAGCCCTGTATCTGACACATGACTGACACTGATTAAATAGGACAGCAGTTGTGTCTAATTGTGTGTCCAGAACGTTTGTGTATGTAATTTTAACTCCTAGTTCTAAGGGCTTCTTGGTTGCCTTGTCACTTGTTCTTATTTGTACTCATTGCTCCTAAACAGTCTCACCAGTGGTATGTCCACTTCAGGATCTCCATCTCAGGCATATCCTAAAGAGTAGGCTCATATTAATTTGTGTATTTCAAAGAGCTGCTCCTTAGAAATGTAAACTCTAAAGCTCTTTCTGACATAACATTGAGTTCTGTTTTTATTTTCAGAAAACAGTTTCCTGGGATTCTATCAACTTTGTCTTTTAGAAATGATACTTATATGCTATATTTGTAATCATGTTTATTTACCTGATTTTTTCCCCTGTGGTATTTTATCTAATAACTTTACAATAATTTCATGTCATATGCATATAATATTGATTTAAAGGAACTTTTTTTGTGTGAATTGCATGCTGTATTGCCTTTAATATTTACACTAGCTGGGCTTTGTTGAAATGGGTTAGGTATGGTGGGTGTTACCTAACTCCTTTATTCTGAACTATATTGTCTACATATTTAACTATGGATTTCAGTGTTTCTCCAAACATAATACCTTTTATGCTTGAATAATTTATTTAACATAGATATAGTTAAAGGGAACATAAATCATGAAACTGAGATTTATAACAATGAAGAGATAAACTGGGGTTTAATTCTGCGTTTTACATGAGAACAAATAATGACATTCGATTAAGTAGCAGGTTCTCTTATTTGTGTATGACATTAAAGTATACATTAAATCTTAGGCAGTTACAAGCACCCCTTTCACCTTTTCTGAGATGGAGGAATTCTTTGTATATGTCTTTTGGCCGTGGCGCTTTTGCATGGTAGACAGGTACAAGAAAAGAAATACAAAAGTAAAAAGGGGAGAGAGGATTTTTTTGTAAAAGAAAAAAATCAGAGAAGAGCAGTGTGAGAGAACTTCAAAGAGAACAGTTTTCAGAGAGACAGAAATAGAAAGTGACAGAATACATACATTTGCATAAGTGCTAAAGAAATTTTGATGAGTTGAATATGAAAGGATTGGAGAGTTTTTTTATTGTGGTGTTCTGTTAACCCATCCTCTACTTCCTCAATGCATTTTAATGAATATTTTTATCATATAATTATACGTAGGTTAGATCAAGAGATGTAAGTAACTCTCCCATTATATAGCCCTTAAAAATCATAAACTAGATGTTTAAAAATAAAACTTCATAATAATACTGGGAGAGTCTTAATATTGACTACTATTCAAACATTAAAGTAATAAATAATGTCGATATCGGGAATTGTGTGAAGAAGGAAGTCAGAAATTATTAGGTTCCTGATCTGTTCAGTGAAAGGATAAAAGTGAGAATTCATTTTAAACAGGAAGATAAAAACATAGTTTCAACATGTACCTCAAAATATTAATGGTTAACATAAGGACAGAAATAGAATGTATAACTTCAAAATCGTTAGCTAGGAAGTGGAACACTACACAGTTAAAATAACATCAAGCCTTAATCCAACAGCATACAAGAAAGGAACATAAAATAAACAAAAAGAGATAGATGGTGTACAAAGGTTAAGTTTGGCTTTTATATAACAGGAAAACTGAAATAACAATGCATTAAACATTTAAGAAATGTATTAAAGAGGGCTGGGCGTGGTAGCTCACACCTGTAATCCCAGCACTTTGGGAGGCCAAGGCGGGCAGATCATGAGGTCAGGAGATCAAGACCATCCTGGCTAACACAGTGAAACCCTGTCTGTACTAAATCAGCTGGGCGTGGTGGCGGGCGCCTGTGGTCCCAGCTACTTGGAAGGCTGAGGCAGGAGAATGGCGTGAACCAGGGAGGTGGAGCTTTCAGTGAGCCCAGATCGTGCCACTGCACTGCTACCTGGGCAACAGAGTGAGACTCTGTCTCAAAAAAAAAAAAAAAAAGAAAAGAAAAGAAACATATTAAAGAACAATAACAACAGGCTGGGTGTGGTGGCTCATGCCTGTAATCCCAGCACAGGCCAAGGCAGATGGATCACTTGAGGTCAGGAGTTCCAGACCAGCCTGGCCAACATGACAAAACCCCATCCCAGGAGGTGGAAGTTGCACTGAGCTGAGATTGCACCACCACTCTCCAGCCTAGTTGGCAGAGGGAGACCCTGTCTCACACACACACACACACACACACACAGACACACACACACACAAAAGCAATAACAATAGGCAGTCCAAAACATATGAGTGCCCCAAGACCCTCATGAACCCAGGTTCCTTCTATCTCTGGATAGAATACTCCATCCATGGGGCTTCTTTCTTGAAGGGCACTTTGACAGAAGGCAGCTGCTGGAGCTCAAGACATCATATCGGTGTTGCAGACCAAATGAAAAAGAAAAGACAGAAGAATGAAAAAGCATAGACCTTTCAGTCAATTAAACTTCCTAGAAGCAGCTTTTCCAACGGGAAGGAAAGAAAAGGAGTCCACACACACACACGCACACACACACACCCCTAGAGTGCTCTGAATCATTACCTGCAGCACCAGAAGAGTAAGCAATTTTTCCCAATTCTGGTTTTCTAACTTCTAGATTTTTATGAAACACAGAAATCAGGTAGCTCAGTGCTTAAGATAGCAATAAACGACTACCTGATGTATGACTTACTGCCAGCTCTGCCAGTCAGGGGAGAAAGTCTGCAGTGTCCAGAAGCTCACTAGAGCAGGCCTGTGTCAACCCTGTTAGATTCATTTTATCCTTTTCCCTCCTGATATTATTTTGTGTGTATGGCACAAACCCTTACAAAACTTCTCCCCACACCATCCACACATAAGGATAGAAATAGAGTGAATAACTCTATTACCAAAGTAAACCTAACTGGAGTCTGTAGCCACCCTCACATTCAGTTACTGTCCATGACATTCGTATATGATTTATCTAACTAGAATGTCATTACTGTACACTGGGGGTATGGTATATACCTGGAGCAATGGAGAATGAATTATGAGATTGCTGCTTTTACCAAGAGCTGTAATCTGGTTGGCCAAATCCCTTCCTTGCTTGTGTCTATCCTAACACTTGCACTTAAATCATTAGCTAGGAAATGGAACACTACACAGTTAAAATAACATCAAGCCTTAATCCAACAGCATACAAGAAAGGAACATAAAATAAACAAAAAGAGATAGATGGTGTACAAACCATCCTTTCCTTGGTTGTTTTCTCCCCTTAAGTCTCTTGCAAGGTCTTGTTGATTTTACCTACACTAACTAAATTTGATGCTGCACTCCTTCCATACAAAGCAAAGCTTATATATTCCCCTCCTGATTTCTCCCTCTGGTATACATTTCCCACCTATCATATATCTGTGTAAAGGCACAGAGAAATATCTGGAAAAAATGTGCATCTAACTCTTTTTTTTTATTTGAGACGGAGTTTCACTCTTGTTGCCCAGGCTGGAGTGCGGTGTGTGAACTCAGCCCACCGCAACCTCCACCTCCCAGGTTCAAGCAATTCTCCTGCCTCAGCCTCCCAGGTAGCTGGCATTACAGGCATGTGCCACCACGCCCAGCTAATTTTGTATTTTCAGTAGAGATGGGGTTTCTCAATGTTGGTCAGGCTGGTCTCGAACTCCCGACGTCAGGTGATCTGACTGCCTCGGCCTCCCAAAACGCTGGGATTACAGGCATGAGCCGCCGCACCTGGCCAGACTCTTAATAGTGGTTACCCCTGAAGAGAATAATAAGATTGGGAAATGGAGCTGTGATAAAGGACTGTCACTTTCTAGATTATATACTTCTAAATTTTCTTAATTTATTCTAGTGAAAATATCTTGTGTTATATTTTTACAAGAAAGAAAATAAAATATTTTTTACATTCTGCCTTACTAATTTTCTTTCATTGTCAGTTGTTAATTTCCTTTTCCTTTTTTTGTGTCATCGTTTTTGGGTAACTGTAAAATTACCTTAAAGTCAGAGAAAGAAAGAGAGAAAGAGGGAGATGGAGGAGAGAATAAGAACTTCAATTTTATTTTGGTTGCATATTTAAAGCTAATATCTGAGATTTGGGATCAGAGATTCCCAATCGTCTACTTCTCTCATTAAATAACTATAGAGTGAGTCAAACAAACAAAAAACACTTTCCCTATGCCTGACAATATAACCAATTTATGAAGCAAGGAAAAGAAAATGAAGCTGATGCAAGCTGTAATGGTTCCTAGAATACCATCTCAAAACCAGAAATTGTAGAAATTGACATGAGAATTCAACCTTTGAGGGAAATAAACTTTTTGTGATGAGCTGTTTCAGGTAGACAGCCAGATACACCCAAGGTTATGTGAATTTAAATGGGACACCTCAATACAGTTTCATAATGAGTTGCAGACTGAAAATTAGTTTTCAAGCCATGCTGCATTGCCATACATTTCTTCATTAGACTCCTGAATGGGGTGATAGGCTGGTGTTCATTTTTTCTGGTTGCAAATCTTCACTCAGCCTTTTGCATGAGTGATAACCCCCCAGATAATGAGCCTGATTAGCCCAGGGCTGGCTCCATTCCCATATGCAGGCTGAGGAGGCCTTGTGATAGTGTCACTATCTGGAGATTCTCAATAATTTTATCTTTGAATTTGTAGGTGAAGACCAATGGAACAATAGAAAACACACCAGAGGCATAGAGCCTCAGCTCACCTATGGCCATGCTTCCTGCTGCCTTCCCAGGAAGGGGTGTCAGCCACCTACTCCCCCATACCCTGGTGCTCAGGGCCCTTCCACCTTCCCCCCACTCCTTGCTCCTGCTCAGCAACTACTGCCACACTTTATCCCACAAGAGCCTGGGCTTGACTGTTGGGAGATTCAGGGTTGGGCATATACACTCTGTGGCATCTCAAGATACCTATCCCCAATTTAGACTAGCGGCACCATAGTATGTTCAGCAGAAAATTCAGCAGGGCAAGCCTCCTAACTATCCACAAATCGGGTACCTTGCATACCCTATCATGGAGATAACAATAATATTGTGGGTTACCCATCCGCCATTGGTTGGTATGGTGGGTCCATGTGAAGGGTAGATACCTAGCTCAACTTCCCCAGCCCTGGATGGAGCAAGGCATGTCAGTCTAGTGGCTGGTGGGATGGGAAACTGGGCAGCAGGTGTACATGTGCTGAGTTGCAGAGCAGCACCCCTACCTGTGAAGGTCTGCATCTGCCCCTTGAGTATCCTTGTGCCCAAGGGAGTCTGATATTAAATATCAAATAAAAAATGCAATCACAAGTACTTAACATAAAAAGTGGTACTAGGCTGATAAAATCAATGAGGTGCATACCAAAAGCAAATGAAAAATTTAGCTGAGTAAACTCCCTTTAACCAAGGTCACAAGTATTTCCACAATCCAAAATGAAAGGAGGGAAAGAGAACAAACAAACAAATAAACAAAAATAATTATTAGACGGAGACTGCAAAATAAGTAGGCCTAAAATAATTTAAAAATATGAAATGAAATATAAAAAGACCAGGATTTTATAAAAATAACAGATTTGAAAAGTAAAATCTTTCAAGAAATGAAAAATGTGGCCATTCACTCATAGAGTAGGTTAGAGAGCAGGCTAGATACAGCTGACGACAAAAATAGTGAATTGTAAGACATATCTGAAAAGCTAAACTAAAACAATACAGCAAGATAAAAAAGATGGAAAGTATGAAAGATAAATTCAAAAGTTCGGAGGATAAAGTAAAATGAACAACTTAAATCTAAAAGAGGGTCTATCAAGAAAGAATAAATAGAATGTGAACACAGAAGTCTTTAAAGGGATATTCATTTAGAATTCCCATAATTATAGAAGCCACAAAGCATCAGAATCAATAACTAAGAGCCCTGAGTATAATAAATAAAACCAAATTCACACTAGATTTAAAAAATGCCAAAGATAAAAGATCTTTAAAAGTAAGGTGAGAAAAAAAAATACCTACAAGAAAAATGACAATTACGCATACAATTCACTTCTCAACAGCCACAACAGATGCCCAAAGACTATAGAACAAGATCTTAAGAAAGATGAGAGAAAATAATTACCAACCTTGAACTGTACAATCAGACTCCAAATTACTTGCTGTAATTGCAGTTATCAAAAAGGATAAGAGTAGAGGAGAGGGAAAAAAGGAAAGAAGTGAGAGGAAGGAAGGAAAAGAGGAATAAATGGGAAGAAAAGAGTAAGAGGAGAGAGAAAGGACAGCCCTATCTTTTTTGATGGAGAAGCTTGAAGAGGTAAGTCTGAAAGTTGTCAGTGGCCATTCCTCAAATGTATTAGACAAGTCCTATTTGCACTGAAGTCTTCAGTCTCTTTATTCCTGAAGCCAGTCCCACTTCTACCTTCCCTATAGCTTAGTCAAAGATCTCAGTTAATGCCTAAACAAGTTCAAGTTGGTTTTCTGACCCTTGCAACTAAAAGAGATTTGACCTACTCTGTAGACCTTTATGGACTAGGAATTATTCACATAGGAATAGCAAAGATGCTTGCTAGGTACCCTAGTTATCAAATGCTGCTATCACATGTCAGAATTTGACTTGAAGACAGTGATACCCTTTGAGATTTGTTTACAGCAGATTTTAAATCTTAGGATAGCTTTCTTTTACTCTTGCACATTAACATGTAAGCTACTTCGTCTTTAAATATATAAGAATTTATGGATTGTGACCTTTTAGAGACAGAAAGCACTGGAAACCAAAACCTCATCATTTATTCAGGACAAAAACAATTGAATTATTTGTCTAAAGGAGATGGATATTTGTCTTAAATACTGACATTAAGAGTAATGCAATTAAAAGGAAAGTAGCTTCCATCCGGTACAGATTGTGACAAATACTGTCTTGCTAAACCAAAGGAGATAAATAGTACACTGTGATGAGGAAAACAAAGTCTAAAATGTAAACATGTTGAGATGTTTTTCTGCAAATTAAGAACAAACATTTTTTGAAAGGTAACATGAGGTCAGATAACAAAGTTTTATTCAGTGAGAAAAATGCCTTATGGCAGACTACCAAATTTGTCAGATTTCCAAATCCATGCTATTATCTATGTCGGCATTTTGCTCACAAACCCCTCAGGTCCCTTATGGCTTGGATGAGAGCCTTTGCTTTACTGTAGACCTTGTTAAGTAGTGTTTGAGGTAGTCCCACTTTGGGACTCCACAAAGCCTCAGGTTCTCATCTCATCCAAGTTCCTATGGGGTAAGTTTAATAAAGTAGCATTTGCCATTCCTCTGAGAGAGCAAAGGGCTGCAGCTCTCCAATACTCAGCACAAGGCTGTGCTGCCTTTACCAACTCCACTAACTTTCAGTCCTTTTCCCTTAAGTGTGCGTGGTTCTCCCCCATTACCTCCAATTTGAGAATATTTCTATTATTTGAGAAGAAAAATCACTTTTATCTCTTTATCTACCATAGCTCATCTGTCATAGCTTCAGGCACTATAAACTTTTCTTCCAAACAAATAGAACTGTTAACTTTATAAATGTTACAAAAGTACAAGGAAATTCCAGGTTTCCTTCCTAGAATTTTTCAAAACCCTCTATTGCAAATAACTGCAAATCAGGACATCTTTGTATTCAGTCTGTCGATGTCCATCCACAATGCCTAGGTTGGCTAGCATTACAAATGCTTCAGTCCGTGTTTGTTTAAAGCTCTTGATACACCCAATCTCACATGACTGTTTACTCACTAACATTACTTAGCAAGTCCTTTTTATTGACCAACTAAAGAAAATTCCACTATGTATCTTTCATGGACACAGTAGAATTTTTGTAATATTCCTGCCCAAGGGCAAGCATGTTTCACCTAAGTCATTCATAATATAGACGGAACGTATGCACGCGCACGTGTGTGTATGTGTGTGTTGGGACTGGGGATTCATATTTGATATTTACCTTAAGTTGGATACTAGCCCATGTTTCATGCTCAAAGAAAATAAAATCACATTCTTCTGTGTTCCTCACTACTCACTACACACAATTTGCATCAACTGTCAAAGAATTACGAGATTGATTATTCATTATACTGTATTGTACCTGAGAATTCCAGAGATAAGATGTATTTTGATCTAAACAGCAACCTTCCATGTGATGAAACCCAGCTCCAGGAAGAGAGCCAGCCCTAGACCTTGAGAGGAAGTTTGTAGAAATATTGATATGGTGAACAATGATTCCAGCTTGACTTCTACTTAATATTCAGGATAGATTAAAATGACCTTGTAAATCCAGCAGTAAATATGTATTAAGCAATTACAGGAATGGGCATTGCACCCAACGCTGCTATCTGAAAATCTGACACATCATGGAAAGCTCTTCTTGGTTATAAAAGCTTTGATGAGAGGGAGCATTAACTCATAAAAACAGTACACACATTGCCAGAACACCCAGGAAAGCACTTACGTCTCCAGAAGACACAAAAATGGTCCTCGATTTTATTCTAAAGAACCCCAGAATTCTCTGGCCAACTGTCTGGTCCAGAGTGCTTAGCAAATTGCAGAAAAGGTCTTCTTTAAACTTCTCAGTTTTAACTCCAGTTTGGGAGGCCAAAGGCCATATGGTACACCATCTTCCATCCTTCCAAAGATTCTGGGTTCCAAAATCAGTGCTTAACAGAGCTTGTTATGGGCGCAAGAGTAAAGTAAGCAATGATAATCTTTGATGATGTTCCTTATTTTATTCACCAACAAGCTCCCAGGCCTGTCCTACCTCTTACCTGCTTTGCATTCCATCCCTTTTCCTTAGAGGACTAACTAAATCTCTCTATAAAAGAAACTAACAATCCATGCTAATGTGTTCATTTTGATTGTGAACATCCATGGAAAGTAAAATTTCTGGTATCATTTCTGTAAGTATAAAATAATGAAAAAAGAGAGGCACAAATTTAGAGTCAGAGAAACCTGAGTTCAGATTCATTGTCTACACTCTGTATTTGAATGATCTTAGGCAAGATATCTAATTTATCTGAGCCTTACTCTCTTTTCCTATAAAATAATGAATAGCATCATTCTGTCTCATTTCAGACAAGTTTTTTAACTTTTTATTATGAGATCATTGAAGATTTGCATGAAGATGTAACATACAATATAGAGGAATTCTATGTAGCCTTTATTCAGTTTTCCTCCAATGGCAATATCTTGAAAAATTATAGAATAATGTCACAACCAGGAAATTGACGTTGATATAATTGACCAAACTTATTCAGATTCCAGCCATTTTTATTCATCTGTGTGTTTGTATGTGCATTTAATACTTTTTTTATTTGAGTCAGAGTTTCATTCTTGTTGACCAGGCTAGAGTGCAATGGCATGATCTTGGCTCACTGCAACCTCTGCCTCCCGGGTTCAAGAGATTCTCCTGCCTCAGCCTCCTGAGTATCTGGGATTACAGATATGTGCCACTACGCCCGTCTAATTTTTGTATTTTTAGTAGAGACAGGGTTTCTCCATGTTGGTCAGGCTGGTCTTGAATTCTTGACCTCAGGTGATCCTCTGCTTCTGCCTCCCAAAGTGCTGGAATTACAGGTGTGAGCCACCATGCCCAGCCTGTATGTGTATTTAATTTTATGCAATTTTATCCCATATGTAGATCCAGGTGACTACCACTACAGTCAAAATACAGAACAGGTCCATTATAATGATCCTTCATTCTACTTATAGCCACTACTACCTACCTCCCATCCCCTCCCTGCCAACCACAAACCTATTTTCCATCTCTAAAAGTTTGCTACTATAAGAATGCTGTAAAAATGAGACTTACAGTCTATAATCTTTTGGTATTGACCATTTTCACTCAACATAATTCTCTTGAGATCTATCCAACTTGTTTCATGTATCAATAGTTGCTTTTTATTACAGCAAAGCTTGGGGACTGCTGGTGTAGTACATCTATGGTAATGCATGCACATGTTCAACTGCATACATATACCATATGTACATCTATGCCATAGATGTACTACAGCAGCAGTCCCCAACCTTTTTGGC
This sequence comes from Trachypithecus francoisi, assembly GCF_009764315.1. Taxonomy (NCBI): domain Eukaryota; kingdom Metazoa; phylum Chordata; class Mammalia; order Primates; family Cercopithecidae; genus Trachypithecus; species Trachypithecus francoisi. The sequence continues at coordinate 77,650,726 of NW_022681469.1, read as the reverse complement.
ACCAGGTACCAGTTTCGTGGAAGACAGTATTTCTACAGACAAGGTTGGGGGTATGGTTTAGGGATGAAAATATTCCACCTCAGATCTTCAGGCATTAGACTCTCATAGGAGCATGCAACCTCAATCCCTTGCATGTGTAGTTCACAATAGGGTTTGCACTCCTCTGAGAATCTAATGCCACTGCTGATCTGATAGGAAACGGAGCTCAGGTGGTAATGCTTGCTTGCCCGCAACCTCGATCCCTTGCGTGTACAGTTTACAATAGGATTTGCACTCCTCTGAGAATCTAATGCTGCTGTTGATCTGATAGGAGGAGGAACTCAGGTGGTAATGCTTTCTTGCCCACCCCTCACTCCCTGCTGTGCGACCCAGTTTCTAACAGACCACTGACCAGTACACAGCTCAGGGGTTGGGGACCCGTGTACTACAGATTATTTAATCATTTGCTCATTGAAGGACATTTGAGGAGCTGTTTCCAGTGTTTTGCTATTATGAATAAAGCTGCTATCAACATTCACGTACAGGTTTTTGTGTGAATATTAGTGTTTATTTTTCTGAGATAAATATGTAAAATAGCAATTGCGGAATCATATGTTAAAAATGTTTAGTTTTGAAAGAAACTGCCATACTCTTTTCCAGAGTGACTGTTCATTTTCCATTCCCACTAACAATGTTGAGGGCTCAAGTTTCTGCATATTCCCCAGAATTTAGTATTATGACTATGTTTTTGTTCTAGCTGTTCTGATAATTGTATAATATTTCTTCATGGTTTTAATTTACATTTTCCTAATGAAAACGATATTGAACAGCTTTTCATGTGCTCATTTGCATATCCTGTTGTGAAATGTCTTTTCATGTCTTCTGCCCATTGCTAATTGGATTGTTTGGATGTCTTACTGTAAAGTATTGAGAGTCCTTTATATATTCTAGATTGTAGTCCTTTGCTGAATATGTGGTTTGAAAATATTTTTGCTTAGTCTATAGCTTGTCTTTTAATTATCTTCACAAGATCTTTTGCAGAGCAAAAGTTTTGAATTTTGAGGAGGCCTAATCTAGCAATTTTCCTTTTTTGGATTTTGCTTTGGATGTGAAGGCTAAAAACTTTTCCCCTAGGCCAGGCGCGGTAGCTTGCACCTGTAATCCTAGCATTTTGGGAGGCCGAGGCAGGCAGATCACTGGAGGTCAGCAGTTTGAAACCAGCCTGGCCAACATGGTGAAACCCCTTCTCTACTAAAAATACAAAAAATGAGTCTGGCATGGCATGCACCTATAATCCCAGCTACTCTGGCAGCTGAGGCAGGAGAATCGCTTGAACCCGGGAGGCGGAGGTTGCAGTGAGTCAAGATCGCGTGATTGCACTCCAGCCTGGGTGACAGAGCAAGACTCTGTCTCAAAAAACAAGCAAACAAACAAAACCAAAAAAACAACTTTTCCCCTAGCCATAGATCCTGAAGATTTTCTTCCATATTGTAAGAGTATCTTTTTAAACAAAAAAAAAGAGCTGCCCAGGTATGAGTTTTTACAACAAAGGTTAGGGACTGCTGCTATAGTACATATATGGTAATGCATGCACATGTACAATTGCATACATAAACCATATGTACATCTGTATGTACATATGTCAGTGTTGTTCTATTCTTTTTAGATGCTCTCTGAGGCAAAACTTAGTTTTTGAAGAAAACTCTAAATCAGTTCCACTTTGGTCTAGGGGATTGGAAAAACCAGAAGAAAACAGCCTGTGTTCTAAAGACACAAACTATGAAGGTAATGTGCTGGTATTTTAAGTAGATCTACCAAATGTTTATTGAGTGCCTGCTATGTATGAGTTAGCCAATTTCTAGAACTTAGGGAAACAAAGATAAATAAGGTCAGGTCCCCGCTCTACAGGAGCTCAATATCAAACCAAGAAACTGGTACCAGAACGGCACAGAAACTCACCCGTATGGCACTTAACCACAGAATGACTATTTCCTCATATTCAACAAGCATTTATGGGGCACTGCATACTAGACATTATATCTGAGAATATGAAGATTAACCGTACTGAGGCCCTGGCAGGAGAAGCTTTTTTTCAACGGAAGAGATAGAGCTGTAAATAATATCCACAATATAAGAAAATGACAGTGTAGTAGAAAAAGCAAAGAGTTGGGAAAATCCCAGTTCTGACACCTACTACTTGTATGAAGGTTGTTTGATATCTGTGAGCCTGAGAGTTATCCCTTATACAATGGAGATGCTAATACATAATTTACAGTTTTGTAATGAGAATTCAGCTAGAATATATGTAGACAGTCTTTCATCTAAATAAAGTCAACGAGATTTGGTGATTGATGGAATGGATGTGGGGTGGTGGAAAGAATGCAGTGCAGGGTGCTTCTCAGGTTTCTGGTCTTTGACAGCACTGAGAGGTGACAATGTGCTAGCAGCCCTCACTCTCAGCACCTCCTCGGCCTCCACCCTCCACGTCCACTCTGGCAGCACTTGAGGAGCCCTTCAGCCCCACACAGCACCATGGGAGCCCCTCTCTGGGATGACTGAGAACGGAGCCTCCTCCCTCTGCTTGCCGGGAGGTGTGGAGGGAGAGGCCGCGGGCGGGAACCAGGGCTGCGTTGGCAGGCCAGTGTGAGTTCCCCAGGCGCGGGCTCCGGGCCGGCACACTGAGTGGCCCACCGGCACAGGGCAGTGAGGGGTTTAGCACCCGGGCCAACAGCTGCGGAGGTTGCAGCTGGGTCCCCTAGCAGTGCCGGACTGCCGGCACCGCACTCAAATTCTCACCGGGCCTTAGCTGCCAAGCCTTAGCTGCCTCCCCGAGGGGCAGTTCTTGGGACCTGCAGCCCACCATGTCTGAGCTCCTCCCCCTGTGGTGGGCTCCCTAGGGCCTGAGCGTCCCCGACAGGCGCTGCCCCGTGCTCCTGGTGCCCGGTCCCATGGACAGCCCAAGGGCTGAGGAGGCGCAGCTGGGAACTGGCAGGCAGCTCTGCCTGCAGCCCCTGTGCAGGATCCACTGGGTGAAGCCAGCTGGGCTTCTGAACTGGATGGGAACTTGGAGAACTTTTATATCTAGCCAGAGGATCATATGTGCACCAATCAACACTGTGTATCTGGCTAACCTAGTGGGGACTTGGAGAACTTTTCCATCTAGCACTCTGTGTCTAGCTCAAGGATTGTAAATGCACCAATCAGCACTCTGTGTCTAGCTCAGTGTTTGTAAATACACCAATCAGCACTCTATGTCTAGCTCAAGGATTGTAAATGCACCAATCAGCACTCTGTCTAGCTCAGGGTTTGTAAATACACCAATCAGCACTTTGTGTCTAGCTCAGGATCTGTGAATACACCAATTGGTACTCTGTATCTAGCTAACCTAGTGAAGACTTGGAGGACTAGCACTCTGTAACTCTGTGTCTAGCTCAAAGATTGTAAATGCACCAATCAGCACTCTGTCAAAATGTACCAATCAGCTCTCTGTAAAATGGACCAATCAGCAGGATGTGCCTGGGGTCAGATAAGGGAATAAAAGCAGGCTGCCCAAGCCAGCCAGCGGCAACCTGCTGGGGTCCCGCTCCCCACTGTGGAAGGTTTGTTCTTTCGCTCTTTGCAATAAATCTTGCTGCTACTCACTCGTTGGGTCCATGCTGCCTTTATGAGCTGTAGCACTCACCATGAATGTCTACAGCTTCACTCCTGATGGCGAGACCATGAACCCACCAGAAGGAAGAAGCTCCAGACACATCTGAACGTCTGAAAGAACAAACTCCGGACACACCATCTTTAAGAACTATAACACTCACCCTGAGGGTCCGTGGCTTCATTCTTGAAGTCAGTGAGACCGAGAACCCACCAATTCCGGACACAGCACAACTGAGTTGCTGTTGTCCTTGTACATTGTCTGGGGGTGGTTATCCTAGGTTTTAGTTGTTGTAGAGCCACCAACGGCCAACATAAACACAGACTAGAGGAACTCTAGTGGTTTTGTTCAGAGGCACAGACAGATGTGGTCAGGGGTCGGGGAGAAATTAGAAGAAGGCCTAGAAGAGGAAGACAGTGGTGCCTGTGTAGCCTCCAGGGAAGATGCTCAACAGATAGTTGAAAAAAAAAAATCTGAAGGTTAAAGTTTAGCCTGGAAATAGTCATTAGCATATAGTCATCCATCTTGGTGACATCAACTACAATAGTCTAGAATACCATCTATCTGCATAAGAAGGCAGCTGGATATTTCAGAATTTTTCAGTCCAGCTGGGCACAGTGGCTCATGCCTGTAATCCCAGCACTTTGGGAGGCTAAAGCAGGTAGATCACCGAGGTCAGGAGTTTGGGACCAGACTGGCCAACATGGTGAAACCCCCTCCGGGCATGGTGTCAGGCGCCTATAATCCCAGCTACTCAGGAGGTTGAGGCAGGAGAATCACTTGAACCCGGGAGGCGGAAGTTGCAGTGGGCCGAGATCGTGCCATTGTACTCCAGACTGGGGGACAAGAGTGAGACTTCGTCTCAATTTAAAAAAAAAAAAAGATTTTTCCAGTCCTTGGGGTCTGATCACCCCAGGCTTTAGTCTGGACTTTTAAAAACACTTTTTTCTAATTCAGCCAAAATTTATCTTTGCCCTATTACAAGCCTTCTTTACAAATGTAAAGGTCACACCTAAATATATGTATTTTACTCCATTTAAAAAATTTCCACTTATGGATCATGCTTTTCTGGACTTTATTCAGTACACTGCAACCTGTAGAGTTCCTTATATTTAGATGGCACACTTTAGTTTGCAAAACCCTTTCCTACACATCAAGTCATCTGATTCTTACAAAAACTCTTCTAAATGCAGAAACTCAGGCTCAAATTGCTGACATGACTTGATTAAACTGAACCAGCTAGCAAGTGGAAGATCTGGGAGTCAAGCTCACTTCTCCTGACTCCTAAGCCAGCACTTTTACCAACTGGTGGCTGGGTGAAGCCCAGGCCCATCCTGTCACACTACCTTGGCCTCCCAGAATCAAACTTGGTGCACTCAGATGGCTTCAATATTCTGAAAGGCTGGTGGAAACTCTACCTAAGTCGTGAAGTGTTAGGGAAAATGGAAACTCCCTAAAATCTAGTTGAACATTAAGTATTAGGTTGAGATAAGTGACCAGCTCGTGTTCCCAAAAAAGATGGCATGGCACTAAGAAATTATTTTATTCCTTCATGATTTATTTGTGCATTTCGATCAATATTTTGTCTCACATATATGAGAAAAGCAATGCCTAAAACAGATTTGTGAACTGCCAAGAATATTCATTTTCATTCATCTCTCTCTTCACTAAAGGTCAGTTAATCAAAGAATGTGGTATCCATGATCAGTCTGAAATTATTAAAGACCTCAGAGATATGCAATTGTGATCTCTGAACTGAAAAGCAAAGTCCCCCGCTTGTTCTCCAGGAACAATAACAACAACAAAAAGATGAGTCCATTGACACTGGATACAGCTTCCATTGTCTTTGTAAAGAACAATTTATTATTATCTCTTTTCTCAGGTAGCCATCATCTGCCTGAGGATTTGATGAATAGAGTATATAAAAGTGTGGGTATCAGTAAATTAGCCAGTGATTCAGACCTATTGGAAGGTCACATCTCATTTGTCATGCCTAGTTGAAAATCTGAAGTGTTAACAGCGTAGGATACCCAAAACAGGCTTGCAGCCCTGAATACAAGTTACATTTTAATCAGTAATTTAATACGAAATTTCTTATTTGATAATAAATATATTCAAAACTCAAAACCCTAGGTGTTCTTATTTTCTTACAAGCTGTATTATTTTACAAATATGGCGAAGTTTAAACATGATTTTAAGAGGTTTTTGATTAATGATTGGTCCCAATTATAAACTAATTTAATTAGATCCTTTAGATATTTTGACCTGCGTTTATAAATTTAACATATTTGATTACCTCATAAATGGTACTTCCATTCCCATCCTATGGCCATGCCCAGAGCATGGAAATCTGGGAAATAATAGTCTCTACATAGGTGGCCATATATCCAATTAAAACACCAAAGATTCTATTTGTAAAAGGAAAAGAGACTGGGCACTGGAGGGGGTATTAGCAGTCTCTGCCATATCCATGTTCTTCTGAGGAGGAGTTAGTCCAGTAGCTTACCCTTCCCAGCTTTATTGTTGCCCCGCAGCTTTCTTAGAGTGCAGCGCCGGTTTTTGTTTGTTTGTTTGTTTGTTTTTGGAGTGCAGTGGCGTGATCTCGGCTCACTTCAAGCTCCGCCTCCCAGATGCACGCCATTCTCCTGCCTCAGCCTCCTGAGTAGCTGGCATTACAGACGCCCGTCACCACGCCTGGCTAAGATTTTGTATTTTTAGTAGAGACGGGGTTTCACCATGTTAGCCAGGATAGTCTCCATCTCATGACCTCGTGATCTGCCCGCCTCGGCCTCCCAAAGTTCTGACATTACAGGAATAAGCCACCGCGCCTGGCCCCGCAGGGCTTCTTTTGTAATTACTGTGGCAGCTTTGACCACATAAATGTTCCTCGTGTACTCAGAGTATGGCCCTGGCCTCAGTGTAAGTTCTCTAGATGATTGCTTCTTTCTGTTTCAATTGTTACGTGCAGATTAGAGCTCAAATGAAAATACTGCTACAAGTCTGCCAGGTACACCGATTCAGTGTAATAAAATATGTCCATAGAATTTATCTCCAGTGCTATCTCTGTATAAGGTCTTAAATGTGGAGGATTTTCACACTTGTCCTTTGGTAATTCTCTGTATTCATAACCTTGGGTTTGGGCAGCTAAGAAGATGAAAATTAGAAAATCAACGTAAGGTCAAAATTCATCATTTAAAAAGCCAAACAAAACTCTGCATTAAAGCATTTCTGATGAAGGATATTTCTACTTAGTATGGAAGAAAAGTTTACACAGATGATGGTTGAGTTTGGTTTGTAGCTATATATATATATATTTAACAAGTCAAATTTAAATCAAAATAATCAGCTTATTTTCTTAAAAGTCTTTGCTATTTTCTAAAAGATCACATTTTCAAACTACTGTTTAGCTTAGGGGGATTTTTTTCCCATCAACTTTGCTTGATATTTGATAAAGTTATTTCTTTTTGATAGCTTAATAAATATTTAGTCTCTCCTATATCAATAACTTGAGCTCAAATGTAGAAAGGAAAAGCAAGGATAAATGGGAAAGGAAAGACAAAATAACATAAGGGAAAAGATGAATAGAATAACCAAAGTGCCTCTCCTTTATCACAAATAAGTCTTTGTTTTCATAATACACATCATTCATACTACTTTCCATTATCCCTACAAATTCCTGAATCTATCCACCATATGAAAAGTCATTATATTTCAAACAGAAACCTCCTGTTGACATTGCATAATATTTTTATTTTACATTATTTGCAGAGATTTTGCTACCACTATAGATTTTTTAATGTTGTAACAATTAAAAATTCAACTTTATTTAAAAAATCACTTAATTTCTACATCAAGCTAGAGATAGAGAGTCATTATTTCTTATTCCTTATTTGCTTCCTTTCTGACTGGTTGAGCATGAGCATTTGAATCTGTTTCCTGAGTCACTTTACTTGCTTTCAGTAGTTATCTAGTTCATTTGTGTTGTAGCCCAGAAGGAGGAGAGCTAGTCAGTGCAAGGGAAGATGTGGATTCAGCTATAACCATAGGTGTGCCTCAGGGAATCTAGAAATTGCTCATGGCATTGTCTGTGGGAACATTCTGCAGTTTTCTGAGGACAGGCTCGAAGTTTTTATTAGATTCTCAAAGGTATGTACAATCCAAAATAGCTTAAAACTGTGGCCTCTGATTCTTCTGTAAGTTGTCAAGGGCATAGCTGCACCTTTAAGAGAGTCGTCATATTCCAGGTCTTCTTCCTCCACCTGTGGGAGGCATAGTGAAGTCTGGGAGAAACACGATAGGAGTGTTTGCTGTGGCTAGAAAGGGCTAGAGTGGCCCAAGTAGTAAGAGTCAACCCAACCAAGAAGTGCCTGCCCATCTCGTCCAGCCTGGGCCAGCTACCTTTCTCCACTCAGCACTTCAGGTTCTCCTTTTGTAAAGTATGTATTTTGGGCAGGAAAACACTACCTAGCCCTTATTTCATCAAAATGTGTATATTAGGTGGCAATTTACATATAGGAGTATACCAAACCGTTAACTTCCTGAGGGCAGGAGCCATCTTTTCTCCTTCCTGGTCTCCTGCCATCTTGTAGAGCACCTCACATATAATGAATGTGCCATAAACATTGATTGAATTGAATTAAGCGTAAGAATTAGATATGTTTTATACTGTGTGTTTATCAAGTCACTTGGGATTTATATAAAATCCTGTTTCTTTATTAAACAAGCAAAATTTCTCTTGGGCTTCAAGTACTGTACAAAAAACAAATTCAATTAAAACTAGCAGCAAAATTCTCTACAGACAAAAGAGCACATTTATATCCACTAGGAAATCCTTTTCACCTGACATAGGAATTAACCTCATACATACCAGCTCTCCCTTCAGTTCTTCTGTAAACCTGGATGTTTGAACGTATCCAGAAAAAAAGACTAACTCATCAAAAATGACCAGCCTTTGATCTGCTGAGATTTGAATCAAAGAGTATTTATGTTCTTTTATTTATTATTGGTTATAGTTAATGTTTAACATGATTTATCAACCTAATGTTACATATTTAATTGGTTTCTGTTCTTGTAGCTTCTTTCCCCCTTAGAGTGCAAAGACTCTGAATAAATAAACTTTAAATTAAATATCCTAACCCTGAGTAATTGATAAGGAGAATGGAAACAACAAACAGGTGAGCAAAAAAAAAAAAGAAAACAGAAGGAAATTAAAAGTGAAGGAAGTATATGCTGTCCAAGCGCTTTATCTTATCTCCTGGGGTTTTATTTCTTCTGTTTGATATCATTGCAAATATTTGCTGAGCACCTAAGTTAGGCTCTGTGCCAGGTATAAGAAGCACAACAATGAAGACGACAAGGGTCTTGAACTCAGCCACTGTGGGACACAAACAAATCACTTTTTATAAAGTAAGACAAAAGAAAATGAATTCTGAATAATTGCAAATAAGTGGGCATGCCCATGAAAGAATAATTCATTCAGACTAGAGACCTGGGAAAGTTTAACAAAGAAGGTGTCTAAAATAGTGAACTCTAATATTTCAGAAAAGAGGAAGTTTCTGGCACTTAGATCCGGAGACAAGAAAATCTGGGTCTAGTGTGACAAACTGACCTTGACCTAGATAGGGAAGTAGTTGCTCCAGTCCCTTTCCTGCTATAAGTTTTAATGTTCGCCACCTGCAATGTGAGAGGTTTGGGGGAGGGAGAGAAAGAGAAAGAAGGGAATTGCCAAGTGAAAGCAAAGTAGTGGCTTGCAAAATAGTGACCTGCCCATAGTCAATTAAGAATAGGATTTATCAGGTCGGGCGCGGTGGCTCACGCTTGTGATCCCAGCACTTTGGGAGGGTGAGGCAGGCAGATCACCTGAAGTCAGGAGTTCAAGACCAGCCTGGCCAACATGGTGAAACCCCATCTCTACTAAAAAGATACAAAAATTAGCTAGGCATGATGGCAGGCGCCTGTAATCCCAGCTACTTGGAAGGCTGAGGCAAGGAGAATTGCTTGAACCCAGGAGGCAGAGCTTGCAGTGAGCTGAGCCTCTGTCTCAAAAAAAGAAAAAAGAAAAGAAAAAGAATAGGATTTATCTAACCCACCTTCAACCTCAGCACGTTAATTTCATGCTGATTAAATCACATTTACACCAACTAACCCCATCCCACTTGCCAACTGCGCAAACACATGCACACGCGTGCGCGCACGCGCACGCACACACACACACAGACATACCCCTACTTTGGAGTTCAGGTACTCATGATTTTGACTTCTAAATATCTCAAGCATTAAGATTTAACTCCGTGACTAACTACTAATAAGAACCACCCTCATGCCCTGCCCCACTAAATAACCCCATCCCAACTCTCTCCCTCCTAAAAACTGTCTAAAAAACCCTCTTCAACACAGCCAAGAAAGATTCCCGCCTTCAGGCAATAGCCAAGGAACATTTTCAATGTGTAGTGAGTTAAGGTCTCAAAAAGAAGAAATATAACTTTATTTAAAAATGCACGTGTAGTTTTTTATTTCTATTTACATTAAAGCAAATGTTCACATTGCAATAGAAAAAAACCTAAATGTCTAACAATACAGAATAGTCAAATATTGATACCCACATATATTAAAATACTATGTGGCTGTTAAAAATTATTTAGATAAACAATTAAAGATGTTGACAATATACAGTATATGATAAGTGAAAGAAGAAAATTATAAAACAGGATATAGAACATAATTGCATTATTTTTTAAAGTATGTATATTAATAGAACAAAGATTGAAAAGATAAACATCTAAATAAGATGTGATGGGATTGCAGGCTGGGCGCAGTGGCTCACACCTATAATCCCAGCACTTTGGGAGGCCGAGGCAGGCAGATCACGAGGTCAGGAGATCGAGACCATCCTGGCTAACATGGTGAAACCCCGTCTCAACTAAAAATACAAAAAAAAAATTAGCCGGGCGTGGTGACAGGCGCCTGTAGTCCCAGCTACTCAGGAGGCTGAGGCAGGAGAATGGCGTGAACCTGGGAGGCGGAGTTCGCAGTGAGCCAAGATCATGTCACTGCACTCCAGCCTGGGTGACAGAGCGAGACTCCATGTCAAAAAATAAGAAAAGATGTGATGGGATTGTGAATTATTTTTATTTCCTTTATACTTTGCTGCATTTTCCAAATTTTTAAGCAAAAGCACGTATTACTTTTAAAGTAATTATAAAGGGCAAAATTGTTTAAACCACACAGGAACACCGTTTTTCCTCTTCCTGCTTGAATACTAGGAATCTTAAAAATACTGCTTTTCAATCTCACTTTTGACTCGAAATAAATGAGGTGGCTGTTGGTTGAGGTATAGGGAATCAAGTTACAAAATAATTTTCCCTTTCTTTAGGCAAAATCCATCATCCTGCAGATAATTCTCTATCTATCCCCCAGGATGTCCTCTTTCCCTGCCTATCCTTATCTGCCAGTATGAGAGAGAGAGAGACACCCCTCTCTGCCTCCAAATAACTTATTACCATAGTTGGCCCCTTCTATGCCCAAGTGCCCAATTTTTAGGCTTCCTTAGTCTCAGATTCCACAGGGAACAGCCTCTTTTAGTTCAGAGACAGGGACGTGTCTTCAGGGGGAAAATACAAAAAAAAATAAAAGATACACAGAAGCCTCTGGGGGTTACGTGTGCCTCTTAGATGTAAACCGTTATTATGTAATGTGAAAAACTTCCCTTTGCTGGAAACTGCTTTATTCCACCAAAGACTCAACACATGAGTGACAAAGTATGTGTGTGCCTTTGTTCTTGGTTGGTTCTGATCTAGTGGCTAAGGTTTAAATGTGTGTCACAAAGCAAAATTCACGAAGAGGCTTCTCTGTTCTTTGCCTATCAAAAATTAATTCCAGCAGAAGTGGCTTGCTTTCCCCATAGGGCAGTTTGGATTGTGTGTATGCCTATGACTAGTATTAGGTGCAGGAATATTTATTTGGGAGAGTTAAGTTTTCTTATATTATTTCAGGATGATTTTCCTCCTGATTGTATTTTTTTTTCTTTTTTCTTTTTATTATACTTTAAGTTCTAGGGTACATGTGCATAACGTGCAGGTTTGTTACATATGTATACTTGTGCCATGTTGGTGTTCTTTAACTACCTTCTCTTGCTTTCCTCTTTCTAGGCAAGTAGTCAGTGATCAATTTCTGCAACCTTCGTAAGAGGTAGCTCTTAAGAATAGACATTTTCCACAAAGTACAGTCTCTGTTTACATATTATGTGCTCTAGGCATAAGAGCATCTTAAGAAGACACTATATAAAACAAAAAATTTCCAGTTCTAATAGGAATAGATTCCTAATCTATTAGCAGCATTCTAGAGGCTATGAAAGTTGTTATAGAAGGAGTGTATTTTAAGCAAGGTCCTCCTGTATTCCCTTAAAACATTCCTCTCTGTAGACTTTCCTACCTGCCAGCAGGCCGAGGCTCTGCTCCAGAGTTGGAATCAGAAGAGCCGTGAGCTGTTTCTCCATGGGTTGGAATGAATTGGAATTGATCTACCTGCTGTCTTGGTGAATCAGCTTGTGACCAGTCAAAGTTATCTGCAAGACTGAAAGTGCACTCAATTTCATGTCCTTGAGGGACCCTGAGATGCTCCCACATTTTTCAAGCAAGCATCCAAGGAAACTCCAACATTATCTCACTGAGTACACTTTTCCTATGACTTTGACTTAATCACAATGTGGTGACTTAATCACCATATCTTTAGCCAAAGGAGTTGGGTCACTTGGCTCAATCCTGTTACAGCCGAAATCTTTATGAGATAAACTGCCCTGTCGCAGACCCTAAGGGGCCCCCAACATAAGATCAACTATTCAATAGGATGCCCAGTATCCTCTACTAAGGAAAAAGTTAAGATCTGTATTTTCATTTATTTATTTAACAAACATTGATTGAGTACCGACCATGTGTAAGGAATTCCTCTAGGTGCTAGAAATTCAGCAGTACAAGGCAGGAGCTGGTGAGAAAAATATCCCTGCTGTAATGGAATCTCCTGCTCCTGAGGCAAAACGCATTATAACATAAGCAAGTTAAATGTGTACATGTTAGTTGGTTATTACTATAAAGAAAAAGCAGGCCGGGCGCGGTGGCTCAAGCCTGTAATCCCAGCACTTTGGGAGGCCGAGACGGGCGGATCACGAGGTCAGGAGATCGAGACCATCCTGGCTAACATGGTGAAACCCCGTCTCTACTAAAAAATACAAAAAACTAGCCGGGCGACATGGCGGGCGCCTGTAGTCCCAGCTGCTTGGGAGGCTGAGGCAGGAGAATGGCGTAAACCCAGGAGGCGGAGCTTGCAGTGAGCTGAGACCCGGCCACTGCACTCCAGCCTGGGCGGCAGAGCGAGACTCCGTCTCAAAAAAAAAAAAAAAAAAAAAAAAAAAAAAAAAGAAAAAGCAGGGAGGCCAGGCGCGGTGCTTCATGCCTATAATTCCAGAACTTTGGGAGGCCAAGGCAGGTGGATCACTTGAGGTCAAGAGTTCAAAACTAGCCTGGCCAACATGGTGAAACCCCATCTCTACTACAAATACAAAAATTAGCCAGGCATGGTGGTGCGTGCCTATAATCCTAGTTACTTGGGAGGCTAAGACAGGAGAATCACTTGAACTTGAGAGGTGGAGGTTGCAGTGAGCCGAGATTGTGTCGCTGCACTCCAGCCTGAGTGACAGAGTGAGATTCCATCTCAAAAAAATAAAATAATAAAATAAAGTAATAAAATAAAGCAGCGTATGGGTGTGGAGAGATTCATGTCTTGGAGAGGGATAGAATATAGCCAGGGAGGCCGGGCGCGGTGGCTCAAGCCTGTAATCCCAGCACTTTGGGAGGCCGAGACGGGCGGATCACGAGGTCAGGAGATCGAGACCATCCTGGCTAACACAGTGAAACCCCGTCTCTACTAAAAATACAAAAACTAGCCGGGCGAGGTGGCGGGCGCCTGTAGTCCCAGCTACTCGGGAGGCTGAGGCAGGAGAATGGCGTAAAACCCGGGAGGCGGAGCTTGCAGTGAGCTGAGATCCGGCCACTGCACTCCAGTCCGGGCGACAGAGCGAGACTCCGCTTCAAAAAAAAAAAAAAAAAAAAGAATATAGCCAGGGAAAGCTGCACTGAGAAGGTAACCACTGAGTACAGACCTGAAAAGGAGAGGAAGGAAGCCATGTAGGTATCTGAACAGGAAACACTCCACACAGCAAGAACAGAAGTATAAGAGCCCTAAGGCAGGAGACTCCTACTGTGTCTGAAGAACAACAAAGAGGCCAGAGTGGCTGGAACCCAGTGAGCAAGAGAGGAGTCAAGGAGGAGGTTGGAGAGGTCAAGGGGCAGGCACCACACTGACCGTGTAGGGACTGAGATTTTTCTCTGAGAGACATGAGAAGCCACTGAAAGAAAGCAGACTTATTTAACAGCGACACCCTGATTATTGTGTTGACCAGACAGCAAGAAGGCAAGGGAAGAAGCAAGAGATCAGATAGAAGGTTTTATTTGTTTGCTTCGGTGTTTGTTGAGACAGGTCTTGTTCCCGTTGCTCAGGCTGGAGTGCGGTGTCATGATCATGGCTCACTGCAGCCTCAGCTTCTCGGGCTCAGTTGATTCTCCCACCCAGCCTCCCGAGTAGCTGGGGCTACAAGTAAACACCACTATGCCAAGCTAATTTTGTATACTTTTAGCAGAGGTAGAGTTTCACCACGTTGCCCAGGCTGTTCTCAAACTCCTGGGCTCAAGCAATCCACCTGCCTTGGCCTCCCAAAGAGATGGGATTACAGGCGTGAGTCACTGCACCTGGCCTATATAGGATATTTTTGCAAAAATTCATAGACCAAAGATGATAGTCGCTTGTACGAGGACAGTGGCAGTGAAACTGGTAAGAAGTTTTAAAACTATTCGACTAAACATATCATTTATCTTTATTTATATCATAACTATACAGAAAACAGGTGTTAGTTCCCCATCCTTACTCCCAACTTCAGGGGAGTCTAAATAGGCTTTTATACTGACTGAATTAATATACAAGGGTGCCTGCCCCTTGACCTCTCTAACCTCATCCTTGACTTCTCTCTGCTTGCTCACTGGGTTCCAGCCACTCTGGCCTCTTTGTTGATCAGTAAAACAATAGTCAAAGGGTTACCTACTATAAGGTTGATGAATAAATTTAAATAGAATTTTCCATAACAAACACACATGAGTAACTGTAATTTCCCATATTCAGTAGGTAAACAAGTATCATAAAATCAAGGTTAAGGGCAATATGCAATAAAGCATCGTAGGTAAAATAGAGTTTTTGGGAAATATCTTGCAAATAAACTATGCAGCACTCATTTTATGATGATAAGATACAGAAAAGATAGAAATCTGAAAAGAAAGCATCCTCATTTCAGCCTTATACTCTGAGTGTCTTTAAGGCAGCTGATTTATAAATGGACTTCAAACTTCTTTCCCGACTCGAAAGGAAATGCAAACGCTAACTCTTGGAGAATACAGAACACCAGCACCAAGAATCTCTTTGTTTCTTCAAGTCTCTTCATTCAACATTGATTGAAACTTGCCGCCCCTATCATCAACTCTACCTCTATGCAAGGCTGTCTCAGGCTTGTGATTTTGAGTTCTATGTCCATGCTATGCTGTGCTATGCTATGCCATAATAAGCTCTCCTCAAACAGAGATAGTGGTCAATAAACCAATTGGATTTTTTCTTTGGAAATTTGAAATGGGAAAGATTTAAACAACTGGCAATTGTGGTAGAGAGAAGGAAAGAGCAGCTGAGTCATGTTAGGGTAGAGGGGCAGGACTGTGTAGAGTTCTGTGAATCCTGACCAGGATTCCTCTCCATCTTACTGCCTTAGGAATCCTAGTTTGAGGTAAGCTAAATGAGTTGGCTTCTTGCAACTAAAACTACCTCCACAGGCACTGAGAAAAAGAATACTATCTGAGACCTATTTCCAATTTATGATGGAAGATATTTCAAGGAAAAAAAGTGATTTATCTTCCAAACTTGAAATGATTATTCCAGGAAATGATTTTTCTAGTAAAGGTGTAGGAAATCATTTCCTACAAAAACCATTTCTAATATATAGTTCATTGCCTGGTGAGATAGGTTTTCCTAGAAAGCATTTGTCTAGGAAAAATGATTTTTTCTGGGCTTGGTCTCAGACATCACTTCTTTTTTTTATTATTTATTATACTTTAAGTTCTAGGGTACATGTGCACAATGTGCAGGTTTGATACAAAGGTATACATGTGCCATGTTGGTTTGCTGCACCCATCAACTCATCATTTACATTAGGTATTTCCCCTAATGCTATCCCTCCCCCAGCCCCCCACCCCCCGACAAGCTCCAGTGTGTGATATTCTCCGCCCTGTGTCCAAGTGTTCTCGTTGTTCAATTCCCACCTTTGAGTGAAAACATGCGGTGTTTGGTTTTCTGTCTTCATGATAGTTTGCTGAGAATGATGGTTTACCAGCTTCATCCATGTCCCTGCAAAGGACATTATCTCATCCTTTTTTATGGCTACATACTATTCCATGGTATATATGTGCCACATTTTCTTAATCCAGTCTATCATTGGTAGACATTTGGGTTGCTTCCTGTGGGGAAAAGAAAGAGAGATCAGACCGTTACTGTGTCTATGTAGAAAGAAGTAGACATAAGAGACTCCATTTTGTTCTGTACTAAGAGAAATTCTTCTGCCTTGAGATGCTGTTAATGTGTAACCCTAGCCCCAACCCTGTGCTTGCAGAGACATGTGCTGTGTTGATTCAAGGTTTAATGGATTTAGGGCTGTGTGGGATGTTCTTTGTTAAAAAAGTGCTTGAGCCTGGTGTGGTGGCTCACGCCTGTAATCCCAGCACTTTGGGAGGCTGAGGTGGGCAGATCACGAGGTCAGGAGATAGAGACCATCCTGGCTAACATGGTGAAACCCTGTCTCTACTAAAAATACAAAAAATTAGCTGGGTGTGTGGTGGGCACTTGTAGTCCCAGCTACTCGGGAAGCTGAGACAGGAGAATGGCATGAACCCGGGAGGCAAAGCTTGCAGTGAGCCAAGTTCACTCCACTGCACTCCAGCCTGGGCAACAGAGTGAGACTTCCTCTCAAAAAAAAAAAAAAAAAAGTGCTTGAAGGCAGTATGCTTCTTAAAACTCATTGCCATTCTATAATCTCAAGTACCCAGGGGCACAATACACTGCGGAAGGCCACAGGGACCTCTGTCTAGGAAAGCCAGGTATTGTCCAAGGTTTCTCCGAATGTGATAGCCTGAGGTATGGCCTCGTGGGAAGGGAAAGACCTGACCATCCCCCAGCCCGACACCCGGCAAGGGTCTGTGCTGAGGAGAATTAGTAAAAGAGGAAGGCCTCTTTGCAATTGAGATAAGAGGAAGGCATCTATCTCCTGCTTGTCCCTGGGAATAGAATGTCTCAGTGTAAAACCCGATTGTATGTTCTATTTACTGAGATAGGAGAAAACCACCTTAGGGCTGGAGGTGAGACATGCTGGCAGCAATACTGCTCTTTATTGCACCAAGATGTTTGTACACGTGCACATCAAGACACAGCACCTTTCCTTAAACTTATTTATGACACAGAGACCTTTGTACACATGTTTTCCTGCTGAACCTCTCCCCACTATTACCCTATTGTCCTGCCACATCCCCCTCTCCAAGATGGTAGAGATAATGATCAATTAATACTGAGGGAACTCGGAGACCAGTGCTGACACGGGTCTTCCATATGCTAAGTGCTGGTCCCGTGGGCCCACTTTTCTTTCTCTATACTTTGTCTCTGTTTCTTATTTCTTTCCTCAGTCTCTCATCCCACCTGACAAGAGACACCCACAGGTTGTGGAGGGGCTGGCCACCCCTTCAGGTTCCAAGTCTTTGCTATTGTGAATAGTGCTGCAGTAAACATACATGTGCATGTGTCTTTATAGCAGCATGATTTATAATCCTTTGGGTACATACCCAGCAATGGGATTGTGGGGTCAAATGATGTTTCTAGTTCTAGATCCTTGAGGAATCGCCACGCTGTCTTCCACCATGGTTGAACTAGTTTACACTCCCACCAATAGTGTAAAAGCGTTCCTATTTCTCCACATCCTCTCCAGCATCTGTTGTTTCCTGACTTTTTAATGATTGCCATTCTAACTGGCATGAGATGGTATCTCATTGTGGTTTTGATTTGCATTTCTCTGATGACCGGTGATGATGAGCATTTTTTGATGTGTCTGTTGGCTGCATAGATGCCTTCTTTTGAGAAGTGTCAGTTCATGTCCTTTGCCCACTTTTTGATGGGGGTTTTTTTCTTGTAAATTTGTTTGAGTTCTTTGTAGATTCTGGATATTAGCGCTTTGTCAGATGGGTATATTGCAAAAATTTTCTCCCATTCTGTAGGTTGCCTGTTCACTCTGATGGTAGTTTCTTTTGCTGTGCAGAAGCTCTTTAGTTTAATTAGATCCCATTTGTCTAGTTTGGCTTTTGTTGCCATTGCTTTTGGTGTTTTAGTCATGAAGTCCTTGCCCATGCCTATGTCCTGAATGGTATTATCTAGGTTTTCTTCTAGGATTTCTTTGGTTTTAGGTCTAACATTTAAGTCTTTAATCCATCTTGAATTAATTTTTGTATAAGGTGTAAGGAAGGGATCCAGTTTGAGCTTCTACACATGGCTAGCCAGTTTTCCCAGCACCATTTATTAAATAGGGAATCCGCTCCCCATTTCTTGTGTTTGTCAGGTTTGTCAAAGATCAGATGGTTGTAGATGTGTGGTGTTATTTCTGAGGCCTCTGTTGTGTTCCATTGGTCTATATATGTGTTTTGGTACCAGTACCATGCTGTTTTGGTTACTGTAACCTTGTAGTATAGTTTGAAGTCAGGTAGTGTGATGCCTCCAGCTTTGTTCTTTTGACTTAGGATTGTCTTGGCAATGTGGGCTCTTTTTTGGTTCTATATGAACTTTAAAGTAGTTTTTTCCAATTCTGTGAAGAAAGTTATTGGTAGCTTGATGGGGATGGCATTGAATCTATAAATTACCTTGGGCAGTATGGGCATTTTCATGATATTGATTCTTCTTATCCATGAGCATGGAATGTTCTTCCATTTGTTTGTGCCCTCTTTTACTTTGTTGAGCAGTGGTTTGTAGTTCTCCTTGAAGAAGTCCTTCACATCCCTTGTAAGTTGGATTCCTGGGTATTTTATTATCTTTGTAGCAATTGTGAATGGCAGTTCACTCATGATTTGGCTGTTTGTCTCTTATTGGTATATAGGAATGCTTGTGGTTTTTGCATATTGATTTTGTATCCTGAGACTTTGCTGAAGTTGCTTATCACCCTAAAGAGATTTTGGGCTGAGACAGTGGGGTTCTCTAAATATACAATCATGCCATCTGCAAACAGGGGCAATTTGACTTCCTCATTTCCTAACCAAATACCCTTCATTTCTTTCTCTTGCCTGATTGCCCTGGCCAGAACTTCCAATACTGTCTTGAATAGGAGTGGTGACAGAGGTCATCCTTGTCTTGTGCCGGTTTTCAAATGGAATGCTTCCAGTTTTTCCCATTCAGTATGATATTGATTGTGGGTCTGTCATAAATAGCTCTTATTATTTTGAGATACGTTCCATCAATACCTACTTTACCGAGAGTTTTTAGCATGAAGGACTGTTGAATTTTTTCAAATGCCTTTTCTGCATCTATTGAGATAATCATGTGGTTTTTGTCTTTGATTCTGTTTATGTGATGGATTACATTTATTGAGTTGTGTATGTTGAACCAGCCTTGCATCCCAGGGATGAAGCTGACGTGATCGTGGTGGATAAGCTTTTTGATGTGCTGCTGGATTTGGTTTGCCAGTATTTTATTGAGGATTTTTGCATCGATGTTCATCAGGGATATTGATCTAAAATTCTCTTTTTTTTGTTGTGTCTCCACCAGGCTTTGGTATCAGGATGATGTTGGCCTCATAAAATGAGTTAGGGAGGATTTCCTCTTTTTCTATTTATTGGAATAGCTTCAGAAGAAGTAGTACCAGCTCCTCTTTGTATATTTGGTAGAATTTGTCTGTGAATCTGTCTGCTCCTGTATTTCTTTTTGGTTAGTAGGGTATTAATTATTGCCTCAATTTCAGAGCCTGTTATTAGTCCATTCAGGGATTCAGCTTCTTCCTGGTTTAGTCTTAGGAGGGTGTATATGTCCAGGAATTTATCCATTTCTTCTAGGTTTTCTAGTTTATTTGCATAGAGGTGTTCATAGTATTCTCTGATGGTGGTTTGTATTTCTGTGGGATTGGTGGTGATATGCCCTTTATCATTTGTTATTGCATCTATTTGATTCTTCTCTCTTTTCTTTTTTATTAGTCTTGCTAGCAGTCTATCAATTTTGTGGATCTTTTTTTAAAAAAAAACAGCTCCTGGAATCATTGATTTTTGAAGGGTTTTTTGTGTCTCCATCTTGTTCAGTTCTACTCTGATCTTAGTTATTTCTTGTCTTTCTGCTAGCTTTTGAATTTGCTTGCTCATGCTTCTCTAGTTCTTTTTTATTTTATTTATTTATTTATTTATTTATTTATTTATTTATTTGAGACAGACTCTTGCTCTGTCACCCAGGCTGGAGTGCCGTGGCTCCATCTCAGCTCACTGCAAGCTCTGCCTCCTGGGTTCATGCCATTCTCCTGCCTCAGCCTCCTGAGTAGCTGGGCCACAGGCACCTGCCACCACACACAGCTAATTTTTTGTATTTTTTAGTAGAGACAGGGTTTCACCGTGTTAGCCAGGATGATCTCGATCTCCTGACCTCATGATCAGCCCGCCTTGGCCTCCCAAAGTGCTGGGATTACAGGCATGAGCCACCGTGGCTGGCCACTTCTCTAGTTCTTTTAATTGTGATATTAGGGTGTCGATTTTACATCTTTCTTGCTTCTCTTGTGGGCATTTAGTACTATAAATTTCCCCTACACACAGCTTTAAATGTGTCCCAGGGATTCTGGTACGTTGTATCTTTGTTCTCATTGGTTTCAAAGAACATCTTTATTTCTGCCTTCATTTCATTATTTACCCAGTAGTCATTCAGGAGTAGGTTGTTCAGTTTCCATGTAGTTGTGCCATTTTGAGTGAGTTTCTTAATCCTGAGTTGTAATTTGATTGCTCTGTGTTGTGAGAGACAGTTTGTTGTGATTTCTGTTCTTTTATATTTGCTAAAGAGTGCTTTACTTCCAATTATTGCCTCAATTTCAGAGCCTGTTATTGGTCTATTCAGAGATTCAACTTCTTCCTGGTTTAGTCTTGGGAGGGTGTATGTGTCGATTTTAGAATAGGTGCTATGTGTTGCTGAGAAGAATGTATATTCTGTTGATTTTGGGTGGAGAGTTCTGTAGATGTCTATTAGGTCTGCTTGGTGCAGAGCTGAGTTCAAGTCCTGGATATCCTTGTTAACCTTCTGTCTCATTGATCTGCCTAATATTGACAGTGGGGTGTTAAATCTCCCATTATTGTTGTGTGGGAGTCTAAATCTCTTTGTAGGTCTCTACAAAGGACTTGCTTTATGAATCTGGGTGCTCCTGTATTGGGTGCATCTATATTTAGGATAGTTAGCTCTTCTTTACCGTTATGTAATGGCCTTCTTTGTTTCATTTGATTTTGTTGGTTTAAAGTCTGTTTTATCAGAGACTAGGATTGCAACCCCTGCTTTTTTTGCTTTCCATTTGCTTGGTAGATCTTCCTCCATCTCTTTATTTTGAGCCTATGTGTGTGTGTGCACTTGAGATGGGTCTCCTGAATACAGCACACTGATGGATCTTGATTCCATATTCAATTTGCCAGTCTGTGTATTTCAATTGGGGCAGTTAGCCCATTTACATTTAAGGTTAATATTGTTATGTATGAATCTGATCCTGTCATTATGATGTTAGCTGCTTATTTTGCCCATTAATTGATGGAGTTTCTTCATAGCATCACTGGTCTTTACAATTTGGTATGTGCTTGCAGTGGCTGGTATCAGTTGTTCCTTTCCATGTTTAGTGCTTCCTTCAGGAGCTCTTATAAGGCAGGCCTGGTGGTGACAAAATATCTCAGCATTTGCTTGTCTATAAAGGATTTTATTTCTCTTTCCCTTATGCAGCTTAATTTGGCTGGATATGAAATTCTGGGTTGAAAATTCTTTTTTTAAGAATGTTGAATATCGGCCCTCACTCTCTTCTGGCTTGTAGGGTTTCTGCCGAGAGATCCACTGTTAGTCTGATGGGCTTCCCTTTCTGGGTAACTGGACCTTTCTCTCTGGCTGCCCTTAACATGTTTTCCTTCATTTCAACCTTGTTGAACCTGACTATTATGTGTCTTGGAGTTGCTATTCTCGAGGAGTATCTTTGTGGTGTTCTCTGTATTTCCTGAATTTAAATGTTGGCCTGCCTTGCTAGGTTGGGTAAGTTCTCCTGGATAATATTCTGAAGAGTGTTTTCCAACTTGGTTCCATTCTCTCTGTCACTTTCAGGTACACCTATCAAACATAGATTTGTTCTTTTCACATAGTCCCATATTTCTTGGAGGCTTTGTTCGTTTCTTTCTTCTCTTTTTACTCTAACCTTGTCCTCTCATTTTATTTCATTAATTTGATCTTCAATCACTGATACCCTTTCTTCCACTTGATCATATCAGCTATTGACTCTTGTCCATGCATCATGAAGTTCTTGTGCCATGGTTTTCAGCTCCATCAGGTCATTTAAGGTCTTCTCTACACTGTGTATTCTAGTTAGCCATTCGTCTAACCTTTTTTCAAGGTTTTTAGCTTCCTTGCAATGGGCTTAAACATGCTCCTTTAGCTTGGAGAAGTTTGTTATTACCGACCTTCTGAAGCCTACTTCTGTCAACTCATCAGTCATTCTCCATCCAGCTTTGTTCGGTTGCTGACGAGGAGTTGTGATCCCTTGGAGAAGAGGTGCTCTGGTTTTTAGAATTTTCCACTTTTCTGTTCTGGTTTCTCCCCATCTTTGTGGTTTTATCTACCTTTGGTCTTTGATGTTGGTGACCTATGGATGGGGTTTTGGTGTAGATGTCCTTTTTGGTGATGTTGATGCTATTCCTTTTTGTTTGTTAGTTTTCCTTCTAACAGTCAGGTCCCTCAGCTACAGGTCTGTTGGAGTTTGCTGGAGTTCCACTCCAGACTCTGTTTGCCTGGGTGTCACCAGCAGAGGCTGTAGAACAGCAAATATTGCAGAATGGCAAATATTGCTGCCTGGTTCTTCCTCTGGAAGCTTCATCCCAGAGGGGTACCTGCCTATATGAGGTGTCTATTGGTCCCTACTGGGAGATATCTCCCAGTTGGGCTACACAGGCATCAGGAACCCATTTGAGGAAGCAATCTGTCTGTTCTCAGAGCTCAAATGCTGTGCTGGGAGAACCACAGCTCTCTTCAGAGCTGTCAGACAGGGACAGTTAAGTCTGCAGAAGCTGTCTGCTGCCTTTTGTTCAGCTATGCCCTGCCCACAGAGGTGGAATCTCTAGAGGCAGAGGCCTTGCTGAGTTGTGGTGGGCTCCGCCCAGTTTGAGCTTCCCTGCCACTTTGTTTACCTACTCAAGCCTCAGCAATGGCGGACGGCCCCCCGTCCCAGCCAGGTTGCCATCTTGCAGTTCAATCTCAGACTGTTGTGGTAGCAGTGAGCAAGGCTCCATGGGCGTGGGACCTGCCAAGCCAGGCATGGGAGAGAATCTTTTTGTCTGCCAGTTGCTAAGACCTTGGGAAAAGCACAATATATGGGCAGGAGTTTCCCGTTTTCCCAGGTACAGTCTGTCACCGCTTCCCTTGGCTAGGAAAGGGAAATCCCCTGACCCCTTGCATTTCCCAGGTGAGGCAACATCCTGCCCTGCTTTGGCTCACCCTCCATGGGCTGCACCCACTGTCCAGCCAGTCCCAATGACATGAACCAGGTAGCTCAGTTGGAAATGCAGAAATCACCTGTCTTCTGCGTCGATCACAATGGGAGCTGCAGACCAGAGCTGTTCCTATTCGGCTGTCTTGGAACGGATCTCTCCCATCACTTCTTATCTACATGATGCTTGTCCCAATGTGTGGCCAGAAAAAGAAGTCTATGGCCACCACGGCACAGAAAAAAAAAAAAAAAAAACTCAATCTTTCTTGTCCTAATAAGCCCTGTAAGCAATTGAATTGCACTCTATAAATAATCTTCTTTGTGAACCACGTGGCCTTTTGGATAAACTTGTTTACTAATAGCCCATTTATAATATAAATAATAAAGTTATTAACTACTACTTACCAGCACCTAGCAAGTTTCAGGCCCTGTGCTAAGAACGTTATGTACATTACTGCAGTTAATCCTTAGATGCATGAGGCCACATTTTTATCCATTTTTACAGAAGAGAGATCATGACTTACAGAAGCTGTGTGGCTGATAAAGTCACACAGCTAGTGAGGAACAGCCAGGATTTGAAACCAGGTATGTCTTTAGGCCACTTCTTTATTCCCCATCCACATCCAAAACCTAGAGAAATATTGACAGTGGTTGCGTGGGAAGGTGGGGTTGAGGTTCGAGGCACATGAGGGAGAAATAATCCAAACTGGTAACGTTCCTATAGTTACAAAGCTGGTAACGTGCTGGGACACTACCTTTACTTGCTGCTGGTGAATATTTAGTCTCAAGATACCTGCCTTATAATGACCAGACAGAGGAACAGGAAGTTAGAGACAGGTTTTAAGTAAAGTTTAGCCTAAGGCTACCTCCTTACATATTTTAAGTTCAGTCTACAGGTTTCTCCACACATAGTGAACTATAACCTAACTGGATGTTTCAACAGACTGTAACTTATTTTCTTATAACAATCACCAAATTTCAGTCAATCAAAGGAAGCCAACTGTTCAAACCATATTCAAATAAGGCAAATACCCAGCTGTAACCAATCTAGTTGTTTCTGTACCTCACTTCTGTTTTCTGTATGTCATTTTCTTTTTTCTGTCCATAAATCCTTTCTGACCATGCGTCAGTGCTGGAGAAGCTCTGAATCTATTCTGTTTTGGGGGGCTACCCAATCTGAAATTATTCTTTGCTCAATTAAACTCTGTTAAATTTAACTTGTCTAAAGTTTTTTGTTTTGTTTTGTTTTAACAGATGGCATTAGAAGTGGAAAGTAGAGCCCCTAGCAACCCCCAGGAACACCGAGAGACCAAGAAAAATACCTACCAGGCCCATTGTGTTCATTGCCCTCTTGCAGAAACTGGCGATTGTGGGTAAGTTCACTCTTGGATTCCAAAGCTCCATGGACTTGTGTTTTGAGCTAATTAAATTAGTTTGAGAAAATTTTGTATCTGAACTGGATAAAAATTAGTTTGAGAAAATTTTTTATCTGAACTGGATTAAGAACTTAGGACAGAAACTGGACAGAGTCTAGGATTAGACTAGAGCTGAAAAGTAACTGGTTTGGATCCAGCTAAAGGCCTTGGATGTCTGACTGGATGAAACAGAAACTGGCAGGCAGTAAATGGCAATACTACAGGGGGTGCAAACTTCGACTTCTGGAAATTTGCAGAGATTTTTGTGTTCTGTCTCTTTTGATTTTTTCCTCTGGCATGTTTAGGTAGCACAAAATCATTGGCTAAGTTGATCGGGGAATTCAAGAGCCAAAACCAAGATTCGACATAATAATGGGATTCTTAATTTCTTAAAAAACTGAGTACTCCACCTTCCAACTATACCTACATTTGCATGTATAAGTATTAGACCCTGGAAGCAGGAAATGCTTACAAAAATGTTGAAATCTTACTAAAGATAATGTAATGGGAGAGTTCCCTGAGCCTCTCGTGGGACTTGTGATGGGGTATGACTCATTTGCTCAGCTGTTGCACACTCAAACCCCTTTCAGGAGAGGGATCACGCAGACAGGCAGGTACAAGAGCCAGGGAGAGCACTTTTGGGCTTCAGCCCCATGGTAGCATCTAGGGGTGTGTTAAACAATTAATGCTGTCTTAGCAGTTGCCACTTGCAGATGGCTAAGTATTAAACCAGCTCAGTGGAGAGCCAGTGTGACAGCCTTTTACACCCTGCCCTGTTGGTACCTGGGTCCTTGTCCAGCATGCAGGAAGAATCAGGTCACACAGACTTGAAGGATGGTGAATGTGGGGATTTTATTGAGTGGTGGAGATGGCTCTCAGCAGGACAGATGGGGAGCTGGAAAGGGGATGGAGTGGAAAGATGATCTTCCCCTGGAGTTCGGCTGTCCTACAGCCAATCTCCCTTCCAACCATCCCCAGCCAGACTCCTCTCAATGTTCAGATGCTCCTTCTCTCCTTCTCTGCCTTGCCACTCAGCCACTCATCTGTTACTCTGCCTGTCAGCTTCTGGAGGCTGAAGTTTAGGGTTTATGTGAGTACAGGATAGGGGGATGTGTTAGGCCAAAAGGCAATATTTGGGCATGAAAATGGGAATGCCTTTTCCCATTTAGGGCTGCAAGTTTCCAGGCTTGAGAGTGGGACCTTTGCTGGGCAACTGCCCTCTTCTACCCAGTACTTCCCTGCCTCCTGTCCATATTAGTACTTTTAAATCACTGTGAAACATTCCAAATGAACAACACTGCACTTTAAGAAGTGCATTTAAAATGAGGGTTCCCAAATTTGTCTCATCCAGGGAGGCTTATTAATGTGCAGAAGCTTCTAAAAAGATTTCAATCTTTTTATTGCCTTTTTAAAAAGACTCTTTATATGAGGCAAATAAAAGGCTTAAGCAACTGATTGGTAAGAAAAATTAAATCTACTAAACTTTTGCTTAGTTACTATTCTACACTACAGGCTAAAAGAAAGCTATCTTGGATGAAGTATTTATAAAAGGTAGGCCCCCAGGTAAAGTATGTTTGCTTCTTTTTTGTTTGTTTGTTTGTTTCGAAGCTATCTATGCTGAGTGCTGAGTCCAGGCATAGAGAATTGGTTCTTTGTGCTTTTTCTTCTTAATGAGCTCCACCCTGAACTCAGTAACTTTAGCTAAGAAACAGTAGCTAATTAAAAAGACATACTATTGAAGTAATTAAGTCTCCAAAATATAACTTTCTGGCATTTAGCTAGCTATCTTGAAATCCTTTTGTAAAAAAAATTTACATCTATGAAAAAGTCTTAATTTTTCCTCTGTACACCAAGAACAGACAGACGCCTGAGTCACTAGAAACTCTTACCATTGTTTCAAATTTACATAACAAGTTTTTTGTTTAAGTTACCTTTGATATCATCAGGAGCAGTGAAATACTGGGTAGACGAGGTCAGTTCCCCAGCCAAGGCCCCACCCTTAAGCATGGAAACCCTCAGCCCTAAATGGGAACAGGCATTTCTGTTTTCGTGCCCAAATGTTGCCTTTTGTCCCACCACACCCCCCTATTCTGTACCCATATAAACCCCAAACCCAAAGCTCCATGAGAGAAGAGCAAAGGAGCAGAACAGTGGCATGACAGAGAAGGAGTATCTAAAAGTCAAGAGGTGTTCGGCTGGGGACAGTCAGAGAGGAGGTCAGCTGCAGGACGGCTGAACTCTAAGGGAAGATCATCTTCCCACTCCATCCCCTCTCCAGCTCCCTGTCCATCCTGCTGAGATGTATTTTTAGTAGAGACGGGGTTTCACCGTGTTAGCCTGGATGGTCTCAATCTCCTGATCTTGTGATCCGCCTGCCTTGGCCTCCCAAAGTGCTGGGACTACAGGCGTGAGCCACCGCGCCCGGCCATATCTGTTTTAATGTTGTGAAATTACTGCTTCTGTAATATTTTAAATACTTGTTTGATTTGTTTGTAAGCTAAAGTTGTAAGAGCTGGTTGCTGGGCTTCCCTGAAGCATGCATCTTACTGTATGTTTGGTTTGGAGCCTTTGGATTCTGGGGTTTGACAAGTGGCCACGCTGAGGCCTGGAGATATGTTCTCAGTGCCTAGATGGCCAGATGCAAGGCAGAGTAAAGCCCCAAACGGCCCCTTCTTCCCCGGTGCAGCTTGCCTTCTGACCATTCTGAGAGGCATTGAATCCTCCAGGGATCCTCATCCCAGCTCTGTCCTCTATCCTGAGCTCTATAGGCAGTGTGTAAATTCAGGACCTAGATGGTTCCCACCCTTCCTAGTCATCCTAGTCAACCACATGAGTAATTGGGACTCAGTACAACTGGAAAAGATGTCAGGGAGGGTACCAGTGTCATAGTTTCACAATTCTTTTTGTGTGTGTGTGATGGAGTTTTGCTCTTGTTGCCCAGGCTGGAGTGCAATGGCATGAACTCAGCTCACTGCAACCTCTGCCTCCCAGGTTCAAGTGATTCTCCTGCCCCAACCTCCCAAGTAGCTGGGATTACAGGCTTGCGCCACCACGCACAGCTAATTTTGTATTTTTAGTAGAGGCAGGGTTTCTCCATGTTGGTCAGGCTGGTCTCAAACTACCAACCTCAGGTGATCCACCTGCCTCGACCTCCCAAAGTGCTGGGATTACAGGCGTGAGCCACCACGCCTGACCATAGTTTCACAATTCTTTTCAGTTTTCATGTTATATTAAATCAAATAATAGGTAGTCATAAAATTTCAAGTCATTTCTAAGTTAAAATACTGTAACATTAATTATTAAACCTATGTTTAAGTTTATATACTTTGCATCTTATTTTTATATGGTATAGAAAAGATAAATATATCTAGATTAGTTAATTTAAAAATTGCCAGGAAATGTCTTTCTTGACAATTATGAAATGGTTTTCATCTACAAATACTGATATAAAACAATTCAAAATTACTTACTTCCTAGAATTTAACTAGAAATTAGGGTTACTAAGTTGAATTTGTAGCTAATATATGTAATTAAAACTACTAGATTTACAATTGTTTACTAGAGAAAAAATTCTGTATACAGAGTGTATAAAGAAAAGTAATATATATTTTTGGTGAGGAACACTGTAAAGGCATGAAAATATGTACTTGTTGAAAAACAAATAATTTTGTCTAGAATAGAAGTTATTTAAAGTTTGTTTCAAAATAAAGGAATAAAAATGATATAGGTAAAATTAAGTGAATATAGAAATTTGAAAAGAGAAAGAATAGAAAGAAGTTCTGTAGAATATTATAAAAGATTTACTGAGGGGCGGAGCAAGATGGCTGAATAGGAACAGCTCCAGTCTCCAACTCCCAGCGCGAGCGACACAGAAAATCGGTGATTTCTGCATTTTTAACTGAGGTACTGGGGTCATCTCACTAGGGAGTACCGGACAATCGGTGCTGGTCAGCTGCTGCAGCCTGACCAGTGAGAGCTGAAGCAGGGCGAGGCATCGCCTCACCTGGGAAGTGCAAGGGGGAAGGGAATCCCTTTTCCTAGCCAGGGGAACTGAGACACACAACACCTGGAAAATCAGGTAATTCTCACCCCAATACTGCGCTTTAAGCAAAGGGGCACACCAGGAGATTATATCCCATACCTGGCCGGGAGGGTCCCACGCCCACGGAGCCTCCCTCATTGCTAGCACAGCAGTCTGCGATCTAACCGCAAGGCAGCAGCAAGGCTGGGGGAGGGGTGCCCACCATTGCTGAGGCTTAAGTAGGTAAACAAAGCCGCTGGGAAGCTCAAACTGGGTGGAGCTCACAGCAGCTCAAGGAAACCTGCCTGTCTCTGTAGACTCCACCTCTGGGGACAGGGCACAGCTAAACAACAACAACAACAACAACAACAAAAGGAGCAGAAACCTCTGCAGATGCAAACAACTCTGCCTGACAGCTTTGAAGAGAGCAGTGGATCTCGGAGGTTGAGATCTGAGAAGGGACAGACTGCCTGCTCAAGTGGGTCCCTGACCCCTGAGTAGCCAAACTGGGAGACATCCCCCACTAGGGGCAGACTGACACCCCACACCCCACACGGTGGAGTACACCCCTGAGAGGAAGCTTCCAAAGTAAGAATCATACAGGTACACTCACTGTTCAGCAATATTCTATCTTCCACAACCTCTGCTGCTGATACCCAGGCAAACAGGGTCTGGAGTGGACCTCAAGCAATCTCCAACAGACCTACAGCTGAGAGTCCTGACTGTTAGAAGTAAAACTGTCAAACAGGAAGGACACCTACACCAAAACCCCATCAGTACGTCACCATCATCAAAGACCAGAGGCAGATAAAACCACAAAAATGGGGAAAAACCAGGTCAGAAAAGCTGGAAATTCAAAAAATAAGAGCACATCTCCTCCTGCAAAGGAACGCAGCTCATCGCCAGCAACGGATCAAAGCTGGACAGAGAATGACTTTGACGAGATGAGAGAAGAAAGCTTCAGTCCATCAAAGTTCTCAGAGCTAAAGGAGGAATTACATACCCAGCGCAAAGAAACTAAAAATCTTGAAAAAAGAGTGGAAGAATTGATAGCTAGAATAATTAATGCAGAGAAGGTCATAAACGAAATGACAGAGATGAAAACCATGACACGAGAAATACGTGACAAATGCACAAGCTTCAGTAACCGACTCGATCAACTGGAAGAAAGAGTATCAGCGATTGAGGATCAAATGAATGAAATGAAGTAAGAAGAGAAACCAAAAGAAAAAAGAAGAAAAAGAAATGAACAAAGCCTGCAAGAAGTATGGGATTATGTAAAAAGACCAAATCTAAGTCTGATTAGGGTGCCTGAAAGTGAGGGGGAAAATGGAACCAAGTTGGAAAACACTCTTCAGGATATCATCCAGGAGAACTTCCCCAACCTAGTAGGGCAGGCCAACATTCAAATTCAGGAAATACAGAGAACGCCACAAAGATACTCCTCGAGAACACCAACTCCAAGACACATAATTGCCAGATTCACCAAAGTTGAAAAGGGCAGCCAGAGAGAAAGGTCGGGTTACCCACAAAGGGAAGCCCATCAGACTAACAGCAGATCTCTCGACAGAAACTCTCCAAGCCAGAAGAGAGTGGGGGCCAATATTCAACATTCTTAAAGACAAGAATTTTCAGACCGGGTGCGGTGGCTCAAGCCTGTAATCCCAGCACTTTGGGAGGCCGAGACAGGCAGATCACAAGGTCAGGAGATCGAGACCATCCTGGCTAACACAGTGAAACCCCGTCTATACTAAAAAAATACAAAAAACTAGCCAGGCGTGGTGGTGGGCACCTGTAGTCCCAGCTACTCAGGAGGCTGAGGCAGGAGAATGGCGTAAACCCGGGAGGTGGAGCTTGCAGTGAGCTGAGATCTGGCCACTGCACTCCAGCCTGGGCGGCAGAGCAAGACTCCGTCTCAAAAAAAAAAAAAGAAAAGAATTTTCAACCCAGAATTTTATATCCAGCCAAACTAAGTTTCATAAGTGAAGGAGAAATAAAATCCTTTACAGATAAGCAAATGCTTAGAGATTTTGTCACCACCAGGCCTGCCTTACAAGAGACCCTGAAGGAAGCGCTAAACATGGAAAGGAACAACCGGTACCAGCCATTGCAAAAACATGCCAAAATGTAAAGACCATCGAGGCTAGGAAGAAACTGCATCAGCTAATGAGCAAAATAACCAGTTATTATCATAATGGCAGGATCAAGTTCACACATAACAATATTAACCCTAAATGTCAATGGACTAAATGGTCCAATTAAAAGACACAGACTGGCAAACTGGATAGAGAGTCAAGACCCCATCAGTCTGCTGTATTCAGGAGACCCATCTCACATGCAGAGACATACATAGGCTCAAAATAAAGGGATGGAGGAAGATCTACCAAGCAAATGGAGAACAAAAAAAGCAGGGGTTGCAATCCTAGTCTCTGATAAAACAGACTTTAAACCATCAAAGATCAAAAGAGACAAAGAAGGCCATTACATAATTGTAAAGGGATCAATTCAACAGGAAGAGCTAACTCTCCTAAATATATATGCACCCAGTACAGGAGCACCCAGATTCATAAAGCAAGTCCTTAGAGACTGACAAAGAGATTTAGACTCCCATACAATAATAATGGGAGACTTCAACACCCCACTGTCAACCTTAGACAGATCAACGAGACAGAAAGTTAACAAGGATATCCAGGAATTGAACTCATCTCTGCAGCAAGCAGACCTAATAGACATCTACAGAACTCTCCACCCCAAATCAACAGAATATACATTCTTCTCAGCACCACATCACACTTACTCCAAAATTGACCACATAATTGGAAGTAAAGCACTCCTCAGCAAATGTAAAAGAACAGAAATTATAACAAACTGTCTCTCAGACCACAGTGCAATCAAACTAGAACTCAGGACTAAGAAACTCAATCAAAACCGCTCAACTACATGGAAACTGAACAACCTGCTCCTGAATGACTACTGGGTACATAAGGAAATGAAGCAGAAATAAAGATGTTCTTTCAAACCAATGAGAACAAAGATACAACAAACCAGAATCTCTGGGACACATTTAAAGCAGTGTGTAGAGGGAAATTTATAGCACTAAATGCCCACAAGAGAAAGCTGGAAAGATCTAAAATTGACACTCTAACATCACAATTAAAACAACTAGAGAAGCAAGAGCAAATACATTCAAAAGCTAGCAGACGGCAAGAAATAACTAAGATCAGAGCAGAACTGAAGGAGATAGAGACACAAAAAACCCTCCAGAAAATCAATGAATCCAGGAGTTGGTTTTTTGAAAAGATCAACAAAATTGATAGACCGCTAGCAAGACTAATAAAGAAAAAAAGAGAGAAGAATCAAATAGACGCAATAAAAAATGATAAAGGGGATATCACCACCGGCCCCACAGAAATACAAACTACCATCGGAGACTACTATAAACACCTCTACACAAATAAACTAGAAAATCTAGAAGAAATGGATAATTTCCTGGACACTTACACTCTTCCAAGACTAAACCAGGAAGAAGTTGAATCCCTGAATAGACCAATAGCAGGCTCTGAAATTGAGGCAATAATTAATAGCCTACCAACCAAAAAAAGTCCAGGACCGGATGGATTCACAGCTGAATTCTACCAGAGGTACAAGGAGGAGCTGGTACCATTCCTTCTGAAACTATTCCAATCAATAGAAAAAGAGGGAATCCTCCCTAACTCATTTTATGAGGCCAACATCATCCTGATACCAAAGCCTGGCAGAGACACAACAAAAAAAGAGAATTTTAGACCAATATCCCTGATGAACATCGATGCAAAAATCCTCAATAAAATACTGGCAAACCGGATCCAGCAGCACATCAAAAAGCTTATCCACCATGATCAAGTGGGCTTCATCCCTGGGATGCAAGGCTGCTTCAACATTCGCAAATCAATAAACGTAATCCAGCATATAAACAGAACCAAAGACAAGAACACATGATTATCTCAATAGATGCAGAAAAGGCCTTTGACAAAATTCAACAGCCCTTCATGCTAAAAATGCTCAATAAATTCGGTATTGATGGAACGTATCTCAAAATAATAAGAGCTATTTATGACAAACCCACAGCCAATATCATACTGAATGGACAAAAACTGGAAAAATTCCCTTTGAAAACTGGCACAAGACAGGGATGCCCTCTTTCACCACTCCTATTCAACATAGTGTTGGAAGTTCTGGCTAGGGCAATCAGGCAAGAGAAAGAAATCAAGGGTATCCAGTTAGGAAAAGAAGTCAAATTGTCCCTGTTTGCAGAAGACATGATTATATATTTAGAAAACCCCATCGTCTCAGCCCAAAATCTCCTTAAGCTGATAAGCAACTTCAGCAAAGTCTCAGGATACAAAATTAATGTGCAAAAATCCCAAGCATTCTTATACACCAGTAACAGACAAACAGAGAGCCAAATCATGAATGAACTTCCATTCACAATTGCTTCAAAGAAAATAAAATACCTAGGAATCCAACTTACAAGGCATGTAAAGGACCTCTTCAAGGAGAACTACAAACCACTGCTCAGTGAAATAAAAGAGGACACAAACAAATGGAAGAACATACCATGCTCATGGATAGGAGGGATCAATATTGTGAAAATGGTCATACTACCCAAGGGAATTTATAGATTCAATGCCATCCCCATCAAGCTACCAATGAGTTTCTTCACAGAATTGGAAAAAACTACTTTAAAGTTCATATGAAACCAAAAAAGAGCCTGCATTGCCAAGACAATCCTAAGTCAAAAGAACAAAGCTGGAAGCATCATGCTACCTGACTTCAAACTATACTACAAGGCTACAGTAACCAAAACAGCATGGTACTGGTACCAAAACAGAGATATAGACCAATGGAACAGAACAGAGTCCTCAGAAATAATACCACACATCTACAGCCATCTGATCTTTGACAAACCTGAGACAAACAAGAAATGGGGAAAGGATTCCCTATTTAATAAATGGTGCTGGGAAAATTGGCTAGCCATAAGTAGAAAGCTGAAACTGGATCCTTTCCTTACTCCTTATATGAAAATTAATTCAAGATGGATTAGAGACTTAAATGTTAGACCTAAAACCATAAAAACCCTAGAAGAAAACCTAGGGAATACCATTCAGGACATAGGCATGGGCAAGGACTTCATGTCTAAAACACCAAAAGCAACGGCAGCAAAAGCAAAAATTGACAAATAGGATCTAATTAAATTAAACTAATTAAGCACAGCAAAAGAAACTACCATCAGAGTGAACAGGCAACCTACAGAATGGGAGAAAATTTTTGCAATCTACTCATCTGACAAAGGGCTAATATCCAGAACCTACAAAGAACTCAAACAAATTTACAAGAAAAACACAAACAACCCCATCAAAAAGTGGGCAAAGGATATGAACAGACATTTCTCAAAAGAAGACATTCATACAGCCAACAGACACATGAAAAAATGCTCATCATCGCTGGCCATCAGAGAAATGCAAATCAAAACCACAATGAGATACCATCTCATGCCAGTTAGAATGGCAATCATTAAAAAGTCAGGCAACAACAGGTGCTGGAGAGGATGTGGAGAAATAGGAACACTTTTACACTGTTGGTGGGATTGTAAACTAGTTCAACCATTATGGAAAACAAGATGGCGATTCCTCAAGGATCTAGAACTAGATGTACCATATGACCCAGCCATCCCATTACTGGGTATATACCCAAAGGATTATAAATCATGCTGCTATAAAGACACATGCACACGTATGTTTATTGCAGCACTATTCACAATAGCAAAGACTTGGAATCAACCCAAATGTCCATCAGTGACAGACTGGATTGAGAAAATGTGGCACATATACACCATGGAATACTATGCAGCCATATAAAAGGATGAGTTTGTGTCCTTTGTAGGGACATGGATGCAGCTGGAAACCATCATTCTTAGCAAACTATCACAAGAACAGAAAACCAAACACTGCATGTTCTCACTCATAGGTGGGAACTGAACAATGAGATCACTTGGACTCGGGAAGGGGAACATCACACACCGGGGCCTATCATGGGGTGGGGGGAGGGGGGAGGGGGGAGGGATTGCATTGGCAGTTATACCTGATGTAAATGACGAGTTGATGGGTGCTGATGAGTTGATGGGTGCAGCACACCAACATGGCACATGTAT
Organism: Trachypithecus francoisi; assembly: GCF_009764315.1. Classification (NCBI taxonomy): domain Eukaryota; kingdom Metazoa; phylum Chordata; class Mammalia; order Primates; family Cercopithecidae; genus Trachypithecus; species Trachypithecus francoisi. Next base: position 77,615,611 of record NW_022681469.1, on the reverse strand, counting down.
ACATATGTAACAAACCTGCACGTTATGCACATGTACCCTATAACTTAAAGTATAATTAAAAAAAAAAAAAAGGTTTACTGAAATCTTGTGTGGTCAAAATTTGAATGAGATTGAATGGATTTGCTAAGATTGCTAAAATTAGCTTTAGTATTGATAACACACTAATACAAAAGTAAGTTTTGGTTTTATATTTTGAACAAGGATTTCATATAGTGTTAATAAGCGACTGTAAAATTTTTTGTTCACCTTTTGAGTAAAATACAAAAAAAAAAAAGAAAAGGAATAAGAGAGATCCTGTTTCATGCTGTCTTTTTCAGGTCTCTTGATTGGAAAACTGAGTTTCCTCTCTATGAAAGAATGAAGGTTTTTGCTTTTTAAAAACTTTAAAAGGCGAAACATTTATATGATCTGAAGAGAAACCAGAGTTTTGCTTTTTAAAAACTTTAAATTGTCACTTAGGCTAAATTAATCACTATTATTTTACAGTGATCTTTGATCCTGTTTTGGTTGTTTTAAACCTTTGACATGTTTGACAAGCTTCTAAAATCAAATTTAAAATTACATCTTTTTAACTGAAAACTAACTTTGGGATGTTGCAGAAGACCCTTGAAGTCTCCTACAGAGAGATAATGAACAGATTTATTTGATATGTTAAATTACATGGAAAGGATTGTCAAATAAGAAATGTTTAACCTTCTTTGAGTTACATTTTGTGAAAATGTTATCAATATATGTTCCAAAATTGTATGATGTTCCTAAAATTCTGATATGTCTTGGTATGTTTTCGGTCATAATTATGGTTATTATGTTAAATTATTATAGGCCATAGAAATAAAATTTTCTTGTAAATTGTATCTTTAACATGACCATTTTAAGTCATTTCCACAGTTAATTGCTTAATTATTTTGTTTGTTTGTTTGAGACAGAGTGTTGCTCTGTCACCCAGGCTGGAGTACAGTGGTATGATCTCAGCTCACTGCAGCCTCGGTCTCCTGATTTCAAGCAATTCTCCTGCTTCAGTCTCCTGAGTAGCTACAATTACAGGCATCTGGCACCATGCCTGGCTAATTTTTGTATTTTTAGTAGAGATGGGGTTTCACCATGTTGGTCAGGCTGGTCTTAAACTCCTGACCTTAGGTCATGCGCCCACCTCAGCCTCGCAAAGTGCTGGGATTACAGGCGTAAGCCACCACGCCTGGCCAGTTGCTTAATTCTAATGCATTTTCTGAAAGCTTACAAGCAAGTAAAATCCTAGAATATTGTATCTTTAAGGAGGTTCCTGGAAAGACCCCTGACGACCATTCTGGAATACAGGTTTTGGATAACTTTAGGATCATATCATTTGGATTGGGTAAAAATTCCCAGAACTCTAATGAATAAATTGACTGGATTATAAAACTGCAAACCCAGCAGGACAAGAATTAATACCAAAGAAATACTCTGCCAGATTTTCATGCTAAATCAGCCAATACTGAAATGTGATTTGCAGTTCAAATGAACTCCATGGTCCAAGTCAAATTACCTATGATATCCCAATTATTAGATTGGGCTATTAAATTTATATCCTCTTAAATACAAGTTTGTTTCTCCAATTCAGGTACAATTACCTATGCACCTGAATCGGAGAAATAAAACTAGTATTTAAGATGATATAAATTCAATGTTAAGCATGGGTTAATGGAGAGCCTAGATGGCCATCTGGTGCTTTCTGGTTAAAGCTTCCATTACTAAAAGCTATGCCTTTCCTGACTCATCATGGAATACAATGATCCAAATAGAAAATGTATATTTTGGCACGATGACTGTTCTAAACTGCTGAAATGTTTTATGACCAATGTTTGGTTTGTCAAACCTATAATCCTGGGAATACAATCAAAACGTCAGGTACATTTCTGCTACCTGATGGTAGCATTTTAACATTTCATGGGGGGTTTTCATTCAGTTGTCATTTTCAATGCATGTTTTCTGATTGTATAAAAGCTTTCCCATGCAAGAAGGGTGATGCTCTAACAGTTGCTAAAAAGTTATTAGGAAATATGTTTCTTTCATGTTGCGTTACTGGAGAAATCTCCAGCAATAAAGGCACTTGTTTCACTGGCAAGTTGTAAAATAGTTAATAAGGTATTGCAGATACAATAACATTAGGCAAAGCTAACTGAATTGACTAGATAGCCTGGTCAAAGGTAATGCAGACTGATGACAATGAGATCCACTTGCAGTGGAAAACGTAAGTTGAACCCGTATGAAATAGTCATTGGAAGGCCTGTGCTCCTAATAATAGAACCTCATGTATCTTCTGCTTCTAAATTCTGATATGAGTAAATGACGCAAGGCTTTAATGCATTATGCCTAAGTGTATTTTCACCAGGTAAAGAAAGCTTTTCATGATCTACCCAATGAGGACAATTAAACCCCTAACAATCTAGAACCCAGAGATTGAGTTTTCTGGAAACAACATCAGAGAAAAGCTGCCCTTTCCACCCACACTGGAGCAAAACTTCAGGACCTTTAAACTGGGGTCTATAATATCACAACTCAGAAGGGCCTTCCAGACTCCTGGAAATGGGCACCCAATGGAAGCTTTGAGGTAAAGCTTACTGAGGGGGTTTGTCCCCAGAAGCACATAGCATTCTAGACATGGACAGCTTTCCTAAGATCACAAATCAAGACTTCTCTGCTGTCATGAGCCTCTTGCCTCTTTTAAGTTTTTCCTTGTTCATGCCCCTATGAACAATAGAACTGGAAAAAAGATCTTTTTTTTTTTTTGAGACGGAGTCTTGCTCTGTCACCCGGGCTGGAGTGCAGTGGCTGGATCTCAGCTCACTGCAAGCTCCGCCTCCCGGGTTTACGCCATTCTCCTGCCTCAGCCTCCGGAGTAGCTGGGACTACAGGCGCCCGCCACCTCGCCCAGCTAGTTTTTTTTGTATTTTTAGTAGAGACGGGGTTTCACCGTGTTAGCCAGGATGGTCTCGATCTCCTGACCTCGTGATCCGCCCGTCTCAGCCTCCCAAAGTGCTGGGATTACAGGCTTGAGCCACCGCGCCCGGCTGGAAAAAAGATCTTGTGTGCACCCATGGGGCATACTTTTATGTGTGGAGGATTTCACAGCCAGCCTTACACATGGGCAACCTTATACTTTGAGGTATAGAAAATGAAAAGCCAGGCGAGCCACTGTGGCTCACGTCTGTAATCCCAGCACTTTGGGAGGCCGAGGTGGGTGGATCATGAGGTCAGGGGATCGAGACCATCCTGGCTAACACAGATGAAACCCTGTCTCTACTAAAAATACAAAAAAATTAACCAGATGTGATGGCAGGCACCTCTGGTCCCAGCTGCTCTGGAGGCTAAGGCAGAAGAATGGTGTGAACTCGGGAGGTGGAGCTTGCAGTGAGCTGAGATCGTGCCACTGCACTCCAGCCTGGGCGACAGTGCGAGACTCCGTCAAAAAAAAAAAAAAAGAAAGAAAGAAAATGAAAAGCCAGTGTGGGTAAGGAATTTAAGAGTGCATTTGTTGGTTCATCATCAGTCAGAAACAGAACATTGGTCCATTCCTGTTAACCTACATTCTAAGTTAACTAGAACATTGCCAGGAGGCCTTCACCCTTCAGGGTGGGAATCATTTGTTAGCTTCCTTTATCTGTGGTTTGGAATAAATGAGTCAATGAATAGAAATTTGTCCCTCCTAATAGGCTTTATATCAGATTCTACTGCAAATGCTGTGGATTTACAACAGACTTTTAAAAATTATCTTGCTAAGTTTATGCTAAATAATACATTGCTCTGGAATACTTACTGGTATAACAGAGAATAATCTGTAGAGTTCCTGACACTTCTTATTGTACATGTATAAATATATGGGGTATTATAGAGATGTAGTTGTAGGGAATTAACAAGCTCCTTGTTTGAAACTAGTGGATTCTTTTTGTAGCTCATTCTTTGCTCTGTTTGATTTTAGTTGGTTTAGTTTATGAAGGCCCGGGCTAAAAAGCATACTTCAAACTCTTAGTGTTATTTTCCTCATAGTAATTACAGTAGTCTCCCTGGCGCACTATATTTTCTCAAAAGTTTTAAATGTTTTCATGCAGCTTTCTGTAGAATATCAAATGGTCTCACTTCAGTTGGAATGACAAAAACTCAAAGAAATGCATGACCATAAGGACACCATAACCTATGAATGACATACTGAGATCAGAGGCCAGAAACTCAAAATGATGGTAACTGAACGTGGTGCCAAAACCTAGTTTGGTCTCACTCTCACCTAAGTGAGAACCAAAAAGGTGGAGAACTTTTTTTTTTTCTTTGAGACAGAGTCTCGCTCTGTTGCTGGAGTGCAGTGGCGCGATCTCGGCTCACTGCAAGCTCCACCTCCTGGGTTCACGCCATTTTCTTGCCTCAGCCTCCCGAGTAGCTGGGACTACAGGTGTCTGCCACTATGCCCGGCTAATTTTTTTGTATTTTCAGTAGAGACAGGGTTTCACCATGTTAGCCAGGATGGTCTCGATCTCCTGACCTTGTGACTCGCCCGCCAAGGCCTCTCAAAGTGCTGGGATTACAGGTGTGAGCCACCGCACCCGCCCAGAGGTGGAGAACTTTTAAACAAAATTATTGGATGCCATTGTATTGGACTGAGCTTTTGCACTAGGCCACAACAGACTAGTCAAAACAAAAATGTCATCATTCATGCCAAATGCAACATAATCAAGCTGAAACTATGAGGCAGCAGACAGATCCCAAAGCAAACCAGTTTTTTTCCTCCTGAGAACAGGGGATTCCAGCATAATAAAGTAGTACCTTTTACTCTAACTAACCCTTACCAAAAAAACTAACCCAAAGTCCTTGTACCCATTACAAATTCCACTGTTCTGCTATGTTTCAGTGGGATTTGAAACCAAATAAGTACATTTACAATGATGGCAGAGAGACATGAATGCTAAAGTTTTGGTCAGCCTCTAAAAGAGGGGAATTGTTCAATTAAGTTTGGCCTAAAGCTGCCTCCTTACATATTTTAAGTTCAGCCAAAAGGTTTCTCCATACGTAGTAAATGTAACCTAACTAGATATGTAAAGAGAATGAAACCTACTCTTGTACCAATTACCACATTTGGGCAAATCAAAGGCAGCCAACTGTTCAAACCATGTTTAGATAGGCAAATGCCCAGCTGTAAGCAATCCAGCTGTTTCTGTACCTCACTTCCATTTTCTGTATGTCATTTTCCTTTTTCTGTCCATAAATCTCTGACCATAATGCAGCCCTGGAGTCTCTCTGAACCTATTTTGGTTCAGGGGCCTAATTTGAAAATTGCTCTTTGCTCAATTAAAATCTGTTAAATTTAATTTGTCTACAGTTCTGTTTGTTTTGTTTTCTTTTATTTTAACAGAGTACCATCCTGGTTAGGGCTGGGAGGACTCACTCATGCTCTTCAGACCTCCCAGTGGTTTGTGTGGACTAGTAAGCAGTTAAGACTCATCCTTGTGACTGTCCTTTAACCCAAGGAATTTGTGTCTCTTCTGACTGCAAAGTCTTTCAGAGTGAGCAACAGCGCCCCCCTCCACACACACACACACACACACACACACACTCCTTCTCTAAACTTCTTTTTTCAGTCGATTCCACATCTAAATACATCTTGCCTCTCAGTCACCTAGATGCAAAAGCCCACACAGAATATCATAAAATATTGCTAAAGGTGTTTGTTCCTTGAAAATCAGTTCACATGATTATGCTTTTATGAATATAGTAAGAATGACACAGAAAGCTTCTTGGTTCTGGGTGGCTAATTAGTATCTCAGAGACTTAGTTCTCAGGTAACATTCCCAGATACTAAATTATTAATGGATAGACTCCCCAGATTCAAAGGCTGAATGCAAACCCCAAATGACTCTAGGAAAGCTCACAAGTTGTTCACTGTGCATTTGGCTTAATTAACTGTCTGAGAAAACACATTTTACATTTGCTCAAACTACTTTGTGAGGAAAAAGTTCTGCAAGTAATATACTAACTGTTCTGTCATCCACCACCTTCCTACAACCTCCCTGCTCTCTTGACTCCGGCATGCAGGACAGGCTATTTATGCCAGGAGCAAACTGGATGCTGAAGGAACAAAACTAAAAGTGAATAACCTGCAGTTAATGCAGATTAACGGCATAGAAATGAAGCACTTGAGATGCCAGTGAAATAGGAGTCCCCTCACCCTGCCCCCCTATGGGAGCGGGAGCACACAGATGAGCAGGAGCAGGTCCTGGGGCGAGCACTTTGGGCTACAGCCCCATGATAGTGTCTAGGGGTGGGTACCTGTGACTCCCAAATCCCCGGTGGGCATGTTACAGTCCTCTTTTAGCTCTGCTGTCTGCAGACAACTTAAGTGTTAACCAGCTCAGTGCCCTCTTGGTACCTGGGTCCTTGTCTGGCATCCAGGAAGAATCAGGTCACATGGACAAACTGAATGATGGTAAATGTAGGAGAATTTTATTGCCAGATGGAGGTGGCTCGCAGCAGGATGGATGGGGAGCTGGAAAGGGAATGGAGTGGGAAGATGATCTTCCCCTGGAGTTTGGCCATCCCACGGCCGATCTCTCCAATCATCCCCAGCCAGACTCCTCTCCATGTTCAGGTGCTCCTCTTCTCTTCTCTGCCATGCCACTCTTCTGCTCCTCTGCTGTTGGGCTCATGGAACTTGGGGTTTATGGGTACAGGATGGGGGTGTGGTGGGCTAGAGTGGTCTTGGAAAAGGCAACATTTGGGCACAAAAACAAGAATGCCTCTTCCCATTCAGGGCTGTGGGTTTCCAGGCTTGAGGGTGGGGGCCTTTGCCAGGGAACCACCCTCTTCTAGCCAGTGTTTCCTAGCCTCCTGTCCATATCAGTGAGACTGAATGAAGTCCAGAGTTTGTGTTATAACACAGAAGGCCCACAGCCAGGGCGTGGGAGAACCATCGGAACAGCAGGACCACCCCACTTCCTGTGGTACCTTCTCTCCCTCTCACCACAGCCCCTTCCTGGTGAGCATTAGAGTTATCAAAAGAGGACCATGACTTTTCATACAGAAGGTTGCTGATTCATGTGGATTTAGACAGTCTCCCTGAATGGTTTCTCATTACAATAGCCATTTCCATGGCCTCTGCTCCATTTCCACCCCAACGAGGTCTATAATAAATAATGATACTAACTACCGAGAGTTAGCATCAGACTCCATAGGTTTAAGAGTAGGCCGGGCGCGGTGGCTCAAGCCTGTAATCCCAGCACTTTGGGAGGCCGAGACGGGTGGATCACGAGGTCAGGAGATCGAGACCATCCTGGCTAATACAGTGAAACCCCGTCTCTACTAAAAAATACAAAAAACTAGCCGGGCGAGGTGGCGGGCGCCTGTAGTCCCAGCTACTTGGGAGGCTGAGGCAGGAGAATGGCGTAAACCCAGGAGGCAGAGCTTGCAGTGAGCTGAGATCCGGCCACTGTACTCCAGCCTGGGCGGCAGAGCGAGACTCTGTCTCAAAAAAAAAAAAAAAAAAAAAAAAAAGAGTAAAGTCCTCTACAAGACTGCCCTGATTTCAGATACCAGCCACAAGTTCTGGGGTTCCCTAGGCCATCCATATTTCTGACTGACTTGACTACAAATTCAGGAGTTCTAATAATAAACCTGCCTTAGGTTTGATAATTCACTAGAACAACTCTCAGAACTCAGAAAAGCACTGGACTTAGAGTTACAGCTTTGTCAGAAAAAATACACATAGGGCAAGTTCTAGAAGAGTCCTGATGCAGATCTTTCATGCCCTCTCCCATGCATTCAGAGCATCACCTTCCATGTCAGTGCATTCACCAACCAGGAAGCTCCCCCAAACCTCCCATGTCCAGAATTTTGATTGGTGTCTTATTACATAGGCACAACGAGATGGAGCAGGGACCTCTTCTAGGGCCTTGCCAGCTCCTTTCCCCATCCCAAACATGAAAATAAAGGAAAATCTTTTCCTTCAAGGGAAATTCCAGGCACCTAGCTAGTCTTGAGAAGTAAATGAGCAACCTGATAAGCAAGAAGGTAATAATAGCTTAAGACAATAGCCAAGAAGTTAGAGCCACAAGATGTTTGGCTCTCTATAAAAACTAACACTGTCCCTAGATTGTTTTTCAGAAACCCAGATCCCTACCAAATGGAAAATGCCATCTGCTGGCACATAGACCTCAGACAAGGAAGAACTGAGGACTGAAATCCCAAGTTTTTACGCAGAGTTTTGCTTCTTTAACCAATAATAAATCAGAGAATCTTTGAATCCACCTATGACCTTTGAAAGCCCCCATTTCAAGATATTCCACCTTTTCAGGCCAAACCAATATATAACCTGTATGCATTGATTTACAATTTTGCCTGTAACTTCTGTTTTCCTAAAATCTAACCCTCTCTTTAAAAACCTTTGCTTGCATGCCATCAGAGAGGTCGGGTCTTAACCATGAGTTACTTAATTCTCCTTGCATGGTGCCTTGAAAACAGATTCCTTCCTTTCTCTCGCTGCAATGGCTTGGTGTGAATGTTTGGACTTACTACACCAGGGTGAGTGGACTCAGGTTTGGTATAGTAACAACCATTGATTAAATCATTAGCTACACAATTGAGCTTAATCTCCAGCCCTCTTCCCCTTCTTACAGGTCTGGCTGGCCCAAAGTTCCCACTTTGGGGGTTTGTGGTTGGTCTTTCTCATGACCAGCCCCCATCCCGAAGCTAAAAACCCACCTTGAACTGTTTCAGTTAGCGTAACAAAGACATTCTCTCCTTAGGGAAATTCCAAGGGTTTTTGAATCACTGGGCCAGGAAGGAGAACAAAGAATGGGTATATTTTTTATTATACCATGACTTTATTTTTATCTACATTATAATAACTCTTGAACATATCATCTTTGATCCCCAGACCTGAATATTCATCTCCCTATTTGATCTCTATTTCATTGTCTCATAGTTTCTTCATATTCAGTATGAATAAAACTAAACTGAACTTCCTCTAACACAATTTATCAGTAGAGTTTAATCAGAGAAACAGAATCACTAGATGTAATAGGTAATGAGAGATTTATGATAGGGACTTCACTTGAGGCTGTTGTGGGAACTGGTTAAATCAGGGGTTCCTGACCCCCGGCCCATGGACCAGTTGCACTCTGTGGCCTGTTAGGAACTGTGCCACACAGCAAGAGGTGAGCGATGGGCAAGCCAGCAAAGCTTTATCTGTATTTACAGCTACTCCCCATCGCTCATATTACTGCCTGAGTTCTGCCTCCTGTCAGATCAGAAGTGGCATTAGATTCTCATAGCAACACAAACCCTATTGTGAACTGCACATGACCTAGGTTGTGTGCTCCTTATGAGAATCTAATGCCTGATGATCTGGCACTGTTTTTCATCACCCCCAGATGGGACCATCTAGTTGCAGGTAAACAAGCTTAGGGCTCCCACTGATTCTATAGTATGGTGAGTTGTATAATTATTTCATCATAGATTACAATGTAATAACAATAGAAATAAAGTGCACAATAAATGTAATGCACTTGAATCATCCCAAAACCAACCCCACCCCTGGTGTGTAGAAAAATTATCTTCTGTGAAACAAGTCCCTGGTGCCAAAAAGGTTGGGGATCGCTGAGTTAAGCCATCTCTTTGAGGCTGTTGTCTTTGTACCTGATGCTTGAGCCTGCAGTCAGCAAGGGAAAAATAGGTAGATGAGAAGTAGGGGAGAGTCAAGAAACTGAAACACATGACAATTAGCTGGGACCTATGAGGACTACATGGAGTCTACATTGCTCTCTCACTGCCTCAAGCCTCTAACCTGCATGATGCAAGTCACCTGCAAGAGAAGTGACATCTCTATTGAAACAAAAATTAGCTGGTTGTGGTGGGGACTCCCGAGTAGCTGGCATTATCTACTGAAGCTGAACATATGCATATCCTATGGCCCTGCAATTCTACTCCTCTGTATATACCCAACAAAATATATATTTATAGGCACCAAAAGACACATACAGGAATGCTCACAATACATCATAGTCAAACACTAGAAACAACTCAAATGTCCATCAGAAGCAGAACAAATAAACCATGGTATATTTAAGCAACAAGAAAAAATAAATCATTGATATATGCAATAATATGGATGAATTGAAGAAACAAATGCCAAAGCACAAGAAACCAAGAAATATTAAATATGTATGATGCTGTTTACATAAAGTTCAAAAACAAGAAAAACTAATTTATAGTGAGAGAGGTAGGGTGCTGGTTACCTTTGAGGAATGACGGTGTAAATAAATGAGAAGGGTATATAAGGAGGCTTTCAGGTGCTGGTAATTATCTATTTTTTCATCTGGATGCTAGTTACATGGGTGTATTCTCATCATGAAAGTTCATCAAGTGTGAAGTTATACCTTGAGCAGTTTTCCATGTGTATGTTTCAATAGAAAGTGTAGGGGAAGAAGGCTGGGTGCGGTGGCACATGCCTGTAATCCCAGCACTTTGGGAGGCTGAGGCGGGTGGATCACAAGGTCAGGAGATCGAGACCATCATGGCTAACACGGTGAAACCCCGTCTCTACTAAAAATATAAAAACTAGCCAGGTGCAGTGATGGGGGCCTGTAGTCCCAGCTACTTGGGAGGCTAAGGTAGGAGAATAGCGTGAACCTGGGAGGCAGAGCTTGCAGTGAGCCAAGATTGTGACACTGCACTCCAGCCTGGGTGACAGAGCGAGACTCAGTCTCAAAAAAAAAAAGGTGGGGGGGGGGCGGAGCAAGATGGCTGAATAGGAACAGCTCCAGTCTCCAGCTACCAGCACGAGTGACACAGAAGACGGTGATTTCTGCATTTTCAACTGAGGTACCAGGTTCATCTCACTAGGGAGTGCCAGACAATCGGTGCTGGTCAGCTGCTGCAGCCCAACCAGTGAGAGCTGAAGCAGGGCAAGGCATCACCTCACCTGGGAAGCCCAAGAGGGAAGGGAATCCCTTTTCCTAGCCAGGGGAACTGAAACACACAACACCTGGAAAATCGGGTAACTCCCACCCCAATACTGTGCTTTACCAAGGGTCTTAGCAAATGGCACACCAGGAGATTATATCCCACACCTGGCCAGGAGGGTCCCACACCCATGGAACCTCCCTCATTGCTAGCACAGCAGTCTGCGATCTAACTGCAAGGCAGCAGCGAGGCTGGCGGAGGGGCGCCCACCATTGCTGAGGGTTAAGTAGGTAAACAAAGCGTCTGGGAAGCTCGAACTGGGTGGAGCCCAAAGCAACTCAAGGAGGCCTGCCTGTCTCTGTAGACTCCACCTTTGGGGACAGGGCACAGCTAAACAAAAAGCAACAGAAACCTCTGCAGATGCAAATGACCCTGTCTGACAGCTTTGAAGAGAGCAGTGGATCTCCCAACACAGAGGCTGAGATCTGAGAATGGACAGACTGCCTGCTCAAGTGGGTCCCTGACCCCTGAGTAGCCAAACTGGGAGACATCCCCCACTAGGGGCAGACTGACACCCCACACCTCACACGGTGGGGTACACCCCTGAGATGAAGCTTCCAAAGCAAGAATCAGACAGGTACACTAGCTGTTCAGCAATATTCTATCTTCTGTAGCCTCTGCTGCTGATACCCAGGCAAACAGGGTCTGGAGTAGACCTCAAGCAATCTCCAACAGACTTACAGCTGAGGTTCCTGACTGTTAGAAGGAAAACTAACAAACAGGAAGGACACCCACAACAAAACCCCATCAGTACGTCACCATCATCAAAGACCAAAGGCAGATAAAACAACAAAGATGGGGAAAAAGCAGGGCAGAAAAGCTGGAAATTCAAAAAATAAGAGCGCATCTCCCCCTCCAAAGGAATGCAGTTCATCGCCAGCAATGGATCAAAGCTGGATGGAGAACGACTTTGATGGGTTGAGAGAAGAAGGCTTCAGTCCATCAAACTTCTCAGAGCTAAAGGAGGAATTACGTACCTAATGCAAAGAAACTAAAAATCTTGAAAAAAGAATGGAAGAATGGATAACTAGAAAAATCAATGCAGAGAAGACCATAAACGAACTGACAGAGATAAAAACCATGACATGAGAAATACGTGACAAATGCACAAGCTTCAGTAACCAACTCAATCAACTGGAAGAAAGAGTATCAGCAATTGAGGATCAAATGAATGAAATGAAGCAAGAAGAGAAGTCTAAAGAAAAAAGAGGAAAAAGAAATGAACAAAGCCTTCAAGAAGTATGGAATTATGTGAAAAGAACAAATCTACGTCTGATTGGGGTGCCTGAAAGTGAGGGGGAAAATGGAACCAAGTTGGAAAACACTCTTCAGAATATCATCCAGGAAACTTCCCCAACCTAGTAAGGCAGGCCAACATTCAAATTCAGGAAATACAGAGAACACCACAAAGATATTCCTTGAGAAGAGCAACTCCAAGACACATAATTGTCAGATTCACCAAAGTTGAAATGAAGGAAAAAATCTTAAGGGCAGCCAGAGAGAAAGGTCGGGTTACCCACAAAGGGAAGCCCTTCAGACTAACAGCGGATCTCTCGGCAGAAACTCTCCAAGCCAGAAGAGAGTGGGGGCCAATATTCAACATTCTTAAAGAAAAGAATTTTCAATCCAGAATTTCATATCCAGCCAAACTAAGTTTCATAAGTGAAGGAGAAATAAAATCCTTTACAGATAAGCAAATGCTTAGAGATTTTGTCACCACCAGGCCTGCTCTACAAGAGACCCTGAGAGAAGCACTAAACATGGAAAGGAACAACCAGTACCAGCCATTGCAAACACATGCCAAATGTAAAGACCATCGAGGCTAGGAAGAAACTGCATCAGCTAACGAGCAAAATAACCAGCTAATATCATAATGACAGGATCAAGTTAACACATAACAATATTAACCTTAAATGTAAATGGACTAAATGGTCCAATTAAAAGACACAGACTGGCAAATTGGATAAAAAGTCAAGACCTATCAGTTTGCTGTATTCAGGAGACCCATCTCACATGCAGAGACATACATAGGCTCAAAATAAAGGGATGGAGGAAGATCTACCAAGCAAATGGAGAACAAAAAAAAGCAGGGGTTGCAATTCTAGTCTCTGAAAAAACAGACTTTACACCATCAAAGATCAAAAGAGACAAAGAAGGACATGACATAATGGTAAAGGGATCAATTCAACAGGAAGAGCTAACTATCCTAAATATATATGCACCCAGTACAGGAGCACCCAGATTCATAAAGCATGTCCTTAGAGACTTACAAAGAGACTTAGACTCTCTTACAGTAACAATGGGAGACTTCAACACCCCACAGTCAACATTAGGCAGATCAACGAGACAGAAAGTTAACAAGGATATCCAGGAATTGAACTAAACTCTGCACCAAGTGGACCTAATAGACATCTACAGAACTCTCCACCCCAAATCAACAGAATATACATTCTTCTCAGCACCACATCGCACTTATTCCAAAATTGACCACATAATTGGAAGTAGAGGACTCCTCAGCAAATGTACAAGAACAGAAATTATAACAAACTGTCTTTCAGACCATAGTGCAATCAAACTAGGACTCAGGACTAAGAAACTCAATCAAAACCGCTCAACTACATGGAAACTGAACAACCTGCTCCTGAATGACTACTGTACATAACAAAATGAAGGCAGAAATAAAAATGTTCTTTGAAACCAATGAGAACAAAGATACAACATACCAGAATCTCTGGGACACATTTAAAGCAGTGTGTACAGGGAAATTTATAGCACTAAATGCAAACAAGAGAAAGCTGGAAAGATCTAAAATTGACACTCTAACATCACAATTAAAAGAACTAGAGAAGCAAGAGCAAACACATTCAAAAGCTAGCAGACGGCAAGAAATAACTAAGGTCAGAGCAGAACTGAAGGAGATAGAGACACAAAAAACCCGCCAAAAAATCAATGAATCCAGGAGTTGGTTTTTTGAAAAGATCAACAAAATTGATAGACCACTAGCAAGACTAATAAAGAAAAAAAGAGAGAAGAATCAAATAGACGCAATAAAAAATGATAAAGGGGATATCACCACCGGCCCCACAGAAATACAAACTACCATCAGAGAATACTATAAACACCTCTATGCAAACCAACTAGAAAATCTAGAAGAAATGGATAATTTCCTGGACACTTACACTCTCCCAAGGCTAAACCAGGAAGAAGTTGAATCCCTGAATAGACCAATAGCAGGCTCTGAAATTGAGGCAATAATTAATAGCCTACCAACCAAAAAAAGTCCAGGACCAGAAGGATTCACAGCTGAATTCTACCAGAGGTATAAGGAAGAGCTGGTACCATTCCTTCTGAAACTATTCCAATCAATAGAAAAAGAGGGAATCCTCCCTAACTCATTTTATGAGGCCAACATCATCCTGATACCAAAGCCTGGCAGAGACACAACAAAAAAAGAGAATTTTAGACCAATATCCCTGATGAACATCGATGCAAAAATCCTCAATAAAATACTGGCAAACCTAATCCAGCAGCACATCTAAAAGCTTATCCACCATGATTAAGTGGGCTTCATCCCTGTGATGCAAGGCTGGTTCAATATACGCAAATCAATAAATGTAATCCAGCATATAAACAGAACCAAAGACAAAAACCACATGATTATCTCAATAGATGCAGAAAAGGCCTTTGACAAAATTCAACAGCCTTTCGTGCTAAAAACTTCCAATAAACTAGGTATTGATGGAACGTATCTCAAAATAATAAGAGCTCTTTATGACAAACCCACAGCCAGTATCATACTGAATGGACAAAAACTGGAAAAATTCCCTTTGAAAACTGGCACAAGACAGGGATGCCCTTTCTCTCCACTCCTATTCAACATAGTGTTGGAAGTTCTGGCTAGGGCAATCAGGCAAGAGAAAGAAATCAAGGGTATTCAGTTAGGAAAAGAAGAAGTCAAATTGTCTCTGTCTGCAGATGACATGATTGTATATTTAGAAAACTCCATCATCTCAGCCCAAAATCTCCTTAAGTTGATAAGCAACTTCAGCAAAGTCTCAGGATACAAAATTAATGTGCAAAAATCACAAGCATTCTTATACACCAGTAACAGACAAACAGAGAGCCAAATCATGAATGAACTTCCATTCACAATTGCTTCAAAGAGAATAAAATACCTAGGAATCCAACTTACAAGGCATGTAAAGGACCTCTTCAAGGAGAACTACAAACCACTGCTCAGTGAAATAAAAGAGGACACAAACAAATGGAAGAACATACCATGCTCATGGATAGGAGGGATCAATATTGTGAAAATGGTCATACTACCCAAGGGAATTTATAGATTCAATGCCATCCCCATCAAGCTACCAATGAGTTTCTTCACAGAATTGGAAAAAACTACTTTAAAGTTCATATGAAACCAAAAAGAGCCTGCATTGCCAAGACAATCCTAAGTCAAAAGAACAAAGCTGGAGCATCATGCTACCTGACTTCAAACTATACTACAAGGCTACAGTAACCAAAACAGCATGGTACTGGTACCAAAACAGAGATATAGACCAATGGAACAGAACAGAGTCCTCAGAAATAATACCACACATCTACAGCCATCTGATCTTTGACAAACCTGAGACAAACAAGAAATGGGGAAAGGATTCCCTATTTCATAAATGGTGCTGGGAAAATTGGCTAGCCATAAGTAGAAAGCTGAAACTGGATCCTTTCCTTACTCCTTATACAAAAATTAATTCAAGATGGATTAGAGACTTAAATGTTAGACCTAAAACCATAAAAACCCTAGAAGAAAACCTAAGTAATACCATTCAGGACATAGGCATGGGCAAGGACTTCATGTCTAAAACACCAAAAGCAACGGCAGCAAAAGCAAAAATTGACAAATAGTATCTAATTAAACTAAAGAGCTTCTGCACAGCAAAAGAAACTACCATCAGAGTGAACAGGCAACCTACAGAATGGGAGAAAATTTTTGCAATCTACTTATCTGACAAAGGGCTAATATCCAGAACCTACAAAGAACTCAAACAAATTTACAAGAAAAACACAAACAACCCCATCGAAAAGTGGGCAAAGGATATGAACAGACACTTCTCAAAAGAGAAGTGCATGCATACAGCCAACAGATACGTGAAAAAATTCTCATCATCACTGGCCATCAGAGAAATGCAAATCAAAACCACAATGAGATACCATCTCACACCAGTTAGAATGGCAATCATTAAAAAGTCAGGAAACAACAGGTGCTGGAGAGGATGTGGAGAATTAGGAACACTTTTACACTGTTGGTGGGATTGTAAACTAGTTCAACCATTATGGAAAACAGTATGGTGATTCCTCAAGGATCTAGACCTAGAAGTACCATATGACCCAGCCATCTCATTACTGGGTATATACCCAAAGGATTATAAATCATGCTGCTATAAAGACACATGCACACATATGTTCATTGCGGCACTATTCACAATAGCAAAGACTTGGAATCAACCCAAATGTCCATCAGTGACAGACTGGATTAAGAAAATGTGGCACACATACACCATGGAATACTATGCAGCCATAAAAAAGGATGAGTTTGTGTCCTTTGTAGGGACACGGATGTAGCTGGAAACCATCATTCTCAGCAAACTATCGCAAGAACAGAAAACCAAACACCGCATGTTCTCACTCATAGGTGGGAACTGAACAATGAGATCACTTGGACTTGGGAAGGGGAACATCACACACTGGGGCCTATTGTGGGGAGGGTAGAGGGGGGAAGGATTGCATTGGGAGTTATACCTGATGTAAATGACCAGTTGATGGGTGTTGACGAGTTGATGGGTGCAGCACACCAACATGGCACATGTATACATATGTAACAAACCTGCACGTTGTGCACATATACCGTAGAACTTAGAGTATAATAATAAAAAAGAAAGAAAAAGTGTAGAGGAAGAAAAGAAATGAAAGAAATGTCTTTTTCAACACTTATAGAGTGTGTTGGAACAGAATTCTATAATAGACAAATTAATGAGAGAAAAACAAATAGAAGTTTATTAACGTATACATACATGGGAGACACCCAGGGAATGACTTATCAAAGCAGTGGCTTTGAATTCCAGCTTATATAACGTCCTCAACAAAGAATAGTGAATTTTTAGAGAAGTAACAAGACAAAAATGACTTTGAGTCTCTAGGTTGTGACAACTCCGAGGAAGGTAAACAAATGGCGGATAAAGGATGGTTAGTAAACCTTGTTAACGTAGATTCCTCTGGTGCCATCTCCAGGCCAATAAGAGTCCAAAGTTGTGTTCAGTGTTAACCTCTGTTCTCCTGCTTTTCAGCAATTGAAGGTCAGAAAGCTTTCCTGAATCTGTTTCCTCTTAAATGTCTTCAGCTCAATAATTCTTCATATTTTTGGGTGGAATATTCTGGTATCTCATATATGTTAATTTAAAAATGGATAGTAATGGTGAGACAACTAACTGCATGTGTCTGTCAAACTGCATGTTTGGTTCACACTTGGTACATATCTTCCATAACCCTGATGTTAGACAAAGTCCACCGTCATCCTTCCTTCTCTTTTTCAAAGATTTTATTTTATTTTATTTTGCCATTTCCTGGACCAGTTGTTGGCAATGTTCTGTGCCCTCCTCTCCTGGCTCTTCCATGGCACCCCTCCCCATGGAAGGCTACACTCCCTGCCCCACTGACAGCAGGTTTGGCCATCCTCAGAACTCGTATCATCCTTACCACATGTCCTTTAGGAAAGAAATCCTCACTAGACCTTCAATCCCAGCCCTGCCACTTTGGACTGGCATGATCTCAGACAAGAAATTTAAACTAAGGCCTCAGTTTCCTCATCTGTAAAGCAAGATTAAAACTGCAAAGCTTTGTTATGACAATAACATGACTTAATTCAGGTCAGAACAGGGCAACCTCTGGCTTATAGTGAGCACTCAATAAATGCAAGTTGATGTTACTAGTGGCACAGTGGTCGGGCTGGATTATGCAGGGCTATACCTGGGTAAGAATCTGGATTTTATTTAGAGTATATGGCAAGAACTGTGGGAATAAGCCCAGGGCAAGAGGCCCACACGAGAAAGAAAGCAAATGTGATGACTGTTAACTCATTCTCACCTTGAATTTAGAACTCAGGAAATAGAGAGTAACTTGGATGCTTTGATAGGTAAGGGTTTTGAATGGCCTTCACTGTTGCAATCTATTCCCCCCAAACTCCCTGCTAAAGTCAGGAAATATAGTTTGGGTCCTACCTGGGATGCTGCCAAATAAATACCTGGCTTAGTAAGCTCCTTCATCCTCATCCTCTTTTGTCAGATTTGAACATTACCTTTCTAGTGATGTCCCTTAGCAGAAAAAAAAAAAAATGTCCCTAGAAGAGGTGATTGTATGGAAAAAGGAGAAGAGGCAAGGAGAAGCACTGGATATCAAGAGTGGAGACAAGGTCATTGGGAAGAAAGTAGAAAGCGTTAAAGATGATATAAGACTTTCACACATGAAAACCTCGCCTTTCAAAGAAGTTATTAACATAGTACACAGTGTATAACATAGTGCTGAGAACTCAAAATATGCTTAATAAATACTTGCTAATCAAATCTTCACACAGATATCATAATTTTCAAATATGTAAACATGGATTTTCAAGGACTCATGATGGGAGACATGGTGAATTTAGGACTAACCCAGCTTTGAAGAGCATAAATCCATTTCAAGTTTCAAGATTAACAGAACAGTATTGCTCTTTTTTTTGCCATGTAAAACATCTTATTTTTCAAATGGTTAACAATTTTATCTTCAATATAGTAATATTTGAAATTTTTGAAAACTATAGAATTAGGAAACACTGTACATTTTGAGTACATTTGGGTCAAACACTGATTTAGATATTCTACACATTATTTTATCATTATAATATCTCAGTAAGCAGAGGTACTCACACAAACCCATTTTTAAATTTTTAGGAATTTTTTGAGCCAGTTCTCTTACTAAGTTGACATCAGCCATGGTGGGAATACTTGCACCTCAAAAGCTGCCAAACGCCACAAACCAGCACTCCGTCCCGAGAGCCAGGTGTTATGCATTTACCATCACACTATTGCAAGGCAGTATTATTATCCTCATCTTACAAATGAGGAAACTCAGGCGCAGACAAGTTACTATCCTCTCCAAAGTTATCCATTTACTACTACAAAGTCAGGTTTTGGAGCTAGGCCTTCCACTTCAAATCCCATGCTGTATTCTTTAAGTATTGCTTCATAATTTGAAATCATCACTAATGATCCACTTCGTTAGAGGTGTAATTTGAATTTAACTGAAAAGTCTAACTTGCAATTCAAACAATCATTTTCTTAATTTGTTACTACTTTAATATTTAAAAATGTATAAGGACCCTTCAAATGGCACAGCTGAGGAAAACTTGCTTAATTATGTTTTCATTAATTTTGCTAAGCCAATCTCATGCCAATGGCTGTGTAATTAGATCCCAGAAGCAAAATCATTTGGAATGCAGGACATGTTCAGAAAAAGATGGCTACTATCACATGAGAACAAAAGAGTCCTGTACTAATAATCACACTGTTTTATTCAACATCCAGAGACCAGTAACCTTGAAGTGGTGACCTATTTCCATGGAGAATACCTGTTGAGGTCAAAGCTATGATAACAGTGAAGCCAAATCCCAATGTTCAAGAAATGAAGTTAAATCCTAGGACAGTGAGTTCTTAACCTAGACTGCACATTATATGGTCCCGCACATTACCCCAGGACCATTTAATCAGAATCTGGCTATGGAACCTGAGAATTTGTATATTTTACCAATCACTTGGGTGATTGTTCACTCAAGACTAACTTTCATCATAGGTCTTGCTTTCTTCCTCTTCCACATTGTCTTAATGCCATGTGTAAACAGCTGGGTCTCTCTCCCCATCAACTTAGGTATAGAATATCCAGTGGGCACTGCCCTACATTCCAGGCACCTTCTAACTATGCATTCTGCACTCTAGCACTCCCTTCCAGCAGACCACATCTTTGTCCAAAGAACTCAGAACTGAAGAATCCTCAGCTTACCTTCCTTCCAACTCTAGAATAAGCAGATTGAAATTCTGATTAAAATCTCAGTATCATTCCCTTCAGGTGAATTACTTAGCTTTATACTCCTCATTCTCTCATTCATTCCTTTGTTCCATCCATCAGTGAAAAGAGTACATCTTTTAAGTCAGTTAGAGTTTCCAGTCCTGCATTCATTTCTGACTGTGCCCTTTAATAGCTGTGTGACAATAGACAAGTGCTTGATATTTCCAAGCCTCCATTTCCTTCCTTGCAGTATGTGGATAACAATGCCTAACTTGTAGTAGACTTCAAAAATCTAAATATGATATTATGTACAAAGTACCTAGCATAGTGAAGTGATTATGTCATCAACCGATTGTTTAAACAGATATTATGAATACAGCCCTTGTGCACAGCATTATATGATGGACTGTAAAGAAACAAAATGATGAATAAGTTAAGAACCTGCACTCATAAAATCTAGAGTCTAATAAGGAAGACAAGATGAACCTCTGAATTACTGTAAGATAGGAAGTACACACATCCATAGACAAGAGACAGTAGGACAGATTAGGGCTTTTAATAGAGAATGGGATGAAAAAGGAAAAAAAATTACTTAATCCTCTAGGTCTGCAGATGATGAACCCCCAGGGCTAAGATTATTCAGGAAAAATTTCCTTCCCACTTCAAATATTATCTCTCTGCACTGGCTGGAAACATTCCCCAGAAGTCAGCAGTTCTGTCCAACAAGTATTTATTGGCCATTGGTCTTTTCAATCTTCTCAGGGCAGGCTACTATAACCTTTATGCCTTAGGAAAATCTACTCACTGCTTCTTTTCATAGAACTCATTTCCAAATCTAGCCTCTAGCTAATGGTATTCTTTTTCTTTTTATTTTTTTTTTGAGACGGAGTCTAAGTCTGTCTCCCCTGGAGTGCAGTGGCAGGATCTCGGCTTACTGCAAGCTCCGCCTCCTGGGTTCACACCATTCTCCTGCCTCAGCCTCCCAAGTAGCTGGAACTACAGGCGCCTGCCACCACACCCAGCTAATTTTTTGTATTTTTAGTAGAGACGAGGCTTCACCGTGTTAGCCAGGATGGTCTCAATCTCCTGACCTTGTGATCCGCCCGCCTGAGCCTCCCAAAGTGCTGGGATTACAGGCGTGAGCCAAAGACTCTCTCTCTCTCCTTTTCAGACATAAAAATGCAAGTCATGCTTTAAAATCTTATCCTATTCATCACTTCCTTGAAGTTTTCCCTGATAGATCTCTGGCCTAAAATAGCCATTATTTTGCACATGACTATAAGCTCCAGTTATAGTGTTTCTCAAAATTTTCAGAAATCAGACTACTGAATCTAAATCTCTGGTGATAGAGATTCAATGAAGAGGAATCTTCATTGTATATAGAGGTTAGATAATTTATATGTACATTAATGTTTAAGAACTTGCCACCAGGCCGGGCGCGGTGGCTCAAGCCTGTAATCCCAGCACTTTGGGAGGCCGAGACGGGCGGATCACGAGGTCAGGAGATCGAGACCATCCTGGCTAACATGGTGAAACCCCGTCTCTACTAAAAAATACGAAAACTAGCCGGGCGAGGTGGCGGGCGCCTGTAGTCCCAGCTTACTCGGGAGGCTGAGGCAGGAGAATAGCGTAAACCCGGGAGGCGGAGCTTGCAGTGAGCTGAGATCCGGCCACTGCACTGCAGCCTGGGCGACAGAGCGAGACTCCGTCTCAAAAAAAAAAAAAAAAAAAAAGAACTTGCCACCAGTCTATTTTGCTTCATTTGCATGTTGCTCCAGAATGCACATTTTCACACCATAAAAAGAGGTGGTCTTTTGTAACAACAGTCTATTTCCACCACCATCAGCAGCAGCAGCATCTATCACTGTGCTAATTGTATAGTAACAGAAGGACCTTGTATGTGCAGCCTTATGCATTATGTTGCCCATAAACAACTGAAGAAACCTCTGGGACCTTACTTGGGGACCAATGTGAGGGCAAAATTTCTGCAGCGTTAGAAATGATTTATGGGATAAAAATGTCAACCAAATATAATTAAAATAAGTAACATTTTAAAATTATGACATTCTCCTTTGATTCTAATAATTCTCTGAGATAAATTTATGAACGAAATGGATGTAAGATTTGTTTAAACAAGTATCTTGGTCTTGTAATTTCTCAGAGCTTATACCATTTAGGCCTATTGCTACCTTAGAGTTTTGACTTGTAGCTGCCTTAACCTATTGGATTACTTTTTTTCTCCAGGAAGGAGTTTCATTAAACAACTTTTGGTATATCTGTTTATCCTGTGGGAACAGATGCTGTAAGTCTAATATTTTTTAACTCAACCTTTGCTAGAAAATATGACTACAGTACAAGGAACTTTAATGAAGACACTTTTGAAAGAATGAGGAACTTGAAACATAGGGCTTTTAGAAGAAGCATAAGGCAGTTATTGTGTCTTGTAAGATAAGGAGAAGGTTAGAAATATGTACATACCAATTGCCATAAATATTAAGTAAATTTCAAGTTTCTGTCTTAGACTGCACAGAAAGCCAAAGTGCATATCTGCAATATTGAAAGTTTTGTTTTAATGTTTCCAAAGATTATCAACTTACAACCTTGAGACTAAGAACACTTATCATAAGAAACATTGGTTAAGACATTATTGTAAAAAATGTGTTTACTTAAAATTAATGTACCCACTAACTTTATCAAGATTACCTATAACTAAGACATTGGAGATCTATCTCTAGCTAACACAATACTAAAATGAGGCATAGATTCCCTTAAAATTAGGAACATAACTAAGGCATTCCTTTCTACAAATGAACAAAAACAAAAACAATAACTTTAAAATCTAGTGCATAAACTCTATTTTACATTTCAAACTCCTAGCCAGAAGATATATGCTCCTATAAAATTCCAGCCAGATTGGATACAGTGTTTAGAAAGAATGGGTACAGTGTAAAAAGAAGAAAAATAAATTAATTATAGACCTTTGTTTCTAGCAACAAAATGTACTAGAGATCACTATGCACTCTGGCTATAAAACACCCAAAAATGCAAGAAAAAAAAATGGATAAACGGATAAAATATTCTTTTAAGTCAATGAAGGAGTTGGGAGACAGTAAAAACAGATCCCCTGAAGGTAGGAACTATACAGGAAGGGCAATGAGCTCTTAAAGCATCGTACATCACCTGACTTCTAACAGCACAGGGACTATGAGGAGCATGGGGATGAGGGTGGTGCTAGGGACTAGACCTTGAACCCACATTGGTATATTGGTGGAGTGTTGGACCAAAAGCCACATCACAAGAGTCTAGGAATCAAGAAAGGCTATATTGAGGAAACTGCTCAGCAGAGGCAAATAGCAGGAAAGGAAAATCTAAAATCTGGAGGAAGATACCACACAGTTAACAAAGGGTTCAGAACTGGAGTACACAAAACACAACTCAGTATAAACATGAACATGACAGGGTCAGTTCACAGAAGAGAGGCCGGGCGCGGTGGCTCAAGCCTGTAATCCCAGCACTTTGGGAGGCCGAGACGGGCGGATCACGAGGTCAGGAGATCGAGACCATCCTGGCTAATACGGTGAAACCCTGTCTCTACTAAAAAATACAAAAAACTAGCCGGGCGAGGTGGCGGGCGCCTGTAGTCCCAGCTACTCGGGAGGCTGAGGCAGGAGAATGGCGTAAACCCGGGAGGCGGAGCTTGCAGTGAGCTGAGATCCGGCCACTGCACTCCAGCCTGGGCGACAGAGCGAGACTCCATCTAAAAAAATAAATAATAATAATAATAATAATAATAATAATTCCTAAAAAGAAAAACACAACTCAGTATAAACATGAACATGACATGGTCAGTTCACAGAAGAGAAAACACACTGGCAGTAAATGCAGGGAAAATGTTCTTAACCTTATTTGTAATTAGAGAAGTGTGATTTGGGAATACTTTATTTAAACAAAAAGACTTTGTTAATGTGTGCATAAATGTATGTGTGATGGTTCCACCACTGGGTTCTCAGAACCCTGGAAGCCAGTTCCCTAGCACCCATGCAGAAGATTGGATGAGATTTATGTAGGGAAACTGATTAGCTGAGAGTAAAGACCTAAACATATTGACATCAAGTGTTCTTTCCAGATGGCTCAATGAAATCACCCAATAGGTAAGACCACAGTCAATAGAGCCCTACCTGTGCATTCAGAGCTACCAAAAAGCTATTTAGTCTCCTGTTCTTCGTAATGAGCAAACAGCTAAAATTATCAAGCATCTAAAGAAAATTCCCAACACAGAAGATAGAGACCACAAATAACACATAATAATAAAAATAATTCCAGCACTTTCGGGGGCCAAAACGGGAGGTTGCTTGAAGCCAGTAATTTGAGGCAAGGCTAGGAAACATAGTGAGACCCCATCTCTACAAAAAGTTAAAAATTAGCCAGGCACAGTGACATGTATCTGTAGTCTTAGCTACTCAGAAGGCTGAGGCAGGAGGATCTTTGAGCCCACGAGTTTAAGGTTACAGTGAGCTATGATCATGCCACTGCACTCCAGGCTGGGTGACAGAGTGAGACCCTGTCTCTAAATAATAATAACAACATTAAAATAAACCAATTTGGAGGAAACAAACACTAGTCAGGGAGACGAAAACCTCTTATCTTCAAATGGACAAGAAAAGATTTTGAAATATTTGAAAAGGTTTTATTTCAATATATATTTTTTTAACGGAACTATCAGTCCAGCCTGAATCAGCTCAGGGAATATCGAAAGACAGTTCACCGTGAGTTGCTCACATTTCTGCACATATTGTCAGCAAGGTACTTACTGTTCTTTGTTCCAGACTATCTAAGGATGTTTCCAAAGCAAACAGTCTTGGAATATAGAGATAGTGTTCTCCTCTGGAGCAAAGGGCAGGCATGCTTACTGCACATTATTAAAGATTTGGGTTCCCTACCTCAAAGTTTCTCTCCTGCAACACAACCTACTACACGTGCAGGTGTCATCTGGTCCTCTTTGCATTACTTTGTGGAAATTGGATCTTGGAAACCAGCACAAATAATGCTGATACTGTGTTTACTGCTATGATTTGTGTAATAAACTATCTCTGAAGACGTATTTCCTCAGTCTCTGACCCAGGAGTCTCATATGTTCTGTCAGCATACATAAAATTGTATATGGCTGACTTATTAGCCTGCAAGTAGAGTGGAGTCTCAAGAGTCTTCACAGTTCTTGACAGGGAATTCATTTCTTATGTTTTGATCTTCCCCTGAAAGCCAAAACTGGCCCATGCTGAGTTTAGAAGCAGGACTTACAGAGTAGCTTTCGGGTTGTTTTAGTCTACAAAACTCAGTAGCAAGTTCAAATCTAGCTGGGAAGGGAAAGGGAGCTATTGACTATTAGATAAGAGCTCTCAGGAAATGAGAGCTGTGGTTTATTAGTGGCCTAGCTTCAGCTTTTCTGAGAGTTTGCAGAAGTCATTCATAAATTAGTGGGCAAAGTCACAAATGAGTTCTAGGGAACATAGGGCTTACTGCTCCTGGGCATCCAGCTGCAGAGTGGGGGAATTTTATGTATCATTCTGTATTTGGTACATTTTGCAATAGGAAAATCATTTTTTCATTTGTTTGTTTGTTTGTTTTGAGACGCAGTCTTGCTCTGTCACCCAGGCTGGCCTACAGTGGCTCAATCTCAGCTCACTGCAACCTCCACCACCAATATTCAAGCGATTCTCCTGCCTCAGCCTCCCAAGTAGCTGCAATTATAGGCGCCTACCACCACACTGGGCTAATTTTTGTATTATTAGTAGAGACGAGGTTTCACTGTGTTGGCCAGGCTGGTCTCAAACCCCTGACCTCAAGTAATTCTCTCATCTTGGCCTCCGAAAGTGCTGGGATTACAGAGGTGAGCCATCATGCCTGGCCCGGAAAATCATTTTAAAGTTACTGAATTCACGATAAAGCCTACTGCAGATCCATTGCTGTCAGCTTTCCCATCAGAGAGCAATCTGGCAAACTGACAGCTACATGGTATCTACGACCCAACAATTTTCTGGTTCTTAAATAAACACTCCAATTCCAGGTCAGGTGCGGTGGCTCACGCCTGTAATCCCAGCACTTTGGGAGGCCAAGGTGGGTGGATCACCTGAGGTCAGGAGTTTGAGACCAGCCTGGCCAACATGGTGAAACCCCATCTCTACAAAAAATACAAAAATTGACCAGGCGTGGTGATGCATGCCTGAAATCTGAACTACTCAAGAGGCTGAGGCAGGAGAACCACTTGAACCCAGGAAGCAAAGGTTGTAGTGAGCCAAGATTGCACCACTGCACTCCAGCCTGGGTGACAGAGAAAGACTCTCTCAAAAAAAAAAAAAAAAAGAAAAGAAAAGAAACACACAACACTCCAATTCCAGAAATAAAGAGTGAGGTTCATGAGTATGTAAGAAGGTATGTGTTATAAGTAACAAACTAATACTGTCCTTAAATTCTAGAAAATCATAAAATTGTAATAATATCTCTTCTTCTGACCCAGCCCCTAGAAACTGAGTAACATTTGGCAAAATTAAGAGTTCAATGAAATACTACCTCTAGAAAATCATTTAAATTGGCCTGTTGAGTGATTTAAAATTTATTTTCCGGCCGGGCGTGGTGGCTCAAGCCTGTAATCCCAGCACTTTGGGAGGCCGAGACGGGCGGATCACGAGGTCAGGAGATCGAGACCATCCTGGCTAACACGGTGAAACCCCGTCTCTACTAAAAATACAAAAACTAGCCGGGCGAGGTGGCGGGCGCCTGTAGTCCCAGCTACTCGGGAGGCTGAGGCAGGAGAATGGCGTAAACCCGGGAGGCGGAGCTTGCAGTGAGCTGAGATCTGGCCACTGCACTCCAGTCCGGGCGACAGAGCGAGACTCCGCCTCAAAAAAAAAAATAAAATAAAATAAAATAAAATAAAATTTATTTTCCAGACCTCACTCATTATACATTAACCAGATTAGTTTACACCAAAATAATATAGTTTGGGATAAAAGAGAAGATGAAGATAAAGGTATTGGAGTAAGATATAAAGGAAAAAGATTAAAGCTAAAGAGAGAGCAATGAAACCCACTAAACTGATGAATTATCAGAAAAGAGTATACCTGGGTAGAAGACAGTTTTAACAAGTTTTCTATACTTAGTGCTTTAAATTTGAGGTTATAACTTTGAATTATTCAAAGTACTTACCATTGGCATTTGTCTTTGCACAAAGAAAAATATTTTTTTTTTTTTTTTTTTTTGAGACGGAGTCTCGCTCTGTCGCCCAGGCTGGAGTGCAGTGGCCGGATCTCAGCTCACTGCAAGCTCCGCCTCCCAGGTTTACGCCATTCTCTCGCCTCAGCCTCCCGAGTAGCTGGGACTACAGGCGCCCGCCATCTCGCCCGGCTAATTTTTTTGTATTTTTTTTTAGTAGAGACGGGGTTTCACCGTGTTAGCCAGGATGGTCTCGATCTTCTGACCTCGTGATCCGCCCGTCTCGGCCTCCCAAAGTGCTGGGATTACAGGCTTGAGCCACCGCGCCTGGCCAGAAAAATATTTTTTAAACCAAATCAAAGTTAAGAGATTATTTCAAAACTTTTTCTCATTTAGGCATTATATATCATAAAGATATGTTTAGAGAATTTTAAAAACTTTTTCCGGCCGGGCGCGGTGGCTCAAGCCTGTAATCCCAGCACTTTGGGAGGCCGAGACGGGTGGATCACGAGGTCAGGAGATCGAGACCATCCTGGTCTACACGGTGAAACCCCGTCTCTACTAAAAAATACAAAAAAACTAGCCGGGCGAGGTGGCGGGCGCCTGTAGTCCCAGCTACTCGGGAGGCTGAGGCAGGAGAATGGCGTGAACCCGGGAGGCGGAGCTTGCAGTGAGCCGAGATCGCGCCACTGCACTCCAGCCCGGGCGACAGAGCGAGACTCCGTCTCAAAAAAAAAAAAAAAACTTTTTCCTCAGCAATATTATAAAATAATATTCTTTCCTTTACATAATAATAGTCCCTTCTAAATATATATTAAGCCTATTGAATAAGTATATCATTCTATATTTATAACTATTTTACACAAACGTGATTTGCTAATATTATGCTATAAATTGTATTCTGTAATTCTGAGGAAAAAATATTAAGGCTGATTTTTATACCATCATTTCATTTTAATAGTTTCTTTGATACAAACTTTTTAATATGACTCCAAGACATAATATCATAATTAAGTTAGCTTCTACCAATTTAGTAGGAGATAAGCTATGTTGTATTACTCCAACAAAGCATCCTGGGAAAAGTCATTCATTTATTGATTCAACACACATTGATTCACTGTAGCTGTAAAGCACTGTGTTAAATTCCATAGGGAAACACTGATGACTGGAAAATGAGGCTGGCATCAAACTCACTGTCTAGTAGAATGAAATGTTCACAAATGACAAAAATGTAGTGAGCATCATTAGAGCAATACAGATAAAGGATAATAAGCTCTGTGAGGATAGAGATAATTTATATCCCACTTTCTGTTGCATCTTCTGCACCAGGAACATGCTCTGGTACTTTGTGTTTCCTGAAGAATAAAGAAAGAGAAGGCAATTGACCTAGGCTTGAAAGATGTAAGGATATAGACAAAAGACTCTAAAAAAACACATTTGTAAAAATCAAAGTTATAATTCTACATCTTATGTCATTAATTCAGTTCTTTTCCAGCTTGTGATGAATGGCAGAGTGTGGTTCCAAACCTCCCTCTCTGCATTGTCCTGTCACTGCAATCTAAAAAATCATCAATAGGACTAAGGGCATTGCAAGCCCAGGAGGTATCACGGTTGCTCAATCCAATGAGTGTTGCATCTTTCAAAGGAGTCACTTTGAAATACACTAAATAATATCATTATTCAGTATATGCTTGAAACTTTTATATATAAAACACTTTCAGAACCTGCATCAGTTGCTTTTAAACCTTGTCAACATCCTCAGTATTCACAAAGGATCAGAAATCAGAATGGCCTTAGATCCCTTAAGAAGCAAAAAAGAAAAAAAAAATCAAAACAAAAAGACAGTTGAGCAAAGTCTGCAAAATTCTGAAGGAACTGGTTTATGGAACACAGTATAGTGTGACTACGACAAATGTAAGCCCCTTTTCTAAGTATAAATTCCAACTCAAGAGTTTTTACTTCGGCCTTTGGTAAAAATGCACCCTACCCTATTGTTGCTTCTTTTAAAAAACAAATTTTTTATCAAATATTTAAGACACATAAAAAGATATAAAGATTTATAATCATGAACACCTAGATGCCCACCATTCAGGTTAAGAATTAAAATACTATGATAGCTTAAGCTTGTCACATTCCCCTTTTTCCTTCCTGAGTGGGCAGCGATCATCCCAAATTAGATGCTTCTCATTACTGTGTATTTCTTGTTTTTTGTTTGTTTGTTTGTTTTGAGATGGAGTCTTGCTTGTTGCCCAGGCTGGAGTACAGTGGAACAATCTCCGCTCACTGCAAGTTCCGCCACCCGGGTTCACGCCATTCTCCTGCCTCAGCCTCCTGAGCAGCTGGGATTACAGAGACCCACCACCACGCCTGGCTAATATTTTGTATTTTTAGTGGAGATGGGATTTCACTGTTTGAGCCGGGATGGTCTCGATCTCCTGACCTCGTGATCTGCCCGCTTCGGCCTCCCAAAGTGCTGGGATTACAGGCGTGAGCCACCGCGGGCGGCCCTGTGCATTTCTTCATACTTTTCCTACATCTGCATATAACCCTAAACAATATATTTTTTCATAAAATTGTAAAACTTTAAGCAGTAACATACTGCAATATTCTTTTGTAATTTTTTTTTTTTTTTGAGACAGACCAGGCTGGAGTGCAATAGCGGGATCTCAGCCCACTGCAACCTCCACCTCCCATGTTCAAGTGATTCTCATGTCTCAGCCACCTTAGTAGCTGGGATTACAGGCATGCACAGCCATGCCCAGCTAATTTTTGTACTTTTAGTGGAGACGGGGTTTCTCCATGTTGGCCAGGCTGGTCTTGAACTCCTAACCTCAAGTGATCTGCCTGCCTCAGCCTCCCAAAATACTGATTACAGGTGTGAGCCACTGTGTTCAGCCTGTAATGTGTTTTTTGTGCAACATTATGTTAATATACATAGTTCTGGTTCATTGACAGACTTAACAGTTTGCCTCCTTTTTTTCCTGTTAGGTTGGTGCAAAAATAATTGCGGCTTTTACCATTACTTTCAGTGGCAAAAGCCGCAGCTACTTTCGCACCAACCTAATGCTATGACCAGTACGACCCTGAAGATTTTTGTTCATGTACCTTTGAGTTTATGAGTGAGCTTTTCTTTAAGTTGTGTACATGCCAGGAGATTTTCAGGCTTTTATGGATAATAGGCATTATCAGTTCACCATCTATTACCAAATTGCTTTCTACAGTGGTTGAATTGATTTGTATACTCTCACAAGAAGTGTATAAAATTACAGTTGCTTCACATCATCCTTTATACTTTTAAAATTTTATCAATCTGATGGATATTTTAATTTTCATTAAAATTACTACTAGTAAGGTTGTGTGTGTGTGTGTGTGTGTGTGTGTGTGTGTGTGTTTCCTCTTCTGGTTGCTCTTCTGTGAATTGATGATGATGTTTTTTGCCCTTTTTTCTATTAAGTTGTATACTCATTTTTAAATTTATACAAGTTCTTCATATATCTTGGATATATGTTGCAAAACTTGTACATGCTACAAATAGCTTCCTCTAGTCTGTGGCCTTTTTACCATAATTATGTTATCTTTTGTTAAAAGTTTCAGTTTTCATGTAGCCAAATTTCTCAATTTTTTGATGACAGTTTGTGTTTCCTATACCTTTTTTATCTTGTGCTTATAAGGGTATTCTCCTATATTTTTCCTAAAATGTCATGTATTTTGTCTTTTTTATTTAGGTCTTTAATTCATCTTTTGGGTGTGCTGTGAAGTAAGGATTTGACTATATATTTTTTCTATTTTGGTAACTAAATGTCTTGGCACCATGTACTGGCTACTGATCTACAAAGCCACCTCTGCCAGACATCAAGTTTTTATGTATGTCTGTGTCTAGACTCTCCATTTGTTTCCATGGTTTCTATCAATCCCCACATTAACACTTTTAAAGTCACTGTAACTTTATTATAAATCTTGTTGTCGAGTAGAACAAATCATACCCATTTCCATCCTCCTCCTCCTCCTCCTTTCTCCTCTTCCTTCTCTTTTTCCTCCTCCTCCTTCTTTCTCGTCTTCCTCTTCTTCTTCCTCCTTCTCCTTTTCTTCTTTCTTTTTTCTTCTTTTCTGTCTCAGATGATTATGCTCCTTTCATGTACATTTTTGACCACTGCTCTTTTCTTGCACATTTTCAGATTAGCTTGTCAAGCTCCATAAAAACTGTATTTTAGTTTTGATTAGAATTACTAAATAATGTTTTGGATGAAGCTATACAAAAATCACACCTAAATTGATAGGTGGGACTTTTATAATGTGATTCTGTGTAAGACACACAAAAAATTGCTTTTTAAGTAGCTAAGACACACTGTAAGAGTGTGTAGTCCTGTCTGTTACTTAACTTAATATTCTTTTAACTCTTCTGGATGAAGAAACTGTAGTCATTTTACGGTTCTAAAAAGAGAACAATTTTAAGCTTTTAAAATTTTGGTCGCTCTTATTTTATATATAAACATTTTGCTTTTGATTTTTTAGAGAAACAAAATTTCTTTCTCAGAACGGGGATCTTCATTGTAATTAAAAGCATGCTAAGCAGGCACGTGATAACCAGCACTGCCACATATTTTCTGCCACAATCATCTAATAATCGTCCATTTACATGAAGAGCAACACAGGTAACAAGAGAGAAAGCAGTATTTGAAGGCTGAAAAAAGGTAACAACATAGTCTGTCTCTTCTGATGAGCATTTGTGTTGGGGGCGTACAAAAAAGGAAAATGAAGGATCAAGATAATTTGAAAGTTATAGAAAAAAGCAACTGAGCTAAAAACAAAAATGAAAAAATGGATATACTGATTAGCTTGATTACAGCAATTATTTCACTCTATATGCCTATACCAAAACATCATGTACACTTAAATATATGCAACTTTTTCTTATATCTCAACAAAGCTGCAAAAATACTAAAGCAATGACAATAAAAGTGGAATAAAAAAGAATAAACAATAAAGTAATATATTTTTAAAGTAAAAATATTAGAATATGTTTTATAGGAGTCAGCAGTATTGTTTTATCAAAAATGCTTAGTAAATATTATTATGTCTTCAATTCTCATCTCTTCCCAGCCTGTTTTGTAAATCTGCATTTTTGCTGTGTCTTCTGATTTTTTGACTAGCTCTTACTTGTATTCTCTATCACTTTATTCTAACAGCTTCAAATTTAATAAACTGCTGATTGTTCCTGAAGATATGCTAAGGTAAGGGTTTCTACAACATTTTTTTCAATTTGCTGAGTGAATGAGAACTTGCTGTTATGGTTCCTTAGTTCCTGGGTAACTATGAAATCTCAAAAGCTTTAGTAGCAGTACACTATTGACTGCTAATATTTTTAATACCAAGACTATGTGCTATCTCAAAAATTATATGAGAGTTTGTTTTACGAGGCTTAGCAAAATTAACTTGCACAAGTTCACACATCCAGTCAATGTCAGATATGAGACTTAAACCCAGAGATGTCCAGCTCTAAAGTTTACAAGAGTAAACATCAATGCTTCTGTTATTTGTTGATATTGCCATAACGCAAAATTTACTTCTGTAAAAGCATGTAAAGTGAATTTTGTTTTTCATATTGTTAGTTTCAGCTGAAATAACACTTTTATATATACGTTACAGAATAGGGGATATTTGCAGCCAGAAGGAATAACTTACTACTCCCTAACATTGTGTTACAACCTATTATTGTTTCCAAAACTCTTCTGATTTCTTTATTCTCTTTTTTTGCTGCTCCAATCCTTAGATTTGCTCAGGTGATTATCAGAATTTCAAAATTATATCACTAAAGCTTTGATAATGCTTAAGAAAGATAGAACGATATATCTTAATCTTTTCAAGCTGCTATGACAAAAGATCAGAAATTGGGTAGCTTATAAACAACAGATATTTATTTCTCACAGGTCTAGGGACTGGGAAGTCCAAGATCAAGACACCAGCATTGGGTATCTGGTGAGGACTCACTTCCTAGATGGCCATCTTTTCACTGCAGCCTCACCTGGCAAAGGCATGAGGGATTTCTTTCAGGCCTCTCTTATAAGAACAGTAGTCACATTCATGAGGTCTCTGCCTTTATAACCTAATCACACCCAAAGACACCACCTCCCACCTCCTAATACCATCCCCTTAAGGATAGGATTTCAACATATTAATCTGGCAGGAGAAACAATAATTCAGATCTTAGCAGATAAAACAAAGTAAGTAATGTAGGATGAAAAAGAAAAGATTTTTTTCTTCTTCTTTTTTTTTTTTTTTTTTGACAGAGTATCGCTCTGTCACCTAGGCTGGAGTGCAGTGGTGCAATCACAGCTCACTGCAACCTCCACCTCCCAGGTTCAAGCAATTCTCCTGCCTCAGCCTCCCAAGTAGCTGGGATTACAGGTGCCCACCACCATGCCTGGCTAATTTTTTGTATTTTTAGTAGAGACAGGGTTTCGCTATGTTGGCCAGGGTGGTCTCAAACTCCTGACCTCAGGTGATCCACCCACCTCAGCCTCCCAAAGTGCTGGGATTACAGGCATGAGTCACCTCACCTGGCCTAGATATTTTCTTTAAAAGTCTCAATATTCTAGACCAAATATTATTCATAAAATAATACTCCAGGAAATTAGAGGAAAATAAAGTATACAGTGATTACTTAGAGTGAGCCCCATTTATATTTTACAAACAAAAACAATTTTTAAGAGCTATTTGGGTTTCCAAGACTAAGTAATTAACATGGCAATTGTCATAGTACTGTTAAGTATTAATTTAATAAATGATTATCTCACTTGGCATTCCAAATATGTCAAATTGAAAATAGCTTCCCGGCCAAATAAGAATATATGCAACTTTTAATAAAATGATTACAAAAGTATATTTTTTCATAGCATTAAAGTAAGTATCATAGATGTTTCTAACCTGAATAACGTACAAAGATAAATTGTTCTGATAACATTGCTGGCCTCAAGTTGTATAACCACCCTGGATTTCCAAAGCCTCTGATAATTAGTATCTCTATTGCTTTCCTAGGGATCAAGGTTTCAAAAAGATCCAAAAAACTGGGTTTACAGAAGAAGACTGAGTGTTGTCTGACCTCAAGCGTATGGGATGCCAGGCCAGGTAAGTGAATTTGTAAAAATAAATAATGGGCTTAGTATTTCTAGAAAGAAATAATAAACAAGAACACCTATTTCAATGTGGTAAGGGGAAGACATTCTTAAAATGATAGGACATACCTGAGACTTGATAATTTAAAAATGAAAATAAAAATACATGATGTGGTAAAACTGGCTTTCCAGTTTGAAAAAAAAAAAAAGAAAGAAAGAGAACGTTCTATTTTCTCACATCTTTCTCCAAAATAATTCCTAGGTAGATAAAAAATATCAGAAGAAAACACAGCTTATGGATAAACAT
Source organism: Trachypithecus francoisi (assembly GCF_009764315.1). Lineage (NCBI taxonomy): Eukaryota > Metazoa > Chordata > Mammalia > Primates > Cercopithecidae > Trachypithecus > Trachypithecus francoisi. The sequence continues at coordinate 77,580,913 of NW_022681469.1, read as the reverse complement.
TATTATATATTGGAATTCCTTACCATGACATACCATGCCAAATCCAAAAGAAAAATATTGTTGAATTTAACTCCCAGAAGTGATTTAAAATTAATAATTAAATAATTAAAATAATAATAGTAATAGGCAAAGCTAAAAGTAAAAATAAATCTGTATATTTGCATCAATATGCTAGAGGATTATCTCCAATAAAAATGGTTTCAATAATAGACTGGATAGTAAAAAAAGAAGAAAAGATAACAGGCAGTTCAAAGAATTAGAAATGTAAATGGTTAAAAACACATGAAATGATAGAAATGCAACTTCATACTTGAGGATGCTGTTTTTTACTTATCATATTAGTAAGTATCTTACAAAACATTAAAAATATCCTGAATTGATAAGGGCATGATAAGACAGGGTTCCCACATGCTATTGATAAGAATATGAATGGGTACAACCATGTTTGCAGGGTAAGTAAGCGGTATCAACTAAAAGTTTAAGTGTGCATATCATTTAACACAATAATTCTACTTCTAGATATTTATCCTAAAATGTTTACAGTATAAATATTTAATGTGTAATGACCATGTGTCTAGTCCAGCAATTTGATTGCAGCATTATAAGCAAAGCAAATGTGTAAACTAAGCTAAACAGACATACTTAGGAGACTGATTAGATAAGCTATTGTACATATAGCTTTTTAAAAATTGAGTAATTTTATATATATTACCATAGAAAAATATCCATAATAATTTAAATGAAAAAAAAGTAAGTGCAAAGTAATATATTAAGTGAAAAAAGCAAGCCATAGACTAATATGTTTAGTACATTTGTTTAGAATAATCCCATCTGTAACATGTTTATATATGTGTGTACATATATGTATAATTTTATATATGCATTTATGTTACACAATATTGAATTTGTTACAGAATTTTATATTTATTATTACTATTGACAATAGAATAGATGGATGGATAGATAGATCAATAGATCTGATTTTCTTCCTCTTCGTCTCCTATTTCCCTTTCTCACTTCTTTGGTAAGGCATCCTTTCTTATTTAGGATGGTGACACTTCAAAGCTAGCTAGAGAGCTGGTTAATATGAGCGAGAGAAAGGTGTGTAAAAGCTTCCATTGTGAAAAACTGAAAAGACCCATGCCTTGTTCCCAAGGAGGACCTCCCAGGACCTTCCAGGAGGGAGCCAGGCTCCAGTGTCATTACCTTGAGAGCCCTCCAGGAGGGAGGGAGTCCTCCATAGTCGGAGACAGACAGAGATCTATCTGGAGTGGGGAGTGGAGAAGGAAAGAAACTGGAATGAGAAAGGTCTTCCAAAGTCCATTGCAGGCAGATGCTGAATGGACTAAGGGCAACAACTTGGGAAAAATGAAGAATTACTTTGTAGTTGTTTGTTTCGTATTCTATTTGTATTATCAGTGGACTAATAGTAAGAGAGTTATCTTTCTTCCTCTTTCTGGTAATGGAGTATACCTGCACACTTTTCCAGATGTTGTTACAGGAAGCACTAGGAATATTTATCAGAAGATTCTGAGATTATGCATTGAATTGTTAAATCCTAGGGAACAGGATGGGGATGAATATAAAACATTTTCTACTTCATTCAGTTCTACATTTTTCAATTTTTTAGAATTAAAACATAAATTACTAGGAAAAAAACTACTATCAATCTCTTTTTCTGTTTCTGTTTTTCCTTAGGCAAAGCATCTCAGAAAGATAAAGATTTGGTTTCCACCATTTAATTATTTTCATCCATCTTTAGTAGAAGAGCATGTAGGAATCAACACATATTTATAAAGCATGTGCTATGTGAATATAGCATTCTGCTCCAGAACATGAAGAAAAAAAAGATGTTGAGCTTTTCTTTGGGGAAACCAGACTACACACATGAAAAGTGATTAATGTAAAGCAGAAGTTACATACCTAGAAATAGTAAGCTTTATGGGTGATAAGATATTAAGTGAAGTAACTAAGGTCAGAGAGAGAAATTCGGATAACCAAAGAAAAGATAGTCAAGTCACTACTGTAAGCCAAAATCCATTAGTAACCTTTGAGTGTGTGGTGTCAGCAATGTGTTTTAGAAGTTAGCTAACAGAGGCCGAGCGTGGTGGCTCATGCCTGTAATCCCAGCACTTTGGGAGGCCGAGGTGGGCGGATCATGAGGTCAGGAGATCGAGACCATCTTGGCTAACACGGTGAAACTCCATCTCTACTAAAAATACAAAAAAAGTGGCCAGGCGTGGTGGCAGGCGCCTGTAGTCCCAGCTACACCTGAGGCTGAGGCAGGAGAATGGCGTGAACCCGGGAGGCGGAGCTTGCAGTGAGCCGAGATCGCGCCACTGCACTCCAGCCTGGGCGACAGAGCCAGACTCCGTCTCAAAAAAAAAAAAAAGGAGTTAGCTAACAGAGACTGAAAGAATTATGAGAAAACATGTGTCTGAATTGGAGGCATGTGAAGAGCCTCGAGAAAGCTCTTCTCTTGGTAGAATCACTAACTTTAGCACTGGCAGAAATCTGATATGTCAGTCTCTTCATTTTATACGTGTAAGTAAGTGAGGCCTGGGGAGGATCAGATAACCAGCCAAAGATCTGCAGCCAATAAATTAAGGCTGGAATCCAGACCTATGGGCTTGCTACCATTCATAAGAATTACATTCTTTAAGTTATGATCTTGGGTTCTTATTGTCTATCAATACAACTAATGTTCAAATATATGTTCTTTTCTAAAGCCTTTTAAAGTATGTTAAAGTCCATGAAATCTAGGAAGCCATAGATGATCATTCTAAGCTTTTTTAGAACAAGATTACTGAGAATGCAACTGAATTTTAGAGACTACCAGTCACCAAGTAAGTTGCTCGGGCACTACTCAGATTATCCCGATAACATTTGGATGTTCAGGAAGGTCTTGGTTAGCACCAGTGACTATCCCTGCTTCTGCTGAGGATTTTAGCCACCAGTAGGCAAAGATCCCCAAGGTGATAGCAACAGTTTGAAATACACCATTTATAGCTGTTCAGGCAATCTTTCAAGCAGATTAAAATTGAGTCTCTGTCACTGGTTTTAATGGCATAGATTTAGTACCTTTCAGAAACTCTTTTACTGAAGTGTTTGAAAATTGGAGACACTATCAAATCGTATTTCCATTTTATACTCAAAACCTTTTGAGAATTTAGAGAAATGCTTTATTTTACGGGATTAAATGACTTAATGTATAATGTACATAGAAAATATTGCTTTGAATTATCTTTCACAGAGTTTAGAAACAATTATGAAAAAATGACCTGCTAGTCAAATATTAAATGGTAATGTTTTCCTTCATAATTATCATGCACTGGGGCATACTGCTAAAATTATTAATTAATGACTGTATTAGGCAGGGTCCAACTAGAAGACAGAAACTACAGAGTAATTTGAACAGGCAAAGTTTAACATAAAATTTAAATCACAGAATTATTAACTGTAACAGCGGACGGAAGAATTAGCTAGTGAGACGTAAAGAGAATGCTCAAGAATATAAGAATAGCAGTTGTAGGAGCAGCTACTGCCCTTAGGGCTGAGACATAGCATTTAAAGAAGAGATAGATCTGGGAAAGGCCCCTTCCAGGGATCCGTCCCCCATTAGAAAGAGCATAGCCATGGTTCAGTGGACGACAGAGAAGTCTGAGGCTTTGTTTGATGCTGGTGTCTTGGGGAATGCTGTTCACAGGGGTTGCAAGGTGGCAGCACTCTGCTGCAAGGCCTCCTGTACAGATGCCAGGGGCAGTCACCCACAGAGAAAGTCCAGGTGCTGTTGGCCCCTGGCTGCTGCTGTAGCCTGGCACTGCAGAAAGAGGGCCCACAACAGGAGTCTGCCCAGAAGAATATACTGCTGCCCGGAAGAGAAAAGTCACTCCTCCTCTAGCACCCCTTGGGCACTCTTCTGACAAAGCTTGACAGCTGGCCAGCTGGCAAAGGAGAAATATTTTCAGAGTCCAGCTGCACTGCTCCAGTGCAGAAAATGAAGGGTAAAATTGGGCTGAGATGCCGTCAATTGATTAGCAGCACAACTGTTCAGTTGGGTTCTGAAAAACGGTTCTGGTTATCTGTTGTGTTAGTCAGGGGTCTCTAGAGGGACAGAACTAATAGGATAGATGTGTATACAAAGGGGAGTTTCTTAAGGAGTATTAACTCACATGATCACAAGGTCCCACAATAGGCTGTCTACAAGCTGAGGAGCAAGGAAGCCAGTCTGAGTCCCAAAGCTGAAGAACCCGGAGTCTGATATTCGAGGGCAGGAAGCATCCACCAGAGGAAAAAATGTAGGCTAAGCCAGTCTAGTCTTTTCACGTTCTTTTGCCTACTTTTTATTCTGGCAGCTGATTAGACAGTGCCCACCCAGATGAAGGTGGGTCTGCCTTCCCCAGCCCACTGACTCAAATGTTAATCTCCTTTGGTAACAACCTCACAGACACACCCAGCGTCAGTACTTTTCCTCCTTCAGTCCAAGCAAGTTGACACTCAGTGTTAACCATCACATCCGTATTCTTCAATTTTATCTCTGTTAAAATGACAATTCCTGTTTAACTGATATTAGTTGTTGGGTGTGGAGGGTGAGTAAATACCTCCTTTTCACCTCACTCATGTTTCATGGGGAGGAACTTCCTCTCTCCACTGCTTCATCTGGGAGTGGTGTATCTGGCCAGTTTGGGAGAATAAACAGGAACATTTGGCTCAGCGGCTTCCTCCTGCTCTTTCCAAGCCAACCTGCCTTCAGGATGTGTACTTGCTTCATCTTCATGAAGGTACATTCAGAAGGACATGTGTGTGATTCAGGGGTAGAGAGTTTTAGGTGTGCACACATCTAAGCCACATTCTTCAATACAGCTTTTATCAGTAATAGATCATTTCAACCTCTACCCTATTCCTGCATGTCCACTTCTCAGTTGGTTCTGAATTCATGTGGGAAAAGACAGGAATGGTATTTATTGCCCAGCTGAAACTCCAATATTAATCTACCCAGCTTCTTAAAGAGACGCCTATGAATTTCCCATTTCAGCCTGTAGAAACTCCAAATTTGCCCTAACCTCAACCCTCCCTCTACAAGCCCTAACCTAACCACCATTAGGGTTAGGCTACATTTGCCCTACAGGAACCCTGCTTCCTCCTTTCCATTCTCTCTGCCCTCCACAGTTTGATGCGCAACTGCACTAAAACACACACACACATACATATGTTCATTTTCAAAACTTGACTTTCAGTCATTTCATTGCCACCTCAGTAGTAAAGCCGTGTGTTATCTTTGCCAAGGGTGATGGGTTTTTGAATCTGAGTTCTAACTTTGAAACCTAGGGCTATGAGTAAAATATCCTGCATCAGACAGTTAATGGGGGCCACACATATTCTTCCTGGTGCACTTGAAATTGTAGCCACAGACAGTTTCTAAATGACCTACCCAACTTGCCCGTTTTCTGTCTAGGTGCCCCCTGCTTTCAAATGCTAACACTGAAAGCCTCTATTGACATATGCCCAAATTCCAAAGCATTTTTCACTTAAATTTGACATCCCCCTGCAAAAATGTATAAGGCCTCAAAAGGAAAATGAACCACATACAGTTTGTGTCCTTAAGAGTTTACAATCTAAAAGTCAAAATAAAGAAAGTACAGAAAAGAGTTATATACGTCACAAATAATATGGGGTTCACAAAAGGTGAAAGCACACTTGCCTGGAGTCAGCAGGAAAGGCTTCAAGGCAGAGTTTGCATTTTAGAAGGCTTTGCAGCTTAGGTATGATTTGGACATATGGAAATAGCACAGGGACGAGTGGGTGGAGGGTGGGGGAATAATAAGGTATGCTACTGGCAGGAAAAATACAAGCCTTCTGACTCTCCAGCCAGGCTCTCAAAGCCTCCATTTACTTTAGGATCTTTAGTACCAGGGCAGGAATGCCACCCACATTGCATTGTTTGGACAGTCAATGACATCTGAATGTTAGAGCTCTTAGGCCCATTCCAGGCACAGAATAGATACTCAATACATGACAGCTAGTGTGAGCAACATTCTCTCAGAAAGGCCAAGCAATACACACAGAACAGTGAGCAATGGCTTTACTGGGATGAAGTGAACTGTAGAGTGAGAAGACAGAAAACTAAGTTTGGAACAGATGGAAGAAAGCCTTTAGTAACTGATTAAAAAGTGTAGTCTGTATGCAGTTTGTGCAGTAGAGTCAAAGATTTTGAGCAGGAGAGCGGCATATCCTTTCATTTCTTTTCTTTTCTCTCTCTCTTTCTCGCTCCCTCTCTCCTAGAGAGGCTTGTGTTATCACATTTGTCCTTTTGGAGGGTACACTTTTCCATTTTGTTCCTTACGTGTACCTTATCATATTATTCTCTCTCACATCATTCTCCATTCCTGTTCCCATTTCCTTTTCCCACATTAATTATGCCTCCAGTGTTAATGTTTTTGGAAATTTATGTATCTGTGAAGAAATATACATGCTGTATAATTTTAGATATTGGTATCCCTGTTTAATGTATGTAATTTAATATTTTGTAAATATACTGTAGAGACTTTTCTTTTGTACTGTAGAGATTGTTCTCTTTCTTGATCTACATAAATGCTTTATATCATAGAGGCTGTTGTCTTCCTTACTTTTTTCCTCAGTACTGTTTGTAATACCTCTCCACATTGCCACTCATCGTGCATCTAGTTTATTACTTTTCACTGATGCAGAGAACTCCCTAATTGTCTCTTCCAGAGCTTACAAATGATTTCCCTTGTGATCGACAACTACATTGCCTCCAACTCCCTGCTGTCATAAGCAATGATGCAATAAATATCACAATTCGTATTCTATTTACTGAGGACTTGGATTTGTGGAGTCAAAGGGTCATTGTATACTCAATTTCGCCAAGCCCCAGAAAGGCTGTGCCCATTTAAAAGTCCAATAGCAATGCCTGCAGAGTCCTGTTTCCTCACATCCTCACTAACACTCTATATTCTCCAATCTGTAGCTTTCATCAGTCTTACAGATATTGTGTCACACACAAACACAAATACACACTTATGTACAGTTTTTTTCTTAGGATAAAATGTGGAATTAAAATATTGTTAAGCATAAACAACCAAAACAGACTACTTTGGACCTACAGAAGTTTTGAATAGACGCTGTGCTCTGAAAGGCCTTATTTTGACAGGAATTTCTCAACAAAGCTTATTGTAGCAATAAATATTGACTGGCTGACTAAGCCAACAGAAGCAAGGTGCAGATGAGAATAAATTTAACTGTTTTTCTTTATTTGATGTAGAAAGGTAATAAGTCAGGTCAAAAACCTCCCGTTGCATTTAAATACCTGCAATGTAATCTTGATGTTGTAAGCCTGAATTAGCTTATGAAATACATTCCTGTTATCCTTTATTATTATTATTATTATTTTTTTTTTTTTTAGATGGAGTCTCTCACTCTGTTACTCAGGCTGGAGTGCAGTGGCGTGATCTCGGATCACTGCAAGCTCCACCTCCTGGGTTCATGCAATTCCCCTGACTCAGCCTCCCCGGTAGCTGGGACCACAGGCACCTGCCACCAGGCTTGGCTAAGTTTTTTGTATTTTTAGTAGAGACGGGGTTTCACTGTGTTAGCCAGGATGGTCTTGATCTCCTGACCTCATGATCCGCCTGCCGTGGCCTCCCAAAGTGCTGTGATTACAGGTATGAGCCCCTGCGCCCAGCCTCTGTTATCCTTAATATAAGTTTGTTTGGACTTTTTGTTTGTGTGTTTGTTTTAGAGATAGGGTCTCACTTTGTTGCCTAGGCTGATCTCAAACTCCTGGCCTCAAGCAATCCTCCTGTCTCAGCTTCCTGAGTAGCTGAGATTATAAGCACAAGCTGCCATGTGCAGCTCCCTTAACATAAGTTTTAAATAACATCACCAATATATTTTTCCATTTCAGTTTTCCATTTTACAGAAGGCCTACAATATCCACATATTTTGCCCAGTTTAAATTGGTTTTTCTTTGTTTTTTTGTTTGCCTTGATTTGCTGGAGTCCCTTGTACATGCTAGAATAATTTTATCACTTGTTAGTTATAGATGTACAAGTGTCTTCTCCCAATGTGCCTCTCATTTCTTAACTATGTCTATGTCAACCTTCACTCAACAGAAATCTAAGTTTGGGCTATATGTTTTGTGCTGTGAGGTCTGGTTTAAGCATTCCTTCCCCAAAGCTATGTCACTAAGACACAACTCTACATTTTTTTATCAGCTTTATAATCTTATCTTTCATTTTTAGACTTTTAATATACCTGGATTTTACTTAGGATCCAACTATAGTTGACTCTTGAACAACATGGGTTTGAACTGTGTGTTCCACTTACACCTGGATTTTCTTCCACCCCTGCCAACCCTAAGACAGCCCTTCCTCCTCCTCACCCTACTCCACATTGAAGATAATGAGGGGAAAGACTTTTATGACAATCCACTTTCACTTAATGAATAATAAATACATTTTCTTTATGATTTTCTTAATAACATTTTCTTTTCTCCAGTATACTGTATTTTTGCAAATACTGTTTGCAATGTATAACCCACATAACATACAAAATCTGTGTTAATTGATTGTTTATGTTATCAAGAAGGCTTCCAGTCAATAGTAGGCTATTAGTAGGTAAGTTTTTGAGGAGTCAAAAATTAAATGTGAATTTTCATCTGAGTGGGTGGTTGACACCCTTAAACCCTTCATTGTGCAAAGGTCAACTGTATATTCTTTTCCATAAAATAATCTGGTTTTCCAATGCAGTGAGATTTTTAAAAGTTATTTCCTGATTGATGTGTGAGGACAAGTGTATTATGTGACTATTTATTATGTAAGGATTATCTCTGGGCCCTGCACCTTTGGTCTATTTTCCTACTCTCATGTAAGTTCCAAACTTCTTTTTTTTTATTTTTTTTTTTTATTATACTTTAAGTTCTAGGGTACATGTGCATGACGTTTATATCATGTATAACTCCCCAATGCAATCCCTCCCTCCTCCCCCCTCCCCATGATAGGCCCCAGTGTGTGATGTTCCCCTTCCTGAGTCCAAGTGATCTCATTGTTCAGTTCCCACCTATGAATGAGAACATGCGGTGTTTGGTTTTCTCTTCTTGTGATAGTTTGCTAAGAATGATGGTTTCCAGCTGCATCCATGTCCCTACAAAGGACGCAAACTCATCCTTTTTGATGGCTGCATAGTATTCCATGGTGTATATGTGCCACATTTTCTTAATCCAGTCTGTCACAGATGGACATTTGGGTTGATTCCAAGTCTTTGCTATTGTGAATAGTGCCGCAATAAACATACGTGTGCATGTGTCTTTGTAGTAGAGTAATTTATAATCCTTTGGGTATATACCCAGTAGTGGGATGGCTGGGTCATATGGTACATCTAGTTCTAGATCCTTGAGGAATCGCCATACTGTTTTCCATAATGGTTGAACTAGTTTACAATCCCACCAACAGTGTAAAAGTGTTCCTATTTCTCCACATCCTCTCCAACACCTGTTGTTTCCTGACTTCTTAATGATTGCCATTCTAACTGGTGTGAGATGGTATCTCATTGTGGTTTTGATTTGCATTTCTCTGATGGCGAGTGATGATGAGCATTTTTTCATGTGTCTGTTGGCTGTATGGATGTCTTCTTTTGAGAAATGTCTGTTCATATCCTTTCCCCACTTTTTGATGGGATTGTTTGTTTTTTTCTTGTATATTTGTTTGAGTTCTTTGTAGATTCTGGATATTAGCCCTTTGTCAGATGAGTAGGTTGCAAAAATTTTTCCCATTCTGTAGGTTGCCTGTTCACTCTGATGGTAGTTTCTTTTGCTGTGCAAAAGCTCTTTAGTTTAATTAGATCCCATGTGTCAATTTTTGCTTTTGCTGCCGTTGCTTTTGGTGTTTTAGACATGAAGTCCTTGCCCATGCCTATGTCCTGAATGGTACTACCTAGATTTTCTTCTAGGGTTTTTATGGTATTAGGTCTAACATTTAAGTCTCTAATCCATCTTGAATTAATTTTCGTATAAGGGGTAAGGAAAGGATCCAGTTTCAGCTTTCTACTTATGGCTAGCCAATTTTCCCAGCACCATTTATTAAATAGGGAATCCTTTCCCCATTTCTTGTTTCTCTCAGGTTTGTCAAAGATCAGACGGCTGTAGATGTGTGGTATTATTTCTGAGGACTCTGTTCTGTTCCATTGGTCTATATCTCTGTTTTGGTACCAGTACCATGCTGTTTTGGTTACTGTAGCCTTGTAGTATAGTTTGAAGTCAGGTAGCGTGACGCCTCCAGCTTTGTCCTTTTGACTTAGGATTGTCTTGGCAATGCGGGCTCTTTTTTGGTTCCATATGAACTTTAAAGCCGTTTTTTCCAATTCTGTGAAGAAAGTCATTGGTAGCTTGATGGGGATGGCATTGAATCTATAAATCACCTTGGGCAGTATGGCCATTTTCACGATATTGATTCTTCCTATCCATGAGCATGGTATGTTCTTCCATTTGTTTGTGTCCTCTTTGATTTCTGAGCAGTGGTTTGTAGTTCTCCTTGAAGAGGTCCTTTACATCCTTTGTAAGCTGGATTCCTAGGTATTTTATTCTCTTTGAAGCAATTGTGAATGGAAGTTCATTCCTGATTTGGCTCTCTGCTTGTCTGTTACTGGTGTATAAGAATGCTTGGGATTTTTGCACATTAATTTTGTATCCTGAGACTTTGCTGAAGTTGCTTATCAGCTTAAGGAGATTTTGGGCTGAGACGATGGGGTTTTCTAAATATACAATCATGTCATCTGCAAACAGGGACAATTTGACTTCTTCTTTTCCTAACTGGATACCCTTGATTTCTTTCTCTTGCCTGATTGCCCTAGCCAGAACTTCCAACACTATGTTGAATAGGAGTGGTGAGAGAGGGCATCCCTGTCTTGTGCCAGTTTTCAAAGGGAATTTTTCCAGTTTTTGCCCATTCAGTATGATATTAGCTGTGGGTTTGTCATAAATAGCTCTTATTATTTTGAGGTACGTTCCATCAATACCAAATTTATTGAGCGTTTTTAGCATAAAGGGCTGTTGAATTTTGTCAAAAGCCTTTTCTGCATCTATTGAGATAATTATGTGGTTCTTGTCTTTGGTTCTGTTTATATGCTGGATTACGTTTATTGATTTGCGAATGTTGAACCAGCCTTGCATCCCAGGGATGAAGCCCACTTGATCATGGTGGATAAGCTTTTTGATGTGCTGCTGGATTAGGTTTGCCAGTATTTTATTGAGGATTTTTGCATCGATGTTCATCAGGGATATTGGTCTAAAATTCTCTTTTTTGTTGTATCTCTGCCAGGCTTTGGTATCAGGATGATGTTGGCCTCATAAAAAGAGTTAGGGAGGATTCCCTCTTTTTCTATTGATTGAAATAGTTTCAGAAGGAATGGTACCAGCTCCTCCTTGTACCTCTGGTAGAATTCAGCTGTGAATCCATCTGGTCCTGGACTTTTTTTGGTGGGTAGGCTATTAATTGTTGCCTCAATTTCAGAGCCTGCTATTGGTCTATTCAGGGATTCAACTTCTTCCTGGTTTAGTCTTGGAGAGTGTAAGTGTCCAGGAAATTATCCATTTCTTCTAGATTTTCTAGTTGATTTGCGTAGAGGCATTTATAGTATTCTCTGATGGTTGTTTGTATTTCTGTGGGGTCAGTGGTGATATCCCCTTTATCATTTTTTATTGCGTCTATTTGATTCTCTCTCTTTTCTTCTTTATTAGTCTAGCTAGCGGTCTGTCAATTTTGTTGATCTTTTCAAAAAACCAACTCCTGGATTCATTGATTTTTTGGAGGGTTTTTTGTGTCTCTATCTCCTTCAGTTCTGCTCTGATCTTAGTTATTTCTTGCTTTCTGCTAGCTTTTGAATGTGTTTGCTCTTGCCTCTCTAGTTCTTTTAATTGTGATGTTAGAGTGTCAATTTTAGATCTCTCCTGCTTTCTCTTGTGGGCATTTAGTGCTATAAATTTCCCTCTACACACTGCTTTAAATGTGTCCCAGAGATTCTGGTATGTTGTATCTTTGTTCTCGTTGGTTTCAAAGAACATCTTTATTTCTGCTTTCATTTCGTTATGTACCCAGTAGTCATTCAGGAGCAGGTTGTTCAGTTTCCATGTAGTTGAGCGGTTTTGATTGAGTTTCTTAGTCCTGAGTTCTAGTTTGATTGCACTGTGGTCTGAGAGACAGTTTGTTATAATTTCTGTTCTTGTACATTTGCTGAGGAGTGCTTTACTTCCAATTATGTGGTCAATTTTGGAATAAGTGTGATGTGGTGCTGAGAAGAATGTACATTCTGTTGATTTGGGGTGGAGAGTTCTATAGATGTCTATTAGGTCCGCTTGGTGCAGAGATGAGTTCAATTCCTGGATATCCTTGTTAACTTTCTGTCTCGTTGATCTGTCTAATGTTGACAGTGGAGTGTTGAAGTCTCCCATTATTATTGTATGGGAGTCTAAGTCTCTTTGTAGGTCTCTAAGGACTTGCTTTATGAATCTGGGTGCTCCTGTATTGGGTGCATATATATTTAGGAGAGTTAGCTCTTCCTGTTGAATTGATCCCTTTACCATTATGTAATGGCCTTCTTTGTCTCTTTTGATCTTTGATGGTTTAAAGTCTGTTTTATCAGAGACTAGGATTGCAACCCCTGCTTTTTTTTGTTCTCCATTTGCTTGGTAGATCTTCCTCCATCCCTTTATTTTGAGCCTATGTATGTCTCTGCATGTGAGATGGGTCTCCTGAATACAGCAGACTGATGGGTCTTGATTCTTTATCCAGTTTGCCAGTCTGTGTCTTTTAATTGGAGCATTTAGTCCATTGACATTTAAGGTTAATATTGTTATGTGTGAACTTGATCCTGTCATTATGATATTAACTGGTTATTTTGCTCGTTAGTTGATGCAGTTTCTTCCTAGCCTCGATGGTCTTTACATTTTGGCATGTTTTTGCAATGGCTGGTACCGGTTGTTCCTTTCCATGTTTAGGGCTTCCTTCAGGGTCTCTTGTAAGGCAGGCCTGGTGGTGACAAAATCTCTAAGCATTTGCTTATCTGTAAAGGATTTTATTTCTCCTTCACTGATGAAGCTTAGTTTGGCTGGATATGAAATTCTCGGTTGAAAATTCTTTTCTTTAAGAACGTTGAATATTGGCCCCCACTCTCTTCTGGCTTGTAGAGTTTCTGCCGAGAGGTCTGCTGTTATTCTGATGGGCTTCCCTTTGTGGGTAACCCGACCTTTCTCTCTGGCTGCCCTTAAGATTTTTTCCTTCATTTCAACTTTGGTGAATCTGGCAATTATGTGTCTTGGAGTTGCTCTTCTGGAGGAGTATCTTTGTGGCGTTCTCTGTATTTCCTGAATTTGAATGTTGGCCTGCCCTACTAGGTTGGGGAAGTTCTCCTGGATGATATCCTGAAGAGTGTTTTCCAACTTGGTTCCATTTTCCCCCTCACTTTCAGGCACCCCAATCAGACGTAGATTTGGTCTTTTTACATAATCCCATACTTCTTGCAGGCTTTGTTCATTTCTTTTTCTTCTTTTTTCTTTTGGTTTTCTCTTCTCGTTTCATTTCATTCATTTGATCCTCAATCGCTGATACTCTTTCTTCCAGTTGATCGAGTCGGTTACCGAAGCTTGTGCATTTGTCACGTATTTCTCGTGTCATGGTTTTCATCTCTGTCATTTCGTTTATGATCTTCTTCTCTGCATTAATTAGTCTAGCTGTCAATTCTTCCACTTTTTTTTCAAGATTTTTAGTTTCTTTGCGCTGGGTACGTAATTCCTCCTTTAGCTCTGAGAGGTTTGATGGACTGAAGCCTTCTTCTCTCATCTCGTCAAAGTCATTCTCTGACCAGCTTTGATCCGTTGCTGGCGATGGGCTGCGCTCCTTTGCAAGGGGAGATGCGCTCTTATTTTTTGAATTTCCAGCTTTTCTGCCCTGCTTCTTCCCCATCTTTGTGGTTTTATCTGTCTCTGGTCTTTGATGATGGTGATGTACTGATGGGGTTTTGGTATAGGTGTCCTTCCTGTTTGATAGTTTTCCGTCTGACAGTCAGAAGGACTGTCTGTTGGTCTGTTAGAGATTGCTTGAGGTCCACTCCAGACCCTGTTTGCCTGGGTATCAGCAGCAGAGGTTGCCGAAGATAGAATATTGCTGAACAGCGAGTGTACCTGTCTGATTCTTTCTTTGGAAGTTTCCTCTCAGGGGTGACGCCACCCTGTGAGGTGTGGGGTATCAGACTGCCCCTAGTGGGGGATGTCTCCCAGCTAGGCTACTCAGGGGTCAGGGACCCACCTGAGCAGGCAGTCTGTCCGTTCTCAGATCTCAACCTCCGCGTTAGGAGATCCACGGCTCTCCCCAAAGCTGTCAGACAGAGTCGTTCACGTCTGCAGCGGCCCCCGCTCTTTCCCCCAATGGACTGCAGCTGTGCGCTGTCCGCAGAGGTAGAGTCTACAGAGACAGGCAGGCTTCCTTGAGCTGCTGTGAGCTCCACCCAGTTCGAGCTTCCCAGCGGCTTTGTTTACCTCCTTAAGCCTCAGCAATGGCGGGCGCCCCTCCCCCAGCCTCGCTGCTGCCTTGCGGATAGATCGCGGCAGACGGCTGTGTTAGCAGTGAGGGAGGCTCCGTGGGCGTGGGACCCTCCCGGCCAGGTGTGGGATATATTCTCCTGGTGTGCCTGTTTCCTTAAAGCGCAGTATTGGGGTGGGAGTTACCGATTTTCCAGGTGTTGTGTGTCTCAGTTCCCCTGGCTAGGAAAAGGGATTTCCTTCCCCCTTGCGCTTCCAGGTGAGGCGATGCCTCGCCCTGCTTCAGCTCACGCTGGTCAGGCTGCAGCAGCTCACCAGCACCGATTGTCCGGCACTCCCTAGAGAGATGACCCCAGTACCTCAGTTGAAAATGCAGAAATCACCGGTCTTCTGTGTCGCTCGCGCTGGGAGTTGGAGACTGGAGCTGTTCCTATTCGGCCATCTTGCTCCGCCCCAGTTCCAAACTTCTTAAATAACTTTTTTAATATTATGTTTTCAAATCTGAGAGAGCATGCCCCTCACTTTCACACTTCATTTTCAAAATTATCCCAGCTATTAAAAGACCTGTATTCTGCCATGTTATGCTGATCGTTAAGCTATGGTCCTTCAGCTTCCAGTTAACCTCTGTACCCTCTTTGTAAAATTACATTTCTCCTTTCCCTAGTGGCGTCCTTTTAGGATCTGTTACTAGGGGATAATAAAGGGTGCCTGGGAGGAGGAAGACAAGGGACCGGTTCCTTCCTATCTGCTTTTTCTCCTGTTACTGTTGTCCCAGCCAAACTTCTTCACCCCAACAGCAGTGTATAACCACAAATATTGATTTATTTGTTTTTCCCCATAGATCCATTTATTGATGCTTTATATATTTGAAGCTATATTATTATCTGCATATATGTTCCTAATCAAAACTTCAGTCTTTGTTTTTTTGAGATGGGGTCTCGCTCAGTCACCCAGGCTGGAGTGCAGTGGCACGATCTCGGCTCACTGCAACCTACACCTCCCGGGTTCATGCCATTCTCCTGCCTCAGCCTCCCAAGTAACTGGAACTACAGGTACCTGCCACCACACCAGCTAATTTTTTTTTTTTTTTTTGTCTTTTTAATAGAGACGGGGTTTCATTGTATTAGCCAGGGTGGTCTCAATCTCCTGGCCTTGTGATCCCCCGCCTCGGCCTCCCAAAGTGCTGAGATTACAGGTATGAGCCTCCGTGCCCATCCCTGGTCTGTTTTTAAAATCAGTATATATGCATGTTCTCCTTTATCTCTTCTCATTTCTTTTAGTTTTTTTTTTGTTTGTTTGTTTGTTTTTTTATTTATTTTTTTTGAGACGGAGTCTCACTCTGTCGCCCAGGCTGGAGTGCAGTGGCACGATCTCGGCTCACTGCAAGCTCCACCTCCCAGGTTCACGCCATTCTCCTGCCTCAGCCTCCTGAGTAGCTGGGACTACAGGCGCCCACCCACCACCACACCCAGCTAATTTTTTTTTTTTTGTATTTTAGTAGAGATGGGGTTTCACCGTGTTAGCCAGGATGGTCTTGATCTCCTGACCTCGTGATCCGCTCGTCTCGGCCTCCCAAAGTGCTGGGATTACAGGCGTGAGCCACTGCGCCCAGCTCTTTTAGTTTTCAATTAGTTTTGCAAGATGTTGAGTAGTTACCACATCATTATTTTGTTCATTTTTCTGTGATACACATGTTTTATTTTTAATTACTCTGCATCCTTTTGGTTTAAATATGTTTTTAAAGACAACATGGTAATAATTTAATCCAATTTGAGAGCATCTGTCTTTTTATTAGCATTTTAAACACATTTACATGCAAATTATTATATTAGTATTACATTCTATCTGATTTCTGCTTTCTTTTTCTTTTTTTTTTTTTTGAGGTGGAGTCTTGCTCTGTCACCCAGGCTGGTCACTGCAACCTCCGCCTCCCAGGTTCAAGCAATTCTCCAGCCTCAGCCTCCCAAGTAGCTGGAATTACAGACACATGCCACCACACCCAGCTAATTTTTGTATTTTTTAGTAGAGACAGGGTTTCACCATGTTGGCCAGGCTGGTCTCGAATTCCTGACCTCAGGTGATCACCTCGGCCTCCCAGAGTGCTGGGATTACAGGTGTGAGCCATCGAGCCCAACCTGATTTCTGCTTTTTTACTTTCTGTTTTCTATTTCCACACTTTCTTTGTTTCATTTTTTCTTTTTTTCTACCTTCCATTGAATAGGTAAATTTTTATTCTGTTAGAAACTTAAAACCTATATTGAGTGTTACAATAGATTTTCTTGAGCTTCCCCCCCATAAAAACCCAAAAATCTTAGCATACACTTCCCTTGCTCTGCTCCTGTTGCAATAATAAAAATAGGAGAAAAAAGAAAATATTTCTAGTAAAACAATCCAATAGGTTCCCATTACAATTACAATAGTAGTGTAAAGAAATAATCAGGGTCATGCAAAACTAAGTCAGACACACCAGCTGATTAAGATATTGTAATAATCCAAACAATGTAATAAGAACTTGATCCAGAGGGTTGGGAATGGAAATGTAAAAATTAATTGAGATTTTTAGTTTATTAGAGCTAAAATAAACTTAACCTCAATTTCTACATTCTACATATAAACATAACACATTCACAACTTTATCAAATTTTCTTTTCAAATATTGGATTAAACATGAATGAACAAGGGGGAAAATATCTGGTTATAATTGAATTAAAATGTGAGAAGAAGGCCTTAACCAGGACATCTGCAGCTGATGGGCTCGCACTATTCCTGCTGGAGTTCTAGGAAACTTGAGTTATTGAATCTGAATTGTGCTAAGGTGATAAATCACTCTGAATAAAAGAACAGAACAAGCACACAGCTTTATAGAAAGTGTAACAATTCAGCCTATCGCTGAAGCATGAGGAAGTAATTTTACAATTAAGTGCCTGGTATTAGGTCTAGTCTCAGTAAATAATTTCTCAGTGATTAATTTTGCCCGGTTTAATTGCTGATGATGGATGATCAGCAGTTGGAAGACTAAATCAAAATTGCAGAAGCAAAGATATTAACAAAATACATTTATTCATAAGATAAACATAGTCTACCCTAGAAAAAGAATGTAACTAAATTAAATTATATTTCTTTATTGCATTGGAGTCTTCATTTTGACCATCCTAGAGATAGTTTTGGAGAATATCTCATGATGAATAAATATTAGCTAACAATTTTTTAAGTTCATTAGTCCTTTGTCAACATTAATCATTATGGATCTTTCCTTCTTCCACAGAAGTAATGCAACATGACATGTAGACTGCAGTTGAAGTTTTAGGAAAGAGTTTAAAAGATTTTAAGTTTGAGTTCCCTCAAGTTCCACAATTTCATGTCTTTGAAATGAGTATTTATTGAAATTTAGATTTATTAATTCAACTAACATTTGTCAAGCTCCTAATATGTGTCAAGCATTATACTACTTGGTGAGATACAGAGTTTGTGCCATGCGGTCTTTCTGAGGTGAGTAGATGAAAATAGAAATGTGGGCATAAGTTTTGCAAGGGAATACACTAGGGACCTAAAGGAAGGAATGGTGGACTGAACTATATATCTAGCCCTGTCAGGTATAGTAGAGAGATATAAGAATGTCGAAGAGGAAGCCCTTGCTCTGTAGAACAGTTTTGTACTATAGGAAAGGTCAGTACTTTGCCCGAAGTTACAAAGCTGCTAGGAAGCAGAGCGGGACTCAAACTAGCCCTACACTGTAAGTAAAGAGAAGGCAGTGTAATTTGTCCCCAGTCCCAAATTTGAGAACTTTTCTGGCTCCTTCCTGGGAATTTCACTTTAAAGCCTTCTAACTGACACCCCTCCAAACACACACACATACACACACACACACACACACACACAGACACACACACACACAGAGAGAGAGAGAGAGAGAGAGAGAACTCAGGTCAGACCTGACTACCCAATTCTTCATTCTTTATAATTAATAAACAACCAAAATCACTAGACATATAGAAAAACACAGCTGCGGCCGGGCGCGGTGGCTCAAGCCTGTAATCCCAGCACTTTGGGAGGCCGAGACGGGCGGATCACGAGGTCAGGAGATCGAGACCATCCTGGCTAATACGGTGAAACCCCGTCTCTACTAAAAAATACAAAAAACTAGCCGGGCGACGAGGCGGGCGCCTGTAGTCCCAGCTACTCGGGAGGCTGAGACAGGAGAATGGCGTGAACCCGGGAGGCGGAGCTTGCAGTGAGCTGAGAGCCGGCCACTGCACTCCAGCCTGGGTGGCAGAGCAAGACTCCGTCTCAAAAAAAAAAAAAGAAAAACACAGCTGCATCGAAGGAAAAGAAACCAGACTATTTAACCTTATACGTAATTGTTATAGAAACAAAACAGAGCTTAAGATGGGGGGAGGAAGCCCTTAAGAAGTCAAGAAACTTGAGAAGCTATTTCAACCATAAAACAAGAACAAGATACTAAGGAACCAATTACAGAGCAAGGAAGAACTTTAAAAAGTTAAAGTAATTGCTCTAATAAAACAATTCAGTAAGACGGATTGAAAAACAAAGCTGAGAATGGTTCCTAAACACAAAGCAAGAAGACAAAGATATAGAAAATATGAAATAAAGAAAAAAAAACACTTAAAAATGAAATCAGAAGGTCTACCATTTGACTAACAATGACCCCAGGAAAAGTGAGTGGAGAAAATGGAGTGAAAGAAGTTAACAGGAGAATTAGAGAAAAAAAATTTCTGGCCACAGAGAAGGCACACAGAGTGCTGAAGACAGTAAATAATATACTTTTTAAATCCTAGAATTATCCCGATGAAATATTAGACTACCAAAGACAAAACGAAGACAGTAAAAGTTTCCAGAGAGAAGAAAATCAACAAGACACAACTGAGAATCACATGGTTGTTATCTTTAAAACCAATTTAATAATGGTGGATTACTACAACCTTAATGTTATAGCCCCATCCATCAAGGTCCCTTTGCCCAATACCCAATATTGTTCAAATTGCTCATCCAATTCAATCAGGAACTTCTAAATATTTTACTCTCATAGACTGGCTGACATGTTTTAGTGCCTACTTCAACAATCTCTCTGCAGCAGTTTGCCTCTACCTCCAAAGAGACACAATATACCTTTTCCAGGCTACTCATGGGATAGGTCTCAACAGTTTGATCATCATGTACAGTCTGTGCAGACAAGTTCTTAATGACATCCATCTCCAGGAGCACAGTTGCAGCATTATGTCAATGCTGTCCTCCTCCAATGAGGTTCATTTGATACACTCCTTTTTTTTTTTTTGAGACGGAGTCTCGTTTGATCATCCAGGCTGGAGTGCAGTGGCGCGATCTCAGCTCACTACAAGCTCCATCTCCCAGGTTCATGCCATTCTCCTGCCTCAGCCTCCCAACTAGTTGGCACTACAGGTCCCTGCCACCACGCCTGGCTAATTTTTTGTATTTTTAGTAGAGACGGGATTTCACCGTGTTAACCAGGATGATCTCGATCTCCTGACCTCGTGATCCACCCGCCAAGGCCTCCCAAAGTGCTGGGATTACAGGCATGAGCCACCGTGCCCAGCCCATTTGATACACTCTTTAAGAACATATAAGTTAATATCTTTTCTTACTTTTTGGGTTCTGATGGCAACATATTTATCACTTACAAATTAAAATCAGCAGGCATTCCTATTAATGCCCTCATTAATTTCCCTTCCCCTTCTCTGCACGTGAGAACCTCAGATTAATTCTGAGACTTTGGCAACCTCTTCTCATGCTTCCCTAGATCTCTAAACCATTTCTAATGGCTATAAGTTGCCCCTGGGCCTCTGATGCAAAAACCTAGTCTCTTGGCCTCAGGGTGTACACCATTAAAACAACAAATGACTGTCTACCCACTGCCCTCTACTAAAAATACAGATTCTTGTTGACCTCGAGCCTGTGACACTCTATACGCAGGTCCTCATTACGCATTAGGTTATAGAAACAGCACCCCACGAGCTCAGCATGGCTACTGAGGCCTCAAGACGGGATGGAACCAAACCTGGGGCCTCTGGTGTATTCCACCTGAAAGAGGGGTTGGCTTCCCTTGTCCCCAGTTTCTTGCCAGATGCCAGAGTACTGGGGGAAGTCATTCTTCCCCCTGACCTCTTGACTATCTGGAAGGCCCTTTAGGATAAACTGAGTGAACAGTAACAGGAGTTTGTAGACTATGCATGCATGTGGCACTCTTAACTATCATATGTGATGAGCTTAGTGGAATACTGTCGCTTTCTATCCCTTTGCCATCATGTCCCTAATAAAGAATAGGACCCCAAAACACACATTTGGCCAAACCTAAGAGAGTTCTCTTAGTACTGGATGTCCTGGTCTCATCTTCGCTTTTGTTATAAACCCTTGGGTCATTACCTAAAACTTGTACCTTTCAAAATCAAAAAAAAAAAAAAAAAAAAAAAGCTGGGCATCTCTCACCTCACAACACCAAAAGTTTTATTTTATCCAGGTCTTGGCCTATCTTTATAAATTTTCAATCTTGCCCCCATCCCACAAGGGCTAGAGGCCAGATGGAAGGCACATACTTTCCTGGGACTAATTAATAATAGATTTTCCCATAGGCCAGGCATTTGCTCATCTGATAGATAACCCATTTAAACCTAAACTTCCACATGCTCAAAAAGCAAACAACAACAAAAAAACCCCTGTCAGATGCAGCTGCACACCATTCTATTGATGGCCTTATCACTATTGGTTTGGGCATTTTTACTGATTTGCAATCCACAGGCCTACATCAACTTAAGTAGGTACCTACTTAAAAGGATACTCCAGTCCTACATCCCACACAAGTTTGCAAGGGCCCAAAATCTCAATGCTTCAGCTGTCATTGCCCAAGATGACATTGCAAGGCCATCCCAAGACTTTATTGTTGGAGATGACTTTGTCCCCTGTGCTGGAGGCTTCATTCACCTCTTACACTAAAGTCTCCACTTGGCAGCACCCATGGGCTGCCTGTCCTAAGGCACAAAATTGACACGTTTAAAATTTTCTTTCTGAACTCACTCTCTGCTTAGCCCGTGATCCTGGTATAGTCCTTGCTCTCTTCCAAAATACACCCCTACACTTCCTTGCCTAAAGGAAAACCTGATAGAGGTTACTAAATTAATGGTGATTATTGCTTTCCCCAAGAGGCACCTATCTCCTATTAAACAACCCCTTGGCCCCCTGGGGAGAGGACTGACTACTCTGTGGTGCTTTCTCCTACTGTAACCCCATGCAGCTTTCTACCACAGCCTCTTGACTTGCATCTACAACCTCAATCACTCCTTCTCCTTGGCTAGACACAATACCATTAATATTTACATATACTTTACTCAATTATTAGTTCATAACCAACAACATAACTGCCATACTGAATGCTTAAGTTCTTGGGAATGATATTATTCTTGTTGCAGTCAATATCTTCACCACTCAAGCTACAACTGTCTTACATTTAAAAGATCATGCCAGGGCACCCAGGGGTGCATTGTCATCAATTTGCTTAATGCAGTCGCTGCCTCAGCATCCATTTTTAGGACTGCCATAAGTTGTTTGAAGCCCAGTCAGATCCTGTCACCTTTGGCCCAGTTAAAACTTTCCCTCCCTGTATGGTTGTAATACAGCCTGTTTTTTCCTCATCTCATTGAACCAAACCCAACATATTCCACAGGTGCTGCCATGATAAAACTTAATGGTTAACACCAGAGTCTTGTAAACAAGCGCCCCAATTCACAGGTGTTTTCTTTAAACTAAAAAATTCACAACACCTGAGGAAAATGTAAGGGCTAACACCCGTGCACCTTAATAAAGACCTGGCCCCGCAACTCTTCTCTCTCTGTCTCTTGCTCCCCACCCGTTGGTTGAGCTCCCTGCCACCTCTAGCCTTCCCGTCAGCCTCCTGTCAACACCCTTAAGCTCTATGTGACCTGTAAGTAATAACCTTCTTTTGTTTCATGCATTTGGTTTTACCCCCTCATTGTGTCTTACCTGCCTGATGCACCGGAATCTAACTTTCTCCTAGTCAGGGCTCTCCTAGAAAGTGGTTATCTTGGTTTATGGTCACTCTTGAAAGACCTCAAAATCAAATTAAAAATAAGCCATAGCAATAGAAATCATAACAGTGACTTTTGCTATTAAGAAGGTAAATTTGCTATTAATAAGATTACTGTAATAGGAAACAGCTATAACCCATAGACACATCTAACCATAGACACAGTCAAAGCATATCAATCAGCCCTCTGGATGGAAGCATCTCAGAAATTAATCTACAGTAGTTTTTCGCTAACTGCCTATGCTGATTCTCTGACGCTACAGAGCAGTGAATTCTAAGGGGACAAAATGACTTTATCAATCAAGGAAGAGCGTGAATAAAGGCATTTTCAGACAAGCAGTGACAGAAAGCTTAGCCTTTCCTCAAAAGTCATTTAAAGATGTATTCAAAATGCAGGAGGGAAGGAAGAAAGCATAGTTCAAGAAAACTGTATAGCTCCAACCCAAAATGGCCAGGAGCGGGGGGATTCCTAGGACAATGACTATGCAGTGAGCCTAGAAAGCAGCAGGTACAGAGAGGAGCAAGAGGCTCCTTCAGAGGGGAGTTTTCAGGGGAAGGGGGACTACAGACAATTTATAAAATGCATGAAAAGCGAGTCCACATGATAATGAAGTCACAACATTCTCCCTGGTGTATGGATCACTTGGGGATACTGACCTTGGACCCCTGAACAAACCCTGCACTTCTTATCTCCAAACTAGCAGTTGGTATTATATTAACAATTGTTTGGTTATCCCACTTGCATTTCAATTCGTGCATGATACGGAGTGGGTGTAGGGTAGAAAGGAATGGGGAGACTATGGCTTCTCAATTTTAGCTCTTTGTATTATTTAATTTGATACCATGTACATATTTTGATTTTTAGAAATTTAGATTGATAGAAATCACTAGGTGTAACAAAATTTTAATACCACACCTTTACAAAATCTTCACTCCAAAGCTTTCACTGTATTTTTCCCGTTAGTTGTATTCGTGCTGCCTCAGTTTTCTGGGAAAAACCTATTTTACCTTTTAAAAGGAATTGTCTTTGGCTTTTGGACAGAAAATAAAACACTGGTTACCTAATCCCTACACAGGAACTAACTTCATATAAAGACTAAAATAGCCAGTATGGTTTTGATCCTTGAAGAGCACAGGGGTTAAGGGCAATAATCCAACACATAGTCAAAAATCCATGTGAAACTTTTGACTCCCCAAAAACTGAACTAGTAGTAGCCTTTTGCTGACCAGAAATCTTACCCTACCATAAGCAGTTGATTGACACACATTTTGTATGTTATATGTATTATATGCTGTATTCTTCCAATAAAGCAAGCTAGAGAAAATGTTAAGAAGAAAATCATAAGAGAAAACATTTACTATTCATTAAGTAGACGTAGATCATCATAAAGGTCTTCATCCTTATCTTCAGAGGAAGAGGAGGGATTGTTCTTGCTGTCTCATGGGTGGCAGAGTTGGAAGAAAATTCACACATAAGTGGACTCATAAGTGGGTTACTGCTTATAGACACGTAAGCAGTACAAATCCATGTTCCTCAAGGCTTGACTACACTGTTCCCCTAGGCTGTATTCTAAACCTGGTCAGTCTCAGCCGCATGTGTGACTAGATTTTAACTATATGCTGATGTCAACTAACCTAAATCTCCGTTGCTTAAATCCATTGCTTAATTCCTAATCCCTGATTGACATTTCCATTGTTGGTCACAGTGAAAATTCACATATTGAATTTATTATCAGCCTTTTCAAAATTCTATATTCCTAATAACAGTAAAGGGCAACTGCACCCCACCAGTCCTGTAGGTTAAAGACCTCTAGAGGATATTATGGTTTGCCTTGCTCATCCTCCGTTTACCCTCCTTCTAGTATGATTTTTTTTTTTTAATTACAAAGTTTCAAAAACTAAAACAACATTTCTCAGATTCCTTTACAATCTTGGTTCAGAATAACAACTAGGTTCTGCCTACTGAATGCATTTACCCAGTTTGGGAAGGCTGTCTTTTTACCTATATTCTTTTTCAAATCAAGGGCATGGAGACATGAGGTTCTACAGCCATATTTCCAGGTCCATTCTTCATCTTTTTAGGTACTGAGAAGGAATTGTGTTGGTTGCAGCAGGAAGGCTCCAGATTCTGTGGCCCAATGACAGCTGAGGCAGTAGTGTTGGCAGGAAACTAGCCATATAGTGGGATGTCTTTTGAACTCAATAATTCCAGTGATAGTCTCTGTAGTAGTAAGTCCCCAGCAGGTCAGAACTGGAAAGTATTTCTGGAGACCCAGGCTAGCTTCTACTCTTTTGCCTCCCCTATACTTTTCTAAACACTGATTGCTACTATTAAATCTCTTCCTGATTAGTAATTGAAAGAAGCCATCATTTTTTCTGTAAAGAACCTTAACTCCAAAGTTGTATTTGGTTGATTCTCTTTCATTACACCCCAGGCTAAGCAGTAAATAAATCCTGCCAGTTTTTTCTGCTATAATTTTTCTTGTGCCCAGCCACTCCTTTTCCTTTGCATATTTTTATAATGCAAAGGGAAGAGCAACCTTGGATCCTGGAATCAACTGGTGGTCTTGCTATACCCAAGCTATGTTTCTTTAAACAAATCACTTGGCCGGGCGCGGTGGCTCAAGCCTGTAATCCCAGCACTTTGGGAGGCCGAGACGGGCGGATCACGAGGTCAGGAGATCGAGACCATCCTGGCTAACAGGGTGAAACCCCGTCTCTACTAAAAATACAAAAAACTAGCCGGGCGAGGTGGCGGGCGCCTGTAGTCCCAGCTACTCCGGAGGCTGAGGCAGGAGAATGGCGTAAAACCCGGGAGGCGGAGCTTGCAGTGAGCTGAGATCCGGCCACTGCACTCCAGCCCGGGCGAAAGAGCAAGACTCCGTCTCAAAAAAAAAAAAAAAAAGAAAACAAATCACTTAATTTCTTGGAATATTAAATTCCACAGCTGTAAAAGGAGATTGTTGCCAGTTTATAAGATTTTGTGAAAATTAGAGATACTATCTGATGCTCTGGGAAAATCATCTGACCTAATTCTTGGTATTTAGCCTTAGCCATACTATGACTATTAAACTCCTATCCAGTCTTCTTGTTCTTGGATCTTTCTCAGTCTAGCTCTGGAAAGAGAGTATGTCCCTAGTATGTTTTGAATAACCATGGAAATATAAAAGTAGCCCTTGACCTCAAGGAGCTTTCAGTTTAAAGAACAAAATTGAATTTTTCTGAAAAGCATGACACAAATTTGAAAACAGAAAAAGTGACCTGAGATGGGTTTTTGGGGTTTTAGACTAAGAACCTTTTTGGTAAAATCAATGGAGGAATTTTCAGTGTTGATGATCTCTCTCTGACCAACCA
The DNA here is from genome assembly GCF_009764315.1 of Trachypithecus francoisi. Lineage (NCBI taxonomy): Eukaryota > Metazoa > Chordata > Mammalia > Primates > Cercopithecidae > Trachypithecus > Trachypithecus francoisi. The sequence goes on along the minus strand of NW_022681469.1, from coordinate 77,554,937 downwards.
GTGATGGAATTATTTTCCCTCAGTGTCTGAGATAAAATGATTCACTTCAAAACTCAAATCATATTTGCTTTTGGAAAGATGGAGAAGTATATTTTTCCCTATTCCTCCTGATAAGTGCAACTGAAATCTCTGGAAACAGTGTAAGACAAACAAGAAAATGCTGAAAGGTAGAGAAAATAAGCTGACCATTAGAGAATATAGGAATAAAGAACAACATGGTGATGAGTTATCTGGGTATTTTTCTTTGGCCTCAAATATTTCAGACTGGAATGAGATTACCATTTGAGTTGGGAGCCTGAGTAAAGCAGATTGTTTTCCCTAATGTGGGTGGGCCTCCTCCAATTACTTGACAGTCTGAATAGAACAAAAAGGCTGACCTCTGAGTAAGGGAGGATGTGCAGCTGACTAACAGCCTTTGAAATGGAACATCGTGTTTTGTTGTGCTGTTTTCCTGGCTTTGAACTTGGCGGAAACTTTGATTCTTCCTGAGTCTCAAGCTGGCTTTTGGCCTGGAACTACATCAGTGGGTATCCTGAGTTCTCAGGTTTTGGGGGGACTACATTATTGGGAATGACGAAAGAAGAGAGTAAGGAAAAATACGGGTAAACACTAGGCTTTTCTTCTCCTGAGTTGTTTTCTAAATTATGTTTGGTTGTGGAAGAAAAAAGTATTGGCTGGGTGTGGTGGCTCACGCCTGTAATTCCCAGCACTTTGGGAGACAGAAATGGGTGGATCACCTGAGGTCAGGAGTTTAAAACCAGCCTGGCCAACATGGTGAAACCCCATCTCTACTAAAAAATACAAAAATTAGCCAGGTGTGTTGGTAAGGGCCTGTGATCCCAGCTACTTGGGAGGCTGAGGCAGGAGAATTGCATGAACCTGGGAGGTGGAGGTTGCAGTGAGCCAAGATCATGCCATTGCACTCCAGCCTGGGCCACAGAGTGAGACTCCATCTCAAAAAAAAAAAAAAAAGTATAATACTATCTGTTCTAAATATATATAATATATAAAATTTTTAATGTAATTATATTAAAATGGGCAGGTAAAAGGACTTAAAAGGAGGTAAGTTTTCTATATTTCACTTGAACTGATGACACAAGTAGACTGATAATTTATGTACAATATTAGCAATCATTTCAAAAGCTATCCAAAAAGATACACTCAAAAACAGGCTCTGGGAAAAATGGATCTCTATATATAGAAAAATGAAACTAGACCTCTCACCATAAACAAAAATCAACCCCTAATAGATGAAAGACTTAAACATCAGACCAAAAATGATGAAACTACTAGAATAAAACAAAGGGGAAACACTCCAAGACATTGGTCTAGGCAAGAATTTTGTGGCTAAAACCTCAAAAGCACAAGTAACAAAACAAAAATGGACATATGGGACTATATTACACGAAAAAACTTTCATACAGCAAAGGAAGCAGTCAAGAGTGAAGAGACAATTTGTTGAGTGGGAGAAAATATTTGCAAAATAGTCATTCAAGAAACTAACATCTAGGCTATACAAGGAACTCGAACAACTTGACAATAAAAAAAAAAATCCTATTAAAAAGTGGGCAAAAGATCTGAATAGACCTTTCTCAACAGATGACATACAAATGGTTAATAGGTATATAAAAATATTCAATATCACTAATCATCAGAGAAATGCAAATCAAAACCACAATGAGATATCATCATACCCCAGTTAGAATGGCTATCATCAAAAAGACTAACAAATGCTGGCAAGGATGTGGAGAAAAGGAAACTCTTATACACTGTTAGTGGGAATTTAAACTAGCATAGCCATCATGGAAAATAATATGGAGATTTCTCAAGAAATTGAAAAGACAACTACCATAAGATTAGCAATCCCACTACTGGGCAAAGAAATCAGTGTATCAAAGGGATACCTGCAATACCATGGTTATTGCAGCACTATCTACATAGCCAAGATACGAAATCAACGTAAGTGTTCATTAATGGATACATGGACAAAGAAAATGTGGCATATATACAAAACAATACTATTCAGCCATAAAAATGAAATCCTATCATTTGCAGCAACATGGAAGGAACTAGGCATCACATATTAGATGAAATAAGCCAAGAAAGGATGACAAGTGTTGCATGTTCTCACTGATATGTGGGAACTAAAAAAAATTGATCTCATGGAAGTAGAGAGCAGAATGATAGTTACCCAAGGCTGGGAAGCATGTGTGTGGAGGGAGGAGATGGAGAAGCATGAGTTAATGGGTACAAACAGAGTTAAACAGAAAAAATTATATTGTTTGATAGCACAGTAGGGTGACTACAGTTAACAATATTATATTGTATATTTAAAAATAGGTAGAAGATTTGAAATATTCCTAATACAAAGAAGTCATAAATGTTCGAAGTAATAAATGTCCTAAATACCCTGATTTGTTACACACCATATATATAAAAATGTTACATGTACCTAATGAGTATGTTCAAATATGTTCAAATTAAAAAAAAATGAAAGCAATTCAATGAAAAAGAGAAATTTTTTAAAAAATGGCACTAGAGTAACTGAACAGAAAAAGAAAAAAAATGTATCTTGAACTAAGTTTCATACTTTATAAAAAAAAATTTAACTCAAAATAGATCATGGATTCAAATGTAAAGTGTAAAGTTATAAAACACTTAGGGGGAAAAAATAGGAAATCTTTGGGATGTAGAGTTAGGTTAAAAGTTCTTAGACTTGACACCGAAAACACAACCCATGAAAGGAAAAACAAGTAAGTTATACCTCATTGAAATTAAGCTTTTTTGTGTGTGAAATATCCTGTGAAGACAATAAAAGGCAAGCTATGGACTACAATAAAATATTCACAAACTACATGTCTATCAAAAGACTGGTATCCAGAATATATAAAACACTCTCAAACTAAGTAAAATAAAACAACCTAATTAGAAAGTAGGCAAAAGATATGAACAAATATCTCATTAAAGAGGATGTCCAGATGATAAATGAGTATATGAAAAGATGTTCATCATCATTACCATTAGGGGAAGGCAAATCAAATCCACAATAGCTATTACTACATACCATCAGAATGACTCAGATAAAAAAGAGTGACAATATCAAATGCTGGCAAGGCTGTGGAGAAAGTGGAGTACGCATACCCTGCTAGTTAAAAATATAAAATGGGTCAGTCATTCTAGAAGTTTAATAATTTCTTAACAATTAAGAAACTACCATATGATCCAGCAATTCCACTCCTGGACTTTAATTTAATCCCAGAAAATGAAAACTCATATTTACATGGAAACTGCTACATGAATGTTTATCGCAGTCTTATTCATAAAAGCTTAAACAGGAAACAACCCAGATGTCCTTTAAGGCATGAATTACACTGTGGTACATCTATACCATGGAAAAAGATTGAACCTACAGAGAATTATGTATGAGTTGTCAGTATCAATATCATGGTTTATAGTGTTCTGTCGTTTTGCAAGATGTTATAATTGGGGGACATAGAGTAAAGGGTACATGTGATCTTTCTGTAGTACTTCCTATAATTGTATGTGAATCTACAATTATCCCACAATAAAAAGCTTTAAAAAAACTTTAGATTGTTGACAAAAAATGAAGATTTCCACAAGAATGTTTGCCTTCTTGCAGCTAAACCACGTGATTCATAATTTCGGCATAACTTTCATGAAAGGATCTGAAAGTACTCCAAATTTCACCAGAGAATGAGTATCTTGAGAGCAATTTTCAGCAAGTAGAACCACTGCTGCTTAAAATTATAGCCTTTTAGAAGAAGGCAATGTAAGAACTATGGTATTTTTTTGTCAGTAGTGTCTTATTGTTTTAATGTGTATTTTGATTGCACAAATGATGCCCCTTCATTCTTGAAAAAACAAAGTTTGTCCATGTATTTTACTACTAACTTCCCTACCCACCCCCACATCTACTCCTTGACCCTCAAAACAACCTTCCCCTCCCCACCATGGGTAACTGATATTGGACTTTTGTGGTAATAATTTTCTTGCTTTTCTCTATACCTTTCCCACCTAAATATGAGCTGCTACACACTGTAGCTAGGCTTTTCAGGTTTTCAGTGAGATCATTCTTAATCTGAATTATGGAAAGAATAATTTCATTTACGTAAAGATTAAACACCTGGAAAGCCAAGCTACAGTGTTTAGCAGTTCCTACTTAGATGGGAAAAGTATGGAGAAAAACAAGAAAATTATTACAACTTTGTAATAATTATTTTTAAATTGTAATAATTTTATATTAAAATCAGTATTTTAAATTCATCCATGTTTCATGTGCCTGTGATTTATTTATCTTTTTAATTTTCATTTTTATTTCAGTAGTTTTTGGGGTATAGGTGGTTTTTGCTTACATGGATAAATTCTCTAGTTGTAATTTCTGAGCTCGTAGTGCACCCGTCACCCAAGCAGTGTACATTTTACCTGATATTTAGTCTTTTATCCTTCACCTTCTCCCAATCTTCCCCAGCAAGTCCCCAATGTCCATTATATTCTTATGCCTTTGCATTCTCATAGCTTACCTCCCACCTTTATGTGACAACATAAGACATTTGGTTTCTCATTCCTGAGTTACTTCACTTAGAATGATGGTTGCTCATTTTTATTGCTCGATAGTATTTCATTGCATGTCTATTCCTCAATTTATTTCTTTTTATATTATAATTAACATAATTCTATGTTTATAGCATAGAATATGATACTTTGATATATGTATACATTGCAGAATGTCTAAACACCTTACTAATACTTTTTAAATCTTGCTAGTTATTATGGTAAAGAGATCCCCCAAGGGACACCATAATGACAGCAATTGTAAATCCTCGGTTATATCCTGGAGTTTTTAAATGGTGCATCTACTTTCCACTCTTAGAAAGGTAGGTGATATCCCAATTACTCTTCTCCAGGGTCTTCTCCCCTCTCGTTATCTTACTTTTCCACTTCCATCTACCTTCCAAAGACCACCAAATTCAATGTGGCATTCCCATTTGGCATTTTTGTTGGCCGAAAGAGGAAACCCTGGGTTATGCATGGAGAACATAAGTGCAGCCTGGAGACAGTGGCAGATTATTTCTCTGTCATGGCCCTCTTAGATTTTAACATGCCTCCCCCATGACTCCCTGCCAAGACCCTTTTATTTGCAAAGGTGGCAAAGGTGTGTCTGTGGTCTCAGCCTCCAGACTTTGGATCACTTCATCAACTTAGAAACACTGGGGATTCTGTAGAAACAGAGCTATAAAAGCCCTTTGAAGTCTAGAAAAAGTTTTGCATAATTCAGGCAAGAGTATTCTTACTGGTTCCTACAGTAATGTTTCAAATGATGACGAGTGTTTCCACTGATCTTTCCTGGGCAACATGCATGCTAATTGTTCCAGTAGGAAATGTCTTTGCATAGCTTGGTACACTTAACAGGTAAATTATCAATGGTAAGAACAGAAGCAACAGACTTCATCTTGAAAATAATTTTAGTTTTGAAATGAGTAATAGTTCTTTTTCACAAATTAACTTTTATTGGCACTGAACTGGTACCAATACTGTGTGTCATGGGAAATAAAGAACTCTGAGTAAACTTCTGAGCTCCTTATCTATGAGCCACTGACCCACATTACCTCCTTGAATACACATACCCAAATCTGGCCACTTACCTACGTTTCCTTTCAAAAGAGTGCTGTGGGCCACTGCTTTCTAATAATAAAACTACTATACACTTCTTGTAATAATGTAGCTATATGAAAGTATGTGATATAAAATTAACTCTTTTGGCCAGGCGTGGTGGCTCGTGCCTGTGTTCCCAGCACTTTGGGAGGCCGAGGCGGACGGATCACGAGGTCAGGAGATTGAGACCATCCTGGCTAACACGGTGAAAGTCCGTCTCTACTAAAAATGCAGAAAATTAGCTGGGCGTGGTGGTGAACACCTGTGGTTCCAGCTGCTCGGGAGGCTGAGGCGGGAGAATGGTGTGAACCCGGGAGGCAGAGATTGCAGTGAGCCTAGATCGTGCCACCGCACTCCAGCCTGGGTGACAGAGCGAGACTCAGTCGCAACAACAACAAAAAATAACTCTTTTGATTTTAATTCATCTTCCTATGTTTATAGGAAATAGGTATATACACATATAAAGGTCCTTATATTTCTATTTTAATTTAAAAATCCAGACTACACATATTGTCCTAAAAGTTTTTTCATATGACATATAGTAGACATTTTTCCAAATCAATCCTTTTTTGACCATATATCATAAATCACATATGCCATATATCCTCTGAGTTTCTTATAGTGGACAGGAATCCTCATATTGCCAGAAGCAGATAGAGCAGGTCTCCAAATAGCATGTGAGGACTACCATGTGCCTTTCAGAAATCCACACATTCATGACTAACATTTTCACATATACCTACCTAGTCCTCTGTTTTTGGTGATAAAACCCCCCTCAACTAGAGCTCTTAAGTGCTTGAGAGTAAAGGACAAGGGGAAAACACTGGGACTCTAAAAAGGGAAACCAAACTTACAGCTTTTAATTATAATCAAACTAGTGGCCCCAATGTATTATTTACCGTATCATAAGCATTGTGGTCAACAATTCACATACATTCTCACATCAACTCTATGAAATGGCTGCTATTTTCACATTTACAGGCGGGGGGCTGGGACATTGAGCAGTAACTTGCTCGAGGTTATCTGGCTGGTAACTGGTTACATTTTCAATTTTTTTTTTTTCTGATTAAAAAATATAATAGTGGCCGGGCGCGGTGGCTCAAGCCTGTAATCCCAGCACTTTGGGAGGCCGAGACGGGTGGATCACGAGGTCAGGAGATCGAGACCATCCTGGCTAACACGGTGAAACCCCGTCTCTACCAAAAAATACAAAAAAACTAGCCGGGCGAGGTGGCGGGCGCCTGTAGTCCCAGCTACTCAGGAGGCTGAGGCAGGAGAATGGCGTGAACCTGGGAGGCGGAGTTTGCAGTGAGCTGAGATCCGGCCACTGCGCTCCAGCCTGGGCAACAGAGCAAGACTCCGTCTCAAAAAAAAAAAAAAAAAAAAAAAAAAATATATATATATATATATATATGTACAAAGCAATCTACAATAGAAGATAAATACCAATTCTGGCCACCCAAATGTCAGTTCTATGTCAGGGTTATCTTCTTTTAACTATTTCTAGTTTTATATTTTCTGATGGTTACACAGCAATAAGTTAGATTAAACTCTATATTTTGAATTAACACCTTTGGGCATTGTCTACTGACTCATAACTATGAAAGATGGGAATTTAAGTCTTTATGTTACCCCCCAAACTGCCCAACATTCCTCTACATTTCTGACATTTATATTCATCTTATTGTATACTTTTTATGATATGGAACATACATAATCAATGCTTATGACTTTTATTAAGATGTTTCAAAAAACGTTCAAGTAAAAAGAAAAAAGATAATAACCAGTAGAGTTACTACTCTGAGATGCTTAACTATTAACATCAATTACCATTGCTAAAGAACCTCAGATATTTAAATTATGGTTAAGAAAAATGTACTGTATACTTCCAAATAGCTAGAAGAGAATAACTGTAATGTTCCCAACATAAAAAGATATTTGAGCTGAGGTGATGGATACCTCAATTACTCTGATTTGATCATTACATATTGTATGCAAGTATCAAAATAATCACCTTTACCCCTAAAATGTGTACAACTATTATAGATCAGTAAAGAAACTTCTTTAAAAAAAGAAACTACCATCAGAGTGAACAGGCAACCTACAGAATGGGAGAAAATTTTTGCAACCTACTCATCTGACAAAGGGCTAATATCCAGAATCTACAAAGAACTCAAACAAATATACAAGAAAAAAACAAACAACCCCATCAAAAAGTGGGCAAAGGATATGAACAGACATTTCTCAAAAGAAGACATCCATACAGCCAACAGACACATGAAAAAATGCTCATCATCACTGGCCATCAGAGAAATGCAAATCAAAACCACAATGAGATACCATCTCACACCAGTTAGAATGGCAATCATTAAGAAGTCAGGAAACAACAGGTGTTGGAGAGGATGTGGAGAAATAGGAACACTTTTACACTGTTGGTGGGATTGTAAACTAGTTCAACCATTATGGAAATCAGTATGGCAATTCCTCAAGGATCTAGAACTAGATGTACCATATGACCCAGCCATCCCACTACTGGGTATATACCCAAAGGATTATAAATTACTCTACTACAAAGACACATGCACACGTATGTTTATTGCGGCACTATTCACAATAGCAAAGACTTGGAATCAACCCAAATGTCCATCTGTGACAGACTGGATTAAGAAAATGTGGCACATATACACCATGGAATACTATGCAGCCATAAAAAAGGACGAGTTTGCGTCCTTTGTAGGGACATGGATGCAGCTGGAAACCATCATTCTTAGCAAACTATCACAAGAAGAGAAAACCAAACACCGCATGTTCTCACTCATAGGTGGGAACTGAACAATGAGATCACTTGGACTCGGGAAGGGGAACATCACACACTGGGGCCTATCATGGGGAGGGGGGAGGAGGGAGGGATTGCATTGGGGAGTTATACATGATATAAACGTTATGCACATGTACCCTAGAACTTAAAGTATAATAAAAAAAAAAAAAGTTGTCATCTACCAGCAACAACTAAAATGCTAAAAGAAAGAATTTAAAACTTGAAAGTAAAAAAAAAAAAAAAAATCAGATATAGAAGTTTTTAGATAAATTGGATATCACATATGAAATTCTAGAGTAGATGCTCAGTCGTCTTGAGATTTTTGCTTCCCCATTCCACTTCTCAATTGATCAATGTAAACAGTTTCATGTGTGTATTTTCACACCTTAGATAGTGATTTTAACATCAATGATGTATATAAATGTAGACCTATACTTTGGTGGTGAGGAGAATTGCCATTGCTTTTTTTTTTTTTTTTTTTTTTTTGAGACGGAGTCTCGCTCTGTCGCCCAGGAGGCTGGAGTGTAGTGGCGTGATCTCGGCTCACTGCAAGCTCCACCTCCTGGGTTCAGGCCATTCTCCTGCCTCAGCCTCCCAAGTAGCTGGGACTACAGGTGCCTGCCACCACTCCCAGCTAATTTTTTGTATTTTTTAGTAGAGACGGAGTTTCACCATGTTAGCCAGGATGGTCTTGATCTCCTGACCTTGTGATCCGCCCGCCTCAGCCTCCCAAAGTGCTGGAATTACAGGCATGAGCCACCGTGCCTGGCCTGCTTTTTTTTTTTTTTCCCATGTGATAATCAATCATATACGTTCCAGAGTCTTGCTTTTTGTCACTCAGCCATACATGATGGAAATCTCTTCAAGCCTACTGTTACAGTTCAAGCTGGTTATGTGCTTTTTATTTTAATAAATATTAAGTTCCTTTCCAAAAGACTGTAACACCTCCTATTTTCATTAGCAATATGAGTACCTTCTTCGCCACTTTCCCCAGTTAACTGCAAGCTCCATGAGGACAGAGGTTTTTGTCTCTCGCTCACTGCTGTATCCTCAACACCTAGAATCATGCCTGGCTCATGTAAGGCACTTAATAAATATGTGTTAAATAGAAAAATGCATGAATAAAGAAATCATGCCAGAACTAGGTTCTCACTCTTGTTAATTTTTGCCAATATGATGAACAAGAAGTGATATATCTATATTTAATTTGTATTTTCCTGCTTTTTAGCGAGGTGACACATCTCATGTTTATTAACTTCTAGGTTTTCTCTTATGATTAACTGCTTTTTCATAGCACTTGTTCACTTCTCCATTGGGTTATCTTTCTCATATTGATTTACGGCAGCTTTTTGTAAATTATGTCTACTAACCTCTTTTTCCGTCATATATATTACAAATATTTTTTCATGATTGGCATTTGACTGTGGTTGTCGTGTTTCTTACCACACAAAAAATACTAAATTTTTCTGTAGTTAAGTATTTCCATTTCTTCCTTTTGGGTATATTGGTAGCCAGGCCCAGTGGCATGTACTTGTAGTACCACCCAGCTATTCAAGAGGCTAAGGCAGAACGATCGTTTGAGGCTAGGAGTTTGAGATTGTAGTGCACAATCACTGTACCTATGCATAGCCACTGCATTCTAGCCTGGGCAACACAGTGAGACCCCATCTCTTAAAAAATAATCAAAATACAACCATCTAAAATTTTAAAAACTACCTGGTTCCTATTTTAAGATTGTAGTCTCTGAAATTTTTCAGATTTATATTATTCTGTTTTAGTAAGTTTATTTTTAAATGTCTTTATTTAAACTGTGTATGTGTGTGCCTGCACACATACGTGTTCCAATAAAACTTTATTTGTAACAACAGGCAGTGGGCCAGATTTGGCTCACAAGCCATAGTGAACCCTTGTTAGAACGCATCAGGATAAAGGTGGAAACCCATCTGCCATTGTTTTTTTCATGGGACTCTCCTAAAGCGTAATTCCTTATGTAAGTGCATTGAGCACACTCAGGCCACTCCAAAGAGACAGGAAGTGGGACGCACAGGAGCCTCAAGCACTGGCTTCACCTGCACCAGCCATGTGGCTGAAAGCAATTATTTACCGCTCACGCCTTAGTTTCTCATCTGTGAAATATATAATTTGAAATAAGTCATCCAACTTAATTTTTTCAAGTAGATAGCCATTGCTATCAATAAAGTTTATTAAACTATCCTTTTCATACTAAATTGAAATACTACCTGTCATATATTAATTTTCTAATTACTGTGAAATGTATTATGATAGCCTCTATTTTGTCTCACTGACCTAAATATTTCTCTGGCTAATACGCTATTTCAATTGTGTGGCTTTATTTAATAAATTTCCCCCTCACAGCTTTTATTTTTGATAATTTGTGACTGTTCATATAGTCTTGTATTAAAATTTAAGATAATTTTATCCAATATTCCTCCCAAAAAAGCATTGGAATATTAATTAAAATTGAATTATATATCAAGCTTGAAAGAATTGAATTTTTATCATTTGTTTTCCACTTAATAATGTTAAATTTCCCTTATTTGCTTTTCAATAAGTAATTTCTTCATGTTGACCCTATATATTTTTTGTTAAATTCATATCTAAATATTTTATAGCTTTATTGCTATTAATAACAGATTTTCTATCTCTTATATTACTAGAGAAGATGTTTGAACTTGTATATATTTATTTTCTATTCACTCACATTAATAAATACCCTTTGATTTTTATACCCAAAGTTTTGATTTTTATAGTTTTTAAAGTTCTAGAAGTAAGCCCTCTAGAACTTAGGGTTTAAGATTAGGGTTCTAGAGGTAAGCCCTCTAGAATTTAGGGTTTAAGATTAGGGTTCTAGAGGTAAGCCCTCTAGAACTTAGGGCTTAAGATTAGGGTTCTAGAGGTAAGCCCTCTAGAACTTTGTGGGGATACAATTTAGTGATCAGCAAAAGAGGTCACTTCTTTTTTTTTTTCCAAAAGCTATGCCAATGATTTCATTTTCTCGTCTTATGTTCTATGTAATCTCTAGTCAAATGTAAATTATAAAGGTGATAGTTTTAAAATATATTTTTGTGAGAAACTTGAGTCTTATTGATTCCTGTTGTCTTCCTTTTCTATAATAATATAATTTTTATTGATAGTCTGATTTTGGATCATATTTGCATGCTAGGATAAAATTCTACCTGGTATTATTGCATTATAATTTTCCTATCTGGCTAGATTTAATTTGAAATTTTTTTTTTTTTTCGAGATAGAATCTCGCTTTGTCACCCAGGCTGGAGTGCAGTGGTGCAATCTTGGCTCACTGCAACCTCCGCCTCCTGGGTTCAAGTGATTGTCCAGCCTCAGCCTCCCAAGTAGCTGGGATTACAGGCAGGAGCCTCCAGCCTGGTCTCTAACTCCTGACCTCAATTGATTGTCCTGCCTCAGCCTCCCGAGTAGCTGGGATTCCAGGTGCACGCCACCACTGACTATTTTGTATTTTTAATAGAGACAGGTTTTCACCATGTTGGCCAGGCTGGTCTCGAACTCCTGACCTCAAGAGATCCACCTGCCTCGGCCTCCCAAAGTGCTGGGATTACAGGCATGAGCCACCACACCCAGTCTGATAATATTTTTATATAGAATTTTTACACATGAGTCAGATTGGTCTACAGTTCTGTTTTTGTTTTTGTCTTTGTTTTGAGATGGAGTCTTGCTCTATAGCCCAGGCTAGCATGATGGCTGGGTCACTGCAACCTCCGCATCCTGAGTCCTGGTTCAAGCAGTTCCGACTCAGCCTCCCAAGTAGCTGGGATTATAGACACATGCCACCTTGCCCAGCTAATTTTTGTATTAGTAAAGACAGGCTTTCACCATGTTGGCTAGGCTGGTCTTGAACTTCTGACCTCATGATCTGCCCACCTCAGCTTCCCAAAGTGCTGGGATTATAGGCATGAGCCACCATGACCAGCCTACAGTTTCCTTTTTTACACTGATTTCATCAGCTTTTGCTATTTAACTTAAATGCTGGTTTCATGAAATTGTTGAAATGTTCATGCTTTGCCTGGAATTGTTTAACATTGTAATTGGCTATTTGTGAAGCTATTTGCTTCTGGTATCTTTTGTAATGAAAAATCTGGACTCTCAATTTTTTTTAATTGAATTGATCCATTGAAATTTTTAACTTATTCTTGGAATAATTATGCTAATTTTTATCTTTTAACAAATTATCCTTTCCTGTAGGTTTTCACATTTTTTGCCATAGAGTAGTTGCAGATGGTACAGTGTTAGAATTATTTTAATCTCCTTCACTTTCATGCTTATTTTCCTTATTTTGTTACTCATAATCTTGTATGATTTTGTTATTGCTGTGTTAATTTTTTCCCTATCAGGTTCTTGAAGCTATTATCTATTTTTTGTTGTTTTTTCATTTTCTAAAGATGGATACAAAATTCCTTTATTTTAGCATTGTATCTTTAATACTAAGTACTTTTAAACCTATAAATTTTTCTCTAAACTGCTTCAACTGAGTCCCATTGGTTTAATATGAAGTGTTCTGTTTTATTGCTTTATAACTATCTTGTCATTTCAGTTTTAATGTTCTTTTTGATTCAGGAATTATTTAGACTCTTTAAATTTTAATCAAGTTTTTATAATTCATCTTTTAATTTCTAATTTCATCAGATAAAGATCAGCATTAGCCAAAAGATTAGATAGCCTAAAGAATTCTCAACTTTATTTTTAAAAATGGTAAGGTTTTCTTTGTGGCAAAATGCAAATTTATAAAGAAAAATATTTAGATATGTTATATCTATGGCACTAAAAGTTCTATACCTATCTATTAAATAAAACTGTAGATTCTTCTATATTCCCTTTATTATTGTTTAGTAGATCTTGTTCTGAAAAAAACATTAAATATTTATTGTGCTTTCATCAACATATTCTTGCATATCTAATAGTACTTACGATGCAACTACTTTTTAAATTCATTTTTATTGGCAAAAATTGTATATATTTATGGTGTACAACATGTTTTCATATATATACATTGTAGAATCAATGTATCAATGTTAGTCAAGCTAATTATGCATTACTTATGTTTTGTGATGAGAACACTTAAAATCTACTCTTAGCAATTTTCAAGTATACAACACATTATTGTTAACTGTATTCACCATGATAGTTCTCCATGATAGATCTGTTGAACTTATTCCTTTTGTCTAAACTGAAGCTTTGTATCCTTTTATCAACATTTCCCTAATGCCCTCCCATCCCCACCCAAGCCCCTAGTAAGCAATATTCTACTCTCTACTTCTATGAGTTCAGCTTTTTTAGACTCCACATCTAAGTGAGATCATGCAGCAGTATTCAACCTTCTGTATCTGGTTAAAGTCACTTAACATAATGTCCTCCAGGTTCATCCATGTTGTTGCAAATGGCAGAATTTCCTTTTTCAAGGCTGAATAGTATTCCATTGTATATATCTATATCACATATTCTTTATTCATCCATCTATCAATACATACTTTGGTTGATTCCATATCTTAGCTATTGTGAATAATGTCACAATGAATGTGGCATGCAGATATCTCTTCAATAAACTGAATTTGTTTCCTTTGGATATATACTCTTGCTGGATCATATGATTGTTTTATTTTTAACTTTTTGAGGAAACTCCATACTGTTTTCCATAATGGCTGTACTAACTTCTACCAATAGTGTACAAGGGTTCCTTTTTCTCCACATCCTTGCCAACACTTGCTATCTTTTCTTTTTGATAATAGCTATTCTAACAGATGTGAGGTGATATCTCATTATGGTTATAATTTGCATTTCCCTGATTAGTGATATTGAGCATTTTTATATAAAAAATGTGACCATTTCTATGTTTTATTTGGCTTAAATGTCTATTCAAGTCTTTTGCCCTTTCTTTTAATTGTTTTCTTACTATTGAATTGTTTTAGTTCCTTGTATATTTTGGATATTAACCCTTGTCAGATGTATAGTTTGCCAATATTTTCTCCCATTCCATAGTTTGTCTCATTACTCTGTTCTCTTTGCTGCATAGAAGCTTTTTAATTTGATACAATCCCATTTGTCTATTTTTGCTTTTGTTTGTGATTTGGGTCATATCCAAACAGTCATTTCCCAGACCAATACCAAGAGGTTTTTTTTCCTTTTTTTTTTTTTTTTTTTGAGACGGAGTCTTGCTCTGTCGCCCAGGCTGGAGTGCAGTGGCCGGATCTCAGCTCACTGCAAGCTCCGCCTCCCGGGTTTACGCCATTCTCTCGCCTCAGCCTCCCGAGTAGCTGGGACTACAGGCGCCCGCCATCTCGCCCGGCTAATTTTTTGTATTTTTTTTTAGTAGAGACGGGGTTTCACCGTGTTAGCCAGGATGGTCTTGATCTCCTGACCTCGTGATCCGCCCGTCTCGGCCTCCCAAAGTGCTGGGATTACAGGCTTGAGCCACCGCGCCCGGCCGAGGTTTTTTTTCATTTTGTTTGTTTGTTTGTTTTTATTTTGTTTTAGTAGTGTACAGTTCAGGCCTTACATTTAAGTCTTTAATCCATTTTCAGTTGAATTTTACATATTATGTGAGATAAGTGTCTAATTTCATTCTTCTGCATGTGGATATGCAATTTTTTCAACACCATTTATTGAAGAGGCTGTCCTCTTTACTGTGCATTCTTGATACCTTTGTCAAAGATCTGTTAACTATAAATGCATGAGGTTTATTTCTGTGCTCTACATTCTGTGCTCTACGTGGTCTATTTGCCTGTTTTTATGTTGGGATCATGCTGTCTTTGTAGCAGATTTTGAGATCAGTAGTATGATGCCCCTAGTTTTGTCTTTTCTGCTCAGGATTGCTTTGGCTGCTTGGGGTCTTTCAGGGTTTATTTCTGTGAAAAAATGTCAACGGAATTTTGATAGCGATTGTATTAAATCTATAGATTACTTTGGGTAGTATGGACATTTTAACAATATTATTCCAATCCATGAATACTGGATATTTTTCCATTTATCTGTGTTTTTAATTTCTGCCATCAGTGTTTTATAGTTTTAGTATACAGATCTTTCACTTCTTTGGTTAAAGTTATACCTAAGTATTTTATTTTATTTTTGTAGCTATTGTAAACTGGATTGTTCTCTTCATTTCTTTTTCAGATTGTTCATTGTTACTATATGGAAACACTACTTATTTCTGTACATTGGTTTTTGTATCCTGCAACTTTACTGAATTTGTTTAGCAGTTCTAATGGTTTTTTTTGGTGGAATCTTTATGGTTTTCTATATACAATTATATGTCACTTAAGGGTAGAATGCATTCTGAGAAATGCACTGGTAAGTGAATTTTGTCATTGTGTAAACATCATAGAGTGTACTTACACAAAACTAGTCTGTAGAGTAAAAATAATATATTTCATTATGGCCTTCTGGGGCCACCATTGTATATGCAATCTGTCATTGACAAACATAGTTTTGTGGTGCATGATTATATAAGATCATGTCATTTGAAAACAGGAACAATTTAGATTCTTCCTTTCTGGTTTGTATGCCCTTTATTTCTTTCTCCTTTGTAACTGCTGTGGCCAGGACTTCCAGTACTATGTTGAATAGAAGTGGTGATGCTATTTTTTCTGATATTAATATAGCCATTCATGGGAAGCCCATTGTTAAGTTTGTGGCTCCCAAAGTGTCATTATGTAGAAAACTACCATATAGCAGTATTAACACATAAACTATAAAACTTTCTATTTCCTAGATTATTCATTTAATTTCCCTAAAGTAAGCCTCTCAGATTTTTGGCCCGGGAATATATTCTCTCTGGTCTGTACTTAGGGAGGTTGAGGATAGGATTATATAGGAAGATATCTTTACTAGTAAATTTTTCTTTGTCAATCTCACTTTTTATTCCCAGTCTTGGTAACAACTGCTGAGTCTAAATCAGAATTAATCTGAGGTTCTCAAATGCAGAGAAGGAGAAGGGAAATGAATCCGAGAGCATTTATTTGCTTTGGAAACTTCAAGATCTGTTAGTACAAATACTTGTTAATATTCCTGAGGGCACAGGATTGGCAGAAGATGGAATTTTGGCTGAAGAGCCAGGAAAATGTATTTTCTCTCCATTGGTCCATCATAAGAAGGCTTCTGTAGAGATGACTAGTTGCCCCACTTTTTCTTTCTCTTTCCTGACAACATGGTTGTTCCCAGTGCAATATCAGTACAATTAACAATGAGGCATTTTGGTTTCTATCAGGTTGTAACCATGGAATGATAGATTCTTCTCATGTTTCTATTATTGACTATGGGTCTATAATTGGAAATAGTACCTAGTGGTAAAAGATATGAGTTTAGACGTAGACTTCATTGACTCAAATCCTGGTTCCATCATTTAGCAATTGTTGTACCCTTGGCCAAGTGTCTTCATTTCTATAAACTTCAGTCCTCAATTGAAGAGGTTGGCTATAATTTATGCCTATCTCACGGTTAACATAAGGAGTAAATGATACAATGTGTTTGTGTTTAATACACCGCCTGCCACCTAGAAACCTCTTAATAAGTAGTAGCTGTTGTTGCTACTATTAATATTGCTATGTAACATCATGCTTCAGTTTTCTCAACTTAAGATGCAGTGGGTGGCAGTTAATTTAATTGCTATCTCCTTAGAAATGTGCACATGCAGATTTTCTGACAGCCTCTCTGGCTTAGATGTATTTAAATCGATTTTAAATGTTGGGACATATAGTCCTTGTTGTCTGACATGGTATTAGTTTCGTCCCATTAGCAGCTCCCTGTGGTGCTCAATGCTTAGCACTTACTAATTACTACAGCCCACCTAGTACTTAGAACACCACTCTTGTAGCTTTGTTTTCTTGGCAGCACTAGTCTGTTACACCTTTGACTAAAGGACTTGTGTTACATTCCTGGCCTTGAGGCACCAGAAAAGAGAGTGCCTCAAGGTTGAGGGAGTCCATCTTTTTTTTTTTTTTTTTTTAATCTAAAACAAAATGAGAATTACAAAGGAACTCTGAACTTATACAGATCCCAAACAACACATTGGAATTTTGTTGGCCTTTACTAAGGAAGTGGAAAACCAGATTTATTTATTGACAAGAGATGACAATAAAACACTTTAGAACTAACAGTGAGCACTTAGCTGAAGTCCATGAAGGGAGAAAGAAATGAGATTCAAATAAGCCTAAGAAAAGTGAAAGCAAAAATTTTAAGGACGAAACTGTGCAATATACTAATGCTGTTTATATTAATATGTCAAATAGGCATTTTTTCTTTTAAAAATGCTCATAGGGATGTGACTAATATAAATTTTTAGACTAAAAAACATGTTTAATCACAATTTAATGAATTAGGCAATAGTCATCAGTCTTGTCTATACTTTATAGAGTCCAAGGCAAATGCATCAGTCACAAAGTAAAACCAGCCATTTTGCAGAAGAGGACAGGCTTTGGAGTTAGGGCTGGCTCTGAAATCTGACTTCAGACATGTTTGTTCCACCTTTGAGCTCCAGTTTTCTCAATCATAAAATGCCAGAACAGCTAGTTTAAAATATTGCTGCAGTGACTGGAGATAAGTCTCATGGCTTAGAATATATAAGATAATTAAATGACAGCTATTGGGACCAAAGGATCTTGTGTTAGTACTGATGTGAGACATATACAGGTATTTAAATTTGTGTTAAGATTTGTGTATCATCACCATGGAATACTATCTTGCCATATAAAGAAACGAGATCATGTCCTTTGCAGGGACATGGATGGAGCTGGAAGCCATTATTATCAGCAAACTAATACAGGAATGGAAAACCAGACACTGCAGGCTCTCACTTATAAGTGGGAGCCGAACAATGAGAACACATGGACACATGGGGATAGGTAACACCCACTGGGGCCTGTCAGAGGGGAAGCAGGAGGGAAACAATTGGGAAGAATAGCTCATGGATGCTGGGCTTAATACCTAGGTAATGGGTTAATCTGTACAGCAAATCACCATGGTACATGTTTACCTAAGTAACAAACCTGCACATCCTGTACATGTACCCCAGAACTTAAAGTTAAAAATAAATGATTTATTTGTGTATTGGAAAGAATTT
Source organism: Trachypithecus francoisi (assembly GCF_009764315.1). Classification (NCBI taxonomy): domain Eukaryota; kingdom Metazoa; phylum Chordata; class Mammalia; order Primates; family Cercopithecidae; genus Trachypithecus; species Trachypithecus francoisi. The sequence goes on along the minus strand of NW_022681469.1, from coordinate 77,536,341 downwards.
AACCTTGTCTAAAGGGAGGTCTGGCCTATGTGCTCAGCTCCTGGGAGGTAATCTTCAAGCTCTTAGAATGTCCTGCCTCATAAAGATGTCTTCTTCTTTTTCTTTTTTAACCTGGGGTCCTTGGATCACACCAGATAATCTAACAGTGTGACTGGAGGGCAGTAGTCCTGAGTTGAGTGAGACAGAGGTCAGCCATGTGGATGGTCAACTATGTCCACATGACTGAGCCCCATAAAAATTCTGGACTCTAGGCTCAGGTGAGTTTCTCTGGTGGGCCCTATTCCATGTGTACTATCAGACATAATTGTCAGGAGAAGCAAACACTAGCCATAACTCCACAGAGAAAGGACAACTGGAAGATCAGTGCTTGAAACTTTCCTGGACTCTGCATGGAGCATCTCTTCCCTTGCTTGATTTTGGTCTGTATCCTTTTGCTGTAGCAAACTGTGGCTCTAAGCATGATAGATTACAGTGAGTTCTACAAGTCCTTCCAATCAGCATTTAAACCTAATGGTAGAATTGGTGAACGCTGAACCTGCAACTGGTGTTAGAAGTGAGAGTGATCTTGGGAATCCAGAAATCTGTGTTTGGTGTCAGAAGTGAGAGTGATTTTGTGGACTGTTCCCTAACTTTCCAATTGGCTTTGAAACTTCTCTGTAAATCTAAAATTATTCCAACTAAAAAGTTTATTTAAAAGCAAAACTAAAAAGAACATGGAGTCTACTCTGGATAGATAAAGCAAAAAGGCTTGGGCTTAATATGGAATATTAGGTAAAGGATTTTCAAAGCTAAGGAATGAAGCACCAAACAGCACCATCAAATTTCCCTGTCAGCAGTAACTTGACTTCACTACAACCACTAGTAATGCTGCCACCAGGGCTACTGCTGCCTCAGAAACATAACTTTGTGAACTGTGGAAAATGACTACCACTGCTGCTCCTGTCACCTGTACCAGCAAAAATAAGAGGCCCACTTACAGTAGACCAATCAAATGTACCCTACCTGTAAGGGAAGCTTAGAACTACAGTTCTAACATCTCCCTTGTGGAAGGATGACTTATTTTGTGGGTAGAGTATTTTGTGGAAAAGAGGTATAACCAAGTAGATGATAGAACAAATATATCAAAGAAGAATGCAGAGGAATAACTTATTCATATATTATTAGAAAGATATTATTAACTCCACTGAGAGGTCGAGTTGGCAAATAAAATAGCAATAAGAGATATTATTAGCTCACCATCTCTTATGTGCCGTGCACTGTGAATGCACTCCCTCTTAACTTCCCAACCTCCCTGTATGGCAGGTATTACTAGTCCCACACTATAAATGTCAAAACTGGAGTCAGAGAAGTTAAACATGACCAATATCACACAGCCAGCAGAGCTAACTGATTCTTCCCCTTCCTCATGCTGCTGCTTTCAGCATGCCACCAAAACAGATATCTGAAATTAGGTAAATATTTTTACATAAATGTAGAGAAAATGTATTTGAAGTTCATTTATATTCAGTTTTTCTGGAAGAATGATTTCGATTCTAAAATCTTAGTCAATGCCATGTGATCCAGGCATTGTTGTAGTAGAAATGTCTAAGCCCAACTAAATGCTAATGAGTAAGAAGTCAAGAAAGGCATCCACTGAGATCACCACAGTGCAGAACGTTATACAGATGATGTTAGACATGAAGAATCAGGAGGGTCTATCTGGCTTCAGGAACAGTATGGAGGTTCTTTTTCAGGAAGGGAAGGTTGAGTCAGGCCATCATCCTTCTGTTTAGTTCTCATCTGGTGGAGCCTGCTGAGGCCATGGTGATGACATACAGTAAAGATGGCCTTGTCTGTTTTTACACTTAGAGAACAAGTTTATCATTAGGAAATTGTTTATCTTTTACCTTGTGAACTGTCATTAGGTTTTTTGCCAGAAACTTAAAAATATATATTTCTATATTTAGCTGAAATATTGTTGAAGATTATAAAAATTTGCAATAGAAATTTACATATGGGAAAATACGAAGGTGGCAGGATAATTATTTTGACTTGCCACATTTAAAAATTTGTGAAGATTTCAATGATACGGACTTACTTTTGCAAGTCTGTGGTATATGATTCGGTATCTATGAACAATGCTTTCTTTAGTATCTAAAAGAAAGTGTACCCAGAGTGATCTATTTAGTAGGTAAATTATATCAGCTGATTCCTGTGCTTAAAAACCATTTAATGGCTCTCCTTTGCTTTTAGAATAAAATCCAAATTTCATACCACAGTGAAAATTACTTGCTTGCATTTTAAAATTTTATTTTCTGATTATAATGATCTATGATTATGAAGGACATGTGATGTTATGATATATATACACATATATACACATACACATACAGTATGGAATGGTTGGATCAAGCTAATTAACATATCCATCTTAAATATTTATTGCCTACCATCTAACTGCAACTTTCTACCCTTTTACGAACATCTCCCCATTTACCCCACCCTTCAGACTCTGGAAACCACCATTCTACCCTCTGCTTCTAAGAATTACATTGTTTCAGATATTTCACATGGAAGCGAGAACATGTGGTTTTTGTCTTTCTCTTCCTGGCTTATTTCAATTAATATAATGTTCTCAAAGTTCATCCACGTCATTGAAAATGGCAGAATTTCCTTATTTCTTAAGGCTTGAATAGTATTCCATTGGGTAAATCTATATTTTCTTTATCCATTCATCTGTTGGTGGACACTTAGATTGACTCTATAACTTGGCTATTATAAATAACACTGCAATGAACAGAGGAGTGCAAATACCTTTGACACATAGTAATTTCAGGCTCTTAGAAGTGGGATTGCTGGATCATACAGTAGTTTTATTTTTGGTGTTTTCAGGAAATTACATATTATTTTCCATAATGGCTGTGCTAATTTACATTCCCATCAACAGTGTGCAAGGGTTTTCTTTTCTCCACATTCTAACCAACATTTGTTATTTGTATTTTTCATGGAAAAAAAGACAGACCATTCTGAGACATGTGAAGTAAAATTTCATTGTGGTTTTAATTTGCATTTCCCTAATGATTACTGATGTTGAGCATGTTTTCATATACTGGTTGGCCATTTGTATGTCTTCATTTGAGAAATGTCCATTCTGGTCCTTTGCCCATTTTTAAATCAGATTATTTGTTTTTTGCTATTGAGTTTGAGTTCCTTATATTTTTGCATGTTAACCCCTTACTGGCCGTGTTGCTAACAATATTTTCTCCTAATCTGCAGATTATCTCTTCACTCTGTTGACTTATTGGCTGTACGAAAGCTGTTACTTTGATTAAAATCCCAATTGTCTTTCTTCACTTTGTTGCCTGAGCTTTTGGGGTCAAATCCAAAAAAATACTGCCCACACAAATGTCATATAGTTTTTCTCCTATGTTTTCCTTTAATATTTTTATAGTTGTAGGTCTTACATTTAAGTCCCTAAACCATTTTGAGTTGATTTTATTATGGGGTGAGATAGAATCCAATTTTATTCTTCTGCATAGTTTTTGTGATTGTCTAGTTTTTTTGGCACTCTACTGAAGAGACTCTTCTTTCCCCATTGTGTGTTCTTGGCACTTTTGTCAAAAATCAATTGAGGCTGGGCGCGGTGGCTCATGCCTGTAATCCCAGCACTTTGGGAGGCCGAGGTGGCAGATTACAAGGTCAGGAGATCGAGATCATTCTGGCTAACATGGTGAAATCCCGTCTCTACTAAAAATACAAATAATTAGCTGGGGCTGGTGGCGGGCACCTGTAGTCTCAGCTACTCAGAAGGCTGAGATAGGAGAATGGTGTGAACCTGGGAGGCGGAACTTGCAGTCAGTGGAGATCATGCCACTGCACTCCAGCCTGGGCAAGAGTGTGAGACTCCATCTCAAAAAAAAAAAAAAAAAAAAAAAATCAATTGAGTATAAACGCATAGGTTCATCTCTTGGAGCTCTATTCTGGTCCATTGGTTGCTGGTTTTGTTTTTATGCCAGCACCATGCTGTTTTAATTACTATAGCTTTGTAATATAGTTTGAAGTCAGGTAGTGTAATGTCTCTGGCCTTTTTGTTCATGATTGCCTTGGATATTCAGGATTTTGTGGTTCCATATGAATTTTAGGTATTGTTTTTCTATTTCTGTGAAAAACAACATGAGAATTTTGAGATTGTATTGCATTTATAGAAAATTTGGGGTAGTATGGACATTTCAACAATATTCTTTCAATCTATAAACATACAATATCTTTCCATTTATTTGTATCTTCAGTTTCTTGTATCAACAGTTTATAGTGCTCAGTGTACACGTTTTATTTTGTAGCTATTATAAATGGGATTGTTTGGCCAGGTGCAGTGGCTCATGCCTATAATCCCAGTACTTGGGAAGGTTGAAGCAGGCAGATCACTTGAGCTCAGGAGTTCCGGATCAACCTGGTCAACATGGCAAAACTTCATCTCTACTAAAAATACAAAAATTATCCAGGCATGATGGTGCATGCCTGTAGTCCCAGCTACTTGGGAGGCTGAGGAAGGAGAATCACTTGAACTGGGGAGGTGGAGGTTGCAGTGAGCTGAGATAGCACCACTGTACCCCTGCCTGGATGACACAGTGAGATTCTGTCTCAAAAAAAAAAAAAAGTAGGGGGGGATTGTTCACTCTTGATTTCTTTTTTGGATAGTTTGTTAGTTCATAAGATCTTTGTATGTTGATTTTTTTTTTTTCTTTTTTTTTTTTTCTCTCTGTCACCCAGGCTGGAGTGCAGTGGCACAATCTCAGCTCACTGCAAGCTCTGCCTCCCAGGTTAACACCATTCTCCTGCCTCAGCCTCTCGAGTAGCTGGGACTACAGGCACCATGCTCTGCTAATTTTTTTTTTTTTTTTGCATTTTTAATAGAGACGGGGTTTCACCATGTTAACCAGGATGGTCTCAACCTCCTGACCTCGTGATCCACCCACCTTGGCCCCCCAGAGTGCTGGGATTACAGACGTGAGCCACCGTGCCCAGCCCGTATGTTGATTTTTATATCCTGAAACATTATTGTTTTTTGTTATTAGTTCTATAATAGTGTTTTGGTAGAGTTCTTAGGATTATCTATGTATAAGATCATGTCTTCAACAATTTTGCTACTTCCTTTCCTATTTGTATGCCTTTTACTTATTTCTCTTGCCTAATTGCTCTGGCAAAAACCTCTATTACTATATTATATAGAGAAGTGATGAGAGTGAGCATCTTTGTCTTTCTCCTGATCTTAGAGGGAAAGCTATCACCTACTTCCTTCCTTATGTGGATGCCTTTTATTTCTTTATCTTGTGTGATGGCTCTGGCAACACTATGTTTAATAGAAGTGGTAAGAGTAGGCATCCTTGTCTTATTCCAAAACTTAGAGAAAAGGTCTTTAATTGTTACTGTCGAACATAAAGTTAGTTGTGGGCTTGTCATATACGGCCTTTATTGTTTTGAGGTATATTTCTACACCTGATGTGTTGGGAGTTTTTATCGTGCAAGATGTTGAGTTTTGTCAATTTTTTTAATGAGACGACCATATTGTTTTTGTCCTTCATTCTGTTAACATGATGTATCACACTTATTGACTTGTGTATGTTGAACTATATTTTAATGTGGTGTTATATTTGGTTTGCTAGTATTTTCTTGAAGATTTTTGTGTCTATGTTCTTGAAGGTTACTGCACTGTAATTTTCTTTTTTTATAATGTTTTTGCTGGCTTCAAATTCAAGGTAATGCTAGCCTCACACAAAATGCTTGGAAGTGTTTCTTCCTCTTCAATTACCTGGGAGAGTTTGAGAAGGATTGGTATTAGTTCTTCTTTAAAGGTTTGGTAGGATTCAGCAATGAAGCCATCAGGTTTTGGGTTTCTCTATGATGAGAGATTTTTGGTACTGATTCCATTTCCTTACTTGTCATTGGCCTTTGAAGATTTTTTATTTCTTATTGATTGAGTATTGGTAGGTTATGTGTGTCTAGGAATTTATTCATTTTTTCTAGGATGTCCAATTTGTTGGCGTATGACTGTTCATAGTAGTATCTTATAATTCTTTGATATCGGTTTTATAATGTCTCCGTTTTCACTTCTGACTTAATTTGTATCTTCTCTTTTTTTTTCTTAGTCTAGGTAAGAATTTGTCAATTTTCTTTTCAAAAAGCCAGTGTTGGAAGGAGGGGAGACAGTTTGATCAGTGGGTACAAAATTACACTTATATAAGAAGAATAAGTTCTAGTGTTCTATTGCACAGTGAGGTGATGATAGTTAACAGTAAGACATTGTATATTACAAAAAAGTGAAAAAAGAGGCTTTTAGATGTCCTCATCACAAAGAAATGATAAATGTATGAGGTGACAGATATGCTAAATATCCTGATTTGTTCATTATATAACATATATGTATCGATGCCTCAAATTGTACCCCATAAATGTCTGCAATGACAATGTGTCAGTACAACAATTTAATAATTTAATTTTTTAAAACCAACCTTTGGCTGGGTGCAGTAGCTCACACCTGTAATCCCAGCACTTTGGGAGGCTGAGGCAGGCAGATCACGAGGTCAGGAGATCGAGACCACCCTGGCTAACACGGTGAAACCCCCGTCTCTACTGAAAATACAAAAAATTAGCCAGACATGGTGATGGGTGCCTGTAGTCCCAGCTCCTGGGGAGGCTGAGGAAGGAGAATGGTGTGAACCTGGGAAGTGGAGTTTGCAGTGTATCATTGATGGGCATTTGGGTTGGTTCCAAGTCTTTGCTATTGTGAACAGTGCTGCAGTAAACATATGTGTGCATGTGTCTTTATAGTAGAATGATTTATAATCCTTTGGGTTATAATCTCAGTAATGGGACTGCTGATCAAATGGTATTTCTAGTTCTAGATCCTTGAGGAATCACCACACTGTCTTCCACAATAGTTGAACTAATTTACCACCAACAGTGTAAAAGCGTTCCTATTTCTTCACATCCTCTCCAGTATCTATTGTTTCCTGACTTTTTGATGGCCATTTTAAGTGGTATGAGATGTTATCTCATTGTGGTTTTGATTTGCATTTCTCTAATGACCAGTGGTGATGAGCTTTATTTCATGTTTCTGGGCCGCATAAATGTCTTCTTTTGAGAAATGTCAGTTCATATCCTTCACCACTTTTTGATGGGGTTGTTTTTTTCCTGTAAATTTATTTCTTTGTAGTTTCTGAATATTAGCCCTTTGTCAGATAGATGGATTGCAGAAATTTCTCCCATTCTGTAGGTTGCCTATTCACTCTGATAATAGCTTCTTTTGCTGTGCAGAAGCTCTTTAGTTTAATTAGTTTAATTAGATCCCATTCGTCAATTTTGGCTTTTGTTGCCATTGCTTTTGGTGTTTTAGTCATGAAGTCTTTGCTGATGCCTATGTCCTGAATGATATTACCTAGGTTTTCTTCTAGGGGTTTTATGATTTTTGGTCTCACATTTAAGTCTTGTTTTCTTTTTTTTTTTTTTTTTTTTTTTTTTTGAGATGGAGTCTCACTCTGTCACCCAGGCTGGAGTGCAGTGGCATGACCTCAGCTCATTGCAACCTCCACTTCCCAGGTTCAAGTGATTCTCCTGCCTTAGCCTCCCAAGAAGCTGGAACTACATGTGCCCCCCTACCATGTCCAGCTAATTTTTGCATTTTTAGTAGAGATGGGGTTTCACCATGTTAGCCAGGCTGGTCGTGAACTCCTTACCTCGTGATCCACCCGCCTCGGCCTTCCAAAGTGCTGGGATTACAGGCATGAGCCCCCACTCCTGGCACATTTAAGTCTTTAATCCATCTAGAGTTAATTTTTGAATAAGGTGTGAGGAAGGGATCCAGTTTCATTTTTCTGCCTATGGCTAGCCAGTTTTCCTAGCACCATTTATTAAATAGGGAATCCTTTCCCCATTGCTTGTTTTTGTCAGGTTTGTCAAAGATCTGATGGTTGGAGATGTGTGGCGTTATTTCTGAGGCCTCTGTTCTGTTCCATTGGTCTATATATCTATTTTGGTACCAGTGCCATGCTGTTTTGGTTACTGTAGCCTTGTACTGTACTTCAAATTCAGGTAGCATGATGCCTCCAGCTGTGTTCTTTTTGCTTAGGATTGTGTTGGCTATACAGGCTCTTTTTTGGTTCCATGTGAAATTTAAAGTGGTTTTTTTCTAATTCTGTGAAGAAAGTCAATGGTAGCTTGACAGGGATGGCATTAAATCTACAAATTACTTTGGGCAGTATGGCCATTTTCACAATACTGATTCTTCCTATCCTTTTTTTTGAGTCTCACTCTGTTGCCTAGGTTGGAGTGCAGTGGTGCAATCTCGGCTCACTGCAACCTCTGCCTCCTGGGTTCAAGCAATTCTCCTGCCTCAGCCTCCTGAGTAGCTAGGACTACAGGCACAAACCACTACACCTGGCTAATTTTTATATTTTTAGTAGAGACAGGGTTTCACCATGTTGGTCAGGCTGGTCTCGAACTCCTGACTTCGTGATCTACCCGCCTCGGCCTCCCAAAGTGCTGGGATTACAGGCGTGAGCCACCTCTCCCGGCTGATTCTTCCTATCAATGAGCGTGGAGTGTGTTTCCATTTGTTTGTGTCCTCTCTTATTTCCTTGAGCAGTGGTTGGTAGTTCTCTTTGAAGCGGTCCTTCACATCCCTTGTAAGTTGTATTTCTAGATATTTTATTCTCTTTATAGTAATTGTGAATGGGAATTCACTCATGATTTGGCTCTCTATTATTGGTGTATAGGAATGCTCGTGATTTTCGCACATTGATTATGTATCCTGAGACCTTGCTGAAGTTGCTTATCAGCTTAAGGGGATTTTGCTGAGTCGATGGGGTTTTCTTAACGTACAATCATGTCATCTGCAAACAGACAATTTGACTTCCTCTCTTCCTATTTGAATACTCTGTATTTCTTTCTTTTGCCTGATTGCCCGGGCCAGAACTTCCAATACTATGTTGAATAGGAGTGGTGAGAGGGGGCATCCTTGTCTTGTGCAGATTTTCAAAGGGAATGCTTCCAGTTTTTGCCCATTCAATATGATATTGGCTGTGGGTTTGTCATAAATAGCTCTTAATTATTTTGAGATAGTCCATCAATACCTAGTTTGAGAGTTTTTAGCATGAAGGGGTGTTGAATTTTGTCAAAGGCCTTTTCTGCATCTATTGAGATAATCATGTGCTTTTTGTCTTTGGTTCTGTTTATATGCTGGATTACGTTTATTGATTTGCGTATGTTGAACCAGCCTTGAATCCCAGGGATGAAACCGACTTGATCGTGGTAGATAAGCATTTTGTGCTACTGGATTCAGTTTGCCAATATTTTATTGAGGATTTTCACATCCGTGTTCATCAGGGATATTGGCCTGAAATTTTCTTTTTTTGTTGTGTCTCTGCCAGGTTTTGGTATCAGGATGATGCTGGCATCATAAAATGAGTTGGGAAGGAGTCCCTCTTTTTTTATTGTTTGGAATAGTTTCAGAAGGAATGGTACCAGCTCCTCTTTGTACCTCTGGTAGAATTCAGCTGTGAATCAGTCTGGTCCTGGGCTTTTTTTTTTTTTTTTTTTTTTTTTTTTGTAGGCTATTAATTACTGCCTCAATTTCAGAACTTGTTATTGGTCTATTCAGGGATTTGACTTCTTCCTCGTTTAGTCTTGGAGGGGGTGCATGTGTCCAGGAATGCATCTATTTCTAGATTTTCCAGTTTATTTACACAGAAGTATTTATAGTATTCTCTGATGGTAGTTTGTTTTTCTGTGCAATCAGTGGTGATGTCCCCTTTATCATTTTTGTGTCTATTTGATTATTCTCTTTTCTTTGTCTGGCTAGTATCGATTTCGTTAATCTTTTCTTTTTTTATATTCAATCATTCAATATTTTATTTATTGCACGTTTACTGCCCAGTACTCCACTAGTCACTGGGAATACAAACTTGAATAATTAAAAAATGATAGCAAACGTTTATATCATACATATAGTAGGTATCAACTCATTTCATCTTCACAACAATGTCATGAAGTAGGTACCTCAAATTACTTTGTTTTTCATTCTGACAGCATTTATTGAGCACCTAGTATTTTCTTCAAGCCATTCTATAAATACAATGCAATTCTAATCAAAATCTAATTGGGGTTTTTTCATGGAACTTGACTCCAGGGCTGATTCTGGACATACGCCCTAATGCAGAGACCTACTTCCAGCCTCTTTAGGCCTTTTCAACTCCATCAACAGGGGCTAGAAGGAAGCTGTTACATAGTTGGAGGAAGATCTGGCCTCCCCTGATCAGCGTGCCTTCATCAGCCAAGGGTCAAGTGAGAGCCCCATATACTTGTAGAAAGACTTCTCTCCTGGCAAGAGTCAAGACTCATCCAAGGACATTGGATCTAATTGCTGTTGTCAGGACCAAGAGTGGACTCTTTGAGCCTGAGGAAGACTCTGCCTTCCTAGATGTCTTTGCCTCCTTCTGTAGGATCAAGAGGAATTCCTGGAAAACCACTATTCCTTGTTCCTCAACGCTTACAGCCTTACCACTAGTCTCTGCCTTCAGCCCACTAAAATTAGTCTGAGATTAAATCTGCATATAGCACAATACTCTCTTTCTCATTCATTTTCCATTCTAATTTCTTTTTTTATATATACTTTAAATTCTAGGGTACATGTGCACAACGTGCAGGTTTGTTACATATGTATACATATGCCATGTTGGTGTCCTGCACCCATTTACTCATCATTTACATTAGGTATATCTCCTAATGCTATCCCTCCCCCTTCCCCACCCCACTACAGGCCCCGGTGTGTGATGTTCCCCTTCCTGTGCCCAAGTGTTCTCATTGTTCAGTTTCCACCTAGTGAGAACATGCGGTGTTTGGTTTTTTGTCCTTGCAATAGTTTACTAAGAATGATGATTTCCAGCTTCATCCATGTCCCTACAAAGGACATGAACTCATTCTTTATGGCTGCATAGTATTCCATGGTGTATATGTACCACATTTTCTTAATCCATTCTATCATTGATGGATATTTGGGTTGGTTCCAAGTACGTTTTGCTGTTGTGAATAGTACCACAATAAACATATGTGTGCATATGTCTTTATAGCAGCATGATTTACAATCCTTTGGGTATATATCCAGTAATGGGATGGCTGGGTCAAATGGTATTTCTAGGGCTAATATCCAGAATCTACAAAGAACTCAAACAAATTTACAAGAAAAAAACAACCCCATCAAAAAGTGGGCGAAGGATATGAACAGACACTTCTCAAAAGAAGACATTTATGCAGCCACCAGACACATGAAAAAATGCTCATCATCACTGGCCATCAAAGAAATGCAAATCAAAACCACAATGAAATATACCATCTCTCACCGGTTACAATGATGATCATTAAAAAGTCAGGAAACAACAGGTGCTGGAGAGGATGTGGAGAAATAGGAACACTTTTACACTGTTGGTGGGACTGTAACCTAGTTCAACCATTGTAGAAGAGAGTGTGGAAATTCCTCAAGGATATTTTGTTAATATTTGCAAACAACCAGCTCCAACCAGATGCAGTAGCTCACACCTGTAATCCTAGCACTTTGAGAGACCAAGGCAGGAAGATCATGAAGTCAGGAGAATAAGACCATCCTGGCTAACATGGTGAAACCTTGTCTCTACTAAAAATACAAAAAATTAGCCAGGCATGGTAGCGCATGCCTGTAGTCCCAGCTACTCAGAAGGCTGAGGCAGGATAATTGCTGGAACCAGGGAGGTGGAGGTTGCAGTGAGCGAGATTGTGCCACTTCACTCCAGCCTGGGCAACAGAGAGACACTGCGTCTCAAAAAAAAAAAAGTTTCTGTAATCATTGATTTTTTTTTTTTTTAAGGGTTTTTCATGTTTCTGTATCCTTCAGTTCTGCTCTGATCTTAGTTATTTCTTGTCTTCTGCTAGCTTTTGAATTTGTTTGCTCTTGGTTCTCTAGTTCTTTTAATTGTGATATCAGGGTGTTGATTTTAGATCTTTCCTGCTTTCTCCTGTGGGTATTTAGTGCTATAAATTTCCCTCCACACACTACTTTAGCTGTGTCCCAGAGATTCTGGTACGTTGTGTCTTTGTTCTCATTGGTTTCAAAGAACCTATTTATTTCTGGCTTAATTTCTTTATTTACCCAGCAGTCATCTGGGAGCAGGTTGTTCAGTTTTCATGTAGTTGTATGGTTTTGAGTGAGTTTCTTAATCCTGAGTTCTAATTAGATTGCACTGTGGTCTGAGAACTGCTTATGATTTCTGTTCTTTCACATTGGCTGAGGAGTGTTTTACTCCCAATTATGTGGTTGATTTTAGAATAAGTGCTATTTGGTGCTGAGAAGAATATGTATTCTGCTGATTTGGGGTGGAGGGTTCTGTACATGTCTATTAGGTCTGCTTGGTCCAGAGCTGAGTTCAAGTCCTGAATATCCTTGTTAATTTTCTGTTTCATCGATCTGTCTAATGTTGACAGTGGGGTGTTAAAGTCTCCCACTATTATTGTGTGGCAGTCTGGATTTCTTTGCAGGTCTTGAAGAACTTGATTTACGAATCTGGGTGCTCCTATATTGGGTGCATATATATTTAGGATGGTTAGCTCTTCTTGTTGCATTGATTCCTTTACCATTATGTAATGCCTTTCTTTGTCTTTTTTGATCTTTGTTGGTTTAAAGTCTGTTTTATTAGAGACTAGGACTGCAACCCTTGCTGTTTTTGCTTTCCACTTGCTTGGTAAATATTCCTCCATCCCTTTATTTTGAGCCTATGTATGTCTTTGCACATGAGATGGGTCTCCTGAATACAGCACACTGATCGTTCTTGACTCTTTATCCAGTTTGTCAGTCTGTGTCTTTTAATTAGGGCATTTAGCCTGTTTACATTTAATGTTAATATTGTTATGTGTGAATTTGATCTTGTCATTATGATGCTAGCTGGTTATTTTGTTCGTTAGTTGATGCAGCTTCTTCATAGTGCCAATGGTCTTACAATTTGGTATGTTTTTGCAGTGGCTAATACCGGTTTTTTCTTTCCATATTTAGTGCTTCCTTCAAGAGTTCTTGTAAGGCAGGCCTGGTGGTGACAAAAATCTCTCAGCATTTGCTTTTCTGTAAAGGATTTTATTTCTCCTTTGCTTATGAAGCTTAGTTTGGCTGGATATGAAATTCTGGGTTGAAAATTCTTTAAGAAGGTTGAATATTGGCCCCCACTCTCTTCTGGCTTGTAGGATTTCTGCATAGCAATCCACTGTTAGTCTGATGGGCTTTCTTTTGTGGGTAACCCAACCTTTGTCTCTGGCTGCCCTTAACATTTTTTCCTTCATTTCAACCTTGGTGAATCTGACGATTATGTGTCTTGGGGTTGCTCTTCACGAGGAGTATCTTTGTGGTGTACTCTGTATTTCCTGAATTTGAATGTCAGCCTGTCTTGTTAGGTTGGATAAGTTCTCCTGCATAATAGCCTGAAGAGTGTTTTCTAACTTGATTCCATTCTCTCTGTCACTTTCAGGTACACCAATCAAATGTAATCAATCAAACACCAATCAGACCTCTTTTTGGAGGCCCCAGCAGATAGGAGTCCAGCTGCCCATATCAGTAACCCCTCATCAACACACCCTTTAGTGACTCTTTCTTCACTGTCACACTTCTCCATCCCCTCACCATGCTTCTACCACCCACCTGCCCCATAAATTCTTGCACCTAAATGTTGTCATCCATCAATAACGTGTTGCTCTTTCAGTACAATTGTTTGCTACTCATAGACTGCTTGTACTACCGAGACAGTGGTACTACAGTTCTAGGAAACATATGACGATTTTGTTGTCCTGGCTTGATGTTCTTGTCACATCGAGTTCTTCCCAATCTACACTGAATTCCAAGACCCTTTCAGCCCACATTCTCTCTGATAGAGCTCAAGTAGTCTCAGTTGGAACAACAACAGATTTTATACACAGATTAGTTTTACACACTGATTTATGAAGGATTAGTGGTCCTAAATATATAACCACATCTTATAAGCAACAGAGTCTTTGAATGGTTTTTAAGCAAGGAATAACATGAATTTTATTTTACAAAAATCACTCTGGAAGCTAGAGTGAAACATGGGATGAAGAAGGGTAAGAATGAGGATAAAAAGCAAGGAGGCCATTTATAATAAACCAGTTAAGAAAATGAATTCAGGGAATACAGTTGGTGACCAGGAGACAGATTAGAAATCATAGTATTCTCAAAAAATACTCTACTATGCACCTAGAGGCAGTAAGCACAAATGTCTCTAGTTGCCATAGACATTTGATGACATCAAGTTTTTGTTTATATTCAAAACTGAGTTCTACAAAAGGAAAATTAATAACATACAACATATCAAAGTCTACAACTGCCTCAAATGGTCTCTAGAGCTGGGACTTAACTTCTCAGGGAGTGCTATGAAAGAGTTTTCCAGAATCTGGAAACTACTGATGATGTGTATGCATAATTATGCATACTTTTGTGGAGAGATGGTTCATAGCTTTACGAATACTCAAATGGGTCCAAGACTCAAATGGGCCCAAGAAATGTGACAGATTTCAAACACCATTCCTTCTCAATGAAGCCTGTAAGCCAGCTGTTGGTGCATGTTATGCAGAGCTTCTTCAGAAAGGAGAGTGACTAAGCCCTGCAACGTGCAAGTTTACACTGAGAAGATTCTAATCAATGAAGAAGACAAGGCCTGGATATTAAGGCAGGAGAATATTTGGCAGTAACTGATGGGAAAGCTTGAGATGGAGATACAGCACAAAGGCCTTCTTAAGTTTATGTCAAGTACCTCCATCAGACCTGACTGAGAAAATCAGGTTGTGTGCAGTGGCTCATGTCTGTAATCCCAGCACTTTGAGAGGCCAATGCAGGAAGATCTCTTGAGCCCAGGAACTTGAGACCAGCCTGGGCAACATAATGAGACCCCATCTGGAATAAAAATAAAAATTATCTGGGTATGGTGGCACACTTAGATCCAGCTCCTTAGGAGGCAGAGGCAGGAGGACCGCTTGAGCCCAGGAGGCTGAGGCTTCAGTGAGCCATGATTGTACCACTGCACTCCAGCCTGAGTGACAGAGTGAGAACACCTCTCTTTGAAGAAAAAAAAAAAAGAGAGAGAAAAAAAAGAAGCACGGCTACAGGCTTTACAGAATGGGTGAGGGTAAACAAGAGCTGTTTTTAAATATGGGAGGGGAAGATGGAAGCAGTATCAGGGCCTAATGGGCCAAAAAGTGACCAGAAGAAAATGCTATTGGTCAAAACTATACTAGCCCATGTGGTGCTTTGTGGATTTTAAAAAGCTTCCCTGTTTCTTCCAAGGGGATGCCATCTTGAGATAGGGCCCACAGCTTAGTGTGAGGCATCCAGACTGGATTCCAAACCCCCACCAACCTGCTCAGCTTGCTGTTTAGTGCAGGGCTACACCTGCACAGCAGTACACATGGTCCTGCCTCTGGCCTACATGGACATTTGGGTCAGCATATCCACAGCCCTCCTGCCACATGCTTGCAACCTTCCCTAGCCATTCCCTTCTTTATACCCAGCTCTTCAGACCCCTGACCCCTATCAGAGCCATGCTAGATATTCCCTACACCCTTCCCATTATCTAGACAAAAAGTTTGTTTACCCATTATCACCCTCTAACAGGCTTCTTAGCCAGGTCTCCCAACTTCGCCCTTCTCAAGGCCACCTCTATTACATTTACACCCTGTCATTGAGATCATCCCTAATATTAGGTACCCATGATTTTCCCAGAAACCTCTCTTTCCTTTTCTCATTCCTTTTTTCTTCACATTTCTTTCTTGCTTTCCTGATGTGTGTTATGTGAACATTTCTTTGCTACTCATTGGTGTCTGCCATTTCTTCCCCTGTGGTCTAGTTTAGTTTGGTGGTGGTTTACAGAAGAGGATGGTTCCCCAGCAAAGGCCCCAACCTCAAGCTTGGATACCCATGGGCCTAGGTGAGAAGTATTCCTGCTTTTGTGCCCAAAAAGTTGCCTTTTGGCCTGCCATGCCCCCTATCCTGTACCCATATAAACCCCAAACCCCAGGCTCCAGAAGCAGCAGACAAGGAGACAAATAGTAGAATAGTAGCACAGAGAAAGAGAAGGAATGTCAGGAGGAGTTCGAGTGGGGACAGTTAGAGAATCAGCCACTGGACAGCCAAACTCCAGGGGAAGATAATCTTCCCACTACATCCCCTGTCCAGCTCCCCATTCTTCCTGCTGAGAGCCACCTCCACCACTCAGTAAAACCCTCACATTCATGCTTCAAGTCCGTATGTTTCCCAATTCTTCCAAGATGCTGGACAAGAGCTCAGGACACAGAAAGCTGTCACACTGGCCCCTGTCTTTGCAAAAAGACAGAGGGCGCACTGAGCTGGTTAACTCTTAAGCCATCCCTGGACAGCGAGGCTGAAAGAACGCACTGTATGGAAAACAGTATGGCAATTCCTCAAGGATCTAGAACTAGATGTACCATATGACCCAGCCATCCCACTACTGGGTATATACCCAAAGGATTATAAATTACTCTACTACAAAGACACATGCACACGTATGTTTATTGCGGCACTATTCACAATAGCAAAGACTTGGAATCAACCCAAATGTCCATCTGTGACAGACTGGATTAAGAAAATGTGGCACATATACACCATGGAATACTATGCAGCCATAAAAAGGATGAGTTTGCGTCCTTTGTAGGGACATGGATGCAGCTGGAAACCATCATTCTTAGCAAACTATCACAAGAAGAGAAAGCCAAACACCGCATGTTCTCACTCATAGGTGGGAACTGAACAATGAGATCACTTGGACTCGGGAAGGGGAACATCACACACTGGGGCCTATCATGGGGAGGGGGGAGGAGGGAGGGATTGCATTGGGGAGTTATACATGATATAAACGTTATGCACATGTACCCTAGAACTTAAAGTATAATAAAAAAAAAAAAAAAGAAAGAAAAAAAGAAAAAAAAAAAACGCACTGTAACACGTATCCACTTGGGCTTTGGGAGTCTCAGACACCCACCCATAGATGGTGCTGTGGGGCTGGAGCTCAAAAGCACTCACCCCAGTTCCTGCGCCTGCCTGTGTGCCACCCCTCTGGTAAGGGGTTTAAGCTCGCAGCTGCTGAACAGAGAGCCACACCCTGGTCACATGTCCTGGGAGGGGGGCCAGACAACTCTCCGATTTCACTAGGACCCTCATGGCAGTTACATTGCCAAGGTCTGCAAGACCCTCTGTTACTCCTGCCTAGAGCTAGGCTGTCAATGATCCATGTCAAAAGGGCTGATGTCTGCCCCAGGGGGTGTCATCTGCCATTGATGCTGACACTCATACTGCTAACATCTTGACTATCAACATCTCATCCTTTTATCTTTTTACTTTTTATTTTGAGGCAAGGTCTTGCTCTGACACCCAGGCTAGAGTGCAGTGGCAGGACCACATCTCATTTGTAGCCTTGACCTCCTAGGCTGAAGCAATCCTCCCCTCAGCCTCCCAAGTAGCTGGGTCTACAGGTGTCCACCACTGCATCCAGCTTCACCATTCTTTTCAATACATTCCCATGCTATCTTCAATAATTAATTAACCTGCTTTTCTCTTGTTATTTACCACAGTTATTAGAATTTGAGCTGCTAACAGTTTGGTAAATTATCAAAGAAACTTTAGTTAACATGAAATAGCAATGAATATTTGTGAATCTAATATCTGGGTCAAACCTGTGTAAACAGTAAATGGTATTTCATTCCACTGACAATTATAACGACTTCAGTTTAATTAATTTTCATTCATTTAATATTAGAGGGGAGCTCTAAGTGAGAAATACATTTATACCACTGAGAGATTAATGAATTTCCTGCTACAGTACTTTCACCTCTTTTCCCTAAAAATGTTCCATTTCTGGCTACTATTTATTAAAGCTGCCTGTGATCTTAATTCTAAATCAGGATTCAGTTGTACAAAGAGTGGAAGGCATAGACCACGCCTGCTATGGGATTTCCCCTAAGATCCTTACTATATGTTTTGAATTGAAGTGTACCCCCAGAAAGATGAAGCCCTAACCTTCAGTATCTCAGAATGTGAGCTTATTTGGGAATGACATCATTGCAGAGGCAATTAGTTAATACATGATCATACTGGAATAGGGTGGGTCCTTAATCAAATATGGCTGGTGTCCTCATAAGAAGATAAAAATTTGGACAGAGAAGGGAGACAGCCATGTAAGGACTGAGGTAGAGACTGAAGATTTGCTGCCACCAGCCAAAAAATACCTCAGGCTACCAGAAGCTGAAAGAGACAAGGTAATCCCAGCACTTTGGGAGGCTGAGGTGGGTGGATCACCTGAGGTCAGAAGTTCAAGACCAGCCTGGCCAATACAGTGAAACCCCGTCTTTATTAAAACTACAAAAAGTTATCTGAGCATGGTGGTGGGCACCTGTAATCCCAGCTACTAGGGAGGCTGAGGCGGCAGGAGAATTGCTTGAACTTGGGAGGCGGAGGTTGCAGCAAGCCAAGATAGCACCACTGTACTCCAGCCTGGGTGACAGAGCGAGACTCCATCTGGGAAAAAAAAAAAAAAAAAGACAAGGATAGATTTTCCGCTTTAAGATGGGAGAGTTCCCTGGCACCCCTCATAGGATGTGCGACAGGGGTGTGATTCTCTGTTCAGCCACTGCAAGCTCAAACCCCTTACAGGACAGGGAGCACGCATACAGGCAGGTGCAGGAACCAGGGTGAACACTTTTGGGCTCCGGCCCCACAGCAGCATCTAGGGGTGGGTGCCTGCAACTCCTGAAGCCCCAGTGTTACAGTGCTTTCTTAGGTCTGCCATCCGCAGACAGCTTAAGTGTTAACCAGCTCAGTGGCCCCGTGGTACCTTGGCCCTTGTCCAGCTTCCCAGAAGAATAGGGTCACACACGACTTCAAGGATGAATGCAGGGGTTTTATTGAGTGGTAAAGGTGGCTCTTAGCAGGATGGATAGGGAGCTGGAATGGGGAATTGGGAAGATTATCTTCCCCTGGAGTTTGGCCGTCCGGCAGCTGAACTCCTCTCTGACCACCCCAAGTTGAACTCCTCTCGGTGTTCAGACATTCTTCCTCTCCTCTTTCTCTGCTGTGCTCTTCTGCCATTTGTCTGCCTGTCTCCTCATCTACTGTTCTGGAGCCTGGGGTTTGAGGTTGATATGGGGACAGGATAGGAGGCATGGCAGGCCAAAAGGCAACTTTTTGGGCACAAAAACCGGCATGCCTGTCCTTATTTAGGGCCATGGGTATCCAGGCCTGAGGGGAGGCCTTTGCTGAGGAACCACCCTCTTCTACCTAGTATTTTCCTGTCTCCTGTTCATATCGCCTAGAGAATTCAGAGGGAGCATGACCCTGCTGACTGTAGAACCATAGGAGAATACATTTCTGTTGTGTAAGCCACCCAGTTGGTGATACTTAGTTACAGTAGCTCTAGGAAACTAAAACACCATCCAAGCAATAACTCTGCCATTAATTCATTTGTTGAATTAGTCAGCAACCACTTATTGGGTGTTCACTGCTGGCTCTCTAGGCTAAGTGCTAGGAAAACAGAGATAAATGACATGGTTTCTGCTTTTGAGGAACTCACAATCCCAGGGAAGGGGGGTCAGGGGCAGGGGGCAGACACACCAGCAGCCAGCACTATCCAGAGAGATACATGGTAAAAGACAGAAGCAGGTACCAGACACTATAAAAGTAAACATATGAACTTAATGCCTAAGGCAACTGAGGAAGTCTTCGTGGAGGTGACAATCTAAGGAACGAGTAAGAATTCTATACAGTGAAAGGAATAAGGGCTTTCAGAGACAGAGGGAACAGCAATAGGAAAGGAATTCAATGTGATATTTTGCTGGCATGGCAAGTTAGATCCGATTATCAACTACATTTAAATCCACAGGGATAACCTCCTATATTGGCATTGAGGAAAACAATCATAGAGCTCTGACTTTTAATATTACAGGGAATTATCTTAAAGTATTTGTTTGACTGCTCGAAACAAGTAACTGTTGTCAAATGATAGACTCCTTCAGAAACATCTGGCTTAGGCCAGGTGCGGTGGCTCACGCCTGTAATCCCAGCACTTTAAGAGGCTGAGGTGGGTGAATTGGCTGAGGTTGGGAGATCGAGACCAGCCTGGCCAACATGGTGATACCCATCTCTACTGAAAATAGAAAAATTTGCCAGGCATGGTAGCACATGTCTGTAATCCTAGCTACTCAGGAGGCTGAGGCAGGAGAATCACTTGATCCTGGGAGGTGGAGGTTGCAATGAGCCAAGATCGTGTCATTCTACTCTAGCCTAGGAGACAGAGACTCTGTCTCAAAAACAAAAAACTAAAACACCTGGCTTAGATAAGGTATAACTCTACTCCCTAAACTGTTCACCTTAAAGAAATAATTTTAGTATTACATGTCTTCTAGAAATAATGGGATCCAAAACAGTCACTAGTACCAAATAACAGGTTCCTATGGTGAGACACACTAGGGCTTTTGCTGCTAGTAAGACCGGAAGAGGACCATTGCATTTCTGTCAGATTGATTAGCTGACTAGCAGAGGGTCATCTGGACTAAATGGGAGCTAAATGAGTTCATTTAGGTGGCAGATTGATTCATATGTTTTTTATGCAGAACTCCAAGGGAACAATGCCAATTATTTCCACAAATTGAAAGGAACAATCCAGCTATTCGGGGAGTGTCTTTACCATGCCTATTCCTTTAGGGAATTAGACGTTTCTTTCTTCTTTCCTTTCCCTCCCCATTCTTCTACTTTCCTTTCTTCCATCCTTTAGGAAAATTATTTTGAAAATTAAAAAGGTAAAACTCAACATAAGTTTAAATTCTTCCTAGGCCTTTGTTAGGAACAGTGACATTGTCAGGGACATCAATTGTTAGCATTTATTGACTACATTTTATTTGCCAAGCACCATATTAAGAGCTTTATAAGTTATCCTTCATTTCATCCTAATAGCTCTTTGAGGTAGGTATTACACTTCCATTGTGTTACAAGTAAGAAAATTGAGGCTTAATGATATGGAGTAACTTGCCCACAGTGGCACCTTTAGAAGAATGACTATGACAGGTAGGACTCGACTCAGTCCTTCTAACATCATAATCCATCTTCCCAATTGCAGTCCCAGTGCTTCCTAAACTTAATGTGCATGGAAACCACCTGAGACCCTTAAAATGAGAGGCCTGAGATCATGCATTTCTACCAAGTTCCAGGTGATAAGTCAGTAGACCACCTTTTGAATCACTAGGCTATGTACTGGCATAATCTGCTCTTTCAAGAAAAGCAGAATCCCAGTTTTCTGGAATGCTGACAGTCAAATTGTGAAACTACCTGTTCAATTTAAAGTCTTCAAATAGCTTCTGTTCCTTTGTGCTCTGCTGATTCATTCCTCCCTCTCTACTAATAGACTTCTCTACTAATTTTCATCCCTTTTTGTCTTTCCCCTGTCATTTAGGACAACCCTTAAATTAGCAGAGGAATGTTCTTTCCATAAATCCTTCCTCTATACCATCATAATCCCAGGTAAAACCTCAGGTTCTTAGTCTGTATTTTGAAGTCTTTCCCCATCTTTATTTAGCCTCTTTCACTTCCTGCTATTCATCCTACTCTTTATTTTACCCAATCCTGAAATACACCCTCTCAGTCCTTTCTTTAATTCATCAGGAACAAAACACTACTTAAATTTAAACTTGCAATCTGTTATATGTTAGAATCATTTTTGTGAGAAAACAAGTTTAGAACCAATGTCATAAAATAATAAATATTTGATTAGCTTCAGATTTTATGAAGTCATCACAATTGAATCTTTGGGCACATTTTAAGTGTGAAATGAAGACCTGTGGACCTCAAGAAGGCTTGGCAATTTGTTTTCATGTCACTGAGGTCAACAAACGAAAGGAATCATATTGTATTCATTTTCCCCGGGGGTTGATAAAGTTCCAAAGAGCTCTTCTGAGCCCCCATTCTTCTGGCTTCTCCATATTCTCTCCATTCCCCAGTCAATAAAGTCTCTCAGAACTTTTCAGGCAAAAGTATACCATATACTGGTCTTTTCGCATTGCTGTAAAACTAAGGGGAAAAAGCCAAAAGAGCTGGAGGTCATTCTGAGAACGAAGTAACTCAAGATCTATAACACAGCTTATTAGTTTCAAAACTGAGAGCTGAGGCCGGGCACGGTGGCTCAGGCCTGGAATCCCAGCACTTTGGAAGGTCTAGGTGGGTGAATCACTTGAGCCCAGGAGATGGAGACCAGCCTGGCCAACATGACGAATCCTCAGCTCTACTAGAAATATCAAAAAATTAGCTGGGCTTGCTGGCGCATACCTATTGTCCCAGCGACTCAGGAGGTGAGGCAGAAGAATTACTTGAACCTAGGAGGTGGAGGCCACAGTGAGCCGAGATCACACCACTGCACTACAGTCTGGGTGACAGCAAGACACTGTCTCAAAACAACAACAACAAAAAGAATGGCCCATGAAGAACAGTGAAAGCACAACTCAGGACACAAAACTCTCAGTGGTTGAACTTCACCAACTGTGTCCTCAAAAGAACTGGTTTCAACTGCACGGGAAGTCAGTCCAGTCATTAACATGTTGCATAATTTATATATACTGTCCAATTAATCACCTACTGTATTTGCCAAGCTTTACTATTTTCCAAAATTGAACCCATCTTCAAAGAAAAACAGCCCCTAAGAAATACTCAGAATAATTTGCCAAGGATATTTATGTTCTGCCCTGTCCCGCGAGATGGAGTCTTGCTCTGTCACCCAGGCTAGATTGCAGTGGTGCAGTCTTGGCTCACCGCAACCTCTGCCTCCTGGGTTCAAGCATTTCTCCTGTCTCAGCCTCCTGAGTAGCTGGGAGTACAGGCGTGTGCCACCACACCTGGCTAATTTTTTTTTTTTTTTTTTTTTTTTTTTCAGTAGAGATGGGGTTTCACCATGTTGGTCAGGCTGGTCTCCAACTCCTGACCTCTTGATCCACCCGCCTTGCTCTCCCAAGAGTTTTATGTTCTTAATTTCTTCTTAGTTATCTTTGTAATCTGGACCAAATGAATTGTTACAATTAGGTTTCAGTTCATTAAGGTTATAAAAACACACTGAACTGAGATTTTTGGTGAGCGTCCTGCAGGGAGGTGAATACCACTTATCAGTGAGAGGATTTTCATTTCTAAACTACTTAAATCATCTTGCCCAGTCCTCCTTCTGTAATAATTATGCCCCTTCAACATCTTTCTGAATCTTTATATCATTCTAAGTAGGTAAGGTTATTCCTATGGCAGGGACTTAAGAAATAAGTTGATGAAGAAAGGTAAGCCAGATAGATCCCAAAGTAACAAATAAATGGTTACATCGATACTCATTCATTGATTTTTGTTTTGTTTTGTTTTGACTTGTGTACCACAGTTCCTTTAGGGATTTTTTTTTTTAAGAGACAGGGTCTCATTCTGTCCTCCAGGCCATCACAGCTCACTGCTGCCTCAAACCCAAGGGATCCTCTGGCCTCAGACTTGCAAGCATCTGGGACTACGGGCCCATGCCACCATGTGTGGCTAACTTTTAAAGTTTTTGTAGACATGAGGCCTCACCTTGTTGCCCAGGCTGGTCTCAAACTTATGGGCTCAAGCAATCCTCCGACCTCAGTCTCCCAAACTGCTGGGATTACACACGTGGACCGCCATGCCCAGGCGCTTTAGGGATTTTGACTCAGAGTGTAATGATCTGGGACTTCTCTTCATCCTGCTTTTTAGGTCCCACTGAGGCAGTGCTGTGGACTGAATTGTGTCCCCAACCCAAGTTTAAAAATTAAAGCTCTAACCCCCAATGTGACTGTATTTGGAGAAAGGGGCTTTAAGGAAGTAATTAAAGTAAAATTAATCTTGGACATCCATCCTTCAGAACTGTGAGAAAAGAAATTTCTGCTGTTTAAGCCAACAACTCTGTACTCTGTTAACTGCACTGTTATGGCAGCCCAAGCAGTTTCACTTTTGCCTCAAGTTGATAAAATGCCACCCAACATAATTTTTTGTATATATTGCTATTAATAAAATTTTTCCAGAAATTAAATGTGTTCAAAAGAAGATAAAATATGCTTACAGAGTTTAGGTTTGTAAAACTGAATATTATAAATATGAATTAAAACCAACTGACTTCTATACAAGTCACATTAGAATAAGACTGAGTAAAATACTTCACAAATCTGGAAATAGCACAAAGATTAGAGCCAAGTTCTGACATGTCATGATATTTTAATTCAAAAGTATCAATTACACACAGCCAGTCTGGTCTTGTGTCTTCTGTGGTGCTGAAGCTCGGAGATATAGAATACATTTGCCCCCAAATTATGGAATTAAATAATGTTACAGCTGAACTGCTAAAGCAAGACAGTCTGAATCTCTCTTGTGGCAGCTAAGGAAGCTGAAAAACAAAGTGAGCAGGTAATTTGTCCAAAGTCACAACTTAGGGCAGATAGTTTTAGCGGCCCATCGCCAGACACCAAGTCTGGAGAATTTTTAGGTTACCTTGTTTTTGCTTTTAAGTGGTATTTTGGTTCACACAACATCTTTTCTAACCTCCTTATTTGATTTCCTGGACCACTGATGTCAGAAAAGCTCAAAACTGCAATTCCCAGACTCCCTTTCAGCCAGAATTCCACAAGTGACCTGGTGAAAGATAAGAATTAACAGCTGGACTGTCACTCTTAGAGTCTCAGGGATGCTTGAACATAGTTTGATCTTTAGTTGAACTTCTTGACATATCCACTGTGGCTAAATAAGCCTTTGTAAGATATTCCTAAGTACTGTACCTAGTTGTCAAGATGGTTCATCGTGGAACCTGTGGTTTGTGGACTTGTAGCTGCATTAAAGAATGGAAGCATGGCATGCAGCCTTTGGGATGCTGAGGACTGGCAGCGACTTCAGGCTTCAGGGATCCTAAACTCTATGACTTTCCTATGCTGATGTGATCCCCATTCACTTCAGCTTGTCATTTGTTGTGACCAAAACATGCCCCAGTGTATGTGCTTGCGGACATCAGAAACTGCACCCAAGGCTTCTGAGACACTGTTGTTCTGGATGCTGTCTCTTCTGTATCCTTTCTAAGAGCTAGTTAAATGTTGTGGTGGTAAGTTTGTGCCTTGAAAGTTTGACTAACAATCCAAACTAGGAACCCACTCTAATGACCATGCACTTAGGGTCTGCCAAGCAGATCCACCTGCATGAGACTTGGAGGCAGAAGTGAGCACGAGGTGACCAGGTGATGAAGCCCACAGGAAAAGCCATCAGATGTTTTAGTGGGCATGACAAAAGTATTTGTTTTTTCTGTGGCAACTCCAGTGTCTATCGTCCAGTCTCTAGCATCATAAGTACAAGCAGCAAGCTACTGCAGCAGGGATTTTTTTCCGTTATAACTAACTCAGGTATGATGGGATACTTTTCCTGACTCTTGGCTCCTGACTACTTAAATTCTGTGGGCGAATCAATTCCTTTAAATATGCATCTTTCTATTAGGTAGAAGGGACTCTTTCTGCATTAAGAACCCTGGTCGGCTGGGCGCGGTGGCTCATGCCTGTAATCCCAGCTCTTTGGGAGGCCGAGGCGGGCGGATCACGAGGTCAGGAGATCGAGACCATCCTGGCTAATATGGTGAAACCCCGTCTCTACTAAAAATACCAAAAATTAGCCAGGCGAGGTGGCTGGCACCTGTAGTCCCAGCTGCTCAGGAAGCTGAGGCAGGAGAATGGTGTGAACCCGGGAGGCAGAGCTTGCAGTGAGCTGAGATCGCACCACGGCACTCCAGCCTGGATGACAGAGCGAGACTCCATCTCAAAGAAAAAAAAGAACCCTGGTTAATAAAATTAGAACCTTTTCTCTATCACATTGAAGGGATTGTTCTGAACATTTTACTTCAGTTTGGCTTTAACTCCTATGTAAAACCCAGGTCTGAATAAAAGCTGTTCACCTACACACTGTAAGGTTCAAGACTTGTTTCTAAAGGCTTCTGCCTGAAATTCAAACTCCCACAAAGCTGCCTACGACTTGTTTATGATTCTTTGATCTCTCCGAGGTTTTCAATGAGGCAGTCAGACAACCACTGGAAGAGGAAAGGAAACTGAGGCCCATGGTTAACTCTTTCTTGGGGCCCGACTGCTATAAGATGTTTGGATAATTTGGGAGACCTCCCTGGCCTCGTGAACATTAAAACAGTCAAAAACAAGGAAGCTTTGGGGGGAAAAATGTTGCACAAGGGCCTGCCTTACACAACAGAGGAGCGAAGACAACCAGTGCAATGGAGCAGTCCCTATGCATCTCGCCAAAGTAAAAATGCTTCACTCTGACTCTCATTGGCCACCACTTATCACATCAACAAGGCTTAGGCTTTAATAGCCAGTGGAATAATTGGCCAAAATATGTTTATGGACCATCTGGTAGGTATTGAGACATTGTGAAAGCTACAAAAAGAAAGACACACAAGAAACTTATGTATAAGAATTAAAGTCTCTTTCAGTGTGTTTGGCAGTGTTAGAAAAATTCCAAGGAAGGAGACAGAGATCAGCATGGAGACAGATGGAGACAGAGAAAGCAGAATGGGTTGGCCCATGGTAAGGACACTGAAGCTGCAGGTCTCTAAAAATGAAGAGGCATTGATGGAGAGGAGAGGAGGAAGGCAGAAGGCTTTCTATACAGGGGTAAAATGGTTTGAACAAAGTACCAGAGGAAACAGAAACAGAGACAGAACTGAAACTCAGTGGCCTTATTTGCTTACAGAGAGATGATTACACGGATGAAGCAGGAAAAAAAATGAAATGAAGGACAGTGGCTAGAATAGAGTCCTAAGACTTTCATTCTTTTGCTCTGCCTGCCCTCAGATAGAGAAATGCAATACTGCAGCAAGTAGCAAGGCTCTTTTCAGTGTGCAGCTGCCTCCTTTATGTCTTCTGAACTTAGGATTCAAATTGAGTGGCTACAAATATGTAAGCAAAGCCTATAAGCTTTCAAATGAAATAAGGAACTACCGGCTATCTCTAATTCTGATGTGTGTAGGGAAATGTTTCCATCCATTTGCTTACTTATTCAATAAGCATTAAGTACCCAATAATTAAGTATTAATTACAACTGAGCATTACCTGTTTCTGGCTCAATGCATTAATAGCAGAGACAGACAATTGTTTCTCATTTAACAGAATCCAGGACTTAACGCTTTTTGTATTAGAAATGACAGTGAATTCAGCTAAAAGACTGTATTCCTCAGCCTCCTTTGTGGATGTGGGTGTGTGGCTCAGATGGGGCTAGGAGGAGTTGGATACAGGGCTTCTGAGAAAACTCCTTAGAAGGGATGTAGACTCGGCCGGGCGCGGTGGCTCAAGCCTGTAATCCCAGCACTTTGGGAGGCCGAGACGGGTGGATCGCGAGGTCAGGAGATCGAGACCAACCTAGCTAACACGGCGAAACCCCGTCTCTACTAAAAAAAAATACAAAAAACTAGCCGGGCGAGTTGGCGGGCGCCTGTAGTCCCAGCTACTCGGGAGGCTGAGGCAGGAGAATGGCGTAAACCCGGGAGGCGGAGCTTGCAGTGAGCTGAGATCCGGCCACTGCACTCCAGCCTGGGCTACAGAGCGAGACTCCGTCTCAAAAAAAAAAAAAAAAAAAAAAGAAGGGATGTAGACTCAGTCCTTGATCCACCCTCCTTTCTGTTGCCTGAAACATGACTATGTTAATGGACCTTCTCCTGCTGCATCATGGTAGCATAAGGAAGCCACAGTCAGCCTGGGACTCTAATGACAACGTGAAGCAGCCATACTAGGTCTTTACCACCCACTTCTCCTTTTTTTTTTTTTTGAGACAGAGTCTTGCTCTGTCACCCAGGCTGGAGTGCATTGGCACGATCTCGGCTCACTGCAAACTCCACCTCCCAGGTTCATGCCATTCTCCTGACTCAGCCTCCAAAGTAGCTGGGACTACAGGTGCCCGCCACCATGCCTGGCTAACTTTTTTGTATTTTTTTTTTTTTAGTAGAGTCGGGGTTTCACCGTATTAGCCAGGATGGTCTCAATCTCCTGACCTTGTGATCCGCCAGCCTTGGCCTCCCAAAGTGCTGGGATTACAGGCGTGAGCCACCGCGCCCAGCCCTCCTTTTCTTATTGTACAAGATAAAAATGAATGCCTACTTGTCTTTTTTAAACTGACCACAATTCCTAACTGATGTTATCTCATTTAGTATTCATCACCCTATGCCCTTAACATATGTAAGAGCAGGAGAATCCATTACAAGCAAACAACAAACCTTAGTATCTGAGAGTTAAGTTCATTCACAGAACCCAAGAAAGAAGAAAAAAGTTTTGTCTCTTAGTCACCTGTCAGTCCATACTCACTTCTTATACGAGCAAACATAAATCCCACCTTTTTCTTTTCTTCATTCAAGTATTGTCAATTCATCTTTTAATCTCTTATCTCTTCCCCTAGGGTTCCACTTCTTTTCTGACTCTGTTCCCCTAGAGCTGGTCATTCTGAGTTCTCTGCTTTGCACTTTGGCCAAGCTGGAATGGGGTTAGAGTAGGGAGAAGAGGTTGGGGGTCAGGAACTGAGGGGGAAATGGGATCAGGTGAAGAGCCCTCTAAGCAGGAAAAAATGGGATAAACAAAGTTCAGAAAAAATAGGAATGGGGAGGGAACTGTGAGTGACCCCCGTTTGCTTAGTGAGAGAGGATCGATATGGACAAAGGAGGGGGGATAATGAAAAAGGAAAAAAGCTTGAGCCGAATCCTGAGATTCTGAATGTAGGAAAATCAGACTTGGGAGGAAATCAGTCCTTTATGGGTCAGTTTGATGATAAAGCATTTATAACAAACATTTTAATTGTAAGATTGTCCCCTCTTAGTATAATCAATTGCATTTCCCGGCTAACAGAATGTGTACTCTTCTCTGTATTACCAAAGGTCCCCTTTTATTATCCTAGTCTGGCATAGACCAGAGACCCAGGAGTATGGATGTACATTCCACTTTAGAAGTGGGACGTCTACTCCTTTGAGATAGTTACTATTATTTCCATTTATCATACGATAAACGAGACCAATAATTTAAGTAATTTGCCACAGATCACAACTGGTCAAAGGCGAAGGGAAAACTCAAATATGGGTATGCCTCTACTACTCTACTATTTCCTTTGATGTCTGAAACCATGTGTGGCACAGGAGATACAAGACCGGGTAAAAAGTGGTTCTTGCCTTAGGGGATTTCTCAGTCTATCTGGTAGCTTGATATACAGTAAACACAAATAAATGATACTAAGAGAGCATAGAGGAAGAAACAAACAAATAGGCAATGGTTTATAGAAAAGTCTCTTACAGGCCGGGCGTAGTGGCTCACGCCTATTATCCCAGCACTTTGGGAGGGTGAGGCGAGCGAATCACGAGGTCAGGTTAACACGGTGAAACCCTGTCTCTACTAAAAATACAAAAAATTAGCTGGGTGTGGTGGCGGGCGCCTGTAGTCCCAGCTACTTGGGAGGCTGAGGCAGGAGAGTGACGTGAACCTGGGGGGCAGAACTTGCAGTGAGCCGAGATGACACACTGCACTGCATCCTGGGCGACAGAGCGAGACTCCGTCTCAGAAAAAAAAAAATCTTACAATCCTTGAAGCGAAGTCCCAGTGAAATCACCTTTCTTTATTATTATTATTATACTTTAAGTTCTAGGGTACATGTGCACAACGTGCAGGTTTGCTATATATCTATACATGTGCCATGTTGGTGTGCTGCACCCATTAACTCACCTTTCTTTTTTGACCCCCGTCCTTAGGGTTTAATTGAAAACGGATGATTTTCTGGGAAGTCTTAACTTATTCACTTGAATATTTCAATGAATATTCATTCAATACCTTCTGTGTGCAAAGCACCGTGATTTATGTTTCTCCAAGGGGTTGACAAATGGATGAGGAATGGTTATAGCCTTCAAAATGTTTAGAAGAAAAAGTATAAAAAATTAAAGGCATAAAAATCATAGCCTAGCAAATTCTGTAAGGGGAATCAAAGGTAAAAGTAGGAATACCAATCTGCTTTCATCTGTGGTCTTTGGTCTCCTTTAAAAGTTGATTCATTCATTTACTAACTCATTTGTTAAAATTTTTATTGGGTCTTTACTAGATAAGTACCATGCTAAGCTCTGGTAAGTCAACAAAGAACAAGACACAACGTATGCCTCAGGAGTGCTTAGAAACCAGGCATTCCCGAGAAGGGGCGTCGGAGTGGGGGAAAGTAATACCACCCACAGAGCGGATGAAAGTTGGCTCTTGGTGGAGGTGGAAGAAAATCTTTTTTTTTTGTATTTTTGAGGCGGGAGTCTTGCTCTGTCACCCAAGCTGGAGTGCAGTGGCATGATCTCGGCTCACTGCAAGCTCTGCCTCCCAGGTTCACGCCGTTCTCCTGCCTCAGCCTCCTGAGCAGCTGGGACTACAGGTGCCTGCCACCATGCCTGGCTAATTTTTTGTACTTTTTAAGTACAGATGGGGTTTCATCGTGTTAGCCAGGATGGTCTCGATCTCCTGACCTCGTGATCTGCCTGCCTCGGCCTCCCAAAGTGCTGGGATTACAGGCGTGAGCCACCGCGCCTGGCTGGAAGAAAATCTTTTTAAAAAACATATAAGACACAGATATACAT
Source organism: Trachypithecus francoisi (assembly GCF_009764315.1). Classification (NCBI taxonomy): domain Eukaryota; kingdom Metazoa; phylum Chordata; class Mammalia; order Primates; family Cercopithecidae; genus Trachypithecus; species Trachypithecus francoisi. The sequence goes on along the minus strand of NW_022681469.1, from coordinate 77,505,631 downwards.
GCAGTACAAAGATATATAGCATATACAGCTCATTAAATTTTCAAAGAGGAGGGGAACGGTGATTAGGAACAAAATGTCTAAAAAGACTCTTTAGATGGGTGATAATAAAAAGGGCTGAGAAACACTGATATAAACAATCCACCAAGGAATTTCAACATAATGTGCTAAATGCTGTGATAAGAATAAGTCAGGTGGGCTGTGGGAGCACAAGGAAAGGACACCTTACCCAGGCTTCGGAAGACAGGAAAGACTGCTTAGCAGGCAGTATCTAAGGTCAAAAAGCACACACGGACCAGAAAAGGGATAAAAATGTATTCTAGATACATGGAGCAGTATATGCAAAGTTCTAGGGTTGAGAAAGAAAGCATGCTGCACTAATGGTACAAACTTCACCATGAAGTTCAAGTTTGAAAGGGAAAGAGATGATAGGAGGCTTCTACTCTTATTCAATAACTGTTTTTTTAAAAATTCTAATAGGCCACTTGGCTGAGAGAGCCACTGTGCTTTAGGTTTCTATGTGAGCAGACCAAAGCCCAATGTAAACAGTAAAATGAAACAAGAGACTTAGCCAATCAGAAACTGCCAACTAACTTCTGAGATTGTTTCCATGTGAAACTAATCAATGTCTTTGTCTTCCCTCCACATAAAACCTCGCTGCCCATGCTGCTGTGGTGGTGCACTCTGAACCTCTCCTGAGTTCTACCAGATTAATGAATCATTCTTTGCTCAAATAAATTCTATTAAATTTATATTGTCCAAAATGTTTAAGGGTATTGCAAAAGGGTGCCACCTTTGAGTGTCGTCCAAAGCAATAAAGGGCTCGGTAGCAAGTCAAGACTGCAGAACAAGCTACTCTTCCACTTGGGACTTATGATTAGCAGATCCATTGAGACATAAAATGTCTGTAGCAAATAGAAATGACGTATGGAGTCTCTGACAGACAAAATATGAAAAATCACAACATAGGCTTCTAGGGTTGAAGCAAACTCGCACTCCCTTCAGCAGATAACTATCCTCATTTTGAGAAACAATCTTTTCTATGAGGCAATGATATAGACTAAATGCTAACTATATCAAGTGAGCATGCAACCTGGGATGTCTATAAAAAACTGGGTGTTACCTGATTTGCTGAGCCATAATTTGAATATATACAGCAGCCATCTATTTTCAAGTTCTATAACTAGATGGCTCAGATTTCTTTGATACTTCCGTTGCATTCCCTCTTTTTTTTTTTTTTTTTTTTTGTCAATCCACACTTACGGCCCCATGGGAGTTCCTATGACTAACTGAGAAGGAAAAAAAGTCAGTACTGGTTTATAGATGTTTCTATATCATATACTAGTACCCACCAGAAGTGAGTGGCTATAGCATTATAATCCCTCTTGAGAGGACTGGCAATGAAGGGCAGTAGTAATAGAAATTTATCTCAATGGGCAAAACTTCAACCAGTTCGTTTGATCACTTTGCCTCAGAAGGTGGACAAAAGAATGTGTCTATATTGATTTATGGGGATTTGTTAACACTTGGGCCTGATGATCAGGGATTTGGAAAGAACAAGATTAGAAGATTGGTGACAGCAAGGTCTGGAGAAATATGAGGGTAGACCTCTCAGAATGGGCACAGTGTGAAAATATTTGTATTTCAACTGATGGCTTATCAAAAAATATCCAAAGCATGTCAATCACAAAGCAAAAACCTATATTTGATGCACAAAACAAAAATATAAAGGATTTAAAGCATGCCACTCCAAAAAATAATCACACTATAAAGTCAGCAAGAGAGTAAAAAAGAAAAAAGAGGAAAAAAGAAAAAAGTCTACAAAACAACCAGAAAACAATTAACAAAATGGCAGGAATAAGTTCTTACCTATCATTTTCTTGAAAATAAATAGATAAAATTATCCAATAAAAAGTCATAATGACTGAATAGACAAACAACAAGACCCAACTATATGCTGCATTCAAGGAATTCATATCAGTTTTAAGGACACATAAGCTGAAAGTAAAAAGATGAAAAAACATTTCATGCAAATAGAAACCACAAAGACCAGGGGTAGCTATACTTAGCAGACAAACTAGACTTTAAATCAAAAACTGTAAAAAGATAAAGACAACATTCTACAAGGGGGTCAGTCAATTCATCAGGAAGACAAAATAATTGTAAATGTATATGTACACAACATCAGAACACCTAAATATATAAAATTATTAAAGGATCTGAAGTGAGAGAGAGATTACAGCACAATAATAGTATGGGACTTCAATAATGGACACATCCAGACAGAAAACAGGAAAACATTGGATTTGAAAAATCCTTTAGACCAAATGAACCTAACAGTGACATACAGAACATCCCCTCCAACGGCAACAGAATACACATTGTTCTCAACTGCACATGGAACATTCTCCAGGGTAGATCATATGTTAAGCCAAAAGACAAGCCTTAGCAAATTTAAGAAGGTTAAAAATAATATCAAGCACCTTTTCTGACCACAATGGTAAGAAACTAGAAATCAATAAGAAAAATGTAAACACAACATACTAAGACTTATGGGATGTGCAAAAGCAGTGCTAAGCAAAAAATTCATAGCAAAAAACATATCAAAAAAGATATCAAAGAAGCAATGTTATGCCTCAAGGAAATAAAAAAGAACTAAGCCCAATGTCAGCAGAAGGAAACAAAGAGATTAGAGCATAAATGAAAGAGACTGAAAGAATACAAAAGATCAGTGAAAATAAATTTTTTTTGAAAAGAATAATTGACTAAGAAAAAGAGAGAACTCAAAATGGGAACTGAAAAAGACATTGCAACTAATAACACCAAAACAAAAAAGATCATGAGAGACTTATGAACAATTACATGCCAATAAATTGGATAACTCAGAAAACAAATTTCTACACACATATACCAGGGCAGAACCAGGAAGAAATAGAAAATCTAAACGGACCAATAATGAGCAGCAGATTGAATCAGTAATTAAAAGTCTTCCATCACAGAAAATCCTAGGACGTGATGGCTTTAATGCAGAATCCTACCAAATACTTAAAAAACTGATACCAACTCTTCACAAATCCTTGCAAAAAATGGAAGAGGCAGGAATACTTCCAAACTCTTTTTATGAGGCCAGCATTACCCTGATAATGAAACCAGAGGACACTACAAGGAAAAAAACACATTAAAAAAACTGCAGGTCAATGTCTTTGATATATATCGATGTAAAAATCCTCAACAAAATATTAGCTAATTTCAACAACATATTAAAATAATTTACCATGATCAAGGGGATTTACCCCAGGGATACAACGATGTTTCAACATACACAAATCTGTAAGTGATACATCATGTTAACAGAATAAAAGACAAAAACCATATGGTCATCTCATTAGATGTAGAAAGAATATTTGACAAAATTCAACATCTTTGATGTTCCAAGATGGCCAAATAGGAACAGCTCCAGTCTGCAGCTCCCAGCGTGATCAACGCAGAAGGCGGGTGATTTCTGCATTTCCAACTCAGTTCATCTCAATGGGACTGGTTGGACAGCGGGTGCAGCCCACAGAGGGCGAACTAAAGCAGAGCAGGGCATTGCCTCACCTGGGAAGCACAAGGGGTCAGGGTATTTCCCTTTCCTAGCCAAGGGAACCTGTGACAGACTACCTGGAAAAACAGGACACTCCCGCCCAAATACTGTGCTTTTCCCAAGGTCTTAGCAACCAGCAGACAAGGTGATTCTCTCCCGTGCCTGGCTTGTGCAAGGCTCTCCTGTGCCTGATTCTCTCCCGTGCCATGCCCACGGAGCCTTGCTTACCGCTAGCACAGCAGTCTGAGATGGATCTGCAAGACGGCACCCTGGTTGGGGGAGGGGCGTCTGCCATTGCTGAGGCTTGAGTAGGTAAAGTTGCTAGGAAGCTCGAACTGGGTGGAGTGCACCACAGCTCAACAAGGCCTACTGCCTCTAGACTCCACCCCTGTGGGCAGAGCATAGCTGAACAAAACGCAGCAGACTTTTGCAGACTTAAATGTCCCTGTCTGACAGCTCCGAAGAGAGCAGTGGTTCTCCCAGCATGGCATTTGAGCTCTGAGAATGGACAGACTGCCTCCTCAAGTGGGTCCGTGACTCCTGTTTACCCTAACTGGGATACACCTCCCAGTAGGGACCAACAGACACATCATATGGGTGGCTGCCCCTCTTGGACAAATCTTCCAGAGGAAGGACCAGGCAGCAATATTTGCTGTTCTGCAATCTTTGCTGTTCTGCAGCCTCTGCTGGTGATACCCAGGCAAATAGGGTCTGGAGTGGAACTCCAGCAAATTCCAACAGACCTCCAGCTGAGGGACCTGTTAGAAGGAAAACTAACAAACAGATAGGAATAGCATCAACCAAAAGGCCAGCTACACCAAAACTCCATCTGTAGGTCACCAACATCAAAGACCAAATGTAGATAAAACAACAAAGATGGGGAGAAACCAGAGCAGAAAAGCTGAAAATTCTAAAAATCAGAGCACCTCTTCTCCTCCAAAGGGTCACATCTCCTCATCAGCAATGGAACAGAGCTGGACAGAGAATGACTTTAAGGACTTGACAGAAGTAGGCTTCAGAAGGTCGTAATAACAAACTTCTCTGAGCTAAAGGAAGATGTTAAAACCTATCCCAAGGAAGCTAAAAACCTTGAAAAAAGATTAGATGAATGGCTAACTAGAATAAACAGTGTAGAGAAAACCTTAAATGACCTGATGGAGCTGAAAATCATGGCGCAAGAACTTCGTGACACATGCACAAGCTTCAATAGCCGATTTGATCAAGTGAAAGAAAGGGTATCAATGATTGGAGATCAAATTAATGAAATGAAGGGAGAAGAGAAGTTTAGGAAAAAAAAGTAAAAATAAACAAAGCTTCCAAGAAATATGGGACTATGTGAAAACACCAAATCTACGTTTGATTGGCGTACATGAAAGTGATGGGGAGAATGGAACCAAGTTGGAGAACACTCTTCAGGATATTATCCACAAGAACTTACCAAACCTACCAAGGCAGGCTAACATTCAAATTCAGGAAATACAGAGAACACTACAAGGATACTCCTCAAGAATAGCAACCCCAAGACACATAATTGCCAGATTCACCAAGGTTGAAATGAAGGAAGAAGTGTTAAGTGCACCTAGAGAGAAAGGTCGAGTTACCCACAAAGGGAAGCCCATCCAACTAACAGTGGATCTCTCAGCAGAAACCCAACAATCCAGAAGAGAGTGGGGGCCAATATTCAACCATCTTAAAGAAAAGAATATTCAACCCAGAATTTCATGTCCAGCCAAACTAAGTTTCATAAGTGAAGGAGAAATAAAATCCTTTACAGACAAGCAAATGCTGAGAGATTTTGTCACCACCAGGCCTGCCGTACAAGAGCTCCTGAAGGAAGCACTACACGTAGAAAGAAACAACCAGTACCAGCCACTGCAAAAACATGCCAAATTGTAAAGACCATTGATGTTATGAAGAAACTGCATCAATTAATAGGCAAAATAACCAGCAACCATCATAATGACCGGATCAAATTCACATAACAATATTAACCTTAAATGTAAATGGGCTATATGCCCCAATTAAAAAACAGACTGGCAAACTGGATAAAGAGTCAAGACCCATCAGTGTGCTGTATTCAGGAGACCCATCTCACGTGCAAAGATGCACATAGGCTCAAAATACAGGGATGGAGGAAGATCTACCAAGCAAATGGAAGGCAAAAAAAAAAAAAAACCAGCAGGGGTTGCAATCCTAGTCTCTGATGTAACAGACTTTAAGCCAACAAAGATCAAAAGAGACAAGGCCATTACATAATGGTAAAGGGATCAATTCAACAAGAAGAGATAACTATCCTAAATATATATGCACTCAATACAGGAGCACCCAGAATCATAAAGCAAAGTCCTTAAAGACCTACAAAGAGACTTAGACTCCCATACAATAATAACGGGAGACTTTAACACCCCACTGTCAATATTAGACAGATCAACAAGACAGAAGGTTAACAAGGATATCCAGGACATGAACTCAGATCTGCATCAAGCAGACCTAACAGACATCTACAGAACTCTCCACCCAAAATCAACAGAATATACATTCTTCTCAGCACCACATAGCACTTATTCTAAAATTGACCACATAATTGGAAGTAAAGCACTTCTCAGCAAATGTAAAAGAACAGAAGTCACAACAAACTGTCTCTCACAACACAGTGCAATCTAATTAGAACTCAGGACTAAGAAACTCACTCAAAGCCACATGACTACATGGAAACTGAACAACTTGCTCCTGAAGGACAGCTGGGTAAATAATGAAATGAAGGCAGAAATAAAGATGTTCTTTGAAACCAAGGAGAACAAATACACAACATACTGGAATCTTTGAGACACATTTAAAGCAGTGTGTAAAGGGAAATTTATAGCACTAAATGCCCACAAGAGAAAGCAGGAAAGATCTAAAAGTGACACCCTCACATCACAATTAAAAGAACTAGAGAAGCAAGAGCAAACAAATTTGAAAGCTAGCAGAAGGCAAGAAATAACTATGATCAAAGCAGAACTGAAGGAGACAGAGACAAAAACCCTTCAAAAAATCAATGAATCCAGGAGCTGGTTTTTGAAAAATCAACAAAATGGATAGGCCACTAGCAAGACGAATAAAGAAGAAAAGAGAGAGGAATCAAATAGACTCAATAAAAAATGATAGAGGATATCACCACTGATACCACAGAAATAGAAACTACCATCACAGAATATATAAATACTTCTATGCAAATAAACTAGAAAATCTAGAAGAAATGGATAAATTCCTGGACACATACACCCTCCCAAGCCTAAAGCAGGAAGAAGTTGAATCTCTGAATAGACCAATAACAGGCTTTGAAATTGAGGCAATAATTAACAGCCTACCAACCAAAAGTCCAGGACCAGATGGAGTCACAGCTGAATTATACCAGAGGTACGAAGACGAGCTGGTAACATTCCTTCTGAAACTATTCCAATCAATAGAAAAAGAGGGAATCCTCCCTAAATCATTTTATGAGGCCAACATCATCCTGATACCAAAGCCTGGCAGAGACAAAACCAAAAATGAGAATTTTAGACCAATATACCTGATGAACATTGATGTGAAAATCCTCAATACTGGCAAACTGAATCCAAACTGAAAAAGCTTATCCACCTCGATCTAGTCAGCTTCATCCCTGGGATGCAAGGCTGGTTCAACATACACAAATCAATAAACATAATCCATCACATAAACAGAACCAATGACAAAAACCACATGATTATCTCAATAGATGCAGAAAAGGCCTTCAACAAAATTCAACAGCCCTTCATGCTAAACTCAATAAACTAGGTATCGATGGAATGTATCTCAAAGTAATAAGAGCTATTTATGACAAACCCATAGCCAATACCATATCAAGTGGGCAAAAACTGGAAGCATTCCCTTTGAAAACCAGCATAAAGATACGTGTGCATGTGTCTTTATAGCAGCATGATTTGCGGCACTATTCACAATAGCAAAGACTTGGAATCAACCCAAATGTCCATCAGTGACAGACTGGATTAAGAAAATGTGGCACATATACACCAGGGAATACTATGCAGCCATAAAAAAGAATGAGTTTGTGTCCTTTGTAGGGACATGGATGCAGCTGGAAACCATCATTCTCAGCAAACTATCACAAGAAGAGAAAACCAAACACCGCATGTTCTCACTCATAGGTGGGAACTGAACAATGAGATCACTTGGACTCAGGAAGGGGAACATCACACACGGGGGCCTATTATGGGGAGGGGGTGGGGGGGAAGGATGGCATTGGGAGTTATACCTCATGTAAATGACGAGTTGATGGGTGCTGATGAGTTGATGGTTGCAGCACACCAACATGTCACAAGTATACATATGTAACAAACCTGCATGCTGTGCACATTTACCCTAGAACTTAAAGTATAATAATAATAATAAATTAAATAAAATGAAAAAACCAGCATAAGACAGGGATGCCCTCTCACCACTCTTATTCAACATATTGTTGGAATTTCTGGCCAGGGCAATCAGGCAAGAGTAAGAAATAAAGGGTATTCAATTAGGAAATGAGGAAGTCAAATTGTCCCTGTTTGCAGGTGACATAATTGCATATTTAGTAAACTCCATGGTCTCAGCTCCAAATCTCCTTAAACTGATAAGCAACTTTAACAAAATCTCAGCATACAAAATCAATGTTCAAAAATCATAGCCATTCCTGTATGCCAATAATAGAGAGCCAAATCATGAGTGAACTCCCATTCACAATTGCTACAAAGAGAATAAAATACCTAGGAATCCAACTTACAAGGGATGTGAAGGACCTCTTCAAGGAGAACTACAAACCACTGCTCAACGAAATAAAAGAGGACAAAAACAATGGAAGAACATTCCATGCTCACGGATAGGAAGAATCAGTATTGTGAAAATGGCCATACTGCCCAAAGTTATTTATAGATTCAATGCCATCCCCATCAAGATACCAATGACTTTCTTCACAGAATTGGAAAAAATTAAAGTTCATATGGAACCAAAAAAAGTCTGCATTGCCAAGACAATCCTAAGCCAAAAGAACAAACCTGGAGGCATCATGCTACCTGACTTCAAACTATACTACAAGGCTACAGTAACCAAAACAGCACGATACTGGTACCAAAACAGAGATACAGACCAAGGGAACAGAACAGAGGCCTCAGAAATAACACCACACATCTATAATCATCTGACCTTTGACAAATCTGACAAAAACAAGCAATGGAGAAAGGATTCCCTATTTAATAAATGGTGCTGGGAAAACTGGCTAGCCATATGTAGAAAGCTGAAACTGGATCCCTTCCTTACACCTTATACAAAAATTAATTCAAGATGGATTAAAGACTAAAATGTTAGACCTAAAACCATAAAAACCCTAGAAGAAAACCTAGGCAATATCATTCAGGACATAGGCATGGGCAAGGACTTCATGACTCAAACACCAAAAGCAATAGCAACAAAAGCCAAAATAGACAAATGAGATCTAATTAAAATAAATAACTTCTGCACGGCAAAAGAAACTACCATCAGAGTGAACAGGAAACCTACAGAATGGGAGAAAATGTTTGCAATCTACCCATCTGACAAAGGGCTAATATCCAGAATCTACAAAGAACTCAAATTTACAAGAAAATAACCCCATCAAAAAGTGGACAAAGGATATCAACAGACACTTCTCAAAAGACATCTATGCAGCCAACAGACATATCAAAAAACGCTCATCACCGGTCATCAGAGAAATGCACATCAAAACCACAGATACCATCTCACACCAGTTAGAATGACAATCATTAAAAAGTCAGGAAACAACAGATGCTAGAGAGGATGTGGAGAAATAGGAACACTTTTACACTGTTGGTGGGAGCGTAAATTAGTTCAACCATTGTGGAAGACAGTGTGGCATTTCCTCAAGTATCTAGAACTAGAATTACCATTTGACCCAGCCATCCCATTACTGGGTATATATTCAAAGGATTATAAATCATGCTACTATAAATACATATGCACATGTATGTTTACTGAGGCACTATTCACAATAGTAAAGACTTGGAACCAACCCAAATGTCCATCAATGATAGAGTGGATTAAGAAAATGTGGCACATATACACCATGGAATACTATGCAGCCATAAAAAGGATGAGTTCATGTCCTTTGCAGGGGCATGGATGAAGCTGGAAACCTTCATTCTCAGCAAACTATCAGAAGGACAGAAAACCAAACACTGCATGTTCTCACTCATAGGTGGGAATTGAACAATGAGATCACTTGGACACAGTGTGAGGAATATCACACACTGGGGCCTGTCATGGGGTGGGGGCCTGAGGAAGCAATAGCATTAGGAGAAATACCTAATGTAAACGATGAGTTGATGGGTGCAGCAAATCAACATGGCCCATGTATGCCTATGTATCAAACCTGCATGTTGTGCACATGTACCTTACAACTTAAAATATAATTAAAAAAATAGAATCAATAAAACCAGTGACTTTCAAAAAAAGTCAACATCTTTTGTGATTAAACACTCTCAACACATTAGATATAGAAGGAATATACCTCAACACAATAAAGGCCATATATGATAAGACCACAGTAAACATACTCAACAGTGAAAAACTGAAACCCTTTTCTCTAAGATGTCAAAAAGACAAGAAAGCCTACTCTCATTATTTCTATTCATTGTAGTGTGGGAAGTCCTTGCCAAAGCAATTAGACAAGAGAAAGAACTAAAAGGCATTGAAATAAGAAAGGAAGTAGTGATATTACTGTTTGATGGCAAGAGCTTATATATAGAAAAACTATAAAGATTTCACCAAAAACTGTTAGAGTTAATTTAAGAAAATAGTAAAGTTGTAGAATACAAAATCAACATACAAAAATGGGAGGTCTTTATGTACACTAACAATGAACATCCCAAAAGAGAACAATCCTATTTATAATAGCTATACAAATAATTTAGAAATAAATTTAATCAAGGAGATAAAGAGACCTGCACACTAAAAACTATAAAATGTTAATAAATTGAAAAAGACACAAATAAATGGAAAAAATATCCCATGTTTATGGATTGGAAGAATTGATATTGTTTAAATATCCATAATACCTGAAGTGATCTACAGATTCAATGCAATCCCTGTCAAAATTTCAATGTCATTTTTCATGGAAAAGAAAAAAAAATCCTAAAATTCATACAGAACCACAAAAACCCCAAATAGCCAAGGGAATCATGAGGGAAAAAAACTGGAGGCATCATACCACCTGAAGCAATCATAAAGCAGCATGGTACTGGCCTAAAAATAGACTCATTGACTAATGGGGAAAAATAGCCTGAAAATGAACCCATGCATATATGGACAACTGATTTTCAAGAAAGGTGCCATGAATACAGGAAAGGGACAGTCTTTCATGAATTCTGTTGGGGAAAAAAATGGGTATCCATATGCAGAAGAATGAGATTAGACCCTTATCTCGCACCATATGTAAAAATTACCTCAAAATGGATTAAAGACTTAAACATAAGACCTGACACTATAAAACTACTAGGGGAAAACATTCTGGAAAAACTACAAGACACTGGTCTGGGCAATTATTTTTTAGATTTAACCCCAAAAGCACACTCAATAAAAGCAAAAAGAGACAAACAGGATTACCTAAAAATAAAAATCCTCCAGACAACAAAGGAAACAGAGTGAAGAGACAACCTAAAGATCAGGAAAAAATACCTGCAAGCCATGCATCTGATTAGGGGTCAATAGGTAAAATATATGAGAGTCAATTCTATAGAAAGAAAACAAATCAGATTTAAAAATAGGTAAGGGAACTGAATAGACATTTATCCAAAGAAGATCTATAAATGGCCAAGAGATATATGCAAAAATGCTCAATATTTCCAATACTAGAGAAATGCAAATTAAAACCACAATGAAATATCCCCATACACGTGTCAGAATGGCTATTCAAGAGATGAAAGATAATGAGTATTAATGAGAATGTATAGAAAAGGGAACCCTTGTACACTGTTGGTGGAAGTATAAATTAGTACAGCCATTATGGAAAACTGTATAGAGATTTCTCAAAAAACTAAACATAGAATTACATATGATTCAGCATTCCCACTTCTGAATATTTACTCAAAATACTTGAAATCAATACACTGAAGAGATGTCTGCATTCCTATGTTCACTGCAGCACTGTTCACAGTGGGAAAGTTATGGAGTCAGCCTAAGTGTCCATCAGAGGAATAGATAAAATATATTACACATGATGGAATACTATTCACTTAAAAAATTGTCATTTGTGGCAATATGGATGGAAGTAAAAAACATGCTAAACTAAATAAGCCAGACACAGATGAAGATTGCATGTTCTCACTATATGTAGAATATAAAACACTCAAATGCAAAGCAGCACAGAATAGAATGGTAGTTACCAGGGTGTGAAGGTTGGGGGGTGGTACAGGAGGAATGAGGAAATGATGGTCAAGGAAAACAAAGCCTCAATTAAAAGAAGTATTTCTTTTTTCTTTAGATATATTGCATTGCAGAGTGAATATAGCAAAATAACCTATTGTACATTTCAAAATCACTGAGAGTTAATTTCAAATGTTCTCACCACAAAAAAATAAGTATTAAAGGTAATGAACATATTAATTAGCTTGATTTAATTATTCCATATTATATTCATAAATATCACTTTGGGCCAGGCATGGTGGCTCACACCTGTAATCTCAGCACTTTGGAAGGCGGAGGCAGTTGGATCACCAGGTCAGGAGTTCGAGACCAACCTAACATGGTGAAACCCCATCTCTACTAAAAATAAAAAAAAATTAGCCAGCTGTGGTGGCACACGCCTGTAATCCCAGCTACTCAGGAGGCTGAGACAGGAGAATCGCTTGAACCCAAGAGGCAGAGGTTGCAGTGAGCCAAGATCGCACCAATGCATTCCAGCCTGGGCTACAGAGTAAGACTCCATCTCTCAAAAAAAAAAAAAAAAAAAAAAAAACCACTTTGAACCCCATAATTGCATGCAATTATAACTTGTCAATTACAATTAAAAGTTTTTCAATAGGCCTGGCATGGTGGCTCATGCCTATCTCAGCATTTTGGGGGCTGAGATGAGAGGATTGTTTGAGCTCAGGAGTTTGAGACCAGCCTGGGCAACAGTGATACCTCATCTGTACTAAAAAAATAAAAACTAATAAAAATATCTATGGGCTGGGCATGGTGGCTCACGCCTGTAATCCCATCACTTTGAGAGGCCAAGGTGGGTGGATCATGGGGTCTCAGGGAGATATAGACCATCTTGGCTAACATGGTGAAATCCCGTCTCTACTAAAAATACAAAAAAATTAGCTGGGCATGGTGGCACGCACCTGTAGTCCCAGCTACTGGGGAGGCTGAGGCAGGAGAATCACTTGAACCGGGAAACAGACGTTGCAGTGAGCCGAGATTGTGCCACTGCACTCCAGCCTGGGTGACAGAGACTCCGTCTCAAAAAACAAACATCTATGGCAGAGGAGATTCCCAGTAATCAGGTGAATAAATTGACGTGATTTGTGAATATCTTTCGGCTTCTTTCTCCAACCATTCTAGTGCTTGATGGGCCTATGTACAAAGTGGCCATGGCAGCAGGGATATGGTGGCAGGATGCTATGCATGGGCTAGACAACATGGACTTGCCCTCAGCAAGGCTGACATGGATACCACTGTTATTGAGCCTAATCTATCAACATCAGAGATCAATGCTGAGCATTTTGATGTGCCAGTACCCCCTAGGGGACTAGATAGATATCTGGTAGCAAATTAATTACATCAGTCTCTTCATGAGGAAAGGGCAGGGATTTACCCTCATTGGAATAGGTATGTATTCTGGATATGAATCGGGCTTCCCTGTTGATAATACACTGCCAGCGTCACAATTTGTGAACCTGTGGATTGCCTCACTCATCATTATGTGATAATACAAATGTTGCTGGTAACCAGGGAACTCATTTCAGAGCAAAAGAAGTGCACGATGGGCTCATGTCCATGGAGTTCGTTCCTCTCCCAGCACCAATCACCTAGAAGCAGTTGATCTAGTAGAATGCTAGAATAACCTAGTGAAGACTCAGTTATGATGCCAGTTTGGAGACAATGCCCTGAAAGTATGGGATTCTATTTTACAGGATGAAGTTTATAGTTTGAATTAGTGACCAATATTTGGTGCTGTCTCTCCCAAAGTCAGGATGATGGACCCAGAAATTAACATACAGAACTGAATATCATTCTCCTCACTATTAGTAATATACTTGCAGAATTTTTGCTTTGAACTTTGCCAATTTAGAAGGCATGGTTCCAAGGGAAAAATGTTTCTACGGGGGGACACAATGATGCTTCTATTGAATTAGAAGTTAGGGCTACCACCTGGCCATTTGGGGTTCTTCATGCTACTGATCCAGCAGGCAAAGATGGGGTTAATAAACTGGCTGGGATGATAGACTCTGATTACTAAGAGGAAATGGGGTTGCTGCCTAAGCCGGAGCCAGGAGGACTGTTTGGAACCCAGAAATTTTTCCACCTCAAAAGGGCAGGTCCACTGAAGATTCAGGTCCTTCAGAATGAGGGTTTGAGACATCTCACCAGGTTAAAAACAACAGTAAAGACAACTTTGATCTGGTGAAGTTATGGCTGAGAACAAAACAGACAGGATTTGTAGTGAAAGAAGAAAGTTATAAACTATTACCTTGGGACTAGTTATAGAAGTAATGACTAAATAATGTATGTGTTTTCTGTTTATTGTATAAGTGGGTGTTCATCTCTGTACATGTAAATACAAATTTTTCTTTCATATGCTTCCCCTTATTAATTTTCACAAATTCTGTTGGCAGGTAAGTTTACAATTTGGTCTTTAGGTGACCAAATATTTACATGGAACTGTGACTGAATTTGGGGAGTAGTTATCATAGCCCAGAGATAAATCATTTATGGATGTGGATGCTTTTATTGTTGTAACTTTAGGCTACTCATTTTGAGAAAAAGATGAGAACATCTTCATTGTACAAAGGATAGTTGCATTTCTAAGTGAAAACAGAGTTGTTTTTGTTGTTTGTAAGACGAATACACATATAAGGATGCGAGCATGCTGAGTAGCTAAAAGGATGGATTTTGCCAGTTTCTGAGTTATTGTCCTTTAGCTTCAAACCTACTTTTCTAACTCAGCTTTGTGATGCTGGTGTTAGGACTCTACAAACTACATTCCTGCTTTGCCAGATGGTTTCCTTAGGCTCTGCCAAAAGGGGATACTAGAGGAAAACTACTGGATTGGAGAGAAGGAAAAGCCTTATTACTTCCTATTTGCTTCTTATTCCTATTCCTACCAGTGTCCTCCAGTCTCTTTTCACTCTAGAAGCTGCAGCCCATTCTAGTAGCAGCAGTTGAAGCAAATTTACACTTTCTAACATTTGCAAAACTAGCTGCATCATACTCCACCTAAGACACACCAGCTGTCCACTGCCCCTCTCAGAGGCCTGAGTTTCAGCTGCTTGGGGCACACTTCTTTTAAAGTTTAACAATTTTAACCTCTTCCCATTATTCCCTCAGCCCTAGAATTGATAGCTTCTTCCTGCAATTGCCACCTCTATGACATCTTATTGTTCTCTTTTGCTTTACCAGTTCTTAATAAGTAATAAACAACTTTGCATGTTAAATTCAATAAAAATGACTGGTGTAGTTTCTGTCTCTGAGAGTAGTTTTGGTCTTCGGACTGGACGCAAGTTGAGCCTAAAACTGCCTTCTCACCTATTTTAAGTTCAGCTTAAAGGTTTCTCCATACAGAGAAATACTGTAAACCAGAGCTGTAAACAAATTATAACCTAATCTTGTTTCAATCAAGAAGTTTTGGCCAATTGAAGGCAGCCAGCTGTTCAAACCATGTTCAAATAAAGCAAACACAAAGATGTAATCAGTCCAGCTGTTTCTGTACCTCAACTTCCATTTTCTGTATGTCACTTTCCTTTTCCTGTCCATAAATCATCTTCTACCAGAGAGCTGTGTTGAAGTCCCTCTGAACCTATTTTGCTTTGGGGACTGACTGATTTGCCAGTCCTTCTTAGTTCAATTAAACTGTTTAATTTGTCTACGGTTGTTCCTTTTAGCAACTCTAAGTGATTCAAGAAGTAAACTCAGGCTAGATCGTAAAGCATCTAACAATACACATTGAGGAGTTTGGACTTACCTTGAACAAGATAGCATTGAAGGCTTTTTAAAGCAAGGAAGTGACATAATCAGATTTGAATTTGAGAAAAATTACCCTCATGACACTCTAGAGAACAGATTGGAGAGGCCAATACTAGAGGAAGTTGGGAAGATATTGTAGAAATCCAGATGAGATAATGGGTTGAACTAGAGTGAAAGTGTGGATAGAAAAAAACTGAGTGAATGTAAGGGTTATTAAATAGAATAAACAAGACTTGGTGATAGGTTGGATAAAGGTGGGGAGGGAACAAAAGGAATGTATTTCATGCAGAGGTAAGGAAGAGAAACACATCAAAGATGATACTCAGTTTCGGGTAATGACAGCTGGGTGATTGTTCATAAAAAGAAGCCCAGAGAGGGTGATCAGGTTTAGGGCAATTGAATGAATGGAGTTTTGAATTGTTGTCTTGGGTCTTAGGATAGCTAGGGGTAGATATCTAAGGAATGCTTGGATTCAGAGGTATGGAGCTCATGAGAGAGATGTAGTCTGGGAAGAGATCTGGATATCATCAAATACATGGTTCAGAGAGCCAAAGGAGTTGATGGAGTGCCCAGGGAGGGAATGGAGTAAGAAGAGATCTAAGACCAAAATCCTAAGAATAAACTGTGAGGATGTTTGGTGTGGTACTTTGAGTAAGCAGGTGTTTCTTTCCATTCCTGAATTTGAAAGGTACTATTAACTGTGTCCAGAGTTAGGGCCCATTTACATGATCTCAGGAAATTTGCCTCGCAGTCTTTTTGGAAGAGTTACTATCATCTAGTGTTGACTGTCATGCCTGCACTGTCTCCTTGCACAGGGGACTCTAGTGGGACTACCCTATTGGCATCACTATTTGATGACCAGTATGGGGTGCTTGTCTGTGAGGAACTGATGCAGAGGTACCTAAAGGAATGCCTAGCATCCTACGAGCAACATGAGAACCTTTGAGTGGGTAAGACCACTGAAAAGCAAGTGTCTAAAGGGTCACTTGATGGGGACACGACCAATAGGTGCTGACCCAATAGGTCACCTTTAAAAATTCAATTACATTTTCCTCTCGGAGGAAGTGTAATGGTAAGTTAAAGGCATAGGTGCTAGGAAAACTAAAAAGGTTGAAATCCCACTTCTTGCTCTTATCAGCTATTTGACACCTAGCAAGTTATTTCATTCCTCTAAGCTTCCAATTATTCATCTATAAAACAAATAGCAAATCATAGGGAAGTTGAGGTTTAAATAATTTTTATAACATGATCTATATAATAGATGAATAGCTGTATACTATATGTAATCTAATAATCAATATAAATCTCAGTATCTGGCATACATTCTATGTTAACTATCTATGCTTGGTGTCAGTTTATTGCCTCTCTTCTCCAAAGTGATTCTGCCTTACCAGCTCTGTGATGATGGAGATTTGAATATTTTTCCTTTGTAGTGAGAAAATATCTAGCTTTATCAGTGGAGAGTGCTGGAGGATCATTGCAAAAGCAGGGATTTATCTAGTGTGCTGCCATTTTTGCTTCTCCTTTGCTCCTATTGCACAGATGCCAGCAGCATGTATGTCGGGACACTGGCATACTCGGCCTACCTGCATGTCCAGGATGTAAAGTCTCTTGCCAAGCTTGTAGCTTGGACTGGACTGGTGATCACCTCACCTGGCACTCAGGACATGATCAATGAACATTTCGTGCTATGGGGCACCCTGCTCACAAGTAAACTCCAGATGCCCTGACTCCCTCTTTGTGCCTACCTGGTTATCAGCTCTGCCCATCCGTACCTGAGTTGCTTATTATGTAACTCTAGACACACACACACACTGTGCACTCTAAGCCACACATTTCCTTAGGCCTCATACCCTCTGTGTGCCTGTTACCATCCTCAACCTGTCTGCATTGCATAAGGTTGTTTGTTAAGATGCCCAGATATCCACACTGCATATCCGTCTGTACACGGCCTTACCAATGAGCAGAATCCCCAAACTCCCAATTCCTCTGTAAGCCTGCCTGCCTGCCAGCACCATCACACCTGCCAGAGGGTAGTTTCCTGCTTGCTTAGCAAGTATACACTAGCTCTAGCCTGGGCAACACAGCAAATGCCTCTGCTATTTACTAGGCTCTGAGTTCTAACCTTGGGAAGGGCCTCTCTTTCCAAGTTTGTTCTGTGGGCACTCTGCCTTATCCCTAGGGTATTCCTTTGAGTTCTCTTTACAGCTTTACAACAGCTTTACAGTTACTACCCTACTTAATACTTTTTATGTTAAATTTTCCATATTCAAATTGATCGTTTGTTTCCAGAATGAACCCTGACTGCTATACTATTTTTAGATATTATCTTATTCAACTAATGTTTATTGAGTCCCTACAATTTGGCTGGCACTTTATAACTATTGGTCAAACATCAGAGAACAAAACAAAATTTCTGCCTTATGGAACTTGCATTCTCTATAGAAAGACTGAGATTGGGCTGTCTCCTCTTACCACCCAAGATGCCAAAAAGAAAAGGCAATGGGAAGAAGCAGATGGCCAAGAAAGTGGTGAATCCCCTGTTTGAGAAAATAGTTAAGAATTTTGGCACTGGACAGGACATCCAGCCCAAA
This sequence comes from Trachypithecus francoisi, assembly GCF_009764315.1. Classification (NCBI taxonomy): domain Eukaryota; kingdom Metazoa; phylum Chordata; class Mammalia; order Primates; family Cercopithecidae; genus Trachypithecus; species Trachypithecus francoisi. The sequence goes on along the minus strand of NW_022681469.1, from coordinate 77,487,241 downwards.
AGGGAGCTCACCTACTTTATGAAATGGCCCCATTGTATCAGATTGCAGCACCAGAGAGCCATCCTCTATAAGTGACTGAAAGCACCTCCGGCGATTAACCAGTTCACCCAGGTCTTGGACCGCCAAACAGCTACTCAGCTTCTTAAGCTGGCCCACTGACCAGAGAAGCAGAGGCTGTTGGCCTGGGCTGAGAAGAAAGCTGCTGGCAAAGGGTAAGTCTCCACTAAGAGATCACCTGTCCTTCAAACAGGAATTAACACCATCACCACCTTGGTGGAGAACAAGAAGGCTCAGTTGGTGGTGGCTGTAAAGGACATGGATCCCATTGAGCTGGTGTCTTCCTGCCTGCCCTGTGTCATAATATGGGGGCCCCTTACTGCATTATCAAGGGAAAGGTAAGACTGGGGCATCTAGTCCACAGGAAGACCTGCACCACTGTAGCCTTCACACAGCTTAACTTGGACAACAAAGGAGCTCTGGCTAAACTGTTGGAAGCTATCAGGACCAATTACAACGACAGAAATGATGAGATTCCCCATCACTGGGGAGACAACATCCTGAGTCCCAAGTCTGGCTCGCACTGCCCAGCTGGAAAAGCCAAAGGCGAAAGAACTTGCCGCCAAATGGTTAAATGTACACTGTTGAGTATTCTGTACATAAAAGTAATTAAAATAATACAAATTATCCTTTAAAAAAAAGACAGATTGTGACGACAGAGTTAAACAATGTGAGATGTGTCTTTAGGTCTAGAAGACACAAAGGTACCCTCACATGTTTCATAAAGCTATGCTTTGAGAACAAATCCAATATTTTGAAGATATTCACTGTACTATTTTATTGAAGTGTTACAATGTTGCCTTTCTCCCTACTTGAGATTAGTTGGTTTAAAATATTATCTATTCCAACTCCCATTCATTCAAATGTTTTTACCATAATCTTTTTGTTTAGTCATATTTTAAAATAAAATTGCTATTGAGTAAGCTTGTCTTACAAGATCATTATGATATACATTTTAAATGTAAAATTTTACTATTCTTGTACCCTGGTGCTTTGTTCTCCTTTCAGTCATCTAATGTGAGTGGCAGCATTCATTAGATATGCCATTACTATGCAGATAGTTATTCTTTTAATGTTGCTTAGCAACAGTTATTCAACATTCAGCTCCTTTCAGCTTTTGCACTGATACATTTTGAAATCCTGAAAAGGGTGTACTATTTCAGGTATCTAGCATTGAACTTTATTGTTTCTTTGCTAAAACATTATAAGCTAATCTTACAATTTGTACAAAAATAATACATTTCCTAAAGCCCATAACTGTCAACTGACCCCAGCATTTCTGCATGTTTCTGTAAGTCAGACTTAAAGATGTCTAAAATACTCAAGTAGGTGGAATAAGTGAATTTATCTTTCAAATTCATTAATCTCCAGAGTCAAAATGCATTCCTTGATCAAATAAGGTCTGAAAATAAAAGGGTAAAAAATGTGGTTAAACTAGGTACATTTATCAGCCTCTTGAAATTCCATAATTTTATAGGAATCAAATTGATATAACAAAGGTCCTGTAGTCTTTCCTCTATCAGGTATCTTACCAAAAGGAAAATGCAAACAACCCTCAAGTGTTACTCATTGTAAAACCCATTTTTTGAAACACATCAACATAAAATGCCAAGAGCTAGAAAATAAGGAGCTTTATAAAAAATGAAAGCAACAAATACAAACACAAAATAACCATTAGGTCAATTTTCCCTCTTAAGCAGATATATTCCTACATTACATATTAACCAAATTCTTGAAGTGTTATGAATAATTCAAAATTGGGGGGAGTTGGATTACATTGAAAGGGAGCTAATCACTGTAAATGAAAGAACCTGTGGTTGATCTTTAATTGAAATAATTATTTTACTATTTTTTTAGTTTTACTCAAGGTATGTTGTTGGTTTAGTTTGTTTTTAACATAGCACTGAAAGTCAAGCCCAGAAACTCTTTAGAATTTCCTAGAGAGCTTTTTTTAAAACTACAAATGCCCAGGCTCTATCCTACACAGTTTCTTCAGGGTGGCCACCCAGTAATTTGTATTTTTAAAAAATCCACCATTGTACTCAATGGTGAAACACTCTCATTTATAAGGCTCAATGTGCCTTGGGAGAAGGATGGGGTTCCATATCATGTCCACTCTTCAAATGTTTCCACGTCTTTGGACTGTCCATTTAGAGATTACACTTTCTCTTTTATATGCGCACACTTTGAACAATTATCTTTCCCACTCCAGACGTTTTTACTAGCTTAAAAATGGAAGTCAATGACGTACACATACAATTTGAAGAATAATTATGAACACTCACATAAACATAATACAACTTAAAATGTGAAACATAGCCCCCCAGGATCCGAGAAGACGCCATGTGCCCATTTCCAATCACAACCTTGTTAGTGGAGTTAACCACTATTTCATTTTTGTGATTGTAATTCGCTTGCTTTTCTTTAACATTTTACTATGAATACTTGCATCCCTCACAATATTGTTTTGTTTTGTCTGTTTTTCAATTTTGTACTAATGCATTCACACCATATTTATTTGACTTCTTTCTTCAATCAGTGTATATGAAAATAATAGTTCATTCAGGTTTGCTGCTATATGACTATATCATAACTTTTTTTCCATTCTCCTATTGAGGGACATTAGCATTGTTTCTAGCTTCACAAAAGCAATGGGAAAAGGATTCCCTATTTAATAAATGGTGTTGGGAAAACTGGCTAGCCCTACACAGAAAACTGAAACTGGACCCCTTCCTTATACCGTATACAAAAATTAACTCAAGATGGATTAAAGACTTAAACATAAGACCTAAAACCATAAAAACTCTAGAAAACTGAAGCTGCTAAAATAATTCTTATATGAACATTCTTGTATAGTATCGTAATTCAAACATGCACAAAATTGTCTAGAACTGGTTTTGTGGGTTGCAAAGTAATAACGGTAACAGCAGTAACAATAATAAATGCTTTGCAGTGTTTATTACATTCCAGGTACTGTTCTGAACATTTCACACAGACTAACTCATTTAATGCTCAGAACACTATGAAAGCAAAAATTGGTTTTGGTGGGGAGACAAACCTTACTTTTATGAATCAAGTCACATGTTCAAGGTCAAAAGACTAGGAAAATGGGATTCAAAATCCATGTAGTTGGCAGAAGTGTCTGTACTCAACCATCATACTACAGTGCAATACCATTAATGCAGTAACATGAAAATGCAATAGTATTATGCATAATAATCTTCAAATTTACTAGAGAATATCAAAATCTATTCCAAAGACATTATACTAATCTACACTCCCAAGAGCAGGATAAGAGTTTTTAATATTTCCTTATCTTTTTCAACACTTGTTATTGTCAGACTTTATTTTATTAAATCTGGAAGTTGTGTAATGTAATCATTGTAATTTATATTTAAATTTCCCTATTACAAATGAGGCCAAGGATTTTTTTTTTTTTTGAGACGGAGTCTCCCTCTGTGGCTCAGGCTGGAGTGCAGTGGCCTGATCTCAGCTCACTGCAAGCTCCGCCCCCCAGGTTCATGCCATTCTCCTGCCTCAGCTTCCCGAGTAGCTGGTACTACAGGTGCCTACCACCACGCCCGGCTAATTATTTTTGTATTTTTAGTCAAGATGGGGTTTCACCATGTTTGTCAAGATGGTCTCCATCTCCTGACCTCGTGATCCGCCCGCCATGGTCTCCCAAAGTGCTGGGATTACAGATGTGAGCCACTGCACTTGGCAGAGGCCAAGGATTTTTTTGTTGACTGACCATGTAAATTTCTTTTATTTGTGAATTTACTGTTCAATATTTTTGCCCTTATTCTATTGGAATGTACCCCTTTCTCATTGATTTATAGGAGTTCTTCAGATGTTCTGTCATTAATATGTGTAGCAATGATCTTTTTATACTGAGGCTTGTGTCTGCATTCTTTACTACTTTAATAATAAGCTGTATGTTAAGCAGATGTATTCATTTTGTTCTTTAGAACTTGTCTTATTTTAAAAGTTCTCTCCTACTCCAGTATTTTGAAGATATTCTCTGTATTATTTTCTTGCAGTGTTGTAATACTGCCTTTCATATTTTGATCTTTAAGAAACCTATAAGCAATTTGAGACACCAAAGTCTTTTTTTTTTTCGTAGAAAAATACCACTTTCCACAACAGTTTATTGGAAAGTAGTCATTTCTCCATTATACTGCAGGACATCATTGCCATAAGTCAAGGCACCCTATAATAAAAGGCTCTACTATCTTAATAACTAAAGTTATATTTTGACATCGGGTAGGGTAAGTCTGATTACATTGCTCTTAAGGGCGACTTGGTTATCCTTGGCCCTTTACAATTCCGTATCAATTTTAAAATAAGTTTGCCAATTAAAAATAAAAACATTTAGAAATTAGATGAAGACTGCGTTGAAACTACAGACCACTTGGAAACAAGGAATTTACAATATTAAATATTCTAATCCTTGACTGTGGAGTGCCACTTCCTTTAAGAGTTCTTTAGGTCTTTAAGTAAAACGTTCACAATTTCCTCCAGAAAATTTTTTTAGTATAGTTAATTCCAATTATTATTATTTTTTAAATTATACTTTAAGTTCTGGGGTACATGGGCAGAACGTGCAGGTTTGTTACATAGGTATACTCATGCCATGGTGGTGTGCTGCACCCATCAACCCGTGATCTATATCAGGTATGTCTCCTAATGCTATCCCTCCCACAGCCTCCCACCATCAGACACGCCCCTGGTGTGTGATGTTCCCCTCCCTGGGTCCATGTGTTCTCATTGTTCAACTCCCACTTATGAGAACATGCAGTGTTTGGTCTTCTGTTCTTGTGTTAGTTTGGTGAGAATGATGGTTTCCAGCTTCATCCATGTCCCTGCAAAGGCCATAAACTCATCCTTTATGGCTGCACAGTATTCCATGGTATATATGTGCCACATTTTCTTTATCCAGTGTATCACTGATGGGCATCTGGGTTGTTTCCAAGTCTTTGCTATTGTGAACAGTGCCACAGTAAACATACATGTGCATGTGTCTTTATAGTAGAATAATTTATAATCCTTTGGGTATATACCTAGTAATGGGATTGCTGGGTCAAATAGTATTTCTGGTTCTAGATCCTTGAGCAATTGCCACTGTCTTCCACAATGGTTGAATTAGCTTATACTCCCACCAACAGTGTAACAGTGTTCCTATTTCTCCACATCCTCTCCAGCATCTGTTTCCTGAGTTTTTAATGATCTCCATTCTAACTGGAGTGAGAAGGTATCTCATTGTGGTTTTGATTTGCATTTCCCTAATGACCAGTGATGATAAGCTTTCATATGTTGTCTGCATAAATGTCATCTTTTGAGAAGTGTGTGTTCATATCCTTTGCCCATTTTTTTGATGGGGTTGTTTTTTTCCTCATAAATTTAAGTTCTTGGTAGATTCTGGATATTAGCCCTTTTCAGATGGATAGATTACAAAAATTTTTCCCCATTCTGTAGGTTGTCTGTTCACATTGATGATGAACTGCTGCACAGCAAAAGAACTTTTTAGTTTAATTAGATCCCAATTGTCAATTTTGGCTTTTGTTGCCATTGTTTTTGGTGTTTTAGTCATGACACCCATGCCTATGTCGTGAATGGTATTGCCTAGGATTTCTTCTAGGGTTTTTATGGTTTTAGGTCTTACGTTTAAGTCTTTAATCCATCTTGAGTTAATTTTTGTATAAGGTGTAAAGAAGGGGTCCAGTTTCAGTTTTCTGCATATGGCTAGCCAGTTTTCCCAACACCATTTATTAAATAGGGAATCCTTTCCCCATTGCTGGTTTTTATCAAAGATCAGATGGTTGTAGAGGTGTGGTGTTATTTCTGAGGCCTCTGTTCTGTTGCATTGGTCTATGTACTGCGTTGGTACCAGTACCATGCTGTTTTGGTTACTGTAGCCTTGTAGTATGGGTTACTTTGAATTGTGTTAACATCCTCAAATATGGGGCTGCTTAATCATTTACTTACCAGGTAATGCCAAACTATTTATTTATTTGAGACAAGTCTTGCTTTGTCACCCAGGCTGGAGTGCAGTGGCACGATCTCAGCTCACTGCAACCTCCGCCTCCTGGGTCCAAGCAACTCTCCTGCTTCAGTCAGCATCCCAAATAGCTGGGATTACAGGCATGCACCACCACACCCAACTAATTTTTGTATTTTTAGCAGAGACGGGGTGACAAATGTAAACAAGTTTTTGAGGACACTTGGGTCACAAATAATTTCAAGGAAAGTGAATCCTCAAGTTTCAGTAAACAAGCAGACTCCACATGGAAAGGTAGCACCATGACTAAGAGACCACCAGAAAACTCAGATATTGGAATTAACACATGTATAATATAAAACGTTCACGTGTTTAAACTTAAAAGTTATTTGGAAATATCTACAAGAAGCAAGGCATTATAAAAAGTAACCTGGCATATTTGAAAAAGAACCAAGTAGAACTTGTAGAAAATAGAATAACTGAAATTAAAAAATAAACCCTAATGGACAAGTTTAAAAGACTAGATGGATTTGAAATGATGAGAATTAGTGACTGTTACATAGAACCAAAAGAAATTATCCAGAATTCAGCACAAAAAGCAAACTTGAGAATATGAGAGGTGGTTAAGACACAAGAGTCTAATGTATATCTAATAGTTTCAGACAGATACTGCAGCAGAACCAATATTTGAAGCTATAATTCCTGAGACTTTTTGAAATCAATGAAACACATTAGTCTACAGATTTATCCTAAGCAGGATAGATATAAAATCCTCACTCTTAGACATACTGTACTGAAGCAGCAGAATGCCAAAATCTTGTAAAAGCAGCCAAAACAAAAGTCACAAAGGAACCTCAGCTAGTACAGGAAAGTCCATGGATAGGTTTGGTGACCCAGCTGTTCTCCACTTTCTCACTTGTAGTTCTTGTAAAAATGTGCCAGGAATACAACATCCTAAGATAATAAAGAATTTTCCAGAACAGCCCATGCTCTGTTCCTGTCCGTCTGTTTGTAGTGGAATGTTGTCATCAGTTAAGGCAAGGACTCGCCATTTTTACTTCTTTTGTGGTGGAATGTCATCAGTTAAGGCAGGGCAGGGCATTTTCACTTCTTTTGTGACTCTTCAGTTACTTCAGGCCATCTGGGCATATATACGTGCAAGTCACAGGGGATGCAATGGCTTGGCTTGGGCTCAGAGGCCTGAGAAGTACACTACAGAGATATCTGCACGCTCAAGTTGCAGCACTCTTCACTGTCGGGGAAAATTCGCCCCCAATAATTCACATAGGTTCTTTTCTATTTCCATAAGTGTCACCTGGTCTGAGAAATAAAGGGAAAGAGTACAAAAGAGAGAAATTTTAAAGTTGGGTGTCCGGGGGAGACATCACTTGTCAGCAGGTTCCGTGATGCTCCCTCAGTTGTAAAACCAGCAAGTTTTTATTAGCAATTTTCAAAGGGGAGGGGAGCACACGAATAGGGAGTGGGTCACAGAGACCACATGCTTTAAGGGCAACAAAAGATCATAAGGTCAGGGCGAAACTAGAATCACTAATGAACTTCCATGTCCAGCTGTGCACACATTGTCATTGATAAACAAGGTTCAAGAGCAGAGAACTGGTCTGACTAGAATTTGCCAGGCTGGAATTTCCTAATCAATAGCAAGCCTGGGGGTGCTGCAGGAGACTAGGGTGTGTTTCATCCCTATTTACATCTGCATAAGGCAGACACACCCCCAAAGCAGCCATTCAGAGACCTCCTCTGGGAAATGCATTCTTTTCCCAGGGCTGTTAATTAATATTCCTTACTGGGGAAAGAATTCAGTGATATATTTATCTTACCCATTTTTTGGTAATAAGAGAAATATGGCTCTGTTCTGCCCGGCCCACAGACAGTCAGACTTTAATCTCCCTTGTTCCCTGAAAATTGCTGTTATCCTGTTCTTAAGGTGCTCAGATTTCATATTGTTCAAATACACATGCTCTACAAACAACTTGTGCAGTTAACGCAATCATCACAGGGTCCTGAGGTGACATTCATCCTCAGCTTACAAAGATGATAGGATTAAGAGATTAAAGACAGGCATAGGAAATCACAAGAGTATTGATTGTGGAAGGGATAGATGTCCATGAAATCTTCACAATTTATGTTCTTCAGCTATGGCTTCAGTCAGTCCCTCCATTTGGGATCCCTGACTTCCCGCAGCAAGTCACAATAGCAAAGTTATGGAATCAGCCTAAGTGTCCATCAACAGATGAATGGATAAAGAAAATGTAGTATACAATAAACTACCATTTAGATATAAAAAAGAATGAGATCCTATCATTTGCAACAACATGGATAGAACTGGAAGTCAGTATGTTAAGTGAAATAAGGAATGAACAATACCTAGTATTTCATAGCACAAGGTGACTATAGTCAGTGATTGTACATTTTAAAGTAACTAAGTATAACTGGATTGTTTGTAACATAAAAGATAAATGTTTGAGGGGATGGATAACCCATTTTCCATGAGGTGATTATTACACCTTGCATGCCTGTATTAAAATTATCTCATGTATCCCATAAATATATACATCTATGTACCCACAAAAATTAAAAATTTAAAAGAGATTTAGGTTAGTGTTAGTGATTTAAGAGTAGAGCTAATATTTGAAGCAACAGATATGTAACATGAGAGTCCTGAGGATGAAATCCCCGAGAACATCATATTTTTAAAGTGGGGGTGGGGAGAAAATTTATAATCGAAAGGAGAGTAAGGCAGTATAAAAAGCAGAAATGATTTAAAAGCAGAAGAGAGTAACACTATCAAATCTTTCAACATATCCATCTTACAGTGATTAATATCCCATTGATTTTGGCAAGTGAGTGGTTACCCTGGCTAGAGCAGCAGATGAAGTAAAAGAAAAAGGAGACATGGAAGGTACTACTCAGTGGCTGGTTGAAGCGAAGGATCACAGAAACTAGGCAGTCTGTAATGGAAATAAAAGCACTAGTAGAATAACACTGAAGGCACCAAGTAGTCAAAGGACTGATAAGTTTATGTATCAGTCTACTGTTAAAAGACCACTCCCTATTTCCCAAACTTTTAGTTTACAAACTTGGTGTCCCAGTATTTGCACAGTGCATCTAGGCAAAACAGCAAACAAAACTTAGTTTTGTTTATTAAGTAGTCCAAACAACTTATTTATGCCATAACAATTTAGCACCTGTTGGATACTATACAACTTACACTGGAATCATATTGACCAACACTACCTATATTTTCTGTTACTCATCTTCTGTGATATTTGCATTTTTATCACGGAAACCACTAAAAGCCCAGCTTCACAAAGATCTGTCATTAAAAAGAATGGCAATATAACTGTAAAAGTGAAAAACCTTGTACTAGTCATGTGTGTGGTGTCCAGCAAACACAAACGTGGCTGTGATTTCCTCAAAGTTAAAATATCCTGCAGCACCCCTGAGTTCTCTGTGATGCCCAGGGAATCTCAGTTTATAATTTGGGAACCACAGCCCTATTCCCTATCCTTGCTTTTATTTTTCTCAATAGTACTTATCACCCTATATATTTTATTTCTCTCCTTTAGAATGTGAGTTCCATGGTGGTAGTAGACTTTTTGTCTTTGATAAGTGCTGTATCCCTAGTCCCTAGAATGACATCGGGAAAATGCAGGCTTTTAATAAGTATCTGTGGAATGAATTGTGTGGTGGGAGTCAGAAACTGATTATATTGTTAACAGACAGTGTCAAAAGCACAGGATATTTAAATTCATAATTTCAGATGCAGAACAGTTCTGAACAGAGTGAAGGTTTAAGTGTAGCCATGGCATGAGTGAGTGGTTGAATGATTGAAAATGAATAATGCCAGATAACTCTCAGTCTACTGGATAAGTAAACGACATAAATACTAAGTCACCAAAATAATGACAAGATTTGAGGTAAGTCAAGTGCCAATGAACAGAAGGGAAGTATACCCTAAAAGAAAGCCACAGAGGGAAGAGTTCTTAAGCGAGGGTGGCAGAGTGATGGGTTGAAAGGGACATATAGGATGGGTCTCTTGTAAAGTGGGAGTTGTGGCCCACTTTACAAGACTACAGTGAAGCAGTGTCTTCATAATTACTAGGTTTCTATTAGGCAAGATGAAAAGGATAATGCTGTAAAGAGTTTGCAGACGTATTTGTTCATTATGAAAGAGAGCTCCTGAAGGCACAACTAGATTTTAACCTTTTTGGGAGCAGGAGCTTTGTCTTATCCCTGAAGCCTGTTATAACACAGACAGTAGAATAACTGATTATCTTTCTCAATAAGAAAGACCAACAGATCAGACTGACTCAAAAAAAAAAGCAGCTATATACAAAGAGAGAACACATGAGACACCAAACCAGAGAAAACATGTATCAGTTTCTAAAGAGATGACATAAATTGCAAGTGCATCTTAAAAAAATGACCATTTCAGAATCTTGGAGTAAGCCTCCCTAACTGTCTTAGTCTCCTTGGGCTGCTATAACAAATTACCATAAACTGGGTGGCTCATAGATAGAAATCTGTTTCTCACGTTTTGGAGACTGCAAAGTACAAGATCAGGGCACCAGCAGATTCAGTGTCTGATGAGGGGCCATGTTTGCTTTAACATCATCTCACTGTATCCTCATACGGTAGAAGGGGCAAGAGATCTCTCTGGGGCTTTGTTTTATAGGCCAACAATCCCATTCATAAGGACTCTACCACCTAATAGTATCACACTGGGAATCAGGTTTCAATAACTACAGATATAAGTCATTTAGCATAATATTTTTGAAAATCCACATTTTATGTTGTAAATGGGTTTACCATTTTTTAAATGTAAGATCTTAGGGAAGTTTCTTATAGTTAAGTTGATTTGTAATGTCCTCAACTATTAGCTGATAAATCAGAGTCTCAAGGTACACATTATTTCAGGGGTTGTTATTAACAAACAAACACTGGAGGAAATGTATTAGACTTTGTATAGTCTATTATACAAATGATAGTAAAAGAGTGAATTTTAAAGCTTCTCCCTAACCTTTCATTGTGAATGAACAGTGATGCAGGGAGAAGAGACATTCAGAAGAAAAATCATGTATGTATTATTAAAGTAGAAGTGATGAAATGTTCAAAATGACAGTGTATTTAAAAAAAAACCTGATTGGAATTCTGTATCTATCATTATCACAACATACTTACTTGATGAAGCTAAAGAAAAGACAGAAGGCTAATATGGTTGGATGAGAACAGCATTTTAAAATGTTTTCAGCAAAATTCTAGAAATTTGTCCATTTTAGATCCATTATTTCCCGTTTAGTTCCAAAATCGAATTTCATACAGCAAGTGCTATTATTCCAATAATTTTTTCAATTGTCACTAGTGATCTTGATTCATCTATTGTTGCATTCACAATATCCAAAATAAGAGAATATTTCATTAATAACAAGCATTTTCAAAGCTTAAATAATACATTTCAAAAACCAATGACAGTTAAAGTAAGGGTTCTAAATTTTTGCATGTCTTGTTAAGCTTTGTCGTATGAACTAAAATTTTGGTTTTGTAGACTCAGAAATACTAAATTGCCTATTGGGTTTTGTGGCTTCTTGCATCAGCTCCTGCAACTGTCCAATCTGTTCATCACGAAAGTCATTAAGTTTTTCTTCTGGGAGGAAGGTGCCAAAACATGCTTTTCCAGTTGAATTTTGTCTGTTTTCGTTAGCTTGTTGCGATAACACTGTTGCATATACCTAAAAAGACAAGGAATGAATGTTATAGATGTAAAGTTTAAATAATATTTAACATTAGAGGACCTGAAGTCTAATTCTTAGTCACCTATTTTTCCTCATCACTAAATGTAGAAGCATTTGGTTAGGAAAACATAAATATAGTTGTGAAGATACAATTCATTGACAATTTCATATATATCTATTTTTAGCACTTTAAACGATTTAATCAACTTTTAGCAAAATGTTTAACCTGGACATAAGTAAAGAGTGGTGAGTCCATGGATGGGCTTCAGGAGCATGCATAAACCACCTTAAACCATATGCAAAATTGTATTTACACAAGTATGGACATTTCTGGGGCCATAGCTTTCAATAGATTCTCAAATAGGAACCATGGGTCTTTTTCCCCCCAACTTTTATTTTAAACCTGCACATGTACCCCCTAGATACAAGGGGGTACATGTGCAGGTTTCTTACATGGGAATAACTGCATGATGCTGAAGTTTTGGGTACAGATCCTGTCACCCAGAGAGTAAGCCCAGTACCCAACAGATAGTTTTTCAACCCATACCTCCCTCCAGTAGTCCATGCTGTCAATTGTTCCCTATTTACATCCATGTGTGCTCAATGTTTAGCTCCCACTTAAAATTTTATTTTTCTGTGCCTGTGTTAATTTGCTTAGGATTATGGCATCTATGCTGCTGCAAAGGACATGCTTTCATCCTATTTATGTCAGCACAGTATTCTACTGTGACATGTAATACATCTTTTCAAGTGAGTCTAAATTCATTCCTATGTCTTCAGTTACCATTTTAATTCAAAACATACTAGAGAGAAACTTCTTAAACCTTTAAGCCTTCAATATTTAACAACCATCTGTGTCAAGAAAAACTAAGTACATTCAGCCTAATATTCCAACTATCCCCATCTGCACAAGTGCCACTGTTTTGAAACTCACTCTAAAATTAATCTTTTAATTAGACAAAGTACCAGTGTATTTTAGTTCATGAAGTTAAAGTGAATGAACTGGCTAACTCTGGATAATGCTGCTACCTAATCTGTCTTGAGATATCTAAATTGCTTGTAATTGCTGGAATGGCAGCATAGACAGAGCAACTTTAATTCCAAACATTCCAAACCTATGGAGAAAATATTTTTCCATGATTTACAGAAATCCACTTATTAAGACCAAAACACCTCAAGTTTTATCAATTCCACTTCTATACGCTTCAGAGCAAGCAGGGTTTTTCAACCTTGGCACTATTTTGTGTGTGTGTTGGGGGTAGGGGTGGGGATGGGTCTGTGGGAGTCTGCATAGTAGGATGTTTAGTAGCATCTCTTGTCTCTGACCACCAGATGGCAGTAATGCTCCTCTCCCAGTCCTGATAATCTAAAATGTCTCCAAACACGTGAGCAAGTATCATGCACAACAATGTTCATTGTTAAAAGCAAAACAAACAAACAAAAAAAATGGAAACAATTGTACTTCAATAGGAGAAAAGTCAAATACACTGAAATTTACTCAGATGATAAGCCACAACAAATAAGCTGTAAGTCTACGTATCAACATGGATGAATCTCCAAAAAATAAAATCTAAAAAGCAGGCTTTAAGAAAGTATTCATTTGCAAAAATGGAAAAGTTGATAAGGAACTCTAAATAGCAAAAACAATCTTGAACAAGAACAAAATTAGAGGACTCACAACTCCCAATATCAAACAAAACAGTGTGGTACTGGCATTAGAATAGATATGTAACACCAATAGAATGGAGAGTCCAGAATTAAATCCTTACATGTATAGCCAACTGGTTTTTGACAAAGACGGCAAATCCATTCAATGGAGGAAAGAATAGTCTGGTCAACAACTGGTGCTGGGAAAACTAAATTTCCACATGCAAAAGAGTGAAGTTGGACCCCCATCTTCTACCATATACAAAAATTAACTCACAGTGAATCAAAGACCTAAACACAAGAGTGAAAATCATGAGAATCCTAGAAGAGAACATAGAGGTAAATCTTTATGACCTTTGACTTGGCAATAGGTTCTTAGATATGACACCAAAAGCCCAAGCAACAACAATAGATAAATTGGACAGTATCAAAATTAAATACTTCTGTGCATCAAAGGACACTTGAGTGAAAAGACAATTACAGAATGAGAAAAAAATTGCAAATCATATCTGAAAAGGGTTTATTATCTAGAATATATAAAGAACCACAACTAAAAGACAAATAGCCCAATGTAAAAATGGGTAAAGCATATGAATAGACATTTCTCCAAAGAAGATATACAGATGGACAAGTACATGAAAAGATGCTCAAAATCATTCGTCATTAGAAAAGTGTAAATCAAAACCACAATGAGATGCCACTTCACACCAAGTTGTCTCCTATAATAATTTTTTTAAACCCCAGAAAAATAAGTTGTTGGCAAGGCTATGAATAAACTGGAATCCTCATACATTGATAATGAGAATATAAAATGGCATAGCCACTGCAGAAAAGATTGGCAGTTCCTCAGAAAGTTAAACACAGAATTACCATATGATCCAGCAAATGCACACATAGGTATATACCAAAATAACTGACAGCAGGAACTCAAACACATACTTGTATACCCATGTTCACAGCAGCAATATTCACAAATAGATGACATTCAGAAAATAACCTAGATGTCCACCAGCAAGTAGATAAACAAAATGTGGTATAGACATACAGTAGAATATTTATCACTCTTAGAATGAAGTTCTGATCCATACAACATGGGTAAACCTTGAAAACATTATGCTAAGAAGCCAAACATAAAAAGACATTGTATGATTCCACTTACATGAAATATCTAGAATAGGCAAATTCATAGAACGAATGGAGAATACTAAGGGCTGGGGGAGGTAGGACAGAGTGTTATTTAATGGCCACTGAGTTTCCGTTTGAGTGAAGAAAAATCTAGAATAATGTCTCTACAATGTATCATTTACAGTGTCCAGGAAAAAAATTCAAAATTATTACAAACAGTCAAGACAAAGGGCAATCAATGCAGACCAGTGCCTGAGATTATTCAGACATTAGAATTAGCAGAAACAGATTTTAAAGCAGGTACCATATAAAAAGAGTTAGGGAGGATTCCCTCTTTTTCTATTGATTGAAATAGTTTCAGAAGGAATGGTACCAGCTCCACCTTGTACCTCTGGTAGAATTCAGCTGTGAATCCATCTGGTCCTGGACTTTTTTTGGTGGGTAGGCTATTAATTGTTGCCTCAATTTCAGAGCCTGCTATTGGTCTATTCAGGGATTCAACTTCTTCCTGGTTTAGTCTTGGGAGAGTGTAAGTGTCCAGGAAATTATCCATTTCTTCTAGATTTTCTAGTTGATTTGCGTAGAGGTGTTTATAGTATTCTCTGATGGTAGTTTGTATTTCTGTGGGGTCGGTGGTGATATCCCCTTTATCATTTTTTATTGCGTCTATTTGATTCCTCTCTCTTTTCTTCTTTATTAGTCTAGCTAGCGGTCTGTCAATTTTGTTGATCTTTTCAAAAAACCAACTCCTGGATTCATTGATTTTTGGAGGGTTTTTTGTGTCTCTATCTCCTTCAGTTCTGCTCTGATCTTAGTTATTCTTGCCTTCTGCTAGCTTTTGAATGTGTTTGCTCTTGCCTCTCTAGTTCTTTTAATTGTGATGTTAGAGTGTCAATTTTAGATCTCTCCTGCTTTCTCTTGTGGGCATTTAGTGCTATAAATTTCCCTCTACACACTGCTTTAAATGTGTCCCAGAGATTCTGGTATGTTGTATCTTTGTTCTCATTGGTTTCAAAGAACATCTTTATTTCTGCTTTCATTTCGTTATGTACCCAGTAGTCATTCAGGAGCAGGTTGTTCAGTTTCCATGTAGTTGAGCGGTTTTGATTGAGTTTCTTAGTCCTGAGTTCTAGTTTGATTGCACTGTGGTCTGAGAGACAGTTTGTTATAATTTCTGTTCTTGTACATTTGCTGAGGAGTGCTTTACTTCCAATTATGTGGTCAATTTTGGAATAAGTGCGATGTGGTGCTGAGAAGAATGTATATTCTGTTGATTTGGGGTGGAGAGTTCTATAGATGTCTATTAGGTCCGCTTGGTGCAGAGATGAGTTCAATTCCTGGATATCCTTGTTAACTTTCTGTCTCGTTGATCTGTCTAATGTTGACAGTGGAGTGTTGAAGTCTCCCATTATTATTGTATGGGAGTCTAAGTCTCTTTGTAGGTCTCTAAGGACTTGCTTTATGAATCTGGGTGCTCCTGTATTGGGTGCATATATATTTAGGAGAGTTAGCTCTTCCTGTTGAATTGATCCCTTTACCATGATGTAATGGCCTTCTTTGTCTCTTTTGATCTTTGATGGTTTAAAGTCTGTTTTATCAGAGACTAGGATTGCAACCCCTGCTTTTTTTTGTTCTCCATTTGCTTGGTAGATCTTCCTCCATCCCTTTATTTTGAGCCTATGTATGTCTCTGCATGTGAGATGGGTCTCCTGAATACAGCAGACTGATGGGTCTTGACTCTTGATCCAGTTTGCCAGTCTGTGTCTTTTAATTGGAGCATTTAGTCCAATTAAATCCCAAGCATTCTTATACACCAGTAACAGACAAGCAGAGAGCCAAATCAGGAATCAACTTCCATTCACAATTGCTTCAAAGAGAATCAAATACCTAGGAATCCAGCTTACAAGGGATGTAAAGGACCTCTTCAAGGAGAATACAAACCACTGCTCAGTGAAATCAAAGAGGACACAAACAAATGGAAGAACATACCATGCTCATGGATAGGAAGAATCAATATCGTGAAAATGGCCATACTGCCCAAGGTGATTTATAGATTCAATGCCATCCCCATCAAGCTACCAATGACTTTCTTCACAGAATTGGAAAAAACAGCTTTAAAGTTCATATGGAACCAAAAAAGAGCCCGCATTGCCAAGACAATCCTAAGTCAAAAGGACAAAGCTGGAGGCGTCACGCTACCTGACTTCAAACTATACTACAAGGCTACAGTAACCAAAACAGCATGGTACTGGTACCACAACAGAGATATAGACCAATGGAACAGAACAGAGTCCTCAGAAATAATACCACACATCTACAGCCATCTGATCTTTGACAAACCTGAGAGAAACAAGAAATGGGGAAAGGATTCCCTATTAATAAATGGTGCTGGGAAAATTGGCTAGCCATAAGTAGAAAGCTGAAACTGGATCCTTTCCTTACCCCTTATACGAAAATTATTCAAGATGGATTACAGACTTAAATGTTAGACCTAATACCATAAAAACCCTAGAAGAAAATCTAGGTAGTACCATTCAGGACATAGGCATGGGCAAGGACTTCATGTCTAAAACACCAAAAGCAACGGCAGCAAAAGCAAAAATTGACACATGGGATCTAATTAAACTAAAGAGCTTTTGCACAGCCAAAGAAACTACCATCAGAGTGAACAGGCAACCTACAGAATGGGAAAAAATTTTTGCAACCTACTCATCTGACAAAGGGCTAATATCCAGAATCTACCAAGAACTCAAACAAATATACAAGAAAAAAGCAAACAACCCATCAAAAAGTGGGGAAAGGATATGAACAGACATTTCTCAAAAGAAGACATCCATACAGCCAACAGACACATGAAAAAATGCTCATCATCACTGGCCATCAGAGAAATGCAAATCAAAACCACAATGAGATACCATCTCACACCAGTTAGAATGGCAATCATTAAGAAGTCAGGAACAACAGGTGTTGGAGAGGATGTGGAGAAATAGGAACACTTTTACACTGTTGGTGGGATTGTAAACTAGTTCAACCATTATGGAAAACAGTATGGCGATTCCTCAAGGATCTAGAACTAGATGTACCATATGACCCAGCCATCCCACTACTGGGTATATACCCAAAGGATTATAAATTACTCTACTACAAAGACACATGCACGCGTTTGTTTATTGCGGCACTATTCACAATAGCAAAGACTTGGAATCAACCCAAATGTCCATCTGTGACAGACTGGATTAAGAAAATGTGGCACATATACACCATGGAATACTATGCAGCCATCAAAAAGGATGAGTTTGCGTCCTTTGTAGGGACATGGATGCAGCTGGAAACCATCATTCTTAGCAAACTATCACAAGAAGAGAAAACCAAACACCGCATGTTCTCACTCATAGGTGGGAACTGAACAATGAGATCACTTGGACTCGGGAAGGGGAACATCACACACTGGGGCCTATCATGGGGAGGGGGGAGGAGGGAGGGATTGCATTGGGGAGTTATACATGATATAAACGTCATGCACATGTACCCTAGAACTTAAAGTATAATTAAAAAAAAAAAAAAAAAAAAAAAATAATAAAGCAGGTACCATAAATGTATGTAAAAGACAATATGGTAATCATAAATGGGCAGATAAATCTCAGCAGAGAATGAGGAATTATAAGAACCAAATACATTTGAAAACTCAAAAATGCAATATCTAGAATTTTTAAAGTGTCACTTAATAGACTGGAGATGAAGGGAAGATTCATGAACTTGAAAATACAGCAACAGAAATTATTCAGTTTTAAACAATGCCAAAAGATTTATCAAAAGTTTAAGTGGAATCCAAGAAAAGAGGTAACTACCTTAGAAGAAAAATAAATTTCAATCGGTATCTTTTTTTTTTTTTTGAGATGGAGTCTTGCTCTGTTACCCAGGTTGGAGTGCAGAGGTGTGATCTCCACTCACTGCAAGCTCCGCCTCCTGGGTTCAGGCCATTCTCCTGCCTCAGCCTCCCAAGTAGCTGGGAATACAGGCGCCCGCCATCACGCCCGGCTAATTTTTTTTGTACTTTTAGTAGAGACGGGGTTTCACCATGTTAGGTAGGATGGTCTCGATCTCCTGACCTCATGATCCACCTGCCTCGGCCTCCCTAAGTGCTGGGATTACAAGTCTGAGCCACTGCGCCCAGGAGGGTATCTTATTTTTATAAATTTTTATGAATTTTAATGAGTATTTTAAGGAAACATAAATTCAAGAAGCTTAGCAAGTTCCAAGGAGAATACAAAATACTATATCTAAGCATATGATAAATTGTTGAAAAATAAAGCAAAATTTTTTTTAAAAGTTAAAAAAGGCCGGGCGCGGTGGCTCAAGCCTGTAATCCCAGCACTTTGGGAGGCCGAGACGGGCGGATCACGAGGTCAGGAGATCGAGACCATCCTGGCTAACACGGTGAAACCCTGTCTCTACTAAAAAATACAAAAAACTAGCAGGGCGAGGTGGCGGGCGCCTGTAGTCCCAGCTACTCCGGAGGCTGAGGCAGGAGAATGGCGTAAACCCGGGAGGCGGAGCTTGCAGTGAGCTGAGATCTGGCCACTGCACTCCAGCCCGGGCTAGAGCGAGACTCCGTCTCAAAATAAATAAAGAAAATAAAATAAAAAACATAAAAACAAGCATGGAAACAACCAACATCAGGATCCTGATTACCTCTGAGGAGTAAAAAGGGGAATGCAATTTTAGCTGTACCTTTTAATATTATTTACTTTCAAAAAGTGATCTAAATATTTCAAAATATTAATATTGGTTAAATCTGAGTGGTGAATACATAACTTTCCCATTTTTGAAAATTTTTATAACTTTGTATATAATTTCAGAACACATTTCACTTAGGGTATAATTTATAATAATTATGGGAATAATGTTTCTTATGGAAAGTAGAAATACATTTCATGTGTGAGAAATGATCAATGAATGAACATCTTGGGTTCTAGAAAGACTGTCACGAAAAGGAAACAGAAAAAAATCCCAACCGTCCCCCTATACACCACCCATTTACCTACTAGTCTTTGATTCCATGTACTTGCAACAGCATTCTTTTCCGGGCAAGACAGAAGAATGGCCAACATAAAAATAACTTCAGGACCACAATTTGGAGGTGGTCCAGACATAGGTAAGAAGCAGCAATAAAATGTGAATTTGACTAGGTCACCCTGCCAAGCATATCTACCTGGAGGGAAGAGACTCAGAACAGAAAAATACTACACTACACATTAACAGCATCCTTTGGTTTCAAACTGTTATCATGCTGGCTTCTAGGAATAAAGCTATCCTGAAAGTTAGAAAATTCCTATGATTGCTCTCTTGAACCAAAGAGAATGTGCAGTGCTTCCTCAGGATAAGTTAAGCAGCTGCTTTAAGTAGCACAAAGCCATCGAAGAGAAACACTTAAGAGTATGTTGAGAGCAGGTGCAGCGGGCTGAATGGTGTCCCCAAAAGATGTCAAGTCCTAATCTTTGGAACTGTGTTACCTTATATGTATATTACAGGTTTTGCAAGTGTGATTAAGGATTCTGAGATGAGATTATACTGATGGTCCCGAAAAGTATTCTTAGAGGGGATGATAAATTAGGCATACAGAGGAGAACCTGATATGAAGAAAAAATCAGTTTGGAGTGATATGGCCATAATTCAAGGGAGTCCTGGATCCACCAGAAGCTAAAAGATGTGGATTTCTTCCCTAGAGTCTCTCACTCTTTAATTAGGCCTCTCCAGAATACGCTACCATTGTTTTAAGTCAGGCTGTGGTAGTTCATTACAGCAGACACAGGAAATTAATACAGCAGTGAACTACAGAAACAGTCTTAAAGTCTCCTAGTAGAAAAAAACTAACTTTCATGCTATACTGTTTCCCACTAGTTTTTGAAAAGGCAGAGAAGCTATAGTACCAGTTTGTCGGGATAGAAGAATCAAATATTTTGAGGCCCAGCTGTGCCTTCACTGTACTTTAATTCTCTACCTGTATATTAAACTTGTTGATAGTCTGAATCAAATTGATACTATTAAATTACTAGTATGGTCGAGCACACTGGCTCACACCTGTAATCCCACAGCTTTGGGAGGCCGAGGCAAGAGGAGCGCTTAGTTTTTAGTAAAGCAAACATCACCCATTCTCACTTCTAAGTGGGAGCTAAATGATGAGAACTCATGAACACAAAGAAGGGAACCACAGACACCTACATGAGGGTGGGAGAAGGACCAGAGAAGATAACTATTGGGTACTGGGCTTCATGACTGCGTGATGAACCAATCTGTACAACAAACCCCCGTGACACAAGTTTACCTGTGCAACAAACCTTCACATGTACCCCCAAACCTAAAATTAAAATATACAAAACTTGCCAGTTTAATAACATTAAGAAAACAAACTCTAACTTAAATAAATTAAATTTTAAAAATCATTTATCTATTATACAGATGTTTTTAAAGAATAGAAATGAACTATATTAGATTGCTTCTTTTTTTTTGAGATGGAGTCTCACTCTGTCACCCAGGCTGGAGTGCAGTGGCCGGATCTTAGCTCACTGCAAGCTCCGCCTCCCGGGTTCATGCCATTCTCCTGCCTCAGCCTCCCGAGTAGCTGGGACTACAGGTGCCCGCCACCTCACCCGGCTGTAGATTGCTTCTTAACAGCATTTAGAATCAAACTAAATAAACCATTTCAAGTAAACATTTCTGAGTAACAGGACTATGAAGGCAGAAAAGCTACTGGACCCATTCATCCCTTAAAAAACATAAATAACATAAAAAGAGAAACAACCAGATATTATGTGCCTCCTTGATAGAAGTACATATTACCAAAAACAAAAAACAAAAAAACAAAACATACACCTAATAAGCCTCTACATCTATTATCAATTTACAGGAAACACAAGAGACCTAAGTGTTAAACATCACCATGGGAATGCAATCAGCATGATTCAGACTATGAAAAACTACATAACAACCCCAGTCTCAGAAGTAATAAAGGAAAAATAGCAACTTTACAGTGATGAAAGCTGAAAGATACCACCTCAATGAAATGATCAAGGTAAACATCACCAGTAATAAGTCACACTGCCCTCATGTACTTCCCGATAATTAGGCACTGAGAGGATGTATCACCTTGGTGGTATTCTTCCCAATAATGCACAACCTCAATCTAATCATAAGAAAACATCAGATAAACCTCAATTAAGGGACACTCTATAAAATAACTGATCAGTACCCTTCAAAAGTTTTAAGGCCATCAATGACAAGGAAAAAGGAAGGAACTATTACAGATTAGAGGAAACTAAGGAGCTCTGATGACTAAATGTGATGCAGGATCTTGCATTAGGCCCTGGAACAGAAAAAAAAAAAATTCCTATAAAAGCTGGTGAAACTGAATATATACTCTGTAGTTTAGTTAATAACATTGCATCCATGTTAGCTTCTCAGTTTTTATAACAGTACTATGGTTACGTAGACTATTAACAGGGGAAGTAGCACAGAAAGGTATAGGGAACCTGTACTATCTTTGCAACTCTCTTCAGTAAGTCTAAAATTAACTCAGCTAAAAAAAAAAAAGAAAAAAGAATTTTAGATTTAACAGGTGTATCAACTAATTATAATACATTTATTTATTTCTTACTTGAACAAAAATGCTCACAGTGGCTCATGACTGTAATCCCAGCATTTTGGGAGGCTGAGCTGGGTGGATCACTTGAAGTCAGGAGTTCGAGACCAGCCTGGCCAACATGGTGAAACCCTGTCCCTACTAAAAATACAAAACTTAGCCGGTGTGGTGGCATGTGCCTGTAATCCTAGCTACTTAGAAGGCTGAGGCAGGAGAATTGCTTGAAACCAGGAGTTGGAGGTTGCAGTGAGCCAAGACTGTGCCACTGCACTCCAGCCTGGCAACAGAGAAAGACCCCATCTAAAAAAAAAAAAAAAAAAAAAAAAAGCTGCTAACAAAAAGAATCAGGAAACTTTAAAAACTGGATGTTTGGTATTAAGAATTATTTCGGCCAGGCGCGGTGGCTCACACCTGTAATCCCAGCACTTTGGGAGGCTGAGGCAGGCGGATCACAAGGTCAGGAGGAGATCGAGATCATCTTGGCTAACATGGTGAAACCCTGTCTCTGCTAAAAACACAAAAAATTAGCCTGGTGTGGTGGCAGGCGCCTGCAGTCCTCCCAGCTACTTGGAGGCTGAGGCAGGAGAATGGCGTGAACCCAGGACGCGGAGCTTGCAGCGAGATTCCATCTCAAAAAAAAAAAAAAATATTTCTAATTTTGGAAGTGACATAATAGCATGGTCATGACTTTAAAGAGTCTACATTAAAATACTGAAGGCAAATTTTATGTTTGTGATTTAAAAATAATCTGGGAGAAAGAGAAGTAAGTGGAGGTACAGATGAAACCTGACTGGCCATGAGTTGATAACTGTTGAAGTCGAGTGACAGGTACAAGGTGGTTCATTATATTTTCTCTACATTTGTATATGGTTGAGATTTCTCTAATAAAAAAATGCATATATACACATGCATACACACATTCATATATAACTTAAAATTAAAAACATTCAACTAAAACTATTTCAGTAACTTCTCACTTTCAACTATGGGTTTGATATTTCTTTCCAACAAAGCTTCCCAGGTACTGGTGCAGTCCATAGCCTGTTAGGAAGCAGGCAAGCATGACCACCTGAGCTCTGCCTCGTGTCAGGTCAGCAGTGGCATTAGATTCTTACAGAAGCATGAACCCTATTGTGAACTGCTTATGCAAAGGATCTAGGTTATGTGCACCTCATGAGAATATAATGCTTGATGATCTGAGGTGGAGCCATTTCATTCCAAAACTATCCCCCACAACCTGTAGAAAAATTGTCTTCCACAAAACCAATCCCCAAAAGGGGACCACTTAAAGTTCTTTGATAAAGCCTTGATTTACCAGTAGTTTTTCTTCTGTTTCTAAAAATATTTCTTAAACATCTTATTATAATAATTTTTTACAATATACATTTTTAAAATCCAAAACATAGCAAAATCATTTTTAAATAGATTCAGTAATTTCCTCACCAAAACAATGGGATTTCAGAACTGTCACTTTAGCACATAGCTGGTGAACCTTTATTAAATAATTCACTTTGTGTACCATTAATATTTTTATTTATAATGTAAATAATTTAATTTCCCCACAGGCTAGAACCAAAGTGGCATGAAATTCCTTATATAACTGACATACAAAAATTGAGACTGGTTCAACAAACAAATCTGGGCCACAGTTTAAGATTCCAACAATGGACCGGGCACGGTGGCTCAAGCCTGTAATCCCAGCACTTTGGGAGGCCGAGACGGGCGGATCACGAGGTCAGGAAATCGAGACCATCCTGGCTAACACAGTGAAACCCCGTCTCTACTAAAAATACAAAAACTAGCCGGGCGAGGTGGCAGGCGCCTGTAGTCCCAGCTACTCGGGAGGCTGAGGCAGGAGAATGGCGTAAACCCGGGAGGCGGAGCTTGCAGTGAGCTGAGATCCGGCCACTGCACTCCAGTCCGGGCAACAGAGCGAGACTCCGCCTCAAAAAAAAAAAAAAAAAAAGATTCCAACAATGAACAGTGTTGGAAGAAGAGAATGGGATTTGAATATGGAATGGTGATAGAGTCACAGAAAGACAAGAACCAAGAAAACAATGGATTTTGGAGAGTTGAGGACTCTGAGTAACAGGACTGTGAAGGCAGAAAAGATACTGGACCCATTCATCCCTGAAAAAATACATGCATATAGAAAGAGGTATAAGGATTGCTCACATTAACTATCTAGTTCATCTAGACTACAAAAAAGCATGCGATAGTTAAAAAGAACAAGGTCAAACATGTACTGACATGAAAAGCTTCCCACGTGAAATAATCAACTTGCAAAATATGTATAGATGCCATTTGTATATGCTTCAAAACATGTACAAATTTAAACAGAGGCTGAAAGGATGACCAGAAACTTCTGAATAGTTTTTCATATTTTGTTCTGAATACCTCAACTCTGTACTGTTTTGATATTTTATAATAAATATTATGTAACTAACTAAATGAAAGGGAAAGAAATTAAAGAATAGCTATAGGAAAAATTGGGGGATAAGGAAATTACAGCTCCAGTGTTTCATTTGTCCTTAACAGCAGAGATCAAAGCGATTTTGCAGACTGTAATTAATGTAATTTGAACACAAAGCTTTAATCACATATCTAGTATTTGCTTATCTGTGTTTTTTAAAACAAAATTCAAACTAAATGGCCCAAAAGTACTAATGATATATGAAAATCTAAACTGTCAAGCTCTGTAAATAAAGACAATTAGTTGCCTCACAAAAGGCTATTCTTATGTAGAAAAGCATGTATCACGGGCCTCCTTTAATACTAAAACCAAATGGTTTAAAACATTTTATGAAAATAGCATTTTTAAGATACTTATCGACTGTATAGAGTTCAAGAAAATACCAAACTATATAACATCTATCCCATTAAAAACTTGACTTTTTAAATACTTTATATACAAAGAATTTCCTTAATAGCATAAAAAAAGCTTTTAGGTTAAATCATAAAAATGCCGTCACAATCAGAATTAGCCTGATGCCTTTCTTTTGAATTACAAGAATTTTAAATTCCCTTTAAAATAGGCGTAATTGTGCTACTGTTCTCACAACTTCCTGGACAGCTAAAATGACAGTAATTTTTTATAGTTTTGAACAATTATTTGTATTCTTCAATGTAAACAACCAAAGAGACATCCAACTATTATCTAGGAAAGAAAAAGGTAACTTTCCCCCAAAATTTATTCAATTATTGTAAGATTTCATGTAGCAACACTGAACCAACAAACTTAAGTCAGGAGCATTTGGTCAAGCTTTCCCTAGAGAACTTATGAAAAATATCATGCCTCCTAGAGGAGCAAAAACCAAAACACCCCTCTCCACAAGAAGCCTGAAAGTTACCTGAATTACAAGAGCTAAATTCAAAGACACTTTGGGGATCTGAAGCACATCTGCCCAAGTCATTAATACACAATATATTATAGAAAGAAAGAAAAAAAAAAGAACCTACATGGCAATGACAATAAATTTGGTTTCTTGGGCTCATTCTGACGAGGTTTTATGATTTTCGAGTCAAAGATGATAGATTATACATGTTATTTCTTAGCCCACAAACACTAGTAATATATAACACTTTGATTCACAGAGTGCAAAGAATAGAAAGTAACATTAGTGTCACTAACAAGTGAATTTCTCAGGTGCCATGAAGCTTAGCCTCTGTGAAGTCAAATTCCCCAGGTTCCTCTGTAAACCAAACTCAAGATTCACCTGTGACTCCCAGAGATGAGCAAAAAAGGTGTTAGTTGTGACACAGCACAGCAAAGAAAAAAAAACAAAACAAACAAGAATATAGAAAGTTTTTGGCTAAGGAAGCAATAAGGAAATGTTACAGAAAACCTAGTTCAGAAATATTCTTTACATTTGTCTACTATAAACTCTGTATGTCCGTGATATTGGAAACTTACAAATCAAATGTCAAAATGTCAGAAATGAGAAGTCAGCATAGAAAATAAGCACATTCTTGTTATGAAATTCATCCAGAAGTTCCCAGAAACAATAATAGCATTGTACTTAAGGTAATATTACATAACTTATTTTACTTCATCTAAAAATGTATTCATGAAACTAATTTTAAAAATACATTCTCCTGATCATTTAGGTGAATGGACTATTTGTACATTTTATGTTTTATATATAACCTTTAATTTATTCTTTAGTAATATTAGAATACAGTGAGGCACAAGGAAACTTTCTGGAGTAATAGATTTTTGTTACCTTGAATGTGGTGACAGTTTCATGGGTGTATACATATTTCAAAACTCACCCAAGTGTACACATTAATATGTGTGGTTCACTGTGCATCAATGACGCCACACTAAAGCTGTTATATCAAAAAAAAAAAAAAAAGTAACTGGCCAACTCCTTACCTTACTCACTTATACCTCAATGGAGATGAGGATGGGTTCTAGGAAAGGAGCAAGAAAATAAGCTTAATATAATACCTAAGGGTGACAACGATCCAGTTAGATAAGAATGTATATACACTACTGATTTAAAAATTGATGGGGAACAAAAAACAGCTTATAAAGCTAACATACAAAACTCAAAAAAAGCTTTTGAAAAAATCTTCCAAATATTTTACTATCAGTCATTAAAAACAACTAAATTGTAATAGTTAAGAACAGAACAAAAAAGTTCACTCCTAGACATTAAAAACGTAAAGAGTTCAAAACTGTAATTTTCTTTTTCTTTTTTTTACATTTTTTATAATCAGGCTTTTTCTTTTCACTCTACAGAAAAACTGCATTTAGCAATAGATTTTTAACTACCTGTTCATCTGTAATGCAGGTTAATTCTATATTTTTTTAAAAAAACAATTATATAAACTAAAGGACATGATGCATTCAAATTCTATTTTGATGTAATCTGTTTAGAAAATTCCCAATTTATTGAGAAAATAAAATCAGTATGTTTTATAACAAATTATTTACATTATAGCTGGCATCAAAAAAATGTATAGCAATCTGCATAATTCTTCTATCTCCAAGGGAATCTAACATCAAGTGAGTTACATCAAATCAAATATTTTTAAAGTTATATATTAAATTGACAGTACTTTCGCAGTTCAATTTGGAGTAATACTGATCCAAAGCAGACAATCATGATATTAATACTTTTTTTTTTTTTTTTTTTGAGACAGTTTCGCTCTTGTTTCCCAGGCTGGAGTGCAGTGAGGTGATCTCAGCTCACTAGGTTCAAGCAATCCTCCCGCCTCAGTCTCCCAAGTACCTGGGATTATAGGCACCCACCACCATGCCCAGCTAATTTCTGTATTTTTAGTAGAGGCAGGGTTTCTCCATGTTGGCCAGGCTGCTCTTGAACTCCTGACCTCAGGTGATCCTTCTGCCTCAGCCTCCCAAAGTGCTGGGATTACAGGCATGAACCACTGCACCTAGCCCTGAAAGGCAAATTTTAACAGAAAATTTAAATATATTCTAATATCTTACAAGTTATCTTCTGTTTGTTATTCTAATTAACCAAATGAAAGAGTGTAGCATTATCACAATCACATTTCACGTTACCCAGAATCTACACATCCGTAATCAAACTAAAATATCAAACAAATAAGATAGCTCACTCACTAAAGGAGAATATAAGTACGTAAGAAATGAACAGGATATTTATTTATGGGCTAAAGAAGAGGAAACAAAAATTAGTTAACAAAGTAACATAATAAAAAATGTAAAAGGCATGAAGAAAACACAAAAGCCAAGTGTATGAAACCTCTCACCTTGGAGTCAACCCCTATCCCAATTACACCCCCAGTTAGCAGGAAGAAGTTAGAGCAGTTGTCACACTTTTTCCATCTTCATTGGCCCACATCTTAAGGTGTTATAAAACCCAAAGGAAGGGATTGAAATCATCATTGAAAAATTATAACTGGGACAGTGAAAGAGATGTGACCTAACCAACTCCATCTTGCTTCTCACATCCAAGCTGTCCTTATTTCTTTCCAGGGCACAGGATTGAATTAACTTTGGGAGAATTTAGTTTATAGTTTGAAACAAAGATAACAGATCTTTCCCAAAACAAACCCCCTTCTTGCCTGGGAACTAGACTGCTCTTGTAGGACAACAAATTAGCCAAAAGATTATGATTTAAGACTCATGCAGCTGGAGGCTACACAATTCTGACCTTCCCCAAATTGCTCCTTTGGATAATATCACTACTGTGAAACTTAAGATTGACGCAGGAGTTTTTGCTCTAAGCTTAGTTCAGCTAAATCCAGATTCTTGTATCATGACCAGGAAAAATTAGGCAGGTGAATACACTGAAGGGGGACAAGGGCAGAATTCATTAGGTAAAAAGAGGGGGTCCCACCAGCAAGCTCCCGCCTCACAGACTGAATACCAGGACTCTCACACATGAGCTGAAGAGACCACGCTCCTCCCCTGCATAAAGCACGAATTCGTGGTAGCTCTACCCCATTCCCCCCAGTGCATGTGGGCCTCTAGTTCACTGTGGGCATGCCCAGGGAAGACCTTGTGCAGGTATTCCCTTACCTGCACAAAAAAGTCCAGTGTAAACACTTGTGGGTGGATCAGAGATTCTCCAGGGACCCTTCCTTATCTACCTAGGCATTTGTCTGCCTCCTGCCTCTATCAACATCAGTGCTTGTTTTGCAGACCCTGCACTTGAATCAGCTGGCACCACCCAAACAGATAAACTGGCTCATTTGATCTGTGGGCCCCCAACCCAGTGCAAGAGGATAGCTTCAACTCTGTATGATTTTATCTCTGACCCAGCCAATCGGCACTCCAGACTCACTGTCTCCAACCCAATAAATTTTTCTTAAAAACCCTGATCCCAAATGCTTGGAGAGATTGATTTGAATAATAATAAACTAATCTCCTATACAGCCGACTATGTGTGAATTACTCTTTCTCTATGGCAATTCCCCTGTCTTGATAAATTGGCTCTGTCTAGGCAGTAGGCCTGGTGAACACATTGGGTAGTGTATTAGTCTGTTCTCACACTTCTATTAAAAAAACTACCTGAGACTGGGTAATTTTTGAAGAAAAGAGGTTTAATTGATTCACAGTTTGGTAGCCTTAACAGGAAACATGACTGGGAGGCTGCAGGAAATGTACAATCATAGCAGAAGATGAACAAAAAGCAAGCACCTTTTTCACGTCTCACATAGGTGAGACAGCAAGCCAAGGGGGGAAGTGCTACACACTTTTAAACCATCAGATCTTGTGAGAACTCACTATCATGACAACAGCAAGGGGGAAATCTGCCCCTATAATCCAGTCACCTCCCACCAGGCCCCTCCTCCAATTCGACATGAGATTTGGGTGGGGACACAAATCCAAACCGTATCAGGTGGTTACATGTAAATCCCCCAACTCCTCTTTAACTGCCTTGGCATGAAAAGAAAAAAAAATCACTGAAAGTTATAAAATTTTATCAAGCATTCTCAAGAAAGAAAGTGCCTAGATCAAATTAGTATTTTGATGTCCTGCGCGAGACACTATAGTGGAAAAAGTACATAAAATCCATTTTAAGTTTAGTCATAAAATCCATTATGCATTGTTCTATGCTGAATGAATAACTTTTAGATGGTGATTATTATTTCTACTATTCTATAAGGTCTCTCATCTGGCTCCTTATGTCACCAGCATCATTACAAACTACCTATAACTCCTGTAAACCCAAAATAAAATTCTAAGCTCCCTGCCAACTAACTGGCCCCTTCTCTTGGCCAAGGGCATTCTAAAGTAAACCTGAAACATTAGTTCAGGCCATGATGGGAAAGGGTGGTCAGACATGCCTCATCATACCTTCTTCCCTTTGGAATTCAGGCACAGCTGACCAGCATTAACATTAAAACAGAAACCTTAAAACTAACAGAACAGACTATCTTACAATCTATTCTCTCCAAAAGCTGCTATCAGGAGACTTCATCTGCATAACAAGAACCTTCCTCTCCACAACCCCTTATCTTAACCCAGACACTCCCTTTTATTCATTTCAGGTCTTTAAATAAACTCTTTCAACCAACTGCCCATCAGAAAATCTCTGAATCCCCCTATGACCTGGAACTCCCACCCTCCCCAATTTGAGTTCTCCCAGCTTTCCAGACTGAACCAGTGTACGTCTTACATGTATTTACGGATGTCTTATGTCCCCTAAAATGTGTAAGGCCAAGTTGTTGCCCAACCACCTAGGGCATACGATGTCAGGACCTCCTGAGGCTTGTTTCACGAGCATGTCCTTAACAAAAAACTGACAAAAAACTGCTAAATTGATTGGTTGAGACTTGTCTCAAGATAGTTGCTGGTTTACATTCCCAAATATTCTATACCCATCCATGCATCAGCAGCCATATATTCCCTCTATTTGGAATGTCCTTATTTACTTCATGGAATAAGATTTCGAGACTCAGTTCAAGTGTCATTTTCTTGAGGACAACTGTACCCCTGCCCCAGTTTTGCCTCTATGCTCCCTTAGCAGTCTACGCAGTTTTTTATAGAGTGCTTATTGTTGATGTTGACAGCAAAGTCCTAAAGACATAGGATCATGCCAAGACACCCACATGCCTTCACTGTCTAACAATACCAGGCATTGATATCTACTTATTAAAGAAAAAAGGAAGAGAATAAAAGGTGTAATCTGTGCTGACCAGCTACAACCTGTATTCACAATTCATCTGACAATTTTTGTTTTACAAGGCAAACTGCCAATTTAGCCTTGGAGTCTGCATATTAACCTCTTCAATTTCACAAAAACACATACAACTTCAACAAGTTTGAATGGATGAGCTTGCAAATTTAAATACCAGAATTCAGATCCGGGTTTATCCCAAGAAAATGAGGATACTCAGTGAGGATTAGTATAAACATGATTATCTGCAGGTGTTTATTTCTCCTTTATACCATTTTACAAAATCTCACCTAGTCATTTAAATTCTTCAATCCCAAAAAAAGTATTATTAAAAAGGCAGCAAAGTCCCTTTAATCCCACATTTGAAAGTCAAATGTTGATTTTCAAGTAAATACCTCTAAAAAACATGCTAAGGGAATGCTAACTGGTAATCAAAATGAAAACAACCAAAAAAAAAAAAAAAAAAGGAAAATCCTTTGAGATACCCTAATTGATCTGAAGTCAATAAATTTGTCAGTATAAACACAAGTGTAATCTGGTCTCTTAAAAAATTTAACCTGAAAGGCGTTCTGAGGCTGTCTATACCTTCTTCTGTTCCTTTCTCTGTACACATGTAAAAACTGCACCATTAAAATTACATCGACTTTTTAACTTTTATTTTTATTGAAAGAATAAAATGCAGCTATCATATATGTGTACACTTTCTCAAAAGATGATAAATCTAACAAAACTGTTAACAAAAACTGTTGCTTTTAGAAAATGATTCTCAAGGCAACACTGTCTCTTTGCTTTTCAACCAGCTATGGTTTAATTTTTTCTTTTTCTTGGGGAGGGAGTCTCGCTCTGTTTCCCAGGCTGGAGTGCAGTGGCATGATCTCGGCTCACTGCAAGCTCTGCCTCCCAGGTTCACGCCATCGCCCTGCCTCAGCCTCCCAAGTAGCTGGGACTAGAGGCGCCCGCCACCAGGCCTGGCTAATTTTTTTTGTATTTTTTTTAGTAGAGATGGGGTTTCACCATGTTAGCCAGGATGGTCTCGATCTCCTGACCTCGTGATCCACCCGCCTTGGCCTCCCAAAGTGCTGGGGGTTTAATCTTTCAAAGAGCGAGTTATATTCAAAGAACTCCAAGCTATTGTTTTCCATTAAGTTTCATCACAGCCATGACACATCATTTCAAACTGTGTTCCCTAATAGGTTTATCTTGCCATCTTTCCTATAGTTTCAGTTCACTATGTAATTTTGTTTATATAATAAATATTGCTTCATTATTGTTTGGACGAACGGAGGTAAGATGGCGCACTTCCGGGTTCATCACCAACTTTTCCCGCGCGCGCGAAAATGCAGCTGGCACCCGGGAAGGTGCAGACCAACCGGGCATGCGCCAGGTGATGTCAATCCTGAAGAGACTAAGATTTGCCTGGTCGCACCTGTGGAACGCCCCCCGACACGCCCGTGCCCCGCCTATTGCCCTCCCACTCCTAGAAAAGCCACTTGGGACAGACACCATGCGCGGACTTCCCAGCCCCACTCCTGTCGGGATGCCGGGACTGTATCAGGAACCCCGCCCGAGAGCCCCACCGGGGGACTCTGTCGGCTTTCTTTGCCGGAGGCCGACAGACCTCTCCCTACCCACCTACTTCCCTGAAGCTAGGTGACCAAAATAAATTTGCAGTTTTGCTCCTACCCTTGCCTACCCACTGGTTCTTTTGTGCCCTCTCGGCTGGTTTTAGAAAAACAAATCAGTTGGTGCCGAAACCCGGGAGGAGACCCCCTCCTCAGGCCTCTAAGGGTTGAGGAACCTCCTTCTGCTCCCACGCTGCAGACGGACCAGGACCTGAGACCCGCTTCCCTCACTCTCACGGCCTCTCTGGGGTAAGTGCCCTTGTCTCCTCTTTACCTCCCTCGGCCAAAAATCCTGCGCAGGTCCGAGGTCCACTTTTGAGCCACCAAGTGGCTCGGGAGACCCGTTCAGGACAGAGACGCCCGCCTGAAGGTAATCTCCACTTTGGCTCCATGAGCCTCCAGTCTGTCTCTGCTGGTTCCAAAGGACACTTTGAAGCCAGGCAGAGATCCACTTCCATTTCCATTGTGTCCATTGTATAAGTAAACAGGAAACAAATGGGAAACCCCCCAGTCCAAATTTCCAAAGAGCACCCCCTTAGGGTGCCTCCTAGCCAATTTGAAAACCTTACAGCTCGAACAAGACCTTAGGAGGAAGAGGTTAATTTTCCTTTCCACTGTGGCGTGATCGACCTCAGCAATTTCTGCCAGTGGCTAGGCAAGTGGTCTGAAATTAATTACATACAAGGCTTTTGGGCCTTACGCTCTCGTCCCGATCTGCCCTATGCTCCTCCTTCTCTCCCCACTCCCTCCACCCCCTCCCTTCCTGCCCAGACTCCTCCTCCTTGCTCCTCATCAACTGGTAGCCCGCTCGCACCCGTGCCCCCTTCCATGTCCTCAGCCGGCCACCTAGAGTCCCCTATCTCTGCCCACACCCTCCTACAGTGTTAGCGACTTTGCGAGAGGTAGCTGGGGCGGAGGGGGTAGTCAGAGTACATGTCCCTTTTTCACTGGCCGATCTTTCCAAAATTGAGAAGCGTTTAGGTGATTTCTCAGCTAATCCTACCATATACATAAAGGAATTTAGTTCAAAATCCAGAAGAAAATCCAGCCACATTCTTAAATAGGCTGACTGAGGTTCTAACCCAATATACCCGGTTAGATCCGGCCTCCCCCACAGGGGCCACCATTTTGGCATCTTATTTCATTTCTCAATCAGCTCCTGACATTCGTAAAAAACTTCAAAAGGTAGAGGATGGTCCTCAGGCACCAATACAAGACCTAGTTAAATTAGCCTTTAAGGTCTATAACTCCAGAAAGGAGACGGCAGGCTCGCCTCGAACAGAAGTTACAGCTCCTAGCAGCGGCTTTACAGCCCAGTCGTAACCCCAGGCCAGAGAGCACGCACCCCGCAGACTCCAAGGCTACAAAAGGAGCCTGCTATAAGTGTGGCAAGGCAGGACACTATGCCAACAGGTGTCCGCAAGGTCCCCGAGCCCCAATGCAGCCTTGCTGTAAGTGCAAGGCATCAGGACATTGGGCCAGTGAATGTCCTAACCCTCGTCCACCAGCAACCCCCTGCCCTGCTTGCCAGCAGGGAGGACACTGGAAGTCTGATTGCCCCACCCTGAGAACAGGTGCCGTGCCTCCACGTGACCCCCTTTCCCAGGATCCTGGGAGCTCCTTCCAGCTCTACATCTGGACGACGACAACTGAAGGTGCCGAGACTCAGGGACCCCCATCACCCTCGCCGAGCCGCGGGTAACTGTCCTGGTAGCGGGTAAGACAATTAATTTTTTAATCAACAGCGAGGCTACCTATCCTGTTTTGCCGTCCTTCTCTGGACCTAGCCTTCCATCCAATATCTCTGTAGTAGGAGTAAGCGGAAAGCCATCCACTCCATGAAAAACTCCACTCCTTAATTGCTGCCTGGCCAACAACTACTTTGCACACTCGTTCCTCATTATACCCTCATGCCCTATCCCCTTACTAGGCCGAGAAATCAGTTCAACTTTCCCCCACTCGCCTCAAACTTACTAAATTTTCTTAACTCTCTCATACTCCCCAGCCTTGCCAGGACCATCCTTCTGGGTTTTGCCCATATTCCAACAATGCTTCCATTCTTCATTCTTATATTAATACTGTGCCTTATTTTATGTTTTGTCCCCATTTTGATCAAATTTCTCCATGCCAAGATTCTGTACGTCCAAATGCCAACCATGGGCCCCGACCTTAACGATGCCCCTTAACAGCAGGAAGTAGCCAGACAGACCACGGCGCCCCTTATCACTATTATCAATAAAAGGTTGGACTGTTTGGACGAACGGAGGCAAGATGGCGCACTTCCGGGTTCTTCATCACCAACTTTTCCCACGTGTGCGAAAATGCAGTCGGCGCCCAGGAAGGTGCAGACCAATTGGGCATGCGCCAGGTGACGTCAATCCGAAGAGACTAAGATTTACCTGGTTGCACCTGCAGAACGCCCCCCGACACGCCCGTGCCCCGCCTATTGCCCTCCCACTCCTAGAAAAGCCACTCCGGACGGATGCCACGTGCGGACTTCCCAGCCCCACTCCTGTCGGGATGCCGGGACTGTATCAGGAACCCCGCCCGAGAGCCCCACCGGGGGACTCTGTCGGCCTTCTTTGCCGGAGGCCGACAGACCTCTCCCTACCCACCTACTTCCCTGAAGCTAGGTGACCAAAATAAATTTGCAGTTTTGCTCCTACCCTTGCCTACCCGCTGGTTCTTTTGTGCCCTCTCGGCTGGTTTTAGAAAAACAAATCAATTATGTGGCAAATGATGAGAAATTACGTTAGTCTATCATCCCTCCATCCCCACATTGGTAGATCAGTTTCACTTCAAATCTCTACCACTAGTTATTCACTGTGTCTGTGATGTGTGCGCGGTTCACACAACTATTCAAGATGACTTGGGGCATGAATGTATCATAGCTGTATAAAAGAACTATGAACCGGCCAGGCGCAGTGGCTCATGCCTGTAATCCCAGCACTTTGGGAGGCCGAGAGGGGTGGATCACCTGGGGTTGGGAGTTCGAGACCAGCCTGATCAACATGGAGAAATCCCCGTCTCTACTAAAAATACAAAATTAGCTGGGTGTGGTGGTGCACACCTGTAATCTCAGCTACCCAGGAGGCAGAGGCAGGAGAATCGCTTAAATCCAGGAGGTGGAGGTTGTGGTGAGCTGAGATTGCGCCATAGCACTCCAGCCTGGGCAACAAGAGTGAAACTCCATCTCCAAAAAAAAAAAAAAATGAATTATTACACCTAAAAAAAAAAGAACCATACACCTCTAAGAACTAGGAACCAGGCCGGGTGCGGTGGCTCAAGCCTGTAATCCCAGCACTTTGGGAGGCCGAGACGGGTGGATCACGAGGTCAGGAGATCGAGAGACCATCCTGGCTAACACGGTGAAACCCCGTCTCTACTAAAAATACAAAAATCTAGCCGGGCGTGGTGGCGGGCGCCTGTAGTCCCAGCTACTCGGGAGGCTGAGGCAGGAGAATGGCGTGAACCCGGGAGGCGGAACTTGCAGTGAGCTGAGATCCGGCCACTGCACTCCAGCCTGGGCGACAGAGCAAGACTCCATCTCAAAAAAAAAAAAAAAAAAAAAAAAGTAACTATGAACCAATACACCTTTAGTTCAGAGATAATAATTACCTTGCCACCACATAGTCTGTTAAATAAGCAGGAGGCCATTAGCCTGAGGCTGTCCTAAGTAACAAACTGCAAGCTAATTTTGTAACAAATAGCAGTTTCAACCAATCACAGTCAAGCTTTAACCAATCACAAGCAGCTAACATGCCACCATGCCCAAATACTTCCTGTGTCTGATGTACCCACCTGAATATCTGAACATGGGATTTTTTTTTTTTTTTTTGAGACAGAGTCTTGCTCTGTCGCCCAGGCTGGAGTGCAGTGGCCGGATCTCAGCTCACTGCAAGCTCCGCCTCCCAGGTTTATGCCATTCTCCTGCCTCAGCCTCCGGAGTAGCTGGGACTGCAGGCGCCCGCCACCTCGCCCGGCTAGTTTTTTGTATTTTTTTTAGTAGAGACGGGGTTTCACCGTGTTAGCCAGGATGGTCTCGATCTCCTGACCGCGTGATCCGCCCGTCTCGGCCTCCCAAAGTGCTGGGATTACAGGCTTGAGCCACCGCGCCCGGCCTGAACATGGGATTTAAGACTTAGTTTTATAAAATGACTGCCTCTGGGAAGCAAACACACAAAAATGGGAAGGGATGAGACAAGGCAATGATGCTTTTAATGCTTTGATACAACCTGATTTTTGAGACTATGTAAACATAAAACTTAAAAAAAATTAAAAAGAATGCTTTATGATTGTATTTTTTGGGAGGTAGGATAGGAGTTCCTGAACTAGGCCCCATTTTGCCAGGGTCCTATTCCCTGTTTCATACATTTCTAACCTGCCTTCACCTCCTGATGAAGTCTTTCTTCTGGTTTTCTTGGTTCATCCTTATCTCTGCTGTTTAACTTTCTAAGAGAGAAGTCAGTCAGTATCAGCATTACCTGGAATTTGCAAGAAATGCATATTCTCAGGTTTCATCTTGAGATCTACTGAATGAGACAATAGGATTGGGGGGCCAGGAATCTGTGTTATTAGAAGCTCTCCAGATTTTTCTGGTGTAACTTAAAATTTGAGAACTACTGCTATAATGGTTTAACATTCTTCTTTTCCTGATTTCTTCCACAAAGGCTACATCCTCTCAATTTCCACACAAACACCTATGAAAGTGCAGAGCCCATGCAGAAGATACAGTCTGTGTAAAATAAATACCATAAATGCCTGGGGAAAGGGGGCAATTATCATAAACACTACTCTTTGTTCTGCTCTCAAATGCCATGAATTTCTAGATGTTTAATAACAAATCTGAAATGTTTTAAGTGGTTAATGAAAAGAAATAGCGCGGAAGGGATGTCCCTGAGTCCTTTTCAACAAATAAGAATCATTCTCTTTCTTACCTGCAAGGTAAAACAAAGATATCTATCTTAACACTAAAAAGATGGGTGTACTTACAATACCACTCACTTTTGACTGCTTTGATTCATGCTCTCTTAATTCTTACAATCAAATAAAACCACAGAAGGCTTTCTGTGGTACATGTCCATAAACACTAATAAATCAAAACAAAGCTTCTAAGGATTATTTTTAAATTGTTTTTTAAAATCAAATATATTTTAAATCAAAACTGTTAAAATCAGATTTACAATAGCCCAGGAAGATGGGGAGAAACAAGCGCAAAAAGGCTGAACATTGCAAAAACCAGAAAGCCTCTTCTCCTCCAAAGGATCACAACTCCTCGCCAGCAAGGGAACAAAACTGGACAGAGAACGAGTTTGATGAATCAGAAATAGGCTTCAGAAGGTGGGTAATAACAAACTCTTCTGAGCTAAAGGAGCATGTTCTAACCCAATGCAAGGAAGCTAAGAACCTTGAGAAA
Source organism: Trachypithecus francoisi (assembly GCF_009764315.1). Classification (NCBI taxonomy): domain Eukaryota; kingdom Metazoa; phylum Chordata; class Mammalia; order Primates; family Cercopithecidae; genus Trachypithecus; species Trachypithecus francoisi. The sequence continues at coordinate 77,449,369 of NW_022681469.1, read as the reverse complement.
AGGTTGGATGAATTGCTAACTAGAATAACCAGTTTAGAGAAGAAAATAAATGACCTGATGGAACTGAAAACTGCATGAGAATTTCGTGAAGCATACACAAGTATCAATAGCTGAATTGATCAAGCAGAAGAAGGGATATCAGAGACTGAAGATCAACTTAATGAAATAAAGTAAGACAAGATTAGAAAACAAAGAATAAAAAGGAACAAACAAAGCCTCCAATAAATAAAGGACTATGTGAAAATACCAAACCTACGTTTGGTGTACTTGAAAGTGATGGCGAGAATGGAACCAAGTTGGAAAACACTCTTCACGATATTATCCAGGAGAACTTCGCCAACCTAGCAAGACAGGTCAACATTCAAATTCAGGAAATACAGAGAACACCACAAAGATATTCCTCAAGAAGAACAACCCCAAGACACATAATTGTCAGATTCACCAAGGCTGAAACGAAGGAAAAAATGTTCAGGGCAGTCAGAGACAAAGGTAAGGTTACCCACAAAGGGAAGCCTATGAGACGAAGAGCAGATCTCTCTGCAGAAACCCTACAAGCCGAAGTGAGTAGGGGACAATATTCAATATTCTTAAAGAAAAGAGGCCGGGCCGGGTGCGGTGGCTCATGCCTGTAATCCCAGCACTTTGGGAGGCTAAGGCAGGCGGATCACGAGGTCAGGAGGTCAAGACCATCCTGGCTAAACGGTCAAACCCAGTCTCCACTAAAAATACAAAAAAATCAGCCGGGTGTGGTGGCGCTTGCTTGTAATCTCACCTACTCGGGAGGCTGAGGCAGGAGAATTCCTTGAACTCGGGAGGTGGAGGTTGCAGTGAGCCGAGATGGCGCCACAGCACTCCAGCCTGGGTGACAGAGCAACACTCTGTCTCCAAAAAAAAAAAAAGGGGGGGGCCTTGCCTTGTGCAGGGGCTCATCCCTATGATCCCAGCACTTTGGGAGGCTGAGGCGGGCGAGGAGCTTGAGACCATCTTGGCCAACATGGTGAAACCTCGTCTCCACTAAAATTAAAAAAAAAAACAAAACAGCCCGGTGGTGGCACATGCCTATAATCCCAGCTACTTGGGAGGCTGAAGCAGGGCAACTGCTTGAACCCGGGAGGCGGAGGTTGCAGTGACCTGAGATCACGCCACTGCATTCCAGCCTGGCAACAGAGCAAGACCGTGTATCAAAAAAAAATAATTTTCAACCCTGAATTTCATATACAGCCAAACTAAGCTTTGTAAGCAGAGGAGAAATAAAATCCTTACAGACAACCAAATGCTGAGAGATTCTGTCACCACCAGGCCTGCTTTATGAGAGCTCCCAAAGGAAGCACTAAACATAACATGGAAAGGAACAATTGGTACCAGCCACTGAAAAAACATACTAAATTGTAAAGAACATCAACACTATGAAGAAACTGCATCAACTAACGGGCAAAATAACCAGCTAGTGTAATAATGACAGGATTAAATTAACACACAAATATATTAACCTCAAATGTTAATGGGCTAAATGGCCCGGTTAAAAGACACAGACTGGCAGATTGGACAAAGAGTCAAGACCCATCAGTGTGTTGTATTCAGGAAATCCATCTCACATGCAAAGACACACATAAGCTCAAAATAAAGGGATGGAGGAATATTTATCAAGGAAATGGGAAGCAAAAAAAAAGCAGTTGCAATCTTAATCTCTTATAAAACAGACTTTAGGCCGGGCACCATGGCTCACGCCTGTTATCCTAGCACGTTGGGAGGCCGAGGCAGGTGGATCACAAGGTCAGGAGTTTGAGACCAGCATGGCCAATATGGTGAAACCCTATCTCTACTAAAAACACGAAAATTAGCTGGGCATGGTGGCGGGCACCTGTAATCCCAGCTACTCAGGAGGCTGAGGCAGGAGAATCGCTTGAAACCGGAAGGCTGAGGTTGCAGTGAGCCGAGACTGCACTGCACTAAAAATTAAAAAAAAAAAAACAAGACTTTTAAACCAACAAAGGTCAAAAGAGACAAAGAAGGTCATTACATAATGGTAAAGGGATCAATGCAGCAAGAAGAGCTGATTATCTTAAATATATATGCACTCAATACAGGAGCACCCAAATTCATAAAGCAAGTTGTCAGAGACCTATAAAGAGACTTAGACTCCCACACAATAATAGTGGGAGACTTTAACTCCCCACTGTCAATATTGGACAGATCAATGAAACAGAAAATTAACAAGGATATTCAGGACTTGAACTCAGCTCTGCACCAAGAAGATCTAATAAACATCTACAGAACTCTCCACCCCCAAATCAACACAATATACATTTTTCAGAGCACCTCATCACAATTATTCTAAAATTGACCACATAATTGGAAGTAAAACCCTCCTCAGTAAATGCAAAAGAATGGAAATCATAACAGTCTCTCAGACCACAGTGCAATCAAATTAGAACTCAGGATTAAGAAACTCACTCAAAACCGCACAACTACATGGAAACTGAACAACTTGCTGCTGGAATGACTACTGGGTAAATAAAATGAAGGCAGAAATAAATATGTTCTTTGAAACCAATGAGAACGAAGACACAATGTCCCAGAATCTCTGGACCACATTTAAAGCAGTGTGTAGAGGGAAATTTATGGCACTAAATGCCCAAAAAAGAAAGCAGGAAAGATATAAAATTGACACCCTATTATCAAAATTAAAAGAACTAGGGAAGCAACAGCAAACAAATTTGAAAGCTAGCAGAAGACAAGAAATAACTAAGATCAAAGCAGAACTGAAGGAGATAGAGACACAAAAAACACTTCAAAAAAATCAATGAAGCTAGGAGCTGGTTTTTTGAAAAGATCAACAAAACAGGCCACTAGCTAGACTACTAAAGAAGAAAGGATAAAAGAGTCAAATGGGTGCAAAAAAAAAAAAAAGATAAAGGGGATTACACCACTAATCCCACAGAAATACCAACTAGCATCAGTGAATACTATAAACACCGCTACACAAACTAGAAAATCTAGAAGAAATGGATCCATTCCTGGACACATCCACCCTCCCAAGTCTAAACCAGGAAGCAGTCAAATTCCTGAATACACCAATAATAAGTTCTGAAATTGAGGCAGTTATTAACAGCCTGCCAACCAAAAAATGTCTAGGACCAGAGGGATTCACAGCCGAATTCTACCAGAGGTACAAAAACGAGCTGGTACCAATGCTTCTGAAACTATTCCAAACAACAGAAGAAGTGGGAATCCTCCCTAACTCATTTTATGAGGCCAGCATCATCCTGACACCAAAACCTGGCAGAGACACAACAAAAAAAGAAAATTTCAGGCCAATATCCCTGACAAACATCGATGCAAAACACCCAATAAAATACTGGGAAACCGAATCAAGCAGCACATCAAAAAGCTTATCCAGCAAGATCAAGTCAGCTTTATACCTGGAATGCAGGGCTGGCTCAACATATGCAAATCAATAAGTGGATTCCATCACATAAACATAACCAATGACAAAAACCACATGATTATCTCAATAGCTGCAAAAAAAGGCCTTTGACAAAATTCAACACCTCTTCATGCTAAAAACTCTCAATAAACTAGGTATCGATGAAATGTATCTCAAAATAATAAGAGCTATTTATGACAAACCCACAGCCAGTATCATACTGAGTGGGCAAAACCTGGAAGCATTCCCTTCAAAAACCAGCACAAGACAAGGATGCCCTCTCTCACCACTCCTGTTCAACACAGTATTGGAAGTTCTGGTCAGGGCAATCAGGCAAGAGGAAGAAATAGAGTATTCAAACAGGAAAAGAGAAAGTCAAATTGTCCCTGTCTGCAGATGAGATGATTGTATATTGAGAAAACCCCATCGTCTCAGCCCAAAATCTCCTTAAGCTGATAAGCAACTTCAGCAAAGTCTCATGATACAGAATCAGTGTGCAAAAATCATAAGCATTCCTATACACCAGTAACAAACAGAGAGTCAAATCATGAATGAACTCCCATTCACAACTGCTACAAAGAGAATAAAATACCTAGGAATCCAACTTACAAGGGATGTGAAGGACCTCTTTAAGGAGAACTACAAACCACTGCTCAAGGAAATAAGAGAGGACATAAACAAATGGAAAAACATTCCATGCTCATAGATAGGAAGAATCAATACCATGAAAATGGCCATACTGCCCAAAGTAATTTACAGATTCAATGCTATCCCCATCAAGCTACCACTGACTTTCTTCACAGAATTCGAAAAAACTACTTTAAGCTTCATATGGAACCAAAAAAGAGCCGTTATAGCAAAGACCATCTTAAGTAAAAAGAACAAAGCTGGAGACATCAAACTACCTAACTTCAAACTATACTACAAGGCTACAGCAACCAAAACAGCATGGTACTGGTACCAAAACAGATACATAGACGAATGGAACAGAACAGAGGCCTCAGAAATAACACTACACATCTACAACCATCTGATCTCTGACAAACCTGACACAAACAAGCAATGGGGAAAAGATTCCCTATTTAATAAATGGTGTTAGGAAAACTGGCTAGCCATATACAGAAAAGTGAAACTGGACCCTTTCCTTACACCTTATACAAAAATCAATTAAAGATGGATTAAAGACTTAAACTAAGACCCAAAACCATAAAGAATCCTAGAAGAAAACCTGGGCAATACCATTCAGGACATAGGCATAAGCAAGCACTTCATGTCTAAAACACCAAAAGCAATGGCAACAAAAGCCAAGATTGACAAATGGGATCTAATTAAACGAAAGAGCTTCAGGATAGCAAAAGAAACCACCATCAGAGTGAATAGGCAACCTATAGAATAGGAGAAAACTTTTGCAATCTATCCATCTGACAAAGGGCTAATATCCAGAATCTACAAAGAACTTAAACACATTTACAAGAAAAAAACAACCCCATCAAAAAGTGGGCAAAGGATATGAACACATACTTCTCAAAAGAAGACATTTATGCAGCCAAAAGACTATGAAAAAATGCTCATCATCACTGGTCATTAGAGAAATGCAAATCAAAACCACAATGAGACACCATCTCATGCCAGTTGGAATGACAATCATTAAAAAGTCAGGAAACAATAGATGCTGGAGAGGATGTGTGGAGAAATAGGAACACTTTTACACTGTTGGTGGGAGTGTAAACTAGTTCAACTATTGTGGAAGACAGTGTAGCAAGTCCTCAAGGATCTAGAACTAGAAATACCATTTGACTCAGCAATCCTATTACTGGGTATATACCCAAAGGATTATAAATCATGCTACTATAAAGACACATGCACATGTATGTTTACTGCAGCACTATTCACAATAGCAAAGACTTGGAACCAACCCAAATGTCCATCAATGATACACTGGATAAAGAAAATGTGGCACATATACACCATGGAATACTATGCAGTCATATCAAAGGATGAGTTCATGTCCTTTGTAGTGACATGAAGCTGGAAACCATCATTCTCAGCAAATTAACACAAGAACAGAAAACCAAACACTGCATGTTCTCACTCATAAGTGGGAGCTGAACAAGGAGAACACATGGACAAATGGAGGGGAACAGCACACACCGGGGCCTGTTGGAGAGTGGGTGGCTAGGGGAGGAATAGCATTAGGAGAAATACCTAATGTAGGTGACGTGCTGATGGGTGCAGTAAACCACCATGGCACGTGTATACCTATGTAACAAAACTGCACATTCTGCACATGTACCCCAGAACTTAAAGTATAATAAAATAAATAAGTAAATAAGAAACTAGCAGAGAAACTTATTGTTGTAATCATTCTTCATGTAATCCCAACCAAACAGCAGCTAATTGTGAAGTCAAGTCCCATAGGCTATATAGATGCTCGCTGACTTACTATGGGGTAGCGTCTTGACAAATCCATTGTAAGGTAAAAATACCATTAGTGGAAAATAATTTAATACACTTCACCTACCCAAGATCATAGCTTAGCCTATCCTACCTTAAACATACTCAGAACACTCACATTAGCCTACAGACAAACAAAATAAACACTGGCAACACAGTATACTGTAGAGTACTGTGACTGAGTGGCTGACTGGGACCCAGCCACTGCCCAGCATCACAAGAGGCTATCGCACTGTATATCACTAGCCTAGGAAAACATTACAATGCAAAGCACAGTTTCTACTAAATGTGTTTCACTTTTGCACCCCTGTAAAAGTAAACATATCTTAAGTCCAACCATCATGAAGTGGGGGACCATCTGTCCTTTTTTTAAAAAGAGATGACGAAGAAATTGAAACAAGCAGAAATTCATGTTTATACTAAATTCCAAAAATAATTTTCCTACTTAAAAAAAAGAGAAGTCTTATTGCACCTACACTGACTGTTCTCCAAAGCTCAGACTTCAGCAGCCATTTGTCATTCCTTCCACAAATACTCTATGTTTCAGAGCTTCAGCATTGCCAAATTCAAAACCTAATCTCAAGTCTGACCACCTCTGCCTTTCACCACAGTCACATATTTACAATTGCCTACAGCGCATCTCCATCTGGACACTTTTCCATTGGTCTATTCTTAACAAATGCTTGTCATTATCTTTCCTTTCCTAATGTCATCAGGATACTACCATCCTCAGACAACAATCATAGAAATCAGATGGCAGCAAATATGACAGAGTAGAGAACGCCAATGGTCTAACTCTCCAAAAAGCAACAAATAAACTAGCAAAAATTGTCAGAATCAACTTTCTTGAAACTCCAGAAACTAATGGAACGCTTACAGCAACCAGGTAAATGTTTAGCCAAGAAAAGAACTTGTGGCTTTTTAACTCACTCTTATCTACTTCCATGTTCCCCAGATGAGCAGTGCTCTTGAAGACATCAGCCCATACTCCTGGTAGACATACTCAGTACCAGAGGGAACTGAATAGGCCTTATTCCTTAATAAAAATTAAAACAAAATGGGGTTGTTATGACTTATTTGGTGCTTTCCTGGAGGGACAGCTCAAAGGGCCTGGCAGGGGCCTTGAAGACATCAGCCCATACTCTTGGTAGACATACTCAGTACCAGAGGGAACTGAATAGGCCTTATTCTTTAATAAAAAGAAAAAAAAAATTGGGGTTGTTTGTTATGACTGATTTGGTGATTTCCTGGAGGAACAGCTCAAAGGGACTGCCTTTCTCCTGCTTGACTCAGAACTCTCCCAGTGCTGAGGGGGCTATTTGGGAAACTTCAACAAAAATATGTAAGGCAAATACATTAGTCAGTGCTGCCTGGGGCAAGGGATAATGGGGGAAAACAACAGACTAACCAAAAGATCTGGGAGGAAGGCCTGGTGAATAAGATGCTCTGGCAAATAAGGGCTTTGAAAAGCACCCACATATTTCTGGAAATCTAAAGTCATACACACGGCTACATGTCTACAATGTTAAGGAAGTTGAGATTCTAGCCTCACTGCTTAGAGGAAATTCCCCCCAGGAGAGCTGCCTCAACAGGAACATCTACAAACTATGTTTTAAGAACAAGACATACATTTTTATATTAAGCCACTAAGACTTTGGAATTATTTGTTATAGAAGCTGCCACTAATTACATGAATAATACAGACTTGAAGCAATCTAAAAGACATGTATGCCATTTTGCTGGAAAATAATAGGGAACTTATTTAAAGAAAAACGTGTAACTTTATACTATGTTCTGTTCAATTAGGATCTCAGCAAGTATACTTTCCTTATATCATTGAATTGCTAACAACAGTAAACAGAAAAAAGAAAAAAAGCAGGTTGTTTACATATGTGTATATATTTTTCAATAATTTACTTTGAGCCTTACACTGTAATAATTTTAAAGCTGCACGAATCAAATTTTTATAAGTTGAAGTATTTTAAATTAACTACAGAATGAAATAGTTTATTCCTAAAAAGCCTGCTAAAGTTAAAAATCTCCTATTAGTTCTATTTTATCACAGTTTAAGGTCATATTCTATACACTGGGTTTCTTATAGTGATCCTGGTCTATATTATTTTTTAATCATTTTTTCCAATGACATTGGTCATGTATATTTCCATTTCAAAGAATTACTCATAAACATGGGGAAACTCGCTGGGTGCAGTGGCTCACATCTGTAATCCCAGCACTTTGAGAGGCTGAGGCGGGTAGATCACCCGAGGTCAGTCTGAGACTAGCCTGGCCAACATGGTGAAACCCCATCTCTATTAAAAATACAAAAATTAGCCAGGCGTGGTGGCAGGTGCCTGTAATCCTAGCTACTCAGGAGGCTGGGGCACGAGAATCGCTTGAACCCGGGAGACAAAGACTGCAGTGAGCCAAGATTGCGCCACTGCACTCCAACCTGGGCAACAGAGTGAGACTTCGTCTCAAAAAACAAACAAAAAACATGGGGAAACTAAGATGTTTATAGGATCAGAAGAAATAGAAACATTAAACAACAACAAAAAAGGTTCATGGGTAAAAGCTTTTATATTCTATATTTGTGGAAATAAAACTGTTAGCCTGCTAAAAGCGCTCTCTCAATTAACCTAGCCCCCAAAAGAAAATTTTAAGACAAGTAACCTAGCAATGGTTGTATTTCTATAAGGATTCCCAGGGTTCTGACTAACTACAAGGTCAGAACCCCAATATACAACCCATCTTGTTTGTCAGGAAATAGAAGGGAACTGTCATAGCAAGGATACCATGTACAGAAGTCTAACTTGAAAAAGTCTAGAGAATGTAAAAATAATCAACTTAGGAAGCTAGGAAAATGATGACTTTTGAAATTCTTCTAGTTCTCTACTAGACAATTAGTGTCCAGAGTCAAATGTCAGTACCCCAGGGATAGAGATTACATACAGCAAGGCAATCCACTAGGGTAAGGGGAAAAATAATAGAATTCCTATTTAAAATTTCTGGTTAGAAAACCAAACACTGAATGTTCTCACTTAAAAGTGGGAGGTGAACAATGAGAACACATGGACACAGGGAGGGGCCTGCTGGGGGGTGGGGGGATGGGGGAGGGATGGCATTAAGAGAAATACCTAATGTAAATGATGAGTTGATGGGCACAACAAATCAACATGGCACATGTATACCTATGTAACAAACCTGCATGTTGTGTGCATGTGCTCCAGAACTTAAAGTATAATTTTAAAAAAATTCACTCCAAAATATATGTATATATAAACAACATTAAAAAAGAGGAATTTCTATTAATATTTATAGATTATCTTTAACATCCTTATGACTGTGTAACATACCGTCTAGGTCATGTAGAATACATGCAATAAATAGTATGAGGGAAGAACAGAAGTTCTCCTGTTCCCCTGCACTGAAGAAACCTCCACCTATACCCCTGTATTTGCTTTTGATGTATGGTATTTATATGTGCTACTGTTTGATATGTCGGTTAAATGGATTTAACTTTATATTATCTAGTTTAATTAAACTGACCCCTAAAATGGACAGATAACTTCAAAAGATGCCCATAAGGAATGTTCTGAAGACAATATTAATAATGCAAGCACAAGCAAAAGAAGAAAATAGTGGAGAATACTTTTCCAACTATTAGTGCAAGCGCATCAGCCACATTAATGAGGTAAAAACAATGGCAATCATGTACACCTGATATGGTGGGAATGGCACTTTACCTCTATGGTTTTCCTCCCAACAATTTATAACCCCAATTTTTTCATGAGAAAGACATTAGACAAATCCCAATTGGGGGACATTCTACAAAATACTATGTGTACCTTCAAAACTGTCAAGGTCATCAAAAACAGGGAAAGACTGAGAAACTGTCACTGCCTAGAGGGCTAAGGTGACATGACAACTAAATATAATGTGATCTCCTGGGTGGAATCTGGGAACAGAAAAAGGTCATTAGGCTAATGACCTAAGTTAATGTGAATAAAAGACTAAATGTGAACAAGAATGGACTTCAGTTAGTAATAATGTGTCAATATTAGTCCATTAGTTATGACAAATGTACCATACTTTTTAAAAAAGTGGCAATATAATTAAGTCTAAAAACAACCTAAAACTTTCAAAAATATCAAGAAGACTACTTGGAATGCAAACTGATATCTACTGTTATTAATGAATACTCCCCACTAGGTAATGTATCATGCTTCAGATATCAGCTAATGATAAGACAGTTCAGAATTTATAATATACACATGAATAATATATGCTCCAAAAGTTTAGAGACTACAATTCTAGAAAATAAGTAGTCACCATATAAATAACTAGATGTGATACTACTGTGTCCATATATCCCCAGTTACTTATTGTATATACACTAAATATCAAGTGCTGGGAAATAAAGACGATCTCACAATTTCTGATTTAAAGTAGCTTATAATTTAGTGGAAAAACACACAAGTAATAAGGTAGTTAATCACCACACAACATAATGAAGAGCAGCAAGTGCATAATAACTGCCACAAATAGAAATGAACAGAGTTCAATGGGAGCACTTGGGCTGAGAAATGAGGCATGGGGCAGAACAGGTTTCCAGGAAAATGTGCCATCTAAGCTGAGTCTAAAAGGATAAGAAGTTGGCCAAGCTAAATCAAAGGAAGGTGTTCAAGAAACAAGGACCAGTAGGCACAGGAGTCCAGAGCTACACTGTCCAATGGAGAAACCACAAACCAAGATGACTACTGAGCACTTGAAACATGATTACTGAGACTGAACGAGGAACTCAATTCTTGATTTGATTTCATGTTAATTTAAATTTAAATTTTAAAACTGAAGCAATTCAGCACAGAAAATATATTAATGCTCCCCAAATTGACCTCTATAGTTTAATTCCAATCAAAATCCCAGATATGTTTTTTGTAGATAAAGACAAGCTTATTATAAAATATATAGTGGAAAATAAAGGTTCTAATATAGCCAAAACAATTCTGAAATAGATGAATTAAGTGAAAGGAGTAACTCTGATGTTAAGGATTAATGTATTGCCACAGGAAACAAGACAGTGTGACAGCTAATAGACATGGAATAGAAAGAAAACACTAGGCTGACAAATACGCCTAACTGATTTTTTACTAAGGTACCCAAGTAATTAAATGCAGGAGAAATAGTCTTTTAACAAATTATGCTGAAGCAACTGGATATCCCTAAGCAAAACTAAATAAATAAACAAACCTTGACCTAAAACTTCGAATCATGTGGAAAAGTTAATTCAAAATAGATCGTGGGCTTAAAGGTAAAACATAAAATTATCAAAAATTAAAACAAAACAAAAAACAAAACAGGAGCAAATCTTCAGGACCTAGAAGTAGGTAAAGAGTTCTTATACTTGACACCAAAAGAATAACCCCAAAAAGGAAAAAACGATAAACTGCGTTTCATCAAAATTTAAAACTTCTGCTCTGAAAAAGACTTAAAAGGATAAAAACAACAACAACAACAACAAAACTACAGACTAGGAGAAAATATTTGCAAACCACATAACTGACAAAGGACTAGTATTTAGAATGTATCAAAAATTCTCAAAATAGGAAAAAAAAAAATCCAATTGGAAAATGGGCAAAATGAGCAGACATTTCACCAAAGACAATATAAAGGTGAAAAATAAGCACAAGATGTTCATCCTCAACTGTAGTCATTAGTGTCAGTCCTCTTCACCCAAGCTAAGCCACCATATCCCCTGTGACCTGCATGTATACATCTGGATGGCCTGAAGCAACTGAAGATCCACAAAAGAAGTGAAAATAGCCTTAACTGATGACAATCCACCATTGTGATTTGTTTCTGTCCCACCCTCACTCATCAATGTACTTTGTAATCTCCCCCACCCTTAAGAAGGTTCTTTGTAATTCTCTCCACCCTTGAGAATGTACTTTGGGAGATCCACATCCTGCCTGCAAAAATTTGCTCCTAACTCCATCGCCAATCCCAAAACCTGTAAGAACTAATGATAATCCCACCATCCTTTGTTGACTCTCTTTTCGGACTCAGCCTGCCAGCACCCAGGTGAAATAAACAGCCTTGTTGCTCACACAAAGCCTGTTTGGTGGTCTCTTCACACGGACTTGTGTGACAATTGGTGCCGAACACCCGGGTCAGAGGGACTCCTTCGGGAGACCGGTCCCCTGTCCTCACCCTCATTCCGTGAAAAGATCCACCTACGACCTCGGGTTCTCAGACCCACCAGCCCAAGGAACATCTCACCAATTTCAAATCGTGTAAGCGGTCTTTTCACTCTCTTCTCCAGACTCTCTCGCTACCTGTCAATCTCCCTGTCCTTCCAATTCCAGTTCTTTTTCCTCTCTAGTAGAGACAAAGGAGACACAGTTTATCTGTGGACCCAAAACTCCGGCACCAGTCAGGAACTCGGGAAGACAGTCTTCCCTTGGTGTTTAATCACTGCGGGGATGCCTGCCTGATTATTCACCCACATTCCCTTGGTGGCAAGTCAACTGTGGGGACATCTCCTTTGGCTGCTCCCCACCCCCTTCTCTGTGTCTCTACCCTTCTCTTTAAACTTGCTTCCTTTACTATGAGCAACCTTCCACCCTCCATTCCTCCTTCTTCTCCCTTAGCCTGTGTTCTCAAGAACTTAAAACCTCTTCAACTCTCACCTGACCTAAAATCTAAGCATCTGATTTTCTTCTGCAACACTGCTTGGCCCCAATACAAACTCCACAATGGTTCTAAATGGCCAGAAAATAGCACTTTTGATTTCTCCATCCCAAGAGACCTAGATAATTTTTGTTGAAAAATGGGCAAATGGTCTGAGGTGACTTACGTCCAAGCATTTTTCACACTTCAGTCCCTCCCTAGTATCTGTTCCCAATGTGACTCATCCCACATCCTTCTTCTTTCCCTCCTGCCTGTCCCTTCGGTCCCAACCCCAAGTGTCGCTGAGTCTTGTGTCTTCCTTTTCTACTGATCCATCTGACCTCTCACCTCCTCCCCAGACTGCTCCTCCTCAGGTTGCTCCCCGCCAGGCTGAATCAGGCTCCAACTCTTCTTCAGCCTCTGCTCCCCCCCTCTGTAACCCTTCTATTACCTCCCCTCCCCACACCTGGTCTGGTTTACAGTTTCGTTCTGCGACTAGCTCTCCCCCACCTGCCCAACAATTTCCTCTTACAGAGAGGTGGCTGCAGCTGAAGGCATAGTCAGGGTACATAGGCCTTTTTCTCTATCAGACCTTTCCCAAATCAGCCAGCATTGGGCTCTTTCTCATCAGACCTCACTAAATATATACAAGAATTCCGATATCTAACTCTGTCCTACAATTTAACCCAGAGTGACTTAAAGGTCATGCTAACTTCTATCCTCTTCCCAGATGAATGGGAAAGAGTTTCTTCTCTAGCCCAGTCTCGCAAAGATTAACTGCCGGCTTCAGAAGCTAGACCTCCAGGAAAGCATTAGAGCAGTTCCCCGAGAAGATCCCCAATGTAACTATCAGGCAGATTCCACAGGTAGAGCTAGGCGAGATTACATGGTTTCCTGCCTAGTTGAAGGGCTTAAAAAGGCAGCTTACAAAGCTGTTAATTATGACAAAATTAAACTACCCAAGGTAAAGATGAAAACCCAGCCCAGTTCATGGCCCGCTTAGCAGCAAACCTTAAGACACTTTACCGCCCTAGACCCAGAGGGGCCAGAAGGCCGCCTTATTCTTAACATGCATTTTATCAGCCAGTCAGCTCCTGATATTAGAAAAAAAGCTTCAAAAATTGGAATGTGGCCCTCAAACCCCACAACAGGAATTAATCAACCTCGCCTTCAAGGTGTACAATAATACAGAGGAGGTAGGCAGACACCATCGCACTTCTGAGTTACACCTACTTGCCTCCGCTGTAAGACAACCCACAACCACGTCTCCAGCATACAAGAACTTCAGAACGTCCAAGCCACAGCTCCCAGGGGCTCCTTCAAAACATCCTCATGGACCTTGCTTCAAATGCCAAAAGCCTGGCCACTGGGCCTCAGAATGCCTGCGGCCCGGGATTCCTCCTAAGCCATGCCTCATCTGTGCGGGCCCTCACTGGAGGTCGGACTATCCAACTTACACTGCCACTGCTCCTAAAGCCCCTGAAGCCCCAACCCAACATTCCTTGGCCGACTCCTTCCCAGATCTCCTCGGCTTAGCAGCTGAAGACTGATGCTGCCCGATTGCCTTGGAAGCCCCCTGGACTATCACGGACACCGAGATTCGGGTCACTCTTACAATGAAGGGTAAGTCCGTCCCCTGTTCAATCGATATGGGGGCTACCCACTCCATATGACCTTCTTTTCAAGGGCCTGTTTCCCTTGCCCCCATAACTGTTGTGGGTATTGATAGCCAAGCTTCAAAACCCATTAAAACTCCCCCACTCTGGTGCCAACGTGGACAATATTCTTTTATGCACTCTTTAGCTATCCCCACCTGCCCAGTTCCCTTATTAGGCTGAGACATTTTAACCAAATTATCTGCTTCCCTGATTATTCCTGGACTACAGCCACATCTCATTGCCACCTTTCTTCCCAACCAAAAGCCTCCTTTGTGTCTTCCTCTCGTATTCCCCCACCTTAACCCACAAGAATGGGACACCTCCGCTCACCCCCTGGCAACCAATCACACGCCCATTACTATCCCATTAAAACCTAATCACCCTTACCCTGCTCAACGCCAGTATCCCATCCCACAACAGGCTTTAAGGGGATTAAAGCCTCCTATCACTTGCCTGCTACAGCATGGGCTTCTAAAACCTACAAATTCTCGTTGCAATTCTCCCATTTTACCTGTCCAAAAACTGGACAAGTCTTACAGGTTAGTTCAGGATCTGCATCTTATCAACCAAATTGTTTTGCCTATCCACCCTGTGGTGCCCAACCCGTACACTCTTTTGTCCTCAATACCTTCCTCCACAACTCACTATTCTATTCTTGATCTTAAAGATGCTTTTTTCACTATTCCCCTACACCCCTCATCCCAATCTCTCTTTGCTTTTACCTGGACTGACCCTGACACCCATGAGTCCCAGCAGCTTACCTGGGCGGACTGCTGCAAGGCTTCAGGGACAGCCCTCATTACTTCAGCCAAGCTCTTTCTCATGATTTACTTTCTTTCCACCCCTGTGCTTCTTACCTTATTCAATATATTGATGACCTTCTACTTTGTAGCCCCTCCTTGGAATCTTCTCAACAAGACACCCTCCTGCTCCTTCAACATTTATTCTCCAACGGATATTGGTTATCCCCCTCCAAAGCTCAAATTTCTTCTCCATCCATTAACTACCTCAGCATAATTCTTCATAAAAACACATGTGCTCTCCCTGCCAATCGTGTCTGACTGATCTCTCAAACCCCAACCCCTTCTACAAAACACACTCCTTTCCTTCCTAGGCATGGCTGGATACTTTCCCCTTTAGATACCTGGTTTTGCCATCCTAACAAAACCATTATATAAACTCACAAAAGGAAATCTAGCTGACCCCATAGATCCTAAATCCTTTCCCCACTCCTCTTTCCGTTCCTTGAAGACAGCTTTAGCGACTGCTCCCACACTAGCTCTCCCTGACTCATCCCAACCCTTTTCATTACACACAGCCGAAGTGCAGGGTCATGCAGTTGGAATTCTTACACAAAGACCGGGACCGTGCCCTGTAGCCTTTTTGTCTAAACAACTTGACCTTACTGTTTTAGGCTGGCCATCATGTCTCCATGTGGTGGCTGCCACCGCCCTGATACTTTTAGAGGCCTTCAAAATCACAAACTATGCTCAACTCACTCTCTACAGTTTTCAAAACTTCCAAAATCGATTTTCTTCCTCACACCTGACACAAATGCATTCTGCTTCCCAGCTCCTTCAGCTGTACTCACTCTTTATTGAGTCTCCCACAGTTACCACTGTTCCTGGCCCAGACTTCAATCCGTCCTTCCACATTATTCCTGATACCACACCTGACCCCTATGATTGTATCTCTCTTATACACCTGGCATTCACTCCATTTCCCCATATTTCCTTCTTTCCTGTTCCTCACCCTGATCACACCTGGTTTATTGATGGCAGTTCCACCAGGCCTAATCACCATACACCAGCAAAGGCAGGCTGTACTATAGTATCCTCCACATCTATCATTGAGGCTACCACTCTGCCCCCCCACCACTACCTTTCAGCAAGCCAAACTCATTGCTTTAACTCAAGCCCTCACTCTTGCAAAGGAATTACACGTCAATATTTATGCTGACTCTAAATATGCCTTCCATATCCTGTACCACCATGCTGTTATACAGGCTGAAAGAAGTTTCCTCACTACGCAAGGTCCTCCATCATTAATGCCTCTTTAATAAAAACTCTTCTCAAGGCTGCTTTACTTCCAAAGGAAGCTGGAGTCATACACTGCAAGGGTCATCAAAAGGCATCAGATCCCATCGCTCAGGGCAACACTTATGCTGCATGCTAGCATTCCAACTTCTGTCCCTCATGGCCAGTTTTTCTCCTTATCATTGGTCACTCCCAACTACTCTCCCACTGAAACTTCCACCTACCAATCTCTTCCCACACAAGGCAAATGGTTCTTGGACAAGGAAAATATCTCCTTTCAGCCTCACAGGCCAATTCTATTCTATCGTCATTTCATAATCTCTTCCATGTAGGTTACAAACCCCTAGCCCGCCTTTTAGAACCTCTCATTTCCTTTCCATCGTGGAAATCTATTCTCAAGGAAATCACTTCTCAGTGTTCCATCTGCTATTCTACTACTCCTCAGGGATTGTTCAGACCCCCTCCCTTCCCTACACATCAAGCTCGGGGATTTGCCCCTGCCCAGGACTGGCAAATTGACTTTACTCACATGCCCCAAGTCAGGAAACTAAAATACCTCTTGGCCTGGGTAGACACTTTCATTGGATGGGTAGAGGCCTTTCCCACAGGGTCTGAGAAGGCCACTTGGTCATTTCTTCTCTTTTGTCAGACATAATTCCTTGGTTTGGCCTTCCCACCTCTATACAGTCCAATAACGGACTGGCCTTTATTAGTTAAATCACCCAAGCAGTTTCTCAGGCTCTTGGCATTCAGTGAAACCTTCATACCCCTTACCATCCTCAATCTTCAGGGAAGGTAAAACGGACTAATGGTCTTTTTTAAAGACAACCCTCACCAAGCTCAGCCTCCAACTTAAAAAGGATTAGACAGTATTTTTACCTCTTGCCCTTCTCAGAATTAGAGCCTGTCCTCAAGATGCTACAGGTTACAGTCCATTTGAACTTTTATATGGATGCACTTTCTTACTCAGCCCCAACCTCGTCCCAGACACCAGCCCTCTAGGTGACTATCTTCCAGTCCTCCAGCAGGCTAGACAGGAAATTTGCCAGGCTGCTAATCTTCTCTTGCACACTCCATATTCCCAGCCATATGAAGATACCCTGGCTAGATGATCAGTTCTTGTTAAGAATCTGACCCCTCGGCCGGGAGCGGTGGCTCACGCCTATAATTCCAGCGCTTTGGGAAGCTGAGGTGGGCAGATCACGCGGTCAGGAGATTGAGATCATCCTGGCAAACACAGTGAAACCCCGTCTCTACTAAAAATAAAAAAAAAATTAGCTGGGCGTGCTGGCGGGAGCCTGTAGTCCCAGCTACTCGGGAGACTGAGGCAGGAGAATGGCGTGAAACCAGGAGGCAGAGCTTGCAGTGAGCCGAGATTGCGCCACTGCACTCCAGCCTGGGCTACAGAGCGAGACTCTGTCTCAAAAAAAAAAAAGAAGAAGAATCTGACCCCTTAAACTCTACAACCTAGATGGAATGAACCCTACTTAATCATCTAGAGTACCCCAACCGCCGTCCGCCTGCAGGACCCTCCCCACTGGGTTCGCTGTTCCAGAATAAAGCTGTCTCCATCAGACAGTCAGCCTGATATTTCCTCTTCCTCCTGGAAGTTGCAAGTACTCTCCCCTACTTCCCTTAAACTCATTCACATTTCTGAAGAACAATAACCCTTACGAGCATAATATATCTTTTCATTCTATTAGGTCTATCCATCCTTGCCCTACTTGTTGCAACAGGGCTTTATGCAGTCACCCCCACTACTTGGACTGCGCCCCAAAAACTTGTCATCCCTGCCATATTCTGTCTAGTCATACTCCTATTCACCATTCTCAACTACTCATAAATGACCTGCTCTTGTTTACATTGCCGGTTTACATTGTTTCTCCAAGTCATCACAGCTGATCTCTCCTGGCTATCCCCTAACTTCCACTCTTGACTCCCTCTTGGAGTGGATAGATGATCTTTGCTGACAGGGCACCCTCCAATACTTCCACCCTGATGAAGTTCTATTCTTTACTTTTATACTCACTCTTAATCTCATTCCCATTCTTATGCCACTCTCTACCTCTCCCTAGTTACCTCCAGCATACTATCAATCTCACCCACTCTCTCCTCACTGCCTCCAATCCTTCTCTAGCAAAGAATTGTTAGCTATGCGTTTCCCTTTCTTCCTGCTCTTACACAGCCATCTCCGCTCTACAGGCCAACTGGGCTACCTCTCCCATCTCCCTGCACCTCAGAACCTCCTTTAATAGCCCTCATCTTTACCCGCCTGAGGAATATCTGTTACTTTCTAGACAAATTTGATGAGAATTCCCCAGACATTTCACACCAACAAGCTGCCACACTTCTCTGCATCTACTTATGGTACCTTTCTCCTTATGTCAATTCCACCCCACCCCCCATATTTGGACCCCTAACCACACAAACAGCTATCCCTGTTGCCGCTCCTTTATGCATCCCCCGACAACAGCCTACTGGAATCTCACACAAGGCAAACCTTTAGGCAACCTTCCACTGTCCAAATGTTCCTTTACTCTTTATCTCCAGAACCCAGCCACACACATGACCAAACAGATAGGAGTATTCCAACTTCGCGTTACTGATAAGCCTCCTATCATTTCTGACAAACTAAAAAACACTGGCAGTCACTATGGTTTAGGAAGACACCTACCCTCATCTCACTCCATCCTTGGCTACCCTCCTCCTGCTGATCTGAATCTCCTCCTAGCCCCTCCTCTTGCTTGCTTACACCCAGCCCCATGAATAGCAGTGCAAGGTTACTTGTAGACACTACGCGCTTTCTCATATACCACGAAAGACGAACCCCTCCCACTATGCACTTGCACCATCAATGCCCATCACAACCTCTAATGGCTGCTGCCCTTGCTGGATCTCTAGGATTTTGGGTGCAGGATTCCTCTTTCAGTACACCCTCTCACCTTTTCACTTGACATTTCCAGTTCTGCCTGATACAAGGTCTCTTCTTTTTATGTGTCTCTTCCACCTACATGTGCCTACCTGCCAACTGGATGGGCACATGTACTCTAGTCTTCCTTACCCCCCAAATCCAGTTTGCAGATGGGAATGAACAACTGCTTGTCCCCCTCATGACACCAACATGACAAAAAAAGAGTCATCCCACCAATCCCTTTACTTGTGGGTCTAGGACTTTCTGCCTCCACTCTTGCACTTGGAACTGGAATAGCAGGCGTCTCAACCTCTGTCACAACATTTCGCAGCCTAACGACTTCTCTGCTAGCATTACAGACATATCACAAACTTTATCTGTTCTCCAAATCCAGGTTGACTCTTTAGTTGCAGTTGTCCTCCAGAACCGCTGGGACCTCAATTTACTCACTGCTGAAAAAGGAGGACTCTGTATATATATATATATATTTTTTTTTTTTTTTTTTTTTTTTTTTGAGACGGAGTCTCGCGCTGTCACCCAGGCTGGAGTGCTGTGGCCGGATCTCAGCTCACTGCAAGCTCCGCCTCCCGGTTCACGCCATTCTCCTGCCTCAGCCTCCCGAGTAGCTGGGACTACAGGCGCCGCCACCTCGCCCGGCTAGTTTTTTGTAGTTTTTAGTAGAGACGGGGTTTCACCGTGTTAGTCAGGATGGTCTCGATCTCCTGACCTCGTGATCCGCCCGTCTCGGCCTCCCAACGTGCTAGGATTACAGGCTTGAGCCACCGCGCCCGGCCGACTCTGTATATTTTTAAATGAAGAGTGTTGTTTTTACCTAAATCAATCTGGCCTGTTATATGACAACATAAAAAAACTCAAGGATAGAGCCCAAAAACTCGCCAACCAAGCAAAAAATAATGTTGAACCCCCTTGGACACTCTCTAATTGGATGTCCTGGGTACTCCTAATTCTTAGTCCTTTAATCCCTATTTTTCTCCCTCTTTTATTCAGACCTTGTGTCTTTCACTTAGTTTCTCAATTCATATAAAACCATATCCAGGCCATCACCAATAATTCTATATGACAAATGCTCCTTCTAAAAACCTCACAATATCACCCGTTACCCCGAAATCTTTCTTCAGTTGAATCTCTCCCATTGTAGGTTACCACGCTGCCCCTAATCCCACTCGAAGCAGCCCTGAGAAACATTGCCCATTATCTCTCCATACCATCCCCCAAATTTTTTGCTGCTCTAACACTTCACCACTATTTTGTTTTGCTTTCCTTTTTCTGGGTTTTTTTTTTTTTTTTTTTTTAACAAGCGTCTCGCTGTGTTGCCCGGGCTGGAGTGCAGTGGTGCGATTTCAGTTCACTCCAAGTTCCGCCTCCTAGGTTCACACCATTCTCCTGCTTCAGCTTCCCGAGTAGCTGGGACTACAGGTGCCCACCACCACGCCTGGCTAATTTTTTTGTATTTTTAGTAGAGATGGGGTTTCACCGTGTCAGCCAGGATGGTCTTGATCTCCTGACCTTGTGATCCGCCCACCTCAGCCTCCCAAAGCGCTGGGATTACAGGCATGAGACACCGCGCCCAACCTGCTTTTCTTATTAATATAAGAAGACAGGAATGTCAGGCCTCTGAGCCCAAGCTAAACCATCATATCCCCTGTGACATGCACCTATAGATCCAGATGGCCTGAAGCAACTGAAAATTCACAAAAGTGAAAATAGACTTAACTGATGACATTCCACCATTGTGATTTGTTTCTGCCCCACCATAACTGATGTACTTTGTAATCTCTCCCACCCTTAAGAAAGTTCTTTGTAATCTCCCCCACCCTTAAGAAGGTTCTTTGTAATTCTCCCCACCCTTGAGAATGTACTTCGGGAGATCCACCCTCTCTGCCAGCGAAACATTGCTCCTAACTCCAACGCCTATCCCAAAACCTGTAAGAACTAATGATAATCCCACTACCCTTTGCTGACTCTTTTCAGACTCAGCCTGCCTGCACCCAGGTGAAATAAACAGCCTTGTTGCTCACACAAAGCCTGTTTGGTGGTCTCTTCACACGGACACATGTGACAATTAGGAAAATGAGAATTAAAACACAATGAGGTATCACTATACACCTTAACTAAAACAGCCAACAGCCAAAACACTGAAACCACCAAAACGCTGGCAAGGATATGCTATAGAAACCCTCATTCACTGCTGGTGGAAATGTAAAATGGTACAGCCACTTTGGAAGACACTTTACAATTTCTTACAAAACTAAACATACTCTTACCATATGATCCAGCAATTGCATTCCTTGGTATTTATCCAAAGAAGTTGAATAATTATGTATACTCAAAAACCTGCACTCATTCATAATTGACAAAACTTGGAAGCAACCAGGATATCCTTCAGTAGGTAGATGGACAAACTGTAGTAGATCCAGACAATGAAATATTAATCAGAGCTAAAAAGAAATGATCAAGCCATGAAAAGACTTGTAGGAAACTTAAATGCATATTACCAAATAAAAGGAGCCAAGAAGCCTATTTGAAAAGGCTACATTCTGTATGAGTCCAACGTATAACATGCCAGAAAAGGCAAAATTAGGGCAAGAGTACACAAATCAGTGGAGAAACCACCTTTGCAAAAATTATAAGTAAGAAAATTATGACAGTGAAAGAGATATGACCTAACCAACTCCATCTTGCCTTTAACCCCCAAACTGCCCTTGTTCGTTCCTGGGTGTAGTAGGTGTAGCTAACTTTGGGAGGAATTTACACTTTTAACTTTGAAACAAAGACAATAACAGTCCCTCCCCAAAACAAACATCCTCCTTGCTTGGAGACTAGACCACCTTTGTAAAAGTAACAAATTTGCCACAAAATTAGAAATAATGGCTCAGGGCCAGAAGCAGTGGTTCATGCCTGTAATCCCAGCACTTTGGGAGGCCATCATGGGCAGATCGCTTGAGGTCAGGAGTTCAAGACTGCCCAACATGGCAAAACCCTGTCTCTACTAAACCACGATGCCTACAAAAATTTGCTGGGCATGGTGGCACACATCTGTAGTCCCAGCTACTCAGGAGGCTGAGGCACGAGGATTGCTTGAACCTGGGAGACAGGGGTTGCAGTGACCCGATACTGTGCCATTGCATCGCAGCCTGGGCGACACAGCAAGTCTTCATCGCAAAATAAACAAACAAACAAACAAACAAATAAAATAATGGCTCAGAAGTCATGCAGAGGCCATAAACTTCCTAACCTCCTCAATTGCTCCAATGGATAACATTACTACTGTAAAACGTAAGACTGGTGTTTGACATATTTTTCAGACCCTTCATTCTAATGGATCCACTGGCCAGACCCATAAACTGGGACATCTGGTCTTGTGATCTCCCACCCAGGAACTGACTCCATGCAAGAGGGCTGATTCAACTCCCTATGATTTCATCCCTAACTTAACCAATCAGCATTCCCCATTCCCTAGTCCATGCCTGCAAAACTATCTTTTAAAAATCCTAGCTTCCACATTTTCAGCCAGACTGATGTAACAGTAAAATTCCAGTCTCCCATTTAATTGGCTCTATGTGTATTAAACAGTTTCTCTATAAAAAATTCCCTTGTCTTGATAAATTGGCTTCCTCTGGCAGAAGGCAAGGAGAACCCATTGGGGGTTACAGTTGTGGGTTATGAGAGATTGCTGAGGGGGATGAACCAGCAGGGCAGAGAGAATTTTTAGGGCAGTGAAAATATACTGTATACTACCATAAAGATGGATACATGTCATTACACATTTGTCTAAAGTCATAGAAAGTAAGAAAACAAGAGTAAACCCTACATGTAAACGATGAACTCTGGGTGATCTTAATGTGTCAATGTAGTGTTGGGGCTCAGAAAATGATACCCCAAAGTAAGGTTCTTTGGTATCCTGACTGGGGAACAGCAGGGAACCAGCGGATGCAAGCTGGTTTTCTCTGAGGACCCCTAATCTGCCTAAAGATGGATGTGGAAAGACCGTACCACAGGAAAGAGAGACTAAAGGTTAACAACCTCACCCACAGAAGCTTTACCCATTCTTTGGAGGGCTGCTCCCCAAGATATTTTAATCTACAAAACAAGACAACCTTTGTTCACTAGATTTCTTCCTCTCATCCTCCCAAAGCTGTCTGTCCGCACCTCCACTCCCTAGAAGTCCCAAGCCCCTATTTCTTTCTGCAGCTACAGATACTATAAAAATTCCAATCATCTGGCCTGAGTCTTTTATTTTGTGAGACTCTTGTATACGTATATGCACATAATAAATCTGTATGTCTTTCTCCTATTAATCTGTCTGCTTTCAGTTTATCACAGATTCAACTACAGAAACTTCAGAGGGTGCAGTAAAAGTTTCCATCACCCCTACAGTTTGTTCATCTATTGTAACAAATGTACTACTCCAGTGGAGGATGCTAATAATGGGAGAGGCTATGCATATGTTGGGGCAGAAGGTGTATGGAAAATCTCTGTGCTTTCCTCTTAATTTTGCCATGAACCTAAAACTAATCTTAAAATATTAAGTCAAACAAACAACGGACAGCCAGGCTCAGTGGTGCATGCCTGTAGTCCCAGCTACTGAATATTTTAGCCCCACTACTCAGACTACTGCTCAGAAAAAAAAGATTCCTAGGCTGGGTGTGGTGGCTCATGCCTGTAATCCCACCACTTTGGGAGGCCACAGTGGGCAGATCACGAGGTCAGGATATCGAGACCATCCTGGCTAACACGTTGAAATCCCGTCTCTACTAAAAATACAAAAAATTAGCCAGGTGTGGTGGCAGGCGCCTGTAGTCCCAGTTACTCCGGAGGCTGAGGCAGGAGAATGGCGTGAACCCAGGAGGCAGAGCTTACAGTTAGTGGAGATCGCGCCACTGCACTCCAGCCTAGGGGACAGAGCGAGACTCCTTCTCAAAAAAAAAAAAAAAAGAAAAAAGGATTCCTTTCAAAATATTACTGCTCACTGACAATGCACCTGGTCACCCAAGAGCTCTGATGGAGCTATACAAGGAGATTAATAATGTTTCCATGCCTACTAACACAACATCCATTATGTAGCCCCATGGATCAAGAAGTAATTTTGACTTTCAAGTCTCATTTTAAAAATATATTCTGGCTTTTCTTTCGGTGGAGCGCAGCAGCAAGATGGCTGTGCAAATTTCCAAGAAGAGGAAGTTTGTCGCTGATGGCATCTTCAAAGCTGAACTGAATGAGTTTCTTACTCGGGAGCTGGCTGAAGAATGCTACTCTGGAGTGAGGTGTGAGTTACACCAACCAGGACAGAAATCATTATCTTAGCCACCAGAACACAAAATGTTCTTGGTGAGAAGGGTCCGCGGATTCCGGAATTGACTGCTGTCGTTCAGAAAAGGTTTGGCTTTCCAGAGAGCAGTGTAGAGCTTTATGCTGAAAAGGTGGCCACTAGAGGTCTGTGTGCCATTGCCCAGTCTCTGCGTTACAAACTCCTAGGAGGGCCTGCTGTGCGGAGGGCTTGCTATGGTGTGCTGCGGTTCATCATGGCGAGCGGGGCCAAAGGCTGCGAGGTCGTGGTGTCTGGGAAACTCCGAGGACAGAGGGCTTTAAATCCATGAAGTTTGTGCATGGCCTGATGATCCACAGGAGAGACCCTGTTAACTACTACATTGATGCTGCTGTGCGCCATGTGTTGCTCAGACAGGGTGTGCTGGGCATTAAGGTGAAGATCATGCTGCCCTGGGACCCAACTGGTAAGACTGGCCCTAAGAAGCCCCTGCCTGACAAAGGAAGCATCCTGGAACCCAAAGATGAGACACTTCCCACCACTCCCATCTCAGAACAGAAGGGTGGGAAGCCAGAGCCACCTGCCATGCCCCAGTCAGTCCCCACAGCATAACAGGGTCTCCTTGGCAGCTGTATTCTGGAATCTGGATGTTGCTCTGTAAAGACCTTTAATAAAATCTTGTACAAAATCAAAAAATAAATAAATAAAAAATAAATAAAATAAAAATACAATTTGAGGCCGGGCGCAGTGGCTCACGCCTGTAATCCCAGCACTTTGGGAGGCCGAGACGGGTGGATCACAAGGTCAGGAGATTAAGACCATCATGGCTAACGCAGTGAAACCCCATCTCCACTAAAAATACAAAAAAAAAATTAGCCGGGCATGATGGTGGCCTCCTGTAGTTCCAGCTACTCAGAGGCTGAGGCAGGAGAATGGCATTAACCTGGGAGGGGGAGCTTGCAGTGAGCCGAGATCCCGCCACTGTCCAGCCTGGGTGACAGAGCGAGACTCCGTCTCAAAAAAAAAAAAAAAAAAAAAAAAAAAAATTCACATGTTGGGTTTCATATATTCATCTATAACTGGTAAATAAATGCCCTCAATATCCCCTAAACTTACTAAGAAAAATGACTTTTACCAAACCAATTATTTAAACACTATTCAGTGATTACCCATGAAGCTTTCAAAAATGGATTAACATTGTATATAGTAGAAAAAATATGTACTCCCTTTTAAAATTAGTTAAAACATATATAAAATATTTAAAGTGGCAACAAATTTGTATCAGACAATTCAAATATGAAATGCACTAGTTAGAACGTAAAAAGACAAATATTACTTCAGATAAAATTTAAATGTAAAGTTTTCATTTGGTTACGCCTTCTCAGACATAAGTATCTTCTGCCATCATGTGGAAATTTCTGAAATTACATGTATATACACACAAAATTAATTTTATCAAGCTCCTAGAACTGACAAAGGAATTCAGCCAAGTTTCCAGATACTAGATTAATGTACACAAATCAGTAGCTCTTCAATACACCAATAGCAACCAAGCAGAGAATCAAATCAAGAACTCAACTCCTTTTACAACAGCTGCAAAAAAAATAAAATACTTAGGAATATACCTAACCAAGGAGTTGAAAGACCTCTACAAGGAAAACTACAAAACACTGCTGAAAGAAATCATAGATCACACAAACAAATGGAAACACATCCCATGCACATGGATGGGTAACATCAATATTTTGAAAATCACCATACTGCCAAAAGCAATCTACAAATTCAGTGCAATCCCCATCAAAATATCAGCATCATTCTTCATAGAATTACAAAAAACAATTCTAAAATCTACATGAAACCAAAGAAGAGCCCACAAAGCCAAAGTAAACTAAGCAAAAAGAACAAATCTGGAGGCATCACACTACCTGATTTCAAACTATAAGACAATAGTCACCAAAACAGCATGACACTGGTATAAAAATAGGCACACAGACCAATGGAACAGAATAGGGAACCCAGCAATAAACCTAAATACTTAGAGCCAACTGATCTTTGACAAAGCAAACAAAAAAGTAAAGTGGGGAAAGGACAACCTTTTCAACAAACGGTGTTAGAATAATTGGGTAGCCACATGTAAGAGAATGAAACTGGATCCTCATCTCTCGCATAATATAAAAATCAACTCAAGATGGATCAAGGACTTAAACCTAAGACCTGAAACTACAAAAACTCTAGAAGACAACACTGGAAAAACCTTTCTAGACATTGGCTTCGGCAAGGATTTCATGACCAAGAACCCAAAAGCAAATGCAATAAGAACAAAGATAAATAGCTGGGACTGAATTAAACTAAAGAGAAAAGGACAGTCAGCAGAGTAAACAGACAACACACAGAGTGGGAGAAAATCTTCACAATCTGTACATCTGACAAAGGACTAATAACCAGAATCAACAATGAACTCAAACAAATCAGTAAGAAAAAACAAACGATCCCATCAAAAAGTGGGCAAAGAACCTAAGTAGACAATTCTCTAAAGAAGAAATACAAAAGTCCAATGAACGTATGAAAAAATGCTCAACATCACTAATGATCAGGGAAATGCAAATCAAAACCACAACATGATACTGTCTTGCTCCTGCAGGAATGGCCATAATAAAAAAATAAAAAAATAAATAATAGATGTTGGCGTGGATGCAGTGCTCAGGGGACACTTCTACACTGCTGGTGGGAATGTAAACCAGTACGGCCACTACGAAAAACAGTGTGGAGATTCCTTAAAGAACTAAAAGTAGAACTACCATTTGATCCAGGTACTAATGGGTACCTACCCAGAGGAAAAGATAAATCTTTTTCATTATTTGAAGAAGATACTTGCACACGCATGTTTATAGCAGCACAATTCACAATTGCAAAATCATGGAACCAACCCAAATGGCCATCAATCAATGAGTGGATAAAGAAACTGGTGTACACACACACACACACACACACACACACACACACAGTGGAACACTTCTCAGCCCTAAAAAGGAATGAATTAACAGCATTTGCAGTGACCTGGATGAGACTGGAGACTATCATACCAAGTGATGTAACTCACAAATGGAAAACCAAATATTGTATGTTCTCACTGATATGTAGGAGCTAAGCTGTGAGGATGCAAAGGCCTAAGAATGATACAATGGACTTTGGGGGACTTGCAGCAAAGAGTGGGATGAGGGTGAGGAATAAAAGACTACAAATATGGTGCAGTGTATACTGCTCGGGTGATGGGTGGACCAAAATGTGACAAATCACCACTAAAGAACTTACTCATGTAACCAAATACCACCTGTATATCAATAACTTATGGAAAAAGAAAAAAAAAGTATCAGACTAGGATATTAGTTTACCCTAATAGTCTCTAATATTTGAAAAGATTAATCCAGTTTTTAAACAAAGTAAATATTCTTAGAAGAATTTAAGAAGGGGCCGGGAGCGGTGGCCGATGCCTGTAATCCCAGCACTTTGGAAGGCCGAGGTGGGTGGATCACTTGAGGTCAGGAGTTCAAGACCAGCCTGGTCAACATGGTGAAACCCCTTTCTACTAAAAATACAAAAATTAGCCAGATGTGGTGGCGTGCGCCTGTAATCCCAGCTACTCAGGAGACTGAGGTGGGAGAATCGCTTGAACCCAGGAGGGAAAGTTTGCAGCAGTGAGTTAAGATCATGCCACTGCACTCCAGCCTGGGTGACAGTGAGGCTCTGCCAAAAAAAAAAAAAAAGAATTTAAGAAGAAAATAATTCTGAAAAGTTGCTCCTTCTTCCTAAGAGAAGATAGAGGTGTTCATTTGTACCTTAAGGAAATTGCATGCAGACACTCCATTTCATTTTCTTTATAAGACTCAGCAGTTACGACTCTTCTAGGTCTTTTCCACTTCAAGATCTTAAATTCCTTAAATACTCTCTCCTTTTCTCTCCCCTACTTTAGGCACTTAAAACACTACATTAAATGGGAAAAGAAACAGGAGTATTAAGCTACTTTAACTTGTCCTGAATAATTAGAAACTAGAGATGCTTGATACTAGTTTTATAAAGACAAAAAGCTTATTAATAGCCAAATAGCAAAAAAAAAAAAACAGTAAAAACTGAACCAGCTATGCATACGATCATATATGCCTAATGGGTTGACAGTATTATCTACATAGAGACATGAATTAAAGTGCTTGGAATAAGCCTAATGCCCTAAATTCTCATATATTTATGAAACACAATTTCAGAATTTAACACTTTGTTTAAATTATTAATCTTTATAAACGCTACAATTCGGGCCAGGCGCAGTGGCTCACGCCTGTAATCCTAGCACTTGAGGAGGTCGAGATAGGTGGATCACGAGGTCAGGAGCTTGAGACCAGCCTGGCCAATATAGTGAAACAGTATCTCTACTAAAAACACAAAAAATTAGCCAGGCGTGGTGATATGCGCCTGTAATCCCAGCTACTCGGGAGGCTGAGGCAGGAGAATCACTTGAACTCGGGAGGCAGAGGTTGGAGTGAGCCGAGATAGCGCCACTGCACTCCAGCCCAGGCAATAGTGCAAGATTCTCTCTCAAAAAAAAAAAAAAAGACTACAGTTCACACATTTGATTGCTCAACTTTTTTTTTGAGATGGAGTCTCGCTCTGTCACCCAGGCTGGAGTACAGTGGCGTGATCTCGGCTCACTGCAAGCTCCGCCTCCCGGGTTTACGCCATTCTCCTGCCTCAGTCTCCCGAGTAACTAAGACTACAGGCGCCCGCCACATCGCCCGGCTAGTTTTTTTTGTAAGTTTTTAGTAGAGACGGGGTTTCACGGTGTTAGCCAGGATGGTCTCGATCTCCTGACCTCGTGATCCGCCCATCTCGGCCTCCCAAAGTGTTGGGATTACAGGCTTGAGCCACCGCGCCCCGCCTTTGCTTAAGTTTTTATCCAGCTGTGGTAATTAGTATATTTGGTCTTTGTCAAAAAATAATCACTCATTTTTCTTTTGGGGGGAAAAAGACTTACTGAACACCTGTTATAACATACTACTCTCCCAGTAATTTTACAAAGATAAGTAGAACATTGTTTGTGTCCTCAATGAACTTACCATCAACTAGTGGCAAAAAGATGTACATAAGTAACTATAATATAATGTAGATAACATTAAGTACCAAAATAGACTAATTCCAGCACTTTGGGAGGCCGAGGCAGGCAGATCACGAGTGCGGGAAATCAAGACCGTCCTGGCTAACACGGTGAAACCATGTCTCTATTAAAAATACAAAAAGTTAGCCAGGCATGGTGGCAGGCACCTGTAGTCTCAGCTAATCGGGAGGCTGAGGCAGCAGAATGGCGTGAACCCGGGAGGCGGAGCTGGTAGTGAGCTGAGATTGCGCCACTGCCCTCTAGCCTGGGTGACATAGCAAGACTCTGTCTCAAAAAAAAAAAAAAAAAGTACCAAAACAGAAAAATACAATTTGAGGGAAATTAAAAGACATAGAGATTTCTTTCCATTTGAAGAATTAATCAGTTAAGAATTGACAGCACCATATGAAGGTTGTTTTGAAAGACACTTTAGGGTTTGGCCATGCAGAAAAAGACAGTAAAACATTTCAGCCAAATGAACAGTCAGAGTCAAAACAACCTGAGGCCACTTTCAGAGAGCAATGCTCAGTTAAATGACTAGAACATAGAACTCATGACAAAGAACATTGAGATAAAGGTAGAAAAAATGCATTCAGGCCAGATTTTGCAGTTTTGAATGTCACATTAAAGAGAGGTCAATGGGAAAACACTGATCAGTTTTGACAAGGGTAATAAAATGATCAAAGTTGTACTTTATAAGGTGACAGTTAAAAGAGACTAAAGGCAAGATTATTTATGAAATAACTACAAACATCCAGAGGTACTGACCACTGAAATGGAGATAACAGGTCAGAGTTCTGATACTGTAAAGGAAAACAGAATCAACAGGATTTGGCAACTAACAGCATACAGAAGAAAGAAGAAAGACTTAAGAATAATAAAATTACAAAATTTGTTTTCAGAGCACTCTTATCTGGAATTCTTGTCTCCTTCCTGTCAACCTACTTCCTACCCCACATTGACAGCAGCAGGAGGCAGACAAATGCCTAGGCAGATAGGGGCAGGTCCACAGTGAAACCTTAATTTCAAACCAAAGACAGTTTAAAGCCTAAAAGTCAAGCTATGAGTCTCAGATAAATCTACAGGCCAGACTGAGAACCTCTCTTCCTGTCTGGTGCCCTTTCCTCTGATTGATCCTTACCCTTCACCTATTTTACATATACCCACCCTACCCTAATTGGCTTTTTTTATACTGTCAGGCCTACCTTAGAGTGGTGCCTTTGTTTTAGCCTTTTTTGCATACTCACAAACCAATCAGCATACACTCCCCCATTCTGAGCCCATAAAAGCCCCAGACTCAGCCATATTTTGGAAATGCCCATCTCCAGGTGTCGGGGACTACCCACCTTCAGGTGGAGGACCACTCACTTTGAGTCCCCTCTCTGCTGAGAACTGTTCTGTTGTTCAACAAAACTCTTCTCTGCTCTTCTCACCCTTTAGTTGTCAGTGTAACCTCATTCTTCCTGGACACAGGACAAGAACTCAGGAACCACCGAACACAGGTAGGAAAAAGGCTGTAACACTGTGAACTTCAGCCGGCACTGGGCAGCCACCCCATGCAGTGGGAAGCAGCGGCATGGCCAGGCCAGCCCCGGAGGCACTGGCAGAGCAGGGCAGTGGGACTGAATGAGCTGTAACACAGGCAGGCTGGGGAACACTTGGCCCAGACACAGGCTGAGTGTGGATCCTGTGGCAAGCACAGGATCTGGGCCGGAGTGAAAGCCAGGTGTGGTCCAATGGGCCTAGTGGGTAGGCGCCTCCTGCAGCGAGCCTGGGCATAAGCGAGGACCAGATGCAGGTGTCGCTAGCCACAGAGGTCTCCAGCTGGCAAAGCAGCACGAAAAAAATACTGTGTCAACATTAAAGCTAAAATATCTAACATTTATTGAGCACTTACTATGTGTAAGGCACTGGGCAACTATTATGCATATACTATCTTATTTAATCCTTAACCTTAGAGGTAAGTACTGTTGCTATGCCCATTTTACTGATGAGGAAACCAAGGCTTAGAATGGTTAATCAAATTACCCAAGGTCACAGAGTAAGTGGCTAGATGCTAACCAGTGTCAGATAATTATTAAAAGTGTTAGTCATATTAAATTTAAAATGTAATCTCACATGGGTATACATATTTTTAAAATAAACTCAAAGATAAAATGATCTTCAAAAGCCAACGAGGGCTGGGCAGTGGTGGCTCATGTCCGTAATCCTAGAACTTTGGGAGGCCAAGACAGGTGGATCACCTGAGGTGAGGAGTTTGAAACCAGCCTGGTCAACATGGTGAAACCCTATCTCTACTAAAAATACAAAAAAAAATTAGCTGGGTGTGGTGGCAGGCACCTATAACCCCATCTACTCAGGAGGCTGAGGCAGGAGAATTGCTTAAACCTGGGAGGCAGATGTTGCAGTGAGCTGAGATCGTGCCACTGCACTCCAGCCTGGGAAACAAAGAAAGACTCCATTAAAAAAAAAAAAAAAAAGCCAGTGGGGCTTGGCACAGTGGCTCACACCTGTGATCCTGTACTTCGGGAGGCCAAGGCAGGTGGATCACTTGAGGTCAGGAGTTCGCGACTAGCCTGGCCAACACGGTGAAACCTACTAAAAATACAAAATGAGCTGGGTGTGGTGCCACTTGCCTGTAATCCCAGCTACTCGGGAGGCTGAGGCAGGAGAATTGCTCAGAGCCAGGAGACAGAGGTTGTGGTGAGCCAAGATGGCGCCACTGCACTCCAGCCTGGGCAACAAAACAAAACTCCATCTATTAAAAAAAAAAAAAAAAAAGCAAATGGAATGAGGGTATATGAAGGAATGGCAAGTGACATGGTAGATATAGTGAATAGATAATCATAAATTCAATAGCTAAGAAAAAGATATGCTTTCCCTCTTGTGCTCACACTCCAAATCACTGTCACATTGCCAAAAGACCAGCATTCACAACAATTATTCTTTAAGACACAATGGGTCTCACCCTCTCATATATTGATATGTGGCAGGCTCACAAAGTCCTTAAAGATCCTGACTGTATTAATATCTGTAACCCCTAAAAAAGAGTAGACATTGAATAACTGAGCAAACAACTGAACTCAGTTGGGCTGCTTCTGTCTAGTCCTCTCCGACATAGTGTGAAAACCCTCACACAGTTCAAGGCCTACATTTTGAATAATTTCTCCATGTCCTTGACTTGAACTTCATCCTGAAATCTCTGCTCCTGACCTGTTGTTTCCTTTCTAGTTTTGAACTTAATAATGTCCTGTGCATTATCCTTGACTCTCAACTTGTTAAGGTCATGGACAAATATAGCTGGCCTGATTTATATCACAAGTGTTTCTCCTAGTTCCTAGGAAATTTCCAAGAGTTCCCTAACCCACAGACTCCCTTCTCAGTTATCAGGGAAAGGATTTAATTTCCATGGGCTCTAACAGAACCATGTTAGATCATGAAAGGGTTCTCCTTTGACTGACAATCTAAATCTAGTAGGCTATGCAGAGGATATGAGAGATGTAGACAAGTTCCCAATGTTCTCAGCTTCAGTTTGTATATACTTTCCCAAAGAAAGAATGTAATAAATAGTAGTGAGGCTCCCAGACAGCCCTGAAAAACAAACCACCACCACCAACAACAAAAAACCCTATATTTAAAGAAAACGGTGCAGTTAAATATTACACAATAGGAATCACATTCTATTTAATATTTTCAGTATAAATCTACCATTTTATATTAAGGACTAGATCACTGTTTATGGTTAATTCAAGCATTCAAACTAAGATGAATTATCATTACTATCTTCCAAGTATTAAGCAGAGCAATAAATTGCTGGGTATTAAACTATAGTAAGTAGTAAGTGAACAAACATTATATTTAAATGCACAATATACATCTACTTCTATAACTACAGACTAAGCTAAAGCAAAATAATTTCAGATTCCAGTTATGCTTTTAAAAGCGAAAAAAAATACTGAATAACTTTTTAAACTTTGCAAAACTTCACACTACCTGTTACTATTTAAGAAAATACAGTTTAAAAATGTACTGTAGTTCAATCTTACACAAACTCTTGCCACCACCTTAATTTAGGCTGTAAATATTTTGATAGCATTTTGTTAAAAAGAGTGGAACTAAAATAAAATAATATGGCAGGTCTTACTTATTGAATGTACCAAATCTGAATTCTTCACATGAAACAAATTTTCTTTTCAGATACATGCATCAAGATTTCTAGACATACCCTATTTAAAACAAATTTGATTTATGCAAATACAGGTTTATACAAAGAAACAAATTACAGGTTGATAATTCACTTTTCAAAAGGATTCACAAAAGAACTCTTTTAATTAGTAAGTTTGCCAATATATCTAAAAGTTATATTAAAAAAAAAATCAGTTTATAAACAACTCTTCAGAAATACACTCAAGGTATTAATTACAGTTAGTCATAAGAGCATCAAGCTTCAGAAACTCCTATCAGTCTTTGTCTCAATAGCTGGACAAATTATGACAGGTGAAACCAAATACATTCACTGAAAATGGCATAGAAACGCATATTTAAGATAGTCTCTGATAAATACATTTATATCTATCCTAACAATCATGAATCTACCAAATTCTTCTTTAAAAATACACACAGGGACTAGGCCAGGCAAGGTGGCTCACGCCTGTAATCCCAGCACTTTGGGAGGCCGAGGCGGGCAGATCATGAGGTCAGGAGATCGAGACCATCCTGGGTAACATGGTGAAACCCCGTCTCTACTAAAAATACAAAAAATTAGCCGGGCGTGGTGGCGGGCGCCTGTAGTCCCAGCTACTCGGGAGGCTGAGGCAGGAGAATGGTGTGAACCCGGGAGGCGGAGCTTGCCATGAGCCGAGATTGAGCCACTGCACTCCAGTCTGAGCCACAGAGTGAGATTCCATCTCAAAAAAAATATATATATACACACACACACACACACATATATACAGGAACTAGCAAATAATGCAGTTAATATGACTAAAGGTGACCCCAAGAAACCAATGGGCTAAGAGTTACTTTCCCTTCTTTGTACAAGCCGTAAGTACAAAAAGAAAAATCCAGAGATCCCCATTAGTGTTGCAGGTATTTTTTTTTTTTTTTTTTTGAGAGGGAGTCTCGCTCTGTCGCCCAGGCTGGAGTGCAGTGGCAATCTTGGCTCACTGCAAGCTCCGCCTCCTGGGTTCATGCCATTCTCCTGTCTCAGCCTCCCCAGTAGCTGGGACTACAGGCGCCCGCCACCACGCCCAGCTAATTTTTCTATTTTTAGTAGAGACGGGGTTTCACGTATTACCCAGGATGGTCTCGATCTCCTGACCTCGTGATTCACCCGCCTCCACCTCCCAAAGTGCTGGGATTACAGGTGTGAACCACCGCACCTGGCCTAATTGTTGCAGGTTTTTAAGAAGTGCTCTCACAGGTCGGAGACTACGTCTAAGAAAGGAAATCTAAATTTGATGATCTGGAAATGAAGCATT
Source organism: Trachypithecus francoisi (assembly GCF_009764315.1). Lineage (NCBI taxonomy): Eukaryota > Metazoa > Chordata > Mammalia > Primates > Cercopithecidae > Trachypithecus > Trachypithecus francoisi. Next base: position 77,414,307 of record NW_022681469.1, on the reverse strand, counting down.
TTGGAGCAGCTAAGAGAGGCAGGAAGAAGGATCCTAATGTCCACAAACTATCACTGCCGGCTAGCTTCTTGCTCTGTCTAGAGTTGTATCCTAAGAACAAATCCACAAACACTGGCCTCTTAACTGAAGACCAAAATTAGCTATGATGTAGAGTAATCTTACTGATAACAAAAAGCAGCCTTACAATAATAAGGGGGTAAAGCTGAATGAGAAATATGACAAGGATGTAGCCACTTCAGGAAAATTAGACAGTGCAAAGAAGAAAGCTAAAAGTTCCTGGGGGGACGGGGGAGAAGAGGAGTAGGATGAACAGGGTGACAGATAGGAGAAAGAAAGGTTTAAGCAAGGGGATATGAAGAAGAAATAAAACTGAGCATCTCTTTCCATGTAAATTCCAGAGCAGGGAAAACATCATAATACACCTCTCTGAGAATGTGTCTCTGCCCTTACTAGATTTAATTACAAATTAGAATATGATCACATGGCAGTTTCTAAAAGTGTTCTGAAAATCTAAAGTATGTACATTAAACAGTAGGGGTGTTATAAGCACCCAGAAACTGTATCAAACTTGGAAAAATTTCCAAACATTTTAAAGTAAGAACATCTTCTCAGCTGGGTGAGGTGGCTCACACTTGTAATCCCAGCACTTTGAGAGGCCAAGGCAGGTGGGTCATCTGAGGTCAGGAATTCAAGACCAGCCTGGCCAACATGGTGAAACCCTGTCTCCTAAAAATACAAAAATTAGCCGGGCATGGTGGCAGGTACTTGTAATACCAGCTACTTGCAGGGCTGAGGCAGGAGAATCACATGAACCTGGGAGGTGGAGGTTGCAGTGAGCCGAGATCATGCCACTGCACTCCAGCCTGGGCAACACAGCAAGACTCTGCCTCAAAAACAAAAGAAGTTCTTTTCACGCTATGCATCTTTCTCTTTGCCTTATAAAAGCATTTAATGATATTCACAGCATTTTTCTTTTCAAACGGTGTTCATTCTGGTTATTCATCAGTAATCCAGTTATCAGTTATATATATCTATAGCTTATAAAATAAATAAATCACATAGACAAACTCTTGAGGCCTATGATTGGAAGTGTGAGGCAATAAACACGTTACTTTTTGGAGGGGCCACATTCAAGGCATATGCTGTGAAGTCAGATCCGCTGAGGCTGCAGCTGGCAGCTATCTCACCCAGGTAGCTGCTGTAGCTGTTTCTGCAGGTATGTGTTTGCTATATCATCTACTGCCATTTTGAGCTTTGGAAAGGGGGCATGGAGTCAGCTGCATGAAAAGTGTATGGATTTGTTTTTAAGTGGGATAGTTTTTAAACAAACTATAGACCTCTTCATCAGTAAAGAGTCACTGCACCAAAGTCCAGAAACCGTTCCTACTTAACCTCTGATATGTACAATAATACTCTGGTTTTGGTCTTAGGTTTTTGTGTGTTTATAACAATGAAATGTCTTTTAAAGGAAAATAAACCATACTATAATTTTTAAATTTTTTGAATAAAACATGAACATTTTAGTGTTTTAGAGCTCTGAAAGCAAAGTGCAATTTACTTTAGAAATGCTTTGAGTTACACTGACTTAGGAGTAAAGAACAACAACTTGTAAGTGAGGCAAATATCATTCTCCCTCCTCTGGGGTTAAGCTAATTAAATTTACACACAAAGAGAAGAATCTGAAATTTTTCGGGCCTAGGAAAAAAAAGCAAGAAGTAGTTTAATCCATTAACATGTGTAAGAGTAACAATGATACTTCAACAGAAAGAAGGTGGTTAACATAAAAATAAAGGACTGAGGGCAAACTTATAATATGCATTCAGTACTGTTCAGGAAAAAAGGGCAATGAAGCTGTAGAACCCACAAAAATAATCACTAAAGGGATGTTTTCTACTGCAGACACAGTGAGGCCTGATGAAAAAAGCTCTCATGCCTACCCACTCCCTGTCATTTTAATTCCATGTTTACCAGGCAACCTTCTAAACACTAATTCAGTTTTCCAGAAAGCTTAATAGAGGTCCACAATTCCCTGAAGTCAAAGAAGTTCTTAAAAACAAAAGCTCTTTCAGAACTTATCTGGCAGCAAATCCTGACATAAATGTACATGAAGTCTTTATTTACTCCACTTACTGTGAATATTCAAATTTTTTCTGCAGATATACTAATGTATTTGATTACAGTACCACCCTAGATCCCACTCGATGTTTCTTAAAATTCACTAAATACTATTTCTTCACTTTCTAAAATCTAAACAAATACGTGATTCTGAGACATATCTGAAAAGGTGTCCCCCCTACCCCTGGAAGTAAATATAAATATTCTAACTCCTGGAAATGAGAGCCCTCTTCACTAGCCCCCAGTCCCCTAGCAGCAGAAAAAATAAATCAGTATTCTTCTTTATACTTCAATGTTATATAAATTTAAGTAATGTGAGTCTGCTGCCAAGAATCTGATCATTTCTGGTTATGTTGGTAAAGCCCAACTCCAGACTACAAGATCAATTACCAGACCCTATATGATCACAATCAAGGTGGCACATACCTACCTAGAATCTCTTTCTGAAGCCTTCTGATTTCTAAGCCAAGGGAAGCCTGTTTGTCTTCCACCCTCCCTGACTGATGTGTCAGAAGACAAACCAACAGTTAATCTATATCCCCTCTCAATCCTACCTCACTGACAGCCTTCATTCACCTTCCACAAAACATAGGGGAAAAAGGTAAAAAATTAAAATAGAATACAGTTACTACCTGGTAACTTAATTTTTATCAAATTAAGTTAGTGGAAAATCATTGAATATTTAAGTATGATCTCTAAGAAATTAAACGTAAGATTCTTCACGTTGCTTAACAAGACATAATACTAGACCAGATAGATGACACTGATGACAGGTACCAAATAGATAATCATGATGATTTTCTGATCTCGGTTTAGAGTCCTAAAGATTCCAAATATTTTTTCTAATGGTTAAGTAAAAAAGAAATATTTAGATAAATTTTGAATCTACACATTTAGATTTTCATTTATTTCACTTAGAAAACTCAACAAGAAATCATACAAAATATATAGATGACATTAGCATTTATTAAACATGAAGAAGTCTGAGTTGAACCTACAAAATTTTAAAAGCAAAATTAGGAAATGTATATATAAGGTGCTAGTAGCTGACTCACTGAGCATGTCTGCCTCAAGTCCTCTGTGAAATACGACTGGTAAAAATATTAACTATATTCAGTGCATTTTAAAAATTGTCCTTAATAACTTTCTTATAATTACTAAAGTAACACCTGATATTTGCAGAGAATCAAGAAAATCTGAGGTACACAGAAGAAAATTACAATCATTCTTAATCTTATCATCCAAAGATAAAGTTTATATGAAATTACGTTACAGTTTTTCCATGTTATTAGTTCTTCTGAAACACCATTTCTAATAACTGCATACTAACCCATCCATCATGTGGCTATAATTTCATTATTCTATCATTGGATATTTACAGTCATTTAAAATTCTCACTTTACTATAGATATGCAACACAGCAATTTAACATCTTTGTACATAAACCACAGAATGACCTCTAAGAGTCTCTTTTGCCCATTTCTTTTAGTAAAGCTTTAAGTTTTTTCCTATTGAGCTAAATAAGTTCTTTTCATATTAATGTGGCCAATCACATATTAATCCTAAACATTCTATTTGTCTTTATACTTTAACCAAGCCATTTGATTCAATAGTTTAACTCACCTCATAACATAATCACATCTTAAGAGTTTAGTAAAAAGGAACTTTTGGTCCATCCCTAATTCAGAGGCAAAATATTATTTTCCCTCTTGAGACAACTAAGGCCCAAAGAAACCTTTCAAAAAAGAGTGTGTGCCTGATTATTAAGAAAGTTTAACAGTTACAGCCCAGCAATTTCCATTCTCATCTCATTACTGAAAACAATCTTTCAAATAGAAATATCAGGCAATTAGCACTTCAGGCTAACAGTGTAGAAGGGCTTATAATAAAAAGCAATGTCCTCTTTTCTGTGTATCTCCTCTGGGGACATTTTTTGTTTTATTTTGGTCTCTTTCATGTTTCAAATGTCTCGAGAATTTTGGTTATCTGTCCACATTTATGAATAAAGCAATAAGAAACTAACCAAGAACTATACATATAGATAGGCTTGTTGATTGGGAAATTAGTTTTAGGGTTAATCTTGCCTGTATTTGCTTCCCGCTCCTGATTTCCTACCTAACCTGGTGTTTGAGTTCACTTGGTTTTGGCAGCTTGGCTATCTCTTTAGGTGTATTCTCTGTATTCTGAACTGTGGCCTCCTCTGTCTGCTTTGCTTCATTATTTACACTGTTCTTCTGCTTTCCATCTTCAGAAAATCTGTTGAAATAGCTTGGCTGCTAATGGCTGGCTCCATTCTTGTTCTCTAGTCATTATGGATTATTCCTTTTAAAAATTGCTTTACTACTAGTTTAGTCTGGCTTTGGAAGGGAGAGGAGATAAAAAATAAGCTCTTGTGATATCCCCAGTCTGCCATCTTTACTTGGAAATCCTTTCATGTTAAAGATGAAGAAACTAAGGCCTATGGAAGTAAAATGACTTGTTTGATATTGATGCAGGATTTTTCTAGTGTCCTATTGCCAGCCGGAAATCTTCTCTGGCGGGTAGCACCCCTGCCCAGGCCTCACTTAGTTCTGAGCTGGCCACTAGGCTTGCTCTGCCCACCCAGGCTGGCAGGCTACACTCGGTTCACGCTGCCAGCCTGGATCCCATGTCTACTGAGGGCGAGCCAGGCACAGAGCAGCAAGGGATACGTGAACAAGCGAGTGTGGGATCCAGCCATGGTGCACAGCCAGGTGTGCCGGCTGCTGTGGTGGGGTGGGCAGCTCCAGGCACTGGCTTCGTGCGAGGCTGTGGCTGGACCAGGCATACTACAGTGGCTTTCACCTTGGGTGCCAGCATCAGGATGAGGGGAAGGCAGTGGTGCCTGAAAACTTGGAGATGCCAGCAACTGTGTAGCCCCAAAGGGGGCGTTACAGTGTGTGAAACCTCGTCTTTACTAAAAATATAAAAACTAGCTGGGTATGGTGGTGGATGCCTGTAATCCCAGCTACTCAGGAGGCTGAGGCAGGAGAACTGCTTGAACCCAGGAGAAGGAGGGTTCAGTGAGCCCACACAGTGCCACTGCACTCCAGTCTTGGCCACAGAGGGAGACTCAGCCTTTCACAAAGAAAAAAAACTTGATGTAGAAAACATGTATGTGTGACAAATCACCATTGAATAAACCATCACAAAAACACCGACGAGTAAAATGCAGAATTAACAATTTGACTGAGACCCAAATGACCCACTCATACTTGAGAGACATATCCCTGACACATCCAATCCATTCACTAAACAGAGAAGCAATTCATTCCTTTTTTCCTGCAAGCTAAAACTATAAATCAAGATGTTCAAAAGCAACAAAATGAGGTCCACAAATTAGGTAAGAGAAGCGTACATTTATAAAAACTAGCCAAATATCCATCCAATCCTAATTATATTAAGAAAACTCTAAATATAGGTGACATGCCACTTAATAATACATTTGTATGTGTGATACATACATACAAATGATGATCCACTTCAAAATCATATATAAGAAAAAGACACCCCATGAGAGTTACAAAGGAATGGCTACCTGAAGTCTGAAGCATTTCCTCCTGTCGAACAAATGCGACAAAATAAAATGAGAAAGAAAATGTTATGATATCTAAATTATCACACAAATATAAAGAATTGAACATAATCAAGTAAGAGCAGTTACAGTCAGTCCATGATACCGGGATCATTGTCTTTACTTGAAGGGAAGAAAAAGAAAATGGATTCTCTTGGATGTGGCAAGATGGCCAAATAGGTACAGCTCCGGTTGGCAGCTCCAAGTGAGACCAACACAGAAGGCAGGTGATTTCTACATTTCCAACTAATGTAGAAATGTAGAAATCATCTCACTGGGACTGGTTAGGCAGTGGGTGCAGCCCATGTGTGTAGGGCAAGCAGAAGCAGGGTGGGGTGTTGCCTCACCAGGGAAGTGCAAAGAGCGGGGAGAAGTGAGGGGGCTCTCTTTCCCAGTCAAGGGAAGCCATGAGGGACTGTGCTATCCGACCCAGATACTATGCTTTTCCCATGGTTTTTTGTAATCTGAAGACTAGGAGATTCCCTCGTGTGCCTACACCACCAAGGCCCTGGGTTTCAAGCTCAAAGCTGGGCGACTATTCAGGCAGACACCGAGTTAGCTGCAGGTTTGTTTTTTTATTTCCGTACTCCAGTGGTGCCTGGAATCCGGGCGAGACAGAACCGTTCACTCGCCTGGAAAGGGGGCTGAAGCCAGGGAACCAAGTGGTCTCGCTCAGTAGGTCCCACTCCCATGAAGGCCAGCAAGCTAAGAACCACTGGCTTGAAATTCTCGCTGCCAGCACAAGTCTGAAGTTGACCTGGGCCAACAGAGCTTGGTGGGGGGAGGGGCATCCACCATTACTGAGGCTTAAGTAGGCTCTTTTCCTCTGACAGTACTAAGGACTGGGAGGAACTCAACATAATGCAACAAAGCGGCTGTGGCCAGACTGCCTCTCTAGATTCCTCCTCTCTGGGCAGGGCATCTCTGAAAGAAAGACAGCAGCCCCAGTCAGGGGCTTACAGATAAACCTCCCATCTCCCTGGGATAGAGCACCTGGGGGAAGCAGCACCTGTGGGCACAGCTTCAGCAGACTTAAACGTTCCTGCCTGCCGGCTCTGAAGAGAGCAGTGGATGCAGACAAGGAGGGCTTTCCCAGGATGGTGTTTGAGCTCCACTAAGGGACAAACTGCCTCCTCAACTGGGTCCCTGACCTCCATGCCTCCTGACTGGAAGAGTCCTCCCAACAAGGGTTGACAGACACCTCATACAAGAGAGCTCTGGCTGGCATCAGGCTGGTGCCCCTCTGGGACGAAGCTTCAGGAGAAAGGAGCAGGCAGCAATCTTCGCTGTTCTGCAACCTCTGCTGGTTTTACCCAGGCAAATAGGGTCTGGAGTAGACCTCCAGCAAACTGCAGCAGACCTGCAGAAGAGGGGCCTGTTAGAAGAAAAACTAACAAACAGAAGGCAGCAACATGAACATCAACAAAAAAGACCCTCACACAAAACCCCATCCAAAGTAAATCCATGAAGATGAGGAAACACCAGCACAAAAATGCTGAAAATTTCAAAAACCAGAATGCCTCTTCTCCTCCAAACGATCGCAACTCCTCTCCAGCAAGGACACAAAACTGAATGGAGAATGACTTTGATGAATTGACATAAGTAGGCTTCAGAAGGTGGGTAATAACAAACTCCTCTAGGCTAAAGGAGCATGTTCTAACCCAATGCAAGGAAGCTAAGAACTCTGACAAAAGGTTACAGGAACTGCTAACTAAAGCAACCAGTTTGGAGAAGAACATAAATGACCTGATGGAGATGAAAAACACAGCACGAAAACTTCATGAAGCATACACAAGTATCAAGAGCCAAATCGATAAAGAGTAAGAAAGGATATCAGAGACTGAAGATCAACTTACTGAAATAAGGCGTGGAGACGATATTAGAGAAAAAAGAATGAAAAGGAATGAACAAAGACTTCAAGAAATATATGGGACTATGTGACAAGACCAAGACTATGATTGACTGAGGTTCCTGAAAGTGGTTTCTTTGAAACCACGAGAACAAGGAGACAATGTGCCGGAATCTCTGGGACACAGCTAAAGCAGTGTTTAGAGGGAAATTTATAGCACTAAATGCCCACATCAGAAAGTGGGAAAGACCTAAAATCAACACCCTACTGTCACAATGAAAAGAACTAGAGAAGCAACAGCAAACAAATTCAAAAGCTAGCAGAAGACAAGAAATAACTAAGATCAGAGCAGAACTGAAGGAGACAGAGACCTGAAAAACCCTTCAAAAAAAATCAATGAATTGGAGCTGATTTTTTGAAAAGACTAATTAAATAGACTGCTGACCAGACTAACAAAGAAGAAGAGAAGAATCAAATAGACACAATAAAAATGATAAAGCATTCCCTTTGAAAACCAGTACTAGACAACGATGACCTCTCTCACCACTCCTATTCAACGTAGTATTGGAAGTTCTGGCCAGAGCAATCAAACAAAAGAAAGAAATAAAGGGTATCCAAATAGGAAGAGAGGAAGTCAAATTGTCTGTTTGTAAATGATATGATTGTATATTTAGAAAATCCCATCTCAGCCCAAAAACTCCTTAAGCTGATAAACAACTTTAGCAAAGTCTCAGGATATGAAATCAACGTGCAAAAATTGCAAGCATTCCTATACACCAATAATAGATAAGCAGGGAGCCAAATCAGGAGTGAACTCCCATTCACAATTGCTACAAAGAAAATAAAATACCTAGGAATACAAACAAGAGACACAAAGGACCTCTTCAAGGAGAACTACAAACCACTGCTCAAAGAAGTAAGAGAGAAAACAAATGGAAAAACCTTCCATGCTCATGGATTGGAATAATCAATATTGTGAAAATGGCCATACTGCTGAAAGTAATTTATACATTCAATGCTATTCCCATCAAGCTACCATTGACTTTCTTCATATAACTAGAAAAAAAATTACTTTAAATTTCATATGGAACCAAGAAAGAGCCCACATAGCCAAAACAATCCTAAGCAAAAATAACAAGCCTGAAGGCATCACGCTACCTGACTTCAAACTACACTACAAGGCTAAAAGAGCTTGGTACTGGTACCAAAACAGACATATAGATGAATGGAACAAAACAGAGGCCTCAGAAATAACACCACACATCTACAACCATCTCATCTTTGACAAACCTGACAAAAACATGCAATGGGGGAAGGATTCCCTATTTAATAAATGGTGCTGGGAAAACTGGCTAGCCATATGCAGAAAACAGAAACTGGACCCCTTCCTTACGCCTTACGACCAACTCAAGATGGATTAAAGACTAAAATGTAAAACCTAAAATCAAAAAACCCTAGAAGAAAACCTAGGCAATACCATTCAGGACACAGGCATGGGCAAAGACTTCATGATTAAAACACCAAAAGCAATGGTAACAAAAACCAAAACTGACAAATGGGATCTACTTAAAGAGCTTCTGCTCAGCAAAAGAAACTATCATCAGAGTGAATAGGCAACCTACAGAATGGGAGAAAATTTTTGCAATATATCCATCTGACAAAGGGCTAATATACTGAATCTACAAAAGGAACTTAAATTTACAAGAAAAAAAAACCATCAAAAAGTGGGCAAAGGATATGAACACACACTTCACACACACAAAAAAAAAGACATTTATGCTGCCAACAAACATGAAAAAAAGCTCATCATCACTGGTCATTAGAGAAATGCAAATCAAAACCACAATGATATACCATCTCATGCCAATTAGAATGGCAGTCATTGGCCGGGCGCGGTGGCTCAAGCCTGTAATCCCAGCACTTTGGGAGGCCGAGACGGGCGGATCATGAGGTCAGGAGATCGAGACCATCCTGGCTAACACGGTGAAACCCCGTCTCTACTAAAAACTACAAAAAACTAGCCGGGTGACGTGGCGGCGCCTGTAGTCCCAGCTACCCGGGAGGCTGAGGCAGGAGAATGGCGTGAACCCAGGAGATGGAGCTTGCAGTGAGCTGAGATCCGGCCACAGCACTCCAGCCTGGGTGACAGAGCGAGACTCCGTCTCAAAAAAACAAAACAAAACAAAAAAAAGAATGGCAGTCATTAAAAAGTCAGGAAACAACAGATGCTGGAGAGAATGTGGAGAAATATAAACACTTTTACACTGCTGGTGGGAGCGTAAATTACTTCAACCATTGTGGAAGACAGTGTGGTGATTCCTCAAGGATCTGGAACCGGAAATACCATTTGACCCAGCAATTCCACTACTGGGTATATACCCAAAGGATTATAAATCATTCTACTATAAAGACACATGCACATATATGTTTACTGCAGCACTATTTACAATAGCAAAGACTTGCAACCAACCCAAATGCCCATCAATGATAGGCTGGATAGAGAAAATGTGGAACATATACATCATGGAATACTATGCAGCCATAAAAAAGCATGAGTTTATGTCCTTTGCTGGGACATGGATGAAGCTGGAAACCATCATCCTCAGCAAACTAATACAAGAACAGAAAACTAACACCGCATGTTCTCACTCATAAGTGAGAATTGAACAACGAGAACACATGGATACAGGGAGGGGAACATCACACACCCAGGCCTTTCAGGGGGTGGGGGAAAAGAGGAGGTAGGAGCATTAGGACAAATATCAAATGCATGCAGGGCTTAAAACCCACATGATGGGTTGATAGGTATAGTAAACCACCATCGTACATGTATACCTATGTAACAAACCTGCACGTTCAGCACATGTATCCCAGAACTTAAAATAAAATTTAAAAAAGCAAAAAAGTACTTCCTTTGTAGCAGTAACTAGGAACAAATATAGATGGAAAAAAAAAAGATAAAAGATAAAAAAGAAAAATTCTAGCACTATATGACTACTTTCATTCTCTTAACTCCTAAATGTTAATGTTCTATCTTTGACCAACTTCCCCAACACTATAACCAAAAGGGGCACTTCCACCCACATCTTTGGTCCACCAACTACAGGTAGTAACTTCCAAATCTGTATCTCCAGCCACAATCTGTCTCCTGAGTATCATACCAACATATATCTCTCTAAACATCTTCACGTAACTGTTCCATGAGAATGTTTAGCACAAAGCACACCAAATTGAACTCATTCCCAATCTGTTCCTCCTATATGACTATTCTGGTTACTGGTATCATGCTCCAAACCTGAGAGTTATCCATTCTGTTTTCTTCTCCTTCACTAATACTGTATTAGTCAACAAGTCAAGTTCCAATCTACTTTAAAAGGAAAAAAAAAAAAATTTCATACATCTATATCCTCCATTTTCAAGGCCTCTGTCTTGGTTTAGGCATATACCTATTTGAGACTGGGATTACTACATCCATCTACTAACAGTTCTCCCTACTTTCAATCTGGCTTTTACTTCAATTATTCCTCTATGTTGCTGCCAACATCATCTTTCTAGAATACAATTTATATCATTTCCACCATTTAAGAAGCTTTCAATGATTCAAAATAAAAACTTAAAACCCTTAGGAGAATATCCTGTCTCCTGCCACCTCTTTAGCTTTATTTCTTCCTCATCTTCCATGTAAAACACTAAATCCCAAACACAATACTGCAGTTCCTGGAAAAAAGTCATACTGTTTCTTACCTCGATGCCTCTGCATATGTTATTCCCTCTTTCTAAAAGGTTCTCTTTTTGACATGGTAAATTTGACCTACTCAAGACTTAACCATCTTGTATAGCTTTCGACTTCCTCCATTCCTCCTTGATCCCACAGCATTTAATAGACTCTCTTTCATACTATATTACAATTGTCTATCCTTTTCTACTAAACTTTGAACACTGTGAAAGTAAAAATACATTTATTATTCATTTTTGTGTCCTAAATGCCTAGCACATTGTCTGGAAATAGCAATTGATCAAAACTATCTGAAAAATGTTTATGCCTTTTTCTAGAAACAAAACACTTAAAAAACATTCCCCAACAGACACAGAACAAAACAGGTACTTAAGAAAAACAACAGGAACTAGGCAAGAGGCAACTGAGAAAAATAAACGGGACAGAAAAAGAAAAATTAAACACATGAAGTCTCTTCAGGTAGCTCCTGAGAGCACACTCTTGCGTGCTCTTTGTTTCATATTCTCTCACCAACATGTTTTATCTATTTAATCTTCAATGCTTATTCTGATTTCCTAGAAAATAAGTGGTAGGCACAGAGAGAAAAATAGAAAGCCTTACTTAAATCAACTATTCCTCAAAATTGAGCAGTCAGAACTTTTAAAATGCCATAGTAAGACCCCTGATCTATGGAGTCTCAATTTCACTTCTAATAGTTACCTCCTAAGAGTTGAGATTACAATGCACATTTTACAAACCAGTTATCGTACACTCTCCCTGAATAGATTCCCAAAAACTCTTCCTGAACTTTATTTTTTCTCTTATGGAGAGAAATTATACAAATTCACTATTTACTCTGTAAACATGCTTTTACATTTATATACTTAAAATACTTTCCTTCCACGTTGCCCCAGTTGGTCCTTGAACAAAAACTTCCCCCAGCTGAATTCTCTCTACTATTATATTGCCAGTTTTCCAGGATCACAAATGAAAGGAACTAGAGAACTCTCTTCCAAATACGGGGCCTCTAGTGTTCTTGATCCCTTTCTTTTCTTCAGTGGTAACTTACCCAACGTTGCCCACTGATGTAAAACAAATTCAGAATCCATTCAAGTTCACAATTAAGTTGAGATATGTGTGAGGGATTGGGATTGTGTAGACCAGACTCTACATAACGTATAAAGTTAGAAATCCACAACAGTTACTCTTAGTTTGATGTAAACGTAACCATTAAGTAATATTCAAACAACAGGTGCCAAGTTTGTAATAAGCACTAACTGAAAAATAAAGGCATACAAATCCATGTCATATCTAGCAGTATCTAGTATAACAGTCATAAATTAGATGTTTTGAAGAACATGTGGGGGAAAAAAAGACTTGGAAGTCTTAAATATATTACTCTCTGGTGATAAAACTTTTCTAGCCAGGTTTTTTTCCCCCTCCAATCATTAGCTCTTCTCTAGCCCTACTCTTGAAAAAAGACTAGTTCTTCAAGTATCTTTCTTGGTAGGATCCAACCTACCACGTCTAACTCCCAGGCTTAGGTTAAGCTGCCTTGCAACTGTGATAATTATGTTATCCAAAGAGATCACTATGTTTAAATTTCTCTTTACCCAGCTGCCAATTCATTAATTCCAGTAGATCAACAATGGTCCGGGAAGACAGGAAAACTGTTCTCTACAGACGTATGTCAACTAATAAGTCCAAAAGGAATGAGGGAACCCAATGGCAAAACCCATCAATGAATGCTAAGATTAGTAGTCATCTGAAAGCCTGAGAGTACCTACCCCCAGATATGTATTAATTTCAAAAGGGAAATAGTAAGTTTACAGTAGAGATACCAGGCGGACTATTACTTTAACCAAGTGATCACAGTTATCGTTACCAGTAAGAAGTCATGTTAATATCACATGACCTCTGACATTAAGTGTTGAGAAGAACACTTCAGCCCCTGTGGTATTCTCAGTAATGCGTAACATCAATTAAACCATGAGAAAACATCAGACAAACCCAAATTGAGAGGCATTCCACAAAGTTAACAGACCAGTACTTTTCAAAAAATTATCAAGGTAATGAAAGATAGTCTTGAAGACGAGGAACTCTCACAGAATGGAGATTAAGGAAAAAGAATGACTAAATGCATTGTAGAATCCCCATTGGATCCTGGAACAGAAAAAGGACATTAGTGAAAGGGCTGGCAAATTGTAAATAAAGCCTGTAGTTAACAGCATATTGTAGCAATGTTAATTTCTTGCTTTTGATCACTGTACCCTGATAATGTAAGATGCTAACATAGGGGGAAACAGGATGTAGGGAACTCTGTACTGTCTTTCTAACTCTCCTGTATGTTTAAAATTATTCCAAGAGTTTTAAAAAGCTCAATTCCAGTTACCAAGCCTACTAGGTCAACTAACACATTTTTTATTTATGCAGTTCTTTTTTATACCCTCTTTCTCTCCTACAACCTATTTATCAAATTTTTTTCTGAGTTGCTACTCTTTCCTACTTTTTCCCTAAAAGGCTTCCAAGTGCTTACATTTTAAGACTTCTCAAAAAAACCTTATTTCCTCCCAACAGAGAGCTACTCTCCTTCCTGTACGGCCACAAAATGACCTACCTTAGAAGATGTAAAATACTTTAATACAGTATCTTATAGCTTCGTAACAATTAGCAATAAACAAGTGCTTGTAAATACATTTACATACGTAAATTTTGAGATGCATAAACACTTATTATTTTATAGATGAGAAAATAAGACCAGAAAAATTAAGTGATTGACACTTAATATTAATAAATGTCAGAGACTGAATCTGAATCCAGTTCTTCAGGCTCCAAAACCAAATTACCTTATTAAAATAAAGTGCTCTGTACCTGAAAAGCTTCAACTTCCTTGGCTTCAGGCAAGCGAATTACATCAAATACACCATGATTTTCAAGAAAGTTCTAAATTTCCCGATTGTTCTAAATGTCGCTCTTAAAAGCTTCAATAATTATTCAAATAAGAATTCTGGAAATCAGTGCAAATTTTGTGCTCACCCTAACCATTCTTTTGATTTTTTTTAAAAAAGCAGACTTTAGTCAACTCCCCTTCAACTTTTTAGGCCGAAGAATCGCTTACCTCTATTTTCATACCAGCTCCAACTCATGCTTTCAAATATCTGAGCTGTCATTCCAATCTCTAATTCCATTCATTTCTTTACATTTGCAAATGAAAACTTGGGGCAATCCTGCAGGGCCCCGAGCCCCACGAAATACTCTGAATATCTTTTGTCCTTCACTCAAAAATACCAAAAAAAAAGTCAAACGACTTATTGCTAATGCATGTGTCTGTTTAACATTTACCGCAATGGTGCAGGGCGATGTAACACTGACTTGAGCCCCGGAGGAAACAACTTTCACCTGACTTAACTGGCACCCGCATTTTTCTCCTTCACAGTTTGTAATCTCCTGCCTTTTGTAATCTATGGTCTTTTTCATGTTACTGATTTCTATATCAGCCAAGTGAGAAAATTATTTAAACCAAACCAAAACAGCTGAGATTAAAGAAATAATAAGTTACGGAAATAAGCCTTTAAATTTGAAAACTAATAAGAGAAGCACTAATTTATTAATGGGCGCTTACTATGTGCAAAGGCACTTAAAAGAACAAAAAGCTCCTGAAGTCTTTGAGCACTTAACGACGACTTGCTCATTTTTGTGACCTCCTATCCTCACCCTTCCAGCACCTGGCATCTGCAGGAGCTGAAAAGTTGAGCTGAATTGGGGACGCTGAAGTAACAGGATATGCTCCAGTGAGACACCCGTGGGAGAAATTTTGGAAAGTGTTATCGAACAGCATTACGCTGTTTAATTCAAACAGAACAGGTTGCTGCTCTGTTTAACCCCGCATGGGGGACTGGAACGAGAAACCTGGACACCGAGGGACCCCAAAGGTCTTGGGCAGAGAAAAGGGGGCGTCACTTGCCTCCCATTCCTGCAAGAAACGCTGGGCCTCGTCAGAACCAACGATCTTATGTCTCCTAAATTCGTCTTTCACGTACTGGTCGCCCAGGGCTTTGAGGTCCGGAGGCAGAACACGGTGCAGCTGCAAGACGCGCTTGTAC
This sequence comes from Trachypithecus francoisi, assembly GCF_009764315.1. NCBI lineage: Eukaryota > Metazoa > Chordata > Mammalia > Primates > Cercopithecidae > Trachypithecus > Trachypithecus francoisi. The sequence continues at coordinate 77,398,933 of NW_022681469.1, read as the reverse complement.
AATGCCCGGACTCGAAAAACGTGCCGCCCCGGCATAGCGCCGCGGGTCAAGCGACGACTGCGCCTGCGCAGAGGGACGAGCCGTTCCAGCCCTTTGCGAAATCGCTTATTAGTGAACCGGAAGGCAGACGAAAGAGGGCGCGCGACCTCTATCCGGTTTGGTCCCTTCCGGAATCAGGTCCTTCCGGAAACCCAAGCTCCGATGCGGGCGGAAAACGGGTCGGTCCTTCTCTAGGAGGGGCGTGGCCCTCGTGGAATCGCGCCTGCGCCTCGTTGTGGCTTCTTCTGGGCAGCGTCCTGGCAACACAGACCTTGAAAGAGGGAGGTCAGTCGTGGGCAGTTGTCACTTCTCAGTCCCACTCCACTGTCTTTTTCATGCAACTTCGTTTCTGTTCCTCCTACCAAATTTCTTGTTCCAGTTTGTTTTTTTCTCGTTTCCTTTGGAGTCAAGGAACATGTGTAATAAATACCTCTTTCAAGAGCCAACACTTGTGGAAATGTGAGAAAACATTCTGCCAATGAATTAATTAAAAAAGGAATTAATTGAGCCAAAAGAGAGTAGAAAGGGTCCACAAAGCATTGGATAATCAATGCTCAAAAATAGCAGATGATGGGTGAAAGAGAAGCCAAGACAAGTGGTTAGCCCTTGAAAAGTGGAATCAAGCAATAACAGTGAGAATAATGACAGTTAACCTTTATTTTATTTTTTTACAAGCTGAACAGTGAGCTACATTTTCAGGACAAAACTTCCTCTGTTTCCCTGACCAATTTAGGCTGATCGGTGTTGCTCTTGTGTAGCCATGAACTGAAAATAAGATCACAGTTGTATTTCTGGCCACCAATCTAGATCACTACACTTCATGCAGACCTTTCCTTTATCCTTCCTTCATGTGTTTCTTTTTTTTATATGTTACTCTGCAAGTGATTTAACCGCTCTGTGCCCAGATTTTCTCACATGTAAATGAGCTGGGTTAGGTAATTTGCAGTGCTTTCCAACTTTACTAATCTCTAACCATGACTTCTCTCAGATTCCCTCCAAAATGTTTTGTAAAGTGAAAGAGAACATGTATCCACTCGTAAATAATTGCTTTAAAATTTTTTGTTTAAAAAAAGTGGGGTAAATGCCTTAAAATTATATATGTAACACATCGCCTAAGCCTTTCAGGGCACACAAAATATAATAACCACCTATAGCCATAGGAATGATCAACACAGCAACTGCACTATTCAGCGTACTGCTTCTGTGGACTACCTCACACAAAACTAGAAATGGAAGGAGACGGCTAGGGACAATTTTTGACAAGCAGATAAAGAATTTTGAGGTCAAAAGAGATGGAGAGAATTGGTAAATAAGGAAATGTAAATTAAAGAAGAAGAAACACCTGCATATAGTGTACTGACTTGTTACTTTGTATTATACTCTTGTCTTGACTAAAACGTTGAAAATAAGTCTTGCTTGCAAATAATGCTAAAGCATTTTTCTCTCAAACGGAAGTGAGAAAGGAGTGGGGAGGGGGAGAAACTGATAACAAAAGATTTGGAAACTGCTTTACATCATTAGATAAGAACACAACGTTTTTATGGTCTTGAATTCAGTTGCATAAGTGGCTCAGTTTTCAAATTATAGTTACTCAAATTTCAAGTTCTAAATTATTGAGAACAATGAAAAGTCTGGGACAAGATACATCTTTAACCCAAACAGCTCTCACATGCTTAGAGGCCTAGAGAGATGTACAAACTGGATCTAGCCATTGTGACTACCCATAGTCCCCCAAAACAACACCAGAAATTGTCTTTCATTTCCCACCTTACCTTGGAGTCTCAGCTTTAGGTACATCATTGTGTGACGATGAAAACTATAAAAGGAAGGTGTTATTTAACGTTTTTATATGGTATCTGATATGTCTAATTATTGAAATGCAGTGGTAAGATAGAAGATAGTCTTAAAACCAAAATTTCAAGCTTAAACATACTGTTCAAGGAATTAGAAAAGCAAATACATTCATGGAAAGTCCATTCTCTGAAAGTCAATTTAGAAAGCATGATAGTCTTTAGTATTTTTCTGAATTTCTGAAACAAGTTACATAAAAAATATCAAAGAGAAACTTAATGTGTTTGTATCTGGAGAGAAAAATCAAACCATAAGGAATGTTTTTAAATGTTTATAATTGTTGATTATTGAGAACAGAAAATCAACTGAAAGTCCAAATAAAATGTTATAATTTAAAGTATTAATGATATACTATAGGAAAAAAAATGACCATTGCTTCAGAAGTTGAAAAACATTTGACAAATTCAACACCCATTCCTGATTTTAAAATAATGATAATAGCCGGGCGCGGTGGCTCACACCTGTAATCCCAGCACTTTGGGAGGCTGAGGTGGGCGGATCACGAGGTCATGAGATCAAGACCATCCTGGCTAACACAGTGAAACCCCGTCTATACTAAAAATACAAAAAATTAGCCGGGTGTGGTGGCGGGCACCTGTAGTCCCAGTTATTTGAGAGGCTGAGGCAAGAGAATGGCGTGAATCTGGGAGGCGGAGCTTGCAATGAGCCAAGATCTCACCACTGCACTCCAGCCCCGGCGACAGAGTAAGACTCTGTCTCCAAAAATAATAATAAGAATAATAATAATAGTAAAAAAATAGAAATCAATGAATTCTGCAACACAAAAGCCAGCATCTTAGTTGATAGAAAAACATCTGACAAAGCAGGCAAAATTTTGTATTAAAAGGGAATGGAAAAAAAATCAATATACAGCTGACCCTTAAAGAATGCAAGGGTTAGGGATGCCAGTTAAAAATTCGCATATAACTTCTGACTCCCCCAAAACATAACTACTGTGCAAAAATGATAAACTTAAACTGCATTATCTTGTTCAGTTGATTATATTATTCAAATTTTCTATACTTTCTCTTTTGCCTCCTCGATCTTTCCATTTCAGTAAGTAGAGCTTTGGATTCACCCACTGTTGATCAGAAGCCTTATTAATTCCGTAAACAGTTGATTAACACATACTGTATGTGTGTTATATACTGTGTTCTTATGATAAAGTAAGCTACAGAGAAGAAAATGTTAAGAAAATCACAAGGAAGAGAAAATATATTTACAGTACTGTAGTATATTTATTAATACCATAAGTTTATGTCATCTGTTTCCAAGATGAATTGTATGTCAGAAATGGCTGGCAACCAGAGGTGCAGCCCTCAATCTATGGTATATATCAAGCAATTTAACTTTTTATTTTAATGTCATGACTTTTTTCTGCTTCTTGGGAGTACTTCCAGCATTGCTAGTGGCACTTCACATGGGTCCCTTGGTGTTATTCAAGGTTTACTGTACTGCACTGGATGCAATAAAAAAATATGCAAGAACTGTGACAAATCTTTTTTTACTGGGATATGCAGTTTACTGGAGAGATGAACTGTTCACACAGAGATTATTAGCATCACACAGAGATTTTTTTGTTTGTTTTTTGTTTCTGTTTTTTTGAGATGGAGTCTCCCTCTGTCACCCAGGCTGAAGTCCAATGGCATGATCTCGGCTCACTGCAATCTCCGCCTCCCGGGTTCAAGCGATTCTCCTGCCTCAGCCTCCCCAGTAGCTGGGACTACAGACGTGTGCCACCACACCCAGCTAATTTTTGTATTTTTAGTAGAGATGGGGTTTCACCGTGTTATCCAGGATGTTCTTGATCTCCTGACAACGTGATCCACCCACCTCGGCCTCCCCAAGTGCTGGGATTACAGGCATGAGCCACTACACCTGGTCCTAGCATCACACAGTGTTTTAAGCAGATACTTGCAAACCTGAGCTCACCAAAATAGCAACAGGAGGTGGCTATGAAATTATTACAGTATAACAGTATGAACCACCATTAATTTTGTGCAGTTATGATTTAATACTACACCTTTGTTTACATTTCTCTATACTGTGAATGGCCCCATATCCTGTCCGTTCGTATGTGTCAGTTTTGATAAATTTTAGCTTTTTCTAATAGATGTGCATATATTTTATGGTAAGAAATGATAAAAATAAACTAGTATTTGCATTGTATTTTATGAATTTATGACATACCTCACATTTTCTTAATTTTTAAAATATTTGTAGGCTATGCAATTTGTGAGTTTTGTCACTGTCACAAATCTCCAAAAATTTTTCAATATATTTTCTTTTTAATCCACATGTAAGTGGACCGTGCAGTTCAAACTCATGTTGTTCAAGGGTCAACTGTATTTCCTTAGCTGTGCAAAAAGAATAAACTAAAAACTGCATTATCTGGTTCAGTTGATTATATTATTCAAATTTTCTATACTTTCTCTTTTTTTTTTTTTTGCCTCCTCGATCTTTTCATTTCAGTAAGTAGAGCTTTGGATTCACCCAGTATGACTGTGGATTTGTCAGTTTCTCCACATGAATGTATTTGTTTTTGGTTTGTGGTTTGGGGAACTATGTTGTTAGACAAATTAAGACTTATGTATATGATTGTTACACTTTATTATACCTTTCAATAACATGAAATAGTTCAAGTTCCTTTCAGTATTTTTGTCATAAATTGTATTTTATCTGGCCAGGCATGGTGGCTCATGCCTGTAATCCCAGCACTTTGGGAGTCCGAGGTGGGCGGATCATAAGGTCAGGAGTTCCAGACCAGTCTGGCCAACATGGTGAAACCCCATCTCTACTAAAAATACAAAAAATTAGCCGGGTATGGTGACACTTGCCTGTAATTCCAACTACTCAGGAGGGCGAGGCAGGGGAATTGCTTGAACCTGGGGGATGGAGGTTGCAGTGAGTCAAGATCGTGCCACTGCACTCCATCCTGGATGACAGAGCGAGACTCGATCTCAAACAAACAAACAAAAAATTATTTTTTATCTGATATTAGTATAGTTACAATTGCTTTTGTTTTGTTAGCATTTGCTTCAATTGTTTTTTTATGTTCAACTATCATATGTCATTTTGTTTTTCTCCTCTTTACTATAACTGGGTTTTATGCAGTCTCTCAGTTGATCAATTTAGCCTATTGTGTTTCATGGTCTGTTTGGATTACTCCCTGCTGTCATGTTTTGTGTTTTCTACTAACCACAATTTCCAGATTTTTTTCGACTGTATTGCCTTTTATTGAACTACCAGTTGGAAACTTTTAAATTCTATTTCTGTTGTTCTACTCATCACCCTTGCATTTTCAACATGTATCCATAATATCATATTATTCAAACAATATCTAAGGTTAATCAGTTCCTATATGCTCCTCCAAATAAGAGGAACATTAGCATGATTTTATTTCCCTCCCTGCCTGCCTTCTGCAGTGTCCTGTATTGATGTCAATTCCAACTGTAGGTTCAGATTATTGTTCAAATTTAGTTTCCCTAATCGTAGTTAGTGATACACTATCCTCTGTTCTCATCCTGTTCTGCTTGCTCTGTTAACTGTTTCCTGAGGTGTGAGTACTTATATTCGTTGAGTTCATTGTATTTCCTGGTATTGGCTTTCCACAAATATGAACAATTCTGACCAGGTACTTACTTTTGTATTTCAGATGCCCAATTCGTGTGTCTCTTCTCTCAAGGGAAAGACAGGCTACCAAGGATTGTATGTCTGTCAATTTTCAGTAAGCGTAAGGGAGTAGAGACAATGTGCCACTAGGATACCTTGCCAGTCTGAGTATCTTAGTGGGTATCTTAGTCTTACACTTGTGGAAATTCCTATCCCCTTGTGTGCCCTTGTCATCCACTTAAGGGCGCATTCTCATCTCTCTGACCCAATCTCCCATACCTATTGCCTTCACCTGAAGGCAGCCACCTGGCTGCTCCTGCTGTGGCACCCTAATTAATCACCCTGTTGGCTGCCAAGACCCTCCCTGCTCATAGTGTTTATCTCTTCCAGGTGTGGTACATTCTGGTAATCACTCTTACCTGCTTCTAGCAGTACTCATGTACTCACCTTTTGGGCTGAGCTTTCTTTTTCAATGAGATCTATTCTCCATCACTCAGGGAATCTTCACAGTTTCTGAAGTTTCAATTCTTACAGTACTGTTATTATCGTAAGATTACTAATGTAGTTCCCAATTGTGAACAACACGTTATCTCTTACATATAAAAAGATATTTTACATAATTTGTTTAAAAACTGTTTAAAACAGAATTCAATTACTATTAAATTATTAATATTAAATTCCCCATCTTTTCCAATCCAGTTACTGCTTTTTAAAATACACATTATCTCGGCCGGGCGCGGTGGCTCAAGCCTGTAATCCCAGCACTTTGGGAGGCCGAGGCGGGCGGATCACGAGGTCAGGAGATCGAGACCATCCTGGCTAACACGGTGAAACCCCGTCTCTACTAAAAAATACAAAAAAACTAGCCGGGCGAGGTGGCCGGCGCCTGTAGTCCCAGCTACTCAGGAGGCTGAGGCAGGAGAATGGCGTAAACCTGGGAGGCGGAGCTTGCAGTGAGCCGAGATCCGGCCACCGCACTCCAGCCTGGGCGAGAGAGCAAGACTCCGTCTCAAAAAAATAAAATAAAATAAAATAAAATATACATTATCTCATTTCTAAAGATTAGTAGGAATGGGAGGTTGAGGTGTGTTTCCAGTGTTTATTTTAACATTTGAAGAATGATATTTATAGTTGCAAAAAAAAAGAATGAAATGTAAATGTCTAAAACCAAGGAATTAAGTAAATTATGATATAGCCATATAATAGAATATTAAATATGCTTTAAAAATGATGTTAATTATGATATTTTAATGACAAAACACATCAAATTATTGTTAATAACCAAGAGCAGGATACAAATATATATAATACATGTGGATTTTAGTCATTTTTTAAAAATAGAAACTCTAGAAGCAAATATGCTAAAATACTGGTAAGATTATGGATGTAGTTCCCAATTTTGAACAATAAGTTATATCTCTTTTACATGTAAAAAGATATTTTACATTACTGGCTTAAAAACTTGAAAACAAAGAATTTATATTACTTTCGAGTTTCAATAAAAATCTTGACAAAAGCTGATCAAAAATTAGATGATATCACAAAGAAAAATGTAAATGAATTTTTTAAAAACCAGGAATTTTACAGATCTTATTCTCTGACCACAATGCACAACATTAGAAAATCATAATGCTTACTATGTACCCACAAAAATTAAAACTTAACACAAAAGAAAAGTACAACCACTCAAAAATTCTAAAGCATCCTTCTACATAAATGTTAGAACAAAGAAAAGGAACATAAAAACAGAATATTTAGAAAATATTAAAAAGAGATACTTAAGGACTAGGAACAACACAAACAAAATGGATTATATTTCAAATTGTGTGATCATATACTCACGCACTCATCTAGAAAGACATTATAGATGAGTGGAATCTAAGCTGTGCCTTGAATAATGATACCGTATAGACAGGTTAAGAAAAGACCTGAGGGTTTTTCAAAAGAGAAAAACAACATGAAAAGCAACACTGAGCTTGTGTTGTTAGAACAGTGAAGAAACCAAACTGATTAGAATAATGAATAGCCTATTGCAAGCAGAGTAGAAAATAGTCCTTTAAAAAATAGGAATATTTATTTGGATCCAAAAAGAATTATACATGTATAATATATAGTATTATATAATTACATGTCTTTATATATTTATTAATGTATAATTTTACAGGTGGTAAAATGGGCCAGAGAAGTTAAGCGACATCCTAAGTTGAATGGGTGTTGATTATGTAACTGGCCCAATTGTCCCATAAAACTGATGTTTATGGTTTCTTTTGAATAAACATAGAAATTGACCCTCACAAGACTTTTTTAGTTATTCCCTATATTGCTTAAGGGATAATGGCAAGAAAAAAAATGTCTGGGAGATTCTTAAGACTTAAGAAAGTTACATTTTTCTTATCTGAGTTAGTTTCTCAGGAAACCAAACATCAGGCCTTCCACATAGTATCAAGGAACTGAAACTTACTAAATCACTGCATTTGGACAATGAGATGCCAGATCCCTTAGCCATTATCATTGCCTAACTGACCACCTGCTTCCTGTTGACCAATTTCTCTTCCTTACCCCTCCCTAAGTCCTGTTTTCCCACACGTAGTTACTTTTCTTTCCTAATATATAAACTTTCAATTTTAGTTGGTCAGGTGGATTTGAGACTGATCTCTGATCTCCTCAGCTATAGCACCTGAATAAAGCCTTCTTCCCTGGCAATACTCTCTCAGTGAGTGGCTTCCTGTGTGGTGAGCAGCAGGACCTAGACTGAATCCCTGGAGTTTCAATACCAATTATACAAAGCCTTAAAAGGCACACAAAGTAGTTCACCATTTACAGAGTAGGAAATGAGGAGTTACTGGGAGATGTGAGCCAAGAGAATTGATGAAAGCAGTCTTTTAAAAACAATCTGGCAGCCATGTGCAAAATAGACTATTGAACGAATAAATACCTTCATTTAAACAAAGGGCCTTGCATGAATCCATGATGACAACATGCCTGAAGAACATGATTAACTCAGCTGTCTGCACTTGAGCCAAAAAAGACAGCAAGAGATTGCCAGGAGTTCATAACCTAGAGGCAGGCAGAGCTCTGGGAGCATGGGCATGAGACTTCTATGAAGGACATTGGATTTAAGGACTGACCGGATATGAGGAAATGGAAAAAAGGCTGAATCTAAGAGGTCTTCATGTTTTCCTTTGTGGATGTACAAGTGAAGACAGAAAGTCTGGAGAGAAAACTGCTGTGGAAATACATTTTACTTTAATCACACTGAGTTTGAATGGGATAGCCTACCCTAAATGATGCATTGAAAATTTACCTAATAGTGTCAGTGCAGTTCCTTTAATGGTCTAAGTCAGTGGCTCTCAACATCTGTTGTATATTACATTCACCTGTGAAACGGGTTAAAAAAATACTGGTTCTTAGGCCTCATTCTCAACTGCTTGAATGAGACCTCAATTCAAACCTCCAAGGGTGGGCTTAGACATTGATATTGCTTAGAAGCTCCAGGCAAGGTGATTCTAATGTGGAGCCAGGATTCAGAACCAGTGATCTGAATTCCCATCTTGGAGACATTTGAGTTCTGGGAAAGTACACAAGATATTAAGGCACTGTGTTAAAAACTAATTATTAAATGTTCAGCCTTTTCTGTACTAAAGAGTCTTTGCAACAATGGGGGAAAATATTGTTATATAGTTAACAATATTTTAAACCATAAAAGTGAAACTTCTCTCTGAGGAGGAGAAAGCAAAGTGAAAACAGCAAAAACATAACTTTGAGTTATATCTGCATTTATAAAGTAGGGGGAGGTGATTATAATGTCACGGTCTGAAGAGCACACCCTAGAATCTTTCCACATGCCACATCAGCAATACCACATGTTTCTCTGGGAAAACGATTTAACTTTTCCAGATAACTAATGAACATTTGGAATACAGCTTACTTATACAATCATCTCTTGATATACATGGGGAATTGGTTCCAGTGCTTCTCCTATGCTCCCCAGGTACCAAAATCTGCAAATGTTCAAGTCTGTGATATGAAATGGCATAGTTATTTGCATATAACCTATACACATCCTCCCATATACCTTAAATAATCTCTAGATTACTTATAATACCTAATACAATATAAATGCTATGTAAATAGTTGTTGTACTATATTGTTTAGGGAATAATGAGAAAGAAAAGTCTGTATATGTCAGTACAGATGCAATTGTTTTTCTGAATATTTTCGATCCTGAGTTGGTTAAATCCATGATGCAGAACACATGGATATGAAGGGCTGACTATACAATGTTGGCAATCTTTGATCCATAAGATCTCCATTATCTATATCTTCTTCCTTCCTACTCTCCTTCAACCCAAACCTTCCACCAGAACTCTTGATTATATCCCAGCTCTTCTGAAGAGTGTCTTCATAACCATTCCCTTGTTCTTTCTCTCACAGGCGTTTTCAGTTATTTTCTTCATGATATTATTTCATTGAGCTCATCAACACTCATGAGAATACTTCAGGTTAAAAGAAAAGCTCTTCGTCTATTCTGCCTCCCCTTTAAAAGATCATCCTGTTACTCAGCTTTTTTTCACTGACTGACTTGAAAATATACATTCCTGTTCCCACTTTCTCCATCTCCATACCTATTCCTCACTTAATCCCCCACCTCCTTTTTTTTTTTTGAGACAGAGTCTGGCCTTTGTCGCCCAGGCTGGAGTGCAGTTGTGCGGTATCGGCTCACTGCAACCTCTGCCTCCCCAGGTTCAAGTGATTCTCCTGCCTCAGCCTCCCAAGTAGCTCGGATTGCAGGCTACTTTTTGTATTTTTAGTAGAGACGGAATTTCACCATATTGGCCAGGCTGGTCCCGAACTCCTGACCTCAAGTGATCCACCCGCCTTGGCCTCCCAAAGTGTTGGGATTACAGGCATTGAGCCACCGTGCCCAGCCCATTTGATCCCTTTTAACCTGGTGTTGGCCTCACTATTCCTCTGAAATCGCTTTCTTCAAAGTCACTAGTCATTTGCTTCTGTTCACACTCCTACCCCCTCCTGACTTCCTAGAAGCCTTTGCATCTTTGCCTTCCACACATTTGTACTGCCCAGGCGATCCTACCTTCAGGACCCCACTCCCTCTGTCTCCTTAACTGGCTGTAGTTCTTCCAGCCCACAAATGTGAACACATTTGAAGGCTCAATCCAAACATGACTCCGTGTCAGCGCTCTTGTCCTGGCCAGCTGTCCCCAGCAATTACTGATGCTCTGCTGCCCTCATCTGGCCAAGCCCATTGTAAGTACTTCAAAGGCCTCACTGGACCCTTATCTGGAAAACCGCCAGCAAAGCTTCTCAAAAAGCCGTTCCAAGCCTCATACACACACCTCTGACCTCTCCACATTTAGAGTCTTCCTCTCTATATAACCACGGGGTAAGTCCAAATTGGGTGTCCTGTCATCCTTTCAGTGTCTCTGTTCCAAGCTAAACTCATCAGTTTTCTCCAAAGGCTTTTCTGTCTCCACGCACCTGTGACATCTTTCCTTCTCTTGATACATGTCATTGTCGAGGAATCCTTGTTTTGATGCTACTTTTGTAAATCAGTTGCTTTTTCTCCTTGCCATTGCCCCACCTGCCTAGACTCTGTATCTCTCCGTTAAAGGATTTCAACAATCTCCCAATTGCATTTCCTTTCTTTAGCTTTTTTCTACCTCCAATTAATAGGACATAACATATTCAAAATGATCTTTTTAAAAAATGGCTTCACTGGCCGGGCGCGGTGGCTCAAGCCTGTAATCCCAGCACTTTGGGAGGCCGAGACGGGCGGATCACGAGGTCAGGAGATCGAGACCATCCTGGCTAACACAGTGAAACCCCGTCTCTTCTAAAAAATACAAAAAACTAGCCGGGCGACGTGGCGGGTGCCTGTAGTCCCAGCTACTCGGGAGGCTGAGGCAGGAGAATGGCGTAAACCCGGGAGGCGGAGCTTGCAGTGAGCTGAGATCCGGCCACTGCACTCCAGCCCCGGCGACAGAGCGAGACTCCGTCTCAAAAAAAAAAAAAAAAAAATGGCTTCACTCAGGTGTCTTCCACAGCCCACCATCTTCCAAAGCTTTCCCATTGTCCTCAGAGTACAACCTGTGCCCCCAGGATATAAAGTCACATTGTAATCAAAGGCAACACTGGCAGCCACACTATTACTAACTCACTTTTTCATAGCACTGTACTTTCATGGTACATAGCACTCTTAAAATTGAAGAAAAAAAATTTAAATAATAATTCAGACAAATATGTCAACTTCAGAATGCCATTGTCATTTAACCTACAGAAAGCAAAAGTCAGTAAATATATAAACAAATGCAAAAAAATTGACAAGGGACGTTATCTGCCTTCTCTCTGTCCTCCTCAAATTAGAATGAATTTACAGTATCTATTCTGTTTTGTTGTTATTGTTTATTTCAATAGTTTTGGGGGGACAAATGGTGTTTGGCTGCACGAAAAAGATCTTTAGTGGTGATTTCTGAGATTTGGTGCACCCATCACCTGAGCAGTGTACACTGTATGCAATGTGCAGTCTTTTGTTTTTCACCCTCCTCCCACCCCTCCACTCGAGTACCCAAAGTCTATTATATCATTCTTATGCCTTTGTATCCTCATAGCTTAGCTCTCACTTATAAGTAAGAGCATAAGATGTTTGGTTTTCCATTCCTGAGTTACTTCACTTAGATAATGATCACCAACTCTATCCAGGTTGCTGTGAATGCCATTATTTTGTTCCTTTTTATGGCTGAGTAGTATTCCATGGAATACTATATATGTTATGTCCTATTAATTGGAGGTAGAAAAAAAGCTAAAGAAAGGAAATGCAATCAGAAGACTGTTGCAGTCCTTTCACTGAGAGATACAGAGTCTAAGCAGGTAGGCAATGGCAAGGAGAAAAAGCAACTGATTTACAAAAAAGTGTCAAAACAAGGATTCCTTGACAATGACATATATCAAGAGAAGGAAACATGTCACAGATGCATGGAGAGGGAAAAGTCTTTGGAGAAAACTGATACAATTTATATATATATATGTATACATATATAAAATACCAAGGTGTGTGTATATATACACCACAGTTTATCCACTCATTGATTGAAGGGCATTTAGGCTGGTTCTATGTTTTTGCAATTGCAGATTGTGCTGCTATAAACATGCACGAGCAAGTGTCTTTTTTGGATGATGACTTCTGTTCCTCTGGGTAAATACTCAGTAGTAGGATTGCTGGATCAAGTGGTAGTTCTACTTTTAGTTCTTTAAGGACTCTCCATACTGTTTTCCATTGTGGCTGTACTAGTTTACATTCCCAAAAGCAGTGTAAAAGTGCTCCCTTTTTACTACATCCATGCCAAAATCTTTTATTTGTTTTTATTTTTTAAAAAATTATGGCCATTCTTGCAGAAGTAAGATGGTTTTGCATTGCAGTTTCGATCTGCATTTCCCTGATCATTAGTGATGTTGAGCATTTTTTCATGTTTGTTGGCCATTTGTATATCTTCTTTGGAGAATTGTCTATTCACGTCCTTTGCCCACTTTTTAATGGGGTTGTTTCTTTCTTGCTGATTTTTTTGAATTCCTTGTAGATTCTGGATATGAGTCTTTCATCAGATACATAGCTGGCAAAGATACTCTCCCACTCTGTGGGTTGTCTGTTTGCTGATTATTTCTTTTGCTGTGCAGAAGCCTTTTAGTTTAATTAGGTCCCATCTATTTCTTTTTGTTGCATTTGCTTTTGGGTTCTTGGTCATGAAGTCTTTGCCTAAGTCAATATCTAGAAGAGTTTTTCTGAGGTTATCTTCTAGAATTTTTATGGTTTCAGGTCTTAGATTTAAGTCTTTGATCCATTTTGAGCTGATTTTTGTATAAGGTGAGAGATGAGGATCCAGCTTCCTTCTTCCACATGTGGCTTGCCAAGTACCCCAATATCATTTGTTGAATACAGGGTCCTTTCCCCACTTTATGTTTTTGTTTGCTTTGTTAAAGGTCAGTTGTCAGCCGGGCGCGGTGGCTCATGCCTGTAATCCCAGAACTTTGGGAGGCCGAGGCCGGCGGATTAGGAGGTCAGGAGATAGAGACCATCCTGGCTAACACGGTGAAAGTCGGTCTCTACTAAAAATACAAAAAATTAGCCGGGTGTGGCGGGGGGCGCCTGTAGTCCTAGCTACTCAGGAAGCTGAAGCAGGAAAATTGCGTGAACCCGGGAGGCAGAGCTTGCAGTGAGCCGAGATCGCGCCACTGCACTCCAGCCTGGGTGACAGAGCAAGACTCCATCTCAAAAAAAAAAAAAAAAAAAAAAAAGGTCAGTTGTCTATAAGTATTTGACTTTGTTTCTGGGTTCTGTATTATGTTCCATTGGTCTGTGTGCCTATTTTTATACCAGTACCTTGCGCTTTTGGTAACTATAGACTTGTTGTATAGTTTGAAGTTGGGTAATGTGATGCCTCCAGATTTGTTCTTCTTGCTTAGTCTTGCTTTGGCTAGGCTATGCAGGCTTTTTTGGGGGGTTCCATATGAATTTTAGGATTGTTTTTTCTAGTTCGGTGAGGAATGATGGTGGTATTCTGATGGGAATTGCATTGAATTTGTAGATTGCTTTTGGCAGTATGATCATTTTCACAATGTTGATTCTACCTACCTATGAGCATGGGATGTGTTTCTATTTGTTTGTGTCGTCTGTGATTTCTTTCAGCAGTGTTTTATAGTTTTCCTTTTAGAGAGCTTTCATCTCCTTATTCCTAATATTCCTAAATATTTCTTTTTTTTCACCTGTTGTAAAAGGGTTTGAGTTCTTGATTTGATTCTCAGCTTAGTCATTGTTGGTGTATAGCAGTGCTACTGATTTGTGTACATTGATTTTGTATCCTGAAACTACTGAATTCGTTTATCAGATCTAGGAGCTTTCTGGATGAGTTTTTTGGGTTTTCTAGGTATACAATCTTGTAATTGGCGAACAGTGTCAGTTTGAGTTCCTCGTTACCGATTTGGATGCTTTTTGTTTCTTTCTCTTGTCTGATTGCTCTGACTAAGACTTCCAGCACTATGTTGAATAGCAGTGGTAAAGGTGGGCATTCTTGTCTTGTTCCAGTTCTCAGGGAGAATGCTTTCAACTTTTCCCCATTCAGTATAATGTTGGCTGTGGGTTTGTCATAGATGACTTTTATTACCTTAAGGTATGTCTCTTCTATGCCAATTTTGCTGAGGGTTTTCATCATAAAGGGATGCCAAATTTTGTCAGATGCTTTTTCTGCATCTATTGAGATGAACATGTGATTTTTGTTTTTGTTTGTGTAGTGTATCACATTTATTGACGTGTGTATGTTAAACCATCCCTGCATCCCTGTTATGAAACCCACTTGATCATGGTGTATTATCTTTTTGATATGCTATTGGATTTGATTAGCTAGTATTTTTGTTGAAGATTTTTGCATCTGTGTTCATCAGGGATATTGGTCTGTAGTTTTCTTTTTTTCTTATGTCATTTTCTGGCTTTGGTATTAGGGTGATACTGACTTCATAGAATGATTTAGGGAGGAATTCCTGTTTATCTTGTGAAATAGTTTCCGTAAGATAGGTACCAACTCTTCTTTGAATGCTGATAGAATTCAGCTGTGAATCCAACTGGTCCTGGACTTTTTTTGATTGGTATTTTTTTTTATTACTGTTTCAATATCACTACTTGTTACTGGTCTATTCAGAGTTTCTATTTCTCCCGGATTTAATTTAGGAGGGTTGTATATTCCCAGGAATTTATCCATCTCCTTTAGATTTTCTAGTTTGTGTGCATAAGGTGTTCATAGTAGCCTTGAATGATCTCTTGTATTTCTGTGGTATCAGCTGTAGTATTTCACATTTCATTTCTAATTGAGCTTCTTTGGATCTTCTCTCTTCTTTTCTTGGTTACTGTCGCTACTGGCTTATCGATTTTATTTATCTTTTCAAAGAACCAGCTTTTTGTTTCATTTATCTTTTGTATTTTATTTTTGTTTCAATTTCATTTAGTTCTGTTCTAATCTTTGTTATTTATTTTCTGCTGCTGGGTTTGGGTTCTTGTTTCTCTGGTTCCTTGAGGTGTGACCTTAGGTTGTCAATTTGTGCTCTTTCAGGCTGTTTGATGCAAGGATTTAATGCTATGAACTTTCCTCTTAGCACTGTTTTTGCTGTGTCCCAGAGGTTTTGATAAGTTGTGTAACTATTATCATTCAGCTCAAAGAATTTTAAAATTTCCATCTTGATTTCATTATTGATCCAAAGATCATTCAGGAGCAATTATTTAATTTCCATGTATTTGTATAGTTTTGAGGATTTCTTTTGGAGTTAATATCCAATTTTATTCCACTGTGGTCTGAGAGGCTATTTGATATAATTTCAATTTTCTTAAATTTATTGAGACTTGTTTTGTGGCCCATGATATGGTCTGTTTTGGAGAATGTTCCGTATGCTGATGAAAAGAATGTATATTCTGCAGTTCTTGGGTAGAATGTTCTGTAAATATCTGTTAAGTCCATTTGTTCTAGGGTTTAATTTAAGTTCATTGTTTCTTTGTTGACTTTGTCTTGATGACCTGTCTAGTGCTGTCAGTATAGTACTGAAGTTCCCCACTATTATTTTGTTGCCATCTATTTCATTTCTTATGTCTAGTAATACTTGTATTATAAATTTGGGAGCTCCCATGTTAGGTGCATATATATTTAGGATTGTGATATTTTCCTGCTGGACTAATCCTTTTATCATTATGTAATGTTCTTCTTTGTCTTTTTAAACTGTTGTTGCTTTGAAGTCTGTTTTGTCTATATAAGAATACAGTATCTATCCTTCATTATTACACTTGATCTTAG
Organism: Trachypithecus francoisi; assembly: GCF_009764315.1. Taxonomy (NCBI): domain Eukaryota; kingdom Metazoa; phylum Chordata; class Mammalia; order Primates; family Cercopithecidae; genus Trachypithecus; species Trachypithecus francoisi. Next base: position 77,382,584 of record NW_022681469.1, on the reverse strand, counting down.
CCAAAAGGCCGAGAAGCGATCCTTCATTATTACAAATTTAGGGTGACTAAGTCATATTCAGCTAGATTCCAGCTCTGCCACTTTTGAAGCCTATGCCTTGGGCTAGTTGTTTAACCTCTCTGGACTTCAGTTTCCTCCTCTTAAAATGAAAATGTTGTTAGGTACTTACAAAGCGTCTGAGACTGGGCGTGGTGGCTCATGCCTGTAATCCCAGCACTTTGGGAGGCAGAGATGGAAGGATCACCTGAGGTCAGGAGTTTGAGACCATCCTGGCCAACGTGGTAAAACCTCATCTCTACTAAAAACACAAAAATTAACCAGGCGTGGTGGTGGGCGCCTGTAACCCAAGTTACTCAGAAGGCTGAGGCAGGAGAATCACTTGAACCCAGGAGGTGGAGGTTGCAGTGAGCCAAGATCTCGCCACTGCAATCCAGCCTGGGCGACAGAGCGAGACTGTCAAAAAAAAAAAAAAAAAAAAAGCGTCTGTGAATTTAGCTATTTAATATGTAAAAAGCATTTAGAAGCCCAGGCATAGTGGCTTATGTCTGTAACCCCAGCACTTTGGGGGGTCAAAGCAGAAGGATCTCTTGAGCCTGGGAGTTCGAGACCAGCCTGGGCAACATGGCAAGGCACCATCTCTACAAAAAAAATTTTTTAATTGGCCAGGCCTGGTGGTGCATGCCTGTAACCCCAGCTACTTGGGAACCTAAGGTGGGAGGATCACCTGAGCTAGAGAGATTGAGGCTGCAGTGAACTGAGATTGTACCACTGTACCCCAACCTGGGCAAACGGAGTGAGACCCTATCACAAAAACAAAACAAAACAAAACAAAACATTGAGAATAGTTAGGGACTAGCACATAAAAAGTGATGATTCGAGTTAACAATGGTAATGATGATGATGATCATGATGATATAAATTGGTAGTCAGTAGAAACTTTATCCACTATTTTTAAAAAATACGTTTTTTAAACCTAATTTTCACTTTAGACCATGACATTGTTAGATATATACAACTTAAATTAACTGAAATAATGATATGATATAACTGTATATGGCTGTCTAAATTTTTTTTTTTAATAGTCTCTCACTTTGTCATCCAGGCTGGAGTGCAGTGGCATGATCTCTGCTCACTGCAACCTCCATCTCTGGGCTCAAGCAATCCTCCCAACTCAGCTCTGGAGTAGCTGGGATTACAAGTGTGCGCCACCATGCCCAGCTAATTTTTTGTATTTTTAATAGAGAGGAGGTTTCGCCATGTTGGCCAGGCTGGTCTTGAACTCATAGCCTTAAGTGATCTGCCCTCCTTGCCTCCCAAAGTGCTGGGATTATAGATGTAAGCCACTGTGCCCGGCCCTTAAATATTTTCAAGGCTGAGCTAAGAGTGTTTAAACAAACAAACACTTGTTCCTCCCCAATAAAATAAGACTTTGACAATTAATGGCTATAGTATTTCTTTACAAACATATTAGCAAATGTAACACAGATCTTAGAATTATGCTTAGAGCAAATCGCAAAATTATTTCATTCATTTTAATTATCTTATTTACTTGAACTCCAAATGGCCTTTTGGATAGTATAATAATGTTCTTAATCGATGAGATTATTTTAAAATGTAACAATGTCACAACATATGCATCCAGTCATGAAATATACATTTCAAAGTTATGTCAAATGCCATCTATACTAACAAAAACAAACAAACAGAACACAGATGTATTCTTCCTTTATGGATGTATGACGGAATTATAGCCTTTTCAATAACTGTAGCGGAATAAACAGTCTATAGAGAATCTATTTTGCCATATATAAGAATATAATATTAAAGAAAATTTTTTGTTCACAGGTACCAAATTTAAATACAATCATGCCCTGCATAACAATCTTTGAGTCAACAATGGGCCACATATACAACAGTGGTCCTAAAAGATTATAATGGAGCTGAAACATTCTTATTGCCTAGTGGCATAGTAGCAGTCATAATATCATAGAGTAACATGTTACTCACCTGTTTGTGGTGATGCTCGTGTAAAGAAACCCATTGTGGGCCGGGCGTGGTGGCTCAAGCCTGTAATCCCAGCACTTTGGGAGGCTGAGATGGGCGGATCACGAGGTCAGGAGCTCAAGACCATCCTGGCTAACATGGTGAAACCCCGTCTCTACTAAAGAAACCCATTGTGCTGCCAGGCCTATAAAAATACAGCACATGCAGTTAGGTATAGTGCATAATACTTGATAATGATAATAAGTGACTTACTGGTTTATGTATTTACTATACGCTACTATCATTTTTATTTTATTTTATTTTATTTTTTATTATTATTTTCTTTGAGGGGACAGAGTCTCGCTCTGTCGCCCAAGCTGGAGTGCAGTGAGCCGAAGCGGGCGCGATCTCGGCTCACTGCAAGCTCCGCCTCCCAGGTTCACGCCATTCTCCTGCCTCAGCCTCCGGAGTAGCTGGGACTACAGGCGCCCGCCACCACGCCCCGCTTATTTTTTGTATTTTTAGTAGAGACTGGGTTTCACCGTGTTAGCCAGGATGATCTCAATCTCCTGACCTCGTGATCCGCCCGACTTGGACTCCCAAAGTGTTGGGATTACAGGCGTGAGCCACCGCGCCAGGCCTATTCTTCATTTTTAATTTCTTTATCAGGCTCCTAATGAGCCCATCAGATCAAAAAGGGCTGCCAATATTCCTAAGGGATTCTTGAGCACACAGAATGTTTTCCATAGTACTCCTACTGGAGAAGCTACCTAATGTCTCAAGAAGATGGCCTGAGAAAAGAAGGATTTTCCTAGAATGCCTTCACCCTGAATTGATGCTTCTCAAACTGTAATGTGCTCACCAGTCATCTGGGTATCTCCTTTAAATGCAGATGCAGATTCAGTTGGTTCAGTGAGGAAACTGAGATCTTACATCTCTAACAAGCTCTCAGGTGATGCCCATGCCGCTGAACCATAGACCATACTTTGAGAAGCACAATCCTAAAACACAGTCTGTTTTATAAGCTAACAGAATGACATTTTGCTTCCTCCAATTAAATTCTTTTTATTATAGTTTGTATAATGTAGATACTTTAGGTGACTTGTAAACAATTATAATTTCTCTAAACTGACGTGTAATTTAAAATCATTAAACAGGCCGGGTGTGATGGCTCACAACTGTAATCCCAGCACTTTGGGAGGCTGAGGCGGGCAGATCACTTGAGGTCAGGAGTTCGAGATCAGCCTGGCCAACATGGTGAAACCCCGTCTCTACTAAAAATACTTTAAAAATTTAGCAGGGTATGGTGGCACGTGCCTATAATCCCAGCTACTCGGGAGGCTGAGGTGGAAGAATCGCTGGAACCCAGGAGGCAAAGATTGCATTGAGCAAAGATCGCACCACTGTACTCCAGCCTGGGAGACAGAGCAAGACTCCATCTCAAAAAATATGTAGAAAACAAATACAATAAAATAAAATCATTAAACAAAGGAGCTAAAATAAAGCTTCAGTATATTCTTGTTGTTGTTTGTTTGTTTGTTTGTTTTTGAGACAGAGTCTCGCTCTATCGCCAGGCTGGAGTGTAGTGGTGCCATCTCAGCTCACTAGACCCTCCGCCTCCCAAAAGCGATTCTCATGCCTCAGCCTCCAAGTAGCTGGCATTACAAGCTTGTGCCTACACACCAGGCTAATGTTTTCATTTTTTGTAGAGGCAGGGTTTCACCACTTTGGCCAGGCTGGTCTCGAACTCCTAGCCTTAAGTGATCTGCCAGCCTTGGCCTCCCAAAGTGCTAGGATTACATGCATGAGCCACCACGCCTGGCCTCCAGTATATTCTTGGAGTTAAAGAGCTAAGGTAGGAGAAGGATACTACAAGGGTGAAGGCCAATCAGTCTCACCTTGGAAGCATGGTCTTCAGGTTTGGGGACTGCCCAGCCAGGGTAGATAGCTTTTATATAGGGTATGGCAGGGCAACTGAATCCTAAGTACCTAAAGCTAAAAGTGTTAATGAAAGTCTACAGTTGCCTAATCTAATTGCTTTTATGCTGTTGGATCATCATTACATTACCCCACAAGGAATTTAAACACAACATAAACATGTATATAAATGAACTTGGAAGAAAGCTTGTTGTCCCCTGTTTTAATTAGATATGTCTTATATAAGAAATATATAAATGCAGACTCTGTGGTTTCCCTGGCAAGGCTAAGGAACTAAGTAAATCCACTTTAATACTATTTTGTTTGCTTTTTTTCCCCCTTAATTAAGTTTTTTAAGTTTCCTTAGCTCTCTGTGTGGCTGCTTCAGCTCTAGCAGCTGGGTTTGTGGTGAAGGATTGGGAGAGCACATACCAGCCTCCCCTCACCCCTCCTAATCACACCCCTTGTACAACTAGATAGGAAAGTAGAAGAAATTGGAGGGGAAGACATCCCAACCAAACAATAGATGATTGTCATATAAATCCCCTGTCATGCTTAAGAAAAGCCCATTATTTTATCTAGCACATTGATGGTGGGAGGAGGGACGCTACTCGAAAGCTTTCACTTCTCCAAGTATCTGGATGGCTTTCCAAGGCTTATGGAAAACAAGGACAGTGTCCAAATACAAAATGCAAATGTATTAAAATATGCCGCTGGCCCAAGTGCTATCTTCAGCATAGATCTCTGGACTGGAGGCTCCTAGATCGGGGCTGAAACCATGTGCTAGCAAAATAACTAACATGGGGCAACATAGAGGCCTCTGGTTTCTCTCTTATTTTGTTAAAGCCTTAGTGAAGAAAGCCAGGGTTGACAAATGGCACACGCTACTGAATGCTGTTTAAATTAGAAAGCTGAATGGTTTCAAAACTGTGTGTTTTTCATCTACCTTTTTAAATTTTGTTTTTAGTTTAATATTAATTAAACCATAACTGAATGCTGCTAAAATTGAGAACAAAAAGTAGCATATGCATAATATGACCTGTGTATGTTGATACAGCTGGCTCCAAATGTGTAATTAAGCTAATGATGACTCATATAAAATATAGGTATATATTTGTATATCCCTTTTATGTGCTAAGACTACATCAAGGAAAAAAGTTTAGTAAATCCATGTAGTATGTTTTAACTTAGCTTCTCTTCTTCAGGTTAGGTACTTGGTTTAAATACATTAAAATTTATATATGAACAAAGATATGCATAGAAAAAACACTGGAAGAAATACACCTAAATGTTAACAGTGATTATATCTAAAAAGTAAAATTAGAGGTGGTTTTTAATTTTAAAAAATTGTTTTTCTTCTCCTCACCCCTTCCAAAATTTCTAAGTGCTTTAAAAAAAAAAACAAATGAAAAATACTGTATTACAAGCAGAAGTATGTTAATGATTTTTCTTGATATTTGTTCCACAACTATTTTACATAGATTACTTAATTCAGTCATTCAGCACAATTTATTAATAATCTCCTATGTACCAGGCACTGTGCTCGGGCATTGCAAATGCATGAATATACATACATTACATATTTTCATCAAATATTTTACCAAATACTCTCCATTGGCTTACAGAAGGATACTAGAAATGCAGGCTCCAAGGTACACTGATCTTCTTCGAAATTACCCCTTATTCTTTATCTTTCCTTAATGGAACTGAGAGTAAAATTATTCTGACTAAGCATGCTTTTTTATCACTTTGTTTTTATCGTGAGTGAAAAAAAAATGTCACCTAATGGTAACTGCCTTCGACCATGAAAACACAAATGTGCAAGTCTTGTGTCCATCTTTTCAGAGCTTTGTGCCAAGAACCTGTAATGAAAGAGCAGGCCCCACACTCCTCTGAGGAAGGGACAGGCCTGGGGAGGTGGCAGTGACCCACTTCCCTCTCCCTTCTGAAGACACTTATACTGTATTTAGGAAGCCCCAGAGAAAGCTGTGTGGGACCAGGCTCACCAAACAGAATAAACAAAAAGTGATCAAACAGTCAAAGATCAAAGTCTGTAAAAGATGCTTAGCTAGTTAAATATAGATCTTCATAATGGAACTTTTGTATATGCCCCAGGTTCCAGAAGAAATCTCTGTAATTAACAAGTTCCATCCATCTAACATTTAAATTCTAATGTAGCTAAGTGGTACTTCTTCAATGTCTAGGTGTAGCATGTTATTTAAAAATATCTCCAGCCAAGCCATCCTATTGCTTTCCACAATAGGCAGCACATTTCAAAGGTTCCTTGACTGCATATTCAAGGTTTTTGATAAACTGATCCTAGGCTTTGTTCCTCCCACTTCATTCCTGCATAGACTTTCACTTCAGTTAACTGGGATAACTAGCCAGTCCTGGAAAGTTCCTCCCGCTTTCCCATTTTTGTCTCTTAATCCAAAAAGCCATCCTTTCTTTTCTCCCTTTTATCTATTATCCAATAATAGATAACATTCACTTCTTCAGGAAACTTCCTGAGAGGACTTCAACCCCCAGCATGTCTCCATCCTTGGACTCCACTGTGCTTCTCTCTGTGGGCTTCATTGGGCCATGAATAGGTGTACAGAGGCAGATGGTTTGAATTGAGTGGGGTGCAGTCTGCACACTCTTAAGAGTGTCTTCTCTCTCTAGCTTCTTACCATTCAGTACTGGCACCTTGATTTTGCTGTCTTAGCCATTAGACAGCCAGCCAATCTAATACAGAACTTAGATAGGTCTTCAATGAGCCATAAGCCCCTCTTGTATTGCAGAGTACATAATAGGTAATTAAACATTAAATCATTTTTTAATGATATAATTGCTCAACTTTTCAAGATTGAGTCTATCCAAATAGACTTTGTACTTTCTGGAGGCAAGGACCATCTCATTCTTCTTTCATCTCTTAGAGCTCCCAGTGCAATGCTTTTCACATGTTAGGTGCTTAATAAATATGTGTTTGTTGATGTATTTCATATTCAACACTATCAATAACAAAGTGTTCCCATAGAAATACCTCAAAGCAAAAAATGTATCTTATAAATCTGGAGCTGGTCAGCTCTCCAGCTCCACCCTCTATGTATTCTTAGCCAGACTCCTTTTATAGTTTGGGTGTATATTAATTAATACACATGTTAGAATAGCTGAAATCTACAATACTGATAACAAACACTGGCGAGATGTGGAGCAACAGAAACTCTCCTAACTCTCGTTTATTGCTGTTGAGAATTCAAAATGGTATGACCACTTTGGAAGACAGTTTGGAACTGTCTTATGAAGTTAAACGTACTCTTACCACATGATTCAGCAGTTGCACTCCCTCCCAAATGTGTTAAAAATTATGTACACACAAAACCCCTCAGTGGTATGTTTTTATCAACTCTATTCATTACTGCCAAAACTTGGAAGCAACCAAGATATCCTTCAGTAGGTGAATTAATAAATAAACTGATATATTCAGACAATGAAATATTATTCAGCACCAGAAAGAAATGAGCTATCAAGCCATGAAACAACATGGAGGAAACTTAAATGTGTATTACTAAGTGAAGGAAGCCAGTATGGAAAGGCTATATACTGTATGATTCCAACTATATGACACTCTGGAAAAGCCAAAACTTTGGAGACAGTAAAAACATTAGTGATTTTCAGGGGTTAGGGGAAGGGAGAGATGAATAGAGCACAGAGGATTTTTATGGCAGTGAAACTACTCTGTATGGTGCTATAATGGTGAATACATGTCATTATACATTTGTCAAAACCTATTAAATGTATAATACTGAATCCTAATATAAACTATGGATTTTGGGTGATAATGATATATCCTTGTAGGTTCATTGACTGTAACAAATGTGCCACTCTGGTGCCAGATGTTGGTAGTGGGGAATGCTAAACAATTTCAGAGGTCGGGGGTTGGCAGGAGTATAGTGGAAATCGCTGTATTTTCTGCTCTTTTGTTGTGAACCTAAAACTGCCTAAAAACAGTCTATTTAAAAGGCAGTTGTATAGGGGGGATTCCTAAGTGGGTTCTACAAAGGAGCATTCCAATTAGAGAAGCCAAAGCTGCATCTCTCTAAGTCCCAACTTCAGATACAGCTTCCCTCTGCTTGCTGAAACACTCCTGTGTGAGCCCTAGGACGCCAATGTGAAAAGCCCTCTTACCCTGCGGCTACCTTGCTGTGCGGAAGCCCAAACCAAGCCCCACAGAGAGTCCACATGGAAAGACCCTGAGCTGTATAAAGAGAGATGCCTAGCCAGCTCCCAGCTGTCCTTGCTTCCCTCCTGCTCCACCTCAAACCACTCTCTGACTGTAATCAGATGAGAAATGCCAGAGCTAAAACTGTCAAGCTGAGCTGTTCCTGAATTGCAGTCCCATAAAAATAATTAAAGATGCTGAAATACCTGTTATTGTTTTAAGTCCCTAAGTTTTGGGGTAGTTTGCTTCACAACCTAGATAATCAGAACAGTCACCAGAAGTACAGAGGCCACTACCCAATTTTGCCTGGGCCCATAAGGGAAAAAGGGTATTTCTGCTCAGAGGCTTTGCTGCCTCAGAATTTTAGCCTACAGACCATAGGTTTGGAGTCAAGAGTCTCACTCTTTATTCTTTGCTCCAACTTGATTATGAACAATGACTTCATGCAATTCACTTGATTTTTTTCAGATTCTACATCTACAAAGTAAAGAGAATCTGTCCTTGTTTTCTACATGGCTCTTAAGAAGGCTGTGAGGGTCAATAGGACGTCATAGGAACAGTCCTCCCAAGGCAGGTGTTCCGTAAATGTAATCTGTGACTTGATTTCCTCATGCTTTCCTGTCTTCATGAAGGTCTTGTAAGACACTGAAGTAGTGTGAAGTGGATACTATAATAGTTCATTAACTGGATTTACGTCCAGCACAACTCCAGCAGACTCAATAGAGACTCCAGTGAGTCTGTTACCTCCTGACTTGTTAAATTACAGGGGAAAGCACTAGCCTCTCCATAATTGTACAGAGGAATGCTGCTTCCCATGCTAAATCTCTCTTCTGTAACTCCACAGGGTCAGTCCCCATTACTTTTCAATAGGAGAAACAGGAGAAAAAGTTCCCTTCAAAGGGCCTCTTTTTATGAGCTTTGCTCTCTGTGAGATCTCAGGGAACATATGTGGTTAGTATCGTTTCTTCCAGCACCACAGACTTTTTCAAAATCCCTCCTTTGGCAGCCAGCAAATCTCTTATAATCCCTCTGGAAATAGCTTTTCCCTGAGAATAATCACCCTGGCAATGAGGCAGGGAAGAACACATAACTATGTCCCAGGAAAGCCATGTCGGAGGCCCTTATTTCATGCCAATTCTATACAGTATGGCTACTCCTGGAGGAAAATATCACCTTGATAGAGAAATCAGGCCCTGTGGCTGCTCAGCCTGGGTGGTCTGACAACCAGGTAGAAAGCAACTGCAGGGACAGTTAAGACCTAGGTCACTTCTAATGTTCAATGGTAAGAGAGGGATATTACAATTTAATTATTTTACTGTCTATTCAGATTTTATCATGCCTCCAATCAGACAGAAGCAGGATCTGGAATGGCTTCTACCCTAAAACCTAAAATTGAAAAAATTTAAAAATATATACATTGGTACTCTTACTTATATACAATATGAATTGTTTAATTGTTATAAATTTTCTTGAAAACCTTGAGCAGGCTATTTATTAATAGTAAGGCCAAGAAAGCTTAATATTTTTGAAAAACAAGAAAGATGGGCAAAGATCATTGATACTGCACTAACTAGGAATCTGGAAATGTAATTGAATTTAGTGAAATTGGTTTTGATTGCATCGAGATAACTGATAACATCTCATAGAAAGAGGTAAATTTAGAAGAACATGTTGTATTTCATAGAGTATATTTTGGGTGATGTTTTCTTCACTTTCCCCTCTTTCCACAACCCCATTTCTGCTAGAGTAGGAACACAAAGACATTTTGTTGCTGGCTTCTGTAGGCTCCCTTCAATTTTTAAAAATTGAGTGTGAAGCAAACTCAATTTTAAAGGCTGCCTTGATTCTTAACATTGAAAGTATCAAAAATAATTTTTGGAAAAATGAAAAGATACATTTTTTGAAAAAAAAAGTATTCAAATTACTAGAAATTTTTAGATTGACTTTTTTGTACTATTATAATTTTTAAGTCTTTCAGGTCTTTTCATGGAAGCTTTCAGGGCTCTATCCCAAGGCATTAACTTCTGTTAACAGATCTGTCCTGGCTTCTTATTGGCATTTATTCCTGTGCCACCCACATAGAACTCCAAATGTGGATCCAAGGATTGCTGAGCTGTGAACACTCTATTTGTGTAATTCTGCCAGTGACCACCCTTAAACCTCAAAAGAATCAAAGGAAAGCAAAGATATGCTGAAATTTTTAAAAGTTTTTTAAAAAACCTTGAGGATACTTACAAGAATGTGAGTTCTTCTATACTGCATTCTGTCAAATCTGAGTCCGAAGGGTCAGGACCACCTATGTACAGTTTTCAGCAGCTAGAGGCATGATCTGTGGTGAAGTTGTATGCACATATGTACCAGCCTGCCCAATGCACCATGAAAACATCAAGACTAACCACAGCCTGAAAGAGGAAACTCTCATCTGCTGCAAAAAGTACATGAATTGTGAGCCTTGGATCAAAGCAACTTCTTTTACCTTCCTCAATACTTAAATAGGATTTGAGTGTGTGAGAGTGCTGTATGCGTGTGCAAACTTTGTACCTTAAACCATAACATAAAGACATGAGACAGTAGGGCTTCCCCATCCAGCAACTATGGATTAGACAAAAGTTAAACAAAAAGAAGATATAGTAGTCATATGCACCTTAACTACTAACTTTCTTGCCAACATCACCAGCAATAAAAACTTTGTTTTGTCTTGATTCCAATTTGTAATTTCAATTTTATTCAGTGTTCTGAATTAAAGTGAGGAGAACATCAGTTAGTTATGTTAATTTTGCCATAATCTGGAATAAATTAGATGATTGTTTAGTTCAAATAAATATATTGTAATCATAAATTGGGATTTCAGACTTCGAAGGGAGCTTTGAAGTTACTTCCCATCCAAACCTCTCATTTTAGACATGAAAAAAGGGGGGGATCCAATATGATTAAATGACCTGCCCAAGGTCATACAGCTAATTAGAAGCTAAGCAATAACTAGATATCATGTCCCCTGCTTTCCCATTAGGGGGTTTGTTTTCTTCTATTACACCTCAGCTTTTGGTTAGTCATAATAAGAGGTGGCAGTGGCCTGGATTAAAGAAAACAGCAAATAGACCTTCTGCCCCTTTCTTTGTTCTTTGGCTCTTTGAAAATGGGACTGTTTTGTTGTTAGTTTAATTATTTTTATATACTCTGCATCATCTAACATAGTATACATTTTTTCAGCAAAAATGTGTTAATTGCACTGAATAATTAGGGAAATTAACTGATGTATTTTTTGAGAAACAGCAGATTAATGTTAATATTAGCATTACGGTTGGTGAAGGAAAGCTGTTAGCCAGGTGGAGAATGATAGAGGAGGAAGCTGGTTTGGAATTCACATTTTCCATTTCCAGACCACAAAGAATAACCCACATGGAGGCAATAGAGAGTTAACAGGAAAATACAAACAGCAGTATTATTCACATCATGTGAATAAGCCATTCCCTTTTCTCATTATCCTTCTCATGTTGCTAATGAATCATGTCTAACTCTCTTTTTCAAAATGTGTTCCTTCTTTCTCAGATATAACTTAAATCATCTCCCTATTGTATATGGTACAACTAGCCCTGAGCTTATGAGGTTTCAAAATAGATTTCTAATTACAATTTTTGCAGAAACAGTATTGTGTCTTATAAAGAGCATTTGAACTGAAAATTAGGAGACGTGGTTTCTAGACCTGGACCTGTCAATAAGAAATTGTGTGATTTTGAACTAGTTGTGCAAAGCTAGTGGTGATCTCCCATCTCCCTTCCAACTTTAAGATTATGTGGCTCAATACCATTTCTTAACAAAGTCACAAATAGTTATTGAACACTATCTGGGCGTTTATTGTTCTAAAAAAGGTAGCTATCTCATTTAGGGAGAGCAAACTTAACATACCATGTTATCACTAACACGAATGAAAGACTCATGTGACTTGTTAGGCACCAAGGGGGTTGAAGGGATAAAAAGAGATACATAAGGTCAGGCGCAGTAGCTGACATGTATAATCTCAACACTTTGGGAGGCCGAGGCAGGAGAATTACTTGAGCCCAGAAGTTTGAGACCAGCCTGGGCAACATGATGAGACCCTATCTCTACAAAAAATACAAAAAAAAAATTTAGCCAGGTGTGGTGGCACACGCCTGTAGTCCCAGCTACTTGGGAGGCTGAGATGAGAGAATCTCTCGCATCTTGGAGGCAGAGGTTGCAGTGAGCTATGATCGTGCCACTGGATTTCAGCCTAAGTGACAGAACCAGACCTTGTCTCAGAAAAAAAAAAAAAAAAGAGAGAGAAACATAAAACAGGTTCTCTGCCCTCAAAGGCTTTAACAAACCACCTGGGGAAAGAGAACCCATCTATAAGACAACAAATAATGTTCATATTGTCATTGTCCATGTTAAGGGTCTAATTGGTGTCCAGTTGGTTTTATTTGGGTAATGTTTTTTAAACAAGTACAAGGCTAGGTGACATAATCTTTGAACTCTGTAAATATACAGAGAGAGAAAAATGTGACCTAGACTAGAAATACATATCCTAAAACTGGAAGACTGCAGCAAGAGCAGCCAAAGTACTCTTTCACATAGATGGACAGTGAAACCAGTGCAGTCACACAGGACCCCACAGTTGGGGTTTAATGCTTTGTGGTTGCTGTCCTGAAATTCTTAATAACATTATCTTTGAATATGGATTTTGTGAATGAAGTCCAATGGGACAATGGAGCATGTGTAAGGACCTTGGAGGGTCAGCTTCACGTGGTCCTGCCTCCCTCTACCTGCCCTGGAGAGGCTCTCGGGAGTCTGCTCCCCAACTCCCTGTCATCCTCCATCCCAGTTCATTTCCCCCCTCCTCCCCACAATGACTGCCATCCTCTGCTCCTGGTGAGAGCATGGGGGTAACATAAAGAGGATAGAGTTAGGTATCTGCATTCTGGCATCTCAGGATAGAGCATGGTGGCAGCCCCTGCGCCCTGGGCTGGCACTGCTGCCCACACATCTGTTGAGCAGCCCATCAGAGGCTGCATCTAGGTCAGGGGGGCCAGTCTCTCCCCTATTCCACCTAGATCCTGAGCACATTTCAGCCCTGAGGTTTAAATATGCTTGGGGATCACCCATCTCCTGTGGATTGAGGCAGCACTCTCAATTTCCATAGACCCTAGCCCCACTGAGTGGTATGGGTTCACGGCTGGCAGGAGCAGAACCTGGTAACTGACAGTACCAAACACGCTTGTCCTTGTGCAGCTGTGAGGATTCACACTCACCTCACAAGTACCCTCTGCTCCATGCTTAGGAGGAATCTTCTCTTCCTCCTTCCACCTTTCCCAAGTATGGTTCATATTTGTCTCTTCTGGCCCACTAGAGGCAGGAAATTTTCTATTCACTTTTATATTGTGCTCTGACATTTGCATTTAAAACTGGCATTACACGATATAAAAATAAATGGAAAATGTGTAATAAGCATTTAATATCTAAATTTTTCTTAGAATGACCTTAAATAGCAAATAAAAACAACAAGAAAATGTTGAGAGAGACAACATGGAAGAAGGAAAAAAGCTTCATACCTACTGATACAGTTTGGCTCTGTGTTCCCACCCAAATCTCATCTTGAATTGTAATTCCCATGTCTTGAAGGAGGGACTGGTGGGATTGATTGGATCATGGGGGCGGTTTCGCTCATGCTGTTCTCATGATACTAAGTGAATACTCATGAGATTAGATGCTTTAAAAGTGTTTGTCAGGTCCTCCCTCACTCTCTTTCTCTCCTACATCACCATGGTAACATGTGCCTGGCTTCTCCTTCCCCTTCCACCTCATTGTAAGTTTCCTGAGGCCTCCCCAGCCAGGTGGAACTGTGAGTCAATTAAACCTTTTTCCTTTATAAACTACTCAGTCTCAGATATGTCTTTATAGCGGTGTGAAAATGAACTAATACACCTACCTTTAATGGTGCTTTCCTCCCTGATTTTTGACAAGGGCTCCCCATTTTTTTTTTGCACTAGGCTTTACAAATTATGTAGTCGGCTCCACAAACAGTAAGAGGAATTCTGTCTTTAAAACGTTTATTTGAAATTATGTTTATATAGTTGCAAAAAGTTTAAGGATTTCCAACAATTCCTAATCTCCTACTCTTTTTTTTTTTATTTGTCACCTCACCATTTCTCTGAAGACTCCTCAAGTTTCCAGAAAACCTGAATTTTAATATCGGATTCTTGGAAACAATTGTTCCACTATCACTTGCACCATTTTTGTCAGTCATTTTGAATAAAAACTATTCACTAAATATAAACTAAATAGGAGAAAGAGAGCCCCTAAAAGAATAAACAGTATTGCTGAGCACGGTGGCTCACGTCTGTAATCCCAGCACTTTGGGGAGCTGAGACGGGTGGATCGCTTGAGGTCAGGAGTTCAAGACCAGCCTGGCCAACAGGGTGAAACCCCGTCTCTACTAAAAATACAAAAACTTACCAGATGTGGTGGCATGCACCTGTAATCCCAACTCCTCAGGAGGCTGAGTCAAGAGAATCGCTAGAACCCAGAAGGCAGAGCTTGCAGTGAGCTGACATTGTGCCAGTGCACTCCAGCCTGGGCCACAGAGTGAGACTCCATCTCAAAAAATAAAAAATAAAAAGAATAAACAGTATCTACTGCACAATACTCTCAATTTGGGATAACAGAGCCCTAGTCCTCCTTGAACTAATAATACACCTCACTAGGTGTCATTGGCTGAGAGTGCATTAATACCTAGAGCATGGGGAAAAGATACTAAACATGCACAATCATGATTTCACTTAATATATTTGTAAAGAAAAATCCTATACAAATTATGGAACAAATCACTTGTAAGCTATATATCATTAAGGAACCATATGCTTACAAGTATGTATCCTGCATTCTTCACTTAATACTTAAATGTTTCTCCCAATGTGTGTACTATAATTAGCTTAGTATTTTCTTACTTCTGGATATTAGTTGTTTCTGGTTTTGTGCTTCAAACTCCCATGTTTAGAATTACTTCCTTAGCTTTTATTCCCCTTGGGGCAAATAATATGACATTGATTTTAAAAATGGTATTTTCAAATTGCTCTTAAAAATGCTACAGAAATTTCTAGTCCACAAACTTGAGCATTTCACAGTGTCTTAGTCCATTTTCTGGTGCTATAAAGAAAAGTTTACTAGGCTCATGGTGTTCTGGAGACAGGGAAGTCCAAGAGCATGACGCCTGGCATCTGGTGAGGGTCATCACAGGTGGAAGAGCAGAAGACAGAGGGCAAGAAAGTAAGTGTGAGAGACAACTAGCTTTTCTAACAAAGCCACTCCCACAATAACTAAATCACTCCCACAATAAGAACAGTAATCCATTCATAAGGGAGTAGTCTTCATGACCTCATAGCCTCCCAAAGGCCCTCCTCTCAACACTACCACAATGGCAACTAAGTTTCCAACATATGAACTTTTGGGGGACATATTCAAACCATAGCATACAGCATCCTTTCCAACACTTAAATTTGTCACCTAATTATCAATTAATCATTTTCCAATTCAAAAAGTAAATCATACCTTACGTTTTAATTTGCATTTCTTTGATTACTGGTAAGACTAAACATTTACTAATCATTTTTAATATCTCTTTAGTAGACTGTCTTTGTGTGTATATATATATATATATACCTTTTAAAAAATTAATAGGCTATTACAACATTAGTTCTGGGCTTACATCCTACCAGCGTAGCAATGCTGGCGAAAATAAATTCTCCTCCCCAAACTGACTATCACTGGATTGGATAGGAAAACATACACACACTCTTGACCAGTCATCATGGGTAAAGGATAGAGTAGTACCTTCATTTTCAAGGTTTTGGTCATATGTCCAACCTATTATGCTGGTGGATGGAGTCAGCCCTAGTTGAGCTGGGAGCAACAAACATCACTGCCCAATACAAATTCCTGAAACAGACTCAGGAAAACTACAGTCTTCTAACTTTAGACATTATAACATATGGTGTTCAGTGTATTTCCACACCTTCAATTGGGTATAAATGCTCCTGAGCTAAAGGGAATTGTGGAACAGCTTATCACAAAGTGACCATTTGTAAAAGACAGAATGTACTTGCAGGTGATCAATTATCAAGTACTTAGCTTCCTACATACAAAAACTAACATTCCGTTTTAGAACTAGGCATCTGTTAAAAGCAAGCATTGGATGAGATCTATTGTATACAGTATTTTATGAAAACATTAAGTTGTATCTTTAATGCATGTCCAACAAAACTTACCTTGACACATCAGCCATTATTATCTTTTCCTCTGAGTAAAATTTGTCTGGATTGAAGTAGAATAATAAAAACCTTTGTTAAAAAAATGGAAAAGTATCTCTTTTAGGAGATATACTTTCAGCTTATAGTGTTCAGAGAGATGTAAACCATGAGAAGTTGATTGAAATGAATTTTGAAAACTTGAAGCTTAACAGTGCAGAGAAGTATACAATAACAGACTTCTCTGAAAGTGTAAACAAAAGGAGTGATTACATAAGATTACCTCTGGGTGACTTGGTCTTTTTAGTATACTCTTTGTGCTTATATTTTGATCACAAAGAGACCAAGTATCATGAAGCATCAATTGTTGCTTATGTTGGCCCTGAAATGTAAGTTGGTATTATGTTCTTCCCTTCTGTTTTTCACTGCCCCTTTCATTGCTGTGGGGAGTGGGGAGGTGTGAAGGTGTGGGGGGTATGGGGATGCACAAAGAAGCTAAGTAACTTGTCTGAAGTCACACAGACAATCACTAACAGAGCTAGAAACCAAAATCCTATTTCCTCTAGTCTAATCCACTAAATCCCTCCAACAAACGTCATAACCTCAGCAATTGGAATTTTCTGGGTGTGCATTCCAATGGCTAGAAATCAGGTGAACTGTAAATGCCACCAGCAAGTGCTAAATATGAACCAGTGAGCACCCAGAGCTGAACCCAAATCCCAACTCTAAATACTCTGTAGTCAGTCTGTTTTCAACATAATTTTTTTGAGTTCTCCTGGATATTATTTTAGCTTTGGAAAGAGAGTTGGTTAAAAACTTGGCATCAACTGTGCAAATAAAATGGAATGAATACTTTTTTAAAAGAGTTTATTTCTTCAAAACATTGGTTTAGAAGCTGTGGAAACAGCCGTATTTAATTAAACAAATGCTAAGAAACCTCATGTTTTCGGTGGAGCAGATATGGTTTCTGCCATCTGTCTTTTGCAATTGTAGAGTCTCTGTATAGTAGAAGTGGTAAAAGAAATCATGATTGGTTTCTTCCCTAGCAAACATTTTCCATGAAAATTATCACTGTTCTTAACTACTAGCAGAATGAACAAAATATGACAAATAGACATAAAAGGAATAGAATTTCCAAGTAGTCTTTTGAAAAGGTCCTGATTTCAGTGATATTCTGTCCATTTTCTCATTCAAAACACATATGCAGTTGTCACCTATTCCAAAACGGACATCATTTTTAAAAGGGGGAGATTTTAAGCAGATGAATGAACACAAGTTTCTTTATTTTGAAGATAGCAGAGTACATGCAAATGCCTTGAAAACCTATAGTTAAGAAAAATGCAGAAAAATGAGATGCCACATGTGCTATATAATATAAAACAAGTTGAGAATCATGAAGGGGATAGGATTTGATTTTTCACCTTATATAAATCACAAATATGTGCAAGTTTTTTTTTATTTGCAGAGTTGGAATAATAATGTTACTCTTACTCAGAAGGACATTTTGTGGTTACCAGGTAAGAGGATTTTAAAAGCAAATACTTAGTAGTAGTATTACAATCATGACAGGTTCTTACCTCTAAAATTATTTACAATGTGGAATCATATAAATCCCACTTCCAAAATATTTCTTGACTATTTATGTTCATTTTAATTGTTACTAATTCATTGTCTTAATTTAAAATGGCATGATCACATAATCAGACTGCTGCAACCATCTCACAACTCATATCTCTACCTCCTTTTTTTTTTTTTTGCTGAGAGTTGACTTTAAAGACTTGAAGTCATGAAAAGTTTACAGCTCCCTCTCCTAATCCTCTACATAATTTGAACCAAACTATGCTGTATATTTTTTAAAGTTTTTAACATGTGATTCTGGAAGACAGTTTGCCTTTTTCTGATTTTCAAGGTAGGCATGTGACTTTTTTCATTTATGTAACATTATTCTTTGGTACAGAAGAGCCTCTTTGGGTGCTCTGCATTTCTATGTTAATTAAAATCTAGAACCAAGATCTGATAGATTAAAAAAAAAAAGCCATGAAGGTCACAGCTTCATATTCATGAATCTTAATTAAAATTTCAAGCTCAAGAATCACTCTACATGGTACAATAGAAATGCCACTTATGTGGCACCTCATACTTTTGCAAGAGAAAATGCTTTAGAGAAGCACATATCTGTTGTTTTTGCCTACTACGCATCCAGTAACTGTTCTTTCCAGAGCCATGCTTCACTCATTGGTTATATCCTTGAGAGAATGTAAATCAAATAAATGAGCATGTGATCCAGGCTAGTCCAATCAGAAGGTCTCTTCCTGGAATCTGAATCTGAGACAAGTAACAAAGAATTTCATTTGGGAAAAGAGGAAGTCAAATTGTCCCTGTTTGCAGATGACATGATTGCATATTTAGAAAACCCCATCGTCTCAGCCCAAAAGCTCCTTAAGCTGATAAGCAACTTCAGCAAAGTCTCAGGACACAAAATCAATGTGCAAAAGTCACTAACATTCTTATACACCAATAACAGACAGAGAGCCAAATCACGAGTGAGCTCCCAATCCCAACTGTTTCAAAGAGAATAAAATACCTAGGAATCCAACTTACAAGGGATGTGAAGTATCTCTTCAAGGAGAACTACAAACGACTGCTCAATGAAATAAAAGAGGACACAAACAAATGGAAGAACATTCCATGCTCATGGATAGGAAGAATCAATATCATGAAAATGACCATAGTGCCCAAGGTAATTTAGAGATTCAATGCCATCCCCCTTAAGCTACCAATGACTTTCTTCACAGAAGTGGAAAAAACTAAAGTTCATATAGAACCAAAAAAGAGCTCACATTGCCAAGACAGTCCTAAGCCAAAAGAACAAAGCTGGAGGCATCACACTACCTGACTTCAAACTATACTGCAAGGCTACAGTAACCAAAACAGCATGTTGCTGGTACCAAAACAGAGATGTAGACCAATGGAACAGAACAGAGCCCTCAGAAGTAATACCACACATCTACAACCATCTGATCTTTGGCAAACCTGACAAAAACAAGCAATGGGGAAAGGATTCCCTATTTAATAAATGGTGCTGGGAAAACTGGCTAGCCATATGTAGAAAGCTGAAACTGGATCCCTTCCTTACACCTTATACAAAAATTAATTCAAGGTGGATTAGAGACTTAAATGTTAGACCTAAAACCATAAAAACCCTAGAAGAAAACCTAGGTAATACCATTCAGGCACAGGCATGGGAAAGGACTTCTTGTCTAAAACACCAAAGGCAATGGCAACAAAAGCCAAAATTGACAAATGGGATCTAATTAAACTAGAGAACTTCTGCACAGCAAAATAAACTGCCATCAGAGTGAACAGGCAACCTACAGAATGGGAGCACATTTTTGCAATCTACTCATCTGACAAAGGTCTAATATCCAGAACCTACAAAGAACTCAAACAAATTTACAAGAAAAATACAAACAACCCATCAAAAAGTGGGCAAAGGATATGAACAGACACTTCTCAAAAGAAGACATTTATGAGCCAACAGACACATGAAAAAATGCTCATCATCACTGGCCGTCAGAGAAATGCAAATCAAAACCACAATGAGATACCATCTCACACCAGTTAGAATGGCAATCCTTAAAAAGTCAGGAAATAACAGGTGCTGGAGAGGATGTGGAGAAATAGGAACACTTTTACACTGTTGGTGGGACTGTAAACTAGTTCAACCATTGTGGAAGACAGTGTGGCAATTCCTCAAGGATCTAGAACTAGAAATACCATTTGACCCAGCTATCCCATTACTGGGGATATACCCAAAGGATTATAAATCATGCTACTATAAAGACACATGCACACGTATGTTTATTGCGGCACTAGTCACAATAGCAAAGACTTGGAACCAACCTAAATGTCCATCAATAACAGACTGGATTAAGAAAATGTGGCACATATACACCATGGAATACTATGCAGCCATAATAAAGGATGAGTTCGTGTCCTTTGTAGGGACATGGATGAAGCTGGAAACCATCATTCTCAGCAAACTATTGCAAGAACAGAAAACCAAACACTGCATGTTCTCACTCATAGGTGAGAATTGAATAATGAGAACACTTGGACACAGGAAGGGGAACATCACACACTGGGGCCTGTTGTGGGGTGGGGGGAGGGGGGAGTGATAGTATTAGGTGATATACCTAATGTAAATGACGAGTTATTGGGTGCAGCACACCAACATGTCACATGTATACATATGTAACAAACCTGCACATTGTGCACATGTACCCTAGAACTTAAAGTATAGTAATAAAAAAAAAATTCATGTTTATTCATCCTGATGGTAATGGTTTCCACTACCTATATTTGTGGAAATGTTTTTCTTTAAAAATTAAAGTCAAATAAACTTTTATTTTCAGTGTGTTTGGTTACATTTAGAATGAATTCATCACTCATTAAAAGCTGACAAACAAATAATACTCCACAAATGATAGCTATGTCTTTGATCTTTGACAAATAAGACTTTACATTTTTGTCTACTGAAGGCCCAGTTGTCTGAGTATCTGTGTTAAAAAAAAAAGATTGTTCAATGATACTTATTAAAATATGGTAAAGCATAATTTATTCAGGACTATCAAGATAGGTATAGGGCCCACTGCAATGGGACTTTGCAGTAGGGCAGAGAAATTGGGCTTAACACTAAATATAGCAAGGGCAAATGGGAATTTATAACCAAGAACCAGAATGGAGCCAGTGGATAGAAAATTACTAGAAGGAAGCCGGGTGCGGTGGCTCAAGCCTGTAATCCCAGCACTTTGGGAGGCCGAGACGGGCGGATCACGAGGTCAGGAGATCGAGACCATCCTGGCTAACACGGTGAAACCCCGTCTCTACTAAAAATACAAAAAAACTAGCCGGGCGAGGTGGCGGGCGCCTGTAGTCCCAGCTACTCGGGAGGCTGAGGCAGGAGAATGGCGTAAACCCAGGAGGCGGAGCTTGCAGTGAGCTGAGATCCGGCCACTGCACTCCAGTCCGGGCGACAGAGCGAGACTCCGCCTCAAAAAAAAAAAAAAAAAAGAAAAGAAAATTACTAGAAGGAAACATCAGAGGTAAGGGGGATTCTGACTAAATCGAAGTAACAAGATTCTTTTCTTTTTCTTTTTTCTTTCTTTGGTTTGGTTTGGTTTGGTTTGGTTTTGAGACAGGGTCTTGCTCTGTCTCCCAGGCTGGAGTGCAGTGGCGCAATCTCATCTCACTGTAGCCTCCCGGGTTCAAGTGATTCTCCTGCCTCAGCCTCCGGAGTAGCAGGGATCACAGGTGCCAACAGGATTCCTGTTGAAGATAAGCCAAGGTGATCAGACCTTGCTGGGGGGATGATGGAAAAGAGGAACCCAATCAGATTCTAAGGGTAATCAGATAGTGAGAGTGGGAGGATCTTGCTAAACTGACTTGGCAAAGTTCTTGCTAAAACTGAATCTTATAAGGAAGTACACAATAGCACCTAGCAGATGGTTCAGGAGCTTGACTAAAGTTTGGTCAAGCAAAGAATCTCTGTCATCTCCCAAGCTTTTAAAGAAGACTGTATTCTAAAACCAGAACACTTATTGTATAATGAAGAATCTGACTGGCTTTTGTCCCTGCTTCTTGGGAGACACTAAATCCTTGGGATTTCACAAGTCATAGGAGTATCTTTGTTACTTTTGAGCCTCTTGGATCACACCAAGAGCCTCTTTTAGTTTATGCTAAAAGATGCGATGACTCAAGATGGAGGCTGGTCACCAGAAAGACGAACCATACAATAATTAGAAGGTGGTGGCTTTGTGTCGGAAGGAAGACAAGCCTCGTGTCCATGGGAAAGGGCACAAAGCTTGTGGAAGCCTCCCTCCCAAACTTTGCCCCACGTGTCCCTACACCTGGCTGGTCTTGATTTGTATTCTTTATGATAAAACTGCAGTCATAAGTACAGCACTTTCCTAAGTTCTGTTAGCCTTTTGAGCGAATTGTCGGAGGGCCTCAGGGGAACTCTCTGAATCTTGAGCCAGTCTGTCAAAAGTGCAGGTACCCTGAGAACTCCACTTGTGGCTGGCCTCTAAAGTGGGGGCAGGCTCACTGGGGACCATGCCCTTTAACCTGTGGGCACCAACTCCAGATGGTTAATGTCAGAATTATATTGCAGGGCACCAGGAAGTGTCAGGATAGCATCCTTTCTCTACTTACATTTAAAACCCAGCCAGATTTTCCACAGCAGTGCAAAGTGCAAGCATTTGATTCTTCCCTTTGTTGCTGAGTTGGTATGTGCGCAGCAGTCACGCTCATTCCTCAGCATGTCACTTGTCCCTCCTCACGGCATGGTCAGATTCCTCTCCATGAATACAAGTCAAGGGTCCTGGGGATCAAACTGTCTTTGATGAGAAAACAGGGTGTGAGAAAGATTCATTTACTCATCCAACAACTATTTACTGGGCACCAACTCTGTGCTAGGCATGGTTCTAGGCTCTGAGTATGAGCCGTGAAGAAAGTAAGAAATCCTGCCTCTGGGGCTTCCATTATTTAAAAGATCATCTGCCAGGCCTTGCACCTAAAAGAGGCTCCACATGTGTTTGTGTGACGAGTAAATGAGCACTTCTTACCCCCTAAAGAAAAGTTATTTCCTGCAATAGAGTTTGGTGGCAACACACACACTATGCCTCTGTACTCTCACAATATTGAACAATTCTGTGACAACATGGATGGGCAATTTTCCCCATATGCCAAGCAGTTCTCCAGTAGATACCAAGTGTCCTCTACCTGAATTCAATTCTGACACTATCTACCTGGGGATACTGTCAAATCCCACCGGTTAAGGCCTCAGTCTCACAAGAATGCCCTCTAATTCAGACACCAATCGCCAGTCCCAGGTTGTCACCTGTGTGTCACCTACTAGCCACAAATCAGGGTTCTCATGAACCCCCTCCTTTGATTCTAATTATTTGCCGGGACGGCTCACAGAACTCAAGGAAACACTCAACTCACCTGTAGGTTTATTACAAAATACATTATAAAAGATAGACATGAAAAGTCAGATGAAGTGATACACATGGCAAGGTCCAGAAGGGTCCCAAGCACTGGAGCCTCTGTGCCTGTGGAGGTGGGATAGGCTGCCCCAGCTCCAGTCAGGCATGTGGATGTGTTCACCAACCTGGAAGGTCTCCTGGAACTATTCTAAGCTCTCCATCCTTTCGGAGAATCTTTGGGTTCTGGCAACAATATCCTAGCAATTTCCTTTTTGGTTTAAGTTAGCCAAAGTTGATTTGTGTTTGCTGCTTTCAACCAAAGAACTCTACTTCATACAGCTTTTGTGCCTTTTTAATGTAAGTACTATTTATAATAGGTGGGGCACAGTGGCTCACACCTGTAATCCCAGCACTTCTTGGGAGGCTGAAGCGGGTGGATAACTTGAGGCCAGGAGTTCGGGATCAGCCTGGCCAACATCGTGAAACCCTGTCTCTTCTAAAATTACAAAAATTAGCTGGGCATGGTGGCACATGCCTGTAGTCCCAGCTACTCGAGAAGCTGAGGCAGAAGAATTGCTCGAACCTGGGAGGCAGAGGTTGCAGCGAGCTGAGATCGCACCACTGCACTCCAGCCTGGGCAACAGAGTGAGGCTCTGTCTAAAAAAATAAATCAAATAAATACATACACACATACAATTATAATACTTAATAGTATTTAATTTCACAGCAAGGAAAGTTATGAAATAATATAATTAAAAGGAGAACACCTTTTAGCTGAGTCAAATGGCCCACGCCTGTAGTCCTAGGTACTTGAGAGTCTAAGGTGGGAGGATCACTTGAGCTCAGGAATTTGAGGCTGCAGTGAGCTATGATTGCACCACTGCACCACAGACTGGCAGCCTGGGTGACAGAATGAGACCCGTCTCTAAAAATTACAATTTTAATTTTAAAAAAGGAGAAACTCTGTAATGCATGTAATTCTGGTCACTTCTTTCTTTAGTGTCTTTTAAAATAGAAGATGGTGCTAAGAATATTCTATTTTTTTCTTCCAGGACCCTCCACACACCCCAACACATTTGAGCAGCCATTAAACTTGCTATTAGTCCAAAGGGAGGCTGCTCAAACACATTTCTGATTGATGTTAAGAATGTCTACAACTTTATATCATCATGGCAGATGGGAGGCAGGACTAGATTGCAGCTGTGGACAGAGCAGTGTGTGGAGGCTCACATTGTGAATTTTAGCTCCAGATCGACTGCAAGGACAAACCAACAATCCTGAGAAGACCCACAGACCCTCTGAAGGTAGCAGACTGCTCCTTCAGGACCCAGAAGTCACCCCAAATACTGTGATTGCCCCAACTGCAGAAGTGGGAAAGGGAGACCCTCCTCTCCCAAACACACACCCCCC
Organism: Trachypithecus francoisi; assembly: GCF_009764315.1. Lineage (NCBI taxonomy): Eukaryota > Metazoa > Chordata > Mammalia > Primates > Cercopithecidae > Trachypithecus > Trachypithecus francoisi. The sequence goes on along the minus strand of NW_022681469.1, from coordinate 77,357,823 downwards.
CATTGGAGAAACTGAAGGACTGTTTGTGTGAGAAGTTTCTGACTTTAGTTGGAACTAACTCAATTTAGAGAGCCAAGAGAAATACAGGGGTAGAGGAAGCAGGAGAAAAACCCTGGGAACTCACTGGGTCCCCAAGCAGGTCATTCCTGCCCGGCATCACAGGGATCCATTGGGAGGGTGGCCATAGGAGTGGGGGTGAAACTCCACCGGGAGAAGAAAATCTCTAGCTGAACTTTGTAACAATTCAAATGAGTTGAGAAGCCTTCTGGCCAGAACTCGGGTGAAGGGCACAAATCCGGTGAGCAGACTCCACAAGTGGAGAAAGAACCAAGCCCTTTTCTTTTGCAACTGGGAGATGGGTAGCCTGGGGCAAGTTTTCAAGCCTGTCTTGCCCACTGCCTAGAGACAGACTAGGGGGTGTTTGTTCGGGGAGGGGGTGGGGGGCAGGAGTGAGACCGGCCCTTAAGTTTGCATGGGAGCTGGGTGAGGCCTGTGACTGCCAGCTTTATTCCACTTCCCGGACAACCTGCATGACTCAACAGAGGCAGCCGTAATCCTCCTAGGTACATAACTCCAGTGACCTGGGAATCTCACCGCCATCCCCCACAGCAGCCTCAGCAAGACCTGCCCAAGGTGAGTCTGAGCTCAGACATGCCTAGCCCTGTCCCCACCTGATGGTCCTTCCCTATCCCGCCTGATAGTGGAAGGCAAAGGCATTTAATCTTGAGAGTTCTAGTTCCCCACCCACCCACCACTGGTCCCTCTCCATACTGCTACAACTGATGCTCTCTGGAAAGTGCCACCTCCTGGTAGGAGGCCAAGCAGCAAAAAAATAGAACATTAAACCACCAAAGCTAAGAACCCTCACGGAGTCCATTGCATCCCTCTGCCACCTACACCGAAACAGGCATTGGTATCCACAGCTGAGAGACCCATAGATGATTCATATCACAGGACTCTGTGCAATGAACCCTCAGTACCAGCCAGGAGCTGGTTAGACTCACTAGGTGGCTAGATCCAGAAGAGAGACAACAATCACTGCAGTTCAGCTTACAGGAAGGCACATCCATAGGAAAAGGCCGAGAGTGCTACCTCAAGGGACACTCTGTGGGACAAAAGAATCTGAACAACAGCCTTCAGCCCTAGACCTTCCTTCTGACAGAGCCTACCCAAATGAGAAGGAACCAGAAAACCCAACTCTGGTAATATGACAAAACAAGGCTCTTCAACACCCCCCAAAAATCATACTGGTTCACCAGCAATGGATCCAAAATGAGAAAAAAATCCCTGATTTACCTGAAAAACAATTCAGGAGGTTAGTTAGTAAGTTAATCAGGGAGGCACCAGAGAAAGGCGAAGCCCAATACAAGGAAATCTAAGAAATGATACAAGAAATGAAGGGAGAAATATTCAAGAAAGTAGGTAGCTTAAAGAAAAAGCAATCGAAAATTTAGGAAACTTTGGACACACTTTTAGAAATGTGAAATGCTCTGGAGAGTCCCAGCAATAGAATTGAAAAAGTAGAAGAAAGATTCAGAGCTCGAAGACAAGGTCTTCGAATTAACCCAATCCAACAAAGATGAAGAAAAAAGAATAAGAAAATATGAGCAAAGCATCCAGGAAGTCTGGAATTATGTTAAATGACCAAACTTAAGAATAATTGGTATTCCTGAAGAAAAAGATAATTCTAAAAGATTGGAAAACACATTTAGGGGAAAAATCAAGGAAAAATTCCCTAGCCTTGCTAGAGACCTGTACATCCAAATACAAAATGCACCAAAAAAACCCTGGAAAATTCATCACAAAAAGATCATTGCCTGGGCACATTGTCATCAGATTGTCCAAAGTTAAGGCAAAGGAAAGAATCTTAAGAGCTTTGAGACAGAAGCACCAGGTAACCTATAAAGGAAAACCTATCAGATTAACAGCCGATTTCTCAGCAGAAACCCTACAAAGCTAGAAGGGATTGGGACCCTATCTTCAGCCTCCTCAAACAAAACAATTATCAGCCAAGAATTTTGTATCCAGCAAAACTAAGTATCATATATGAAAGAAAGATACAGTCTTTTTCAGACAAACAAATGCTGAGAGAATCCGCCATTACCAAGCCACCACTACAAGAACTGCTAAAAGGAGCTCTAAATCTTGAAACAAATCCTGGAAACACATCAAAACAGAACCTCTTTAAAGCATAAATCACACAGGACCTATAAAACAAAAATACAGTTAAAAAAATACAGGTTGAAACACACACACAAAAACAAAATACACAGGCAACAAAGAGCATGATGAATGCAATGGTACCTCACATTTCAATACTAACTTTGAATGTATATGGCCTAAATGCTCCACTTAAAAGATACAGAACCACAGAATGGATAAGAACTCACCAACCATCTGCTGCCCTCAAGAGACTCACCTAACACATAAGGACTCACATAAACTTAAAGTAAGGGGGTGGAAAAAGGTATTTTATGCAAATGGACACCAAAAGTGGGCAAGGGTAGCTATTCTTATATCAGACAAAACAAACTTTAAAGCAACAGCAGTTAAAAGAGACAAAGAGGGACATTATATAATAGTAATATTCCTGTCCAACAGGAAAATATCACAATCCTAAACATGTATGTACCTAACACTGAAGCTCCCAAATTTATAAAACAATTACTGATGGATCTAAGAAATGTGATAGGCAGCAACATAATAATAGTGGGGGACTTCAGTACTCCACTGACAGCCCTAGAGATGTCATCAAGACAGAAACTCAACAAAGAAACAGTGGATTTAAACTATACCTTGGAACAAATGGACTTAACAGATATATACAGGACATTTCATCTAACAACCTCAGAATACACATTCTATTCAGTAACACATGGAACTTTCTTCAAGATAGACCACATGATAGGCCATTAAGCAATAAATTTAAGAAAATTGAAATTATATCAGGTACTCTCTCAGACCACATTGGAATAAAACTGAAAATTAACTCCAAAAGGAACCTTCAAAACAATGCAAATTATGGAAATTAAATAATCGACTCCTGAAGGAGCATTGTGTCAAAAAAGAAATCAAGATGGAATTTTTTTTGTTGTTTTTTTTTGAGACAAAGCCTCACTCTGTCGCCCAGGCTGGAGTGCAGTAGAGTGATCTTGGCTCACTGCAAGCTCTGCCTCCCAGGTTCATACCATTCTCCTGCCTCAGCCTCCTGAGTAGCTGGGACTACAGGCGCCCACCACGACGCCCAGCTAATTTTTTGTATTTTTAGTAGAGATGGGGTTTCACTGTGTTAACTAGGATGGTCTTGATCTCCTGATTTCGTGATCCGCCTCCCTCGGTCTCCCCAAGTGCTCAGATTACAGGCATGAGCCACTGCGGCCAGCATCAAGATGTAAATTAAAAAATTATTTGAACTGAACAACAATAATGGCACAACCTACCAAAATCTCTGGGATATAGCAAAGACAGAGCTAAGAGGAAAGTTCATAGCCCTAAACGCCTACAGAAAAAAGACTGAAAGAGCACAAACTGACATTATAAGGTCACAACTCAAGATATTAGTGAAACAAGAACAAACCAAACCCAAACCCAGCAGAAGAAAGGAAATAACCAAGATCAGAGCAGAGCTAAATGAAATTGAAACAAAAAGCAATACAAAAGATAAATGAAACAAAAACCTGGATCTTTGAAAAGATAAATAAAATTCATAGACCATTAGCAAGATTAACCAAGACAAGAAGAAAGAAAATGCAAATAACCTCACTAAGAAATGAAACACAAGATATTACAACTGATGCCACTGAAATACAGAAGATCACTCAAGACTACTATGAGCACCTTTACACACATAAATAGAAAACCTAGAAGAGATGGGTAAATTCCTGGAAAAATATAAACCTCCTAGCTTAAATCAGGAAGAATTAGATACCCTCAATAGACTAGTAACAAGCAGTAAGATTGAAATGGTAATTAAAAAATTACTGGCTGGGCGCGGTGGCTCACACCTGTGATCCCAACACTTTGGGAGTCCGAGGTGGGCGGATCACGAGGTCAGGAGATCAAGACCATCCTGGCAAACATGGTGAAACCCCGTCTCTACTAAAATACAAAAAAAAAAAAAAAAAATTAGCCAGACGTGGTGGCAGGCGTCTGTAGTCCCAGCTTCTAGGGAGGCTGAGGCAGGAGAATGGCGTTAACCCAGGAGGCGGCAGAGCTTGCAGTGAGCGGAGATCACGCCACTGCACTCCAGCCTGGGGGACAGAGCGAGACTCCATCTCAAAAAAAAAAAAAAAAAAAAAAATTACCACCACCAACAAAAAAAGTCCAGGACCAGACAGAGTCACAGCAGAATTCTACCAGACATTCAAAGAAGAATTGGTACCAATCCTTTTGACACTATTCCACAAGACAGAGAAAGAAGGAATCCTCCAGAATTCATTCTATGAAGCCAGCATCACCCTAATACCACAACCAGAAAAAGGCATAACTGAAAAAGAAAACTACAGACCAATATCCTTGATAAACATAGATGCTAAAATCCTTAACAAAATACTAGCTAACTGAATCCAATAACATATCAAAAATACAATGCACCGTAATCCAAGTGGGTTTCATACCAGGGATGCAGGGATGGTTTAGCATACACAAGTCAATAAATATGATACAGAATTAAAAACAAAAATCACATGATCATCTCAATAGATGCAGAAAAAGCATACATAATACTGAGTGGGGAAAAGTTGAAAGCATTCTCTCTGAGAACTGGAACAAGACAAAGATGCCCACTCTCATCACTCCTCTTCAACATAGTACTGGAAGTCCTAGCCAGAGCAAGCAGACAAGGGAGAGAAATAAAGGGCATCCAAATCAATAAAGAGGAAGTCAAATTGTCACTATCTGCTGATGATATGATTGTTTACCTCGAAAACCCTAAAGACTCCTCCAGAAAGCCAGAAAGCTCCTAGAACTGATAAAATAATTCAGCAAAGTTTCCAGATACAAGATTAATGTTCACAAATCAGTAGCTCTTCTATACACCAACAGGACCAAGCAGAGAATCAAATCAAGAACTCAACCCCTTTTACAATAGCTGCAAAAAATTAAAATACTTAAGAATATACCTAACAAAGGGGTTGAAAGAACTCTACAAGGAAAACTACAAAACACTGCTGAAAGAAATCAAAGACAATACATAAAAATGGAAACACATCTCATGCTCATGAATAGGTAGAATCAATGTTGTGAAAATGACCATACTGCCAAAAGCAATTTACAAATTCAATGTAATCCCCCTCGAAATACCATCATCATTCTTCACAGAATTACAAAAAACAATTCTAAAATGCATATGGTACCAAAAAAAGAGCCCACATAACCAAAGCAAGACTAAGCAAAAAGAACAAATCCGGAGGCATCACATTACCCAACTTCAAACTATACTATAAGGCCGCAGTCACCAAATCAGCATGATACTTGTATAAAAATAGGCACATAGACGAATGGAAAATAATAGAGAGCCCAGAAATAATCCCAAATACTTACAGCCAACTGATCTTTGACAAAGCACACAAAAACATAAAGTGGGGAAAGGACATCTTTTTCAACAAATGATGCTGGGATAATTGACTAGCCACATGTAGGAGAATGAAACTGGATCCTCATCTCTCACCTCATACAAAAATCAACTCAAGATGGTTTAAGGACTTAAACCTAAGACCTGAAACTATAAAATTTCTAGAAGATAACATTGGAAAAAACCCTTCAGACATTGGTTTAAGCAAGGATTTTCTAACCAAGAACCCAAAAGCAAATGCAATAAAAACAAAGATAAATAGCTGGGACCTAATTAAACTAAAGAGCTTTTGCACCGCAAAAGAAATACTCAGCAGAGTAAACAGACAACCCACAGAGTGGGAGAAAATCTTCACAATCTATACACCTCCCAAAGGACTAATATCCAGAATCTACAACTAACTCAAACAAGTCAGCAAGAAAAAAGAATCCCATCAAAAAGTGGGCTAAGGGCCGGGCACGGTGGCTCAAGCCTGTAATCACAGCACTTTGGGAGGCCGAGACGGGCGGATCACGAGGTCAGGAGATCGAGACCATCCTGGCTAACATGGTGAAACCCCGTCTCTACTAAAAAAATACAAAAAACTAGCCGGGCGAGGTGGCGGGCGCCTGTAGTCCCAGCTACTCAGGAGGCTGAGGCAGGAGAATGGCGTGAACCTGGGAGGCAGAGCTTGCAGTGAGCTGAGATCTGGCCACTGCACTCCAGCCTGGGCAACAGAGTGAGACTCCGTCTCAAAAAAAAAAAAAAAAAAAAGTGGGCTAAGGACATGAATAGACAATTCTCAAAAGAATATACAGAAAAGGCCAACAAACATATGAAAAACTGCTCAGCATCACTTATGATCAGGGAAATGCAAATCAAAACCACAATGTGATATCACCTTACTCCTGCAAGACTGGCCATAATAAAAAAAAATTTTCAAAAAAATAATAGATATTGGCATGGATGAGGTGAACAGGGGACACTTCTACACTGCTGGTGGGAATGTAAACTAGTACAACCACTATGGAAAACAGTGTGACTTAACTAAAAGTAGAGCTACCGTTTGATCAAGCAATCCCACTACTGGGTACCTAAGCAGAGGAAAATAAGTCATTATACGAAAAAGAAACTTGCACATACATGTTTATAGCAGCACAATTCACAATTGCAAAATTATGGAACTAACCCAAATGCCCATCAATCAACAAGTGGATTAAAAAACTGTAGTACATATATGATGGAATATTACTCAACCATAAAAAGGAATGAATTAACAGCATTTGCAGTGACATGGAGGAGATTGGAGATTATTACTCTAAGTGAAGTAACTCGGGAATGGAAAACCAAACATTGTATGCTTTCACTGATACGTGGGAGCTAAGCTATGAAGACACAAAGGCATAAGAATGATACAATGAACACTGGGGACTTGGGGAGAAGAGTCGGAGGGAGGTAAGGGAAAAAAGACTACAGATATGGTGCAGTGTATACTGCTCGGGTGGTGGGTGCACCAAAATCTCACAAATAACTACCAAAGAACTTACTTATGTAACCAAATACCATCTGTATCCCAATAACTTATGGAAACATTAAAAAATTAAAATAAATAACAAGTAAAAATAAAAATATTACCCTGATTAAATAAAAAAAGAATATCTTCAACTGATGAGCCATTGCCTTGTGGTCTTAGTGTGCTGAGGTTTCTTCTCATTCTTTTAACTGAGGGCTGAATCCCTCATGCCAGTTCATCATAGGACTCTGATGGAGAGGAGCAAGGAAGACTTGGAGTTGATAAAGCAGTGGCTATGTCCATTTCAGCTGTTACCCAATCAACCCTCCTTTCGTAATCTTCTGAGAAACAAAATTCCTCTAGCTTCACTGGAGACTTTGAAGTAAATGTTCTATTTTCCAGATTATTTGCGATATCAAAATTTAAACAGACCTTGAAAAGCAGTAGCAAAATGAATAAATCCAAAAGAATAGCATTTAAACTACACATCTCAAGATGCTATACATTTATGTGAATAGTGCAAAAACTATTGTGTAAAACCTCTGTTAGAATTGGCTAGTCTTGTTTTTTTGTTTTTGACCATCAAAAGACCTAGTGCCAAATGACTATTTTTGTGTCTGAAAATCAAATTTATCCCCAAATATTGAAAATATGATCATTTTCCAAAGAATAAAGTTTCAGAACAATGTATATGGTAAGATCCCATTTTGTAAAAACAAATGCAAATATATTCAAGACACATTATTTTCCCATTTTAATGTAAAGGTGTTTTTCAAACCCAAAAACTATGATTAAAATGGCAGTTCATCATATAATCACTGACATCTTAAAAATGAAAAAAATTATAGATAATCTCAATGTTCCCAAGTACAGATGTAGTTACTGTACTGCCCAATCTTACTTTATAAAAAAGGCTTGTTAAGGTAATTTCATAAAATACATAAATTCATAAATACCATTGTTGTCTTTCCTCTTCCTGAAATTTCGCACATATTATTCCTCTACCAGTTTACCTGAAATACTTGCCTCTTCCCCTACCCACACCCCACTATTTACCTGCTAACTTTCATTTCTAAGGCAGTATTCCTTAGACTAACTTAGGTTCTCCCACTATGTGCTCCCTTAGGACCCTTTACTTCCCCTTCTCAACACTCCTCATACATCGTACGTACTTGTTTATGCCAAAATGTACACTCCATGAGGGCAGGGACAAAATGTGTCTTGTCCTCAGCTTTAGCCAGCGTGTTTATCAAGGTGCCAGGATATGGAAGACATTCAAAAAATATTCATTGGCTAAATGATTGAATGATTGATTGAACAAAGGTGGTTGAAAACACTGGCCTAGTTCCTGGTCAAACAGCAGGTTGTCAATAAATATGCATTGAGAGAAGAAAGCAATGGAGAAATGGAGACTGACAATCAGAGTAGTGCTGAGATAGAAAGGAATGAAGATAATGCACTCACCTGGATAACCCCCACTTTCTCAGAGAAGTAGAGCCTTCAGAAAATACCAAGGTAAATGATAAGCAACAAAAACAAATCATATGCAAACAAATGCTGATTTTTTTCAGATGTATTATGTTTTCTTCCACTCCATCATTATTTTATGCATGCTTGATTTATCTGTATTTAAAACTCTATCAGTTCCACCACTTTTTAATATGATGACTATATTAAATCAAGGAACAAAGGGCACTAATGTTTTATTATTTTAAGATAAAAACCTATTTTATGCATTAATCCTGTGAAAGATGAGCCAAGAGAGTATGGGAATAGGTAATTGTCATTCTTCATTTGTGATTTGTTTGTCTGTGCATCTTTGTGTTTATGTGTTCTGTATGTATTTGTATGGTTTTTTGGTGAAAATAGCTACCTCATTGGGTTTGAGTGGATAATGTTATGCATATTTTAAGCGTAACATAAAAATTCCATCTTTTTTTTCCCTTAAAATTCTTGAGTTGCCAAGGTTTTCTCTGATAATTTTCTGATATTCTCCCTACCATCACAGAGGGATGATTTCTTTATCCCTAACTCAGAAAAAGCATTAGGCCTAGCCTTGAAATGAAGGTTTTCATAATATTTAATCTTTTTTTCTTCCTTTTGCTGCAACTTAAGTCCCATTATCCCTAGTCCTGTCCTTGTTGACTAATGAGGATAATTGGTCCCTTTCCTCCTGGAAACATTCTTTTATGTATTTTGGAGAGTTATTATGGCCCTTTTCAGTTCTGTCTTCTCTAGGCAGAACAGGCCTAATTCTCTTAACCTTTCCTCACAGAGCTGATTTTCCAAACCTTTGATCATTTTTGTTCTTCCCCTCTGAACTCTCTCCAATTTGTCTGTCTGTTTCAAAACGTGGTGACCAGGAGAAAATTCGGTCCTTCAGTTGAATCTTAACCAATATGGTATTAACCTGGCCAATGCTTAGTGGATATGGAATAGAATCTTAAATATTATTTATCTGAATTTGGATATGTAAATTCCCTTTATTTAAAACATAGTAGAAACTAGGAATTTTATTTTGGCACTCAGTATTCCTTAGATAATTCATGATAGTGTACTATTGATTTGAAAAGCATGGAGCTGTCAAACAATAGTGAACAGAACTTGAGTTACAGATGTAGAATAACATTTTTGGAGTAGATAGTAGATGATCTTCCTAAAGGAAGGGAAATATAGCTTTTCAAATACAAAGAGAGATTTCCACACTATTTTGTCATTTTGCTCTGTTGTATAGTATCTAATGTTTGTAAAATAATTTATTCTATGTTGCTGTTCCCTTGAAAATATTCTGGGAATACATTTTTACAACAACTCAAGTTGGTCTAAGGCTTGTGTATTGTTTCGTATCTCAGCTTAACATTATACTAACAGTTGCTAAAAACTAGAGTCCACCAACTAGTTGGACAAGAAGAGATAGAGTTGTTCCACTGAAACTTGAGAGATTAAGGAATGGTTTAGATGAGGATTTGTTTTACATATGTTACATCATTTAAAAACTATGGTCCAGGCACGGTGGCTCACACCTGTAATCCTAGCACTTCAGGAGGCCGAGGTGGGTGGATCACCTGAGGTCAGGAGTTCAAAACCAGCCTGGCCAACATGATGAAACCCCATCTCTACTAAAAATGTAAAAATTAGCCAGGTGTGGTAGTGGAGCCGCCTATAATCCCAGCTACTCAGGAGGCTAAGGCAGGAGAATTGCTTGAACCTGGGGAGTGGAGGTTGCAACAAGCCGAGATGGCACCACTGCATTCCAGCCTGGGTGAAAGAGCAAAACTCCGTCTCAAAAAACAACAACAACAGCAACAAACAAACAAAATAAAACCACCATGGAAAATACAAAAAGACATATAAGATATCAACCCTTGCTTTGGCAGAGTTTTAAAACTTGCAGATGAGACAAGACCAAGAAGCATGAAACACTAGTGAAGCCATTTAATGCTTCACTGTGTGGTACTAAGGGCAAATGAAATGGAAATTCAGAGAAATGAGAGGTCAGCATAGGCTTGAGGAATAATGAAGATATGGCTTTGTGGGAGGGGTGAACTTAAAATGAGCTTTGAAAAATAGGTATCAGAGAAGAAAGGGAGCAAGAAAAGGAGGAAAAAAGGCAAGAAAAGAGAAAGGACTATGATGGATCCAGAGAAAAGAAAATAAACTAACTTGGCTTAAATAGAGAAATGAGGAATTGTGAGAAATAAGTACAGTGGGTGATTCTTACGAGTGGTTTGAAAGCCAGACAGGCACGTATGAATTCAATGTGGTGGGCCGCTGGGGACAACTGAAGCAGTGATGAGAGTTACTATTTGGGGAGATTAGTCTGGTGGCAGCTTTCTGTGTGATGGTGTATAGGGGCAGGACGCAGCAACTCTGAGCATTCTACCCATGACCAAGGTCTTCGGGCTGTTGGACTTGTTTTGTCTTTTTAAAAAATATTTGGGCCCGCTTATTCTCCTTTTGCTATATTGCAAAGTGACTTCCATACAAATCAAAAAAGACTCAGTTAAACATTTCAGTCCTGATCTATCAATACTTGTATTTGAAACAACTTAGAGACCCAGAAAGAGCATTTAAGGGTAGATATTACCAGAGAGATTCAATTTTAAAGACTTAACTCTGATAACACTCTTTTTTGGGAAAGGTTTGGGGAGGAAGAGAGGTGAGGAGATGCAGTTAGTGTGACCACTAGATGTCACCGTTGCTAGGTTGCCGCAAGGTTAGATGCACGGTATTCAGTGGGCTTACAATGAACTTTTTCAGTTCAGGAGAAAAATTTAAAATCTCTAATACTTGCAGCCAAAATGCTTCCCAACTCAGCTCTCCTCCACATCCAATTTCTGCCTGGGAGGCAAATTCAAGCTACTCACCTGAGGGTATGTTATAATTTCTAAAATAAGCAGGCTGCTATTTCTGCATTTTTGCTTCTTAATACAGCTTCCCTCGTTAGCACTGGGTTTTCTGAGGTACTGTATGCAGGGCTGTGCTATTGCTTGTTTTTTCTTTTTCTTTTTCTTTTTTTTTTGAGACGGAGTCTTGCTCTGTCGCCCAGACTGGAGTGCAGTGGCGCAATCTCGGCCCACTGCAAGCTCCACCTCCCAGGTTCATGCCATTCTCCTGCCTCAGCCTCCCCAGTAGCTGGAACTACAGGCACCCATCACCACGCCCGGCTAAGTTTTTGTATTTTTAGTAGAGACGGGGTTTCACCATCTTAGCCAGGATAGTCTCCATCTCCTGACCTCGGGATCCACCCACCTTGGCCTCCCAAAGTGCTGGTATTACAGGTGTGAGCCACCGCGCCCGGCCGTATTGCCTCTTAAGCGGTAAACTTAAGCCATAATGATGTGATGGATTTGTTCTTTTTCAAGTGATTTTAAAAATGTTTTAATCATTTAATATCTGACCTGGAGTGTTCGATTTAGTTGCATATGTCACAGATTTACTGTGACAGCAGAACTCCAGAGTTCTTTGTTCACTGTTTTAGAATGTAGCTTTTAATATAGTGGATTATTGGAAGCCCAAAGCACACTTTCTTATGTGTTTACACAGTCCTAAATACCACGCCATTAAATATATTTTGGATATTTTAACTATTTTAAATGTTTAGGCTGTAACTTATGATCTGAACATAGCATCCTATAACAACATGTTTTGTGTACATAATAGAGGCTCTTAAGTAGCACTGTATGTATGCTTTGTAAATACTTGCTACATAAAATACCTTTAAAATATTTAATGACCATCTTCTATAGTAACTGAGCTGTATTTAACCAAAATTCCTGGGGTTTCTTTCTACCCCACAAAGATACTATTTAAATTAAGATGGTCAGAAGCTAACTACACACTAAAATGTAAGCAAGAATTTTTTAAGCCTGCAATCTTAAGCATCTGAATTTTTTTTTCCATCTCCTGCTTTCTTGGGGTAACAGAAGCATTCAAGTTCTTATTTCTATCACTGCTGGTAACATCATAAAAGAATTAAAGATGAGGATGTCACAAACTACTATTTTATTGAATTAAGGTGATTACAGAAAAAGATGCATTATCGCCCTTCAAACTTGTGTAAGTGAGTAGTTATTTTATTAGAAAGAATTTTTGTGATGCTTCCAAGCCTGATTTTTTTCCCCTGAACTTTAGGAGACACACATGAGCAGGTTTCCATGTGATACTTTTCTCCTAGACCTCTGCATCCCTAGAGAACTGCTTAGTGACTTCCTCAACCAGAATCTTAAGAGCACAAAATCAGTGAGACTCATCTCACACCATAATTTCAGAACATCAGGCATTATAGATTCAGGGCAATGTAGGGAACTGAAAAGATTCTGAGGACAAAGACCTTCAAAATCCCAGACAGGATGTGCTGGTCCAGCAGCGTGCAAACAGCCAGCTTTGTGAGGACACTGTGGATCTACAAAAGGAGAATGCTCTTCTTTCTCTTCTTATAGCCTCTAAAGAAAGCTTTCTTTTCTGTCTACCTAACTCATCACAAGGGAGAGATCTTGGCTTGACAGATTCTCTGAGCAGCATCCATGCAACTTGAAATTAAATGACCACAAAATTTTACCTCTGTATACATACCAAGAAGATATGAAAAAGTACATCATTAATTAATTAATTAATTAATTTTTATTTTACTTTAAGTTCCGGGATACATGTGCAGAACGTGCAGGTTTGTTTCACAGGTATACGTATGCCACGGTGGTTTGCTGCATCTATTGACCCTCATGTAATTTCCCTCCCGTCGCCCTCCATCCCCCACAGGTGTGTGCTGTTTCCCTCCTTATGTCCATGTGTTCTCATTGTTCATCTCCCACTTATGAGCGAGAACATGTGGTGTCTGGTTTTCTGTTCCTGTGTTAGTTTGCTGAGGATGATGGTTTCCAGCTTCATTCATGTCTCTGGACAAGATCTCATTCCTTTTTATGGCTGCATAGTATTCCATGGTATATATGTGCCACATTTTCTCTATCCAGCCTATCATTGATGGGCATTTGGGTTGGTTCCAAGTCTTTGCTATTGTAAATAGTGCTGCAATAAACATACGTATGCATGTGTCTTTATAGTAGAATGATTTATGCCCCTTTGGGTATATACCCAGTAATGGGATTGTTGGGTCAAATCGTATTTCTGGTTCTGGATCCTTGAGGAATCGCCACACTGTCTCCCACAGTGGTTGAACCAACTTACATTCCCACCAACAGTGTAAAAGCATTCTTATTTCTCCATAGCCTTGCCAGCATCTATTGTTTCTTAACTTTATTATTTATTATACTTTAAGTTCTAGGGTACATGTGCACAACATGTAGGTTTGATACATAGGTATACATGTGCCATGTTGGTTTGCTGCACCCATCAACTCATCATTTACATTAGGTATTTCTCCTAATGCTATCCCTCCCTCCCACTCCCCACCCCCCAACAGGCCCCAGTATGTGATGTTCTCTGTCCTTTGTCCAAGTGACTCATTGTTCAATTCACACCTATGAGTAAGAACATGCGGTGTTTGGTTTTCTGTCCTTCTGATAGTTTGCTGAGAATGAAGGTCTCCAGCTTCATATATACCCCTGCAAAGGACATGAACTCATCCTTTTGTATGGCTGCATAGTATTCCGTGCTATGTATGTGCCACATTTTCTTAATCTAGTCTATCATTGATGGACATTTGGGCTGGTTCCAAGTCTTTACTATTGTTAATAGTGCCACAAGAAACATACGTGTGCATGTATCTTTATAGTAGCATGATTTGTAATCCTTTGGGTATATACCCAATAATGGGATTGCTGGATCAAATGGTATTTCTACTTCTGGATCCTTGAGGAATCACCACACTGTCTTCCACAATGGTTGAACTAATTTACACTCCCACCAACAATGTAAAAGTGTTCCTATTTCTCCACATTCTCTCCAGCACCTGTTGTTTACTGACGTTTTAATGATTGCCATTCTAACTGGTGTGAGATGGTATCTCACTGTGGTTTTGATTTGCATTTCTCTGATGACCAGTGATGATGAGCATTTTTTCATGTGTCTGTTGCCTGCATAAATGTTTTCTTTTGAGAAGTGACTGTTCATATCCTTTGCCCACTTTTTGATGGTTTTTTTTTTTTTTTTCCTGTAAATTTGTTTGAGTTCTTTGTAGATTCTGGATATTAGACCTTTGTCAGATGGGTAGACTGCAAAAATTTTCTCCCATTCTGTAGGTTGCCTGTTCGCTCTGATGGTAGTTTCTTTTGCCATGCAGAAACTCTTTAGTTTAATTAGATTCCATTTGTCAATTTTGGCTTTTGTTACCATTGCTTTTAGTGTTTTAGTCATGAAGTCCCTGCCCATGCCTATGTCCTGAATGGTATTGCCTAGGTTTTCTTCTAGGGTTGTTATGGTTTTAGGTCTAACATTTTAGTCTTTAATCCATCTTGAATTAATTTTTGTATAAGGTGTAAGGAAGGGATCCAGTTTCAGCTTTCTGCATATGGCTGGCCAGTTTTCCCAGCACCATTTATTAAATAGGGAATCCTTTCCCCATTGCTTTTTTTGGTCAGATTTGTCAAAGATCAGATGATTGTAGATGTGTGGTGTTATTTCTGAGGCCTCTGTTCTGTTCCATTGGTCTGTATCTCTGTTTGGTTACCAGTATCGTGCTGTTTTGGTTACTGTAGCCTTGTAATATAGTTTGAAGTCAGGTAGCGTGATGCCTCCAGCTTTGTTCTTTTTGCTTAGGCTTGTCTTGGCAATGTGGGCTCTTTCTGGTTCCATACGAACTTTAAAGTAGTTTTTTCCAATTCTGTGAAGAAAATCATTGGTATCTTGATGGGGATGGAATTGAATCTATAAATTACCTTGGGCAGTATGGCCATTTTCACAATAGTGAGTCTTCCTATCCATGAGCATGGAATATTATTCCATTTGTTTGTGTCCTCTTTTATTTTATTGAGCAGTGGTTTGTAGTTCTACTTGAAGAAGTCCTTCACATCCCTTGTAAATTGGATTCCTATGTATTTTATTCTCTTTGTAGCAATTGTGAATGGGAGTTCACTCATGATTTGGCTCTCTGTCTGTTAATTGTGTATAGGAATGCTTATAATTTTTGCACATTGATTTTGTATCCTGAGACTTTGCTGAAGTTGCTTATCAGCTTCAGGAAATTTTGGGCTGAGACGATGGGGTTTTCCAAAAATACAATCATGTCGTCTGCAAACAGGGACAATTTGACTTCCTCATTTCCT
The DNA here is from genome assembly GCF_009764315.1 of Trachypithecus francoisi. Lineage (NCBI taxonomy): Eukaryota > Metazoa > Chordata > Mammalia > Primates > Cercopithecidae > Trachypithecus > Trachypithecus francoisi. The sequence continues at coordinate 77,342,039 of NW_022681469.1, read as the reverse complement.
GATTGAATACCATTTATTTCTTTCTCTTGCCTGATTGCCCTGGTCAGAACTTCCAACAATATGTTGAATAGACGTGGTGAGAGAGGGCGTCCTTGTCTTGTGCTGGTTTTCAAAGGGAATGCTTCCAAGTTTTGCCCATTCAGTATGATATTGGCTATGAGTTTGTCATAAATAGCTCTTATTATTTTGAGATACGTTCCATCAATACCTATTTTATTGATAGTTTTAGCATGAAGGGCTGTTGAATTTTGTTGAAGGCCTTTTCTGCATCTATTGAGATAATCATGTGGTTTTTGTCATTGGTTCTGTTTATTGATTGGTGTATGTTGAACCAGACTTGCATCCCAGGGAGGAAGCTGACTTGATCGTGGTGGATAAGCTTTTTGATGTGCTGCTGGATTTGGTTTGCCAGTATTTTATTGAGGATTTCTGCATCAATGTTCATCAGGGATATTGGTCTAAAATTCTCTTTTGTTGTGTCCCTGCCAGGCTTTGGTATCAGGATGATGTTGGCCTCATAAAATCAGTTAGGGAGGATTCCATCTTTTCCTGTTGCTTGGAATCTTTTCAGAAGGAATGGTACCAGCTCCTCTTTGTACCTCTGGTAGAATTTGTGAATCTGTCTGGTCCTGGACTTTTTTTGGTTGGTAAACTATTAATTATTGCCTCAATTTCAGAGCCTGCTGTTGGTCTATTCAGAGATTCAACTTCTTCCTGGTTTAGTCTTGGGAGGGTATATGTGTCCAGGAATTTGTTCATTTCTTCTAGATTTTCTAGTTTATTTGCATAGAGGTATTTTGTATGTATGGTAATTTGTATGTATGTGGGATTGGTGGTGATATCTCCTTCTCATTTTTTATTGCATCTATTTGATTCTTCTCTCTTTTCTTCTTTATTACTCTTGCTAGTTGTCTATCAATTTTGTTGATCTTTTCAAAAAACCAGCACCTGGATTCATTGATTTTTTGAAGGGTTTTTTGTGTCTCCATCTCTTTCAGTTCTGCTCCGATCTTAGTTATTTCTTGCCTTCTGCTAGCTTTTGAATTTGTTTGCTCTTGCTTCTCTAGTTCTTTTAATTGTGATGTTAGGGCGTCAATTTTAGATCTTTCCTGCCTTCTCTTGTGGGCGTTTAGTGCTGTAAATTTCCCTCTACACACTGCTTTAAATATGTCCCAGAGAGTCTGGTACGTTGTATCTTTTTTCTCATTGGTTTCAAAGAACATCTTTATTTCTGCCTTGTTTTCGTTGTTTGCTCAGTAGTCATTCAGGAGCAAGTTGTTCAGTTTCCATGTAGTTGTGTGGTTTTGAGTGAGTTTCTTAATGCTGAGTTCGAATTTGATTGCACTGTAGTCTGAGAGACACTTTGTTGTGATTTCTGCTCTTTTACATTTGCTGAGGAGTGCTTTACTTCCAATTATGTGGTCAGTTTTAGAATAAGTGCGATGTGGTGCTGAGAAGAATGTATATTCTGTTGATTTGGGGTGGAGAGTTCTGTAGATGTCTATTAGGTCTGCTTGGTGCAGAGTTGAGTTCGGGTCCTGGATATCCTTATTAACCTTCTGTCTTGATGATCTGTCTAATATTAACAGTGGGGTTTTAAAGTCTCCCATTATTATTGTGTGGAAGTCTAAGTCTCTTTGTAGGTCTCTAAGGACTTGCTTTATGAATCTGGGTGCTCCTGTGTTGAGTGCATATATATTTAGGATAGTGAGCTCTTCTTGTTGAATTGGTCCCTTTGTCATAATATAATGGCCTTCTTTGTCTCTTTTGATCTTTGTTGGCTTAAAGTCTGTTTCATCAGAGACTAGGATTGCAACCCCTGCTTTTTTTTGCTTTCCATTTCCTTGGTAGATCTTCCTCCATCCCTTTACTTTGAGCCTATGTGCGTCTTTGCACATGAGATGGGTCTCCCTAATACAGCACACTAATAGGTCTTGACTCTTTATCCAATTTGACATACTGTGTCTTTTAATTGGGGCATTTAGTCCACTTACATTTAAGGTTAATATTGTTATGTGTGAATTTGATCCTGTGATTATGATGTTCGCTGGTTATTTTGCCCATTAATTGATACAGTTTCTTCATAGCATCCATGGGCTTTACAATTTGGCATGTTTTTGCAGTGTCTAGTACTGGTTGCTTCTTTCCATGTTTAGTGCTTCCTTCAGGAGCTGTTATAAGGCAGGCCTGGTGGTGACAAAATCTCTCAGCATTTCTTGTCTGTAAAGGATGTTATTTCTCCTTCACTTAGGAAGCTTAGTTTGTTTGGGTATGAAATTCTGGGTTGAATATTATTTTCTTTAAGAATGTTGAATATTGGCCCCCACTGTCTTCTGGATTGTTGGGTTTCTGCTGAGGGATCCACTGTTAGTCTGATGAGCTTCCCTTTGTGGGTAACCTGACCTCTCTCTCTGGCTGTGCTTAATACTTTTTCCTTCATTTCAACCTTGGGCTTTACAGTTTGGCATGTTTTTGCAGTGTCTAGTACTGGTTGTTTCTTTCCATGTTTAGTGCTTCCTTCAGGAGCTGTTATAAGGCAGGCCTGGTGGTGACAATTATGTGTCTTGGGGTTGCTCTTCTCGAGGAGTATCTTTGTGGTGTTCTCTGATTTCCTGAATTTGAATGTTGTCCCGCCTTGCTAGGTTAGGGAATTTCTCCAGGATAATATTGTGAAGAGTGATTTCCAACTTGGTTCCATTCTCCCCATCACTTTCAGGTACACCAGTCAAGCATAGATTTGGTTTTTTTACATAGTCTGATATGTCTTGGAGGCTTTGTTCGTTTTTTTAGTGTTCTTTCTCTAACCTTGTCTTTTCACTTTATTTCATTAACTTGATCTTCAATCACTGATACCCTTTCTTCCACTTGATCAAATTGGCTATTGAAGCTTGTGCATGTGTCACGAAGTTCTCATGCCATGGTTTTCAGCTCCGTCAGGTCATTTAAGGTCTTCTCTACACTGTTTATTCTAGTTAGTCATTCATCTAATCTTTTTTCAAGGTTTTTAGCTTCCTTGGGATGGGTTTGAACATCCTCCTTTAGCTTGGAGAAGTTTGTTATTACCGACCTTCTATAAACTCGTCAAAGTCATTCTCCGTCCAGCTTTGTTCCGTTGCTGGTGAGGAGCTGCAATCCTTTGGAGGAGAAGAGGCGCTCTGATTTTTAGAATTTTCAGCTTTTCTGCTCTGGTTTCTCCCCATCTTTGTGGTCTTATCTACCTTTGGTCTTTGATGTTGGTGACCTACAGATGGGGTTTTGGTGTAGATGACCTTTTGTTGATGTTAATGCTATTTCTTTCTGTTCGTTATTTTCCTTCTAACAGTCAGGACCCTCAGCTGCAGGTCTGTTTGAGTTTGCAGAGTTCAACTCCAGACACTGTTTGCCTGGGTATCACCAGTGGAGGCTGCAGAACAGGAAATATTGCAGAACAGCAAATATTGCTACCTGATCCTTCCTCTGGAAGCTGTGTCCCAGAGGGGCAGCCACCTCTATGAGGTGTCTGTTGGCCCCTACTGGGAGATGTCTCCTAGTTAGGCTACACAGGGGTCAGGGACCCACTTGAGGAGGCAGTCTGTCCATTCTCAGAGCTCAAATGCAGCGCTGGGAGAACCACTGCTCTCTTCAGAGCTGTCAGACAGGGACATTTAAGTCTGCAGAAGTTGTCCCCTCCCTTTTGTTCAGCTATGCTCTGCCCACAGAGGTGGTGTCTAGAGGCAGTAGGCCTTTTTGAGCTGTGGTGGGCTCCGCCCAGTTCGAGCTTCCCTGCTGCCTTGTTTACCTATTCAAGCCTCAGCAATGGCGATGCCCCTCCCCCAGCCAGGCTGCTGCGACACAGATGGATCTCAGACTGCTGTGCTAGCAGTGAGCAAGGCTCCGTGGGCGTGGGACCTGCCAAGCCACACATGGGAGAGAGTCACCTTGTCTGCCAGTTGCTAAGACCTTGAGAAACGTGCAGTGTTTGGGTGGGAGTGCCCTGTTTTTCCAGGTAGTCCGTCAAGGCTTCCCTTGGCTTGGAAAGGGAAATTCCCCAATCCCTTGTGCTTCCCGGGTGAGGCAACACCCCACCCTGCTTCAGCTCACCCTCCGTGGGCTGCACCCGCTGTCCAGCCAGTCCCAATGACGTGAACCAGGTATCTCAGTTGGAAATGCAGAAATCACCCGTCTTCTGTGTTGATCACGCTGGGAGCTGCAGACCAGAGCTGTTCCTATTTGGCCATCTTGTAATGCCCCCTGTTTCTTGACTTTTTAATAATCATATGATTTTTTTTCATGTTTTTGTTGACCACATAAATGTCTTCTTTTGAGAAGTGTCTGTTTATATACTTTGTTTACTTTTTGATGAGTTTGTTTGCTTTTTTTCTTGTAAATTTGTTTAAGTTCCTTGTAGATTCTGGATATTAGACCTTTGTCAGATGGGTAGACTGCAAAATTTGTCTCCCATTCTGTAGGCTGCCTATTCACTCTGATGATAGTTTCTTTTGCTGTGGAGAAGATCTTTAGTTTAATTAGATTGCATCTGTCAATTTTGGCTTTTGTTGCAATTGCTTTCGGCATTTTTGTCATGAAGTCTTTGCCCATACCTATGTCCTGGATGGTATTGCCTAAGTTTTTTTCTAAGGTTTTTGCAGTTTGGGGTTTTACATTTAAGTCTTTAATCCATCTTGAGTTAATTTTTGTATAATGTGTTAGGAAGAGGTCCACTTTCAATTTTCTGCATATGGCTAGCCAGTTTTCCCAGCACCATTTATTGAATAGGAATTCCTTTCCCATTGCTTCTTTTTGTCAGGTTTGTTGAAGAGCAGATGGTTGTAGAGGTGTGGTGTTATTTCTGACCTCTCTGTTCTGTTCCATTGGTCTATATGGACCAATGTCTGTACCATTACCATGCTGTTTTGGTTACTGTAGCCTTATAGTATAGTTTGAAGTCAGGTAGCATGATGCCTCCAGCTTTGTTCATTTTGCTTAGGATTGTCTTGGCTATGCGGCCTCTTCTTTGGTTCCATATGAAATTTAAAGTAGTTTGTTCTAATTCTTTGAAGAATGTCCATTGTAGTTTTATGGGAATAGCATTGAATCAATAAATTGCTTTCGGCAATATGGCCATTTTCACAATATTGATTCTTCCTATCCATGAAGATGGACTGTTTTTCCATTTGTTTGTGTTGTTGCTTATTTCCTTGAGCAGTAGTTTGTAGTTCTCCTTGAAGAGGCCCTTCACATCCTTTCTTAACTGTATTCCTAGGTATTTCATTCTCTTTATAGCAATTGTGAATGGGAGTTCATTCATGATGTGGCGCTCCACTTGTCTATTGTTGGTTTATAGGAAAGCTTGTGATTTTTGCACATTGATTTTGTATCCTGAGACATTGCTGAAGTTGCTTATCAGCTTAAGGAGTTTGGGGACTGATAGTATGGGGTTTTCTAAATGTAGGGTCATGTCATCAGCAAACGGAGACAATTTTACTCTCTGTCTCTTCCTATTTGAATACACTTTCTTTCTTCCTCTTGCCTGATTGCCCTGGCCAGAACTTCCAACACTATGTTGAATAGGAGTGGTGAGAGAAGGCATACTTGTGCCAATTTTCAAAGGGAATGCTTCCAGCTTTTGTCCCTTCAATATGATATTGGCTGTGGGTTTGTCATAAATAGCTCTTATTATTTTGAGATATGTTCCATCAATACTTAGTTTACTGAGTGTTTCTAATATGAAGGGATGCTGAATTTATTGAAGGCCTTTTCTGTATCTGTTGAGATAATCATGTGGTTTTTGTCATTGGTTCTGTTTATGTGATGGATTACATTTATTGATTTGCATATGTTGAACCAGCCTTGCATCCCAGGAATGAAGCCAACTTGATTGTGGTGGATAAGCTTTTTGATGGGCTGCTGGATTTGGTTTGCCAGTATTTTATTGAGGATTTCTGCATCAATGTTCCTCAGGGATATTGGTCTAAAATTCTCTTTTGTTGTGTCCCTGCCAGGCTTTGGTATCAGGATGATGTTGGCCTCACAAAATCAGTTAGGGAGGATTCCATCTTTTCCTATTGCTTGGAATCTTTTCAGAAGGAATGGTACCAGCTCCTCTTTGTACCTCTGGTAGAATTTGTCTGTGAATCTGTCTGGTCCTGGACTTTTTTTGGTTGTTAGGCTATTAATTATTGCCTCAATGTCAGAGCCTGCTATTGGTCTATTCAGGAATCAACTTTTTCCTGATTTAGTCTTTGGAGGGTGTATGTGTCCATGAATATATCCATATCTTCAGATTTTCTAGTTTATTTGCATAGAGGTGTTTACAATAGTCTCTGATGGTAGTTTGTATTCCTGTGGGGTCAGTGGTGGTATTTCCTTTATCTTTTTTTATTGTGTCTATTTGATTCTTCTTTCTTTTCTTTTTTATTAGTCTGGCTAACAGCCTATCTCTCTTGTTAATTTAAAAAAAAAAACAGGTCCTGAATTCATTAATTTTTTGGAAGGTTGTTTTTTGTCTCTATCTCCTTCAGTTCTGCTCTGAACTGAGTTATCCCTTGTCCTCTGCTAGCTTTTGGATTTGATTGCTCTTGCTTCTCTAGCTGTTTTAATTGTGATGTTAGGGTGTCTACTGGAGATATTTCTAGCTTTCTGATGTGGGCATTTAGTGTTATAAATTTTCCTCTTAACACTGCTTTTGCTATGTCCCAGAGATCCTGGTACATTGTCTCTTTGTTCACATCGGTTTGAAAGAACTTCTTGATGTCTGCCTTAATTTTATTATTTACCTGGGAGTCATTAATGAGCAGGTTGTTTGATTTCCATGTAGTTGTGTGGTTTTTAGTGTGTTTCTTAATCCTGAGTTCTAATTTGATTACACTATGGTCTGAGAGACTGTTTGTTATGATTTCAGTTCTATTCCATTTGCTGAGGAGTGTTTTACCTTCAATTATGTGGTTGATTTTAGAATAAGTGCCATGTGTCACTGAGAAGAATGTATATTCTGTTGATTTGGGGTGGAGAGTTCTGTAGATGTCTATTAGGTCCACTTGATTTAGAACCAAGTTCAAGTCCTGAATATCCTTATTAATTTTCTGTCTTGTTGATCTAATATTGACAGTGGGGTGTTAATGTCTCCCTCTATTATTGTGTGGGAGTCTACATCTCTTTGTATATCTCTAACAACTCGTTTTATGAATCTGAGTGCTCCTGTATTGGATGAATGTGTATTTAGGATAGTTAGCTCTTCTTGTTGATGGCTTTACCATTATGTAATGCCCTTCTTTGTCTTTTTTTTTTCTTTTTCTTTTTTTTTTGACAGAGTCTTGCTCTGTCACCCAGGCTGAAGTGCAGTTTCGTTATCTCGGCTCACTGCAAGCTCCACCTCCCATGTTCACACCATTCTCTTGCCTCGGCCTCCTGAGTAGCTGGGACTATAGGCACCCGCCACCACCATTTTTTGTATTTTTAGTAGAGACAGGGTTTCACTGTGTTAGCCAGGATGGTCTCAATCTCCTGACCTCGTGATCCTCCTGCCTCGGCCTCCCAAAATGCTGGGATTACAGGCATGAGCTACTGCACCCAGCCTTTTTTTTTTCTATTTTTAATCTTTGTTGGTTTAAAGTCTGTTTTGTCAGAGACTAGGATGGCAAACCCTGCTTTTTTTGTTTTCCATCTGCTTGGTAAATTTTCCTCCATCCCTCTATTTTGAGCCTATGTGTGTCTTTGTATGTGAAATGGGTTTCCTGAATATAATACACCAATGGGTCCTGACTTTTTTTTGTTGTTGTTGTTGTTGAGACAGAGTTTCGCTCTGTCACCCAGGCTGGAGTGCAGTGGCCGGATCTCAGCTCACTGCAAGCTCCGCCTCCCGGGTTTACGCCATTCTCCTGCCTCAGCCTCCGGAGTAGCTGGGACTACAGGCGCCCGCCACCTCGCCCGGCTAGTTTTCTGTATTTTTTTTAGTAGAGACGGGGTTTCACCGTGTTAGCCAGGGTGGTCTTGATCTCCTGACCTCGTGATCCGCCCGTCTCGGCCTCCCAAAGTGCTGGGATTACAGGCTTGAGCCACCGCGCCCGGCTGGTCCTGACTTTTTAATTCAGTCTGCATCTTTTAATTGGAGCATTTAGTCCGTTTACATTTAAGGTTAATATTGTTATGCATGAATTTGATCCTGTTGTCACGAGGACGGTATCTGGTTGTTTTGCACACTAGTTGATGCATTCTCTTCATAGTGTCATTGGTCTTCATATTTTGGTGTGTTTTTGCAGTAGCTGGTACCTTTTTTTTCCCCCATATTTGGTGCTTACTTCAGGAGCTCTTGCAAGGCAGGCCTGGTGGTGACGAAATCCCTCAGCATTTGCTTATCTGGAAAATATTTTATTTATTTATTTCTCCTTCACTTATAAAGCTTAGCTTGGCTGGATATGAAATTTGGGGTTGAAAATTCATTTCTTTAGAAATATTGAATATTGGCTCCCACTGTCTTCTGGCTTATAGGGTTTCTGCTGAGAAGTCCGCTGTTAGTCTGATGGGCTTCCCTTTATAGGTGACCTGGCCTTTTCTCTGGCTGCCCTTAACATTTTTTCCTTCATTCAATCTAGGTGAATCTGACAATTATGTGTCTTGGGGTTGCTCTTCTTGATGAGTATCTTTATGGTGTTCTGTGTATTTCCTGAATTTGAATGTTAGCCTGTTTTGCTAGGTCGGGTAAGTTCTCCTGGATAATATCCTGAAGTGTGTTTTCCAACTTGGTTCCATTCTCCCCATCACTTTCAGATACACCAATCAACATAGGTTTGGTCTTTTCACATAGTCTCATATTTCTTGGAGGCTTTGTTCATTCCTTTTTTTTCTCTCTAATCTTGCCTTCACACTTTATTTCATTAAGTTGCTCTTCAATCTCTGATATCCTTTCTTCCACTTGATTGATTCAGCTATTGATACTTGTGTATGCTTCACAAAGTTCTTGTGCTGTGTTTTTTAGCTCCATCAGGTCATTTATGGTCTTGTCTAAACTGGATATTCTAGTTAGCAGTTCCTGTAACCTTTTATCAAGGTTCTTAGCTTCCTTGCATTGGGTTAGAACATGGTCCTTTAGCTGGGAGGAGTTTGTTACTACCCACCTTCTGAAGCCTACTTCTGTCAGTTCATCAAACTCATTCCCCATCCAGTTTTGTTCCCTTGCCAGTGAGTAGTTGTGATCGTTTGGAGGAGAAGAGTTGTTCTGGTTTTTGGAGTTTTCAGTCTTTTTGCACTGGTTTTTCCTCATCTTCATGGATTTATCTACCTTTGGTCTTTGACGACCTTCGGATGGGGTTTTTGTGTGGGCATCCTTTTTGTTGATGTTGATGCTATTGCTTTCTGTTTGTTAGTTTTTCCTTCTAACAGGCCCCTCTGCTGCAGGTCTGCTAGAGTTTGCTGGAGTTCCACTCCAGACTCTGTTTCCTGGGGTATCACCAGCAGAGGCTACAGAACAGCAACGATTGCTGCCTGCTCCTTACTCTGGAAGCTTCATCCCAGAAGGGCACCCACCAGATGCCAGCTAGAACTTTCCCGTATGAGGTGTCTGTTGACCACTGCTGCGGGGTGTCTCCCAGTCAGGAGGCATGAGGGGTCAGGGATGCACTTGAGGAGGCAGTTTGTGCTGGGAGATCTACTGCTTTCTTCAGAGCCAGCAGGCAGGAACATTTAAGTCTGCTGAAGCTGGGCCCACAGTCACCCCTTCCCTCAGGTGCTCTGTCCTAGGGAGATGGGAGTTTTATCTATAAGTCCCTAACTAGGGCTGCTGCCTTCCTTTCAGAGATGCCCTGCCTAGAGAGGAGGAATCTAGAGAGGCAGTCTGGCTATAGCAGCTTTGGAGCACGACGGTGGGTTCCGTACCCAGTTAGAACTTCCCTGCGGCTTTGTTTTCACTGTGACGGGAAAATCACCTACTTAAGCCTCAGTAATGGCAGACACCCTTCTCCCTACCAAGCTCGAGCATCCCAGGTCAACTTCAGACTGTTGTGCTTGCCACAAGAATTTCAAGCTGGTGGATCTTAGCTTGCTGGGCTCCATGGCGGTGGAATCCATTGAGCAAGACCACTTGGCTCCCTGGATGCAGCCCCCTTTACAGGGGAGTGAGCGGTTCTGTCTTGCTGTAGTTTCAGGCACCACTGGGAAATGAAAAAAAAAAAACTCCTGCTGCTAGCTCAGTGTCTGCTGAAATGACGGTCCAGTTTTGTGCTTGAAACCCAGGGCTCTGGTGGTGTAGGCACCTGAGGGAATCTCCTGGTCTGTGGGTTGTGAAGACCATGGGAAAAGCATAGTACCTGGGCTGGATAGCACTGTCCTTCATGGCACAGTCCCTCATGGCTTCCCTTGGCTAGGGGATGGAGTTCCCCTACCACTTGTGCTTCCCAGGTGAGGCAATGGCCCACCCTGCCTCTGCTCGCCTTCCATGTGCTGCACCCACTGTCTAACCAGTCCCAGTGAGATGAATCGGGTACCTCGGTTGGAAATGCAGAAATCACCCACCTTCTGCGTTTGTCTCTCTGGGAGCTACAGAACTTTGCTATTTTTATTCGGCCATCTTGCCTCCCTGTAATGTGGATAACTTTTTAAGAACTTTATATACTGATGAGAAAAGAAAAGAATGTTCCTGTTTTTTATGAAATATAAATCAGAGATTTATAAATCTCAAATTAAGCTGATAATCATTCAGTTATCTTCATCAAATCTTCTATAGCAACAAGCCTTTAAAAAGTTTAAGCAATCTGAAAACCCTGATACGTATTTAAGTTAAAATGTTTACCCACTGATATTGTGAAGTCTATATTTTTAAGTTACAATGCTTATCCACAGAGACATTTTCATATTTTCCATTGAGAATCATGTTAGTAATACTTTGGGGAGTTTGTTAAGTCATTTATAGGATACTTCAGAGCAATCAGAAAGAAACTGCTAGTATTACTTTATTCTATCAGAAGCCATACAAATTTTTCCTAGTTTATGTGATGCAATAATATTGGTAATGTAGATAGTTATTTCTACTTGAAGTCAACATATGGCAACAGTAGAAAATCAGGTATTTGGTGGCAATTCCAATTGTAAGCTTTATAAAACAGAAGAACTTTTTGATCACTAGTAACTGGGAAAAGAAAAAAACCTTTGTGTTTAGTTTTATGAAAATGTATTTTCAAATGAACAATTAGTGAAGTTTGATGGAATGTTTTAATCTGACCTAAAATTTAAATGTTCAGATGGGAAACCCAGATTAGAGAGGGAAGAAAGCAATGAAAATTCCGGGAAAAGTGTCCCAAGAGATATGTGTTCTACATGATGACTTGTCTGGAGTTCACTTTAGAAATGCTCTCTCTCCGGATGCTCCCACACTCCAACATGGGACCTGTGCCAGCTGCACACCACATCCAAGCAAAGAGAAGGATCTTGTCTTTCCCAAATCCAAACCCTGCAGTCAGTAAGATGGGAAAAGGAGCTTGTGACTACACAGGGCACATCTTATAAACTGTTTCACAGTATTTAAAATATATTTTAAATATACGAATTCCCATATTTGTATGTTTGTTTAGTCAGGTGTTACTGTTTGAAGGTGTGCAGGTAGTTCCCTCCATAAAGTTACCCAGACAAGGGAGCTCAGGTGCAGGCTGGCTGTGCACACTGCTAGGGCTGTGGGACCTGAAGGAAGAGGCACCTTGTTCTACTTCAAACAAAGCACCATATGCCCTAGTAGCAGTCTTCCATTCTATATACCGTGATCTGTCCTTTACAAGTGGTGCAGTGGTGCCATGCACCTAAAGAGAAGCGGCAACATTGTATTATTTCCTGTGTCAATTACAGATGCTTATTCCCCTCCCCCAAAATAAGCAAATAAGTTAATAACCCAACAAATGTGAGATGTAGAGAAATTAGTACATTTTAGAGAGGATATTTTCAGTTTTGTCCTCACCTGTGAATACAGAAAACTACCGCCAAAAGCAATAATCACGGTGGAGGGGTGGGGGGGAGGAAAGAAAGAAACAAAGAAACAAAGAAAAAGCAGGGTTTTTAGGTACTGCCTGAGGTGGAACAGAGAAAGACCTCTATGCTGTGCTCTGAGGAGCCTGAAATGTTTGGAAAACCACCCAAACATCTTCCTCACTGCCTTGCTGAAGGTCATGAAGGGTTAAGACATGCATTCTCAATGGAGGTAATATTCCCTTCAGGTATGCAGGGGATTGGTTCTTGGGGAAAAATTCTTGCTCTTTTTGTGTATGGCTGTATAGAAATTCTGTAGAGACAGACTGCCTATCTGTAGTAGTAAAATTTCATAGGTGAGATGATTAGCAAAAAAAAAAAAGTGTATAAAGTTTCCTGGGTCGGGGGAACACAATGAAGAAAAATAGGTTGAGAAGCACTTGATTAGGCATTTTCCTCAGAAAAGCCCTGTCAAGGCTATGTTGGCCAGAACAACATAGAATTAAATGATGGATCAACAATTACCGAGCAAACAATATGTGCGGAGTTCTATATTAGCTACTATAAGAGAACCCAAGTGATAAAAAATTTGGTCTCTCATTTTTTTTTTTTTTTTTTTGAGACGGAGTCTCGCTCTGTCGCCCGGGCTGGAGTGCAGTGGCCGGATCTCAGCTCACTGCACGTTCCGCCTTCCGGTTTACGCCATTCTCCTGCCTCAGCCTCCCGAGTAGCTGGACTACAGACGCCCGCCACCTCGCCCGGCTAGCTTTTTGTATTTTTTTTTAGTAGAGACGGGGTTTCACTGTGTTAGCCAGGATGTCTTGATCTCCGACTCGTGATCCGCCCGTCTCGGCTCCCAAAGTGCTGGGATTACAGGCTTGAGCCACCGCGCCCGGCCTGGTCTCTCATTTTAAGGTCTCTTACTTTTAAGATTAGTTGAATGAGAGAATCTAGCACCCAATAAATAGGTGTTGATTTGGGTATCAATATGCGAAATATAAAGAACTATTTAGTGAATAGACCTACTATTTAATAGCACATCATTGACTAATAGCATCCTATGACTATAGGGTGACTATAGTCAATAATAACTTTTTTTTTTTTTATTTTGAGACAGAGTCTTCTCTGTCCCTCAGGCTGGAGTGCAGTGGTGCGATCTCGAGTCACTGCAACCTCTGCTTCCCAGGTTCAAGCAATTCTCCTGCCTCAGCCTCCTAAGTAGCTAGGACTACAGGTGCGTACCACCACATCTGGCTAATTTTTGTATTTTTGGTAGAAACAGGGTTTCACCATATTGGCCAGGCTGGTCTCAAACTCCTGACCTCAAGTGATACACCTGCCTTGGCCTCCCGAAGTGCTGAGATTACAGGCGTGAGCCATCATGCCCAGCCAATAATATCTTAATTGTATATTTTAAAACAAGGAATGTCACTGGACTATTTGTAACTCAAGAGATAAATGCTTGAGAGAATGGATCCTCCATTCTCCATGATGTGCTTATTTCACATTGCATGCCTGTATCAAAACACCTCATATATCCAATAAATACATACACTACTATGTAACCATAAAAATTTTAAAAAATACAAAAAATGTAAAAATATATTTAAAAACGATTTAAACATTTTTAATAATACTAAACTATTATGAAAAGGGATAAATAATGGTACAAACAATAAGATCAAGGATAGCTCAAAGGGCAGAAAGATTAGGGTAGTGATCAGAGAGGGTTTCATATAGCAAATGGGATTTGAACTAGACCTTAAAAGATGGGAGGACTTAAGAAACGAAAAGCCCCAAACAAGACTGAGGACTCGCATCAAAACACAGAGTAAGACACTCAAGCTCAGAAGGAAAGTCTCAGGATTCTAGGAGTGAGGTTAGAGACCTGTGCCAAGTTTTGGCAAGTTTGAAGATTGTGTTGAAAACCTTGTCCCACCTCCATTAAAATTTTTTCTTTCTTTTTTTTTTTTTTGAGACGGAGTCTCGCTCTGGCGCCAGGCTGGAGTGCAGTGGCGGATCAGCTCATCACTGCAAGCTCCGCCTCTGGGTTTACGCCATTCTCCTGCCTCAGCCTCCCGAGTAGCTGGGACTACAGGCGCCCGCCACCTCGCCCGGCTAGTTTTTTGTATTTTTTAGTAGAGACGGGGTTTCAACGTGTTAGCCAGGATGGTCTCGATCTGACCTCGTGACCAACGCCGTCTCGGCCTCCCAAAGTGCTGGGATTACAGGCTTGAGCCACCGCGCCCGGCCAAAATTCTAGTGCATATAAAGTGGGACCCCATTGTAGTTCTTTTACTTTTTTATTTAGTAAAATATATGTAATATAAAATTTGCCATTTTAACCATTAAGTAGGCAGCTTTAAGTACATTCACATTATTGTGCAACCGTCACTACTATGCATGTATAGAACTTTTCCATCATCCCATACTGAACTTTATACACATTAAAAAACTCCCTACTCCTCCCTTTCCCTAACTCCTAGGAATCACTGTTCTACTTTCTGTCTTGGTGTATTTGACTATTCCAGGTACCTATCTTAGTCCATTTTCTGTTGCTTATAGCAGAATACCTGAAGCTGGGTAATTTATAAAGAAAAGGGACAGGCGCGATGGCCCATACCTGTAATCCCAGCCCTTTGGGAGGCCGAGACGGGCGGATCACAGGTCAGGAGATCGAGACCATCCTGGCTAACATGGTGAAACCCCGTCTCTACTAAAAATACAAAAAACTAGCTGGGTGAGGTGGCAGGTGCCTGTAGTCCCAGCTACTCAGGAGGCTGAGGCAGGAGAATGGCGTGATCCCGGGAGGCGGAGCTTGCAGTGAGCAGAGATTGCGCCAAGGCACTGTAGCCTGGGCGACAGAGCGAGACTCTGTCGAAAGAAAGAAAGAAAGAGAGAGAGAGAGAGAGAGAAAGAAAGAAGGAAAGAAAGGAAGAAAGGAAGAAAGGAAGAAAGGAAAGGAAGAAAGGAAGGAAGAAAAGAAGAAAGAAAAGGAAGAAAAGGAAGAAAGAAAGGAAGGAAGAAAGAAAGAAAAAGAAAAGAAACAAAAGAGAGAAAAGAAAGAAAGAAGAAAGAAAGAAAGGAAGAAAGAAAAGAGAAAAGGAATTTATTTCTATAGCTATGGAGGCTGAGAAATCCAAGGTTGAGGGGCTACATCCAGTAAGGGCCTTCTTGCTGGTGGGGACTCTCTGCTAAGTCCTGAGGTGGAGTAGGACGTTACATGGTAAGTGGACTGAGTGTGCTAGCTCAGTGCTAGCTCAGGTCTCTCTTCCTCTTATAAAGCTACCAGTCTCACTCCCATGATAACTCATTAATTTATTAATCCATGAATGGACTAATCTCTTTATGAGGGCAGAGAACTCATGATCCAATCACCTCTTAAAGACTCCACCTCTCGATACCACCTATTGGGGATTAGATTTCAACGTGAGTTTTGGAGGGGACAAACATTCAAACCATAGCAGTATTTCATATAAGTGAAATCATACAATATGTGGTCTTTTGTGTGTGGCTTGTTTCACTTACCATAGTGTTTTCAAGGTTCATCCATGTTGCAACATGTATAGGAATTTCATTCCTGTTAAGGTTATAAAGAAAGGTCTCCTTCTCACTTCCTTGATCATTTGAGCTAAGAAATTAAAAATACAAGCATCCTTTTGAAGACCTTAGAGCACTATAACCATGAGAAGGCTGGATGACCCAAGGTTGAGAAATAGCCCCCAATGAAAAGACCCTCCAAATAAGGGTAGATAAAAATCCCCTCCAGGACAGGATGGGTAGAGAGTGGTACAGAAAGCATGCCAGACCAGCAATCTGCATTGTTCCTCTTCCTCAGTTCCCATGTGATGTGCAGGTACTCAGAAATTTCTGCATGCTTCATGGGACAATGTGAAGGATAGCTGATTGGGGAGCTGGTAGTCTTGTTGTGGGGACTGTTGTAGGGAGGGGTTAGTTGACCATACTCATATGAACCTACTCACAGAATTCAGTTGGGAAGGTGTTCCCAGGAGAGCTTCAGGGTGGCAGCTACTGCAGTGACTGAGGAAGATCAAATACTGGGAGTTATAGCAAAAGGAGGGAACTGTATTCCAGGAAATAAAATCTGTGAGTGACTTGGTGTCAAGTACTATTGTTATTTTGACCCCCAGGGCTTAAGGGAAAAGAAAGAAGCATGCAGAAGGCTTGGTCTAGCTCAGGGCTGCAAGATGGTTTGGAGAGGAAAAAGGCTGAAAGGTAAGAAAATAAAGTGGTTATTGTGACATATGACAGAAGGAGAAGAGGCAATAGGACATATTATTACTTCTGTAGGTTTATCAGTTAGCTCTTGGTGCATAACAAACCACCCCAAAATGTAGTGGCTTAAATGAAAATTTAGTGGCTTAATGAATCTGTGAGTTGGCTGGAAGATTCTGTTCATCTGGGACAGGCTTGGCTGATCTAAGCTAGGCTCACTCATGAGCCATCTGTTAGGTCAGCTAGAGGCTGGCTGGTCTAGGATGACCTCATTTGAGATGACTTGAGTCCTCATAAGGTCTCTGTTCTGCAGCAGGCTGGCCAGAGCTGGCTCTCATGCTGACAGTAGAAGTCCAGGAGAGCAATGAAAGACCTCCTGAAGCATGGGCTTCAAACCGGTGCATCACGATTTCCGCTGTATTCTTTTGGCCAAAGAAAGTCACAAGTCCTGTCTGGATTCAAAACGTAGACTCTTTTTTTTTTTTGAGACGGAGTCTTGCTCCGTTGCCCAGACTGTAGTGCCGTGGCACGATCTCAGCTCACTGCAAGCTCCGCCTCCCGGGTTCACGCCATTCTCCTGCCTCAGCCTCCCCAGCAGCTGGGAGTACAGGCGCCCCCGTCCCCCCGTCCCCCGGCCACGCCCGGCTAATTTTTTGTATTTTCAGTAGAGACGTGTTAGCCAGGATGGTCTCCATCTCCTGACCTTGTGATCTGCCTGCCTCGGCCTCCCAAAGTGCTGGGATTACAGGTGTAAGCCATCGTGCCTGGCCAACTCCACTTTTTGATGGGAAGAGCTGTAACTTTATGATACAAAGTCCATACAGAGAGCAATGGAGAATCTGGGCCATTTTTGCAAGCTCTCTTACCACCAAAGGAGAAATGTAAAAGGGCTTCAAATGTACAAATTATGCATATAAGGGAAAAAATCCTGTCTCTTTATTTTCATAACCAATCATCTTCCTCATGAGACCCCATTACCCTAAGTATGAATCTGGGGTCAAGAAAGCTTAAAAGTTTAAGTGTCTTAGTCTTCCTGTTATAAAATCACTTTGCAATAACTCTATCTCTTTTGAAAACTGCTTTCTTCAGATTCTTTCTCTCTTCCACTACTCTTCTCCATGGTGGCCTCTCATTGTCAGAGAGGTTCATGTGATATCATGGCAATGATGGAGTTGTAGCTGTGAATAATTATCCAAGTCCTAGCTGCTCTCTGCTGAGGTGTGGCTGGGCAGGTCCCTGATCCTTTTGCACTCAGGTGTGCTGAGGGATGCCTGGGGAACTTGCAGGTTATTCTCTTTATTGATTCACACGCAGTGGTCTTCTCTTGCTGACTCTGTTCCATCATGACTATAACCATCGCTGTAATCCTCTATTGAGTGTCTATTAGTTTTTCCTGCCCCTGAAAAGAAATGAATTCTGTGAGTAGGTTCATATGAGTATGGTCAACTAACCCCTCCCTACAACAGTCCCCACAACAAGACTACCAGCTCCCCAATCAGCTATCCTTCACATTGTCCCATGAAGCATGCAGAAATTTCTGAGTACCTGCACATCACATGGGAACTGAGGAAGAGTAACAATAGCCCTCTCCTTAACCATTCATACCAACATCTCTACCTTTCTGGACCCTCCAGGTTGGAAAGAGGCTACTTTGCATGGTGGCCTCTGCATTCCAATTAGAATCACAGCAAAAGACTCTTTCTTCTCAACCCAGCCCACATCCGTATATCTGCAAATTTCAGCCCAGAGTTGGAAGCTATGACCTATGCCTCTCCTACTTTGCTTCTTCCTCTACATCACTTTCCTTCTTTTCTCTACTTTTCCCATGTGGAAGGTAGGGGGCAGAAAAGCCAGGCTTTCTCTCAATTTTTTAAGTGGCAGAAGTTTTCCCTACATCATATCTGACTCCTTCAGTGTCTCCTGCTGATCAAAATTTCACTGTAAGTTCCACCCAACCCCCCTGAAGGGTGAGAAAGGTTACATTTGTCTGGTGACATTATTTCATTCTCTGCAGCTTTAAATAGTTCCCGTTTTAAGTAATTTGATCTATTTCAGGTTTATGGCTCAAACTTTGAGATTTTCCCCCTTCATCCTGCTGCACCCCAGGATAACATCTGGGAATATGGGGCAAGGCTGGGGAGGATTTATGTGATCTAAGGGCAATAAAGGAGATAGGGTCTCAGATTCACATACTAGTCTAAGCTGTAAAGGTGGCCGGGCAAGTCCTGTGCGCTTTGTTAACTCAAAAGATGTCTGCTAAGCCTGCAACTTTGTCACTGAAATAAATCACAGATTTTTTTTCACACTACAGGTATCAATGCTATCTCTTTATATCATCAGCATGTTGGAAGCATGGTAGTTATTATACCTGCCACTAGATCTTGTAATTTAATGCATTAATAAAGAAGAACACACATTACTATATCACAGATTTGTGTTTTAAGATACTTTGTTAACTGTGTTTCAAAATAATCTGTTTTCATTGTAATCTTTTGGCTTTTATTTCATACATTTAAAAACACTGTTCTAAAAAAGAGTTCATAGGCTCCACCAGACTGCTCCAACGATCCATAATGATTCATAAAGGTAAAGAACCCTTGCCGGAGGACCTGAGGGTTTTCCACTGGATTGGAAAGATTCAGGAGGATTAAACCCAGAGGGTTTTAATGACCCAGATGAAAGTAATGAGTCCATCAGTTGTGCCACATTCTATTGGCTGGAACTTAGTCATGTGGCTGCCAACTGACTGCAAGGGAATCTAAGAAATGTAGTCTGGGTGTCTTTCAGGAAAAAGCAAGTTTGGTGAGCTTCTAGCCAGCTCTGACTCAGTAGCAAAACACTCTGTTTGTGGTTTCCCCCTCATTCCTAATTTCTACTCCAAAACTTTAGTACAAAGGAGAATCTGGCCACTTGCCTTCCTGCTACTGATTTGCTCCTTCTCTTCCTCATACTCCCAGAAGGAATTGCATCTTCCTTTGACTTTTGTCTCAACTTGAACTCTGCCACATCTTATCTCTCTTCTACTCTGGGGCAGATTTCCAAAGCCTCCCCATTAGAGGCAGAAGGTAAATCTTTCTTGTACTATGGAGAAAACTCTATGATAGAAGTTGATCCGACTTGGCTCTGGATATGAGAGCTGTGGGACAACTAGTAATTAGATATTACCAAAGATAAAATACATAAGTTTAATTTCCCCCTCCCCCAAATAGCATCCTTGTTACAAAAATAAGACGAAGGGGCAGTTAAGATTGATTGAAAAGTTTTCTACCTTTGTGACTAGGAGAATTATTGAGCTTCTTAAAGAAAGAAGGAAGTCTGAAGCATGGTAAGTTCCATCCTAACTGAGTTGGAGGTGATTACGGAATAAATTTAAATGTCCACCTGAAGATGTATAACTGAAATTCAGGAGAGAGGTCTGAAAAAGAGAAGTGGAATCTGAGATATGTGCATAAATAGGTTCATATGCAGGCAGTCTAAGCACTAAATGAGTTATTCAGAATAGGACACTGACAGGCTCCATGTGACAGGTTCCAAATTCTGCCCTGGGGTAGAAGAAAGATATTACACAAAAAAAGAAGCAATCAGAAGAGTAAGAGAAGAGCTACCAGACAGTAACTTGAGTAACAAAGATGACAAAGGGATCACGCTGTTATCATCTTTGCATTCATCACACGTATGTAAGTACTTATCGTTATAGTAGATGCTCAATAGTGTGTTAAGAAGGATAAAAGGAAAGAAGGGAGGAAGGCAGGAAATAAAGAGGGAAACTGGATCAAGATGGGATTATGCTATGGAAGCCAGATCTGGTAGGCAGAATACGGCCTCCCAAAGGGGTCAATGTCCTAGTTCTGTAAATAAGTTACCGAATATGGCAAAAGGGACTGTGCAGGGGTGATTAAGGAAGGTTACAACCTGGAGGTAAGATGATTATCCTGAATTATTTGAGTGGGATTAATCTCATCATATGAGCCCTTAAAAGCAGAAGAGTAGCTCAGAGAACTGTGATGTGAGAAGGTATCCATTCACCATTGCAGACTTTAAAGGTGGAGGAAGGGAACCATGAGCTAGGGAACACAGCGGCCTGTAGAACCTGAGATCAGCAGTCAGACAGCCAGCAAGAAAACCAGGATCTCAGCTCTACAACTGCAAGGAACCAAATTTTATCAACAACCCCACAAGCAGGAAATAATTCTCCCTTAGAGCCTCCAGAAGGAACACAGCCTGCCAGCACCTTGATTTTGGGCTGGTGAGGCCCATACCAGACTTGTGACCCACAGAACTGTAAGATAATAAATTGTGTTATTTTATGGCACTAAGTTTGTGGCAATTTGTTATCAGGAGAAGTCAGTAAGATATAGATTATGGCAAGGCAAATGTACACAAAACTCTTGTCTCTTTGTCAGTTTTAGGTTAATAGCTCATAAAGGTGATGAGTGACGTGATGAATGCAAGATACATAAATGAAAAAGCTCTAGTGTATAGGACAATTCTCCAGGGAGAAAGAGCCTGTGGGAAACCTTAAATATTCATAAAAGTCTTAGGAACCTACAGGAAGGAAAAAAGACATATTTAAAGATAGAAGTCAATTTAGATAAATTTCGCCTATTTTGCAATTTTTCTCAAGGTTGAACATGGTAATAAACAGTACTCCACAACCTGTACTCTTATGCTAGGTATTTTTTTGTTTTGTTTTGTTGCCATTTGTGATTATTTCCTGGTAGAAATGAAGATTATGAAAAGGAGAAAAATTCAGTTACTAAATTTATATTTTATAGACTGTGATGAATTATCAATAATAAAGAAGCACAACAGATGAGAGAAGTAGATTCATTTGTAATTCCATCTTGAAGTGTCATATGCTGTTATCAGATAACAAAACATACCTGTGTAAACTTAGAAAGTTACTTAATTTCTCTGGCCCTCAGTTTATTCATTTTTAAACTCGGATATAAAAGCTTTCCTGCCTACAGACAAAGAGCTGTACCAAGGTATTTCTTGAAGCCATTTCCAGATCTAAAATCTATGATTCAGGACTGCTTACTTCTCCACACCCCCAACACACACATCCACCAGTATCCTTATTTCAGACCATCATACTCTGAGGTTAGGGAATGATCAAGTCAGAATTGCAATCTAATATATTTAATCAAAAGCTGTCTAGATGCCTGAAGAGTAGACTTCAGGGCTTGCACACAGGGTTTATCTGAAGCATTATCTCCCATCAGTTGATTAAGGCTGACTTAAGTACTGTGGTAAGAAGGATTCTGAGGCCAATTCCAGGCTGAGTAAATCTTGTAATTCAAGTGGGATGACCATTAGAGGTGTAGGAAGGCAAGGTATGGCTAAGTGAACTGCATATTGACCATCTCTGCAATGTGGGTTAAGGGTGATGAGGAAGCGTAAAGATCTACCATTGACATTGCTTGCTGTTTCCTGGAGGATACAGTATTTGAACTGATCATTGAAATGGATATACAATATTTTGGTAGCAGAGGAGAAGGAAGAAGGCTCTCTCAAAGTTCATCCACCTCACCTCTAGTTGCTTTCAAGCCTTCTTTGCAACTAGGATTTTGTAATGCCTTGTATCCAATGTAGTAAATGGTCTTGTATCCAATGTAGAAAACAGAAGTGAGAAGCCATTTTCATACACCTTTTTGCTTTTACTGACAGTGACAGGGTATGCAAATATAAATTTTTGTGTTTTCTCCCCAATCACATTCTAGCATTTTGTTGTTGTTGTTGTTTGTTTTTTGTTTTTCTCCACGTCCTTTGGTTGAGAGGCAATTATAGCAGCAGTAATGGCAGCAGCTTCTGATCCTGGGGTTGTTGCTATAGCAGTGGGTTCTGAATTCAATCTTTCTGGTAGCACCCTTCCTGGTGCTCTAGGAGTTGTCCCTAGAGGCCCAGCTTAGACCCTTCCTCCAGCCCTTCTGACACTTTGTAAGTACCCAGTCACTGGCATTCAATTCCTTGCCTAAAACATTTAGAATGACTTCTGCTTTCGACACTGAACTCAGTGATAGGTAAGAGAATGAATAGTCAATGAAGTAGACATGGAAAAGTGTTCGATATGATCAGGCAACAGGGAGAAAATCAGCTTGGCTGAAGAAATGAGATTGATTTGGAAGCTAAAAAAGATGGAGATATACTAGATTGTTAGGGTTGGAGCAGATTCTGGAAGCCTTTTGTGCCACCATGTGAAGTTCAGACTTGACCTCATAGGGAGTAGCCATCATTGTGATAGGTGACTGGAGGGGAACTTGGAGAGCTTGAAGGTGGAAAGACCAGTTGGAGGCTATTGCAATAGGGCGGATGAGATGAGCTGAGTGGTAGTCAGGCTGGGAGTGAAAAGAGTGAATTCCAAGGTCTAAGGAAAGACTGAAAATTGTGCCTAAAATATAAATGATGCAATATTCCTGACCTCAAAAGCCCATTTCATGAACATACTAGTTGTCCACAAAATGTATATGGCTGTAAATAGGCCAGTCAAGATAGACATACGTGTAATTCCAGGTGTTATAATTTGATTCAATTACAATGAAAATTTGTATTCCTCTCATTTGGTTTCTTCCTTTTGCAGATGGGTGGGGGAAAATTTGATAAAACAATATTACTTAAAGTCAGATAAGCTGGTTCTGATCCATCTACCAGCTCCATTCACTGATACTGCTCTTTTACTGCTGAGTCATGGCAGAACACATCAAGGGAAAATAATGATCCCTGTGACTTCTCCAGGCAGTGTAAATGTAGCAGAAGAAGGGCCAAGAGTGAAGAACTGTCCCCTAAGAACTACCACTTTCTTTTTTTTTTTTTTTTTTTTGAGACGGAGTCTCGCTCTGTTGCCCAGGCTGGAATGCAGTGGCGTGATCTCCACTCACTGCAAGCTCTGCCTCCCGGGTTCACGCCATTCTTCTGCCTCAGCCTCCCCAGTAGCTGGGACTACAGGCACCTGCCACCATGCCTGGCTAATTTTTGTATTTTTAGTAGAGATGGGGTTTCACCATGTTAGCCAGGATGGTCTTGATCTCCTGACCTCATGATCTGCCCGTCTCGGCCTCCCAAAGTGCTGTGATTACAGGCGTGAACCACCACGCCCAGCCAGAACTACCACTTTCAAGCCACCAAAGTTTCTGCTCTAGTTCCCAGACCAGTCAAGGTCTCTTGAATTATAGGAACTGCTCCGCTTTATTGAATGTCTGCTGTGCCCAAGCATTAAGCTGAGTGTTTTATATCTGTTATCTCATTTTACCCTCTTGATAATCTTTATGATACATATTCTCTTCATACAAATGAAAATGAGAAAACAAATCGAAGCTCAGAAAGTTTGCAAAATTTTAACTAATTCATACAATTAATTTATTTCATCACCTTAAAATTGGAACTCAGGATGAATTATATGATTTAGAAAAAGGTAGTCAGTTCATCCTCTCCTCCAAGACAACACTGAGTCTCCCAAGTCTAGGATGTCATTGGTAAGGCATTATCTTTGTGAGATATTTTAGAAAAATATATGAAGAAAATACAGATGCTTTTCAATGATCAAGATTTCTATAGTTCTAAAACTGTTTCTGTGTCATCCTTTGATCACAACATTTCCTGATTAATGATTCAAAGTTAGGTGATTTTTCTCAGACCAAATCAATTCCATTTAAGATGGAGACTTTAAATAATTCCAGATTACTTGTCTCCCAAAACTTTCACAAAACCTAGAAGAATTGATTATCAATAATTGCCATGATAATCATGAAATGGAAACTAGAAAAAGTGGTATTCTTGTGGAATTTTCTCACATGACTGCCCTTTCAAGACAGTGATCAGTTACTATAAATCTTCACACCCAACTTTCTTAGGCTTAAAAACATCAAGGAAGTTAAGAAAAGTTCAGCCACTGCCTGGTTCTGTAATACTGTCTAAGTCACTCCCTTTCATTATACTACTGGAAAAAAAAAAAAAAAAAAGTAAGTTTCACTGGATCCCAGGAGTGTTGGGCAGACTAATTAATAGCTATAAAATGCTTTCAATTGCAGAATGCTATATCTGTATGTGCTAACGTTTTTTCAGTAATCATGTTAATACCCTATTCATTTCACTGGTAATTGTATAGCACCATCGTAAGGTAATGATGTGCACCATGCAAAAGTCAGGTGAGATGATCTAATGATGTCAAGATGAAATGCTGTCAGTGTAAATCTAAAAAGATAGTATAACACTGTCAAAAATGAAAGGAAATTATGGTATTGTAAGTTCTACTACCATTAAAAGATGTAAGAAGGAAAGGGTTCCACAATCTGGGGCAATGTCTGTTATGACAGATCTGCTCAAGCAACTTAAAAGACAAACTGGCATTCTTCATCTAATTTTCCTTATCCAAAGAGTCTTTATTAAAATTTTCTGTTAATTTCCTACATGAATGTCTTCAAGCCCAGAATAGGACTATGATTCTCAAAAGCAATTTGTGTTTGAAATATTCATTGTTCTTTGGGTCTATGGTCCAACGTTAATTGTACCAGATAGTCATTTCTCTTGCATAGGCAGGAGTACATTTAAAAAGCTTTGTGAAAAGTAATAGTCCTCAAAGTTTCACTCTTTGAGGAAACCTAGGCAGTAAGGGAAATCTTTGTTATACATGGCACACCTCATGTAAGAAAAGAAATACAGTGCATTAATGCATGGTCAGTGTAGGCATAAGCATTTATCTTCTCTATATACCAGATTTCGAAAAAGCCTTAGGAAGTTCTGAAATGAAAAGGAAACAGGTCAGGCAAGGTGGCTCACACCTATAATCCAACACTTTGGGAGGCTGAGGCAGGCGGACCCTTTGACTCCCAGGAATTCCAGACCAGCCTGGGCAACATGGCAGAACTCTGTCTCACAAAAAAAAGAAAAGAAAAGAAAAGGAAAAATCTTTTAGTATACTTATACTTTTGTGTATTTGGAAACCTTAGGTTTCAATTCTCTAAAGTTTTCTATTATGTGGGGATTCAGATTAACTGTTTTAAAAAATATAGAGACACAATTTCTGCCAAAACTATTAAAAATAAAATAATCAAAATGAAGTAAAGGACATAGAGTGAACACTTAGGAAAATGTTAGATAAGGAAGTAAACTTTGTTATATTCAGAGAGTCTACTATTCCATGGAGTACCTTTGTGTGAGGTGGAAATAGATGCTTCTTTCTCAGGGAAGATGCAGACCCTCACTTGGGCATTTGGCTGGCCAAGGATAGTGTGGGCCGGATTCCGGCTCCCACTCCCCTTCACCATGGCACACTTATGCATTGCACAACCTGCATTATGTACAGGTGGTGGTCTTGACCATCCCTAACCTACTGAGGATAGGCTATGTAGGTCAACCCCAAGGCAACTAAAAAAACCTCAGCTTTGCTAACCAGGCAAGTTTCCATGATGCCAGGCTACTGGACAGGACTTTCCAAGATGGCCTCCTGAATGACTTTGGAGTGTATGAGAAATATGCCACAAAATCAAGGTTTAGCCAGGACTACTCCAGTTTACTCCTATTGTCCTAGTAAAGTAATTATCAATCCCTTTTCACTTTCAAAAATGTCCCAGTTTGGGCCAGGTGTGGTGGCTCATGCCTGTAATCCCGGCACTTGGGAGGCCAAGGCAGTTGGATCACCTGAGGTCAGGAGTTTTAGATCAGCCTGACCAACGTGGAGAAACCCCATCTCTGCTAAAAGTACAAAATTAGTCAGGTGTGGTGGCGCATGTCTGTAATCCCAGCTACTCAGGAGGCTGAGGCAGGAGAACCACTTGAACCCAGGAGGTGGAAGTTGCAGGAAGCCGAGATCCTGCCATTGCACTCCAGCCTGGGCAACAAGAGTGAAACCCCGTCTCAAAAAAAAAAAAAAAAAGTCCCAGTTTGGATGATAAATTCTGTGGTCATTCTATACATAACTTTGTTAAAGAAACAGTGTGAACATTTTGCCAGAATAGTCTGTAGATACACATGTGAGACACATGTGTGAAAAACAAGGGAAAATAAAGAATGGGGGCAAATGGTGGGACAAGATCTGCTGCTTAGTTTTATGTGTGTTTGTCATCAGTTAGTTCCAGGGACCAATTGCTCGTTGACATTTAACATCAGTTATAAAATTAAGCTTTCTGTTAAGAGAAACTTTTCCCTGAATTTTCTTTGTTCCAAACTAAAAAACGCCCTACCTCAGATTTACAGTATATTTCCATTCAATTTCCTAAGATGTGTATACTAATATCCAACAATTGGATTCTAAAGAAAAGTGAAACTAATTAAAGGGAAAGGAAACTGTTTATATAAACTATTACAGCCGGACATGGTGGCTTACGCCTGTAATCCCAGCACTTTGGGAGGCCAAGGCAGGCGGATAACAAGGTCAGGAAATCGAGACCATCCTGGCTGACACGGTGAAACCCCGTCTCTACTAAAAATACAAAAACAAAATTAGCTGGGTGTGGTGGCGGTCGCCTGGGCGGTAGTCCCAGCTACTCGGGAGGCTGAGGCAGGAGAATGGCCTGAACCCGGGAGGCAGAGGTTGCAGTGAGCCGAGATCATGTCACTGCACTCCAGCCTGGGCGACAGAGCGAGATTCTGCCTCAAAAAAAAAAAAAAAAAAAAAAACCCAAAAAACAAAAACAACACAAACAAAACCAAACTACTGCAACTAAAACAGCCACAGCTTATTGTATGTGTCTTTAGGTGTAAGAACACACACAAAAAAGGAGAGTAGCAGCAGAAACGTTATTCTGGTATTTAAAGCCTCAATTCTATGCTTGTATTTTCCACAGGGTATAGGATTTCTGGTTTTAGAGAACTCCCATGCAATGAACTTATTAGCCACAGGATAATCATTATAATTAAGTTTCTTTCTTTCTTCCTTCCTTTCTTCCTTCCTTTCTCTTTCCTTTCTCCTTCCTTTCTTCCTTCCTTCCTTCCTTCCTCTCTCTTTCTCCCTTCCCTTCCCTTCCTTCCTCCCTCCCTCCCTCCCTCCCTCCTCTTCCTTTCTTCCTTTCTTCCTTTCTTCCTTCCTTTCTTTCTCTTATTTTTTTTTAGAGATGGAGTCTTGCCCTGTCGCCCAGGCTGAGTAGCTGGGACTACAGGCACCCGCCACCACACCCAGCTAATTTTTTTTTTTTTGTATTGTTAGTAGAGATGTAGAGACGGGGTTTCACCATGTTAGCCAGGATGGTTTCGATCTCCTGACCTCATGATCTGCCTGCCTTGGCCTCCCAAAGCATTGGGATTACAGGCATGAGCCACCGCGCCTGGCCTTAAATTTCTTTCTTAATCTATCTGCCTCACATTCAGCTATATAAAATGGATAATAATGGCACCTCCTTACAGGCTACTGTAAAGATTAAATGAAATAATACACACAAAGCATTTAGCATATAGTAAATGCCTATCGTTGGTTTTGCGATTTTTTGGTTTTGTTTTGTTTTTGTTTTTGTTTTTTTGAGACAAGGTCTCACTTTGTCACCCAGGCTGGAGTGCAGTGGCATGATCATGGCTCACTGCAGCCTCAGCCTCCTGGGCTCAAGTGAACCTCCCAGCTCAGCCTCCCAAGTAGCTGGGACCACAGGTACATGTCACCCTGTTTGGGGAATTTTTTAATTTTTTGTAGAGGTGTCACTACGTTGCACAGGCTAGTCTCAAACTCTTGAGCTCAAGTGATCTTCCCACTTTGGCCTTCCGAAGTGCTAGGATTACAGGCGTGCCCCACCTTGCCTGGCTTGGATTGCTGCTGTTGTTATTGTTGTTTAATATTAAAAGAGTAGCAAGTTTACTTCAGTCCATGACCAACTCTTTTTGTATGTGTGTACACAGAGCATTTTGACCATGGGAAATTTTAACTACTCTTAGGTAACAACATAATTTACATAGCGTATGTCAAATAGAAAGTTGGGAAATCAGGTTTCTTCCTGCCTTATTTGCCTCTCAAGAATATTGTGAGAGTAAACAATCAATTATATGAGAACTTTCTAGAATTTTTTTAAAAAGCTTAAAACTCTAAGCAAATGCAAGGAACTATTATTATAAAAGTGGATTATTTGGGCCTCAGTATATTAATCTGTCAATTAGGTATTCAAGGAGTACCTTTCATTCAAAACAAATGTATTTGAAAGTGGATATCCATTATCAAAGTGCTAACCAAATATAAAATTCCTAACTGCAATTTTTATCAGTGTTATCTCCTCTGGCCCAACCCCCTGGAGAGCAGACGAGGTGGCCATTGTCTTTCATGGACATAGGAGAGCTGAGCCAGGCATCTCTCATTTTCAGGAACACACTGATCTGCAGGAACTGGAGCAGAAGGCTAGGCAAGCCCAGTGGTTAGCCTCCATGCCCATGGAGAAAGTGACAATTGCAAGGATGGTGATGGGAGGGATTAGGCAAGACGGGGAGATGGCAGCCCTGCATTGAGCCAGAAATTCCATGCCCAGATATTCCTAGGCATAGTGTGAGGCAGAGGGAATACAAACTTGGCACTGTTCAAAGGCCAAGCAGCCACTTTACTCCCAACAGCAGTAGCTGGCAGGTAGTGCCACCACATCACCACTCAAACCCACCAATAAAGGGTGAGGTAGGAATGCCAATATGGAATATGAGCAAGTTCAAGTTAAATGAAAGGCAAATATATAAAAGTTGAGGACCACCCAAAACAGGCAGACATAGCTGCTTCTCAAGGCACTGTGAAAGTATAAGTGAATTATATGTGAAATCCCTTTGGGAAAAACCATTTAAAGGTCTATAAAATTTGCAAGACATGCCAAATACTCTCCATAAGACTCTGAAGAGGAATGGAGCCCAATAATGTACTTGAGACATTTACAGAACATTTTTCCTAAACTGTGATATTTAAGGCCACGTTGAATTTTAATGACCCTAGTAAAAGGGAGTCACAAAGAAGTGACTTTCATTCCAAGTTCTCTGAGAGGTGTTCCCTAAAAGACAGTCCTCGGGTGGACAAGTACCTTTTCCTGAATGTCCCGCAGTGATTATTTTAATTCAGAGAGTACAAAGTAGATCTATTTCTATCCTTTTGCTTTCTGTTCTTTGGCCTATTTCTCTTCTAATCTCTTCCATCATTCTTATAAGTTAGGAAAAATTACCAGGCAATTTTAATTATTAGATACTTTCCCCCCTATTTTTGTGCCAAACTCATAGGCTTCAGGAATAATTCCATTAAAAGTATTATCATGTTAGCAAATATGATATCCTCTTTGGTTCATCTATTTATCCTGATGCTAAAACATTCTTCCTATCCTCTCCAAGTTTCCTATGCAGGTTAACTGCTAGCAACCTAGCACAGTTACTCTATAACATAACCCTAAATGTGTCTGAATTTCTTGAATGGCTTGTGTAAAAAAGCTGTAACAGTGTACCCATGAAGCAGCTAGAGACTCAAATAACAAGACAACAGAGAACTGTAGGCAATAATGGAACATTCTGAATTTTTTCATGTATGAATACAGTTTTTCTTGCCTATATCTTTTGTTTATCTGATTTGTTGATTTCCAACTTTGCTTTTTTAATTCTAATACATTATTTAATGCAATGCTGGTATATACTCTGTGGCTTGCTTAACATCCTGAGTGTCATCAGAAGTATCTTTTCCCTCTCTAACTCCAAGGATTCCTGGAACGTTTAAGAAAAATTCCAGACATCCCTAAACCTCATTTTAGAATAATAGTGGTGCATGCAGACACATATTAGGTTGCCTACAAAATGAGGTCTGTCGAAAAGTTGTAGCAACAACTACAGTGTTCCTTGATTCACTAAGTAACCAACTGAAACG
This sequence comes from Trachypithecus francoisi, assembly GCF_009764315.1. Taxonomy (NCBI): domain Eukaryota; kingdom Metazoa; phylum Chordata; class Mammalia; order Primates; family Cercopithecidae; genus Trachypithecus; species Trachypithecus francoisi. The sequence continues at coordinate 77,312,086 of NW_022681469.1, read as the reverse complement.
CATGCATCAATTGGGGGAATGCACACAAACCATTGGACACGTGCAGTTATATGCCCAAAATTATAAATCAGGATGCAGCAATAAATTATACTAAGGTATATGTTTATCATACTTTGCTACATGTACCATCCAAGAGCCTGCTATGTTGAAACAGTAAAATAAGATAAAACTGAAGACTTAATGTTGAAAAAGTAAAATTTTGCTTAACTGCCCATGGGCTATATACGTTGAATATTACTAAGCTTCTCGCTGCCAAGTAATGTATCTTTTCTGCCCACAGTTTTTAAAAGTGACTCCATTGCTGTCAGCTGCACTTCACTTGGAAAGCTATTGACTTTTCCTTTCTGTTGCCTTAATTTTCTTCTGCAGGAGCACAGAGGGATGCAAGTCCAGGTGGGCACTGCAGCTTGGACTGATTGTGCTGTGTAACACAGCAGGGAAACCTCTTATCTCAGGCTGGGGTTGCCTGTTTAAGAATTTTTTTCTTTATAAAAGGTAAAGGTAGTAAACACAGCTGTAGAAAAAGGTTTTGTATTTTCTTACTGTTTGTTTTAATCTATAAAAATGATATAATTAGGGCAGATGGTAAAAATGCTTATAAAATTATACTATCTGCCCCTGTGCATATACGTTGTGGGCCAAGTTTTACGCAGCTCACAGTGTTTGAATAATCTGCATGGCTTTGCCTTCAGAATTGGTTTTCTGAATCTCTGCATACAATGTTGTCAGATCATAAAATACAGTGGCTTATGCTCAATGAACTTTAAAATTATAAATAGATCTTGGAATTAGGATGTTATTAAAGATGACTGAAACTTCACTCTTGCTATTTCCTTGCCAGAGCTGGATCATTGCTCTGAATTCCTGTCTGTCAATTACTTTTCTTTTAACTCCACAAGGGGTATTTTTAGAATTTAGAATATTTATATATCTTTAAGAAGAATAAAGGTTTTGTAAATAGTACCACAGCCAAACCTTCCTTTCAAGAAGATGAAATCCGAATTTGGGATGAAGAATATGCCTCAATTTCAGTTTGCAAAGACATATAATAATATAATCCCATTTACTTCCTATTTAGATGAACTTGAAGTGTTTTCAGCTGTGGTATATTAAATTCGTCTCATAGAGAATAGATTTGAGTGGATACTTAAGGCCTTTTCCTAGCTAGTTATGTTTAAGTTAAATGAATAAACATATTTTAATGTCTTAATTATAAAAACAAAACGTGTAGAAGTCTATGATCTGCCCTATCATTTGGAAATAAACCAAAAATCTTATTAGGTTGGAATTAAGTGGAAAATAGTTTTTCCCTCTGGGGATTTTTAATTTATTCAGAATATTTATATAATTGCCTACTAGTGAATCCTTTGAGATTTACTTTGTTGGGGATGCTCTTTAACTCTAAACACATTTTTCTTGAGGGCAAGGAGATATAATTAATTTCAGCATGGGAGGAAACCTTTTTTCTATTTATCCTGTTACCCTTCACACCCACTTTCCCTCTTCTCCCTCCCTAGATAAGCTCACTATTGATTTATATGGGCTCCCAAACATCTTAGCTTGGGCTTAGTTAGTTCAGCCTCATAAACGCATGGGAAGAACTTTCAACCTACGTGGGGAATTAATTGGTTTTCCTAACTCAGATGAACCACCTCTGAATGCTAGATCCAAGTCAGTGTGCCTAGCCCTCTATTGGGAGACAAAGGCCATTCAGTTGCATTGCCAAAACCAATGACCGACAACCTGTGATATTTTTGAAAGCCTTTGCTACTTTTGCAATCATAACTCCTATCTTTTCATCTCACCCTAGTTCAAAGAAATGTGCTTTTCCTATACAAATATCAAACTGAATATTTCAGAGCTGTTACCTTAAGTTATTAAATGACCTTAGTGCCCCAGCTCAAAGATAACTGCAGCTCCATTGTAATAAAATGATTACTCAGGTCTACCTCTACAAAATGTATGACTTAACCAGTTTTGTTGTGTTTGAGAGTTCTGGGATGAAAAGTACTCTAAATGGATCATGATAAGAGTGAATTGCTCTGCGAGCATTTTTCACTGGACAGATAAAGAAAGATAATGGATAAAGCTGTGCAAATAAAAAGAAAAATAAACCTCACCCCCAAAACTGGACTTTTCAAGAATAAGTATTCTACTGATAAAGTCAAAAAGTGCTTTTTATATCAAATGTGCCTATACAATGCTAGCATCATATTGAGGGGTCCTTTATTTACTTGAATTATGCACATCCAATTGATGTGTACAATGTTTTATATAAATGAAAGCTTCCATATTAAAAATATCTTAACTTCGTGAGTTAAATATTTTCAACTGCACTGAACTTTCTGAGTTTCAAGCCCAAAAGAAAAGATGTTCTACTGTTGGCACTTCTATGAGCAAATAGATTTCCAGATAGGCTACATGGAGAAAGTTGAGTAAATGCTGTTATTAAAATTGTCTGCTACCCCACCCCCTTCCATGGCTCTCTCCCTGCAAACTCAGTGGCACTCTTTTCAGCCCATAGTAGTGAACCACCGAAAGCTTCCCAAGCACCTCATCTAACTAAAGGAGGGCCTGCTTCTTCACAAATGTCTAGGAAAGGCAGCCAGGGGCGGTGGCTCAGTCTGTAATCCTAGCCCTCTGGGAGGCCAAGTTGTGTGGATCACTTGAGGTCAGGAGTTCGAGACCACCCTGGCCAACATGGTGAAACCCTGCCTCTACTAAAAGTACAAAAATTAGGTGGGCGTGGTGGCGGGTGCCTGTAATCCCAGCTATTCAGGAAGCTGAGGCACGAGAATCCCTTGAACCCGGGAGGCAGAGGTTGCAGTGAGCCAAGATCACACCACTGCACTCCAGCCTGAGCGACAAAGCAAGACTCTGTCAAAAAAAAAAAAGGCTAGGAAAGGAGAGTCATCCTTGATGTCTTCCAGTCACCCCAGGTGAAGGAGCGCCTTACACCCAAGAATTGAGGGATGGGGCAGGGGGCACCAAGAAAAAGGTGACCCAGAAAAAGGTGAGCCGGTGGGAAGAGGGAGGAAAAGTATAAATGTGCAAGAAGGAAAGGAAAGGGGATGGGAATTGAGAGAAAGATGTATTGGAAGTACAGAGAAAGAAAGCCACCTGGGAGTGAACTCTAACACGAAGAACCGGTTGTGTCCGGCCGGTGACCGAGCTTGGCGTTTGCCATTTGCGCAATGTTGCTCGAGGACACTGGGTGGCGCTCGTGGTAAAGACTTGCACTTACCTTAGGGTTCCCCCCGCTACTTCCCCTTCCCTCCTTTTGCAGATTTCGGCTACTAAAAGATAAAATTACTTACATTCTTCCTGCGTGTCTCAGCGGGAAGCGCACCGCTGTAAGAGTTTGATGCCGTGGGGCTGTTTCACCACGGCTGGATTTGTCGGTGGGTTTTGAGAGGCAATAGCGTCCAGCCCGCTGGCCTTAGGACAAAGCTGGAGGCCCTAGTGTGAGAACTACCTCACACCACCAGCAAAAGTTTGCTACTCCGAGAGCCGGGATACCGGCCGGTGTTTGTCCTGAGCGTGGGTCCGAAGCCGCAGACAGGCCCGCAGAGGAGCCGGTAGTGCACAGAGCTACAATGTGTATATTGTGAAATTAAATAAAACTGTATTTGAACAGACCCTCCGCTGCTTTTAACTTAGTGCTTCCTCTCCCTCCAGGCTGCCTTTAAGGAAGGGGTGGAGTGGGGAGTGGGGTCAACCTAGAAAAGAGGAACAAAATCAAGAAAGTTGAGGCTCTGGACCTGTAGAGACACATCCAGATTTGGTCTCACCCAGAAGCAGAATGGCTCAAGTCTGCGTGAGAGCCAACGTTCTAACGCTTTAGGAACCGAAACAAAGAAGTTAAATTCTTCCCTCCCGCCCCACTCCTTTTTGTCTTTTATGAAATATGGGAAAGAATGTCCATTTTGACCGCGGAGTTTTGCGGGGGGGGAAATACAGCAAGGTCTAGAACTCATTTGATATTGTAATATTATTTTCAATCGGATCCCGAACTTCTACATTTTGCCCCAATTCTGCAGCTTCCAATCCCATCCTGGTTGGAACCTGCCATCTCAGCAAGGTTTAAGGGCATTGCTAGGAATACCCTGTTCAGTATAACCATGTGGTAACTCAAATCTCTATTTAACCAAAAGTGTCGAAAGATAGGGGACCAGAGGAAGGGAGGCCTGGCTCCCTGCCCACTTGTCTTTGCTGGGAGATGCTTTGAAGTGTCCTTGGCATTGATCTGGGGAAGCGATTCCTGTAATTAAATGACAGGGTGTGTGTCAGATGACTCGATGGGCACCGATAACTTCTGCAGAGCAGAGCCTAGGACCGCAGCCCCATGTTTCTCTACTGTTCTTTAGCTCCTCACAGCCTACATCCAGACGGTTAACAGCCTGTCGGTAATCGACAGCGCCGAGTCACGGCTGACTGGCAGTTGTGGTTCTGTGTACTCTAAAGTCCATCTCAGAGAAGCCCAGGGCAGCCCAGGCCCAAAGCTCGTGACTTGGGCCAGGGGGAGAAAGAGAATGCTGCTGGGCGCCAGTCTCCTGGCACTGAAGTTTCCCCCAAAAGAAACTGCGACAATAGCTGCGTTTTGTGTGTGTGTGCAGTTCAGACCGCAAAGGCAGGGAGCTGGTGCACGCGCGGCAGCTCTGCTTTGGAGTTCCTGAGCGGAGCTGTATCTTGCTCTGAGTTCCAGACACACTACCTCTACCTGTCGGCCTGTTTTGGGCCGAGTGGCTCCACACCCCAAGTAAGGCTAAACTAATACTAGACACAACTAACACAGACGCTTTCTTCTTCGGTAGGAGGGAAAACAGAGGGGAGGCCAGATAACCCTAGATATCCAGTGGAACTCCCAGGTTGCCGGTCTTGGACCCCCTAAAGGAAGATACAGGAAGGCCCCAAATCAGGATCCACTCCCCGGAGTTGCCTATTTGAGGGGAGTAACAACAGGGATTGGGAGAGACTTTTATGCTGAATTTCTAAACTCTCAGCTGGATCACGACTAGAACAAGGATAGCACCTTCCTGAAGAGCAAAGTTTAGACATCGTGTACCAACTGAATGATTCTTGAATCCTTTCCTCCCTTGCATAGGAGCTAAGTAGGATGTCTTTGCAGCAGGAAATAAAGGGGAGGAAATCCGGGTCTGGGGAATGGAGAGACTGGACCTCGAGTGCCACATCCATGGAGCCAGGAGGGGGAAATCAATGAGCATCATCTGACTTTGCAAAGGCTTTGATCCTTGTCTCCTTCCCCACTTCTGAGACTTTCCCATTCTTTCCTGGAGGCATGGCAGGTTATACATGGATCCGTTCACCTTTGCAGGAGTCTTTGGCCACTAAACATAGTTAAAGACTCTTTATTCCAATGGCTTGAAAATAGATGAAAATATTAAACAGAAGTGGAGCTGTTTGGCTCTTCTTGCAAACCAGCAACGAGGATTTGGGCTTCCTTAAGCTATATTTCTTTAAGACAGTAATTTTTAAAAATCATGTTATGGACTTTGGGCTGCAGGAACTCTCTCTGCCATTCACCGACTTAATGGACATTGTGCATTCTTGGGCATTCCTATCCAGCCCGCGTCCGGGATACACTCATCTCCTGCAAAGGAAGTTGCCTCTTTCCCCAAAGAGTAAATTTTCAAAACATGTAAGTTACAACTTGCTTGCGAACACTCCTCTAAAAAAAAAAAAAAAAAAAAAAAATGCTGTGTCCCTTCCTTCTTGCCTCCATTCTACATTCCCCCCCACCCCACACTCCCTGCACCTTGACTCCCTAATTCAGTATCAGTATTTTCTACACTCGCCTTTGGTGCAGCCCATGGGGGCGGGGTAGTGGGGAGCAAGGAAAGATGGTCGCCCACCTCATTCCCAAAACATGTGCACTTTTGAGGCTTCTGATTGGAACACATTGTCCCCAGACATCACAGAGCCTTGTGTTGAGCCTTCTGCGATGTCTTCGGAATTTACTAAAAACAGATTGACTGAGACCCCTCCACTTCACAACAAGCAAAAACACAAGGGCGCGGGCGCACACACACACAAACACACACACCCCCTCCGTACCCCCCACTCCCTTTTTAAGCAATGCTTTGTTGTGCTAAAACTAGTTGGACGAGTTAGGGTGTTACTGCTGCTCCCGAGGCCCTGGCCAATAGAACCAGATCCACCCCGCTGTGCGTAAGCGCGCAATTAAGGATTTAACCAAGGCAGTGCTGCGCCTCAGCCAGCAGTCAGCCGGCCGGAGACAGAGACTCCAAGACTCCCAGCCTCCTCCTCGCCGCGGCCGCCGCCTCCTCCTTCTCTCCTCCTCCTCTTCCTCCTCCTCCCTCGCTCCCACAGCCATGTCTGCTTAGACCAGAGCAACCCCACAGCCAACTCGGGCAGCCGCCGCCGCCACAACAGCAAAGACAGCCGCTGCCGCCGCCCGTGAGCGATGACAGGAGTGTTTGACAGAAGGGTCCCCAGCATCCGATCCGGCGACTTCCAAGCTCCGTTCCAGACGTCCGCAGCTATGCACCATCCTTCTCAGGAATCGCCAACTTTGCCCGAGTCGTCAGCTACCGATTCTGACTACTACAGTCCTACGGGGGGAGCCCCGCACGGCTACTGCTCTCCTACCTCGGCTTCCTATGGCAAAGCGCTCAACCCCTACCAGTATCAGTATCACGGCGTGAACGGCTCCGCCGGGAGCTACCCAGCCAAAGCTTATGCCGACTATAGCTACGCCAGCTCCTACCACCAGTACGGCGGCGCCTACAACCGCGTCCCAAGCGCCACCAACCAGCCAGGTACATGGACCGGGGGCAGGCTGGGCAGATACAGGGGGACTAGGACGCTGGGGCGCGAGATGGGGTGGTAGATTGGGGATCACAGAGGTTCACTGCAGTGGGGGCGCACCCGGCAGAAGGGAGTAGGACTCAGACCCTCCGACAAAGAGAGTTTCTCCGGCCAGCATTTGAGGGATTCTTAGCAGGAGAGCCCTGCGGAGGTTCGAACTAGCGTCTCTCCCCTGCGGCACCTTCCAAGACCCTTCAGTCGCTGAATTCCCAGCTTGCCCGGCCAGGAAGCTGGCTAGGCTGGAAAGGGGATAGGGGTGGAGAGAAGAAAGAATCAAGCAGCCCCTGGCGTTTGCGTAATAAAGAGGAGGTTAGTTGTTGGGAATTTTGGTAAGCGTGCTGGGTTGGTGCGAGTGGGAGTAGAAGGCTGCCTCAAAGACTCAGTCAGGATTAGTTTGAGAGCCGCCACAAGCTAGCACGGTGCGGGTGCCCTGAGCACGCTGGGTGGGGGTGGGGGGTTAAGGAGTTGTAGCCAGCCAGAGAAGAGCGCGCCGAGAGCTTTGCGGTTTATCCAGGCATTTCCAAAAACAAAAAGCCATTTAAAGGTGGAGGAGGGTTGCTGAGGGGTCACGTTGTAGGGCAGTTTTTTTTCTCTCTCTCCATAGACGCCCAAAATGTGTCTTTCCCTCCTCCTTTTTCGTCCACTTTGAAACTTAGAAAGTTTAAGAGGGTTAGTGAGCTTGGGCGGTGAGAGAGGCATGAGGCTCGGCGGAGAGGTTTTACTGGTAAGGTTTGATCTCTTCCCACCAGCACATTAATAATCCTGCTAATATTAGCATCCCCTACTCTGGCAGAATTGAGACCACAGCCCTCATTCTCCACAATTCTCCCTGGAACTTGACACACACACACACACACACACACACACACACACACGCACGCACGCACACACACACCCTGGAGAGGTTCTCCGCCAGTTCCAGAGGGGTGGTACTTTTGAGGAAGGGGAGTTGTAGCCCCAGGGCACGTTTGTACAACTCGAGTTTGGCAATCCCTCCCTCTCCCGCCCAAACCCATACTCATGACAGTGAGAATCTCGTCCTGACCTGCCGCCCCTTTCCTACGAAAACACACCACTGGTTCCTTCTCAATGTGTGACTCTTGCTGAACTTTAAAAGAGAGCCCCGGGTTGAGGCGTCTTCGTTTATTTCACTCTTTCTGTATTTCGTGCATAAGTGGAAGTTTTGTGTGTGTATGTGTGTGTGTGTGTGTGTGTGTGTGTGTGTTTACCAAGAACATATTAAGTCTATTTGTAAAAGAAACCAGACACATCTGTGCCCTCGCAGATCTGCAGTGAGATTATGGGGGCTGCATAATCGGCCCTCTGTCTGCTGCGGCCCCGACCGCTTGCTGCTGAAGTGAAGGAGCATAGTTTGCTTGTGGGTCTTTGAACTTTGGAGACCTCAGTTAGCGTCTTCCCTGCCCAAGCGTCTGGCTTCTGCGGGCGCCCGAACAGACGCCGACAGAAGCGGGGTCACGGCCCAGGGCTGCCCCCTTGAAGCCCCGGGAAGGTCTGGTGTTTTTGTCTCGGAAACGCGGGGGAGCATAGGGTGGGCGTAAAAACAAGTCCGGGAGAAGGAGGAACCACCGCAAGAGCTGAATCCCAGATGCCAAGGAGAAAGCTGTGTTGGAGGAAACGCTGTACACAAACTATCCGAATGAACAGAGTAGGAATTAATCAGAGGCTACCGCGCTTTTCCATATTTGGGGGAGGAGCATATTTATCGCGGTCTTGAAAAGCAGAGGTGATGGTGATACGGTCAAAGAGTGAAGACTGCGCGGTAAGAAACTCTAAGACTCTATTTGAGGCCCTTCCGCAAAAAGGGCATTGTCTGGTGACAAGCTTTAACTGAGTCTGTTTTGATTATTTAGAGAAAGAAGTGGCCGAGCCCGAGGTGAGAATGGTGAATGGCAAACCAAAGAAAGTTCGTAAACCCAGGACTATTTATTCCAGCTTTCAGCTGGCCGCGTTACAGAGAAGGTTTCAGAAGACTCAGTACCTCGCCTTGCCGGAACGCGCCGAGCTGGCCGCCTCGCTGGGATTGACACAAACACAGGTAAATACGCCGCTGCCATGCACTGGACCTGCCTGAGCTGCAGGTCTGTTTGGGTCGCGCGGTTCAGTCTCGATGGGACTGGAGCTGTTTCAACAGTACCCGTGAGAAACTAACAGACACAAAAACACCAGCCCCTATGCTCTTCCCTTCGCCAGCCAGGCCTTGAGACGGTGGGGATGGGATTCATCAGCGGTCTAGAGATACCTCCCACTAACCGCGGCCGCCCCCCCACCCCCACCCCGCATCGGGCCTCCGGAGCTCGGGGGTCAATTTCTGGGGTTGAAAGCAAACGGAGGGTTATTTCTAGAGAGGCTTTGCAACCTTGAGACGCTATCTGGTTTTCTTAACAATGTAGTGCCTTCTCGGGGTGAGCAGGGCTTGGTGTCCTCGCGGTGGTCTCAGGCTAAGAAAAGGCTGAGAACGTCGCCTGGAGCAGAGAAACTGAAGGGTCGTGCCCTGAGCCTATGGGAGCTTCAGGCCACGGCCGCCTGAGGGTCGCGAGGTGGGGGGCGCTATTGTACGGGGGGAAGTCTTCCTGGATTGTCCCATTCCCTTTACTCCTCCAACCCAGCTGGGGCCTACGGAAGCATAAAGAACGTTCGAGTCGCCACCAAGAGCTGCAGTCAGATTCTGGCCTCTCTGAGGTGCAGAGGGAGTGAAAGGAGTAGGACGGGAGGTTGGGAGCTCGCTCCTTGCGCTTAACCCGCCCCACGCCCCTTCCCCGCCGGGCTCCCGCGATTGTTTTGGAGACCTTCGCCGCGTTCCGAGCGTCTTGCGCAGGCTTACACGAGTCACGCCGCCGCCGCGGACACTCGGGCGCACACCCGCTGCGCTCGCGCCATCCACCGCCAGCCCAAACAAAAGACAAGCCTTGGGGTTGTGGTCTCACTGGGCAGGGGCGCACCGAGCCGGCCAAGGCGCCCTCTGTGGCCAGAGCTCCACGGTTTGCCTCAGGCATAGCTTCTTGGTCCTAGGCCGCAAGCGGCGGGGTGACGCCAGGCAGGGCTGGGCCGCCCAGGGGCCCGAAGATGCCTCCAGTTGTCGCCCCGGGGAAGGCGCGGGCGACCTCTGAGTGTCCTGGTAACGTGTGCCTTTGTTCCCCAACTCAGGTGAAAATCTGGTTTCAGAACAAAAGATCCAAGATCAAGAAGATCATGAAAAACGGGGAGATGCCCCCGGAGCACAGTCCCAGCTCCAGCGACCCAATGGCGTGTAACTCGCCGCAGTCTCCAGCGGTGTGGGAGCCCCAGGGCTCGTCCCGCTCGCTCAGCCACCACCCTCATGCCCACCCTCCGACCTCCAACCAGTCCCCAGCGTCCAGCTACCTGGAGAACTCTGCATCCTGGTACACAAGTGCAGCCAGCTCAATCAGTTCCCACCTGCCGCCACCTGGCTCCTTACAGCACCCGCTGGCGCTGGCCTCCGGGACACTCTATTAGATGGGCTGCTCTCTCTTACTCTCTTTTTTGGGACTACTGTGTTTTGCTGTTCTAGAAAATCATAAAGAAAGGAATTCATATGGGGAAGTTCGGAAAACTGAAACAAAAAGATTCATGTGTAAAGCTTTTTTTTTTTGCATGTAAGTTATTGCGTTTCAAAGGACCCGCCCCCCCCTTTTTTACAGAGGACTTTTTTTGCGCAACTGTGGACACTTTCAATGGTGCCTTGAAATCTATGACCTCAACTTTTCAAAAGACTTTTTTCAATGTCATTTTAGCCATGTAAATAAGTGTAGATAGAGGAATTAAACTGTATATTCTGGATAAATAAAATTATTTCGACCATGAAAAGCGGATTGTTTCTGAAAAATACTTAATTCTGCCCCTCTGATAACTGGCTAGTGAAGTTTTATTGAAGGCAACTAAAGAAGGACAAGCTCTGCAGAGATCCAACAAGGCAAAAAAAAAAAAAAAAAAAAGTCGGGGCTGCATGCATGCAGACTATATATGTGTATGTGTTTAATGCTATACTTTGTGTGTATGTGTGTGTGTTTTTGCTTAGCCACACACACACACACAAAACCTTTAGATAAAATTAACCCCAAATTGTTTCAGGTAGAAGGTTATGCTGAAATAAAAATACATCCCTCTCACCCTGTATGTGAGTTAGAAGGCAACAGAAATCCCTCAATAACCCCTCTGAATTCTAAGCTCAAAGCAATTATCTTGGAGAAGCGCCCCCACCCATCATCAGCCTCTGTGTAGTGCCAGAGCAATTAGACAAATTACCCTTCAAAGGGAGTTTCCAGAGATGAGAAAACGAAAAGAAAAATCCTCCCTCACACCTATTACATTTTTTAAAAATCAAAAATGTTTGGAGCATGGCAAATGATAAAACCTTGGACTCTTTGGAGTATGATTATAAATGTATCAGCTCTTTTTGAGAGATGAAAACATTGTAGATACTGTGAAGAGGGAACTTCAGGGTTGGGGAAAGGAAGGAATGGAAAGCATTGTGACACCGTGTTGATTTCATTTTGTGTGAGATAATATTCTTAATATTTCCCTTCCCTCCTTCCTTTTTTCAGGAAGGAGCTTCCTCTGCTTTGCTTTTACATAAAACAGTGGCAAAACAGGCTCTAAATGATGCAAAATGGAATCTGTTTACGAAGATTTCTCCTTTGGGAAGCCTTCTTTGGGACAGAGAGAAAGGAGTTGCTGCAGCTGTGCCCTGTGTCCCTTTCTTCTTCTTGCACTCCTGCATGTAGATATCAACAGTATGACCAAAACTACGCACTGCGCCTAAAGACCCAGGCCTGAATTGTAGATCTCTTTCTGTCTGACTGGCCTTCAGTGGGCCTGACTCTCCTTAGGATACGAAGGAAAATGTTGCGTTGGAAATTACAAGATGCATGTGAAATATTTTACAGCTAGGAAGTCAGCAGCAATAAACGTGACAAAAGAACCTTCTTAAAGTGGCGGTAGATTAGAGCATAAAAATTATATCCTGTCGCTGAGGATTTCTGAGAAGGCTCTTCCAGGGTTGGGAGACTAGACCTGAAAAGGCAGGCTATGTGCCCTGAGGGGAATTTACCTTACCTGCATGTTTCTCTCTCTCTCTCTCTGCCTGCCTCCTCCTCCTCTTCTCTCCCTACCTCCCTTCCATCTCCTTTATTTTTTTCTTTCTCTTCTCCTTTATTTTTTTTCTAGAAGAGTTACCAGGCCTGCCAGTGTGGAACAGCTTGCTTCTTGGAGGAATCAATATTTTGACCACTCTTCAGACATACCCCGCAGCCTGGCTCCGAGGTAGCACTACGCCCCGCAGTCTGGCCTGTGGACCCCTCCTCCTCCCGCACCCCCAACTCCAGAGCGACCGCGACTCAGTATTTCCGTCTCCCCAATCCGCTGCAGCCTTACTTTCTCGGAAGGAGCATTGGGTGCGGGGAAGAGGTGGCCATAGGAAGGTTTGCGGCGGGGGTGGGGGGGGGTGGGGAAAGCCAAAGGGTGCCCCTTTTGTTTTCTGCGCTCACAGAGACAGAGGGATTGGGGAAGAGATGAAGATATCCACTTCCTACTTTTCTTTCTTTACTTGCAAGGATTTCGGGAGTTTCCATTACACCGAGAGCTAGCGCTTTATATCTGGCGACTCGGACTGGGAGAAACCCGCGCTCGCGGTATGCCAGCGCCTGGCTTTCCCCTGCGCGGACGCCTCTCCCTGCCAAGGGGTGCGTGTTTGGGAAGGTTGGGGGTGGGGGCGCACCCACTGCACACCTCCAATATTTCTCACCTACTGGCTGCCTAAGAGTGGCAGGAATGTGCTTGGAACATACTGTTTTCCTTTATGCACACAAAGAGGGCAGATAGTTTTCCAGCTGTCCCTACAATCTCCCCAGCCCCATTACTGGTGGAAAAGAAGGGGGATCCCTTCCTCATCCCCATTCACCGGGCGCGGCCGAGCTGAGGGAAGGGAGGGTTCGGATTCTCTTCTAGAGAAAGAGGGAAGCTCTTTTTAAATGACCACTCCTTCACCCTAGCTTTGAGGCTGCTTGTAGTTAAGATCACTAAAGCCTCATTGCTAGGTGGCCCAGCCCAACGCCGCGCAGACACAGACTTGGTTTCAAGATTCTTTCCCTTGTGCTAACCTCACTTCTTCCACTCGCAAAGGCCTCTTCTCTCGTGCGGTTTTTATTTTTTAGCTTGGTCTGGGAGCTGTGGACAAAAATATTCTGGTAAACCAGTCTGCAGCGGGCTTTCCCTGGCACCATGGGGATTCTCTCAGGGGAATTTAACTCCCTGCAGTCCTGCGCCCAAGGATGTAAAAATAACAGATCTTCAGCAAAGTCTAAAAATATCTATGTGATGTTTCTCTCCCTTGCCTTCCCTTCCACCTTCTCTTCCTCTCCATTGTTTTTCCTACGTCAAATATAAACGTGCTCCACTCCCCAGCATATTCCCGGACCGGCCGGTCCCACTCTTGATATCCCACTGGGTGACCCCTCTGCCTGCCCCTTCCGGTTTCCACTTGCCTAGCTCTCAGTCTAGTGCTCCCAAAACGAATCAAGTCCTTTCCAAGATTAATGCTTTTTTCAGTGGGCGTCTTCACACTCCCCACCCCTTACTTCCAACACCTCACCCCCATCTTCAGAGCTCCTCACAAACCCCAGAAAGGCTGGGGCATGCGGTCAGGGCCAGCGCTATTCCTCGGTGCCCAGACCACCTCCTGAGCCCTCCTGTAAGAGAGCAGATAAGTTGGCCTTTGTTTGAGACTCGGGTTGGGCTAGGCGGATTTCTGCCCTTTTTCCCCCCTTTTTCCTGGCGGCCACCTCCTTGTGGGACAAGGGCGGCCTGGGGATCCGAGGGAAGCCGCATTCCTGTGGGTGCCAGGCGGCTCCAGTGCTGAGCCACAGGGCCTGAGACACACACACAGAGAAACCCGCAGACCTCGCTGCCCTTGATCTCGCTTGCTCTCTCTCCCTCCCGTCGGAGCACCCACCCGGGAGCCTGTCCACTCACACTCGGATCCACCCAGGGTTCGGCCTCAGGCCGGAGCGCGTAGATCCGCACGAAGACACAAACGCACACAACCCCCTCCGGTGACACAGGCCAGGCCAGGATCTCCCCGCCCATGTCAATCTCGTCTCTCCCGCCCCTTATCCCACAATCCCAGACGCGTCGGCTGGCCTCCTCCGGTTCCTTTGATCCTACCGGACGCCCCACCGCTCGCGGCGCCCTGGCCGCGCAGTCCAGGGAGTCACCCACAGCGCGCCAAAGCCAGGCTGCGCTCACCTCCTCCCAGCGCGCCCTATAGCTCACTCCAGCCTTGACACCGCTCAGTCTCCGGAGCTCTCCAGCCAGAAGAGCACGGGATACCTGCAGGAACACTGCCCCCACATCCTCCTTCTTAGCGCTTCCTTGTATTCTGGGAGAGGGACCTTTAGGCTACCCAACCACCCCTCCTTTCCGCCCCATCCCTGCAACCCCTTGGATCTCGCGCCTCCCACTGGTCACTGGGATCTTGCCAACCTAGAGCTCTCTAGCCCTCCCTGGAGGCACACCCAGAGGGCAGACGCCCTCGGGCACCTCTGGGAAGGTCGCCACGCCGGCGGATCCGCCTGCGGTCACCCAGTTCCTCCACCCTTAAGCACCCCCTCCCACAGTAGCCAGTGGAGGCTCCCGCCGCTCCGGAGCTTGGGGAGGGGGCGCTGCAGCTTGCTCTCGGCCTCGGCTTGCGTTCTCAGGTTGCCCGCGGTCTTTGCACACAGTGCTTGGTTTTTTTCAACCTCAGCTCAGTCGCAGCGAACTCTGGGCCTTAAAAATAGCCCAAATAGCGGTGGCACATGTGGGATTGGTTAAATATTTTCTACGCAGCCCTGTCTCTTTCCCCCCACCCTCGGCGTTTTCTGTTGCATCTGACAGGCTTTCGATTCCTCAGGGCAGAAAGTATACATTGTATCTATTGCGTGTGTGTGTGTGTGTGTGTGTATGTGTGTGTGTGTGTGTGTGCTGGTGGTGGGGAGTCTTTCCTTTCAATCATCCAAGGCTGCCGGCTGTAATGTAATAACCTGTTTTATAGGTCGGGCTCTAACCGTGAAGATAGGAACTAAGGGAATTTACATGAACCTCTCTTTAAAGCAGATGAGAGTCCTGTTTTGCATCAATTAAATGTTCCTGCTCTTTTGTTCACTTGGACTTCTTATTTACTTCTGATTTATGGGATCCGAAGGAGTCTCTTTGCCAAAAGCACATGTATTATTGAGTCTGTTCCACATCCTAAACCAAGATTTATATAAAACCGTGAAATACCACACATTACGACCTTTCACCACAGGAAGGAAAAAAAATAGCTTCATAACATCATTCTACACACATACCCTCCCTCTCTCCTAGTTTCGGTAAGGATTCTCTGTGGAATCTTCACCATGCAGTCTAGCGTTTTGTTTTTGTTTTTGTTTTTTTTTTAGAAGTGCGTGAGGGTAAAGGGCGGTAAACAGTTTCCAAGCTATGATATATTTTAAAAGCTTTCTCTCTCTCTCTCTCTCTCACTAACCGAGAAGACAGAAACCTGCCAATGGAAGCTTATTGTCATCCAGGACTATTTCTGCCACTTGCCATTTGCAAGGTCAGGGAAGAGGGGCGGAGGAAGAGCAGGATATGGACTCAACTTTCATCTATAAACAGGGGTCACTAAACAGGGGACATTTCATTATTGCCCTTAAATTCACAAGAGCTAGGAAGCCTGCTTGCCACCCTGCAGGGTGGCCCTGGTTGGGCAGCTCCTGGGTCTGTGAAGTGGTGGGAGGAGGGAGAGTCGATGCACATTGGCCTGGAAGCTAGAAAAGATGCCTAGGAAATTCTCTGTATTCATGGTGGGAAAATTGAGCTCCTGGGGATAAACGGGCTTTAGATATCTTTGACTAGGAGGTCCCCACCGGGAACCAGAACTAGACTCCAGAATCCTCCACCAGGGCAGGGTTCATCCTCCGGAAAGCAACAGCTTGAACCCCTAGAGCTCTTTGACTCTGGGACCAGCATAGTCCCCCAGCCTCTCTCCAGCCTCTCTTGCTCTAACTCTCCCTCTCTTGCTCTAACTCCCTCCTTCTTTGGTCCTCCTATATTTTAGTAAGATTGACCTTGCTCATTTTAGCACATCGGTGACAGGTAGCAAAGGAAGCAGCTGGACTGGTTTATATGGTGGTGGTGGGGGGTGTTAATTAATAAAAGTTAATGATAGGATTAAAACCAATAGCCAGCCAAGCCTACTGGAGAAGACAGCTTCCCAGCTGGCTATATTTAATTACCAGCATTTAATACATTTTCTGCTAATATCATCTAGGATTCTATGACTTAGTTCACGGTGAAAGAGAATGAAGACAGAGGACAGAAACAAAAGTGCCCAAGGGCATTTTACTTGGATAACAAGAGAGACAGCAAATTCATTTAAGAAAATGTTCATAAACAAGTGACAGGCACACTCTGAGGCGATTTTGTGGAAACAATGGTGAAACTGACAAATGTTCTTTGCTTTGGGGGAGGGACACCTTTTTAAAACAGGAAAATGTTTCTGGAGAGAGAAGGGGGAATAAAAGACAGGGGGTTGGAAAAAAAAAGAAAAAGAAAAATTATTTTAGACTCCAGACAGTAGCAGATGCAGCTGCCCTTGCAAACACATCAGCCCTGCCCTATTGAAGATTTGGACATGAAATGCTTCAGACCACTGATTTGCTATTTTCTTAATTCTTGCTCTTCTTTTTCCATATGAATCAAACAGTCTTTTGTCCTTCAGGGTTTGATTTGATCGCTACTGTTCACATTTCACTTTTGTATTTTCCTCTTCCTATACCATTACTCATTGAGAGCCCTGTGAAATTACAATCGTACATTTTCAACTCAGCAACCCATTTGCAGTGCAAAAATAGGGTCTAAATAATGGCTGAATTAGCCCTACTGGACAGTTTCAGATGTAACACTCTGTAATAATTATATTGCAGGCTGGATTAGGATGCTATTATCATAATCTGGACGTTTACAATTATCTGTAATTTGCAAAGATGCGCCAGGTCTTGATTACAGCAGTTTTTTTTTTTTTTTTTTTTTGTACCACGCTAACCATCACTAAACAGTGACAGTAATAACAGCTAATTTTGCTGGCAATATAAGAGGTGCTGGGGTGTGCAAACAATTTCACACCTGGATGTGCTCACTCAACCAAGAATATAGAGAAAGAGCTTCTGCCCTGAGACTCAGAAAAATATTCTCCTGTGCTTCGGTTCAGTATAGATTTCTAGACCCTGATCATTGCTTAAGAGATACTCACTAATGGTAAGTTTTTATTTCTTGTATACTTCAAGGAACAGTTCTTATTTCTCTTCTCACCGTTTCCAAGATACATGTTGCCATTGTAATTTATCATGGGCTACAACTTTGCTTTGTAGATTTCTCTATGCTGACCTTTTATCCCCTTTAACAGTAAAAAGGGTTGTTGTTCTGTTGAGTGAAAGGATTCGAATGAGAATGGGATCCTTAAGTATTCGATTTGTCTTTCTTGTTTTCTATGTTGTTGATGTATTTGGTGCAGCTTGTGACTGGAGCCTGCGAAAAATACCATGTTTCTATAAGGTGTGGAGAGACTCGGCTGGAGATTCCAAGCTAAAATCTATTTGAGAATTATTATTCACAGCTAATCCTAGGTGAATCCAGAGAGGGCTTTACATGTGGCCGTGATTTTAGATTTTGAGGCGACAAGATATCAAACGGAGCTAGCGATGGGGCTCCTTTAGAACCACAGGTATGCGGACATTTGCAAAGGCAGGTGTAGTCTGATGAATCTCTGGACGGTGTAGCCCCTTCGAAATCTTTCCTCCCGTTAGGGGAAGGTTTCCGAAATAACTGGCCTCTGAACCCCTTCGAGGCTGCTTTTCAGGGTCTTTGCCTCAAGCTCATGTGTCGGGGCGGTGGGGGTGGGAGGAGGCTATGCGGGTCTTGGAGTTACTGCCCGCCGAGCACAAACGCTGCGACCTTGGGGTTGGAGGGGCATGATTGGCTGAGACGCAGAACCGAGCTGGGGAGCTAGAAAACCCAAATTTAGAAACGCACCAAGGAAGACTCCAGCAAGAAGCCGTGCTGTTCTATGTATAGATGACGCTGTTTCCTGACCCTGTAGACGTTGTAAGCAACTAGAGATGTTAAGTGCCTGAGAAATCCTTGGCTTTCCATCCCAGTGCAAAAAGGCCTTTCTCGGGCGGCAGAAACCTTTTGACTAAGTTGTGTCAAAAGATAATAAGATGTTTATTGGTGCCAAAGAGAAATCGTTCCCTTCATTCCCTCCCTCCTCTACCCCATCCCCAGCTATTGTTCTCTCTCTCCCCCACTTTATCTCTTTTTAAATAGGAAATACGGTCAGAACTAGGCTCCACAACTCGAACTCTGCAACCTCTGGAGAAGTTCGAACGTGGGGAGGCGTAGTAAGCACCACGACTGGGCGATGCCTTTCGCCCACGCCCCTCCTACCAATCCCTCCCTCGGGAATCCGCTTACCATAGGGTCAATACATTCTAAAGAGTGAACATATTAACCCTTGAGGTTCAGAGGATCCAGAGAAAGCCCAGTTCCAAGGACAGTCTGGGGGAACTACTTGGCAGAATTTCTTAATTAAAGTCCTGTTAAGAGATAAACAGATCGATACAAATGCATCATGATAACACCTCGAATAGGTCAACATGCATTTGCCAAGTTTCAGAATGTTATGCACTCACAGTGGTTTGGCATGTATCTGGTGAATTTTTTTAAAGAAAAATTAGTGTTGGTTTCGATGTATGGTAGCTTTCTCCCTAACGTAATTTGAATAATTCAGCAAAGCCCCACTACCAGCTGTACTTCTGCAGCCTCTTCCATTCTTTTCAGCATTATAATTTTGGTTAATTTTCAATTTTAGGTCCTACGTCTCTGCAATTTGTGTATGAATAACAGAATAATTTCCCTCTTTTGTTTCGCCTTTCCTGTTCCTGAATCTAAATAAAGATGGCTTTTTAGTATTAAAAGTGGAAGAAAATTACAGGTAATTATCTTTGACGGTAAAAACGCTGTAATCAGCGGGCTACATGAAAAATTACTCTAATTATGGCTGCATTTAAGAGAATGGAAAAAAACCTTCTTGTGGATAAAAACCTTAAATTGTCCCCAATGTCTGCTTCAAATTGGATGGCACTGCAGCTGGAGGCTTTGTTCAGAATTGATCCTGGGGAGCTACGAACCCAAAGTTTCACAGTAGGAAGGGGGAAAAAAGAAAAGAAAACATTTTTCCTAATGTAACAATGCGAATGCTAGAAAATGACAAGACTGATCGGTTTTAAACCATTCTGAAGACTGACTGAGCGTGGAAGTTGCTCAACAAAAAAAGGAACGGGTATATTGGTAAGTAGTCTTTGCTTTGTGTCTAATTATAGTGACTGTCCTTTTGCACGACTGTATGTCGCTGTCATTATATGGAGCACTCTGAGTATCTCTATTGACTTCTGATAAATGGCTCAGTGGTTTCAAGGTTCATAATTTGAAGGATGCCCAGGTCTGTAGCCATTAATTCTCGCAGTATGGGGCTTCCTGCTTGTATGACGGAAGAACTTTTCATTTTCATTATTTCTATGCTTTCCCCAAGATCGGAAGGATGTATTTCATCCAGGATAGTGCATTTTCCTACCTAGCTAGCTGGCAATGGGTTTTAAGCATTAAGTAGGCATAATTGTGCACTCTATTCTCACTTTTTTCTTTCCTATGTTTTAAAAAATTGCATCCAAAGATAAATATGGCTGTATTATTTTGGCTGGGAAAAGAGAAAGGAGAATACTCAGTTTCAGCACTAGAAACTACTGTGATGTCTAGAAGTTAACTTGAGGATAGGTCATTCTAATGTTTAAAAGTAGATAAATGTGTAGAAATTACAATAAAAACATAATATGTAAAGAAAGCTGAGAGAACATCCATGGTTAATGTTAAAGTACCTAAGACAAAGGCTAGTAGTGCAAACTGACATCTTTGCAGGCACTTGATGTTCATATATATATATATATACACACACACACACACACACACACACACACACACACACATATATATATATATATAATTTCCCATATTAGGAAATAGGAATTTTTTTAAGGGTGATAGAAAATATAATGGGGGGAAGGGAAGTGAGGGAGGAGGGAGGAAAGAGAGGGAAAAAGACACACAGAGAAATATACAAGACACTCTTAGCATTTTGTGGCTTTTACTCCATATATGAAAGAAGACAAAAACATACAAAGTATATGTACAACTAAAATTCAACAATATATACAGAAATGTTTCTTGATATAAATGTCCCTATTAGCTTTGTGAATGCCACCAATTCACCTAGTAAAGGTGTCAAAGCAATAGAATGGCAATTTCGATTATTTCCTCCGTCTTTCCTGATTCCAGTTCAGGGTTCTGGGGGGTGGAGTGGGGAAAGAGTGGTTTTTGTTTTGTTTTTTTAATCAACCATCATTCCTGGTCATTGCATTTTGATAAAACATGCAGCATTCCCTCTGTAGCAATGTTCTAATCTTACAGCCACTTTTTCCTTTTTCTTTAGAGAAGGGCTGTTATGTGAGGATTTTTCTTTTTCTTGTCAGTCTGGGAATGGTAAATAAAAAATGCAGGAGTCCAAAATGCTTCTCTTTCATCATGTAATGTCTTAAACTCATTAAACAAGTAAAAACGCTGCCATGTTTGTGCAGATTCTTCTGGTTGGGGGAAAATCTGTTTTTTAAAAAAAGTCATTTTGATGGATACTCCCAAAGAGAAGAAGAGGCTCAGAGCCTGGATCCCAAGGGGTAAGAGAAAATATCCTTACAGTAAAGGGTTTCAGGAGTACTGGCATAGAAACCAGTTTCTCTCTCACATACACTCTTTCTCTCTCTCTGAGATGCAAGATTAATTACTGACATTGCTCAAGAGAGAAGGTAAATGAGAAAAAAAAGTGGAAAGAAAAAAGAAAAGAAAGCTAGAAAGGAAAAGGAAAGAAAGAAGGAATGGAGGAAAGGAAGAAGAAGTGAAAAGAAAGGAGAGGGAGAGAAAGAGAGAGGGAGAGAAGCCTAGTCGGCTTCTCGCCACATTTATGAGCTCTCCTAAGCCTGCTTCTTCGGCTCCTTTTCGCAGATACAAGCAGGTCCCGGATCCTCTTTTCCTTGTTCAGACGTTTCCCTAGGGTGTTCCCTTGGACAACTCACATCATCTGTGGTCTCTGCATCGTGTCCTGGTGTGGAGAGGAGTACCAGTGAGAATAGCCAGGCATGTAGCTGTTGGGGGGCATACTGACACCCTTGGCCGAGGCAGAAACGTCCCAGACTGGAGGCAGCGCTGGCGAGCGCGGCGACAGGGCCGCAGAGCCCTGGAGGGGGTCACTCTCATGAGGATTACTGCCCTGCTTCAGCAATTTCTTAAACTTAGAGCGTTTGTTCTGAAACCATATCTTCACCTGCAAGAAATGCAGCAATCATTAGGCCCATAAACATCAAACCAGTGCCTCTAGCATCACTCAAGGGTTTGGAAGCAATATTAGAAAAGTTTAAAACAAAAAACAACCACCGCCAATGCCTACAAGCCAAGTCCCCGCCTCCTTCCACCTCTTTCTAGCCTCTTACACTCCCACTTCCTCCAACCTACTAGGTATCTTGCCTGGATACCGAAAATTATTGTAATCCTAGAATTGCATGCTAGCCTAGGTGTTTAAAACAACAGTATAAATAAGACAAAACTGAATGAGATGACCAGGTCCAAAGCCTAAAGAAGGATTTTTAAAAGGAGCCCTTTCAAATCAAAGTCATTCAATTGAATGCACCTCCTCTGAAAGTCTTGTGTTTTTACATTTAGTCTACGTAAAATGACTATTTCACATAGTCATTTGCTTCCTGTACATGCGTAGAGATACCCAAAAGCTGGTATCTCTATACAGGCACAGGGAGCAAATGACTGAAGAGATTAAAGCCTACACATTTATAACTAAATGCCTTCAATATATCTATGCATATATTGCATATGCCATAGATTATACATGAAGCATCTTTCTCCAGACATAAATATATCCCCATAATCTTGCAGGGATTAAGGATTGCAGCTCCTTCATTCCCTATTTTGTATGTTGCCTAGTCAAACTGTGGTCAACGATCATCACATGATTGTTAGTATAGTAACTAAAAGTCAAAGGACTTCTGAAAAACGTGAATCGAGAAATCTGGGATGGGAGCATATCTAGGCCAATATTTCAGATCTACTTTATTTGAAGAAGGAAATTTTATGGTGCAGCTTCCTTTACCTTTAAAATCCCCTAGTCATAGGAATCTACTTTTTCAAGAGGCATACAAGCCACTGAATAGCCGGAATCCTTTCACATCAAACCCCAAATATATGAATAGCAATATGGAAAGAGGAAACAGGCTAAATTGAAAAAGAACAGCTTAAGGAATAACTGTCTTAAGTCAACACACAATCAGTCTCCAGCAATGGTCTCATAAAACCTGAGGTCCCCTTGCTGAAGATTACCTACATCAGATGAGGCCTACTTACTCCATCTAGGTAAATTAATCAACAAAAACTGCAGGTGATTGCAGCCTGGCTTTTTGACCAGGGTCCTAATATACTCACCTAAGCTCCTTCTTGTGAAATCTGAAATGCCTTACATGGCTTTTAAATTAGTAGGATGGCAGAACTTCAGTAACTGTACTTAACTGTGGCTTCACCTGTTACAATTTTGGTAACATTTCTTTTTGATCTCCAACTCTGCCACTACACCCAAGTCCTGTGCTCCAGGGAGACAGCTCAGACCACATCAGCCTGTCACCCAGATGACTCAACCACTGTGCTTAGGGAAATCTTCAGAAAAACCCACCTTGCCACTCCTAGGATAAACAGATTGCACTTTGGTGCCTTTACTAAACCCCACTGGAACCTATGCCTACTTTGTTTTTTTCTTAGTTCATTTCACAAGTTTTCTTTCGGTGTCAATGAGTTGAAAACCTTATTAGTTCCCAGGGCCTACATAAGGATCCTTTAAAAAGTTGAACCTTATTCTGCCTCCTGGCCTGTAAACCTTTTTCTCCTAAATGTTTGTTCTCTTTCATGTTGTTCTGCTCTGGAATAAGACTCAATTGAATTATGAGTTTGGACACAAAAGGATTCTAGGCTGGGGTGGGGTCGCCGAGGGTTGGAAGGATGTGCAAATCCAATCCAGTATTCAATACCAGGTCATTCATTCCAAACTGTGTTGTCCCAGGAAAGTGCATAGCTGGAGCAAGAGGCATTTGTCATTAAGCTCCTTCCATCCTTGGTTGACTAGGCCAACAATTCCTCCTGATGTGCTCCCTGCTCGATTTGCAAACGGGACCAGTATTTCAGGGATACTTGGGCTTCTCGGGAATTACCTGTGTTTGTGTCAGTCCTAAGGAAGCTGCCAGTTCGGCTCTCTCTGGAAGGGCCAGATACTGTGTCTGCTGAAAGCGATGGTTTAAAGCCTGGAGCTGCAGGCTGGAATAAATGGTCCGAGGCTTCCGAATCTTTTTCCCTTTTCCATTGAACCTGATTTCCCCGTTTTCAATCACTGTAGTTTTTTGTTGATCTGCAAGCAAATAACACAGAGGAGCGGTCACCCGGGAGGCCACTGCTGCCATCTCCCTGCTCCTGGCCTGGCCTGCAACGAGTCTCCCCAAAACCCAATAAGGGTTACCTCGAAAAATCCCTATGATGCCCCTACCTCTCTTGGTCCACTCTGCTCGTGTGCTCCCAGCGTCTGCGTAATCTCCTTGACCCAGTCCCTGGTCCTAACATTGTGCAGTGTCCGGGCCAAGGGAGTGCCAGAGGCTCTCAGACAAACAGCCCGCTTTGCCGCAGCGGAGACGGTGCCGGAGGCTCTCTGGGGTGCGCAGAGCAGCAAGGCAGCAGCTCTCCGGACGAAGCGGGGCCCCTGTGCCTGGCTTAACAGTACCTGAAGCTGTGCTTGAGCCACCCAGGTGTTTCTGCGGCCAGTTGACTTGATGTCACCAGCTTCAAGCTCAGTGCATCGAGCATCCTCTGCATGTTTGAAATGACTCTCATGAGGAGCACCAAATCCCCAAACAAAACACAACCAACAGCTCAGACCAGCCCACTAGCAGGCTGCGCCTCTCACGGCAACTTTGTCCCCCTCGGATGCTGCGAACCATCAGCCCGAGGTTCTTTGCTTCGCCTCCACGAACAAAGGAGCAGCCAACACTGTAGTGAAAACCTAGACAGGGGGCCCGGTTAGGGATGAAGGTGAGGGACACTTTAAAGCCCACTGGAAAGAGCCTGACTGTTAACTAGTTTAACCAGAGCGAAGGCCACGCCAGTTTCCCTCCGAGTCACTGAGGCGCACGGGGCTCTCCACGCAAAGTAGGCCACTGCCTGCCCAGCGTGGGCTGGGAAGCAAAACACGCTCCCCAGTTCCGGCCCAGAAATGTCCCCAGCCGGGTCAAACGTGGGTTACAGCCTGGAGGGAAGGAGCAAGGAAAAGGGCGCACAGACCCAGCAGGCTGGAGAGCGCAGTGTGGACCAACTCGTCTAGCGAAGCCTGCGCCGGGCCGGGGACTCAGCCCAAACTGCGCATCGGAGGCAGGAGAGCGAGGCGGGCCGCGCCGCGCCGCAAGGAAACTTAGGGTCCGCGGCAGCGGGAAGGGGCCAGGCTGGGAGAGGCCGGCAGGCAGGCGCCAGGCTAGCGGGCGCGCACGGGGCCCGGCCAAGGGCGCGCGGGGCCGCCTGGGGGAGGGGGGCGGCGGAGGCCCGGGCGTCGAGGAAGTGAACGGGGCGGGCGGGGTAGGGGGCAGTCGGGAGGCGGGAGAAGCGAGCTGCCCCAGCGGCCTCTCACCTGTGTCGTCCCCTCGCGTCTGGGCGGCTGCGCTGCTGTTGTGGTAGGACTGGAGGTAAGGGCTGTGCTGCGAGTGGCTCATGTAGGGGTAGGCGGCGAGCGAGCGGTGGTTGTAGGAGTTCCCTCCGCCCGACGCGTAGGGCGAGCCGTGGTGGTGGTGCTGGTGGTGGTGGTGGTGGTGCGAGCCGGCCGCCGCCGCCGCCGCCGCCGAGTGCAGGCAGTGCAGAGGGTAGTGCGCGCCTGCCATGGCCGGGGAGCTCTGCTGCGAGTGCGGCGGCGGCGGCGGCGGCGGCGGCGGCGGCGGCTGCTGTTGCTGTTGCTGCTGCTGCTGCTGCTGCTGTTGCTGCTGCTGCTGCTGCTGCTGCTGCTGCCCGAACTCCATGAAGGCGGATTTGGACGAGTCCTGGCCTTCCAAGCCGTCAGCCATCGTAGTCATGGTCATCATCAAAACTTTGGGGGCTGGAGAAAGCCTTCTCCCGGGTTTCCTCCACCCTCCCCCACTTGGCTCGCGCCGCTCTCCCCTCTGCAGCCACCTTAGCTCTTTGGATCCTTGCAAAAAAATTAAAAAAAAAAAAATTAAAGAGGGGGTGGAGGTGGTTCTCCCTCTCCCTCGCTCTTCTCTAATATATATATATATATTTAATATAAAGAGATATAGTGAGCGGGGCCTTGTTAACTCAAAGGGAGGAGGAAGGAGGAGGGATAGGAGAGGAGAGGGGGAGGGGGAATCTGCTCTCCCCCCCGCCTGCTTTCCCCCCTTGGATTTTTTGGGGGCTGGTGCAGTTTAAGGCAGAGATTTTAAGGTGGATTCTGCGAAAGTTGCGCGTCTGCTTTCAGACTTGATGCAGACGCCACGAGTCGAATGGTTTGTCTCCAAAGGGCAGTGCCTCCCCATTGGTCAGTCGCCCCCTGACGTCACAGGCGCACGGCTTCTACTGGCGTGTGCGCGGCTTGCCTAGTTCTTCGCCTACCTTCCTCAATTCCAATCCCAGCCCGAGCTGCAGCCGGGGGCCGCGCTGTGCTGCGCCCGTGGCCGCCGGGAAGGGAGGCGCCTCTGCCCGGCCGGCCGCCGATGCTTTCCGCCGCAGCTCGTGCCCCAAATCCCGGAGACCCAGTTGCCAATATCTCAGCCTTGAAACAGCCAACTGGGGGCTGCTCTCTTTCAATCCCCTTGCACCCTTGTAGGCTGCCTGTGCTTAGAAGCAGTGCCCCCCGCCCCGCATTTAAATCCAGGCCCCCCTTTCTTGACCTCTCTTCTACTCTGGTCCTACTACACTCCTGTGGGAGCTCCCTGTCACCGTGGATTTTTCTAGACGTATTTTACTGAAACCACAGAAGGAAGACGAACCCTCACACCTGGGCTCCACCCCACTGGGGGGTGGTAAAGAAAAAGAAAAATCAGACCCTGTTCTGGCTCGGTCCCTGCCATTTCGGGCCGTGTTTCTTATATATTGTACAAAAGGTGGGGGGGGGGGTCTTTTTTTTTTCCTTTTCAGAACGCAGCAGTCTGTTCTGAAAACGATTCGTTGGAGGACTGACAGTAATGCATTTTTTCCTATTGAAAACAGAAGCTACTGTAATGCTTTCAAATATATGCAAATGATACATGCGGTTAGTGGTTTGGCAAATCTTGATTACAATATAAACTACCCAAGTAAAAGTGCCTTCGTCCTAAATTTGTCTCTCGATTACAATTCCAATTGATTTTATTTTATTGTCAACATTGTTAATGATAAAAATAGAGTCGTTTTACAGTTATTTTTACTTTCTGGAAGGAGGCAATTAGAGTTCTAATCAGGAATACACAAAAATCTCCCATGATTAACTGCAGTACTTTGTTCAAATTGCTGCTATAAAATTCAGAACAATTTGCCTGTAATGATTATGGACTGGGTTTATTTTGGGAGGTGGAATAAAAGTGGATATAGCATAAATTATCCTCTAATTATACACCAGTATCGCCTCAATTATCCTCTTATCAAAATGGTTGTCTAACTGCCGCATTTAGTTTCAATTCTCCCCTTTTTTTCTATAAAAAGAACTTCATACCTTGTTATTATTAATCCATTTATTATTTGCAAGGGGATTTATATCCGCACATCCAGGTGGTAGAACCACTTCTCTTTCAAAGATGGACTGGGGAAAGACATTAAGTTCGGAGCAGCCCAAGGCTGCGGATCTAGCCTTTTTCCCTCGGGTCTCCAGACCCACGCAGGTCCAGGCAGCCAAGCAGAGACAGCGGAGTCCCGGTGCGCGGTTCAGGCCTGGTCAACAGGTAGGAGGGCCGGACTGGGGGCCAAGCACAGGGGAGGGCAGGCCCGTCCGCGCCGGCGTCCAGGGTCCCGGGTCCCGGGACTGGAGAAGGTCGCTGGGAGCCCGCGCTTCCAGAGGATTGAGATTGGGTGAAGGAGACCTGAAGACCCTCTCGGTCTGGACCCCGACTTTCGGTCTGCTTAGAGACCTAAGCCGCGAGCCCTTGGCCACACGGAGAAACGTACTAACAACCCTGTACTGCCGTGTCTCGAGGTTGCGGGAACGAGACTGTGTCTCCCTTTGGGAAAAGTACTGGGGACTTCTTTATATCCTACTTCTCCTGGACTCCATAAGTTACAGGACTGAAGAAAACTGAGAAATAGAGAAAAGGTGCCGCTTGCCCCTTAACTCAAGAAAAGGGTGGCTGCAGACGGAGCAGCTTGGGCTTTATTTTTACATTGTACGAAGCCCGCTGGCAGCGGCTTATGCTAATCGATTTTCCCAGTTCCCAGCCCTGGGTGTCTAGCTATCTCCAGGCCAGGTTGCATTTTTCTTTTTCTTTCTTTCTTTCTTTCTTTTCTTCAATGTATCAGAAGACCTGAAGCTCGCTGCCCGCTGCCCGCGCTGCCCGCGAGTTTCCTCCGAGTTTCCAGGTCAGCGGCATTTGCGCTCCTTTCCCCCTCCTTTTCCCAGCCCACTGCGCTTAAGTTCTTGAGTCTGGGGAGCCGGTTCAGTAACTCTGAATTCATTTTTAAGTGGCGTGCCTTGTTCCCCACCTTTTAACAAGAGGTGCACTTTAACATGCGAACCAGTAACCCGATCTACACGTTTACAAATTGGCAATGAATTAAAACAACAACAAAAAAGCTTCATGGAAAAAGAAAGGTGGGCTAAGTAAGGGGGAAATGTGGGGGGTTGGGGACAGAAGGGAAGGTCAGGAAAAGAGAAGATTTCCCACCCCTCCTTCCCACTCCCAATCCTAGTGCGCTCTCGATACACCCGGGCTGCGCGCAGAGACTGTAATGTCCTCAATACCAGCAGCTAGACGTGGCAGTTTTATTGCTTTACACCCTGCAGCTTGTTGTTAACACTGTGAAGGCGTTTCACCCCCTACACCCCCACCCTGTACTTGTCTATGTTTTTCGCTTTATGCTCGCAGGTGCACCGCTTTCCTCGCCAGCTTCCTGCAACACTGGCTGCACCCCAAGCAGAGTATGTCGTGGCAGGGCCTTGGAAGGTCCCTGCACTTGAGCACCGTATCCAGAGCGCAGCAGCCTCTATTTGCAACGGGATTTTTTTTTTTCTCGTTTCTTTGATAGCTAAGGAAGCCGGGCAGGCTGGGATTGTCCGGGTTGTAGCTTCAGGGCTCTCAACCTTCCCCTATTAGTTAGTGGCTGAAATCCCTGCACTCTGTTCCAGTGAAGCAGCTGCACTGAGGTGGTAGTTGTGGCGCATGGTAAAGGTCCTGCTGAAACCTGCTAGGCGACCCAGGCTGGGCTCAGAGACAGTCAGGGGCTGGGAAGTGGAACGAGCGAGCGAGGGGCCCCACTTGGTGTGATATCTCTGCGCTTGCGGGATGGCATCTAAACTTCAGGCCTGACTATCAGACTTTCCTGCCAGTATCAAGAATGGAAAATTGGAGAATGGAAAACAGATAGTGTGACCCACACACAACATGCCAAGGTGGCGTACCACAAGTGCTTGCCAGGTGTGGCCTCTGCCACCAGCCACGGCGCATAGAGTTCGCGGCTCAGAGGCTATTTACCGCAGGGCTTCTTCCGACAGTTATTTCTCTCCAATTGAACGCGGCAGATTGGCTTTCCAGTCCTTCATTCTGGTTTCATGGGTGACGGTAATGAGCTGAAGTAAGGCGGTTGGAGTCGCTCTCGTTTGCACTAGTCCAGCCCGCACCTCCAGCCCTTCAGGAAGGGGCAAAAACTCGGGATCTTTGGGGCCTTGCAGGAAGGCGCACACCTCAGGGGCTCC
The DNA here is from genome assembly GCF_009764315.1 of Trachypithecus francoisi. NCBI lineage: Eukaryota > Metazoa > Chordata > Mammalia > Primates > Cercopithecidae > Trachypithecus > Trachypithecus francoisi. The sequence continues at coordinate 77,283,114 of NW_022681469.1, read as the reverse complement.
AGGCCCCGGCGCCGGGTTAGGCGCCAGCCGGGTCCTGGCTCCTGCTTCTTTGTCTCGCCCGCAGGGGAACGCGGGCCAACCCTTGCGGGTGGGAGGAGGAGGGCGGGCAAGGCCCTCGAAGTCTTTATCATTCAAAATAAAAGTAAACCCTGCTATCTGGGGTAGGAGGCCCAAGGCTCTTTCAGGGCATGTAGTAGGTGAGGGTTATATTCACTAGGCAGGATTTGAGGCCTAAGTTGCTTTTTGCTTTTTAAGGTGTTGAGATGTTGGAATTTGTATTGCGAGTGTCAATGTTATTTAGAGAGAAATACTTGTGTATTGCCAACACAAGACCTCCCGGGTCCGCCGGAGGCCACTGTAGGAGGATGGGCTCTTGGGTCAAAGAATCTCCTGCTGTTCCTGGTCTGCACCGGTGTTTGCTCACGCATGTAGACCTGGAAATGCTTGGGGGTGCCCGAAGTGGTTTTGCAGCCTCACGGACTGTAGAAGTACATTCACACCAGGCAGGACCTGCATGGGTTTGGTTGCTAAGTTGGGCTCAGTTATCACTTTAATTCTAAAGAAATTAGACCTGGATAAATGGCCTTTGAATTCAAAGAAATAACTCGGTATTGATTTACATAGCCCCTTCTCAAAGGGAGACATTGATGGAAAAAAAAAAACTTGCTAGTCTTTTCCTCATTCAATATACTGTAAAACTCTGTTTGTGTATGTATGTAAGGAAAGGGTGCCGGATATCCTGGAAACCCGCACAACTTTCTCCCCTCCCCCAACACACACACAGCAGTGAAAGCTCTGGGGCACATGGGAGCTGCCTCTTGCCAGTGATGGGATCTTCAGGAGTTGCCAAAAGTATCAGTCTACACAAGGAAACACTGAATTTGGTGTTCTTGTCTGTGGTGATAAGCTGTATTGTCCATATTAACACCCTTCTCTCTTAGACTCCCCCAAATCCAGTTAAAAAGTGGCCTCAATTTACCCCATGTTTAGAAAGAGTCTTACTTAAGTTTGGGGATAACATTTGCCTCATCTCTCTAGTCCTGGGTCCCAAGAAGAGGCAGCTAGGAAACTCTGACATGACACTGGCTCCCCCAGGGGGGTTCACAGAGTTTTTCAAGACTGTCCAATTTGGAGAATGTTAACTATGCGTGTCCCAACATACAGGCTCCTGCTGCAGTCATTTTCAAACCTGGAATCCAGTGGAGTTATGAAAACAAAGCTAACCAGCTCCTCAAACTAAATATCATTTGCCTTCTCCATGACTCCATTCCCAAGTGCGTGAGCACTCAAGGCTTTCTTAATAGAGGGAGCTGATGCACTGGGCCCAGAATTGATTCAGGAGAAAAATAGCACATGTTTCTACCTTCTCTAATTTTAGGATTGTATACAGAAGTCGGCCTGCTTGTCTGCTCTCTCCCCTCAAATCCTCTCTTTTTTTCTCTTTTAACAAGCATAGGACCCCACTCTTAATGCAAAAACGTTCCTCTTTCTCTAAGCCCAGGAAAAAAAGGGCTCAACAGTGTTTAAACACTTAGAATAAAACAAGGTAAATGCTGATGTCTGTCTTTTCAATCTGTAGGCTATGCTAAGGTTGAGCTCTCCATATTCGCCCTGATGGGAAATATATCAGGGCAAAGAGAGAAGGGAAGGGGTGTTAGAAGTCAGCTTTAAGCAAGCCAGTCTTTGGAAAGCAGGGACCCCTGACCATTGGAGGATAAATACAGCCCTATAGTGGTAGGGAACAAGTATCAGCAGGAAACAGTAGACTATTTTTAGGCATAATAAGGAGTTAATATAGCTGTCTTCCTAAATGCCTCCAAGCATCTTCTGTTTAATTCCTTCATCCCTTCATCAGCAGTAACAATAACAAGGTCACAGAAAATGCCTAATATTAAAGGAGAGCCCCGCTTGGGACAACTCTTCAGGAAAACCTGGGATGAAAACATCCCCTTGCTATCATGTCAGTTCTCTTGTTATAACAGAAAAATAAATGAAAACCATTTTTCATGAGAAAGACAGAGGGTGAGGTTGTTTTGTATCTGACTACTCTTGTGATATATATGAACTGTGACTTTTATACTCATACCTGTTCATAAATACTCCTTATCTCCTTTATATGGGACCATCCCAATAAATGGAAAGGTAATTTATTAGTCTTTTAGCAAAACTTTTTTAGAGGGCAACAGATTTGAATGACCTTAGAAGAAGCTAAGGTTGTTTGTTTTTGTTTTTTCACATCCCATTCTCCCAACTGTGCCTGTTCGTTCTCTCTCTCTTTCTCTCTCTTCTCTTTTTTTTTGGTTCAGAAAAGAGACCCCTTGAAAACACACACACACACACACACATAACTAGGAGAAAGAAAGTCCCCTTCCCACTACCCTGGGAATGGAATAATAATAATTTTTTTTTTTTTTCTGGTAGGTTTTACAAATTTTGTGCAGAGAACACAAACGCTCCTCATCCCCTTCACTCTGTTGAGTGGGGCCCTTCCCTCACAGAGCTCAAAGCCTTCAGTTCTTTACACATTGAGAGGTTGTGTCCATTTTGCTGGTTCATATTTGGATTCGCTCTTTACTCGCACATACTTTGTGAGGAGGGAAGGAGAGAATGGGACAAAAGCAGGGGACATAGAGAGTTAGAAAAAGAATATAAGAGAGTGGACAAAAGAGTATGAGTATGAGTCGGCTTCCTTTTGTGTTTAAGTTTTCTTCCTGGTCCTGTTTGCTAGGTACCATTGCCCCACAATGCTAATTGCACAACAAATGAACAAAAGGAGAGCTGATAAAAGCAGTCCTGTTATCTGCAGATCTACACCATGTATATTTCCTCTAGGGTCAGGAGGTGGATATGGGGGTGGAGGTAGGACTGGAGGTGGGGGACCTAGACCCCCCAAACCGAGCTCTTCATCCACTAGTCTTCTTCACCTTTCTCCTTTTCTCTTCCCCATTTCCTAACCTACTTTCCCCTTAAACAGCCTGGGCATCACGCTGCCCACTCTAACAGCTGCTAAGTCGAAGCAGGAGAACCCTTAAAAAAAAAATTACACAAGAGGTCACCCTCCCCAGACAAAATGAGCCACTTTAAGAACGATGCTCAGGGGCTCAAAAGTCTGGGGCCCAAGAGTTTAAAAAGCAAGGGTAGCCTTTCAGGATATCAGTTCAGCAGTCTCAAAGAGACAGGCAGGAGTCCTGGGCTCTCCATGGAGCTGAGATGAAGGAAGGGACGAGGGACAGGAGCCGGGAGGCCCGGCAGACGCAGAGGGCGACTGAACGCTGGCACCGCAGCTGGCTCCCACGCGCTGCCGTCTGCGGGGAACCAGGGGCCCGATAATGGAATTCAGAAGGCAGAGATTCTCCGAGAGCCAGCCACTGTCTTGTACAGATTTGTAGAGAAACCCTCACTGTAATTAAAACCGTACAGTCAGATTAATTCAATGTGTTACTCGGCAGCGTTTTTAATAGTAAAAATCCGCTTTAAAATTGAATTAGGGTTGAAGAAAATTTCTGCGAGACTCGCCGGATTTGCCAGCTTTCATTGAAGGCAGCCTGGGCTGGACTTAGGTGGTGGATACATGGTAGTGTCACTCCCCTCCCCCAGACCTCACCATCCCTGACTGGGGAGGTGGATATGGGGATGCGGGGGCTGAGCAGCAAGGGGTGCCAGTTTGGTCGCTAGGCTGGGTCTGGGGCCTGGGGTTAACTCTTCTGAGCTCAGGCTACGCACAGATTTTTGACACCCAGGATTACCCTCCTTTACTACCCTCTCTTGAAGTTCACTGCTCGGGAAAGGCGGGGGGGGAGAGAAAGAATAGAGCCCTACTGTATCTTGAAGCAATTTCCCACTGTGTGTTGCCGCGGGAGCTGGAGGTTGGAGCCCTCTCTGGCCGCTTGAGTGACAGACAGGAGAAAGTTGTGGTTCTCCCATATGTCCCCCACCCCCTTGCAAACCTTCCAAAAATTAAGAGCATTATTTCAAGCGCACTGTCAAAATGTCTCCCAAGCTTTGATTTGGCTGGCCGCCCCTTTTTTCCCCTCCCCTCCCCACTCCACATCCTCTGCGTTTCGCGTGGTCCTGAAATAAAAGTTAGTATTACTAAGGTTTTCTTTTAATAATGAAACTTGGAGCTGAAAACTTGCTCCAAAATTCCTGCGAGACATGGCAACTGAGTGCTGAGAGGCTCTCACTTGAGAGGGGCTTAGTGGTTAGGATAGAGAGCTGACTGGGGTCTTTCTCGAGGCCAAAGGGCTTTTTAGGGTTCTAGGCTCCATCTTCCCCCACGGATCCGGCCATTTCTGTGGGCTCCTGGATTGCTGAATGCACAGGGGCACGCGCACACACACACAACCTGGGACGCAAATTCTCTAACGAGTTAGTCACATCATCAAGCCTAGGAAAACAAAAACCGCTGTGGGTTCCTGTTCCTCCGGCAACAGCGCGCAGACGCTTTAATTGCCGCAAATTGTCACTCTGTCCCCTTTTCATTTTCTCGCTCCTTCGTTTATTTTTAGTACACTTCAAATGCCTACACATTTCCCTAGTAAGGAGAGCGCGGAGCAATTATTGCCTTTGCCTTCAGGGCCTGCTTTGCCAATCACTGAATGGGGATGGAGTAAACAGGGCGAAAAGCGAGGTGCGTTATTGGTTTTGCCTATTTCAGTCGAGGACGGCAAATAACTCTCCCTACCGCTCCACCCCTCCTTCTTTGCTGGATCCCAATTATCTGGAAGAAAGGAGATGCGCCCCCCTCCCTCCTACTCCCCATCACACCCCATCCCATGTGCGCCAAGTTTTACTCGAATCCAGCAAATCCCGTCAGAATTGGCTGGTTCCTCAGAGATTAGTTAGGAAGAGAATTCCACAGGGACCCAACTCTTAATTCTGTATTGAATAGAAAGACCCATCCTGGCAGGCACTTTTCCTACCCCTACGCAGGAGCATAGGGTCTTTTTTCTTTGAGGGCTACTTGGGAAATAGAGGCCCCCAGGCAGGTGATAGAGAGGCCCCAGAGGCCCCTTCTCCATCAAGGCAAGCTTTTAGATTGGTTTGGAGCAGTTCGGACTGTTAGAACGGCTATCAGTTGACATTGCTGTTGTTCTCAATATTAGGCAGGAATTCTTAAAGGAGAACTTTACGTTTCACAGTGAAGTGTCTTGAATACTACTGAGGTCCGTTTTGCACCCTACGGTTTCTTTTCTTTGCTTTCATGGGACAAGCAGAGCAGTCTGGGATGGGGAGGGAGGCAGGTGTCTGCTGCAGCAGCCAAGGGGGAGGCATCAAGCGTCCTGCAGATGGATCCGAAACAAATCAGTGCGGGATTAATTTGTGTGTCCACTCAATTGTCCCCAACTGTAAAAGCAGCGTGGACCGCGCTTGCCGGGGCAGGTTTGAGTTACTTGCTTGACCTGGACGCGAGGTGTTGGCCCTGCCCCTGCCAGGGCTGGCTGAGACCTGGGACCTGGGACCTGTCAGGCTCCAGGCCCGGCTAGTAGGACGTTTTAAAGGAAGGCAGTGAATATAAGCTACCTCACTCCCCCCTTTCTCTCTCTCTCTCTCTCTCTCTCTGTCTCACACACACACACACACACACACACACACCTCCTATTTCTTTTTTGTGAAAACATTTACAAAAAAACCTAATTTCAGATCGTGGAAGTAAATTTCATGCTAGAATATATTTTACAAAACATGTAATCTTTCGAGGCCGGAAGATGTTTAATTAAAACCATACTTGACAAGTTGAGTTTCAAAGCGAAGTCACACCAGTGCGGAAGGCTAATTCGTATTCAAGATGTAGCCTGTAATTCAAGTTGTTTGAAAACGCCAGCCAGGGCAACGTGCAGCTAGCTCTGCTTGCTACCTGCCCAAGCGCCGGTGGACTCCAGAATCCTGCGCTTGGAACAACCGCCACCTCCCCACCCCCAACCCCGCCCTGCCACGCTCAGCTGTCAGCTGCCCTCCGGTGCACAGGCTTGAGTTAGCTCCCAGGTCGAGAGAGAGGCAGAGAGTGGGAGAGGAAGAAGAGAGAAAAAGAGAGAGAGAGAAAGAAAGAAAAGCTTCCTGGAGCACCTTTAGTGTCCTTAAAATAACTCCCGCGGGGCGGGGCTGTGGGGGCTAGGCACGCGGGACTCACTGGGGGAGCAGGGGAGCAGGGGTGCAGGTAGGGGCAGATGGAAAAGATACCTCCTGGAGGCTCAGTGGGACTGATGAAGGTCCTCAGCCTCCTAGTCTCCTTCTTGCCTCCTGGCTGACCCATGCTAGAGGAAAGGGAATTCCCCCGAAGCTACCTTCAATCCTAATGACCCCAAACATGGGGGGTGGGGTGGGGGATTGTTCTGCCCATCTGATTTGTGGGCACAGCTCTGAATCCTCAGGAAAAGGCAGCCTCTGCACAGTAGACTGCGTGTCTGCAGTCATTGTCCTCAATAATTTCCCTCTTTAACCTCCTTTTCTGTTTCCTATTAATTTGACCAATCTTAAATCAGAGGGGCTTGCTACGTGGGAAGGAAATGCTCCCAGGTCAGTGTGTGAATATATATATATATAGTTTTTTAATCAACTAGCCTTGCTGGCATAGGGTGCTAATGGCCAGCCATGACAGTGGAGAATGAGAAGGAGCCAATGGGAGGTCAGCACAAATGTGAGACAAAGAGACTTTGCAGGGCAGTCTAGGTGGGAGCTGAAGGTGCCTTCGAACAGCAGCTCCAGAGCCTGAAGTTGTGGCCAATGATGGGTTCCTGGTCACTGTCCAGAGCCCACACTGCAGTGTCCCTCTCTAGAACCCCCAGCCTGCTAATCTTTTCTTCTTCAGAGATGACAGTGAGTTGTCATCAAAGTTAGCCTTATGGATGATCTGAAAGCCTCCTTAGAAAGAGACCAGGACATGAATTTGAGACTTATGTTCATTCAATTTTGCCTAAAATGCTTAAGAAGCAAAATTTCTTCATTTATTCCAGCCACTTTTAGAACAAGGAAAGATAATTTTGCTTTAATTGAGGACTGTGACAATTATTGATTGGCTATTGGACCTTTATTATGGTCTATATTTCCTTTCGAACATACCATTATTATCCTATTCCTTAAAGCACAAAGAGAAGTCTAAGAAAAAGTGTTCTAAAATCCAAAGTGTTCAAGAACTATTTTAGATAACATGGCTATCTCATTTTGCAGCCTTATAAGATTGAAGCCAACACTCTTTTGATTATATTGGGCCAGTTTAGAGAAAGTTTACCTTTTTCAAAGACAATCCCAAAACACTATTGTGAGGAAGTTTGTCATTCTATACAGAAACTACCAGCTGGCTTTTCTGAAGGTTCAGTAGGTATCTCCTTCTTTGAAAATAGACATGGCTATTGGAAGCTATATGCTTACATGATATGTGATGTTAATACTCATTGGTCAAATAATATTGATTTTAGATGAACAGGTAATGCCTTGAGGTCACTTTTTAGTGTCTTGCATTTTAGAGGACTGGGGTGGGGCTCTGGTTCACATTCTCAAAAAAGAAACAAAAAGCCATGTTATAATCATAGGCCTGGAGGGTGACAAAGACCTAGAGACAAACAGAGGCATTGCTGAGGTGCTTTTAAGCATGACATTGTTTAAGCTGAGTACCAAAATGTATGTACTTGACCAAATGTATTCAAAGCCTAATCCTACATCAGAGACTTGTGAATTACACAAAAGGGGATAGGAACTGCAAATGACAATCCCCACATGTTTTATTTCAGTAAGAACAAATGGTTTTCTTGTCACAGAGTATGAGCACTCTTAGGGATGCTGGAGGCCCATGTGTAGTCAGCAATTCTGGCGGGAATATATAGTGAGAAGAATATAAGGTGGTTGGTTGGTAATGGTCAGAATGGTGCTGCAGCAAGGACAGGGAGCAGTCTTGGTGTGCAGAAGGGGCAGAATGGGTAATAGTTCCCAGCTGGCCCACCCTTTCTGTAGCACCAGAGAATCAATCTCATCTTTCCAGCCTCAGAGCATGGGTGGAGACAAGAGGCTTAGCCATGGTGGTGATTCATGCCACTTCTCTACCTTTCTCTTTTCTATCTTTCTAAAATTAGCAGCATTTCACAGAGGAGGGAGCTAACACATGGCTCTCACCCCAAAGACACTTTGGTGTCTGGGAAAGGGAGAGGGATGGAACACAGGTGTTCTAGTTTCCATCTCCCTGGCCAGCACGTGTGACTGGGGATGAGGTGGAGAAAGAGCAGGTTTGGGTTGCTTTCTCAGTATGGGTTGTTTTCTCAAGCCAGGCCTGCACAGGTAATGTTTCTGCTTTTGAGGCACATTTGGTTAATGAAGTAGGTGTGATTTTCATGTGACAGGTAAGGCTCAGAGAGCTTCAGCTTTGGCCCAAGCCTCAGGGCTCCGAAGGCAGCAGTCCCAGGATTCCTTGACTTCCTGCCAGGGCTCTTTAAACAGCCCCCTCTCTCCTGCCTTCTAACTTTTTCTTAAATTCCGAATACTTTAACCCTTGCTTGTAGTAACGTATTTGTAGTTCTAAACCGTGTCAATTTCCTACAGAAATCTTCAGTGTCTAGGCAAGAATCAATACTAAAACACTCTTTTTTATTTTTAAAGCGGGTTTTAAAGGCCTATTGTGGGGAAACCGAGATGTCAATGTGACCTGGAGGCGCAGTAGGAGCGAAATTCCATTGGCGGCAGCGGCAGAGTCTGGGCTGCGCCGGAGTTAGCTTACGTGCGCGCCTTATCAAGCAAATCCGACGGCCCCGGGCATGCGCACTGCATCCCTCAGGTACCCGCCTTCGTCTGGTGGTAGGGACTAAGACTTCCAGATGCGCAATAATTAGGTTTCCTCATTAAACAAAGGTTTCCCCATCATTCCCTCCTCCCACCGTTCCCAGCGCGGGAGCTCCTCACCAAAGCAAGCTGCTTACCCGTCTCCCCCAGCCCCACCTCCCAGTCCCTGACCCTACTTCATCTTAGGGTCCATTTAGGGCCCTCTGCCTTCCTCGCCATCATTTTTTTTCTTTTGACCTCCTATAAAGGATATTAAATTCGAATTTTCCCCTCGTTTTAGGTCCCCTTCCTCATCTCTCCCTCCCAAAGTTAAAAAATTCCCTACCGATTGATCGATCCTGGGTGGGAAGAGGGCTTCAGCACCGCCGCTCCCTGGACCTCGGCCCGCCCCGCCCCTCCCTGGCCGTTTCGGTTTCATGCCGAAGTGCTGAACTTAGGTGTCCCAGGAACTCGACGGGCACTAGAGCTAGTCGTCGGCCAAACCCAATCCCCCCCATCTCCAGGCATCAGCCTAGGCCGCTAAGAAGCCCAATGCGGGCATCTGTAGCCCCTCGACCACCCCCAATCCCAGTGTAGGGGGCGCTGCTCTTCGATTCTCAGCCCCCACCTCGGGAAGGAGCGTACTACGCAGGGAAGGGCTCCAGGAGTGTCCTCTCCTCCAGAACCCCCTGTGCGGGCATGGGGACCTCAAGGATCCATCTCCTCAGAGCGGGAGAATGTCCTTTTCTGGAAAGAGATTTCAGTAGGCGAGAAATAGGCACCGTTACTTTCGAAGTCCCCCGTGGGAAAGCTCGGTGGCAAGGTTTGCAGTTGAGCCTGACCCGCGCTCGGCATCGCGGCGAGGACCGCGCCCACACGCGCTCCTGCAATCGCAGTTAGCTCTTTCTTCCTGGTAGAAACAGGCATCGCTGCTCCGGCTTTCAATTACTCTCAGCTTACCTGCAGGGCGAACCGATTTGTATTTTTCCACCAGAAACCTCCTGTCCCGGATACCCCCAAACTCCCCCTTCCCCCTCATCCAACCTTAACCAGGAGAAGGGAGAGATAGGGGTTTGATTCTCTGATATGACACGAATAATTGTCGCATCATGTAACTTCCTACATCTTGGTTTTAATTTTCAGTGAACCAAACAAAGATATTTGCAATTTTAAAATAAGCACTCGATTTAATAAATGGGAACATTGTGCAGGGAAGACTGTGCTCCCCCCGCCCCCCAGCCCCTTCAGAAGACGTTATTAGCTCTGACAGCATGCCGCTCAGGTTTGCGGAGAGGATTTTGTAAAGGGATGACAGACAGGAAGGCCAGCAATCATGGGCTCCTTGGGCTGAAGCTTTTTTTTCTTTCTTTCTTTCTTTTTCTTTCTTTTTTTTTTTTTTTTTTATCAGAATGTTCTGTTCGATGCCATTTATCCTTGATGATAGAAAATTGCGCTGTTGCCAGGACGCTGCTGCTGCCGCTGAAATAGAGGGCAGGAGCCACATTTCCATTTTCCGGCTTGAAAGCTATTCAAATGAATTTGCGGGGGGCGGGGGGGAGGAATCTAGCGATAAACAAATGAGAATAAATCGAGTTCCCCTTTCCATTCTTTTTCTTGAAATGGGTAGCTCTTCATTTCCGATATAAAGATTTTTGTTCATCAGTGTTTGTGAATATCTGGGAGATAGTGTAAGCCAACGCACAATTTATTTTGATGCTCTTAAAGTGACTAACCACATAAACATTTAAAAAGAAGTGCATGTCTAAATATATATAAAGTATAAGAATTATATATACATAGATCATGTACATAACATACCTTCACACAATTCCAAACTACAATGAAAGATAAACTCTTTCAGTAGCGTTTCAATTCAATATAATTTGCAAGCATTGCTGGCTATTGATAGTTATGGACTTCTTACTAGTTGTGTATATACAAGTATTGCTAGACAGGATAATTTTTAAGGCCCTCCTCCCATGTTATGTATTTCAGGATACTATATAATTTAATTACCCTGTACATCTTAACTAATTAAAAAATCATCTCTACTAAGAGATACAGATATACAGATAGATATAGATAAAAATTATCCTCTATTATGTGTCTCTTTTAAGTTAATTTTCCAAATTTACCTTATACGTTTTGTTTCTAAGTTAGGAAATACAAAAGAGTTGGTATGCTGTAACTCTAAAAATATGAAATAGAGGCTGAAGCCTGTGCTTCCCTTCCTTAAAACTTAGATTCTTTGCAAGTTGAAAAAGATCATGTATTGAACTCAAGGGATCACATCCAAAACAGGACATTTAAAAATGAGATCTGAAAAAATACAACCTATAACACACACACATACTCTCTCTCTCTCTCTCTCTATATATATATATGTATATTCTGTCTGTCTCTCTGTCTTTCTTTTCTCTCCCTGTCTCACTCTCTCCCTCCTTCTCTTTCTTTTTAAAATAAGCTCAGGTATATATAATTTAATCCATTTCAAAGACCTGAATTCTTAACTTTAGAAATCTCAGATTTGATCTCCATACAGTATCCTGTACAGAACTGGTAAGTTGATTTCTGCACTTGGAAACCTCATAGATATTACATATTAATAAAGATCCAACCCTAAAATCTGGGTTTGCTTCTCCCTTCACACACACACACACACACACACACATCTATATATATACACACACACACACTCATATATACACACACATTAGCAATGTCTTGACAGAAGCTATAAAACTTATGGGGCCCTCACTATGTTTTAATAATTAAATAACTGTTATTAAATTATAACACTAACGTTTTGTTTCAAAGTTATACAGGCGGTTAGGAAATTTTCAATGATATAAAGCCCTTTAAGACGCAAGGACTAATTGTATTCGCGATTTCAGATAGTAGTTTAAGCTTTAAAAAAATCCGACATTTTAAAACTTTACATTTTTTAAATAAAGCATGGATCCCTCACTACTATGATTTTAACTACGTGACTGTTTCCCCGTGATAGGACACCGCTGGACACACCAGGGCTGCACAGACAATAATAGTATAAAATTAGAAAGAAAAGGCAGAGGGTGAGTTGTTATTGATGTTCCGAACTTTTCCAATAGAATGTTCAGGCGACTTCTTCCAGGAAGCCACAATTCCTAGTTACAGATTCCGAACAATCCTCATTATGGATTCCGAACAATCGTAGTTCAGCTGAAAATTTCCTTGTTAAGAAATTCAGCATAATAATGAGAAAACAGTTGCCACCGTCAGATGAAGCTATATAATGCAAGGAAATCGTCCAAGAAAGTCCAATTTGCTTGTTTGTTATGGTGAAAACAGTTAGGAGGCGAGCACAGAGTATGTAGGTACTGAGATTCTGTCTCCTTTATTCTTGGCCCTGGGAATTGTGTTCTGGACCAGAAGCTTCACCATCCAACTCCTTCTCCAGTTGAGGCAATTCACAAGGTTCTTCCGGTGAATTTCCCCTTCAGGTAGGAACTTGGGGTGGGCAGTGGGAGTCCGGGGCCGCCAGGACCGCAGAGGCGAAGGTGTAGGTGCTGGGTTGCTGCTGCAGGCGCTCCAGCACGTGGGACCCCCTTCCCAACGCCCTAGAAAGAGCCTGACTCCAAGCTCCCCGCATCCTCCGGCTCCACGCGGGACTGGTATAAGGGATGTTAGGAAAAAGTAGGTGGAACCTCCTTGGGTGCCAAGGCAGGGGTTACGCAGCAAGGACCCCCAGTACCCCGGCGTGAGGTAGTGTAGAGACCTCTCTCCCTGGTCTACCCTGCACTACCTTCATCTCAGGTCACCTCTTGGGCTTTGGCCAGGAGTACCGAGGACAGGTTTAGAGTGTGGCCTCCCAGGCAGGGCAGGAGAGGAAGGGGGAGGAAATGGTGAGAGAAAAGACAGGGCGAGTGCTAACCTAAAAGAACTTGGAAGAGGGAACACGAGGAAGTTGTCCGAGAAATTCCGTACCCTGTGAAAAAGCAGGGCTCAGCTGGTTGAATGGGCTGCAGGTGTTGGGACTTCTTGTTGTATGGGTGTCTTTGTGTGGCTAGGCTTGCAGAGTTGTGGAAAAGTTGAGTTTTGGGTGGAACTTTATAAGCCGAGAGTGGAAACCGTAGGGTCACATTCCGGGCTGAGAAAACCTTCACCCCCCGCCCCGCGATCCTGTTCTCCTATAGAATACTGAGTCCAAATGAAACTGCAAATTGGGCTACACTGTGGCGCGCCCTCTTCCAGGTAATGCAGGTAAAATCACAGTCACGTTTTTGGAGGAGGGGAGCTTCTCCCTTCCCAAGTAGTGTGTATACTAAGCATTAAAAATAAAAACGATTTTCTTTTCACCTTCTGAGATCCCAGGAATATGGGACTTGCCTTTTCTTCAACAAAAAAGCAAACAATTCTGAAAGGCTGCAGGAACACTCACCCTTTAGGGGTTCCAGTATCCAGGAATGTAACATGCAGTGGAAGCACAAAAGCTCAACATTTTGATATTTTAAAAGATTTCTCCCTCTTTTAAATCCTGCTTATAAATGCCTGGTTGTAGCAACGTGAAAATGCTTTCTAGTGAAAACATGCAGCAGGGTTCCCTTCCCTTTGCATGCATACTAGCAGCTGCAAAACATTCCAAATGAGCTAAAAGGTCATTATGGAGACTATTAATAAGATGGCATTCAGTGCTGGCCTCATCAACCAACCGAAAGTCTGCCCCAGAAAATGAGAAAAGAGAAAGCAACAGTACTTACAAAGTACTCTAAATTCTGTATTGCCTTCCAAATCCCAAATAACTTTTCATTGTTAGCTGTCCCTCGTGCTATTAACCCACCCCACTCAAGTTCAGTTTCCCCTGTGTTCAAGGGCTGCATTTGTACTTATTTCTTAAGTCTCCAGAACTTTGAGATGTGCAATGCAAACAGTAAAGAATCGCATTAATCCTGCTTTGATCTCAGAAAGGAGATCATAGCAGAAATCGGGTCACCACAGAGATAGGCGCTGCTGTGAAAATGAGCTTTCGTTTTTTCTTTTTATTTATTTTTTTCCTTCAAGATATCTCCCTTGGCTTCAGGACATTCATTGCTTGCAAACTGGAGAATTGTCAATATGAACTAAGAATAACTCGTAATTTAAAAGTGGGACAATTAAGCTTCTTAGAGCTGTTTTTTGTCTTATAAATCTAGATACTGGAGTTAATGTACTCACCATGTCTATTTGGTTATTTACATAAACACATTGGACCATATTCCAAATACATGCCCCAAACACAACCTCCACAGGGACTTACTTGCCTAAAAAAAAAAGTTGTATTTTCTCTGCTGCCTATTACCCTGGAGTCCTGTAAGCATAGAATAATGGTAGTTAATCTGCTTAGATAATTTAAGACTTAAAGATTAGAAGGCCTATATTGACAATTTCAAAAATTCAAGTCTGAGTGCTTTGGCTAAGCAAAGCTTAGGAGATGACAGGTGTGATAAAAGAACTGCCAAAAACTAGACTTTATTAAAACTAAAAAGTGTGATGTTTTTGTGGCTCTGAAAGAAATGATTGTTATAATGCTCACTCAATCCAAATGTGTCCATAAACAAACAACTACAGGGGTATTTTATTTTATGCTACCTGATATTTATACACAGAATACAGCATTTCTCTCTGCTTGCATATACACATGCAGATAAATTTTATAGTGCTTTTCAGCCCACATCCCATATATATAAATATAGTTAATCAGTTAGTATAGTTAGTATAGCCGAGCTACATTCTCAACACAAGTGATGTGTGCATAATCATAAGCATTTGTGCTAAACACACATCCTTCCCCTCATTTCCCAATTTGCTGTGGTAGCATCAACATATCACAGGAGGCTACTTATGAAGCTGTAGCTGCCACCCAGCTTTCTTCAAAATTTGTAGATTGGGAGGAGCACATGAAGATATCTGAATTTGTTAAAAATGCTATTCTCTTTCAAATTATTCCAATTGAAGTTGATTTTCATTTAACCTCAATGGGCCAGTCTTGATGACAGCCGAAATCACACTGACACCAACGCTACCCAAATGCTTTTACTTGCAGGACAAAATACATTAAACTGCTTTGCTTCAAATGTCCTTTTGAAGTGATTTTAGACCTGGTTTGGTGGGAGAACTCAAGTGGGAAAAAAAAGTTTAGGGAGAAAGAGGGCAAGGAGAGGAAGCAGGTGAAAGAGAACCACATGAATAGAAAGTAGGGGAAAGAGAAATCTTTTGTGGCCATAGATTATGTACTGTGAGTTGTGGAGGATATTTTCACATTCAATGTCTGCTCTCACTTTAGTGGCCTTCATTTTTTTTCAATCTGTTCTTCTAAATCTGCTACCATTAAAGTCAGGTTCTAGAGAATATGTAGTGGAAGCAACCAAAATATCCCTTTAGGAGATGTTGAGAATATGTTATTGGATACAGATGCACAAAGCATTGCATTAAGTGTCCCAGAATGCTTATTTTGGTGATATTTAGCTGAAAAATGTATTTGCTCATATGAGCTGATTTTTGTTTTGTCTTACTTGTGACTTAATCTCTTTCTACAGATTACTTTATAAGCTGACTTTACCCATATTTTGAAGTGATAGATATTTTCTTTCCAGAGGAGCAACAAATGTTGGTTACTTTTTGGTCCTTAAAGATGGCAGTAAACATTCCATCTTAATTATATTTAGAGTTTTGTTAAAAATTTTAATCTTTTCAGTCCACTGTCTTCCTTTTATCAGTATCCCAAAAGCCTGGCATTTCATATGTGTGTAAGGAGAGAGAATAGACCTCCTTGTCTTCTTAATTAAAGTTTATACAGCTTGGAGAAAGTAGTAATTTTCTAGAAAATTAGATCATTTTAGATCACTATAGTTCCACTCTTCTTTCTTAAATATGGTTCTAAGCAAATCTTGCCCTTTAAAGACCATCAAGTAAAAAGCAAAGATTGCTAGAGAAGTATTCTGAATTTAAAGTACTTAGATTTAGAAATCTGACCCTGCCTCTATGAGAGTAGGTATAAATGATAAATCCTACCCTGTATGTATGGTGTGACAGCCCATGTTGGTTTCTGTATCGCACATCAGAGTGACACATGACACTTCCCATCCCTGCCTATTGGAAACAGCATCATTTTAACTTCTCTCCTCATTATGGGGGTTGTGATTCACATACACAATAGGTCCTTCTTAAGTCATGATTCCTTTTCTAAACAAGATAGAAACCAAATTTAACAAGGACATAATCAAGATATTGAACCAAAGGATTTTTTAAATGACCGAAAAAAGGAGTCATTTTCACATTTAAAAAATGTTATGCTTGCTTTTAGGAGATTCACCCAAAAGTTTTTTGTGGCTTTTCATTGCCTACAGAGGACAGACAAGCACCACTGGGAAGACAAGCACCACTGGGGAGGCAGTTAGAGTCTAGTGGCGGCGGGGGACTTTAGGGTCAGACTGCTGAAAAATCTTCAGTAAGTTATTTTACTTCTCCAAACCTCAGTTTCTTTCAGTACAATTGGAATAATAATAGAACTGGTTTAAATGGTAATGGTAGAATTAAATGAGACAAATGCCTGTAAAATGCTTACCAAGATGCTTTGTGAAAAGTAAATGTTCAAAGAATACTAGTTAATGCTTAACATTAGCTTTAATGTAATGTTTAACAAGGCCTTTTAGTTTCTACTTATGCATATACTATCCCCTTATTCTGGAAAGCCCTCCCTGATTCATTGCCCACCTGACTGACTTCTCACCTCTTCAGCTCAACTCAAGTGACATCAGCCCTGGGGAAATCTCCAATGCTTGGAATTAGGTACCTGTTTTTATGCCTCCATAGTATCCACTGCTTATTTCTTTTACAGCATTTTGCAAGTTTTTTTTTTAGTATTATACTTTAAGTTCTAGGGCACATGTGCACAACATACAGGTTTGTTACAAATGTATACATGTACCATGTTGGTGTGCTGCACCCATTAACTCGTCATTTACATTAGGTGTGTCTCCTAATGCTATCCCTCCCCCTCTCCCCACCCCACGACAGGCCTGGGTGTGTGATGTTTCCCTTCCTGTGTCCAAGTGTTCTCATTGTTCAATTCCCACCTATGAGTGAGAACATGCGGTGTTTGGTTTTTTGTCCTTGCAATAGTTTGCTGAGAATGATGGTTTCCAGCTGCATCCATGTCCCTACAAAGGACATGAAGTCATCCTTTTTTATGACTGCATAGTATTCCATGGTGTATATGTGCCACATTTTCTTAATGCAGTCTATCATTAATGGACATTTGGGTTGGTTCCAAGTCTTTGCTATTGTGAATAGTGCCACAATAAACATATGTGTTCATGTGTCTTTATAGCAGCATGATTTATAATCCTTTGGGTATATACCCAGGGTATATGGGTATTGCTGGGTCAAATGGTATTTCTAGTTCTAGATCCTTATTGTAATTGTTGCTTTATTAATCTGTCTCCTTTTTTAAACTATAAGTTGTAGCAAGCACAACATAATATTTATATTTCTCAGAGCTCACAACTGAGCCTGATGGATAGTAAATAATATATGTACACTGAAAGAATATATATTCAATTTTTCTTTATGTTTTGTTTACATTTATAAATAAATTGCAACTGGATGGATTCTTCTGTCTTTAGCTTTTTCTAGCTAGTATTTCTCAAGATGAGTGCTCAACTTTGGGAGGTTAAGGCAGGAGGGTTGCTTGAAGCCAGGAGTTTGAGTCCAGCCTGGACAACAAAGTAAAACTCCTGTCTCTACAAGAAAATATATAAATAAATAAAATAAAATAAGAATTAGCAAGCATAGAGGTGTGCATTTGTAGTCCTAGCTACTTGAGAGGCTCTCTTGAGCTGAGAAGTTTGAGACTGCAGTGCACTCCGGCCTGGGTGACAGAGCAAGATCCCCACTTTAAAAAAAAAAAAAAAAGAAGAAGAAAAAAAGGAGTGCTGAAAGGATCCTGTTATTCTCCCTGAGTAACTTTATGAAGAGGTTTGATTGTGGGCTCCATAATGAATTCTTGACATTTTCAGGACAAACTATTTTTGGTGAGTTTCTATCTTAATTGAAGAACTTATAAACATGTTGGGTTACCTGTCCAATCCTTAGACATTCTATTGTACTATTCAATATATGGTTTATGCATCTTTGTTGGATGGTGATTTGGATTATCTACTTGAGTGCTAATAGGTTTCAACTACCACAATGTCCTAGCCAAGTGGGCTTCCAATGAATCCAATTATGTCATCACATATTATAGTTAACAAGGATTGCAGGGATCGTAAACATTTCAAAAAGCTATTTAGATGTATTTCACTGGCATCTTGGAAGCCTACAACTGTTGAACAGAAATACATGGAAGCCCTCACTGTCTTAGGCTTATTTGAGGGAAGACCAGTATAAATTATTATATGTCAGAATTATAAAATATTGTAATCTATTATATATAACATATTTACATAAGCCAGGGATTAATATTCTGTGGCCAACACTCGTAACTGGATCTGCTTTAATTAGTAGGCCAGAATTCTTTGTATTTATTTCATTAATCATTAGGAACAGTTGTTACTGAAGTGTTTGAAAGCAGTCTATTTCCTTAAGGAGATTAATCACCCCCTGCAAAGCCAATTTAATTAGATCTGTAAACTCTCTTCCACCAAAGGGAAAGTTAAGCCAATTCCCCAACTTGGAGTTATCAAATGTTTCAAAGGCACAAGGTGTAAATTAACTAGGTTTTCCTGGAATAACTTAATAAATATATGTGTTAAGTGATAATAATGATGATTCCTGCTGTTCTGCTCATGTAAACCATAATTAATGTTTATAACCTTTTCCCTAGCCCCCTTGAAAATTAAGTTAAGCACTACAAAATTACAAAAGAAAAAATAAATTTTACACCATTGTGAGAACATTAGAATTTCTATTAATGGTGAAGGGATATTCAGGTTTTCAAACTAAAGAACAGAGTAAATATTTTGATTTGGTTGCAGATTCAGAGAATGAACCTCACAGAAAGTTATAAAAAGAACGTGGGGAGGGTCATGCAAGTCTGTTTTCTTGCACCCAACCAAGGCACTCTGAAGCCATTATAGAACCTATACTGCCCGACATCCAAGACAGTGCTAACCCCATATATTCCCATGAAGGATTTGAAGTGGCTTTAATAACTGACATACAAGACAAAACAAATATTTTCCTCAGCCCACTCTCACTTTAGATTCAAGCTATGGAGTTGCTCACAGCAGGCTAACCAAGAAATTTTGCGAATGGAACTGATCATTAACTGGTTTTATTATTAACACAGAGAGCATGCATAAAAAACTCTTGATTTCTTTTTCCTATGTAGGTAATGTTGGTCCAGGAAAAGACAACTTCTTTCCTCTTTCCAAATATCAAAATTAGTTTTTGTCACATAAACATGGCCTAACTAGTCCATCTATCAACCATAGTTAAAAGATATTCAAACAATAGTCTACAACTTCTTTTGGAAGCCTAGTCCTTGTGGTTGCTGAAAGGATAGTGTGAAAACTTTATTGTTTCAGATTGGACCTCCCAAGCTTGACTGTGAATTTTTATGCCTGAGTATGTAAAAAACTCCAAGAAAAACACAGCCCAAACCACCACATTTTGCTTGCTTTCAGGTTCAAACCCTATAAAACCACCACATTTTGTATGGTTTCCACCCCAAACCATAAGTTGGCATGAGATCTCACTAGACGTTCTGCTCAGGTCTAACTGAAATGTTTACCAACCTTGACAACGTTTTTTGTGAACTTGTCACTTATTTGGAATGCAGGTGAAACAAGCTGAGTTCTCAGCAATAGTTGCCTCATTTTGATTTCTTTACCCTATCCCCACCACCCAACTATGGACATGGGGCCATTTTGTTGTCCTTGGTTAATCATTGTTACTCCTTCTGTGACATTCTGCGGATGCTTGCCTTGAACCTTTCTAACACTTTTCTTCCCCTCAAAACTTACGTCTTCTGTGTATCATTATCCCAGGTTATGGACTTTTTTTCTTTTTTTTTTTGTGAGATGGAGTCTCACTCTGTCGCCCAGGCTGGAGTGCAGTGGCACGATCTCGGCTCACTGCAACCTCCCCCTCCTGGGTTCAAGCAATTCTGCTGCCTCAGCCTTCTGAGTAGCTGGGACTGCAGGTGCATGCCACCACGCCTGGCTAGTTTTTGTATTTCTAGTAGAGATGGGGTTTTACCACGTTAGCCAGGCTGGTCTCCATCTCCTGACCTCGTGATCCACCCTCCTCTGCCTCCCAAAGTGCTGGGATTATAGGCATGAGCCACCGAGCCCAGCCTCAGGTTATGGACTTTGAAGCTAATCAGATAAATCAGTTTTGCTAAGGTGTTAATGAGATTTCAAAATTCTTAGGGAATGCGCAGGGCATTAGATTGTGAGTTCCTTTGTGGCAGGCATGGTCTCTTGCTGACAATTTAGAATTGCCAGATAAAACATGAAATTTTTGTTTGTGAATTCTGACAACCCCATGACCATTTTATCTTCGTCTTCTAGTAACTCCCACACAGTAACTGCTCAATAAATACTGATTGAAAATGAATATATAAAAGTAATGGAATATATATATATATATTTATATACAAATAGAATATATATATTCAAATTATACACACACACACACACACACCACACACACACACACATATGTATGTCCTTTGATTCTCCCTAAATCATATTACTTAGGGAGCTGAGTCACCTCGTAGGCCTACTTATATGATTGCAGGCTCCTGAGTCTTGTTTTTGATGGAGATTCGGGTAGGTGTGATCTTTGACTTTTCTTGCTTCTGTTGTTTTCTTGTGATCATTGTTCTAGAGGAGCATCCATCTTCCTTGGAGGAGTCTGTAGACTAGAAAGGGATGAGAAGGGGAACACCTGCTATTGTCTCATAGTACACGAAAGGAAGAGCAATCGTGAAAATTCGTTTGGGGGACTTTGAGAGAATGGAGAAGCTAAGTAATCACATCCTACTGTCATTCTCTCTCCACTGGAAGTGGGAGTTCCCTTGATAACTACAAATAGGGGACTCTTCAGAGTCCACAGGGGCTGGGAGGGGAAGTCATAATCACAGATTGGGCTGACTTGAATCTCTTATAAATAGTTCTAATGCCCCCAAAGTCATAATCATGAGGATTCTTAAGGCCTCTGTGGAAGGGGAAAAACTGTGTGGCATGTTTATTTTATAATTATGTTAAATTATCAATTACATTTATCATTGCGACTGCTGTAAAATCATAAGGGTATTCTTACGTTAACAGCTAGGGGCCATTAGACATAAAGACAGTATTGACTTTGTCTTCATTTGTTGCATCTATTGTTTTTTTCAATAAGTTCCCGGAACGTTTCCAATATTTTCTTATACCTCTCCTTTGGGGCAGTCAGTATCTTTTGGAAAAATGAGACTTGGAAAACAGAGACCTTAGTGGAGAAAGTGCTTATGCTGTAGGGACCTCTTGAACATATAATGTGTTTGTATGTTATCTGTTTATTTATAGCTGTGACTAAAGTTCATGGTTGATATATTTTCATGTATTGGTTGCCCCTGAAAGGCAAGGGAAATACTTTAACCTTGAGACAAACCAGTTCTGAGCTAGACTGAGCCCAGAATGTACACTTCCACATACTAACGCACTCAAATTGTTTTGTAAATGGATTATCTCTGCCACTTGTTTTTTTTTTTTTTTTTTTTTTTTTTTGAGATGGAGTTTTGCTGTTGTTGTTCAGGAGAGTGCAATGGTGAAATCTTGGCTCACTGCAACCTCTGCCTCCTGGGTTCAAGTGATTCTCCTGCCTCAGCCTCCCGAGTAGCTGGGTTTACAGGCATGTGCCACCACACCCGGCTAATTTTTTGTATTTCGTAGAGATGGGGTTTCACCATGTTGGTCAGGCTGGTCTCGAACTCAAGACCTCAGGTGATCCACCCGCCTCAGCCTCCCAAAGTACTGGCGTGAGCCACTGCACCTGGCTGTCTCTGCCACTTGTTTATCTGATTTCTAGAATCTACTTCTGGCCTCAGGCACATTGACAAAGAGAGGAAAACTATTTGCCATCTTGCTACTGAATTCTGTTCCTGTAACAAAACAAGGTCAAAGTGCTTTGAAGGCCCATCCAGGAGGAGTACTTTCAAAAGTATAGAAGGTTGGTTTTCTACATATGATGATTGAAAATGTGGGTTTTGTAGTCAATTTTATTTTATCTGGAATGGAATTCTGGATCTGTCCTTTATTTGGTTGGAATCGACTTTCTTTTGTTCTTCTAGGCTCCGGTTTTCTAGTATGTAAAGGGGAGGTAATTACTGTATCTACTGTATAGGGTTGTTGTTAGAATTAAATGACCTATTTCGTGGTGAGTCTAGGCCATATATAGTAAGCGGTCAACAAAAGGTAGTCATGATTGTTTAATATCTGGAATAGAAGACTTTTTAAGTAGAATCTCAAAATGTTTCTGTCCAACAAGTACACCTGTGTGGCCTGGATCTCACTTGTGGGCCATGATGCGAAGTGTGGCAGTAATGTCCCTGTACCTGGCTGGCCACATTCCTGGCCCCTCCCTTGAATGTCCAGTTTCTGGTTTAACTGGAAGTTGGAAGACAGAGTTAGAAGACTCTTGCACCCTCTGAGATAGCCAGGGTTGGAGCCTGGTGGAAGGTGGGTGAGGCCTTGTTGGTGCCAACCCAAATTGCCTTTGACCTTCCCCACTGCTCCTCCTACCCAACTTTCTGAGGGTTGTTTGGGGGCAAATGTAGTCCCAGCCCTGCAGAGGTGATGGTTGGGCCCACTGCCTGGGGCTCTGCTGGGCTCCTGGCCCTGCCTTCAAACTTCTAGTGCTCTTCTGGCTCAACCAGAAGTTCAGGTGTGAGGTGGCCTAGTGTTTTGTGTTGGCCTAGGAGAGGGGTGGAGAACAACACTTGAGCAATTTATCTAGAGGCACCCTGGGGATTTTTTTTTTTTTTTTGGTGAGTGGAATTTTACTTCATGCCATTTGTCCCTTTTACCTACTCTGAACTCTTCTTTTCTTTTCTTTTCTTTTCTTTTCTTTTCTTTTCTTTTCTTTCAGACAGAGGCTTGCTCTATTGCCCAGGCTACAAGTGGCGTGATCTCAGCTCACTACAACCTCTGCCTCCTGGGTTCAAGTGATTCTCCTGCCTCAACCTCCCAAGTAGCTGGGATTACAGGCATGCACCACCATGCCTGGCTAATTTTTGTATTTTTAGTGGAGATGAGGTTTCGCCATGTTGGCCAGGGTGGTCTGGAACTCCTGACCTCAAGTGATCCACCCGCCTTGGCCTCCCAAAGTGCTGGGATTACAAGCATGAGCCACTGCACGCAGCCTTACACTGAACTTTTAATGGATTCAATTCCACTAGGAGCATAAAGGCCACTGCATATGAGTTGTGGAAAGAAGAGACTGGAGGAAGAAGGAAGAACTTGAGATGGGTTCCTCCTTTCAACCTTCTATCTCCTCCTACCTAGCATCTTCTCCCTTTTAGGCTTTCTAGAATGTCCATCTATTTTTGGCCATTACAGAAAGAAGCTGAGCTTTAAAGGTGTAGGAGCTTCAAATTTCTTGTCTCTTCATGTTTGCTCACCTTCTAACCCTGTCTTATGTTCCTTCTGCTATTCTTTTTCTTAGAGCATAGGAAAGGGGAGCTTTTAAATTAATACTCAAAGCATGCAAAAAAATAACTTCAGA
Organism: Trachypithecus francoisi; assembly: GCF_009764315.1. Lineage (NCBI taxonomy): Eukaryota > Metazoa > Chordata > Mammalia > Primates > Cercopithecidae > Trachypithecus > Trachypithecus francoisi. Next base: position 77,259,642 of record NW_022681469.1, on the reverse strand, counting down.
AGAAAATGAAAGAAGGGAGATGAGGCTAGTAAAGTAAGGGAAATGGAGAAGAGAAAGAGGAGGAAGGGTTAGCTTCTAAATTCCAAGTCACATTGATATGGAACAGGCAAGGCCTCTCGTCTTAAACTTCAGAAAAGGATCTGCTGAAACTTGATAGAAATGGAAAGGGAAATCCTTCGGGTGGGGAACCTCCAAACATTAGTAGTGATATTGAACAACTCAAAGTATTGAGCAACTCTGCAGGCTACATGCCTGAAGATCACCCATGCAGATAGATCAAAATGATTAGAATTATCTGTTGATATTAATATTTATTGACATCTAGCTAGTATTGGTAATTTTAAGTTTTAGATTAATTTCTTTGGTGATAGCTATGATATATTTTATAGAAAAGAATGATATCTATAGGCTTGCTATCATAGGCTCTATTTTAATTAGCATTAATTTAATCTACTTATTTTATTTTTAGCACATTTGAAACATTCACTTATTCTAGGAAACTCATTGCCAAAAAGATGATTCCTGTATGTATGGCAGCTATACATTAAGGAGGAGTCTCCCAGAATATGAAAAAGTCAACTGACCTAAATAGTAACTATTACAGGAGCAAGTATCTTCCTATATAGGATTATATCATTTATATGAATTTATATAATAAATTTTCTAAATGCTGTTGTGATGGCAAAAGACTCGGCTTTGAAAGAATTTCAGGTGTTTCATGTCTCCAGCAGAGGGGCAGCCACCTATAGCTGGGGGGTGGCCACAGTCATCTCCATGCCTCCAGTGCTAGCCCAGTGCTGGGCACATAGAGGCACCAGTGTTTCTCAAGCCAAACTAAACTGTGGTGGAAAATAGTGAGGGGGAAATTGTGAGGACGGGTTATTTATTTGTTTGTTTTAGCATCCTTATTACCTTGGTGGTAGTCTGGTTTAGAAACCTACTCTGATTTTTTTTCTTGAGACTAAGCGCCTAGAATATTTTAATTAAAATGTGTTTTGCCACCATTTGTTGAGCAGTTATTACGTATCAGGCCCTTAAATATACTGGGTGCTTCGGACTCTTCACAGGTGAGATTATTTAATGCGCACACAGCCCAGTGATGTGGTAATCTTGACTCTGTTGTACGCAGTGCCTCACTCCACTGCCAGGGCTCAATACATCATAAACAATAGCAGCAACAGCTGCGAGAGGAATCCAAGGACAAATTGGTTGGAATAAAGCAAAACAGGGCTTTACCATATGGGAGATATATCTAAGATGGATTTATTAGATGTAGGATGATTTTTCTTGTAGCCTAAGGGCTTTCTGGAGGGAACCTGAAATCTTTTCACTATGCCCACATCATTGCCAGATGTGGATACAGTGAAACTGACCGTATCCTGTATGTGTATCTCTGTGTGTATGCATGCATAGGTGTGTGTGTGAAAGTGGCAAATTCTGGTTCATATATTGAGTTTCAATTAATCTTACACTCACTTCCTTATGCAAAAATTTCTTCATGAACCTTATAAATATGCAGTAGAACTCTGCCCCCCCACCTTACATATGTGAATAAATTCATGTTCACCAACATGTAAAACCAATGGCAGTAAAATAATGATAAAACATGGTTATTTCATAAGGGACCTGGTTGGTCTTGTATTCTGATAGTAGGATGTAATGGAGTCCTCTACAAAACTTTAAACGTTTATAATGATTATTGACACCATTAATCAGAATTTGCCATGTGAACAACTCAGGGATCTGTTGTATTAAGCTGTCATGTGGTTGCAATGATACCTTTTAACTGCCATCAGAGGTAACTGTCAGCAACACCATATCTGCCCTCCAGTCTATTACAGCTTCAGTTCCCCAGGGCTCCATCCTGAGTCCAGGGCGATTTGTATGGTACAGTAATGACCTGCTGATTCTCTGCACAAAAGCGAAATCATACGCTGTTCAGGCAACACAGTGATTCCACACAAAAGCAAAGGACTGTCTGGTGTCAAAATAATACCAACTCTTACTTTGATAAAGGTTTTTAAAACTGACTACAAGGTACTATTTGGTGGTAAAGTGTGTAGCAGAAATAATGTTTATTTAAATAACTAACAAATTGGCAGCAGGTTAATTTCAGGAGTGTGTGTGTATGTGTGAAAAGGATGCTATTTAGATTGCTATTTCTGTTCTGATGTTTGGTTTTAATTTTGAAAGATATAAAAACTATTCAGATATTTCAGTTGGGTATTTATTTGTGTTGGTGATTATTAACATACATTTTAAATGATATGTCAAATTAAGGTTTTCTTAATAAGTTTTGAAAACATGTGATGAGCACGATACTGATCTATCTACCTGTTTTTCCATTGATTTATCTCTATGGTGTGTCTTAATAAGCAGGTTTGAGGCTGTAGGGGTCAGGTGAAGCCATGTCACTACTCTATGTGTGTGTGCCTGCCCCATAATGTCTCCCTTCTGAACCTAAAGTCACAAGAGGAACCTGAGCTGCCACTGGAAAACCATCCAAAATCCTACCCTGACCCTCTTTTGTCTTGCTCCCATACTCCTCTGGCTCTGCGGTGTGTGTATGTCTGTGTGTGTGTCTCTCTGTGTGTGTATCCATGCGTTTGTGTGTGTCTCTGTGTGTGTGTCTCTCTCTGTGTGCGTATCTGTGTGTTTGTGTGTGTCTGTGTGTGTGTGTATGTGTGTCTGTGTGTGTGTCTGTGTGTGTGTGCGCATCTGTGTGTTTGTGTGTCTCTGTATGTGTTTATATTGAATGGGTTGATTTTCCCTAGAGTATTTGTTGCTGAGTCATTTATCTGTTTAATGATAGAGAATAATTCCTGCTGAGACTCTGACCCAGATCTCAAAGCTTTATTCCAAGACTTGGCTTGTTTGCTTGTTCATTTGTCTATTCTTTCATTCATTCAGTTGATTATTTAAACCTGTTTTTATATACCAGCCACTATGCTGGGCACTGGGATGATAATGATGAAGAAGATTCAGTCTCAAATCTCAAGCCCCTTGTAGTCTTGTTGGAGCTAGTGATCAGTCAACTGGCAGTTACCCAATGCTTAACAGACTGTCAAGGATCCCTTGTCAACTCAATTCTAAAAAGGTTTAAAGAAAATGTGAATTGTAGTACCCCACTAGACTGCAAGCTTGTTTAGGGCAAGAACTGAGTCACATCCCTGAGCACAGGAAGTGCATAGAGTATATGTTCTGTTAAATGTTGATTTTTTTTTTTTTTTTTTTTTGGAGACAGTCTTTCTGTGTCACCCAGGCTGGAGTGCAGTGGCATGATCCCGGCTCACTGCAACCTCTGCCTCCGGGGTTAAAGTGATTCTCATGCCTCAGCCTTCCGAGTAGCTGGGATTACAGGTGTGCATCACCATGCCCGGCTAATTTTTGTATTTTTAGTAGATACAAGGTTTTGCTATGTTGGCAAGGCTGGTCTCGAACTCCTGGCTTCAAGTTATCTGCCCACCCTGGCCTCCCAAAGTGCTGGGATTACAGGTGTGAGCCAGGGGAGGCCCAACCTAAATGTTGTTAAATTTTTCAAGATGCCTAAGAAAAGAATCTTCAGCAATAAACAGTAAATTGCAGATGTTAAAAATAGAGGCTTTGGTGTTCATTGTGGCCTTGGCCTCTACCCATAGTTTAACTTAGTAACCAGTGACAGCCCCACCCCATCCAATTTATTAATCCATTTCAAAAGATATGTGTTTAACACCTATGATATGTCAGGGCACTACTAGGTGGGTGTAAATGTGAACAAGATAGAAACAGGATCTTTCCTCGTGTAGCTCCCAGTTAGAGGGTGTGGGGACCTCAGAACTGGCAGAGAGGATTTCAATAAAGTGTGTTAAATTTTATGAGAGAAGAGAAGCTGTTGCATTGACTGCCTGAGGGGAGAGTTTAGGAGGTCAGGAAGAAGAGTGCTTCAGGCAAAAGAGACAAAGTGTGCAAAGACCTGGAGGTGAGAATGTGCAGGGTGCATTCCGGGGACTTTAATATATTAAGAGTCATTGCATTGTCACCTGAAATGAGAGGAGCTTGCAATAAGTCTGGGAATGTGAGTAGGGACAGATCCTGAAGGGCCTTGTAGGGAATGCTAAGTGGTTTGGACTCCCTCTTAAGATCAAAAGGAATTTATTGACTGGATTTGAGCAGGGCAGCACCATGATAAAATTTGCATTTTAGAAAGATTACTTGAGTTACATAGTGAAAGGAGAATTGTAAAGGGTGAAATATCAGTTAGGAAGGCTTTTGCTGTAATCCGATTGGAAGATGGTCCATAGTCTAACAGTGTGGTATAGTGGAAAAATGTATAAGTGAGAATCCAACAAACCTTGGCTCTAAAACTTACTATCTAAGTGACTTTTAGCAAATAACCAATTTCACATAGCCTCTACATTTTTTTTTTTCTGCAAAACGGGGTAACTTTGCCTATCTAATGTGAGGCTTAAATGGAATCCTGTATGTAAGATACCAAACATAACGTGACATACTTCTAAATGACAGCCCTTTCCCAATGTTGTCAATGGATGTTACCTCCTCCTACCTCCTTATATTTTTTCCCTTTTAATGTACACCTTGATGCTTTTCAATAGGGTATTTTGTTACTATTATTGTTGGTCCTCTATCTCTGCACCGTGTGTGTGGTAGAGGCTTTTCCTTTTTGCTTCTGTCTTCTTGACTACTGCAGCTCTCCCAGAATGCTCTGAGCCGTCACAAGGTTACTTCTGGAAAAGTCCATTTTGTCGAATGCTTTATTCCGATTTGGATGATGTTACAAGCAATGAAAACCAAGCCTGGTGAGGGCTAAAATCCTTGCTCCCTTCCCTTCAGGGTCTTGCTGGTAACTGCTTTCTCCTCCTCATGCCCTCGGAATGCAGCTTTGGTGTTATCTTTGGCACTCCTCAGGGCTGCTTCTTAAGCACTTGTGGAGAGAGAACTTTGTATATTTTACAGATTAGACCTTATTTTCACTCTGAGAATATTCCAGAATCCTGTCATATTTTCCTTTCTGACATCTCTAAGACTCATCTTTTCCTGTGAGTTTCCAATCACTAAAATCCTTTCCTATATTTTGGTCTTCTTTTTCTTCTACTCCTCATAAATGCCTCCATTGTGGTCTCTATTCTTGAGTTCAGTCTCTGTTAAAGCAATCTTCTTGGTGCCTTCATTACAACATCTTTTTAAAATGCCTTCACTGGTTTCTTTCATCTGCATTAAATATGGACATTACGGACCTTCACTGTTCTTCACTGGTTGATTTTTTTTTTTCTTTGCTGGCTTTCCATATTTCTTCTTAATTTCTTAATACCTGAACTCTTTTATGTTTTCTTTATTTCCCTCATTCACTTTTGTTTTCCTAGGCAGTTTTAGAGCTGTCTCTTCGCCAGCCAAGAACATTTTCTTTCCCTTTCATATGCCAAACCCAGCCTCTAACAAGTTGTATCCTGTAACCCTTCTGTATTTCTCTCATAGTGCTCTTCCTCACATTTGCTAATGTTTCCCTCTTCCTTATGATAGTCTTTTTAAAAAAAAAAATGAAAGGACTACCAGTATATCTATCTGATAGAGTATATGCGTGCCCCCTTTTGATACAGTCATATCTATCATCTATCAGGGAAGATCTTTGCTATTAGTTGTTGACTTGAGTACATGCTCTTGCCTCCATTGGTACTACCTTAGTTTGGGGCTGACAATTAGTTACCTCCCAGCTGGTCTCACTGCCTTGGCTATCTTTCCTGGTTATTCTACCTTCACATCGTCGTCAGAGATGTCTGTGATCTGGTCCCTTTCCCTTCTTAAAACAGAACAGCAAAATTCTGGCTTTCCCTGGCCTAGAAAATAAAGTTCCACTTCCTTAGGTGTGCATCAAGAGTCTTCAGACCCTGGCTCCTCCTTACTGTTCCTGACTCACCCTGTCACTTTTCACCCCAAATTCTAAATCCCAGTCACATAGAACTGCTTGAGGAGGCAATTTACTATGTGTTGAAGTCAAGTGTTCTGCTACAGACCAATATAGTCTGCAGAATTCTTTACTATCTTTTAAAAAGCGAAAAAGATTTTCTGTGAAGATCTGTTTTTCTGGCTTTATCTCAGAAAATACGGCAACACTGTACCGCACACCCACCCAGCGGTGGAGGTTTAGAGTGGAATGGGGAAGTCCTGTTGGGTGAAGTGGTTCTCTCTCCAATTTGCCATAGTTTCTGCACTCCTGTTTGCATCCTCAACATTGAGGCAAAGCATCATTTGCCATTTATCACTGATCTCATGCTTTGTTTTATTCCCTAGTATTAGGAGAAAATTGTACCACATGTCTATAGATGAATCAAAGATGAGTCGATACTGCTTTGTATTTCAAGGTGTGCTATGTGGGGCCCACTTGACACTATCATTGTCCTGCTCCTGCAGACATCTGAGTTGGATCTCTGACCGAGCAGCTTAGCACTAAGGGTCTGTGTTTAAGTTCTGGCTCCATCACTTACTAGCTGTGTGGTTTGGGGCAATTTACTTAAACATTCTCTGCCTTAGTTTTCACATCTATAAATCGAGAACGATTTATGGAAAGTGCTCAATACATCTCAGCTACATTATTGCCACCATTGTTATTATTCTACTTTCTGCAAATCTAATGATAAGAATGACAGATCTTTGAGGGACATGGTTTGGGGCAAGGTTTGGGGCAGGGGTCTTTTGGTGCCTATTAAGCCATATATCCCTAGCTATCAGTTTTGCCACTTAATAGCTGTGGACTGGTCAAGTTATTTAATTTCACTATGGCTTCGTGTTGTCATATTTAAAATGTTAGTGATAACAGTATAATCATAACAATATCCACATCTTTGGCAGTGATGTCTCGTCTGAGATAACCACGTACTGAGCCAGCCATGTACTGTGTGTAATAGATGTCTATCTGCCACATAATAAGTACAAGTGAATGGTAGTTATTATTGTCATTGACTGCCCTGCCTCTTGCCCAGGGGTCATCACCCAGTAGTTGTGAGGGCCCAGGGAGCCAGGTCAGCCACCTGTATGTTTTATGTGTTACTTACGCATGGGCTTTTCAAAAATTGAGGCATAATTCATATACCGTAAAATTCACCCTCTTATAGTGTACAATCCAGTGATTTTCAGTACAGTCAGAAAGTTGTGCAGTCATTACCACTAATACCAGAATGTCTTCATCACCTCCAAAAGGAAACTCCACACCCATTAGCAGTCATTCCCCATTCCACCTTCCCCTAGTCCTCCACAACCATTAATCTATTTTCTATCTCTATGGATTTGCCTGTTCTAGACATTCCATATAAATGGTTTAAATGGAATCATATGATACATGGCTGGACATGGGCTTTTTTTTTTTTTTTTTCTGTGTGTTTTCCTGAGGAGTAAAGCTGTACCCTTTCCCAGAAAACAGATTTCTGTTGGGAACATGCAGGAGGCCCTAAGTAGGAAGTTTCAAGTAGAAAGACAGCATAGGCCATGACTGAGCTGAGAGGAACAGAACCAAACAGACTTAGATTCTAGGGGCCAATGTGAGTAGGTTAAAAATTTAGAGGAGCAGCAAACCATTAATATAAAGAAGCAACCAAGCTAGATTCCCTTAAATTCTTTGCAGCCTGACCCTTAATATATTCTGAGAATCTCAAATATCCACCTGTGGACTGCCTGCCTTAGATTTATCTCACAGCTGGCAAAAAAGACACATTCTGGACTCTTCCTCAGGCTTACTGAATCAGAATCCCAGGGTGGGGGCTGAGGAACCAGGAAAGATGCTTCTGCCAGGAAGTGGATTTAGAAATTGTTGAGTTACATTAGGCAAGCTTATATGACATTGTTGTGTTGTGTTTCATCCTCAACAACACTGCTCTGTAATGTGGGTGTTCTTTTTAAGTGTATGTGTCTGATCTTTTTGGTAAGAGTTTTTACAACTAGGGCTTACTTTTCTTTGTCCATCCTAGCCCCCCTGCACAGTCTTATACAAAGTAGGGGCTCAGCACATATCAGGAGATTGGTTATATAGGAGGCTTGAAGGCATCACTTGGATATTGCCAGACCCAAAGCCACTAAGGTCAACAGGTCTAAGAGGAGACCTTTCTGGCCCATTCTAAGCATTCTTTGTTTGAGATTTCAAGGCTGGTGTTTGTTTTCAGAGCTCTGACTTGTGACCCAGTGGTCAGGAGCCCTTTGATGTTTGGGTTCCAGAGGATGTCCCCAGAGTCGTCCCTCTCAGCCCTCTGTGCGGTGCTGGTAGGTAGGGGGGTGGTTTCTATATCTGGAAGATCCCATGGAGCTTGTTAACATGTAGATACCTGTGCCTCACCCCAGACCCACTGAATCAAATTGTTGTCTAGGGAGAGGAAATTGCTACCCAGATACTACCCAAATACTACTCTAGAGTTTGAGGGGTATGATCTTCTGCCTGTGTCTGGAGCACAGTGTGTTATGCTCATGGGGATTTACCTGGATAGGGCTATGGACTGGGTCTTGGGAGACCTGGGCTCAGTCCTGGCCCTACCCTTTGGTTAGTCTCTATGGGACACTGTGCAAGCCACTCACCTTTCACTTTGCTTCTTTGTAGAGTGAAGGATTTGGACTAGGGGAGACACCAGCAATGCAGACATGATCACTGATATCTGTAGGAGGATTCTCTATGAATCTGGGTGTTGGTTCTAAAGGACCCAGCTCTTCTGTGTGCTTTGAGGACAGAATTGTCTTCTAAGACTGGGGTTAGCAGCTGTTCAGTATCATCGGAGGCCAAGTTGCCTAAGCACACTGTTCGGAGGTTTGATGGTTGGTGTGGGATGGTGGTGACATTAAACAAGAAGCATGGAAAGGCCCTGCTCTTTCCTTTTTCACTTGTCCCTTCCTTCTCTCTCTATCTTTTTCACATTCCGGTAATTAAGAGTTTTATGTACACAAGCTCCATTTATAAACTGCAGATACCTCATAGGAGTGTGAAAGTCACCAATTGTTATTTTTTTCTTTCTTTTTTGTTTTTCACTGTCTTATGGTGCTGATAAAGTCAAATTAACCAGTTGTTCATACCCTAGTATCAAATACTCAATTCTAGCCATTGGAAGACTTTCTATTTAACTGCTCTCTGTTGCATTAAAGAAATTAGAGTGGGTGGATAAAGGCATATGAATGCTGGGCTCCTGGTTCCTGAGGAAGGGGACAGAGGGACCCACCTATGTGGGGATGGCAGCCAAAGACAGCCATTGATTTGGTGGTTTTGCTAGTACTCTGATAATGGCGCTATCGCCATCACTTTTGATGTTTTTGGTAGAAATTCCCTAAAGCAGTGATGCTTCATTTAGACCATCTTTGGATGAGATTATTATCATCCTATCTTATTTTGTTAAAGACTCTGGGTATCAATCATATTGATTGCCCAGGAACTGGCTAAGGCTTTGGTTACTACTAATTTTTCATGGAAGCTTAAATCTCAGTTTGTCCCCAGATATTGTTATTTATTGAACTCTCACTTAGGTTGCATAATTGCTGTTCCATTCAGGTCAATGCTGTGCAGGAAACCTATCCCTTCCTGTTTCCTGACCCAAGTCACTTCATATGTCCTTCCCCAGAGACCCTGCTAACCTTAAGCCCTTTGCCTGGTACCACAGAACTTTGTACAACTTGCTGGGGGGAAACAGCCCATGCTTACAGGCCATTTATAGAATGCAGGCTTATAGAACATGATCAATAGGCATGATTAAGGAAATAGGAATTATCCTAATAATTGGAACACTGGCTCAATGATATCTTTATGGCCAGTGAAGGGGCCATAAAGAGGGGAAGAAGCAACTTCTTTGCGTTGATTCTCTGTGCTCTCTTTCCTTTTCCCCAGTATATCCCTTCCTAGTCCATGTATTCTACATGCTTTATGCATGCAGATTTACTCACATTTACTTGTGTTTAGTTGCAATTATAGTTTTTCCTTTTTCTTTGGTACAACAAAATTAATGAAGGAACAGAGAATCCTTAGGCATAATTTGTGTGTTCCTGTAGTCTCTGCCCCATTGTCTGGAAAACCACAGACTTCATTTAGGTGCCAATGAATCCGTCATCAGGCTTGGGTAAAGCATGCATTTACCAAGATCCTTACTTGAGCAGTGGTTTAGCTTTTTAATCTTTTGTTTATAATTTTACAGTTGCTGAGACAAAGGAAAACCCACTCTCTTGGAGGAGCATGACCTTTTCCTGTATTGCTTCCCACTGCTGTTGTTGAGCTCCTTGGACCCTGACTCCTGGACACCATCACCAAGAAGACTTTATGGATGGGCTATCCACCCACTGAGAGAAGAGGAGCATCAGCTACAGTTTCTCTCTAGATTGCCTTCTTCATTTTGAGTAATGACTGTCAGTAGGGTCAGATTAAAGACAAAACAACTGGACAATTGCTTGGAGGACTAAACTATAAGGGCACTAACATATCAATAGTATGCTAACACATCCATGGAAAATATATTTACCAGCCCTTCTCTCAGGGAGGATTCTGTGTGGGGTTGGAAGGAATAGTCTGTTAAATTCCTTAGGGGTAGAAAGTAGGGCATAATCAGAATGTTGAGGAGCATGCTGTTTGACTTCAGGGTTTCTGTTTTTCTTACTAGGATATATAAAACAAGGACTCTAGCTAGATTGTTTATGACCACAGAGTGCCATATGTTTATGACCACAGAGTGCTCCCGTGATCTTCCTGCTTGATTCTTGCCCCTACAGACCTCAGCCTTTCCTCTAATAAAGGTTGAACAAGTAGTGGTCTGAGGGAGACACCAATTCATTACCCTACGTGTCTCTTCTTTGCACTCTAGGGCTTTGATAATAAAGACACTGGCAGACTATCTATCTTCCATTTCTATAATGTAAGCCCTTAGGGAGTCTTCATTCACTTGCTGGTGACAGTCATTGCTCATAGAGTAGTTCAAGTCAAATGGAACTTGAACTCTTTGCCTGTGGGCTTGGTGGTCAGACTCTGTGTTGAGTTCATTAGATTATTGGAAACACAAGGTAGAGCTGGGCCCTTCAAAAATATTTGGCTAAAGGATGACATTGCTGGTTATTTGTAGATAAAGCCATCATGGAACATGCTTGGAATTATGAAATATGGAACTGGTGGTCATGTTTAATAATACAACTAATAGTTAAGTAACTACTGGATACTGTAGAGACTTAGAAGCAAGGCAGACATGGTTCCTGCCCCCATGGAGCTTACACTGTAGCTTTCCCTTAGGTATGAAGAACAGTGGCTACAACTAACAAATGGCCGTAAAGATATCATTGAGCCAGTGTTCCAATTATTAGGATAATTCCAATTTCCTTAATCATGCCTATTGATCATGTTCTATAAGCCTGCATTCTATAAATGGCCTGTAAGCATGGGCTGTTTCCCCCCAGCAAGTTGTACAAAGTTCTGTGGTACCAGGCAAAGGGCTTCAGGTTAGCAGGGTCTCTGGGGAAGGTCATATGAAGTGACTTGGGTCAGGAAACAGGAAGGGATAGGTTTCAAGAACAGCTTTCGCTTCTGTTCTATATAGGAAACTGCAGCATGAAAAATGCTGGGCTGGGAGTTTTGAGACCTGGGTTTTAGTTTGGTTCTAATACTAACAAGCTATGTGACTGTAGGTAAGTCATTTCACATTCCACTTGGATGCCTCTTGAGTGACTCCAAGCCTCTCCATCTCTAAAACATTAAGATCAGGCCCTATGCTACAGCTGGCCTTATGTAATTCTCCTGTTTCTACACTGTTAGGTCAAACAGATCTTCAATAGTTACTTGATTGTTATTACTTTTTTCTGAAGCGGGTGTTTTACTAATGTTTTAGGATACAGTGAGTCTGCTTCTTCCCTTTGGAGTTAGGAAGGTTGTAGCAATATACACTGTAGAGCATATGGAAGCTTTATTCCTTCCTTTTTTCCCCCTTACCTTTCTCCCTCCCCTTCCTCAAACATTTCTATTGAGCATATACCATTGCCATGTACCAGGTGTGTGCTAGGTTTGGAGATACAAGGTAAACTTGAGAGTTACCCAGACTCCAGGAGACAAAACCCTTATTTCTTTCATCTGCTGGCTTTCTCTTTGGAAAGCATCAACGATGTCCCAGGGGAGTGTGCCCATGTCCCAGGGTAACCAACTACAGACAGATGCCCCATTCTACTCAAGCAACTTTTAGAGTGCCTTGAGATATACATCAGTTAATTATTCGGGGCTGGGCATGATGCTGTACACCTGTAGTCACAGCACTTTGGGTGGCTGAGGCGGCAGATTGCTTGAGCTCAGGAATTCAAGACTAGACTAGAGAACATGGCAAAACCCCTGCTCTACAAAAACATACAAAAATGAGCTGCGTGTGGTGGCCCGTGACTGTAGTACAAGCTATTCAGGAGACTGAGGTGGGAGAATTGCTTGAGCCTGTGAGGTCGAGGCTGCAGTGAGCTGAGATCATGCCATTGCACTCTAGCCTGGGTGACATGGGGAGACCCTGTCTTAAAAAAAAAAAAAAAAAAAAAAAAAAAAAAGATAATCATTCAGTCCTAGTGTCATTGTGAAAAGATCTGTCTTCAGATATAAGGAAGAAACAATCTTTTATTTCTTAGGATAAATCTGTAGAAGGACCTCCAGACAGTGAAGGCCACTGACTACTTTATACTCTGTAACCCATCCCTTCCCTGGTAGGAAGGACTACTTTCTAAACTTACAAAGTACCTCTCAGCAAATAGACATTTTTATATATACTGTGATTCTTACATCCCTATGGGTGGTGACTTCTTTAAAAAGGAAAGGAAAAAGCCTAATCAGACAAAAAGATGTTGCTATTAATTCTTACCCTATTGTGAATCCTATATAAGCAAATTTGTATCTTTGTTTTTTTCTAACAGTAGCAGATCTATTTGATGTATATCTCTGAGTGTAGAAAATATTTTGTGGAAAAATCAATCTATGGAATTTCAAATTCGGAATTGCTGATACACACTATTTGGTTTCAGAATTTTATCCTAGGACATAGTATTAGGGATTTCAATTTCTGGCTTAAATGGTAGAATTAATTACTCTTAACTCTTAATTTTACTTCTGAGTTGAGGTCAAGGAACAGGCAGACACCTCCAGTTAACGTCTATACCTCTCCATGGCCAAAAACTTTAATTTTCTCATTTTCAGTTTTGTAGATGTACATCATTACTAGATGGATTGATTAGTATTTTATCTCCTCTCCTTGTCCTTACTTTCCCTCTGGTAAATATGTTATAAACAGTGTAAGGCTCATAAGATAGAATAGCTGGTAGGACTTGGAAGAGAAACATAATTCACATAAATGGAAATAACTCAAATAACTGGAACTTAGAAGAGAAACTGGACTAAGAAGAGAAACATAACTCACATGAATGGAAAATTGGCCCTGGAATAATTGACAACATATTCAAGTATTTTAGTTCAGTGTCACTCTCATTAAGAAGAAGAGAATCAGTAAATCTATGTGACTCTAAATATTTTAATGAAAAGAGGACTATTCTGTCAATCATCTCACATTTTAAAATATCTGGATATTGGCCATTATAAAGACAAAACATACAGATGATGGACTTGTCCTTCTACCTCTCATTTGCATGGTTTGGAGCATTGTACCTCCAGCCATTGACTCTAAGGCAATTGATATTTGCTTCCTCTTCCCTCTTGAGAGAAAACAAAAATCTTATTTTTCCAAGCAATTAAAACTCTTCTGCTTCAGCTAGGATGAAAGAATTAGGAGTTCCGTCTCTTTGTATCTAATTGCATGTTTCATCTTTCTTGTTTTAATGATTGACAGAAAACTAATAAACTGAGATATCTTTGAATCAAGGTTGAATGTACTCTCTTGGTGGCCCCACTGCTAATTTGTTTGACTATTTTGCAGGATTTCTTACTCTGTAATGGAAAGGTTTATTAAATATGAGGGGTGCAAAGCTTTCTGAATACTAATGAACTTATTTGCCAAAATTTAAATGTTCTTCTTGTCAGTGAATGTCTGTCTCTCTTAACAGGATCCAAATTGAATAATGAAGAAAATTAGACTCTATTGTACCCTCAGGAGAAATCGTGGTGAATCGTAATAGAATACAGAGGGGGAAAGGGGTCACATTTTAGAAAAAAAGAGTAGATAATTTGGATTATTAAAAAAGGGATTAACTCAGGAAAACTATTCTTTTCAAAGAAATGTACTAATCATCATTCAGTGAGCAGGATTTCCCACTGCACAAGCATCTATACCTTTGGCCAGTGTAGAATGAGAGTAAGGTCGTAATCATATGGAGATGCATGCTAGGTTTCAGTGGTTACAATTTACTAACCTCATTCCCATATGAGACTTTTATATGCCATGATGGAATGGGAAAATCAATAAGCTTGGAAAAGGAACACTCTTCTTCAGGGAAGTTCAATGGGAGATAGGTTGAGTTGGGGAAATTGTCCCAGTTCTTCCTTTAAGCATGAAATGAGGCTGTCCCTTTGTATGTTTGCTTCCATTGCCTTGGTGTTATCACTGATAAAGTCAGTGATCATGATGCCTTTGCCTTGGCAGCACCTGGGGGCACTGGAGGAGCCAGGTAGCTGTACTCATGGCCAGGAAGGCAGGCTGCCAGAACTTCAGCAGCTACGCAAATGGCCAAACATGGTCAGGAACGAAAGTAGTGTGTGTATGGAGTGAAATGAAGTGATGAGGGGAAAGTGAAGGATGATATAAAGGTGGGGTTGTCCAAAGATGGGAGTTCATCCCTGTCCTGCATTTGAAATAGGAAGGCATGGGCTGGAAAAGGATTAGGTGAGGAAGGATCCCGAAGTAGAGAAAATAAAGGGAAGACTGCATGCCTTCAGTGTTTGCTAAAATTAATTTACCTGAGATTTCAGGAGGAGGAAAGAAATATCAAGAGAAAGGGAAAACAGCCTCAAAGCCTGTGAAGGTTGAAAAACACAATATAAACAAAAAAGTTTTAAAGCTAAAATTATGCTCTTCTAAGAAAAGAGGCTGGACACTAACAGAAAGCTTGATGACAGCAGGATTTGTATTTAGCTGTTTATTTAGATCCCTAAGAGAAAAGGCTTATGTGACATAGATTCATAAGATAAAAATGTGTCTTTGGCTGACTATGATACCAGGCTTCACTCCCAAAGGAGAAAAGGAGTGGTCAGCGCATCTCAGATTAACACCAACCAACTGTGCAATATTTCATTTGAGAATGCATTTCCTTGTATTATCCATGATTAAATAAAAAGAGACCTATTGTATTTGATTGCTTCTGTGGCAAGGCTTGAGAATTACAGACCTAGGTTTCCCTCTGGGAATGATCATTGGATTTTTAAAATTAAGTAAATGGACGGAGATTAAGATATAGCTCCATCATTTCAAATCATGATCTGCACCTTTGGAAACAAAGAGGAAGCTGGAGAGTGGGAAGGTGAGGTAGGTGTGCAAGAAGGGGGAAAAGGATGCTGCAAGCCAAATAAGACTGTACAATTTCTGAGAAAATTAAATGAACAATAGAGTTTGAAAGATAAGTGGATAACGAGGAATATGAGATAATAAGATACTTAAAAATAGCCAATTACTTGGGAAAATGAGGATGAATGATGGTAGATGGTTAAGGGATTTGGGACAGCAAGGAAGGGAAGAGATGACTGGGGTGGGAAAGAAACATGATTAATGGCTGTAAAAGGGCAAGTTTGGACTCGCGATGGCATATCTTCCCAAACTTTGGAGAATGCGCACAACTTAGTAATAAAGAAGGAAAAGATTAAAAGAGGTCATGGTTAACATGAAATTGTGAGGACAACAGAGGAAGCAGCACAACTTAGTAATAAAGAAGGAAAAGATTAAAAGAGGTCATGGTTAACATGAAATTGTGAGGACAACAGAGGAAGCAATAAGTGTCATTAGTCCTCAGAAATGAAAGCATTTCTAGAGAAATGTACTAGTCTATGTTCTTTATTTATGAGCAGAATAGTTTTCATCTACTTTTTAATAAAAGGTTAATGTATAAAATGAATGCTGTTAAAGGAAAGAAAAGCTAACATTATCAGGAAAGTTGAAGAAAAAATTGCACCTAGAGCAACTGAAGTAAACCAGCAAACCTGTTTTTCAGCCTTTTCTATAAAAGTTTGAAATTCATCATCTTAATGAAAGAACTGGGAATAGATTTTCCAAATAGAAATGTGGGTAATGATAAGGGAGGAAGTTTTAACAGGAATATTTTAGAATGCATTCTTTTACATTTTTCCCCATAAAAATGAGAAGAAACTAAAAAACTTACAGGTATTGCTTTAAACACTTTGGATAAGAGGATTTATAGCAATGTAAGGTTATTGTTAGTAGTAGAAATAACAATAATTTTTAAAAAATATTAGTATTTGGAGCAGGACTAAATACCAGTGATCATCCTTTTTGGTTTCTTGTGTTTGTGTAGAGATTCCATTCAGCTAGACAGTACCAGACCTCCTTCAGAGGGAAGCTGATAAAGTAATTTAGGTGGAAAGGTTTAATGAGATAATGATGCTAAGGCCAGTTAACATCTAATAAGAACATAACCACGAGGGATGATATTGTTGCTTATTAATTATAATGATTCAGAGGAAAGAGACAAGGTGGCACTCATTTAGCAGAGAGTACTCATGAGTAAGGCTGTTTTCCCAAAGGAGAAGTGTTGCAGTCAGAGTTAGAAGTAGGCCAAGATTTAGCAGAGTTTGAAATTTATGGCCATTGGGTTATACTAGCAACCACAGAACTGAAGGCCAAGCAGGAGGTAACAGATGCCTTTCTGATGGTGGCCAGGGATGGAGTGGAGACTGCTGTGGTTGCTGGGCCATGAACGGAGGCAGACTCCAGGCTGAGTTTTGGGAGCTGTCTGCTTGCCTTAGATTCCACAGTGGTCATTCGTGGGCAGACAGGCAGGTGTCCAGAACTGGACTAGATGTGCTTCCAGTTCTATGACCTTCCCCTCCACTCCACAGGGTCGGGTGAGTCAGACCCAAGGATAGCTATTCAGTCAGTATTGGCGCCCAGCTTTGTTGAGGGAGCCCAGAAGATCCTTTGGTCTTGTTTTTAGAGGCACAGACCTAGCTGTTATCTGTTGAATTGCATTTATGATTCCTTGGTGTTAGTCACTAACCATATTCCGCTTCCTGAATTCACTGTGGGTCTGGTCACCTCCATGTTTGCCCAGGATGGCAGAACTGTAGTACAAATTTACTGCAGACATACTAATGTCCATATTAGTCAGGTGGGCAGGAATAGAGAATTCGAGGAAGAAACAACCATGTGAAAAAAAACATGGAGCTTTTGGAAATCTTGTGACTCCTCAAGGTAGGCATAGAAGCTTGAAACAGGACTAGCCTGGGGAAGTTAATTTGGGGCTATAAAAACTCTACTCCTTATTCAGCACCTTTTCCCGATATGGGTCTCTCTCTGAGTCCTGGATCCTAGGCTATTGCTGACTCCTTTCTTGGGTCTTTGGATGCCACCTCTGCAATGATAGGGAGGGGTTTTCTATACCTTCTTGTGTAGTTAATTTTATTGGCTGAATGAGGATCACCTCACAGGATTTTTCTTGTCCTATATAATAATGTCACTGACCCCTGAAATGGAAAGGAAATAATATTCTCATCATTAGCTTTTTAAAGCAAGTATATTTTATTTTATTAAATGCGTGGTTTTAGAGAGGCAAGAAGTGACAAGTGCTAGACTAGAAGATGGAAGATACAGGTCTAGTCCTGACTCATGCCTATCAGCTCTGTCACGTTGGACAAGTCTCATGCCTTTCAGAGCCTCGGTTTCTGCATTCATAAAATGAGGGGTTATTGAGGGTAAACTTTATGATTAAAAAACCATGTCCAGCTTTAAAATTATGTATTTATGCATATATGTTTGTACAGATCCTACATCCATTAAACTTTTATGAGAGAATTAATTGATAAATCCATATGAGAACAGATATTTCCTTAAATCTGTAGTTCAAAGTGGAAAGTTAAGGTCAGAGTTACCAAGGAACCAATGCCATAACTATTGAGTACTAACTATGTGGCAGGTTCTTCACAGATAAGGAAATGAAGATTTTTCCAAAGGTTAAATAAATAGTTCAAGATCATGTAGTCAATAAGGAGTAAAGCCAGTGCTCAAACCCAGCCATCCCTGAAACTGAAGCTCATGACCTTCATCACCACTGTGTGCATCTCCCCCTTTTTTAGAACCCAAATGCTTATGTCCTATCACTTACGGCACCAGCCACCGGAAGTTTTCTTCAGTCATAATGGTTCTCAACTGGGATGTGGGGAGGGAGCAAGACAAGGAGTAGTTTGAAAACTCTTCCCAGTTGATTCTGATACACACATGTTTCTGCCTCTAAATTCAGCTACTCTCTTTGAGACATAACTTGGCCAGAGTCATTCTAACATTATTACCTGAGAGGATCTTACTTGAGAATTTTCTGCTATGTGCAGTTTCATATTTCTGTTTCTTCTTGCATGTCTTCAGAGCAGGTAGAGACATTGAACACAATGATTCCTCTTCCAAAAGGGTAAGTGAAGCAAAGAGAATGGAATGGTTCAACATTACTCACCTACCCAGTGGTCACAGAACTGACATCTTCCATACCTAAGACTAACCGCCACAAGATATTGTCTTTCTAGCCAATTCAGTTAATAATGTGTTTATATAGAAGGAAAGTTTCACTGTTGTTATTTTGTTCTGGATTTTTCCTGGTAAATGGATCATTTTAGTGACATTAGTTTTTTTTTTTTTTTCTTTGAGATAGAGTCTCAGTTTATTGCCCAGGCTGGAGTGCAGTGGTGTGATCTCCATTCACTGCAACCTTCGCCTCCTGGATTCAAGTAATTCTGTTGCCTCAGCTTCCCAAATAGCTGGGATTACAGGTTCTTGCCACCATTCCTGGCTAATTTTCATATTTTTAGTAGAGATGGAGTTTCACCATGTTGGCCGGACTCAAACTCCTGACCTCAAGTGATCCACCTACCTCAGCCTCCCAAAGTACTGGGATTCCAGGTGTGAGCCATGGTGCCTGGCCTGATTTGGTCTTAATTCACAATTCTTTACAGTCTCGAATGATTTCTTTTGGTGTTTTTAAAAATTTTTTTCTTTCTTCTTGTTGAATAAATTATTCATTATTGCTCAGTATAGTTGCATTGAGCTCATTGTGAAAAATTAGAAACATTCTGATACAGGACTTAATTCAATAAAGATACAATAGAGTACAGTATCATATTGCCATTTAAAAGAATGAGGCAGCTTTATCTATGGAATGGTATCCAAGATATATAGTTAAAATTTAAAAAGCAAAGCACAGAACATTGTGTATGGTGTGCTACCATTTGTATAAATACATACATATATGTTTCTATGCATTGCCTAATTGTGGAAGGACATTTAAGGAACTGGTAATAGTGGTTGTCTCTGGGGAGAAATTGACTGACTCAGAGATTGGAAGACTGTCTCTGTTGTCCCTTTTATATAGTATATCATGTTCATGTATTGCCTATTCATTTTTTTAATAAAGAAGAAAGTAGAGCTATCTTTAGTGAGATGGAAAAATACAAAAGACATATTGTTAGATATAAAAAGCAAGGTGCGGAGTAGTGTAAATAGTATATGATACTATTTTTGTAATGTAATTATACATACATGTATATACACACACACACACACATCTATAAAGAGATGCACCAAATTGTTAACAGTGGTTCCCCCTAGGGAAAAAGAAAGTGTGTGTGTGTGTGTGGTGTGTGTGTGTATGTGCGTGTGTGTGCACATACTTTCCTTTTTTTATCCTATGTACTTCTATATTGTCTGATTTTGTTTTACACAAGGCACATAGTAATTTATAATAAATAATTCATTTATCTCAAACCGAAATAATTGCACTTGATTTCTGCACAACTATCAACAAAATTCTCCAGCATTTCTGGCTAGCTTTATTTTGCTGTTTGCTATATCTCATGGATTCAGTTCAGATCTCTTCTTTGACCTTTTCTCTGAAGCTTTGTGAAGTTTCTATTCCTTTATCTTTACTCTAATGCATTCACCTTTATCAGTAGGGCCCAGCTAAGGTCATGACCATGAAAATCATGGTAATACTACTGGTAGTTCCTTTCTCAACCACTTTCCTTTTTAATTAATCAAGAATAAAGCAACTAAAATCCTCCTGATTCCTACTTTACACACTTCAACTTGGTTAAATAAAACTCTCTACCTATTTCGGGAAAATTTATTTGCTTTCTGGATGATTCCTATCTACAAATATGTTGAATTTCCAGTCTCAAAGAACAAAATCCAAGAGAACTTCCTCAACTCCACATCCCCTTCACGTACCACACCATTTCTCTGTTTTCCTTTACAGCTATTTCCCTTGACAATGTTGTCGTTACTTTTATAAAGATACTTTCTCCCCTCCCATTTATCCTTAAACCTACTCCTCTCAGGCTTTCAGCCCTAACCGCTGTCCCCGAACTCTCTTGTTGAGGTCATTTATGGTACTTACTTGCTAAATCCAGTGGCCAGTTTTCAGTCCCCATCTTTACCTCCCAACTCATTGGCCAATCACTTTCTCCTTGCAATACTTTTTTTTGGTCTTCTGGACACCTCTCTTTCTTGGATCTTCTTTTGCCTCACAGACTACTCCTGAGTTTCTTCTTTATCCTCTTCACCTTGAAAACTGGGGACTACTCATGGCTCAGTTCTTGAGCCACCTGCCTTCTTTATCCAAACCCATTCTCTTGGTGAGCTCATCTAGCCTTTGGCTTTGAATACCCTCTCCATGCTGATGTCTTCCAAGCTTTTTATGTCCACACTCCAACTTGTACCTGAACAATGGACTTGGTGTCTTCTTCTTCTGTTTTTTGTTTTGTTTTGTTTTTTTGTTTGTTTTACCCTGAGATGGAGAGTTTCGCTCTTTGTTGCCCAGGCTAGAGTGCAGTGGTGTGATCTTGGCTCGCTGCAACCTCTGCCTCCCGGGTACAAGCGATTCTCCTGTCTTAGCCTCCCAAGTGGCTGGGATTCCAGGCACCTGCCTCCAAGCCTGGCTAATTTTTGTATTTTTAGTAGAGATGGGGTTTCACCATATTGGCCAGGCTGGTCTTGAACTCCTGACCTCAGGTGATCTGCACCCCTCGGCCTCCAAAAGTGGACTTGATGTCTTGTTGACACCACTGTTTAGCTTTCTAACAGGCATCTAAACTTAACATGTCCAAAACAAGTGGATCCACCTGCCTGCACCACCCTTTTCATATTGCTAATGGCAACTTAATTGAAGCTCTACTTTGTTCTAACTGCTTTGGCTACCTCCACCACTAAAGCCCTAGTCCAAGCCTGATTATCATTCACCTAGATTAGTGCAATAGCCTCTTATCAGCTCCCTTGCTTCCATCCTTTCGCCTAAAATCTGTTCACTGATGGCAGCCAAAGTGGTTCTTTAAAAAATACATATCAGGGCTGGGCGCAGTTGCTCACACCCATAATCCCAGCATTTGGGGAGGCCGAGGCAGGCGAGGTCATGAGATCGAGACCATCCTGGCTAACATGGTGAAACCCCATCTCTACTAAAAATACAAAAAAAAAAAAATTTGCCGGGCATGGCGGCGGTTTCCTGTAGTCCCAGCTACTTGGGAGGCTGAGGCAGGAGAATGGCGTGAACCCAGGAGGCGGAGCTTGCACTGAGCCAAGATCACACCACAGCACTCCAGCCTGGGTGACAGAGCGAGACTATGTCTCAAAAAAAAAAAAAAAAAAAAAAAAGTAGTACAAATCAGGTTATGCCATTGTCTTACTCAAAACCTTCCAATGGCTCTCATCTTACTCAGAGTAAAATCCAAAGTCTTTACCAGAGCCTTCAAGGCCTATATGCTTCCTGTATTCACTCTATGTCTCTGGTCACCCCCCATTCTCTCCTCCTCACTGTCACTGTTTTCATGCCACCTTGACTTCCTTGCTGCTTTTTGAACATATCAGGCATGCTCCTACCTCAGGGCCTTTATATTTGCTATAGGTCTGGAATGGTCTTTTCTCAAGTATTCACATGGCTCAGTTCTCTCCCTTCATTCAGCTCAAATGTCACCTTATCAGAAACCTTCCATGAATATCCTGTCTAGAATAGCATTCACCCATTTCACTGTACCCCTTTACCCTGCCTTATTTTTGCCATCATATGACACATTATATATCTATTAGTTATCTATTGTAAATATGCACTGGAATATAAGAGCCATAAGAACAAAAATTTTTTGTTTACTACATCTTTAATATTTAGAAGAATGATGGTTACAAAGAAAGTGCTCAAAAAATATTCCCTGAATGTCGAATAAAGAATGGTGAGAAGTTCACTAAAGCTTCCTTTAGCCTATTCAGACTACAATGGAATTGCTCTTAAGACAGTTTGTTTCTCCATCTCAATTTTCTCATGTCTTTTAAAAAAATTGTTGTAAGTTTTTATTTTGAAATGATTGTAGACTCACAAGTATTTGCAAAAAGAGCATGTAGAAGTTTCATCTATTCTTCACCCAGCTTCCCCTAAATGTAACATCTTTCATATCCTTTCTTTTTACTATTTCCTGTTTCCTTGACTTCAGTTTCTTATTTCTTCTTAAGTCTTTCTACACATGCTTTCAGGAACTCCTCCATCTCTTATTTTATGGCCAAATCATTGGTGAACTTTCTAAAACACCAACATCAAATTCCTTCTCCAAGATGATGGTCCTATCGAGGAAGGGATAGAATACTTCAATTAAATATGCTTAATCCTGTTTTTCATAATAACAAATAAATCAAAAGAAAAGAAAGGCTGTTTCATCTTTTAAGCTTGTAGTTCTACCAAGAGATACTATCTCTTCTGTAAGTCCTGTATAGCAGTTTGTTTATTGTGATTTCTACAGACAGGCAATTTGTTGACTCTAATGTATATTTTCTCTCTTATATTCAACTGTTAAAGAAAAGTTGAATAAAAACAAATATATGATTTCTTTTAAAATTTTTTTTTTTTTTTTTTTTTTTTTTTTTTTTTTTTTGAGACGGAGTCTCGCTCTATCGCCCTGGCTGGAGTGCAGTGGCCGGATCTCAGCTCACTGCAAGCTCCGCCTCCCGGGTTCACGCCATTCTCCTGCCTCAGCCTCCCGAGTAGCTGGGACTATAGGCGCCCGCCACCACGCCCGGCTAGTTTTTTTGTATTTTTTTAGTAGAGACGGGGTTTCACTGTGTTAGCCAGGATGGTCTCGATCTCCTGACCTCGTGATCCGCCCGTCTCGGCCTCCCAAAGTGCTGGGATTACAGGCTTGAGCCACCGCGCCCGGCCTAAAAATTATTTATTCTGCTAAGTCTCTGTCATTTTTAAAAATTCAACACACGGCCGGGCGCGGTGGCTCAAGCCTGTAATCCCAGCACTTTGGGAGGCCGAGACAGGCGGATCACGAGGTCAGGAGATCGAGACCATCCTGGCTAACATGGTGAAACCCCGTCTCTACTAAAAAATACAAAAAAACTAGCCGGGCGAGGTGGCAGGCGCCTGTAGTCCCAGCTACTCAGGAGGCTGAGGCGGGAAAATGGCCTAAACCCGGGAGGCGGAGCTTGCAGTGAGCCGAGATGGCGCCACTGCACTCCAGCCTGGGCAACAGAGCGAGACTCTGTCTCAAAAAAAAAAAAAAAAAAAAATTGTGTACCTACTATGTGCCAAGCTCCATCCTAACAATGGTCTCTTATTCCCCCGAGATAATCCGTGATGAACATCACTTTTTAGACATTGTAAGTTCTGAAAGATCGATTGAAAACTCCTTTCTTCCAGGTAAGTAGGTTATTCTCTAAGGAATGGGCATTCATGTTCAGGTCATAAGGGCATGATTATGTGCTAATAACTGGTCTCCAGGGCTAAAAAAAGAACCCATGTCCCTTCCAATATGCCTGAGATATAACATAATCTACGATTTGACAAGATAAGGCTCATCAATTTCATCATCAGTAAAAAGAGGACATAACTGGGACGTCACTAACTGCTATTGTTAAAATGAGTGTGTATTAAAATCCTTATGGATGTCCCTTCATATTCAACATTAATTAGAAACCTGCCCTATCTCAGTGTTCTTCCATAATCAATCCCCCTTTCCAGTATTACTAAGGTAACTGTAAGCCTTGTGTGCCTGAACTGTCCTGGTTTACATCTGTTGTTCTAGCATAATTATTAATTGCAGCCCCGTTCACTGTCTGATGAATCTTGGTTTGGAAGATAAATTATATGGTCAACCTAAGTATTAGGGTCCCTGGGATAAACAATCAAGGTGCCGTTCTTATTTATTGGTATTGGTTTGTCACAAGCTGTGAAAACAGTTTTTCTTTTGATTGTTTCTTCCTGAGTTGTCACAAAGACCTTCACATAAAATCGCTCTCTCCCATTAAAGTAATTATTGAAACCCCCTTCAGTAATGACCACTTGTTTTAGTTTTCCTTCTCAGATTCCCAAGACCAAATGTAGAGATCGTTTTTGCTGGGTCAGGATCAAAATTGTTCAGAGGCACTAGCCTTGTGTAGGGAGAATTTCATCTATCTAATCCACAAGAAACTTGAAGAGACATTTTTTCCTTGGTAACATTATCTTGTAGAAAGAGTCTGTGATTGACTACTAATTTGAGCCCAGAGAATAGAAAACTCAAATGTACTCAATTTCAATGTAACATATGTATTTGTGGCCTAAGATACTTAATGTCTCTAAAGTTACTACTAGCGAATGAGTAATTGAAAGGTGAGTTTGGGTGACCTTCTTAGACATAATCTCTGTTAAAACTATTTAATCTCTATGGTTCACAAGAAAAGGTTTTCTTGAGTTGATGAATAGAATGACATTTCTGATATGATATTTCTACAACTATATTCTTGGCTGATGGTAGTAGCAGTACTACCATTTTTTTCATTATTTAATTTTGGAAAATTGACCACTATTTTTTTTCATCTAAGGCTGTGTCCTTATTGTACTGAAGCACCCAATCAACTCAATGTAAAAAGAAAAGCATTTTAAATAATGTGGAATTATGAAGACAAAACAACTAGTGAGGAAACTAAATTGTTTTTATCTAATTATTTTATAACTCATCTGTGAACTATAGATAATTCTGCTGGTTTTGCCTTCCTGAAACAGTTTCAGTGAGAATAAATAACATACTTAGTAAAACATTATGAATGTTTGAGATAATAGATGCACAATGACTTTATCCTTGTTTGTAGCTTGCTTGAAAAATTAAATTGAATGAAACAGAGTGTCTTCAGTGTGTTTTTCTTCTTCTCCCTCTTTCTCCTCCTTCTCTAGTTAAAGTACATTAAAAATTATTATTGGTATACATAGCTTCATTATAAGACACTGACAGATGCTGAAATATCAATGATACTCCTCTAGTGTTCATTTAAACAAATTCCATGCTTTTATTAATACTAAGAAGATATCAGGAAAACTGGACTCCTAAATCCCTTCTTAACCTAGGGAACTGGGTTGAATAGCTAAAGGAAATTTCTTGGAATAATTATGCCTTTTCCTATCTTAGGCATCAACTCTACTCCCTTCACCCTACCTCCCCCGTCTCTCCTAGGAGATATATAACAAACTCTGGAGAGGCTTCTTTCATATGAGTTGAGACAGCTCCTTTTCCAGGAGTTTCTGGGCCTGTTTATAAAACACAGCCTGAGAAATTGCCCAAAGAACCCTGCAGTTCTCGAGTGCATAGGGAACTTCCATGACTTGGAAGTAATGGCATCAGGTGGTTGGAGAGGGTGGAGTGATAGACCAGGTTTCTAGTCTTCCAGGAAACCAATTGTACCGGGATCATCTTAATAGGTAATATATATTATATATTAAAAATATGTGCAGCTTTCTTAAAAACTAAAGGCCTACCAAAAGAAGGTGAAGATTTCGTAAGATAGAAAAATGTATTCCCTGATTAAAAATAATGACCTATTCCTAATGACGGGACAAGAACTACCCACAATGCACTGCATCTTCTTTTGGCAGGGGTACTCTGAGTACCCTGTGCACATCTCTGTAATTCTCAAGAGACTTACTCACTGTCTTCCAGCTAACAACATGACAGGGATTTATTGAGGTGCCAAGGCCAGGGCTTAGGTGTCAGAATTGGGAAATCTGTCATATGATTATTTGGGTGATGAACTCTAGGTTCCGTAAATACTTTTGTTCCATGAGTGGTTCATGGAAAAACTTAGAGGCTGCCACAGCAACTGTAAGCCTTCTGAACGGGAACTAGGCACAGGAGAGAGTGGGGGTGGGATATGTGTTCAATGGGGAAAGGTGACATTTTTTAGGATGTATTTTGCTGGAAGGTTTACCCCCTAGCAGGGCTAGCCTTAAGAAATGCTGGAAAGTGGCTCTTTGGCAACATTTACCTATTTTGGAAGTGTTCTTCTTCTTTCCTACTCCTTCTCCCACTCTTCCCCTTTCCCCAGTTACTTAACCAACCCAGAGGTATGATTTTGTAATCTGGTTACCCAAAGTCCCTTTGTTGTGGCCCTTACCTGAACTGATATGCTATGGACCTTGTCCACTTCTCATGTTCGCCAGATTTCTTATCAGATTCTACCTGTATCATGCCCTCTTCCCATTGGATATTTATTTCTGCCTTCCAAGAGAAGAGGAAGTGATCCTATAATCTAATTAGAACAAGAGCAGAAAAGGTAAAAACAATGTAATACATTGTTTCTCCTAATGCAGGGGTCGAGGGTAGGGGCTTTACACTTCAGGAATGGCCTCTATAACAGCAGTATTTTAACTCAAAGCTGTGAATTTTTCAATGGTGAAATTCCAGGACCTATGTTTCAAACCGGTGGGAGTAATACTTTGAGGGCAAGAACATTTTTAAAGCACCCTCAAAATCATGCACATAGACAACTACCTGTTCTGAGTAAGGAAGGCCCAGCTGTGGAGTTTGGGAGAGTTGGAGTATCTGTTTTGCATAGCCAGGTGTCATCACAGCTGACAGAGGAGGTGCTGTCAAGGAGCAAGACAGCCTGAGAATGTGCCTGACTGCTTGGTCAACAGGAGGACTAGGGACTGTACATACCTTTCTCCTCCCTGGGGGTTGGCGCCATGGGCTGAGGCCAGGAGTGCCTGGGTGAGGGTGCATAGTGTATATAGTGTATAGGCACTCTCACCCAGGCACTCCTGGCCTCAGACCATGGTTTGACTACAGCTTATTCCTAAAAGATCAGAAAGGCAAATGATTCAGAAGTATGTGCAGCTGATTCATACTGGTAATATGTAATCTCACAATCCGTGCCTGTTTTCTTTTAAGTGTTGATGTGTTGCTGATGCAGTCTGCACTCTGCTCTCTGACTGTCCCTTAGAAAACAGCAACAATGCTTTATTTCTGATTACATAACGACTCAAGCCAAAGAACTTTAAAAAAATGCCCACAGCAGTTTTGATTTTACACTGTTTATGCTTCATTTTTGCTCTACGAATCCAATATTTTCTGAATATCTTCATAGCCTAGCCAGAACATATTCATTGAGTTATTGACTAGACAGGACTCTGATCTAACCTTAAACTCTTAGGAAAACTTCCCATGTGACTTACAGGATTTCCAGTGCAAATCAAGAGAACCATTGTTGATTCTTAATAATTATGTGGTTTCTGTATGTAAATGTATGCCTTTCACATGCATAAATGCACCAGGGCATAAAATTTCCAGTGCCATCTAAGCATACACATGTGGACACATGCACATACACACACCCACTGCACAAATCTCTGGTCTTCAATTACTAATTGTTCTCTCATTTGAGCTGACTACTCTACTGCTCCTATAACTACTAAATAATAATATGGAAAGATGCTCAAACAAAACAACCTAGAGTCATAACTGTTAAATTTTAAGGAAGAATGGCATTGCTACTAGACACATGCAACTAAGCAAGGATTTTTGTAGGAAAGTGATGAGGTTACAGAA
This sequence comes from Trachypithecus francoisi, assembly GCF_009764315.1. Classification (NCBI taxonomy): domain Eukaryota; kingdom Metazoa; phylum Chordata; class Mammalia; order Primates; family Cercopithecidae; genus Trachypithecus; species Trachypithecus francoisi. The sequence goes on along the minus strand of NW_022681469.1, from coordinate 77,231,684 downwards.
CTGTTATAATCAGCATCTTCTTTATTGGCAAAAAGCATAAATAGGTAGTTTAATCATCTTTTTAAGTGGTGATATTGACTAAAACATGAAGAAATGCCATTCAGAAGGGCTTTTTTTTTCCATTCAGATTTGCAATGCAGATCTGTGTGTGTGAGCCCAGACCATCTTTGCTGTTTCTTTTCATGAAAACCATAGTGCTAATACTGTTAGGGGATTATTACAGTTGGTGAGCAATGCTGCAATGAGGCTAAATTCATAGTGTTCTCAATAAACCTGAGCAGGGCAAAATATATATGAGAAATAAACAAAATAATTATAAATTAGGGTCAAGGCTATTATTTTCTGGGGAGGAAGCCATTAGTTTTCATTATTGCACCACATTAAAGAAATTCTCACATCATGTAAGATTTCTAGATAATAATTATGATAATTTTTGAGTAGCAAGTTTGTCCCAAGTCCCATGCTTAGCACGTTATTTGCTTTGTTCTCGTTTGGGCCTCATATTTACTCTATAGGTAGAAACTATTATCATGTCCATTTTCTATTTATACATATATAGAACATGTATGCATAAAACCTGTATATATTATACATATATAGAACATGTATGCATAAAATACCTAGAACATGTGAATTCAAAGTTGTCCCCAAACACATCTAAGTGATTTATTTGGGAGCTGTGTTAGGATATGTAGACAGGGTGAAATTTTTTTCTCTTAAACTCACTATTGATATGGGCCATCGTGTCATGATGTTTCAATGCATGGTCACATAAGCAACACACATTTTAGTTTTTGTCACATTTCAGTTTTCCCTCATTTTCTAGTACCTTTATATCTCTGATGGACAAATCTAGGTCACTTTGAAGTTGGTTGCTATGGAATGTCCTCTCCAGTAAAACTTCAGGGAAGTTTATATTTCCCAGGAAGTCATCTTTAGAACTTTCAAAGGGATATTAACTTTTAAAAACATAAACACACATAAAGTCCTAAATTAACCATGAGAGAATGTTACATCTCCCAGTGCCATCTTCCCAGTTACTCTATATGCCAATTTTAGGCTCATGCGATTTTAGGCACAACCCCACCCTGTTCCTTTTCTGTCTTTCTTGGGTCTTGGGGTCTTTAGAGCTTTTGCATCTCTTTGCCTGCCTCTGAGATCAGGCTTCCTGACACCGTACCTCTGTGTTGCTTGGAGAGGCAAATTAAAATATACAATCTCCATACGGGAATGATTTAGCAAAATTAAACACAGACAGAGGGCAGAGAAGGCGGGAGGTGTCAAATGTTTCTTCTACCCCACTATCAGTTTGATGTGGTGGCCTTGTTCCTACCTAGTTCCCCTTTATGCTGTCCACTACCCAAAGTTAAAATGTCTTAAATGTTAACAGAATACACATGGATAGAGATATATATAGGCTTCCTTCTCCCTCTTAACCCAGTGCATGGAGTTTTAATTATGGCTTATTTCAACTTAATTTTGCTTTGCCCTTAGGATGAAGAAGTTTTATTTCAATAAGTCTCAGGAGGTATTATGCAATATGTAAGTACTTGCAAGAATCTGCTTAGCCACCTCCAAAGAAAATTATTCCTTTCAATAGATCATTTGCTTTCAGAGTGAACTTCCTTTCCTTTTCCAAACACAAATATGATCATATTGGTGAGTTGACATCAAAGTTGCTGACTTTAAAAGGAACACAGTTATTTATTATTAAAGCCAATGTGTAAATAAAATCTCTGCTTGGTTAGAAACAAATTTAACAGGAAACATGTGAAAGAGCTATGTACAGGGAAGCAATATCACGTAATATCTCCTTTTCTTAGTCCCTGCCTGAGGCAAGATATGGAATACACAGCTCAATAGTGGTGGGAGGTTTTATTACAAATGGAGAATTTCTCAATTATCCTAGATCTCAAACTCAGCGTGGTTCAACATGACCCATTGAGCCATCATTTAGATCTAAGGTGATGACTGACATTGGGAGGGGACAGCTATCACTGAATACAGAAATGGTTATAAAGACACCCACGAGGACCACCATTTATTTTCTTCTTATCATTGCTCCATTGTTTTCAGATCATTTAAAAATCCACACTGAGCAAAAAGCTACTATTGGTTAGGCTGTACCTAATCTCTAGCATGCCTCCTGAACATGGCCATAGTATGCACTTAGAACTGTTTTAGGCTGTGCCCAACTTTCAAAGTGGTTTCAAGCATAATTTCTGAGCTCTAGTGGGGATGAAAGCCCTCGTACCCTCCTTTTGTTTCTTGCTAGTGCCTTGCACGACTTTCTGCAAAATACAACTCACGGATTTCTGCAGCACAAAAAAGATAAGATGTTCGGTATCTTTCATTTTCTGCAAATAGTCTGTATTTACAATACTACTCCAGTGGTTTCTGACTACCGCTTAGGGCAATTTTGCTTAGCCTAGCGGAATGTCCTGGAAACTACTGGCAATGATTTAGCCTCCAAAATTGGAACGCATTTAGTAGAGACAGAAAGCCTATGAACAAATAGTGGGCATGTGCCAGAGTAAATAAGTGTGGTTCATGAGCTGCGGTCAGAAATGTCTCTCTTTCAGTATGCAGGGCAGAGCTGTTGCCAGTTTTGCCATAAAGTCATCACACAAAGCAGTTTTTCCTCTCAGTAAGACAGACTCAATGAAAAAGACCTTCTAGTCTCACAATCTACTATTGGGCCCATAGTCACAAGCCAAAGGAGACCTGAGCCGAGGGGTCATTTTCTCCCGTTATCCTTTCTTAACCAGCCTGCCAAGCTTCTATGAAAAAAGAAGGAAACCCATGAGGGAGTAGGAGGAGGTTGGATAGGTTAGAAGAGGAAAGATTCTTTGTAACACTCAAAGCTCCTCCCAGGATCTCATAACAAACCACAGAGTCAGTTTCCTTCCTCTCTTTTCCAAACCCAAACTTTGGCCCTTACTGTCTAGTTCCTTCGAAGCACTTGGTGAGACTATCATTACTTGGTGAAGTATTAAGAAAACATTAAGATGCTTTGCTGCCACCTTTCTCCACAGAGTTCTGTCACAGGCTTAGAGACTGAAGAAGGCAGACGTATATGGTTTCCACTTTAGGTTATTTGCATTTTCCTTTAGAACTTAACTCCTTGACCACACATTACAGAAGGATTTAGTTCATTTGGATTGGAATAGCATGATTTCTGGTGCAGTGTGCATGCTTGCCCTCTGAGCTTAAGGTCTGGTTTCATGTAGTTTTCTATTCCCGGGTAGATGTGCAGTCTTAGCAACCACTGAAATTCAAGAAGGAATCATTAAAAACAAAACAAAACAAAACTGAAGAAACCATCAATCCGTACCTAGTATGGCATTCATTGTGGGGATATTGTCATGGGGCATGTATAGTTCGCCTTTAAAGAAACGCATAGTAAGAGATGTCATTTTTCAAAACCTTCTTGTGATTACCATTGTCATCTTACCATAAAATAGTAAAATATGGATAAATGTTTCAGGAGCATCTCACATATGACTACTTTAGGAATGAAAGAAATAAATACCAAATATTATTTCTGTATTACATAACCAATTTTCTAATTTATTCCCATAATTATGGAACCCTCAGTTAAATGTAACCAACATTCATTAGACATCCACTCCGTGCCAGGCATTATGTTAGGTACTAAGAACACAGAGATGAAAGACAGAAAAAAAATATCAAAATGTTGGCAACTGTCAGTTTTGAATGGTAGGATTTAAGAATTTGCACTCTGGTCAATTTAGAAACTTAAATAAAATGTTTTTTTTTTTTTCCAATAAGAAAGAAAAAAAGTCCCTCATTTCAAGGAGCTTGAAGTTGATGGATATGAAGGTGAGTGACCCAGTAACTTAAAAACAGTATGATAAGCAGCAGAATAGAAGGATGATAGAGATGGCAAAGTTTCCTTAGGACACCCGTGCTAAGTTGGATATGAAGCTCACATTCTACCATAGAGGAATGAGAACTGGCTTAAGAGATAGAAAAGTGGAGCTGGGTTTAGACTCTTTTTTACTTATCCATGTGATCACAGACAAATTGCTTAACCTCTCTAACTCATAGTTTCTTCTCCTATCAAATGGGATAATAATCTCTGTCTTGATTAGTTACAGGGTTGTTGAAGGATTAAATGTGAAGATATATATGAAATAGCACAAAGACCTATGTACATAATATAAATATAAGATGATATTTTTATTATTATTGGTCTCAAAACCTTACTTGCTGGACCAACCTACATAGCCAATAGCAGTTTATCATTATTTAACTGACTACTGAATGTTTCACTTTCCTTTCATCTAAAGATCTCCAAACTCTTCTCTCAAAGTCACATAATCAAGGGCTCTGAGATCTTAAAAGGTGAAATAACTAGGCTCATATCATTAAATAAGCCCATCCCTCAGCTAGTAGAATCAATAGGCTTTTGCTACTTCAAGTGAAGTTGGGAGGCAGAACGGCCTAATGGGACAAGCAGGGGCTTTGAATCAGATGAATCTGTGGGCTATTAAAATTTCTGCACCTCAATTTCCTCCCAACACAAAGTGTGATAATAATATCTGTCTCAAGTTTTTGTGAGGATTAAATGAGATAAGTATATGCAATGTTTGGAACAAGGTAGCCACTCAATAAATGTTGCCTTTTCTCTAGGCACCAGTGACATCAATCCATATGATCCCAAATTCTATTTTACAGTGCCCGTCTTCTTTTGTGAATTGATGCTAAGAAGTATAACAATCAGGGTCAATATTCCAATATGATAACTGAAGTGACAATGAACAGAAAAGGAAGAATCTAAAAAGGAAAGTGAAAGAAAATGTATACTCACTACATAGAACTGGGTGACCTAGGAGCTCTGGGTTGGTCTGAGTGCTCAATGAATGGTGGAGTAAGTATGAACACCCAGGAGCTGACTAGGAATGGCTTAAACTGAAAACTGGATGTTCTAATCTCGTTTTGCTTATTTTTCTGATTCCCAACTGATTTCCCTCAAATTTCACCTTAAAGAAGGCAAACATTTCTCTTTTCCAGTTTCCTGGTTCCTTTAATTGTACTTGGACTTCTGTCCTTTTGTGCTGGATCCAGCAGATGCAATACTAATTTTGTCGGCCAACCTTTTGCAAGGAGCCCTGCAATCATAGAGTTTCTTCACCTGATTTCTTCCCATCAGTCACAAAAGAACAGGATGGCATGTATTCAAAATGCACAGGCAAACAAACAAACAAAAAACAACAACAAACAAACAAAGAAACAAAAACAGTTACTGGAAGGACAAAAAGGTTTCATGGTGTATATGTCATTTTTATCCCAGGTTCTGGAAAATGCTGCTACACTGTCATTGCTGTATTTCCTCCCTCAGCCCCCAAGCCTCATCATCCACAGCTAGGGATGAAGGCCTAATTTAAGGATGCAGAAATGAAAAATATCCAATTCTCTTCAAAACAGTTTACATTTTTAAATCTTTCTCAATTTGGTGATTTTTACCAGTAGAAACACTTTCTGCCACTGATTCTTTTCTAAAAATTTCACTCTGGATTACAGATTAGTAAAGAGTTTCAAGATCTGATGAAATATGGCAGAATAAAAACCTAACCATCATCATTTTGATAATCTCAGCCATATTCTATGATCACTTTAAAAATTGTTTTGATGGGTCTTTACTTCTATTAAAATCTCTCAAAGGTATGGGATCGGGGAGGAAGAAGGTGGTACAGAACCTAGGGAACCCAGGTTGTATAAACTGGAACCAACTAAAAAACAGGCTACTGGTCTGGTCAAACCTGAGAAAGCAAATTAAGTCATTTTGGTGGAGGACAATTCAAACACATACACATACACACACATGCAGGCACAGGCCTGCAGAGGAGGTTTCTTTACCTGGATTATCTCCTCCATCTCTCCTGTCCTTGTCTGACCATGCATACTTCCAATATTGAACATATATTACTATTTATTTTGGTGAAAAACTATTAGGCTATTTCAAAGACATGAGAAAAACACAACCAAGAAATGGTGTAAATCAAACTGATCCACCTTCTGACTTGTGATGTGGTAAGAGGTGGTAAGGGTGTCTGGACATTGTCAGTGCATTGCAACCCATATACCAAAGTGACTTTGTTATATGAAAGCAGTTTAATTTTTTTTCCTTTTTGTAACCTTGTGAAATTTCCACATTAAAAAGCAATCACATCTTTCAAACTGGAAATGATTGTGTTTGGCACCACAGTCTCTGGTGTAATGGGTTGAGCTTGTTTTCGCTAGAGCGAAATCAGCTTTCAAAATAAATCATATGTAACAACATTCTACTCCCCAAATCGTATAATCCTATTAACCAAGTTTCATTTTTTTTTTTCATTGTCACTGAGCTGACAAGATTGGCCAAGTTTCCATGTGGAAACAGAAAGCTTTGGAGGTCCTGGCCAAGGCAAGGAGAGCTACCCAGCTCCAGCCTTGCCAGAGCTTGATGAGCCCTTAAATGAACTCATCTGTGCTTCATCTCCACCTAACAGGCTTTGTGGGGAACAGGGTCATCCAATCACTTAGCAATTCAAGCCACTCAACAAATAGTCCAGTTGGGACAATTGAAGGACAGTGGGTTACCATGGCCATCCCAGTGAATAAGACCTTTATCAAAAGTACATCAGAGTGCCAGTGTGCTGAATGAGAATGCATCCCAAGTGGCTGTGGGGAGAATCTTTGCCAGAAGTGTAAATTATGTGGCAATATCTAAAAGAGCACCTTATAATTTCAGATTTCTCAGGAAAGCATATTTTTCTTTGGGGGTAAAAAGAAGAAAATGAAACATCTTATAATAACCAAGTAGATTTGTTTTCTTCTGCCAGCAGGAAGAAAGCTCTCCTAGAAAATGTTTAGGGAGTTTCCAGTCAAAACTTACTGTTCAGCTTGGTCTTTGTCCTTTCCAAACGGTATGAGCCACTCTTTGCACTTGAGGTGATCGGTGAGGCAACTGGCCACCTGTGAGCATCATGATGGTCTTATTAAAGCAACGCAGCTAAAGTGGTTGGAAGCTAACGTCAATTTATAATTTTCCATAAGTGACAGGTCACAACTTTTGTTAGCCATGTCCAGATTCTGTCTTAGGCTGAAATTCGCAAACCCACGTCTTCTCCCTGGAGAGTACTCCTTCCAGTAAGTCCTTGGGGCAGCTTTTCCCATGAGCCAGTATCTTCTGGCATAATATTTACATGTAGGCCTCAGGGTAACTCAATTCTTCAGAGTCAACACAAACTCTAGTTGGTCTGATTCTGTCCTTTGGAAAGCTTCCCCCAGACCAGAGTTTTGTGTCAGATTCTTTGGTTTGCAGCTTTTCTTACTCGGTTGGCAAGCAGTTAACTCTGACTTTAGAATCAGTCCTGGGTTTGAATTCTGTCCCTGCTACTCACTAGCCTAATAAACTTGGCCAAGATATTTAACCTCATTAAGATTCAGTTTCTCAAACTATTGAAAGGATATAATAATATGCCCTGCTTAAGGCTGGGTGTGGTGGCTCACACCTGTAATCCCAGCACTTTGGTAGCCCAAGGAAGGAGGATTGCTTGAGGCCAAGGAGTTCAGGACCAGGCCTGGGCAACGTAGTGAGACCTTGTCTTTAGGTAAAAAATTTAGCTGGGTATAGTGGCACATATCTGCAGTCCTAGCTAGTTGGAAGGCTGAGGCAGGAGGATAATTTGTACTCAGGAGGTACAGTGCAGCTATGATCACACCACTGCACTCCAGCCTGGGTGATAGAGACTCTGTCTCTAATAATTAATAAAAATAATAATAATATACCTGGATACCTTGCTTAAAGAATTACTGTGAGGATCAAGTAATAATTGGAAATTATGGAAATTAGCAGGTATCCTCCTCCCTCAGAATAATTATGGGACCGTTGTTCATAAAATTAAGTATATAAGAATAATAGCAAATAGTAGGAATAAATGATTTTGTCATCTCAAGCCTTTGAAAGCATTTCTCTCGAACTTTTATTATAATAAAAAGAATAATTAGATACAAGTGGAGGGTTCTAGATGTTCACCGTTTGTCTCCCTTTAATTCCCTAGAAATAGAGTGGCTTCCTTACATTACAGATTAAATAGTATTTAAAGTAGATTCATTCCCTAAACCTCAAGGAAAGCAGCAATTTTCTATGGGAAGTTACTTTTGAGTCTGAACCAGTTTTAGATACACTGGCAAGGATCATAGAGCTTGAAAGAATAATAACTGGCTTTTGTAAGGTATCCCACTATTTAAAGTTTTATGGTCATTATTCAAACCAGTGAAAATAGAAGTTACATTAAAGAAAGAAGGGTAGTTATCTTTTAGTGAAAAATTTAGTAGTTATGCTAAAATGAATCAAGGCTTTTTACCCCACTCTATGTAAGGCACCAACAATAGGAAAATAGCTATATAACATATGAAGAATTTAATTCTTGAAGTATTAAGTACTATCTTCCTATGACAGAAACTTGTGTATATAATTTTCTCAGAATATCAGACAATTATTCTTAAGGGTATGGTTATGACATTCTGTGGTCATTTATAAAGTTATTCTTATTTTCATTATTTCCCAGTGATTGATCAGGAAATACTCGTCCTTATTGATATACTGTCTAGATCTAAAATATATTTTGGTTTTAAAATGTATTCTGTGTTTAGTTGGAGATAAGAGCAAACAAATGTTTATCTTGGTTTAACAATAGTTAATTATACATAAACCAAATAGGATATATATGTATATGTATATATGTGTATATATGTATATATGTGTATATGTGTGTATATGTGTGTATATATGTATATATGTGTGTGTATGTGAGTGTGTGTGTGTATATATATATATATTTTTTTTTGAGATGGAGTCTGGCTCTGTCACCCAGGCTGGAGTGCAGTGGAGCGATCTTGGCTCACTGCAACCTCCGCCTCCCGGGTTCAAGTGATTCTCCTGTTTCCGCCTCCAGGGTAGCTGGAATTGCAGGCATCCACCACCATGCCTGGCTAATTTTTGTATTTTTAGTAGAGACGGGGTTTCACTATGTTGGCCAGGCTGGTCTCGAACTCCTGACCTCGAGTGATCCACCTGGCTCAGACTTCCAAAGTGCTGGGATTACAGGTGTGAGCTACCGTGCCTGGCCCAAATTGGATATTGACAACTCATTTTTTATGACAAATTAGGAGGCCATATTAATGGCATATATATTCATAATATAAATATATTATGTGCTGGGCATGAAGTTAACTCAAACCAGTTGTCAAAATATCTGAATATATTACATTGGCTATTTGTTTATATTTTGTTTATTTAACAATATTTATTGCTTCTTACAAACGTTGTTAGTGTTTATGGGGCTTATTTTACATACAATAAGTTTCTTCCATTGTAAGTGTACGATTCAGTATTTTAAAAGTAAGTTTATAGAGTTATGTAGCCATCATTACAATTGAATTTCATCCTGGATTGACTAATTATTGCTCCTGAGTTTAACGTTGTTTAGACAGATCCTGAAGGATGTGCAGCCAAAATGAAAGGGTCCTCAAACAAGTTCACCATGCCCAGGTGGCATTACTAACTTTTAGCAGACAGTGGCAAAATCGTGTGTGTGCTACATATCTGCCTTCATGACTAGCCCCTGAGCTCTCTAGCAGGGAGATGATATAGCAGATTTTCTTATAATATCAAAATCTGATATTTACCATCTGTGAATGGCAAATCTGGTACCAATACCAGTTCAAGTGCTTGGTTCCTCAGGCTATCTTTTGATTTACATTTCATGTTATAGTGCTAACATATCTCATAGTAGAAGTGTTTATTTTATTTATTTTATTCTATTCTATTTTTTAGACAGGATCTTGCTCCGTCACCCAGGCTGGAGTGCAGTGCGTAATCATGGCTCACTGCTGCCTCAACCTCCTGGGCTCAAGTCATCCTTCCACCTCAGCCTCCCGAGTAGCTAGGACTACAGGCACAAGCTACCATGCCCAGATATTTTATTTTTTATTTTTTGTAGAGATGGGGTTCTCCTGGGCTCAAGCAAACTTCCCACTTAGGCCTTCCAAAGTGTTAGGATTGCAGGTGTGAGAGTCTGGCCTAGAAGTGTGTTTGGTAAATGTGTGAAATGGGCCCACAACTTTGGGCTGCTGACTTAGCATTTTTCAACAGCAGGTGCTTTCACCAGTAAACATGAAGGCGGTGATCTGAGAAGATGAGCATGGAACATTTCTGAATCTCAGGGCAGTGGCAATCTGTCAGTGCACCTGCTTCTCTGGAGCTGCTTCTGTCTAAGACTTACCCTGGAGCACCACTGTTGTCTCAGTCAGTATCTCCACAGAGCAAGGGATATTATGTAAATATCATACAAAAGTAGTAGTTGAAAATTGCTACTCCCAGGAAATAATCATTGTGCTTCCAAGCAACCAGATGTTAAATACGGCATAGCAGTCATTGAAAGTGGCACGTTTCACTCTGACAACAAAAGCATTCAACTGGGGACAGATCTCCTGACCTTCTCTTTCAGGCTGCCAAAACGATTAACTGAAAAGTAAAAGTGCAATCAATCAATTCACTTCTTTGATACATGATTGATTCTTCTTCCTCCCTACCCTATAAAACCAAACTCATTTAAACAGCTTTCCTCTTACAGTATTGGAAGCCATTTTGGCAGCTTGTAGAGAGCTTCAGCAAAAAACTGTGGAACCCTGGCCACCTCATGGAGTCTGCTGTTTTAAACCGGATGATGCACAGTAGTCCTCAGTGAAGCAGACCTGTAACCAGTCCGGGTATTCTCTTCACATAGTGTCTGACAGATTTCCCAAAAGAAAGTAAAAAAGGCTGTCGGCAAAGAGTCTCACCTGTCTGGGTTTTTTTTCAGAAGGGCGTCTTAGAAAGGGGGATGTGTTAGCAGTCTGTTGTAAAGAGGGACAAACACTCCATGAAACACTAGATCATCTGGTCCCCTTCAGAATATTAAATCTTAACTTCTATAGACAAAAGACAGTACCTATACTCAGAGTTTATAAAGTTAATTTGACTCTGAGCTGCAGTAAGCAAGGATATTACCCCATTAACCTTGGGCAGACAAGTGGGCTTGTATCATGGTCTGGAATCTTGCCCTTACAATCCACAATTGCTGTGTATTACATGATCATTTGCCTGCTAACAATTACTCCCAAGTGGTAGGATGGCATTTTTTTTTTTCTGCTCATATAATACCCCATTTTCCCTGGGGGCACAGGTGTTATCCAAAGAGGGCTCTACTACAAGATTTTTGTTCCAAAGTTTTCCTGGCCAAATGGCTACCACTTACTACATCACCTCTATATCCCTACTAATGTTTTCTGGCCCAAGCAGGAATATGTGAAGGAAAACTAAAAGGAGACATTGGGCTTCTAACACTGTAGTAGAGTGGGCAAATTAAAGGCTAAAAGTCATGTAAATAAGGCTTTTTCATTTTTGAGAGTGACAAGAATTTTGGTCAATTCGAGATGGAATCCTCTTAATTTGGGCATCTAAAATTTCTGCATCACAAAAAAAGCCTATGGTGTTATGCTGGCTGGCTAGGTTGAAATAGAACAATACATAGTTGAGGTGAACTCATCAACTTTAGAAACTTAGATTATATTTGCAGCATAGATGGTGAAACATGGAATCTTTCTTTTTAGTTCCTATTTCATAATAGTCTATGACACAAAGATAGAGCTTGGAATGCATTTCGATATCTAATACAGCTGTATTATATATACATATATATATTTTTTTAATTGGGCTATGGCTGTGTGAAAACAAGGACTGTATCTTAGGCATTTTTGGATCTCCAGCTTCTAGCCCAGGTGCTCAGTAGGTATTTTGCGAATGAATGAATCGCAGTGTTGTGAAGAGATTGTAGACATGGAAGGGATGCATCTTGAATGACATGGTGTTAAACTTAACCGAAGTTCCAGTGGTGGGCATTTCCTTCAGTCCAGATCATCAGGTGCAAAATAATTCACCCACCAATTCTGGTTAACTTAAGCCTTCAGACAGCCATCGCGTGTTTGTCTTCCTTTATGGGACCTGGATCATATATAATGTAAGGTCACCCTTAACAGATATTAATGTAAAGTCAAATTAGTCAAAATAATTTTTGGCCGGGAGCGGTGGCTCACGCCTGTAATCCCAGCACTTTGGGAGGCCGAGGCGGGCAGATCACAAGGTCAGGAGATTGAGACCACGGTGAAACCCCGTCTCTACTAAAAATACAAAAAATTAGCCGGGCGCGGTGGCGGCGCCTGTAGTCCCAGCTACTCGGGAGGCTGAGGCAGGAGAATGGCGTGAACCCGGGAGGTGGAGCTTGCAGTGAGCCGAGATCGCGCCACTGCACTCCAGCCTGGGCGACAGTACGAGACTCCGTCTCAAAAAAAAAAAAAAAAAAAATTTCATCTGGGTGTGGTGGCACATGCCTGGAGCCCCAGCCACTCTGGAGGCTGAGGTGGGAGTATTGTTTGAGCCCAGGAATTCTGGGCTGTACTGCACTATGCCAATAAGTATGGTGTCAACATGATGATTTCCCTGGAACAGGGGGCTATGAGTTTCCTAAAGAGGGGTGAAGCAGCCCAGGGTGGAAACAGAGCAGGTCAAAACTCCTGTGCTAATCAAAGGTGCAATTGTGCCTGTGAATAGCCACTGCACTCAGTCTGGGTGACATAGTGAGACCCCATATCTTAAATTAAAAGTAAAGAAAAAAAGTATGCTTAGAAATATATTTCTCATTTTCACAATCAGCACAAAAAGCTGGAGACCCTATCAGTGGTACCTCCTTTTAGGTGAGTCTTTTAAATATATCGGGGACTGAATTTCCTGTCCCTCTCAGACTAACACTCATAACAGTATTTGTTAGGTGCCATCACCTTTAACAGAAAGATCACATCAATTTACATATGTCCAGCTAACAATAAAACCAGAGGTTCACATTTCTATAAAATAAATTATTTGTGAGTAATTAGTTAATGACTCTTCTTAGTTATTAAGGCATCTGTTAAGGACGAGTGAAGTTACTTTACCTGATTAATATACTAGATAATACTACCCACTCTCACTTGTATATATTATTGTAGTGATTTGAGATTATTGGATTCTAGATAACTTTATATTTTATATAACCTGACTTCTACTGGATTTGTGTTTAATGGGTACACATTGTACTTATCCTGTACTTATACTTAATTTACTATACTGATTGTACTTATTCTATACCTAATTTATTGTATTTCTTACCCAAAGGAACTCAGAATGGCATCTCAGATATTTTATTAATCCTCATTGCATTTCAATAAAGTGGCAAACATTGTGATGTTAATTTTGGCTTTAGGTACTGAAGGCAAAAAGAAGTTAGATTATTTATCATAGATCAGTCAGGTCAGGTATTCATTCATTCAGTACTCAAAAACCATTTCTGATATATGCCCAGTACACATCAGAGTAGGAAAAAGTAGAAAAAGAAAACAGAACAGAAAACATGCTTCAAGTTCCTGTGCCCTCTTTCTCTAGCAATATTAATGCGATGAATATTTATAACTTTACTAGTTAGGATAATGCTAGTTGTATTAGTGAGGGCAATGCTAACTGTTCTAAGTAGGTGCTAAAATGCATAAGGCCTTACACACAATATAAGTTTCTTCCTTTTTTATTTATTTATTTTTATTTTTTTGAGACGGAGTCTCGCTTTGTCACTAGGCCAGAGTGCAGTGGTGCAATCTCGGCTCACTGCAACCTCTGCCTTCCGGGTTCAAGCGATCCTCCTGCTTCAGCCTCCCAAGTAGCTGGGACTACAGGCACGTGCCACCATACCTGGCTAATTTTTTTGTGTTTTTAGTAGAGACAGGGTTTCGCCTTGTTAGCCAGGATGGTCTTGATCTCCTGACCTCGTGATCCACCCGCCTCCGCCTCCCAAAGTATTGGGATTACTGGCGTGAGCCACCATGCCCAGCCCATGTTTATTTCCTACCTGTAAAATGTCTTGAGTCATTTAAGGGGGAGTGGGAAGGAGGGGATGTACCAGTCATTCAGGGATGCAGGCTGGTGGAGGCTCTGCAGTGTTCAGCATTTAGCTTCCAAGGTCACTATGATTATCTGTGTTTGGTGGCTGGAGGAGGATAGTGTAGTGGAGAAAGTTTGGGAGGGTCTATGAGCTGAGTCTGGATGTGGCATCCATCACTTCTCCTATCCCGTTGGCTAGAACTCAGGCTTACGGCATTGCTAAGGTGCAGCGGGGCTTAGAAATTATAGTCCTGGCCGAACAGCTTATTTTACCCAACTTTGTGCCATAAACAGGAAACAGTTTTGGTAACTGTTAACTGTCACTGCCTGATAGCCTAAGTCGTAGTTAGGCTTTTCTGATCTTATCCTTTAGAGATTTTAACTTGTCTTGTCCTCTCGCACTGAGGTCATCAAGGCAATGATTTGATGTCAGAGCAACCTGGGCTCTGATGAACAACAGTAGCCACTCTGAATGTCAGGGTATGCATGTGTTTGCTCCTCGATCAATTTCTGTTGTTTAAGTCTGACTTTTCTTAGGCCTTTAGCTGATGTTAATTTAATGCCTAGGTCTATGTAACTGCGATTCAAACTCACTGTAGTAATTCTGCGGAATTCCTAGGGCTTTGCCACCAGCTCCACACTGGCTTGTATCCCTGTCTGTGTTGTGCTGGTGGGCCCAGTGGTGTTTGTGGTACATCGTTTAAAATATTTTATAAATAGCTATCTCTTCCATAAAGCATAATCATCTTCTACTTTTTGCTGTTTATTGTTGGAAAGTCTCCTGGGAGCTGGAAAATAACAGTTCTTCATTTTGAAAAATGATTTTTTTCTACTTTTAGCTCTGTTTCTTCTTCTTTCATATTATACCTTCTGAGGGTCTGCTTTGATGATACCAATGAGCCAAAAAGGAGTTTTGCCAGGATGTTGAGTGGCTAGATAAATATGTTATGGAAGAAAAACTCACCTCTGTGGAAGATGTCAATAACAATGGCTCATAAACTGAAAATGTGTCAATTTGAATGAGACACAAAGTGCCCAGATTAAACATTATTTCTGAATGTGTCCGTGAGAGTGTTCCTGGATAAGGTCAGTATTTGAATCAGTGGACTCAGTATGGTAGATTGCCCTCACCCATGTAGGTGGACATCATCCAACAGACTGAGGATTGGAATAGAACAAAAAATGGAAAAAAGAGGAATGTGCTCATTTTCCCCCTGCCTTACTGTTTGAACTGCTCCTCCGCTTGGACTGAGACTTATACCATAGGCTCCGCCAGCTCCCAGGCCTTCAAACTCAGACTGAATTACACCACAACCACCACCACCTGCTTTCTTGAGTCTCCAGCTTGCAGACGGCAGATAGGACTTCCTAGCCCCCATAGTCATGTGAGCCAATTTTGCATAATAAATATTTCTGTCTCCCTCTCTATATACATCTTATTGGTTCTGTTTCTCTGAAGATCCATGACTAATACAGCAGACAAGATGCTGAACTTTCTATAGACATAATTTCATTTAATTTTCATAACCTTTGGAGGTTGATATGTTACTCCTATTTTATACATGATGAACCTGAGATAGAGCAGGGTTGAGTAACTTGTCTAGACTGCACCAGAAGTAAGTGGCGGTGCTGTGAATGAAACCAGTATTTGTTTAACTCCAAGTCTGTATTTGCCATCATTTCAGTGTCCTGGCAATGGGTTTACATCCTCAAAGTTTCTATTTTCCATAGGCTCTCCATATATACAATCTCCATATCCCATTAGTGCTCTTGGCAAATAAATGGTGCACTAAATAAAAATAGATATTTCAAGACATTTTTCTTGATTGTCTTGTTCCTCCCATTAAATTATATACACTGAGGAAGGAGCAGGCTTCTTAGAATCCAGAGTACGTTTCCCACCAGATGAACCACGATTTGCAGCTTCAACTGCAGTACTTGACAGCATTGCTTAATAAAAAGATTCAAATCCACCTACAACTTTATACTCAAAAACAGATTATGCCAACCTTTAAAGGCAAATAGTATGAGAAAAATGATAATGTAACCATTCCCTGGTATATATTGATCAAATGTGAGCATTATGGTTTCATTATGTCAGTTAATTTAGATTGAGATTAACTCAAGTTAGGTTTAATTTGGTACCAGTGACAAAAAAAAAAAAAAAAAAATCCAGGAATATGAATGGGAAGAATAAATGACACACACCAGCCACAATTTTAAGCCTTGACTTACCTTAAAGATATTTTAACTTATTTTAATTTACTTAATATACTATCCATCTGGAATCAGAGGGCTCTGACACTGTGACTCTTGGAAAGTTGTTCATCCTTTCTAAGCCTCAGTTTACTAATATTTAAAATGGGAATAATAATAGTGTCTACCTTATAGAATTGTTGTAAAGATTAAATGAGATAATGTACATGAAGCACTTGGGGATCAGCAAGCACTAGTAAGCACTTATCAGTCTGCTTGGGCTACCGTAATAACAGAATATCACAGACTGGGTGGCTTAAACAACAGAATGTAATGTTCTCACCATTCTGGAGACCAGAAGTCCAAGATCAGATCGAGGTGCTGTTGGGGTGGGTTTCTGGCGAGTCTTCTCCTCCTGGCTTAAAGATGGCTGCCCTCTTGTTGTGCTCGCGCATGGACTTTCCTCTCTGTGTGCCTGGAGAGACAGCGACCTCTCCAGTATGTCTTCTTCTTATTATAAGGACACCAGTTTCATTGGATAAAGGCTCTACCCTTACAACCTCTCTTAACTTTTATTACCTTCTTACAGACCCTCTCTCCAAATACAGTCACATTCAGGTTTAGTGCTTCAACATATGAATTTGAGGGAGGAGGGGGACAGAATTCAGAAGATAACGATGCTCAAAAACAGTAAATTTAAAAATTATTTCATTGTATTACATGTCCACTCAGTACACTGGTTTATCTTATGTGGATATAAGACCTTGTAAGTGATTCCAAAGTTAAGCTCAGTTGAGATTTCTTGAGGGAATCTCCAGAGCAAAAGTAGCTTAGGTATTGATCGGAGCTCCTTGTAGAGGCTCATATTAATTTAATCCCTGGAGACATGTGGTAGTGGTGTGTATGTGGAGAGAGGGAATGTTATCCAGAGAGCACACTGCAAATAGAAGTAGCTTAAGTCTGGAAAATGCTCATTAGAATCAAAACGTTAAGACATCTTGCATAATAAAGGCTCTTGTAAAAAAACCTAATACTTCTTTCATTTTCTTTCACAATTTTTCTGCTAATTAAAATTGAGTCAAGACTGTGAGTGTCCATTTTGGCTGAAACAGAAATCTGGAGTCCATGTTCAGCGAAATGTTTTTTGTTTTTGTTTTTGTTTTTATTTTGCATTTTGTACACTGCCATCTACTTTCTGCCTTATCCCATTCCAAGCATCTGACAGGTGTTGAGTTCCTATCTTGAAGAATTAAGCATCTATTTTAATGTTCAACGACTGAATTATTCATTTGAATTCTGACATTTGGGGGTCATTTTGCTGACCACCAAAGGTTGACAACGCAGAGCAAATGTTCGCAAGACAACAGGCTTTGTCTTCTTAGTCTAAGCAATTTTGAAAGTAACTCCCAATCTTAAAAGAGCTGTTTCCAAGGCTTAGAAGTAACAAGCTGTCTAAGAGGGGTAAGCGTGGGGGTGGGTTGGGGGGTGCAGATCTCTGTGGGACAGAACCACCTGCGTTTCCGGAATAACTTTGAAGGGGTTTTTTCCCCCCTTATTTTGGCAGGACATTAGTCATCATACTAAAGATCTGGTATTTACCAGATCCTTTTAAACAAACAATCTGGAAGCAACAGGAGGAAATCTGTAATAACTTATAATACACTCCTAATTTAGGACTGTTTAGATTTTTTGACAGTATGCCTGAAATGAACGATGTTTATATGAAGTTCAAGACTTCTACAAGCAAATCTGCTCCCCTGAAGGTGATGGCTTGCTCCCAACACTCAGAAACTAAGACCCGGGATTTCATGTCATGTTCTAAGAATGTTCTAAGAACAGAATCTTGACAGTAGGTCTATAGCTTTATAGAGGGCTTATGGGAAAAAGACCACTCTGGAGAAAATGACTTCTCCCCAAAGCTAATATTTCTGTTACACTGGCTTTAAGACAAGTGAATCCAGATCTATGCTGAGTTGAGAGTTTGGATAAAACAATGAGTAGAAAACAATATTAATATGCACAGCATATTAATGAATTAAGATGGCATGACCTGACTGAAGGCATCAAGACCACACAATAGAGTGCTGTGCCATGTGAATGCAGAATTTACTTCAAGTGCTTTATCAAGCCAGAAAGTCAAAAGTCACTGTGGACTGAAATGGAAAAGGTGAACTTCAGCTATGTTTTTCATTCATTCAACAAATATTTATCAACTACCTTCTATATACTGGTCATTGATCTCAGTGGAGTATAGTAATGAAGAAGATATGGTTTCTAATCTAAAAAAGCTTGTGTTCAAATGAGGGAGAGAGACATTAAACAATTAAAAAGAGTTACAGATTAGGAAAAGGGCAATGAGGGAAATAAAATATGTGCAGACTAGAAAAGAGAGGCAAGCAATACTTTAGACAGTGTGGCCAGGAAGAGTCTCTATTAGGAGGTGACATTTTAGCTCCTATTGGATGATAGGAAAGATCCAGCCATAAAGGCATTCAGGGAAAGAGCACTGTTAAACAGAAAACCGCCCATGTGGAGGGCAAATGTAATGAAGCCACAGGTGACTGAGCAGACAGAGAGTTCCAGGAGACCACCCAGGATGACTGATGCTGAGGGGATGGTGGGGGTGTGTGGGGATGGGAGTAGGGTAGAGAAGGGGTGATTTTTAAGGTACTGATATACCTTCTCCTGTAGAGGCAGGCTAAGTAACATGCTCAGAGCTTCCTGAAGCACAACAAATACAGTGAAACTGAAAACTGGGAAAGCTGGCCATGGCCATCACCTGATCATCCACAGAGCACCCTCAGACCTGGGAATCCAGGTCTCTATTCTTCTTCGTTCCTTCCAGAGTTTTCATTTTTCCCATCTCTAGAAGAAGAGGAGACAATTTACTATTACAAGTTTTGCTTATCATTAAAATGTGAAATATGCCTTCCTAAGACAGTGAATATCTGTGTGTGCACACATATGTGTGTGACAATCTTGCATCTCCGAAGTCTGACTTGGGGTGGGCCCCAGCTTCCTTCCCTTGCCTCCTGCCATTCGCCTATGTGTCAGTTGAGATCTGCCAGAGCCTCTCTTTAATGGTTCCCAGGGCTGTGCTTGGGGCCATGAAGCCAGGGCAGATTTTTCCATAGGCGCTCATCGCTGGAAGTCCTTTCTCTTGCTGCTCTGTGAAAGTATGACTTTGTTTTAGTGTTTCTGGCTCCCATTCTTTGGAAACCATTGTGAAGGGCTTTCATCATAGTACTCAGTGCTGGCCCACCCAACTCGGCATAGAATCAGCGGAAATTCTGCCCCTGAATCAAGGGTGGTGTATTATTTCAGATAGGTCATTAATGGACAGATTCCGTAGTTCCCCTCATTGTTCCTATCTTGGGCAGAATGTCACTTTGGTCTGGGTTTATTTGTAAACAGACTCAGGCTCTGACGTAAAAGAAAGCCTTGTGCCCATTAGACTGTGCAGGATCAGGCCCACATATCCTCCATAGCTTACCCTGGAAAGATATCTTGGTACATTTTTCTGCACAGACCACAATCTCCGTTCATAGACAAATTGCTTCTCAGACTGCTTCCTACAAGTTAATGTGCATCTCAGAAAAGAATCCATTGTTGTTTTGCTTTTTCCTAAACAAAGAAGAGCAAAAATAAAATAAAATAAAAGGCATGCCAAATCTTTGTAAAAAAAACTCCTTCATGATAAAATATTTAGAAAATAAGCCCTAAAGATGAGAAGAGGTAAATCATCTGATCTCTCTCACTCACTAAAAAGGGGGCATGCTAATGTTATCATGACACTAGGCACAAATATAAACTTTCTCATTGATATATTTGAAAGGATAAACATAAACACCAAAGTCCAACTGTGAAAAATCTAAAATATAACTATATATAGTCGATATTTCAGGAAGGCCATCTTTCTTTTTTCTTCTTTTTTTTTTTTTTTTAGACGGAGTCTCACTCTGTCGCCCAGTCTGGAGTGCAGTGGCACGATCTCGGCTCACTGAAACCTCCGCCTCCCTGGTTCAAGCAATTCTCTGCCTCAGCCTCCTGAGTAGCTGGGATTACAGGTGTGTGCCACCATGCCCAGCTAATTTTTTTTTTGTATTTTTTTTTTTTTTTTTGAGACGGAGTCTCACTCTGTCAGCCAGGCTGGAGTGCAGTGGCCGGATCTCAGCTCACTGCAAGCTCCGCCTCCCGGGTTTACGCCATTCTCCTGCCTCAGCCTCCCGAGTAGCTGGGACTACAGGTGCCCGCCACCTCGCCCGGCTAGTTTTTTTTTTTTGTATTTTTTTAGTAGAGACGGGGTTTCACCGTGTTAGCCAGGATGGTCTCGATCTCCTGACCTCGTGATCCGCCCGTCTCGGCCTCCCAAAGTGCTGGGGTTACAGGCTTGAGCCACCGCGCCCGGCCATTTTTTTTGTATTTTTAGTAGAGATGGGCTTTCACCATGTTGGCTAGGCTGGTCTTGAACTCCTGACCTTGTGATCCATCTTTCTCAGCCTCCCAAAGTGCTGGGATTACAGGCGTGAGCCACCACGCCTGGCCCATCTTTCTTGTCTCTATGCTTGGAAACATAAAATAGTTTCAATGAAAATTAAATTTATTATATTTTGATTATATTGTTAGGGATATAGCTTCTCTGCAAATATTTGCTTCTCCCAGTGCCTTTTTAAATTTTGAGTTTGGAACTTACAATATCACTTTGAACAATACACATGTCCTTCCTTTGAGGAACATCATATATTTATGGAGAATTAGTACATCCTGGGAGTCAAGAATGAAGAGGGCATTCCATTTAACTTCTCAGGTGAGGTTCAGTGAGGTGTTTCTGACTCACCGCAGCAATCATCTGTGTTAGGAACAGAATTGGACTTGGCAATGTCCAGTCCAGGGCCTTAGCCAGTGGTCAAAGAGGAGCTGAGCAGTAAATGAGTGCAGCAAGCTCCATGAGGAGGAATGGATGGGGAAGGTGACCTGGCCTGCCACCATGCTGCCCTACTCAGCTCTGTATTGTCAATTACGACTTCCCGCTGGGCACCTGAGGCTGAGGCAGCGTTGCCTAAACTGCACCCAGTATTTAATAGAGTACACATGCTTTGCTCATCAATGGGAGATTACCGGATTACTAGGGATAAAAAGGGGAAGGTCATTGGATCAGCTGACACCAGGCCCAATTTAGGCTTTAAAACTATAACAACTTCTTGACTTTTAAACAAGCCTATCAGCAACTTTTTCTTTCTCAAGGCTAAAACCACCTTTTCAAGGGCTTCTCGGCGTTAGAAGGCAATGAACTTTCAAATGTTCCTAAGAGTTTGCAGTGGGTAGGTATTCAAGTTTCAGTTTCCTTGCTTGTAAAATCAGGATAGTAATATCTACTTCTTAGGGTTGCTGTTGGATTCAGATAAGAAAAACTCATAATACTGTCTAGGATATAGTGAACCTTCAATAAAAATAAGTGGTTATTATGTACCAGGAATATTTGGTGCTTTTGTTTTTTTATTTTTTCCTTCAACTTTTATTTTAAGTTTCGGGGTGCATGTGCAGGATATGCAGGTTTGTTACATAGGTAAGTGTGTGCCATGGTGGTTTGCTGCGCAGATCAACCCATCACCTAGGTATTAAGCCTAGTATCCATTAGCTATTCTTCCTGATGCTCTCCTTCCCCTGCCCCTGCTATAGTCCCCTGTGTGTGTTGTTCCCCATCATGTGTCCATGTGTTCTCATCGTTCAGCTCCCACTTGAAAAGATAACATGCAGTGTTTGGTTTTCTATTCCTGTGTTAGTTTGCTGAGGATGATGGCTTCTAGTTCCGTCCATGTCCCTGCAAAGGACACGATCTCATTCCTTTTTATGGCTGCATAGTATTCCATGGTGTATATGTACCACATTTTCTGTATTCAGTCTATCATTCATGGGCATTTGGGTTGACTCAGTGTCTTTGCTGTTGTGAATAGTGCTTCAGTGAACATACATGTGCATGTATCTTTATAATAGAATGATTTATATTCCTTTGGGTATATACCCAGTAATAGGATTGCTGAGTCAAATGATATTTCTGCCTCTAGATCTTTTAGGACTCACCACACTGTCTTCCACAATGGTTGAACTAATTTACACTCCCACCAACAGTGTAAAAGCATTCCTTTTTCTCCACAACCTTGTCAGCATCTGTTGTTTCTAGACTTGTTAATAGTTGCAATTCTGACTGGCATGAGGTGGTATCTCATTGTGGGTTTGATTTCATTTCTCTAATGATCAATGATATTGAGCTTTTTTCATACATTTCTTGGCTGCATAAATGTCTTATTTTAAGAAGTGTCTGTTCATGTCCTTTTCTCACTTTTTAATGGGGTTGTTTGTTTTTTTCTTGTAAATTTATTTGTGTTCCTTGTGGACTCTGGATATTAGACCTTTGTCAGATGTATTTGGTGCTTCTAATACATTGTCTCCTTTTTCTGGAAATGTGTTTTCTAAGAAACTGAACTTGGTACCATTTAAATTGTCTTAGACCATGCTATAAACAGATAAATATATTCATCCATGCAACAAATATTTATTGAGTCCCTGTTATGTTTGTTGTATGCCAGATAGTTCCTGGTGCTAGAGCTATAACTAAAAAGACACCAGAAAAGGTTTTTGCTCCCATACAATGTAAACTCTTGTGAAAGAGACAGACTAAACAACAAAAAAGAGATATATAATGTAAGGAAATAAAAAATGATCAGAGAAAAAAATGAGGATAGAGACTGGTAAAGATGGAGATTTGTCTCACTCTGATAGAGTAGCTGGGGAAAGCCTCCATGCAAGTGGTATTTAGATCAAAACTAGAATAAATAGAGGGAGACAGGCATTTGATGATCAGTGTTCAAGACCAAGGATAGAGTAACATCAAATTTCTTCAGGTAGAAAAGGACCTTTGAATTTTTGAGGAAAAGGAAGAGATTCTCAAGGTTTTTGTTCACCTCTATTGCCATAGCAGCTTCCTAACTGATCTCCTTGCTTTGCCTCTTACTACGGTCAACTCCCCAAGGAGTAACCAGCGGGCTTTAAAAAAGCACTCAAAAAACTTAGATCATGTTATTTCCCAGATCACAGCTTTACAGCAGTTTCCTATCCCACTTAGAAAAAAGTTCAGACTCCTCATATGGTGTTCGAGGATACCCAAGATCATCTGGCCCTTGCCTATCTTTCCACCGCCATGCTCGGCTCATCCATAGGAGGGAATGAGTGGAGCTGGTAAGATGCCCATTAGGAGGCTGTGGTAGCTGTCAAGGTGAGAATTGAAGGCTTGATTAGTAGTGTTGAGGTGGGGCAAAGTGGTTAGACTGGGGATATATTTGAGGGAAATGCTGATAGGACTTAAGGAAGGATTGGCTGTAGGCTCTGACTTTATATCTCCTCGGCTTCTCCAAGTTGTCAAGTGTTGTTAATGGCTATTCCTAGCTAGGACCTTCTGTTTCTCTGGAGGCATTATTCTTCCATGGCAAACTAAAAGACTACACATGTAAAACTTTATTTTTTAAACGATCAAAATCGTCCCATGAAATTTCATCTCAGCGTGGCCTCAGAATTGAAGCCAATTCTCCAGAACTAGAGAGAAACATTAGCTCTATGGGGTGGACATTCTGCTAGTGGGCCATTTAGGGTTCTGATAGGAGGGGTAGAATGGAAAAAGAGATAAATGTCAAGTTACCTTTGTCAGCATTATTTATACATCACTGTTTGGACATAGCTTTCATTGACACTATTGGTTAAAAAAGAGTTCTGGATCATCTATGAGTCCATTATTCCTACTGTGGAATTCATTTTACAGGATCGAGGCAATTAGAGGATGGGAATATATTTTGCAAACAACAAATGCCCTGGACCTGGTAATGGCCTCCAAGGCATCATCTAATCTGGCTCCCATTCCCTCTTTGCCTTCCCCATTCTTACTCCATACATATTGGTCTCATTGCCATTTATAGAACATGCCCCCTTAAGTATTTTGTACTGGCTTAAGTATTTTGCTCTTCTCCCGCAGGCTAACTCACTCACTTCATTCTAGTGCTACTGGAATGCCACCTTCTTAGTAAGTCTACTCTGCCCATTCTATTTAAATTGCACCCAGCTCCCCACATCTGCTGTCACGCCTGTTCCCCCTGAAACAGGTCTATCCTATGCATTCTAAACTACTATATCATTTACTTTTGCATTTTTTTCTTGTTTTTCTCACTAGGATGAAGCTCTATGAGGGCAAAGATTTTTAATGTTTGGTTCTCCGACACAGCCTCAGCACCTAGAACAGTGGCTGACATATACTAAGGACTCACAAAAGATTTGTTGAATGAATGAATGAATGAATGAATGAAGTTATTATTTTTGTTGTAAATGAAGTGGGGAGTAGAATGAAAGAAACCACAGGATGAAGACCTGAGCTATACACCTACCACAAATTCAGATACAGCGATATGTTGTTTATTGACCAGGATACATTCTGAGAAAGGCATCCTTTGGTGAGTTCATTGCTATGCAAACATCACAGATTGTACTTACACAAACATAGATGGGGTAGCCAACTACAAACCTATGCTAGATGGTATATAGTCTATTGCTCCTAGGCTACAAACCTATATGGCATGGCACTATACTGAATCCTGTAAGCAATTGTAACACAATGGTAAGTATTTGTGTATCCAAACATAGAAAAGGCACAGTACAAATATGGTACAAAAGATAAGAAATGGTACACCCATAAGGGTACTTACTATGAATGGAGCTTACAGGCCTAGAAGTTGCTCTGGGTGAGTCGGTGAGTGAGTGGTGAGTGAATGTGAAGGCTTAAGACATTATTATATACTACTATAGACTTTGTAAATACTGTACACTTAGGCAACACTAAATTTATTTATAAAATTTTCTTTCTTCAATAATAAATTAACTTTAGCTTACTGTAACATTTATAAACTTTAACAATTCTTAAGCATTTGACTCTTTTGTAATAACACAGATTAAAACACACACTGTACAACTGTGCAAATTTTTTTAATATCTTTATTCCATAAACTTTTTTATTTTTAAAATGTCTAATTCTTTTTTTTTTACTTTTCAAACTTTTTGGTTGAAAATGAAGACACACATACACACATATTAGCCTAGGCCTACATAGAGTCAGGATTATAAATATCACTGTCTTCTACTTCCACATCTTGTCCCACTGGAAGGAATTCAGGGGCAATAACACGCATGTAGCTGTCACTCCCTAAGATAACAATGCCTTCTTCTGGAATACCTCCTGAAGGGCCTGCCTGAGGCTATTTTACTGTTGATTTCTTTCTTAATAAGTAGAAAGAGTACACTCTAAAATAACAATAAAAAGGGCAGTGTGGTAAATACATTAATCAATAGCATAGTCATTTATTATCATTATCAAGTATTATGTACTGTACATAATTGCATGTGCGATGACTGGCAGCACAGTAGGTTTATTTACACCAGCATCACCACAAACATGCATGTAATGCATTGCGCTGAGACATTACGACAGCTACCACGTCCCTAGGCGACAAGAATTTTTCAGCTCCATTTTAGTCCTATGGGACTACCGTCATATATCAGCCTGTTGTTGACCAAAACATTGTTATGCGGCATGTGACTGTATATATTCCCATGAGTAGTCTTCCTAAAACCCAAAACACTCTCATGGGAAGGAGAAATGGCTGGGTAGAGCTACCTAGCAGATCCTCAGCCTCCCAGCCTTAAATTGCTAGGGGCTAAGGATCACCCTCAAGCCTTGCTACAGTATTCTAAATGACAAAGTAACTCATCTTGGGAAGAAATATCTAAAACAAGTTCAGCAAAGGAAGCTGGCACCCTTATTGCTTCTGACCCCTCCTGCTTTGGACCTAGGCAAGTGTCCTAGGAGATAGGGTTGGAAAAATAGTAGGGCTAATGAAAAACCAAGTTACATAGCAGCACTGTTTTGTGGCCTAATAATAGGGTGTGATGCTGTCAGGGGAGGATGTTTCCCTACACACTCACGTCAGTTTGGGAACTATTGGCATATCAAGGGAAAATGGCCTCATGGGAAATAGCAGAGTAGTGGCTCCAAGAATTTCTTCTGGTAGCTGTGTCTTAAGGAGGGCTGCAGGGAATTGATTTGTGCAGTTGTACAAGGATTCTCCCCTAGGACTACAGAGTTATTGTTAGGAGTGGAAGGATTTAGGTTGAACATGTAACTGGTGTGGGGAAGATTCAAGAACTGGTATATTATTTTTCTTGGTAGGGCTTTGTTATACCAAGAATGGTGTGCTCTGATAAAGTACCATTGGGTCATGGCATATTGCTGTTGGTCACTGTCAGAATGGGGAGAAAATAAGAGTCCTGAACCCACTTACAATAAAGGATTTCCAAGCCAAGGAAGGCCTTTCCAGGGTCTACATCATGTAGCTCCTGCTTCTGTACTAACAAGCAGCACTGGAGGAAATGAGCTCCTTTCCCGAGTGGTGTGATTGGGATTCCTGGTCACTCTGCAAGAAGAACAATCCAAAATCCCATGGACTTGGGAATTCCAAGAAAGAGTCAAGGGTGTGGTGGTGTAGGTGGAGGTCTTCCAGCTGAACTGTGAAAATCACAGTGGCAAACTCAGGCTGGTAGCACCAAAAGGAAGAAAAAAGAATTGAGCAGCTCAATTTCTTGGAGATTTCTCATCTTTTCCTTTTCTAGACTGCCTGAAAATAATACAGAAAGCAACCCCCTTGCTAGAACTTTGCCACCTTTGTTCCTTCTGGAGAAAATAAAGAAATAATGAGGCAGGAGCCAACACTGTTTGGGATTTCTGAATGTAATACAACTGAAGTAAAACTACATTCTCCCTTTACTCCATTGAAGAAAGACCCTGGAAGTGAAATAAATGGAGAAATGAAAAATACTGGGAGCTTAACCCTTTCTTGAGTGTTCAGGCAGAAAATTAGAGGTGATTTCCAGACTGCAAGTGGGAGAAACCCAAAAACTGGTTTAGTTATTTTAAAAAATAAATACTAATTTATTTTGAGCTGCTATAAGCTAAAAAGAACAGGTGCCAAATCTAACTGACATTAAGAACCTCCCCCACCAAAAAAACCCCAAACAAAACAAAACAAAAACAAAAAACCTGCCAGTCCCTATTAGTTCTAGTACCTTTCCCTCTTCTTCCCATAGTACTTTTGCCTGACTGACATTGTATCAGTGTAAGGGATGTCACTGGAAATGCAAACTGACAGCATTAGAAACACCCGAGTTTCCTTGGAGGATCATGAGCCCCAAAGTTGTGCAGCTCCCTGAGGGATGTCAGGAAAGGGAGACTCAACATTGCAGAAGGACCCCCTTCAAAATCACAGGAAACAAATTCTTTAGATTAGGAAGGACTGGTTATCTGTTGAATACAGATTTTGTGAGGTTTCATAGTTTTCCATTTGTTGACAGAGAGAATACTATTGCCCTAGGGCACCCTAAACTGTTATGGAGCAACACAGGTATAAATAAGTATATCAATAAAAATACAAACTTTCTTTTTTGTTTCTCCGCTCCCCCCCACCCCCCCCACCCGGCAACAACAGCATGCTTGGCTTATTGTTGAGTTGGCTCTTGGGAAGGGGTCAGAGATTGAACAGTGTTTCTTTTTGTCCTTTGGAACTAAAAGTTTGGCCTGTGAGTAGTAGTTTCCAACCCTGGAAGATCTGCTGAATTACTTTGGGGACTGCTTTTGAAAACTATAACCATTGTGTCCCACCTTACACTTGCTGGGGGATGGGGGTGAGGCACAGACATCTGTGTCTTAAAAAGTTCCCCAAGTGACTCTGTGGAAATCCAAGGGTTCAAATATCTAGAGGTGCCATGGAAGGGTAGATTAGTTCAAGGGACCCCTCTGAGATGCTAGTGATACTTCTATGGAATGTGGTGTGTGCATGTGTGTGTGTGTGTGTGTGTGTGTGTGTGTGTATAGAGACAGGTGAGAAGAAAAAAGAATGGAAAGTAGTCAGTTATGTCCCGGGATGTATAAAAGAAAGATAAAACTTCACCTCACACCTCACAGAAGTCCTTGCCAAACAATTACCAGTTCAGAAATCTCTCTCTCTCTCTTTTTTTGAGAGTCTCATTCTGTCGCCCAGGCTGGAGTGCAATGGTGTGATCTAAGCTCACTGCAGCCTCTACCTCCTGGGTTCAAGTGATTCTCCTGCCTCAGCTTCCCGAGTAGCTGAGAGTACAGGTGCCCACCACCATGCCTGGCTAATATTTGTATTTTTAGTAGAGATGGGTGTTTCAACATATTGGCCAGGCTGGTCTCGAACTCCCAGCCTCAAGTGATCCACCCGCATCAGCCTCCCAAAGTGCTGGGATTACAGGTGTGAGTCACCATGCCCGCCCCCATTTCAGAAATCTCTTGATTCTGGACTTGATCTGAGAAAGAAGGAAAGGAAACCCACCTAGCTATTATGGAATGTCTACAATGCATCTAATACGATGCTAGGTGTATGAGTTCATTCATTTATTCGTTCAGTCATGAAACACATCCTTCATGCAAAGTACTGTGCTAGCTCTTGAGGTTACAAAGACCATAAAGACAGTCCTTACCCTTAAGGAGCCCACAGATAATTACTACCCAGAGAAACATGTGCTATGTTGAAAGGCGCTTGGGAGACTTTGGAAGAAGCTCGCAACTCAGACTAGGTGGGATGAGAGGATGAGTCTAGGAAAATCTCCAAGAAGAGGTAGCACTTAAACTAAATCTTAAATAATTCTGATTCTCATATTTGCTGCTGCAAAATAGTTTAGTATGGTTGGGCAGAGAGAGCTAGAGAAAGGATAGAAAGGGGTTGGGGTAGGGGGAGGAGCCAGAGATGAGACTGGAGAGGCAGGTGTGCTGGAACCAGGTAATAAGTTGCCTTGACTTTTTCCCTAGATGCAGCAGGAGATACCGGAGTCAAAGCAGGCAGTGACAGCATCACATTTGTGGCTGAGAAAGCATGATATGGTGGCAGCAAAGGGAACACATTAGTACAGGGTGAGGCTGGACATGGAAGCCTGATAATCTGAGATGAAGCAGTGGAAATGAGAATAGAGAGGAAGGGTTTAATGAGACTTGATGGCCAGTTGTTTGTGAATAGGAGAAAGGAGGAGAAGTCAAGGATGGTGTCCAAGTTTCTTTTTTGGCAGCTGGATGAATCATGGTACAATTCATCATTTATTATTTGCTTTAACATAGTTCTTTGTTTAGACTTTATAATAACCTTATGCCTTATCTATCTATCTATCTATCTACCTACTTAGGAGCAGGGTCTTGCTCTGTCACCAAGCTGGAGTGCAGTGGCATGATCATAGCTCACGGTAGCCTTGAACTCCTGGGCTCAAGCAATCCTCCTGCCTCACCCTACCAAGTAGCTGGGACTACAGGCATGCGGTAATTTTTTAATTTTTATTTTTTGTAGAGATAGGGTCTTGCTTTGCTGCCCAGGTTAATCTCGAACTACTGGCCTCAAGTGATTCTCTCACCTCAGCCTCCCAAAGCACTGGGATTACAGGCATGAGCCAGCATACCTGGCCCCTTATGCCATTTTTAATAAAGATAGGAAAGTTCTGAGAGATCAAAGAGAGAAAAGGAGGAAAGTTCCAGCTCTCCAGCTTGTAAATTGGGAGCTAGGATCCAAATTCAGGTCAGCCCAAGTTCTCAGACCATGCCTCCAATGCCCCAGGCAAAAGCAAAACTTAATAAGGCTAAACAGAAAGAAAACGGCTTTGAGTAGGCTACATTCACAATAGAACAACATGAGCTAAGATCCAAAAAGTAGAATCCCAGCACCTGAAATGTGTTCTTGACCACAGTTAGCATGGTGAGATATGACCTCCTTTCACAAGGTAGTCAATGTTTTTTTTTTTTTTTTTTTTCCCCCAATGCTGTGCAACCTTTTTATATCTCACTGATGGCAAGTAAGATTGAACTAAGATTTTTAAAAAGAAAAAAAGTTTCTGTTAAAAATGTCCTTATAAAAAAAGTAAAATGAAGCCTCTCAACCTTTGCTTCAGAGGTTTGCTTATTCTGCCTCTGAAAATAATTTGTTTAAAAACAGTCATCTCACTGGGGGAGTTTAATAAATATTTAAAAGTTTTCATGGAAAACTAGATTTTTACCTAGAATCTTCTATGATAGCAATGAGACATGATACTTTAAAGAGAGTAAATTGTGTATCTATGCTTTCTGAGCCAAAGGGTTATGCAGAAGATTCCATGACATCCGGCCATTGACAAATATTCCTCCATTTATACCTACTGGGACAATGTATAGCCCATCCCTGTAGCCCCCAGGTACACATTTGGCTGTTTCATGGTATGATCTAACCTTGAACTTCTGCTGTTTCTTTGGCTGACATTGAATTTAGTCTATGTGTCTAGTATCTTTGAAATTACTTTTGCTTTTTAGTTTTGGAAGAAACAGCTTCCTTTTTAGTGGAATAGGATATTGCTCCTTTGTAATATTCTTAGGATCCACTTATTCATGCTTTGAGTTGGCTGCATACTAAAGATAGGTTTAATTTAGATTTGCCTCCTGTATTTATTCCCGTGAAACTTATCTTTATCCAATTTGTCTCCCTAACTATACGTTCCCTCTCCCACTCAAAAAGAGACAATTCCCATTCAAGAATTAAATGTGTTGGTTTGAACAGTTTGTTGGTTTGTCACTCCATTTCTTGAGGCTTCAACTTGCCAGGGCCTGCACCGGGGCTCCCAACACTTCAGTTTCCCCATATGTTGGACTGCCTTCACTCACCTTGAGAGATGACTGTGAGGCATAGCTCATAAATGTCATCATAAACTGCCCTGCAAAAGTACATCTCAACGTCTGTGATGCCAGATTCAGAAGGGCTCAATTGTGTGTAGCTGGTCAAAAAAATAAGAAAAAAAAAGCACCCAACAACAAAACAAACAAAACAAAACAAAGGTGGAGGGTGGCCTTTTGATGCTGAACAGCATGGTGAGGAACTACCAATCTTCGTTTCCTATGACGATCTGAACTGCAGTTTTTGCAGTTGTCCTTGCTAGCAGCAAATGTTCTGGCATTCTTTTCTATTAACAGAAGTCAGCAGGCTTGAAGGTCAGTACTTTTTCCTTTACTTTAGTTAGTTGGAAGCAGCCTTTTCCCCCACTTTCAAGAGCGGGAATTTTGAGACAGTAGCCCCACCCTTCCATAGCAGGTCACATAAAATGCCTAGACGCTACCCTCCCCCATGGGCAGCTGGCCTATTTATGCAAGAGAACAATAAGGAGATGGTTTCTTTGCTTCTATTTCTTTGGCAATGCGAGAGAAGGAGGTGGCTGAAGCCAGACACATTGGCTCCACGCACATGCCCAAGCCTTTTTCAAAGTCTCACCCTATTGAGTAACAAGAAGGCAACTGTCTCCATATTCACACCACCAATGACGATGTCGTAACTGGATTGGCTAGTTTTCTTTCATTGAAACCCTGGCTTAACGGGTGTGTCTCTGTGTCTGAAAAACATAAATGGAAAGAACTGAAAGGGAAAAGAGACAAAAGTGAAATCATTGCATTCTTTCTTGGCAAGGAAAACAAAAATATTGCACTTTAATGAACAAAGGCAATTGCCGCTATAGCTGAGCAAGGAGCTATTAATAGTTTGAGATACTATCATTTAAATGTAGGGGTCTTTGAATCTGTAAAACTTAGCCACATGAAAACTGAACTATCCAAGTAACTGTTAATTGTCATTCAGGTCAAATGCACTTTCCACCTTTACTTCCAAATTCTTCTGCGGAGCAGGAACTTTTGCCACACCTACTATTGCAGGAACTTTTCTGCGTCCTTATCTTTTTGCTGGCTAGTCTGCTTACTTGAAATGCCTTTCCAGTCTTTTTATACCTGAGGGATGCATACTCACTTTCTAAATTCCACCTTTAGGTTCTTCCCTTCCTTTTCTGTGTCCTCAGGCAGAACTGATTACTCGTGAGGAGCTTTGTTTAAATTAAGACTAACATTGGCACATTCGATGACCCCTTGGGATTGTGACTTTCTCAAGTTTAGAAACTGTTTTTTGTTCATTTCTGTATTCCCAGTGCTTTTTGTGGTTCTACACAGTGATAGGTATAGAATAAACTTTGCTCTAGCCATATGGTGGCAACCTTTATATGTCTGGATTTTAGTTATGATGATATTTGTTAAGGATGAAATCTGATTTTTAACACATGCTCTGGATTTTTGGCTTCATTTGGTTTTCCTGTTATGGTACAACCTAAGGGTGAATGCAAGGCATCTATATTGCTTCAAAAAAGTTGTACTTAAGTCAGTAATATCTTCCTTTTGAGTAGAATATAAGACTTTTTACATTTTACCATGTAGGTGAAGGGAGAGAGAAGTTCAGACATGGCTGAGAAAGCCAGTGTAGGTTGAAAACAAGGAAGAATGGGATCAAAAATAGAGAAAAGAGAGAGAGAGAAAGAGGAGAAAGAAACAGAAGAAGGAAGGAAGGAAGGAAGGAAGGAAGGTAGGAAGGAAGACGTAAATCAGCAAAACATAGACAATCATCCATAATACTGATACTTGGAGATAATCACTGTTACCATATTCATTGACTCATTCACTCAAGAAATATTTGTTGGTATATTCATTTTATTTCCTGAGTCTTTTATTGCATCTAGATACCCATATCCACACTTATGTGTTTATAGGAATTAAATCATATCTTTATTATACTGTGACTTGCACACAATTTTTTATATAGATGACCATTATTTATTTTTAAAAATTCATTATTATTAGATACTTCGGCTGTTTCTAATATTTTGCTATTATAAACAAGGCTGCAAGAAATGTTCTGTAACTATTTCTTTGTCTGCTTGTCTAATTGTTTCCTTAGAAAAATTTTTTAAAAAAATCCTGGCAAAAAATTGCAACTTTAAAAGGTTTTGGTATATTTGGGTAATTTTTGCCCAGAAACATTGTGTCACTCTTTGGAGTGCCTTCCTCCCAACCCTATACTTTTTTATTTGTAAAGTATTACCATTCTTTATAAGTTTTGCTAATCTGATATGTAAAACCTGACACATTATTTTAGTTTTTTTATTGACTTGTTAGTTGTGTTGAACATGACTTTGTGTTTGTTGTACATTTGTTTCTTCCTTCATGAATAACCTATACAGTTTTTGTCTTATTTTAAAAACTTGTGTTATTTTTTCTTATTGATTTGTAAAAATTCATTATATATTAAAAATATTCAGCATGCTGTATAGTAAAGATATTCATGAGATGTTAACTTTTCCTTTTGTTGATTGTTTTCCACTTCTTCCATTTCTTGTTTAGCACAGGGGAACTTTCATGACATATAATGTTGCTTTCGTTTTCTTCTGAAGGCTTCTGAGTCCTCTGAAAATGTGTACATTGAGAGCCATAAGAGGGATTTATCAAACTGAAGATCTGGACACAGAATACCAAAAAGCAATGTGACTCTGCTCCTTTTCTAACTAAAGGACTTTATTTTTACCCCTATACCTGCTTTTGGTACCATGTGGCATCATGTAAAAATATTTTTTAAAAAAATAAATGTCTATATGACAAAGGTATATTCTCACAGTTCCAGAGTTTGTTGGATTTTTAAGAAACAAATTGTCATGATACATAATTAATAGGTTTGGAAAGAACCATTTATTGACAGCACTGGATTAAGAATGCATACCCAAGTAGCACTATAACCCAGGGAGAATAATGGACCCTTTCTGTAGATAAGAAGAGATTATTTTAGGGCACAATCTTCCCCATCAGGCTTTGAGATAGCAGTAGATTTTTCTCTATTACTTTTCATCCAAATGAAATATTTCATCTCAATCTTTTTGTTATTGATATGAATTTGTTTAAAGTAATAAATATTCTTCTCCATCCTAGTTCTTTGTTTTCTAGATGTGAATGATCCTTCAGTTAAATAAAATTATTACCAGATTGAAAGTGGTTTCAATAAGAATAGAGTTATTAGTAAGGAAATATTGCATGTTTTGACCTTTAAAACGTTAAACTTTCCCATCATCCACATTTGGATTAGAATTATTGGGGAAGGCCCACTGTGTCTGAGCAACATCTGAAGTCCCAAAGGAAACCACCAAGGATAGGCAGTTTTGTTTCTTCAACCTGGAAGAAAGGCTGATATTCTATGACAACATTTTGGAAATAGAACCTCCAATAAAACTTGTGTCAAAAATGGTAGTTATCACAATGAACAGAGAGAGAAAATACATGGAATGATTTGGGGGGAATACTTAACCAGCTATCTTTCTGCAGAATATTTGGTTTAATTCTTAGTGAATTCTACTTTTTGTCCTTCAAAATATTT
This sequence comes from Trachypithecus francoisi, assembly GCF_009764315.1. Classification (NCBI taxonomy): domain Eukaryota; kingdom Metazoa; phylum Chordata; class Mammalia; order Primates; family Cercopithecidae; genus Trachypithecus; species Trachypithecus francoisi. The sequence continues at coordinate 77,197,124 of NW_022681469.1, read as the reverse complement.
TATGCAAAATTTCAAACCAGTATTAAGTAGTTCACTTAATACAAGAAAAACTTTTACTTTTTTCTCTTTACGAAAGTTTCTAAATTAGAACAATAATCCATACTGGTTTGGTACTATGTCCCACTCATGACCTAAGCCCAGTATTTCTAAATTTCTATCAAATAATAATCTATAGGATATGAAAGTAAGAAAGCCATATTCCCAGGAAATCTCAATAATTTCTTAAATCATAAGCTGTTTTTGTCTTTAAAATACTTCCAACCCTCTTCATATTCTTTAAATATTATTTTGTATGGTTTAGTTTGTTTTGTGCTACAGAATACTACAGACTGGGTAATTTATAATGGACAGAAATTTATTGGCTTATGATTATGAAGTTTGGAAATCCAGGTTCAAGGGGCTAGCATCTGGTGAGTGCCTTCTTGCTGCATCATCCTATGGGCAAAGAGAGGGTGAGAGAAAGCAAGAGGGGGCCAAATTCATCCTTTTATAGGAATTATCTCTCAATATAAGAAACTCAATCCTGTATAATGGCGGCATTAATTCATTCATGAAGGTAGAGCTTAATCACCTCTTCAAGGTTTCACCTCTTAATACTATTACAATGGTAATTAAATTTTAGCATAAGTTTGAGAGAAAACAAACATTGAAATCATAGCCATAGATTGGGCTGGGCGCAGTGGCTCACGCCTGTAATCCCAGCACTTTGGGAGGCCAAGGCAGGCAGATCACAAGGTCAGGAGATCGAGACCATCCTGGCTAACACGGTGAAACCCCGTCTGTATTAAAAATACAAAAAATTAGCCAGGCATGGTGGCGGGCGCCTGTAGTCCCAGCTACTCAGGAGGCTGAGGCAGGAGAATGGCATGAACCTGGGAGGTGGAGCTTGCAGTGAGCCGAAATCGGGCTCCACTGCACTTCAGTGTGGGCGATAGAGCAAGACTCCATCTCAAAAAAAAAAAAAAAAAAAAGAAACCATAGCCATAGATATCTAAAAAGGGTTTTTTTTAAACAAATAAATATTATTTTTTGTAGTATTTATAAATTTTTTTCCCATAGCAAATATTCAAATGCTGTAAAATGTCAGCAGAGATTATTGGGTAGTATTTGATTAATATAACAGTTCAGATCTCTTGGCACTATGCAGAATTATGCCTCAAAATTGCCAATTAAAAAACTTGTATTGCTTCTAATACTTGTTATTTCTTGGAATACCACTCATAGGATTTGTTTAAAATATTCTATTTGTATAGACATACTAATAATTATTTTATTTGCAAGCTTGACTTACTGTTAGTACCAGCTATGGCTATGAACACTCAGTTATAACATTGCAACAGCTATAGACAAGACTGACTCATAATATAGTGACCGCTTCTCTTTTCGGTGCTCCTGTCTCAATTCCTAGACATGTTGGTCAACCTTAACCTCCACTTTGTGTGTTCATATTTCCTTCTGTTGCTTTCCACCTGATGTCAGTGGAGCCCTTCAAATCAGCAACATCTCTACATTGATTGCTGTGTTTTAGCAATCAATGTTTTAATTCTTGCAGGCAAATGTTAAAGATTTTTCCCGTCTTTAAAATGTCTTGAGAGTTTTCTTCTTGGGATTTTGAAAAACACAACAATTTCCCAAGAAATACTAGGAAGGCATTCCCACATGGAACCACTATCCAAGCCTGACCCCTTTGGGGCTGACCAGCGCTGCTGCTTGTAGATTTAAGCTGGGTGGAAGGCAGTGTGACATGACAGAGTCCCCAGGACCAGAGTTCAGGAGCCGTGGGTTTTAATCCTGACTGCCTCACTAACTATAGTTGTATAACCTGAAGTCAGTTTCCTAACTTCTCGGGGCTTCCTCTCATACATAATGAGTTTAAGAGAAGATAAAAGTTATTTTCATCAACGTTTTATAGTGTTCAGTGTACAGGTCTTTCACCTCCTAGTTAAGTTTGTTCCTAAGTATTTTATTATTTTGATGCTATTTTATTTTTTTATTTTTTTATTTTTTGAGACGGAGTCTCACTCTGTCGCCCGGGCTGGAGTGCAGTGGCCGGATCTCAGCTCACTACAAGCTCCGCCTCCCGGGTTCCTGCCATTCTCCTGCCTCAGCCTCCCGAGTAGCTGGGACTACAGGCGCCCGCCACCTCGCCCGGCTAGTTTTTTGTATTTTTTTAGTAGAGACGGGGTTTCACCGTGTTAGCCAGGATGGTCTCGATCTCCCGACCTTGTGATCCGCCCGTCTCGGCCTCCCAAAGTGCTGGGATTACAGGCTTTTTGATGCTATTTTAAATGTGACTGTTCTCTTACTTTATTTTTGGGTAGTTTGTTATTAGTGTACAAAAATACAACTGATTTTTTATGTGTTGATTTTGTATCCTGCAACTTGACTGAATTCATTTATTAGTTCTAACAGTTTTTTTGGTGGTGTCTTTAGGATTTTCTACGTTTAAGATCAAGTCATCTACAAACAGAGATCATTTTACTTCCCCTTTTCTGATTTAGATGCCTTTTGTTTCTTTTTCTTACCTCATTGTTAAGACTTAGAGTCCTATGTTGAATAGAAGGGGTGAGATGGGCATCCTTGCAGTGTTTCAGATCTTAAAGGAAAAGTTTTCAGTTTTTCACCATTGAGTGTGATGTTAGCTGTGAGCTGTATGTATGTGTGTATATATTGAGATGGACTTTCCCTCTCGTTGCTCAGGCTGGAGTACAATGGCACGATCTCAGCTCACTGCAACCTCTGCCCCCTGAATTCAAGTGATTCTCCTGCCTCAGCCTCCCGAGTAGCTGGGATTACAGGTATGCACCACCACACCCTACTAATTTTGTATTTTTAGTAGAGACCGGGTTTCTCCATGTTTGTCAGGCTGGTCTCGAACTCTCGACCTCAGGTGATCTGCCCGCCTTGGCCTCCCAAAGTGCAGGGCTTACAGGCGTGAGCCACTGTGCCCGGCCGAGCTTTATTTTTATTTACTTGGCTTTTATTGTGTTGAGGTAAGTTCCTTTTCAACCTAATTTGTTGAGAGTTTTTATCATAAAAGGGTGTTGAAGTCTGTCAAATGCTTTTTCTCCGATCTATTGAGATAATCATGTGATTTGTATCCTTCATTCTGCTAATGTACCATGTATGTGAGGAATCTAAAAAATTCAAACTCATAGAGACAGAGAGTAGAATAGTGGTTGCCAGGTGCTGGGGTGAGAAGGAAATGGAAGTATTAGTCAAATGGTAAAAAATTTTGGTTATACAAATAAATAAGTCACGGAGATCTACTGTACGGCATAATGCCTATAATTAACAATATTGCATTGTACACTTAAAATTTTGCTAAGAGGGTAGATCTTATGTTCTGTTCCTATCACAAACAAATTACTAATTATAAAAGAAGAGGGTGGGAGGAAACTTTTTGAAGTGATGGACATGTTTATGGCATAGATTTTGGTAAGAGTTTCATGGATATATACTTGTCACCAAACTCAGCAAGTTGTGTATATTAAATATGTACAGCCTTTTATATGTCAATTATACCTCAATAAAATGTTTTATTCTTTTTTTATAAGCTAAAAGCCTATGAGAAGAAGTAACATTTTATTTCTGAGAGGTGTCAAGGTCACTGTGAGGAGCAGAAAAACAAAGGTCTGCCAGGAAGTTTCCCTTGGGTGGGAGAGTGGATTCTGACAGTCCCCAAAGGAGAGGCCAGTGGCTGGTGTTTGCTTTTTTGTACCGCAATAGTGGGCTCCAGCCACCTGTGCTGATGGGAATCGGGGGCTGCAGCTAGTTGGGGAACCCCAGCACACCCAACTGGCGAATTTCCAACCTGCCTTTGCATTCAGACATTTTAAGATACTTTGTGCTAAATCCAAATCCAAAGGCACTTTATTGGTTGTCATATGAAATATTAATAAAATAATAAAAATCTCTCTCATTAGGGCTAAGTTTCTAGCTTAAAACCAGCAGCAATTATTATCACTTCAGATATTTATATAAGTTGGACAGGCCTGGGGCGGGTTGCAGAGCAATATGTTTTTTCTTCTAGAGGTAAAGGGGTTGGCCGTTAGCGTATTTCATTGTAAATTAATAATAAATACATTCATTTACTTCTGGGATCAATGTGTTCTTTACTGAAATAAGGTAGGATTTTCTAATTCTAGGTTGGTCAAATTAACTCGTTTGAGTCAGAGGAGCCCTGGACAATGTGGGAGGAGCTAAACTAGAACAACACTTTGGGAAAGGGTATTTAGTTATGCCACATTTGAATGTTTAAGTTGCTATAAAACGTTTACCATCCGCAGAGGAATTAAAACTTTCTGGTGAACAGCACTGAATTTTACGTGTATAACTACAGCAGATTACACACAACACAGCCATAGACTCACACACACTCATATCATATCTGTCATCTAACCTAGTTTTTCTCATCCTTCCAGTCTCTGAAATCTGCCCAGAGTCCATAGGTCCACATTAGGAAGCCTCCTGACCTGCAACACTTTGTCCCTTGTCCTTCAGAGCCTGAATCCCACTAGATCTTGTGCTCCCTGAGAGAAGGGGCCACATGGCCATCTATCTCATAGCTATACCCTCAGCACCAAGCACAGAGATTGACATAGAGAGTGAACTGAGTACATATTTATCATGGACCAGATGCTGAGCCGGGTATTTCACATACAAAACTTTATTCAATCCTCTCAACAACTTTATAGGATAGTGATTATCATTCTAATTTAACTGATGAAGAAACCAAGTTCTAGAGGGACCAAGTAACTAATTGAAGATAACAGGGCTAGCAAGTGCTGGAGTCAGCATTTGAATAAGGTCCATTAATTATGTGAGTTTATTAACTGCATTTATTTAAATACACCAAGGACACATTCACTGACCCCAAATAATTTATTCTTGAGTGAAAGAGATTATATATAAGTATTCTGTCATAGTTAATAATTCTTAGGAATAAAATACAACACCTGCTTTGTTCCTGAGAGATTTTTAAAGAGACACTCATTAGAAACATTTAGCATAATAAAAATTTTCCATAGGTTTCCTGTAGTTTGGGTAAAAGTTGCCTTTGTAATTTTGTTATACATTTTTCAAGAGGATACTTATGTATTTGGGCTTGGTTGGTTGGCTGATTCTTCAAAGCTCATTGACATTTACTGTTTTTTCTTAAAATCAATATCTTTAGATTTTGCTTTTATCAAAACTTGCTCAAACTAACTAAATTAACAAGACTAGAATGGTCTAGTCACACCTGAGAACATGTGCTAGCAACTACATTATGAGTTGAGTGATTATTTAGTAATTACTTTTTGCAGTAGCTGTTGAAGGTAGCTTTTAAAAGTGATATAATAAGTTGCAGAAATCAACAGCATTTTGGAAATGAGGTATTTTTCAAGATCTAGTTTAGCAAGTGGGGAGATTTATTGGCTCAGGAACCAAGAGCGAATAGAAGAGGGCTTAGAGATAACACTATTTCCTGGGGAGGTAAAAGTAATATCTGTCAGGGAATCAAAATGGCAAAGAAATAACAAAAACATTTCTTTGGTTGTCCAGAGAAGATAGTTAAGGGAGACTGATGGAGAGAGAAGCAGGTCAGGAAAAATGATGAAGAGGCCATTCTGGGATAATGATTGGAGATTTAAAAAAAAGGCAGATATGTATTTCCAAAGACCTGTCTTTTGAATGTGGAACAGAACTCCTGCCCTTCATAAGTCTTCCTTCATGACAAGAGCTATGTGCATCAATTCAGCTAGCTATTTTTTGGCCCTAGCTACTGTGCCTTGCTTCTTGTAAATCCATGTGGGTTTGACTTGGATTTTCCACTTATGAGTTTGCTTTGGGCTCTGCTATTCTAGGCTTTTTAGAGGTGAAGTAACCTAATGATTTAACCTGGTATAGTCCTATCAAGGGTACCATGATTGGATGGAACACATTTTCTCACACAGGTTTGACTTCAAGCCGTTGATCCAGGCCTTTTTCTGTGTCAAACAGAAAATCTCTACTGTCTTGCAGCAGACATGCTCTTAGATATTTCATTCTATGATGTTGACCATGATGGAGCAGTGCAGGTCTGAAGAGGGGTGTCAGCATCTAAAATGGAAAGAAAAGGTTGAAAGTAAGTAGCATTCTAAATGAAAACTTAGGATATTGTAACTAATTAGATGGTGATAGAAGACTGTAAAAAGGTTTTGAGCCTAAGAGATTGTAGAAATGGTGCTACCTATAATAAGATGAGAGAAGTAAGAAGGAGGGATGAAATATATTGACCTTGGGATGTCAATGGGACTTTTCAGGTAAGTATAGCAGGAATCTGTTGCTTTACAGCAGAAGCATGAAAGAGGCAGGTTTGGGGATAGAGTGGTGATTGCTGAAGTTCTGTGAGTGAAAGAGATTTCAACTAAAAGAGAGGAGAAGACAGGATGGAGCCTTGTGTCATGCTCATACAAAGGGATGGAAAGAGGACAGGAGCTCTGAAAGGAGATAGTTAAGCTTATGAGAAATAAAACAGGAGAACCAGATGAAGGCTTTGTAAGGGAATCCAAAGGAAAAAACAGATGGTCAGCCAACTTCAAAAAACTTGAGCAGGAGCAGGACCATTTTATCTAATGATGGGGAAAGTACTGATCAGCCAGGGAGAGTACTTGAAAGAAAGGATCTACCTTGTTTATGTTGGTGTCCTGGAGGAATTGGCTCTAACCGGGGTAGTGGGAGGCAAAGAGCTTAGAATGCTACCCTAGTATAAAGCTGAGACTAGCATGGGTGGCCATGAAGAGTGGGGTATCATGTGGTAAAGGGGCTGGCAAACATGGCAATCTCATTATAGACTCGAGATAGAAAGTCCCCAATTCTATAAGGTTAGTATTCTTTAACCGCTAAGCAAAATAAAGAGCACAAAAGTTGGAACCAAAAGAGAAATCGTATGGCCTTATAATATAAAGTTAATCACACATAGTTAGTGTTATGATTTTTAATCTGTGTATTTTAACCCAACAAATCAACACATTTCCAAGATTCAGCAAAGGCAGTTATGTAAATTTTCATGAATGTAAGATTTAGGGCCAGAGAGTATAGGCTCAAAGACTTCAGTTTGAAAGAATAGTAAATACAAATGTTAATGATGAATGAAAATTATGTGCTGTTATCCCAAGAAGCATTACTTGACCTTTCCTGCACTAATAGTATGACAGTGATGATGCAACTACCATGAACTGAAGCAGACACACGCAGTAACATTTGACTAGAAGTCTATATCACTGCCTGTAACATGCATGGCTGATTATAGGCATTGACATCAGCAGCACTCATGTTATGATTTGGATGAGTATAAGCAGATTTGATGGCTACAGGAAAAGCACCAAGCTTTCCTCCTCTATAGGTAAAAAGAGGTCACATTGTCAACTTTCCCTGGTTTCATTTTCCTCATCAGAAAAAATGAGAAAGTTGGATAGTATTATCTCTAGTACCCTTTCAGAAATAAGGTTCTGATTCTCTGACTTCAAGGACCATCTTCCAATATCCATTAAAATATTAAAAATTCAAGAAAAGATGCTTGCTGAGCTCTTGATTGAATGAAGTTTGAGAAAAGGATGGATTACTACAGGTTTTGCAGGCCAACATTTGTGTAGAATGGTAATCTTCAAAATTATTGATTTTGGACCTCTATTATTAAAAATTTGAGCACAAACTATGAATATATGCATATTTATTTATAAGATATACATATATGGTCAGATTTATATATACATTATAAAAGAGACACAGAACATAAACTGGGAAAGTATGATACAAGGAAAAGAAATCCAAAGTACTCCATGGGATTAGCACATCCCACTTTGCAGATTATTTAGAGAGACAGGTGTTTGCTACTTTACACTAAAGACCTAATAGTGTGACTCATAACTTTTACATCTTAGCAATCATTTTATTTGATGAGAACGTATTCCTAAAGCCTAAACATGCTAAATTAGGAAATAAATAAAATTAATAAAACATAGTTGTTCCTTGCTTTTCAAAATGACAAACTCTTCCAAGAAGCATTTTTGACAGTAACAATTTGAAGCCTAATCTGATTTGTATCAACATGGTAAATCTGACTTATGCCAACATGAAGCTTGCCCTTGTGTTGTCAGCCATCTCTCTGATGTGGATGTTTACATTTGTGGTTTCAGATTATGCAGAATAGATTTGCATTCTATTTTATTATAGACAGGAACAATTATGGAGTCTAAGCTGTCTAAACTATTAAAGCATCTTCAAATCCTTTTTCAAATTCTACTGTCAGAATCAAAGAGGCAAAAATGACTCTCTGACTAATCAAATACCAACTGTATATGGTGGAAAAGAAGGCTTGGTCTACAGGTCATTTCTTTAAACAAATCTAAATAAACTTACTCAATTCAGAAGTAATTCCTCTCTACTATAACAAACATAGGATGCAGATCTATGCCATCTCAGGAATGGCTTTAACTTGTTGGCCCTTTATTCTAGAAAATAGTCGTTTAACATCAGCTCTATTAAAATAAATTACTTTTTAGCCAATGTTATTCACCAAGCAATTAAATGAATTCATTCAAGTAATTGTTTCTGTATATTAAGATTCATCCCTAAAGCATGACACAACTCACTTGCAGCACAACAGAATTGACAAGAGAGGCTGGAACTGGGTCTGTTGGTTCCAGGGATCTTGTCTTCTGGGCCGAGGAGACAGCAAGGTCAGCTCAGGAACCACAGAGACTCCCAAGGGTTCTATCCTTTATTTGGAACTACCTTGACCCATCCTTACTCACTGCGGTCATCTTCCTCCTTCTCTCTTAAGAAGAAAGATGGTGAGGGCTGGAGTAGCTCAAGTACTTTTCACTTCAGGCAGGATCGATTCAGGAACTGAAGAGGCGACAACACATAACACTTAATATTTTCTAGACAAAATAACATATTTCATATTCTATGACATAGAACTTAAAGGTCTCAATTGAAGACCTGTCCAAAAACATGAGCATAATTTAATCTCTTTGGAGGGGTATGCTATATACTGTCCTTGGGCATTTGGCATCCATTTATGTCTTGCTCTTTCTCTATCCCTCCCCAATACTGAAAGCCTGGAAGGATGAAATTTGCATTTCTCAGATTCCTTTGCAACTAAGATTCTGAATATATTGTGATAGGCACTTGGAAGAGATTTGAGAAGTGGAAGAAAGTTGAAGGCTGTCTTCCTGCAACAGTGGCAGCTGACAACCAAGGTCTGGACTCCACATTTCTCAGTCTAGTCAGCAGCATCATGAGTGGAAGGCAGCCATGTCCATGGCAGCAGTAGTATTAGCAGTAGCAGTAATTTTCTGAAATCTGGTGCACAGCAGACCTCGAAGCCAAGAGACCTGTTGCAATCCCCTGACTTAGGCTTTTCCAGCTCTTCTGCTGGGTGTGTAATCACTTAGTTTCCTGCATTAAATCTCTTTCTACTGGAAATACCCAGAGTGTTTGCTGCACTATGTCCAGACAGAGACAGAAGGACTTTTGACCTACACATTGATACCTCTGAAGGTCACCTCTGCTCCCTCTTAGGGCACACATACAAGCTTCCCAGACAAAATGTCAATTTCGCCACTTCAGATCTTCATTGGGAAATTAAAACTTTGAATGCATGTTGTCCAGCACCTCTTAAAAGCCAATTTACAAAACAGATATCGAAAAAAGATATGTTAACTCTTCCTTCCTCTGCATACTTTAAGCTCTGTTTCTGCAATATAATTTCAGTTGGAGTTATTGAAATTTGCATACGGGTCTTTCAAACGACCCTTACATAAGAATCTAAGGGACTGATTTCTACTAGCATTTATTGCCAGAAAAAAACATTTTTTTTTTTTTTTGCTCAGTAATCTTGATAATAAGAATGTAATCCATTTTCTTTCCTTGGTTTTGTTCTGATTTTCAGAGGCTCAAAGTCACATTAGGAATAAAGTGTGGCATCTTTCTGGACAAATTATTTTTATCTTCTTTCCTCTTGGTTTCTGATCATTTATTTCTATTTTAATTATGCACATTAGAAAATGTGTACATAGAATTTACTTTGAAATAAAGGATATCTGTACAATACATAAATAAAAAATGGAAACATTTCTTCCCTACTTTATATCAATAACTTATTAGCCTTAGTGCTGTTTTCTATTATCTATCTATCTATCTATCTATCTATCTATGTATCTATCTATCTGTCTATCTATCTTTTGTCTCAAAAATATCTCTCATTTTATATTTCTTAGTCATTGATGCAAAAGCCTCTTGGATGGTGTGTCTTATACACAAAATAATAGTGTCAAAGAAACTCCTTAAAAAAGAATTGATTTCTAAATGCTCTATAATAGTCCTAAGCCTGATTCACAAAAACCAGTGAGCCAAAGCGAAGCAAGCAAGATTACTGTAAACAGCAAAGAGTTAACTTTAAAAGTGTGAGTAAAAACAAAACACAAAAATCTCTCTCTGCTTTTTTCCTTCTAATATTCTCCTCACGCAATTTCCTGTTAGTCTGTCTGACTTTTCTAAGAGATATTATTTTCCTTTCCAGTACCAATTTCAGCAGTGATGGCCTAAAAGGTTCTGGTGCCCCAAGTGAGACTAGATTATAGGACTCCATATGGGGTCAAAGATAGAAGGGTTCTTAGGGATTTTTACCAACAAAATAAAAGCGGTGGGGTTTCACTTCACTTCAAAGTAAGGATACCAATAGAAGCAAATTCTCTTCTTGTCATATTGATAGAGATGCAGAAAGATCCCTCCTGTCATGTCAGTGGGAACACTGACGGCCTAAGTGGGGAATTGAACTATAAACTGGAGATTTTTGTGAAATTTGGCATCACACACACACACACACACACACACAAAGTGGAGAATATATACATACACATACACACACACATCTATATGTATAGACACACCCACAGATACCACAGATACTTGAGGTTGAGAAAGAGATTTTGATGTATTAGCAATACATGTCTTGCCCTCTAGTAAGTTTTCTTTACATCCAATAGATCTCCAGGAGACTTAACATAAGCCCAGAGGCTTCCAGGATGAGTTTGACATCAACCTTGGGTTTCTCACATGCTGAGAGAAAGGAGTCAAACCATCTTACTGGGAAGGTCAGGAGCAGTGAGAAACACACTCTCTCCTGTTTTTTATTTTATTTTATTTATTGTTTTTTTCTTTTTTTTTATATTTTTTATTATACTTTAAGTTTTAGGGTACATGTGCATAACGTGCAGGTTTGTTACATATGTATACTTATGCCATGTTGGTGTGCTGCACCCATCAACTCGTTAGCACCCATCAAGTCATCATTTATATCATGTATAACTCCCCAATGCAATCCCTCCCTCCTCCCCCCTCCCCATGATAGGCCCCAGTGTGTGATGTTCCCCTTCCCGAGTCCAAGTGATCTCATTGTTCAGTTCCCACCTATTTAGAAGTAGTTATCTGGGAGTCCCAGTATCCTGTTGTCTGGGGACCAGCAAACAAAGGGATTTAGATTTCTCGTGACTTTGTCTTTGTACCTATTGTCTCAACATGTACAAGCCACTTCTAATGATTCTTAGTGATGCCCATTGTTGGACAATAGTAGTCTTGAAGGAGGCAGTAAGTAATTAGTGCTTTTTAGGATGTTGGAGAAGTACCACAGAATATTTGTATTCGGTTTTCCACATTGATGTTCTGAAAGCCACGTAAGAATTCCATTAACTAAGAACTTTCACCTTCATCTACAATTCCATGATCAGTAGAATTAACACTGATTCCGAGAAGGCTTAGTTTCTTTAGAAAATGCTACTTTATGTCTTTGAAACTAGGGGAAATGATGCTTAGTGTAGTAGACCATAGCCTTTCTGGCTGTGCTCTTAGCCAGGACAGCCAGGCTTTGCACTGCAATTACAGATCTATTTGGTTGGAGTTCTGGCCACTTCCAATTCTAAATCTTGATATCCTTATATGAAAAATAGGCACAGTAAGAGAATCTATCTCATATGACTGTGAGGATTAAATAAAATGATGCATGGGAAGTGTTCAACCCAAGGCCTGACATATAAAGAGCTCATTAATTACGCGGTTCTGAGGCAGCCTTAGAAACGAACTCCCCTGCTCCCTCCCAGTGGCTCTATCCTGGTGTCTCTGGCTCTCCCAGTGCATCTGAGTCATGCTCTTGCCACTACTGACTGTCTAGTTCTCCTGTCTTAGTCTATTTGTGCTGCTGTAACAAAATATCCAAGCCTGGGTAATTTATAAAAAGCAGAAATTTAGTTCTCATAGTTCTGGAGACCAGGAAGCTGAAAACCAAAGCACTAGCAAGTTTTGCGTCTGGTGAGGGCCCTATGTCTGCTTCCAAGACAGTGACTTGCTGCATCCTCCAGATGGGATGAACTCTGTGTGGCCTAACTAGTTCTCTCCAGCCCTTTGAAAAGGTATTAATCCATGAGAGAGAAGCCCTGATGACTTAATCACTTCACCCAGAACTCCGCCTATTAATACCACCACAATGGGGATTTACATGTCGACACATACATTTTGGTGGACATTTGGACCATAGCATTTCCCTATATGTTTTATTTGACATTCAGGAAGGAGCTAATATGATTAAATGACTAAGCTAAATACTATCTTCTTATTGAGCAGAGTTCTTTCACACCACATGTCAGCCATGGCTAATCACAAAGGGGAAAGTAATATGAAAATCCATTTATTACAAGATACTTTATTCCAGGACATTGAAGAATGACAATCAGTCATTATTGATTCTTCTATATCTTCCTGTTTAATTAGAACAGTTTTGCATATTCAGGACTTAGATTAGGATGGTAATTTGCACACTTAGATCATTTTAAAGACGGTCTAAGAAAACTCTGTTTCCACTTGGTCATATCTGATTTCAGTGACAATTAGAATGCTCTTCATTGAGGCTAAGTTAGCCAGACTGAAACCATGGATATCAATGCTTTTGTAAACTTCAACATATTCTCTTTTTAGAACTAGCTCTAGTCCAACACTTGAAGGGGAACAATGCCAGACTCTGCTTCCTAATCGTGTGTAATTTCTAATTAGCTGCAGAAAATTTTCCACTCCAAATGGCCCCAAGCACCCAACAGCAACAGCAATTCAAACTAGCTTTTAATTTTTTGGAAGTTATGTTAGTAAAGTTCTTGTTATGTCATGTGAAATTCTACCCAGCTATTTGCCAGCGATGTTTAAAGGCAGCCTGCTACTTTTTGGGTGGTTAATACCTGAGGCAAAATTTAGAAAAGAAACATGAAAGTTCTTGTACTACTTGAGGTTAATTACCTGTGTGGTGAGGCTTAAGTATTCAGCTTATGTACAATACTAATCTGTTCATTTCTCCATCTAGAAGGGTGTAACTTGAACTGAAGATATGTTATTTTCAGTGGAGTTTTGGGTACAGATTTCTATGAGTGCATATGAATGAATGAAATTTTATTTTATTTAAAAAATGTATTTTTGTATAATGCAACAGTCAATAAATCAAATAGGAATCAGTGAAATTTCACATAGATGAGAAAATTCAAAGCATCTTTATGATAGGGTCAGGATAATTTCCATTTCTCTGAAAGTGAAAAACCCAAATCACAATTTTCTCAATGTACTTAATGTCTACATGTAATGTATTTAAAGGAATTATGGAAACATATAACAGTCACTTTAATTGCCATTAATTGCTCTTGGTTTTTACTTGAGACAGACATTGATTTTTGGGGGGCATTTATTAGTTTTAAAGTTGAAATGGCTACATTTTAGCTTTAGTTTGGGGTCAGGAGTTAAAACACAGCTGGGCAACTTGTAATCAATTTAAGATAATTTATCAGGTTGCAGGATAATTATGAAACCAATGGATATTTTCATAAAACAGATACAGATTATAAGCTCCTGTAGAAAATTATAAGTAAATATTATCAGGAAGGTTCTGAGTCACCTACAGAGAAAGTATTAATCGAATCAGCACAGAAAGGTCTAGTTTGTTCTCCTTTTCTTATCATGGAGAACTGAACCAGGAATGGCAGCTATGTGGGCACAAACTGGTCCCCCTACTTCCTCCCACCCTGTGGCTAACAATTTATGGACAATATGATATTCAAATGAAAACTAATACAAGTGGTAGTGATTATGTCTCATACCTTTCCTGAAACTCAGTCAACTTTAAGTAAAATGGCCCAAATATTGACTTTGTGAAGAAACAGCAGTGGTCACAGACCTGATGACAATTAGGATTATGCTGAGTGCTCAGAGCTTTCTAGGATTCTGCCTGAAGTATATTGCTTTCACAGCAGGGTGTGCCATGCCATCTGAGTTGGATTTAAATGTACAGTTTGAAATATTCAGAATCAGCCAGGTATGATGTTTCATGCCTCAATACCAGCACTGGGAGGCCAAGGCAGGAGGATCTCTTAAGGCCAAGAGTTCAAGACAGTCTGGACAATATAGCAAGACCCCATCCCTAAAAAGAAAAAAATAACCAGGCATGGGGTGGATGCCTATACTCTCAGCTAATCAGAAGGCTGATGTGAGAGGATTGCTTGAGCCCAGAAGGCTGAAGCTGCAGTGAGTGGTGATTGCACCATTGCACTCCAGCCTGGGCAGCAGAGTGAGACCCTGTCTGTAAAATAAAAAATTGAAAAAAAAGGAAAAAAGAAAAAGAAATATTCAGAATCTTCTTTAGTGTGGATGTGGTCTGTGAGAATGTCTCTGATTTGAATAACAGATGGGTGAATACCTGCTCTATTGTTTCATGTTTATGACAGGTGAACACAGTAACTTCCCATCTTAGTGAAATCCCACCACTGTTCTCTATGGACATTGGTATCACCACAACATTAGTGCTCCGCTGAAGCGATTGGGGAAAATAGCCAGTGCTATCTAGGGAGTAGGCCTTGGTCAGGAGGGACAGTAGAGCAAATTGAATTTGTTTCTGTGACCTCCAGAAATCCTAGTCACCTGAGGTCTTCAGTGTTAACTTTTCCATTTTCTCTCTCAAGATCTCAAACCTGAGAAGAACCAATTTACAGATGCTCCTGTTAGTACTGATTCCTTTGCCAAAATGTATAAGGTTTTCAGACATAAAAGAGGCTGCCCAGCATGGAATTGCATGGAAGGGGAGGGGAGGGCAGGGAAATATTAGGTATGTCCTTCTGATTCTTCCTGAGTGTTATGAAATAGTCATTTGGATAGAAGTAGGGACATGCAAGCCTAACAGGGAAAGCCAACTGAACCCAAAATCATACACGTAAACACACAGTACCAAGAATCCACTATCTTTTTTTACTGTGTGTGAAAGAAATATGAAACCAGAAGTCACACAGTCTGATTGTATTTTAAAAAATGAAGCAGAATAAGAAACCACAAATGTATTCTAATTAACAAACTAAAAATAAAATACATGGGAAACCCACAGGAATTAGTACAGATTTTCCTGCTAATCTTTTCTAAGTTTCTTCCAGCTTCTAGGAATGAGGACTATCTAGTCTGAGAGCCTGACTAGATAGATAGCTTGGCTGAAGACACGCTTGAGTGATGGTCCATATCACAGAAAGGAAAGTCCCTCTAGTCTGGCTGTACATCTATTTTAATTCCCTTAGAGAGGAGGAGCATAGGAGAGCCAACTGCTCCACACTGTTAACCATTATCACTTGATAGTGCCTTTTGAACACCCTCTGTGTGTATGAGGCTCTACTAGGACTTGGTAGAGATCAGCTTTCTCAGGATCTTTTTGTGTGTGTGGGCCAGGGGCTTACAGAATTTACATTCTAGAAAGTTCACATTAACTAGAATATAGTATCAACCTAATTCCCCTTCTCCTCCCTTCTCCCTTTGCTTTCTCCAGAAAATCCACCCATCAGCATATGGTTGTCCTCACACTACTCCAGTTCCCCAATCTATCCTCACTGAGGTAGGGATTATAGCAGAAGCTCTGTAGTGAAAGAGGGAGGCTTTGTAATGATAACTTGCACCAGGATCTTGTGGCACAGACTTCAGCCATAGTTGTTATCAACTAAGCTCCCTGGTACCCCACGCCCTCCAAAACACACCCAGATTGTAGTCGTTGAGCCTCCTCCCTGACAATTAGATACAGCTGATATTCTTCTAGGCCTGGGGCCTCATCTGGACTCCATCACATCTTGAAACTCTACTACTACGGAATACATTGCCTATTGAAACCTGCTTGTCCTCCTGACTCCTGACCACAGAACTCAGGAGAAACTTCCCTTTCTCTGAATAACCAGGGAACTTGATGTTTTCCTTTCTCATTGAATTTATCACATTATACCTTATAACTATTCAAATTTTAAGATGTCACTTACTTAGTAGCAGTAGTTTTTTCATCTTTGGTTTACATGCAGTACTACAAAGGAAGGAGTTAAAATTTTGAGTCTTCTCTGGATCTGATCTGAAACTTTCATGAGTAGAGATGCAAAAATAATTGCTAAATAAATTATTTTTTGTATCCCAGCATTCCTTTAGCCTCTGACCTTCAAGCCTTGCTAGTAGCTATAAGATAGTCCTACATGTAGGGTTGTGAGGAAATAATTAGGTGTTTGAATGCATGCTATGGAAATGAAATGTATTTTCAAACTCTGCAATCAGGTACTATATTGAAGGATTCAAGAGTGAATAGTTGACTGACTGCAGTCAAATCTTGATGCTTTTTTGTTTTTTTTGCAAGAAACAGTGAAAACACTATAAAATTCACTGTGG
The DNA here is from genome assembly GCF_009764315.1 of Trachypithecus francoisi. Lineage (NCBI taxonomy): Eukaryota > Metazoa > Chordata > Mammalia > Primates > Cercopithecidae > Trachypithecus > Trachypithecus francoisi. Next base: position 77,180,393 of record NW_022681469.1, on the reverse strand, counting down.
TATATATGCACGCATTCATTCACTTAACTACTCATGAAAAATAACATTCACAAGCTACTCATGAAAAATAATATTAGATGGTAGTATACAACGTGTTCATCACAAGTTTAGTTTAGCACTTCAGGAAATCCAAGAGTTATTAAATGATTCAACCTGTGCTTCATGTAACAGTTATTTTTCCTAGAAAGGTGCTTTCAAACTTTAACATGCATACACATTATCTGGGGCATCTGGTTAAAATGCAGATTCTGATTCCATTGGTTGGGATGAGGCCTGCGATGCTGTATTTTTGACAAACTCTGGGTGATCCTGATGGCCTATGGATCACACTGTAAGAGTGAAGGCCTTAGGAGAACTTGTTCTTGCTCTGAATGACTGTGCTTAAGAGGTCATGTCTAACAGAAAGACCTATGCATAATCTAGATTCTTCGTTCTCCATGTAGTGCCTTGGGCAAAGGAGCTTCAACATTTTCAGCATTTTAAAAACAGGATTATAATGTCAACTCCACCTCTTTTAAATGAGTTGTTAAGATCATATGAGATGCATGTGAGAGAACTCTGCAAATAAAAAGCAGCATGATTAATAGTGATAGTGATAATTACTAATTTCACACTTTAGTTGAAATGCGGAGTCTTGAGTAATAGGAATTTCAAATGGGAAAGGACAAAAACTTTAAAACACAAATACCTCACTGGTCTGATTACTTAACCTACAGAAGAGTTGGGTGGAATCTAACAGAGGGTGGCACCTGGGTGAGAGAGATGTTAAACATGGTTTCCAAGGTGGGAACAATAGATACTAGAAAGGAGAGAGAGGGAGTGGGGCAGGGGCTGAAAAACTACCTATTATGCTCACTTCCTGGGTGACACGATCATTTGAAGGCCAAACCTCAGAATTATCCAATACACCCATATAACAAACTTGCACATGTAACCACTGAATCTAAAATAAAAATTGAAATTAAAGAAAGCAAGAAAAGGAAATATAGTCTACAGAAAACTTTGTTGTGTGTTGAGTGGGAGCGATGCTCTTTTGCTGCCATTTAAATGGGACTTGGTAAAGAAACAAATCCATGCAAAGGCCTTGGTATCTAATTTGCATTTACATTTTTTATCTCCTTTGACTTGTACATCAACCCTAGGCATTGGCATTATTTATTCCCATCTTAAAGATAAGGACCCAGGAGCTCCATGAAGGCAAAACCTGCATTGTTGTCTTCAGCATAGCATTCTCAGCAGTAGTACAATGCTGAAACAGAGTAGGCATCCTAGACCATTTGTTTAATGAATGAATCAAACATGAGGTGTCTTGTTTAAGGTCACACCCTATTAAGTGGTAGAGCAAGGCGTTGTCCCAGATCTTTTTGGCTTCTAAGCCAAATACTGTAAATGGCTTGATCCCAAGATTCACCTGAAGTCTTTGTTAGAAATACAGATCCTTGGCTTCTCCAGACCCCTGGAGTTTCTCACTCAGCTGTCTAGGCTGAGCCCAGTGATTCATATTTTTAATAAGTGACCCACTGGATCCCTTTGACTCATTCATGTATTGAACATATATTTATGAAACATGTAATATATATCAGTCAGTGTTCTAGGTGCTGGGTGCTTTCAGCAAACAAAGCAGATCAGAATCCCTGCTGTGGGACATCAAGCCAGTTTAAGCAATCCTGCATTAAACTGTGATGACACTGGTTTCTGTAATTCAGTTAGAATTAGGATCCAAGGGTGATTTCCTTCATCCTTTCACTCAGATTTGTTGTGAGCAGTAAGAGAATCTTGAGCAGATGAAAGCAATTTCAAAAGGTCGTCTTTTGAGAAGGAGCCAGGGCTTTTTGGGTGGGGCAATTTTTCATTGTATGAGCTTGTTTAGCATCTCTGACCCTCGGCACTAAATACCATGAGTACTACCTCACTGAGACAAATGAAAATGTCCCAGGTCCCCCATCCCCTCCTTTTCCTGTTGAGAACCCCTGAAGAGACTGAGGTAGACACATGCCGGCGAGAGGTGCTCCGCTGAGCCTCAGCTCCAACATTTGAGGGCTTTTGAGCTGGTAGAGAGGATTTCTTGGTTTCTTCTTCTGAGGATCCGGCCCTATTTAATTTCACAGAGGTATTTTATCAAGACAATGTTGTATTTTAATTATCTATAATGCTTTCAGAAATCATTCATTTTAGATATTTAATCTATTGCATGAAAAATCTTGATTGCTATCATTTAACATGTGTTGCTCCTCTTTAAAAAAAAAAAAACATGAATAGAAATTTCAGGTACTTCAAGGAAGGAGGCAAATGACTCCCTGTGTTTAAAATGTCTGCTACTTTAAAAACTTGTATTTACTTACTCACTTAAATGAGTAACCTGCATAATTGCCATATTTTTAGTCCTTAAAAATCTGTTTCTGTAATGGAAATCTTCATGCAATCAGTATAATCAATTGCAAAATTAATAAACTAGGGCGATCTACAACACAGCTTTTTCTGCTTTGAGAAATGAGGGGAAAAATACCTCCATGTGTGGTTTAGTCCTGAAAGACTTTTAGTAACAAATTCTGAATTGTATGGCCTTACTTTGAAGTTGCTGATGACGCTCATTTTTCTGTCATTTTCTTAAACGTTTTCTGTGCCAAACTCAGCATTTAAAATGGGCAGAAGGCAGCAACTTAGGGAACCTCTAAGAGGGACAAAGTTTCCTCAAAGAATTTTGCATAAAATGTCTGTAAGCAATTCCCTATTTTAGAAAAATAGTGAAGCTACTTACATGTTCATGGAAACATGTAGAGACATGGAAAATAAACCATTTATCTCAAGATTTTCATCTTGCTAGATAAGAGATGTACTCCATTTGCTACCATAATATCAGGAACAAAGTTAACACAGTTGCCATACAACAATGCAGTGAGCTCAGATTGTTAAGAATCGTGGCTTTCTATTTGCAATTTGAGAAAGCATTTAGTGGGGCTTGTGCTGGATGGGCAACCTATATTGCTCTAAGAAATGCAGTTAGTTGCTGAGGTATGTCTATTCTAATATTCAGAATAACAACTGCCTCAATATGCCTCAATATCTTTTTTTTTCTAGGAGGGCAATTTTTATTTATGTTATTAGTAATGTCATAATAGGGGCAAGAGATATAAATGTTTAGCCCTTCTTAGGAATTGTCTGTTTTGAGATTACTTAATTTCTTTTTCATTGCATGATATAAAACGAGCCAAGTGTCCCTTACTGAGGGCTTCCTAGTCTTGTCCCACTGAATTTGCTAGCTATCATCCAGGAGAGGCTGCTTCTAAGTAGGTCTACCCCACTTGAAACCATCCTATGGAAGCCAAGTTCAGTAATTCCTAGTAGTCAATGTGTGGTCTGAAATCAAAGCCTGCAGAAAATTTTAGATATCTAAATATTATAAACCTAATCAAAATCTATAACATTTTGATTAACGCAATATTTTTAAAGGTCTTTCTTATCCAAGTAACCAACAAAGCATGGTGCACAAATGAAGAACATTTTAATTTTTTTTTTTAAAGTTTTTGTTGACTTTTAGTCACTCTCTAAATGCAAGTATAAAACTAAATAGGGAGAGCTACATTTTCTGTTCATAATAAGCCTCATTTTGTTTTGCAAAGCACAGAACTTCCCCCAGTTTAGGTTTTGTTAATGAAAAATAGAGAAATAGAAAAAGGCAAACTCAGGAATAATTTGCTGTGGAAAGCCTAAGTTAAAACGGGTTTTATCTAAAAAAGAGTTGGTTTGTATTTTCTCGGTTATTGAAAAAAGAGAAAAAAAATTAATAATACTAACCTCAAGCTCAGTTGCTGTTAATATTGGTATCATAAAAGTTAAATATCTAAATAGAAGTTCATAATACCTATATATGTAGTTATGATATATTTTACATAGTTGAGATTTAATTTTGAATTACTTTTCTATTTTGTGGCAAATAAAAAACACAGCACATTAATGAACAATAACTTTAAAGAAAATAGTCCTGTGGATTAAAAAAAAAAAGAAACCTGTTCATACCATTGACAATGTGAGAGTAAAAATAAGGTTTTTTACCTTATAGTTTGTTTCTTTATTTCTTTCACATCCTTGAAAGCAGAATTTTTTTTCATGAACAGCAAAGACATAGGCCACAATGAAATACAAGCACTATACAAAGACAGACACACTCATTTAACAACTAGCTGCTATAAAAATAAATTACACATATGACTCAGGGAAGTTGTTAATAATCCTACTTTGTTTACATTATGCTTAGAAAGCAACATAACTTAATGAGATCAGATATTAAGCTAATGGTGTATCTTGGAATCATAACGTTTTCAAGCTCTGCCAAAACCGTAGGCAGATTGAATGTGGGTAGTTTATACTGATAGTGTTTTCAAAAGAGGAAATAAGGCCGTGCTCAGGATAGAAGCTATGCATTCATTACCTAAGAAAGAATATTAAGTACACATAAATTACTGAGCTGCTTTGAAAGGACACAGCTCAAGTAACAAAAGTGGGGAACAGTTCAAGAATCTTGGAGGGATATTTAAGAACTGTGGATAATAATAATAATAATAATAATAATAAACCTATAGAAAGTCCATAATAACAAGTGACCAAGTTTCCAAAATATCATGTGGCCACATTCGAAAGCAGGTGGATGGTGTTTAGAATTCCAAGTTTCTACAAAACCAAGTTCTTTATACTCCCCGAACTCTTTGAATGGGTTAGTTACAATAAAGTTGGCCATACTCAATGTTACATTTTTATTACTCAGAAAACATTAAACTTTTTAACCTTGGAGTTGCCCATTTGATTTTTAAAACAATATGATATTCAAGTAGGTAATACTCACTTTTATCCACCCTTTTTAAAGGGCACAACTGATTAACATCATAAAGCAATTTCTCCTCATCTTAGTGAAAAATATAAAAGTAAAAGTTATAGATTATGGTTTTACTTGCCACAAACTTGGATGGCAACAATGTATAACATGTAATGAGCACCATCACCCCAGTACAGCAGAACATCTAAGAGCAGATTCTTTGCACAGTTGTCTGCAGGCTTGGTTTTGTCCTTTCAAAATTGACTTAGTATTGCTTCCTCTGTTGTCCTACACCCAAGCTTTGCAAAGTGCCAGAAGAAAAAAAAAGAAGAAGCAATCCCAAACCCCCACTTTGCCAAATTAGTCAGAAGGCAGGATCTGGAAAATGTAGAAATGATCTGTTTTGCACCAGTAAAACACACCACTGCCAGGTCAAGCATATGCACTTTTTCTAAGGGAAAGGTACAGCATGTGCTGGTGCATTCAACTTTATATAAAAATAAATACATTTCAAAAGACATAAGACAAGGGCAATGAGAGAAACATATTTTTCAAAGTTTATTGCGAACTAGTGAGAAGAAGACATGATGCTATTTTGCTCTTGCATCCGGAAAGTGACACTATTTCTAAGGGTAGTGGGAACCGATATAGTATAATTAGCTCTAGATCCAATATTGAAAGCATTGCATACCTTGAAGATGATGCTATCAGGTGAACATAAGCTGGCAAAATATTATGCCAAAATAATATGGTTCAATTGGTAGATTATTGAGCCATATTATTTCTCAATTTTTTCTATGAAACCAATTCAAATTAAAGGAGCAAAAGGAAGTGAGCATCATAGTGCTCAGTCCATCATTCTTCAGTTTTTATCTTGCCAGTGATTACAGAACTCTCAGGGAAACAAATCCATAGGCTGTTTTTTTTTTTTTTTTTTTTTTTTTTTCTGTCATAGGGAATGGTTTCTGGTTATAACTGCTGCATAACAAATCACCCCCAAAAGTTAGTAGCTTTAAGCAACATTAATCATTATTATCTCATAGTTTCTGTGGATCAGAATTTGGAACACACTCAGGTACATCTGTCTTGGGGTCTTTTACATGGTTGTAGACAAATAGTAGCTGGTACTGAAACAGTGGCCTAGAGGGGCTGGAGGCTGGCCAGGCGTATCTCCATATCTATCTATCTATCTATCTATCTATCTATCTCTCAATCAATCATCTATAGCTATCTATCATCTATCTCTATCATCTATCATCATCATCTCTATCATCTATTTATCTCTATCTTATCTATCATCTATCTATCTATCTATCTATCTATCTATCCATCCATCCATCCACTCATCCACCCACCCACATACCTAGCTATCCATCTATCTGTGTATCATCTTCATATTATCTCAGGCTTCTCTGTGTGGTCTCTCCTGGTGGACTAGTTTGGGCTTTCTCATAGCATGGTGGCCTCAGGACAGTCTGACTGTTTATGTGGTCGCTCAGGACTCCAGTATGAATGTTCCATCAAGAAAGGTAGAAGATATAACGTTTTTTCTGACTTAGGCTCAGTAGTCATGCACACTGGCATTACATTTTATTGGAAACAAGGAAGAAGAATTAGACTGAACTGACTCTTAATATGGGAGGTTTAGAAGATCTTATGCAACCAGAAATACTGTGGATGGTCATCTGTGGAATGCATTGTCACAGTACTGTTAACTCTGAAATGGTTTGTCAGATTGGTGATGTGATATTTTGGGTAAAAATAGATGTATTGTCTGTTAGTAGATGACTAATGATGAACTATTATGCTAAAAAAAACCTAATAATCTTTTGACTCCTTGAGTCAAGGTATCTCATTTGTCAATGATACCTCCACTGCATGGAAACTCCAGTAATTTACTACAGCATTAGTAGGCCTTTGTTTTTTCTTTAACCTCAGGCCTTCCAGAAGGTCTGGAATTACACCTTTAGTTGAAACAGATTCATTTTTATTACAAAAATCCAGTGACAGTGGGAATAACAGAAAAGTGGAGGTCATTTGGCTCAGTTAGGTGAGAAAAAAGAGAAATGTGATGCCAACACTGAGCAGCCAGGAGGGATGGGCTATATTCTGCTGGCCTGGTACTCTCTCTCGGTATCACTTTCCCCTTCTGTAAAACAGAGAGCAGCACTTCAACCTTGCCTCACCGCAAAGTAAAGCAAAGCTAAGGAAAATGTTTGGGAAGCAATTTTCAAATACATGGTTCTTTCTGAATGCCAACTGGAAGTTGCAATTACGGTACCTGGATTGGCTTGCCCTCATATCTATGGCATGATGGCATGGCCTTTGTCTTCAGAAGGTGAGACCACAGAACTATCAGCCAGACATTTGCTTTGAATGTTTTTTTCTTTTTTTTTTTTTTTTTTCTCTAGTGGATTTCTATTGAGCCACCACATTCCTACCTGGTCTTTCTCTCCAACAGTACAATGTTCTTGCTTGGTGACTGGCAGGGTTAGCTAAACTTCCACTAAAAGAAAGAAAATACATTAATGTGTAGTACTTTGATGTATTAAAAGCAAACTATAACCAAGAGACAAAAACAAGTCTGATCACAAAGGTCTGCAAAATCTCTTAGGCAAATATTTATTGAAATCTGATGTAAACTCTTGAGAATCTGCAATAAATAATAAATTTTGTACACTTGAAAATAGAAGTGAGAATCTGATAGTGTAAGCAACATTTTTAGTCAACAGAGATCAGAAGTTTACTTTAAAAGGGTAACCCCAAGGGACAAAGATTGTTTTACTATGGTGAATCAGGATAAGCTCATCCTCTGCAAAAGATTTCTGTGGTAGCCAATGACAGGGTCAGCTCACTGGTTTAGTGCCACAGAGTGTTTGATTTGGAAGTAATTTCTCCAGGATCAGTAGGGCTGATAAACTGAGGCCCTTCTGAACATGATCTTCTGAGATGAACATCACTTCAAAATTCAAAACCTATGGGGCATTTAAGGTGTGTTTATTGCAAGGCCTTGGGGACAGGTGTTGGTTGTTGACAGCTCCACGCTGCAAGAGTAGAAAAGGTAATATCCCTTGGTGTTCGGATGGTGATGACCATTTATGTTTGATACTCTCACCTACCAGGATCATTAAATAATTCCTGACTTTTAAGATATTAGGAAGGAATCAAACCCCAACTGATTTTTAAAAAACAGATTAGAAATATAGCAATTATTGCCTGGATAAAGAGATAAGAAAAGTTTCTAACAGTCCTTTAAGTCAAATTATTTACTTGTGAGAGGCTCACCTGTATGGCAAGCACAGCTTGATGCTTTTGCAAAGTCCTCTAACTCCCTTCTAAAAGAAGCCATATTTAAGTAATCATCCATTTATACCATTTATACCGGCAGATAACTGCACACCAAGCAACACTTTGTACTTCTCAGAGAAAATTTGAAAGAAACAGATTTTCCTAAAATGGGAGTTCAGTGATATTTTGGGTTAAACACAGTGCTTCTATTGTTTCTGTAATTTAGAGTCCTTACTACTAGTGAGCAAAAAAAAAAAAAAAAAAAAAAAGCAACGATTCCAGAGACTTCTGTAAGCCAGATAATATAGATAGTATTTCACACTTTTGCATTGTTCTTGGTGAATAATTTCCACTGGGCTAATTAGTCTTGGAAATAATTTCAGATGTCTGTGTACTACACTGTTGAAAACTGGGCATAACAACAAGCAAACTACCCCTTGAATAAAATAACATTTCATGAACTCAAGGTGCATCAAGGAAGCATAATCCCAGACTGAAAGATTGAGTTGCTCTGGATGGAAAATTGATATAAATGTCAGACTTTGTAACCAAAAACCTGCCCGACTTTTGCTTAGCAATTGCTTAGTGTGGTTTCTCAATGTGATCTTCATATAAACAGATTAACATTGTTTTCTAAGTGTTTCCAAAGGGCCTAGAAACTAAGAATTACACATTGCTTCTGTCCATCCCTCAAAAACCAACAAACTCTTCCCCAAGCTCAACACCTGTAATTGAAAATCTACCATGCAGTGGCCTTCACCTTCTGTCCTAACAGATGTGAAGATGCCAAGAGGTCCTTCAGATGTTTGTGCTTCTGGGTCTCATGGGGGCACTAGCAAGGGGAGGGAAAATGATCCCGGAATTCTAAAGGTCACTGCTTGACTGAAATAATGAAAATTGCCCACATGTTGGAAAAAATACAGATGTGATTACTGGAGAGTCTGGCAATCAGACCAAGAAGAACTAAGGGAGCTAGAATTTCAGAGAGAGAGAGAGAAAGCAAGGGGTACCAGAGTGAGAGAGAAATAATTATATTCCTCAGCCTTTAGGCTACCACAATCAAGTTAAACATAAAATGGAAGAAATATTTACTTGTGCCAAAAGCAATAAAATGTCAACTGCCACCTAAACAAGCACTCATTTCTGGAAACAAATCTAAAAATTTAAGTAATTAGGTAAAGTGAAAATTAGAGTTTTTATTAAACAAGAGAAGAAAGGGATATATATATATATGTGAACTTTATATATGAATATATATAAAATAAAGTTCATATATATATTCATACATATATATAACACATATATATGTATAACATACATATAACACGGATTGTATGGAACTACCATTTCCTTACAACTATTTTATTCTAAGCACAGCTTTTCTTTCTGATGTGTCTCTTCCCACTCTTCACTTGAAGGTACTGGAACTCTCTGTATGGTGATGCTCATGTGATTATATTTGTAAGAAGTTGCACTTTCTGCATGAAATAAGCTTGACAATTAGATGTCACAATCTCTGCTTTGTACTCTTTTTACTTTGGGTGATTTAGTAGGAGACCTAGAGGCAGCATGGGGTAGTGGAGAGCTCAAGGGGTTTAGAGGTTGAGTCAGAGCTCAGCTTCAACCCCAGCTGTATGGTCTGTGGTCATTTATTTTCATTATTTATGTATTCCTTCACACCTAGGGAGCAATAGGCTCTGAATATGTACTGGAATTAGAGATTGACACCTTACCCATACAAAGCTTTTAGGCAGAGAGTCCCCTATCTGAGTTCTGTGGGTAGGATAAGGGGGTGGAAGAGATCAAGGAATGCTCCCCAGAAGGTGTAAAGACTGGCACCAGAGGCTTATGTAGGTGTTAGCCAGTGGAAGGGCAGGCGGTGTTGTGGAAAGAGTGCTGTAGACAGAGATAACGCGTATGTAAAGACCCAGAGGCACTGGATCTGCAAAGACTCATTCCAGTGGTCTTTCAGCCCCATATATATGTGTTTTGAGACAGAGAAAGATATAGGGTTTTGTCTAGAACTAGAATCTTTAAAGACAAACTTCAGAGATAAGATTACCAATGGTATCTGTTATAGTTATCAGTGGGTATCATTCAAATTTTCTCTTTTTAACCCAAAGGGTTCCTGGTAATGTACACAGGTGGAAGCCTAAGGCTTTACTTAGAGTAAGAAGGAGAAACTTCTTAGGTTACATCAGCACCCTTGAAGCTACTAAGGTTGCAAACCTGGACTTCCCCCACATCAGATACATCTTCCAAAATAAACACATATTTTAACTTGATGCGTCTAGAATGTTGATATGCATAAAAATCACCTGGGGATTTTATTAAAATGCAGATTTTGATTCAGTAGGTCAGGGTGGTCCTGAGATACTCCATTTAAAGCTCCCAGGTGATCCCTATCCCAGTGGTTTGAGGACCCCACTTTAGGGACAGTAAGGTCTCAAAGTAGGTAAAGAAGTCTCGATTCAGGGAGATCAATTTCCTGAAAGTTTCAGTATTTTAAATAATTTACTTAAAACACATTCTCTAATTTTCTCTGTGTCTCTATGTCTCTGTCTCACCGTCTGTTCCTGTCTCTGTCACACACACAAACAGGTGTATACAGTTTAAATTCATCCTGCTGGCTATACACAAATGTAACAACTGACCAACCAATAGAGAATGAGGCAACTATTCTGGTTATTATAGTCAGTCTTAAAAATGGATTAAACTAATCCTGTCTACTATCACACTTTTAATGAGCTTATACAGTTTTACTTTTCTTTCTGGTGTGTTCTAGAGTAGTAACAAAATAACAGATTAAAACACTCAAATACATGTGGCCTCCAGAAACCAAGAAGGTCTACCTGGTGTTGTACCTCTTTCGTTAAGATGGGAAGCCCAAAGTTCAGCAATATGTTTCTCTCCTTTAGAAGGAATACCGCAATATGCTCCAGAACACTGGTTTCATAGAAACTTCCCCATGGAGCAGGGCCCTTAAACTTTCCTTGCTTTATTTGTCTCTCTCCAGCACACATATCTTATTAAGGCATTTGAGGTGCTTGCTTTTGCTCAATCATCAGATCCAATTAGTATAGCATCACAAGATAATGGACCAGGATGTTCTGCAGAAAAACAATTCAATCAAGATCCCTGTGAAAGTAATTCAGAGATATCCGGGGATGCAAAGCTACCAGCCTTGCCTGTGTTTGTCCAAATATCTCATCCCAATCATTAGAAGCCAAATTCTTTTCAATCTGTCTCCAGTCTTAGTAAAAGGAGACCTGGTGGTTGGTATATTTAAATGAATTGGCAATTCCAACTCTTACAATCAAACCTTGGCCTGATTCTCAGCCATATCTGCCCTGAAAGTACAGAGATAAGAAAATCTATAAAGCACCACAGAGGATCTCTGGTTCTCCACCTTTTGTGCTAGACCCTTATTGACTCCAATAGGGATGGCACCAGGTTTGAGAAGCCAACTAAGAGACCCAAAGCTAGCCGACAAGACACGGGGTTTGTTGAGGGAAACCTACATATATGTTGGTCCAGTGACAGCAGGCTGGACAAGAGAACTGTTGCCACTTGTAAAAAGCATGCAAATATCTTGTCCATTGTCACACTTTATGTAGCAGTTTATCAAGCACCATCAGTTAGCACTCCCTAACAACCTCCACCTGGCAATCTTCATTTAATCGAAAACATTTAACCTCGATCCCTGTATGAACCGCGTTCCACAGGCCAAGCTGTGGCAGAGTGTAGGGGGTTGTGTGTTCTTCATGGATAAGGAATACATCTCCAGCTTGGCCATTGTCTGAACTCTGAACCCAACTTCGGATGTGTCTGCCATACAGGGTCATTCTCAGTGTATGCTTAAGTTATCGCCATCAGGTGCATCTGGCCTATGATGCAAACTTAACCCTCAGGTTGGAAATTCAAGCTTTCATGCTTGTCTTTTTCTTTAAATATCCTTTTCAGAGCATTCCACCCTATCATTTTTAATAATCACCATTGTCACCATAGCAATTAAGAGCCACTCTGTCTGCTAGAGCCTTGGTCTCTACATTCACTTGATGCCACCTCTGGTGACCATTTGAGTGACCTCTATACCTGAGTGCTACTGTATGCCATGGATTCCCAGTGTTTGCTGTCTTCAGGCAAGGAGGATTTCTGTGCACTCTTCAAATAGGAAAAACTCAATTCCAGAATCCCATTTTGAGGACCTACTTGTCATACCTCATTCCTGGTATCAATTACTACTTTAGTCAAAGTCCCAGCAGAAATCAGGGCATACTCACAAGTTCTAAATTGAAACAAGACTAATCCAGTTGTTTTAAGAGCTGCCCATCAATGTGTGCTGGCTGGAAAGAACCTATATTTTCTGCTATTCAACCATCTAATATTACCTTTCACAGGTAAGTTTTATAAGCCATCTGGAATTCACCTTTTCATATCAGACAAATTAATTTTTTTCCATAGAACAACGGGTTTGCTATCAAGTTTGCTAAAAATTCATTACTTCCCCACCTACTTGTAATGCCACCTTTATCATATGTCACATTCCCACTGTTTCTAGGCTCTGTATTGTATTCCATTGGTCTATTTGTACCGACACTGCTTTTATTACTCCGGCTTTATAGTATGGCTTAATATTTGGTAGTCTATTCATGCACCTTATGTTCATCCATATACATATTAGATTCAGTATATTAAGTCCTTCAAACAATCCAGCATGCTCAATTACCAAATGTGATTTTCAGCTGCCACCCTGGGAGAATGAGTCTTGTTATCTCCAGCATTTCTGTTTTGCTGAGCAAGGTGCGCAATTTGAAGACAAGGTGAATAACTCATTCGTCCCTGGTGGTTTTCATTCTCCACTAATTCCTACACAATGCTCCAAGTCTTCTCCCAATAAACATTGACTGGTGTTATGGGCAGAATTGTGTCCCTCCCAAAATTTATTTGTTGACATTGAACCTCCAAGTACCTCAAAATGGGACCATATTTGGCCATAGGATTTTAAAAGAGGTAACTAAGTTAAAATGAAGCTATTAAGGTTGGTCCTAATTTAATATGACTAGTATCCTTATAAGAAAAGCACATTTGAACACAGGATCTAGAGGGAGGACCACATGAAGACACAAGAAGAAGACAGCCACCCATAAGCCAAGGAGAGAGGCCTCAGAAGAAGCCAGCATCTTGAGCTTGACTTCTAGCATCCAGAATTGTGAGAAAATAAATTTCTGTTGTTTAAGCCACTGTGGTACTTTGTTATGGCAGCCCTAGAAAGCTAATACAATCAGGTATTAAAAGAATATTGATTTAAAAGAGTGTGCCACAATTTAGCCTAGTTCTCATGCTCATATGCCTTAATCTGGCCCTTCCACGTCTTTGGCACTAATTTTGGTCATTTTTTTTCTTTTTCTGGAGAACAGGCCCGCTTGTCAACTGTATTTTTTACCATTACCTATGTATATCTAACTGGCATCTGGAGTTCAAGTGCTTCAATCTAAGTTGTGATGTTTTCCTTCAAGTCTATCGATCTACAGTGATCCCTATCTTATATAATGGAATCACCCTAGACCTCTGCACCCCCAATGCATCCCGTTGAATACACATTAAGAGTGCCCATTTACCCTGATTATTTCAGTCTCCCAAATGTTTCTTGCCCTGACCTCTTCCCATCTGATTACCATTATGCTGGTTCAGGCCAACATTGCTTCTTGCCTGAGCTTTGCTAAAGATGTGTTCTAATTTTGCTATGATTTGCTAAAGACCAGTTCTAATTCCTTTGCAGGACATTCAAGGCCTTTAATAATCTGGACTAACCTGCTAGCTGCACTTCTTTACTACCACACCTTACTCATGCCAAGCACCCTTTGTTCCTGCCACACCAATCATTTTATGCTTCCTTCAATACAGAACATATTTTCACACCTTCATAGTTTTAGTCATGTTAGCCTCCGTCTGCAATATATTTTACCCCCTATTTTATTGTTAAAAACTCAGCATATCTTTAATTCCCAAATAAACTGATATTTTCTCTAGGAAACTGACATTGGTACCCCCAATTGTGATTGGGAGTTTTACACATGTGACCCCTGCCCCCCAACAGAACCTTTTGAATCCCATTTCTTTCACATTCATCACATTTTGTTTTAGTTTTGTCTCACTGGCCTTATCCAATAGGTGGTAATCTCTGTGAAGGAAAAGACAGTAGTTTTGCTCATTTTTCTGTACCCACACAGTATATTAGCATAGGGCTTTGTACATTCTAGGTGATTTTAAAACATTTGGATGAATAAATTGAGTTTGCTAAGTATCAATTCTATAAGTATTTTGAGTTTGGGAGCCTGTCACCAAGTTTACTTAATTTTAGTATATTCATTTTGTGGAAAATATGGCTTATTCATTTGCAGACCCAAAGTATTAAAAGGCTCATTTCTTTCTTGGCTATGAAATAGCTGTTAGAAAATATTATGAAAGATGAAGTACGAATTAATCAGATAAGTGAAAATTAAATTTTTCTTGAAATGTCCTCAGAATGAAAACTCAGAAAAACCATTCAGAAAGCAAAAATTTGATTACATTTGCCAAGTCTAAAATATTTTTAGCAATATTTTATGGTGAGTGTCAATCTTCTCAGACCTCAGACACAAACTATGGAAGTAGCAGGACCACCTTCTTGAATCTAGAGGAAGAGCTGTTTGGAATTGAAAGCGGCCTTAAAATTTGAGAGACTATGTAGCAAAACATATAGTATTTGAGAATTGGCCAACACTAAGTAGACTGAAACTTTTCATTATTTTTATCCTTTCCTCAATTATTTTTGAAATCAAATCAGGTATAAGTACTATTTACTCTGTGGACAGGATCCTTCAAAATGACAGCCAAGCCCATGAAACATTTCCAAGTTGTGGAAGCATTCGTTCTGTCTTAGATTTTGTTGTTTTTGTTTCTTGCTTTTTTGTTTCGGATTCCATTTCTTGTTGCAGAGTCCAAAACAGAGGCCATTGTGATTGAAATATCTTGTATGACTACAGTGTTTGCTTTTTAAGGACTCTGCAAAGGTGCCTTGGTAGAGCCCTTGGGTCTTCAGAGCCCACGGTTTAAAAACTGCTGACTTAATAACTTAATTCATCTTATGGAGGTATTTGTTCTACTCTAACAGTAGGAATTCTGAGTTTCTCCACTCATTAGTAATTGATAAAACATCTCTTTGATAGATTTCTTGACTCTTAACAAGGAGGATCTCTCTTAGTTGTGGTTAAAAAAATCCAACCAGAAATTTGACAAGAGAAGATGAAATATTTGGCATCATCCATTTACTCACTGCTGGAAGATTCTACTTCCCCACCCTTAGCCTACAACTGTAGAATGAATGAGGAAAATCTTGTTGATTTTCAACTAGGTTCATACTAGAAACCTAGTTATGCCTGCCTGTAAAGCCTTGTTCTTCTCTATTTTATATTGCTAGGGGAAGAATGCAATTAGATGAAGAGAGAAAGAAGCATGCCTTTTTCTTCCCTGTTTATTGATATAGCAGAGAGACGGGGAGATGTTCCTTGTTGTAGTCATATTTATGAGTCATTAAAACAGATCCAGACTTACACAAGTATATTCATTCCAGGTTCCTCTCCTATGAGCTTTAACTGTGCTAAATAAACAATGGTGTTACAACTCTTGATCCATAGGGATAAAATGACTAAGACATGAACAGCAATGGTTTTAAGATACAAAATGTATTAAGTCATCAAGGCTGCAACTAGCTGGAAGACTCTCACCTTGCCTTTGGGTCGTTACATATATTCTCCCTCTTAGGTTGTAAGCTGCTGAAGCACAGGTATCTTTTCTTCTTTGAGATCTCCCTCCCAGTTAGAATAAATGAATAATTACTGACCTTCAAGACAATGGTATCAGGCTGGAAGTGGCGGTAGGCCAATTACAACCAAAAATATTGCTTCCTAGATAGAACTGCTCAATCAAAAAGTTATATCCACATGGCCTAATAATGCCCCTGCTTGGATTAGGGCCTACCAGTGTACTTCATTTCACTAGTTTTGCTTTACTTCTTACAGTGTTGCTTTTTATTTCTTTCTCTTTTAGTTTGGCAACTTCGTAGCTACAGTCAATTCTCTCTACCCCTGCCCCAGTTCTACTAGAATAAAGGCAATTGATTTATGCACCAAAAATCTGATAGTATATAGAAGGTCATTCATGGAGAACTAAGGAGTCTGTTTTAATAGTGGTGGTCATGCAAATTAGTGTGATTGCTGGCCCAGGTCCTGAAAGAAATTAAGTTAAACTGAATAGAAACCAAGCTATGAAAGAATTTGATTTAAAATAAGGTTTGAAAGTATATATTCCCACCCTGGCACCAGATTTTTTTCATGTCACTCTTGGGCATTTTTACCAGTTGCATGACATTAATAAATGTGTATAATAGAACTATAGAGATTGGTTCAGTTTGGGGAGGGTGAGCTTGTGATAGTAGCATTGTTGGCAGACCGATAGATGTTTTGAATTTATTTTATTAGACAATGAAACTACTTTGAGACATAACTTTATATATTTTTTAAATGTCCTGCATCGGCTTCTCCGACTTCATAAGGAACCCTGACATCAAGACAAGGAGCATTAGGGGAAAACCTTCTCTGGGGCCAGGATCCCTGTGACCTTGTCTCTCTGTGCTGGTTTGACCAGAGTTATTTTTAAAGGTGGTGGATCATTTCCTTTTAAACTGATCTTTCTCTGCCTTTGGCTGTTTTGCCCTACCTATTTCAACAATGAACAACTTGGGGAATTGATAGGGAGAAGCTCAAGAAGTTCTGGAGTTGGGTAGTGAATAACAGGAAGTGGTGCAAGATGCCTTCTGATAATCCCTTCTGATAATGAAGTCTCCGCTCCATTCCGTTAATTTCCTTGTCTTATTTCTACTAGGCAGTCACTGCTCACCTTACCAGGGAAGTGGTAGTTGGATTTCGTGGAACTTCCCTAAGTCTCGCTATCATGGTATCATTAAGCTCTCAGGATTTTATTTCCACTTATACTTACCCTTCATTTTCAGTGTAGGATGAAATTAATTAATAACACTACAATAATCTCTGTATTGGATCAGCTATGGAGAATATGAGGAAAAATGACAGCCATTAAGCTCCTACTGAATGGATGCCCCCCTTTTGTAAGATGACTTTTAATTTTTGAAATAAATGAAGAGTGCATGCAATGTAAATATGCAGGAAAAATAAGAAAATAAACAGCCATGTACCCACTGCCTTGCTAAAGAGATAGCAAGCAATACCTTGAAATTTCCCGATACTGTAAGCCTTTTCTCAATCCCATCTCTTGTCTCTCAGAGGTAATCACATTCCTGAATATTGTGTTATTAATTTCCTTGTTTTCCTTTATGGTTATACCACATACTGTATGTATCCTTAAGTAATAAATCACCTAGTTTGTGAGCTTATAAATTTGATATAAACTGAATTATATCTTCATGTATGCTTCTGCAACTTGCTTTTTTCTGGATCAACCTTATGTTTTTAAGACTAATTTTGTTGCTGTGTATAGCTGAGGTTCAGTTATTTTTTATTATGTATAGTTTTCTATTATTCGACCTCAATTTTTCTCCTGTTGATGGATACCTGGATTGTTTCCAGTTTTGAAAAATATTAGAAACAATGCTACTATAAATATTTACATGCTCTGAATTTCTGGGGCACACCCACAAGTATTTCTTAAACATATATTCCTAAGAGTGGAATTACTGGGTTATAGAATATGCACATTCTAAATTTGAGCCAAATATTTTTAATAATGTTTATGTTATTTTGCATTCTCACCAGTAGTTTATGAGATTTGCTGTTGTCCGCATCCTTGTCGACATACCTCTTGATTTTTATTGTTCTGTTTAGTGTGAAATGGTATCTCACTGTGGTTTGAATTTGCATTTTCTTGATTAGTAATGATGCTAAGTGTTTTTTCATGTTTGCGAGTCATTCATGTTTCTTCTTTTTTGAGATGCCTATTCATGTCTTTTGCTCATTTTTAATTGGGCTGTTCATTTTATCTTTATTGCTTTATATTTTGGATATAATCCTTTGTTGATTACATGTTTTATAAATCTCTGGACCTAGTTTGTGGCTTGTATTTTAATTTACTCTATGGTGTCTTTTGATGAACAGTGTTCCCCACAAGCCTGCTACCCTTCCCAGCCTCTGGTAACCATCATTCTGCTCTCTATCTCCATGAGTTCAACTGTTTTAGTTTTTTAGCTCCCACAAATGAGTGTAAACATGCAAAGTTTGTCTTTCTGAGCCTGGCTCGTTTGACTTAACATAATGTCCTCTAGTTCCACTCATGTTGTTGCAAATGACAGGATCCCATTCTCTTTTATGGATGACTAACACTCCATTGTGTGTATATACCACATTTTCTTTATCCATTCATTTGCTGATGGATGCTTGGGTTGCTTCCAAACCTTGGCACTGTGAATAGTGCTGCGATAAACATGAGAGTGCAGATATCTCTTTAATATACTCCTTCTTCCCTCCCTCCCTCCCTCCCTTCCTTCCTTCCTTCCTTCCTTTTCTTTCTTACTTTCGCAGGGTCTCATTCTGTTGCTTAGGCTACAGTACAACGCCATGATCATGGTTCACTGCAGCCTCGACTTCCTGGGCTCAAGCAAAATTCTCCCTCTTTAGCTTCCCAAGTAGCTGGGGCCACAGGTGCACATAACCATGTGCAGCTGATTATTCTGTTTTTACATTGTAGAGATGAAGTTTCCCTATATTGGCCATGCTGGTCTCTAACTCCTGAGCCCAAGCTATCCTCCTGCCTCAGCCTGCAAGTGTGAGCCACTGCACTGGGCCTTGATTTCCTTTCTTTCTGGTATATACCTAGCAGTGGGATTGCTGAATCATATGATAGTTTTATTTTTAGTTTTTTGAGGGACCTCTATTCTATTCTCCACAGTGGCTGTGTGAATTTACGTTCCCACCAATAGTGTATGAGAGTTCCCTTTTCCCCATATCCTTGCCAGCATTCGTTATTGCATGTTTTTTGGACAAAAGCCATTTTAACTGGGATGAGATGATACCTCATTGTAGTTTTGATTTGCATTACTCTGATGATCAATGACATGGAGCATATTTTCATATACCTGTTTGTCATTTGTATGTCTTCTTTAAAAATGTCTATTCAGATCTTTTGCCCATTTTAAAATCAAATTATTATGTTTATTTTCCTATTGTGTTGTTTGAGCTCCTTATATGTTCTGGTCAGATGGATAGTTAGCAAATATTTTCTTCCCTTCTGTGGGTTGCCTCTTTACTTTGCTGATTATTTCCTTTGCAGTGTGGAAGCTTTTTAACTTGATGTGATCTCATTTATCCATTTTTGCTTTGGGTGCCTGTGCTTTTACAAAAGATTTTGGAACACAAAAATCTTTTGCCCAAACCAATATTCTGGAGAGTTTCTCCAATGTTTTCTTTTAATAGTTTTATAGTTTCTGGTCTTAGATTTAAGCCTTTGATCCATTTTCATTTGACTTTTGTTTATGGTGAGAGACATGGGTCTAGTTTCATTCTCTGCATATAGATATCCAGTTTTCCCAGCACCATTAATTGAAGAGATTGTCCTTTCTCCAGTGTTCTTGACGTCTTTATGGAAAACCAGTTCGCTGTAGGTGTATGGATTTGTTTCTGGGTTCTCTATTCTGTTCCACTGATCTTTGTGTCTGTTCTTATGCCAAACCATGCTGTTTTGGTTACTATAGATCTCTAGTATAATTTGAAGTCAGGTAATGTCATCCCTTTAGTTTCATTCTTTTTTCTCAGGATGACTTTGGCTATTCTGAGTCTTTTGTGGTTCTATATAACTTTTAGGATTATTTTTTCCATTTCTGTGAAAAATGCCATTGGTATTTTGATAGGGATTGCATCAAACTTGTAGATAGCTTTGGGTACTATGGACATTTAAAAAATATTTTTTCTTTCAATCCATGAACATATAATATTTTTCCATGTTTTGTGTCCTCTTCAATTTCTTGCATCAGTGTTTTACAGTTTTTTTTTTGTTTTTTTGTTTTTTTTTTTTTTGAGACGGAGTTTCGCTCTGTCGCCCAGGCTGGAGTGCAGTGGCCGGATCTCAGCTCACTGCAAGCTCCGCCTCCCGGGTTTATGCCATTCTCTTGCCTCAGCCTCCCGAGTAGCTGGGACTACAGGGGCCCGCCACCTCGCCCGGCTAGTTTCTGTATTTTTTAGTAGAGACGGGGTTTCACCGTGTTAGCCAGGATGGTCTCGATCTCCTGACCTCGTGATCCGCCCGTCTCGGCCTCCCAAAGTGCTGGGATTACAGGCTTGAGCCACCGTGCCTGGCCTACAGTTTTAATTGTAGAAAACTTTCACTTCTTTGGCTAAGTTTATTCCCAGGTATTTTATTTTTTTTGTGGCTATTGTAAATGTGATTATTTTCTTGATTTCTTTTTCAGATTGTTTGCTGTTAGCATATAGAAATACTACTAATTTTTGTATGTTGATTTTGTATAATGCAATGTTACTGAGTTGGTTTATTAGTTCAAATAGCTTTTTGGTGGAGTCTTTAGGTTTTTCCAAGTATAAGATTATATTATTCACAAACAAGGACAATTTGACTTTTTCCTTTGCAATTTGGATGCCCTTTATTTATTCCTTTTGTTCTATTGCTGTAGCTAGGACTTCCACTACTATGGTGAATAACAGTGTTGAGAGTGGGCATCCTTGTATTGCTGATCTTAGAAGAAAGGCTTTCATTTTTTCCCCATGAAGTGTGATACCAGCTGTGGGTCTGTCATATATGGCTTTTATTGTTTTGAGGTATGTTATTTCTATACTCAGATTTTTAAGGGGTTTTATCATGAAGGTTGTTGAATTTTATCAAATGCTTTTTCAGTTTCAATTGAAATGATCACTTTTTTTTTCTTTTTTTCGAGACAGAATCTTGCTTTGTTACCCAGGCTGGAGTGGAGTGACATGATCTTGACTCACTGCAACCTCTGCTTCCTGGATTCAAGTGATTCTCATGCCTCAGCCCCCTGAGTACCTGGGACTACAGGCATGTGCCATATGCCTGGTTAACTTTTGTATTTTTTGGTAGAGATGGGGTTTTGCCATGTTAGCCAGCTGGTCTTGAACTCTTGGCCTCATATGATCCACCCACTTTGGCCTCCCAAAGTGCTGGGATTACAGGTGTGAGTCCCTGTGCCAACCTTGAAATGATCATATGGTTTTTATCCTTCATTCTGTTGATATGATGTATCACATTGATTGATTTGGTTATGCTGAACCATCCTTGCATCCCTGGGATAAATCCCATTTGGTCATGATGAATGATCTTTTTAATATGCTTGCTAGTATTTTGTTGAGGATTTTTACATCAATATCCATCAGGGATATTGACCTGAAGTTTTATTTATTTTTTATTTGTCTTTGTCAGGTTTTGTTATCAGGGTAATACTCACCTTCTAGGATGAGTTTGGAAGCATTCCTTCCTCTTATTTTTTGGAATAGTTTGAGTAGGATTGTCATTAGTTATTTAAATGTCTGGTAAAATTTAGTAGTGAAACCATCAGGTCTTGGGCTTTCCTTTGCTGGGAGACTTTATTACAGCTTCTATTTCAATACTTGTTATTGATCTATTCAGGTTTTAGGCTTCTTCAAGTTTCAGTCTTGGTAGGTTGTATGTTTGTAGGAATTTATTCATTTCTTCCAGTTTTTCCAATTTATGGGCATATCGCTGCTCATAGTAGTCTCTAATGACCTGTAAATTTCTGTGGTATCAGTTATAATGTCTCCTTTTTCACTCTGATTTTATTTATTTGGGTCTTCTTTCTTTTTTTCTTAGTCTGGCTAAAGTTTCGTTGATTTTGTTTATCTTTTCAAAAAACCATCTTTTCATTTCATTGGTCTTTAGTATGAGTTTTTTTTTTTCATTACAATTTCGTTTATTTTTGCTCTGATCTTTATTATTTCTCTTCTTCTACTAATTTTAGGTTTGGTTTGCTCTTTCTTTTCTAGTTCTTTAAGAGGCACCATCAGATTGTTTGCTTGAAGTTTTTCTACCTTTTTGATGTAGTTGCTTATTTCTATAAACTTTCTTCTTAGTACTACTTTTGCTGTATTGCATAGGTTTTGGTATGTTGTGTTTCCATTTTCATTTGCTTCCAAAAGTTTTTAAATTTCCTTTTATATTTCTTCATTGACCCCTGGTTATTCAGGAGCATATTGTTTAATTTCTACGTGTTTGTATAGTTTCCAAAGTTCCTCTTGTTATTGATTTCTAGTTTTAATCCATTGTGGTCAGAGAAGATACTTGAAGTAATTTCAATTGGTTTGTATTTTTAAAAAATTTGTTTTGTGGCCTGACATATGGTCTATTCTTGAGAATTATCCATGTGCTGAGGAGAAGAATGTGTATTCTGTAGCCATTGGATAAAATGTTCTGTTAATATCCATTAGGTCCATTTGATCTATAGTACAGATTAAATCTCATATTTCTTTGTTGATTTTCTATCTGGATGATCTGTGCAATGCTGTAAGTGGAATCTATAAAGCTTCCCACTATTATTTTACTGGGGTCTATCTCTCTCTTTAGCTCTAATAATATTTACTTTACATATCTGGATACTCCAGTATTGGGTGCTTATGGGTTTACAATTGTTATATACTCTTGTTGAATTGGTCCTTTTATCATTATATAGTGACCTTCCTTTTCTCTTTTTATAGTTTTGTCTTGAAATGTATTTTGTCTATATAAGTGTAATCACTTCTGCTCTTTTTTGGTTTATGTTTGTATGGGATATATTTTTCCATTCCTTTATTATCAGTCTATGTATGTCTTTATAGGTGAAGTGTGTTTCTTGTAGGCAACAAAACACTGAGTCTTTTTTTTTTTTTTTTTTTTTTTTAAATCCGTTCTGCCACTCTACATTTTTTGACTGGAGAGGTTAGTCCATTTACATTCAATGATATTATTGATAAGTAAGGACTTACTCCTGCCATTTATTGTTTGTTTTCTTGTTGTTTTGTAGTCTTCTCTTCCTTGCTTCCTTCCTTTTTATAAAGCTAATGTTCTCTGGTGGTATGTTTTAATTTCTTGCCTTTTATTTTTTGTGTATCTGTTGTGTGCTTTTTGATTTGAGGTTACCATAAGGCTTACAAATAATATCTTATAACCTATTATTTTAAATGGATAACAACTTAACAGTGGTTGCAAAAACAAACAAATAAGAAAAGAGAAAACTATTAAAAACTCTATACTTTAATGTCACTCCTCTGCTTTTTAACATTTTATTATTTCTATTTATATCTTCTATTATTGCCTATGTCTTGAAATGTTGTTGTAGTAATTGTTTTTAGTAGATTCATCTTTTAGTCTTTATTCTCAAGATACAGTTTATACACCACAATTACAGTGTTATAATATTCTGTATTTGTGTAGTTATTATTACCAGTGAATTTTCTACCTTCAGATAATTTCTTACTATTCATTAACATCCTTTTCTTTCAGATTGAAGCACTACTGGTAGCATTTCTTGTAGGACAGGTCTGGTGTTTATGAAATCCCTCAGCTTTTATTTTTCTGGGAAATTCTTTATTTCTGTTTCATGACTGAAGGATATTTTCACTGAATATACTATTCTAGGATGAAAGTTGTTTTTCTTTCTGCACTTTAAAAAAAGTTTGAAAAAATGCTCAAGGCTGGGCGTGGTGGCTCCCACCTATAATCCCAGCACTTTGGGAGGCTAAGATGGATGGATCATTTGAGCCCAGGAGTTTGAGATCAACCTGGGCAACATGATGAAACCCCATCTCTACTAAAAAATACAAAATTTACCTAGGCCTGATGACACATGCCTGTAGTCCCAGCTACTCAGGGGGCTGAGGCAAGAGGCTCACCTGAGCCCTGGCAGCTCAAGGCTGCAATGAGCTTGAGCCACTGCACGCCATCCTGGGTGACAGAGTGAGACCCTGTCTCAAAAAAAAAAAGCAAACAAATAAAAATACTCAACATTGCTAGTCACCAGAGAAATGCAAATCAAAAGTACAGTGAGATATAATTTCACACCAGTCAAAATGTCTATTATTGAAAAGTCAAAAAACAACAGATGCTGACAAGGCTGTGGAGTAAAGGGAATGTTTATACACTGTTGGTGTGAATGTAAATTGGTTTAGCCACTGTGGAAACAGTTTGGAGATTTCCCAAGGAACTTAAAACAGATTTATAATTTGACCTAGCAATTCCATTACTGGAAAAAAGAAAATAAATCATTCTGCCAAAGCACACATGCACTTATATGTTCACTGTAGCACTATTCACAATAGCAAAGACATGGAATCCACCTTGATGCCCATCAACACTGTGGAATGCTACACAACCATAAAAAGGAATGAAATCCTATCCTTTGCGGCAACATGGATATAGCTGGAGGCCATTATCCTAAGCAAATTAACACAGGAACAGAAAACCAAATACTGCATGTTCTCACTTATAAGTGGGAGCTAAGCATTGAGCAGTCATGGACATAAAGATGGGAACAATAGTCATTTGGGGCTAATAGATAAGGGAGGGAGAGAGAGGGGTAAGTGTTGAAAAACTAACTGTTGAGTACTGTGCTCACTGCCAGGTTGATGAGCGCATTCATATTCCAAACCTCAGCTTCATGCAATATACCCATGTAAGAATCCTGCAAATGTACCCCTTGAATCTAAAATGAAAGTTGAAATTTTGAAAAATACATACAATAATGAAATAAGTATGTCATGTCACTGTCTCCTGGCCTGTACGATTTCCATGAAAAATTCTGCTGCAAGATATATTGGAGCTCCATTGTATGTTATTTGTTTCTTTTCTCTTGCTGCTGTTAGGAGTCTTTCTTTGTCTTTGACTTTGGGGAGTTTGATTATTAAATGTGTTTAATAATCAATTCTGCTTGATCAGTTCTGCTGTTGATCCATTCTGCTGTTGAGAGACTCTAGATGCGTTCTCCAGTGTGTCAATTCCTGTTTTCAGCTCCAGAATTTCTGCCTGATCCTTTGTAGTTATTTTAATCTCTTTGTTAAATTTATCTGATAGGATTCTGAATTTCTTCTCTGTATTATCTTGAATTTTGTTGAGCTTCCTCAAAGCATCTAGTTTGAATTCTCTGTGTGAAGGGTCTCATCTCACTGTCACTCAGGGATTGGTCATTGGTGCCATATTTAGTTTGTTTGGTGGGGTCATGTTTTCCTGGATGGTCTTGATGCTTGTGGATGTTCGTCAATGTCTGGGCATTAAAGAGAAAGGTATTTATTGTAGTCTTCACAGTCTGGGCTTGTTTGCACCCATCTTTCTTGGGAAGGCTTTTCAAGTATTCAAAGCGAATTGAGTGTTGTAATCTAAGTCTTTGTTCACTGCACCCACATCTGCATTAGGGGGCACCCCAAGTCCAATAGCACTGTGTCTCTTGCAGACTCATAGAGGTCCTGCCTTATTGATCTTGGGCAAGATCCACAAGAATACTCCAGATTACCAGGCAGAGACTTTTGTTCTCTCTCCTACTTTCCCCAAAACAAATGGAGTTTCTCTCTCCATGCAGAGCTCCTAGAACTAGGGGAGTGGTGATACAAGCACCCCTGTGGCTATTACCAATGGGACTACACTGGGTCAGACATAATGCCAACACAGCACTGGGTCTCACCCAAGGCCTGCAGTGACAACTGTCTGTCTAATACTGCCAATATTCACTCAGAGCCCAAGTGCTCTTCAGTCAGCAGATGACAAATCTGGCCATGCTCATGTCCTTCCCTTCAGGGTGGGAAGCCCCATGCCCTGGCCCGGGGTGAGTCCAGAAATGCCACCAGGGATCCAGGGCCTGGAGTCAGGAACTTTAGAAATCCACCTGGTGCTCTGTTCTACTGTACTGAGCTGTCACTCAAGCCAGAAGACAAAGTCTTTCCCACTCTTCTCTCCTTTCCTCAAGCAGAAGTCTGCCACTATGGCCGCCACCATCCCAGGCCCGCAGCAAATACTGCCTGTCTACCACCAATGTTCATTCAAGGCCCAAAGGCTCTTCAGTGTGTGGTAAATGCTGCCAGGCCTAGGTTTATGTCTTCAGAATAGTGTTTTCCCACCCCACCCGGCCCAGGGCAGGTCCAGGAATGCCATCCAAAAGCCAAAGCCTGAAATCAGGGGCCCCAGAAACTTGCTTGGTGCTCTACCCCACTATGGCTAAGCTAATACCCAGGCTGTAACACAAAGTCCCCTTTACTGTTCCCTCTCTTTTCCTCAAGCAGGAGTCTCTCCTCATAGCCACCATGTTACAAATGTGCTGGGTCCCATGTGGAGCCACCATGGAACTGGGTCTCCCCCAAGGCCCACAGTGAGTACTGCCTGGCTATTGATGTTTATTTAAGGCCCAAGAGCTCTCTAGTTAATAGTTGATGGATCCCCCCAGGACTGGATCCTTTCCTTCAAGGGAGCAGGTGCTCTTCTGGCCCAAAGTTTGTCTAGAAACGTGATCTGGGAGCTGGGGTCTAGAATGGGGGACTCAGGACTTTCCCTAGGGACCTACTCTTCTGTGGCTGGGCAGGTATCCAAGTTGCAAGAGAAAGTCTTCTTTACTCTTCCCTATCTTCTCTTCAAACAGAGGGAAGGAGTCTCTCCCAGAGGTGTGAGCTGCACTTCCTGGGGTAAGAGGAAGGGTAATGAAAGCACTTCCTTAGTTGCACCAGCTGATGTCTCACTAGGCCACCTGCAATCCAAGTCCACTGGCTCCAAGCCCTGCACAGCACTAGCACTTGCCCAGGAATTACAGTCGTCGTGGTCTAGACTGCCTTTCAGGCTACTTAGGACTCCAGAGCACTTTAGCCTGTGACGGTGGGGCTGGCTGGAACTCAGGTTCTGACCACTAGGATGGATGATTCCCCTTTGGCTAATGATGGTTTAAGTGCTCCCACTGTGTGCACCAGCTGAGTTCTGCTCAGTGTTGCTTTCCACTGTGACAGGGCAGCACTGAGTTCCAATGCAAAGTCCCACAATCACTGTACTCTCTCTCCCCCATGCACACAGATTCTCACTCTGTGCCATGTGGCTGCTGTCAAGGGATTGGGGAGGAGAGGTGTGGGAAATTCAAGACTGTCTTTCCTACCTCTTCAGTGTCTCCTTCCCTTATATGATGTATAACCAGGGACTGTGATAGCTTATCTGGTTTTTGGTTCTTATGAAGGTGCTTTTTTGTGTGGATAGTTGTTCAATTTGGTGTAACTTAGTGGGACATAATTGCTGGAGGGTTCTATTCAGCCATCCTGTTCCACCTCCTCTCCCAAATATTTTTGATCTGCTGTTGGTTGAATCTCTGAAAGTAGAACCCATGGATATGGAACCCACAGATATGGAAGGCTGACTATATATTTGTATGTGTGTGATATAAACATATTACATATGTAATATTTTTCTCTCTATTGTACAGAAAGGCACTTGCATTTTATGGTTATCTTTTAATAGCAACCTTCTAAATTTATTTATTCTCATAAACTGTGCATGATTTGTTGTTGTCTCATCATTTGCAAATAGTGGCATTTGACTCCTTCCTGTCCTATCTTTCTACTTTTTGTTTCTTTTTCTAGTGTTACTGTGCTGGTCTAGACTTCTAAAAAGTGGTGAATTGAAATGCTGATAGTAGGCAACTTATTTTATATTTGAATGCTTGATATAATTGTACTATGAGTCAGATGCTTGCTTTATTTTTTCATAGCATACCCTTTTTCAGGTAAAAGAAACCACAGGTGAAAAAAAGCACATTCTATTTTTAGTTTAGTGAGAGTCTTTTTTCAGTTCATGAATACATGTTAAATTTTATCAAATGTATTATTTTGCATTCATTGAAATGATATTTTTCTCTTTTAACCTGCTAGTGTGATGATGATGTATTATATTAATACATTGTATTATGGTAAACCAACCTCATATTCCTGGAATAAATTTTACATTATTATTATATATAATCTTTTAAATTATATTATTGCCTTTGATTTACTAATATTTTGTTGAGAAGGTTTTTCATCTTTGCTCATGAATGAGATTGCCTTATTTTTTCCTTTCTAGTGTCTGTCCTTGTTTGGTATCAGGTTTATATTAATTTGACAAAACATTTTGGGAGAGCGTTCACTCTTTTCTCTATTTACTAAAAAATTTCATGTGAGATAAGTATTATTTATAAACATTCCCTTTAAAATAATTTAGTTCTGATATTTTCTTTGTGAGAAGATTTTTCCTTTTACTACGGATTCATTTTCCTTAATGGTCGTAATAGCACTTTCCAATTTTTTCATGTTGTAGTAACTGGCTACATGCAAGCCCAGACTGTGGAGACTACAATCAATACCTATATCTTTAATGGCCAGACACTGATGAACATCCACAAACATCAAGACCATCCAGGAAAACATGTCCCCACCAAACTAAATAAGGCACCAATGACCAATGAAAATGATGTTATCTATACAACACATAGAAAACTTGTGGGAATTTGGTAATATCTATATGTACTTGGTGTAACCATTCATTATAATTAAGTTAGATAGCTATAAGTAAAATAAAAGAGAATTCAAGAATATCTAAAATATTACATTTTATGTTCATATTACCTTAAAATATTAAATAGAATTTTTTTTTTTTTTTTTTTTTGAGGCGGAGTCTTGCTCTGTCGCCCAGGCTGGAGTGCAGTGGCCGGATCTCAGCTCACTGCAAGCTCCGCCTCCCGGGTTCCCGCCATTCTCCTGCCTCAGCCTCCCAAGTAGCTGGGACTACAGGCGCCCGCCACCTCGCCTGGCTAGTTTTTTGTATTTTTAGTAGAGACGGGGTTTCACTGTGTTCGCCAGGATGGTCTCGATCTCCTGACCTTGTGATCCGCCTGTCTCGGCCTCCCAAAGTGCTGGGATTACAGGCTTGAGCCACCGCGCCCGGCCTAAATAGAAAATTTCTAAACAAAATAGTTTCAAATTATTTTAATCAGATTTTCCTTTTGATTGAAATGGTTATATGCAATTCCTAATCAGGACTTTCAAATTATAATCTCTTAAAATTCTTGATAATCATATTTAACAAGAAACTTTTAAATATAATTTAGTGACAAAAGCTTTTCAACCATTTTTTAAAAATAATATTATTTTAAAACCTGATCATATTCTTTTCTTTTTTCACGGACAAGTGTAACATTGAAGTTTTTGTTATTTTGCAGCAGTGCAAAAAGAATTCTAGTTCAGTCAAACTTTTCTCTAATTTGTAGACTGCTTGGGCATTATCACAGTAGCCACTTTGAAAGGTTAGTAGTGATATGCCACAAAAATGGCATGTCAGCCAAAGACAGACGCAAGTACCCTCCATATTGGGCTGAATAAGTATCTCCCCCAAAATTCATGTCCACCTGGAATCTCAGAATGTGACTTTGTAAATGGGACCTTCACAAATAGATTAGTTAAGACGATGTCCTACTGATTAAAGTGGGCCCTAAATGAAATAACTGGTTTTCTATAAAAAGAGGAGAGGCACAAAGAAATACATAGCTGCATAGGGAAGAAGCTATGTGATGATGGGGACAACGATTAGATTGATATAGCTACAAGCCAAAGAACACTAAGGATTGCTGAGAGCCCCCAGAAGTGATGGAGAGGCAAAGAAGGATTCTTCCCTAGATGTTTCAGTGGAAGCATGGCCTGCTGATTACATGATTTCAGATTTCTAGTCCCCCCAGAATTATTTTGGTTAAATTTGTTTAAATTTGAATAAATTTGTTTGTTTGTTTTTGTTTTGTTTTGTTTTGAGACAGAGTTTCACTCTTGTTGCCCAGGCTGGAGTGCAATGGCACGATCTTGGCTCACTGCAACCTCCGCCTCCCAGGTTCAAGTGATTCTCCTGCCTCGCCCTCCCGAGTAGCTAGGATTACAGGTGCCCGCCACCACACCCAGCTACTTTTTTTGGGGTAGAGACAGGGTTTTGCCATGTTGGCCAGGCTGGTCTTGAACTCCTGACCTCAGGTGATCCACCTGCCTTGGCCTCCCAAAGTGTTGGGATTACAGGCGTGAGCCACTGTGCCTGGCCTCTGTTGTTTTAAGCCACACAGTTTGTGATGATTTGGGACAGCAGCCCAAGAAGACTAAAACACCCTCTATGAATGAAGATGGATGAGACACACTTTCTGGAGTTTTGTATTTCAGTAGACCTTGATTGGTTTTCCACCTTCCACACCCTCAAACAGCTACATATTGGTTTGCATACTGCTACAGTTTGGATATATGACCCTTCAAAATTCATGTTGAAATTTGATACCCAATGTTGGGGTGGGACCTAACTGGAGGTGTTTGGGTCATGGGAGCAGATTCCTCATGAATAGCTTCCTGCCAGCCTCCTGGTAATGAGTGAGTTCTTGCTCTATTAGTTCCTGTGAGAGCTGGTTGTTAAAAAGAGCTTGGCACCTTCTTCCTTTCTCTTGTTTCTCTTGCCATGTGATCTCTGTACACACTGGCTTCCCTTCACTGTCTGCTGGGTGGAAGCAGCCTGAGGCCCTCACAGGATGCAGATGCCTGATCTATCCAGAATCACAGAAAAAATAAACCATTTTTCTTTATAAATTAACCGGCCTCAGGTATTCCTTTATAGCAATGCAAATGGACGAGGACACATGCCATGTTCCTTGGGCATCAAGCTTACAATCTCCTCCGTCAACTCCACAGGCTGATTGTTATCCACAGTGGTCAGTCTGCAGTTGACTGCTGGAGTGGATGTTCAGGTTGTAGAGTTCCTGCTGGGCTGCACTCAGTGAGTTTAGGCAGTGGACAGGGCATGATGACATTCATAGGGTTTACCCTCCTCAAGAACTGTGGGACCACCACCATTCTGCCTGAGCAGTCCTCCTCAGAGCCCTGAGAGAAGCTGTGTTTGGACAAAGGTGATTAGCCAGGTGGAAGCCTTGATTGCCCCAGGCCCAGGTGATCACCCCAAGGGCTGATGCAATCCTCACACTGGTTGTAGAACTCAGCTCTCACTAACAAGCTTCGGCATGTACCTATATGTCAAAAGTTGCCTCCAGTGCTTGCTTACCACTGTAGATTTTTGTTTTCTCTTCTCTAGCCCTTGAGGGAAGGGATCCCTCTCTCACTTTTGCTACAGATTTAAAAATTATTACATATTTTATTCAGCTTATTTACTTGTTCTGTACTGGATGATTTTCTATGAAAATTCAGTCCATCTTTTTGGGGGAAATGGAATGAGGTTGACTTTTCTTTTATCACAGTCTAGGTCTTCATGTGTTGCTGTGCCTTGATGCAGGATGTTGGTATATCCTGCTTGTGAAATAGGCTTGCGAAAGCACAGGAAGCTTAAGTCCTTGATTTATCAGAACCTTATATTGACTACGTTTTCAGAATCTTAAATCAGGATATATGGGCAGACAAATGTGACCATATATTTATGGACAAAAGGATAGAATCTTTGAAATTTCAAGTTTTATGGCAAAAGCAACTCATTATCCAGTCTACTGTTAGACTCCCCTGCTTTCAAACCCCCAACTGGTGACTATTTATTAGCAGTGTGACATGAACAAGTCATTTACATCCCTTACCTTCAACATCCTTATCTGTAAAATAATATTACTTACATCATGGAACTGTGGTGAGAACTAAATAACATAATCCATATAAAGCACTCGATCCATAGAAATCCATGGATTTCTATGTATATTGAGCAATACAACCCTTGCTCAACAAACAGCTGTTGCTGTTATTGTTACTGGTGCTGTCTTGCTATTCATGTCAGGACTAGCCTTTGGTAAGATTAGTAGGAAAAGAGGGGTTGGGTGGACATCCCTCCTTCTCCTATTATGTGGTGTCCTCTCTCTACTTCACATGCTCCTCTCTTTTAGGCTCCCAATTACATCTAATTCCTGATATTGCCTTTTCCTTGATTACAACAGTCTGCACTTTGTCCCCCATTTCTCCCTGTTTTGGATAAAATGTAGCTGAATATGCCCCATCCTCACCAGACCTTTATTTTTCCAAACTTTTCTGAAAATAATGAAAGCCAAGGTGAAAATAGAGCAAAAGGTACTTAATGATAATTCACTATGTAGAATGTACAGTTGTTGTGAGTGCTTCCATTTTAAAAGTACTTAATAGGATGTTACGGGTATACAACCAAACCCTTGCACTGTGAAGTTTTAGGCAGGAAAGTTTTTAGTACCATAGAGACATTATCCACAGAAGATGAGCAAAGATGAGTTAGGGCATGAAAAAGTAAATATATAATATTATTATTCCCATTTTGCAAATGAGAAAACTATTACTTAAAGGCACATATGCAATTTTCTTAGGTCACACACATATTCAATGGGAAAGATTTGCATCAGCTCTTTCTAAATATAGAGCTATGGCTCTTACACACACAGCCAGTGAGCATAAATCAGCGGGTAAGATGTGTATGGGAGTCCAAACCCAGCACAAAGTACAATAGGAAGAAAAGGGTAACAGCAGCAATCACGGCAGAAAGACTTGAACAATAAAAAATGGACTTCCAGAAATTTAGAGGGTGTTTACAAAGCCATTTTCTAATACGCTATCCACAATTAATGTTTTACCAGGTAAGGACAATTGTAGATCCCAAGAATAATACAAAAGAAAGTTATTGTCACCCCTGAGACCTTAAGCCTAGCTAGGGGGACGAGAAGAATTTAGCTGTCCTTTACAAGGAAGTTAGTGGTTATCTAAGAATCACACTTCTTCTGAAGAAATATATATGTATTATAATTTGCTGGCTTTCCATGTTCATTCTTTAGTCCACTAGTCACCTACATAGGTAAGCTAGTAATGCTGTTTGGAATCCAATTATAATAGAATTGACTTAAGCCTAGCAGACTATTTATCAATCAGCTTTCTGGCAATTTTGTTTATAGTTTATCACCACCTCATTCTGTGTATTAACCTCTTTAATTACAAATTTCAAGAATAAATAATTTCTTTTGATTGTTGATGAAGGAGAAACATCTAAACCTGACTGTAGGTTTAATTGATCTCAATGTAAATAAATTTAGAATTATGCATGAATTAATCTACCAGTTAAAAAATTATCTGTAACAGAGAATGTCCCTGCTCTAAGCATACTCAGGTAACCTAATTTCATGACGGCAGATTTCTTTTTTTGCTTGCAGGAAATGTAAGTGCTGACTCCTTTGTTCCTTCTGAATGTTCTATCAAAGACTATTTATAATGAGGTGCACCATTGTTCAGTTGCTTTAACAATGAAGAGTAAAGTTGTTGCTAACCTCACAGAAATGAGGGCTAAGACCCTTGTTTTCTGAGCTTGAGTAGCCAACCTGATTAAAAAAGGAGAACTAAAGGATCCACTTCATTCTCCTCCTATTTCTCATCACAACTGTTCAAAATCCTTTCTCCCATACAACCCACTGAGGTGGCCTGATTTGCATGAAATTGTATAGTGGGTGATTAAGAGGTGAATCTCTGATGTTGAAGTCCTAGCTTTGAAACTTACTAGCTGTGTTACTATGGCAGGTTATTTCCCCTCTTTAAGATAAGATTCTCTCATGTATTAAGTGGGTGCAATATTAAGTTTTACAGGATTGGAGTAAAACTTAAATGGAATTGGCCTGGTGCAGTGACACATGCCTGTAATCCCAGCACTTTGGGAGGCCGAGGCGGCCAGATCACTAGGTCAGGAGATCGAGACCATCCTGGCTAACACGGTGAAACCCTGTCTCTACTCAAAAAAAAACAAAAAAAGCCGGGCGTGGTGGCAGGTGCCTGTAGTTCCAGCTACTTGGGAGGCTGAGGCAGGAGAATGGTGTGAACCTGGGGCAGAATTTGCAGTGAGCCGAGATCACGCCACTGCATTCCAGCGTGGGGTGACAGAGCAAGACTCCGTCTCAAAAAAAAAAAAAAGAAAATCAAATGAGATAATGCATAAAAAGTTATCAATATATGACGTGGCATTAGTTTAGTATTAAATCACTGTTGATATGAAGCTGTGACCCATATGGTCCAGTGTTATAGCAGGATAGCAATAAAAAAAAATAAAAAAAACCATGGCCTGGAAATGTTTTAAACAATCCAATTTGCTCAGGTTCTTTACTTAAATTTAACAAGACCCTTGAAGATGATACACAGCCTTCAGCAACACTTTTTAAACCCTCTTTACTCTCACACTCACTCAGTCAGTTACTTGACTCCCCTTCCAAAATCTATCCTTAAATTCCTTCTGCAGCCATACACAGAGAACCTCTCTTCCCTTCAGTCTTCCCTCTTCTCCCAATTTCAAATCACAAAATCCCAAGGGAAGGCACTCATTTGAAAGGATCTAGGGCAGAAACGGAGTGGGCAGAGTAAAAACTCTCTTACTGTGTTGCTACCCACTGTTCGATGGTGGTAAAATGGTCAGCACACTAGTACATTAAAGCACTTTCTCCCACAATGTTATCTAATTTTCTCCATTCTGGTGCCCTTTTAAATATTATCATTCATTCACATTGTAAGGTTCTACAACCGGATAACTGAATCACTGGCAAATCAAATTCAAAGGGATGGCAGTGTGGATGGTTTTGAGGGCAGATCATTTTGGAATAAGATACCTCCAACACTGAGTAACAATGATAAGAACAATACCATTTAAATCATGATCTATATTTATACTGCACTCGATAATCTTATGAGGGTTCCCACATGTTATCTAATTCCCCATGAAAGTACAAGAGTAGTGTGAGGTTGGTGAGAATAACCGAATTATCTCCTGTTAAACAGATGAGGAAACGGGAGCTATGAAGACTGGTACCTCGTGAGGTGATGTTGGGGCTGCGATTTCAGACACCCAGAGTGCTGTATGACAGCCCTAGTCACTTGTGGGGTGATAGACTAACTAGAAATGTCAGAGGGGCACAGGAAGGGAGGGCTCCCCTCAGCCTTCCTTACCACTGACCCCAGGGAGGACATCATCTCATTTGGTACTGATGCCTTAGCTTGACTCTTTCCATATATCCTTCCAGTCACCTCATGCTCTGATGATGTTGACACCATAAAGAAGTACACCCTGCAAAACTAGTCGAAGAAAATTCTATTGATGCTGCCTTCCTTCTGCTATGATGTAAAAATACAAATGAATTCATCAAAGAAAAAGTATGGTCTCTTTTATAAGAAATAAGAAAGAATTTTTTAGGTTGATTTTTAATAAAAAAGGATTGTTAAATATGTCTGTTGTGGTTTTAGAGCACAAGAACACCATAGCCAAGCAGGACCTTTTATCCTCATGTAGAGAGCAATGGTACATTTTATTCAATACATTAAATTACATCGACATTAGCCACAACATGTTGATTCAGCTTCGCAGGAAATGAAAATCAATACCATCTGTGTGCATAGCCACTCCACATCACCATAACACACACTGCAATGTGTTCATTGTGTCTCAGCTCCAAAACCTAACTCCATTAGAATGACATCATTGTAAATTTTAGAAAGTGACACACACACACACACACACACATATGTAATCTAAATCAAGAAGTCAAATAATTTTGAATCCAAGTTTTAGCAGCAATATTCTCGAGCTGTTTAAATTTGTCTAGCATTTGATAACTTCTGAAATTGTCATGACATACACATCTTCAAGCAATGTGAGACATGACCCAAGTACCCAGCATAGAGCCTGGCCCATAGCAGGTGCTCAGAAAATACATGTTGCTCTTTTGATAAATGACTAACTCTCAGCATTCTCTCTCTTTTTTTTTTTTTTTTATTATACTTTAAGTTCTAGGGTACATGTGCATAACGTGCAGGTTTGTTACATATATATACTTGTGCCATGTTGGTGTGCTGCACCGATCAACTCGTCAGCACCCATCAATTCGTCATTTATATCAGGTATAACTCCCAATGCAATACCTCCCCCCTCCCCCCTCCCCATGATAGGCCCCGATGTGTGATGTTCCCCTTCCCGAGTCCAAGTGATCTCATTGTTCAGTTCCCACCTATGAGTGAGAACATGCGGTGTTTGGTTTTCTGTTCTTGTGATAGTTTGCTAAGAATGATGGTTTCCAGCTGCATCCATGTCCCTACAAAGGACACAAACTCATCCTTTTTTATGGCTGCATAGTATTCCATGTGTATATGTGCCACATTTTCTTAATCCAGTCTGTCACAGATGGACATTTGGGTTGATTCCAAGTCTTTGCTATTGTGAATAGTGCCGCAATAAACATGCGTGTGCATGTGTCTTTATAGCAGCATGATTTATAATCCTTTGGGTATATACCCAGTAGTGGGATGGCTGGGTCATATGGTACATCCAGTTCTAGATCCTTGAGGAATCGCCATACTGTTTTCCATAATGGTTGAACTAGTTTACAATCCCACCAACAGTGTAAAAGTGTTCCTATTTCTCCACATCCTCTCCAGCACCTGTTGTTTCCGGACTTTTTAATGATTGCCATTCTGACTGGTGTGAGATGGTATCTCATTGTGGTTTTGATTTGCATTTCTCTGATGGCCAGTGATGATGAGCATTTTTTCATGTGTCTGTTGGCTGTATGAATGTCTTTTGAGAAATGTCTGTTCATATCCTTTGCCCACTTTTTGATGGGGTTGTTTGTTTCTTTCTTGTAAATTTGTTTGAGTTCTTTGTAGATTCTGGATATTAGCCCTTTGTCAGATGAGTAGATTGCAAAAATGTTCTCCCATTCTGTAGGTTGCCTGTTCACTCTGATGGTAGTTTCTTTTGCTGTGCAGAAGCTCTTTACTTTAATTAGATCCCATTTGTCATTTGGCTTTTGCTGCCATTGCTTTTGGTGTTTTAGACATGAAGTCCTTGCCCATGCCTATGTCCTGAATGGTACTACCTAGGTTTTCTTCTAGGGTTTTTATGGTATTAGGTCTAACATTTAAGTCTCTAATCCATCTTGAATTAATTTTCGTATAAGGAGTAAGGAAAGGATCCAGTTTCAGCTTTCTACTTATGGCTAGCCAATTTTCCCAGCACCATTTATGAAATAGGGAATCCTTTCCCCATTTCTTGTTTGTCTCAGGTTTGTCAAAGATCAGATGGCTGTAGATGTGTGGTATTATTTCTGAGGACTCTGTTCTGTTCCATTGGTCTATATCTCTGTTTTGGTACCAGTACCATGCTGTTTTGATTACTGTAGCCTTGTAGTATAGTTTGAAGTCAGGTAGCGTGATGCCTCCAGCTTTGTTCTTATGACTTAGGATTGTCTTGGTAATGCGGGCTCTTTTTTGGTTCCATATGAACTTTAAAGCAGTTTTTTCCAATTCTGTGAAGAAACTCATT
Organism: Trachypithecus francoisi; assembly: GCF_009764315.1. NCBI lineage: Eukaryota > Metazoa > Chordata > Mammalia > Primates > Cercopithecidae > Trachypithecus > Trachypithecus francoisi. The sequence continues at coordinate 77,142,955 of NW_022681469.1, read as the reverse complement.
GGTATCTTGATGGGGATGGCATTGACTCTATAAATAACCTTGGGCAGTATGGCCATGTTCACGATATTGATTCTTCCTCTCCATGAGTATGGTATGTTCTTCCATTTGTTAGTGTCCTCTTTTATTTCACTGAGCAGTGGTTTGTAGTTCTCCTTGAAGAGGTCCTTTACATCCCTTGTAAGTTGGATTCCTAGGTATTTTATTCTCTTTGAAGCATTGTGAATGGAAGTTCATTCATGATTTGGCTCTCTGTTTGTCTGTTACTGGTGTATAAGAATGCTTGTGATTTTTGCACATTAATTTTGTATCCTGAGACTTTGCTGAAGTTGCTTATCAGCTTAAGGAGATTTTGGGCTGAGACGATGGGGTTTTCTAAATATACACTCATGTCATCTGCAAACAGGGACAATTTGACTTCTTCTTTTCCTAACTGGATACCCTTGATTTCTTTCTCTTGCCTGATTGCCCTAGCCAGAACTTCCAAGACTATGTTGAATAGGAGTGGTGAGAGAGGGCATCCCTGTCTTGTGCCAGTTTTCAAAGGGAATTTTTCCAGTTTTTGCCCATTCAGTATGATATTGGCTGTGGGTTTGTCATAAATAGCTCTTATTATTTTGAGGTACGTTCCATCAATACCGAATTTATTGAGCGTTTTTAGCATGAAGGGCTGTTGAATTTTGTCAAAAGCCTTTTCTGCATCTATTGAGATAATCATGTGGTTCTTGTCTTTGGTTCTGTTTATATGCTGGATTACGTTTATTGATTTGCGAATGTTGAACCAGCGTTGCATCCCAGGGATGAAGCCCACTTGATCATGGTGGATCGGCTTTTTGATGTGCTGCTGAATCCGGTTTGCCAGTATTTTATTGAGGATTTTTGCATCGATGTTCATCAGGGATATTGGTCTAAAATTTTCTTTTTTTGTTGTGTCTCTGCCAGGCTTTGGTATCAGGATGATGTTGGCCTCATAAAATGAGTTAGGGAGGATTCCCTCTTTTTCAATTGATTGGAATAGTTTCAGAAGGAATGGTACCAGCTCCTCCTTGTACCTCTGGTAGAATTCAGCTGTGAATCCATCTGGTCCTGGACTTTTTTTCGTGGGTAGGCTATTAATAATTGCCTCAATTTCAGAGCCTGTTATTGGTCTATTCAGGGATTCAACTTCTTCCTGGTTTAGTCTTGGAAGAGTGTAAGTGTCCAGGAAATTATCCATTTCTTCTAGATTTTCTAGTTGATTTGCGTAGAGGTGTTTACAGTATTCTCTGATGGTAGTTTGTATTTCTGTGGGGTCGGTGGTGGTATCCCCTTTATCATTTTTTATTGCATCTATTTGATTCTTCTCTCTTTTCTTCTTTATTAGTCTTGCTAGCAGTCTGTCAATTTTGTTGATTTTTTCAAAAAACCAGCTCCTGGATTCATTGATTTTTTGGAGGGTTTTTTGTGTCTCTATCTCCTTCAGTTCTGCTCTGATCTTAGTTATTTCTTGCCTTCTGCTAGCTTTTGAATGTGTTTGCTCTTGCTTCTCCAGTTCTTTTAATTGTGATGTTAGAGTATCAATTTTAGATCTTTCCAGCTTTCTCTTGTGGGCATTTAGTGCTATACATTTCCCTCTACACACTGCTTTAAATGTGTCCCAGAGATTCTGGTATGTTGTATCTTTGTTCTCATTGGTTTCAAAGAACATCTGTATTTCTGCCTTCATTTCGTTATGTACTCAATAGTCATTCAGAAGCAGATTGTTCAGTTTCCATGTAGTTGAGCGGTTTTGATTGAGTTTCTTAGTCCTGAGTTCTAGTTTGATTGCACTGTGGTCTGAGAGACAGTTTGTTATAATTTCTGTTCTTTGACATTTGCTGAGGAGTGCTTTACTTCCAGTTATGTGGTCAATTTTGGAACAAGTGCAATGTGGTGCTGAGAAGAATGTATATTCTGTTGATTTGGGGTGGAGAGTTCTATAGATGTCTATTAGGTCTGCTTGGTGCAGAGATGAGTTGAATTCCTGGATATCCTTGTTAACTTTCTGTCTCGTTGATCTGTCTAATGTTGACAGTGGAGTGTTGAAGTCTCCCATTATTATTGTATGGGAGTCTAAGTCTCTTTGTAAGTCTCTAAGGACTTGCTTTATGAATTTGGATGCTCCTGTATTGGTGCATATATTTAGGAGAGTTAGCTCTTCCTGTTGAATTGATCCCTTTACCATTATGTAATGGCCTTCTTTGTCTCTTTTGATCTTTGATGGTTTAAAGTCTATTTTATCAGAGACTAGGATTGCAACCCCTGCTTTTTTTTTTTTGTTCTCCATTTGCTTGGTAGATCTTCCTCCATCCCTTTATTTTGAGCCTATGTATGTCTCTGCATGTGAGATGGGTCTCCTGAATACAGCAGACCGATGGGTCTTGACTCTTTATCCAGTTTGCCAGTCTGTGTCTTTTAATTGGAGCATTTAGTTCATTTACATTTCAGGTTAATATTGTTATGTGTGAACTTGATTCTGCCATTATGATATTAACTGGTTATTTTGCTCGTTAGTTGATGCAGTTTCTTCCTAGCCTCGATGGTCTTTACATTTTGGCATGTTTTTCAATGGCTGGTACCGGTTGTTCCTTTCCATGTTTAGAGCTTCCTTCAGGGTCTCTTGTAAGGCAGGCCTGGTGGTGACAAAATCTCTAAGCATTTGCTTATCTGTAAAGGATTTTATTTCTCCTTCACTGATGAAACTTAGTTTGGCTGGATATGAAATGCTGGGTTGAAAATTCTTTTCTTTAAGAACGTTGAATATTGGTCCCCACTCTCTTCTGGCTTGTGGAGTTTCTGCTGAGAGGTCTGCTGTTAGTCTGATGGGCTTCCCTTTGTGGGTAACCCGACCTTTCTCTCTGGCTGCCCTTAAGATTTTTTCCTTCATTTCAACTTCGGTGAATCTGGCCATTATGTGTCTTGGAGTTGCTCTTCTGGAGGAGTATCTTTGTGGCGTTCTCTGTATTTCCTGAATTTGAATGTTGGCCTGCCCTACTAGGTTGGGGAAGTTCTCCTGGATGATCTCCTGAAGAGTGTTTTCCAACTTGGTTCCATTTTCCCCCTCACTTTCAGGCACCCCAATCAGACGTAGATTTGGTCTTTTTACATAATCCCATACTTCTTGCAGGCTTTGTTCATTTCTTTTTCTTCTTTTTTCTTTTGGTTTCTCTTCTCACTTTATTTCATTCATTTGATCCTCAATCGCTGATACTGTTTCTTCCAGTTGATCGAGTCGGTTACTGAAGCTTGTGGATTTGTCACATATTTCTCGTGTAATGGTTTTCATCTCTGTCATTTCATTTATGACCTTCTCTGCATTAATTATTCTAGCTCTCAATTCTTCCACTCTTTTTTCAAGATTTTTAGTTTCTTTGCGCTGGGTACGTAATTCCTCCTTTAGCTCTGAGAAGTTTGATTGACTGAAGCCTTCTTCTCTCATTTCGTCAAAGTCATTCTCTGACCAGCTTTGATCCGTTGCTGGCGATGGGCTGCGCTCCTTTGCAGGGGGAGATGAGCTCTTATTTCTTGAATTTCCAGCTTTTCTGCCCTGCTTCTTCCCCATCTTTGTGGTTTTATCTGCCTCTGGTCTTTGATGATGGTGACGTACTGATGGGGTTTTGGTATAGGTGTTCTTCCTGTTTGATAGTTTTCCTTCTAATAGTCAGGACCCTCAGCTGTAGGTCTGTTGGAGATTGCTTGAGGTCCATTCCAGACCCTGTTTGCCTGGGTATCAGCAGCAGAGGTTGCAGAAGATAGAACATTGCTGAACAGCGAGTGTACCTGTCTGATTCTTACTTTGGAAGCTTCCTCTCAGGGGTGTACTCCACCCTGTGAGGTGTGGGGTGTCAGACTGCCCCTAGTGGGGGATGTCTCCCAGTTAGGCTACTCAGGGGTCAGGGACCCACTCCCTGTTCTCAGATCTCAACCTCCGTGTTGGGAGATCCACTGCTCTTTCAAAGCTGTCAGACAGAGTCATTCACGTCTGCACAGGCCTCTGCTGCTTCCCCTTTTGTTGTTTAGCTGTGCCCTGTCCCCAGAGGTGGAGTCTACAGAGACAGGCAGGTTTCCTTGAGCTGCTGTGAGCTCCACCCAGTTCGAGCTTCCCAGCAGCTTTGTTTACCTACTTAAGCCTCAGCAATGGCGGGCGCCCCTCCCCCAGCCTCGCTGCTGCCTTGTAGTTAGATCGCAGACTGCTGTGTTAGCAATGAGGGAGGCAGGCTCCATGGGCATGGGACCCTCCCGGCCAGGTGTGGGTATAATCTCCTGGTGTGCCCGTTTGCTTAAAGCGCAGTATTGGGGTGGGAATTACCCGATTTTCCAGGTGTTGTGTGTCTCAGTTCCTCTGGCTAGGAAAAGGGATTCCCTTCCCCCTTGCGCTTCCCAGGTGAGGCAATGTCTCGCCCTGCTTCAGCTCTTGCTGGTTGGGCTGCAGCAGCTGACCAGCACTGATTGTCCAGCACTCCCCAGTGAGATGACCCCAGTACCTCAATTGAAAATGCAGAAATCACCGGTCTTCTGTGTCGCTCGTGCTGGGAGTTGGAGACTGGAGCTGTTCCTATTTGGCCATATTGCTCCGCCCCCTCAGCATTCTCTTTGTTAGAATTCGCTCAGGATTCCAAATAACTCTGATTTCAGAAGAGAAGAGGTACCACAGTTGACTTTGGGGTAATTGGCATGTAATATTTAATTTGAGTCCCTTATTTAGCCAGGAGGTTTAGTAAAGTGGATGATACACCATTTTTGGAAGATAAGCTTGGAGAGTTTTAAAATCTTAAGTTTGGACATTTTTGAATCCTCTAAAAAAACCTTTCTCCTTAAAGTAAATCAAGGGGAACAGAAAAGTCTGCTTTCCAGCATTAAAGACTTTTGAATGTTCTGTGAATTGTTTAGACCTGCAAATTCTCATGCATCACCCAGAATCACATCGTAAGTACCATTAGAGTAATAGATGGCTCAGGTGGCCAGCTGCCCACTGAAATTTATAAGGAAGTCTAGAAGGCATGAAATATGGGCAGGTCTATTAAGACAGTGTGCTCCTTTCACCTGGAGGTCCAGAGGCTCTTCCAGGTGCCTATGAGGTCAAAACTTGTCATAATGACATTAAGATATTACTTAGCCTTTTTCACAATTTTCAAATAAACAGTGGAGTTTCCATGTAACTGTGTGACTGGTACACAACAGAATGAATGGAATACAGAATGCATTAGAATCTAGATGCCATTTATTAAAGACATCTGTGTCAGTTTGAATTTTTAATTCAAATATTGATAATCCACATAATAAAAATCTTTGAAGTCTTCAGTTTTTCTGAAAACAAACTGAAGTTCACCTAGATTAGCATATTAAACAAATGCATTTATAAAGTGAAATAAAGATAGCAATATTATTTCATCATTATATCAGGAGAGGCAGATATAAAGTGCTCCAGAAGTTTGTAGGAGAAAAACTGATTTTCAGGCGGAGGGATCAAATAATTTTATCTGGAGGGACTGTTCTTTGAGAGTCCTAGAAGTCCTGTGTAAGAGGGGCTTGGAGGTGACAATCTTTGGAAATAAGTTGGGTGAGTTACTAAGGGAACTGCCTTGAAAATGCATTTGTTTAGCCAGTACTCTGGTTTTATTTAGATCATATGTTTCTTTGGAAAGGCTTGGACTGGGCTGAGGGTGGGGAAAGATTGATGGCAATTATGTAGAACCTTAAAATTTCCCATTTGGGGTATATAGGAATTTATGTATAGATGTACATCTCTATCCGTATACTATGTGTTTGCTTGGTTATTTCTCTTTCTTTTCTTGAAAGCAGTAGATTACAATTGTTGTCTGTTCTTATTGAAAATAACCTCTGTTTATACTTATCCTGTGTTATTTTACCTCATCAGTCTTTCTCGTATTCAAGAAATTTTCTGAGGAAGCATTTTCGTCTTATCCATATTCATAGCCACAGCATCAGATACAGCCTAGATTTCAGTAGATGTGAAAGTTATTTATTGAAATGAATGTCCTCAAAAGGTGCTGATGGGAGGGTCAATTCTTTTCAGCACACTAGCATATCAGGTCAGCCTCCATTTTGTTGAGAGGATATTAAAGCAAGATTAGAGGCTCAAACTGGAGCCATAAATAAAAGTCAGAAGAAAACCTGAGGTAGATTCCAGAGGATCCCACTCCCAGTACTGCCTTTGCATCATCTTCTCCAAATTCTAGAAAAAGTCTCGTGGATGTTCTATGTATTAATATGTACCTTTTAATGTTTCATATGTGCTTGATGAATTAATACGTACAATTTACATGTCCCCTTTGTGGGCTTGGGAGTTGGGGCTGTTTACTATTTCACACCTTTAAAAGTCAGATATACACTTTAAATTGATTTTGGGGGGTAGGTTTTGACCTTTCTTTGAGCTCCTCACACTCACCTTGTGATTATTGTCACATGCACTCGCACAATGGCTGTGGGAGAGAGGTGTGCATCTGCCTCCATGTAATTACATGCTATGGAGCGTCATCATTTCTGGTTCTTCAATCCAAATTTCCTAACCAACTATTTTTGAATTGGATCTTTAGTACATCTATGTCAATACTATAGTTTTAAAACAAAATCATTTTTTTTTAAAGCTATTTGACCATGGAAAAAAATCTGAACACTTTCTGAAAGCAAAAGCAGGTATTTTCTTCAAACTCAAGTAACTGAAATAGCTGAAGAGATTTAGCACAAATTGCAGATAAATTTGCCTTTGGACTGAGATGAAGGCAAGAGAAATATCAGACTCAAACGTCAAAAGGAACATTTTGGAGTAAGTTATAAACCAGAAAGTAGGGATTTAAAATGGAAACACTGAACTCAATGATAAGATGAGGTCATGAAACCTTGGCAAGTATTTTTTATTATTATTTTTGACTGTGTTAACTCAGAATTTTGTGTTCTCTGGAGTGGAAAAATTCTGTAGCATGATATTAATCACTGTTTTAAATATTTTTATTGAGTGGGAGTCCTCTAGTTAGGGATTTGTCTTCATTTCAGTTGATGCTGGTATTTTAGTCCATTTGGACCACTATAACACAGTACTATAGATTGGGTAATTTATCAGCGACAGAATTTATTGCTCACAGTTCTGGAGGCTGGGAAGTCCAAGGTCAAGGTGCCAGGAGATCTGGTGTCTATAAGGGTCTGTGCCTCATGGATGGTGTCTTCTTGCTGCATGTGTCCTCACATGATAGAGGTGGCAAGCGAGCTCCCTCAGCACTCTTTCATAAGGGAACTAATCCCATTCATGAGATCTCCACCCTCATGACCTAATTACTTCCCAAAGGCCTCACCTCTTCATATTATTGCATTGGAGATTAGGTTTCAACATACAAATTTTAGAAGGACACAAACATTCAGACCATAGCAACTGAGTTAAAATTTACTCTTTTACCAGTTTTTAAAAAAGTGTTCCTAAAGCCATTTAGCACTATAAAAAAGGCCTAGGAGAACATTGAAAAATATCTTTTGATTGAGTGAATGAAGAGGGTTGGGTCAGAACATACAGTGAGTTCACTATTCTTCCAACTCAACGGATCTACATTATGTCAGGATTCTACTTTATCTCCCTTCACTGGAAGTGGCGTAGCTCTTCTCACACTACAGTTATTGGCCACTTTTGCCTGATTGGCCAATCTCATTTCCCAATATATTCCCAAAATTGTACTCTAGGTTCCAGCAATGTCAAGTGGCTTGCCTTTTCTAGTACCTGTCTCCACGTCTATGCCCTCCTGTTCTTTCTCTGCCTGAAATATTCTATCCATTAGTCTCCCAGGAAAGTATTACCCAGCTTCAAGTCAGGACTTAAATACTACTTCCTAAGTAAAGGCTTAACTGGGTGTCCTGGGTAATCACTTTCCTCTCACCCTTCAGCATAGGCAGGTAAGGCAATCTTCTATTATACTTACTGGTTGGTTGCACACCTTCTTCCTCAATGGATGGAAAGATCCTAGAGGGTGAGTGCTTTGTGTGTCTGCAATTTTGTAACCCTAATGCCAGGCAGAGTGCTTTATATACAGTACATACCCTTCATATATTTACTGGGAGAATGAGTATATTCTTTGGTATAAACTCTAGAGATTATTTATACTTGGCTATGTGTCTTATTAGACTCCTCATGACTATCCCTTTCAGGTATAATTTTCTTGACACAGGTGACCTATGCCTAAAAACATATTTTTAATTTGGGGAATTTAATCACAATTTTGATCCCTGGTGCATGGTCCAATATGATAGCCACTAGCTACCTGTGGCTATTTAAACTTAAATCTATAAAAATTAAATAAAATTAAAAATTCAGTTTCCTAGTAGCACTAACTACATTTTAAGTGTTCAATAGCCACATGAAGTTGGTGGCTACTGTCGTGGTTGGCACAGAGAGAGAACATTTCTATCATTGCAGAAAGTTCTGCTGGACAGTACTGCCTTAGAGAAACTAGCTATCTTTGGTAACATTTCAAATTCTTTTGCCAATTAAATAATCACATTCAAATTAATTACGTTTGAAAATATGGATGCTTAACATAGCCAGGTTATTTAAATGTTATGCTGTCTGATACAGCCAGCCATTTTACAGATATTTTAAATGTATTGAAATGTAATTTTAAATATATTGAAATGCAATTTTAAATATATTGAAATGTAATTTTAATATATTGAAATGTAAAGTATACTCAGCAGAATAAATATTGAGACTAATAAATCAGCACAATATCTTAGGCACACCATTTTATTACCTCTCTTTCCTGAGACATCAATAAAATCATAGTAAACAAAATGTTTTAAGTACTATAACTCCACAAAATAAAGAGAATGGACAAAGTCCATCCATAAACAGACAGAAATCTAAAAAATTCTGGAATACAAAAAAGTGATGAAATGAATTGGAGAAAGCAGCAGCCTATATTATATATAACATACATATCATATATGTGATCCTGTACACACACACACACACACACATATACACACACACCCACAATCCTGTATATTGTACCTGAAGAGGTAGAAGGCTTCAGTCTTTATACTTAGAAACACCAGATACAAAGAAGGTCAGGAGTAAGCTGTGCAACAAAACAGGGAGGTTTATTAAAAATCTCTATACAGAATTCTCAGTTTGAGAGGGCCCACTGCACACTTAGCACAATAAGGAAAAAAATTACCTATATCTATGTCATTGAGACATTTTAGAACATCAGGGTGAAGAGAATATTGAGATAGAAAGTATCACCTAAAAAGAGAACAAGAAGCAGCCTGACAAGAAACTTCTCATCAGCAATGCAGGATGCTATTATAGAAAGTAGTAGAGCAAGGGTCTCAAAAATGTTTGTCAGTTATGAGGGCAGAATAAAGATATTTATAGATACATATGATTCAGAAAATTTACCTGCCATACTCCCTCCTTAGGAAGTTATTAGAGGATGCTCTCCAGCCAAACAAGGTAGTAGTGAGTAAAACATAGGTTCCTATGGTGGATTAGATGATTGTTCCTTATTGTTCACCTCTCCCCTGTTGTCAACATATACATCCACGTCTTTGCCAAGTGACTTGGTCCTGCCTCCCCCTAGAGTAGGTGAAGTATTTTCTTCTGGTCATTTGGTGTTGGGTTGGACATGTGATTTGCTTCACATGATTGCTTCAGCTAGTGGACTACAAATGGATGCAACATGAACAGAGGCTTTAAATATGCTTATTTGGCTTGTCTTGGTCTCTCTCTTTCTTCTCTCATTTTCCACAAGAAAAGCACGCTCCAGAAGCTGCTGGCACTGAATGAAAGATACATGAAGCAGGCTTGAACTCAACCCATAGTCTGAAGCAGGGTAAAGAGTAAATGTTTGTTGTTACCACTGAGATTTCAGGTTGCTTGTTATACAGCACTACGGTTACATAGCATTTTTGTAGCAATAAGTGATTAAGAAGTTTTCAGGAACAGTCAGTACAATCTATAAGAGCAGTGACATCCTGTCTCAGAATGATAGCTGTGCAGTAGACCTAAAAGCGACTGGTCCACTTTGGAATATGAGGATTAATGACTTTGGGAGAGGGATCTCCAGGCAGTAAGAAGAATTAGTAGAACAGAAAGCATGATAAAGACCTTCAGAATGTAGTAAAGGCAATCGGAAGAGCGGAAAAACAGGAAATCCATTCCACTGGATTCTAGGAGCACAGCAGTCATGACATTGGAAGCTATAGAATGGTATCTTGATCTTATCTTACTAGCCCTGCAGTGAACTATATTTATATAGGTGTAATTAAGGTCCACTTAATTTTTTTTCTTTTCAAATTAAACATTAGACAAATCACAAACCAGAATCTAGAGGTTTACAAAAGATTAATATAAAAGTATCACTGAGCGAACTTGCATGAGTGGGGAGGATGGGGGAGGGATGAGAGTTCTAACACTGATTTTACAGAGTGGGATTCAAGGTGGTAGGATAGAAATGGAGATGTAGGTATGTCATGAGAGACTGTGATTGTAGTGGTACCCAAAGGAGAAATGAGAATAGTGCTACCTTCCAAATTGTGAAAGACCTAAATTCTCATCAGTTATGACAGAACTCCAATAGCCAATACCTAAGATTGATAATTCAAGAAAGAATGATGTAACATTTTGTTTAAAGAAGTAGCCACAGGCCAGGAGCTGTGGCTCATGCCTGTAATCCTAGCACTGTGGGAGGCTGAGGTGAGTGGATCACCTGAGGTCAGGAGTTCGAGAGCAGCCTGGCCAACATGGTGAAACTCTGTCTTTACTAAAAATACAAAAATTAGCCAGGCATGGTGGTGGGCACCTGTAATCCCAGTTACTTGGGAGGCTGAGGCAGGACAATCACTTGAACCCAGGGCACAGAGGTTGCAGTGAGCCAAGATTGCGCCATTGCACTCCAGCCTGGGTGACAGAGCGAGACTCCATCTAAAAAAAAAAAAAAAGAAGAAGAAGTAGCCACCAGTAGAACTAAAAAGCTCTGCGATATGAAGGAAAGGGCATAGGGGACTATTTTTGGAGGGGATTGTTGATTTCTGTGGAATTTCTCCCCTCTCAATAACACAGAAGTAAAGGAGAAGAGCAGGAGAGGGGAGATATGCCCCAGGAAAAACAGTACAGTCTCTGAAGTTTCACCCAAATGTGGACAGAGGGCCAGCCCACATTGGGGCGTACTGGGCTCTCTTGTCTCCCCGGGGTGTTCTGGAAGTCTTTTAAAGCTTCAGCTCAGCAGTCAATTTGGTAACAATGCTTTTGAAGGTAATGGAGGTGCCAATATCTTCTTTATTTGAGCTGCCTGGAGAAAATGCTAGGACAGTTTGCACAACTCCACCCTCTGCTACACACAGTCCTCTTGGCCAGGTGGGCCGTGCACACACAGCAGGGTGTACTTGCTCAGTTCCCACCCACAGCTGTTTGCATCTAGCACCTGGCTGATCTCTCACATCATCTCACTGAGCTCCACTGAGCTAGAATCTTCATGTTCTATGTAAACTTCAAGGAGTATGCTTGACCTTTCTACATTCATTGTTGTTTGTATCACTCTCTAGGCTGCCCATAACATGAGGTTTGATCATTTCCACTCAGCTTTCAGCTTCATGCCAGTTCTTTCAGGCTGACTTGAAGCACATTTCTCTGCCAGTGGCACCCTGCAAGCCCTGGCTGTTACCAGAGTAAGAAACTGAGTTCACACCATTGGGCAAATTCCACTAGCCAGGCACCTGTTCAGGTTGCCCAGTGCGAAGGAAGTTTCCTTTGGAGCATACACCTTGGGGGAATTTGGTTCCATCTGGGGGTCTACCACTGCTTCTGGTTGTGGGTGGGGCAATAGGCCACAAGGCCATGCTGGGAGGCTGTGTTGAAGGTTGTTGTCTTCTCTGTCCTGATTCCTGGTCCTCTTCAGTATGCTGATTTTCTGAGTTGTTACCCAGACTATCCTTGGAATAATGAAAGGTGGGAAAGGCAGGCTTGCTGAAACTCTGCTGCTTCGGGTTGGCAGAGTCCCTATACTGTATCTCACAGGATGGGGAAGGAATGCAGCTATTGGTGGGATCAGCTGAAGACAGGGTCTTCAGGGTGATTGTGTAGCCCTCCAGCTTATATCTCTTGTAGCCCAAGAGTAGATAGGTGGCCATCACTTGTACTTCTGGTTCATCAATGAGTCCTGGATCTCTTCCCATGTGTAACCCATGGAAACCACCAACTCAACCTACCAGCATACTTGTAGTCAGGGAGTGGCTCAACATAAGGCTTTAATTCATCCTCACTGCCCATGTTCATCCATGGGTTCCTCATAATTTTCTCTAATGTGCCTCTCCTGCTAATTTTCTCTAAAGTGCCTCTCCTGCTAAGGTTGAGGATGAAGAATTTCTTAAGCAGGTTTTCACAGTCCATGGACTACAAAAAGGAATATGGTATATTCTGCTATGTTCCTGCTCCACCAGCTCCTTCAAGTTCTGTCCATCAAAAGGCGGGGCCTACTGACCAGCATAGAAAGGATGCCTCCAAGGCTCCACACATCTGCTGTGAGACCACAGTGCTTTTGGCCTGGGAGAGGTCTGGGGTAACACGGGAAGGACCTGCAACAGAAGGAGTCCAGCTTGTTGTCAAGGTGAACTCATTGCGGAAACCAAACTCTGCTGTCAGGATGATCATGTCAGCATTCAGAGCAGATTTTATGCCTTTAGGTCTGTCCCTGTGGACAATGTCCCATTATTAGTTTAAAATTGGGGAAAGCTGGTAAGAAGATTGATTCAAATGGCCGCAAAAGAAAATCAGGTCCAAAGTCTGCCTGAAAAATGGATTTTCATAATGGAATCCAAATACCACAATACTAGGCAAAAATGAAAATAAGCAGAAACAAAAGACAAAGTGAATTAAAGAAAATGAGAGAGAAAAGAAAATGATAAAAAAGAAAAATAGAGAAAAAAATAAGAGAAAATAATGAATAAGTGAGGAAAATAAAAATGAAAGAATTAGAAAAATGAGAAAAAGAAAAACAATAAAGAAAAATGGGAAAAATAAATAAATAATAAAAATGGAAATGTTAGAAAAAGAAAAAAATAATAGAGGGAAAAAACGCCAAAATACAAAATAGACAAAAAAACTATTGAGGAAAAAAGCTAACTGGTCAAAGTCCCTCAGGCCACCAAAAACCAGTTCATTAAGCTATAATAAACAAAAATGTTGGCCTAGCTACAGATTTATATAAGCACTTAGAATTCCATAAAAATTGCTCTTTGGGAGGTCATAGGAGGAAATAGATCTATTACAGCTAGGGATAAAAATACAGTGGTTTTCTCATTTTTGGCCTGAAGAACACTTCAGTCTTAGAAAAAAAAAGGTGAGGAGGGATCTCAAAGAGCTTTTTTTTTTTTTTTTTTATGTGGATTATAGCAATTGCTATTTACCATAATATAAATTAAGGCCAGGCACAGATGGCTTATGCCTGTAATCCCAGCACTTTGGGAGGCCGAGGCAGGTGGATCACTTGAGGCCAGGAGTTTTGAGACCAGCCTGGCCAACCTGGAGAAACCCTGTCTCTACTAAAAATAACAAAATTTAGCCAGGCATGGTGGCGCACAACTGAAATCCCAGCTACCCGGGAGGCTGAGGCATGAGAATCGCTTGAACCCAGGAGGCGGAGGCTGCATTGAGCTGTGATTACACCACCACACTCCAGCCTGGGCTACAGAGGGAGACTCTGTCTCAAAAAGTAAATAAATAAATAAATAAATAAAAATAAAAACTTGTAAGTGCTTCAGTAGGCTTTTTATTTCTAGTTTGAGAAGCTATAATAACATTTGGCTTTTAAAGGGCTCATAATGTTTACACTGACAATATTTAATTCCCTTTTTAAAAAAATTCTGAATGATTGGTCTCAAAATGATGCCACAACTTAACTGGCATCATGTACTACATGAAAATGTTCCATCACATAAGACACAGTATGGACTATTATTAGCATCTATAAAAGCCGAGAAGAAGGCAGTTTTCACCATTTTTCGTATTTACAGTTTTGTCAAATTTCTTTGGAGTATTTCTCCCTTCCACAGGCCAGATAATTTGCTATGTCCTTTTTGGTACCTTTAAATGTAGAGGTTGCAGCTGTGGATGGGGAAAGCAAGTCTTCTACTCCCTTTTAAGTCGACTATCATGTAGAGTGTCTGTATTACTCACTTTGGGTGGGGGGTCTGGGAGCTGGGTGTGGGTGGGGGGTCTGGGAGCTGGGCGTGACACCAGCACCCAGAGGAGGGAACTGAGAATGCCTTTCATTTCGTTTTCAAAACTCTGCGTTTTTAAATGTAGGTCTATGTTTCTGATCTATATAATTTCCTTCTCTCTAAAGGATTTCTTTTAACACTTTTTTGCCAAGCAAATTTACTGGTGACAAATTCTCTTAAGTTTTGCTCATCTGTGGAAATCTTTATTTCTTTTTACTTTTGAAGGATAATTTTACTGGATGTAGAATTCTAGTTGGGTTTTGTTTTTCTTGTTTGCTTGTATAGTTTCTGAAGGGAAATCTGATGTAATTCTTATCCTTGTTTCTCTACAGATAAACCGCTTTTGCCCCTCTGGGCTCTCTCAAGATTTTCTCTTTGTCTTTGACTGTCTGCAGTTTGAATATGCTATGCCCGGGTATAGATTTTTTAGTATTTGCCTGCATATTCTTCTCTGACCTTCCTGGATCTATGGTTTGGTTTCTGTTATTACATGGCTTTTTATTATGAAATGTTTTATCAGATTAAGTTTTAAAAATATATACAAGATATATTTAAAAAATAATGCTAGCACTTTCTCACTCTATAATGCTCTGTAACCTCTTTTCATATTTAGCATTCTTTTGCAGTCTTTCAAATGATCCCTTACACATAAATATCCACATGGACACGTAATTGCTTTCTTATTTCTTAAAAAAAAAAAAAAAAAGGAGAGTCTATTCAAGCTCTCACAGTAATTGAGTTTGAGTCAACATTTCTATTACAAAACAACTTTTGGCTATTTTGCAACAGCTAGCAACAGCAGCAACAACAACAAAAACTCTCCAGGATGAACTTTGACTTAGATTTATTTTAGTTGCAAAAGAGTGGAAGAAAAATTATGCCATTTGTTTGTGTCAGTAAATGATATATTCACTAAAATCAAATTATTCTTTTGGTTTTAAAAACAATTGTTTTCAGTGTTTCAAAAGTTAGGTGATGGGCATCTCATGGGAGCAGTCATCTGGGTGGGAGACAGGCTCTTATTTAGGTCCGTCTAAAAGGAAGTCTCCTTCTCCCTGAGCCTTGATTTTCTGTCTATAAAATATGCATAGTTTTCTCCAACTGCTTTGCGGAGAAAGAAAAGCAAAATCCAAGATTTTTGGAGTCAAACTAGCCTTGAGAGATCATTTTGTCTTTTATGACAAGAAGATAGAGGCAAAAGTGGGTTGAAAATCTTGCTCAAGGTCAAATGTTGGAGGGACACATAGAATTACTATATTTACATTTGGCATTGACAGTACAAAGCTAATATTTTTATTTTTATAACCCAGTGAGTCCTGTATAAAGTCATTATAACAGTATGAGCTTTGTGGACCACTTACATTACAACATCATATTTCTAGGACAGAAGTCCCCTGCTGGTATGGAAAATGCTTGCTTTTTAAGTGGGATCAATTCCCATTTCCATAAACTGTCCAATAACTGCATTATCAGTTCCTACATCTTGCCTTTTCTGATGTTGCCAAGTTCTTTGAGCACATCTTTATAAGATCTGTAAGCTGAGTCAGGATCTGTGAGCTGAAACTTAAAGTAGGAGTCAGCAAGATGGAAAACAAAGGTATTCTGGACAAAACAAACGCAGTGGATGTAACTCATCACAATGTAAGAGTGGTGTTTGCAACATTTTTACCATTTTCCAATGGTAATTTGCCATTGGAATCTTTGCCAAAGCCATTCATCTGCGCTTTCCTTCCCAGAGTCACAAAGAGAATCTGGCAGGTGGGTGGGGTGGGAAAGGGGAGCATCCTCGATTTCGAATCTTTCTCACATGTCACTAGAAGTCCTGCTGACTCTGCTAAGTGTTTCTGAAATGTGCCCTCCGTGTTGTTGACAAGACCAAAGTCTTAGTTCAGGTCATCATTTTTTTGGCTTAGATAACTAGTTGCTAGATTACAATCTGCTTCCTAACTAACTCACAGCCCTTACCCAATTTACTCTCCACACTGGGGCTGAGTGATCTTTAGGCAACACAAATATGATCATGTTTCTCAGACACTTGACAGCTTTTAACCTAAAGGTGAAGCCCAAATTCCTTAGCATGGCATTTAAAGCTGATTCCTGCTTCTCTCTCTGCATCAGCACTCTTCCCACACCTCTGTGCTCTTGCCCTCTAAGCATACACACAGCTCCAGTTTAAGGCTCTGCAGAGTCACCAGCTCTTCCATGACACCCTCCTTATCCTCTCCTCTTCCTCACTTGGCTAGTGACAAATTAACCTATTCCTCCCTTGCTCCCTGCTTCACCTTTCTTCATTCCATAAATATTTATTGAGAATCTTCTATGTCAGTCACTGAAGATACATTAATGAACGGGCAAGAACTCTGCCCTTATAGACCTTGTATTTGTGTGTATGTTGAGGGAACAGAAATCAAATGTAATATATAATGCTTTTGTCTGAATGTGTCCTCCAAACTTAATTGATAATGTGATAGCATTATGAGGCGAGGTATTTAAGAGTTGATTAAGTTATGAGGGCAGAGCCCTCATGGAATGGAGATTAGTACTATTACAAAAGAGATTTGAAAAAGCTGTTTGCCCTTTTTTCAACATTCCATTTCTTCCACCATGCAAGGACACAACATTCCTCCCCACTCTGGTACCATCTTGGAAGCAAAGACTGGGCCCTTACTAGACATTGAATACCAGCATCTTGATCTTGATTTTCCAGCCTCCAGAATTGTGAGAAATAAATCTCTGGTGTTTATAAAGTACCCAATTTCAAGCATTTTGTTATAGCAGCAAAAATAGACTAAGACACATAAGTAACAGAGCATGTTAGAAGATGACAAATGCCATGAAGAAAAATAAACTGTAAGTAGGAGTGGGGAATGCAGAAAGAGATGCAGTTTTAAATAGTGATCAGGGTAGATTCCACAGAAAAGATGAAGTTAAAGCAAATAGTTCAATGAGGTGGGTGAGGAAACCATTGACTTATTTGAAGGAAGGATGTTCCAGGAAGAGGGAACAGCCAGTGCAAAGGCCTAGCATGTCCACACAGCAGCAAGCCAGTTTAGTACAGCTGGAGCACAGTAAGTAAGGAAAACTCACAGAAGAAGAGACCAGAGAGGTTCCCGGGGGACCTCACTACTGTCAGGCCTTGGTGAGAACTTCAGTGTTAAAATGCTGTGAGAGGGCCAGTGGAGGCTTTTGAGCAGGAGAGTAACATTATTCGGCTTATGTTTTCAAAGGATCACTCTGTTGAGAATCGAATGTGTAGTAGAGAGGAAGTATGGAGACCAGTTAAAAGGCTATTGTAATAAAGTAGGTGAGAAATATGGAGACCTGGGCCAGGGTGGCAGTAGAGGGTGGTGAGGATTGATCAGATTCTGGGAGAGTATTTTTTTTGTTTTGTTTTGCATTTTGAACAATTTTAAACAAATTGTTGTATGATAAAGTTGACTCTTTTTGGTGTATAAAAGGTCTACAAATATTAATGGGTGTATAGATTTATGTAGGCATTCCCACAGTCAAAATGAAAAACAGTCACCCAAATTCCCAAAACTCGGGCTGCCACTTTGTGGCCACATGTCTCCTTCCAACCCTAACTCTTGTCAAACACTTTGTTTGACAAGTTTTGTATTTTCAAGAATGTCTTATAAATGAAGTCATATAGTATGTAACATTTTGAGACTGGCTTATTTCCCTTGATACAGTGCCTCTAAGTTTCATCTAACTTGATATGTCAATAGTTTGTTCCTTTTTATCAATGAGTAGTATTCAATTATATGGCTGTACCATAGTTTGTTTATTCATTCACCTGTTACAAGAACAGGTTTTTTTCTTTCCCTGTTTCTGGATGATTTTGAATACTGTACAGGTTTTTGAGTGAACATACATTTTTATTTTTCTGAGATAAATACTCAAGAATACAAATGCTGGGCTGTATAATTGCATATTTAACTTCATAAGAAACTGCCAAACTATTTTCCAGAGTGGCTGTACCATTTTGAATTCCCTCCAACAGTGTATGAAAGCTCCAGTTGCTTTGCATCCTTATCAGCATTTGGTGTTATCAGTATTATTTTAGCTATTCTAATAGGTGCATAGTAGTATTTCATTAAGGTTTAAATTTGCCTTTTTCTAATATCGAATAATATTGAACATTTCTTTATGTGCTTATATGCCATTTGTATATCATCTTTGTTGAACTGTCTATTGAATTTTTTTGCCCGTTTTTCAAAAATCGAGTTTTTCCCTTTACTACTGTTGAGCTTTGAGAATCCATCACATAATCTTGATCTAAGTTTTTGTCAGATCATTTTTGTAAATATTTTCTCCCAGTCTTTAGCCTGCATGTTCATTCTCTCAACTTCACAAAGCAAAAGAAGACTTTTTAAATTAATTTTTTGTTTTTTAGATAATCGTAGATTTACATACAGTTCTAAGAAACTATACAGAAGGATCTCATACAGCCTTTTATGTAGCGTGCCCCAATGGTAACATCTTACAGAATGTTGGCATAGAAACAGTCAGGATACAGAGCTGTTCCATCTCCATAAGGTTTCCCTTTTATAGCCACACTCACTTCCCTCTCATTCCAACCTCCTCCTTAACCCTGGCAACTACTAATCTGCTCTCTATTTCTATAATTTCATTATCTTAGAATATTAAATAAATGGAATCACACAATAGGTAATCTTTGGGATTTGCTTATTTTCACTCAACATAATTCTCTGGTGAGAATTATCAATAGTTTGTTCCTTTTTATTGCTGAGTATATTCCATGATATGGATGTACCATCATTTGTTTAACTATTCATCTATTAAAGGATATACGATTTTTTTTTTATTTTTAGCTATCATGAACAAAGTTGTTATGAATACTTATGTCCAGGTTTTTATGTGAACATAAGTTTTCATTTCTCTGGAACAGAGAAATGCCCGAGAATGAGATTGCCATACAGCATAGTGGCTGCATATTTAATTTTACAAGAAACTGCCAAACTGCTTTCCAAACTGGCTGTACTATTTTACACTCTTACCAACAGTATATGAATGATCCAGTCTCTCTGCATACTTGTTAATATTTTATGTTTTCACTTTTTTTTATTTTAGCCATTCTGGTAGGTATATAGTGATAGCTCATTGTGCTTTTAATTTGCATTTACTAAATGATCAGTGTTGCTGTGCATTTTTCCATCTGTGTATCCTTTTTGGTGAAATGTCTATTCATCTACATTTCTCTTTCTCTAATTAGTTTTTTTTTTTTTTTTACTGTTGAATTTTGAGAGATTTTAATATATTCTAAATACTAGTTCTTTTACAGATATGTGATTTGCAAATATTGTCTTTAAGTCTTTAGCTTATAATTTCACCCTTTTAATAGAGTCTTTAATAGAACCACATTTTTTTACTTTGATGAGATTCAATTTATCTATTTTTTTCTTCATGGATCATGTTTTTAGTGTCATGTTTAAGGGCTTACTGCTTAACATCTGGTTATGAGGACTTCTAAAATTTTTATAGTTTTATATTTTACATTTATGTCTGGAGAATTTTGAGTTGAATTTTATGTACACTGTGAGGTTTAGGTCAAGGTTCATTTTTGAGCATATAAATATTCAGTAATTCAACACAATTGGTTGAACACAGTATTCTTTTTCCATTCAATTGTCCTTAGGACCTTGTCAAAAATAATTTATTTTGCCGTGTGTGTGTGTGTGTGTGTGTGTGTGTATAGGACCTAGTTTTATGTTCTATATTCTGTTTCATTGATCTATGTGTCTATGATCAGTCTCTTCATTAATACTATACTGTCTCAATTACTGTAGCTATAGAGTAAGTCTTAAAATTAAATAGTGTGATTTTTTTCAGTTTCTTGTTCTTTTTCAAAAGTAGATTTGCCTACTCTACTTTCTTTGCCATTCCAAATAAATTTTAGTGCCAGTTTCTCTATATCTACAAACAATGTTCTGGATTTTCATTAAATCTCTAGATTCGTTTGGGGAAAATTGACATTGTTAGTATATAAAATCTTCCATGTATACATAAAATTTATTATAGCTCCAAGAAAAATGAAATGCCTACGTACAAATGCTAGTATATAAGATATTGATTTTTGTGTGTTGAGCTTAAAGTCACTTATATTTTCAGGAAGTCGTTTTGCTTCGTTTTAAAAATTTTTAGAATTTCTACGTAGACAATCATGTCATCTTGGAATAGGAACAATTTTATTTCTGATGTGTAGAAATACACATTTATTTCTTGCCTTATTCCAAGGCAATATGAGTGGTGAAAGTTGATATCCTTGCCTTGTTCTTAGTGAGAAAATATTTGGTCTTTTACCATCAAATATGATATTAGCTATAGGTTTTCGTAGAAGCCCTTAATCATGTTGAGAAAATTCCTTTGTATTCCCTATTTATTGAAAAATTTTGTCATGAAAGGATGTTGAATTTTGTTACATGCCTTTTCTGTATCTATTGATATGATCACATAGGTTTTCTTCTTTGGACTGTAAATACGGTGAATCACATTGATTGATTCTTAAACCAGCCTTAAACCAGCCTTGCATTCCCAGTTTAAAACCTACTTGTTCAAACCAGAGGCATCCATCACATTACCTGACTTCAAACTCTGCTGTAAGATGACAGTAACCAAAACATCATGTATGATACTGGTACAAAAATAGACACATAGACCAAAGGAACACAATAAAGAACCCAGAAATAAAGGTGCACACCTACAACCATCTGATCGTCAACAAAGTCAACAAAAACAAGCAATGGGGAAAGGACTCCCTATTCAATAAATTTTGCTGGAATAGCTGGCCAGCCATGTGCAGAAGAATAAAACTGCCCCCTACTTTTCATCATATACAAAAATTAACTCAAGATGGATTACAGATTAAAGTGTAAGACCTCAAACTATAAAAACCCTAGAAGAAAGCCTAGAAAATACCATTCTGGACATTAACCTTGGCAAACAATTTATGACTAAGTCCTCAAAAACAATTGTGACAAAACCAAAAATTGACAAGTGGGACTGAATTAAACTAAAGAGCTTCTGCACAACAAAAGAGACTGTCAGCAGAGTAAACAGATAACCTATCTAATAAGAGAAAATATTTACAATCTATGCATTTGACAAAGGTCTAATATCCAGAATCCATAAGGAACTTAATTCAACAAGCAAAAAACACATAACCCCCTTAGCAAGTGGGCAAAGGACATGAACAGACACTTCTCAAAAAAAGACATTTAGGTGGCCAACAAACATGAAAAAATGCTCGTCAGTAATCATCAGAGAAATGTGAATCAAAACCACCATGAGATAACCTTTCACACTAGTCAGAATGACTATTATTAAACAGTTAAAAAACAACAGATGCTGGCAAGGCTGTGGAGAAAAAGGGAATGCTTATACACTGTTGGTGGGAATGTAAACTAGTTCAGTCACTGCAGAAAGCAGTTTGGAGATTTTTCAAAGTACTTAAAACAGAACTATCTTTTGACTAGGCAATCCCCTTACTGGGTATATATCCAAAGGAAAAATAAATCGTTCTACCAAAAAGATACATGCACTTGTATGTCCATTGCAGCACTATTCACCACAGCAAAACATGGACTGGATAAAGATAAGATGGTACATATACACCATGAAATACTACACAGCCATAAAAAGAACAAAATCATGTCCTTTGCAGCAACATGGATTAGCTGGAGGCCATTATCCTAACTGAAAACCAAATACTGCATGTTCTTACTTATAAGTGGGAGCTAGACACTGAGTACACATGGACATAAAGATGGGAACAATAGACAAGAGGGACTTTTTGACAGGGGAGAGAGGGATGGGGCAAGGACTGAAACACTGCCTATGGGGTACTATGCACCTGGCTAATGAGATCAATCACACCCCAAACCTTAGCATTGTGCAATATACCCATGTAACAAATCTGCACATGTGTGCCCTGAATCTAAAATAAAAGTTGGAATTATTTTTTAAAAAACCTACTTGTGTGTATTGCATTATTATTTTTACCTATTGATGGATTCAATGTTCTAATATTTTGTGAGGATTTTGTATCTATATTTATGAGAAGCTAACTTTAGCAAGCCATTTACTATTTCTGAGTTTCAGGTTTCTCTGTTCTAATGTTAGTTTTGTTGCCTCTAATTATGTTACAGACTAATTGTAGAGACAAAATAGGGACCAGCTAAAGGATGACATGCTTTGTAATATGTAAAGCGCTACATAAAGGCAAGGAATGAGGAGGGCTTGTTCAGCCTTTGTGTTTGTCCCTCCTTGTTGACTTTCTAGGTTTAGTACCATTTGCTTTTATGACAAGGAACCTATGGAAGTGACAATCTGCATGAATTTCTCAGAAAACTTGGCACATTAGGTCAGGTCACCCAATATCTTATAAATTGGTGTAGAGACCTTTGGAACTCTTCCAAGACCAGAATAATACTCCCAAATAAAGAGGGAATTCTGTGGCCCAGCCTGACCTTTAGAATATTGTGTCACTGCCAATGCAGAAAACCTACCTAGAGGTAAGAGAAAGGCAAAATAAATACCTTCATGTGGTACCTTGTCTGGCTCCTAATAGGGAGGATTGTGGTCAAATGCAACATGGGACAGTGTCTCTCAAAGACCTGCAGTCCAGTCTTTGTAGCTAGAACTCATTTCTATATCTGTAGTCAAATGGATTATGCAAATTAACAAGAGCTAGGATTTGATTTGAGCCCAAGAAAGGGTTTAATCACCATGGGGGCATGAACACAGGTCAGTGTAATAGTGGTAGCTGCTCACATGAAAAAAAAACTCTATATTCTTTTTTTTTTCACCAAAATCAAAGTTTTCAGGAAATCAATACAGACAAATAAACTCTTCTAGGACTTGCACCACTGCAGTTCATGGGCTCTAGTAGCTGCTGCGGCAGCAGCCTTTGCTAATGACATCTCACTACAAGCAGTTTTAAAAAGTGGAATAATGTACGTTATATTTACCAGAGTTTGTACGTTGTTATTGTTCTTTCTCTCTCTAAAATGATTCTAAATTGGTACTTCTATGTCCATGCCAGCCCCTTCATTAATCTAGCTAGGAGGGCGGGTATATAATCTTTGCAACATCATTATCCACAGCATCACCAGAAATTAAAAATTCACTGTCATTAGAAATAAAAATGATCAACAAAATAATGCAAGACATAAATTCTCAAGCTTATGAGATAAGGTAAGAGAGGGTAAAAATATAAAGTTAAGTTTGCCATAAGATTTGTTGGGATATGCCTCTTTTTGGGTGAAAATAAACAATCCTAAAGAAAACTGTGTCTTGCAAAAGAAAATTGAATTTAATATTATTATAATTGTTATTGATTGGGGGGAAAATGTGACTTCTTTTATCAGTTTCCTCTTGCTAGAAAAAAAACACTTTATCTTTTTAGTTTCATGATAAACCTGGTTTTATATTTGACTATGTACAGATAAGGGAATTTTGAGAAGAGGATATGAATTTTCCTAACTTCCCTAATTGATTACTAGCTAGGATCTATATCTATGTCTAACTATCTTTCTTTTTAAAAATCTTTTCTATCCTCTTAATGTCCTTCACTTTTTATTAAATTTTATCTTTTTCCCTTGCAAATTGGCAAAACAGATGCAACATCAACAAACTTATCAAAATTATCTTTGAGAAACCAAGACCCAACAGGGAGGCAGAGTGATTGAATTGATTGAGTAGAGTCTGATAGAAGAAGGGATGTTTCCAGATTCACCTCATATGAGAATGTCAACCAACATGGCCATCTACCTAACTAAGAAATATTTTGCAAAACATTCCTTTTTTAAGGCTCCATCTTAATGCATCGGTAACTTGGTCATTTTTTGGTTATAAAGGGCAGAATGACTTCTTCAGTACCAGAGTGTGAAAACTACATGCTCTGATGCCAACTCCCTTGTAAAGCAATGCCATGTTGGAGGAGGGAACCATCGTTGTTCAAGGGAGCCAGGTGTAACTGGTTGTGGGGAGGCTTTGGGATGTCAGGCACAGGATCAGGCTCTTGTTACGTGTGAGGGGATTCAGGCAGATCGTGACAATTCACAAAGTGGAGAGTGAGCAAGAGGCAGAGTGAACACAGCATTCTTTTTGTACTCTTGTTTGGAACTACAGAAAATGTGGCTGAATGTGCAACTAAGGTTTTAAAATTCAAGTAAATTGGAAAGAGTTCAAAGGAGAACAACAAGTTGATAAAGGGTTTATATGTCAGCCTCTAAATAAAAGGTTCAGAGTGCTCAGCAAGTTCACTTGAAAGGAAAAAACCTAAAATGAGGCATAACAGTCTCTAAGCACATATAGGGTTGTTAAACAAGAGAAATCTCAATTACCCTTATAAGTTATGAATGGGATTAAGCTTCAGGAAAGTCACAAAATGTAGAATACTTGAAAATCATTCTCTTCTATAGACTCAAAAGACAGAAAAAAAAATTCCTGTAATTCTCCAATCAAATTATCAAAGTTAGAAGCTACACATCTAGGCTGGGCAGGTTGGCTCAAGCCTGTAATCCCAGCACTTTGGGAGGCCGAGACGGGTGGATCACAAGGTCAGGAGATCGAGACCATCCTGGCTAACACGGTGAAACCCCGTCTCTACTAAAAAATACAAAAAACTAGCTGGGCGAGGTGGCGGGTGCCTGTAGTCCCAGCTACTCGGGAGGCTGAGGCAGGAGAATGGCGTAAACCCAGGAGGCGGAGCTTGCAGTAAGAAGCTACACATCTAGTGTTGGATGTTTTCCACACATACACGATGAAGAATATTTACATTTATGCCTCATGCCTAAATAACCTATTTGAATAAATAGGCATCATGCTGATAAAAACCACAATTTGGAGAAAGGAGAAATACAAATTCATTATCCATGGGATTGACTTAAAATCTTAGGAAGAGGTACAGATCATTAAAAAAGGAGCCAAGCACATTGATATATTTGTACATATCAATGAAAAGAACGTTAAGAAATAAGAGGAAATTGAAACAGGATGGAAACCATGGGCTCTTGAGTGCTTCCATAAAGGACAAAAGAAGTTTATTCATTGTAGAGAAGAGAATATACATCACCTTTATAAATGAACTAAGGTGACTTAAAAGTTAACGTTGCAAAAATCTTAGACCTTTGCAAGAGTTCTCAAGCCTTGTGCTGGCTGTGAAAAGCATGCTGAGAAAGCTACACTAATCATCTACAGTACTCTGGATTGTAGGAAAAGTCAAGAAAGATGAACAAGCTACAATGAAGCTGCCGAAATGAATCTTAGAAGCCAGGCAGAAAGTGTTCAAAAAATTGATCTTGACAGATGTGTCAATCAGATTGGAAGTATCTAAACAAGTGCAAAATTAAACGATAAGAAAGTCACAAAGGAAAAACTAAAAATGAAAAGGTTTTGAAAACCCTACAGGATGCTATAGAAAGGAAAAGATATTAATATAGATCATTACAAAGGATGAGTCTATAAAGCTGACCCAGATTACAAAGAGAATCTCTCTGGAGTGATAATGGTGAAAAAGGGAAACAAAGATGCAACGATACGGGCTCAGGGTGGGTAGTCTGAAGACTTTGAGCAAGCTCACCACATGCAGGGAATTAAAGAGAGAGCGGTTGACAGACAAGAATAAAACATTATTAGGGAATGCGTCTCTTTGTGCCAAGTGCTATCTTCTGAATCCAAACAAGTAGATGAGTGAAGGGAAGATTTGTGGTTGGATGAAGCGCCTTTAAAAGGTACATCCCTGAATCACAGAAATCAGGCCCTGGCAAATGCCTGTCGGGTGACAGAGTTCACTGTCTGTCTCGCTGCACTGTTGGTCCCAGCAGGTGGCTGGCAAATGCTGTGTCCAGTCAGGTTCCTGGCCAGCAGGACAGTCTTGTGCACAGCAGGCAACCTTTCAATTACTACATAAAAAACTGGACGTTAATACTCATGTATTAACCACCTTTGACAGACAGAATAGAAGTTTAGGCCCTTTGGAATAGTAGCAGAGAGTCTCTGGGAAAAAAGCTCAGGGGGACAGTGTATACTCACTGTAACTGGAAGTGAAAACAGATAAAAGACTAAGAGCTAGGAACAGAGGAAAATATGTGAAGGAGTGGGAAGAACTAAGGGCTTGACAGTTTCCTAGGTGCCTTGGTGAAATTAAATGTAGGTAGATGCTCAGTACAGCAGAAACCACTCAATCAACATTGACACTATCTGAAATGAAAGACTTAGGCATATAAAATCTAATCTGGGATCCTGATGAGTTCTCTTATGGCTTAGTCCATGCGCATTTAATATTGTTACAGAAAAAGTATCAAAATATAGTTCTTTCTGGAAATAATAGTGGTACAGAGTGGGATCCTGACGTGTATTTGTAGAATTTCAGTTTTCTTCTGGTACAAGCAACCACTTCTATTTTGCACAAGGAGAAAACAGAAGGAACCAGTTACACAGTGTTCAAAGAAAACTTAAGGCAACAAATAGAGAGGGCAGGCATTTCCAGCCTCTTATGTAACTAGGGACTGAATTTTCTGAGGAAGTTGAGAAGAAGCAAACATCTTTAAAAATGCTATTAATAGATAATCCCTGTTTCAAGGGCACTTTGAGCAACTACAGCCTGAATGACTGAGAAAACCCACCAATAGTCGTAAAAGCCCAGATAGTAGAAAGAGATCAGCAAAACCCAGAGGAAAAGAGAACTCAGATTCAAGAGTAATCCCTTAACCACATCTAGCTAAGAGTTTCACCACTTCCTTGGTGGCGAGGAGCACTGAAATGATCAGAATCTCTTTCAGAGTACAGGGAAAGTAATTATTCATAACCATACAGTGTAGTACATGTGTAGTTCTCATGTCTTAAAAGGACACTTTTGTTGTCTTCACGACGAAGTCACCTACTGCTGCAAATAAATACCTGAACTGGACAGACTGATTATAGCTGTTAAAATTCTAATATGTAAAGGTGGAAGAGCTTACACAGGGGTGGAGTTACAGGTTATGCAGTGACAAACAAACCATGACTAAACTCACTATCTTGCCAGTGAGAGGATTTTCAAGCAAAGGAGAGCATAGGTTTCTCGGGGCTTTATTTTCACTTTTATCTGTATTAAAAATCATATGAGAATAATTTAGAGACACAAAATTTCTCCAATCAGAATAGAGCTTCTGGCAGAATTCTTCTGTTGGTTATACCTTTATGTATTTGTCTTGTGAGGTCTAATTGACCATTATTCGCCACACCTTTCCTGGAGACAATGATAACAGCCTATTGTCTGTTTTTGTTATTGTTGTTGTTTATTTGTTTGTTATTTTGAGATGGAGTCTGGCTCTGTTGCCCAGTCTGGAGTGCAGTGGCACGATCTTGGCTCACTGCAACCTCCACCAGGTTCAAGCGATTCTCCTGCAACCTCCACCTCCCCGTTTCAAGTGATTCTTCTGCCTCAGCCTCCCTGGTAACTGGGATTACAGGCATGCACCACCATGCCCAGATAATTTTTGTATTTTTAGTAGAGACAGGGTTTTGCCATGTTGGCCAGGCTGGTCTCAAACTCCTGACCTGAGGTGATCCACCTGCCTGGGCCTCCCAAAGTGGTGGGAATACAGGAGTGAGCCACCGCACCTGGCCCACAGTCAACTGTCTTGATTTATACAGTCACAGACTTTATTCTTAGCTATAGACCATACTTGCTACGTAATGGGTTAAAAAAGAATCTAAATATGTGATTTAGTTTATGTATTTGTTAACGAGATATAAGAAACTGAATATTTCCTAAACTTGGAAAGCTGCAGTGAAGACTAATGGGTATACGTAAAGCACTTTCAAATGTAAAATCAGGAACCATAATGAGAACAGAAATGGCAGGATGCCAAAACAAAACTGAAACCAAAAAGAAAATAGGAACATTATATTTTTCAAAATTAAAATGGAGAGAAAAATTTCTCTTTTGTTTGTTTAAGAGAAGGGGTGTATTTCACCCTTAAAACCATGAATGTTTTCCCTGAGAGATTGTCCCATGGCTCGTTGATATAAGAGTCATTGAAATGTAATGGCAGTATCATGATTCGATGTGCTTCACTTTTGTACAGGGTTTATCAACTGCGGGTTTCTAGATATACTCATTCATAATATCTTGAATATTAAAATACTAGGTAACACAGAATCAAATGGCTTTTGTGACTGGTGAATCCATCCTCAACTGGGATGTAAACGTCGAAGATCAGATTGGTTGACAATTCTGATCTTTAGCACTCTGTCACATTAAGTCACGGTACTATTTATATTCATTCAGCAAACTTTTCATTTTGTTAGTTTTCTCATTTATAAAGTCATCTAAAATTTGTGAAAGGTGATGGGGAAAGCATGTTTTCACAAAGAATCAAAATATTAATTAATAGCCTTCTTTTGTTTCCAAGATATGTAAGGAGGATCACAAAAACAGATAACATCGAGATAATAGTTTAGTGAGAAACCTGTAACAAAAGGAAAAGACAGGAACATTAAACAAACCCAAGAATGAAATAGAAGCCAAAACATGTACTATTAAGCCCTATCTTATTGTGAAATATGGGTTTCAAATTAAGTTTCATGCTCTTCAGTGACCAGTGCAGAGAAGTAAATGTCCTCAGTTACATGCACCTCAGGGTCTCCATGGCAATGTAAATACATTGTTTCAGAGAAGCACAACTATTCCTGATACTAAGACTACAAAAGAAGTTTCTCAAAATGTCCTCATAGAAATTGTCCTGAACAACATGCCTATTTCACTTCCAGGGACAAGTTTCACAGGGCTCTTCCTTAAAGCTCCTAGTGGAATCAATTTAGTAAAAGCAATTTTGTAGAGAAGATGAAAAGTGAGGGTCAGTTTACTGAGATCTACTTTCTCAGTGCTGTGAAGGTTTACAAAAAATTGCTATATAAAGATATGAATTTTTGCTAATGAAATCTCATAATATAACAGTTTCTATATACAAATGGTCAAACAAGCATATGGAAAAATGCTCAACATCACCAGTTATCAGGGAAATGCAAATCAAAACCACAATGTGATACCACCTCACTCCTGCAAGAATGGCCATACTCAAAACAATCAAAAAATAATAGATGTTGAAGTGGATGTGGTAAAAAGGGAACAGTTTTACTCTGTTGGTGGGAGTGTAAACTAGTACAACCACTATGGAAAACAGTGTGGAGATTCCTTAAACAACTAAAAGGAGATTAACCATTTGATCCACTAATCCCACTACTAGGTATCTACCCAGAGGAAGAGAAGTCATTGTGTGAAAAAGGTACTTGCACATGCATGTTTATCAGCACAATTTGCAATTGCAAAAATATGGAAACAGCCCCAATTCCCATCAATCAAATAACGGATAAAGAAAATGTCCATACGACCATGGAATACAGCTCAGTCATAAAAAGCAACTAAATAATGGCATTCGCAGCAACCTGGATGGAATTGGAAACTATTATTCTAAGTGAAGTAACTCAGGAATGGAAAACCAAACATTGTATGCTCTCACTCGTAAGTGGGAACTAAACTACGAGGACACAAAGGCGTAAGAAAGATACAGTGATCTTTGGGGACTGGTGTGGGGGGAGGGTGGGAGGAGGCGAGGGATAAAAGACTACACACACTGAATACAGTGTACACTGTTTGGGTGATGGGTGCACCAAAATCTCAGAAATCACCACTACCAAACTTATTCATGTAACCAAACACGACTTGTTCCCCCAAAACCTATTGAAATAATAAGTTAAAAAACAACAAAATAATAATATAACAGCTTCTTAGGCATATGAATTATATTTAATATTCATTTTAAAATAGAAGGTACTATCGTTGTCTTCTTGAAAAGCTCAAATATGAGTTTTTGGCTTTTTTATATGTTGTCTGCTTCTAAAGAATTGTTCATAAATGCTTTAAAGGAATAAACATAGAGTTATTGTGACTCTGCTTGATTAAAAATACCATTCCCTTTTCCCAAATGTGAAGAGAATAAAGTTAGGATAAATAATCTTTGAGATATTTTACTTCAAATACTTAATGGCTTTAATATATGTCATGATAATACCTTGTTTTTAAAGCAAAGAACCTTTCTTATTTTTTCAGAAGCCTCAAAAGGCAAAGGAAAAATCAGTGTATTGATCTCTACAATGGATTCCAATGTTATTCTAGCTTCAGGAGGTGTCCAGTTACAGAGAAACATTTTAGTAATCACAAGGTTCAGACAGACCTTATGTGACCCTATTCATTCCTGACCAACAAATAGTTTTTGTTTAACTTCGAAATAAACCAGACAAACCCTGCAAGGTTACTTGTAATCATGACACCATTCTTAGAATTGCCATGTGCTGGGAACATGCCTTCTCGCTTCCTCCTTCTATCTACAGTATAAATCTGAAGGACTTTGTTATGGCTCTTATACTTGGCACATCTTAGGCCTATTTAGAACATCAACACCATCAATCACATAATATGGGGCCGACCAGCTGGATGAACCCTGGCTATCATTCAGGGGTTATTTGTCATCTGGGCATGTCTGTTTGGTATATAACACTCCTTCAGTCCCAGAACAATTTTCCTCCTCCAAAAATATTCTCTCTGATTCAGGAAACACGTGATTAATAAAGGACAAGGGTTTACAGCCTGAGGTCAAGGCTAAAAGTCTTAACCAAACAAGTGCATTGCTTACTAACGTTTGCATCAGCAGTCAAAAATTCCCTTGAAGAACTCCCACACTGAAGAAACACGCATCTATTCTTAAATGCC
The DNA here is from genome assembly GCF_009764315.1 of Trachypithecus francoisi. Taxonomy (NCBI): domain Eukaryota; kingdom Metazoa; phylum Chordata; class Mammalia; order Primates; family Cercopithecidae; genus Trachypithecus; species Trachypithecus francoisi. Next base: position 77,111,940 of record NW_022681469.1, on the reverse strand, counting down.
ATAAATTTCAAGAGACTTCAGCAACTATGATCATCTTGAGAGATTTATTTTAAAATAATGTTGTGCATCTAGAAATGTTTTGCTGCAGAATAATAACACTGCATCAAGCATTTAAAAGGCTCATTACAAACATTTACAATTTAATATAAAAAAATTAGGGTTGAAAAGACACAGTTTAACCAATATTATATGTAAAGGAAATTTGTACTATAACATTAGGACAATTTACATTAAAAATAAATTGTTTTCTAAGATGTCTATTTACACTTAAATGGATTTAAAAGCAACACTCCTTTCCTCATATTCTTTGGCTTATTTATATGCCAGTCTGCAATACTTTATAATACTTCTCCATTAGACAGTTTTTATTTTATATGTTTCCCTTTCTTTCACCAAAAGAAGCTTGTTTCATGTTTATAGAATATTTTCTTTCTTCTAGGCAACTTATAGTTCCACCCTGTAATAGTATTTATCTGATATTATGAATTGTTTGGGTGTATGTATAATGACAGAAAAAAAGCAAATTTTAACAACATACATTTAAAAAGTAATTGTTGGTTAAAGTTTTAAATTGTCCTAACATTGACTTAACTGGAACTGACTTCATTTCTTAATCTAAAAAAATTGACTTAATAGTGTTTATTTCATTGGAACTATAAAGGAAGTCACAAATTCCCACTGGAATTCTAAACAGAGTTTCTCAGAAGGTGATAAGTAGATTGTATTATAGCACTGATGATGTTGCAAGGCCTAAGGAGCTCATGTCAGTTATTACTTTATCCAACTTGTCGAGACTTTTAAGTTCCTGAACACAGGCCACTTTAGGTAATCAGACTTGCTAGAGTTCATCTTTCTATACCTCCCACCTCTCTGCCAAATACCAAAGGAATAAAAATAGAAGCTCAGTACAAAATACAGTGTATTAAAAATAAGTTGTCATTGAAATTCATACAGGCAATGCATTTATCCTGTAGACTGCATTAGAATCATAGCTTTGCAAGCAAAAAGGGGTTTCCATGTCATCTGGTCAGATTGCTCACCCTACTGTTGTGGAAACTGAGCCTTCAGGAAGGAACTGGCAGACGTAAGACTAGAACATTGGTCTCCCACGTCCCTGTCCAGTGTTTCCTATGTTGAGATATAAAGCCCTCTTATGGCTCAACAGTTAGTGCAGAATCTTCGGGTTAATCTGACTTGCTCACAGCTTGGCCATCTGTTGCTCCACTACTTATGCTAATATGTTAACCTTATATACGTGACTGTTGATGGGGCCTTCTTGGCACTGTACATGCATAATGCTCCCAGTTAACTCAGTTGACCCTGTTAAACAATGACAATGTGTGTGAGGCCTGAGTTTGTTGGCATTCATTGTTACAAAGACAGGGTTACTGACCTTGTCATATTTAACAGTGTTGAGCAGACACAGCAATGTAGATCCTGAGGACAAATAAAGAATTTCCACTGGTGATGTAAGAACTATGCTAATTAGTTTCCCCCTCCACTCTGCTTCCAGACACTGCATAACTCTATAGTTCAGCTAGAAGGCTCACTGAGCCCTAAACTAATAAAACCCGAGAATTTTTATGAATAATAGTTTACAAAATGTATTTGAACATGCACAACTTAGAAATGTGTTCATATGTGTTTCTCTTAGAAACAGTGACTTTTGCAGAGCATTGTGCCTGGTTGCTGTTGCATCTCTACCGCATAGAAGTGAAACAACAATGTAGACTGATTTTTTTAAAAAAAGACATGAAATGGAGCCAGGTGTGGTGGCATGTGCCTGAGTATAGTCCCAGACACTTAGGGGGCTGAGAAGGAGGATTACTTGAGCGCAAGGCTTTGGTTCTCTGTGATCATGCCTGTGAATAGCCACTGCACTCCAGACTGGGCAACATAGCGAGATTCCATCTCTAAAAGAAACAAAAAATGAAAATAGAGTCATCTGTTTATCTATATTATCTAAGAACCATTTTCTTAGCTTGAGATAAAAAAAATGCTGCCACACAATGACTAAGGAATTATATATGGGGCTGGTTCACGTATCTAAGCACTGGATATGAGCATTCTTACATTAGTAGAAAAACAAGCTAAGTTAATTTTTCAACAATGCAGTATTACCTTGGTACATCTTGTTCTCTCTTTCCCTCGGGGTCTTATATGAATGAATCAGAAAATTGCTCCCTTATGTGAAGCCTGAGTCTGCACCTGTGTTAAATTCACATGGAACTGAAATTGGGGGTGTGGGGGTGGGGATAAATGTCAGCAAAGCTAATGGGATGATATATCTAAGTTTGAATTCTGAAGTTGATTAGCATCCAACACAAAAAGCATTGATGAGGATATTTTTATGGGCACATTGTGCTACATTTAGAACTGAAATTAAGAATATAATCATGTTGACCAATTGTCCTTGAGTTTATGATTAGAAGCATCTGGCTCTAGATTTTAGGAAACTCAGATAACCAGGTATTCTGAAAATCTTGGCATGCCAAATTTTTTACTTTACCTTCTTTGGGTCCTGGATCACCTTTCAAATACTGAAACAATTTCTATGTCTTAGACATTGTAAGAGAGCTCATGAAAGGTAACCAAGTCATTGAAGCAAAATACAGAAAACAACGAAGAGTTGAAGGAAGAGAAGAGATTAATGACTTCTAGATTTCCAAAAGCAAGCAGAATTGTTGATTTTCTGGACAGGTGAGTGGATGTGGAAGGTGGAGAGAGGATGAGTCGGTGTAAAAGTAAGAGGAATTAAATGAGGAAAACAGATATGTAGAGAGAGTTGTGTCTATGTTTTAAGTCTGCTCTTTATCCGTGAATGGAAGTGGTTGGGGGAAGTCAGTTTTCCTCAAAATGTAGCAAACTTGTTAATGGAATTTCTCATTTGCTTGATTTATTAATGTTTTTAGACAAAATTGGACAGTGTATGAGATGCATTCTGGATTAAGACATCTTTCTGAAAGATTTTGCTATCAGAGGAAAGAAGTAAATGGGAGAGAAGTTTGGGGCTCTAAGACTAAGACACCTCAGTTTTATCAGCTGTGAAGTATACACTGAAGAGGACAATTATTTGCATATTGCAATGGGGGCTGGTTAAAATCCAATCAATTGAATCCAGATGTGAGTTTCTTGTATATGTGTCTGTGTGTGTTTAATGGAGGGTTGCCAAAACATCTTGGGAGTAGAGACCACAAGCTAATATAAGCCAAAGGATTCACAAAATACAAGGAACATTTTTGCTTTACAAATATTCTGCTTTAAGCATGGTGACTGGAATAATAAAATAAAATGGTCTATGATAAATTAGTTAGTGGATATTTATTAGTTAGTGGATTGCAAATGGCTGGCCCTGTCTAAACACAATCTTCCAAACTAACTCTACAAACCGTGAGTCCTGATATGGTGGTATCCAATCCCATGTTTAGGGAACGCCGTAACTGGTAGTTTATGCTCTTTTGGCAGGAGGTAAACTCCAAAAAAGCAATCTATGAGGAACCACCTCCTGGCACAACGGGGTCATGAACAGAATTTTGATAAAATGCCAAAGTCGTGTTTATTTTATTTTAAGTTCTGGGCTACATGTGCAGGATGTGCAGATTTGTCGCATAGGTAAATGTGTACCATGGTGATTTGCTGCACCTATTAACCCATCACCTAGGTATGAAGCCCCGTATGCATTAGCTGTTTTTTCTTATGCTCTCCCTCTCATACCCCACAGTCCCCAGTGTGTGTTGTTCCCCTCCATTTGTCTATGTGTTTAGATTGTTCAGCTCCCATTTATAAGTGAGAATATGTGGTGTTTGGTTTTCTGTTCCTATGTTAGTTTGCAGAGGATAATGACTTCCAGCTCCATCCATGTCTCTGCAAAGGACATCATCTCATTCCTTGTTTTGGCTGCATGGTGTATATGTACCACATTTTCTTTATCTAGCTATCATTGATGAGCATTTGGGTTGATGCCACGTCTTTGTTACTGTGAATAGTACTGCAAAGAACATACAAATGTATGTATCTTTATGGTATTAATAGAATGATTTATATTCCACAAAGGTGTGTTTTTAAAGAGGTATAAATGTCCATAGAGATCTCAGTCCCCTGAAGAAACTAACAATAAAATCTTTTATAAGTTGATTAAGTATCAGAATATTAGGAAACAATTCTGTAGAAGAATTTTGTTGCTCTTGTGCTTTCTTTTCAAATGTGACTAATTTTGATTAGTCAAAACCTGACCTCTCTCTTGGAACCAGTATTCTTGAAATAACTGCTTTGGGTTTAGAGTAAATACCACTATGATACAAACACTTGTTTTAGTTTATTTTCTAAATGTATTGAACACTTAAAAGTAGGGAAAAGGAATAATTTCTCCACAACCCCACTCCCTTGGCAAATCAACCTGTTTTCATATTCCTGAGTTCTTATCAAGTCTATATGCATGGATATTTCTGTTTCAAAGTTACAAGAGTGCTAGAATGAAAAAATGTTTTTGATAAAGTAATGGAATTCTTATTGTTTAAATATTTAAATATCATTGAATGTCTTAAAATGATGGAGTTTAGTTTATGTGGTCATTAATGTGGCTAATTTTATTTGTTAAGAAAAAATTTTGTTTGTGTTAGACTAGAACTTTTTTCCTGAAATCTTAAATGGAACCCAGAATTTGTTTAAACTAGAGCTTTTCTAGAGCTTTGGCTTTTCCCTGTATTTGTTTTAGCTCACTTAATGTTACTTTAAAAATATACAACCAAACTTGGGAATGAAAAATTCATGAATGGGAAAAATGATTAATTAGAAGAAATTGGATCCATTTCAACTTCATTGAATTTAATTCAACCCCAAACTGATTTTCTATGTGCTAGGTATTATAAAGGAAATACCATCAGATGAGACTTTTCTGTCTCCTATGGCCTTCTAATATATTGCATAGACACATTTATGGGTTACACTTAAGTCAGGGTTTAGAGCAGGAACAACCAAAGTTCTTGGAGAACTTCTATACAAGGCCATGGACAAGCTATTCCAATAGTGAAGGCTTCTTAGAGTAAATGGAACTTTAACTGGGCCTGGAAGAATGGGAGGGCATGGTTTACTTTTGTTAGGATCCTTTGATAAACTCACCTTGATAAATGATACAGTCCTCTGAAGGCAGTGGATTATGCATAGGTGATTTTAAGCTTCTTTTAATGAATGGGAATGGAGAAAGAACAAACTCTTTTTCTAAACTCATACCGTGTATCAGACAGTGAATCAAGTAAGCCTCCTTAGGCTAACTGGCAATGAGCAGGGCTGGCTTCATGGGCATATGATCAGTGCAGTGGCACAAGACCCTGTGCTCAGAAGGACCTTGCACATTGGATCTAAATCCACTGCAGTTACCCTCTCGAGATTCTTGAATAATAGTATTGTTTTGTAAGTGAAGTCCATAAGACAACGGACCATGCGTGGGGAGCTTGCAGTCGTGGCTTGCTTGCTATTCCATCTCTCAATCTCTCACTACCACCTCTACTCTGCGCTCCTCTGGATAGATTTTCAGCCTCCCACTCGTAGCCCTGCCCTGTATATAAAAAATAAAGGCACTCTCCTCCTGCGGCGGCTGCCGAATTGTGTCAGCAGGGGGAGGTCTTTGTTCCATCATTGCCCTCAGTCCTTGCTGGGGACCTAACCATGAGCATGAGGAAGGACAGGGACCTGGGAATAAGCGTGGCAAGTGTGAAGAGGGTTAGGGTCAGGTGTGTAGTCCCCTGGCATGTCAGCCATAGCCAAGGTTGTATCTGGCAGCACATCGGTGATCCAGGTACCACACTTTTCCCAGAGCAGAGCTTGCAGTTTGCGGGGAGTGACAATTTGCTGTGATTTGAGAAACTGACTTCCCTGCCCCGGCCAGGGCCCCACATTTTCATTTTACACTGCGTATTGCAAATCCTTGGCTGACACTGACTGTGAGGCAGGTGTTATTGACTTTTTAGTACAGATGGGAAACTGGAGCCCAGAGAAGGGCTGGTAAGTGGGAGAGCAAAGGAGTCTCACTTGAAAGCCCATCCCTTTTTCACTTTGATGCCTGGGACCATCTGCCTTGAGAAACAGTGGGGTGAGGGAGAGGCGCCTTGGGATGCTGAGTGCTATGGGTGTTCTGTCCTCTGGAGTGGCCTGGAGGTTACCTATAGCCATCTCTTAACAAGATGGACCTGAGCTTAATTGACTCAAGGTCTCTATGGTTCTTACAGTGGACAAGTAGAAAAATTTTAAACTCCAGGCCCACTATTATGACTGAGTTATGACCCCCAAACTCAGAATTTAAAGCCATAACTGCCAGTACCTCAGAATGTGACTGTGTTTGGAGACAGATCCTTTAAAGTAATAATTAATTTAAATGAAGGACATTAGGGTGGGCCTTAATCCCATCTGACTGGTGTCCTTATAAGTAAAGGAAATTTGGACCCACAAAGAGGCACCAGGGATGCGTGTGCACAGAGGAAAGACCATATCAGGAAATATCCAGAAGATGGCCCTCTACAAGCCAGGGAGAAAGCCTTCAGAAGAAATCAAACCTGTTGGCACCTTGATCTTAGACTTCCAGCCTCCAGAACTGTGGGAAAATACATTTCTGTTGTTGAAGCCTCCACTCTGTGATATTTTGTTATGGCAGCCCCGGCGAGTTAACGCACCTACTAAGACACTGACAGTGTGAATCCATCCATCTTCTGTTGGCCTAAATGGTATGGTAACATGATTCTACCAAGTATTACGTAAATGAAGAGTTCTGTATAAAAGCCCATTAGATGAGACTTGAAAATTCTGTACTACAGAAATCCTGGAGTACAAAATTGAGAGTGAGAGAGAGAAAATGGGATGAGGCAAGAAGAAAAAATGTAGAATACCTTAGGTAAGAGACCTTTTAGCTGTTGCTCCTCACCTTTTTTATATAAACAAGTAACATGTAAATACTGCATATTTGTTTAATAAAAAAAAGCTTACTTCAATTGAGTAAAAAATCTAGGTCTTGCCAGGAGAGGTGGCTCACTCCTGTAATCTCAGCACTTTGGGAGGCCGAGGCAGGAGGATCACTTGAGCCCAGGAGTTCGAGACAAGACCATTGTAGAGATAAGATCTGTACAATGAAATTAAAAAAAAATTAGCCAGGCATGGTGACATGCACCTGTGGTCTCAGCTACATAAGAGGCTGAAATGAGAAGATAGTTTGAACCCAGGAGGTCAAGGCTGCAGTGAGCCATGATTGCATCACTGCATTCCAGCCTGGGTGACACAGCGAGACTGTCTTAAAAAAAAAAAAAAAGGTCTAGATTTTTCTGTTCCTCTTCATTCCCCATCTCACTTCCCACCTCAGCAGTAAGCACTGATAGGTACATTACTTTAGACCACTTTACAAATCATTTAAGAATATATGTATAAAATTTCTATATATGCTCAACTTTGCTTATCTCAATTTTAATTATTGAAAGAATGTAATTTTATAATATGTATTGTTTTGTGATTTGTTTTTCCATTTAATAATATATATTAGGGATTTTCCTGTATTTGTTATGCACCTTTATTTTATGTAATTTATGATGAAATGTGAAACACCATATTATAGATGCTTTATGATGTATTTAATCATTATGTTACTGATAAACATTTCAGTTGCTTTCAGGTTTTTATGATTACAAAAAATATTGCAATAAGCATTTTTGTACATATATATGTGTTACATTTAGATTTCTAATCGCCATATCTCTTGGTCACTTCCATGGTTCCTCTTTTTCTTCTGGATTCCTTTTGTAATTTAGAGCTAGGACTGTCTTTTTTGATCTGAATTAGGTATGTAAAAATAGGCTGAGATGATTTTTCTTTAATATCCATATAACCAGAGTTATGTATGATTTTCTGTTTCCTTGGTAGAGAAAATTCTTTAACTGTTAAGGCCATGTAGCATGCTACGCCCACGGTCAGCAGTATGCAGTAGGCCACAGAGGATAGTTTAAGCTGTTGATCTTAACACATAACCTCTTTGTGGTTTGAAGTAAAGAGACAATAAAGCTGTGAACTAAGGCATGACTCAGTGCCAGAAGACATCTGTGTACCCAGAATGGGGGTGCCAACTCAGAATGACTCTTAGGATTATCTCTGGGATGGACATGTGTGGTATAGTCTTTAATATGGAGGTGTAGGAATGCCCTGATAAACCCTGAGTCTTTCTTCCCAATTTCCATGTTTCAGTTCAAGGAGTTCCTGCCCAGTGAATAATGGCACCTTATGTTATGGCTGCATAAAGCAACTAGTGAGACTTTCCTAAGAATAGCCAAGTTAGTTTTATAGTGACCTAGTAAATATTGGTTTTTGGTTAAAAAAAAAAATACCTGGCATGATTTTTTCTAGTAGTCAAATGGATGAAGAGGTGGACACATTAAAGAACAATATTTTAAAATTGTAAGCATTTAAAGATGGGTTAAATGTATACTATCACTAGACTTTAGTCCTTCATCCTGAAGTCTAAAAAGCAATAATTTGGAATCCCTTCCTATGTTTTCAAACCTTCCAGTGTCTGTTCTCTTTGGCAAAACTTCATGCCTCTTGGCTTCAGGCAGGCAATTTGTCAAGAAATCTTGCCATTTTGGCTTGCTCCTTTATTTCTTGTTTCCACCATTCATTAAGCCTTCAAAATCCTCTAATTAGCTGTTTACCTTAATTATTCCAGATAGGACTTCATCTGGTCTCAGGTTCTCCCACTTCTGGGGATCCAAAGTGTCTATGCCTTCCCTATTGGGAGAATCTTCCTACTTTTCTGAAAAATACATTCCCACCCGCTTGCTCTGTGTCTTGTGGCTTCCATAGCCACGGGGGGAAGAGAAAACTGGCAGTAGTCTTAAACATCTGATTCTGAGCCACATCTATCCCATTTTAGAGAAAATAAAATTTCTTACATAGTCTCAACAGAACCCAGGGTTTCAACTTAGACCAGATTTGAAGACTAGTTACGAAGTACAAGACCTCAGCAAAATCTGGGCTTAGTTCACTTCTAGAATCTATAAGACATTGAGGAATAGTGAGTTGGTGCACATTTTCTTAACCAGCCCTCCTTATCTATCATCTGTTTTGGCTCATGAACATATAATATCAAATCAAACACCATGTAACTTGAGGATGATATCTAGTAGTTTTGAAATGGTTCAGGTCAAGGCACTATCGACCTTATGAAGAATAGGTAGAGATTCCCTGGGTGACCATGTTGCTATACACTAAATAATTAAACATGTGACTTTGGGTCTCTTAGGCTTTTCATGGAAACCAGACTCATTTTACATAGATGTATTTAATGACTAATGAACTAACTCTTAGCACCTTGATAAACAACGTTCTTTGTATTTAAATTTTTACTTATGGATATGTGTTGGTAAAAGATATTGTCACTAGTTAGGTCCCTGATTAACCCTAGAAACTATCTTCCTTTTTTTTTTTTTTTTTTGAGACGGAGTCTAGCTCTGTCGCCCGGCCTGGAGTGCAGTGGCTGGATCTCAGCTCACTGCAAGCTCCGCCTCGGGGTTTACGCCATTCTCCTGCCTCAGCCTCCCAAGTAGCTGGGACTACAGGCGCCAGCCACCTTGCCCGGGTAGCTTTTTGTATTGTTTAGTAGAGACGGGGTTTCACCTTGTTAGCCAGGATGGTCTTGAACTCCTGACCTTGTGATTCGCCCCTCTCGGCCTCCCAAAGTGCTGGGATTACAGGCTTGAGCCACCGCGCCCAGCCTGAAACTATCTTCCTTATTAGGTATCATCATTAGGGTTGACACAACCTGATCATTCACCAGTTGGAATCTCATAGAAACAGAAGTGCCTACCATGAAGCTATTGAGTGCCTTGGTATTACATTTGAATTTGGAATTGACTAAGCCTTAAGCCTTCCAAACCTCACAAAATAAATTATGAAATGCATCACTTAGACCTTTTCAGGTGACATGGACTGGAGGTCTTACTTGCCACTTTTAAAACAGAGTTCCCTTCTTGGTCCACTGTGAGACTGATAAGGTGGAGCAATCTGAAGGGTGGCCTGTCAATCCTACCAGAGGAAAAACTAAAGATTAAGTATGATGGTTTATTTTACTTGGAGGTTTTGCTCCACTAAGTTCATTAAAAATCCTCATATATTTTAAAATTTATTTAAAATTCAGATTCTCTATTTCTCATTTTATCACCACTTTAATTAGGCATAACGGATTGAAATTAGGTATCATAGAATAACTTTGCATGTTGAGACTAACAATACTGCAATTTATTCTACGTGATGATTCATTCCCTCCCTCGATACTTGTCTGAGTCACCAGGCATAAATGAATATGCAAAGAAGAGACCTTCGTACTTCTGGATTTTCGGATTCTGAAATAAGAAAATCAGACATCTGTTTCCAAGACTTGTGAACTAACACTGAGTGTAGAAATCTTTATTTTGTGCCTAATGACTGAAAAGCAGGTTCTGATGTGCTTCTTCAGAAGCACTTCATAAAATAACTGGTGCGTATAAAAAATAAATAAATAAAAGGGTAAAATATGCCACAAACTATTTGCATATGATAATTTCATGAAATATTCCCCTTGAGAAATACCTAAGTAAAATTAATTCACAATCAGTAGAAACCCAGTGGGAATGTGTTCGTCGAAATAAATAACCCAAAATTATTCTTGGGCTGTGAAGTTTGTTTACTGCCTTAACTGAAGTGTGTATCAAACATAAGTACATTAGCATTGGCTGTGCACTGGGGGAGTCACGCACAGCCTTCACCTCATGTTTTTCATCCATTCTGCTGTTTATATTTTTTGGCAACAGGTTCAAACCACAGGGGGGTTTGTTCCAATATTTTGTGTGTGTGTGTATGTGTGTGCATAGCGATGGGCATAGCACCTTTTCAAGAGGAGCCTCCAAGGTATGGTTGAATTATTGAAAGCTGCATAAGAGTTTGCTAATTTTAAAAATTATTTTAAAACTCAATTCTCTTATAGGCAAAGAGCAGTGAATATTCTCAGTTAAAGAAATAAAGAGTGCTTCTTCCCACTTAGAATTCTCAGGGCTGACTACCACTCTACTCCTGTCCAGCTCTCTGTTGTCACCTCCCAACACTGCTTGGTGGTAGTTGCTGTGATGTTGCTTTAAACGTTTAAACGAAATAATACATTGTAAACTCTTAGTAGGCACATATTGGTATCAAAAGATGTTAGAGTTGTTGTCAACAAATTTTACCAGTATCAGGAAAAGCTGGGCAGGGTAAGGCACTGGTTACTTTTGGGTCATCCTTGGGAGAACTTTGGTGAAGGATGAGCTGAAGCTGACAACTAAAATGACAATAGACTAGTCGTAGCCTTGATCATGAAGATCAGCAACCATTCTGGTTTTTCTGATGCATATGAGATGTCACAGTGGCAGCGAACACATTGATCTTGTTCTTACTTAAGAGCAAATACTCACTGTCCTTAACTACGAAAGGTGCATAACTACTTATCAGTCATTTTCTTTCCCATGTGTGCTGCTTTAGGACTCAGGCAATTCAGATAATATCTTCAGGATTTGGACTTCTGGAGATAAGGAGGAGTGAGCTGGGTAGTTTTTGGGTTGGCATTGAATTTTTATGTAGGACAGAGAATACTGAGAGTTAGAGAAGAAAGATAGTGACTACACTTTGTATATATTTCTAAGATTCCCTTTCAGTTATGGTCATTCTGGGTGTTGCTAGCTGTGATAAACATATGTATAGGCATGTCTCATTTATATAAACACCTTGTGCCTGATGTTGGGCTACAAATAACTTGACAGACATTGCTTTGCCGTGGTCTTGCAGCTTTGAGGTGGCAGAAACAGGATTTGAACCTAGGTCTGTCTGGATTCTAGAGCCAGTATTTGTAACCATGATACACTTCTTTCCTCATATTCTCATGCTGCATAATTCGCCTTGCAAAAATCTTTCACCTTGTTTTTCCGTTTTCCTTTCAAGATTTCCTTCAATGTCCATTCTATATATATACTTTAAATTCTGGGATACATGTGCAGAACATGCAGGTTTGTTACATAGGTATGTATATACCATGGTGGTTTGCTGCACCCATCAACCTGTCATCTCGGTTTTAAGCCCCATATGCATTAGGTATTTCTCCTAATGCTATCCCTCCCCTAGCCCCTCACCCCCTGATGGGCCCCGGTGTGTGATGTCCCCTTCCCTGCATCCATGTGTTATCATTGTTCAAATCCCACTTATGAGTGAGAACATGCAGTGTTTGGTTTTCTGTTCCTGTGTTAGTTTGCTGAGAATGATGGTTTCCAGCTTCATCCATGTCCCTGCAAAATACATGAACTCATTCTTTTTTATGACTGCATAGTATTCTATGGTGTATATGTGCCACATTTTCTTTATCCAGTCTATCATTGATGGCCATTTAGGTGGGTTCCAAGTCTTTGCTACTTCAGTGTCCATTCTAACCATACCTGGCCTGTATAGAAATGTTGCTGGTTAGGATTCATACCCATAGTGAGACTCATGTGGGTCTTACAGCCAGATGGATGGATAGAAGGATGAATGGGTGCATGAGTGGCCACACTTATTTTCTTGGAACACAGTGGCTTAGGAATGTAGGAATAATGCTACATTCACAACATGTACTAACTAAGCATGGAGGATAAGTTGCTCCTTCAAGATGTCAATGCCACCAACAATAGGTAGTACCAATAAAAGTTACTGAACTAGGTAAAACCAGTCTCCAGAAAGATTGTAGTGGTTAATAGGATGGAGTTTGACGCCAGAATGCCTGGGTTTAAATCCTATACTGATGTGTAATCTTGGGCATGTTATTTGTTTTTTTCTGCGCCCTTGTTTCCTAATCTATAAAATGGTCATAATGATTGTACTTACCTCATGGGATTGTTGTAAGGAACATGAATATATAGACTCAGTTCCTGGCATATAGTATGTGCTGTTAAGTGTTTTCTAGTATTGCCAGTAGTATGATGCCTTGTGTTTGATAATTCCTCTTTCTGATATTTGACTGTGGTCCCAACTGACATATAACTCTTGGTATATCCTTAATAGAGCTTTTGGTTTACTTTGTACCCAATTCTGCTGCTATCAGCCCATAACCCATGCATTCCTGAATTTGTAGCTGACTTAAAAATATGTGGTAATGAGTCACTTCTCCACCCCCAAACTAAGAGTAAAAGCTTGACTTCAAACTATATTTGGGCTGGCATATTTCTACCCTATGAAAAGTAAAGTAAAAAGAATTTAACAAAGCAAAGAAGGAAAGAAAGAAGGAAAGAGAGAGAAATAGAGAGAGGGAGGGGTGAAGGAAGGGAGCAAGGAAGAAAAAAGAGAAACAAAAACAATGTCAGGGAAATATACTAGGGAGAGAGGAAAGCATAATGATAGGTTTGGTTTCTGTAACAGTCTTTAATGTAAGATGCTCAGAAACCAGAACCATTTGTAAATGAGACTACCTGTATGTTTCCATGATGGTGCCCTACAAGTTGGCAGAAGAGTTTGAAAGGGAAGCCAACTCTCTGTGATGCAAGATGTTAGTTCTTCTTCTCTGTTATCCCTGCAGAGTCTTCCCCAATTCATAAACTTCCATTCAATCTAATAACAAGAACTGGAGATTTTATTGAATAAACCTGACTTCACAAATTTAAGGAGCTATCTGAATTTGCAATTTGGAAGTCTTGGAAGTATCAGAAAATTTATTCTGGATGTCTTATTGACATTCACTTAAATTCAACCCTGTAAAAAGGCTCTCTAAGGAAATTCCATTAATATATTTTTTGCAAATATGATTGTCCACAGCCTCAATGGATAACTACGTTCAGAACAACTGCTTCACTAAATGGTTCTCTTTTCTGTTAGTGTTCATAAAAAAAATTTAAGCAGCAAAAGTGGAAGAAAAAAATGATGAGGGAATAAATACTTTCTTTTAAGACAATTGCACGACTAGACTTTACAGTTGATTTCTATAAGCCTGCACAAAGGAGCTTTCTTAGTTAATTCATGTCTCTGTAGTGTAGCTTTACTCAATCATGTAAAAAAGAAACTTCATGAACTACACAAGTGAGGGGTGGCATTGAAAATAGAACACATCCTTTCATTAACTTACAAAAATACAATTAGTAATTATTAGTGATTTCCTGGAGAAAGTCCAGAGCTGAATTAAAAATATCACTAACCACAAAGATCTTCAATGGTCCCTTAGAGGAAAAAAATATACAGTTATGAGGCTTATGTATTGTCCTTGCTTTGGAAACATAAAAGGACTAATTCATAAAGCAACCACACAACATTTGTAATGTTTTTTACTTCTTTTGCATTCTCTGGGAAATGCAAAGAATGTTTCTTTTTCTAAATAAAATGCCCTGTGGCATTTTGTCTAGAATGAGAATGGTTATGGCTTCTTTCAGAAGTCATGGAGATTCTGCCAAAAATGAGATCATTTTCTAAAAAGGCATATTTTTCAGTTTTGGCATATTCTCTTCTAATGGGCAGCATGCTTATGCTGATTTCAGAAAGATGAAAACTAATCTAAAATATCTAGAATGTCTAGGGGCAATCTTACCCTTTGCGTCAAATATTATTTGGAATCTTGCCATCTAAATATGTTAAAATTATTTAAAAAGTGGGTTCTATAATCCCATTAAAAAGTGGGCAAATGGCGTGAAGAGACCTTTCTCAAAAGAAGATACAAAAATGGCTAACAAACATATGAAAAAAGTGCTCAGTATCACTGATCATTCAGGAAATGCAAATTAAAACCACAATGAGATACCAGTTTTCCCCAGCCAGAATTATTAAAAAGTCAAAAAACAGCAGATGTTGGTGTGGACATGTTGGAAAGGTAATGCTTCTACACTGTTTATGGGACTATAAATTAGTACAACCTATATAGAAAACAGTATGAAGGTTTCTCAAATGACTAAAAGTAGATCTATCATTCAATCCAGCAATCCCACTACTGGATATCTATCCAAAGGAAAAGAAGTCATTATATGAAAAAGACATCTGCACACATACGTATATCAAAGCACAATTCACAACTGCAAAGACATAGAATCAACCTAAGTACCCATCAACTGATGATTGGATTAAAAAAAAGTGGTATATATGCACATGGAATACTACTCAGCCATAAAAAAGTTTAAAATAATATATTCTGTAGCAACTTGGATGGAACCGGAGGCCATTATGCTAAGTGAAGTAACTCAGGAATGGAAAACCAAACACTGAATGTTCTCACTTATAAGTGGGAGCTAAACTATAAATTATGATTCTGAATAATATTTGACACAAAGAGTAAGATTGGTCCTAGAGATTCATTCTAGATATTTTAGATTTGTTTCCATCTTTCTGGAATAACTATGCAAAGGCATACAGAGTGTTATAATGGATATTGGAGACTCAAAAGAGGGGTGGGTGGTGGGGGTCAGGGATGGAAACTTACCTACTGGATGCAATGGACACTGGGTGATGGGTACACTAAAGGCCCAGACTTCACCACTGTACGATTCGTACATGTAACCAAAAACTACTTGTGCCCCTAAAGCTATTGCAAATTATTTTAAATCAAAAAAACAAAAAATAAAGAAAATAAACTGAAGAAAAAATAATAATAAAATTAAAAAGAAGTTGTTCATTTCAATATGCTAGGGCAACAATCCCTGGCAGTTGTGGAGACAGGCTCCAGGTATTAGGTAGATCCTTACCTGTTGATGTTTTGGACTCTTCTTCCTTGCGTCCGGATTTGGAGAAACACACGGTACCAGCCTTCTTCTGGGTTTGGTGGGGAAAGAACTCTTCCTGTGAAACATATGGCTCTTTGAAGACAGGTGTGTTTTGACTGGATAGAAACAGGGTCAGCAGAGCTCTCAGCTGCATCAGGAAGAAAGGGAAGGAGGCCCGGTATGGGGAGCATTTGGAGCAAGACCCCAGAGGATTTTCCTGCTGTCATTCATCTGCTTGCTATTTACTTAAAATTTCAACCTGCTTGATGGTTGCTTTCCTTTTTCTCTATTGCATTTTGGAAAAGTAAGAAACTAAGTGCTGGGAAGCTGCTGAATGAACTGTAAAGTTCAATCAACTGCTGATTTTTCAATATGCAGATTACCTGATTTGCCCTCTCTCAGGTATCAGGTTTTGTTCTCAGTTTATATTCTGATCTCAGCCAACTTCCCCGATCCATCTCTCCCCTTGGAGTGTGGAACACTTAATCTAAGGTTAGACCAGGAGTTGCCTGGAAGTTAAAATGTATCAAACAAACAAACAAACAAAAAGGGTATGACAGGATGTCCCTCCTGATTCCCTTTCACCCATTCTCATCCTGACCTCTGTGAGATGGGGTCATTTAGTTTTATGATGTGAATTCAGGAAAGCCCAACATGATACGAATCCTATGAGATGTGAGTCCTACGAGAGTCTGTCAGTGTCAGTAAAAAAGCTCCATCTCATAAATCCTTCTCTCAGTAATTTGAAGGTTCCAGGACCACTGCCCACAGCGCTATGTGGTGTCATCATCCCCCTTCAGAAAGGAATCAGAAACACTGCTCTCCATGGTCTTGAGTATGTCAGACAGTTGCAGGAAGAGAAAGGGCCTTAATCCAGTGATGGTACAAGGCAGAGGGATAGGAAAGAGAAAAGGGAAGGAGACCAGGGAGCCTGGGGTGCCTGGAAGCCTGCCTGAGGCCAACTTGGTATGAAACAAAACATAAACAGGTGAGAGGTTTTTACACTGTCCGGTGAACCTTTGGTGCTTTTGGAATTGGGTAGTAGAAATATTTTCTTTTTGAAAAGGACTGCACCTTAATGTACCTCTAGGCATTTAGGGGCATTAATGTAGGTACAGATATATGTTCAGCCTGGAATTTGAAATAAAATATTTGGGATTATCTGTTTTACTTGCCTCTGTGGGCAAGGAATTCAATAATTAAAAGTGAAATCTATGCTAAGATATAGTATATATATACCAAACAAAATAAAACAGCATTGAAAGGTCATGGATGAGATTCCATTGTCACGGCTGAAAAGCCAGGTGTTACCAATTGAGCAGGAGCACCTCACTGGTCTAAACACAGCCACTGGCAAATGAACAGGAGAAGAGAGTTAGAGATTTTGTTTGGAACAAAAGCCTTTCTGAAACTGCAAGGGTTTTTTCTTTCTTTCTTTCTTTTTTAATACTAGGGACCAAAATTAAGATTTCCTTAGAGTAGTTTTACAACTCTGAAAGAACTAATTGTTCTAAAGCCACACCTTGGTTACTTCCTTGGCAATCATCACAGTGAAAGATCATCAGATGCATGTTCAGGAAGAGGAGACATTCTCAGATTGTAGTTAACTTGGATCACAAGAAGGGGTGGGGACACTGGTGTCCTGGGGCAGCACACCGCAGGAGCTCAGGCACAGTCCCCTTAGGCATGCCCCTCCCCCGCCCCCCATGGCTGCATGCCCTGGAGCGAGTAGATCCTTAGTGTTGCAAGCAAGGGCTTTTCAGTTTCAGAAATGAGAAGGTAGCCATCCTGGCTAACACGGTGAAACCCCATCTCTACTAAAAATACAAAAACTAGCCGGGCGAAGTGGCGGGCGCCTGTAGTCCCAGCTACTCGGGAGGCTGCGGCAGGAGAATGGCGTGAACCCGGGAGGCGGAGCTTGCAGTGAGCTGAGATCCGGCCACTGCACTCCAGTCCGGGCGACAGAGCGAGACTCCGCCTCAAAAAAAAAAAAAAAGAAATGAGAAGGTAGGTCAGAGGGAGCTTAGCCATTTTCGCATTTCTCTCTGTCTCTCTCTCTCTCTGTCTGTCTGTCTCTCTCTCTCACACACACACACCACATTCACAAATATGCAGTTGCTTTGAGTGGGGAAGACACTTTATTTTTATCGTGTCGACATGGCCAAAATGTTCTGAACCCATTAAAAACTTGGGACAAGATGAAGGCCCTGCTACAGAAATACCTGTTCTTTTTATTCCTCAATGGAGATAACTGCATACAAGGGTCCTTAAAATGATATGACTGGGATGCAAGTCTCTCCTTAGAATAATTACCTGTTTTGAGGAAAAGGAAGACATGTTACATAAGGAAAGCAACTTCAAGCTTCCCGTGTGGATCGTTAGGAAAAAAGTGCCTGAAGAGGACACATCTACTCTAGGTAACAAGAGACCTCAGTTCTATAATGCACTGGCTGTGAATAGATTTACAAAAATATCTCTCTTAAACTGTTTTCATATCTATAAAATGGGCACACGAAAGCCATTTGGCTACTTCCCAAGATTGTCGTGAGAATCCAATGTAGAGCACTATACAAGGCACATGAGAGTAAAGCAAAAGTATAGAAAACTGTATAGGGTGAATTGAAAGCAAGTCTGTGCCCAATTATAGCTTAGTAATATATAAAAATTGTTGAAAAGCAAAATTGACATTTTGCTCTACCACAATGAGCTAAAACCTTGAATATATACAATGTAGTTCTAGGGAAACAAACTTTATACTTTAAGATAAACATACAAAAAATTTCTCCAAACTGGGTTACTTGTCTACTACTAGTCTACAAAATAGATAAAACCAAAAACGTTTTCTGTACGTTACTGACTGTCTAATAAAACAACTTTATTCCTGAGTTTACAATCCAGATATATATGATGAGCCTCATAGGTACTAATGTAGAAATTACGTATTTTTATTATATTATTATGCTGTAAGTTCTGGGACATATGTGCAGAAAGTGCAGGTTTGTTACATAGGTATACATGTGCCATCGTGGTGTGCTGCACCTATCAACCCTTCATCTAGGTTTTAAGCCCCTCATGCATTAGGTATTTGTCCTAATGCTCTCCCTCCCCGTGTCCCCCACCCCCAGTAGGCCCCAGTGTATGATGTTCCCCTCACTGTGTTCATGTGTTCTCATTGTTCAACTCCCACTTATAAGTGAGAACATGTGGTGTTTGGTTTTCTGGTTCCATGTTAGTTTGCTGAGAATGATAGTCTCCAGCTTCATCCATGTCCCTGCAAAGGACATGAACTCATTCTTTTTTTATGGCTGCATAGTATTCCATGGTGTATATGTGCCACATTTTCTTTATCCAATCTATCACTGATGGGCATTTGGATTGGTTCCAAGTCTTTGCTATTGTGAATGGTGCCTCAGTAAACATACATGTGCATGTGTCTTTATAGTAGAAAGATTTATAATCCTTTGGGTATATACCCAGTTATATACCCAAAGGATTGCTGGGTCAAATGGTATTTCTGGTTATAGATTCTTGAGGAATCACCACACTGTCTTCCACAATGGTTGAATTAATTTACACTCCCACCAACAGTGTAAAAGTGTTCCTATTTCTCCACATCCTCTCCAGCATCTGTTGTTTCCTGACTTTTTAACAATCGCCATTCTAACTGGCGTGAGATGGTATCTGCTTGCAGTTTTGATTTGCACTTCTCTAATGACCAAAGATGATGATGTTTTTTCCATATGTTTGTTGGCCACATAAATGTCTTCTTTTGGAAAGTGTCTGTTCATATCCTTTGCCTGCTTTTTGATGGGGTTGTTTGTTTTTTTTCTTGTAAATTTGTTCAAGTTCCTTGTACGTTCTGGATATTAGACCTTTGTACATTCTGGATATTAGACTTTTGTCAGATGGATAGATTGTAAAAATTTTCTCCCATTCTGTAGGTTGCCTTTTCACTCTGATGCTAGTTTCTTTTCTTGTGCTGATGCTCTTTAGTTTAATTAGATCTCATTTGTCAATTTTGACTTTCGATGCCATTGCTTTTGGTGTTTTAGCCATGAAGTCTTCACCCATGCCTATGTCCTGAATGGTATTGCCTAGGTTTTCTTCTAGTGTTTTTAAGATTTCAGGTTTTACATGTAAGTCTTTTATTCATCTTGAGTTAATTTTTAAATAAGGTGTAAGGAAGGGGTCCAGTTTCAGTTTTCTGCATATGGCCAGCCAGTTTTCCCAGCACCAATTATTAAATAGGGAATCCTTTCCCCATTGCTTGTTTTTGTCAGGGTTGTTGAAGATCAGATGATTGTAGATGTGTGGTGTTATTTCTGAGGCCTCTGTTATGTTCCATTGGTCTATATCTCTGTTTTGGTACCAGTACCATGCTGTCTTGGTTACTGTAGCCTTGTAGTATAGTTTGAAGTTAGGAAGTGATGCCTCCAGCTTCATTCTTTTTGCTTAGGATTGTCTTGGCTATACGGACTCTTTTTTTTATTCCATATGAAGCTTAAAGTAGTTTTTTCCAGTTCTGTGAAGAAAGTCAGTGGTAGCTTGATGGGAATAGCACTGAATCTATAAATTTGGGGAGCATGGCCATTTTCACGATATTGATTCTTTCAATCCATGAGCATGGAATGTTTTTCCATTGGTTTGTGTCCTCTCTTATTTCCTTGAGGAGTGGTTTGTAGTTCTCCTTGAAGAGCTCCTTCATGTCCCTTGTGAGTTGTATTCCTAGATATTTTATTCTCTTTGTAGCCATTGTGAATGGGAGTTCATTCATGATTTGGCTCTCTGTCTATTATCGGTGTGTAGGAATGCTTATGATTTTTGCACACTGATTCTGTATCCTGAGACTTTGTTGAAGTTGCTTATCAGTTTAAGGAGTTTTTGGGCTGAGACGATGGGATTTTCTAAATATACAATCATATCATCTGCAAACGGAGACAATTTGATTTCCTCTGTTCCTGTTTGAATACGCTTTATTTCTTTCTCTTGCCTGATTGCCCTGGCCAGAAATCCCAATACTGTGTTGAAAAGGAGTGGTGAGAGAGGGCATCCTTGTCTGGGGCTGGTTTTCAAAGGGAATGCTTCCAGCTTTTGCCCATTCAATATGATATTGGCTATGAGTTTGCCATAAATAGCTCTTATTATTTTGAGATACGGTCCATCAATACCTAGTTTATTGAGTGTTTTTAGCATGAAGGGGTGTTGAATTTTATATAGGCCTTTTCTGCATGTATTGAGAGAATCATGTGGTTTTTGTCACTGGTTCTGCTTATGTGATGGATTACTTTTATCGATTTGCATATGTTGAACCAGCCTTTCATCCTAGGGATGAAGCTGATTTGATCATGGTGGGCGAGCTTTTTGATATGCTGCTGGATTCGGTTTGCCAGTATTTTATTGAGGATTTTTGCATCGATGTTTATCAGGGATATTGGCCTGAAATTTTCTCTTTTTGTTGTGTCTCTGCCAGGTTTTGGTATCAGGATGATGCTGGCCTCATAAAATGAGTTATGGAGGAGTCCCTCTTCTTCTATTATTTGGAATAGTTTCAGAAGGAATGGTGCCAACTCCTCTTTGTACCTCTGGTAGAATTCGGCTGTGAATCCATCTGGTCCTAGGCTTCTTTTGGTTGGTAGGCTATTAATTACTCCCTCAATTCCAGAACTTCTTATTGGTCTATTCGGGGATTTGACTTCTTCCTGGTTTGGTCCTGGGAGAGTGTATGTGTCCAGGAATGTATCTATTTCTTCTAGATTTTCTAGTTTATTTGTGTAGAGTTGTTTATAGTATTCTCTGATGGTAGTTTGTATTGCTGTGTGATCAGTGGTAATATCCCCTTTTTTTTTTATTGTGTCTATTTGATTCTTCTCTCTTTTCTTCTTTATTAGTCTGGCTAATGGTGTATCTATTTTGTTAACCTTTTCAAGAAACCAGCTCTTGGATTCGTTGATTTTTTTGAAGGGTTTTTCGTGTCTCTATCTCCTTCAGTTCTGCTCTCATCTTAGTTATTTCTTGTCTTCTGCTAGCTTTTGATTTTGTTTGCAGTTGCTTGTGTAGTTCTTTAAATTGTGATATTAGGGTGTCGATTTTAGATCTATGTGTTCTTTTAATTCAGTGATCTGGTCCTTGAAAAATGTCCCCAGTTGAAGTAAGGAAGCCATTCTTTGTACCCTCTGCATTAACCACCACCACAGGTAGGTTTCCCCGGGAAAGCAAGCATGGTTCAAAGTAGAGCAGCTCCCTTGTGTGGAGGAAAATCCCCAAGGAGAAACACAGCTGTGGTGCATCAGCAGGCAAAGCTTCTGGCAGCTGAGGAAACTTATGCTTTAGTGCTGGAGTGGGATTCAGGAGGCACATCGCAGCAACCACTGTAAACAGTTCCCCAAAAGTTGGATTACTGATGAAAGTATGAGTTTATATTGCAATATAGGTTAGCAAATTATGTTTCTTAAATGTTGTATAATTTGTGCTTCCATCAGCAATGTATGAGAATGTCTGTTTCCCTGAATACTCCCCAGCACTTGGTATTATTGCTTTTCTAAATATTTAATGATTACATACTCTTCTTATTTTAAGCATTTTCCTGATTATTACTAAGGTTGAATATCTCTTTACTGGTGATACTTACTTCTGCCTTGGTCATATTTTTCTGTATGTATGTGTATGACCTGTACTCATTTTTCTGTTGTGTTGTTTCTTTGTATATAAATGCCATTAATTCACTGTGAAGTGTTGTGGTAGAATCTCTTAAAATCTGTTCTCCATTTTGTTGCCTGGGCACATGGCTAGAGTACACTCCCCATTCACTTTTGCAGTTAAGTGTGATTATATAACTAAGTTCTGAACAGTGGGTTTTCAGCGGAGATGTCTTTGTTATGCCTGCTAGTTGCCTTTTATCCTCTTCTTCAGTGGACACAGATAGTAATGGCTATGGTGGAGCTTTGAGGTAGTAGGAGGTTGGGTCCCTGAATCACCATGTGGGGTAGCTTTCTGTAAACTGTGAACCCCTACTCTGGACTATTAGGTGAACAAGAAATAAACCTCCATTATATTTGAGTTACTATACATTTTTGGGATGTACTATTTGTTTTAGCAGTTTAGCCCACCCTAATACAGCTGTATTGTCTAATTTCTTCTTAGTCCATCATATTTATTTGACCACATATCATGGTGCCTTTAAAGGCTGCTTAGAGAAAAATGCACAAGCAAAGGAGTTTGAAAAGGGAGGTCAGAGAAGCAGGAGGGACAACAGGATAGTGCTACATTGTGGAAGCCAAAGAAAAAAGTTATTTCAAGAAACAAGCCATGATCAGTCATGTATCATACTGTTGAGAGGCTAGGCAGGGGCTAACAAGTGCTTGATGACTGGTTCAGTGCAAAGATGCCTCTGCAGCCAGGATTCCAGGACAGAAGTATTAGAAAGCTTTCCTGTGATGAAGGCACCTTATTATCTGGTAATTGAATGCTCTATTAAATGTCTGTCTTCTGCTAACGAACTTGCCAAATCTGTGAAGGTCTGGAAGTTGCCCACCCATGCCCTTGAAGAGCAGTAAAAGCGCTGTTCAATCTGAAGTATTGATCCACACATCTCTGCAGGCCTGGATATCCGGGTGATTCCAGCTCAGCCCACTAGAATTCATCTGCAGGCAGGTCCTATGAACCACCATTAACACTCTTAGAGAGCCACATTGGCCATTCACACCTGAACTAACAGTATCCTTCGCAGAAGGCACAACATTCATGAGCAGTAGGTTCTTGCCTACTACTCCCCACTGTCTGAACATGACATATCAACTTTCAATTTTTCACCTACACTTTATTCAACTCTTAACTCTCTTGTTTTCTCAGGTGAGACTCTAAAAATTACTTCTAGGAACAGAACATTCTGGGTTACTGAATCTCAGAACACAAATAAATTCTTCTGCTTACAAGAAAAAACATGGTAAAACTTTATTGCACATCCCAGTTAACAGGTTAAAATTAGAGAAAATATATTTTGTCGTTTTCTTCTTCTTGTTTTTTTGAGACAGAGTTTTATTCTGTCACCTAGGCTGGAGTGCAGTGGTGCAATCTCAGCTCACTGCAGCCTTGACCTCCTGGCTCAGGTGATTCTCTCACCGCAGCCTCCAGAGTAGCTGGGACTACAGGCTCACACCACCATGCCCAGCTAATTTTTTGTATTTTTAATAGAGACAAGGTGTCGCCATGTTGCCCAGACTGGTCTCAAACTCCTGGACTCAAGCAACCCACCCACCTTGGCCTTTCAGAGTGCTGCGATTACAGGCGCGAGCCACTGCGCCTGTCAAAGAAAATATAGTTTGATCAATCTTTTAAATTAAATGACCATGGAGATAATTTATCCACCATAAAAGTGAGAAACGAAAAGAGATTCAGACATGTCAAAAGACATCAATACATGTGCTTATTAAAAGTATATGGTGCTGTGCTTTAAAAACCTGGAACTGAAGGTGACTTTTCTAATTACCTATGACATGTGAAGTCAGTTGTCCTTAATACATTCGGAATGACACATTATGAATGAATAGATATTAGAGCTTTCTGCTCTGCTGCTCATAGAAACATCTGATGAACGACAAGCACTTGGATATGTCACCTGTGTCTTAAGAAAAAGAAATGAAAAGACAGTTGGAAAAGGTAAAGTCATTCTATGCTTCATGTTTTTAGTAATTCTGAGCATGAAATTATTTTTTGAAGAAAATTTCTTGTTTCTTATTTTAAAATATGCAACAAGTTTAAGCTACAGAGTTAAGAAGCTTCAGTCTTACTTGATTCAAAATGCTTATTAGTTCCTGGCAATTAAACAGCATACATGCTCTCCATTTTAAGGTAATTTCTCTCTAGTTTCTTCTTAGGAAAATATTTAGAAAGCCATATAGAATTTAGCAGTAGAAATGAAAATAGGGTCTATTATTTTATTTCTGCCTCTCCATTATATACTATTAAGGCTTTAAAGTATCTGTTTTTTTTTGTAATCAATTTTATAAGTGACTCCTATTAATTAGCAAACAAATTAAGGGAATATTCACATTTTGAACAATGGAAATTCTCCAGAATTCCAAGACACTCATTTATTTCACATCATTTTGAATGGGTTACATACAAAGTCGTTTTGTTTTTGCATGTACAGTATGAAAACATAGAGGTCCTTAATGTTATCAATGATATCTTCAATATGTAAACAAAAGTATTATTTATGTTTCCAGATTTTATGGCTGTCGTGCACATTTAAGTAGACCTTTGTGTCTGCTGAGTAGAATGTCATGGAAGGGGAGCCCATGATAGCCTGCTGAGTCTAGATCTGACACAAGTATTATGTTGATAAATAGCTACCATCCTCGGAAATCCACTGCACTTAGTCTCTCCTTCTCTTGCAGTGATTGCCACACTCTACTTTGTTTTCTTGTTACTGCCAAATGTTTTCTCTCCCTCTCTGGAGCATGAGTTCTTCCAGACAAGCCTGTTTTTCAGTCTTTGCTGCATCCCCCAAGTGCCCTGCTTGTAGTTGACTGTCAGCACAATTTTGCGGAATAAATGACTTCCAAGTGATGTAAAGCATGTTCCACTTGGGTTTTTTTTTTTTTTTCTTAAGTTAACCTGGCCGGGTGTGGTGGTTTACGCCTGTAATCCCAGCACTTTGGGAGGCCAAGGCAGGCTGATCACAAAGTCAGGAGTTCAAGACCAGCCTGGCCAGCATGGTGAAATCCTGTCTCTACCAAAAATGCAAAAAAATTAGCTGGGCATAGTGGCACGTGCCTGTAGTCCCAGCTACTCGGGAGGCTGAGGCAGGAGAATAACTTGAACCTAGCAGGCAGATGTTGCAGTGAGCCAAGATTGCGCCACTGTACTCCATCCTTGGTGACAGAGCGAGACTCCACCTCAAAAAAAAAAAAAAAAAAAAAACCCATACAATAGTTTTGTATATCAATAATTTCCAGTGATTTCCCTAACAGATATAGTAAAACACTGTTTCCAGCCCTAATTAATTAGAGTAGGAGCAAGGCAGAAAACACTGGTAAATAATTAGGCATTATTAGCTTCATCACCAGAGCGGAGGGAAGTTTACTTAGAACTATAGGGAAACTTAATTAATGGAGCTGATTTTTGTCAATTTCCATATCGTTCTTTAGAAAAATCATAAGCAGAGTCGCACAGTATGCAGAGCTACTCTTCATGATTTGTGGTATTTTCCCTAAATTCTTTGCTAAAATATTACTGATGTTATACACACACATAATAAAAATGCAGTCTGTTTTAATTTAATATAATTCCTTCACATTTTTCTGCTCTCTTCTTTGTCAAAATATATCTCTGTCTCTATCTCTATCTCCACATACTTGACTTTGTAAGCTCTCTTCCATACCCAAATCCAGCATAGTTCCCTGTACTTTCTGAGGGACTTCTATAAATATTGCAACTAGTTGATTCACTATGCAAGAAGGCTTCCCAGATGTTGCTAGTCTCAAGTTTTACTCCCCTTATGCCTTAAATGCTCATTGTAACACCACCTTTTGTAGAATAGAATCATGTGTGATGATGTTTCGAGAGAGACAGCTATGACAATAAGGTTCTTTCTAGCACTTCTTATAAATAAATGCCATTGTCTGGGTGATAGCATTTGGCTCTGTGTCCCCACCCAAATCTCATCTTGAATTATGATCACCATGTGTCAAAGGAGAGACCCATAATGCCCATATGTAGAGGAAAGGAGGTGACTGGATCATTGGGCAGCTTCTCCCATGCTGTTCTACTGATGGTGAGTTCTCATGAGATCTGATGGTTTATAAGGGGCCCTTCCCCCTTCACTTTCTCCTCTCTCTCCTGCCACCATGTCAGATGTGCCTGCTTCCCCTTCCCCCATGATTGTAAGTTTCCTGAGGTCTCCATAGCCATGCAGAACTGTGAGTCAATGAAACCTCTTTCCTTTATAAATTACTCAGTCTTGGCAGCATCTTTATAGCAGTGTGAAAGTGGTTTAATGAAATGTGTCCTAATAAAGATGTTGCCATTTTATTTCATGACAAATTATGGTATAATAAAGCTTTGGTTCTTTCATCGTAAAGCCATTGGGATTCTTTCTGTATGACTGAAACATTGTTGTGTTGATGGCCTTACAGCTACTTTTCTTCTGTTGCGTTTATTACATTTATATGTTGTAAGGACACTCCATGGTATTCCAAGCTGTATGAGTTTAGAGGTGAGTCTCCGGGAAGATAATTGATCACCAGTGGCTATGAACCATTCTTTTGTGCATCTTTAACAGCTCGAAAGCTTATAGTTTCAGGCCTGAATGGAAGCTTGAAGGTAGAGTCATCCCACCTGATGTCTGAATAATCCAATTTTCACTCAACAGTCCCATCTTTCAAATATTTAAAGACATCATCACATCACGCCTCCCCCTCCCCAGAAACTCCTCCAAATCAGACTAAGCTAAAATTACATTATGGTCGATTAAAATGGTCAATTTTCCTTCATGTGATACAGGTTTAAACCTCTTCTTCCATCTGATTGAACTTGGATTTGAATACTAGCCCCATTAATTTATTATATATATTAAGCTGGACATGTTTTAAAAATGTTTGGAACCTCAGCATTTTTTAACCTGTAAAATGGGGATAATAATACTTATAGGACTGTTAGGATGATTAACTCAAATAATCAATGCACATAACTGGTAATTAGTAAGTATTCACTTCCACTTTTTAAAAGGGATTTGTAGAATGCTTGTGCTCCATGAAGAAAGGTGTTGAGATTAATCAGAAAAATAAATAGGGTTAAGCAAAGTTACTTAGATTTTCTAATTACAAGATTTTCAGAGCTTTTAACAGGATAACACGCTTTGTGAATCTCCAAATAAATATGGTTTGAAGCATTTCCCAAATTTATTTGACCACGAAACCATTTTTGAGTAGTACATAGAATAACATCTTGTGTTTTTCCGAATATGGTGTGAGAAAGGTTGTGCTAGTGGGATCTTTGGATGTGTTGCTTTGCCCTCTGGGCATGTCTGGAAGTATGATTGTCCCTCTGGGCCCTAGGAGTGGCCCATGCAGGGAAATTTATTCTGAACAAACACAAAGAGGGCAAATATTTTTCCCTCTGCTTCAAGTAAGCAAATAGAGTCAGCAGGCCGGGCGCGGTGGCTCAAGCCTGTAATCCCAGCACTTTGGGAGGCCGAGACGGGCGGATCACGAGGTCAGGAGATCGAGACCATCCTGGCTAACACGGTGAAACCCCGTCTCTACTAAAATATACAAAAAACTAGCCGGGCGAGATGGCGGGTGCCTGTAGTCCCAGCTACTCGGGAGGCTGAGGCGAGAGAATGGCGTAAACCCGGGAGGCGGAGCTTGCAGTGAGCTGAGATCTGGCCACTGCACTCCAGCCTGGGCAAAAAAAAAAAAAAAAAAAAAAGAAAATAGAGTCAGCAATGAGGCTTAGGTCTTTTTGTTTCATCTATGATGCTGAGATATAGTCTTCAGGTTTGGGAAACTCTGAGGAATTACTATAATGAAAATACTATGAGAAATAAACTACTAGGAAGGAGGGAAAACTGAAGATATTATGTGGTGGGCTGGGCAGAATCCAGCACGTGGTCCCCTTTCACGAAATTAAATATTTCTGTTTATATGATGGAAAATCTGTGCTGATTCATTCTCATTAAGGCTCCAGCAAGTTCATCAGAAAAAGTTTATGGAGACCTTGGGGAAAACTCAACAGGGGGGAATTTCCTGTTAGGGACTGGAGGTGGGTAGCGAGTATTTTCCCTTTATTGGGGTTTGCTTTGTTAATTGGTGTTTGAAGAAACCCCATTTCTTTCATAGTTTAAGCTAAGCAGAATTAATGTTAATTAAAAAATCATGTTAGCATTCCCAGAGCACATTCAAGCCGTTTGGTAGGAAAAGCCTTGTCCAAAACAGCTCTCTCATGGCTTTGTTTGCATGGGGAACTGACCGGTGAGGAGTTTCACCAGGACAAGAGAGGGAGCTGCCAGTTTATTTCTAGAACATAGAAGGATGTGTTTCAAAAGACACTCAGAATAAAGAACACACCAAAATGTACAAAAAGTGGTTTGGTTTTCTGTTTTTTTAAAGCAAGGATGGAGCCATGCTTGAGACCTGTAAAACAGGATGCTGTACCCAAGTGTGTGTTGGGTGGAAATGGGTAGGGAAGGGTGAGCCTGGGCCTGTGATTGTCAATATTCTAAAAAATGTACAGTTTTTAAACTTTAGTATTTGAAGCGGACTATCTTTTTACTTGCCTGTGTAAATCTGTACTGGGGTATTTCCATTTAATCTTCTTTAAGGACTGTTTTACTTCACACACAGAGGACTTCAACAAATAGATACATTACTATCTAATCCCTGAGGTCTGTATATTTCCTTTGGGTATAATTAACTTCAGTGGCTCACTAGACCTAAACAACCACCTCAGGCATACAACGGGGAAAAGCAAAACCCTGAATATATTTTTCTGTGAGTTCTGGAGCCCACTGATTATTTTTTTA
The DNA here is from genome assembly GCF_009764315.1 of Trachypithecus francoisi. Classification (NCBI taxonomy): domain Eukaryota; kingdom Metazoa; phylum Chordata; class Mammalia; order Primates; family Cercopithecidae; genus Trachypithecus; species Trachypithecus francoisi. Next base: position 77,082,681 of record NW_022681469.1, on the reverse strand, counting down.
AGGTATGAGTTACATATCATAGAATGAGAATGTCTAATATTGAGTTACATTTAGGTAGAAGTCAACTGTCACTAACAGCCATTCTGAAACGTGAAATGACTTTCCAACTCAATGAAAATAATCATTTGATGATTTATTCATTGATGTATTCCTATTTCATTTTAAAAACATCTGAAGAGGCTTATAACGAAGATTACATAGAAAATCAGTTTGATAATGTAAACCCAGAAATTGCAAATGGGATCTGCAGAAAGAGGTGGTAGTAAACCTGCTAATGTGGCAGGCTAGTGCGGCTGTTCCAACTGAGCATCCATTTTGATTCTGAACTTCCTGAAAGGCAGAATTAAAAGGGAAACATTCTTGAATTATTTCCATTAGAATTGAAGAAGCACAAACAAATTCTTATTTGAACGCAAGTTTTTCTGGCACTAAATTCTAAAGGAAAGAAATTTATTCACATGTGCTTCTTTAAAGCATGTGATTTCTCTTTTGAAAATTATTTTTAGGCACACAAATGATTTGTAAATACATTTAAACAACACAGAAGTATGCAGATTAAGAAATTCAGGTTCTCCTTCACCCTTTCAACTTCACCCTCCCGCCTGGAGTCTGGTGTGTGACATCTCCGAACTTATTCTAAGACCCCCTTTATTTCCTGCCGCTTGCCCCATGTGTACCAAATACATCATATACAGGGATCATATAGATGGATTATTCTTCAGCTTACTTTTATTTATTTCCTTATGCTTTGATGATCATCCATATCAAAATAGTGTTACCTTGTTTTGTAAAACTCCTATATGAATGTTCTAAGATTTACCAAAACGTTCTCCTATGTTTGAGTTGTTTGCAATTTTTCTTCATTTGTTTGTTTTTTTGAGACAGGGTTTGACTCTGTTGCCCAGGTTGGAATGCAGTGGCATGAATATAGCTCACTGCAGCCTCGACCTCCTGGGCTCAAGCGATCCTCCCACCTCAGCCTCCTGAGTAGCTGAGGCTGGTTAACTTTTAAATTTCTTGTAAACTGGAGTCTTGCCATGTTTCCCAGAATGGTCTCAAGCTCCTAGTCTCAAGTGATTCTCCCACCTTGGCCTCCCAAAGTGCTGGGATCATAGGTGTGAGCCACAGTACCTGGCCACAATTTTTAAATATTACAAACAATGCTATAATAAACATCATGTGCACGTGTTTAAAAATTTTTGTTTGGTGGATATGGTAGACACTTAGAAGTAGGAAAACAGGCTCTGAAGGTATATGCATAACAAAAATGACAAACGGAGACCTTGTGATTAAGGGCAATGAGTTCTCAAAATCAGTAATTCTCAAATTTTTGGTTATGGGTGTGTTCCTGTAGGTGTCATGTTCTTTGGAGAACCTTCTTACCTACTGCTGAAGATAATTCTATCATATGAACCCTTTTCCTATCCTACCAAATGACATTTGACGTAGGCAATATGATAAACAACCATAATTTCACATCTGAAAGAAGCCAACTTGGCCCACCAGGATCAGCTGCTCCTAAGGATTTTTGTTTTCAATATCTTGTGACTTGTTCATTTTGTTCTTGACTATCAGCATTTATGAGCAGATAAATAACACCTGTAAATAAATAAGAAAATACTTATCTGCGAAAAAGGTATCTGTTGCTGGATTTTAGAAGCAGAAAAATCTAAGTTTGGCACATTGCAAAGGGAATCATTTGAGAAAGAGTGCTCTAGATTAAGTTAATGACAACAATAAGAAGTGAGTTGTTACATATAGTACCACCACTGAAAGACCCACATTAAATTTTTAGCCAGTACCCCTTCCAAAAGGACTGTATAACAAATTTATATCCAGACTGATATATCTTTAAGATTTTCTTAATTATTTATATAGTTCTGAAATTTACTTCCTGCTTCCGAATCAGTTCATTTGAATATACACAAGCTAGTTTTGCTTCTGTTTGAATAAATTCACGTCTTTGGCTGATATTTCTGACTTTTAAAAAAATTGACTGAGAAGTAGAATGACTCCTTCCAGACAGGGATCTAAACAATTCTAAAGAAATACTGAATAAACAGAGAGCCGCAGAAGCAGATTACAGTGTGTTTAACAATTCTGAGGTTGTTCCTGGTACAACTTGAGCATAAAGGAAACAGAACTTCAGTCTTAAGGTAAACACTGGCATCTATGAAATGCATACATCTTATCCTCTCTGAATTTAATGCCTTCTCAAAGGGAAGATTCAATGTGAGTTGTAATCTACAGAAGGCTTTGAGATTTAAGGCGTTCAACAGTTCCACAGATCTAGTTCCCCTCTTTCAGCCCCCTTTTGCCAGCTTCCTAGATTAGCCCCATTTATTAATTATTCTGGTCATACTTTGAGTAAAAGAGGAGAAAATACAATGGCAGCCAATCACTTCAGAACTATAGACTTTACAAAAGAGAAAAATGATGGGTATCCCCAACAGGCATGTTTATTTACAATACCCATTACTATAGAATACCTAAAAAAATATGCCCTTGGTCTTTTTGTTTTCTAAGCAGGCATATAGTTGATTAAATGCTTTTAAGGATTTTAAATGTTAATACATATGAACATGTCTGTCATCTTTTATCCTATTCATATTTCCACATGATATTTTCAGAGATTTTGACTTGGGGGATCTGAGGTGGGGAAATTCTGATGCAGGGTCATTGACTTAGATAGTACCTTCATTCTCAGATCTCTGATTTCTTATAGAAATCATTCTCCTCATCTGGCCGGTCTTTTAAGACCAGAATCCAGTGATGATCACCAAGAATGAATAAGAGAGAATTGTGTCACTAACTTGCTCTCTTCCCAGTTTTCCTTGGATTTGCACTCTTACTTGGTAATTTGAACCCTATGGCATGGCATTGCATGCCTGAAAACTGACTTTTATGTCTGCATGCTTTTACTAATATTACCTATTTCTGGGCACAATGGTGCATGCTTGTAGTTCAAGCTATTTGGGAGGCTGAAGGGAGCCCAGGAGTTCAAGGCCAGCCTGGGCAGCGTTGCAAGACCCTGTCTCTTAAAAAAATTACCTATGATTACCCCCCTCCTCCAGCTCATACTGATCCATCTGTATAGGCAAAAGCTGGTCTGGGCTTTATTCTGGATTCATTTTGAATTCTAGGTCATGTTCTCCACCACAACCATAGCACCAAGATTAATGGGAATCCTAGCATATCTCTTATATCTCCTTATGAAACCGACTCTATGACCCATTAGCAAATTCCAAAGTTTCCTCATCTATATAGCGGAGTCACTACTGACACTCCTCAGAGATGTGTTGTGAGGATTAAATGAGGTAATATACACAAAGAGCTTAGCATAATTCTATAAACAAGGGTCAATATCCCATAGTTATCTGAGAGGGAAAAAAGCCAGATACAAAACAACTCCTGAAGTTCATTGAGGCAGACTTTCAGTGAAGGCTCATTTGCTCTTCTCTTTCCCCTCCTTGGGTTTTAATTCTTCTTATGTAATATAAAAGTAGGAAAATGAGGTTACAAAAAGACTAACAGTTCTCAACACTATCACCATCTAATGCTCTCCAGTTTGTAAGATGAATAATGTACATTAAGCATCTATACCAAACAATCTCTGGGAGGCACACAAACTAATTGGAATCCAGTGTGAGGGTGAAAAAGCAAAGCTACCTTTGGATAGTGTGCGGTTATTGTGGTTAGAATGACATTAGGAATGATGCAATAGACTGGCCTCCCTCCATTGATTTATAAAGGATCCCTTTTGTATTATCTTAATTTACTTTCAGGACCTGGCCCAATATATTGTACATATTCACATGGTTTTGGTTAGCCTCCAGCAGTGCAAGCAGTACAAGACAGGCTGGAGAAGTATTTACCCAATCAGTTAAAAGTCCAGTTTCTGACACACACAGCATCAGCCTGCTAGGCATCCAATTAGATCCCACAAGATCTCTACCCTCCAGTGACTTAAGGCCTAAAGTGGTCCAGCACATTCTGGACTCACTGATTAACTCAAACAGTTCTTGTCCTAATTCTCTATTATGACTGTGTTCCTCAGCATCAGAATTACAATTTCTTTGGTAGTCCAAGGCTGGCAACATCTGAAGACCTTTAAATAACCTGTTTGCCTCTGCCTCATTCTTTCTCCACCAGCATCTGCAATGTTTATTCTTGGTAAATGTTGATAGTTCTAACATTATAGCATGGGCAGTCTTACCACTTAATCTAATCTAGTTTAAATCTTATAAGTTCTTTTTAAATCATATGTTCTTGAATAATAGAAAAATGACCTGGAAAAGGGCATTTTTGGCAACTGAGATCATATTAGAAGCTGATGTGAACCATTCCATGCTTACGTCTACCAAAGAGCTTAATAGTCTATCTAGTGGGTATTGAATATGCTGCTCCTCAACCTTGCGTAATTGTACTTTTAGATCCTGTACCTCTCAAGCTTCTGCAATCAATCATTTTGTGTCTTTCATAAGTTCTACTATCTGGGACAATGTGAGTAGCACAGATGAGGCAGAGAATGGAGAAAATATTCCAAGGGCTTCTTGGATCAGGAGTAGGTCTATAAGATGCTGCAAGATCAGGGGACACCTTCATTGTATAATCTATCCAAAGGCAGTGTTTAAAGGACTGACTATTTATTCAGCACATTGATTTGACAAATAGTTCTGGAGAGTTTATAATATACAGGATGCCATATTGAAACCTGAAGATGAATGAGCAAAACTAGACATAAGTCCTCATCTTGATATATCATAGAGTCAGGAACACATATATTAATCAAATATAACTTACTCATGTAAATGCAGAATTGTGGTAAGGGCTTCAAAGTAAAGGTATATGGGACAATGGGAATTCAGATCTTCAATTTCTGTCAGACATCTAGTGACAACAGCCCACCATCATCACAGACTTTTTATTATCAAAACGCCATCTTTTCAGTTAGCCCTAACTAGTTACTTCAATGATACTTCTCTTTTGGGTGTTTAAACAGGTTTTTGTTTGTTTGTTGCTTTCTTATTTTTATTTTTACTTTTTTTGACATAGGGTCTCCTACTGTTGCCCAGGCTGGAGTGCACTATAGCCTCGACCTCCTCGGCTCAAGCCATCCTCCCACCTCAGCCTCCTGAGTAGCTGGACCACACGTGCACACCACCACACATGATGAGTTATAACATTTTTTTAAAATTTATTATTATTATTATTTTGAGACGGAGTTTCATTCTTATTACCCAGGCTGGAGTCCAATGATGCAGTCTTGGCTCACTACAACCTCTGCCTCCTGGGTTCAAGAGATTCTCCTATCTCAGCCTCCTGAGTAGCTGGGATTACAGGCGTCTGCCACCACACCCAGCTAATTTTTGTATTTGTAGTAGAGGCAGAGTTTCACCATGTTGGCTGGGCTGGTCTCGAGCTCCTGACCTCAGGTGATCCACCTGCCTTGGCCTCCCAAAGTGGTTACAAAGGGATTACAGGTGTGAACCACCATGCCAGGTCTAGTTTTTTACATTTTTGTAGAGACGAGGTCTCACTATGTTGCCCAGGCTGGTCTTGAACTCCTGGACTCAAGCTGTTCTCCGACCTCAGGCCCTTAAGGTGCTGAGATCAAAGGTGTGAGTCACTGTGCATAGACTAAACAGGTTTTAATGCATTCACTAAATAGTTTATTTTGTACCATGCTAAGCATGCTCTCAGGTAACCATAATTACTTGAGTATTTATAAGAACATCTTCTATTTTTATGAAGGTGTGTATCCCTTGGTATGACAGGGTTGTACAATAAAATATTCTGGTAGAATGAGGAGAGTCCCAACTTGTAGACCCATTTTGAAAAACTAAAACAAAATTGCATTAATCTGTTCCTGCATTGCTATAAAGAAATGTCTGAGACTGGGTAATTTATAAAGAAAAGAGGTTTAATTGGCTCATGGTTCCACAGGCTATACAGGAAGCATGGCTGAGGAGGCCTTGGGAAACTTTCAATCATGGCAGAAGGCGAAGGGGATGCTTCCCTTCATGAGATCTCATGAGAACTCACTCAATATCATGAGAACAGCACCCAGGGGGACGGTGTTAAACCATTAGAAACTGCCCCCATGATCCAATCACCTCTCACCAGGCCCCACCTCCAACACTGAGGATTACAATTGAACATGAGATTTGGGTAAAAATATAGATTCAAACCACATCCAAACCCAACAGATTTCTGCCAGAGCAAGTAGATAAACCAAATATCTTCTGCACCAATGCCCACCAGTATTACCGCTTGACAATAGAATAACTGCTATTACTTTCTTCCTTAGGTTAATTTGTCTAAACCAGTAACATCTCTCCCTCCAAGCAAAATATTCTCTTCCTAAATGCTTCCCTACCCCCACACCTCTCCACCTCTTATTGCCCTTGCAGGCATGGAAACCAAGTTCATGGATTGAATTTCAGTTACTATTCCAGAAGACAAATGCATTTATTTATTTCCTTGTTTTCCCATTAATTCATTCAACACTTGAGGGCTCATTATACATTTGATATTTTGCCAGTGGCTAAGATTGCAGAAGAAAGACTTAAAACTTCTCTCAAGGATTTCATCATCTTGGTGACACAAACCCTTACAAAATTTTATCAAGCAGCAGGATGGGCCTTAATAAAAATGTGTATAAAGCACAGAGGTGATAGAATAGCAGCAGTAAGTGGAAGTAGGTGTTAGGAATATTTCTTGGTGAAGGAGGAGGAATGTAAATACTCCAGGAAGCCAAATGGTACATTTAGGGAGGGACTTACTAGGCAAAGGCACACCAGCATCTGCAAAGACCGAGGCCTAAAATAGCACAATGAACTATGGATGAAGAATTAAGTCCAAGGAACAAGTGCATCAGAAGACACTGGAGAGAAGGAGCCAAGGGCCAAATTATGGGGAGTTAGTTCTACTTGCACGTCACCAGCCCAGAAGTTACTCTGTAAGCAAAAGGGAAACCATGGAAGGGGTTTAAGCAGGAGAGCAAAACATTGACACTTGTATATTTAAAGGATCAGTTTGGTGGCAACTGGAGAATGAACTGGCTACAAACGAGGTCCAGTTAGGCTGCTGTCAGAATCCCAGGCAGGAAACGGTAAGCCTGAACTAAGGCAGCGGACAAAGGAATGCAGAAAGAAGGAACATTTCGGCCGGGCCCGGTGGCTCACGCCCGTAATCCCAGCACTTTGGAAGGCCGAGGCAAGTGGATCACGAGGTCAGGAGATCGAGATCATTCTGGCCAACATAGTGAAACCCTGTCTCTACTAAAAGTACAAAAATTAGCTGGGCATGGTGGCGCGTGCCTGTAGTCCCAGCTACTAGGGAGGCTGAGACGGAGAATCGCTTGAACCCAGGAGGCGGAGGTTGCAGTGAGCCGAGACTGTGCCACTGCACTCCAGCCTGGGTGACAGAGTGAGACCCTGTCTCAAACAAACAAACAAACAAACAAACAAAAAACAACCAAAAAAAGAAGGTATGTTTGAGAAAAGTTTACGGAATCAAGAAAACTTGGCAACTGATTGGATGTGGGAGATGAGGAAGAAAGAGAAAACTAGGACTACTCTTGTGTTTGGGAGAAAGGTGGATGTTACTTCTAAAACACAAAAGGTACCTCTGAGAGAACACTGACAGTCAGAAACCAGGTGTAATTTTCTATCTAATAACTTAATCACTTTCCTTCTACATGATCTTACAGTTGGGTGGACCCATGAGAGACTCCTTATCGCCCAGACCAGCACCTAGTTCAAGTTTTCAACTTGACTGCATACTGGACAGCTTTAAAAAAATACTCATACCTGGATCTGTACCCAATTTATGCAGGTGCAATCTAGACATTGGTATTCATTAAGGTCTCAGTGACTGTAAAATGCAGTCTCTGCTCCAGAGGTTTCCCTAAATTTAAAACATCTACTACTTAAATGCTTACTCTTCTAATTGACCAAACACCATACCCTTCTCTTACACTAGTAAGCTATAAAATAATTTGAAGTGCAGGTATTTGTGGGCCCTTGGCTCTGAAGGAGACAAATCTTGGCCCTGAGAACCCAGAAAAGATGTGTCCCAGAAGGCCAGGCCTGAACTCTCTGGTCATGCTAGAGTCTCTGAGGACCAGTGCTCTCACCAAACCTGGCTCCACCAGGGGATGCATGGCCTGGTGGGATCGAGGGTTGAGTCTCGAGGGGAGTGTCATGCCAGGGACATGGATTGAGGACATAGAATGTGAAAGTCTGCTTCTCAGTTGACTCATAAACCTGGCAACCACTCAGCTGAAAGTCTTTCAGACAGCAAAGCGTGTTGGGTTCCTAGTGCTGCCGTAACGAAGTACCCACAATCTGGTTGGCTTAAAACAACAGAAATGTATTCCCTTACAGTTCTGTAGTCTAGAGGTTCAATATCATGGTTTTGGAAATGCCATGTGTCCTTACCAGGTTCTAGGGATGAATCTTTCTTTGCCTCTTCTCAGCTTCTGGTGATGGCTGGCCAGGAGTGTTCCTTGAAGCCTCATATTCCAGCCTCTGCCTCCATCTTCACATGATCTTTATCATTGGGTATATCTGTGTGTCCAAGTTTCATGCTTCTTCTTATAAGGATACCTTATAAGCCCTAATCCATTATTACCTTATCTTAAGTTAATTACATCAGCAAATACCCTATTTCCAAATATAGTCACATTCAGAGGTACTGGGGGTTAGGGCTTGAACATATTCTAGGGAACAAAATTTACCCACAATACAACAAGACTACTTGTGTTATCTGTTTCCTGGGAGAAATTCCTCCTGCTGCCTCTCACTGACATCTTTACTTTTCAGGTTTTGACCTCAGCTTGCTGACTACATAATTGCCTATCCTGCCATCCCTCAAACCCCCACCAGAACCTCAGTATCTCAGATCAAAAGAGTCACAGATTTTTTTCAGAAGTAAAAATAATATTATAGAGGACATCTGCTGTGTACTTAAAATGCATCGTAAAATAGATGCATTTTACGAATGGGGAGAGTTCTGGGACTCTTTACCCCAAGTCTGTCTACTCAAGAAATGAGTCTCTAACTTTGTTCTTATTTTAACTTCTGACCTGAGCATACCACAGATATCTCTGACTCAAATTCTGTCCCCATTGACCACCTCTCTCTCCTTTTCTACTTTGTCTTCTCACTTTTCCTTCTCTTTGGTTGCTTTTCACCAGTACAGCAGACTCACTTCTGAACTGGCAAAGCTTCTTAAACCCTAAGGTGGGAAGTCTTGGCCCACCTTAAACTCTGACTTAAACCCTGTGTTTTCCATAATGAATGTAAGCAGTGAGTCACAAAGATAAAAATTAAACCATATCTCCTATGGTGACCCTTTATGCTATCAGCTTACTTTTCTGCACAGATATAAAAATGTACCTCAAGGATGTGGATCCATCCCATAATTTCTATTGTCACTTTCCTTGAATCCAGATAGGATCCCTCCAAGCCAATCCCACTTCTTCCTTGATCTGAGGCCCTGTCCTCCAGTTGCTGTATCGAATTTGGTTGGAGAACTTGGTACTGACTACATGAAAGACAGTCTTCTATTTTTATATTTGTTCTTTTGCATTAGAAATCCTAAGGGATGGTTTGTTCATGCCTCACTGGGCTCCTAACTGAAACACTACTGGGAGATTTCCCCATGTTTACTGACCATTAGATTCACTGCTGCCTATTTCTGGCCCTGAGGTAATTTTTTTCTGTGAACTTGAACAAATAACCTCTATTTTCCTTTCCTTATAAAATGATATACTTATTGCCTACGCATGTGTTTGGGCTTAACAAGGTAGTTACCAAATGATTACATGTGAAGCTGAATCATAAAACATTTTATGCTTATTTTTATTGGCTGTGCTACAGTACACTTCAATTCAGAAGCCATTTATTTATGTATTGCTCACCTACAATGTACCTAGCATTGTGCTACATGTTATTGGTAGTCTATGGCTTGTTAGGAAAATAGTAATGTTCAGTATGTACCTGACTGATCAACATGTAAGATATGGCCCCTGTTTTCAAGTAATCGACAACTTCTGTGGTCAGTAGTACTTTGTATTTTGAGGAAAAAGTAATTAGTTAAACAAAATGTTATCAGACAAGTGTAGGCATTCACAATGGTAAGAGCTAAGAAAAGGAGAAGGGGCTGAATATGTATTCAATATTTTAACAACATTATTCAACTTTGTCCTCACCACAAGCTTGTAAGGTATCATCCCCACTGCCAGAAGAAGAAACTGAGGCTCAGAGTGGTTTGGTGACTTCCCCAAGTTTACACCTAGTAAGTGGGGAATGAAAGTTTAATGGCAAACGCATTGAATATATGTCAGTTTAACTATAAAGTTGGTGTTTTCATTGCTACACTAGTTTGCTAAGGCCAGATGCCAAACCCTAGAGCATGATTCCTTTGTTCAGTCCTCTTTATTGCTGGTGAATTAGAAGTCTTCAGATTCTTCTGCCAATACATGACCTGTCTCTGGGAGGAAGAACTTAGCGTGCCTACAGAGTGATGGTCCAGCTTCTTAGCTGTCCAGTGAAATCTTCTTTTCTCATTTTACAGACTGCCTTTTGCCTGTGTTACCCACTCCAATCATGATCTCTATGCTGCTTCTTCCCAAGACTCCCTTCTGGACATCTCTACCTGGAGAGGTTTCAAAGTTAGTGCATCACAAATCAAACTCATTATCTTCTCACCATTCCTCCTTTCACTCTAAGTTTGGGGAAACATTGCTTCTTCCCCATCTTCCATATTACCTTCTAGGTCAGTGTCATCATCAGCCAAAGTTGTTCAAGATAGGAACCTCTTCTAGTCCCACAGTCAAAAAGTCCCATAGAGTCGGCCTGGATACCTCCCACTCTTGCCCCTTCCATATCACTGCTGTCATCACATTCCAGGCTCTCATGACCTGTCACTTGGAAAATTATAAGAGCATGGGTCTCCCTAGCTGCATTCTTATTCATTCTCCCCCTCTTACTTCACCCCCTCACATCCCTGACACACACATACACACACACACACGCATGTGTGCTTGGATGGCAGAACACAGCCTGAGTCAACTGCAATCGGTTTCATCAGCCATTACCTCTACCCTGACAGCTCTAGACTCCAGTGAAGTCTCTCACTGTTTCTACAAACCATCTTCGTAGCCTCCAACAAATATTCCTGTTTTTCTCCCAACTAAACTACATATCCTCAGAAAATGAACTTGAGTGTAACTACCTAGTGAAGTCTTCCTTGACTCCTCTTGACTCTTTGAGACAGAGTTAGTTCCATCTTCCTCACCTCATACACCTCATGCACCTATTAATACTTTTAACATATTATGGCAATTTTTATTGTACTTATGATGCCCCTATAATCTGAGTGCTTCTTAACAGGAGGGCCATTTCATCTGCATCCTCTTTATCATGAAGTATTTTAACTATTCATAAAAGTATAGCAAATAACATAATGAACACCAATGGATCCACCTTCTGGTTTTGTCATGTAAAAACACTTTTTCAATAACAGAATACTACAGATGGATTGAAGACTTCTATGTACCTTTTCCCATTCCATTTCCTCTCTTGCCAGAAGTATCCACTATCCTGGATGTGCTGTCCCTTCACCCATGTGTGTTTTTACATTTATTACATACATATGTTTCCATAAACAATAATGCAGGTTTTTTTAGAAGTTTTCAAAAATGATAATGATATCATCCTGTGTGTATCCTCCTGCAGTTGAAGTCTTCTTTTTGCTCACTATTGTGTTTTTGGAATTTAGCCACATAGGTAGATGTGGCACTCATTCATTAGTTTTAACCACTACATAGTATTGTTTTCTGAGCATAAGTCTAATTTATCTCTTCTTTCATTGCTTGATAGGCCTTTTCTGATCTTGCATGTCCATGCTTCCTTGGGCAGCTATGAGGGTTTCTCTAGGGTATACAAGCTGTGGTTGAAAGGTACATCTTTCACCTCAAGACATACTGTCACCTTGTTTCTTGCAGGGCTTATAATTATTGATACTCCTACCAGCAGCGTAGAGCATTCCCGTTGCTCACTGTTACCCCAATTGCCTAGCAGGAGTCTAGCACACAAGAGATGCATTATACCTCCTAACTGTAACTGAAGGAATGAGTGAAGAGTGCCTGAATTTATAAAAAGTACTTTTACTGAAATCACCAACAATAGGAAGTCTAGACCCATGATACTTAAATGTAAGTTAGTTAAATCAAATTAAGTTAAAGATTCAGTTTCTTAGCTCGTGAGCCACATTTCATGTGCTCAATAGCCACTTGTGGCTAGTGGCTCCTGGCTGCCACACTGCACAGCACAGATGTAGACCATTTCCACCATGGCAGAAAGTCCCAGTGGACTATGCTGGTCTAGATAATAGACCTTTCTCATTTCCTCCCTTTGCCCTCTTCCCACCTACCTTAAGTACTTAGTATTTTCCCAGTACCTTCTAGATGCCTAGAATTCCCACCAAGTGTGCTTTCCTCGGCTGGAATTCATAATTCATGGCTCCTCATCTGATTTTCTTTAAAAAATGATAGTAAAACATACATAACATAAAACTTAACATTTTAACCATTTTAAATGTACAGTTCAGTGGCATTAAGTACAATCACCTTGTGCAACCATTACTGCCATTCATCTACAGAACATTTTCCTCTTCCAAACTGAAGCTCTGTTCCAGTTAAACACTAACTCACCATGCTGCCATCCTCCAACCCCTGACAACTACCATCCAACTTCCTGTCCCTGTCAATATGATTCCTGTGGGTACCTCATATCAGTGGAATCATACAATGTTGTCCTTTTGTATCTGGCTTAGCATAATGTCATCAAGGTTCATCCATGTTGTATCATGCATCAGAATTTCATTCTTTTTAAGGCTGAATAATATTCCATTGTATGTGTACAGCACTCCTCATTGGATTTTATATTTTCTTTTCCTCTCAGGTACAAGCTGGGTGACTACCTAGCCAAATGAATGCAATGCATAGCATTAACAAAGGCTACAGGCTTAACTCAATGGCCCACAGATAATAACATGACAATGTGGAGTGTTGGGCAGAACAATGGGACAGGAATGAAGATTTCTGGGTTCTGGTTCCCAGACTGCTGGGCTACAGTGGGTGGCCTTCCAAAGTTCCCTTAACTTTCAAGCGTCAGTTTCCTTATCTAATAAAATAAATAAATAAATAAAAAATAAAAAAGCCTTTCTGTTATTCTAAAATTCTGTGGTTTTTGGAGGACTCTTCAGTGCATTGACTCAAAGTCAATAAGGAAAGTGGATATGAAGGCATTATAGCAAAATGAGTAAGGAAAATATTTTAGGAAAGAGTGGTCTCTAAAACTTTCCAATTCTATATATACACAAAAAAGAGGCAGCTTACACTGTGAGTAAAGCCATATGCATTAGACATTTCTATGCCTAATGTCTCCCCATGTAGAGTCAAGGGCAGGGTCTTGGAAAATTCTTATCTATTTTACTTAATTTTCAACTTTCTGTTAGGCCTCTGGGATATTTTAAATCTTCTTTGATTTTGTTCGTTTTTGTTTTTCAAACTTAGTTTCATAGAATATTTCAAAATAGGAACTAAATTCAACATTTTCATATTGATTATTGATTCTCTTTATATTATTATTATTCTCTAGTTTATTTCCTTCTAAATTTTCCATTTATAAATGATTCTCTAATCCTTACCCTGTTGAGATGCATTTGTTTCCAAGTACAAATACGAATTGCCCCAGAAGATAAACGGTAGAGATGTGGACAAAAAGGGCAGAGATTGATTATACTCCTCCTACTGTAATCTGGCTGGGGAATGACATGGAAGAGAGGGAAAGAACTTTGATGACCCCATATTCCCACTCTTTCTAGATTTCATCCCCAGTCTTTATATTTACCTGTATTACATTGTTGTGTTTCTGACTACTCCTTACATGGATTCTAGGCAAAATAAACTGAGACATATACTTTGTATTATGACCACATTTTATGTATGTGCTTTGAGGATTTAGCCAGGTGCATGCATATGGCCCTAATTCATTAATTTTAACTGCTGCATGGTGTTATGTTTTATGAACATACAGCAATTTATTTATTTGTTCTTCCTTGATGGTTAGGCTGTTTTCAATTTGTCATTGTATATTTCTCCATGAACACATATGAGGGTGCTCTCAAAACCTTACTGCTTGACCCAGGTTTAGGAAATTTGCTTGCTGTGTTTTTTGGAACAAAATTTCTATGAACTCCAAAGTGTTCATTCACTCAACAGATAAAAGCCGAGTATCTATAGTGTACAGAGATAAGGAAAAGCAAAGATAAAATCCCCGTTCTCAAGAAAGGACCATTGGAATGGGATAATGATCAAATAATAGAACAAAGAAATATAACATTACAAGAGTAATAAATAATTTGAAGGAAAGGTCCATTATCCTGTAAGAGCATAGAACAGGGAGAACCTGCTTGACTTAGGGTATCAGTGTTGGTTTTCCCATAGTCATGTTTGGTCTGAAAGGGGAAAGAGGAATGAGTAAGACTTGGTCTGGTAAGAAATATGAGGTCTGGGCTGGGGTGGGAAAGCCTCAGAAGCAGAGGGAACAGCAAGCAGACAGGCCTTGGGCTGGAGGAGGAAGTAGATGATTTAGAGAGAAGGCCCATGTGGCTGGAACAAAGAGTGACAGAAAGGAAGATGTGAGAAAAACTCAAAAACTAGAACTAGATGGGATAGAGAACACAGGACATTTGACTTACGCCCTAAAATGAGGGAATGCCATGAGCTGGTTTTAAGCTAGGAAGATATACTATCTGATTTGGGTTGCAAAACAACAAACTCACTGGCTCTTGTATGGTGAAGCTTTTGTGGGGATCTCTGTTCCAGTTTATGCTGAATCCATGTGGCCGAAGCTAAACCTCTTCTAGTCACTGGCAGGACTCACCCATTCCCTTGAAGAATGATCTGAAATGAGGGAATGCTTTTAAGTGGGAACATTACCTTTTATGGCAGGATGCACAGCAGAGAGAGAAGAGGGTTGATATCATCCATAAAGTGGTGAAAATCTTTAGCAAAAGAGAGGTCAAAGTAAGGAAGAGTCTGTTCACAGAAGAGAAAAAGGGTGGAGAGAGAGGAAGTAGAAGCTGAGAGCCTAGCTCCACGAGAAGCCTCTTGGTCATGCCAGTGAGTATAGAGATCAGACTATCAGGATAAACCAGGCAAAACACAGGGATAAGGCAGTAGCGGAGACTTCAGTTAAAATCTGGAGGGAAAACATAGCTCTCTAGGCTGTCCAAAGTGGACCAAATAGCCCACAAATTGCACAACACAGCAACTAAAATCCTATAGTCTCTGGGAGGCCTGAGTGTCCCTACACTCAGCCCATAATTAATCCTCCTCCTTCTCAGAAAATCAAAGTCATGATCTGTGACTTGTGGTACCAACATTGTCATGGCTCCTGCTGAGTAACTCACGGGCACCACTCCATGCTCCCCAGGCTCCAGCCCCTGTCTCAGCTCGAAAAACACACTTGATAACACTATCACGACTCTTGAAGAACCAACTTTTACTTCCCCTATTATTTAACAATGTGTTTTCCCTTCTCATGCTTTGAGTAGATGTTTAGTTTCTAAGACAAGGGGAAAAAAAGAATTCTGAGTTTCAGTTTGCGGTGGGGAAATGCTTTACAATCAAGTGGGAGGGAAGAACTTTTCTGGAAAACAATGATTTTTATTTGGCTATTTCGAAAAGTATGTATTACCATAAGAAAGAATTAGATGCTAACAAAAATACAGTCTCAGAGAAGAGCCTGATTGAAGCATAATTGATTATGTTGGACAATTACAAATGCCCTTATTAAATAATTGCATGTAAACCACATGATAGTTTTATAACTGATTTATAAAAACAAAATTGTAAAAGTTTAAGTGACATAATTGTTCTCAGTATCACTACAATTTTCAAATGAAGCAATTTAGCCTTAGAAGCAATTTTACTTTTCATTGTGATGTTATTTTGGTGTCAGGCTGCAAGCTTTTGTTCCACTCCGGAGTTCTAGGAATGATGATTAACCCTTCTCTCTCTTTGGCTGAGACAATGGTACATTTTTCTAATGTACTAGTCCTTCACATTTTGCTGCAGACTCAGCAGGTTCTGAAAAGAATGGTTTTCAGGCCTCCACTTATTTATATGGTTTCTATTTAATGAGAATGCAGTAGTTTCTGTAGGGATGTGGGTAATGAAAGTCTTTCTTAGATTGGGTATATATGTGAACTCAGAATAAAAATGGCACATAAAAATGGTACAAACAATATCCTCTTGTGTTTGAGGGTATTGATAAATAATGTTAAGACTTTGCACAGTTTTCTTTCAAAATTGCGTCC
The DNA here is from genome assembly GCF_009764315.1 of Trachypithecus francoisi. Taxonomy (NCBI): domain Eukaryota; kingdom Metazoa; phylum Chordata; class Mammalia; order Primates; family Cercopithecidae; genus Trachypithecus; species Trachypithecus francoisi. The sequence continues at coordinate 77,066,283 of NW_022681469.1, read as the reverse complement.
ACACTGGAAACAATGTGGCAAATGGCCTGGTATCTCAGGCACATCTCCATAGAATGTTAATCAAAGGTCTATACTTTGAGGTATACGAATAAAGGCTCTTCGAACATTCAGTGGATAAAAGCCAAAACCATTAACATTCCTATATTTAGTTTCTGTGAATTAAATGGTTTTATGCAACTACTGTCTCTATATCACACACAAAACTCACAAGGCATGTTTTACACTGGTAATAAGAGCTAAATCTGCTGTATTTCATTTCAGTCTTGCTGATAGCATTTATCAGCAAAATCTGGCTAAAAACACAATATGCAACTTAAACCTGATCATAACTAGGCTGCAGAGGAGGAAAGTGGGGGATTATCTGGAGACTGGGAGCACAAATATAAGATTGTATTGTCATTGTGTGCTATAGGCCTTTTGGAAAACTGTAGTGTAAGCCCCAGCTGACAGGCCTTTTCACAACTGACAGAGGAAAATATGAAACTTAAATTCTTCATGACAGATAAATCTGCCAAATGAAAGGAAGACCAATAGGATAACAGTGGGACAAAAAAATATTGCTTCTGGGTAACTCCCTTAAACCTACCTCTTTTGTAAATATACAAAATAGGCATTCAATGAATATCTTCTAAACTCCTACCTATCAACTTTGCTAAGCAAGCTGTTAAATTGGAATGATAAAATAAGCATCTTTTCTTCAGCAGATGAATACAAAGTCTTACAAAACAGGGGTGGCAGATTAAATTTAATATGTGGGTATGAAAGACGTTTCCTGGATGACTATCAACTGGAGTGGATTTCTTGAACCAAGTTGACATGTTACTATTGTAGAGGGCTTATTAATTGAGATATTAAATGTACCTAATCCATCATGATTGGGATCTTTGTCAAATTAAAAAAAATATGACTATAAGTAATTGCTCTTTTCTGTCAGTGGGCCCTGAGTCCCTGAAATGTAACCAGATCCTGTTTCTTAGGATTAGCATCATTGGCCTTTCCACTGCCGATACATACCTTTTACCCTTGTCAAAGGCACCAGGGCCTCCAGGGGTCTAGGATTCTTTGCTTTTCCCCTGCTGGTTTGGCATTGGCATTTTTTTCATCCTGGGAACATTTCACTCTCGTTGCCTCTACCAATTCTATCCAATTCCAGTGACAGCCTATGGAAAACTACCTCAAACTATGAGAGGCCAGACTGAACTGAAAAAGTAAAGTTTCTTGTTGTCTAATGTTTTTAAAAAGACTCTTCTATTTACTATTAACCTCCCTGCTCTTTTGGCATCTCCTGGAGCAGCATACTTCTGCGGGAAAAGGAGGGATTCGTATGGGCTCCTTAAACAGGCTGCCTCTTTTATTTGTGAATGGCTGGACTGCCTTGGCAAGCCCCAGGTCAAGTTGATAGACACTGTCTTGTTGATAAAGCAAATTTCAGGACCCAAGAGCAGATCTGCCTTGAACTGTCACTTTCCCTGGTTGCCATGGCAATTCCTGGCTAATCTCCAGCACAAAAATCAAAATGAGAAAGAGAAAGAGAGAGAGAGAGAATGAGAATGAATGGGAGGAAGGAAAGATGAAACAGATAAGAGTTATTGGGGTCTTTGTTTTGTTTTGTTTTGTTTTCTGAGACTTCATGTTCCCACCAGTGTGGGTTCTTTCCCCAGCCAGCCAGTCCCAGAATGTTTGGCGGCAGGACAAGGCCAGAGTCTCAGGCCATGGGAATCTCTGACCAAGTTGCAGGGAGGAAGAAGAAAGGCAGTTAGAGTTAGAGACTGTGAAAAGGAGGTGGAGGAGGAGGGGAGCCAGTCTGGAGTCTGAGAGAAGAATCCAGGCGCCACGGTGTAACAGCTGCCTCAGGTATGCTAGCCAGTTTCAGCTCGTTCCCAGCTCTTTCTGGCAAGCCCCAGGCTCAGGCGTGTGTGCACGCGCGCGCACACACACACACAGGCACATACACATACGTGCGCCCGTACATGCACGATTGAGTTGTATCTGTAGGGAAGAAGTTGCTAGGCTGTCCGCAATAGTGTCTTTCAGATATTTGCTGAAGAGTTGGGTTTGCTGGGCACCACTTTTCATAATTGTGGTGAAATTGCCTAAGACCTTGGTAAATAACAAAATCTACTCAAATACAAAGGGATTTAACTTACTCTAAAGATTATTCTGTTTTGTCTGCTGGATTAAAATTGCTTCCAAAGTTATTAGAGAAACTTAACATTAGCACTTGCCTTTCTATAAAGAAACAAACCACACACACACAAAGGTGGAGCATTATACGGTAATTATCCAAAGTACTACCGCTTGGAATAATAAGGATGCTGTGTGTTTACATAGCATCTTTCTTTTCCAAATAAATTAAATAGCTACACCACCCGCATCCCATTATCCCTATAAACAGTCTTCTATGAGCCATGCAGGTGGCAAGGAAGATTATCTACATTACACAGGAGGAGTGACTGAAGCACAGAGAGGCTTTCAAGATCACACAGTAAGGAAACAGCAATTCTAGATTTATTATGTAAAACGCTAACTTGCAAGAGTTTTGCTGTTTAAATAAAATATATATTCTTTTCCATCTTGATTCTGTAAAAGCAATTTGCAAAGAGTTGTTCCTCTTTAGGGACTCTTCTCTGACACCTTCCTCGTGTATAGTTTTTGCCTTAGCATTTATCAGTGTCTTGTAATACTTCATTGATTTGCCTGCCTTTTTCCTGAGATTATACTCTTCTTGAGGGCTGGGATTCACTCATCTTTCTGTCTCCAGTGCTTGCAACATGGTTGACGCTTCTTAAATGTCTGTTGCTTGAATGAATGAAAGAAAAAAGAATGAATGAATTTTTGGATAGTCTTCCAAGAAGAATTTCTGCTGAAGTAACAAGAAGTGCATATTTGGACTTTAAATATGTCTTACCTCATTTTATCTTTGCTGTGACAAATATGTCCACCTTACAAACCATCTTTTAAGAATCCAGTGAATATATTTAGAGCTAATTCTTTCCCTGCCTGGGATGTTGGGTCTATTGTTTGGAACAATAAACTTAAACTTGTGGAAATACTAGGGCTCCAGGTAGTCTATTGTAATTATTTTCCTCATAGCCTTCTTTATATATGGGAAAGCATTTAGGTGTGGAGGTTTTTGGAAGTGTTAATATATGGTTATTATGCTGTACCCAAAACCCTTTTCTGTATGCATTGAATCTTAAAGCCAGACTATTATTTGTAGGGAGGAGGTGTAGACCCCAAAATAACAATAGGAACAATGGTTGCTCTTCAAGGAGACTACAAATTTAACTCTCTTTTATACATTTTTCAGTGATCAATACAAAAAAAGGCCAGGTAATATATGTTAATCTTTACTAGATGTACTTTATGTATCCCCTTACGTTGGAAGCCTAGCAGGAGTAGAATGTCACAACAGACATTTACTGAAATACCTGGGGAAATGTAACAAAAAGTGTTAGAGGAAAATGGTCTTTCAACTAAATTACCTAATATATTTGCTAATGGTATCTGATTTAAAAGCCATAAAAATACCAAGTTAAAAGCACATTAGAAGATGTGTTATATTTATAAGTGTTTGTCACCTTGGCAACAAAAGCTATATTCCAAATCTAACACTAGCTATGATGGGCCAAGACCTTTTAAAATTGGTAAATACTTCTTTATGGCAATGATCTGCTTTCAGCTACTGAACACGAGAACTAGAAAAGGCAAGTTCTTCATTGCTTAGCAATTTTTTTTTTTTTTTTTTGCCAGCTTTCTACTATGGATAAGCTTTTTTGTTGTTGTTGTTAGTTACTATGGTTTATGCTTAATGAGAAATATAATGCATTTTCAAATAAAGCATCAGTCTTAATTATTCCCTCTTACACTGAGAAATCTAGGTATAATAGTAGATTCCTAAAGATAGCATTTATTTATCAACCCACACTTCAATCTATCAACCATAGCACTAATCTTGGTTCATGGATGAGATACTACAGGTGTATGCTACAAAATCAACTCTATGCTACAAATATCTATCCTCCTAAGCATCTACATGGAATATGTTCAGTTTAATAGGAGGTCATACATAAGGAAAGTTTTCACATACTTTTACCCCCCCAGTGAGCTGCACGAGCACTGAAAGTTATCTTTCACTATGTCACTACAATTCTGCTCATGCTGTTACATCCAGGAAAGATGAACAGTTTGGTGGTGGGAACTCATGCTTGAAAAGGTAGATTTTAGGTGGACCTCAAAGAGGTTTGGATTTGGACTCTTACTGTTCTTTCCTCATTTTCTAAGCTCCAATCTGATTTTTCAAATTCTATAAAAAATGCTTGGGTCATGTACCAGTCAAAGATTATAATTCCAAGAGTCTAACTAGATTCCCATGTGGTTGAACCAATTTTCAGAAGTAAACCATGGAAAAGGTCTGGGTAAACACACATTCTCTGTGGGCTGTGGCTGTTCACTGGGCGCCTAGACAAGTTGTCTCTGCAGCCAGCTTGGGAAAACCCAAGCCCAACTCGTGATCTGTAATCATGCTCAGCAGGTTCTCAGATACAGGGGCAACTTGAAGGGCCTAAGATCATCATTTCCAAGGAACCTTCTCGCACAAGGAAAGTATGTCTCTCTTACCTAAAAAAATCAACAAAAATTCCCTACCACACCAGGCCACACTAAAAGTTGCCACAAAGTACATCTTAGCTTCCATTATACTTTCCCAGAAATAAAGTTTTCTTAGTGAATATTAAAAATAAGGTTCAGTCTATGAGACAGGGAAATTAATGGTATACAAGGAGAATGTTCTAGAAGAGTACAGGATAAGCTTCTGCCCAGAACTAATAAATTAAGGTAGTAGCTTTGAATTCAAATATAAACTATGTGAACAAGGCTGGCATCATGTATTCAAACATAGTTAAACCAGATTTACTTTCCATTGACTGAAGGCAAAGAATCACATGAATTGACATATATTCTAGTACTTAAACACACAGTTTTCATGTGATTGATAAATGCAACTTACCTCTTAAGAATGTTCTAGTTACATCATGTTACCACTAAGTCTTTGTTTAACTCCTAATTAATCAATTACCCAGTCACAATCTGTTGGAAATGTTTTTAAATGCTGTTTATTTTTGTCTCAATATGACTTTTATTTTAGTTTATCTTATTTTGAGATGGAGTCTCACTCTGTCGCCCAAGCTGGAGTGTAGTGGTGTGATCTCAGCTCACTGCAACCTCAGCCACTCTGGTTCAAGCAATTCTCCTGCCTCAGCCTTCCAAGTAGCTGGGATTACAGGCACCTGCCACTGTGCTTGACTAATTTTTGTAGTTTTAGTAGAGTTGGGGTTTCATCATCTTGACCAGGATGGTTTTGAACTCCTGACCTTGTGATCCACCTGCCTCGGCCTCCCAAAGTACTGAGATTACAGGTGTGAACCACTGCACCCGGCCTCAATATGACTTTTAAATAGCATAGATGGAAAATTACAGTATCATGTTTAAAAATCATTGTATACTATATTACTTAAAGTATTAACTCCATAATCTCATTTCATTATCCAGAAAATACAAGCAAAAGCCTAACTGTAGCCTGAATTTCACCACGTATAAAGACATAGGGTACTTCATAAAAACTACTTTGAGTGAAAAATAAAACACGCAGCATCAATAAATTGTTTTTCTAAGATAATGAAGGACTCATGGGGAAAGGGATTGATTATTTTTTTCAACTTTTTATCTTCTGCATAGGAGGCAAGTAACAAATATTTGTAGAAATTGAAAGTAAATTTCAGTAAGTCTAGACAAAGATATGGAGCCACAATAACATAACTAAAGGCAGAAAGTGAGAATTAGCATGGCAGGAACTTTCAGCAGACGTGCCTTGTTGAGTGAAAGTTGTAAGTTTAGAGGTAGGAAATGTGGTTAGGTCAGGTGGGGCCAGCTGTAGACCAGGAAAGGAAGCTAACATTTGCTGAGTGCCAGGTCTTGCACAGAGGTTCCCTGAGGTCACTCCTCATGACAATATGGTGAAGTAGGTGTGATTATCCTTACTTACAGATTGAATAGGGTCTCAGAAAGTTTACATGACTGACTCAGTGGCTTTCTGCAAGTATGTGGCAAACATGAGACATAATCCAATGTTGTTTTAAACACACTATACTCTATTAAAAACTAGGAAGAGAGATGTAGAGATTAACTTACACGGAAAGCAACAACATATAAACCAAGTCTAGAGAGCTGGAATGTAAATAAACAATTTAAAAACACAAATGGCCTAATATGACCCCAATGGTTTTGGGATTTTTCCATGTGTAAAATGAGCAATATCATCACAAAATTATGTTCTTATTCTGAATAGGACCAACTGATTAATTTTCAGGTACAAATTTCAAAGTGGTACCGATTAAGACTTCGTTGTTTAGGATATTACTGTTCATCATTCCAGAAAACCCTAGGTCCAATTGGGAAAACATAAAATATTCTAAAAGCAGATCTAGTGCAGGAATTTAGACATTGTCTTTTATTGGAGACCTGACAAATCTGCCACTATACTCTTCCCTTTGTGGTTTATATGCTGCTTCCCCATATACGATACTAGCATCCTATTCAGAAGCTGATTGTTGTGTTCTGGTTTATGTTTCATACAGCAAAAGCCTTGAGCCATTTCTAAGAGAGGATAATAATGACAAATTTGAAAATTTGTCCCCAAGAAGGGAGGCTGTGGTTAAAATAAGAAATGGCATTTAAGCAACTACCATTAAAGGCATCTTAATTTTCTGTTGACAAACACGAATTCCCAAATGATTTGCAGGGAGGTTTCAGGGCTCACTGCCATAAAGCCTGTCTAGGACAATGTTTTCTGGTTCTACAGAAGTGCTAATGAAATCTTCATTCTTCCATTGATTACTTTCAGTGGGAGTCTTTATGTCTTAAAAACCACGGCACTCTTTAGGTTGATGGTTCCCCAGCTACTCTCACATTCTTACAGAGTCCCTTGACCCCCTCACTTGGACCAGGCTCTCCTAATCTCAAACACCGATGTAGACAATGTAGACTTGAGACAGGAGTGCTGGAAGGAGCTCTGTGCTTTAAGGAGGATTGACTCCACGCGTAGCACATCCATTCTTTCAGCAGAAGCAGCCTTATTATTAGGCCCCATTTCTTCAAACTGGAATTTTACCTTGCTCAAGAGGCTTAATCTCCACCAACTTGACTTTAGTGAATGTATTTTTTGTCTTAGGTGCCATCTGTCACTTTAGCTTTCTAGAGCATTGTAGGCTTGTAGTTATCAGATAGATATGTAGTCACTCTTAAGAGTGACGCTCGGTCATATTCTTCTTAATTTGTCCTTCCTGGACTCCTGTTATATTCAAGGTTTGTAACTTTCCTGGTGCTTAATGCCTGCCTTTCTGCCTGTCTGGATTTTCAGTTTTGTTTTGCCAGGCTTCTTTATACAATTTGTATCATTTTATACAATACCCTAATTTTACAAGCAAGAAAATAAAAATATAAGAAAGCTGGGAGATTTACCCAAGGCTTCAATGCTAATTATTGGACTTCAGGTCTACTAACTTTAAAGACTATATACTTTTACATAGTTGGGCTAAGGTTATTAGATGCCTCTGTTAAAGAGATTTTTCCCTGGGGTGGTGCAGGGAAGGGAGCAATGTCCTGAATACACCTGTTTTATTCTTAGCTGTGCAGATAACACAAGTCTTCTGGCCTAGAGGTGTTCATAACAGAGCTGTGTCGTACATAAATTCAATAGGCATCATTTTTTTGTTACTCTCCAGTGAGATAACTTTTATTTTAAATATATTTTATCTACCCTTATTTGGGGGAAGTTCTCCAAGTTTATGGACACTCTTGTTTCTCTAATATATCCTTGACATGTATCTGGCAACTTTGGGCAGTTAAGCACCATCCTTCTATTATAATCAACTAGAAATTACATTGCTTTACGAAGAATCTTAACAAAAATCTCTCTCCCTTTTCCATGATATCAGTCTGTTTTCTTTTCCTTCTCTTCTCTTGAATGTTCTCTCTCTCTCTCTCTCTCTCTTTTGTTGTCTCTCTCTATAGAAAAGCCAATCTGCCAGAAGTTTTTAGGTATCAGGTTTATTGAGGAACGATTTACATACAACAATACGCATTCCTTCCTATTCCTAGGTATAGTGTTGCATTTGACTGGTCCGTTTTGTGGTTCCAGGTTAGCCTTTTTCACATTGTCCTATAAATGGAATCACACAGTGTACGAATCTTTCCATCTGACTTCTTTCACTCAGGATACTGTGTTTGAGGCTCATCTATGTCGTTCCACATGTGACTTCCCTGATATGAGTAGAGTTCCTTTTGTGAATATGCCACCATTTATTTAACCATTGATGGACATTTGAGTTGTTTCCAGTTTTTTGAATTTGTGAATAAAGTGGCTATAAATATTCGTATTGAAAAACAGATATTATTTGCCTTTATTTGAATTTTTATCCACTATGTCAAGAAATACTTGAGAGAGAAAATTGTCCCCCAACTTTCAAAATAGGTTAAAATAAAAAGCAAAATACCTGTCCCCTTTCAAGAATATTAGCCTATAAGTGGTTTTCTTTACAAAGTTTTAAGAAACACTTTTTTAAAAAACATGAATCATTCTGTTTTCAAACTGTTATTATGATAGACCTCTAGTTTATTAAGATAATTTCTTTTCCTACAGTATAAAAAGTGAGAAACTGATTTGCATTTCAAACACTTGTTTTTTCGCTATTCCGGTCTATGAATTCTAGCTGAGACTTTGCCCATCTTTACTTCTCCACCTCTGTGTCTTACACCTTGTAACATGTAACAGTCCTTTCCAAGGAAACATTTTTTTTCCCATCAGTTTCTTTCCTAGGCCCTTAAAACGTCAATAGAGCCTTTTGCCAATCCACTTTACTTTAAGACATCTTATATTACATTAAAATACAATTAATTCCTGGGGATTTAAAAAATCAATAGTTATTTTGGTGTTTTAAATGTCCACAGGCATGAAAACTAGAGCTGCCCTGTGCTCTACAAAAGTTTTTATCAAACAGAATTTATAATAAGCTCAGCAATAACGCCCTATTGCTGAGTATTATCCGATGGGACATAGAACTAAGTGACAGTGAGATCTGAAATAATGACAGTCTGTTGAGTTTCATGCTTCCTACCCTTCTGCCTTCTTTAGGAATGGTAGCAGGTCTTTTTTCTGAGGCACTTACCTGGCCACCCACACATACAGGCCTGGTCTACACACCGTATCTTAGTCCTTAACTATGTTCCAGTATATCCCAGTCATTCAGATGTGACTCTGCTGCCCCATGTGGAGTACCTGGAAGGGCGGATCTCTGAGACACCTGACCTTTTTATCTGACTAGACCTCTGAGTATTTCAGGAACCAACTACAGTCAAAGTCAATGGTGCTTTTTTATTTTTTTGTCTTTTTAAAGAATTTCCTACCCAGCCCTGCCCAGAAACCTTAAAGATATTTTACTGTTTTGTCTTCTCAAGGTATTAAAATTTTGAAATTTTGCCATTGATGGCCAAATCACTAAACCATTTAGAATGGTGTGTATATGTGTGTGTGAATAAAGTAGGGCTTTTTTCCCCCTAGAAGGATAACTAGTTTTCTCAGCATATTGAAGTAATTTGTTCACTCTTTCCCCTCTGATCCTTATTGCCAGACTTGCTATATACAAAATTTCCGTATTGTGTGAGTCTCTTCTTGGGCGCTCCATTCTTTTCTGTTGGTTTCCTAAATGTGCTAATATCATTGTACCTTATTTATCATTACTTTAGAATAAATCGACATCTAGTAAAGTATGTCCCCTCATCTGGTTCTACTATCTCTTCTGTCATACTTGGCTATTCCTAATTCATTTTTCTTGCAAACGTATTTTAGAATCAGCTTTTCAATGTCAAGAAAACTGTCTGCTGTAACTATTTAATAGCAGACAAAAATACAAGAAAATTTCATCAACTACTTTGTAAAATTCAAATTGTTTTGTAACCCATCACTTATCTATGTCTTACAAATTTTATAGCTCCTGTAGTCTTGACTACCAGCAATATATCTGTTGTTGATGATACAGAAGAAATTCAAGCACAAAATTATTTGACCACTCTTGTACTATATTGCTTTTATTTGCATATTTCTAACCATCTCATATATCCTTTTCTAGATCATTTATAAATTTGTATCAGTTATAGTTCTTTTTTTTTTTTTTTTTTTTTTTTTTTGAGACGGAGTCTTGCTGTGTCGCCCAGGCTGGAGTGCAGTGGCCGGACCTCAGCTCACTGCAAGCTCCGCCTCCCGGGTTTACGCCATTCTCCTGCCTCAGCCTCCCGAGTAGCTGGGACTACAGGCGCCCGCCACCATGCCCGGCTAGTTTTTTGTATTTTTTAGTAGAGACGGGGTTTCACTGTGTTAGCCAGGATGGTCTCGATCTCCTGACCTCGTGATCCGCCCATCTCGGCCTCCCAAAGTGCTGGGATTACAGGCTTGAGCCACCGCGCCCGGCCAGTTATAGTTCTATATTAGTCAGGATTCAGTGCAAAAAAGAGACCACTTTAGGTATTATTAGCAGGAAAAAAAATTTTTTTTAAAACTTTTGTTTTCTTTGAGGCAGAGTTTCGCTCTGTGGCCCAGGCTGGAGTGCAGTGGCATGATCTCAGCTCACGGCAATCTCCACCTCCCAGATTCAAGCAATTCTCCTGCCTCAGCCTCCCAAGTAGCTAGGATTACAGGTGTGCACCACACCTGGCTAATTTTTATATTTTTAGTAGAGATGGGGTTTCACCATGTTGGCCAGGCTGGTCTCAAACTCTTGCCCTCAAGTGATCCACTGCCTTGGCCTCCCAAAGTTCTGGGGTTGTAGGAATGAGCCACTGCGCTGGGCCATTAGCAGGAAGAATTTAATACAGAGAATGAATACTTATGAAATCATTAGATGTGTTAAATGATCAGGCTGTAGTCTGGGTCTCTAAAAGTGATTGCCAAATGATACAGAACCCATCTACCAGCTACCACCACTGAGGCACTAGGAGAGCTATGCCTGGGTGAAGAACCTGACACCTCTCTGCTGCCACTGCTTCTGGGTACCAAAGGAGGTAAAATGCAGGGATTAGGAATCAAATCAAGTAATCTTAATGAGTAAAGCCTGCCACAAGTGCTTTTACTAATCACCAAGGAAGGCTTAGTGTGGACACTGGGACATTGCTGCAGAGAAATCTCAGGTTTTCACAGCCACGTTTATCAGCAGACACAGCCAAAAAGGGACAGGAAAATGGCCTCGCCTCACTTCAGGCTTCTAAATCTTATACTGATGTGTTGAATTGATGGAACTTAATTTGCATCTAGAACCCTAGGTGCCAGGAAATATGAGAAATGAGGATGTTGGCTTCCAAGTTGCCCAAGTTGCCCATAGCCCACCCACATTATCCAACATGTTTTTTTGTTTTGTTTTTGTTTTTGTTTTTTTTGCTTGCAAGCAACTGACATTTACCATGTTCGACATAAGCAAAAAAGCAATTTATTGGCTGGGCGCGGTGGCTCACGCCTGTAATCCCAGCACTTTGGAAGGCTGAGGCAGGCAGATCACAAGGTCAAGAGATTGAGACTATTCTGGCCAACATGGTGAAACCCTGTCTCTACTAAAAATACAAAAATTAGCTGGGCATGGTGGCCCGTGCCAGTAGTCCTGGCTGCTCAGGAGGCTGAGGCAGGAGAACTGCTGGAACCCAGGAGGTGGAGGTTGCAGTGAGCTGAGATTGCGCCACTGCACTCCAGCCTGGCAACAGAGAGAGATGCCGAAAAAAAAATAGCAATTTATTGGAAAGAGAGAGCAGTTACATAGCCAAAGAGAGAACATTCAAGTCATAGAAAAGGTGGAAAGCAAGGTGGGTCTGAGAACTTAGGTAATGGAACCTAAGAACTGTCTCTCTCTCTCTGTCTGTCTGTCTGTCTCTCTCTCTCATTCTCTACCATTGTGTGGCTCAGCTCTAACTGCTTCATGTTTGTTCACAGGATTCCATCCCTGGGTGGTCACCACTTAAGATACAAATTTCTAGGAGGAAGAATCTCATTGCCTCAGGGTCAAATGATCACTTCAGTGGTGGTGATAGTGGCGGGAAGGTAGACTCCCAGTTGACAATTTCCTCAGAATCTCCTACAGTCCAGAAGTAGCTAATGTACAAAAAGAGAAAGAAGGAAAGACAAAAGAAAGAAAGAAGTGAAGAAAGAAAAAAAGAAAAGAAAGAGGAAAGAAAGAAAAAGAAAACAAAGAAGAAAAAAAACAAGAAAGAAAGAAAGAAAGGAAGGAAGAAAAAGGAAAGAAAGGAAGGAAGGAAGGAAGGAAGGAAGGAAGGAAGGAAGGAAGAGTGAGTGAGTGCTGGGCAGGCAAAATATACCAGTTGTCTCTTCCAGTGAGCCAGTCTGATAAGTGACATTGCCTCAAAGTCATATACCTGTTGAAACAGATTCTTATATCACAAAACTTTTGTAAAACACATTGAGGGTTTACATTGAAAATGTAAATGTAAAAGTCAAAATTGTGACTTAAATATTTTAGTGTTGATCTTTTAGTTATATAGGTAAGTTTTGCTACATGTTTGAAATATTTCATTTTGCAGATATAGAAAATGAGATCCCTCAAGTAGCATAAAGGGTTTCCTTTGCATGAAGTCACACAAATAGGTATAGAACCAGATATAGAGGCCACTCTTCTGGAAATGTTCCTATACATGCCATAATGGTTAAAGTGCTCTTTGTCTTTAACTGGCTTTGTTATATAGGAGGTATATTTTGGGTTCTCATCCATATATAGCACTTATGCACAGTACATTTCAGAGAGCAACCTGACTTACACCTACCTGCCTTATCTCATGTTCGCATCTGTAAGGCCCCTGAGCTGTCACAGTGACAGCATGATTCAAAATTAATGACACATGGAAATTCACAGGCCCCCAGAAAAGAAATTTTCTCCCACACTGCTCAGGAAATTAAAAAAAAAAAAAACTTCATGCCAATATACTGAAAAGAAAGTTGCTGCCAATGATGGGACTGCGACCCACTACGAAATGTGCACTGTAGAGTTACCGTGTCAACGGCAAGAATCTTCCCAAATAAATTATAACGAAGCCCCCAGCTGCAGAAACAACCACATCTTGAAGGGTTGAAACCATTACCAATATCAATTTCTCATTTACTTGGCTGTGAGTTGGGGAATAACTGAAGGGGATTGTTCGTCTCTGGGTGTCTCAGTCTCTTGCCTGTCTTTCTCACTCTATTCTCCCTTCTTCTCTCTCCCCGTCATGATGGAGTGACTGCTCAGTTCTTTTTGCTAGTAATATCATGCACGCTCTCACTAGGGTGTCATGGTTCTCTTTCCTACTAACTCCGAGGGGAAAGTAGGAGGGATGAGCACCTGAGGAGCTTGTGAAGTGGAGTTTGCCCTCTTGCACCTCTGCATTTGCCCTAAGAAGAACATACCCCAGGTAGCTGCCTGGTCTGAGGAAGATGGGGAACAGAACCTCCTGGCTGACCTGCAGACCTGCATCTTGAGGCAAAGCCCAGTAAATCCCAGTCAGCCCAGGGTAACTGACCTCTAGCTAGACTTCATATCATACATATGTGTGAGGAGCCTCCCAGAGATCCATAGAGCTAACCCATAGATGCGTGATAAATGCATGCTTCTTATTGTATGCTGCTGAGAGCTTGTGATTGTTGTTTGGTGCTACTGCAGCAGTGGCTAAGCAATTCACTCTTAATTCTCCTTCTCCTCTTTCCCCTTGTCTCTTGCTCCATCACCCTCATCGTTGAGAAGCCAGTACTGGTCCCTTAGGTTAATTACCTGCCTGCTAAATAGTAAGCCCCAAGTAATCCACTTTCAAAGTTTATCACAACAAAGGAAAGGAGTCCATATAAAAGGGCACAAGCAGACAATGCTTTGATGACATTAGCAATTCCTCCTTAAGAGGCATTTCAGAAGTGTATTCGTATTCTCTGGTGTATGTCACTATCAATTTGAGTAATTGTCACTGTAACACCATATATTATGAATTGAAGCACAGAAATAAATGGTGTTGAGGGTAACTCTATCTTGCAAGCCATTCATCATCCCAAAGCATGGGATTTCTTCAGGAGAAAATAAATAGTGAGAGGAATCTCAATTCTCCTCCACCTCCACTCCCCATCCCCAGCTCCCACCCCCACAAAATATACAACATCTTTTCTTCCTTAGTCTCCTGTTTGCCTTTTTCTTTTCTTTTTTCCCAGCCTGTCTATTATGGAGTGATATACTAAGGCATAGAATCACCATTCCTTTTTCTTCTTTACTGTTGAAATGTCAGTTGAAAGTATGCCAAGTTCCAGACACAATATAATCATAATACTACCACTGTGTTTCTGGATTGATTAATCATAATGAATGAAATTTTTCTTGATTCTGTATGCCAAGCCTGGAAGCATAATTCAATTTCATCTTTGACTTCTGTAGCCTGAAGCAACCACTTAAACTCAGCTGTCATAAGGGTTTTGGAGGGTGATCAAAAAACACTAAATAGAAAAAAAAAAAAAAGATCCAACTTGACTTGCAAAAAGCCATAAAAGAAGCAGAAAATATTCTTTTAATATACCCAAAGAAAGGTGTCTACACATATATTAAAAGAAGGGCACAATAAATCTTGCTATTTTCCAAATATGATTATAAAATGTGATGACACTGCCTTTCAAAATCTTCGTTTTCTCCTCCCAAACCAACTGAAAATAGTGTTAGACATCAGCAAAACATACACTGGAACAGTGAATGGGAACACTGAAAGTCTCCGTGAAAACTAAACTAATTTGGAATCTATCAGAACTTGTTTTCAGCTTTAGAACCACTGAATCATTATGAAAATATCTAAGCTACTCTTTTTGAAATCATATAACGGTAACATGGACTTTCTGTTTTGTTTGTTTCTAATATAGATCCCTTCCCCTTGGGGGCCCTTTATATATGAAGTTGAAATGCTTGTGGTGTAATTTAGAATCTATGACAGTCATTGTTTCCATTCACTGTGGAAATAAAGATGACCATAAGGAAAAGTATCATACTTCTGTAATCTTAGCACTCAGAGATATCCCCAGCTAATATTTTGATGTATAGAATTTTATTCTTTGTTCCCTGTTTGTGTCTGGCATATGTGTAACAAAATGGTAAATACATGGTATATTTACCTTTAACAAGATAGCAGGAATATCCTTTCTTGTCATAATGTTCAACTCTCTCTTTTGAATGGTTATATATTTCAATAATTTTCATATGATCCAAAACTGAGATAGGTCCAGAGCAGCCATATTTATATTGATGGACAGCTAGCAGAGAAGAGGATACTATAATGGCTTCAGAGATTAGTTCAGTTTGTTGTATCTTGGCTCTTCAGCATTCTTTGAATGACATCTACACTATCTTAAACTTTATGTTCATTCACTGTGATTATGAGCCACTGGGCACTAGAAATTAGTAAGCCTGGTGTTTCTGGGAAAATGATTCCTTCCACTCTGAGGATGCTTTTTCTGTACCCTCTGACGAGGGTATTTCTGTATTCTTTGCCACTTTGCTGCTGACACAAGTTAGACACGACCTTCATTATGACTCAAAGCATCCACACAGATCCCAGGCATCCATTGCATTGTGACATGACAGGAGCCTAGTTATTGAAATGAACATCTTCATGCTTCTTAGTGGCAAAGACCTGGAAAGAAGCAGTAATAAAGCCGCTGACAGTACATGCAAAACGTATTGAATAGTCAACACCTTCTATTCACATGCAGAACCATTCCTGGGCGGACTTACTAGGGAAGAGACAAGAGGGAGTGCATACAAGTTTAAATCTGCAACAAAAGATATGATGCAGAAGGAGATGAGCAAGATGGGATGGGAATAATTATTCAATCAGAATGATGAAAAAAGAACACAAAAGCCACAGGAATCTGTTGAGGTTGAAGGGGAAAAATGTGAAAGAACTAAATGAATTGCATTACAGGAAAGGGCCACAATCCACAGATTACAGGTGCTTTGGTGGTAACTGGGGATCCCCAGTAAAGTAAATCCACTTAATCTTTGATTAGCACCTCTAACCACAATGAAGTCATGGTGGGTTTCATTTTAGGTTGGATATTCAACTTCAGGACAAGTTTCAGTTTTAAATTTTTACCCGATAAATATTTTTACTAATCATCTTTTAAAAACAGTATTAACCCTGCCCAAACCCATTCTCCACTGATGCTGGCACATAGGGCAGTGAATGTAGTAGACATTTACTCATACTTTTTTAGAAATGAAAAATAAACATGAGGCTAATCATAGCCACATATGTGTCCAATTTTCCAAGAAAAAAAAATTCCTACTGGTTTATAAATTGGGAGGCAACCATTGTGATGACATTTCCCATGCATCAACGCCAGAGTAGCTGTGAACTAATTTATTGTCCATTGATGTTGCAATTTTCAGTATACAGAATCCTGTGGAAATCTGGAACTGATTCCCAGTTATACCCACCTTATAACTCCATGTGAAACTCTAAAACAAGCCTCACACTGAGGACTAGGAAAGTCTTTCTCTGCCTCAGAATGAGATTATTTACTTACACTGAGATTTCAATCTGTTTCCAGCAGAAAATAGCAGCCAACAGTGTCTTTAACCGACTAGTTCATCATTGTATGCAAGCTCTTCCTGCTATAGCACGTTTACAGGCATTTCTGAGAGGCCACCTCCATAACTGAATGGAAAACTTGGGACCCTATTTTTCCCCACAGTGAATGCCTGGTAGTACCTCTGGTTCCGTGGTCCCACCAGACTCAGCAACAAGGTCTCCCAACAGAAGTGTACTCTGATCTCACGCATAGTTTCAGGGGCTGCATCTTTCCCATGAATAAACCTACAGAGGGCTCTGTCTTTGAAACATCCAGCGAATTGGACTTTCTATTCGATTTCAGTTGAAATGGAGTTTCACTCTTTTCAGTTCTTCAAGGACAGGTGCCATAGTATAGGTTTTCCAGCCACAATGGTTGGCGTGGGCTGACTTACAATGTACTCATTGTGGTTACGCAAGACGTATGTGCCATGCTTTCCTTTTAACATCCCTTTCTCAGACCATCCTGGGAAAAGAAATACTTGCTAGATTCTAGATAAGTTACTCTTTACTGTTTCTGTCAGATGTCATTCACTGGGGGACAGTAATGTGCCTTATGGAGATAAGGTGAATTGCCTGTTTCATGGCACTAATCTGAAAGCATCCTTGAATTCAGTTCAACAGTCTGACTGCCAGACAGCCCTTGAAATCATGTGAGAGGAAAAGAAAGGATGGGATTCTTATCTGGGAAGTGCCATACTGTAAAACTATAAGCATGATGTGCAGACTGACCGATGGGATGGTAGAGTACATGAACACATGAAAAACAGAAACAGATTTGTTGGAGGGAAAGAAAATCACCTTATTCATTAAATTTGTCTACTTTTATGCTTTCTACTTTTTAAATATATTTTTTCCACTTTTTTAAATGAAGTAAATGGTTTTATCCCAAACAAAACTGTAAAGCAGTTGAATTGATCTCTGTCATTCACCCTTTATCTACCAAACCACTCTCCCTGATCAGAGACGCCACTAGTCCACATCATGTTCTCTGTGTCTCTCCAACTTTATCTTCCTCTGAGTGAAACATCACCTGAGGGAAGAATCCGATAGTTTCATTCATGCTGGAGGTAACACTCTACTGGAATGTGAGCTTCACTAAGGTTGAGTTTGGTTTTTTATCTATTTTGTTAATTGGTGCATCATGAGCACCTAGAACAGTGCCTGGCACATAGTAGATATTCAATAAATACTTGTTTTTGAATGATAAAGCTCAATCCTTTTTCTGACATGAAGGTAAATGCACTTTTAAAATTATATGTATTATATGTCCTCCTGGTGGGGATGTAGAGAGAGGTCACTTATACCATCAATTGACCATTTGTCCTTCTGTTCTTTGAAGAAAGAAGTCATAGGATAATTATTGAGCAAAACTTCTGTTCCCTCCTCCACTTAACCCGTATTTATTCTTATCTCTCTAAGAGGAGAGAGGCAGTAAAATAAATAAGTTTCTGTCCAGAGCAAATTTTCAGAGACTGAGGCAAAGTTCAAGTGCTATCCTCATTACTCCCTAAAATATCCATATATTGGATACAGTTTGTATTTATAGGACAGAAAAAGAAGCTACTGAGAACCAGACTAGAGAGAGGTGAGGAGCCTGAATGTCTGACAAGCAAGTCAACTCCAATTTTAGAGAATATACCTGCAGATTTAATATAAGTATCTGTTAAGCTTCAGTATATAACATCTTATAGAATATTGTGATTTGGTCAGTGTGTTAGTCAGGGTACTCCAAAGAGACAGAACTAATAGGATATAGAGAGAGATAAATATAGAGATGAGAGGAGATTTATTATGGGAATTGGCTCACATCATTATGGAGGCTGAAAAGTCCCACAATAGGCCATCAGCAAGCTGGAGAACCAGGGAAGCTGGTAGCATGGCTCAATCTAAGTTTAAAGGTCTCAGACCGAGGGAATCCCATTGCATAATTTTCTGTATTAGTCTGTTCTCACACTGCTATAAAGAACTACCTGAGACTGAGTAATTTATGAAGAAAAGAGGTTTAATTGACTCACAGTTCTGCAGGCTGTACAGGAAGCATGGCTGGGAGGTCTCAGGAAACTTATGGCAGAAGGCGAAGGGGAAGCAAGCACATCTTCCCATGGTGGAACAAGAGAAGCAAAGGGGGAAGGGCTACACACTTTCAAATAACCATGTCTCAAGAGAACTCACTCACTATCATGAGCACAGCGAAGGGGAAATCCACCCCTATGATCCAGTCACCTTCCACCAGGTCCCTCCCCCAGCATTGGGAACTGGAATTCAACATGAGATTTGGTTGGGGACACAGAGCGAAACCATATCACTGTCTGCCCAAGGCAGAAGGCCTGAGAACCCTAGGGGCCTACTCGAGCAAGTCCGGGAGTTCAAAGGCCAGAAAACCTAGAGTTCTAACATCCAAGGGCAGAGAAGGGTGTCCCAACTAAAGAAGAAATCAAGAGAGAGACAAAGAGAGAGAGAGAGAGAGAAAGCAAATTCACCTTTCCTCTACCTTTTTGCTGTATGTGGGCCCTTAGCCAATTGGACAATGCTTGCCCACACTGGACCATGCCTGCTTACATCTTACTCAGCCCACAGATTCAAATGCCAATCTTCTGGAAATACTCAGAAATAACACTTTATCAGCTATCTGGGTATCCCTTAATCCAATCAAGTTGACATCTAAAATTAACCATCACAGTCAGTCAGCTAAGCGACTTTTTTAACCCTGGGGAGAGACAGAGATGGGAGAGATAAAAAGAAACACCATCTGCCTGATAAATTCTGACACTTTTTATTCTTAATATAATTTTTAAGAACGTTGCTCTCATATCTGAAAATTCCCCAAACCATACCTCAGTTCTCTTTCCACAGAAATGCCATCCAATTGAACTTTCTAGACTCTCTTGATTTTAATGAACGAAGAAGGCAAACTTCTTAGGTTGTTTGTAGTCTTGGGATGAGGAACCATGGCTTTTTCATCTTAGCATTTTGCCTTACCCATAATAGAAACTCAATAAATGTCTGACAGATGAATTACAATCCTTTCCATTTATTTATAAGAACTTTTGTACCGTCAATGATTTGTTGAACAATTTTAACAATCATCCCAATTTGTCTTATTTTTACAACCTTAATACATTTATTCATCATAAAGGCAGCTAATGTTTGGGGAATCTAGAACAAAAACGATCTATCTCTGCTAGATACAGAAGGGAATTGAAATCAGGGATTTGCAGTTACAAACCAATGCTCGCCTCTTGGTGTGGAAATTCATTTACACTTGGCAAATCATTGCTTCTTGTTTGTAAACTAAAAGTCTCTTTAAAAGGCTCAAAGAGCTTCTTCAACGTCAATTAACTTGAGAAGACACCATTTTTATTGTTTAAATTTAAATAAATAAAAAACACATGGGTTAAATTTCTCTTAAAACACAAATGGTTTTTTAAATGAGAGAAAAACGTGCTTAGGAAAAGACAGCTTGGGTTTTCCTGAACCCAGAGTTATTCAAAAATAGCTTATGCTGCTTAATGAGCCCAAACCATGGTTATTTAAAATATAATTTTTAAAGGTGAAGTCCAAAAAAAGATATTTAATAAAAATACTCAAATTCTAACTTTCTGTAAAATACTGCTAATAAACAGTTTTACTTTGAAAGAGTTAATATTCTTTACTTATTGGATTCTACAGACATCGAATTTTTGGAAATTGTGACCTAAGAAAACTACATATGACCTAATATCTCCAGATCTCTTTTTGTTTTCTTTCTTCGTTTTTTGTGAGCTTCAGATTATCTTCAGCCTCTTCAAACCATGGTGACATGCATTATTATGGGGAAAGTTCCCAAACAATCCTGACACTTTATGAAACTGTCCTTAAGGAGCTATTAGCTGTTATGGTTTGTTGTCTTCTATCATTTCTTTTTTTCAAAGACATTTAATTAAACCAAATTGCTCTGAGGATACCATCCAGTTTTCCTTATCCTTCCCTACCTTTCTCTTTCTCATCCTGTTTTTTTGTTCCCTAACCAAAAAGTCTCAGAATGCATTCTCTAGGAATGTATGCATGATATTAATTTCTCAGATTCAACATTGCTCAGGGAGAGAATTGCCTCTATTTTCTATGGTCAGTGCCATTACCAATCATTCATTTGTCCAGGCATAATTAATTAAGTGTGTATGATTCAGTGCTGTGCTAGGCTGATTGGTTGTATAAAGATAGATATGGTCATTCAATTGCTTACAGGGCTTAGCTAGTAAAATTTGAATGGACCATAGGTTCTCAAAAGTGGCCCAAAAAGGTTAATTTGAAGGTAGACTCAGAGTTCTAGCCTCTTCCACCTACCAGCAACACCCTCTCCTTTACCTTGCCCTGCCTTTCATCTTCTCAGTTGAGGCTGCCATTGAGGAGAAAAGAAGCCTTTGTGTGTGTGTGTGTGTTTGTGTGTGTGTGTGTGTGTGTGTGTGTGTAACATGTACCTCTAGGAGTGGCCAACATAAGCCTCATTTAGCAGACAGCCTATCTATCTATCTATCTATCTATCTATCTATCTATCTATCTGTCTATTTATCTATCTGTCTCTGTGTGTATGTTGGGCAGGGGGCTGGGGAGGCTTAGCTTAAGTTATGCTGCAATAACAAACAACTCTAAAATCTCAGTGCTATCAAAAGCAAATAAACAAAACACCTGTCACTGGCTGCCTATGACTCTAAACCCTATTGGCTTCCTTCTGAGACCCAAATGAAGGAATGATCCCCATCTGGGACATTACATAGTCTTATGGAAGAGGGAAAAGAGAGAGGGCTGTGCCACATGGTGACTCTTAAACCTTATGCTCACAAATGGCCCACATCATTCTCATCCATATTTCAATGGCCAAAGTAAGTTACCAGGCCAAGTTGATATCGACCTACATAGGGAGGAAATCAATGGACTAGTGATATATCTGCCACACGATTTGTAGACCCAGTTATGGCATCAGAGTAAAAATGTGATTGATGGTATAGCCTAGGTCTATTTTTCAAAGGGTTGGCTAATCTATATCTAAAATTCATATGAAAATCTCCTTTCAGGGTTGACTGAATGAAGTGCTATTGAGCTGGTAACTAGATACATTTGTTCAGAGAAAGATTTCTTCTTGGGTAGCTGCTTTCCTACTAGTATCTCAATTGTTTCTCAATGCAATGTTGTGGTGTGAGATTTTCTATTTGTCATCTATAGTAAGTTATATCAGCACTAATTTTTCCCTTAAGAAGCTTATATTTAACTAATATCATAATAAAACCCTACACTCAAGAAAACCTCTGCTTTTCTAATTTTTCCAATTTAAATTTTCTCTTTGAGAATCATTATTATGCCCAAGCTGAACTTACTTTATGTTTACATTATTTTTTAGATATTTCCGTGAGGTTCTTTTTCTAAGGCAATGAAAAATATTCTTTTTTTCTTTTCCCATAACTGAACAGGCTTTAAATGATTTTGTTCATTTGCCTTGAAAAAAAATCATCTTTTGGCTTAAACCAAGCATGGAAAATTTTAGCCCCAAAGGAACATTCTGGAAGACAGTTGTATAAACAAAAGAAAAAAAGGTCTTGAATTAGAAAAGCTTTTTTTCACATGTACTACAACAATACCAGCTAATTTAGGGCCAAAAAATAAATATATGGGATATTAGTTTGTTCTCAGTGATAATAACAATAACTGGCAATATATGTAATGATAATAATAATAAAGTGGCTAAATTTTATTTCATATTATGTGCCAATACTGGGCACATTATATCATTTAATCCTCACATCAATCATATGAGGTAAGTACTATTATTATACCTATTTTACCAAAAACAATACCAAATGAAACAAGAATTGAGATTTTGAAAGGTTAAGAAATGCAACTAAGATAGTGAAGTTAGTAAATGGCTAAGTAGGTCTAACTGATTC
Organism: Trachypithecus francoisi; assembly: GCF_009764315.1. Classification (NCBI taxonomy): domain Eukaryota; kingdom Metazoa; phylum Chordata; class Mammalia; order Primates; family Cercopithecidae; genus Trachypithecus; species Trachypithecus francoisi. The sequence continues at coordinate 77,043,685 of NW_022681469.1, read as the reverse complement.
TAGAGTCTAAAACCAAACACTGTCCCAGTGGTTCTCAAATGCGATCTCTGGAGCAGCAGCAGCAGCAGCAGCAGCTGGGAACTTGTCAGAAATCCGCATTCTGAGCCTCCCTTTAACTGACCTAGCAATCAGGAACTCTAAGGGTTGGGCCCAGTAATATGTGTTTTAACAAGATCAGCCTCACAGGTAATTCTGCAGGTTTGATAAGCATTGTATTATCCCATGCTTGTTTTGGCAATTTTTTTTTTGCTAAAATTGCTGTCTTTCCTCTTTTTTTCTTTTTACTTTTTTATTAAAATATAGCATACATTTAGTAAAGAGTGTAAACTACACTATCTTTTGATTTTGGCTTGTCTAGGAACTTCTGTTTACTTGTCCATTATTGTGGATGTTATGTTGCTTAATGCTGGATTTTGTTGTCTTTCTTCAAAGAGTGTTGAATTAGATCTGAGAGGTGTTATTTGCATTTTAGTGTAATTCTTATGAGACTGGTTTTTAAGGGTTAGAGTATATCTAGAATAGCCATTAATGAAGGAATGGTTTAGCCCTGCTTCAAGAAATGTGATCCTTCTGTGATCTCTAGTGAATGTCCTGATCAACCAATGAGGAATCTCCCGTTTGGCTGCTGGGAACTCAAATAATACCAAGTGCTGTGTGAATTCTGAGTAGTTTAGCTCATGGATCTTGATCAGTTGGTTTTTTTTCTTGAGCATGAAGAGTTCTTTCTCTATGGATGTAGGTCTTAGTATTCCTCAAAACCCCAAAGGGAACCCTATGGAAATTCCTGACACTCTTTTTTCTATTTAACTGCCTCTTTTCTGAAATTCTTCCCTGTAACATCCTACCACCTCAGATTCCGTGAACTCTCATCTCTGTCTTCTCAGCAAGGCTGCTGTGCTCTTTCTGACATCTTTCCTCCTTCTCTGCAATTTAGAATGGGCCTCAAAGCAGTCAGTTGAGGTGACCAGTTTATTTTCCTTCTCTTGGGGACCACGGATCTGCACTGACTGTTGTCCAGTGCCTGAAAAAAAATGTATTGTGCCCATATTTCCATGTGCTTTAGGAAGTCTAGCCCCTGTTACTCCATTGTGGGCAGTAGTAAAACTTCACCTCACTTTTTTTTTTTAAATTGACAAACTGATTCTAAAACTTATTGTAAAAGCAAAAAAAAAATAGGTTAATAAATAAAATGTTGAAAAAGAACAAAGGTGGAGGACTTCCTCTACTTCATTTCAAAATGTACTATAAAGCTACAATGTGGTATTAGCGTGAGAATAGATTATGTGTTCTCAAAAGAAGTGATAGCACTCCCAAGAGGATGGAAACTGGTTCTTGGAGGGGAAAACTCTTATTCTTTTCATGTATGAAGCATGTATGAAGATATATATATATATCACATAAAATAGATATATCTCTAATATCAAAATTCATGGAGTAATTGGGAAAAGACAGTCATATCAACAAGTGTTGCTGGGAAAACTGAATATCCACATGCAAAAGAATGAAACTGGGTCCTTATGTAACATCACACACAAAAATTAACTCAAAATGGATCTGTGACCTAAATATAAGATCTAAATATAAGATCTAAAACTCTAAAACTCTTAGACAAAAACGTATGACAAAATTTTGTAACACTGAATGTGGCAACGATTTCTTGGATGTGACACCAAAGGCACAGGCACAGAAGTAAAAATAGACAAATTGGACTTCATGAAAACTTAAAAAATTTGTACATCAAAGACATTAACAATTAACTAAAAGAACAACCTACAGGATGGAAGAAAATATTTTCAAATTATGTACCTGATAAAAGACAAACAGCCAAAACACAGAGAGTATTAAATCTCAACAATAAAAAATAAGCAACTCGATTAAAAAATGGACAAAGTACATAAATAGATGTTTCTCCAAAGAGGATATAGAAATGAGCCAAAATCACATGAAAAGATACTCAGCATCACTAATCATAAGGGAAATGCAAATCAAAACTACAATGAGATATCATCTCGCATCCATTAGGATGGCTATGATTTAAAAAACAAACAGAAAATAACAGGTGTAAGCAAGCATGTGGAGAAATTGGAATCATGGTGCATTATTGATGGGAATGTAAAATGGTACAGCCACTGTGGAAAACAATATAGTGGCTAGCAGCTCCTCAAAAAAATAAAAATAGAATTACCAGCTAAGTGCGGTCGTATGTACCTGTAGTCCCAAAATACTCGGGAATCTGAGGTGAGAGGATAGCTTGAGGCCAGGAGTTTCAGGCTGTAGTGCTCTGTGATCACGCCTGTGATTAGTCACTGCACTCCAGCCTGGGCAACATAGACTGAGTCTCTGAAAGAATAAAAAATATTAAAAAATAGATATAGCAATTCAGCATCTTTGTATATACTCAAAAGAATTGAAAATGGAGTCTTGAAGAGATACTTGTACATGCGTATGCATAGCAGCATTATTCAGAGTAGCTAAAATGTGGAAGCAACAGATGATGGATAAGCAAAATGTAGTATAAACATACAATGGAATATAGTCCCAACTGAGAAAGGAAAGAAATATGCTACAACATGGGTAAAACTCAAGGGCATTGTGCTAAGTGAAATAAGCCAGTCACAAAAAGACTATCACTATGTGATTCCACTTGTATGAGGTACTTGGAGTAGTCAAAATCATAGAGGCAGAAATTAGGATGGTGGTTTCTGGGGGATAGTGAGAGGGGAAAATGAGTAGTTACTGTTTAATGGATATAGAGTTTTAGTTTTGCAGGATGAAAATAGTTCTGGAGATGGGTGGTAATGATGGTATTATAGGTTATACAATATTAATGTATTTAATTATGGGTAAGATAATAAATTTTATGTTATGTGTATTTTACCACAATAAAAAACACTGGGAAAAAAGTTAATGGAGGAGGCCGGGCGCGGTGGCTCAAGCCTGCAATCCCAGCACTTTGGGAGGCCGAGATGGGCAGATCACGAGGTCAGGAGATCGAGACCATCCTGGCTAATACCGTGAAACCCCGTCTCTACTAAAAAATACAAAAAACTAGCCGGGCGAGGTGGCAGTTGCCTGTAGTCCCAGCTACTCAGGAGGCTGAGGCAGGAGAATGGTGTAAACCCGGGAGGTGGAGCTTGCAGTGAGCTGAGATCCAGCCACTGCACTCCAGCCTGGGCAACAGAGCGAGACTCCATCTCAAAAAAAAAAAAAAAGTTAATGGAGGAGGGAGCAATTAGGAATAAAAATGTCTTGAAAGGCTCCTCAGGAGAGTGATAATAAGAGAAGTTGATATATACTAGAATAGGCAATTAGATAAATGGAACAGAACAAAGAGTCTAGAAATAGACCCACACATAGCAGTCAATTGAGTTTTGTCAAACAAACTATGAGGAAAATATTTTTAACAAATAGTCATATAACAACTTGATATTCAAAAGGAAGAAAATGAACCTCAATATCTATCTTGCTCCACTCACAAAAATATACTGACAATGGATTATAGTTCAAAATATGAAACCCCTCTCAAAGCTTCTCTAGGATAATGCCAGAGAACATCTTCACAAGCTTGGGTAGATAAAAACAAAGATTTTTTTTCAGAACTCAAAAGTACTAACTATTGGGAAGGAGAGATCATCGTGGCAGACGGGAGGCAGCACTAGATGGCAACTCAGGAGGACAGAACAGTGTGCGGAGAATCACATAGTGGTGAATTTTAGCTCCAGAACAACTGCAAGAACAAACCAAGAATCCTGAGAGGACCCACAGACCTTCTGAAGGAAGCAGACTGCTCCTGCAAGACCCAGGAGACACCCCGAACACTCTGGGAGGTGGGTAGCCTGGAGCAAATTCTCAAACCCTGCTCACCCACTGCCTGGAAACAGACTCAGTGCTGTTATGGGGAACGGTGGGCGTGAGACCGGCCATTCGGATTGCATGGGAGCTGAGTGAGGCCTGTGACTGCCAGCTTTTCCCCCTGCTTCCCTGATAACCTGCATGACTTAGCAGAGGCAACCATAATCCTCCTAGGTACACAACTCCAATGACCTGGGAACCTTAGACCTATCCCCCACAGCAGCTGTAGCTAGACCCACCCAAAGAGAGTCTGAGCTCAGATATGCCTTGCCCTACTCCCATCTGATGGGCCTTTCCTACCTACCTTCATAGATGGAGACAAAGGGTGTATATTCTTGTTGGTTCTAAGGCTCCACCCACCACCAGTTCCTCTCCATACTACCACAGCTGATGCTCTCTGGAGAGTGCCACCTCCCAGCAGGAGGCCAACCAGCACAAAAATAGAATATTAAGCCGCCAAAGCTAAGAACCCACACAGAGTCTGTTTCACCCTTCTCCTACCTCCACTGGAACAGGTACTGGTATCCAGGGCTGAGAGACGCACAGATGGTTCACATCACAAGACTCTGTGCAGACAACCCCCAGTACCAGCCTGGAGCCTGGTAGACTTGCTGGGTGGCCAGACCCAGAAGAGAGATAACAATCACTGCAGTTCGTCTCTCAGGAAGCCACATCCGTAGGAAAAGGGGGAGAGTATTACATCAAGAGAACATCCCATGGGACAAAAGAATCTGAACAATAGCCTTCAGCCCTAGATCTTCCCTCTGGTAGAGCCTACCCAAATGAGAAGGAACCAGAAAACTAACTCTGGTAATATGACAAAACAAAACTCTTTAACACCCCCCCCCCCAAAAAAAAAATCACACTAGCTCACCAGCAATGGATCCAAACCAAGAAGAAATCCCTGGTTTACCTGGAAAAGAATTCAGGAGGCTAGTCATTAAGCTAATCAGAGAGGCAGAGAAAGGTGAAGCCCAACGCAAGGAAATCCAAAAAGCCATACAAGAAGTGAAGGGAGAAATATTCAGGAAATAGATACCATAAAGAAAAAACAATCAAAACTTCACACAACATTGGACATGCTTAGAGAAATGGAAAATTCTCTGGAAAGTCTCAGCAATAAAATTCAACAAGTAGAAGAAAGAAATTCAGAGCTAAAGACAAGGTCTTCGAATTAACCCAATATAACAAAAACAAACGAAAAGAATAAGAAAATATGAACAAAGCCTCCAAAAAGTCTGGGATTATGTTATGTGACCAAACCTAAGAATAATTTGTGTTCCTGAGGAAGAAGAGAAATCTAAAAGTTTGGAAAACACATTTGGGGAAAGAATTGAGGAAAACTTCCCAAGCCTTGTGAGAGATTTAGACATCCAAATACAAGAAGCATAAAGAACACCTGGGAAATTCACTGTAAAAAGATAATCATCGAGGTTCATTGTCATCAGGTTACCTAAAGTTAAGACAGAGGTAAGAATCTTAAGAGCTGTGAGACAAAAGCACCAGGTAACCTATAAAGGAAAACCTATCAGATTAACAGCAGTTTTCTCAGCAGAAACTCTATAAGCCAGAAGGGATTGGGGCCCTAACTTCAGCCTCCTTAAACACAACAATTATCAGCCAAGAATTTTGTATCCAGCAAAACTCAGCATCATCCTATATGAAAGAAAGATACAGTCTTTTTCAAACAAACAAATGCTTAAAGAATTCCCCACTAACAAGCCACTGCTACAAGAACTGCTAAAAGGAGCTCTAAATTTTGAAACAAATCCTGGAAACACAACAAAACAGAACCTCTTTAAAGCATAAATCACACAGGACCTACAAAACAAAAATGCAAGTTAAAAAGTAAAAACAAAACAAAACAAAACAAAAAACGTACACAGGCAACAAATAGCAAAATGAATGGAATGGTACCTCACATCTCAATACTAACATTGAATGTAAATGGCCTAAATGCTTCATTTAAAATATACAGAACTGCAGAATGGATAAGAACTCACCAACCAACTATTTCCTGCCTTCAGGAGACTCACCTAACAAATAAGGACTCACATAAACTTAAAGGGGTGGAAAAAGGTGTTCCGTGCAAATGGACACCAAAAGCTAGCAGGGGTAGCTATTCTTACATCAGACAAAGCAAACCTTAAAGCAATAACAGTTAAAAGAGACAAAGAGGGACATTATATAATGGTAAAAGACTTTGTCCAACAGAAAAATATCAGAATCCTAAACATATATGCACCTAATACTGGGAGCTCTCAAATTTATAAAACACTTACTACTAGACCTAAGAAATGAGAGACAGCAACACAATAATAGTAGAGGACTTCAACACCCCACTGAGAGCACTAAGCACTAGACAGGTCATCAAGACAGAAAGTCAACAAAGAAACAATGGATTTAAACTGTACCTTGGAACAAATGGACTTAACAGATATATACAGAACATTTCATCCAATAACTGCAGCAAACACATTCTATTCAACAGCACATGGAACTTTCTCCAAGATAGAGCATAAAATAGGCCACAAAATGAGTCTCAATAAATTTAAGAAAATTGAAATTGTATCAAACACTCTCTCAGACCACAGTGGAATAAAACTGGAAATCAACTCCAAAAGGAACCTTCAAAACCATGGAAATTAAATAACCTGCTCCTAAGTGAACATTGGGTCAAAAATGAAATCAAGATGGAAATTTAAAAATGCTTCAAACTAAATGACAATGACACAACCTATCAAAAACTCTGGAATATAGCAAAGTCAGTGCTAAGAGGAAAGTTCATAGCCCTAAATGCCTACATCAAAAATACTGAAAGAGCACAAACTGAGATTCTAAGGTCATACCTCAAGGACTAGAGAAACGATAGCAAACCAAACCCAAACCCAGCAGAAGAAAGGAAATAATCAAGATCTGAGCAGAACTATATGATATTGAAACAAACAAAAAAAATTACAAAACATAAATGAAACAAAAAGCTGGTTCTTTGAAAAGATAAATAAAATTGATAGGCCATTAGCAAGATTAACCAAGAAAAGAAGAGAGAACATCCAAATAACCTCATTAAGAAATGAATTAGGAGGTATTATAACTGACACCACGGAAATACAAAAGATCATTCAAGGTATGAACACCTTCACACAAACAAACTAGAAAATCTAGGGAAAGATGGGTAAATTCCTGGAAAATACAACCCTCCTAACTTAAATCAGGAATAATTAGATGCCCCAAACAGACCAATAACAAGCAGCGAGATTGAAATTGTAATTAAAAAATTGTCAACCAAAAAAAAGGCCAGGACCAGACAGATTCACAGCAGAATTCTACCAGACATTCAATAATTGGTACCAAGCCTATTGACACTATTCCACAAGACAGAGAAAGAGGGAACCCTCTCTAATTCATTCTATGAAGCCAGCATCACCCTAATACCCAAATCAGGAAAGGACATAACCAAAAAAGGAAACTACAGACTGATATCCCTGATGAAGATAGATGCTAAAATCCTTAACAAAATACTAGCTAACCGAATCCAACAACATATCAAAAAGATAATCCACCACGATCAAGTGAGTTTAATACCAGGAATGGTTTAACATACACAAGTCAATAAATGTGACACACCACATAAACAGAATTAAAAACAAAAATCACATGATCATCTCAATAGATGCAGAAAAGCATTTGACAAAATCCAGCATACTTTATGATTAAAACTCTCAACAAAATTGGCGTACAAGGAACATAATACCTCAATGTAATAAAAGCCATCTATGACAAACCCACAGCCGACATAATACTGAATGTGGAAAAGTTGAAAGCATTCCCTCTGAGAATTGGAATAAGACAAAGATGCCTACTCTTACCACTCCTCTTCAACATAGTACTGGAAGTCCTAGCCAGAGCAATCAGATAAGAGAAAGAAATAAACGTCATTCAAATCAGTAAAGAGGAAGTCAAACTGTCACTGTTTGCTGATGGTAAGATTGTTTACCTAGAAAACACTAAAGACTCCCCCAGAATGCTCCTAGAACTGATAAAAGAATTCAGCAAAGTTTCCGGATACAAGATTAATGTACACAAATCAGTAGCTTTTCCGTACACCACAGTGACTGAGTGGAGAATCAAATCAAGAACTCAACCGCTTTTACAATAGCTGCAAAAAGTAAAATACTTAGGAATACACCTAACCAAGGTGGTGAAAGACCTCTACAAGGAAAACTATGAAACACTGCTGAAAGAAATCATAGATGACACAAACAAATGGAAACACATCTTATGCTCGTGGATGGGTAGATAAATACTGTGAAAATGACCACACTGCCAAAAGCAATCTACAAATTCAATGCAATCCCCATCAAATACCACCATCATTCTTCACAAAATTAGAAATAACAATTCTATCTTCATATGGAGCCAAAAAAGATCCTGTATAGCCGAAGCAAGACTGAGCCAAAAGAACAAATCTGGAGGCATCACATTACCTGATTTCAAACTATACTATAAGGTCATAGTCACCAAAACAGCATGGTACTTGTATAAAAAAAGGCACGTAGACCAATGGAACAAAATAGAGAACAAAGAAGTAAACCCACATACGTACAGCCAACTAATCTTCGACAAAGCAAACAAAAACATAAAGTGGGGAAAGGATACCCTTTTCAACAAATGGTGCTGAGATAATGGGCTAGCCACATGTAGGAGAATGAAACTGGATCCTCATCTCTCACCTTATACAAAAATCAACTCAAGATGGATTAAGGACTTAAATCTAAGACCTTAAACTATAAAAATTCTAGAAGATAACATTCAAAAAACCCTTCTAGACATTGGTTTAGGCAAGGATTTAATGAACAAGAACCCAAAAGCAAACGCAATAAAAACAAAGATAAATAGCTGGGGCTTAATTAAGCTAAAGAGCTTTTGCATGGGGAAAAAAGAAAAGCACTCAGCAGAGTAAACAGACAACCCAGAATGGGGAAAATCATCTTCACAATCTGTACATCTGATAAAGGACTAATAACCAGAATCTACAACTAACTCAAACAAATCAGTAAGAAAAAAAAACAAACAATCCCATCAAAAAGTGGGCTTAGGACATGAATAGACAATTCTCAAAGAAAGATATACAAATGGCCAACAAACATATGAAAAAATGTTCAACATCACTAATAATCAGGGAAATGCAAATCAAAACCACAATGTGATAACCACCTTACTCCTGCAAGAATGGTCATAACTAAAAAATCAAAAAACAGTAGATGTTGGCATGGATGTGGTTATCAGGGAACACTTCTACATTGTGGGAGGGAATGTAAACTAGTACAGCCCTTATGGAAAACAGTGTGGAGATTCCTTAAAGAACTAAAAGTAGAACTACCATTTGATTCAACAATCCCACTACTGGATATCTACTAGAGGAAAAGAAGTCATTATGTGAAAAAGATACTTGCACATGCATGTTTATAGCAGCACAATACGTAATTGCAAAAAGATGGAACCAACCCAAATGCCCATCAATCAACAAGTGGATAAAGAAACTGATATATATATATATATGGAAATACCCTCCTCAGTTTTTGAGCTGATGCCACTGCCTTCCTGGGAAATCCTCAGCCAATGACTAAGTATGGCAGGGTACTAAGGCATGGTTACTTCTGCCCAGTAGGGACTTCTTTAACCAATTATCTCTGCTCTGGAGCTCCCTGTTGAGTCGGCCAAGACTTTTTTGGATAGTGATCATGGTCTGCAGCACTTCCTGTTGAATTCTGCTTCCGCAGGGTCCTTTCTTTCACAGAGGTCAGAACGACAATTCCATCTGCAAGCTTTCCCTGTGCAGTTCTGCTTCTTCCCTCCTTTACCTTTCACAAGCACACCATCTCCATTCCCTGGCCCCAATTAGCCACGTATACTCCAATTGACCTTAGCACCTGCTTCTTGGAGGACACAACTGAAAACTTCACAATATGTTTGCAGAAATTAGAATCTTTTCCTTGGTGATCCTTGCTGTCATTCCCACCGAATCTTAACATTCCTCTCATAGTCAGAAGTGAACTTTCTCTTCTTTGGAAAGTGAAAGCTCTCCCCTTTTTAAGTATTTGTATTCAGCCACAGCACATCCTACCTCTGTTCTGGGGGCTTCTGTGTGAGACTCTGACTCTTTTTCCAGAAGGGTCCTTATGCTGAGATTACAAATCTCACCCAATGTCTTCTCCTGCACATGAAACCTCTTCCCAAAGACCACATTGTGTTTTATCCATGAGTCAGTTTACCGCTGCATAGCTTCCAAATTAATATATCTGCTCATTATGCTGCAAATCAGTCTCTTGTTGGCTGGGAACACTGTTGAGTTCTTAATCTTTCATTGTATGAAGACTTTATTAAAAAAAAAAAGCACACACACACAAAACAAAATAACCTGCCAATTCTTCATGCTTGGTTTGAGTTGCAAGGCTGGTATTAGGAAAAAAGAAAACATACTATTTTTCTCTTCAGAAGTTCTTTCTTTAATGGAATATGTTGTTTAAAGGCTTTTGTCCAAGTCTTTGGGGTCTATAGTAGAAAAGCATTTCTTGATTTTTCATCTCTCATTGGTTTTCTGAAAATGCAGAGACACATAGCGATTCTTATTTAGACTCTAACAACATTGCCATGCTCTCCTTCCATTTCTGTGTGGTCTTTTCAGGAAAGGGTAATTGCCCTGTGGCTTCCCCACTACCTTTCATTCATCCAACAAATATTTATTCAATGCCTACCATGTGCCAGGCATTTTAATGTATATTTCATTTTATTAAACAAAATAAAACTAAAGAGCAAAATTAAAGCAAAGGAAAATCATCATGTGAATTTTAAAACTTTGAATATAAGAGATTTTTGTTTTATTTTACAGCAATAGGTCAATGGGAGGTTGTATAAAATGGGTGGCAGGGAAAGGGAGTAGTTGAGTTAGATAATCTGTTGTTCTTGTATAGCTTTGTCATGTAGTAGAGGCATCTACACCAAGTTGCATCTCAAACTTCACCTGTCCAAAGTGAGCTTTTGCTATGTATATCCCAAGCCTCCCTCCTCACAAAAATCCCCCATTTTAGTCAATTTCAATCCCATTATTTCAGTTGCTAGGGTAAAAATTATTCTTGGAGTTTTCTTCAACTCTTCTTTTTTTACATTCATATTCAGTCCATCAGGAAATTCTATTGACTCCCTCTTCAAAAACTATCCAGGATCCAACCAGTGCTCAACATATTTCCAACACTCCAATCCAAACCACTGCCATTTCTCACCTGGGTTACTGCAATAGTCTTCTCTATTAGTCAGGATTCTAAGACAGAACCAAAAGGATACACATATAGATATATGAGAGAAGATTTATTGGGGGAATTGACTAATGTGATTATGGAGGCCGAGAAGTCCCACAATAGGACATCTTCCAGCTGAGAATCCGGGAAGCTGGTAGCATGTCTCAGTCCAAGTCCAAAAGCTTCAAAACCAGGGAAGCTCATGTTATAGCCCTCAGTCCAAGGTCAAAGGCCTGAGAGCCTGGGGTGGGGGTGGGGGGACCCTAGTGCAAGTCATGAACTCCAATGGCCAGAGAATCTGGACTTCTGATGTCCAAGAGCAGGAGAGGGTGTTGCAGCTCTAGAAGAGAGGCAGAGCATTTGCCTTTCCTCTACCTTTTTATTCTATCCAGGCCCCAGCCGTTTAATAGTGCCCGCCTACATTGAGGACAGATGTTCCCCACTTAGTTCACTGATTCACATGCCAATTTCTTCCAGGAACACCCTCACAGACACACAAAAAATAAAATAAAATAATAAACAGGACCAGCTCTCTAGATGTCCCCTAATCCTGTCAAGTTGATGGAAAATTAACTATCACATTGTCTAAATGGGTTTCCTGCTTCAGCTCCTGGCCCTACAGTCTCTTCTCAGGAGTATCCAGAGTGCTCCAGGGCCACTCTTCTGCTTAAAATCCATTGCCTCCCATCTCTCACTAAAAACCAGGATCAAAGCCCTTCCAGTGACATTGAAGGCTCTACATGATCTACCCTTACTATCTCTGATCTTCTACTACTCTTCTACTCATCCTCTTCCCTTTGCCACACTGATCAGCATATACCTGCCTCAGGGCCTTTGCACCTGCTAATTTCTCTGCCTAGAATCCTTCACCCCAGAGATCCCCATATCTTTCTCCCCTAACTTTCAGGATTTACTCAAATTTTTCCTTTTTAGTGAGGCCTTCCTTAGTCACACTGTCTAAACTTGCACACATCTTCATTCCTGCCCTTGCCCCCAAATATATACATCCTATCATTGGTTTTTTTTTTTTCATTTTCATTTTTCCCTGTAGCAGTGATTTTTATCTTGGTTCAGTCGTATTAAGGCTGGCATCTAGAACAGTTTTAGATAAAAATATTTATTGATTAAATGAACCTAAGATAATATTAGCAAAATTGCAGAGTAGCATGTATTTTGCTTTTTGTTTTTGCTGTACTTCAAACACAAAATTACCTTTTTGCTTTTGTTTTTAAGCAAAATCAAAAGCAATGCTTTAGCTTATATGCATAGCCCCTTAATTTATATCTCCATCTTTTAAAGAGTCTTACTTCAATTATAGTTACAAGTCCTACTTTTAAACATCTCTGTAGGAAGATATTCCACAATTCTCTCAGTAACTCCAATATTCAATTCCAATCAACAAAACTTTTTAAATTTCAGCCCATGTAAGACCTTTAGGCCTTTGTTTAAACCTATTTCCTGTGTCTATCTTCAGTGAAAATGGGTATAGTTGGTATTACACCTTCGTGAACTATTCTCTCCTCCAAATTGAATCATTCCAGATTCCCTAATTCTTCCTCCAAGGTGAAGTTTGCCAACTTTTCAATCAGCAACTCTGGGACTCTTCTGCCAATCATGCTCAAGGTCTGTATCCTTTTTAATGAATGATTATCTTTTGGGTACAATCTTTGATAACTCAAAGACCACTTCAGGGAGACAAATGGAGAAAAACACCAAAGAAGATTCCTACCCCCTCCATTCTTATCTGCCACCACAACGTTGCCTAATAATCAGCATAATGAATGAAGTTTGCTTTATATGAATTAGGAACAAAATTGAAGCCATGTTAAAAGTACATGCATAAATACCATATAAACAGCTCCATCTACACCATCACCCTCTAATCTGGCCAAGGCCCCCAACCTCTCTTGACCTGACTTCTGCAGCAGCTACCCTAGTAGTCTCCTTGTCTCACTGCAACCCTTTCAAGTTCTCCACACTGACCCACAATTGCCTCTGAAACAAACAAACAAACAAACAAAAAACTAGATTCCTCCGTGTGGCATAAGAGGCCTTTTTGGATCTAGCTTCTTCCTCCCTATCCAGCCTAATTGAACACCTACTACTCCCAGGCTTTTTAATTTAGACTGAGCTTGTCCAATCTGTGGCCCACAGGCTACATGTAGCCCAGGATGGCTTTGAATGTGGCCCAACACAACTTTGTAAACTCTTCAAACATTATGAGAATTTTTTGTGATTTTTTTTAGCTCATCAGTTATCGTTAGTGTTAATGCATTTTATGTGTAGCCCCAGACCATTCTTCTTCTTCCAGTGTGGCCCAGGGAAACTAAAAAAGTTGTACACCCCTGATTGAGACTTTACTCACTGAACTAATTTGAGTTTCCTGAGTACAGCACAACCTCATAATTCATTGTTTCTGTTTACGATGTTTCCTTTGCCTAGACTATCCTCTCTCAACTTGTCTACCTACTTTTAATCATCTCTTGGAGGGAGTGTCTTTGAAGGGACTCATTATACAATATCCTCTTCCTGTCTCGATTCTCAATAAATTGAAAAATAAGAGATGATGGGGCTGGGACATCAAAATAGCACTTAGATCATGGCTGGAGCCCAGACAGGAGGTCATGTCTTTAGGTCTGTGAACCCAGAGTGGATGCTAATAAAGATCCCGAGTTGGGTAGCTCACCTGCCAACTGCAGCAGCACTGGGTGGGATTTAGCTTTCCCCGATGGCCAAGGGGAACCTGAAGAAGCCCTCCTACATGTGATCCCTGCAAGCAGCGGATCCCAAGAGAAGCGAAAGAGAAACTGAGCCTGGAAAATTCTTTCATGATGTTTCATGATGGAACACCTTTCCTTCCTGAAAGGATTACCTGTGATTCAAACTCATTAACCCAAATTCAAGAACTGCAAGTGCTTGTTATTACACCCAGAGCCTCCTACCTTTGACTGTCTCGTTGTCCTGTTATCTTTCATGACTCTTAGGTCACATTTGCTGTGCCAACACACAGTTAGTCTTCATATATTGTATATTGAGCATTTTCTTAGTAAATGCTCTTTTGCAAACTTACCAATTAGGTAAATTATTTTATTTTCACTGGGACAGAGCAAGTAAAAGGGCAGAGAGAAGCCAGGAATGTGCTTTTAAAAATCCTTCCAGAAGTGGGAGTCAGGAAGTCCAGCATTCTTCAGGCCTCTTTCCATTGCTTGCTGCTTTATGTATTCTCCCCTACCTTATGCTGAAAGATTTAGAGGCTCTTTCCCCTGGTCAGTGGCCCTCAAGCAGGCATGATTTTCCCTCAGAGAACGTTTGGCAATGTCTGGTGATATTTTGGGTGTCTCAGCTGTGAAAGGGGGTGATATGGTTTGACTTTGTATCCTCACCCAAATCTCATCTTGAATTTTAATCCTCTAGATGTTTAGGAAGAGACATGGTGAGAGGTGATTGGATCATGGGGGTGGTTCCTTCATGCTGTTCTCGTCACAGTGAGCAAATTATCACGAGATCTGACGGTTTTATAAATGGTAGATTTTTCCTGTGCTGACACACACTCACTCTCGCCTGCTGCCATGTAAAACCATGCCTTTGCTTCTCCTCCTTCACCTTCAGCCGTGATTGTAAGTTTCCTGAGGCCTCCACAGCCACACAGAACTGTGAGTTAATTAAACCTTTTCCTTTATAAATTACCCAGTCTCAGGTATTTCTTTGTAGCAGTGTAAGAACAGACTAATACAGTAAATTCATACCACAGAGAGTAGGGTACTGCTATAAAGATACCTGAAAATGTGGCATTGGCTTTGGAACTGTGTAACAGACAGAGGATGGAACAGTTTGGAGGGTTCAGAAGAAGTCAGGAAGATATGGGAAAGTTTGGGACTTGCTGGAGACTCATTGAATGGTTCAAGCCAAAATGCTGATAGTGATACGGACAATGAAGCCCAGGCTGAAGTGGTCTCAGATGGAGATGAGGAAACTATTGGAAACTGGAGTAAAGGTCACTCTTGCTATGCTTTAGCAAAGAGATTGGTGGCATTTTTCCCCTGCCCTAGTGATCTGTGGAACTTCGAACTTGAGAGAGATGATTTAGAGTATCTGGTGGAAGAAATTTCTAAGCAGCAAAGCATTCAAGAGGTGATCTGGGTGCTTTTAAAAGCATTCAGCTTTATGCATTCACAAAGAGATGGTTTGAAATTGGAGCTTATGATTACAAGGGAAGCAAAGCACAGATGTTTGGAAAATTTGCAGCCTGATGATGTAATAGGAAAGAGAAACCCGTTTTCTGGGGATAAATTCAAGCTGGCTGCTGAAATTTGCATAAGTAATGAGGGACTGAATGTTAATCACCAAGACAATGGGAAAAATGTCTCTAGGGCATGTTGGAGATCTTGGCGGCAGCCCCTCCCATCACAGGCCCAAAGGCCTAGGAGGGAAAATGGTTTTGTGTTCCAGGTCCCCTAATGCTCTTTGCAGCCTTGAGACATGGCACCCTGTGTCTCAGCTGTTTCAGCTCCAGTTGTGGCTAAAACGGTCCAAGATACAGCTTGGGCTGTGGCTTCAAAAGGTGCAAGCCTCAAGCCTTGGCAACTTACACATGGTGTTGGGCCTGTGGGTTCACAGAAGTCAAGAATTGAGGTTTGGGTACCTCTACCTAGATTTCAGCAGATTTCAGAAAATGCCTGGATGTGCAGGCAGACACTTGCTACAGGAGTGGAGCCCTCATGGAGAACCTCTGCTAGGGCAGTGTGGAAGGGAAATATGGGATTGGGGACCCCACACAGAGTCCCCAGTGGCGCACTGCCTAGTGAAAATGTGAGAAGGGGGCCATCATCCTCCAGACCCCAGAATGGCAGATCCAACAACAATTTGCACCGTGTGCCTGGAAAAGCCGCAGACACTCAACACCAGCTTGTGAAAGCAGCCAAGAGGGGGCCTGTACCCTGCAGAGCCACAGGGGCAGAACTGCCCAAGACCATGGGAGCCCATCTTTTGCATCAGCATGATCCAGATGTGAGACACGGAGTCAAAGGAGATCATTTCAGCCCTTTAAGATTTAATGGCTACTCTGCTGGGTTTCAGACTTGCATGGGGCCTGTAGGCCCCTTTGGTTGGTCCAATTTCTCCCATTTGGAATGGGTGTATTTACCCAATGCCTGTACCCCCATTGTATCTTGGAAGTAACTAATTTGCTTTTGATTTTACAAGTTCCTTGGTGGAAGGGACTTGCCTTGTTTTAGATGAGACTTTGGACTTAAACTTTTGAGTTAATGCTGAAATGAGTTAAGACTTTGGGGGAATGTTGGGAAGACATGATTGGTTCTGACATGCAAGGACATGAGACATGGGAGGACCAGGGGTGGAATGACATGGTTTGGCTTTCTGTCCCCACCCAAATCTCATCTTGAATTTTAATCCCCAGGTGTTTAGAGAGAGACCTGGTGGGAGGTGATCGGCTTATGGGGGTGGTTTCCTTTATGCTGTTCTCATGATAGTGAGTGAATTCTCATGAGATCTGATGGTTTTATAAGTGGTAGTTTTTCCTGTGCCAACACACACTCACTCACGCCTGCCGCCATGTAAGACTGTGCCTTTGCTTCTTCTCTGCCTTGATTGTAAGTTTCCCTGAGGCCTCCCCAGCCATGTGGAACTGTGAGTCAATTAAATCTCTTTCCTTTATAAATTACCCAGTCTCAAATATTTCTTTATAGCAGTGTGAGAACAGATTAATACAGGGGTACTGCTGGCATCTAGTGGGTGGAGGCCAGGGATGTTGCTAAACCTCCTTCAATGCACAGGACTGACCCCACAATAAGGAATCATCTGGCTCGATATTTCAATAGTGCCAAGGCTGAAAAATCTTGCCCTAGGTATGTACTGCTCCAATTGATACTATCCCACCCTTACCCCCTCACAGTCCCAAAAAACAGGGATTGTGTATTTCAATTTTGAATTTCTAGTACCTACAATCAATACACATTTGTTGAAATATTGAATGAATGAATGAATGAATAAGTTGGCTCATAAATATTTAAACTACAGCATAAACAGTTAACCAACCCTCCGGATGACATAGAGACCTTTAAAACCTAAGGCTGCTAACTTGGAGGCTGAATTTTTTTTTTTTTTATTTTTATTTTTATTTATTTTTATTTATTTTTATTTTTTATTTTTTATTATACTTTAAGTTCTAGGGTACATGTGCATAACGTTTATATCATGTATAACTCCCCAATGCAATCCCTCCCTCCTCCCCCCTCCCCATGATAGGCCCCAGTGTGTGATGTTCCCCTTCCCGAGTCCAAGTGATCTCATTGTTCAGTTCCCACCTATGAGTGAGAACATGCGGTGTTTGGTTTTCTCTTCTTGTGATAGTTTGCTAAGAATGATGGTTTCCAGCTGCATCCATGTCCCTACAAAGGACGCAAACTCATCCTTTTTGATGGCTGCATAGTATTCCATGGTGTATATGTGCCACATTTTCTTAATCCAGTCTGTCACAGATGGACATTTGGGTTGATTCCAAGTCTTTGCTATTGTGAATAGTGCCGCAATAAACATACGTGTGCATGTGTCTTTGTAGTAGAGTAATTTATAATCCTTTGGGTATATACCCAGTAGTGGGATGGCTGGGTCATATGGTACATCTAGTTCTAGATCCTTGAGGAATCGCCATACTGTTTTCCATAATGGTTGAACTAGTTTACAATCCCACCAACAGTGTAAAAGTGTTCCTATTTCTCCACATCCTCTCCAGCATCTATTGTTTCCTGACTTCTTAATGATTGCCATTCTAACTGGTGTGAGATGGTATCTCATTGTGGTTTTGATTTGCATTTCTCTGATGGCGAGTGATGACGAGCATTTTTTCATGTGTCTGTTGGCTGTATGGATGTCTTCTTTTGAGAAATGTCTGTTCATATCCTTTCCCCACTTTTTGATGGGGTTGTTTGTTTTTTTCTTGTATATTTGTTTGAGTTCTTTGTAGATTCTGGATATTAGCCCTTTGTCAGATGAGTAGGTTGCAAAAATTTTCTCCCATTCTGTAGGTTGCCTGTTCACTCTGATGGTAGTTTCTTTTGCTGTGCAAAAGCTCTTTAGTTTAATGAGATCCCATTTGTCAATTTTGGCTTTTGCTGCCGTTGCTTTTGGTGTTTTAGACATGAAGTCCTTGCCCATGCCTATGTCCTGAATGGTACTACCTAGATTTTCTTCTAGGGTTTTTATGGTATTAGGTCTAACATTTAAGTCTCTAATCCATCTTGAATTAATTTTCGTATAAGGGGTAAGGAAAGGATCCAGTTTCAGCTTTCTACTTGTGGCTGAGGCTGAATTTTTGAAATCTACAAACTTCTAAACTTTCATGTAAAATAACGTATGTTCATATTTGCATTTTTTCTGAGTAGAGGGCCTAGGTTTTAACAGATTCTCCAAGAAGTCTATCACTCCAATAATGCTAAAAATCACATCTAAGACACCAGGTAAAAATTTTTGAGAATTAGAGCATCAGCTCCTCTTTCTAGAGGAGTGCTGGCTACAACTGTCCATCATGAAAGGATTACATTGTGAGTCAAACTCATTAACCCAAATTTAAGAATCACAAGTGCTTATTATTATGCCCAGAGCCTCCTACCTTTGACTTTCTCATTGTTCTGTTACCCTTCATGACCCTTAGGTCACATTTGCTGTGCTGACACGTAGATAGCCTTCATATACTGTATCCTCAGCATTTTCTTAGCCAGTCTCATTCCATTTTGCTTCAAATTACTCATTCAATTGGCCAGGACCACAGTAAATTTTAATAGGGACATTAGAAATCATTTTTCCAATACAGTCATCTTACAAAAGACAAAACAGGCTCAAAAGGGTTAAGTCAATTGCCAAATATCAGAGAAACTGCAAGAGGATTAGGAACCAGTCTCTTATTTCCTGCTTTAGCATTTTTTTGTTGTTGTTTTTTGTTTTTTAGTATATACACTAATGTTTTAACTATCATGACTTCTCCCTAGTTTTTCATAGGCCATCTTGCTTCTTAAGAAAGTTTAGTTTGTATATATAATAGAAACTGCCTGCCCTGTCTTGAGATGGAAGGAAGGAAGGAAAGAAGAAAGGAAGAAAGGACAACAATATAATAAAAAAAGAAAGAGAATGATGGACTATCATGACTGAGTAAGAGTTACTGACCTTGGAAACAGATGCCAAAGACTTTCCTGCACAATGAGTTTTAACAAATACTTCTTGGAAAATAAGGGTCACTGAAGATGTTCTTTTCTCTTAAGTGAAAACAGAACTTGACACCAGAACCACAACAGGTCCTCCAGGCTGACTGTTCATCAGTGTTTGATTTGGACAGCAAATGAACTGAGGTTTTATACCGTGAGTTCCAGAGAACAGAAAAAGCATATATTATGTAGGCCAAAAATATCAGGCAGGTAAGCAAGTTCATCAGAAGGACAGTAGCACCTTGCATGTTACCAGGAAAAGGCGTGTCTCATCACATCACCCACTTTCTACCTAGTATTAACCCTTGAAATTCGGAATCTACTTATCTGCCCCATTACGGATGTATACAAAGCATTTCCTGTGAGAAAGAGGACATATCACTTAAACCTGGTTTTCTTTTATCATTTTGGCCATTTAGTTGCTATGTAATTTTCAACTAAATACTTTCCATCTTTAAAACTTGGTTTCCTCACTTGAAAAAAGGAAACCAAGGAAATAATACCACCTCATGAGGTTCCATCCTACTGCATGGAACTTAGTAAATTCTGAATAAATGTTAACTATTAACATTTGAATACTTTTAGTGGGATTGTTTGGAGGGTAGCAGTACTCCAGCTAAACATTATATTTTTTCAGTTTCTTGGGAAGTTAAATTCTGCTTGGAAATTGAGCTTTCTCTTTCAATAATGTAGATGAAGCATCTTCTTGACATTTCAGACGAGAATTTAAACTTTGAGCAAGAGGAGAAGTTTGGAGTTTAATTTCACGTGGCAATCCAGTAGTCAAAATTGCTGCTTAATTAGATTCTTCAATTACCTTGTGAAAAAAAGGTTTGATACATGAAGTGGATACATTTTGACTAAATTAATTTGAATTATATCTGGGTTTTGCAAGTTACTTTTCAGCATTTGATGTTATTGATTCTCTACAGTTGTGGGGGAGTAAAGTGATGGAGTGGGGTGCTTACTGTGCAGAGAATTCTGAAGAGAAGAAGCAAATAAAAGCACAAGCCAGTTTTCAACTGCTTTAATTGATTTGACTAGTGGTTAGATATAAAAATAAACACTTCCAGGTAAGGTTTTAAAAACAATTTTGCCTGGTTTGACTCTTCCAGTGTGTGTGTGTGTGTACATCCTTTACTTGGGGATTATGGGATAATTTGTACTAACAATTAGACAACTAGGCATTGGGGATTTTATTTTCCTCTTGGACTCCAAAAACATAGTTGTATGCATGACACTTTTGGGTCCTCAGAACTAGGCAGCTCTTGTGTCTTGATTTACTTCTAATTTTCCCCCTTTTAACCCCAATGCCCACTCCACCAGCAGACAGCCACTCTAATAGCCAGTCTTAATTTGTGTAATTATGTCATTTGATATGTACATATCTTTGAAAACTGTATTAATATGTCCACTGCTTTGGTCACCTAACACAATTTTTAAAAATCTATCCAGTTGCTGTATGTACATCTAGTGTATTTGCTTCTAACTACTGTATGGAATTCCAAATAATATGCATCTGCTACATTTTATTTATACATTTCCTATTGATTGGATCTAGGTTGCCTCTAAGTCACTTTTACACATACCACCTCACATGAATATCCTCATATGTGACTATTTATGGTCTGCGAAAATATTTTCTGGGGTATAAGCTCAGGAGTGTGACTGATAGGTCACCAAATAGAGAAAATATATGTATATAATTTGTATGCTTATATACATATGCATGTATATGTGTACAAATACATAGTTTTTTCTAACGTAAGTAATGACAGATTAGTCTCCCAAATGGCTATTCCTGTTTCCATCCCTACTAGCAGCACTCTAGGATTCCCGTTTCCTCCCAGATTTCACCAACACTTGGTATCATCCCATCTAATTTGTACCTCTCCCATCATGGTACAATGGTAAACATTTGTACAAAAAGTAAAACATGATACAATTTGTTTCTCCACCCACTCCCCACCACCCTAATTACTAGCGAGGTTAACATCTCTTCACATACCCATTAACTATTTGGATTTTCCATTTCATGCATCACTTCTGTAGCCATGTTTTTTTTTTCTCTGTGTTTTCATTTTTGTAATTTCTAGGAAGTCTTTGTTTATTCCAGTTTTGGGACTAGCTAATATTTTCTTCCAATGACCTCTCTGTTAACCTTGTGTATAGTGCCCTTCAATGAAGATAAACTCTTCAATTTTACATAGTTATAGCCATCAGTTTGGGTCAGTATTGTTTGTGCTTCTTTGATTCAAGAAGTTGTTCCTCAAGATTAAATTAGAAAATAGTCTTTTAAATTTTATTTTATTAGCTTTTTAGTTTTGCCTTGTACTTTTTCATCTTTAATTCATTTGGAGTTCACCTTTTACATATGATGTAAAGTCACTTTATTTTTCCCTATATAGTAAACCAGCTTAGCCGGCATCATATGTTAAACATCTATTTTTATCCACCAATTTGTGATACTTTGCAATCATACACCAGGTTTCATATGTACAGGAGTCTGTTTACAAACACTCTGTCCAATTATACTGGTCTATTTGTCTATCTTTGTGCAAATACCATGGTGTCTCTCTTACTAAGAGGCAATGGTGTGTCCAAGTCTAAGACTAATCAACCTGCTTTGCTCTTCTTTTTTTAAAATTGTCCTAGCAATTTGGGAACTTTTATTCTTCTACTTACATCTTGTATTAAGTTGGTTAAATTTCTAAAAACCTCCTGCTAGAATCTTATTAACATTTTCAAATCAATAGTAGGAGAAGAAATGTTACATTGTCATGTAACAAACATTTCATCTTTCTAGTTACTCAGATTTTTTTCTTCTTTTTTAATGGAGTGTTAAAATTTTCCATGAAGATTTGTGCATTATACACAAGTTACCTCCTAGGCACCATAGTTTTGTTGTTACTATAAATGGTGTCTTCTTTCTATTAATGTTTTTTGCTAATTATTGGTGGTTGAATTTCTTAAACTGATTTTGTTTGGCAAACTTGCTAAACTCTCTTAATCCTTCTACTATTTTGTCTGCTAATCCCTTTGAGTTTTTCATGTAGATATAAGAAATGGGAGTTGTTTGGTTCTTCCTAACCCCACATCTCTTATTTTGTTTTTTAATATTGTTTGGCTAGGACTTTTGATATTATATCAAACAATGGTGACTATAGCAGCCAACCTTCAAAGTTTCTTTATTAAGTATAATGCTGACTACAAATTTTTAACAGATAGGCTTCACCTAGGGTAAAGAGTTTGTTTCAATTAACAGATCTTTTTAGTAGTTTTTTTTATGAAATTCTTTTTCCATAGCTATTTGAATAATATAGACCTTTACTCCTTTTAGTCTCTTAATACATAGATTTTTTCATGTTAAATCATCTTTGCATTCCCAAGATTATGCTTGATTATGATATTGTTTTTTAATATACAATGTTTGATTCCATTAGCTAATAGTTTTGTTTATAATTTTCTCATCTACGCTCATAAGTGAAATAGACCTACCTTTTTCTTTTCTTGCACTGTTTCCATCTGGATTTGAAATCAAGGTTTTACTGGCTTTACAAAATTACTTAGGCAGCTTTTCCTCTTTTTCTATTTTCTGGAATAACTCATATAAAATTTAACAGTTCTGTAATAGTTTGGTAAAACTCAACTCCAAAGTTGTAAAAATGCTTTGATTATCATAAAAAATTTAATTGCATTGGTCCATTAAACTTTTCTATTTCTTCTTGTGCCAATTATACATTTTATGTTTTTTCTCAAAATTTATATATTTTACCTAGGTTTTATCGTTGTTACTCTCTATTTCATTAGGTTTTTTTTTCTCTTTCTCCACTATTTTTCTCCCTTTTTCTTTCAGTTTATTCTCTTGCCCCTTTTCTAGCTTTCTCAGTTGAATTCTTAGCTCACTTGCTTTCAGACTTTTCTGGTGTTTATAATACATGTATTTAAATCTTTTAAATTTCCTCTATATTCCACATTAACTATACTTTGATGGCCTCCTACTCATCTTGTTGGTGAGGGAAAGATTCCTCTGCCCTAAGTAGTGTGAGATAGCTAAACACAGGATGAGTGACACTGGAGAGATGAGATTGACAGCAGTACGTCAGTCACATGTCATCACAGCCTGGGAGAGCACAGCACACATCATGCTGAGCCACAGAGAGTTACACTAGGGGACAGAGTGAACAAGCAGGGAAGTGGGAGGAAGGCTTTGTAGCAGCAAGAGGGTGAAGTGACCCACAGGAGGGTGTCATTGGTTTGTTTGACTAACTTCATGGGCTGGTAGGGGAGTGAAACCCATTTGGTTAAAGACTAGGTGGAGTCCAGGATCTATCTGCTGGTCTAGCTGACTGATGAACTGGCTAGATGGGGAGTCTTTCCACTGGGTTGTACAGCATATCTGGTGAGAGCAGGAAAGCTCATGGTTAGGCTTTTGAGGTCCTGTCGTTTCAAATGTCAAGGCAGCATATAGTATTGAATATTAATTTCAGGCCTCACACCATAAGTTGTATCCCAGAAATTTTGATATGTGGTGCTGTCTATGTATTTTATGAATTCTGTTATGATTAAATCTTTAACCTAAGAGTTAGTTATAAATGTATGTATGTAGATATATATGCATTTATGTATGTATGTAATATATGTATGTATTGTTATATATATGCATGTATGTATGTATGTAGTTATTTATTACATATATGTTTGGTTTTCACACATAAGTCATTGCTAGAGTGATTGTTTTGCATTTTTTAGCACTTAAATTCATTTCATTATGGGCAGCAAATGTAGTCTGTGTGATGTTGAATTTTTGAAATTTGTTGAGGAATTTGCTTCCTTTGTGGCATAATCAATTTTTGTGAGTGTTCCATTTTTACTTTAAAAGAATATGAATTTCTGTTTGTTTGATGGGTATACAATTCTACAAATATTAGTTCAAGTTTATTATGTTGCTTAACTCTTTTAAATCATTGCTTACTTCAGACTCTTTGTGGGTCAATTACTGAGAATCATCTTAGAAACTCCAGCTTCTTACTATGCAGCCATAAAAAAAGATGAGTTTGTGTCCTTTGTAGGGACATGGATGCAGCTGGAAACCATCATTCTTAGCAAACTATCACAAGAACAGAAAACCAAACACCGCATGTTCTCACTCATAGGTGGGAACTGAACAATGAGATCACTTGGACTCGGGAAGGGGAACATCACACACCGGGACCTATCATGGGGAGCGGGGAGAGGGGAGGGATTGCATTGGGAGTTATACCTGATGTAAATGACGAGTTGTTGGGTGCTGACAAGTTGATGGGTGCAGCACACCAACATGGCACAAGTATACATATGTAACAAACCTGCACGTTATGCACATGTACCCTAGAACTTAAAAGTATAATAATAATAAAAAAAGAGAAACTCCAGCTTCCTCACCCAACTTTCAATGCTTTCCTATTTGCCTGATACATCCTTTCTTTTATTTTTAATTTTTTTGAATCTTTTTATTTTAAATATATCTTTTTAAAAGACACATTGCTCAATTGTGTTCTGTTACCCAGTCTGAATATTTATGTCTTTTGATTTGTGAATATTTCTTGTAATTATTATTCTGTTAGGACATATTTCTACTATATAATTTTATATGTTCTCTTATCATTCTTTCCTCATTTTCTTTCTTCTTTCTTCTCTATTGTATCTGCTATCTCTTGTGCAGGATCTTCCATCCTCTTACTCCAGGCCTTCCTGCAGTGATCTACTTTTCATTGGTATAACCTGACAGCACTGCCTCACCTGCATCTTTCAGCTCTTGTTTCTTGCTTTTTATCCAATATGCTTCCCTTTATCCAACCCTTGGGAAGAAAATTGTGGGAAATATTTTCCACAGTTCCTTAATGCATCCTTGTGTTACGTTTTTCCTCCTTTCCTTCCCTGTTTCATTTACTCTGTTCTCCACTCCAGTTCACTGGGATCGCTTTCCAAAATAAACCATCTATATAAAATCCCTTGTCTCATATTCTGCTTTTAAAGAGATTTCCAGGCTAAGACTCCCAAGTTCCTCAGAAATACAAGATTTTCTTCAGCTGGCTTGAAAGTTATATAGTTTATTTTTCATTAACAATTTATTGAAACTGATGCTTTTGTCATCAATGTGTATATCTAAAACTGCCACTCTCTCCCTTCCAAAAAAATAGGATAGGTGACTTAATATGTCCTCACTATTCTCTGGTCACCTTGTTTCTGACCATTTTAATATCACATAGAATTTTAGTTTGGAATTATATTAATTAGATGTATCCTCTTTCTCTTCCTGATCCTTGAATTTTAGTAGGAAATCAAACTTTACTCCTTAGCATCCTCCAAGAGCGATTTCTCTTTCTGCTGAAAATATTTGTCCAAGGGTGTCTTAAAGATAATCTTATGTTATAGATTGTCTCAGCCATGTATCACTGAGAACATAAAACACTAACTTCAAAGACCTTTTCCTTTAACACTTTGTGTTAACCAGTAATACAAATACTACTCTATCGCCTTCTTCCATCTAGGGTTGCTGTTGAGAAGTTTGATAATAATAGTTAACACTTAACAGAATGCTTAGTATATACAAGGGAGTGTTCTAATAATTTACATATATTAAGTCATTTAATGTCCATGATGGTAATTTCATTCTTCTTCCCTTGTAGTTAGAATCCCCTATTCTGTTGTCCCTGCACCCCCATTTTGAAAGCTTGTAGATTTTTCTTTCCTCCCTGATGGTCTCATATGTTAGTATATTGAGCATAGGTGTGACTTCATTTTTTTATCTATTCTATTTTACCAGTTCCTGAGTCTTTTTACTCTAAGGGTTTTTTTTATATTTAAATCTGAAAAATTATTGTTCCTTTATGCATTCCTCCCTCTTACTATCACTATCTTGTTCACTATCTCCTGAAATATTTCTTTTCCTCTATTTATTCATTCCTTCTTCTCAAGACTCTTACACAAATCCCAGCTTTTTAAAAACTTCTATCCTCTGTATCTCTTACCTTTCCTTTTGCATTTTCCTGCCTACTGCTTCCCGACAGAGTTCCCTAACTGATTCGTTAGTTCACTAATTCATCTTCAGATATAATCAGTTTTTATTTCAATTCTCATATTTTATGCCTAGTGTTTTTCACTGATTCATTCTTATAATGAATTGTGTCTCTTTCTTGTTCCCAATAACCTTCCCTATTTCCTTGAGAAGTTTTATTATGATTAAACCTGTTTGTTCTATCTGATATAATAACAGTGCTTCATTTAGTACAGATTGTTCAGTTTATCTTCCTTCATGGTGCTTGTACCTCAAAGAATTGCTGCGTCGGCTGGTAACATTTCCAAGTGGAAGCAGCAAACACCTAGACCCTATCTGTACCCATCAGAGTATATTTGGCCTTGGGGAGAAAACGCTCTTCAAATAATATCTCTAGTATTATAATTCATATGCTATCACTCACTGCTTGTTCTCCCAGCCACCAATTAGAGAGCCTGATACAAAATCTGACAATAGCCTGGCCAACGAAATTGCTCTTTGTCAAAAGCTACCTCTCTGAATTGTAATCACCTATCCCATGGAGTATTGAAAAGAGAAAGGGAGAAGGAGGAAAGAAGTCTTGAGGGCTGGTCTTGCACGTGTGTTTCTATTGCTCTCCACCCAAGCTAATAAGCTCTTCCCAGGTGGCTCTGATGCAGCACAGGAGGGCCCTTTGCTCTGGGCCGCACTCTCACTTCCAGCCTAACCCCCTCTGTCACCCCAGGAGCTTCTCACAGTTTTCATGTCAGGTTCTCACATTCTTCAACCTTTCCCCCTCCCTTTTGGCATTTTTGGGAGCTGATTAGGGTGAAGTCAGGATCTAGAGCTAGTTCTTGACAGGACCAGTGATGTACTTTCTGGGAACTCCTAAAAATGCACCCCAGTCCTCACTTATAAAATGTGCCTAAGAAAACATGTTTGCCCAGAAACGTGCTCAGGATGAGTGTTTCATCCGGAAAGTTTAGTCCTATAATAGTAGAAGACAGTATTTTACAATGTTAACGTGGCAGTTTTGTGCCAAGATATGTAGCTTTTAGAAGGAGGATAGCTAGGGCAAAACAGCCTGATGGGCCTTGACCAATTTATATACCTCAGACATATTTGTGGGCCTATGGTAACCCTATAAAGAATTTTTCATTCATTCCTTCTTTCTTTCCTTCTTTTCTTCTCTCTCTCCTTGACTCTCTCACTCTCTGCATGTAAAATAATCAGAAGCTGTTTGCTCACAGCACTGTGAATCCACACAGTGGGGTGCAAGCGAAAGCAGCTTTGCAGCAGGAAGTTTGGTGGAAGGGCAAAGAGAAACACTTTCCTACATGGTCAGAGGATTATATCCAAACAAGGATGACTGATTTGACTCCGAAATTAAAATGTTGCAATGCAAATTTTTCCAACAACAAAAGGTGATTCTTACAAGCAAAGCACTCTATGGTTCGGTTCTTCTTTGCTCTTCTAATTATAATGCCCCCTCCAATTTCTATCAGTAGTGTGCCTCTTGCCAGAAGCAAGCCAAATAATTGAGTAAAGACACTCGGATTAGTTACTACAAATTATCTCTAGTCTACAGAAGAAAAAAATTACCAGAAATCTACAGTCAATTTTTATTTTCTTCCTAAGTGAAAATGTACAGGGAACTATTCAGAAAATGTTATTTTATTTGCGTTCTGCATTTATGTAAATCCACAAGAATAAATGGTTTTCAATGACATCATCCTCCCTCCTTTGTAAGTAGATAATAACTGACGGTACACTTTCCAAAAGGAGGATTTCACCAAATAAGGGGCTTTGTGAATGCAAATGCACAAAGCAGCATGCACAATGAATAGAAAAATAAATTTACCCCAAAAGGGAAAGAGTATATCTAAGTAAGTGCTTCTTAGAAATAATACTGTTATTCATTTACTTCAAATTTTCTTGTTCAGATATTCCCAATGTATTCAATAAAGAAAATGGTTTTCAACCTCTGGTCCAACTAATACATTTAAAATGGGAAGAAAGAGGGGCCGATAATGCTGGTTTCTGATAAGACCCCTGCCTGATATCACTCTGCACTCTCAATCTAGATTCTTCCATGGTCAGCAGGGAAAATAGAATCGTCCATCTACAACACATAATGTGACTCTCTCTGTGCTTCAAAATGTACCAAATAGCAGCTCCAGCTCCAGGAGGCAGACAGTAGATCAAGGAATTGTCTGTCAAGATGGAATAAACACTAGGAATTGTTAATGCTAATGGGAGCGATTTTTCCTAGAGTTACCCAGAATTCGAATCCAAAGATTTATGAGCAGTTTGGCAATAACAATATATTGATCGATCTTTCTTTTTTGCCATGATATATACCTATGTCTTCCCCTTCTTCACAAAACAACCTTACCCCACATTTAGTTAACTCAGTTATCCCTTCCAGCTTTTATTCCACTGCATTTTTATTAGAATGCAGCCTCATTTCTAAACTCTAACTGGTGCACTTACATCACTGTCATTTCTATTTTGCCTACAACCTCTTTATTTTCTGCAAACTAGTTTCCTTTCCTCCTCCTTTCCCACACCTTCACCTTCACATACATGGGCAAACTTAAGCCCACAGTACTGAAACAATCAAAGGTCACTAAAGATTCCTCTGTGACAGAACCTAATGGCAAGTACGTCATCCTCTTTTACACTTATCTATCTGTAATATTTGATATTACTGACCACACACTGTACTTCCTGAAATAATACCTGCCATTTAGTAAGAGTTCACTATAGTTAATACTGTGTCATGCACAATATTAAGCACTTTACATGCATTAATCTTTGTATTTTTCAAATGCCCACCTAAGGTAAGGACCATTATTATCTCCATTTAAAAAATAAAGTAGTGGGGTCTAGAGGGGTTAAGTAGTTACTTAAGGTTTCCAAGTAGTAGAGGAAGATTCAATCCTAGCTCCTACTGACTCTAAGCCTCTGCTCTGCTTAGCACACTGATACCACTTCCCACAATGTGCTTTTACCCCTTTACATTTATAACCCCATTTTCCTCCAGATCCTCTTCCCTGACCCCCTTACTTTTAGGCATTTTTCTGGCCCCATCCTTAGCTTTCTACTCTTCTTCCTCTCTACTGTGCTTTAGGCTTTCCCTAGAGTGCTATTAGTCATCTCAAGCTGCCACAACAAAATACTATAGACTAGGTGGTATAACCAACATATGATTATTTTCTCACAGCTCTGAAGTTTGGAAGTCTGAAATCAGGGTGCTAGCAGGGTCGAGGAGAGGCCTTCCTGGCTTGCAAACCACCACCTCACTGTGTCCTCACATGGCCTTTTCCTCAGGGTGTGTGTGTGTGGAGAGAGTGCGCACTCTGGTGTCTCTTTCTCGTCTTAGAAGGCCACCAACCCTGTCGGATTAAGACCCCACCCTTGTGACCCCATTTAACTTTACCTCCTAAATTCTATTTCCAAATACAGTCACATTGAAGGTTAGAACCTCAACATATGAATTTGGGAGAAACACAATTCAATCCATAACAAATCACAACTTAAAACATCTTCTTCTGTCCTCTAATTCATGTTCCCTCTCCTTGGCTCTAATTTCCTACTATGCCTTTCCCTTCGAATCTTCCACCAGCACTTCAAATTTAGCAAGTCCAAAACTCAGTTTTTCATTTTCACTGTCATGGAAACGTTACCACCCTTCGCTCACTTCAGTGTTAAAAACTTGGAACTAAATTGTGAACTACCTCTCTCTTTCAACCTCAGTCTGTTATTACCAAAGAACTGTGAATTTGTCCTTCAAACAAAGTCTCAGATTCATTCTTTTGTTTCTATGCCAGGATCATATCCTTATCCCCTGTATGAGCTACTATTGCTGTATAATAAAACACCCAAAACTCAATCTTAAAACAATGATTTAGTATTAATCATGTGTTTGTGGCTGGCTGGGGGTTAGCTGATCTAGGTTGGGCTTAGCTGGTGCTCATCTGCTCCTCAGTTCTCTTTGCAGGCTAGCCAGGACACATTCTCTTCTTGGTGATCACAGAAGCAAGCTCAATCACACAAGTGCTTCTCAAGTTTTGCTCACATTATGTCCACTAACATTCTAATAGCCAAAGCAAGTCACATGGTCAAGTTCAGAGCCAAGATGTGGAAGGCACAGGGTGAGAGAAAAAGGGAGTGGATATTTGGAACAGTAATTTAACCTATCACATCCTCTTATTCATATATTACAGCACAACAATATTTTAGCTGCTTGTGATGACTGTAATAGCATCCTTGTCCAATGTTTCCTGCATACAATTCCCAGATTAATCTTCCTTAAACACCACTTTTATCATGTCACACGTCTGTTCTAAAATCATGTATGGGTTGCTACTTCTAACTATACTATATCTAAAGTATTTTTTCTGTCTTTTAAAACCCTTCATCATTTGATCTTTCTCCATTTCTTAAACATACATCCTCCATTCTAATCAAGCCAGACTCTTCAGTGTTCCATGGACATTCTTTATCAATTCTCATCTTGGTAGTGTTGTTCAGACAGTTCCTATTGCCCCAGATACTCCCTTCTCTCCCCAGCCTAATTACATCTCCTCCACAAAATTTCCCCGGGTAATTTTTCCTAGCTTATATCCATTTTATGCTAGTGAATCAACATGTTACTTCTCCCAGAGAAGACTTGTTGTTTGTTTATTCATTCAACAAAGTTTGATTTAGTACTTACTAGGTGCCAGCATTGTACTAAATGTTGGAGGTAACACAATGAAAAGGACCCCAGTCTGTGACCACGTGCTAGCTGACAATCTCTTGGGGGAAATTATGGCATGATCATGCTGCATAGGGATGAACATAGAGTACACAGGAATTGTTTAATCCTTAGTGAACTATGAAAAGATATTTGAAGAATAAGCTGTCTATGGCAAAACCTGTGTGATGAAAAAAGCTAATCAGGTGAGAAGGGATTAGTAAGAACCATTCAGGTAGAAGGAACTAAGGCAAGAAAGAAAGAGGCAGCATGTTTGGAGAGCTGCCCATAATTCAGAATGGCTGGAGAATTCAGTGTGAGACAGAGACAGGGAGATAAGGCTGGAGAAGAAAGCCATTTCTAAGGAATCTGAAACTCACATTGAGGGCCGGAGAGTAGTAAATTAGTATGTTTAAGCATGAGCATGACATGATCTGACAGTGTTTTAAAATATCACTTGTAAACAATGGATTGAAGGGAGTCAAGAGGAGAAGCAAGAAGACCAGTTCAGAAGGCTGTTGTAATAGTCCAGGAGAAATATAAGTGTGGATCATACTAGGGTAGTGGAGAAAAGTAGATTTAAGAGGCATTGGAAGTGGCTTTAACATGACTTGGCTATTAAATGAAATAAGGTTATGAGAGAGAAAAGTGTCAGGATTTTGCCAAGTTTCTGGTAGAGGCAAAATGTGGTGCAACTAATTCAGTGAGCCTAAAGGAAGGTGGCGAGAAGTGGAGAGGAGGGCAGGACTGGATGAACAGGTAGATGATGGGAGATGGGGGCGTGTCACACGTTAACACTCATTAAAGAATGAGACTGCTTTCTGATATCACCAAGCAGGCAAGTAAGGAGGATCTTCTGGCACCCCTGAAATCACACTACATTGGTGGCCACCTATCCTGCTCATGAGTGGAAGTAGGTTCAAATCAGGATGGGCCTAGGAGGAGTGCTATGGTCCAGTGTTGTCTGAGATTCAGATCAGCCAGGTTATATATAGTTCTTATAGGTGGGGCACAAAGTCACTGAAGATAAGACTATGGGTCTCTGAACTCCCTTTACTGGATTTAGAATAGTGATGGTTGCAACAATTCCTCATTCCACCACATCCATTGGTGGGATTCCTGAGAGATGCAGCTCATTCCTACTCATTTGATGATGCCAAAATAGTAATGCCTTTACTAAGCGAGAAATAAGAGACAAGTCCAACAAAGTTGCAGCTGGTTTTGCATTTGAACAAATTTTATATTCCTTTTGAGGAAACTGAAATTAAATATTTATTTTTTATATCTCGAGAAATAAAATTTTCTTTGCTGAGAAAACAATCTGAATATATATTGGATCTTGAAAATGAAAGCAGACTTACGGGTTTTTATATTAGTATCAGTGATATGGGAAGTTTGCCCCCAAAGAAAGCAGTTCCCAGAGAAATAAGAGCTACATTCTCAAGCGAGAGAACTGTGTACTTGATGGTTTGCAATGTATTCAATTACTAGGTAGTTCAGTGATCAAGGCCCTTAGCAGTGCAAAAGGCTATTAGATTACCTACCGCTACCCCAACCAGGGTAGAATTCTTCTTTCTAGTATGTTCATAAGGACTCTGTTTGGTCTAGTTTTAAAGGTCTTAAGCTTGGAGGCTTTAATCACCTCCTTTAGAAGACTCTTCCCTAGTATCATAGGAAGTATGTCCTTAGGGGAAATTCACTGACACTTAACCCACATTTTACCTGTTACAATTTCTTATTACTCTAATTAATACCTTCTCTGAGCCTTTCCTTGTGACTCATCCACCACGCATCACCTCTTCCTCTGCGGCGTTTTTGCCATTCAGATTCTTTGCATGTGGACAGTTAACCTGTGTCTCTAGTCAGTCCTAACAGTTAGGAAATGTTTAAGCCTGCAGTACTAATAAATCAGCTCAACGTATAATTAGAGCTTAACTCTGTGAAGAGAAGATGTAACCCATTTGTTAATAATATCACTTAGACCTTTTGAAAACATTCTTGCCTAAAATAACTGAGTTGAATTGGGAACTAGCCTTAATAGTGAAAATAATTTCCTTCTATGACATTGTGAGCCCAGTTCCTTCACCAAAAGTGCAGAGGTAAGAATGCTCTGTAGTTTTCTGTCAGATATTCCAGAGGCAAGTAGACTACTAGCTTCCACAAAGTTAATTAAAATTCAGATTTATAGTTGGGAATGTGGTGTGAGTCTGTAGACCTAGCTACTCAGGAGGCTAAGGTGGGAGGATCTCTTGAGCTCAGGAGTTTGAGGCTGCAGTGAGCTGTGATTGCACCACTGCACTCAGTCTGAGTGACAGAGTGAGACCCTGTCTCAAAAAAAAAAAAAAAAAATCAGATTTAACTAAAATCACCAATATGCTAGATGCTTTCATTTAATCTGCCGCATTATAGTCATTTTATAGATGGCTACACCAAAGCAAAGAGAAGTTAGAAACATGCTCAGCACCACGCAGCAGAAAGTGACAGATGCAGTATATGCACCTGGGTCTTCTGACTTCTAATCCTGAGCTCTTGAAATGTCACTCACCTGACTGGAGACAGTAAGATGGTTACTTTTGGGGCTTGAGTATCTTTACCACACCACAAGACCCTAGGAGAATATCTGTTTTGTATTTTCTTTTGTACTGTAAAGAATATGGGCATGATGTTCCTGCTAATTCCTCTCACTGGACAAGCAATTTTGTGGGCATTTTGATTGGGAAAATTGTTGGGCATCCACCTAAAAGCCTTGATTTGGTTCATTTTGGCTTCTTTTTGTTTTCTAATTTTTAACAAATCTTTAAATGGGGCCTTTTTATCCTTAGTTAATAATGTAAAAAATATTGTATTCACATAGATCCATTTCCAGGACTCTCAGTATTTAAGATTGGACTGAATGACCAGTGTCAACATTTACAATGGTGTCTTGAAATTGATGGCCTTTTGGGGCATTGTTTTAAGATTGGAGGTTAAGGGGAAGTTGAGGGAGCCAAGTCAGGATTCTAGGGTGGATGCCTGATGATTTCCCATCAAATTGGTCACAAAATTTATTGTTTCATAAAATAAATGAGCAGAAACAAGGCCTTTTCAAATGGATGGAGCTTATGTTGAGAAACAAATTTTTCATTAAAAAAAAAGAACATGGGTATGAGAACAAGTGTGCTCATGGATGTAAAAAAGCCATGGGATTCCTGACTCTTATGAATGGGAAGTAGCCCATGCCTCCCCACTCAGTTTACTTCATATTGCCCTTTGAATGCTGTTGTACATGTGGCCTTTTCCTCCTCTGGTCTTATCACAAACATCTAACTGGGTATCCCATTTATGTACTAGCCTGGGACAAGAAGATATGAATTAAGACAAGGTAGGAATGAGCTCTGAGTTTTTTCTACATCGTCATTTCTGGGTTCAGCCTTTCATGGGGTCAAGAAGAGGGAGAACACAACCACTTATTCATGCAGGGCAGAAGAGAATAATTCTTCTCTACCCATCCCACATGACTTCCAGATAATTATCTATCGTTCTCAGATTCCAGGTAGAGAGAAGATCTGTTCACATCAGTCTTCCTCACATTAATGCAGGAGGAAAAGAAAGGTAGGGGGCCAGGCGCTGTAGCTCATGCCTGTAATCCCAGCACTTTGGGAGGCCAAGGTGGGTGGATCACCTGATGTCAGGAGTTCAAGACCAGCCTGACCAAGGTGGCGAAACCCCGTCTCTACTAAAAATAAAAAAATTAGCCGGACATGGTGGCAAACGCCTGTAGTCCCGGCTGTGGAGGTTGCAGTGAGCCAAGATTGTGCCACTGCACTCCAGTGTGAGCGATAGAGTGAGACTCAGTCTCAAAAAAAAGAAAAAGAGAGAGAGAGAGGACCCGAGAGCTCTCTTGGAGCTCATTTTGGGTCTGAGGTGGAGGCTCAGAATCGGGATGGTGCTGCTACCTCCCCCTTAGCTTTGTCAGTAAAGCGCTTAGCACCAGATCTAGGGGTGCACAAGTCTAATGCACGAAGCTGTGTGCCCCATGACAAGTGGGGAGGGAATGGAGCAGGTCCAACCAGGGCAAATCAGTTTTTGCTGCCTGGGTACCTGTAACCAAATGGGCTACAGGGTCTGCCTCTATTCAGCTAGATATTTTCTTATGGAACAACACCTCCCCTGAAAAATCATATTATGAATAATTTTGTATTCAAATGTAAATTAGTTTAAGAAATAATGGCGTTATATAGGGACTAGTTTCTAAGGTAAAAAGTACAATTACAGTAGTGACCTCTTATTCGCAGTTTTTGCTTTTCATGGCTTCGATTACCTGCAGTCAATCTCATGCCAAACATATTAAATGGAATATCCCAGAAATAAGCAATTCTTATGCTTTAAATTACACATTGTTTTGAGTAGTTTGATGAAATCTCTGTCCCTCCTGCTCCATCCCATCTGGATTTATCCACGCTGTCTACACTACCTACATGTCAGTCGCTTAGTAACAATCCTGGTGATGAGATTGACTGTGGTGGTATCACAGCGCTTGTGCTTAGTTTACTTTTGTTACAGTCTGTTGTTAAAATTGTTCTATCTTACTATTATTGTTGTTAATCTCTTACTCTGCCTAATTTATAAATTAAACTTTATCATAGACATGTATACACAGGAGAAGTCATAGTAATCTAGGGTTCAGTACTATTTGTGGTTTCAGGCATCTACTGGGGGTCTTGGAACATATTCCCATGGATAAGAGGGGACTACTGTAGTCAAAATTGGCCATTAAGATATTAATACCTTCAGGGACCCCACACTGGAGATCAACAGTTCCAACACAGACTTTTCCTTCATCTTTGAATCCTATTTCAATTTCTTCAGTAGCCAGATGGAGTTGGCATACATCTAGGGACCTTGTTATGTGAAAAATTCATACCTTTAAAAACTAGAATCACACTAGGTGTGCCAAGACTCCAGAATTATGAGAGGTATAAAAGAAATGAGTCACCCTAAGGGAAGAATGTGTTCATGGTTCCATCTCATGTTTACTCTAAGGCTCACACTCAGTGAAGAGAATGACAGATGCAACTCCTCTTTCTCCATCCATTTCGCTTGGTATATTTACTTTTGTCCTGAGTATGTAAAGTTGCCTTATTTTCAGTTGCCTTTTTATCAGTTATATATACACATGATGCAACTGCTCTACATATAAGTTCACATTATCGTGGATCATCAAGATACCACATTAGGGTAATCCCAACAACGTGACAATGTTAACAATGAATATTCAAATACTGTGATTGAAGCCTTATCATTTCATTTTTTTACTATTCTTAAGGAACTGAGAAACTGTAAGTAGAACATGAGAGATCTAGAATTATGATTAAAAGTACTACTGGAAATCATGGTTCTCAGGACTATGGTGCTGGGATTCTGTTGACATCTGGGTAGCAACTATGTTAGTCCACTCCCATAAGATTTCCATAGCATTAGTCTGAAGCTGTTTTACATTTGCTGAAATTTACATGATTAATTAAAATTGATGGTCAGTTTTAATACTAATATGCATCCTTATAATGTCCAGATCCTGAAGTGTTTATTTATAAGTTTAGAGATTTGGAAAAGGGGAAGTGAGGATGAGAAAGAAGGGAGAGAAATGGAACAAAGATTTATTGAATGTCTCGTATGTATCTGAGATGCTTGGTTGAAACAGTCTATGTATTCTTTTCCTATAAGGTTTGTATTATTATGCCTATTTTATAGACTAGGTGCTCCCAGAAATTTTTTCCAAGGGTGATTCAGATAGAAAGTGGGGCTAAGCTCAAAACCAAACACAAGTATCTCTAACTACACAGCCTGCCACTGAAAGTAAAGGAAGGCAGCTATGCTTTGCTTCTTCATAGGGATGTTGAAAAAAAAAATAACTAGAGTGATATTGCAACATGTTTTGCAAAGTAAAATATGCTAAGGAAGAGCTTATAGTATTAACCTTCTCCATGGGACTTGTACAGATGATGAACTTTAAGACTCACGAAACCAGTTTTCCTGGTGTGCAATTCCTTCTCCTGCCACAGTCTAAATATGCAATGTCATCTCCTATGTATTGTAACCTGTGCAATTGATAGCTAGTTCTAATGCTGCTAGTGCTTGGCTAAATGATATTTAAAATTAAACTTAATAAATCTTTTAATGAAGAGATCATTCTATCTAATTAAATAAAATTTCAAAAGAGCATATAACTGACAAACTACTGCAATCAGATGATCAAGGTCAACATCAAAAGTAATAAGTCACGTTGACAGTACCCTTAATATAATGTGATGAAAATGGCACTTTACCTCAGTAGTCCTACTCCCCAAACACATAAACCCGGTATGATTATAAGAAAAACATCAGAAAAATATCAATAGAGGGACATTCTGCAAAATCCAAGTATTCCTCAAAACCATCAAAGTGATCAAAAACCAAGAGAATCTGAGAAATTGCCATAGTCAAGGGAAGCCTAAGGAGACATAATGACTAAATGTGATGTGCTATGCTGGATGGGAAGCTGGAACAGAAAAAGGTAAAAATGTTAGGTAAAAATTAAGAAAATTTGAATAAAGTATTAACTTTAATAATAGTGTATATCATAATACTGCTTCATTAATTGTGGAAGACTAGGTATGTAGTATATGGAAGTCTCCACACTATCTTCATAATTTTTATAAAAATCTAAAACTGCTCTAAGTAAGAAAGTTTAAGAATAAAACAAAAGAGTACATAGATAGGATATTACTTCAAAAAAATTCTAAAATATGTATTCTCTTTTCTGTGTCCTCATGTTTCTTCAAAGATATGAAGGACAGAGCAAGACAGCATTTTTAAAAGTTCACATGAGGCCAGGCGTGGTGGCTCATGTCTGTAATCCCAGCACTTTAGGAGGCCGAGGCAGGTGGATCACCTGAGGTTAGGAGTTTGAGACCAGCCCAGTAAACAGGGTGAAACCCCGTCTGTACTAAAAATACAAAAATTAGCTGGGCATGGTGACAGGCGCCTATAATCCTAGCTACTCAAGAGGCTGAGGCACAAGAATTGGTTGAACCCGGGAGGCGGAGGTTGCAGTGAGCCAAAATTATGTCACTTACTGCACTCCAGCCTGGGCGACAGAGTGAGACTTTGTCTCAGAAAGAAAAAAAAAAAAAAAAGAAAGAAAGAAAAGAAAAAATCACACGAAATGTGTTTATCAGGGAAAAGTGTAGCAAATTAGCCTTGTCCCATCTTGCCCTCATAAATAAAGATTAAGAAACTCCGGGCTGTTTATCTTTAGCATTGTTATTGATTAATTATTGTATTTTTAAAGTCGGATTACATCTGTAAAACAGATAAAACCCTACCTTGTGGGAGGCTTATAAAGTTTAATGAAATGAAACAGATAAATAGTACATAAAAAGGATTACTTTTGGGCTAACATTCTAATAACAGAGCTTTTTAAAATAATCAATTTTAAGTCATTTCAAATGCTGAGCAGATTTGACTTTCCTGTCAATACAGAGGCCTATAATGATTGTATTCCTTTGTTGGATTTTCCTTCACACAAATGAGCACACACTTAAACTTCACTTAAATGCCAGGACATGCTGACACAAGTTGGGGGCAGAATTGCATAGACAGCCCACACCCTGGCTCTTGGCTAGTTTATGTAATCCAGGACACACTGTGACCCACCTGTGCAAGTCACTGTTTCATGAATCAGCCCCCTCCATGCAAGGGAAAATGTGCTTGGCAACCTGGCCATACTATTCTAAGGTGAGAGAAGTGATTACCTGGGAAGAAGACGTAAAGGCCACCACACGTACAGACGTGCTTTGCCCAGGACATGGGGAGTTTCAGTTTGTTTGGAATTAGCCCCAGAATTCAGAATTAAGCTAACTACAGATTGCTTTTCTAATATCCTAAAAATGCCTGCTTTTTTAAGAACCTAGGTGGTGGCTTTCCTATTTGTGCATGCTTTGTCTCTGCTCACCATCCCTGAGCCCTTAGCATTAACACAGCATTGCTTGCTCTCTTCAGGTGATGTGAGGTAGAGTTTAGTCAGTCAGAGGTGTATGTGCAGAAGCTACCCCACATACAATCAGAAGGAGGCACAAGACAGTGAGGGTGACTGCAGGTTCTGAAAGGAGAGCTGGTGGGGTCTCTGCCAGAAACTAGGCAGGCTGGGTGCAGTATGGTCATCATGTCTGTAATGTTGTTTTTCTTTTGGTTTCTGCTATTGGTGCTTAATTCAAGAGAACCTCACCCAATGAGAGCAACAAGACACAGGCAGGCTATTCTTCTATGGAACCTGCTGGGTCCAGTCTCTGGCCCAAGGTAATTTATAAGGGCTTTTGTTCTTCCTTCATGTAGGCCCCAGGAACTCATGGTGATGAAGACTTAGGATTCGTAATTACTAATAAGAATTTTACGAAACATAGTATCACTGGGCTCTGTGGCCTAATTTCTAATACTATGTGACTTGAAAGTTGTAAGACAAATTCCATAGTCTGCATTTCTTTTCTCTTCAAGACTGCCCCTACACCATATATCTCTAAAGATTTCTTTATCTCTTCATCTCCAAGACTTGATTTGAGTGGAGAATGTACCCTCTAATTTCTTGCTAACTATATTGACATGCACACCATTTCTGCTTTAGCAGTTTAGACTAAGTAGTATAAGAATGCTGACACCAGAAAAGGATATAAGCAGCATGGGGAGAATTGTAAAAGCCTACTAAATTATGTAAAATAAAACTCCTTAGTCCCTAGCCTAACAAGGGATGACATCCTTTGGCTTTTTCATAAGAGTGAAGTTCAGAATAAATAAACAGATGAGATATTGAGTTCCTATTTGTGAATAATATTTGTGTTTCAGGAACTTTCAGGTATGTGTTACCAAATTTGGTGGGCATTTTCACAATACACAAGTCAGTCACCATAAACATATTGTTGGAATAATTATATCCCTATCCAGAATTATCTGAGTATCAAGGAGTTCTTCAATCAATATACTGAAAAAGGAGGATCTGATTTCACATTTTCATTCTATCATTTGACTCATCAGAATAACCAGAATTTCATTGAATATAAATGTGAGTCTGCAACACATTTACAAGGTCCTGTGGCTTGGTTTCTAATGTCATTATCACTTTACTCAGCAATGTTGCTTGGACTCAACCCTAGTCCAGGATTTCCTTCCTCACTCAGTCCTCAGATCCAGAAGCTCATCTAACTGAATTTAGGCCTACGTTCCATAAAGTCACCGGAAAGGTTTATTAATTTACAATGCAAAGTATTTACACAGAGAGAGTTAATTTTTTTTTCTCTAGATATCTACTTCAGAAATGAGCTAAGGACAGCAGTGGGTTAAATGACAATGGAGCCAGGAAATAAAGGAAAGAGAATATTGTTAGGTTGAGACAGCTTGCTGAAATTTCCTTTTATAAAATTATGGCACCGCAGAGTTATACCTAACCAGGAACCGAAATATTCCTGTCACAACTCTAGGCACTACTAGTTTTGGGAAATACCAAAAAAAACTTACTTTATCCTTCTCATTTTTCTGGATGCCATATGCACTGATACCTTTCAGATTCTACATTTACACCTCCCATTGCAACCCTCTCACAATATTTGGACAGCATCTGCATTGTGTTTTACATTCCATTTATTTGACTTCCTACGAAAAGGAAGCATCCGTGTATATAATGTACTAATTGCTATCAGTCCCAATTAAGTAGAACTTGCCTCTTTTCCCCCATTTTTGTTTATTTTCTAGCATTCATCTGATTTTGGTCTGCTCTCTATATTCAATTACTATAACAGTATATGGAAATAACTCACCACATTTCAAATTTGTATTTATAACATTAGTTGAATGAGTGTTATAGGCATAAACAACAGTAAAATAGTATTACAAAAATCATAAAGGAACATTATACAGGATAAGCATTCCTTTGCTTCTCATCCTATATGTGTGAATGAAAGAATTAATATAGGATGACATAATAACGGTAAGACTCTTGGTACTTGGTATTATATAACACTGAATGATGGGGTGCAATTGAACAAGCCTACTTTGTGGTCAATCATTACTAGCTTGGGGGGTTTTAATTCCGAGGACATTCATTTTGTTCTAATTACAGTGCTCACAAAGCTTTGACACCAGAGCAGGCAAGCACCTGGAGAGGAAAAAAATATTATAATTAATATTAATAAAAATATTATAATTAATGCACACTATAAAATATTCTTAAGTTATAAAAGGAACCTGTGGTCAACAAATAGTGCTGAGATAAGTGGATAGCCACATGAAAAAGAATGGAGTTGGATTCATATCTCACACCACACAGAAAGATTAATTCAAAACAGATCACAGACTTAGATGTAAGATTATGATATCACAGAAGAAAGCATAGGAGTAAATCATCATGACCTTGGATTAGTCAGTGGTTTCTAGATATGACCCAAGAGCACAAGTCATAAAAGAAAAATTAGATAAATTGGACTTCATAAACATTAAAAGCATTTTGCCTCAATGGACACCATCAAGACAGCAAAAAGGCAACCCACAGAATATGAGAAATGATTTGTAAATCATACATCTGGTAAAGAACTTGTATGAAGAATATATAAAGAACTCTTATAACTCAACAATAAAAAGATAACCCAGTTTAAAAATGAAGCTAGGTGTGGTAGTTCACACCTGTAATCCCAGCACTTTGGGAGGCCAAAGTGGGAGGATCCCTTGAGGCCAGGAGCTTGAGACCATTCTGGGAAATACAGCAAGACCCAGTCTCTACAAAAAATTTTAAAATTAGCATATGATGGCACATCCTTGTAGTCCCAGCCACTCAGCTGAGGCTGGAGGATGGCTTGAGCCCATATCAAGACTGCAGTGAGCCGTGATTGTGCCACTGCACTCCAGCCTGGGTGACTGAGTGAGATCTTGTCTCTTGAAAATAAAAAAGAGCAAAGACTTTCAATAGACATCTTTTCAAACAAGATATACAAATGTTCAATAAGCACATAAAATGATGCACAATTAGAAATTAGAAAAATGCAAATCAAAACCACAGTAAAATACTACTTCACACCCACTAGGATAGCTATGATACAAAGATGAGCAATGGCAAATATTGCTAAGCTTGTGGAAAAACTGGAACTCTCATACATTTCTGATGGGGATATACAATGAAGCAGCACTTTGATAATGGTTTGGCAGTTCCTCAAAAAGTTAAACATAGTTACCATAAAAGCCAGCATTTCCACTCCTACTGGACCCTATCATACATATAACCTATATTTGTTCATACAAATTCATAATAGCCAAAAAATGTACACTACCCAAAATGTGCACCAACTGATAAGATATGCCCATGCAAGTGTACATTATTCAGTCAGAAAACGAAGTATTGACATACACTACAGTATGGACGAACCTTGAACACATGATGCTAGGAAAAGAAGTCAGACACAAAAAGTCACATGTTATATGACTCCATCTACATCAAATGTCCAAAATAGGCAAATCCATAGAGAAAGAAAATAGATTAGTTGTTTCCTGGATTGGGGGAGACAGGAATCAGGAGTGATTGCTAATGGGTATTGAGTTTCTTTTTGGAGTTACGGAAATGTTCTGGAATTAATGATGGTAGTTGCAGAACTGTGAAGATAGTAAAAAAACACTGAGTTGTACACCTTAAAATGGTGAATTTTATAGCATATGAAGTAAATATAAGA
The DNA here is from genome assembly GCF_009764315.1 of Trachypithecus francoisi. Classification (NCBI taxonomy): domain Eukaryota; kingdom Metazoa; phylum Chordata; class Mammalia; order Primates; family Cercopithecidae; genus Trachypithecus; species Trachypithecus francoisi. The sequence goes on along the minus strand of NW_022681469.1, from coordinate 77,000,837 downwards.
ACTACAGTTATGATTCAGAAAGGCTGAGGACTTTATTAAGATTGGAGAGGGGCAGGGTAGTGCACTGATTAGGCCAACAGTTCTCAAAATGTGGTACTCGAGTCAGCAGCATCAACATCACCTGTTTTCTGTTCCTGTGTTGGTGTGCTGAGAATGATGGTTTCCAGCTTCATCCATGTCTCTGCAAAGAACATGAACTCATTCTTTTTTATAGCTGCATAGTATTCCATGGTGTATATGTGCCACATTTTCTTTATCCAGTTTATCATCACTGGTCATTAGCGAAATGCAAATCAAAACCACAGTGAGATATTGTCTCACACCAGTTAGAATGGCGATCATTTAAAAGTCAGGAAACAATAGATGCTGAAGAGGATGTGGAGAAATACGAATGTTTTTACACTGTTGGTGGGAGTGTAAATTAGTTCAACCATTGTGGAAGACAGTGTGGCGATTCCTCAAGGATCTAGAACTACAAATACCATTTGACCCAGCAATCGCATTACTGGGTACATATCCAAAGGATTATAAATCATTCTACTATAAAGACACATGCAGACGTATGCTTACTGCAGCACTATTCACAATAGCAAAGACTTAGAGCCAACCCAGTACTCTCTTGCCATTCTAAAGTTCCTGAACATTCAGAGATGTAGTCTCTGCCTAAGGATTTCCAAAGAGTAGATCACCAGATGGGGACAGGTCATGAAGCATCATGTCCCATGATCCTAGCCATGTCCCATCCTAACAGGTGATGCTGGCTTGCAGACGAGTCTCCCATTGCAGGAGCAGACAAGTCTACCCACCTCCCCAGCTACATATTGTTATAACAGAACTGGTAAACTGCCTGAAGAGAATCTTCATAGAGGAATGTATTAGATTTCAGGCTCTTCTGTGTTGCTCACTGTTGTATCCATAGGGTCTAGAAAATGTGCCTGGCACATAGCAGGTATTTAACACACTTTTTTTTCAAATCATGAATAAACATTAACAGTGTTTTTCTAACTTAGCCTTTAGTTTTTGAATATTTTCAAATATCCAAAAACATCAAAAAATTCCTTTAATATTGTTATTCCTTCTCACAAGCAGATCCATTTTTGTCTTCTATCTTTAAGCTCCTAATTAACTTTAAATATTTATCAAGCCCTTAGTAAAGATCAGGTTTCATAGACTATGAACCCACAATACAATTGCTGATATTTAGGGGTTTATTTTCTGTGACAGAGTACATATTTCATATATGTGCAAACATCATACAAAGATCATAAGTATAATTTTTAAAAATATTTTATTGCTGGTCTAAGAAAAAAATGAAAGCAAACATCCAGAGTTAGAAGATTTACGATTTTCCCTGCATTCTCAGTAGCAGTACCTACAGGACATATTTTTACGTTAAAGGCCCATGCTGCTGGAAGATGCTGACATTCTTATAACTCACCACCTGAACAATCTGAAGGAGCACAAAGAAACACCACTGATGTATGGGTGAATGGTTTCCCAAGGAGGCTGGCACCTCAATTGCATTAATTTCTTCACTGAGGTCCTAAGATTCTCACAGCAAGGTGTGAGTAGTTTGCTCAGAATAAAAGCCAAGGCCTTAGTAAAGGCCTACAAGGTCTCTCTGACTTCATCCCATCAGAGGGGAGTGGGTGTGGGAAAGAATATTCCTTCATATTCCTCAAACACACCAGGTTTGCTCCACCATTCCTGCTGTGCTCTGTAAGTTCTCACTGCCTGGGATGTTCTTTCCCCAGTACCCACTTGGCTAACTACTCTCACTGCCTTTGTCTTGCTCAAATGTCTCTCCTTCTCCAGGAGTTCTACCCTGATAGCATTATTGAACGCAGCCATCTGCCCCCATTGTGCCATAGTCCCACCCCTACCCCCCATATATTTTAGCCTACTATCTACTCCTCTTAGCACTTGCCACCTATTGAAGATATGGCATATCATGTTATTTACTGTTCCTCACACTAGAACGTAAACTCCACAAGGGCAGACCTCTTCACTGTTTGGTTCATTGAGGTACCCTACCCTAGAATAGTAGCTGGTAGATCGTAGGCACTCCATAATAACTCCTTGAAGAATGAATACAGGAATTAATTCACTCATAGACCAAGCTCTTTAATATATCACTTTTCCCTTTCAGTTTTAGTCTGCTCTGATATTAATATCTGCTGGGAGGTTTTGCGTGTCTGAGAAGTTGAACTCTCCCAACCTGTTGGTTGGGCTTACTCAGTGAAGGATCTCGTCTTTGGAATTTATTCTTCTGGGCAGGCTGCCAGAAACTGAATTTGTTGTCTTTGGGGTATGATGCAAGATTTAGGGTTTTTTTGTTATTCTGAGGGGTGTGTTTCAATTTTGGCTGACTTTATTGTTTTGTCTGGGACTTTATTCTTTTATTGAGTTTTATTTGTCTGGGTTGATCAAGCAATTTAGCAACTATTCTTCACGGAGATATGGAATACTAGAAATTAGAGCTGAAAAACACCTCATGGTAGGTCCAGACCATCCCCCTGCCATTAAGTATTTTTGCTCACCACAATACACTGTCCATAGCTTTGTTCAATGAAGTTTTAAATGTCCTTAGAGATTCTTTTGGGCACCCACTCAACTAACCTAATACTTCTGACAATTAACAAGAATTCCCAATGTTTTGTCTAAACTTTCCCTTTCTTATTTTCATTTTATTTCTCCTATTTACAGTTCAAGGTCAACCTTTTTTCTTTTGGAATTTTATACCTTTCAGAGAGGTGTGGACTTACCTTTCCGCTCTATTAGTTCTTTAACCAGACTATGTGTTCCTACCTTAATCTTTCTTCATTCTCTTTGTTTAATTTTGGTTTTGGTTATTGAATTTCTTCCAACTCATCACCCTGGTTTGCAGTATGTATAGTTTCACTGTTCACCCATTGAACAACTATCACAATGCTTTTCCTTCAGAAACCTTAAGACAAAGCACTGCTATCTGCCATATATAATTATAAATATATCCAATTTGATGCCATAATCAACCTAGGGTGTTTTTATTTTACTCATCAGAATATTTAAAAAGTTCTGTACAATGCTGTTGACTTAACTTGATTTTAAATTCTGATGTTAATTGTGTAACATCAAGACACCTCACGTAAGCCCTTTGTACTTTTGTTTTTATATCTGCAAAAGGAGAGAACAACATCAGCTTCAGCCTCCTTTGCTGTAATCTTATGAAAATAAATATGTTATCCTAGGGCTAGAAAGAGATCTTTCAGAGAGAAAAACACCTCACTTCCCAGCTTTCAGACAGAATCACACAGGATAAATAATTCTCAATATATGAAGTTCAAATGACACTCTTTTCTGCTTACAGTAATTTATGCTAAATCAATCCATCTCCATTTGTATTAAAGGACAAATTTTTTAAATTCAAAAATGCCATGGGCTGATTTTTATAAAATACTAAATCACAGGGTTGGATGAAGTGGCAGTGTCAAACTGCTCTAAGAGTTTCTAAGTGTTTATGCTCACTTTCTGTAGTTGTCTTTTATAGGCACTGGTCCAGGGACCCCATTTTGACTAGCTCTGTGCTAGACAATTATATTCCTCACCTTCCGATTCAGATACTTTTCAAGATAACTCTTTCTCTTCTAACGATTAACATTATACTTGATTTTACTTTTCAGTTTTTGTACTTCAATTCAAAATCAACTTTAAAAAATAGAATAGCAAATCAATTAATCATTCCTCTCAAAACATTTGATTACATATTTCTCATTTATTTATCATTACCTTTTTTCTTTTTTTTTTTTTTTTTTTTTTGTTGAGACGGAGTTTCGCTCTGTTGCCCAGGCTGGAGTGCAGTGGCCGGATCTCAGCTCACTGCAAGCTCCGCCTCCCGGGTTTACGCCATTCTCCTGCCTCAGCCTCCCGAGTAGCTGGGACTACAGGCGCCCGCCACCTCGCCCGGCTAGTTTTCTGTATTTTTTTTTAGTAGAGACGGGGTTTCACCGTGTTAGCCAGGGTGGTCTTGATCTCCTGACCTCGTGATCCGCCCGTCTCGGCCTCCCAAAGTGCTGGGATTACAGGCTTGAGCCACCGCGCCCGGCCTCATTACCTTTTTTCAAAGTGTGGCAATCCTTAATTCATATCATAAAATCAAATCTGAATGAAAAATATTTTTAAGAAAGAAGAAAAAAATAATTCCATGGAGCTTACACCAGACCCCTGAGTTACAGAATGATCTCTTAGTCACAGCGATGCTAGCAGCTCCACTTCTCAAACTGTCAGTAGTCTCTGACAGCCTACCGTCAGGGATAGGCTGACAGTAAGCAAACACATTCCAATCAAAAGGAAGGCAAAATCACCCAGTGCTAATTCTACCCCACCTGGCAGTCTGCCATCAACTTTTACTCTTTAGATTTAAGACACAGATCATGTATTAGAAATAACTGGAGTAGCTATTACATAAGCTGGTTATGGGATGCCGTGTGCTTTCAACTAGTGTCTTTTATAGTTTGGGTACAAGAAAAATTTTGAGTTTTAGCACTCTTTTCTGGAATAAGCTTCTCTTATTTTTAGTGGGTTTTAATTATGTTGAGAAGGAACTAAATAACAATATATTGACATTTTATTTTTCCAGGGAATTAAAAAAAATAAAGTTAATTGGAAAACATGAAATGTGAAGGAATATTAAATACAGTAAACTGAACAAATGTAATCCATAAGTTACATGTTGAGCTTTTTATGATCTAAACATTTCTTCCAGAAAAAGAAAAATTGAAATTCAAAGACTAACGAGCTTGTTTCAAAAAATAGTAAAAATAAGTTCCAACTGGTGTAAGAACATGAATAAAGTCCCAACTCATGGTCAAAGTACAACATGGTACCAGGGTATATAATAGCACAGGATGAGTGAGGTATTAGCAGAGAAGAAACTTTAAATGCAGAACATTTTATACTACTTCAAAGGATTTTTATACAACTAGGAAAACATATATATATACATACACACACACACATATGTATAAATAGCAGAGAAAGTGTATTAAAACAATATATCAGATGAAGTTTTTCTTTAGATAATTTTCTAAGAGCAAGCACATGGCCAATGTGAATTAATCATTAATGAATTTAATAAAGTGAACAGATTATTGGCTCCTAAAGCTAGTTATTTTGTTTTTCAAATGTTTCAAATGTGCCAGATGTTTCATAAAAATAGTTTTTATTTAAAATGATTTATGAAGCTAGAATGCCCAACTTTTATTTCTGTGTTAAAATCTAGGTGTTAAAAACCGTTAACAGACAAACAGAATTTACAGTTCAGTTAGCAGTTACTGAATGTGAAAAGAGTTCTTAAAATGCTCCTCTTCAGAGCCATTCTCGTTCCCATAGAAACCAATGTGAGATCCTGGAAAACAAGGTAAGTTCTAAAATAATCACCATTATAAATACCCATTATATAAATGTAAATACAGGCAATTGAAATGATTTAGATGATTTTGAAATTGCATATCATTTCCCAAATCATAATGATTCCTTCAGAGTGGTTCTTGTCTGTCATATAAATACAGCATTTACAAAATTTTTAAAATTCTTATGATTTACCTGTGAGACCATAATCGCCTTTTCAAAAAAGTCTTGGGCATGCAAATACTGACTTTTGAACAGGTAGTTTGGTCCAAGATGGGGTATTTTTGGGCTAGGCTCTTATGTTGTGGTAGATTAAGTACTTCTCATTATTAGCATTTAGATTTTAAATAACTGTATCTTTATTCATTACTAATTGTCCTACAATGAGATCTAAATAATTTAGAGAGTTATTTTACAATTATAATTTTTCACATTTTCATTTGTCCAAGCATTTTGTTATGACAAAAGAGCCAAAAAAGCTCCTTCTGTTTGGGATTATAATTCTTCCGAAAGTCCAGAATCAATCACTGGGTACAGAGTACTGATAATACTAATAAAGATGTGAGTGTGAGTTGTTCCCAGGTATACGTACACCTTCCAAGAAGAGCTAAGCCCCTCCCCCATAAACCAAGCCATTAAACATATCACACACAAAAATCAACTCAAAGTGGATTAAAGGCTAAAATATAAGACCAGACACTGTAAAACTCCTAAAAGAAAATGGGGGAAAGCTTCCTGATATTGGTCTAAAAATGATTTTTTGAATATCCCAAAAGGAAAAATAGACAAGTGGGACTACATCAAACTCAAAAGCTTCTGGACAGCCAAGGAAACAGAATGAAAGGGCAACCGATGGAATGGGAAAAATATTTGTGAATTATTTATCTGATAAGTGGTTAATACCAAACACACATAAGGAACTTCTATAACACAACAGCAAACAAAACAAAGCAAAACAACAACTCAAATATCCCAATTAAATAAGGCAAATGGTTGGAATAAACATTTATCCAAAGAAGACATACAAATGACCAAAAGGTATATGAAAAGATTCTCTACATCACTATTCATCAGGAAAATGTAAATCAAAACAACAATGAGATATTATGTCATACCTGTTAGCATGGCTATTACAAAAAAATAAGGTAAGTGTTAGTGAGGCTGTGGAGAAACTGGAACCCTTGTGTGATGTTGATGGAAGTCTAGAAATGGTGCAGCCTCTATGGAAAACAGTATGGAGCTTCCTTAGAAAATTAAAAGCAGAGCAACCATATGATCAAATTATTCCACTTCTGGGTATATATCCAAAGGAATTGAAATCAGGCTCTCAAAGAGATATCTGTACTTCCATGAATATGTAGTATTATTGTAGTATTATTTGCAGTAGCCAATATATAGAAACAATCTGAATGCCCATCAACTAATGAATGGATTAAGAAAATGTGGTGTATACACACAATGGAATATTATTCAGCCTCAAAAAAGGAAATCCTGCTATATGCAACAACATGAATGAATCTGGAGGACATTATGCTAAGTGAAATAAGCCAGTCACAGAGAAGCAAATTATGTATGATCTCACTTAAATGCAGGATCCAAAATAGTCCAAGTAATAGAAACAGAGAATGGAACGGTAGTTGCCAGGGACTAGGGGATGGGGAATTGGGGATTTTCTGTTTAATGGCTATAAAGCTACAGTTATACAAAATGAATAAGTTTTGGAGATCTGTTGTACCATACAGTGCCTATAATTAACAATACTGTATTGTGCACTTAAAAATGGAAGAGGGTAGATCTTATGTTAAGTCTTCTTACCAAATGATAATAATAAACCCAAACATATATCACAATGGGGTTTAGAGCTGGCTGCACTTCTGTCTACATTCATGTGTCAGAAAAAAAAATGATTCTGGGGGTTCTGGTGTTAACTGTCTGCCTCTCTGCACATCGGGATGGTTTGTTTTCAATCATTTAAGAAAGTCCTTAGAATATAATAGCTCCACCACTTCTTAGCGCTATGACCTTGGCAACATTACCAACCTCTCTGAGTCTCAGTTTCTCAAGTATAAAGTGGATTTAAATTGTACTCAGTAGGTGTACTAGTCTGTTCTCATGCTGCTAATAAAGACATACCTGATACTGAGTAATTTATAAAGGAAAGAGGTTTAATTGACTCACAGTTCCACCTGGCTGGGGAGGCCTCACAATAATGGCTGAAGGCAAATAAGGAGGAAAGTAACATCTTAAATGGCAGCAGGCAAGAGAGCAGGTGCAGGGGAACTCCCCTTTATAAAACTATCAGATCTTGTGAGATATAGTCACTATCACAAGAACAGCATAGGAAAGATCTGCACCCATGATTTAATTACCTCCCACTGGGTCCCTCCTGCAACATATGGGAATTACAGCAGCTACAATTCAAGATGAGATTTGGGTAGGGACACAGTCAAACCGTATCATTCTGCCCCTGGCCCTTCCCAAATCTCATGTCCTCCCATTTCAAAACAAATCACGCCTTCCAACAGTCCCCCAAAGTCTTAACTCATTTCAGCATTAACTCAAAAGTCCACAGTCTAAAGTCTTATCTGAGAAAAGGCAAGTCCCTTCTGCCTATGAGCCTGTAAAATCAAAAGCAAGTTAGTTACTTCCTAGCTACAATGGAGGTACAGGCATTGGGTAAATATACTCATTCTAAATGGGAGAAATTGGCCAAAATGAAGCAGCTACAGGCCCCATGCAAGTCCAAAATCCTGCGAGGCAGTCAAATCTTAAAGCTCCAAAATGATCTCCTTTGACTCCTTGTCTCACATCCAGTTCACGCTGATGCAAGAGGTGAGTTCCAGTGGTCTTGGGCAGCTCTGCCTCTGTAGTTTTGCAGGGTACAGCCTCTCTCCTGGCTGCTTTCAAAGGGTGGTGTTGAGTGTCTGTGGCTTTTCCAGGCATATGGTGCAAGCTGTCAGTTGATCTACCATTCTGGGGTCTGGAGGACCCCAGTTCTCACTAGGCAGTGCCGCAGTGAGAACTCTGTGTGGGGGTTCCAACCCCACATTTCCCTTCTTCACCAGCAGATGTTCTCCATGAGGGCTTCACTCCTGTAGCAAACTTTGGCCTGAACATCCAGGCATTTTCATACATCCTCTGAAACCTAGGTGGAGATTCCCAAACCTCAGTTCTTGACTTCTGTGCATCTGCAGGCCCAACACCATGTGGAAGCTGCCAAGGCTTGGGGCTTGCACCCTATGAAGCCATGGCCTGAGCTGTACCTTGGTGATGCAGGGCACCAAGTTCTGAGGCTGCATACAGCAGGGGGTCTCTGGACTCACCCCATGAAATCATTTTTCCCTCCTAGGCCTCTGGGTCTGTGATGGGTGTGGCTGCCATGAAGGTCTCTGACATATCCTAGAGAGATTTGCCCATGTCTTGGCAATTAACATTTGGCTCCTTTTTACTTATGCAAATTTCTGCAGCCAGCTTGAATATCTCCCCAGAAAATGGTTTTTTCTTTTCTACTGCATCATCAGGTGGCAAATATTCCATACTTTTATGCTCTGTCACCTCTTGAATGCTTTGCTCAGAAATTTCTTCTGCCAGATAACCCTAAATCATCTCTCCCAAGTTCAAAGTACCACAGTTCTCTAAGGCAGGGGCAAAATACGACCAGTCTCTCTGCATAGCAAGAGAGACCTTTACTCCAGTTTCCAGCAAGTTCCTCATCTCCATCTGAGACCACCTCCACCTGGACTTTATTGTTCATTTCACTATCAGCATTTTGGTCAAAGCCATTCAACAAGTCTCTAGGAAGTTCCGAACTTTCACATCTTCCTGTCTTCTGAGCCCTCCAAGTCTCTAGGAAGTTCCAAACTTTCCCACATTTTTCTATCTTCTTCTGAGCCCTTCAAACTGTTCCAACCTCTGCCTGTTACCCAGTTCCAAAGTCGCTTCCACATTTTCAGGTATCTTTATGGCAGCGCCCTACTACCCTGTACCAACTGACTGTATTAGTTTGTTCTCACGCTGCTAATAAAGACATACCTGAGACTGGGTAATTTATAAAGGAAAGAGGTTTAATTGACTCACAGTTCCACATGGCCAGGGAGGCCTCACAATCATGGCTGAAGGTGAATGAGGGGCAAAGTCATGTCGTACATGGTGGCAGACAAGCGAGCTTGTATAGGGAAACTCTCCTTGATAAAACCATCAGATTTTGTGAGACTTACTCACATCAGGAGAACAGCATGGGAAAGACTGGCCCCCAAGACTCAATTACCTCCCACTGAGTCCCTCCCACAACATGTGGGAATTATGGGAGCTACAATTCAAGATGAGATTTGGGTGAGGACAGAGGCAAATCATATCAATAGGGCTGTTGTGAGGAGGATTAAATAAGTAAATACACAAAATGGGTTTAGCCCAGTGCCTGATACAAAGTAAACATTAAATATATATTATTAGAGGGACTGACTTCCTCATAAAGTATTAAAAAGATATCAAGGAAACAAAACACACACTTAGAGACTTTTAGGGGTAACAAGGAGAATCTGAGATATTTTAAAATATATCCTTACTTAATAATAGCTAACATGTATTGATCACTTATTTTGTGCCAGGCATTGAATTATGCACATTATATACATAATCTCCTTTAATCTTAACTGTAACTGCAAATAACCAAAATATATTACAGATAAATTAAGTAATTTGTCTAAATTAGAAGGAATTGAGCCTGGATTTATAATACAAACTGGTCTGCAAATATGTATTCTTAATATCATTTTCTAAAATTATTCCATGTGCCATGACTATTGAAATGCGAAGTTGCTCATTGTGCCATGTGCCATGACATTTAAAATGAGAAGTTAATGTCTATGGCTGTACCACCCTGAACATTCCCCATCTCATCTGAAATAAGAAGTTATTTAAGTTTCAGCATTCAGGATTTCATGAACCAGTACAGTGGAAGAACCGGTACAATGGAAGAAAGGGCAGGGATGGTGGAACTTGAGGTAAGATTGTAGATTTTTAAATCAACAACCTCTCTTTAAATTGAATATAGTTTTAGGGGGAAAAAATCACCATACTGCTGTTGATTTTTTTCTTTTGCTAAGGATTGATACAAACTTCATCATATATCAAATGAACTAAATAACAGGTCTGGGAACTAGAATTTGGGTTTTCTGACTCCTTGGCAAAATCTTTTTTTTTACATTCTTTAAAAAATTATTTTAATTGACAAATAAAAATTGCATATATTTATGGAGCACATGTTTTAAAATACAAATACATTGTATAATGACTAAATCACACAATTAAGAGATGCATTACCTGACATAATTTTTTTGGTAGTGAGATATCACTATTTTCAGTAATCTATATAAATCAAATAGTATAAGAGATACATTTAAAAAAAATTACATCTAATTGTAGTTCTCGGCCAAGTTTGTTCTACATTTAATTACTCCATTTTCTGTATTCCCAAACACTCTGTTCATTTCTCACATAATATTAAGATGGAGATTGAAGTGGATTACTGCGTTTCATTGTGATTTATCTGTTTACATGTCTCTGAGTAGAATATGAGCTTCTTGAAGAAAGGGACCTTGTCCATACATGTTTGATGCACAGCTCGTGGTAAGCGATATGACCTAACATTGTTAAATAAAGGAATGGGATTTATAGATATAATCTGGAACATGTATCAAAATTTACAATAATACCCAATTTGTGTATGTATATTCTATAATATTCATCCATATACATCCATATATTATATATAGAGTTCCATGAAGTTCACTACTGTATTCAGAATGACATTCAAATGCTATTCAAACAATTCTAAATGATATATTTTGAGCACCATAAAATGTTACACAAATCCATATTTAAATAGTATTATTGTATAATAACCTGTAAACTAGAGTTACTACACACACACACACCCCCCACACAAATTCTATTTTAAAAGCTATTTACCACAAAGTAATTCTAAGACCTTATTCACACTGCCTAATGGAAAAGTCTGGAGATTGGAGCCAGGCAAAAAAATCTGCATTTTGGTTGTCTAGCACTACCTGAGTAACTTCGGTTGCTTCTTTCTGAACGTGAATTTTCTGTGATGTGGAGACATTTAATACCATCCTTAGGGAACTGGCTTAAGGACTGGAGGTAATAATGTATGTGAAGGGCTGATGAATGCTTGTAGTCATACTGTAGTCTCTCTAGAGTTCCTTCCTCGGTTGCAAACTAAGTAAAGGGTTTTTTGCTTGTTTCACACATTATGAGTCTTTTATAGTCAGGAAAACTACACGGATCTCAAATTTGGCAATTCAGAGAGTCCGATTAACATGGTAGAGACAAAAAATATATATATATATATATATATATATTTTATATATATATAAAAACTCGGAAAAAGCGCTAAACCCGCAGGGAGCGCTGGGCCGACCTCCAGTATCCCAGCATTCCTCGCGCTGCTCCCGTAGTTCCTTCCCCGAGTCTCTATGGTAGCGTCAGCCTCGGAGGCGGCAGTGACGGTGGCGTTTCCTTGAGGAAGAGTGAGGGTTCCAACTTTCCTGCTGATTTGGGAGGTGTTGGGCGCGGAGAGCTGAGATGTCAGAGAAAAAGCAACCCGTAGACTTAGGTCTCTTAGAGGAAGACGACGAGTTTGAAGAGTTCCCGGCCGAAGGTAACCGCTGTGCCCCGGTTTCTGTGCCGCGCGGACGGTGACTCAGGCCTCCGTGTGGAGGTGGTTTGGTCGGTCGGGCCCAGCTGGGGGCACCGGCGGGAAGTTTGGACTCCCAGGGCCGGCACTCGAGGCGCTAACGCTCATCCATCAGTGGCGCCCCAGCTTCGGGTTTGGGGTGTCGCGCTGGGACTCACTGGCGAGGCCCAATGGGCTCAGCTTCCGTACTGGGTGGAGCCACCGTGCGTCTGGACCCAGAGCCCCGCGTCTGGGATGGTTGGTGCCTTTACTGTTCATCTGGGTTATTCACTACTTAAACTTTAGTTCAAGTCTACATAACTTCCTTTTCTTTTTCTTTTTCTTTTCTTTTTGTTTTAGCAGTCTTTCTTTGCCTTTAAAGCTTTCCAGAATTGAATTGTCTGTAGTTACGCCAATGCTGCTTAACTTTTAGGATGTTACAAATGAAGCCTGATTAAGTAGGATAGAAGGGTAAGATATTGGGTGCTTAATACACATTATTGCCTTACTCCTGCTCCTCACCATTTTTGTCATTTAACTGTGACCTAACTTAATACTTTATAAGACCCTACAACTTGACGGTTATGGTGGCTCACGCCTTTAATCCCAGCAGTTTGGGAGGCCGAGGTAGGAGGATCACATAAGGTCTGGAGTTCAAGACCAGCCTGGGCAACATAGCGAGACCCTGTCCCTCCAAAAATAAAATATGTATTTTAAAAATATATATATCCGTCTCAAAATATATATATATATTTTTTTCAATTAAAAATACACTTTTTTTTTTAGTTTCAAAACTAAAGACCTTCAGTTTTTTCATTGTAGGTAATAGCAAATTGCTAACATTTATTGAGTGGCTGCTGTTTTCAGGAACTTGTCTAAGTGCTTTACTTGTAATAGCATATTCCACTTTCATAAATATAGGAAGTAGGTGCTAGACCATTCTTTAGATAAACTGAAGCTCGGAGTGAAACTTTCCTGATGTCTCATAACTAGTTAGAAACAGTAGAACTGGATTTGGGACACCTGTTCTGATTGACACCAAAGTTCTTAACTTTAGCTGTACTGCTTCTGTTTGTGAGATTGCTGTTGCCAGTTAGGTTTTCAAAATCGGCTGCTTTATTGACTCATGGTTGATGAGTAGGACTTGTAAATATTTACCTTATAAGAAAAGGAGATAACTTTCTGAAGGTGGTAGAAAGAGAATTGTGGTTAATGGGGTACACATCCTGTTGCATCAAGCAATTACTTCTTCACTAAAATTGTCCCAAGTTGTATACTCTATCATGATCCTATTGTACATAAAACCACATAGCTGGAACATTTGTTCTATTTATAATGTACTGTTACTTTGTTTAGTGGAAGAGAACATTAGTGTACATGCTACAGAAACTCGTAAACTAACCCAAAGCACATTTCTTTTCAGTTCTGGAATTCATTATGTATTGTAGACATTCTTAGTTTTTTGTTTTGTTAATGGATTTATCTGTTCAGTCATGTTTTCTTTAGCTCACTTTCAAGTTGCTTCATCATCTGCCAACGTAGAGCTGTGTCGTAGAAAGCTGGCCTATTGAAGGTACGATCTTACTCAAACTTCATACTTCAAATAACATTCTTCATTATCATATACAGGGTGAAATGTTAGGCACTTTATTTACATTATATAATCTAATTATCACTATCACCCTGAGAATATGGAGGCTCAGAGACAAAAAGAAAAACAAACAAACAAACAACACTTGCCATTATGTCCAAGCCAGAATCTGAAAGGTCTATCTCTCTGATCCAAACTTTATCCGCAGCATTTAGCAGAGTGCCTAATACATAGTAGGTGGTCAATAAATGCTTGTTGAATGAATGATGAATGAACCCGCATTTAAAATGAGTAGTTAGTTGATAATTGACTGCTTAAAAACGATCTAGAGATAACTATGTACCTGATGGTACACTTGATTTTTTTCAGCAACTTTCATCAGCTTTTGCGAGTGTAGTTTGTGCTTGTTCTAAGTTTATGCTGTGAGCAGCAATTTTTCAAAGTGTCAGTAGTTATATAGTAAAACAAAACAAAAAGGTAAAAGGAAAAGCAAAGAAAATATTCTAAGGACAAAGGACTCACAACAGACTGGTTTATTAACATTAAGTAATTGACCATTTATGGGTCTCCTTACATAATGTTTGTTGTCTTCAGATATAAATGTGTAGAATTCATTCAGGAAACTTTCCATTTTAGAATGAGAAACATTTTTAATGTCTTTATTTTGTTCAAGTTTCTCTTCTCTGGTTTATGATTTGGAGAGGTTTTTCTTAAGTTAGTGAGAAAATCAGCCCACAAGGTGAAACCACTCAATATTTACTCAAGAAAATTGTTCTGATAAATAACAAAACCTAAAGAAGAACAAACTTAGGAAAATATCATCAAATAATTATTTCTTTTCTGAGAATCTACATTTCTGACATGTTTTGGTCTAGTCAAGGTTTAGAGTCTCTTGCTATTCAAAATGTGATCCATGAAACAGCAGACTTGGCATTGCCTGGGAGCCTGTTACAATTGTAGCATCTCATCGTTCCTCAAACCTAGACCTACTTAATGAGTGTGGGCTTTACCAAGATTCCTAAGAGATATGTTTGCACATTAAAGTTTGAAAAGTATTACTTTGAACAGTGACCTATTTTCAATATTTTGGTATCTGAGTTTTCACTTCAATTATTAATGCCCTAATTTACTTTCAAGTTCTTTCCGTACTTTGGAAAATTATTTTTCTTGTAAGTATGCCGTTGACAAATTCACTAACAGATACAAATTAAAATTGCTGTTGTTAAGGCAGCCTGTGAACATCTCTGCAGTGTATATAACAGATCGTACTTTCAAAGGCTTTGTTGAGTCTCAGTGCTCCGAGAGGTTGCCACATGAAAGTCATTACTCATAGTTCGACTAATAGATTTTCTTTTGGGAGTGGGTCTTCCTTTTGGAAGTGGCGTTGCTACATCCATCTTGTATAAGAATTTGTTTGGTAGGATGTCCATTTAATCATTTTAAGGAAAGGGAATTTTTATTGTTTCTTCTTTCTCTCTTTTTTGTTTTTTTTGGTTGTTTGAGATGGAGTTTCACTCTCGTTGCCCAGGCTAGAGTGCAGTGGCGTGATCTTGGCTCCCTGCAACCTCCCCTCCCTGGTTCAAGCGATTCTCCTGCCTCAGCCTCCCAAGTAGCTGGGATTACAGGCGTGTGCCACCACACCCGGCTAATTTTGTATTTTTAGTAGAGATGGGGTTTCTCCATGTTGGTCAGGCCGGTCTTGAACTCCTGACCTCAGGTGATCTGCCCGCCTCTGCCTCCCAAAGCGCTGGGATTACAGGCATGAGCCACCATGTCCAGCATAGTTTCTTCTCAATAGCCCTTCAGTGTAAAGTGCAACACCTGGAAGGAGTCTCTGATGGTACAAATGCTGCTTTTATTTTTTTCCCCCTTTCTGTAGCCTGTGAATTGGTGTTACATTGGCAGTTCCTCACAATTTTTCTAATTGGTGGGTGTGTAATCTACTGGTCATTAAGCAGGAGCTGTTAAAAAAATCATGTTTAGGATCTTTGTAATATACAGCCTCCAACTTCTTGACTACTTAAACTGATTTAGAACCACCTTTATTAGGAAGACATTCAAGGTCCTGGGCGTGATTGATTTTGATATGATTTGGGGAGCTTTGAAATGGTTGGAATTTTAGGACCAGAGGGCGACTTAAAAGCCTAGAGAAGATTTGGTGGTAATAGAGTCAAAAACTGAAGTAGTCTATAATTTATTTAAAACTTTGACTACTTTTTCATATCAAATTACTGAAAGAATTTTAAAATATTTTTATTAGTTTCTCTGACAATTAGATGCGGATTCTAGTAAAAGAGGGAAGAGAACAAGTGCTCCTTTAGATTCTTTTATTCTCTTCCTGTGCCAGAATTGAAAGTTTTTTTGTTTTTTGTTTTGGAGAGAGAAGCTGTTTTAGAATATTTAGAATGAAATTGAGTTTGCTTGCAGCAGCAATAGCATTTACAAGAGTGATATTATACTAAGTATTCTGTACTTTTTCTGTATTAGGTGAAATTGCTATATAGTCTGAAGAAATCAGGAGCAGAATACCACCCACCTCTCTGCCCTCTGGCCCCTTCAGAAATTTCTGGATAATACAGTGTTATGATGGGAATCTGTCTGTTGAGGCAGACAACAGACTAGTAATCCCCTAATGCTGCCAGCATTCTGGAAAAAATGAGGCACTATCACCTGTGCCTTAAAAAGTATGACATCTTGCAGTGGTTCTTAACCAAGGGAGTGTTTTTGGATGTCACATTGACTTGACAGGTAAGAGTATAGGAAAAATGCCAGCATTTAGTGGGTAGAGGTCAAGGATTTTATATTCATGCCTGCATGAGGAAGAACTGCCCTGTGAAAAATGCTATTGAGAAATATTTATGTGAACATCGTATACCAACAGGACTAAACATTGAATAGGAGGATTCCTTAGAATCTTAAATGTAGAAGATAGATGTGACCAGTATTGATAGTGTCACACACCATGCTAGTAGTCAATTTACCTAGTGCCAAAAAGGGCTTTTGCTGTTTTTGCATTATTAAATGTAATATAGTGGACATGACCATCAAACATGTAAATTAGTTACATGGTGGTAGCAAGAAATGGAGAACTCGTTACTAAAAAATTTTTAAGAAAAAATACGTAATCTGTATAATGATTCACAGAGTACCTGTTGAATGTCCATTTTTGATAATTGTGTGCAAGAAGAAAGTTTTTGAACCCCAGGATAGAATAAGCATGATGAATCTAGGATTAGGCCTAGATTCAAATCTACCGTTCATAAACTTTCAGCTTGTCACCTCATGCTAGTTACTTAACTTCCTCTTTAAAATATTTTCATAGTATATTATATAGGATAATTGTATAAGTAAATGCTTATGGTAAAAATTTAAACTTATGAGTGTATAAATTAAAAAGTAAAAACAGTTTCCCTCTACCATTCTCCAAAAAAGTTATTTATGCCTCAGTGATAGCCAATGTTAAATGTTCTTTTCTTTAGTATCCTTCCAGAATGTATTTATAAATTGTACTTGTGTGTATATATCTTTTAAATACACACACAGAAGACAATACTATATATACTATTTCCTCCTACTTGATTTTTATTATTTAATGTATCTCTAGTACATTTTTGCATCAATATAAAAATCTACCTTATGCCCTCATTGTGTGCATCTTAGATAGTCTAACTAGTCCCTTCTTGATAGATATTAGGGGTTTTTTGGGTTCTTTTATATATATGTATGTGTGTGTGTGTGTATTTTTTTTTTTTTTAAAGAGACATGGTCTTGCTCTGGTGCTCTGTCACCCAGGCTGGGGTGCAGTGGTGGTGTCACAGAGTATTACAGCCTTGAACTCCTAGGATTGAGTGATCCTCTGTCTCAGCCTCCCTAGTAGCTGGGAGTACAGGCATGTACCACCTCACCTAATTTTTTTTTTTTCAAATTGTTTTTTAGAGATGTGGTCTCACTGTGTGCCCAGCCTGGTACTGAACTCATGGCCTCAGCAATCTTCCCACCAGTCTTCCCAGGTGCTGGGATTACAGGTGAACCACCACACCTGGCCTTTGAAAATAAAAGGAATATGCTGCAGTGAACAACCTTACAGCTTTAGGGTTTTTGTTGCTTGGGTGTTGGTTTTTTTTTTTTCTGTTATAGATAATGAATATGTTTACATCTTTTTGTGTGTGTGCTAATCTATAAGATAAACTCCTAGAGAGGAAATTGCCAAATTGAATTGGCAGACTCGTTTTTATTTCTTTTTATAATACAATTTTTATTTCGAAATAATCTCAAACTTACAGAATAGTTGAAAGTACGGTACAAACATTTTTCTCTAAACCATTTGAGAATAAGTTGCCAACCTGATGACCATCACTTCTGAGTATTTTAATGTGTGTTTCCTACAAGGACATAGTCACAAGACAACTATCAAAATCAGGAAATTAACACACTGATGCATTACTATAGGTTGAGCATCCCAAATCTGAAATCCTCCAGAATCTCAAACTTTGTGAGTACCAAAATGAAATTTCAGTTTGGGGGATTTGGGATGCCCAATTGTAAATATATATATGCAAATATTTCAAAATGCAAAAAAATATAAAATTTGAAACACTTGTGATCTGAAGCATTTTGAATAAGGGATACTCAGCCTGTATGATCTGATCCACAGATCCCTTTCAACTTTCTCCCATTGTCTCAATAATGTCTTACTGTAGAGTCATGGATTACATTATCTTGTCATGTCTCTCTAGTCTTCCTTAGTCTAGAACATTTCCTCAATTTGTCTTTAACTTTCATGATTTTGACACTTTAGAAGACTATAGGCCAGATATTTGGTAGAATGTTCCTCAACTGTGCCTATTTCCTCATGATAGAAGTTCTACATTATAGTCCTGGTGCTCTGTTCTTATGACATCTTTTTAGGTGGAACATTATTCTCATTTGTTCCATTACTGGGGATGTTCACTTCGATCACTCTATTAAGGTGGTGCTTGTTAGGACTTTCCATTGTTAGGTTACTAATTTTTCCTTCTAATAGGCAGTTTTGGGGGAGGGACTTTGAAAGTTTGTAAATACAGTATTCCAGTGATCATCAAACTTGTAACTTGTTCATTTTTTAAAAAATATATAGCAGTGTGGACTAGTGGATTGTGACTTAGTAGGTTATAATTTGTAACTATTATTTTGATTCTCAGATTGTCCCATATTTGAACATGCGGAACCCCTTCAAGCTGTCTTCTGTGTCCTTTTTCCACGTCTCCATTATTCTTTGTGCAATTCCTAGCATTCTAGCACAAAGTGTATTCCAAACTAATTTTATACCTGAAGTCAGCCATTTCTCCAATGTGGTTTCTTTTTAGTGGAGAATGGTATTTAGAAGGCAAGGTCTTCACTCTGCTTATGTTTATTGCGTTTGGGATGTCCCTGCTTCCAGACCCTCTAAGTGGAAGGAGCTAGGGATGTACAGGAGTGTGTGTGTGTATATGTATAAAACCATGGGTTCACACAGATGTCTCCAGTTGCAGTTCAACACCACTGGATTGATTCTAGTTTTTTCCCTTTCTACATCTGTTATTCCCTTCAATAGTGAGAAACCTGGCTTCCATTATCTTCAATGTATTGTCTATTTGCTCATCCCCCTTCCTAACCAATCTTTGCTGCTCCCAGCAGATGCCCTTCTCGCCCCACTTGGGCTCCACATTTTATGCCAGGCCACCCTCCCCTCCTCTAGTGTGGGTGACTTCTTCGTTCTGGCCAGGCTCTGACACACCAACCACACCATGCTGCCCCTCTCCACGAATTCCCTCCTTGCTCTGCTTGGGCTTAGACACCTCATCTTAGACCTGGTGTGTCTTAAATTTTGACAGATACTCTCAAATTGCCTTTGAGAAGGGTTATGCCAATTTGTTTCCATCTACAGTTCACCTTTTCCCTCATAAGCTTGCTACACTAGATAGTAAACATTTTAGTCATTACTGACCTCATGAATGAAAAGTAAAATTGTATCATTTTGATTTGGATTGGTTTTTTTAAGTAAGATTAACCATTATGTTTTTCTCTGAGCTGTTACCATCTTAATACTCACTTTCATTATCTGTAATATATGGCTAATAATATTTATTAGAGTCATGAAAGGATTACATTATTGTAATGGTTGGCCTGGGCTGCCATAACAAAATATCATAGACTGGGTGGCTTAAACATCAGAGATTTATTTTCTCACCCATTCTGGAGGCTGTGGAGTCCAAGATTAAAGTGTAGGTCGATACAGTTCTTGGTGAGGCCACTCTTCTTGCCTTGCACAAGGCTGCCTTTGTGCCGTGTTCTCTTGTGGTGGAGTGAAAGAGTGCATGCTCTCTGGTATCTCTTAAGGCATTAATCCCATCATGGGAGCCCCACCCTCAAGACCTCATTCAGTCCTGATTACCTCCCGAATACCGTCATATTGAGGATGAGGGCTTCATCGTAATAATTTTTTGGGGGGGATGGAGGGGCAGGGGTATTTAGTCCAGAATAATGATGCATATGTAAACAGAGTCTGGCACAAAGTTGGTATTCAGTAAACATTAGTCTCCTTTCTTCTCTTCCCCTCTAGTGTACTTAGGAGTTTGGATTTTGGATGATGTTTAATATTTATTTAGAATTTGAGCTATGTCTGAATATATTCAAAATTAAGATTGTTAAATTTGTGAGTTATTTGGTAATTGACTTATTTTGCAGTACTAGAAACTTGTAAATTAAAAAAAAATTACCATTAAATGTTTTTCCACAAGTACTTAAACAATAATGTGGTTATTCATAGAAAGACACATAAAATAGTAACGTACATCATTTAGGGGTACACACAGATTGGAATGAAAAACCCCCAAATCAAGATGCTGGTGCTTGGGAAGGGATAGTGAGAGGTGTGAACCAGGAAATTAAACACTGAAAAACTCTTTGAAAAACTGTTTGGTTAGCTATTTCATTGGTTCTATGGAATGAGCAAGCAGTAAGCAATTGTGGTTTAAGTAGTGTTTAATGTTACTACTTGGTTGTTAAACATTACTCATTGAAAGATGTGATGAACTGTGAAAACATTGAGAGGAAAATAAAAGTTTCAAAAACTGTGTACAGTTGATCCTTTAACAACATGGTTTGAAGTGTGAGGGTCCATTTATACAATGATTTTTTTCAACTAAATGGGAAAAGGAAATAAGATATTTGCGGGAAATGAAACCCACGTGTAGAGGGCTGACTACCACTTGGCTGACCATGTTACCTGAGTATGCATAGATTTGAGTATACTTGGGCTGTCCTGGAACAAGTACCCAAGTATACCGAGGGACGACTGTACTCTTCTTCATAAGTATTTAAAATTTACCAAATATCCTTAATCCTTTGTCTGGTTGTGTACTCTGTTGTACATGTAATGTTTGGTGGAAACTGTTTTCTTTATATTCTAGGACATATTTCTCTACTCACCTCCCTCATCCCACAAGTTGCCTTTCCATAATTACCATGTAATAAAGAATTTATTCATTTGACATGTATTTGTTGAGTGTTTCCTATAAATCTGGTAGTGAAAAGTACAGAGAGAATGATATTAGCTGCCATTTATCAGTACTGAGTGCTTTACATACACAGTGTCATTGAGTCTTCATAGCTCTTTGAGGTATAAGTTTTATACCTAGGGATCAGCAAAATTTAATTTACCCAAGGTCACAGTTAATTAGAGGCTGTCCTGAGGCAAATTTGACTTCTCTAGATATTTGTCTTTGAACTTAGTAAGTAGTAGTTGTCAAGAGAGAGAAGGAGCAGTGGTTTTAACACCAAGCTAGAGTGCTTTAGTATTTGGAGGGGCTTATCCTGGGGTGGGACTCCAAGCCCTTTTCTCCCGACACCCAATTAAAGCAGAGCAACACTGCCTTTGTTTCTCTTACCTGTTGGGCTTCTGGGTAAGATGTAATTTGGTTTCTTTCAACTGGTAGTAAAGTGCAGTAGTAGTTCAAAAGAAACAGATTACTTCCAGTTACGTACAGTGTGAGGTAGCAGCCTTTGAATGGGGCTTTCAAATAGGGAAGGGTTTTTTTTTGTTTGTTTCTGTTTTTGTTTTGGGTGGGGGACGGAGATTTACTCTTGTTGCCCAGGCTGGAGTGCAATGGCGCGATCTCGGCTCACCGCATCCTCTGCCTCCCAGGTTCAAGCGATTCTCCTGCCTCAGCCTGAGTAGCTGGGATTACAGGCATGTGTCACCATGCGTGGCTAATTTTGTATTTTTAGTAGAGATGGGTTTCACCGTGTTGCCCAGGCTGATCTTGAACTACTGACCTCAGGTGATCTGCCCACCTCAGCCTCCCAAAATGCTGGGATTACAGGTCTGAGCCACTGCAGCTGACCAGGGGTTTTCAAAAGAAGGGAAAGGGTGTAGATGCTTTGAAGTAAAAAATAAATGTGTGTGTATATTGTATTTGCTTGTGAAATAGTAGTTGCAAATGCAGGTAGTTTGCTGCCTAAGCATGGAAAGCTTTAAGCCTCTGACCAGTTTGGACTTAAAACCCTTAACTAGATGAGAAGTGGTTTTTAAAATGTTTCATTTGTTTGTTTTGCTTATGACAGTGATACGTGTAAGTTTCCTTTAGACAATATGCTGAAACATTAACCCAGCAGAATTAATTTGAAAAGATAGAAAGACTAGAGTCAGGGAGGTTAATTAGCAAATTGTTGAAATAACTCAGGTGAGGACTAAGGGCGAGATAAATTATTCTTAGAAATGAAGTGAAGAGAATGATGCCACAATAGTAAGGGAGGTAGAAGTGATGAAGCATTAGCAACTCGTTTGATATGGGGTGTTGAGAATAAGAAGAAATCTGGGGTTGTGATTTTGCCCATGCATGTCTAAGAATATGTATGGTAGAGTTGAGATTGGATACCCTTGACTCAGTAATGTCAAGGGTAGATCAGAATGAGGGTACTGAGATGAGGTGAATCTAGGGCATGAGGGCTTGGAAAAGATGAGAGTAATGGCTTTTGTGAATTTTATGGAATTAAAAATAAAACCACAAATCTACCAGGTTCAAGAAGCCAAAGAAAAAACAAATTGTTAAAAATTTATGCTGGAGAGGATGTGGAGAAATAGGAACGCTTTTACACTGTTGGTGGGAGTGTAAATTAGTTCAACCATTGTGGAAGACAGTGTGGTGATTCCTCAAGGGTCTAGAACTAGAAATAACCATTTGACCTAGCAATCCCATTACTGGGTTATACCCAAAGGATTATAAATGATTCTACTATAAAGACGCATACACATGTGTGTTTATTGAAGCACTATTCACAATAACAAAGACTTGGAACCAACCCAAATGGCCATCAATGATAGACTGGTTAAAGGAAATGTGGCATGTATACACTGTGGAATACTATGTAGCCATAAAAAAGGATGAGTTCATGTCCTTTGCAGGGACATGGATGAAGCTGGAAACTGTCATTCTCAGCAAACTAACACAGGAACAGAAAACCAAACACCACATGTTCTCACTCATAAGTGGAAGTTGAACAATGAGAACACATGGACACAGGAAGGGGAACATCACACACTTGGGCCTGTCAGGGGATGGGGGTCAAGGGGAGGGATGGCATTAGGAGAAGTACCTAATCCATGTGGGACTTAAAACCTAGATGATGGGTTGATAGGTGCAGCAAACCACTGTGGCACATGTATACCTATGTAACAAACCTGCACGTTCTGCACATATATTCCAGAACTTAAAGTATTAAAAAAAAAAAAATCATAAATCAACAAAGAGAACCAACAAAGTGGAACCATTTTGTCAGACTTACATCTTTTTAAATTCTTGATGAAAATAATTGGGTTTGGATTTCCTTTTTAAAAAATGTAAGAATAGTTATGAATGATTATGAAGTTATTTTGATCCTTTGTTTCAGACTCTTTGCCACAAATAACTGAAAGCTCACCAACAGCCTGGTGATAAAAACATTGTTTATGACTTTCTTTTTGTTTGAAGTTCTTCACTAACATTTTTGGTCCTTGTTAGAGAAAATATAGTAGTAAAGTGGTGCAGTGCTAGGTATTGATTTCTCAGTCACTGACTAGACATTAGATCTGCGGGGTATACGAGTGTTTGCATTATGATAACCTACAGAAGTGAAATTTTGAAAAAAAATAATTTGTTTCATACTCCCTCAGCAGCAGCACTTGTAAATTTATCTCAGAATCACTAGATATGGTGTGGCTTCATTATCATACTCATGAGTATAATGATGCTGTTTGTAAGTACTGCTGTTCTTTTACACACACCTATGATGGTGAACGTTCAATTTAGTATTTTTCTTTTCATGTAATGTTCTGTATATACTTGCATGTTTTGTATTTGAAGAAACTTGGTTGGAGATTAGGTTGTTTGTATTCAGAATACCTTTATTGTTATGGAATAAGAATTTGATGCTCTTGAAATTGGTGTAGAATAGAACATTTGCAACCCTATTTAGTATGAGTGGAATTTCCTTTTTACTTTTCTCAAAAATGCTGTATTTCATGCCTTTCAGAAATTTTGAAATGTATGTTGCAGAGTAGGGGAAAGTAAGTATTAAAAGAATTTTCTAAGTAGAGAGAAAATTCTTTTTGTACTTAAATGTCAAGGTGATACTTAGGTGAAGTGTGTGTGAGATCTTGGATAGCTCAGATTTTTTAAATTTAAAGCTAGTCAGAGATGTAATTCTCAACTAGCCAAAGTGAAGAAAGCCCAATTTGGGACAACGTCTAAAATAAGAATTGCTAGAAACTTACGTATTAGGCATCTGTTACTGGTTATTTCCAATTCTGACTTTTTAAAATGTAGATTTTTTTTTTTTTTTTTAACCAATACACAGCTGGAGGCATACACATTGAAGTAAATACAGCTGTGGTTATTTACATAATTAATCACAATTCTGGCAATGCATTTAGTGTTTAAGGTAAAGTGTATGCTTTATAAGGCCATCCGCATATTGAAGGATGGCATTAGACATGAGGTATCATATCAGGTATCATGGGTATGTCATTGTTTGGTTATATTTTGTCCTTTTAAAAATTATTTCTGGAGTTAACCCTTTAAAACTAAGTGATTACAATTGCTTGATTGTCAGTGTAGTGTTAGAGTTGAAAATTAAAGCACAATTCAGAGATCCAAGAAAATGTCAGCTAAACCCAGAGATTACAATAATTACAGCTTTTTCATGTTATACATTGAGTAGAGTTTGTATTTATTGTAACTTACATATATTGTAACATATATGTATACTGTAGAGAATTTGTAAGTGTTGGAAATACTATTTTGGGGCATTGTACATACTATCACGTAAGCTTTTTGTGTAATATAGTTAAGTACATAATCCAGGTTAATAAACTCTTTAAAATATCTATCTAAAATAGATTATAGATTCTGGTTTGTCAGTGTTAGCACTGTTTTTCTTAATAGTGCTTGTATTAATTTTAACTGCTTAATAAGTTGTAATAGAAAAGAGGCTATTTCTCAGATTCCTCATCTATGATAATTGTACATAGACATCAGTGCTTCTTACTGCTTAGGATAACGGTATTAAGGCTACAGAGTTTATCTAGATTTATCAGATAATTAACGAAGAATTTGGCCAGCTCTTTCATCCTTGTTCACTCAGTAGTGTCATAACTATGAAGTACTATATAGTAATGTCAAAGAAATATAGAGCTATTGTTATGAATCTTTTTTATATGTTCTACCTAAAATGTTGCTCACAGTATTCTTTTTCCCCCTCTTCATGAGCCAGTTCCTTTTTCCTGGGACTTTATCTCTACTTTTTCCTTTCCTTTCCCTGCCATTAAAATAGCATGAGATGGTTATTAGAGGAGGGAGAGATGCTTTATGTTTGTTGTAAATGATCATCAGAGTTTAACTTTATAAACTAAAAAAATTGGCCGGCTGTGGTGGCTCACGCCTGTAATCCCAGCACTTTGGGAGGCCGAGGCGGGCAGATCACGAGGTCAGGAGAACGAGACCATCCTGGCTAACATGGCGAAACCCCATCTCTACTAAAAATGTAAAAATATTAGCCAGGTGTGGTGGCGGACACCTGTAGTCCCAGCTACTTGGGAGGCTGAGGCAGGAGAATGGCATGAACCCAGGAGGTGGTGCTTGCAGTGAACCAAGATCGGGCCACTGCACTCCAGCCTGGGTGATAGTGCGAGACTCTGTCTGCAAAAAAAAAAAAAAATTGTACCATTCTTAAATATTTTTTCCCCTCTGTAAGTTAAAAGAAGTACAGTCAACTTGAAGACATCACTTAATAGCTGTTGAAATTAACATTTTGAATCAAATCATAATTAGATGAAAACAATTTGTTTCTTAAAAGATAGTTGCTTTAAAAGATAAGACTCTACAGTATTTTTCAAAGACTTACAAGGTTAGCAGAAAAGTGTCAAATATTATTTTATATTTCTGGCTTGAATCTTTTGACACATGATTATTTCCTTTTTAGGGACCAGTGCAGATGGAAGCAACCTACTTAACAGTTTAGGAAGCTGGTTAGTTGGAAGTGGTTCAAGCTGAGTAGAAAAATCTGCTTGTTGTCTTAGAACCTTGAAACAGTGTGTTGTGATTTTGAGTTATATCACCTCCTTTACTTAAGAATGTAGTATCTAGTCTTTATTTAAATTATTTTTTTGTAACGTAAAACTCCATTAGATATCTTTATAAAGACTCCTTAAAATAACTATAAAATAGATAATTTCTATTTCCAGGCTCAACCCACATAGCATATTTAGAGCTTGAGATTTGAGGTTAGAGAATAGTGGTAATACATATGTACTTTCTCACCATTCTAAACAAAAGCTGAAATCTCAGTCTCAACCTCCTCTCTACCACTACCAAAGGGAGGAAGAAAATCTAGAAAACTAAAAACTACAATATTCTTCTTTATGCATATTTGTGTTTATTCTTCCTTTAAAAATATATTAGGCAGATACTAGTGGTGGCTTACAGTTTGGTCTACTTTTAAATATTTGTATATAAGTTATCCTTGTGTTTTGCAGTTTTGAATTTCACTCTGGTATCTTCCTGCCACTCAACTTGCTTTAGGGTTGTTTTGTGTTGTGTTTTGAAAGATTGTGAAGTAGACCTTCTAAAAATGAGTACAAAGAAAAATCAGTAAAGTAAATATCCTCCTGAAATTGTAAGTTTTCATGGCAGGTAGGATTTTTTGTATTAACTTCTATTTCAGATTATCTGCAAACTGAAGAATTGAGAGAACTAGACAGCATAAACTCAGATTTAAGGAAGACACCATTTTCCATAGATACAGTTTTAGCTGTTTTTGAATTGTGAGTGTTCAGTAGCAAGCTTTTCAAAGTTTTTGTAATTGTGGAAATAATGTATGAGAAATATTTAGACAGCATCTGTTTCTATTTTTAGACTGGGCTGGCTTAGATGAAGATGAAGATGCACATGTCTGGGAGGATAATTGGGATGATGACAATGTAGAGGATGATTTCTCTAATCAGTTACGGTAAGTTTTAAGCCAGATTTTTATTGTAGTTCAGTATTAATTATAAGCATGGAATATGTAATTTACATAGATAATTAACCTCTTAAAAGCTACTTAATCTTTGAAATAGGTTTTTGAACTGTGTAAAGTAAGACATGTTGTCTTCATCTCCTGTGATTCCAAACATGCACACTTTGAGTAATTGCCTACGAATTTTATTCTTTCTGGTCTTTTTATAAAGGTAGTAAAATAGAAGCATATTTGCCATTTCTTATCCTTGGGAATTTAATTCTGTCAATGTTAATTTTCTACCAATATCAAATAACTCAGCAGAAATTAGAATCATAGAGTGCTGGGACCTAATAGACTGGTGATTCTCAAACTGGAATGGAGATTGGGATTGTGAGAATGTACTGTGTCATATTCATGTATAAATCTACTTGACTTCATTTATTTATTGAGGTAAAATTCATATAACATAAAATTAAGCATTTAAAAGTGTACAGTTCAGTGGCTTCTAGTACATCCTCAATATTGTGCAACCATCATCTCTATTTAGTTCCAGTATTTTCAGCATCCCAAAAGGAAACAGTACTTACTAAGCAATCATTCCACACTCTTTCTTCCCTTAATCCCTGGCTGCTGCTGATCTGCTTTCTATCTCTAAGGATTGGCCTATTCTGGATGCTTCATATAAATGAAACCATATAATATTGTGACCTTGCGTGGGTATCTTTTTTCACTTTGCATAATGTTTTCAAGGTTCATTCGTGTTGTACCACGCATCAGTACTTCATTCCTTTCTATGACTGAATAATATTCCATGTACATGTTCCATATTGTATATTGTATTCCAATATATACTACTGTATGGATTTGCCACGTTACATATGTATTCATCAGTTGATGGACATTCACTGTTTCCACCTTTTAGCTATTGTGAATATGCTGCTATGAACATACATGTACATATATTTGACTACCTGTTTTCAATTCTTTTGAAAAAAAACTATATATATATAAACAGAAGTGGAATTGTTGGGTCATTTGTTAGTTCTATATTTAACTTTTTGAGGAACTGCCAAACTGTTTTCTACAGCAGTTGAACAATTTATGTCCTTACTAGCAGGGTGCGAAGGTTTCAGTCTCTCCACGTCCTTGCCAAAACTTATTTTTCTTTTTTTGTTTTAAATTATAGCCATATTTTAATCTATTTTTTCTTTTGTTATTTGTGCTTTTGGTGTCATGTTTAATAATTCATTGGCAAATTCAAAGTAGTGAAGATTTATCTCTGTTTTCTTCTAAGAGTTTTAATAGTTTTTGCTCTTACATGTCAGTCTTTGCTTTGGGTTAATTTTTGTATATGTTATGAAATAGGGCTTCAGCTCATTTTTCTGCATATAGATGTCTAGTCCTTCCAGCACCATTTGTTGAAGAGACTTTTTTCCCTCCTAATTTTATTTTGATTCAGCCTGTATTTATCTGTCTTGGCTATAAGAATAAATAGACTGTCATATACTTTGCTCAAGTAAAGATATAGAAGATGTATGTATTCCAGTCTTCTCATTTACTAGTCTAATAAGCTTGTACAAACAGAAAGTGAAATAGTTTATAATACATTTTTAAACTTTGATTTCTAATAGTGATGCAGTAGCACCAGCTCCTACACTGCATTGTTTTTATTGGCTCTATATTTTAAAGATACTAAGAATTTTGCTGGAGACTGATAATAATTTTACCCGTTTACTTTATTCTCCTTTTTAGAAATAGTACAATTTACCTTTCACTGTTATACTGATACTTCTACAATTTTTCATTTCCGTTTCTCAAATATTGCTGACTGATTTTTGACATCTTTTGGTTCTTCCAGTACCCTGAGATGTAATTATCCAGAGCCTTGAGATTTTAAACTGCTTTAATGCAGTTATCTTACCCGTCTTAATAAGTTTTCAATTTTGTCTTAATAATGTTGTTTTTCCTTTTATAGTTTTATGGACAAGATAAAAATGATAGCTGTTGAACAATAATCCTGCCTTTTTAAAAAAATCTGTTAATGTTACATCATCTGTTCCAAGCATTGGACCTGCTCTTTTTCATTCTTTATGATCAATATATGGCTCTTAAAAGCCCCTTCTCTTCTTTTTACAGATTTCAGTTTATTTCGAGGATCAGATTAATTCTATGTGTACAAGCTCATGCACTTTCTTTTTACATTTGTCTTTGTTTTATTTCCTTCAAAAAATGAGCCATGTTAGAGAACACCCTACTAGCTTTTGAAAAATGTGCATTCCCTTTTGTTCCTCCTTAGCATTGTTATGCTGTTAGACTATTTTCAGGTCTTCCAAATGCTGTTGATCCCTACTCTGTGTTCTTAATCACATGTCAGAGTTTTTTTCCTGGTATGTTTTTGACATTTTTAAATTGAAGCTAAATAAATTTTCTTCCTTTGACATTCAAAATAGTCAAATTCCTTTGAAGTTTTGTTTCTTTTGTGTCTTTCATTAGTACTTTCCTCTTAAAACTAATTGATACATTATTGAATACTGTAATTTTTACCAAGAAACTTTTGGTAGTAAATGTATTGATAATTAGATTTCACATCATTACATGTTGCCTTTTTCTTGGTTTTGAAATAGAACATTATATTTTTGTGGCTTACTGTTTTTATAATACGCCCCCACAGTGCTGTTATGTACTCTGTTGTGTTTCTGCCTTTAGGTTTGTGGATTTCTGTAGGTATATCAATCTATTTTTGTTGTTTTTGGTGGTGGTTTTTTGCCTGAGGTATATAAATCTTGATGTCTCCATTAGTGAATAAGATTTTTCTTTTTATTTCCCCATTTGAGTCATGAGTTTTTTCCTCACTAAGATTGTTGCTACATTGCCAGTGGTGTCAAATAGAACTGACTTTAGTGATGGAAATGTTCGAGAAGCTGCTGTATACAAGCAATCCAGTTACATTTGGCTATTGAGCACATGAAATATGGCTAGTGCAGCTAAGGGACTGAATTTTTTGTTTTATTTAATTAAAATAGCCACGTATGCCATATTGAATAACACAGCCTCCGACAATCCTTGCTTTAAAAAATTTATCTTGATTAAAAAACTCACACAAAGTTATTCTTCCTAATCTTTTCTGTAAAGTACATGGAAACCCTTAACATAGTATCAATAAGCCATGGTAACGAATGGGGTTTACTGTTTTCTGATGTTATTTCATCCTAATCCTATTTAACAGTGGAGAGGCATCTCAGACTCGAGTGTGAATCAGACTGCCAGGGTTCCAACCCAAGATCTGCCTCCTCTTTAGCCATATGAACCTTGGGCAAGTCACTTAGCCTTTCTGTGACCTACTTTTCTCACACATAAAATTCAGATGATAATTAGTGCTTTACTGCTAGAGTTATTATAAGATTTAAGTGATTTAATATGTGTAAAGTGCTTAGACGATGGTGTATGTTAAATAAAAACTATCCATGTAGCAGGCCACCCACTTTCCACGTTCTGCTTTCTCTTTCCGTGTAATTACCTTTAACAGATAGAAGTAGAAAGAGTAAGGCCAGTTTGTGCTTCCAGGTAACTCGAAGTCATTCTGTTTTTGCGGCTTCTGATATCATTTGTTTCTTTATATATTAGGAGAAATAGGTAGTAGTACGATTTTCTCAACCCTATTTCATGTCTTACATAAAAACTCTTTAAGAAGCCAGTATAGGCCAGGCGCGGTGGCTCACGCCTGTAATCCCAGCACTTTGGGAGGCCAAGGCGGGTGGATCACAAGGTCAGGAGATTGAGACCATCCTGGCCAACAGGGTGAAATCCCATCTCTACTAAAAATACAAAAAAAATTAGCTGGGCATGGTGGCGGGTGCCTGTAGTCCCAGCTACTCGGGAGGCTGAGGCAGGAGAATGGTGTGAACCTCAGAGGCGGAGCTTGCAGTGAGCTGAGATCGCGCCACTGCACTCCAGCCTGGGCGACAGAGCGAGACTCTGTCTCAAAAAAAAAAAAAAAAAAAAGCCAGTATAGTTCCTGATTTACCAATCTGATACAGCCATTGTCATAAAGCTGAGTAGTTTCTTGGATAGTAAGAGGACTTTTCAAACCTACTAGTGGCCATTAGTCTTTTTTCTTATTTTCTTGCACAAAGACTGCTGCTGTTTTTGTTTCAGATGGTGTATGTTCACTGTGTGTGTTGTATGATATTACAGTTGTGCTGGGGTTTTCTGTTTTTGTCTTTGTTGATTTTTCCATTCAGCAGCCTCATGATTATTAGTGTTTTTGTTTTGTGCTTGGTGGCCTCAATTTTTTTCTTTTGGTTTTTTAAATTCTAGCAAAGAATCTTTCATCTTCTCTAAGAATTTAGCTGATAGAGAAGCATTTCATCATCTCGTTTGTGTTCGTAAACAATTTATACAGCCACTTGGTGACCAGCCACCTCCCATTAGGAAGGCCAATAGACACAAACCTGAAGGACAGATTTGGTATACTTGTTACTTAAATTGTAGGCTGAACTTTGGGGTTTTTTTGTTCATTTGTTTGTTTTTCTTGCTGCTGTTAAAGTGAATATTCTACAGAGTAAAGTGTAAAATTTTAGCATGAGATAAAATTCAAAGACAGTTACCACATTCCCCAAAGACTGGCAACAAGAGTTTTTGTATGAAACATTTGAATTTTCTGTGATCATCAGAAATAGAATCTTTTAGCTTTTCCTTTCAGCCTTGATTCTTATTTTAATGTATACTACATTACATTTGTATAACTTTCTCTCGTTTAGCTCTCAAAACAATGGAGATAAGTTGTTATAAATGAAGGGCAGATACTATAATCTCCAGTTTCCTGAGGGGTGGAGGAAGGGCCCAAAGGAAGCAATTTGTTAGCAAAGGAAGGGCCAGAGTCAGAGACTTGCACTGAGCTCTTGACTCCTAATCCAGTGTGTATACCACCAGTCCATACTATACCCTAGCAGAAGACAAGGATGATTCATTTGAACAATCTGTGGCCTTGATACTATAATCTCCAGTTTCCTGAGGGGTGGAGGAAGGGCCCAAAGGAAGCAATTTGTTAGCAAAGGAAGGGCCAGAATCAGAGACTTGCACTGAGCTCTTGACTCCTAATCCAGTGTGTATACCACCAGCCCATACTATACCCTAGCAGAAGACAAGGATGATTCATTTGAGCAGTCTATGGCTTTGATATAATTTATGGAAATTAGCTCACTGTTTATATTCTAAATAACTAAAAATTTTAGGAAAGCAAAGGAGTTTTGAGAAATGAATACTAAATACTATACATTATTCCTGTCGTGTGTTTGCATTGGAATAGTGTGGTGGTGTCTAAGCCAAATTTACTTGAGAACAAATGTCTGTCTTATTGGATGTAATGATGTAAAGCATATTAATCATACTTTAAATTTACTCAGTGTTTTATCATGGATTAGCCATCTAATAATTTTGTCATAAACTTTTATCTGAATTGTGGCAAATAAGTTGTGGTGATATTTGGAATGGTAGTTTAAATAGTTTGAAGTTGATGACATAGCTAAACTTTTTTGTACAAATATTTTATTTAAGGCAGATCAACAATTGCAGATGATGTTCTCAATATATGACTAATCTTTAGATTGGACAAATTATTTGAAATTTTAAAAAAAGTATCTTTATGTTTGTATGTTCATGCTAGTATAAACTTTTGGGATTTTCATTCATACTTAAAATCAGGAAAGTAAAGTCTTATTTAATATCCCATGACTTATTTTTTGTATTTATTTTACATATATGGTTAATGCAGAAAATTTTCACACACTTTCAAATTTGATTACTAATATATATGTATATATTTTGGTTAGAGCAATAGATATATGTCAATATGGAAAGCAATCTGTTTATTCTTTCTGCATATACAACAGTAATACAATAATACCTGTAATGATCGTTATAAAATCCGGTTTGATAGTGATGTGTACTTTCCCTGAGGTTAATTAGTCTCAAAACTTATGTTTAAATATATATTAGGAACAGAACATTCATATGGCATTTGGAAAGTATTTGAAGGATAGCAGTAACTCCTTCACATTTCTTCTACAAATAGAGTTATAAGACAATTAAGGAAGATAAAATATAAGTTAACTAATGGAAAAAGCAAAATTTTAAGTATTATATTGACTCATATCCAATTTTCTTACATAGTTTTTTCTTCAGAGACAAAAATAAAACTATTCAGTGGTATTGTAAACTGATGTCTCAGGCATAGCTCGTTTATTTGTTTATTTACTGTATTATTTCTGAAGGAATGTTATTAAAGAATGCCTGGTGATGTTCTTTCTGTTTTATCGTAGAGCTGAACTAGAGAAACATGGTTATAAGATGGAGACTTCATAGCATCCAGAAGAAGTGTTGAAGTACCCTAAACCTGACCTGCTTAATAAGTTCTAGGATAGAGAACCCAGGATGGGACACTAAAAAAAGTGTTTATTTCATTATCTGCTTGGATTTATTTGTGTTTTTGTAACACAAAGAATAAATGTTTTGATATAATCTTGTTTGGTTCAGAAGTCTTAATCTTTGCCCCTAATCAATTTTCTTCTCATGCTTTTCCAAAACCTTATTATATATAGATGGTAAAATTGCATATTATGAAACTTTTTTTTTTTTAATGTTAACTGAGTGAGGCTCAGGTTAAATGATCTGGAGTAGATTTCTCCTGATTCCCAATTCAGTACTTTTCTTAAACAACATCAATTAATTGTTACTTCTGTTTTATAAGGAATTTCTTTTACATCATGTTGAACCTTAATCTCTTCAGTATTTTGATAGCTTAGGCAACATTTGCTGACATTTATAAGGTGACCTTTCAAAACCTGTGTTTTAAAAATATTAATCATTTTAAATTGCTGTAATTTACTTAGTTCCTGAGCCATTAATAATATTATTAATGGTTGTTAGCGTATTTTTGGTACTTAAAGTCCAAAGTAGTTTAATCACAGTTCTAAGAATGGTATCTTCTATTAAAATTGAGGAAGTGGGCTGAAAATACTTTATCAACAAGTGCATATTTTCAGGTACTACATAGCAGGCTTATTTAGTACAACTGAGTTTTCACAGCGTGATAGCTGTTGCCACATCTGCTTTTGTGAATGGGAGATTTAATTTGATTTGTAAAGGATTCTTTGTGATGACTTAAATGTACGGGATATTTTTTAGGAATATTTTCAAATGTAAATGTTGTTACTAAGAACTACAATCAATCTGTAGTAATTTCAAATGTAAAATTTATGTAACATTGCAGTGCAGATACCAAAATAGGGGTTGGTGGCCTGGAATACAAGTTATACTTCAAAATGATTTTGAACATAAGACAAGCATAAACCTACCTTGCCTGCCTAACAGAACTGCTAGATAATCAAATGGAATAAGGAACACCAAAGAACTTTGGAAAGTATAAAAGTTTTGAATGGATGAGTGGTATTTTTATAAATATGATGAAGGACAAGCAGCCATGTTAATGTTGTAACATGCTAAGAAGTATTTTGATGTGCATTTTCTCAGTATTTTGGTCTGTGGTTACAGGATATGGTCACCCTAACAATGTCAGATTACTGACACTACTAAGTGATGGCCTGAATGATGTCCACTTGATGTGATGATTTTAAATTGTTGAGGTATAATTTTGAAACCTCGGAGGAGTTGAGCAGAGGCTTTAATGGGTTATTTGTAGTTATCCAGTGTTTTGTCCTTAATTAAATATCAAAATTTAGGTAGTTGTTGTTAAGGATTGGGTACCTGAAAATTGGTATTTGGCATCAGGATGATAAAATACATCCGAAGTAGGAAAGGAGATTAGTCAGGCAGATGAAAAAAATTATTATTTGAAATTTTACGATTTATAGATTTCTCTCATTTGACCTTCACAGTGACCCACCCTGTGAAGCGGGGAGGAGAGGCCTATTTATTGTAAACATTTTGTCAAACAGAAAACAGTCTCACAGTAAGGAAGTAAAAGGGCCCAGGATTGCAATGGCTAATAGGAGGCACATAAAGAGCTAGAATCTAGGTTTCTGGACTTTTGGGTTTCTTGCATGATATTTTGGAAAGTGCAGGAGTTCTGATGTTACTTCAAGGTTTGACTCATAATTAGACCACTTATTAGTTGTGTGTTAAGTTTCAGAACAGCCTGTTAACAGTTTTCCTGTTCTATAAAATGGAAAGAATCCCTGCAGGGTTGAGCTGAAGATTAGCATGTGATAATCAGGTAATCAAATTTATTTATTTATTTATTTATTTATTTCTGAGCCATGCTACCACTTATATGGAAGTTGCCTTACCTCCCCTTAGTAACTGATGCTTATATGTATCAGACATTGTTCTCAGCTATTTATATGTGTTAATCTTCACAACAACCCTGAGATAGGTAACGTTATGGTGTACATTTCATATATGAAGAAAAGCACCAAGATTCTGAATAATTTGACCATAGTCACTCAGGAAGTGGTTCCAAACAAAACAAAAAAACCGTCTTCAATGGAAGGGTCTCTTCTACACAACTTAGGGTTTCTCTTTCAACAGCACTTAATATAGTCTCACATAAATGCTCCTTAAATTTTAGTTGAGTAGATACACAGAACAAATGAAGGTTATTGCAAATTTGCTTTATGGTAGAAGTTTTTGTTGATACAGACATAAATGTTTCTGTTAGTGATGACTCCCTTTTTTCCCCTGTAGTTTTTCATAATTATTTTCCAAAATTCAGTTGTGTTTGAAATCAAATTGTAGATGTAGTAATGGTCAGTATTTTTCATTAGGCCTTGGCATAGAATTGCTGTAGGGGATGCCATGTCCATTCTATTCCCACTAAAAGTTTAATTTAGAGGACTATCATAATGAGCCAACTCCCTTTTGAAAGATTGAATGTTATATTATTAATACTTTCTACACCATGTTGTTGTCTGCACTGTATATTTTTAAACATATCCTTCCTGTTCCACACTTCTCATTTTGAGAGAGGTAACACATCCCACCCACTTGGCAGAGAGCTTACACCACCACCCTCTTTCCACCCATACACATGATGCTGGGGACTGGATTTTCCAGCTACCTTAATGGCTCCTATTGCACTCTGCCTTTAAGTCTCCTGAGTTTACTTCTTGCTGTATCCATATGTTCTCTTGAGTAATCTCACAAGTGTCAGCTGTTTTAAACAAATTCCACATGTATGATTTCACATCTCTTCTGTTTTGGCCTGTCCCTGAAACTCTAATCTCATATATTCAGCTAACAACTTGATTACCTCTCCATGTCTGAGTATGTTAAAATTAACTTGTTTGGAAGCCTTCATTATCCTTTTCAAACCTGATCTTTCCTCCAGTCTTCCCCACCTCAGTAAATACACCCACATCCAACCCAATTGTTTAAGCCAAAAATACAGAAACTTACTGAATCTTTTCCCAATACCCAATCCATTGGTGAGTCCTATCTACTCTACCTCAAATGTATATTTCATGTAGTTAGTACACTGCTTGCCTTTTCCATTCTTCCCTTCCCCTTTCCTGTTGAATACTCATCTCCCCTGCCCCACCAACCCTTAGATATCCGTCCTTCTTTCACATGGGCCATGTGACTCAAGGCAAGCCAACACCATTCCCAGCTCAGGGTGAGGTCTGCTTCATCTTAAGCCAATCTTAGTAATCCTGTGCCCTGTGCAAGTGATTGGATACAAGGATGGACAGCTTTAAATAAATTTGGGGCAATGAATCCAAAGGAGGGCTAGGAGCATCTGACCTGCTTCATAAAATAGCACATAAAGCCAGCCTTTCCCTCCAAATATAAATAAGGGAGCATCTTGACTCAATTGCTAGTGACAGTCATATAATAGCTATTCCAATTTGAGGGTGAAGATTAGAAAGTCTGGAAGAGGATTCTTTAATGATGTCGTTGAGCTTGCTCTAGGACTAGGCTTCCTGTGAAACCAGCCTACACATGTCCTTTTTTTTTTCTTTTTTTTTTTTAATTATACTTTAAGTTCTGAGGTACATGTGCAGAATGTGCAGGTTGGTTACATAGGTATACATATGCCATGGTGGTTTGCTGCACCCATCAACCTATCATCTACATTAGGTATTTTTCCTAATACTATCCCTCCGCTGGTCCCCAACCCCCTGACAGGCTCCAGTGTGTGATTCCCCTCCCTGTGTCCATGCATTCTCATTGTTCAGCTCCCACTTACGAGTGAAAACATGCGATGTTTGCTTTTCTGTTCTTGTGTTAGTTTGCTGAGAATGATGGTTTCAAGCTTCATCCATGTCCCTGCAGAGGACATGAACTGATCTTTTTTATGGCTGCATAATATTCCATGG
Source organism: Trachypithecus francoisi (assembly GCF_009764315.1). Lineage (NCBI taxonomy): Eukaryota > Metazoa > Chordata > Mammalia > Primates > Cercopithecidae > Trachypithecus > Trachypithecus francoisi. The sequence continues at coordinate 76,963,333 of NW_022681469.1, read as the reverse complement.
TGTATATGTGCCACATTTTCTTTATCCAGTATATTATTGATGGCCATTTGGGTTGGTTCCAAGTCTTTGCTATTGTGAACAGTGCCACAATAAACATACGTGTGCATGTGTCTTTATAGTAGAATCATTTATAATCCTTTGGGTATATACCCAGTAATGAGATCACTGGTTCAAATGGTATTTCTAGTTCTGTATCCTTGAGGAATCGCCACACTGTCTTCCACAATGGTTGAACTAATTTACACTCCCACCAACAGTGTAAAAGCGTTCCTATTTCTCCACATCCTCTCCAGCATCTGTTGTTTCCTGACTTTTTAATGATTGCCATTGTAACTGGCGTGAGGTGGTATCTCATTGTGGTTTTGATTTGCATTTCTCTAATGACCAGTGATGAGCACTTTTTCATGTTTGTTGGCCACAGAAGTGTCTTCTTTTGAGAAGTGTTCATTTCCTTTGTCCACTTTTTGATGGGGCTGTTCTTTTCTTGTAAATTTGTTTAAGTTCTTTGTAGAGTCTGGATATTTATCTATCCAAGGATAGACAAAAGATACAATTTCTCCTTTGTCAAATGGATAGACTGCAAAATTTTTCTCCCATTCTGTAGGTTGCCTGTTCACGCTGATGATAGTTTCTTTTGCTGTGCAGAAGCTCTTTAGTTTAATTAGATCCCATTTGTCAATTCTGGCTTTTGTTGCCATTGCTTTGGTGTTTTAGTCATGAAGCCTTTGCTCATGCCTATGCCCTGAATGTTATTGCCTAGGTTTTCTTCTAGGGTTTTTATGGTTTTAGGTCTCAAAACAGTAAGAGCTATTTGTGACATACTCACAACCAATATCATACTGAATTGGCAAAAACTGGAAAACTAGTACAAAACAAGGATGCCCTCTGTAACCACTCCTTTTCAACATAGTATTGGAAGTTCTGGCCAGAGCAATCAGGCAAGAGAAAGAAATAAAGGGCATTCAAATAGGAAGAGAGGAAGTCAAATTTTCTCTGTTTGCAGATGACATGATTGTATATTGAGAAAACCCCATCATCTCAGCCCAAAATCTCCTTAAGCTAATGAACAATTTAAGCAAAGTATCAGGATACATAATCAACGTGCAAAAATCACAAGCATTCCTATACACCAAGAACAGATAAAAAGAGAGCCAAATCATGAGTGAACTCCCATTCATAATTGCTACAAAGAGAATAAAATACCCAGGACTGCAATTTACAAGGGATGTGAAGGACCTCTTCAAGGAGAACTACAAACCACTGCTCAAGGAAATAAGAGAGGACACAAACAAATGGAGAAACATTCCATCCTCATAGATTGGAAGAATCAATATTGTGAAAATGGCCATACTGCGCAAAGTACTTTGTCGATTCAATGCTGTTTTCATCAAACTACCTTTGGCTTTCTTCATAGAATTGGAAAAAACTACTTTAAATTTCATATGGAACCAAAAAAGAGCCTGCATAGCCAAGACAATCCTAAGCAAACAGAACAAAGCTGGAGGCATCACACTACCTGACTTCAAACTATACTACAAGGCTACAGTAACCAAAACAGCATGGTACTGGTACCAGAACAGATATATAAACCAATGGAACAGCACAGAGGCCTCAGAAATAACACCACATATCTGCAACCATTTGATCTTTGACAAGCCTGACAAAAACAAGCAATGGGGAAATGATTCCCTATTTAATAAACAGTGTTGTGAAAACTGGCTAGCCATACACAGAAAACTGAAACTGGGATCCCTTACACCTTATACAAAAATTAACTCAAGATGGATTAAAGACTTAAACATAAGACCTAAAACCAAACGTCCTTATTTAAGACATCTTAGGTTGGTTGTTTTGTTACTTGTACCCAGAAATAGCTGAACTGATAAATTGAGTATCTACTCACACTACTAGTGTTAGTACTACCACTATTGCTTATTAGGATTTACTACAATTATTACCTAGCTGGTCTCCCTGCTGCTGCTCTTTCTGCCCTCTAATCTAAAAAAACACCACATTGTTAAAATTTAGATCATGTCACCGTTTTCCTTAAATACTGTCAGTACTTAAAGCAGCACAAAATCTAAACTACTTGTAAAGCCCAATGTAGTCTGGCTCCTGCCAATCTTATTGACACACACCATTTGATTTTCAGTATTGCCATATTTTGATCACTTCTGAAGAGTAAATCAAAGATAAATCACCCAAGCAGAAAGTGATTAAACTACATGCAGTCGCTTGAACATGCAAAGGCCAGGTGCTTTTGCACCAGTTGTTCCCTGGGATGCTTGCCCTCCTCATCCACTTAAGTCAGGCCTTCCTGATCATTTAAGCTAAGGTATCTACTTGGTTGTTCTACAACACGACCTCCTAAAAATTGCTCTCCAATACTGCCTGATTTTTTTGTTCACTGCTGTTGCATTGCAATGGCCAACTCCTTGTGTGTCAGAAACTAATGACAAACAGTAGCCAGAATATTGATTTCATTTTGCTCTCCACATATTTGCCTAGAGGGTTGATGGGTTGTCAAAAAGGTGGATACAAGGATAAATTCCATTTTATATTAGCTATAGCTTTAATTCACTGGTCAGGTAGAATTCGCTATAATGTTATCTGATTCCTCTTTAGCTGTCATGAAATTGAAGAAAACTTATACTCCTACCCTCTTTGTTACCCTTGTAAGATGACTTTCTTAGACTAGGTGACTATTAGAGAAAGTCTTGTCACTTTTCATCGATGAGGATAATATTTAGAATTACAGGAAGAACCATTAGCTAACATTCCAGTGGTGCACAAAACATTTAAAACTCTAGATTATCATCTTCACCTGGGCCAGCACACCCCTGTTTACAATGTAACGTTGTGTGTTTCTCCTCTTAGTTACTGTTTTTGTTGTTGGTTGTGTTTATTAATGGTTTTCTGTTATAGACAGTATTCCTTAAAAGTAGAACTCCCATTGTATTCATGTTTATATCCCCTTGTGTTACTGTGGGTTGTCTCAGGAGCAACTTAGAATAGAAATAAGGATTCAAATGTGAGTATTTTATTACAGAAGTGCTAAGGGAATGGGGAAGTGAGTCAGGAAAGAGAAAGAAGCTAAAAAAGAGTATATATCTAGCAAGTTACACCATAGGCAATTCAACTTCAGTTCCACCTGGGAACTCTAGGAGGCTATATACAACATATCTTAAGAGTTATTCTGTCCTAGGGGAGGCAAGCCAGAGTATTTATCAACTCGTCAGCCATTGGTTGAGAGTTACTTGGGAAAATCCCTCAGTATCTTCTGGTATGACCCATGTGTAGGCAGGGTAGGCTCTGGCTACCATAGAAAGTATTCAGACAGAATTACAGTCGCTGGCAGCTGAAAGTGGAGCTTTCCTGCCTGGAAGTGGTAAATGATGAAGAAATAAGGGCAGGGCACCAATCGCATCTGCTACATCACTTGGTGTGTCTTAAATATTTGCTATAAAGTGAATCTTGAAACCATTGAATCAAGAGATCAGAAGGATGATTGGCAGAATCAGCATAGATTAAGAAACAGTAGAGACCTTTTATAACAGTGAGAGGTGGGCTTTGCCTTCCTTCTTGATTGTGAGTCACAAATCTATGTAATAAGTCATTTCATATCTAATTGGTTGTGCCTAGACAATTTAAACCTTATATCCTGCCAAAAGAGGTCAATCGGATCACTAACGACTAAGAAATACACTTTTTTTTGTTGCTGCCTATGGTGAAATGTCTTTCAGAAAAACCATTGCTTTTTGCTTTGACTCAAAATATGGCATCATTAAAGCTCAATAACTATTCAACAAATCGATCACCAAGATTAATCTCTTATTTAAGGTATAAATGATGTGCTTTTGTCTATGTTAGGGTTCCTAAATAAAGATTTAACAAAGATGTTTTAATTTTTCAAAGCTCGTACTCAAAAACAAAGACTCATGGTTGGTATTTTATGTATAGAAATCCATGGTCCAAGTTAATAGGATGTGTCTTAATGATTTCGATGATGATATTTCAAAGTAGTGGAATGGACAGGACAGTGATTTTATGAGAAAAGCAATTGCTTCTTTTTGCTAAAGCTAAGAAGGCCACTACAGTGAGCCACAGAGATGACAATTTGTGTTTATGTCTTTTATATCTTTCAGCAATTACTTCTTTGGTGATTAAAAAAGGCATGTGCAAAATTATTTTGGTTTCAGAGACATATACATCATTCCTCTTAAGTAAGACAGTTGAAAAAAATAAAGCTACTGATTTATATATTGAAGAAGTTTCTTCATGTTTTATAATTTAACTTGTTAAATAAGTCTTGTTTTGGAAGCTAAGTTTTCACCATTTGATACAAGTCTATATAATACTAGTTCATAATGTAGGGTCTAGACCAAGACTGTTTTATCAAACAGTGCTGCTAGATTTTATTTTGCTTTGCAAATTAAAATTATTGTTGTAGACTAATAAACTGACTCTGAAAGAGAGCATATGTGCTTTTATTTTTCCACGGAAAGCTTTTTTCTTAATTTTTCTCATCCAAATTAAATTCGATATCTCATTTTAAAACTATTTCAAGGTACAGAAGAATTTAGGGATAGTCAATCAGGAATTAAATAAGTGGTGTCAAATGATGTTCCCAGGAAACTGTGGGAAAGGGTGTGATTGTGAGGCTGTAGGCACCCCTCTTTCGTTTCAGTCAGAGTAGTTTGACTTTTATTTGTTTTAGACATTGGAATTCAACATATGATTTCATTTGAAAACTTGATTCTGCTGCCTTTTAAAGTTTGATAACAGTGATCTAGATGTTCTACAATATTGGCAATTTCTCCTAAATACTACCAAGTAAGTTAGGTTTTACTTTCTGTCCAGATTCAGGGTACAACCACTTCATACTGTGAAAATTATAAACATTTTTCCTAAGTTTTCTGAGTCCGTGTCATCTATGTATTTGTGACCATGATGTTAGACTTACAGAATTGGATGGATGCTTAAAAGGCATCTACCTCTACCACTTCATTTTACAGATGAAGAAATAACCTCAAAGCCATTGTGACCCGTCCCCAAGGTCACACTGAGCAGAATCAAGAAATGAATCAAATTGGGTACTCTTCTCACTGGACTGAACTTTCTCTTTTAGAGGTTCTTTTTCACTAATTTTGAATATGGAATATTTGCTAGATATTAGGAAATATAAATGGCATAAAGAAAGTATGAGAACAAATAACATTGCAAAAGAAATTTATTCATTCAACAAATATTTATTGAGTAGCTACCAAGCATCAGGCACTGTATTCAGTGAAACTAGTCTGTTAGTTCACATATGAAAAACGTACGTGTGCTTTATGTGATGTTTGTTAATGCAAGTTAAGTAGATTGCTCCTGGACTTTAGGGTGAAAACTTCTTTTTTAATACCATAGTGCACATTGGTTTTATCTTGGCTACTGGGAACACATTGTCCTTTATGTTGCTAATAACATCTAGATTTTTTATGGGTAATTAATATCATCACCTCCTTTCCCTACTCCCCTTCCCCACTCTCCTTCATTTTTCTGCCGTCTTGGTGAGGCCGACTGAGGACTTTCTTTCTTAAGCAGAGATAATAATGATGAGGAAAACTGTCAATTCATTCAGCCTAGACCACTGAATAGTTTCTGCGCTGAGACCTTCTCCCCACCAGAGCACCTTTGAGCCTATCTCCAGGCATGGCTCTTCAGTCTCATCATGGATTCTAATACCTCTCTCACTTCCTTTCAATAAATCCCCTTTCTGCTGAAGTTAATCAAAGTTATCTTGTGTTGCTTGCAACCAATTAACCCTAAATGGTATCTATAGCTCTTTGTGAGAGATTCTGTAATTATTTATCAGATGTGACAACACAAACTGCTAGAGAAGAACAAGATCTGTGAAATTAAGGCCTTTGTCTCAGAGTCCAAAACCTGAGTCACTGTACCAAGAAAAGATGATGCTAACCACCAACTGAACCTTTTAGCTCTTTGTTACCTTAACAAGCTTCATGTCGGGAGACCTGTTACACAATAAAGATAATTCCCTTCTCTCGATTATCTTCTCCCCATTTAGAGACGACTCCTGAGAAGCTGTCCTAGGCCTCTTAAGGCTGTGAAGCACTGTCATCCTTTTCCCAGTCTTCATTTTGATCTGCTAAAGTACCATTGCGCTGGCCCTCTGCTGAGTGCTGTTGACCTTGTTCGCTGATTGCTTTTAGTGATTCCCTTTGGTGATTGATGGAACTGACTGGACAGTAATGAAAACAGGGCTGATTTGCTTTATCTTAGCAGGATTAAAGCCTGAAAACAAATCTAATTTTCTTTTATGGGGAATGGAAGTAGGAACAAAAGATTTTGATCAGTGTCTTAAAGTAACATGAAAGGAAGACTGGAGGATTTAATATGGTAAAAGGAAACTCTGTAAAGGAAAGGAAGCAGAACTGTTAGATTCCTAATGGAAGGAGTGGTGACTCTCTAATTTCCTTCTTAACAATAAATGCTGTTCACATGCTAGGCATGGTATATACTAGCCCATAGAGCCTCTGTATAAATTTGTGATGTAACATGAGAGAAAAAGATATGGGAAATGTAAAACAATCGTGGGAAAATTGAAGAGGTTGGAATAGAGCATTGCACAGCAAAATTTGTCATCTTTACCGTTCCATGATATCTCTCAATAAAATTGGCAGAAATGTAACTTGTAGGTAATTAATGGAAAGTTCTTGAGTCCTTTACTTGTTTTTCTGCCATTGTTAATGAATGTAAAGGGTTAACTATTAAAAACTGTAGCGTAGCACTGAGTATTATACATATATTTTACATTTATACATATATTTTACATTTAAATTTCAACTCTTTTAAAAATTGTGGGCAAATAATAGGTAGCAGACTGGTCAGCCTTATCATAGGAGGATGAATTGTTGCAGGAACATTCCTTCTTCTTTCACATTTTCCCTGCAGGAATAAAGAGGTTGTTCAATCATTTAGCCTATATATAGGTAGAGAGAAAGGCAGCAGAAGAGCCCAGTGCAATGTTATTGCATTACTATAATCATAAAACTGTCAATGACTTAATCTCTAGGTCTTTATTTCACACCTAGAAAATGGGGATGTATGGGTCAAGGGCAGGGCCACTGTCAGCCTAAACAATGCCTCTATGTAAATTGGAAAATTTCATCCCTTCCTGCAGGAGAATTTAGCCTCATGAATTTGGCAAATGGAGCTCAGGCTAGATTTCAGCCTCTGGTTTCTTTCGCTGGATTCTCTTGTACAGAGTACAACCTACATAGTTGTATGCAACAGTCCTGGTGTGAGTTCTTGGTTGCCTGCAACAGAATCCAACCCTAAATACGTTATGCCAAATGAGAATTTACTGGGAGGATATTAGAGTTCACAGATCAGGAGGAACCTGAGAAAGTAACAGAAGCTAGGACATCTCTGGCATCAGGACCTTAAAGTTGATTGAGGCTTTAACTCAGTAGCTGGACCCCAGGTGCTGCTGCAAAGGATTGGGCATCTGTCCACGTCCTGTTCGATCACTCACTTAGGATTTACAGTCCCAAGAGTGATATTTGACTGCCTGGCCCCCTGGCTATAACAGGGAGCTGGTGGAGGAAGGAGCAGGCTCCCCAGCTTCTGAAGTAGGAAATGACAGTGAGAGCTGGCACTTAATGTCCTCCCACTAAGACCACACACCATTTGAGTTATCCCCAAGGAGAGACTGGGGTGTTTTTAGGAAGCTATGTATGTGTGGAGAGAATTGGGTGCTGGATAACTATAAAATGGTAAATGTCTGTTATATACTTAGCTGTTAATGTCACCTAAACGTATTAGCTGCCATACAAAACTGCTCCAAAGATAGAGACATCAAGTGTTAGAACTAACGGCATTTCAGTGACCAGTTTCCTGACCCAGTGTTTTAGTGCGTGTCCTTTTCTCTATACATAGAAGTGATGGCAGAAACTGATGGCCTGAAAAGGAAAGAGAATATCAAGTGACAGTTCATAGTGAAATACTCAAGATGCAATTCTATGAATTCATTATTCCTCTTGATTCTCCATAGTTTGCCCCATACTGTGTGCAGAAGACAGTTTTCTCCAGAGAAAGGAGGAGTCCTCAAATTTTATAATCTTTCCAAGATAGAAATGCAACTATATTTTCCACCTTTTCCTTTTTTGCCTTTTATTTATTTTGCGGGGGTGGAGTGGGGTTCAGGATGATGGCCATGTCCATGAATAACAGAGAAGTGGTCCTCACAATCAGTGATGCTGCCTATGGGGTGGACTGAGGTACTGTGTCCCCAGGCTCCTAAAATATCCAAACCCTTCCATGTCACCCACTCGTGCTCCTTCTTCCTCCATGGAGGACCCTGGTGCTTGTGCACAGCTTTCCAGGATGGAAGGGAGCATAACAGGGATTCCATCTGTTGGCTCTTGCTCAAGAGTCTGCTGTTTTTCTCTTAGATGTGATTTTTTAATGCCCATGAATATCCTCTGTGCACAAAATTTCTGGCCCAGCACAGGGTTCAGTGGAATTTGTCCTTCCCTTGATTCCTCATTCCTATTATGAAAACACACATTTCCTGCCATTGTATGCATTGTGTGTACACTTTTTTTTTTTTTTATTTTGAGACAGGGTCCTACTCTGTTGCCCAGGCTGGAGTACAGTGGCTCAATCATGGCTCACGGCTGTCTTGACCTCGTAAGCCCAAACCATCCTCCCGTATCAGCTTCCCAAGTATCTGGAACCATGGGCATGCACCACCACACTCAGTGAATTTTTTTTTCTCTTTTTTTTTCTTTTTTTTTTTTTTTTGAGACGGAGTTTCGCTCTGTCGCCCAGGCTGGAGTGCAGTGGCCGGATTTCAGCTCACTGCAAGCTCCGCCTCCCGGGTTTACGCCATTCTCCTGCCTCAGCCTCCCGAGTAGCTGGGACTACAAGCGCCCGCCACCTCGCCTGGCTAGTTTTTTGTGTTTTTTAGTAGAGACGGGGTTTCACCAGGTTAGCCAGGATGGTCTCGATCTCCTGACCTTGTGATCCGCCCGTCTCGGCCTCCCAAAGTGCTGGGATTACAGGCTTGAGCCACCGCGCCCGGCCTTTTTTTTTTTTTTTTTTTAAGAAAAAAAGTCTCCTTATATTGCCTAGTCTGGTCTCTAACTCTTGGCTCAACTGATCCCCCTCTTGCCTAGGCCTCTTAAAGCACTGGGATAACAGGCATGAGCCACCACACCCAGCCTATATACTTCTTTTGATGGACCAATGTTCATTCATTAAAATATATGTATAAACACTGTCCTATAAGCCCTAGTAATAGCTAAGCCCTGGTTGATTTATCTATTTTCTTGGCAAGTAAAGCCTAGATGATCATAATTATAGATCTCTGGTGGATCTTAACAGTCTAGTGGTGGAGACAAGGAAGAGAGAAGTGGACAAATGTGTAAATATGTAATTACAAATTATGAGGAAAATAATTTTAAAGAAAGAACTGGACTCTGTAACAGAGAATAGCAAGAGTGGGACCTACCTAGAAAGAATGACCATTAGGCTTATCTGAGGAACATGTAAGTAATGAACTAAAAATTTGGCTGGCGGGAGTCAGGGAGAGGGGAGATAGAGTGGGGATGGGACTGGGGCATGAGAAGTGTACATTTTTCAGGATGGGCTAGGCTTATGCTGTGGTCAAGCAGCCCACAGATCACAGAGGCTTGATACTTAAAAGTTTGTCTCTTGCTTAGACAAAGTCTGTTTTCCAGGGCAACTGTACTCTTGATGATAAAGGTCTTATGAAACCCCATATGGCTGCTATATTCTCCATCAAAAGGGAAGGATGTGCAGTGCTTTCCTCTGCTGTTAACAGATCATCAACCTGTATGTGTTCATGGTCCCACCTAACTGCAAAGAGCTGGGATGCACAGGAGTGGAGAGCTATTGTTGAGCACTAGTCATGTGGATATGTGAACGGAGTCAGTGAGGAGGGAATGGGGTGGTGCGACAGCATTTCAGGCAGAGAGAGCAGCCTGGGTGAAGAAGTAGCCTGGGCGAAGGTCCAGCCTAGGCGAGGCAGGATTATGGTTAGCACACTGCAGTATTGTTGGGTAGTAAGAGATTATGACACTTCCTGTAGCTACATAACAGGGGCTTACTTGAAGGATGACCCTATTTATTGTTTCAGTCACCAGAGTTCAGCAGAAAGTCATGTCTTTCATATAAAAAGGAGGTCAGGCACAGTGGCTCATGCCTGTAATCCCAGCACATTGGGAGGCTAAGGCAGGTGGATTACCTGAGGTCATGAGTTTGAGACCAGCCTGGCCAACATGGTGAAACCCTGTTTCTACTAAAAATATAAAAATTAGCCAGACATGGTGGTGCATGCCTGTAATCCCAGCTACTCGGGAGGCTGAGGCAGGAAAATTGCTTGAACCCGGGAGGCGGAGGTTGCAGTGAGTCGAGATTGTGCCACTGCACCCCAGCCTGGGTGACAGAGCGAGACTCTGTCTCAAAAAAAAAAGAATAAAAATAAAAAATAAAAATAAAAATTAGAAGAAATGACTTCCATGTTTTATTAGTTTATTAACTGCCTCCTAAAAGATAACTATTAATAATAATTTTATATACTATGTGTGATAAATATAACATATGCATTTTTTCACTTAATTCTAAGTAGTATCATTTTCCCCATTTTACAGATGATAAAACAGAGAAAAACAGACTAAGTGATTTACTTAAGGTCACACCTCTGGTAAGTGATACCCAGGCAATCTGACTCAGGTGTTTTTTGGCCACTATACTACTCTCATACAGCTGAAAAATGTTTTCTTGGTGTTGGCCAGGAAGGACCCTGGTGACCAGGTGCCTGACCCTGTAGAAAAGGAAGTGTTATTGCATCTTGCAGGGGCGGGACAGAGGACAGGGAAAAGGTATGCATATAGTGTGCTAATGAGGTTATATTTCCTTTTAGAGTTAGTGTTTATCCTAATAATCAGATTTGGGATGGTGAGAAGCCACTATTTTGTTAGCTTAACTGGAGAGTGTCCTTCCAGTGGTGTTATTGTTGTTCTTTCATACTAAGTGTTTCTGGACACTTCAGCCTGTTGCAGTTGGAGAACCAAAGGTACCCCTTCTCCAGTGCCCAAGTCATAGAGACGCCATCCAGGAAATGATGGTACTCAAAATCAAAGCATGAAAAACTAGAGTGAGGAAAAATTCAGCAGATGTGAAGCTGGAGGTGTTGGACGACTGCCTTTTCCTACCTACAATGTCTTCCCTCAAGGCTAATACTTAGGTGGACCTGCATTTATTGTAATAATGGAGGCTATTTCCAAAAAACTTTTGGGTAGCTGCCTGCAACCTTCTACAGTTCGGTGGCCAACAGTGACCTTGGGGCAGAAGAGGCACAAGTTTTGGTTTCCTGCACACCACTGTTCTTTCCTTGTAAAAGAAAAGGGATAGAAGTGCAAAGTGCTACACAGAAGTCCTGGGAAGAATCACTGGGTGTGCAGGATGTTCAGTAAATAATTTTCAGGGGATTATACCTGAGAGGCCATTGAGCTTCTGTTTGTCTTACCAAGAGTTACTACAGACTTTCACCCAATGAGGGCACTGACCTAAGAGCAAGCATAGGCCATGTCATCAGCCAGGGAGTACTGTAGTTGGTTTTCTAAAATTAAACCTATTTTTATAAGAGGTATTTCTAGGATCAGATTTTCTATCCTGATTGGGCATTATGTAATAGCAACAGGTTTCCCCAGTTACTGTTTACACTGTGAATCTAAAGCCTTTAATAATATTGTCCAGATACCTAGTTTTTCCATTTAGGAACAGCTATACATTGGAGTTTTCACATTAGTAATTTTGGTCTCCGAGGAACATCTTCTCCAGGCATGCTCCGCAATGTCTCATACCTCTCAACTTTGCTTATTTAGTTTCTCCAGGGTAGGATGCTTTTTCCTCCCTTCTTCAATTGGTTAAATGTTCATTACCTTTAAGAATTCATTTTTTGCATTATCCCCTTTTAGAAGCCTTTTTTGAACTCCCAGGCTGAGCTTTGTGCCTCTCTTTCCATTTTCCATCATGCTCAGTATCTTTATCTTGTTCTGTAGGCTCATTCAAGTAAAATTATCTACCCTGAAGTTTCTTTTGTGGTTTTTCCCCCTCATTAGATTCTAACATCCTCATGGGTGGGGGTTGTCTTTACTCAGCATTTTCACCTGTAAATCTAGTAAAGTTCTTCATAAATGTCAGTCAAACCAAATTAAATGGGTAAAAGCTGGTTTTCAATAAGATGTAGTGAGAGTTCCATAAATCTATTGTAGCTTTGGAAGTGAGAATTGTTTCTATTAAACTATCACTGAAACAATGTTACCAAAATTAAACCCCATAATGCAACTGTCCCAGAAAAGGGATAGACTTAAGTCTTTTTGCTGATTTCCGATTCTAATTTGTTTTGAAACCGGTTGTTTTTTCAAGGTGTCTTAATTTGTCTAGCTGCAAAATAGCTGTGGACATTGTGTTCATTGAAATCTGTGGGGCTTGCTATTCTCACTGAGTCAGCATATTATGAATGCAATTTGTTATTCCCAAAATGTAGTATATGCAGCTTAATCAGTGCAGAAGCAAAGACCAAGAGCCTTGGAGCAGTTGTACTGATTTGACATTTTCCTGGAATCAACAAAGAGGATATATCTCCGTGAGGCAAGCTGCTGGATTTCTCTCCCTGTATTTCAAGCTATAAACACAGTTTCCCCATTGACATTTATTAGTAATCCCAGCACTTTTGGGAGGCCGAGACGGGCGGATCACGAGGTCAGGAGATCGAGACCATCCTGGCTAACACAGTGAAACCCCATCTCTACTAAAAATACAAAAAACAACTAGCCGGGCGAGGTGGCGGGCGCCTGTAGTCCCAGCTACTCGGGAGGTTGAGGCAGGAGAATGGCGTAAACCCGGGAGGCGGAGCTTGCAGTGAGCTGAGATCCGGCCACTGCACTCCACTCCGGGCGACAGAGCGAGACTTCGCCTCAAAAAAACAAACAAACAAAAAAAGAAAGTAACACAAAGCAGATTGCTGGGTTTGTACTCTGCAGACATTTTTATATCAGGCACATTGCATGCTCTTTGTAAATCAGGCATGATGGCATCCTTGCAGGTTAAGCTCTCAAACTCTGTTCTACCATTTTAATAATTTCACTGACTTAACCTTTATATGAATGAAGTATATAATTTCCTCAAACAATACTTTGCTCCTCTGTGTTTGCCAAAAGAATGCTTCAGTTTAGAAATTTGGTCTGTGATCTGTCAGATAAGGATACAAAAAGTTTAACTTAAACACAAACACTAGGTCACACAGGGACAGGATCCAGATGGTTTTGTATTTGATTACACCACCCTCCATCTCCCTGGCATCTATATCCTTTCTTCTATTTTCTGCCATCTGTCAATACACCTGAATGAAGAACATAATCACATATGCTATCAATAGGTCAGTTTGAATTTTTTTCTACCTTCTCTTTCACTGGGTGGTTAAAAAAGAGTATATTATAAAGCAGTATCTAGTTTTACATCATAATTTTTGTTTTTCCCAAAGCTAAGTAAGCCTTAAGATTAAGGCTGGGCCATTTGCTCATGTAATTCTAGTATTTGAGACAAAGAAATCAAATGTTATATTTGATCTAATTTAATGAGTTAGAATGAAGTACATTTTTCTTCCATTATTTGTTGTTAATATGAATTATAGATTTTGTTATTATTAGTAATAAAATTGTAGATTTTAAAATTAATTGATTCTTTTTTTTTTGAGAGTCTTGCTCTGTTGCCCAGGCTGGAGTGCAGTGGAGTGATCTTGGCTCACTGCAAGCTCCCCCTCCCGGGTTCAAGCGATTCTCCCGCCTCAGCCTTCCGAGTAGCTGGGACTACAGGCGCATGCCACCACGCCTGGTTAAGTTTTTGTATTTTTTTTAGTAGAGATGGGGTTTCACCATGTTAGACAGGATGGTCTCGATCTCCTGACCTCATGATCCGCCTGCCTCGGCCTCCCAAAGTGCTGGGATGACAGGCGTGAGCCACTGTGCCCAGACAATTAATTGATTCTTAACATTGGAAATTTAGAATCAACCATAACAAGAAATTAACAGTAGTATTTAAAGTGGTTTCAATGAAATACCTTGAAGTCAGAATCACCAGATTTACTCCTGGCTCCATTATGTACTAGTCATGTTGCCTCAGGCATGTTGCTTACCTCATCTGTAAAGGAGGTAAAGGACTATGTAACTTGCAGGATTATGGTAGCATTAATGAGATAATTGGGTACAGCATTTAGCACAGTGCCAAATGAAACCCTGTGTCAACAAATACTGATTGTTTTCATTATTATTTGTGCTACTATTAAAATATCGTTGAATACTAAAGAAAAGAGATAAAGTAATAAAATAGAGTTTTGAAAAACTACTACAGTATCATGCATTTTGAAATGTGATTCTCAGGTGGGTTCATAAAAATACTTTTATTATAGAGAGATATCACTCCATGAATACAATTCTCATTCACAAGTCAGGCCACTTATCTTATGTATCCTAAGTAAAAGAGTGCATATTGCTTTTCTGTCATGGTTTTGACCAAGTGGGTCAAATTTATGTTATCAGCCTGGAATAAGGTTCAACAAGTTGCATCTGAAGACAAAATCCAGGCCCCCCCCCACCAACCCCACCCCCACCCCCCGCCTGTTTTAGTGTAGCCTAAGAGCTAATAATCACGTGTATATTTTTAAATAGTGGAGAAATTTTTTCTATACCATTTTCTGATTCAGGAAAATTATATGAAATTTAAATTTCAGTGTCTATAGATAAAGTTAAATGGAACATAACCACACTCATTGATTTACATATTATCTATAGCAACTTTTAATCAGCAGAATTGAGTATTTATGAAAGAGACTGCATAACCTGCAAAGCCTATATCTGTTCCTTTACAGGAAAATCTTACAGAAAAAATGACTCCTGACTTAGAAAAATAAAAATATATTTCTGGATGAGGCTTTCAGAGT
Organism: Trachypithecus francoisi; assembly: GCF_009764315.1. Classification (NCBI taxonomy): domain Eukaryota; kingdom Metazoa; phylum Chordata; class Mammalia; order Primates; family Cercopithecidae; genus Trachypithecus; species Trachypithecus francoisi. Next base: position 76,948,299 of record NW_022681469.1, on the reverse strand, counting down.
TCAGCACTCTCAATTTAAAGATCAGCATTTTAGTTTCCTAGGGCTGCCATAACAAAGTACCACACACTGGGTGACTCAAAGCAACAGAAATTTATTGTTGCACGCTTCTGGAGGCTAGAAGTCTGAAATCCTAGAAGTCTAAAATTAAGGTGTCAGCAGGGCCATGCTCCCTCTGAAACCTGTGAGAAAGAATCCTTCCTTGTCTCTTCCTAATTTCTGGTGGTTTGCATGTTCCCTGGTTTGCAGCTGTATAACTTCAGTCTCTGCCTTTGTTGTCCCATGGCATTCTCCCTGTGTGCCTCTGTCTTCAGGGGGCCATATTCTTATAGGGACCATCTTATTCATTATATCTGCAAGAACCCCTTTCCAGCTAAGGTCACATTCTGAGGTACTAGGGGTTAAGATTTCAACACGTCTTTCTTTGGTAGAGGGGAAGGGGACACAAATGAACCTGTTACAATCAGGAAACTGGAGCCCTGACCTGTGAAGGAACTTACCCAAAGTCACAAAGAGGGTTAGTGGAAGAACCAAGACACACCTGGGAAGCTGAATCTGTAGCTGATTGATGAATAATCTTTATACTACACTACATGAATCAAAGTGAATTAATCTCTTATATCTAGTGTATATGCAATACTTCATTTCATTGAGTCCTTTTTAGAACATCTATTTAAGCATTAATAATGAAGCACACTATTTAAAGTTGAGGACTGTAATTGGCTAAAATCCCCAGTAGTGTAATTTTTATTTATTTTATAGCAGAGAAGAATAATTGTGATGAGGTGTATTTGTTCTATTTCAATTGTCAGCTAACCATTCTAAAAAACAGAAATGAATGTGTTCATAATCCACATTATGTGGCAACAGTAATATTCTACTAAATTGTCAAAATTTACACTCTTATTCAGAAGTGACAGCCATACAAAACAATACTAAAGAGGAAAACCCAGCAATATAAATAGTAATTTAAGCACTTAAAAATAATATGATATACACCTACTATGTATGCACAAAAATTAAAATAAAATGTCTGCTAACTCTACAATTTCATTTTTCTCAATGGCTATCACTTTTATCCGCTATAGGAATTCAACTTTCAAGTTGTCTCTTTCTCAGAGTTGCTCTAAAAGTGGTATTTGTGGGTGGGTTTCCACCTCCACAGGTCTGTCACCAGTTGTATACAAGGAGCTAATAGAAATTTTCAGTGTTAAAATACGATTGTGAAAAAGGATCCCTTTAAAACTAAAAGTGATAGAGGCATGGCAGATAAAGAACGATATTGGTGTTACACAAACAGGAAGAGGAGATGGGAAACTTTAACCAGGCCATATTTACCTGCAAATACCAAACTATATTCTTTACAGTATTTTTCAAGTGGTATTAGGTGTGTATATTATGGGGAAGCTCAGGAAGTTGGGACTAAAGAAAGCCACCCATGTGATTTAGCAGTGTGGTTCTCTTCAGCTGAATCCAGGCTTTTTGGTTTAATGTTTTGGAAGATTCTTCTGCTTCCGTCTGCCAGCACTAAGGCAATTGAGTATGTGGCTCAGTAACCCTAGAGAAAAAACACCCCTGAATGAACCTCCAGCTGTGACATTCATATATCCAAAAGCTAAAATAATCCCAAGATTCAAGGATTATGCTTTGAAGGAAAAAGCTGACAATAGCTTTGTTACTGCACAGAAAGTTTCAAGTTTACTGTGGCCAATAGGTAATTAATTGTCATAACCTATGCCTTTGAAGTAAATGGAAGGAAGGAAAAATTACCCCATTTGACTGACAGAAAAACTGAGACAAGGGCAACTAACTTGCTTGTGGTTACCCAGGGAATAGTTGGCTGAGACTCCAGGATTCTTGACTCCAAATTCATTGCCGTAACCACCAGACTGAAACCGGCCGCCAAAGGCTGTAATTTGGTCTTGAGGCTGTGGCTATAGTTTAGAACCACAATAGTGAGGGAAACACACTTTAAGGAGGACCTTGAAAATCTCTCAAGAGAATTATGCCTCTTTATCTATGTTTATGCAACGATTGGAATAAATGAGAGTTCCGTCCCAACCACATTTGTGGCTTTGGGTTAGGCTGGAATCCCTCTGAGGAAACTGGGAAGGTTTGTCTCATCTGTCAGCCCAAACTTTAAAACCAATGGTGTTGAATTTTTGATACACAAATCAATGGGTTAACATCATGCTTTTACTTGGCAGAAGTAATATCATGGATTGCCATGGATATAGCAAGTTGGCCCAAAGAAGAGAGGACTGGAGACTTGGAAGCTAGGGGAGCATATTTTTTGGGGCCACATGGGTGATCTGGAACAGCCCTGAGGTGGGTGCTCTGCAGGGATCTGAACAAACATAGGCCTTGCATCAAGAACATCTTCTGTATCTCTAGGACACAGGCAGGAGGAGCATGGTAAGAGAGAGTGGTAGAAGTAGGGTCTGACTGTGGGTACCAGGTTGAAGTCCTAGAGGGCAAGCCTCAGGTGTCACAGAGATTGAGCTGTACATCTTTATGGTTGAGGCGGAAAAAAAATAGGGTTCAATGGCAGCATTCAAGCAATTCTTGGAAAGGTAAAGCAACAATCTTACTCCATTGAAAAAGGGTACCAAGTAATAATCATTATATTTATTATAATATCATACTATAGCTACACTTTATTAAGTACCTGCTATGAGCTGGATGTTATACCATCTCTTTATATAGATCTCATTTACTCCTTACTACAGTCCAACAATGTAGGTTTTAATGTCCACATTTTGTAGATGTGGAAATTGAGACTCAGAGAGGTTAGCTGACTTACCCAAAGTCACAGTGATATATCAAATGCAGACAGCATTTGAACCCAGGACTCTAGTTCTGTTGTCCATGCTTTATGTCCATCCTTCCTGGACTAGGGGAGACCACAGAGCCTCAGTTTATAGGCATAAGACAAGAACCCAGTTTCCAGATCTAGGGTACAAGGATGATACATACACTGGGAAAACTTTTAAGATTTCTTTCAAGACCAAGAGTCCTAGAGATTCGGCCTTGGCTGTGTCTGTAAGTAAGAATGTAATGGCTCTAGAGTGGGAAATTAAAGTTGCTAAGCAGGTCCTTATCCACATTTAATTTCACCCTTCCTCACAATGACAGCTTTTTCTCACTTGCTAGTGGTTAAGTGCATGGACTTTGAAGTCATGTGAACTTGGTTGGAAATGCTGTTTCATACCCTTACTAGCTGTGTGGTCATAGGTAAGTTACTTAACCTCTCTGAGCCCTAGCTTTCTCATCTGCAGGGCTGATGTCTCACAGGATTGTTGTGAAGAGTCAGTGAGGACCTCTGTGTTGACATGTTTATCCTAGGGACAGGTTGACAGCTCAACATTAGTTGTAGATTGGATTCACTTGGAGACTTTAAAAACCTTGCTAGATTCTGGATATTAGCCCTTTGTCAGATGAGTAGGTTGCAAAAATTTTTTCCCATTCTGTAGGTTGCCTGTTCACTCTGATGGTAGTTTCTTTGGCTGTAGAATACTATGCAGCCATCAAAAAGGATGAGTTTGCGTCCTTTGTAGGGACATGGATGCAGCTGGAAACCATCATTCTTAGCAAACTATCACAAGAAGAGAAAACCAAACACCGCATGTTCTCACTCATAGGTGGGAACTGAACAATGAGATCACTTGGACTCGGAAGGGGAACATCACACACTGGGGCCTATCATGGGGAGGGGGGAGGAGGGAGGGATTGCATTGGGGAGTTATACATGATATAAACGTCATGCACATGTACCCTGAACTTAAAGTATAATAAAAAAAAAGAAAAATTAAAAAAAAAAAAAAAAAAAAAAACCCTTGCTGCCAGGCACATTCCAGGTCAATTTATTCAGAATTCCTAGGCATGGGACCCAGACCTCAGTATTTGTATAAAGCTCCCTTTGTCATTTAATGTACAGTCAAGACTGGAGACCAACACATAAGTGCTGAATAATATTTTTCTCTTGTTTAGGTGAAAGGTAATTTTCTTCCTCAGTTCAGCAAAGAACTGGTGAAATTCCTGAGTAAAAATAACTGTCGCCAAGTCTTAACCATAAAAAGAGTATTTTTCTATTTATAAATAGAGAACTAACTTTTCATATTTACTCTCTCAGAAGTTTAGAGTTGCTACATTTCCTTTGCTTTTTAAGTTTTCAAGTTAGCTGTTGATTTCAACAGTGAACAAGAATGAGAAACCAAGGCCATATTTTTAGGCGGGGAATATACCTTCAAAATAGATCATCTTGTATCTCTTCCCTCCCCTGAAATCCCACTAACATGTAGGCATTTTCCCCCTTGGTGAACTCCTGTGTTGCAGAGGGGTCTGTGACTGAGTGGTGTCGGATACTACCTCTGGGATTTGGCAAGTCAGAAGGATGTCCAACCAGAGAGCTGGGTCAGGGGCTGGCTGGAAGTGAGAGGCTAGGGTAGAGCTGCCTTTCTGGGGTAGAGGGTTGTGGGGAAGGTCAGTGTGAAGATGAGAAGCCAGTGCCTATGGGAGCCCTGAGAATTCAGAACTGAGATCCCAGATGCCAGTGCTGAGCCCACTGAACATGTGTGGGATTGTGAATCTGGAAGAACTAAAGGGGAAGTGGGTTGAGTCCAGAGCAGCTTGGAAACAAGTAGAGGATGCAGAATGATTGTTTCAGAGACTGCTGTGTATCTACCACTTAACTTTGTGGGTGTCAACATTTTATTTTTTGTATCTGTGGTTTATTCATTATTTCACTGTTGTATGGTTTTTCACTTTGTAGACATACCAGAATTTATTCAACCATCCTACCATTAATGAACACTTGGTTTGTTTCCAGTTTCTATTGTCTATGCATATGTGGCTATGAACATTCCAAACCATGTGTCCTAGTGTGTGTGTAAGTGTCTTTACAATGATGTGGTAGGCCAAATAATATCCTGCTGAAAACATTCAAGTCCTAACCCTCTGAGTCTGAAACATATTGTTTCACATGGCCAAAAATGAATGTGCAGATGTGATTAAAGTTAAGGACTTTAAGAAAAGAATGTTATCCTGGATTACCCAGGTGGGCCCAAACTAATCACCCAAGTACTTAAAAGCAGAAGATGGAGGCAAAAAAATTGGTCAGAGAGATGCAACTCGAGAACTTCTCAAGCTGTCCTTGCTGTCTTTGAAGATGGAGGAGGGGAGCCAAAAGCAGAAGAACCTGGAGGCCTCTGAAATCAAGAACAGCCCTCGTGTTACAGTGAACAAACAGGGAACTCAGTCCTACAACTTCAAAGAACGAATTGTGCCAACAATGTGAAAGAACAGGGAACAGATTCTCTCCTAGAGCCTCCAGGAAGGAATGCGGTCTGCTAACACCTTCCTGTTGTTCCAGGGAGACCCATACAGACATCTGGCCTACAGAATTGTAAGATAATAAATATGTGTTGTTTCAAGCCACCAGGTTTGTGGTAATTTGTTATGGCAGCAATAGAAAGCAAACAGATATATAACTAAGAGTGGAATTACTGGGTTGTGAATTCTTGTTTTCAGCTTTATGAGCTAATGACACACTGATTTCCAAAGGCAATTAGTGCTCCCACAAGCATTCAATGGAGTGTTTCTTTTATTCCATAGCTTCACAAACACTTGGTATATTTAACTCTAACGTTTTTGCCAATCTTGTGGGTATGAACTGGTTTTAATTTTTATCTTCCTTGTTACTGATGAGACTTTTCATATACTTTTGGACTACTTATTTTATTTTATGTGAAATGCCTGCTTTGTCTTTTGCCTGTTTTTAATTCTATATTTGTTTGACTTTTATATTTTTTTTCTTAAAATTCTTTTATAGTGTTTATAGTGTTCAAGTCTTCTGTGTTACTTCTTCAAGTCTGTGGTTGTCTTTTCACTTCCTTTCTGGTGTGTGTGGTAACCATGGGAGTGCACTGTTCAGAGAGAACCTACTGTAAGGAAAGTAATTAGTTGATATCCTTCATTAGCCACACCTTTGGGTCACATGCTACTGGTCAAACCTGAGCATGGTGGAGGTACTGAAGCCTGCCCGGGCTTTCTCAGTATGGCACTGCAGGCTAAGGCTCTTCCTTTTTTTTTTTTTTTTTTTTCTTGAGACAGAATCTCACTCTGTTGCCAGGCTGGAGTGCAATGGCATGATCTCAGCTCACTGCAACCTCCGCATCCCGGGTTCAAGAGATTCTCCTGCCTCAGCCTCCCGAGTAGCTGGGATTACAGGCACGTGCCACCATACCCAGCTAATTTTTGTATTTTTAGTAGAGACAGGGTTTTGCCATGTTGGCCAGGCTGGTCTCGAACTCTTGACCTCGTGATCTGCCTGCCTCGGCCTCCCAAAGTGCTGGGATTACAGGCGTGAGCCACCGTGCCCGGCCAGTTCTTCCTATCCAATCCTTCTTCTCGCCCCTCTCTTTTCCTAGGTGTGAGGCCTGCATCATAGTCTCAGACTCTCCCGGACACTGCTGCTCCTTCTTGCCTTTATTCTTCACATGTGCTTTCCCCAGCAAATCTCTTGCACCTCTAATTCCATTTCGGCATCTACCTCCTGGGGAACCCAGACTAGCACAGTGTTTTGTGATAAATGTAATTCTGCTCTTCCTCCTATCTTACCTCCTCTTTCTCTCTTTATTCTTCTTATGGAAATTTTAAAACATATACAAAAGTAAAGAGAGTTGTAAAATAACTTCCACATACTCATTGCCCAGTTTCAATAGTTATCAACATGTTTTCCAATCTCATGTCATGTATTTCCCTCCACTTTTTTTTTTTTTTTTTTCCTGCTGGAATATCTTAAAGCAAGTTCTGCGTCATATTATTGCACTAGGACATACTTCACTATGTATCTCTAATAGAGTCTTTCTTAAAAACAAAACAAAATCACATAATACCATTATTTTATCTAATAAATTTAATGATTCCTTAATATCATCTAATACTCAATGTGTGTTCAAATTTTTGTGGTCGAACAGAAATGTTTTATTTTAATGTAGCTGGAAAATCATCTTTTTCTTTTATGGTTTACACTTTCTACATCTTGTTCAGGAACATGTGTTCAACAACATATTCTCCTATATTGCCTTCTAATTTTTTTAGTCTTTTGCTTTTCCACAGTTAAGCCTTGAATCATATTGTGTTAGTTTTTGTTTATGATATGAAGTAGGGTTCAGTCTTTGTCCATATGCCCAATTTCACCAGTTGTCCAAACACTATTTATTGAATAGTCAGTTTTTTTAAAAAATTATTTTTATTTTACTTTAAGTTCTGTGATACATGATGTGCAGAACAGGCAGATTTGTTACATAGGTATACATGTACCACGGTGGTTTGCTGCACCCATCAACCCGTCATCTAGGTTTTAAGCCCTGCATGCATTAGGTATTTCTCCTAATGCTCTGCCTCCCCTTGCCTTCTACCCCCTGACAGGCCTCAGTGTGTGATGTTCCCCTCCCTGTGTCCACATGTTCTCATTTTTCAGCTCCCACTTATGAGTGAGAGCATGCAGTGTTTGGTTTTCTGTTCCTGTGTTAGTTTGCTAATAATGATGGTGTCCAGCTTCATCCATGTCCCTACAAAGGACATGAATTCATTTTTTATGGCTACATAGTATTCCGTGGTGTATATGTGCCACATTTACTTTATCCAGTCTGTCACTGATGGTCATTTGGGTTGGTTCCAAGTCTTTGCTATTGCACATAGTGCTGCAATGAACATGTGTATGTATGTGTGTTTATAGTAGAATGATTTATAATCCTTTGGGTATATACCCAGTAATGGGATTGCTGGGTCAAATGGCATTTCTGATTCTAGATCCTTGAGGAATTGCCACAGTGTCTTCCACAATGGTTGAACTAATTTACACTCCCAGCAACAGTGTAAAAGCATTCTGATTGCTCCACAGCCTCGCCAGCATCTGTTGTTTGCTGATTTGTTTTTTTTTGTTTGTTTTTTTTTTTTTTGAGGCGGAGTCTCGCTCTGTCTCCCGGACTGGAGTGCAGTGGCCAGATCTCAGCTCACTGCAAGCTCCGCCTCCCGGGTTTACGCCATTCTCCTGCCTCAGCCTCCCGAGTAGCTGGGACTACAGGCGCCTGCCACCTCGCCCGGCTAGTTTTTGTATTTTTAGTAGAGACGGGGTTTCACCGTGTTAGCCAGGATGGTCTCGATCTCCTGACCTTGTGATCCGCCCGTCTCGGCCTCCCAAAGTGCTGGGATTACAGGCTTGAGCCACCGCGCCCGGCCTGTTTGCTGATTTTTTTTTTTTTTTTTTTTTGAGATGGAGTTTTGCTCTTATTGCCTAGGCTAAAGTTCAATGGCATGATCTTGGCTCACCGCGACCTCCACCTCCTGGGTTCAAGCCATTCTCCTGCCTCAGCCTCCCAAGTAGCTGGGATCACAGGCATGCCCCACCATGCCCAGCTAATTTTTGTATTTTTAGTAGAGATGGGGTTTCTCCATGTTGGTCAGGGTAGTCTTGAACTCCCGACCTCAGGTGATCCACCTGCCTTGGCCTCCCAAAGTGCTGGGATTACAGGCATGCTGCACTGCGCCCAGCCCCCTGACTTTTTGATAATCGCCATTGAATAGTCAGTTCTATTCCCAAGATGTACAATGCCACTTTTGCCATATAAAAGTCAATTATATGCTTGACTTTCTCTCTTCTCTATTTTATTCCTTTCATCTAATTTATTTCTAGTCAGTACCACACTACCCTAGTCAATACAGTGTACAACAAGTCCTTACATCTGGTAGGGCAAGTCTTACCTTACTCTTTCTCTCAATTATTATCTTATTTTTATTGAATATTTGTTGTCTTATATAAAATTTAAAATCAATTTGTGGAATTCCTGGAAGCAATTTGTTAATATTTTGATTGAAATTGCACTGAATTTAAGAACAGCTTGGGAAAGCATTGATATCTGAATGGAGTCTTTCCAATCCTAAATATGATATAGCCATCTATTAGGTGCAAATGTCTTTTAATAAGCCTTTATGGATTTCCCGGAGATCTTGCATGTGTTTTGAGAAGTAGCACAGAATAGTGATGAGGAGTACAGAATCTGGCAGCAGACTACCTGGGTGTGAATCCTGCTATTTACTGGGTGTGTAAAGTTATGTAACCTCTCTGTGCCTCAATTTCTTCATCTTTAAAATGGAGATAAATATACTCACTTTAAAGGGCTATTGTCAATAGTAAATAGTAAATTAATATATATGAAATATTTTGAAAGAGGTCTGAGAAATAGTTAAGAATCATGTAAATTTTTATGGCTAGTGTTATTTATTCCTAGCTTCCTTTGACTTGTTCTATTTCAAATAAGATAAGATATTTTGTAATTACATTTTTCTATTTCTGATACATACATGTAACTAATTTTTATATATTGGTTTTAAACTTAATTCTGTTGTGGTCAGATTCCATTTGTTTGAAATTTCTTGAGAATTGCTCCGTTTGGTCAATTTTCATAAATATTCCATGAATTCTATATGTATATTCTTCAGGTATTGATTATGGATTTCCTTAGATATTCATTAAATTGAGCTTGTGATTTGTGTTGTTCAAGTCTTCTGTGGCACTGTATTTAAAGTGTGTGGGTTTCACTAGATCATTGGATGAAACTGAGTTAGTAATATAGAAATCTCTAGACAATTTTAAAATTTCTAAATGCACATTGGAAATTATATATACAATAACAATGTGTTTTCTCAGTTTAAAAAAGCATAAGGGGTTTTTGCTTTTTACTGGGATTGGATTAAGTTATTATGTTCAGAGTGGTACTTATACATATTTGTATTTTTAAAATGAAATTGTTAGACAATAAAATGCCATGATATTTGTACTAATTTTTTAAAAATCTCTTTGTCCTATCAAGAATTGAGAGAAATGTGTTGAAATCTCTCACTATGAGAAAGGATTTGTCCATTTATCTCTGTAGTTCTATCAACTTTTGATTTATATCATTTGAAGCTATTTTATTAGTTATATGCAATTTTAGAATTGTTGGATCTTCCTGGGGAGTTGAAATCTTTGTCATTATGTTGGGACACACTCGAGCCACAAGAATGGATTTTGTCTCAAAGTCTATCTCATCTGCTGTTATTATAGCCATCTCAACTCTATTTTTATTAGTATTTGCATGGTTAGTTTTTTTTCTGTCCTTTTATTCTCAACTATCTCATGTTCTTAGATGTGTTTTAGGGGAACTGCTTATAATCAACAGTAGGTTTTACTTTTCATCCAGTCTGAAACTCTTATTTTTTAACTGGCAAGTTTAATATAATCCCACTTACTGTGATTACCGATATATTTGGGCTTTTTTCCCCCCCATCTTTCTTTCTTTTATTTGATTCACATTTTCTCTGATTCTTCTATGTATCGTCTTGCCTTTTGGGGGACTTGATGGGATATTTTGTTTATTTGTTTACTCCATTTTTCCCTCTATTAGTTTGTAAGTTATTCATTTTATTTCTGTTTTAGTGATCACCCTTGAAATTTTGCAAGTAGGCTTAACAAAATTAGTAAGCAATACCAATAGTCTTTCACTGTGAAAATACACAGACCCTTAACATGCTTTAATTCTAATCACTCTTTCTTCCATCTTGAGTATTTTGTCTTTTTCTAAGACATCAGGTTTGAGATTATCACTATTTTATACAAATAATGTTGTTTAGATTTACCCTCAGTTTAAACATTTATTTGCTCACTTTTCTTCTTGTGTCTCTCAGATTGTCCTTCTGAAATAAGTTTCTCCATTTCCTCTGGAAGTGCATTTAGTAAAGATCTTCTGGTTGTGATCTCAACTTTTGTTTGCCAAAAATGTCTTTATATTGCCTTTGTTCTTGAAAGACAGTTGTGCTGAGAGTATAAGTTGGCAGTGATTTTCTGTCAGCAGTTTGACAATATTATTTCACTGTTTTCTAGCTTTCCTTATTGCTATAAAGAGCCTACCTGTGATTTGTGGACCATTTTCTTTCCTGTTGCTTTTAAAATTTTCCCTTTGTCTTTGGTGTTCTACAGTTTCACTAAAACGTATCCAGGTGTGGATTTCTTTTTTGTTTTGCTTTTTATTTTAATGTGCTTCCTGTGTTTGTGAGTTCATATTTTCTCAATTCTGGAAAATTCTGAACCTTGATTTTGCATGCTGGCTTTCCCATACTTCTGAGGTTTGCTGCAGTACACTTCTGCAGGTATGGACATCTGCCAAGTTTTCTGAGACATCCACAATAATGCAACTAACCACAACTGCAGGGTCTCTACTAGATCATATAGTACCTTTGTGCATTAGCAAAAAGGTGCCCCCTTCAGGGATGGGAACATGTGGTTCAGTGGGCAGAAAGCATGGCTTAGAGAGCAGGGATCAGTGTTGGGTTTTATTTTCCTCTTGCGCCACTAACTGGATTCCTTTTTGGTGGGCACAGTTGCACAGCAATTTGCACCACCTCTGAAATGATAAAACCCGTGGTGGCTGTGGGACACTCAGCGTTGTGTTAAGATCAGAGGCATAGGGAGGTAGCCCCAAAGATTGCAGAAGTCTTCACATTGTGCATTAGGGAAAGTCCTCTTGATTACAGGCTGGTCTCTTCAACAATAGTTGTGCACAGACACTCTATCCATTATTGGGGCACCTTCTGACACTGAGACAGGTTATGAATACTGTCTACTAGGAATTACATGGCTCCTATGCATGGATTTAACATTTGTTCCCTTCTACTTGTACTCTTTCTCAGAGAAGCTTATAGAAAAACAAATTAATTGGTCATTTTTAATATTGAAAAACACCCGTGTGACTTCAAAAATTCAGATCAGTAAAGAAATTAAAAAACCATATACCAGAGAAGTTCAGCCTTTTTTCATGATATAAAATGCATTTTCCAAGCATTTCTGATCTTTCAAGTGAGTGCATAGATCAAACCCAGAAAAAAGAGAAGCGTTGAGATTTAGTTTTAACTGAGCACTCACACTGTGCTCAGGACGGGCTGGCACTAAGCACTACACTTCAAAGGTACAAGAGGAATATTAGTAAAACACTACCCTGGCAGCCTCTGGGCCCTGCAGCCAGGAGAGTTGCAGGCCACTGAATCATGCATCCCATCCTCTAATTTCACTTGGGATTCATCGGCCTAAATAACCTAATTGAGTGTCATAATTGATTTGGGAGACTCATTTCCTTCCCTGGAAATCATTAAAGGTGGCTGCGGCATGCTTAAAACAGCACTTTCTCTAATGGAATCCCCCGGACTTATTCATGAGGAAGAAAGGCCCTGTCAGCAGGTGGCTTCTCAGTCCTGCTGGTTCATGGCCTGCCCAGACCTGCCCTCTGCACAAAGGTTGCCAGTGGCTCCTGGGGCCTCCCCACCAGGCGCCTTTCAGAGTACACAAAAAGGGCATATGGGCATTCCTAATGGAGGCAGCCACCCTGGGCAAAGGGCTGGCCACTGGCGTTGTCGTGGTCATCACCCCAATTAGCAAGACACACTCCGTGCCACTAAAGAATTTTTAGCAGGAAATTCTTTTGTGAGTGACTCAACTTCCCTGCATGAAATACCTAGATATTGTGACTTCTTTTTCGAAGCCAATGTTAAATTCCTAATTAAACTCTTACCTTTGAGGTTTTCCAACTGAGAAAATCCACTAGAGGTGGCCCTAAGGAATTTACAATTCCTTCTGTTGGCTTTCACCAGTGAGAGGTGAAACTGGGAATAGCCACTCTGCTGAGAACACCTTTGGAGTCAGAGGAGGTGATTCTCTTTTCCCTTGATTTTAATCCCTCTTTTACTTATGATGGAAATGGCCTGAACCCAAATCTGAAAGAGTGATATCAAGACTGGATAAAGACGCTAAAGTTTAGGGTTACAAATGGAAAGCCGTCTGAGGTTTAATTTTGTGAAGTTCATTGATCCTGAAAGCACTTTATCCTTAAACATGCATCTGTGTCTACAACAGAAGCTGCCGCTTGAAATACACCTCCTACAAGTGTAAGCCACCCTTAATTTAGAATCATCTCCATAATCCTGAGTTAGTCTCAAGTCTACAGATAACATCTCAAAAATCGTCTAACAAAAAACTGTCATTGATGAGGTAGGAGATTCCTTTGCCTATTCCTTGGCTTAATTGTTCTCACTGTTTCAAAGTGTCTAACTTAAATTTCCTTACTGCCATTTAAATGGTTTTGTCTCTGTGGAAATGAATAATAGATGCTGCATATTTTAAAGGGCTTAAGACAATATTGCTTAGGGTACATAATCCCAATTTTATACTATAGACTGCATATTTTAACAGTCACTGCCACAGATGTATAAATTGACCCAACTTATAAATAAGCCCAACTTATTTTATATACATTGTGTGTGTGTATTTAACATTATGTTTTTTAACATGCACTCTTCAACTGGGCTATATCAACCCCAACAGTTGGAGAGTTTATATGCTAAAACTGCTAGCCTGTAGCATTCTTCATTCTCATATGCAGACATTTTAGGATTCAGAGATTATTTTTATCACTTCATCTTTTATCACTAAATAAATAAATGTAGATAATTTTGCTGTACCAAGACAGTTTTCCAAACACTGATTTTGAATTTAGATGGAAGAAGCCTGATATATATATATATATTTTTTTACTAGGTCCTAAACTGACTCTGGGGACTAAAGAAAAAAAGTATAACTTATCATGGAAGTTGCTTAAGTGCAAAATTAATTAGGTCAGGGGAGGACTGGATATGAGGATTAAATTGTCATGCTTGGATCTGGACCGTCAAGTGACAAATCAGGTGGGCTGCCAAGGAGGCTGGGGTGGGGTGGGAGTTAATTTCTTCTAAATATCAGAGACTGCAAGAGGAAAGCCAGCTGAGGCAGTGATGTTCAGGCAAGGAAGTAAGCTCAAGGAGACAAACTAAGCAGTGAGAAGAGAATGCTCAGGCAGTAGTCATAAGGACCCCAACTAAGAATTTGGAGACTTGTGGGTTTGGCCAACCAAAAGCCAGAAATGGACACCAGAGAGATCAGGCAACATCTTGTGTGTGCAGCAGATGCTGTCACCAACAGAAAAAAAAAATGGAATTTAATTCTGAGCTCAGAATTTGAGTATAGGGAGTCTTTACATTCTTCCTGCCCAGGGCAAGAGCCTGTTTCTGAGGTGAGACTGAAATGAGCCTACGGATGCATGGAGGCTCGAGATGGGAGCAAAAAGACATGCTTCCCATTCCTTACTGCATGATTCTATTAGATGCTGTGAAGAATCTGTTGTGGGAATCTGACCCAAAGTTTCTGTCCTCAAGATTAATGGCTTCTTCCTACATAGCCAGTACCGTTTTCACTTTTCACTATTATAATAAAAGTTGTATCTCTAGTCCTTTATTTTACAATCACTAATTATCAAAATATTCTAGTTTATAAGTTAGCTTTATATTCATTATGGAAATGACAAAATGGAAAAGAAGTAACTTGTTCAAAGCCACAGGCAACTAGTCATGAAACAAACAGGGTGGGAAAAATCAAATCAGGACCCTCAACACCTGCTGTAATGAAAGGGGCATGGGGACACTTTTGGGAGCAATGGGTTTGTTCATTATTATGACAGTGGTGTTAGTTCACAGGTGTAGATAGATGTCGGAACTTTTTAGACTGTACAATTTAAGTATTTGCAACTGACGCAGGGTGCAGTGGCTCACGCCTGTAATGCCAGCACTTTGGGAGGCTGAGGCAGGCAGATCACGAGGTCAAGAGATCGAGACCTGGCCAACATGGTGAATACCTGTCTACTAAAAATACAAAAAAAAAAAAAAAAGAAAAGAAAAGTATTTGCAATTGATTTTATGTCAAACATAATTTACCAGAGCTGTTCAAAAAAATGAAATAACTGATGGTTCCAACAGCTGATGAATGTAAGTGGAAATAAGCTGCAAAGTTTGCACAACCACACAACAATGACAATGGAAGTCTATGGTACTTGATGCCTTTCTATTTTCTCTGTCAAGACTCCTCTAACTTCTGCTGCTTTCACTACCTGGCCCAGACACTGAGATGAAACATTTTAAACATTTTAGTCGCTGGTACCCTTAATATCTGGTACCTCTGCTCTCACTGAGGTGGAAACTTGAATAAGGGGTAAGGGTTGACTTGTACAAAACTAATCCCCTGCTGGCTGCCCTCCCTGAAAAGAAGTTGGCTTCCTGCAAATCTTCATGGAAACAGACTAGGCTCTAAGTGCTTAAAGCAATCAATCATTTCTGGTCAACTACTGGCCTGGAGCCTGGCCTCTCCCTATCCTGCCAGGGAAGGGGACGGTGCTTCACAATCATGAACACTACTGTGGTGAATGCTGCAGAGAGCTTGCAACATCATACACCTGTAACTGCCAATCGTGGACCTCAAATCCAGATCACACCAGGGAAGAATTTGCTGACTCTCAGTCAAGAGCCTTGAATTGGCGGGAAAGCCTTGCATCGAGGTTCCATCACACTACAGATCTCAATTTACAATTGACTTATGTCCCTACAAATATGTAATAAGCTGAAAATACCTCAAATAAAAAAATGCATTTAATATACCTTACCTACCGAACATCAAAGCTTAGCCTACCGTACCTTAAATGTGCACAGAACTGTTACGTTAGCCTACAGATGGACAAAAATTATCTGGCAACTCACCGGTAGAGTAGCATTTGCTCACCCTCATGATGGCACGGCTGATGGGCGCTGTGGCTCACTGCTGCTGCCCAGCATTGTAAGAGAGTACTTGCTAGCTCTAGAAAATATCAAAATTCAAAATTCAAAGTATGGTTTCTATGAATGCATACAGCTTTCACACCATCATAAAGCTGGAAAACTCTAAGCTGAACCATCATAAGTTGGAGACCATCTGTATATGACGTTTATATCCTGGTCCTTGATTATACTAGGAGAGGGATAACACTTTCTATTGGAGTAGCTTCACAGCTCCACAGCCCAAAGTTCAGCTCTTTCTACTTGAATCTGAAACTTGGCCTGGACAGGACTCTCACGCTGTAGAATCAAGTGAAAGGTAGAGACCTATGTCTTCTGTCTCCATGAATTTTCCCTAGTGAACTCTAGTATGAGTACTTCTTGCCCAAATGTCATTGTTTGCACAACATTGAATAACTGTGAATGTGGGCTCCATTACAAATATAGGCCTTCCTTGCTTAACTGTGCTCTCATCATTGCTCTGCAAACCATTTAAACATACTCTTCTCTGGTGACCTCTTAGCTGGATGTGAATATTTACAACTCTCTGTAAGTCTCCCCCTCAATCATATTCCCTCATTTGGGGCAGATAGCCTAGCTTCCAATTTCATAAAGAAATAGACACTCTTAAGTATAATTCCCTGGCCCCCAGCAGACAAACATTTCTCTGCTGTTTGCCACTCCTTCATTTTATCCTCATTCAAAAGAAAAAGAGGGGACTGTGTTGTTTAATGGTTAGGTGGAGGATGGCCTGCATTCCTGCCTTGTTCCAATGCTTGCTAGCAAGCTGACTTCAAGAAGATAAGGTAACTCATCTCAGTTTCCTCATCTGGAATGCAAATATAATAATGCAAAGGTAATAATTTCACAAGTTATTGGGAGGAATAAATGAGAAAATGAATGCTTAGCATAGCACATGGCATTATTGGACTTAATGGACTTAATCTGTACAGGTTGCTATCAACTATCATGACTCTTCTGTAAAGTAAGTCCATTTGCCCTCCTGATGCCATTGCCGTTCCCTTTGCTGGGTCTTGGCTACAACAATTACTTCCATCCCACCTGTCTTACCACCCTTAGCTGAAATCACCTTAATTGCCTCCTGCCTGGAAAAATAAATAATGTTTATTTGTTTATGTGTCTGTTTCCCTGTTAGAGTCTGAACTCAAGAGCTAGGCAATTATCTCTGTAGATCCCAGTAAGTAGGTGAGCAATTTGTTAAATGAGTCAGATCTAGAAAAGAGTAAGATTTCCTCCATTTTTTTCTATTAGGAATCTACCTCCATTTTTAAAAAAGCTGAATCTCATATCTGCCTTTGTTTTTTTCTGTGTTTTGACAGACAGTGTACCACAGTTGTCTGCACATGGCTCCTGGAGCCAGTGAGGCCTGCATGGGAATCATGGCTTTACCATTTACTATTGTGTGACTTTGGTCAAATGACTATTTAAATCTCTGGTGTCTCCATTTTGCACATATGTAAAATGGAGATCATAGTACCTGCCAGCATAGAACTGTTGCATTAGGTCGTGCATAAAAGGCATGTAGCTTAGTGCTTGGCGCATTAACCATGTCCATCATTATTGTTATCAGAATTGAGAAATCTCCAAAACCATGGTGCTGTAGCTACTAGAAAATCCAATAGATTGTGCTAGTGTGTCAACATTAATGGTTCTGTCAAAAATACGAAGAGTGGAAACAGAAAGAAAAGGGGGATCGTTTTTATTCTGTTCACAGACTCTTCAATGCATGCTTGAGTGATTATCTGTATGAGTGTGTGTTTTAAGTTTAATTCACACAATTAGCTTTTCATTTCACATTCAAATAATTTGAGTACAAATTGGGAAAAACTGTATTTCATTCTTTGGGAAACATAACTGAAGATGAAAAAGAAAGGTTTTCTAAAGTAGCTTAAATTTCTTTGGTGTTTTAAATAGTATTATACATAAAATCTATTATGCCTTCAAAGTTTTAAAAAATAATATTTGGTGACCATAAAATTAAAATAATCCAAATAATGGATTGGATCATTTATGTAGCATATATCTTGATACTAGATAAATAAATTTTCTCTATTCTTTTTGTGTTGGTGATTATTTTTCTATGATTTTCCTCAATTTTTTAGAAAGAAGAGAAGATACTTTATCATATCCTAAATATGTCCAAACTAGTTTACCAAAATAAATACAATATATATAGAATTCAAATAATTTGCATCCTTAATGTAGAATTAGCTAATAAAAATAAATGGGAAAAACACATCCTCATTTGACAAATGGGCAACAGACAGGAACAGGCAATATACAACAGAAGAAATACAAATGGCCAGTAAACACAAATAAAGCAATAAAATAAAGCAATAAATATTATTTCAATATAAATAGTTCACTTGACTTGGGTGTGCATTTAATTTTATTAAATTCTTCATGGATTGCAAATAAAAACCACAATGAGATACCATCTCACACCAGTTAGAATGGCAATCATTAAAAAGTCAGGAAACAACAGGTGCTGGAGAGGATGTGCAGAAATAGGAACACTTTTACACTGTTGGTGGGATTGTAAACTGGTTCAAACATTGTGGAAAACAGTATGGCGATTCCTCAAGGATCTAGAAGTAGAAATACCTTATGACCCAGCCATCCCATTACTGGGTATATACCCAAAGGATTATAAATCATGCTGCTATAAAGACACATGCACATGTGTGTTTATTGCAGCACTATTCACAATAGCAAAGACTTGGAATCAACCCAAATGTCCATCAGTGACAGACTGGATTAAGAAAATGTGGCACATATATACCATGGAATACTATGCAGCCATAAAAAAGGATGAATTCGTGTCCTTTGTGGGGACATGGATGCAGCTGGAAACCATCATTCTTAGCAAACTATCACAAGAACAGAAAATCAAACACCGCATGTTCTCACTCATAGGTGGGAATTGAACAATGAGATCACTTGGACTCTGGAAGGGGAACATCACACACCGGGGCCTATTATGGGGAGGGGGAAAGGGGAGGGATGGCATTGGGTGTTATACATGATGTAAATGACTAGTTGATGGGTGCTGACGAGTTGATGGGTGCAGCACACCAACCTGGCACAAGTATACATAAACAAACCTGCACGTTGTGCACATGTACCCTAGAACTTAAAGTATAATTAAAAAAAAAAAAAAGAAAAGAAAAATTCTTCGTGATTCAATTGCATTTAAATGAATTCTGCAGGTGAAGAGACATTTTTATCTTTTCAGACAACATTATTACCTCAATTTTATATGCTATCCAAAGCAATGGAAAATAAAAGTTCAAAGAGATGGGAAGAGGTATGAATTAAAATGACAAGTGGCAACGTGTTAAATATTCAAACTGAGGGTCATCTGCTCTTCTCTAAAGCCTCTGAATAAAGTAATTTCCAGACTTGAGGCTAGTGTAATTTTTGACCCATGTTTTTGCATCTTAAAACCCTTTTGCAGCCAGGTGTGGTGGCTCATGCCTGTAATCCCAGCACTTTGGGAGGCCAAGGTGGGAGGATCACTTGAAGTCAGGAGTTCAAGACCAGCCTGGCCAACATGGTGAATCTCCGTCTCTACGAAAAAATATAAAAATTAGCTGGACATGGTGGTGCACACCTGTAATCCTAGCTACTTGGGAGGTGGAGGCAGGACAATTGCTTCAACACAGGAGGCGGAAGTTGCAGTAAGCTGAGATCACGCCACTGCACTCCAGCCTGGGCGACAGAGCAAGACTCTGTCTCAAAACAAACAAACAAACCCTTTTGCCATCTTGCTCTTTATCAGCCCTGTCGGTTGAAGCTTCTCCTTTAGTCCTATGATCACACATACCATTTACCCATGAATAGAGATGCTGCCTTTGACTCTGACCTGGTTCTTGACTCTGCCTTTGGATTTTTTTTTTTTTTCTTGAGTCTACCTAACGTGAATTGCATTTGATAGTGTGGATATTCCAGAAAAACTTCCTCACATATTGTCTCCAATTTATTTTAAGTGTTAATAGTTTATCTTTGAAAAATATCTTCTATAATTTTAATAAGATAAGGAAAATCATGTTTAAAAAGTGTTTTTAATTGGAATCTTGAAGGAAGAGCCTAACACCTTTTCCAGCATAGAATTTTAAGCTCTCTTGATCCCTAATTTATTACCACTGGCCACAAGAGGTGACACTTCCTACAAGGTTTAGGGAATTTATGGCAATACTAATAAGAACCAATCCTTGACTTGCCACCCACCTGCAGTTCAAAGCTGTTCTTCTAGAGAACATGGAGTCTGGGTGTCTTAGACTACTGACTTTGCTGTTATTCATCCTACCCACACTTCATTTTTCTCCATGAGTAACTGCTTTCCTCTTAGTCCTAGTAACCCAGAGGCACAGATGTCCAAAGACAACAGTCAGATGGAAATGTAAATCACGGATCTCCACACCTGAAAACACCATTGGCAAACTGAAAACCAGACTAGCTCTGGGAAGCAATTGCTATCAAATTGCACAGATGAAATTAACCTGATACACATGAAAAGGTCACTGTCTAAAGATATAAAAAAAAGAAGGAAATTTATATATTTTATAAAGGATTGTTGCTATCAGGCCACTTTTACATGGGGAGAGTTTTGGAGCTCTGAGTGTGTGTGCGTGTGTGTGTGTGTGTGTGTGTGTGTTTGTGTGTGTGTTTAGATTTGGAACTTGGAGGTTTTCATTTAAATTCTAAGTAATGCCTTTTAGGGACCTACAGTGATGTTAGTGTTATTTACAAATCTGTGTTTCTTCAGAATTTTTTATCTTTCTCTCCTTTCATGCTAAAGCTGTGAGAAAAAGCCCTGAGCTGTCTCCCTAAATGGCTGTGTCTCCTGCAGTGGCTTGGTACTGTCAAGTCAGATGAAGGACCCATTGGGTGAGGTGCCTATCTTCTGCCTGGGGAACGTGCCCAGGAGGCTAGAACCTGTTCCCTTTCAGAGATGAAATCCTGTCTTCTCATCAGCTCGCAAGACAAAGAGGACTTTTCTGACGTTTAGCTGAAGGTGGAGGATTGTTTCAAGTCTTGTGCTGCAGAATTTCCCATAGTTTGTTCTGTTGATCCTTAGTTTTTCAAGATGCCCATAGGAAAAACATATTTTTGTGGTCAAGTCAGTTATGGAAACCTCTGCCTTTGAGCTATTTATAGGTTCTTAAGACATATTAGCATGAACATGTTCTGAGACTTCCTGTGTTTAAAAGAAACTCTGTTTAACTTTGTTTAGCTTAGTGATTTCCAAATTTGTTTGACCACAGAACCCTTTTTTGGGAAACATTACTAATATTTCATGGAACTAGTGGGCTGCAGAAAACACATGGGATATACGGATGGATGGTGTTAAGATGATGGATCAGATGGAGAGTGGGAAGAACAATGGATTTAAAGTCACAGACCTATGTTCAAGTCTAATAGACTGTTAACCAAAAATGCAACATTTTTGTTATGGATATCTCTAAACCTCTCTCGCTCTTGGTTTCCTCATCTAAAAATGGGAAATAATAATATTTATTACACGGGGTGTTTGTGGGGATGAAAGGACACAATGTGGAAGAACATGGGACCAGGGCTTGGTTCAGCTTCGGTTAAATCAGACTCTTCTTGACAAATAAACACTGGGACCAGATGACAATGGGATACTGGCACAAAAGTGGTCTGCAGAAGTCTTGTTACTGTCTACATTGTTGAAAATAGCAGCTTATTGATGGCTTTGGCTATAATTGAAAAGGATACAGGCCCTTCTATACCACCAAGTTGACTGTCTTCAGTGTTGGTCAAGATTGACTGTCTTAAAGTCCAAAGGATGGGCCTGGCTAGATATTTTGTTGTACCTCAGAAAAATTATCTTAATTTGCTAGATATTTTGTTGTACCTCAGAAAAAGTACCTTAATTTTCTACCCTCCCCAAATTGTTTGACCACATGATCTTTTTTTGGAGAAAAATTATCAATATTTTATGGAACTAGTGGGCTATAGAAAACACACAGGATATACTGATAAAACACAGTAGTAAAACACATTGGTTTATGAATGATCTCTGTTTTAAACCATCTGTACACATTGGTTTAATAAAAGTTTATTGCTAGATCTATCTGCTGAATTTCCATTCACCTTCATTAATGGATGCTTTAATTTGCAGTTCTCAAAAAGCTTTACAAATGAATTAGGGTAGACACAAAGCTGTGCCACCCAGAGCATCTTCAGTGATGTGCTGGACCCAATAGCAGGGGGACCTTCAACAGAGTCCCCAGTCTTCAGCTCAGGGAGGCTCCACCTCTGTTGCAGAAAGCCACCTTATTGGAGATCACACCTTCTCTGGGTGATTCACATCCAATGACTGATCCAGGCAGGGGAAAAAAGACTCAGCCATTTTGGCCCAATGTGAGAAAGCTCAGACAGCCGATATATGCTTCAGCACTGCGCCCCGCCCACCCCTAGGTGAGTGGCCGGGGCTTTGTCAGGCCTGCACTGCAGTTTGACATGCAATGGTCTGCAAAAAAAAACTGACTTGCAAAAAATTACAGTTTGGCTTCTGCTCAGTCCTTCTTCTTTCACTTATTTTCACAAGTATCCATCCAAAATTCCTTCTGTAGAAGCCAACTTACACCCAGTGGTTGGTGCTTCGGCTCTATACCTCCTAAATATCTATTCGGTGTCTCTTGACTACAGTATTCTCTCTCTAACTTGACTGCAAGTTCCTTGTGGGCAAAAAACATATAGCGATTTCTATATGCCACAGTTTCTATGGTTGTGCCACAGATATAGAAGATAGCTGTTAAATACATTTTGAATGAAAGGATATTCCTTTTATGAGATGGATACTTTCATTTCTGTACATGGTAAGTGGTCAAAAATTAAAAGAGCCATGTTAGGACTCTGGAAATTCTGTCAGTTTTTTCAGGTTTGTTTCGTGGCTCTCTCTGTGTCCACTTACACTGTGGAAATTTCTGGTATGTATTATATTTCTCACTCCCTTCTTTTCCTCCTTTTCTTTCTATGTCCAGAACTAATATTGATGTCCAAAATTTCTCCACCTATATATCCTGCTACTCCTTCTATGATAGTTAAAATGATATTTTTCTTTATGAATTGTTTTTCACAGCAACCTTCTTGAGTAATGTATTCAAAAATTGTGAATGCCATTTTCCCCTTAAATAGGCCCCTTTAGACAAATAACTGCTAAGCATTTTTCCCTGTGAATATGTAAATAGGTTAAAAATGAAGATGCAGCCAGTGTTGTGTGAATATTATTCCAACATTACACTTAAGATCCTTTCAGCACCATTTGCTAACATTTTGTACTCCTAGCCAAAGTGCCAAAAATTGCTCTCTCCTCATGCAATTTTCAAAAATTTCACTGGCACAAAATGAAGTAAAATCTCTATCTGCAGGAGAGAGCAAACTTCATTTAGCGTGTTTTACAAAGTGCTAAATAGGTTTTCTATTTTGGGAGTGGAGTAGCAGAACGTGTGCTTCCTGCTCTCCTGATCAAACATTTGCAATTCTGTTTCTGCGCAGATTGCACATTTCAGGTTGTCTTTGGCTATATTAACATAAGACTTGTTGTTTTATGCAAAAGAAAAGAAATACAATTACAATGTGTTCATGGGATGTGATATCAGTACTGGAAGGTTATTTTTCCTTGTCTTTAATGTTTTTATTATTTAAGATAAAATAGTGATAAGAGCCCCTGCAAGAGGCTTTTGTATCCAACTGGTTTCAGAGTAAGAGCTCTTATTTGCTATCTTCTAGGGCACCATCCAAAAGAAAATGGTCATGTTCTCACTGATGAGAAATTTAGGATACCGTATCGCTAGCATCCTTTCAAGTAGCCCATTATAGCCATATCTCAAAGAAACCATACATAACTATTTGCTGGATATATTTTCTAAGAGAAAAGTACTTGTCTCATAATATGATAAGAAGAATAATTATAGCTAAGATTTGTTGATTGCTTATATGTTCTGAGCACTATACGACATGCATGATCTCATAGAATTCTCACAACTGCCCTCTGAGTTAGCACCTATTTGATTTGACTCCAGACCCTGGGTCCTTTACCATTTGCAATACCATCTCTCACGTAAAGACAGCGTGCAGTGCTATACCTCACCTCCCTAGCAGAATACCATTTAGTTTATAAGTAAACTTGACTGAGAGAGCGTGGAAACAGAGTTAGGGAGGTGGCTGCAGAGCACACCAGAGACAGAAACATATTACTGCTTTGTAAACTTCTCAATATTTGCACCATGAAACACATAGGCTTAGAGTATTTACACACTTCTCCAGCTTTTCTCAATGCTTAATATGTGGATATATTTAATATCTAACTGTAGTTTGAAAGAGACAAACATTCCTTCAAAGCCAGTGAAGGCTGGAGGATTGACCTAGGCAATTGACTTTTGAAGAGTAATGATACTAGTGAGCATTAGCCTTTTATAGGTGTCTGCTAACTCACCCTCTCAGAAGCTGTTAACAAAGAAAGAAAGAAACTCTTTGACTCTTACATGGGGATCCAATTGTGTCTTTAATCTCACATAGCTATCTCTCAAGTATATATCAACATTGTGTGCAAGTATCTTAAAGTTGTGTTGCACATATCACCTGGGGAGAGGATGGCAGTCGGGGGTGGGAGTGGGAGTGGGCAAACAACTTCACTGAGGAATCCAGAGAACTATGCCTTGTGTATTATAGACAGCCAGCATCTCTGGTCCCTGTTTCCAAAAAATCTTACATGTATAATTTGTATATTTAAAAATCTAAGCTTTTAGAAGAGAAAAAACTCAAGACAATATATAGGATAACTAAAATAATATGTGACCCAAACAGTAATAACTACCAATTCAGAGGAAAGAGAAAGATCATTGTGGTCCCAGAACATAAGAGAAACTTTGAGCTGGACTTTAAGGAATAAGCAAGATATGGATAAACTAAGTAGTTAAGAGGTCGGCAAAGTTGTTCTGTAAATGACCAGATAGTAAATATTTCAGGCTTTGTGGGCCATATATTATCTCTTTTGAAACACTTAACTCTACCATTGTAACAAAAAGCAGCCACAGACATATTAGGTAAGTGAATGGACTGGGTTGTGTTCTAATGAAACCTTATTTCCAAAAAAAAAAAAAAGAAAGGCTGCAGGCTGGATTTGTCACGCAGGCTGTGGTTTGCTGACCCCTGGCATAGACCATGGATAAGTACATCTTAGGAAAGAGGTACTCTCAAAGGAGTAGGGAGGGATATACATCTGGGACAATGGAGAATGGGAAAGACATGATGAATCAGTGAAACATTATAATGTATGAAAGAAACTACACATGACTAAATATTCATGGAATATATTTTCTTCTTGTGGAAGGTAGAGACAGCATCATCTCTACCCACAAAAGGTGGCATTCTGCAAGACTGAGAAGATGCCCCCCTCCATTCCCAGAGTCCAGGCCTTCATTAAATCACATGTGAACTACTGAAGCATCACCCCTAGTTCTCCTATTAGTCACTCCTCCTTACCTGCCTCTAATCCAGCCATCCATCCAGCGTGGGTCATGTAAAGTTACAGCTGAGAAGATACTCCCTCTCTTAAGCTCATCGGGGCTCCATG
Organism: Trachypithecus francoisi; assembly: GCF_009764315.1. Classification (NCBI taxonomy): domain Eukaryota; kingdom Metazoa; phylum Chordata; class Mammalia; order Primates; family Cercopithecidae; genus Trachypithecus; species Trachypithecus francoisi. The sequence continues at coordinate 76,922,969 of NW_022681469.1, read as the reverse complement.
TGGCTTCAAGATTGAAAATAAAACTTCTGTGTATGGTATATAAACTAAAGTTCTCAACAGTGTGCCCACTCCCTGTGCTCCAGTCATGGAAAACTATTTGCAGTTCTTTGAGCATGCTCCGGTCTCTCTTTCATGCTTTATATAATCTGTCCTCTTTTATTGGAACATACTTCCTTCCCATCCTACCCCCAACACCCAACTTGTCTACCTGAGGAGCACTTAGTCATTGTTAAAGACCAAGTCCAAGTTTTTCATCCTTGGAAATAATTTCCTGACCTAGTTTGTCTGGGGTTTGTACCCGCTTTCCTGTTCCTAATGTTCCCTGAACCTACCTCTACAGTAGCAACCATATTCCATTATACAGTGTTTACTCATTGACCCATCCCTCTTCCCTGCCAGACCTTGAACTCCCTGAGGGCAAAAACCTTCCCATTCTCAATCTCTGCCACCTAACATGGTCTGGCAGTTTACGAACTAACAAATGCTTAAATATTAATGTATTGATCATTGAATGAATGCATGTCTAAATCCTGTTGTCTATTTTTAAACACAGGGACAATTCTCGTATAGTCAAACATCTGTATGATGAAAAGTATAAAGATGGCATTAAGAAAAACAGAAAGAATATGTACCAGAAAGGCTTAATAGTAGTTATTGTATTTCTTAAAATGTATTTTCTATGTTATAAATGTACTCATTTTATAATAAAAACGTCAATATAAGATAAATAATATATAAAAACTCTTGGAATCTAACTAAAAATTGAATCTGACTGGTATGAAGCAGGTTCACCATGCACCTGTCACTCTACTTGAATGAGTCTGGTGAGACAGAATACTCACACAAGTTAATTGAGCTTCTTATCTATTACACACAGATGAGAAGCATGGATAATAGAAACCTAGCATTAAGGTGGGCTGGTGCCCAACTTTCAGGAAAGCTGTCCAGGATGAACAGAGTCTTGTCTGTGCGTGCTCCACGGTGCACTGCAACTGAGGGACCCTGAAAGCATTCTGCCCTGGGTTTTATACTTTGTGGAAAACTGGGTGTGCTGGGCTAAAGCTTTGTAGAAAATCCTGTTCTAGAATAGATAGGAACAGAGCCCGGGCTGTTCTGAACAGTCCCTTCTTATTTCAGAATGTTATATCCCCAGCACATTTTACAGTTATCCTGAGCAGGAGGAGACCTGACCTCTTGCAATTGGCTGTCATGAGGTAGCCTCTTCCACCTTCCCCCTTTGATGCTTATGAAGACAGAAAAATATATAAAAATAGCAAGACAGGAAACCAAACCTTACAGAAGATATATTGCCAGACTCTGGGAGCACTTTAGAATCTACAAGGCTGATAGAACTTGGTCAAGATAATCCAAACTTCTGATTGTTGGCATTCCCAAACTTTGCTTCATGAAACAGCTCATAACCCAGAGGACCAGAAATTGCTCCAACCAAAGATTATGGAATCTCACCTCCACCACACAGTTTCTCCTTTTGGAGGCTTTCTGAGCTTGTCTAAACTGCCTTTTATCCTTTCATGTCATTTAGAGGAGCAAACCCCAGAGAACAAGCCAGTAAAGCAAGCACCAGAGAACAAGCCAGAACAAGCCAGTAAAGGGTTACACCTAATGGCAAGTTACATCCTTGGAGGTAAAGTGGTTACAAAGTGATGGTGGGGACATAGATTGTGAAAAGCTGGGAATGGGCTTGGGGCAGGCTGGAATGGGCTTGGGGCAGGCTCCACTCAGGCTTCTAGATGGAGATTTAAATATTTGCAGTTAATAAGGAGAAGGAATTGGGCAAAACAAAATCCTTTATTTTCAAATACAACCTCTTTATTATTCTTATCTTACTTAACAGTAACTAAATTTAATGCTATTCCTCCCCTAACCCCCCACCCCCTGACAGGCCCTGGTGTGTGATGTTCTCCTCCCTGTGCCCATGTGTTTTCATTGTTCAACTCCCACTTATGAGTGAGAGCATGCAGTGTTTAGTTTTCTGTTCTTGTATTAGTTTGCTGAGAATGATGGTTTCCAGCTTCATTCATGTCCCTGAAAAGGACATGAACTCATCCTTTTTTATGGCTGCATAGTATTCCATGGTGTATATGTGTCACATTTTCTTCATCCAGTCTATCATTAATGGACATTTGGGTTGGTTCCAAGTCTTTGCTGTTGTGAATAGTGCCGCAATAAACATATGTGTACATATGTCTTTATAGCATTAGGAGAAATACCTAATGTAGATGACAAGTTAATGTGTGTAGCAAACCGCCATGGCACGTGTATACCTATGTATCAAAACTGCACGTTCTGCACATGTACTCCAGAACTTAAAGTATAATAAAAAATTTAAAAAGTAAAAATAAAGAAAATATGGTACATATACACCATGGAATACCATGCAGCCATACAAAAGAATGAGATCATGCCCTTTGCAGGAACATGGATGGAGCTGGAGGCCATCATCTTTAGCAAACTAAAGCAGCAACAGAAAACCAAATACTGCATGTTCTCACTTATAAACTGGAGTGAAATGATGAGAACACATGGACACATATGTGGGAACAACACACACTGGGGCCTATTGGAGGGTGGATGGTCGGAGGAGAGAGTATCAGGAAAAATAATTAATGGGTACTAGGCTTAATCCATGGGTGATGAAATAATCTGTACAATAAACCCCTATGACACAAGTTTACCTATTTAACAAACCTGCACTTGTACCTCTGAACTTAAAATAAAAGTTAAGTTTTAAAAAATGAGAAAAAGATAACTAAATTTATTTTTTTAATTGTTTATTTAAATTTAAAAGTCTAAATTAGAGCCCATCGAAACATAATGTAAAATAAGGGACAAGAAGTGGTCATGCTGAGGACTTGGAAGAATGGAGACTGCTTATAACTGAAAATGACCAATAGTAGAATCCTGAGGAAAAAATTCAAAAAGTTGTTTAGAATTTCCAATAAAAATGAAAAAAAAATATGGCTTCTACAAAACAGTTAAAAGTAGTAAGGAGAAAAGAGAGAGAGAAAAAAAGGGACAGCAGGACAAGATATACAAGTAGATGAATGTGATGAGAAATAATTATTTAGTAGGATTAATACCCTACTATTATTACAGAAAAAAAATCATAGTCTGGTACTTAGGAAATAAACTCAAAGATGCAAAGGACTAATTTGATAACTTTTCCTGGAGAGTTTTAAAAAAGAGACAAAGGTGAAACTATGAGAAAAAAAAAAGAGGGAAACAGAAAACAGAAACTCAAACCAAGATAGAAGCTACCATACTAGGAGAAAAATAAAGCAATTTTTAAAGACATCATTGAAGTAAGTTTTCCTGAGCTCAGAATATTTCCCATATGCAGACTGATATTCTAAACTAAAATCTACATAATTACAACCTGAAAATTTAAAATTCTATAAACTCTAGGTAGAAAATCTGGTTATTCTATAAAGGAATTTAAAACAGGTGTCTTCAACCTTCGTCTCTGCACTCTACAAGTCAATGGATCAATGTGTAGACTAGGAGCTGCTGTTCAATAAAACTTTATGCAATGATGAAAACGTTCTAGATGTGTGCTGTACAATATGGTAGCCACTACTCATGTTGAGCTATGGAACCCTTGAAATGTGACCAGTGGACTGAATTTTCATTTTACTTAATTTTAGTAATTTAAATTTAAATAGCTCTATGTGGTTAATGCCACCCATATTAGACAGTGCAAATTCAGCATTTTGAGGTTAAGCTATTGTAACTTAGATTATTATTCCCATCAAGGCTTTCTTTCTCATGTGAAGAAAATAGCACTTTTTTGAGTATTCAGGAGCTTAGAAAATATACCACCTATTAATTTTGTTTGGAAAAAAAATCTTCAAAGATCTATTCAAACCTTAATAAACATTAAAAAATTAAAAGCACAAGAATAGGGAAGTTTTCTTATAATAGGCTTGATGGGGACTACTGAAAATAGGAAATGTGTAATGTAAAACTTAAACATTAAAGACAATAGTCTGTCTGAATCTTCAAATTATGTTACCAAAACAGGTATGGCTAGAAGTGGGGTAGGAGGCATGCTAAATTCTTTGATTGTTTGGTTGTTTAAAGAGACAATCTGCATTTTAACTAGACAAGAAGAAAACTATACAATGTTTTTGCATATGTACATGTTGAATTTAAAACAAAATATATCTTCTATAAAAACTGGAGAACACAGATGTAAAGAAGGGTATACTCTTGTGCTCAGGGAAAAGCTCCTAGATTTCCATGCTTTCATTATTAAAGAACAGAGAATTAAAATAATTTAAATAAGCACTAAACTCAGGAAGTTAAGTAAAACAAAGCAACTCTAAGAAAAGCATACACAAATATTAAAGCAAAAATAATTATATCAGAAAATAGAAAGATGGTAGGATTAAAATAAGCCTGAAAATGGTTTGAAGAAAAACTCTAATCAATAAATCTCTAGCTAGTTTTCTCAAAGAAAAGGAGAATAAATACAGCTAAAACTATGAATAGGAAAGGATATATAGTGTCTGATATAAAGTGGATTTATTGTTAAGGAAAGAAAAAATGCTACCTGAACATCTTGAAAAAATTGAAACATTTTTAGGAAGTATGTTATCAAAAATAACTTCTTAAGAAGTAGAACACTTGATAACTATAGAAAAAAAGTAATACTTTAAAAAGTTTACTGCTAAGAAATGGTGATCTTAGAAGTTCTGAGTGAGTCTTCTCAAACCTTCAAGTGTGAAATTACTCTAACTTTTTTGTTAAAAAAAAAACCAAAAATGTATTTTTTAGAGCAGTTTTAGGTTAGCAGCAAAACTGAAATGAACACACAGAGAAACCTCATGGTAGGGGTTTGTCTTCCTCCTCCCCCGGCACATGCATAGCCTCCCTCATTTATAGCATATCCCACAGAGTGGTACATTTGTTACAGCTAATGAACTTCCAGTAACACATCATCACCCAGAGCTCATAGTTTCCACTAGGGTTCACTCTTGGTGCCCTACATTCCACGAGTTTGGATAGATGTATAATGACATGTGTCCCCCATTATAGTATCTTACAGAGTATTTTCACTTCCCTAACAATCCACCTATTCATCTCCACCTCCCCTGACCCGCTGCCAACCACTAATGTTTTCACTGTCTCCATAGCTTTGGCTTTTCCAGAATGTCTGATAGTTGGAATCATACAGTATGTGGCCTTTTAAGATTAGCTTCCTTCACTTGGTAATATGCACCTAAGTTTTCTCCTTGTCTTTTCATGGCTTGGTTGCTCATTTCTTTTTGCCACTGGAAAATAATCAATTGTCTTTATGTGCCAGAGTTTATTTTTCATTCATCTATGGAAGGATGTCTTAGCTGTTTCCAAATATTTGCAAAATTATGAATAAGCCTGCAATAAACATGTGTGTGCAAGCTTTTGTGTGGACATAAGTTTTCAGTTCCTCTGAGTAAATACCAAGGCATATAATTTCTGGATCCCATGGTAAGAGTATGTTTAGTTTTGTAAGAATCCACCAAGCTGCCTTCCAAAGTGGCTGTTCCATTTTGCATTTGTATTCATTACAGCAGTGAATGATAATTCCTGTTGCTCCACATCCTCACCAGCATTTAGTATTGTCAGTGTTCTGGATTTTGGCCATTATAATAAGTGTGTAGCAGTGTTGTATTGCTGTTTTAATTTGCATTTCTTTGACGATATATGTAAGGAATATCTTTTCATATGCTTGTTTCCCACTGTATATCTTCTTTGGTGAGATGTCTGTTGAGGTCTTTGGCCCATTTTCAAATCAGGTTGTTTATTTTCTTATTGTTGAATAGGTGCCTTGTAGGATAACAGTCTTTTATCAAGCATGTCTTTTGCAAATATTTTCTCCCAGTCTGTGGCTTGCCTTTGCATCCTCTTGACAGTGTTTTGCAGAGCAGAATTTTTTTTTGTTATTTTAATGAAGTTCAGCTTATCAGTTATTTCTTTCATGGATCATGCCTTTGGTGCTGTATCTAAAAGGTCGTTACCAACCCCAAAGTCATCTAGAGTTACTCCTATGTTTTTTCTAGGGGACTTATACTTTAACATTTTACATTTAGGCCTGTGATCCATTGAAGTCAAGTTTTGTGAAGGGTGTAAGGTTTGTGTTTAGGTTCACTGCATTTGGATGTCCTGTTGTTTCAGCATCATGTGTTAAAAAGATGATCTTTTCTCCACTGTATTTGCCTTTGCTTCTTTGTCAAATATCAGGTGACTATAATATGCAGGCATATTTCTGGGTAGTCTATTCTGTTTCATTGATCTCTTTGTTCTTTTGCCAATGCCACATTGTCTTGATTACTATATCTTTACAGAAGTCTTGAAGCTGGCTAGTGTTTGTCCTCTGACTTTGTTCTTCTCTAGTTCTTTTTTATTGTTCAAAAATATTGAACAATATTTCAAAAGCATAGGGAATAAAATGAAAAATTTAACTTCATTTTTAAAAGACCATATATTTTGATGCCAAATGTGAACAAAGTTGAATAATGAAAAAACTGGAGATCATTCCCAGTTCTAAATAAAGATGAGAAAACTCAGCAGTATATTAAGAGCACGTGACAAAGTGAAGTTACTTTCAGGATTGAGAAGCAATTACAAACACATTGTTTTGGTTTTGTGTCAGGTGGTATCCTAAGATCTGCTCATATGTTCATTCAATTCTCACAAGAATAAATTATATGGGTCCCATTATTGTGCCTTGTTTATAGATGAGAAAGTTAAAGTGTTAGGAGATTAAGTAAATTGTTCAAAGTCACACAATTTGTAAGGGCAGAGGAAGGCTTGAATCCAGGAAGTCTGGCTATAGAGTGACACTCTTACCACTAGTAATAAGACACTATTACCACTAGTGACATTGTTTTTTATGCCAGTAGATTACTGGAAGAAACTAGAGCATATATCTCAATAGTAATGAAAAAGAGATGTGATAACATTCAGAATCCACTCCTGAATTAAAAAGAAAGTGCTTACACTAGGAGAGAAGGTTATGTAATTCTTAATATTATAAAGAATATTTATTACTATGGGGAAATATTAATAATGGATTGCTGAGTGAAAAGGAGATATAGTGTATAAAATCATATTTTAATTATGTTACTATATAGAAAATATATTAGAAAGATATAAGTCAAAGTTAATAATAAATGGAGAGATTATAAGTGATTATATGTCCCTTCACTCGACCTTTTCTGTATTTTCTGAGTTTATCGTAAATGCATTTATTTTGTTATTTTAAAAATATATATTGTTTAAAAAGCAAAGATTGCCCAAAATATGGTAGATCAAATGTAAAGTAAGAATTAGAAATCCCAAATAGACATTCATAGAGTATCCTTTGAGTTTCTCCAACAGTAAGAGATTGTTTTGTGCCCCAGAAGGTGGGAGAGAATTTGTGGCACCATATGAAAATGACAGAGCAAAGTAAGTGTAGAAGCTATGAAGAAAAGTACCAATTAAGTTTGAATTATTAACTTTGGTCTTCTCTGAAAGGAGCTGAGAAAAGTCTTCATCACAAATCATCTTGAAACTGGTAGAAGGGACCAACGACACGAAGAAAGGCTCATTAATAACTGAGTATAAAAACAATACCACGTAAGATTATTTAAAATTAGCAAACAATGGCTTGACCAAATCCAGCCATCAAGTGCAGGCAGCATCTGCTAATTTGTTGTTCATTGGTAGCCATTAGCTCTGTGACAGGGTTGCTCTAGAAGTACACAAATGAGCTTGCCATTCTCCCTGGAAGCTCAGGGAAGGTGAGGGTGGATAGAGAAGAGGAAGGCTATTGAGTCAGTGAAAAAATTCTGAATAAGTTCAACAAACACAGGCAGCCCAAGGTGCATACCAGGAATCAGAATAAGAATTAGCCAGGGTGATAAGAGGGAAGAACATGACAGCTAGTGAAGGGGAGTGCTTGGTTCAAACAGAGGCCATCTGTCCATACCCAACTGATTCACAGGCAGCAGAACAGTCAGACTAAAGGGCAGCCATTGGATAGGTGTCTCTTTCATCTTATGCAGAAGCACATTATCTTAGCATTTAAACTGAGAGTGAAGTGGGCCCCTCATTATGCTTTGCCAAGAGTCCAATATCCTAACATTAAATGGAAAATAGAATCAAGCACATCATCTGTTGGCATAAAAATGAAGTTTAAAGAGAAATATAGGCAGAAAAGCATGACTTTCTAGCAATGAGAAGCATCTCAAGGGAAAACAATTTATATAATGAAAGTTGTAAGTACATACACATATTAAAAGCACCCAGACACCTTGCTTGTATTGGCTTCAGGTTATGAATTGAAGAAGACTGCAAAAGCTTGGGACACACCATTTGAATGCTTCAGAGCTGAAATGAGAAGTGCATTCTATTTTTGACCAGGGATATGGGAAACGTGTCAATCTCTGTGTGAGGGTGAGGAACGCACTGAGACAGTCAGAAGAGACGTGTGAGTAATGCCACTGACATTTAAAAATCTTTTTCTGGGTCTAAGTATACCCTGGCGACTTCATGGCTTCCTGATAGAAGCAACACAGTTTTACATACCCTCTCTACAACAGATCACTTCCTCGGCACCACTAGCCTAAGGACTATGTGGGGAACCAGGGACAGTGGCTAACAATAGCCTTAAACTCTGTTTCTGAGTCAGACACAAGTAGAATTCTGAATCATACTTTCTTATTCCTTTTGTTCCTCCTTCCACTCAGAGAATACTTGCCTCAATTTTAAGGCGGTATCTCCATCTTCCACTGAGTCAGATGCAGAAATTCAGATCCTTCTCATCTTTGCAACGTGCTATATACCAAGTGGACTTTACCATGAGTAACAGACCAATCCAGTGAATCTCCAAAACCGACAGCAATAACAGACACCATGTAAAACAGAGAGGAGTGTTGTCTCCACCCAATCCCAGTTCTGAAGTCTTCATTTTGTGGCTTCTTTCACTAACCACATTTCTTTAAACTTAATCAGAGCTAACCCTTCCCTAATTGGACTCAGACAAGTTACTTGAGCACTGGACACAAGACCCAGAAAGAATTTAGGGCTGTGAACAGCTGATTATAATTTCCTGTGGTGATTGAGACACACACATGCAGACACACACACTTTAGAGATCCTGGTTATACATGTTACTTAGCTATTCTTTACCTAATTGATGAGTAGGCCTTCCTGAGGGAAAAGGAAAGGGAGTTTCTTGGGTTTTTCTCCATTTCTAACTTCACTGAAGAGTTCTTGGTGGTAACCATGGGTTGCTCACCATGTCCTGTGGATTTCTCCCACAGAGTGACTTAACAAGGTACAGATTCTGCCTTTCCACTCTAGTAACGTTGCTCATGATGACCCAGTCACCATGACTTTCCCTTTGTCAAGTTCTTTTTTTTTTTCAGAGTTTTACTCTGAAACTCTGACCAGGAACCAGGAGTTATAAGCCCTTCTTTTGACTTCTCATAGGTGCCTGGTGCTCTGATTGCAACACTCACCTTGCTTCACCTTGTGTTATATATCCTCCTTGACATTCTTATATTGCACACCTTTCTAGATGGTAGGAACCTGATACAATGCCAATAGTCTGTTGCACTGAATTGATTTAATTTGGTTTTGAACCCAGAGGCTAGGTAAAATTGTTTGGTTTTCTTAAAAAAGATATCGATTCTTTTAATAAAACAAGAGTATATTATGGAAAAATTAGAAAAATGCATAACTACAAAATGAAAACACCCATTGTACTACCAGTTAGAGACAGACTTGCTATCTTTTTGAAGTATTACTTTATTTTTTCCTAAAATTTTAATCAAATTATTTAATTTTTCCAATAAATAATAAATTATACCAAGGTCATTTATAAAGTGATCATTCTCCCTGCTGATTTGAACTGATTTTAACAAATTGAAGTAATTGTTTTTGTATAGCAATATTGGTTGAAATGTCACTTCATTGATACTAAAAAAGGTTGTCAAAAGTAGTTATCGCCACCTCCTTGCCTCTCATTCTAAAAGGTATCGCATACCCACCAGCTTCACCAAGATTGCTCTTTTCAAGCTAGGCAATGCTTCTCTTTTGTTTGTATATTGCTTGAAGTCTCCACAGGATTTAGCACCGTTGACTACCCCTTCCCTGAACTACATCCTTCTGTCGGCTTCAATGCCTGTCTGGTTTTTCTCCAGCCTCCTCAGCTATCTTTTTCCTGTTTCCCCTGCTGCCTTGCTCCTCTTCTGTGTGTCCTCCAAATGCCAGTGTCTGGGCATCTTTTTAGGACTCCTTTGCTTCCCTAACATGCTCATTTGTGCCTTGGCTTTAAATATAATCATCGATTATTGCCCAACCTGGATGTCTTCAGCCTAACTTATCAGGACACCAGATTTCTGTAGGTTACTGCCTGCTTGTTACTTTCTCAAAATCTCTGATCGACATCTAAAACTTACTATATTTGAAACTTTTGATTCCCCACACCCACCCCCATCCTGGTCTTTCTCCAGTCTTCTTAGTATCATGCACCCAGTTGATTCCTTTCTTTTCTTCAGTGTCCCAATTCAATCTTTTTCACTTTTTCTCCAAAACATATCCCAAATTAATTCACTTCTTTCCAACTTCACTACCCCTACTTTATCCTGGTCACTTTCATCTTTCCCAGACTACTCTGATAGGTTCCTATCTGGGTTGGCCATTTCCATACTGGCTGTTTGTAGTTCATTCTACAAATAGAAACCAGAGTGATGTTTATGAATGACAAGTCAGACTATCACTCTTCTGCTTTAAAACCTTCCAATATTTCTTTATTATACTTAAAAAATAAAGTCCAACTTCTTTATCTTGGGTACAAAGTCCTGCAAGATCTAACTTCTGTCAGCCTCACATATGCTTGCCCCCTTTCCCACTCTGCTCCACCCATATTGGCCTTCTTTCTGTTTCTTGACTACACCAAGCCTGATACTTTCTTTGAAAGGTTCTTTCCCCTGCATTTGCATGGCTCACTTCTTCTAGCCATTCACTTATCAGATTAAATGTCACCTCCTCAAGTCAAAATTATGCCACCCTACCTCAATTATCTTTATTTTTTTTTTTTTTTTTTTTTTTTTTTTTTTTTTTTTTTTGAGACGGAGTCTCGCGCTGTCACCCAGGCTGGAGTGCTGTGGCCGGATCTCAGCTCACTGCAAGCTCCGCCTCCCGGGTTCACGCCATTCTCCTGCCTCAGCCTCCCGAGTAGCTGGGACTACAGGCGCCGCCACCTCGCCCGGCTAGTTTTTTGTAGTTTTTTTTAGTAGAGACGGGGTTTCACCGTGTTAGTCAGGATGGTCTCGATCTCCTGACCTCGTGATCCGCCCGTCTCGGCCTCCCAAAGTGCTAGGATTACAGGCTTGAGCCACCGCGCCCGGCCAATTATCTTTATTTTTATTTATTTTATATATAGTGTACATATCTTGTATATAATACATATGTATGTATATGACAGAGAGAAAAAGAGCATTGTCTGCCTCTCCAATCAGAATACAAAGAGAAACAGACTCTTGTCTACCGTATTCACTGTTGTATCCTCAGTGACTAGAATGGTACTTAGAGCATTATTTTTAAATAAATGAATGAATGTGACATAGGCTAGAATTTTATTTACACTTGCCTATGCTTTTGTTTTTTCTTTTCTGTTCTAATGATCTACCTATTCTTTCATCAAACAAGTAAACAAGTAAAACAGAAATAGAAGACTCCATCTCAATTGCCATAGTTATCCATACATTTTAATATTTGATAGGGATAGCCAAAGTTCTCCCTTCTTACACTCATTATTCTAAACATTCCTAACTAGTATCACCTGTTTGTTCTCCAAGTGATCTAAAAACATACTATATATTTCTTTATTTGTTCAATTTTCATAGGCTCAGCATAAAGACTGTGTGTTTCTTGTCAAGTCAGCTAGTTTATATTTTTCTTGCTCTTGTGAAGAGCCTATTGCCCGCACAAGGAGAGGTCATGCATTTAGGTGACCTACCGGGCCTTTAAAGACATTTGAGTTTGCACCTTCTGATATACAGGAAAACTAATACTTGTCCATATTTATTTTCCATGTAATCTTCATAGTGGACTTTTTCATTGGTTTTAGCAGATCTTCAACTAATTTTCTTTACTTTTCTAGGTAGTCTATTATATCATCTGCAAATAACAATCATTTTTTTCCCTTCCCAAGACTTAAACCCTTTACTCCTTTTCCTCCCTAGTCTGGTTGCATTCAGTAGAACTACCATAAAAATATTCAATAATGATGAGTATCCTTGCCTCATAATGACTTTTATATAAATGCCTCAAGTCTCCCTATTAATTATGTTGTTAAATGCTGGTTTTAGATAGATTACTATATTAAGAATGACATAACCTTCTTCTCTCCTAGTTTAAAAGTGCAATATGGTTGTTTCTGATTGCATAATATATAATGCTTTATATTATAATACATTCTCATTGTTGCCATATTTTTATTATTTCAGTATGGAAATCATCCAGGCAATATCAGATAATATTGCCTTTATCTGACAGGACATTAAATGTTGACTGTGTATCCACTATGTTAAAAACATTGTGCTATTTTTAAACTCTGCAAATAAGTAGATTAAAAGGAGGTTTAAATGTGGATGTGGTAATAAAACCTCATGTTTAATGCTATTTCACTGCCCACCATCATCTACCAAAACGTTAGATTTGTTTTTACAAAATACCAAAGCAAGCAGTTGCTACCCTACATATATGTACTGTGAACCGTCATATTTTCTCCCTGTTAGCTATGTCTATTTTTTCTATGACAATTAAAGGTTTTTTTCAATTCCTTGTTGCAATATCTTAAATAATGAGTCCTAACCTGGATGCATATGAGAATTAGCTGAGGTTTGAAATATTCTGATATTTGGATCCTTCCCTAACCTAATTAAATCTGAACTACCAGGAGTGGGTATGAGGCAATTTTATTATTGAAAAGCAACATTCAGCCAGTAGAGTCACTCAGTGTTGAACCAAGCACTTTGTGTCTGGCCCTCCAAGAATTCAAGAAAATAAAAAATCTCTCAACATTCAGCCAGTAGAGTCACTCAGTGTTGAACCAAGCACTTTGTGTCTGGCCCTCCAAGAATTCAAGAAAATAAAAAATCTCTACACCAGCTATTGTCAAACTTTGCTTAGAAATTAAGGGGCAAGGCCGGGCGCGGTGGCTCAAGCCTGTAATCCCAGCACTTTGGGAGGCCGAGGCGGGCGGATCACAAGGTCAGGAGATCGAGACCATCCTGGCTAACACGGTGAAACCCCGTCTCTACTAAAAAATACAAAAAACTAGCCGGGCGAGGTGGTGGGCGCCTGTAGTCCCAGCTACTCGGGAGGCTGAGGCAGGAGAATGGCGTGAACCCAGGAGGCGGAGCTTGCAGTGAGCTGAGATCTGGCCAGTGCACTCCAGCTTGGGTGACAGAGCGAGACTCCGTCTCAAAAAAAAAAAAAAAAAAAAAAAAGAAATTAAGGGGCAATTAGAAATATCAGGGTGCATTTAAAAATTCAAGGTGCAGGATTGGTAAAGGCAGAGCAAGATAGCAGAATAGAAGGCTCCACTGATTGTCCCCCAACCCCTGCAAACACACTAATCTAACAACTGTCTGCAAAAAAAAGCACCTTCATAAGGACAAAAAATCAGGTGAGCACTCACAGTACCTGTTTTTTAAAAATTATTATTATACTTTAAGTCCTGGGATACATGTGCAGAACGTGCAGGTTTTTTACATAGGTATACACGTGCCATGGTGGTTTGCTGCACCCATCAACCTGTCATCTACATTAGGTATTTCTCTTAATGCTATCCCTCCCCTAGCACCCCACCCCCTAACAGGCCCCAATGTGTGATGTTCCCCTCTCTGTGTCCATGTGTGCTCATTTTTCAACTCCCACTTATGAGTAAGAACATGCAGTGTTTGGTTGTCTGTTCTTGTGTTAGTTTGCTGAGAATGATGGTTTCCGACTTCATCCATGTCCCTGCAAAGGACATGAACTCATTCTTTTTTAAGGCTGCATAATATTCCATGGTGTATATGTGCCACATTTTCTTTTTTTTTTTTTTTTTTTTATTATACTTTAAGTTCTAGGGTACATGTGCATGACGTTTATATCATGTATAACTCCCCATGCAATCCCTCCCTCCTCCCCCCTCCCCATGATAGGCCCCAGTGTGTGATGTTCCCCTTCCCGAGTCCAAGTGATCTCATTGTTCAGTTCCCACCTATGAGTGAGAACATGCGGTGTTTGGTTTTCTCTTCTTGTGATAGTTTGCTAAGAATGATGGTTTCCAGCTGCATCCATGTCCCTACAAAGGACGCAAACTCATCCTTTTTGATGGCTGCATAGTATTCCATGGTGTATATGTGCCACATTTTCTTAATCCAGTCTGTCACAGATGGACATTTGGGTTGATTCCAAGTCTTTGCTATTGTGAATAGTGCTGCAATAAACATACGTGTGCATGTGTCTTTGTAGTAGAGTAATTTATAATCCTTTGGGTATATACCCAGTAGTGGGATGGCTGGGTCATATGGTACATCTAGTTCTAGATCCTTGAGGAATCGCCATACTGTTTTCCATAATGGTTGAACTAGTTTACAATCCCACCAACAGTGTAAAAGTGTTCCTATTTCTCCACATCCTCTCCAACACCTGTTGTTTCCTGACTTCTTAATGATTGCCATTCTAACTGGTGTGAGATGGTATCTCATTGTGGTTTTGATTTGCATTTCTCTGATGGCCAGTGATGATGAGCATTTTTTCATGTGTCTGTTGGCTGTATGGATGTCTTCTTTTGAGAAATGTCTGTTCATATCCTTTCCCCACTTTTTGATGGGGTTGTTTGTTTTTTTCTTGTATATTTGTTTGAGTTCTTTGTAGATTCTGGATATTAGCCCTTTGTCAGATGAGTAGGTTGCAAAAATTTTTTCCCATTCTGTAGGTTGCCTGTTCACTCTGATGGTAGTTTCTTTAGCTGTGCAAAAGCTCTTTAGTTTAATTAGATCCCATGTGTCAATTTTTGCTTTTGCTGCCGTTGCTTTTGGTGTTTTAGACATGAAGTCCTTGCCCATGCCTATGTCCTGAATGGTACTACCTAGATTTTCTTCTAGGGTTTTTATGGTATTAGGTCTAACATTTAAGTCTCTAATCCATCTTGAATTAATTTTCGTATAAGGGGTAAGGAAAGGATCCAGTTTCAGCTTTCTACTTATGGCTTGCCAATTTTCCCAGCACCATTTATTAAATAGGGAATCCTTTCCCCATTTCTTGTTTCTCTCAGGTTTGTCAAAGATCAGATGGCTGTAGATGTGTGGTATTATTTCTGAGGACTCTGTTCTGTTCCATTGGTCTATATCTCTGTTGTGGTACCAGTACCATGCTGTTTTGGTTACTGTAGCCTTGTAGTATAGTTTGAAGTCAGGTAGCGTGATGCCTCCAGCTTTGTCCTTTTGACTTAGGATTGTCTTGGCAATGCGGGCTCTTTTTTGGTTCCATATGAACTTTAAAGCCGTTTTTTCCAATTCTGTGAAGAAAGTCATTGGTAGCTTGATGGGGATGGCATTGAATCTATAAATCACCTTGGGCAGTATGGCCATTTTCACGATATTGATTCTTCCTATCCATGAGCATGGTATGTTCTTCCATTTGTTTGTGTCCTCTTTGATTTCACTGAGCAGTGGTTTGTAGTTCTCCTTGAAGAGGTCCTTGACATCCCTTGTAAGCTGGATTCCTAGGTATTTGATTCTCTTTGAAGCAATTGTGAATGGAAGTTGATTCCTGATTTGGCTCTCTGCTTGTCTGTTACTGGTGTATAAGAATGCTTGTGATTTTTGCACATTAATTTTGTATCCTGAGACTTTGCTGAAGTTGCTTATCAGCTTAAGGAGATTTTGGGCTGAGACAATGGGGTTTTCTAAATATACAATCATGTCATCTGCAAACAGGGACAATTTGACTTCTTCTTTTCCTAACTGGATACCCTTGATTTCTTTCTCTTGCCTGATTGCCCTAGCCAGAACTTCCAACACTATGTTGAATAGGAGTGGTGAGAGAGGGCATCCCTGTCTTGTGCCAGTTTTCAAAGGGAATTTTTCCAGTTTTTGCCCATTCAGTATGATATTAGCTGTGGGTTTGTCATAAATAGCTCTTATTATTTTGAGGTACGTTCCATCAATACCAATTTATTGAGCGTTTTTAGCATAAAGGGCTGTTGAATTTTGTCAAAAGCCTTTTCTGCATCTATTGAGATAATCATGTGGTTCTTGTCTTTGGTTCTGTTTATATGCTGGATTACGTTTATTGATTTGCGAATGTTGAACCAGCCTTGCATCCCAGGGATGAAGCCCACTTGATCATGGTGGATAAGCTTTTTGATGTGCTGCTGAATCCGGTTTGCCAGTATTTTATTGAGGATTTTTGCATCGATGTTCATCAGGGATATTGGTCTAAAATTCTCTCTTTTTGTTGTGTCTCTGCCAGGCTTTGGTATCAGGATGATGTTGGCCTCATAAAAAGAGTTAGGGAGGATTCCCTCTTTTTCTATTGATTGAAATAGTTTCAGAAGGAATGGTACCAGCTCCTCCTTGTACCTCTGGTAGAATTCAGCTGTGAATCCATCTGGTCCTGGACTTTTTTTGGTGGGTAGGCTATTAATTGTTGCCTCAATTTCAGAGCCTGCTATTGGTCTATTCAGGGATTCAACTTCTTCCTGGTTTAGTCTTGGGAGAGTGTAAGTGTCCAGGAAATTATCCATTTCTTCTAGATTTTCTAGTTGATTTGCGTAGAGGCATTTATAGTATTCTCTGATGGTTGTTTGTATTTCTGTGGGGTCGGTGGTGATATCCCCTTTATCATTTTTTATTGCGTCTATTTGATTCCTCTCTCTTTTCTTCTTTATTAGTCTAGCTAGCGGTCTGTCATTTTGTTGATCTTTTCAAAAAACCAACCCTGGATTCATTGATTTTTTGGAGGGTTTTTTGTGTCTCTATCTCCTTCAGTTCTGCTCTGATCTTAGTTATTTCTTGCCTTCTGCTAGCTTTTGAATGTGTTTGCTCTTGCCTCTCTAGTTCTTTTAATTGTGATGTTAGAGTGTCAATTTTAGATCTCTCCTGCTTTCTCTTGTGGGCATTTAGTGCTATAAATTTCCCTCTACACACTGCTTTAAATGTGTCCCAGAGATTCTGGTATGTTGTATCTTTGTTCTCATTGGTTTCAAAGAACATCTTTATTTCTGCTTTCATTTCGTTATGTACCCAGTAGTCATTCAGGAGCAGTTGTTCAGTTTCCATGTAGTTGAGCGGTTTGGATTGAGTTTCTTAGTCCTGAGTTCTAGTTTGATTGCACTGTGGTCTGAGAGACAGTTTGTTATAATTTCTGTTCTTGTACATTTGCTGAGGAGTGCTTTACTTCCAATTATGTGGTCAATTTTGGAATAAGTGCGATGTGGTGCTGAGAAGAATGTATATTCTGTTGATTGGGGTGGAGAGTTCTATAGATGTCTATTAGGTCCGCTTGGTGCAGAGATGAGTTTAATTCCTGGATATCCTTGTTAACTTTCTGTCTCGTTGATCTGTCTAATGTTGACAGTGGAGTGTTGAAGTCTCCCATTATTATTGTATGGGAGTCTAAGTCTCTTTGTAGGTCTCTAAGGACTTGCTTTATGAATCTGGGTGCTCCTGTATTGGGTGCATATATATTTAGGAGAGTTAGCTCTTCCTGTTGAATTGATCCCTTTACCATGATGTAATGGCCTTCTTTGTCTCTTTTGATCTTTGATGGTTTAAAGTCTGTTTTATCAGAGACTAGGATTGCAACCCCTGCTTTTTTTTGTTCTCCATTTGCTTGGTAGATCTTCCTCCATCCCTTTATTTTGAGCCTATGTATGTCTCTGCATGTGAGATGGGTCTCCTGAATACAGCAGACTGATGGGTCTTGACTCTTGATCCAGTTTGCCAGTCTGTGTCTTTTAATTGGAGCATTTAGTCCATTGACATTTAAGGTTAATATTGTTATGTGTGACTTGATCCTGTCATTATGATATTAACTGGTTATTTTGCTCGTTAGTTGATGCAGTTTCTTCCTAGCCTCCATGGTCTTTACATTTTGGCATGTTTTTGCAATGGCTGGTACCGGTTGTTCCTTTCCATGTTTAGGGCTTCCTTCAGGGTCTCTTGTAAGGCAGGCCTGGTGGTGACAAAATCTCTAAGCATTTGCTTATCTGTAAAGGATTTTATTTCTCCTTCACTGATGAAGCTTAGTTTGGCTGGATATGAAATTCTGGGTTGAAAATTCTTTTCTTTAAGAACGTTGAATATTGGCCCCCACTCTCTTCTGGCTTGAAGAGTTTCTGCCGAGAGGTCTGCTGTTATTCTGATGGGCTTCCCTTTGTGGGTAACCCGACCTTTCTCTCTGGCTGCCCTTAAGATATTTTCCTTCATTTCAACTTTGGTGAATCTGGCAATTATGTGTCTTGGAGTTGCTCTTCTGGAGGAGCATCTTTGTGGCGTTCTCTGTATTTCCTGAATTTGAATGTTGGCCTGCCCTACTAGGTTGGGGAAGTTCTCCTGGATGATATCCTGAAGAGTGTTTTCCAACTTGGTTCCATTTTCCCCCTCACTTTCAGGCACTCCAATCAGACGTAGATTTGGTCTTTTTACATAATCCCATACTTCTTGCAGGCTTTGTTCATTTCTTTTTCTTCTTTTTTCTTTTGGTTTCTCTTCTCGCTTCATTTCATTCATTTGATCCTCAATCGCTGATACTCTTTCTTCCAGTTGATCGAGTCGGTTACTGAAGCTTGTGCATTTGTCACGTATTTCTCGTGTCATGGTTTTCATCTCTGTCATTTCGTTTATGATCTTCTCTGCATTAATTAATCTAGCTGTCAATTCTTCCACTTTTTTTCAAGATTTTTAGTTTCTTTGCGCTGGGTACGTAATTCCTCCTTTAGCTCTGAGAGGTTTGATGGACTGAAGCCTTCTTCTCTCATCTCGTCACAGTCATTCTCTGACCAGCTTTGATCCGTTGCTGGCGATGGGCTGCGCTCCTTTGCAGGGGGAGATGCGCTCTTATTTTTTGAATTTCCAGCTTTTCTGCCCTGCTTCTTCCCCATCTTTGTGGTTTTATCTGTCTCTGCACTTTGATGATGATGACGTACAGATGGGGTTTTGGTATAGGTGTCCTTCCTGTTTGATAGTTTTCCGTCTGACAGTCAGAAGGACTGTCTGTTGGTCTGTTGGAGATTGCTTGAGGTCCACTCCAGACCCTGTTTGCCTGGGTATCAGCAGCAGAGGTTGCCGAAGATAGAATATTGCTGAACAGCGAGTGTACCTGTCTGATTCTTTCTTTGGAAGTTTCCTCTCGGGGTGTTGCCACCCTGTGAGGTGTGGGGTGTCAGACTGCCCCTAGTGGGGGATGTCTCCCAGCTAGGCTACTCAGGGGTCAGGGACCCACCTGAGCAGGCAGTCTGTCCGTTCTCGGATCTCAGCCTCCGCGTTAGGAGATCCACGGCTCTCCCCAAAGCTGTCAGACAGAGTCGTTCGCGTCTGCACCGCCCCCGCTCTTTCCCCTAATGGACTGCAGCTGTGTGCTGTCCGCAGAGGTGAGTCTACAGAGACAGGCAGGCTTCCTTGAGCTGCTGTGAGCTCCACCCAGTTCGAGCTTCCCAGCGGCTTTGTTTACCTACTTAAGCCTCAGCAATGGCGGGCGCCCCTCCCCCAGCCTCGCTGCTGCCTTGCGGATAGATCGCCGCAGACGGCTGTGTTAGCAGTGAGGGAGGCTCCGTGGGCGTGGGACCCTCCCGGCCAGGTGTGGGATATATTCTCCTGGTGTGCCTGTTTCCTTAAAGCGCAGTATTGGGGTGGGAATTACCCGATTTTCCAGGTGTTGTGTGTCTCAGTTCCCCTGGCTAGGAAAAAGGGATTCCTTTCCCCCTTGCGCTTCCAGGTGAGGCGATGCCTCGCCCTGCTTCAGCTCACGCTGGTCAGGCTGCAGCAGCTGACCAGCACCGATTGTCCGGCACTCCCTAGCGAGATGACCCCAGTACCTCAGTTGAAAACGCAGAAATCACCGGTCTTCTGTGTCGCTCGCGCTGGGAGTTGGAGACTGGAGCTGCTCCTATTCGGCCATCTTGCTCCGCCCCCGCCACATTTTCTTTATCCAGGCTATCACTGATGGGTATTTGGGTTGGTTCCAAGTCTTTGCTATTGTGAACAGTGCTGCAGTAAACATATGTGTACATGTGTCTTTATAGTAGAATGATTTACAATCCTTTGGGAATATACTCAGTAATGGGATTGCTGGGTCAAAGGGCATTTCTGGTTATAGATCCTTGAAGAATTGCCACACTGTCATCCACAATGGTTGAACTAATTTACACTCCCACCAACAGTGTAAAAGCATTCCTGTTTCTCCACATCCTCTCCAGCATCTGATGTTTCCTGACTTTTTAATGATCACCATTGTAACTGGTGTGAGATGGTATCTCATTGTGGTTTTGATTTGCATTTCTCTAATGACCAGTGATGATGAGCATTCTTTCATACATTTGTTGGCTGTATAAATGTCTTCTTTTGAGAAGTGTCTGTTCATATCATTCGCCCACTTTTGATTGAGTTGTTTGTCTTTTCTTGTAAATTTGTTTAAGTTCTTTGTAGATTCTGGATGTTAGCCCTTTGTCAGACGAATACATTGCAAAAATTTTCTCCCATTCTGTAGGTTGCCTGTTCATTCTGTTGATAGTTTCTTTTGCTGTACAGAAGCTCTTTAGTTTAAGCAGATCCCATTTGTCAATTTTGGCTTTTGTTTCATTGCTTTTGGTGTTTTAGTCATGGAGTCTTTGCCCATGCCTATGTCCTGGAAGTTATTGCCCAGGTTTTCTTCTAGGGTTTTTATGATTTTAGGTCTTACGTTCTGGTTTTGACTTTATATCACTGAAAGAGGCACTGAAGAAGTAGGTAAAACAGTCTTGAATCACAACACTACCCCTCCCTCATCCTGAGGCAGCAGTGGCATGGTGAAGAGAGCTTTTCTGTGCACTGGGCAGAGGGAGAGTGCAGCAATTATGAGGCATTGAACTCAGTGCTGTGCTATTATAAAAGAAAAAAACTAGATGAAACTTAGCGAGTGCTCACCCATGGCGGGAGTATTTAATTCAGCCTTAAACAAAGGGGAATCATTGACCCCCAGCAGTCTAAACTTGAGTTCCTACAGGCCTTGCCACCATGGGCTACAGTGGCAATCTAGGCCACCAGGACTACAACTCCTAGGCAAGCCGTAGTGCTGAAATGAGCCCAGAGACAGTGACAGTGGGCTAAGTGGGGCACGTAACTAATGACACATCAGTCAGGGGAAGCTAAGGGAGTGCTGGCATCACCCTTCCCCTAATCCCAGGCTGCACAGCTTGGGACTCCAAAAGAGACCCTTTCCCTCCACTTGAGGAGAGGAGACGGAATCATGGGGAAAACTTTGTTTTGCATCCTGGATAAGCTTAGCCACAGCAGGATAGGATACCAGTCAGAATCATGAAGTCCCCTTTCCAAGCTCTAGCTCCTGGACAACATTTCTGTACATACCTGAGACCAGAAGAGAACCCACTGCCTTGAAAGGAAGGACCTAGTCCTGGCAGGATTCGTTATCTCCTAACTAAAGAGTTCTTGGGCCCTGAATAACCAGCAGTACTACCCAGGTATCGGTGAGGCCCTGGGTGAGCCTGAGACTTGCTGCCTTCAGGTGAGACTGAGCCTATTCCCTGCTCTGGTGGTTAGGTGGCAAGATGCCTTCCACGTGAAAAAAGAGGAGGGAAAAGTAAAGGGGACTTTGTCTTGCACCTTAGGTGCCACCTTGGCTACAGGGGATAGAGCAGCAAGAGGATTCTCAGGGTCCCCAATTCCAGGATTGGCTCTTGGATGGCATTTCTGGACCTGCCCTCAGCCAGAGGGGGGCCGTTCCCCTGAAAATTGAATCCCAAACCAGGCAGCATTCACCACAAGCTAACTGAAGAGCTGTTAGACCCTCAAGGAACATCAGAGGTAGTCTGGCAGTACTCCTCATGAGTCTATGGTAGTGGTGGTCACAGGGTGAGGCTCCTCTCTGTTTGGAAAGGAGTGGGAAGAGTGGTAAGGACTGTGCCTTGTGGCTTGAGTGCCAGCTCAGCTGCAGCACATTAGAATATCATGTAGAATTCTAAGGTTTTTGGTTTTAGTTCTTAACTCCCAGATGGCACTTCTGGACCTGCATGGGGAGTGGAGGAACTCACCGCCCTGAAAGGAAGAACACAGGCCTGGCTGGCTAAATTTACCACCTGCTAAGTGTAGAGCCCTAGGGCCTTAAGTGAACATAAGCTGCAGCCAAGGAGTGGTTATAGTAAGCCTTGGGCAACACCCAATGCTGTGCTGACTTCAAGTCTGACCCAGCACAGTGCTAGTGGTGGTGGCCACAAGGGTACTTGGATCACTCCACTGCCAGCTCCAGGTGGCTCAGAACAGAAAGAGAGGCTCTGTATGGGAGAAAGTAAGGAAAGAGAACAAGAGTCTCAGTCTAGCAATCCACAGAATTCTTCTAAATCTTATCCAGCAGTACTTATCCAAGATCGTCAAGGCAGTACCTCTATGAGTCTGGAGGAACCACTGCATTACTGGGCATGGGGTGGCCCCTAAAGCACATACAGCTTAGATCACAACTCCCTAGTCCTTCTGAATATATGGAAAGCCTTCCCAAGGAGGATGGGTACCAACAAGCCCAGACTGAGAAGACTACAATGAATAACTGACTTCAATGCCCAAACACAGACAAATATCTACAAGTGTCATGACCATCCAAGAAAGCATGACCTCACCAAAGGAACTAAATAAGGCACCAGGGACCAATCCTGGAGAAACAGATATGTGACCTTTCAGACAGAGAATTCAAAATAGCTGCTTTGAGGAGACTCAAAGAAAAATCAAGATAACACAAATAACGAATTCAGAATTCTATCAGACAAATTTAATAGAGATTGAAACAAGTAAAAAGAATAAAGCAGAAATTCTGGATCTGAAAAATGCAATTGGCATACTGAAGAATTCATACGAGTCTTTTAATTGATCAAGCAGAAGAAAGAATTAGTGAGCTTGAAGACAGGGTATTTGAAAATACAAAGTTAGGGGAAACAACAACAAAAAAAGAATATAAAAGCAATGAAGCACACCAATGGGATCTAGAAAATAGCCGCAAAAGGGCAAATCTAAGAGTTGTTGGCCTTAAAGAGAAGGTAGAGAAAAAGATAGGGGTAGAAAGTTTATTCAAAGGGATAATAACAGAGAACTTCCCAAACCTAGAGAAAGATACCCATATCAAATACAAGAAGGTTATAGAACACCAAGCAGATTTAACCCAAAGGACTGCCTCAAGGCATTTAATAATCAAACTCCCAAAGCTCAAGGATAAAGAAAGGACCCTAACAGCAGCAAGAGAAAAGAAACAGACAACATACAATGGAGCTCCCGTATGTCTGGCAGCAGACTTTTCAATGCAAACCTCAAAGGCCAGAAGAGAGTGGCATGACATATTTAAGTGCTCAAAGAAAAAGAAAATTAACCTAGATTAGCGTATCTGGTGAAAATATTCTTCAAACATGAAGGAAAACTAAAGACTTCCCCAGACAAATAAAAGTGGAGCGATTTCATCAACACCAGACCTATCCTACTACAAATGCTAAAGGGAGTACTTCAGTCAGAAAGAAAAGAACATTAATGAGCAATATAAAATCATGTGAAGCTACAAAACTCACTGGTAATAGTAAGCACAAAGAAAAACAAAGAATACTGTAACACTGTAATTATGGTGTGTAAACCACTCATATCTTAAGTAGAAAGATGAAAAGATGAACCAATTGAAAAAAATAACTAGAACTTTTTAAGACATAGGCAGTATAATAAGATATACATAGAAACAACAAACCGTTAAAAAGTGGGAGGATAAAGTTAAAGTGTAGAGCTTTAATTCGTTTTCTCTTTGCTTGTTTATGCAATCAGTATTAAGTTGTCATCAGTTTAAAATAATGGGTTATAAAATACTATTTGCAAGCCTCATGGTAACATACATGGTAACATACGATGGGTACAGAAAAATAAAAAGCAAGAAACTAAGTTATATCACCGGAGGAAAAAACTTTCACTAAAAGAAAGACAGGAGGAAAATTAAAAAGGAAGAGAAGACCACAAAACAAATAACAAAATGGCAGCAGTAAGCACTTCTTTATCAATAATTACATTGAATGTAAATAGACTAAATGTACCCAATGAAAAGATTCATTGATCTGTTACCTACAAGAAACACAAAGACAACTATAAAGACACAGATAGACTGAAAATAAAGGGAAGAAAAAAGATATTCCATGAAAATGGAAACAAAAAAAGAGTAAGAATAGTTATATCAGGCAAAACAGATTTCAAGACAAAAACTATAGGAAGAGACAAAGAAGGTCACAGTATAATGATAAAGGGGTCAATTTAGCAAGAGGATATAACATTTTAAGAGGACAATGAAGTTGAAAACCTAGAAGAAATGGTTAAATTCCTAGATGCATAAAACTTACCAAGATTGAACCATGAAGAAATCCAAAACTGGAACAGACCAATGATAAGTAATGATTTCAAAGGTGTAATAAAAAGTCTCTCAGTAAAGAAAAGCCCAGGATCTAACGGCTTCACTGCTGAATTCTATCAAGCATTTAAAGAAGAACTAATACTAATTCTACTCAAATTATTATGAAAAATAGAAGGGAAGGGAATACTTCCAAACTCATTCTATGAGGTCAGTATTACTCTGATACCAAAATCAGAGAGATACATCAATAAAAGAAAGCTAACAAAGAGCTAATATCCACAACCTACAAAGAACTCAAACAAATTTGTGAGAAAAAAACAAACAACCCCATCAAAAAGTGGGCAAAGGATATAAACAGACATTTCTCAAAAGAAGACATGCATACAGCCAACAGGCACATGAAAAAATGCTCATCATCACTGGCCATCAGAGAAATGCAAATCAAAACCACAATGAGACAGCATCTCACACCAGTTAGAATGGCAATCATTAAAAAGTCAGGAAACAACAGGTGCTGGAGAGGATGTGGAGAAATAGGAACACTTTTACACTGTTGGTGGGATTGTAAACTGGTTCAAACATTGTAGAAAACAGTATGGCAATTCCTCAGGGATCTAGAAGTAGAAATGCCATATGACCCAGCCATCCCATTACTGGGTATATACCCAAAGGATTATAAATCATGCTGTTATAAAGACACATGCACATGTATATTTATTGCAGCACTATTCACAATAGCAAAGACTTGGAATCAACCCAAATGTCCATCAGTGACAGACTGGATTAAGAAAATGTGGCACATATACACCATGGAATATTATGCAGCCATAAAAAAGGATGAGTTCGTGTCCTTTGCAGGGACATGGATGCAGCTGGAAACCATCATTCTCAGCAAACTATCACAAGAACAGAAAACCAAACACTGCATGTTCTCACTCATAGGTGGGAATTTAACAATGAGATCACTTGGACTCTGGAAGGGGAACATCACACACTGGGTCCTATTATGGGGAGGGGGGAGGAATGGCATTGGGAGTTATACCTGATGTAAATGACGAGTTGATGGGTGATGACGAGATGATGGGTGCAGCACACCAACATGGCACAAGTATACATATGTAACAAACCTGCACGTTGTGCACACGTACCCTAGAACTTAAAGTATAATAAAAATAAATAAATAAATAAATAAAACTAACTACAGGCCAATATCTCTGATGAATATTGACGCAAAAACCCTCAACAAAATACTAGCAAATCAAATTCAACAAAACTTTGGAAAGATCATTCATCATGACAGAGTGGAATTTATCCCTAGTATTCAAGGATGGTTCAACATATGCAAATCAATCAATGTGATACATCATATCAACAGAATAAAGGATTTAAAAACCCATATGATCATTTCAACCTCCCTTCATAATAAAAATATTCAAAAAACTGGATACAGAAGGAGCATACCTCAACATAATAAAAGCCATATATGGCAAAAGCAAATTAAGTGTTCATTAACAGATGAATCAATAAAGTGTAGTACTCACCTACAATGTAATACTATTAAGCCGTAAAAAGAATGAGATTCTGTCATTTGCAACAACATAGATGGAACTGGAGGTCATTATGTTAAGTGAAATAAAACAAGCACAAAAAGACAAACTTTTCATATTCTCATCTATTTGTGAGATCTAAAAATCAAAGCAATTGCACTTATGGACATATAGAGTAGAAGGATGGTTACCAGAGGCTGAGAAGGTTAATAGGTGTTTGGAAGAGGAGGTCGGATGGTTAACGTGTACAAAATCAATTAAAAAAAAGAATGAGTAAGACCTAGTATTTGATAGCATAACAGGGTGACTGTAGGCAAAAATAATTTAATCACACATTTAAAAATAACCAAAAGTGTATAACTGGATTATGTGTAACACAAAGGATAAATGCTTGAGGGGATGGATACTCCATTTTACATCATGTGATTATTACACATTTTTTGCCTATATCAAATCATCTCATGCACTCCATAAATATATTATATACCCATTAAAAGTTAAAAAAATTACGATGACCAGGTCACACTTAAAGGCAAATAAGGACCTCTGTGGCATCAATCTTATTTGGCACTCCACATGTAAACCCAAAAGGTAGCCAAATTTAAGAACTGCTGTTCTACACTCTTGCAAATCAAAATATGGTCTGTGGTTCAGCAGCATTGTTATAACTTGGAAGCTTGTTAGAAAAACTGATCTCAGATTTATCATATATGCAGATGACTTTGTTACGTTAAAGTTTTAGTAGCACTGCTTCCACAAGGGGTTTCAGCCTTGTAGCTTAGATCCTAAACTTTGAGACTTGTTATTTTGCTTACGATTTTAATTCATGTAGTGGGGAGCAGTGACAACCCTAGGGAGTAATTCCAAAGTTTTGTTTCAAAAAAGCATCTGGACTTTTCAGGAAGCCACATGTCGCTGCAGGGATGTCGTTTCATCCCTTTTGCTCTTGCTAACTTTATCTTTACTTTTTTGTTGTAATTCTTTCATCTATTTTGTTCCTGGTCTTGCACATGTTTGGTGACTGCAACAGGTTGAGGGAAAATATGATGCTAAGTGAGATGTGAGGCAAGTGAAAGCCTTCATGCACTTAATCTAAAAATGAAGCAACACCCTAAATATAAAGTGTGAATTGCTTGTAGATGCGCTGACACCCTGAGGTGTGGGAGGAGAAGGAGGCAGTAACCACAGGATTCACCTGAGCTGGCTGGCTCAGCTCCCTGTTGGAACAATGGGATTCCCTAATGGCAAAATCACACCTGAGCCTCCTCTAACACTCCAAAAGCAGTAACCTCCTCATGAGCAGGGGGAGTTGTTCTTCAAGAAGCATAGAGTCCTGATAAATAATGTTTTCATTTAGGTTGAGTCAGTCATTTAGCATTGAAATAGCTTTCTAGATATGAGAGGTATTTTTAGAATTTGCATTAATTCTCTCAGCATTATGGCTAAGAAATGGGCTTAGCAATAGCTAGTAGAAGACTGGCTAAACGTCTACAAGGACTTCTCCTTGTTTTTAGAATCTCCCTATCTCCCCAGTTGCAGCCTCAGGTTTGTCCTGTGTCCATGTGACCTGTGTAAATGCCTTACACCTTACATCCCTTCCTGCTCCCCACTCCCAAACACATGCATAAACTGGGAATCCCCTGTGCCCCCTTTCTAAGAGTGTCTCTCCTAGCTAATAGTGGAGTGTTGGAAGGGGACATCCTGAAAGACTCAGCATAATTATTAATGTGGCTAATACTTATCAGGTCCTTTCAATGTGCCAAGCACTTAACAAGAATTATTTCATTTCATTCTCATAACAATTGTCTGAATTTAGTATTACTATTTTTATCCCCATTTTGTAGAAGAAAAAACTAAGTAACTGACCTAAGATCCTACAGCTATTCAAAGTCAAACCTGGCGGGATGCAAACTCAGGCATTCTGTCCCCAGAGCCCATGCTCTGACCCACTTGACCCACTACACTAAAATAGCTCCCTAAATGAGACTCTCTAGACAAAATGGGGAACTTAAACTTGGCTTATTATGAAAATCCTAAGCAAGAAATTTTAGACTAATACAATGTACTCCCATATGTCTACCACCTAGATTTATCAACCATTAACGTTTCGTCTTATTTCATCCATATTTATTCTTACTGAGTCACATAAAAGTAAATTTTAGATCTTCTTATATGTCACCCCTTTAGTAGATAGAATGGTGGTTCCAAAAACATATAGCCATGCCCTAATCTCCAGGACCTATGAATATTACCTTATATGTTAAAATATAGTATATTACCTTATTTGGAAAAGGGGTCTTTGCAAAAGTAATTAACTTAAGAATCTTTAGATGAGGAGATCATCCTGGCTTATCCCAGTGAGCCCTACATCCAAGGATAAGCATCCTTGTAAGAGAAGGCCAGAGGGAGATTTGACATACAAGTTCCTTGGCAGCTGTGAGCCAAGGAATGCCAGGAGCTAACACAAGCTGGAAAAAGCAAAGATAGATTCTCCCCTAGAGCCATCAGAAGGAACACAGTCCTGCCAACATCATTTCAGTCAAAATTCTAGTTTCTAGAACTTTGAGATAATACATTTCTGTTATTTTTAAGCCACCAAGTTTTAGTGATTTGTTACGGCAGCCCTAGGAACAAGTACAACCTTTCAATGATTGAGTATGCATCACCAACAAAATCAGGATATTCTTCTACATATAGACAATAAAATGATCACGTCTAGCAAAAGTAATATGAATTCCATATATATTTATATAAACAAGTATATGTAAATATATATTATAAGCAAGTACATATTTTATATAAAATAATATATTTATATAAACAAGTATATAATTATATATCAATATATTTATAAGTAATATATACAACATATACATATAATATGTGTTATATGTATCTATACAAATTTATATATTTAATATAGAAATTAATATAATTTAAATATATAGATAGAAGAAAAAGAAGATGATTCAATTCATTATTATAAGGAACTGGCTCATGCAATCATGCAATTATTAAGGTGATGTCCTACAATCTGCTGTCTACAGTTGGAAACCCATGAAAGCTGGTGGTGTGGTTTAGCCTGAATGAGAAAGCCTGAGAAGCAGGAAAGTCAACGTTAAAGTTCCAGCATGAATCTGAAGGCTTGGAAACCAGAGAAGCTGATGGTATAAATCCTAGTCCAAAGGCAGGGGAAGACTGATGACCCAGCTCAAGCAGGTAGACAAAGAAGAGAAAATGTTTCCCTTCCTTTGCTTTTTGTTCTATTCAGGCTCTCAGTGGATTGATGATGCCTACTCACATTGGGGAGGTCAGTCTGCTTTACTGAATCCAGCAATTCAAATGCTAATTCTATCCAGAAACACCCTCATAGACGTACCTGGAAATAATGTTTAGACAAATACCTGGCACCCTGTGACTCAGATGAATTGAAATAAAATTAACCATCACAGATGTCAAGACTGGACTGACCCCAAAGCATTCGTATTCCATGCAGAGCTCACTGTGGCTGGAATTTCACCTTTTGAAATGTCTGTATTTATGTAAGTTTTCCCTGCTTCCTTTGAAAATGCCCCATTTCTAGACAGGTGCATTACATGACTAGCACAGCGGTATTAATTGATTTCTTGATCTACATGGCTTTTCCACTGATCAGATGGTCAAAGGGGATTTGAGACTAATAGGTGTTTGACAAAGAAAACCTTCATCTACTTTCTAATTTTTCCAAGGCTGGATACAATGAACTGGAGGAATAGAGGGGAGAATTGCCAGTACTCAGGAGTCAGGCTTCACATTGATCATGCAGCTAATAAGAAAGAAGGTAAAGGTGCCAAGCCCCTTGCCATGTGAGAGCTTCCATTAACTTTGGCAGAAGATAGAAAGGAAAATAATACTACTATTTAGAAACTGCCACTGATGTTTCTTGACTTCTCCTGAGTCGACTACTATTTTCCCCTCAATGATTCAAATACAAGATAAATTTTTCTCATCACTCTGTGTCTCAAGGCTCTGAAATAAGGCATCCTTTCCTGTCTTTTATTTGATTTAAAGCCAGCTTCAAGCATTTATTGAACTGATTAGCACATTAGTTTTATTATTTTTTTCCATGTCCTTTTATGTTCTGGTGAGTTTATTAGGTGAGGCCAGTTTCCTTCAGAGAATTTAATCCAAAGGCCTTTACTAGAAGGCTGGCATGTTTCCTTTTCTCATAAAGATAAGGAAACATCAATAGGCATAACACATAGCAGAATGTCTAGCCTAAGTTATGGAAAAGTCTCCATCCCATGCTCCCTGGTGAGGCTGACTTCACACTTACTGGCTTACTTCTCCCAGTACTTGGTTTACAAGTAAGACAAGTAATCCCCTCTGGGGGTGACTGGTCATGTTTCTTTGTTTACTCTGGGGGTCATTTTGCCACTAACAGCTATACTGGCTCTATGCAGAACTTCAAACCTGAGGCTGTCTACCTGAGCTATAGGGAAGAAGAAGCTACAGAGTTCCCTTTAATAAGACATCAGCAATATGTTTAGTGGCTAGGGAAGATGGGTCACATTTAGGAATACATGGAGAATCTGTTTTAAAAGAGAGAGAATCCAAATATATTGTACTCCTAATCAGAGGTCCCTAGACTCCAAATTCATTTCCTAATACAGTTTCTCAAGCTTTTATTTCAATAATGTATGTATTCGGTAATGTCTGATGAATACTTATACTTCATTTTTTTGTTGTTCACTCGTTCATTAACATCTGCAATGGTGTCTTGGATGGAGGGCGAACTGGAGAAGCACTGAAAAGGAAAGAGAGTGATATTACAAAGTCCCTGAAGTTGGAAACACACAAGCAGCCTGAACACACTTCTGTCCTCACCAATGGAAAAAGCTCAGCTGCTCTTTCATTTTGCTTCTACATTCCCCAAACCCCAGGCTGCCCTACAATCCTTTTTTATCTCTTTTAAGACAACCTTTTATATTGAGGAAAGATTGAACAAAGGTATTGAATTATCCAGAACAAAATGGAAACTTCCAATTTTGGAATTGTGAAGCCTACCAAAGCTTCACAATTCAACTCATCAATTATGTAGATGCTGCAAAGACTAATTTTTAAAAAGCATTTGATATTGCTTAATTATACTTCCTGATTACTTATCTGCTGCTGGTGCTTATTATCATTAAAGAAAAAGAAAGCAACTTTCAAGTTTTCCTGGACAGCTCTTCCAGGACAATCAATCTACTTCTATTCCATATTTTCTTAATTATAACAAGACATAATTATGTACAGTAGATTCTCATTGGTGGGAACATAATGAATACAAATTTTATACTGGTCATACTTAGTGAGTTCATGTAAGATGGGTCAAATCTGAAACAGACCTCAGAGGGTGTCCTGGAAGATGATGACATGTGGAGTGACACCACCAAATCCAACTGCCCCAAAACACAAAGTCCCGAACTGTCAAAATCACTCAACACGTAAATAGACACATACAAATATAAACAGGTAAATAAATAGGCCTCTAAACAGGTATGCAAAAATATAAATTAAAAAAAAACATAACATAGAGTGAGCATAATAGATAATGGGAGGGGAGAGGGATCAAGGAGACTGACTAGACACAAGGAGTACATGTGCCCTCCATGGAGAGGAACCAGAATAGTAAGCAGATACTCACACTTCAAACAGATCATCGAGGAGAGAATTCGCCAGAGAAGACATGGGAAGCACCAGAAGTAAGTAAGAAGAGGGTTTGGTACAGCTTGCTGGCAGGGGGCTGAGAGCCAGGAGAGCCTCCTGGGTGCGGGGAAACCCTCAAGGCTCTGAAATGGGTTTTTACGATCTTGGTCGCAAGAGAATCCCTCAACCCACTAGGGCCTCAGGCCTGACACACAGAGGTGCCTAACGATTGCTCAGAGACATTGCTCCAGAAAGGGAACCCCACATGCCTCCAAGCCAAGAGCAGCCTCAGCTGGGCACCATTCTGAGAGTGTAGATACTAGGGATCTACAGACATGGCTGCTGCTGCTGCTGCACTGATTCTAGGAGACAGACGGAGAGGCTGGGTACTCCCATGCACCCCCTGGGAGGGTCCCTACTGCCCTGCCACAGGCTGCTGTTGAGACTGAGATGTGAGTAGACTACACCTGCACTCCCCCTAGCATCTTTCCCACACTGCTTGCCTAGGAGGTCCCCACCCTTCCTGGACCCTGGACCCAGGCCCAAAGCACCATTTTGAGTCTAATGCTGGGTTGTGTCCTGCCCTCAGGCTAAGTTCAGGCTGCCATGACTGCAGCTGCTGCTAAGGAGGATCAGGGAAAGTAGGCTCTCCTATGCATATCTAGAATAACACCACTGTTCTGGAATGGGTGGCATAAGACTGAGACACAAGTGGACCACACTCCCCACAGCTTCTTGCCCATGCTACCTGCTTGGGAGGGTCCTCACTGCCCTCACTGGTTGCAAGACCAAGGTGCCATTTTGAGAGTTTAATGCTGGGCTGCCCCCTGCCCTTGGGCAAAGTTTGGGTTGACATGGCTGCACCTGCCACCCATCTACAGGAAGAACATGGGAGACCAATCTCTCCTGAGCACACTTAGGACGATACCCACTGCCCTGCTATGGGTGGCTGTGGGATTACGGACTAGGCTTCTCAGCCCGTTGCAGCTTCCAGCAACAGCAACACAGACTGCTTGGGTCCCGGTGGTTTCTTTTCTACTGTTACTTTCATCACCCACACCACACCAGCTGCCCAGAGGTCTGAGAACCCACCCACATAGCTGGCCCACCACTCCCACTACTAGCTTCTAAGCAAGCTACCTGGAGGCTAAGAATAAGCCCTCCAGAATCCAGTAACATGGTGCCAGTGTCAACTGCTCTGGGGCCTAAAACAGGCACACTCACTCCACTGCTGCCACCAATGGAGCCCAAAGACTGACTCATGTGCCATCCAACTCCCCGGATAAACTTCACCACAACCTCAGCTAATAGCTATACCTTAAGTCACTGAGGAAATCACAGATATCACTGATCCTGTGTACCACTGAAGAAGTTATACAAAGACAACACTACTGCCGGCACCCAAAGCCAAAACCAAAGTATGTTAACAACATACATACATACTCAGGAAAAAATTCTTTCCTACAAAAACAATTTCAAAAAAATAGAACAAACAACTGCTACACTAGATGTGCAGATATCAATGGAAAGACACAGAAAATATGAAAAAGCAGAGAAATATGATGCTACCAAAGGACCACAACAATTGTCTAGAAACTGTTTCCAATCAAGAATTCTTTGAAATGCCAGATAAAGAATTCAAAATATTAATTTCAAAGAAACTCAATTAGATGAAAAAGAAATCTGAAAACCAATACAAAGAAATCAGAAAATCAGTTCAGTATATGAATGAAGAATTTACAAGAAGATAGATAGTTTGTTTTTTTAAGACACGGTCTTTCTGTGTTGCCCAGGCCAAAGTGCGGTGGTGTAATCATGGCTCACTGCAGCCTTGAACATCTAGACTCAAGCAATCCTCCCACTTCAGCCTCCTGGGTGGGTAGGGTGAAGTGGGATGCCAGCCACACCTGGCTAACTTTTTAAATTTTTGTAGAGATAGGGTTTCACCCAAGCTAAAATAGATATCTTTTAAAAAACTGAGCAGAAATTCTAGAAATAAAAGATTCATTGGAGGAAATACAAAATAAGTGTAAAAGCTTCAATAACAGACTGGACCAAGCAGAAGAAAGAATGTCAGAAGCTGAAGACTGGTCTTCCAAAATAATCCATTCAGACAAAAATAAGGAAAAACTAATAAAAAAGAATGAACAAAGTCTTTGAGACACTGGGACTACATAAAGTTGCTGCACTTATGAGTTATTGGTTTTCCTGAAGGGGAAAAGAGATCAGAAAGTTTATAAAATCTATTTCAAAAAATAATTGATGAAACTTCCCAAACCCTGTCAGAGAGTTAGACAGCTAGATACAGGAGGCTCAGCAATCCCCAGGCAAGTATAAAAAGTACTTCCCTACAGCATGTTATATTCAGAATATCTAATGTCAACGTGAAAAAAAGAATTTTAAGAGAAAAGCATCAAGTCACCTGTAAAGGAAATGGATAAATTCTGGGAAACATGCCACATCCTGAGATTGAAGCAGGAAGAAATAGAAACTTCTGAACAGATCAACAATAAATAGCGAGATTGAATCAGTAATAAAAAAAAAAAATCTCCCAGCAACAACAAAAAAGCCCAAGATCAGATGGATTCACAGCTGAATTCTATCAAACATACAAAAAAGAACTAATAACAATCCTTCTGAAACTATTTTTAAAAAATGAGGAGGGGGAAACTCTTTGTGACTCATTCTATGAGGCCAGTATCATCCTTATACCAAAACCAGACAAGGACACAAGAAAAAAGAAAACAAGAAACCAATATCCCTGATGAACACAGGTACAAAAATCCTCAAAGTAACACTAGCAATCTGAATCCAACAGCATAATACACCATGAGCAGGTGGAATTTATCCCAGGGATACAAGGATGGTTCAACACATACAAATCAATTAATGGGACACATCACATAAACAGAACTAAGGACAAAAAATATATGATAATCTCATATATCATATATTCTGCATCTGGATAGCCACATGCAGAAAAAGTATTTGATAAAATCTGGCATTCCTTTATGATAAAAGTACTCAACGAACTAGGCATAGAAGAAACATACCTCAACATAATAAAGGCCATATATGACAAACCCATACCCAACATCATACTTAATGGTAAATGTTGAAAGCATTCTAAGAACTGGAACAGGACAAGGATGCCCACTTTTACCACTCTTATCCAGCACAGTACTGGAAGTCCTCACCAGAGCAATCAGGCAAGAAAAGAAAATAAAAGGCATCCAAACTGGAAAAAAGGAAGTCAAATTATCCCTGTTTACAGATTCTGTGCTATTATATCTAGAAACCCCTAAAGACTCTACCAGAAAATTATTAGATTTGATAAATAAATTCAGTAGTTTCTGTCCAAAATTAATGTACAGAAATCAGCAGTGTTTCTATACAACAATGATCTAGCTGAGAACCAAATTAAAAAGGTGAGTCCACTTGTAACAGCTACAAAAGAAGAGGAAATACCTAGGAATTGATTTAATCAGGGAGGTGATAGATCTCTATAAAAAGAATTATAAAACACTGATGAAAGAAGTTGTAGATGATATGAACAAATGAAAAAAACACGCCATGCTCATGGATTGGAATAATCACCATCATTAAAATACCTAACTGTCCCAAGCATTCTACAGATCCTATGCAATTCCTATCAAATTATCAATGACATTTTTCAGAGAATTAGAAAAAAATCCTGAAATTCATATGAAACCAAAAAAGAGCCTGAATAACCGAAGCAATCCTGAACAAAAAGAACTAAGCTGGAGGCATTACATTACCTGACTTCTAATTCTACTACAAGGATATAGTAACCAAAGCAGCATAATACTGGTGTAAAAATAGATACATAGGCCAGGCACGGTGGCTCATGCCTGTAATCCCAGCACTTTGGAGACGGGTGGACCACGAGGTCAGGAGATCGAGACCATCCTGGCTAACAGGGTGAAACCCCGCCTCTACTAAAAAATACAAAAAACTAGCCAGGCGAGGTGACGGGCGCCTGTAGTCCCAGCTACTCGGGAGACTGAGGCAGGAGAATGGCGTGAACCCGGGAGGCGGAGCTTGCAGTGAGCTGAGATCTGGCCACTGTACTCCAGCCTGGGCGACAGAGTGAGACTCCGTCTCAAAAAAAAAAAAAAAAAAATAGACACATAGATCAATGGAACAGAATAGAGAACCAGTAATAAAGACATATGATTACAACAAACTGATCTTTGACAAGTCAATAAAAATAAGTAGTGGTGATATGACATACTACTCAATAAATGGTGCTGGGAAAGTTGGATAGCCATATGTAGAATAATGAAACTGGACCCATACCTCTGACCACATACAAAAATTAAGTCAAGATGGATTACATAGCTAAACCTAAGACCTAAAACTATAAAAATCCTAAAAGAAAACCTAGGAAAAACTGTTCTAGACATTGCCTAGGCAAAGAATTTATGACTAAGTCCTCAAAAGCAAATGCAATGAAAACAAAAATAGGCAAACAGCACTTAACTAAACCAAAAAGCTTCTTCACAGCAAAAGAAACAATCAACATAGCAAACAGGTAATCTACAGAACAGGGAAAAAGTTTTTGAAAACTATGAATCTGACAAAGGGCTAATATCTAGAATCTTCAAGGAACCCAAACAACTCAACAAAAAAACAAACACTGAAAAAAAAAAAAAAACATTGAAAAGTGGGCAAAGGAAATAAACAAGACATTTTTCAAAAGAAGACATACAAGTGGCCAAGAAACATGAAAAAACGTTCAGCATCACTAATCATCAAAGAGATGCAAATTAAAACCACAATGAGATACCATCGCACCCCAGTTAGAATGGCTATTATTAAAAAGTCTAAAATCAAAAAATGTTGGCAAGGATGTGAAGAAAAGAAAATGCTTATGTACTCTTAGTGGCAATGTACGCACCACCAAGACTTACACTGAGACTTGTACAGTCTCTATGGAAAATAGTATGGAGGTACAGTCTCTATGGAAAATAGTATGGAGGTTTCTCAAAGAGCTGAAAATAGAAGTACCGTTTGATCCCACAGTCCCACTACTAAGTATGTACTCAATGGGAAAGAAATTATATCAAAAAATACCTGCATTGTATGTCAATCACAGTACTATTTTCAATAGTAAAGATATGAAATCAACCTAAGTGTCCATCAGTGGAGGATTATATGAAGAAAATGTTCATATTTCTTACTCAGCCATAAAAAATAATGAAGACCTTTTTGGGCTGGAGGCCATTATCCTAAGTGAAATAACTTAGGAACTTAACACTTATAAGTGGGAGCTAAACAATGTGTACACAAAGGCATACAACATGGAGTAACAGACACCTGGAGACTACAGAAGGTGGGAAGGTGGGAGCGAGTTGAGGATTGAAAAATTACCTATTGGGTACAATGTTTACTATGTGGGTTATGGGTATATTAAAAGCCAAGGCTTCTCTACTATGCAATATACACGTTTAAGATATCTGCACTTGCACCTCCCAAATACCTAAACATTTAAATAAAAAATTGATGATGGACTCTTAGAAAATGTCATATGACTTGGGCTGGGCATGGTGGCTCATGCCTGTAATCCCAGCACTTTGGGAGACTGAGGCAGGCACATCACCTGACATCAGGAGTTCAAGACCAGCCTGGCCAACATGGTGAAACCCTGTCTCTACTAAAAATACAAAAATTAGCTGGGCATGGTGGTAGGCACCTGTAATCCCAGGATTACTCAGGGGACTGAGGCATGAGAATTGCTTGAACTTGGGAGGTGGAGGTTGCAGTAAGCCAAGATTGCGCCACTGCACTCCAGCCAGCCTGGAGGATAGAGTGAGACACTGTCTCCAAAAAAAAAAAAAAAAAAAAAAAAGAGATGACTCAAAAAATAACCCAACAATCCACAGAAGAGGATGATGAAAAGTGATGGAAACTGGTAAATGCAATCAAATCCCTTGTGAAATCACCTGTTGAATGAAATCTTTTCATTTTATGAGGTTCAGAAAGGCAATGGGATTTGGCCCAATTCTTAGTTAATACTAAGTCATTTCTGCCTTTGTCACATGGAAGTAGTCATATGCAATATGTAAAAATGGATGTGGCTGTGTTGCCACAATGCTTTACTTACAAAAACAGCCAACAGGTCACATTTTGTCCTTGGGCTGTAGTTTGTTGACTATTGATAGAGACTCACAAGAAAAAACAATAAGAATTGTGACCTTATACTATAAACTTTCCTCCTCTTCAAACAAAGCAATTATCTGTGTGTGTATGTGTGTGCATGCACACGTATGTGCACATGCCATATATTTTGTGTAAAAGGTAATATGAACACTTCTGTAGACCAGAAATGGAAATAGAAACCCAGAGCTATCAGTTGGGTTGAAGTATATGCACTGGGTATCACATGCAGAAGGAGATGAAGACAGACAATAGTATAACTATGAGATTGTAGAGAATCCAAAGCTTTCCACACCATGGTGAGAGACCTGAACTGGACTCATTTGTTACACCAGGAGCTAAAGAGTGTTTCTCTGTCCAAAAAAGGAAGACTGAATAAACTGATACTACTGTTTTTGACTATAGCTTGCATAAAATGTAAGCTGTAGCAAGAAGCAGCAGCAAAAGTCAGTCAGAACGTTCAGGTCTGGAATGAGCTTCTTGCTGGCTGAGTGAATGGATCTTTACATTCACAGTTCATCTTGAAGCTGGAGCTAATTTAGGACCTGGTTCTACTTCTGGGTTGAAGAACTTTATCTAGAAAACTGCTTAGAGCAGAGTGAGACCAAAGACCAAAACCACAAAACCATAAAAACACTTTCTATTCAAGATGAACCTACAAATTGAAATTTAAGAGCACATTAGGAAATTTAACGTTAAGAATGAAACTAAGAAAACAAAGTCTAGGGAGATAAATAGATAAATTCACACATGGCAAAATGTAAACAATGGAACAACCTCCATATGACTTTAAAATAAGAATATTTAATATCCTCAAGTAGATACAGATAAGAATTTACCCAGCAAGATAATTTTGAAAATACAATAGATGGATATGAATAAAAAACCAAGCAATCCCACTTCTGCACATATATCCAAAGGAATTGAAATTCATATGTCAAATAGATGTCTGCACTCCCATGTTCACTGCAGCTCTATTCACAATAGTCAAGATATAGAAACCACTGAAGTGCCCACTGATGGACAAATGGATTTTTAAAATGTGGTATAGATACAAAATGGAGTATTATTCATCCTTTAAAAAGTAGGAAAGTCTGTCATCTGTGGCAACATGGATAAACTTAGAGGACATTATGCTAAGTGGAATAAGCCAGGCATAGTGAGACAAATACTGTATGACATCACCTATATGTCAAATCTGTAAGTGTCAAACTCAAAGAGGTAGATAATAGAACAGTGGTTACCAGAGGCTGGGTGGGAGTGGAGAAGGCAGAGAATGGAGAGAGATTGGTTAAATGGTACAAAGTTTCAGCTGGACAGGTCTTCCTGTTCTGGTGATTTACTGCAGAAGATGGTGACTATAGTTAATAATAATGTATTGTATATTTTAAAAGAGCTAAAAGCAAGGATTTTAAATGGTATTACTACAAAGAAATGATAAATATTTGAGGTGATGGATACGCCAATTAGCCTGATTTGATTATTTTATAGTGTTTACACTATAAAATTAAAATAAAATTTTAAATTAAAAATAAAATTTCAAAAAAACCTAAGAGAATTTTCAAAACAAAATGAATTCCTAACTCTCAAATACATATAAAATAAATGTGTGTTAAAGATTTTCTTTAATGTAATAAGAAAACTAGGAAGATGTTACACTGAGCTCAAAAGAGAATCCATGAACAGATACATTTATAGATCAGGAATATTAAAATGTGTGCAAACTTTTTTCTGGGATAAAAGAGACAGAATTTTTATGTCCATAGACAAGAATTATTTTGCATAGCTATCAGTTTTATCTACAATATACAGAGTTATAAAATATCTTCATAGAATCAGAATTTAATAACCCCAAGAGGTCTCCTCTAGAGTCTAGACAACGCAACTTTTTCTCTCTATGACCATGATCAAATGTTAACATTAGCTTGCTTTAGTTTGCAGGTACAGGTGGCTTTAAAGAAATATTTTCTTGTGTACTTTTCTTCATTTAAAAAAGTTTTAACTTTTTAAATT
Source organism: Trachypithecus francoisi (assembly GCF_009764315.1). NCBI lineage: Eukaryota > Metazoa > Chordata > Mammalia > Primates > Cercopithecidae > Trachypithecus > Trachypithecus francoisi. Next base: position 76,882,929 of record NW_022681469.1, on the reverse strand, counting down.
AAAAACAATTATATTCTCACCACCTCTCAACTCAAGATTCTGATTCTCTAGGTTTGGAGATGGGTCTAAGATTTGTAATTTTTTAATTACAAGGTTATTCTGACGTGCAGCTGGTTTGGGAACCTTTTACTAGATGGTAACTAACATTCTTCCCAATTCTGAGATTCACAGCAAATGCCCTTGTTTCCTAGTTTGGTGGCAAGGCTGGGATCAAGGCCTAGGTTAGCTAAGGGCTAATGAAAGGTTTAGAGGCTTAACCCAGAGAAGAAAGGCACAGCAGTCCATTCTATGCCTAGGTTGGCAGGATGCAAATATCAGGTGCCAGACATTTTTTATAGATGAACTTACCATTTCCTTGGAGCAGAATTAGGATAACAGTCATCCAGTGCAATGTCTGGGCAGGCCTATTAATTGCTCTGAGCCTCATTATGTGTGCCCTGTCTACATCACAGGCTACTATTAGAATGTATTTGGAGCTGCTTTATAAACTGTGAAGTGCTATTTAGTGATAAAATGTTGCAATAATGCTTATTGGTACTGGTCATTATTTTGGCAAACCAGTTATACATGGCAAATCAGAGATATGCTAGAAATTATACTATGCTTTTTTTTATTTGATGGGGGGTAAGGAACAAAATGAGGCTGTTTCCTATCAGTATAAAAATATGTTTGGAAAAAACCTAGCCAAACCTAAGAGTCATGAATTACTTTTAGAGACTAGATCTGATCAGCTTAGGAACCCAATCATGTAAACAAGATAATAATTTATATTAAAATACAGTTGGGCCAGCTAGCACTGGATGGAAAATCTCCAAACTGTTAGGAGTTGTTCATGAGTATAATGGGATCCAATTGCTTTAAAGGGGATTCTGTGATTGCTTGGTATGTTAGGCTGACCCAAAAGTTCCTATGAAAATAAACAAGTGAAATTCTCAAAAACACATGGTACTCATCAAACTCATCTCTATGACTTTTCATTGTCATCCTCTATGGCTATCTGAATCCTACTCATTTTCCGATTTGCCTTCTTCCTCCATGGATCTTTCTTTTATTGCCCATCACAAGTCACGACTACTTCTTCTTCCTCTTAACTCACAGCAAAACTTCTGGTCTTCATCACTCATGTAACTTTTGCTCATCTTGCATGGTATGACGGTCGTGGAGGATTTGCCAGCCCTTTTTAACAACTTTGTCTCTTCCTTCCTAGGTGATGTAGGAGAGGACAGCCTTTCCCTCTGCCTTCCTAGGTTTGATAGCTGGGTTTATCCAATAAACTGCCAACAGGCAGATCAATAGGAGAAAATGTACACACATTTATTCATTTTTAACATTACATACACAGGGGCATCACGGGAAAAAACACGTGAATCTCTGAAAGAGTGATGAGATTTGAGAGCTTCTACACCATCTTAATGGACAAAAGGGAGGGAGGCATGTAGGTCATTTAGGAGAGAGTAAATGATTTTCAGAAAAAAATGAGAGTCCGTAGAAGAATACATGGGAGATATGATGGTTTGTAACAAAGCTTGTCTGGGTGTTGTGTCGACTTCTAATTTCCTCTCCTGTGATGAGTCAATCTTCCCTGGGTGATGAAACTCCTGGGGATCGGGGAAATTAAGACAATTGATTTCCTTTTAGAGGACCTGGACCTACCTTTAGGCAAATAAGGGATGTTTAGAGAAAGTCTTTCCCAGCATTTGCTGCTTTTCGAGTGCCTTCGGCTCAAAATAATCAATATACCAAAGCAGCATATTTCAGGATGACATAGACTGCTTCAGGATAAGCAGTCTAGGGCCAACAGCAATGCTGTGAACATTTTTGAATCTCCACTGCCCCCAGGCTCAGTATTTTATGCAAAAGATTGTAGACTCCGCTAATCTTTCTGAACCACTTAAGCCATTGACCAAGACTGTAGAAACTTCCAATTCTATATCAGAAGAGGATGAGTCTTACTTTTTTGCAAGGTCTATGGCATTGATTAATTTTAGAAATTCATTTTATCTTTCATATTTAAGATACATTGTCACTGACACAAGTAGCTGAATCTGAAGAACAATTAAAGCCAGATATTTGAGCACAGCAGGACTTTGCCTACCTCTCTTGTCTCTTACCTAGCGTATCTTTGGTGTCTACATTATTCACCTTCATAGCAGATAATTCTCCCCCTCAGGATGGGAAACTTGATTATCAAAAGCTGCTGGAGGCCGGGTATGGTGGCTTGTGCCTGTAATCCCAGCACTTTGGGAGGCCAAGGCAGGTGGATCACCTGAGGTCGGGAGTTCGATACTGACCTCACCAACATGGAGAAATCCCATCTCTACTAGAAATACAGAATTAGCTGGGCGTGGTGGTGCGTGCCTGTAATCCAAGGTACTTGGGAGGCTGAGGCAGGAGAATCACTTGAACCCAGGAGGGGGAGGTTGCTGTGAGCTGAGCTCGCACCATTGCACTCCAGCCTGGGCAACAAGAGCAAAACTCTGTCTCAAAAAAAAAAAAACAAAAAAAAAACCCTGCTGGAATTTATAACTTATGCTTTCCATCTGTGGGGAGGGACTAACATGCTTTTTTCGTTCTCAGTTTCACAATTACTGGGAAAGCTCTCTAACTGGTCCAGCCTGGATCAGGTGATCATATCTGGACCAATCATCTTTAGTCAGGAATGAGGGTGAGATTATATTAAAACACAGATTCATCCATCTGAACCATGTGGTTGGAATGGGAGGAGAAACAAAACAACAGGTATCAATCATACTTGCACATCTCATCTTTCACCATTCCCAATTAAAATCCGTCCTCATTATTTCCTTACACATCTTGCTTCTTTTTGTCTCTATCCCTTTCCTCACAGGCTGCCCTCTTGATTTATTTATAAGGCTTTGAGGCTTCTCTTACAAGAATATTGAAGGCTTCTCTTACAAGAATATTGAATATTTACATTCCCCTTACTATTTTTGGTCAAATGCTGTATCATAATGGCGTGTATGGTATTGTAGTTAAATTAAGAAGACTCACATTCAGGTTCTTATCCTAAGATTTGCTAGCTGTATGACTCTCTGCAAATTCTCTCTGGGCCTCAATTTTCTCTTCTTCTTCTTCTTTTTTTTTTTTTTTAGACGGAGTCTCAGTCACCCAGGCTGGAGTGTAGTGGCAGGATCTCAGCTCACTGCAAGCTCCACCTCCTGGGTTCATGCCATTCTCCTGCCTCAGCCTCCTGGGTAGCTGGGACTACAGGCGCCTGCCACTACCCCCAGCTATTTTTTTTGTTTTGTTTTGTTTTTTTTGTATTTTTAGTAGAAACAGTGTTTCACCGTGTTAGCCAGGATGGTCTCGATCTCCTGACCTAGTGATCCGCCCGCCTCGGCCTCCCAAAGTGTTGGGATTATGGGCGTGAGCCACCATGCCTGGCCAGTTTTCTCTTTAATCTCGATAAAACGATTATAATGTCTACCTCACATATATATTTTAACATCCAAGTGAAGTAATGCATTACTTTGTAAATTACCATAAAGATAAAAAGGTATTTTCATATCTCAGTGCATGGTACCGGGAGGGGCTTTGACCTTACACTGGAACACTGATGAAATATGTTTGCCCTTAATGCTAGGCTGGGCCCACAGAACACCACTACCATCTATGTCATAGTTCAGATAATGTTTGCATCACTGGACGAAGAATCTATGGCACACTAATGCTCAGTAGGCACAGGCAGATGCTCAATATCATGAGTCTTTAAGGAAAGGTCAACAGAAACTACAATGAGACATCACTTTATACCCACTTGGATGGCTATAATAAAAAGATAATAAGTGCTGACAAGGATGTGAAAAAGCAGGAACCCTCATATATTGCTTATAGGAATGAAAAATGGTGCAGTCACTTTGGCAAATACTTCATCAGTTACCCAAAAAGTTAAATACAATTCGGTATTTATGCAATTTCTGTTTACCGTGTGAACCAGCAATTTCACTTTTAGGTATATACCCAAGATAAATGAAAACATTTGTACACAAAAAATGTGTACACAAATGTTCACAATAGCATTATTACAATAGCTAAAAAGTAGAAACAACTAAATGTCCATCAATTGATGAAGGGATGAACAAAATGCGATATGTACATACTATGGAATATTATTCTGTCATAAAGAGGAAGGAAGTATTGTACATGCTACAACATGGATGAACCTTGTAAACATTATGCTAAGTAAAAAAGCCAGTCAGAAAAGACTACATATTGTATGATCCTTTTTATCTAATATGTCCAAATATTTGGAGACAGAAAGTAGACTAGTGGTTGCCTAAGGCTGTATGTGAGGGAAGGAAAATGGAGACTGGACTCTTAATCGGTGCAAGGCTTCTTTATGGGTTTATGGAAAGGCTTTAAAATTAGATGATGGAAATGGTTACACAACCTTGTAAATATTCTAGAAACCATTGAACAGGTGAATTATGGTATGTAAGTTATTTCAATAAAATGACTTTTTAAATACAAAAGGATCATTCTTAAAAAGAAAAAAAAATTGGAAGTAGTGCCTTGTGCCAACAGGTGGGAAGAGCCCTGATGCTTGGAAGTAAGGTTCCAACCAACACACTCAAATTCAGAGTTAGAACCTCCAGTCTCCCTAGTGGGGTACTAACAAGAGCTCTTTCACAAATCTCCATTCCTCTGCTTATATACTTCCCTGGGCTCAACATGTCCTTTCCTTCTTGCCTACCAAGTAACTTCTTATTCCTCCTTTGAGAGTCATCTCAGGTATCCACTTCTTGTGAGTTATTTCTATGCTGTCTTCTCTTCCAGATGATGCTAAGGGCTTTCTCCTCTTCAGTTCCAAAAGCACCCCACACATACCATCATCAGAGTGTTTATATCTGGCTCATCAATACTTTTATAAATACACCTCCTTATCAGCCTCTGAGTCCCTCAAGGGCAGAAGCAATTTCGTTATCATTTTAATATCTCCAGCACTTGACAAGATGTCTGATCCAGGCAGACACTGAATTAATGTTTGCTGAATGGATAAAAAGGGAAAGTGCCCCAGAAGTAGACTGGAACACTACCTAGAGATTAAGATCAGGGGACTCAGAAACTAAGTCCAAAGTCAAAATCCCACTGGGAAGGAAAGCTGTGTGGAAGTACCCTCCCGATGCAGGATCTACATAGGGAATGGGCAAAAGTGACTCAAGGAAGAGGGTGTCTCCATGACCAGCTGCTGGAAGTTCAGTGGGCCCAATTGTGGGCAGCTGGGGATGCCACAGTCAATGTATATTTGATGGGGGTGGCTGACTACTATTATCATATAGTTGTTTGTCTACTTTATTCAATTGAATTATAAAGTCCTTAAGGGTAAGTGCTGGAACTTCTTCTTTTATGTGTTCCATAGATACTCTGCAAAATGTTTATTAAATGAGATAATTTTACCCTAAACATTTCTTCCTCAAAAAGAGTGAACAATCTATTTCCTTTTTGCTGATTCAGTATATTCTAAACTTTTTTTTTATTATTATTATACTTTAAGTTCTAGGGTACATGTGCATAACGTGCAGGTTTGTTACATATGTATACTTATGCCATGTTGGTGTGCTGCACCCATCAACTCGTCAGCACCCATCAATTCATCATTTATATCATGTATAACTCCCCAATGCAATCCCTCCCTCCTCCCCCCTCCCCATGATAGGCCCCAGTGTGTGATGTTCCCCTTCCCGAGTCCAAGTGATCTCATTGTTCAGTTCCCACCTATGAGTGAGAACATGCGGTGTTTGGTTTTCTCTTCTTGTGATAGTTTGCTAAGAATGATGGTTTCCAGCTGCATCCATGTCCCTACAAAGGACACGAACTCATCCTTTTTATGGCTGCATAGTATTCCATGGTGTATATGTGCCACATTTTCTTAATCCAGTCTGTCATAGATGGACATTTGGGTTGATTCCAAGTCTTTGCTATTGTGAATAGTGCCGCAATAAACATACGTGTGCATGTGTTTTTGTAGTAGAATAATTTATAATCCTTTGGGTATATACCCAGTAGTGGGATGGCTGGGTCATATGGTACATCTAGTTCTAGATCCTTGAGGAATCGCCATACTGTTTTCCATAATGGTTGAACTAGTTTACAATCCCACCAACAGTGTAAAAGTGTTCCTATTTCTCCACATCCTCTCCAACACCTGTTGTTTCCTGACTTCTTAATGATTGCCAATCTAACTGGTGTGAGATGGTATCTCATTGTGGTTTTGATTTGCATTTCTCTGATGGCGAGTGATGATGAGCATTTTTTCATGTGTCTGTTGGCTGTATGAATGTCTTCTTTTGAGAAATGTCTGTTCATATCCTTTGCCCACTTTTTGATGGGGTTGTTTGTTTTTTTCTTGTAAATTTGTTTGAGTTCTTTGTAGATTCTGGATATTAGCCCTTTGTCAGATGAGTAGGTTGCAAAAATTTCTCCCATTCTATAGGTTGCCTGTTCACTCTGATGGTAGTTTCTTTTGCTGTGCAGAAGCTCTTTAGTTTAATTAGATCCCATTTGTCAATTTTGGCTTTTGCTGCCGTTGCTTTTGGTGTTTTAGACATGAAGTCCTTGCCCATGCCTATGTCCTGAATGGTACTACCTAGATTTTCTTCTAGGGTTTTTATGGTATTAGGTGTAACATGTAAGTCTCTAATCCATCTTGAATTAATCTTCGTATAAGGAGTAAGGAAAGGATCCAGTTTCAGCTTTCTACTTGTGGCTAGCCAATTTTCCCAGCACCATTTATTGAATAGGGAATCCTTTCCCCATTTCTTGTTTCTCTCAGGTTTGTCAAAGATCAGATGGCTGTAGATGTGTGGTATTATTTCTGAGGACTCTGTTCTGTTCCATTGGTCTATATTTCTGTTTTGGTACCAGTACCATGATGTTTTGGTTACTGTAGCCTTGTAGTATAGTTTGAAGTCAGGTAGCGTGACGCCTCCAGCTTTGTCCTTTTGACTTAGGATTGTCTTGGCAATGCGGGCTCTTTTTTGGTTCCATATGAACTTTAAAGCCGTTTTTTCCAATTCTGTGAAGAAACTCCTTGGTAGCTTGATGGGGATGGCATTAAATCTATAAATAACCTTGGGCAGTATGGCCATTTTCATGATATTGATTCTTCCTATCCATGAGCATGGTATGTTCTTCCATTTGTTTGTGTCCTCTTTGATTTCACTGAGCAGTGGTTTGTAGTTCTCCTTGAAGAGGTCCTTGACATCCCTTGTAAGTTGGATTCCTAGGTATTTTATTCTCTTTGAAGCAATTGTGAATGGAAGTTCATTCCTGATTTGGCTCTCTGTTTGTCTGTTACTGGTGTATAAGAATGCTTGTGATTTTTGCACATTAATTTTGTATCCTGAGACTTTGCTGAAGTTGCTTATCAGCTTAAGGAGATTTTGGGCTGAGACGATGGGGTTTTCTAAATATACAATCATGTCATCTGCAAACAGGGACAATTTGACTTCTTCTTTTCCTAACTGGATACCCTTGATTTCTTTCTCTTGCCTGATTGCCCTAGCCAGAACTTCCAACACTATGTTGAATAGGAGTGGTGAGAGAGGGCATCCCTGTCTTGTGCCAGTTTTCAAAGGGAATTTTTCCAGTTTTTGCCCATTCAGTATGATATTAGCTGTGGGTTTGTCATAAATAGCTCTTATTATTTTGAGGTACGTTCCATCAATACCGAATTTATTGAGCGTTTTTAGCATGAAGGGCTGTTGAATTTTGTCAAAAGCCTTTTCTGCATCTATTGAGATAATCATGTGGTTCTTGTCTTTGGTTCTGTTTATATGCTGGATTACGTTTATTGATTTGCGAATGTTGAACCAGCCTTGCATCCCAGGGATGAAGCCCACTTGATCATGGTGGATAAGCTTTTTGATGTGCTGCTGAATCCGGTTTGCCAGTATTTTATTGAGGATTTTTGCATCGATGTTCATCAGGGATATTGGTCTAAAATTCTCTTTTTTGTTGTGTCTCTGCCAGGCTTTGGTATCAGGATGATGTTGGCCTCATCAAATGAGTTAGGGAGGATTCCCTCTTTTTCTATTGATTGGAATAGTTTCAGAAGGAATGGTACCAGCTCCTCCTTGTACCTCTGGTAGAATTCAGCTGTGAATCCATCTGGTCCTGGACTTTTTTTGGTGGGTAGGCTATTAATTGTTGCCTCAATTTCAGAGCCTGCTATTGGTCTATTCAGGGATTCAACTTCTTCCTGGTTTAGTCTTGGGAGAGTGTAACTGTCCAGGAAATTATCCATTTCTTCTAGATTTTCTAGTTGATTTGTGTAGAGGCGTTTATAGTATTCTCTGATGGTAGTTTGTATTTCTGTGGGGTCCGTGGTGATATCCCCTTTATCATTTTTTATTGCGTCTATTTGATTCTTCTCTCTTTTCTTCTTTATTAGTCTTGCTAGCGGTCTGTCAATTTTGTTGATTTTTTCAAAAAACCAACTCCTGGATTCATTGATTTTTTGGAGGGTTTTTTGTGTCTCTATCTCCTTCAGTTCTGCTCTGATCTTAGTTATTTCTTGCCTTCTGCTAGCTTTTGAATGTGTTTGCTCTTGCCTCTCTAGTTCTTTTAATTGTGATGTTAGAGTGTCAATTTTAGATCTTTCCTGCTTTCTCTTGTGGGCATTTAGTGCTCTAAATTTCCCTCTACACACTGCTTTAAATGTGTCCCAGAGATTCTGGTATGTTGTATCTTTGTTCTCATTGGTTTCAAAGAACATCTTTATTTCTGCTTTCATTTTGTTATGTACCCAGTAGTCATTCAGGAGCAGGTTGTTCAGTTTCCATGTAGTTGAGCGTTGTTGATTGAGTTTCTTAGTCCTGAGTTCTAGTTTGATTGCACTGTGGTCTGAGAGACAGTTTGTTATAATTTCTGTTGTTTTACATTTGCTGAGGAGTGCTTTACTTCCAATTATGTGGTCAATTTTGGAATAAGTGTGATGTGCTGAGAAGAATGTATATTCTGTTGATTTGGGGTGGAGAGTTCTATAGATGTCTATTAGGTCTGCTTGGTGCAGAGATGAGTTCAATTCCTGGATATCCTTGTTAACTTTCTGTCTCGTTGATCTGTCTAATGTTGACAGTGGAGTGTTGAAGTCTCCCATTATTATTGTATGGGAGTCTAAGTCTCTTTGTAGGTCTCTAAGGACTTGCTTTATGAATCTGGGTGCTCCTGTATTGGGTGCATATATATTTAGGAGAGTTAGCTCTTCCTGTTGAATTGATCCCTTACCATTATGTAATGGCCTTCTTTGTCTCTTTTGATCTTTGATGGTTTAAAATCTATTTTATCAGATACTGGGATTGCAACTCCTGCTTTTTTTTGTTCTCCATTTGCTTGGTAGATCTTCCTCCATCCCTTTATTTTGAGCCTATGTATGTCTCTGCATGTGAGATGGGTCTCCTGAATACAGCAGACTGATGGGTCTTGACTCTTTATCCAGTTTGCCAGTCTGTGTCTTTTAATTGGAGCATTTAGTCCATTAACATTTAAGGTTAATATTGTTATGTGTGAACTTGATCCTGCCATTATGATATTAACTGGTTATTTTGCTCGTTAGTTGATGCAGTTTCTTCCTAGCCTCGATGGTCTTTACATTTGGGCATGTTTTTGCAATGGCTGGTACTGGTTGTTCCTTTCCATGTTTAGGGCTTCCTTCAGGGTCTCTTGTAAGGCAGGCCTGGTGGTGACAAAATCTCTAAGCATTTGCTTATCTGTAAAGGATTTTATTTCTCCTTCAGTGATGAAACTTAGTTTGGCTGGATATGAAATTCTGGGTTGAAAATTCTTTTCTTTAAGAATGTTGAATATTGGCCCCCACTCTCTTCTGGCTTGTAGAGTTTCTGCCGAGAGATCTGCTGTTAGTCTGATGGACTTCCCTTTGTGGGTAACCCGACCTTTCTCTCTGGCTGCCCTTAAGATTTTTTCCTTCATTTCAACTTTGGTGAATCTGGCAATTATGTGTCTTGGAGTTGCTCTTCTCAAGGAGCATCTTTGTGGCGTTCTCTGTATTTCCTGAATTTGAATGTTGGCCTGCCCTACTAGGTTGGGGAAGTTCTCCTGGATGATATCCTGAAGAGTGTTTTCCAACTTGGTTCCATTTTCCCCCTCACTTTCAGGCACCCCAATCAGACGTAGATTTGGTCTTTTTACATAATCCCATACTTCTTGCAGGCTTTGTTCATTTCTTTTTCTTCTTTTTTCTTTTGGTTTCTCTTCTCGCTTCATTTCATTCATTTGATCCTCAATCGCTGATACTCTTTCTTCCAGTTGATCGAGTCGGTTACTTAAGCTTGTGGATTTGTCACGTATTTCTCATGTCATGGTTTTCATCTCTGTCATTTCGTTTATGACCTTCTCTGCATTAATTATTCTAGCTATCAATTCTTCCACTCTTTTTTCAAGATTTTTAGTTTCTTTGCGCTGGGTACGTAATTCCTCCTTTAGCTCTGAGAAGTTTGATGGGCTGAAGCCTTCTTCTCTCATCTTGTCAAAGTCATTCTCTGACCAGCTTTGATCCACTGCTGGCGATGGGCTGCGCTCCTTTGCAGGGGGAGATGTGCTCTTATTTTTTGAATTTCCAGCTTTTCTGCCCCGCTTTTTCCCCATCTTTGTGGTATTATCTGTCTCTGGTCTTTGATGATGGTGACGTACTGATGGGGTTTTGGTATAGGTGTCCTTCCTGTTTGATAGTTTTCCTTCTGACAGTCAGGACCCTCAGCTATAGATCTGTTGGAGATTGCTTGAGGTCCACTCCAGGCCCTGTTTGCCTGGGTATCAGCAGCAGAGGTTGCAGAAGATAGAATATTGCTGAACTGCGAGTGTACCTGTCTGATTCTTCCTTTGGAAGCTTCCTCTCAGGGGTGTACTCCACCCTGTGAGGTGTGGGGTGTCAGACTGCCCCTAGTGGGGGATGTCTCCCAGCTAGGCTACTCAGGGGTCAGGGACCCACCTGAGCAGGCAGTCTGTCCGTTCTCAGATCTCAACCTCCGTGTTTGGAGATCCACGGCTCTCCCCAAAGCTGTCAGACAGAGTCGTTCGCGTCTGCACAGGCCCCCACTGCTTCCCCTGATGGTCTTCAGCTGTGCGCTGTCCCCAGACATGGAGTCTACAGACACATGCAGGCTTCCTTGAGCTGCTGTGAGCTCCACCGAGTTCGAGCTTCCCAGCGGCTTTGTTTACCTACTTAAGCCTCAGCAATGGCGGGCGCCCCTCCCCCAGCCTCGCTGCTGCCTTGCGGTTAGATCTCTGCAGACTGCTGTGTTAGCAATGAGGGAGGCTCCGTGGGCGTGGGACCCTCCCGGCCAGGTGTGGGAGATATTCTCCTGGTGTGCCTGTTTCCTTAAAGCGCAGTATTGGGGTGGGAGTTACCTGATTTTCCAGGTGTTGTGTGTCTCAGTTCCCCTGGCTAGGAAAAGGGATACCCTTCCCCCTTGCGCTTCCAGGTGATGTGATGCCTCACCCTGCTTCAGCTCTCGCTGGTCAGGCTGCAGCAGCTGACCAGCACCGATTGTCCGGCACTCCCTAGTGAGATGACCCCAGTACCTCAGTTGAAAATGCAGAAATCACCGGTCTTCTGTGTTGCTCGCGCTGGGAGTTGGAGACTGGAGCTGTTCCTATTCGGCCATCTTGCTCCGCCCCCCTAAACTCTTAAAATGAAATGTAAAACACAGGAGAGTGGCTCCCTTCCAATTTGAGATAAATCCTGTGGGTTTGAGAGAAAATATGTTATCATTGAAGAACTAACTCAAATCATGAAACTAAGTGAAGACAAAACTGCCTATCATGATAGCAACATGACATATTAAACATCTCTTTGTTTATTTGTTATTGACTATCTTTCCGTGTAAGATGCAAGCTCCATGAGAGCTGAGAATTTTATCTGTTTGTTTCACCAAGGTATCCTCAGCACCTAGAACAGTTTCTGGCACATAATAGGTACTTAATAAATACCTGCTGATAAAGAGAGGCAAGGAAAGAAGAAAGGAGAGATGGAGGGAGAGAAAACTTTTAGGTATGGAAATGTGTAAACACCAGAAATTAGTGCCAGATAAATCTTACTTAACATTGTTATAAGTGATACAAAGAAAATGCCTGCTAGAATACAATTTTCCACAAAGCTCTTCTGTATAGTGACATAGCAAGGCAATAAGAATAAACTGTAAAAGAAAATAACATGGACATGTGAGTAGGCAGAAAAATAGCAAATAAGCTCCACGCAGACTGATGTAAGATGATATAATAACACATTATGGGAAAACGGTACAAATGTGCCTACAAGATAATGGTTCCTGACAATCAGATCAGAACCAGGAGAGAATCTGAAGGAGTTGTTGAATGTAGCCTACTTTATCCCCAAGAGTTATGCTTCAATGTCAATGCAGTGAAAGAAATAAGTCCCATATTATTTTAATTATGCAACTCTGGACTTGGATGAAAAATATCTCTGAAAAATAAATACATTTTTTTCTAATAGTTGTGCCACAATTTTGTTTCCTCTCGTTATATGTCCTCCATTCAAGCCTGTTGTGTGTGGATGTGGGCCCATCTTCTTCCCAAAAAGGTAGGCATAGCCTAAGTTTAGGTGACACAGTTAGGGTGTCCTCTCTGTAGGAAGAGCTTCTGCACCTCTTGCTATGGTAGGCTCAGCTGCTCTGAATAAGACAGACCCAGTGCCCTTCTGGCTATAGCTAAATAGAATCTGAGCAGTATTCACTATCCATATTTTTTGCCCTTGTTCTCTGTATAAATCTAGTTTACTTAAAGTTGGCTTGAGTAGGCTTCTATTTAGAGTAGTCCTCCATTATCCATTACCCCCAGTGGATGTCTGCAAATGCAGACAGTTTTGAACCCTATGTATACCATGTTTTTTCTTATGCATACATACCGATAATAAAGTTTAATTTGTAAGTTAGGCATAGTAAGAGATTAACAACAATAACTAATAATAAAATAGAACAAGTATAACAATATGCCAACATTGCTACTTTTGCACTGTGTGGTCCTTTATTAAGTAAAATAAGGGTGACTTGAACACAAGCACTGCAATAGCGCAGCAGTTGATCTGATCACCAAGATGGCTACTAAGTGACTAGTGGAAGGGTAGCATACAATGTGGATACCCTTGACAAAGAGATGATTCACATCCCAAGCAGGATGGAACAGGATAGTGTGAGATTGCCTCACACTACTCAGAAGAGCATGCAATTTAAAACTTAATGAATTGTTTATTTCTGGAATTTTCTATTTAATATTTTTGGATGGTGGTTGACCATGGGTAACTAAAACTGCAAAAAGTGAGAGCATGGATAATGGGGGACTACCATATTGCAATCAAAGAAACCCCAGGTATCAGTAGGAACTGTATTTCAAGAGAAAAAAAAATGCCCCATCCCATCCTGCATAAAAATAGATGCAAATCAATTCAACTGGTAAAAGGACTTGAAAACAGATCCAGGAAACAGATGAATACTTTATCAAAAGTTGGAAGCAGTCCCAATCCAAATGTACCTTGGCCTGTATCTGGAGAGCCTTTGTTTAAAATTCAACTTAGACAGAGTGAGGTCAGAGGGTAACTCCTGGCCAGCTCCCCAAATATTGCTATCTAATACCCAGTGCCAAAAATAGAGTTACTTTTGTGTCAATAGAATATGATCTGAAAATCTATGCTTTTATATGATTTTCCTATTGTTTTTCAATGTTGACTTTCCCAGGAAATATTTATCTTGGGGGAAAAATCAAGACGCCATATTTCGTTGGATTTAGTTCTGACCTTTGTACCTCACGAATGCCAATATAGGGCCAAAGGCTGAAGAGCAACTAGGATGACTGCAGGAACTGATGACCTTCCTCACTGGGTTAATTGTCTTTTTTTTTTTTTTTATACTTTAAGTTCTAGGGTACATGTGCATAACGTGCAGGTTTGTTACATATGTATACTTGTGCCATGTTGGTGTGCTGCACCCATCAACTCGTCAGCACCCCTCAATTCATCATTTATATCAGATATAACTCCCAATGCAATCCCTTCCCCCTACCCCCTCCCCATGATAGGCCCCGGTGTGTGATGTTCCCCTTCCCGAGTCCAGGTGATCTCATTGTTCAGTTCCCACCTATGAGTGAGAACATGCGGTGTTTGGTTTTCTCTTCTTGTGATAGTTTGCTAAGAATGATGGTTTCCAGCTGCATCCATGTCCCTACAAAGGACGCGAACTCATCCTTTTTTATGGCTGCATAATATTCCATGGTGTATATGTGCCACATTTTTTTAATCCAGTCTGTCACTGATGGACATTTGGGTTGATTCCAAGTCTTTGCTATTGTGAATAGTGCCGCAATAAACATACGTGTGCATGTGTCTTTGTAGTAGTGTAATTTATAATCCTTTGGGTATATACCCAGTAGTGGGATGGCTGGGTCATATGGTACATCTAGTTCCAGATCCTTGAGGAATCGCCATACTGTTTTCCATAATGGTTGAACTAGTTTACAATCCCACCAACAGTGTAAAAGTGTTCCTATTTCTCCACATCCTCTCCAACACCTGTTGTTTCCTGACTTCTTAATGATTGCCAATCTAACTGGTGTGAGATGGTATCTCATTGTGGTTTTGATTTGCATTTCTCTGATGGCGAGTGATGATGAGCATTTTTTCATGTGTCTGTTGGCTGTATGAATGTCTTCTTTTGAGAAATGTCTGTTCATATCCTTTGCCCACTTTTTGATGGGGTTGTTTGTTTTTTTCTTGTAAATTTGTTTGAGTTCTTTGTAGATTCTGGATATTAGCCCTTTGTCAGATGAGTAGGTTGCAAAAATTTCTCCCATTCTATAGGTTGCCTGTTCACTCTGATGGTAGTTTCTTTTGCTGTGCAGAAGCTCTTTAGTTTAATCATATCCCATTTGTCAATTTTGGCTTTTGCTGCCGTTGCTTTTGGTGTTTTAGACATGAAGTCCTTGCCCATGCCTATGTCCTGAATGGTACTACCTAGATTTTCTTCTAGGGTTTTTATGGTATTAGGTGTAACATGTAAGTCTCTAATCCATCTTGAATTAATCTTCGTATAAGGAGTAAGGAAAGGATCCAGTTTCAGCTTTCTACTTATGGCTAGCCAATTTTCCCAGCACCATTTATTGAATAGGGAATCCTTTCCCCATTTCTTGTTTCTCTCAGGTTTGTCAAAGATCAGATGGCTGTAGATGTGTGGTATTATTTCTGAGGACTCTGTTCTGTTCCATTGGTCTATATTCTGTTTTGGTACCAGTACCATGATGTTTTGGTTACTGTAGCCTTGTAGTATAGTTTGAAGTCAGGTAGCGTGACGCCTCCAGCTTTGTCCTTTTGACTTAGGATTGTCTTGGCAATGCGGGCTCTTTTTTGGTTCCATATGAACTTTAAAGCCGTTTTTTCCAATTCTGTGAAGAAACTCCTTGGTAGCTTGATGGGGATGGCATTAAATCTATAAATAACCTTGGGCAGTATGGCCATTTTCATGATATTGATTCTTCCTATCCATGAGCATGGTATGTTCTTCTATTTGTTTGTGTCCTCTTTGATTTCACTGAGCAGTGGTTTGTAGTTCTCCTTGAAGAGGTCCTTGACATCCCTTGTAAGTTGGATTCCTAGGTATTTTATTCTCTTTGAAGCAATTGTGAATGGAAGTTCATTCCTGATTTGGCTCTCTGTTTGTCTGTTACTGGTGTGTAAGAATGCTTGTGATTTTTGCACATTAATTTTGTATCCTGAGACTTTGCTGAAGTTGCTTATCAGCTTAAGGAGTTTTTGAGCTGAGACGATGGGGTTTTCTAAATATACAATCATGTCATCTGCAAACAGGGACAATTTGACTTCTTCTTTTCCTAACTGGATACCCTTGATTTCTTTCTCTTGCCTGATTGCCCTAGCCAGAACTTCCAACACTATGTTGAATAGGAGTGGTGAGAGAGGGCATCCCTGTCTTGTGCCAGTTTTCAAAGGGAATTTTTCCAGTTTTTGCCCATTCAGTATGATATTAGCGGTGGGTTTGTCATAAATAGCTCTTATTATTTTGAGGTACGTTCCATCAATACCGAATTTATTGAGCGTTTTTAGCATGAAGGGCTGTTGAATTTTGTCAAAAGCCTTTTCTGCATCTATTGAGATAATCATGTGGTTCTTGTCTTTGGTTCTGTTTATATGCTGGATTACGTTTATTGATTTGCGAATGTTGAACCAGCCTTGCATCCCAGGGATGAAGCCCACTTGATCATGGTGGATAAGCTTTTTGATGTGCTGCTGAATCCGGTTTGCCAGTATTTTATTGAGGATTTTTGCATCGATGTTCATCAGGGATATTGGTCTAAAATTCTCTTTTTTTGTTGTATCTCTGCCAGGCTTTGGTATCAGGATGATGTTGGCCTCATCAAATGAGTTAGGGAGGATTCCCTCTTTTTCTATTGATTGGAATAGTTTCAGAAGGAATGGTACCAGCTCCTCTTTATATCTCTGGTAGAATTCAGCTGTGAATCCATCTGGTCCTGGACTTTTTTTGGTGGGTAGGCTATTAATTATTGCCTCAATTTCAGAGCCTGCTATTGGTCTATTCAGGGATTCAACTTCTTCCTGGTTTAGTCTTGGGAGAGTGTAAGTGTCCAGGAAATTATCCATTTCTTCTAGATTTTCTAGTTGATTTGCGTAGAGGTGTTTATAGTATTCTCTGATGGTAGTTTTTATTTCTGTGGGGTCCGTGGTGATATCCCCTTTATCATTTTTTATTGCGTCTATTTGATTCTTCTCTCTTTTCTTCTTTATTAGTCTTGCTAGCGGTCTGTCAATTTTGTTGATTTTTTTCAAAAAACCAACTCCTGGATTCATTGATTTTTTGGAGGGTTTTTTGTGTCTCTATCTCCTTCAGTTCTGCTCTGATCTTAGTTATTTCTTGCCTTCTGCTAGCTTTTGAATGTGTTTGCTCTTGCCTCTCTAGTTCTTTTAATTGTGATGTTAGAGTGTCAATTTTAGATCTTTCCTGCTTTCTCTTGTGGGCATTTAGTGCTCTAAATTTCCCTCTACACACTGCTTTAAATGTGTCCCAGAGATTCTGGTATGTTGTATCTTTGTTCTCATTGGTTTCAAAGAACATCTTTATTTCTGCTTTCATTTCGTTATGTATGCAGTAGTCATCCAGGAGCAGGTTGTTCAGTTTCCATGTAGTTGAGCGTTGTTGATTGAGTTTCTTAGTCCTGAGTTCTAGTTTGATTGCACTGTGGTCTGAGAGACAGTTTGTTATAATTTCTGTTGTTTTACATTTGCTGAGGAGTGCTTTACTTCCAATTATGTGGTCAATTTTGGAATAAGTGTGATGTGCTGAGAAGAATGTATATTCTGTTGATTTGGGGTGGAGAGTTCTATAGATGTCTATTAGGTCTGCTTGGTGCAGAGATGAGTTCAATTCCTGGATATCCTTGTTAACTTTCTGTCTCGTTGATCTGTCTAATGTTGACAGTGGAGTGTTGAAGTCTCCCATTATTATTGTATGGGAGTCTAAGTCTCTTTGTAGGTCTCTAAGGACTTGCTTTATGAATCTGGGTGCTCCTGTATTGGGTGCATATATATTTAGGAGAGTTAGCTCTTCCTGTTGAATTGATCCCTTTACCATTATGTAATGGCCTTCTTTGTCTCTTTTGATCTTTGATGGTTTAAAATCTATTTTATCAGATACTGGGATTGCAACTCCTGCTTTTTTTTGTTCTCCATTTGCTTGGTAGATCTTCCTCCATCCCTTTATTTTGAGCCTATGTATGTCTCTGCATGTGAGATGGGTCTCCTGAATACAGCAGACTGATGGGTCTTGACTCTTTATCCAGTTTGCCAGTCTGTGTCTTTTAATTGGAGCATTTAGTCCATTAACATTTAAGGTTAATATTGTTATGTGTGAACTTGATCCTGCCATTATGATATTAACTGGTTATTTTGCTCGTTAGTTGATGCAGTTTCTTCCTAGCCTCGATGGTCTTTACATTTGGGCATGTTTTTGCAATGGCTGGTACCGGTTGTTCCTTTCCATGTTTAGGGCTTCCTTCAGGGTCACTTGTAAGGCAGGCCTGGTGGTGACAAAATCTCTAAGCATTTGCTTATCTGTAAAGGATTTTATTTCTCCTTCAGTGATGAAACTTAGTTTGGCTGGATATGAAATTCTGGGTTGAAAATTCTTTTCTTTAAGAACGTTGAATATTGGCCCCCACTCTCTTCTGGCTTGTAGAGTTTCTGCCGAGAGATCTGCTGTTAGTCTGATGGACTTCCCTTTGTGGGTAACCCGACCTTTCTCTCTGGCTGCCCTTAAGATTTTTTCCTTCATTTCAACTTTGGTGAATCTGGCAATTATGTGTCTTGGAGTTGCTCTTCTCAAGGAGCATCTTTGTGGCGTTCTCTGTATTTCCTGAATTTGAATGTTGGCCTGCCCTACTAGGTTGGGGAAGTTCTCCTGGATGATATCCTGAAGAGTGTTTTCCAACTTGGTTCCATTTTCCCCCTCACTTTCAGGCACCCCAATCAGACGTAGATTTGGTCTTTTTACATAATCCCATACTTCTTGCAGGCTTTGTTCATTCTTTTTCTTCTTTTTTCTTTTGGTTTCTCTTCTCGCTTCATTTCATTCATTTGATCCTCAATCGCTGATACTCTTTCTTCCAGTTGATCAATTCGGTTACTGAAGCTTGTGGATTTGTCACGTATTTCTCATGTCATGGTTTTCATCTCTGTCATTTCATTTATGACCTTCTCTGCATTAATTATTCTAGCTCTCAATTCTTCCACTCTTTTTTCAAGATTTTTAGTTTCTTTGCGCTGGGTACGTAATTCCTCCTTTAGCTCTGAGAAGTTTGATGGACTGAAGCCTTCTTCTCTCATCTCGTCAAAGTCATTCTCTGACCAGCTTTGATCCATTGCTGGCGATGAGCTGCGATCCTTTGCAGGGGGAGATGCGCTCTTATTTTTTGAATTTCCAGCTTTTCTGCCCTGCTTTTTCCCCATCTTTGTGGTTTTATCTGCCTCTGGTCTTTGATGATGGTGACGTACTGATGGGGTTTTGGTATAGGTGTTCTTCCTATTTGATAGTTTTCCTTCTAATAATCAGGACCCTCAGCTATAGATCTGTTGGAGATTGCTTGAGGTCCACTCCAGGCCCTGTTTGCCTGGGTATCAGCAGCAGAGGTTGCAGACGATAGAATATTGCTGAACTGTGAGTGTACCTGTCTGATTCTTACTTTGGGAGTTTCCTCTCAGGGGTGTACTCCACCCTGTGAGGTGTGGGGTGTCAGACTGCCCCTAGTGGGGGATGTCTCCCAGTTAGGCTACTCAGGGGTCAGGGACCCACTTGAGCAGGCAGTCTGTCCGTTCTCATATCTCAACCTCCGTGTTGGGAGATCCACTGCTCTCTTCAAAGCTGTCAGACAGAGTTGTTCGGGTCTGCACAGGCCTCTGCTGCTTTCCTTGTTGTTTTTTTAGCTGCACCCTGTCCCCAGACGTGGAGTCTACAGAGACAGGCAGATTTCCTTGAGCTGCTGTGAGCTCCACCCAGTTCGAGCTTCCCAGCAGCTTTGTTTACCTACTTAAGCCTCAGCAATGGCAGGTGCCACTTCCCCAGTCTGGCTCCTGCCTTGTGGTTAGATCGCAGACTGCTGTGCTAGCAATGAGGGAGGCTCCGTGGCCGTGGGACCCTCCCGGCCAGGTGTGGGTATAATCTCCTGGTGTGCCCGTTTGCTTAAAGCGCAGTATTGGGGTGGGAATTACCCGATTTTCCAGGTGTTGTGTGTCTCAGTTCCCCTGGCTAGGAAAAGGGATTCCCTTCCCCCTTGCGCTTCCCAGGTGAGGCAATGCCTCGCCCTGCTTCAGCTCTCGCTGGTCGGGCTGCAGCAGCTGACCAGCACCGATTGTCCGGCACTCCCCAGTGAGATGACCCCAGTACCTCATTTGAAAATGCAGAAATCACCGGTCTTCTTTGTAGTTCGTGCCGGGAGTTGGAGACTGGAGCTGTTCCTATTCGGCCATCTTGCCTAATTGTCTTTTAAATTAGGATTGTAATATGGAAAAGCAAGAGTTTAGAAGGGTTATTAAAACGAATGAATTCGTGAATTGTAAGTAATTTTTATGTTAACTTATGTAATCCACATAACAATTCCATAAGAAAAATGCAATTATTATCCGCATTTCACATAGGGACGTTTAGTACATTGCTTAAGCCTCACAGTGGCGAATCTTGGATTTGATTCTAGCTGCTCTTTCTGTTTGTTTGTTTGTTTGGTTGGTTGGATTTTTTTGTTTTTTGTTCTTCTTTTTGTTGTGTTTTGTTTCATCTGAGACAGAGTCTTGCTCTGTCACCCAGGCTAGAGTGCAGTGGCACAATCTTGGCTCGCTGCAACCTCTGCCTCCCGGGTTCCAGAGATTCTTGAGCCTCCGCCTCCTGAATAGCTAGGATTAGAGGCATGCACCACTGTGCCTGGCTAATTTTTGTATTTTCAGTGGAGATAGGGTTTCACCATGTTGGCCAGGCTGGTCTCGAACTCCGGACCTCAAGTGATTCGCCCACCTCAGCCTCCAAAAGTGCTGGGATTACAGGCATGACCACCGCACCTGGCACTGATTCTAGTTATTCTGCACCAGAGTTCATGATCTTCACCATACACTAGATGGCCCCCAATGTATTAAACTCAGCTTGGAATATAAGTTGGAGCATCTTATAAGTTGGAATACTTACAAAACATACAAAACTCTTTACATGAAGGTGTGGCTACAAATATAAATAGGCAAGACTGCTAAATTCATGAATGTTAAATTCATAATATTACACGAAATGACACTAGGGACATCAGAGGTTATCAACGTATTGATGTTGATGAAAGGGAGCAACCATAATGTCTTCCTAAACTCTGCTTTAGAGACCCTGTTCCAGACAAACCAGAGACATGTGGAAGCCAGCTTCATTCCATACAAAAAGTCTCATGTCCCTATCATATGTCATAATAGTTACAGAAGTAATATTTTAATGATCATTAATAGGTCTTCACATCTGGTGGCTCCTACTGCTGGTGACAGAAAGTGCAGAATGGTCAATAGATTCTGGTCCCACTGGCCTTCCCATGCATGTATTCATGCTGGACTGTCTCCATTGCATTCCTTCTTTGCTCATGTCTTAATTTTTACACCCCATCTGTCCTCTAATGAATATTTTGAAATCAAAATTTAAAATGGGAAAATAAACTTAAAATAACTTTTCTTTAATATTTTTATTCTGTTATGAAGTGTTATCTTACAATTTCACATGCAGCCACAAATACAAAATTTATGGTAGCTGGGCCTGAAGCCTCTCCATATTAAGGAAAACTATCCAGTAACTTGCAATGTTCATTAAATGTGGGAAATGTAAGTTTAGTGAATGAGTTTTGAAATCTCTCTGTGGGAGATTTTACCTAAACACATTAATGTAAACTACTGAAAAGATAAAAAATGTTGAGGTGGGGTTGGAGGGAGGGAGGAGCACTGTTGGGAGAGATTTCACTTGGTGACTGTTGCTATAGGAACCATTTACCAATTGCTCAAGATATCAGTTCCCAAGAAAGACAGGAATAGCAAACAAAATAAAAACAACAAATGGAGAAAACAATGGGATCTGGCACCAGGAAAAAAACTACATTTTTACGTACATACACTTGAGAAAATGATATTTTCTCAGGGAGGAGGTTGGGCGGAGAGTAGGGAGGTAGATTCCCAAAATGTGGTGACCATTCTCTCTCAATGAGCAGGTGGTCATGTGTTAAACAAGGGGGAGGTCCTGACTGACAGCCACATCTTCCTCCATAGCTCACTGCCACTCCATGAGTCAACCTTGAGAATGATCATAAACCTTGACTGCAATTCCTTTTTTCTTTTGAACTAGCCTAAAGAACCACATAGTAGGTACTCAGTATGTTTGGTGACTGGTCAACCATTCTCCCACTTAGAAGTTCCTTATCATTGCCTTTAAGACCAATGAGCACAATCTCAGTACAGGAAGGTATATTTGAAATCTCAAATGAGAAAAACATGCCTTGCTCAAAGCCAGGCAGCCCAGTACATTGCTTTAAAGTTATGGCTCATTTGCAAGTTCTGTTCACTCAACACATAGAGCTACCTTCCAAGTGACCTGTCAGGTTAAAAACTAAACTTATTGTTTTTTATGTTCCAATTAATACACATTTTTATGCTGCTATGAAGGCACAGTAATCATGATTGATGCCTGGGACCTCAATCCTTCCAGATTTAGCGGAGTACTTTATCCTGATTATTTCTCCATCCTTTTCCCCTTGATTTATTTGCCTTCTCCCTGGCTGTACGTCACCTTCTATTTGACCATTCATAAAATGTTTGCTACTAATTCAAAGCTGAGCAAGACTGAGGAAGTTTCCACTAATTTCTTAAATGGAAGAAAATGTTGAAATACTCACAAATTCATTTTTTAAAATTCCTTTGTCATACCATCTGTCCCCTTATTTCTCCAGGTGAGAAAGTCAGATTCAGATTTACCAATGAACCCAATATCATCTCATGAAAATACTGGCTGAATTTCCCAAATACAGTTAGGAGAAAAACTAGATTTGCTCAAGGCAGGGGTTACTACCCATCAGTGGGAGGCAGAAATATTGGTAATATCTGTATGCATGGGCGTCTACTAGGACTGGCAAACTTGAATGCCTTTGGAGTATAGGCAGGTGATATGAATGAGTAAAATCAGTCTGACAGAGCTATTGGTGAGCGGGAGAGTGCATAGCCTGTCTAAACGGATGGGGTTAGGGAGGGTAGAGTACAGGGAGAAGAATACAAATCAATTATTCAGCCCCAGCTGCTGATGCCATGCAGAAATGTGGGGTCATATTTTCCACACCATCCCATTTTCAAGAGAGGACAGAAATCTGGATATTCTAACACACTTCTTATTTTCCAAATTTCTTAACATTCAAGTCTGGTCCTCTGTTATCCCCACTCATTCTTTTGAAATGTTATTCAGGATCAGGTCATTAAACACCTCTTCTTACCAATGGCTCCCAAATTTACATCTTCAACCAAGAAGCTTTCCTAAACTCTGACTTGCATACCCACTGTCCTCTTTGACATCTCCACTGAGATGTCCAACAGACACTGCTAATGTAACATGGGTGAAACTGAACTCCTGGTCTTTCCTGCAAAAACTTCTCTACCCACAGCTTCCCACATCTCCCCGATGGCAGTATCATTCTCAGGCCAGAAATTCCAGAAACTCCGCAGTCATTTGTCACTTCTTTCCACATCCAATGTAATAGACCTTTTTGTGTTTACCTTTTGAAACACTCCCACTCCCACAATTTTTCATAACTTTCACGGGTACCTCCCTAACCAGGATCATTTTCCATTTTGCAGTACTTCAAAAGATTTCTAACTGTCTGCCTGAGTCTATCCTTATCTCTTTCCCTACAGCCTATTTTCAACAAAGAAACCAGAGTAATTATATTTAAATATAAGTTAAATCAGGTCATCTGCTATATACCTTGCAGGGTTCCCAATCTCAGTAACGGTAAAAGTTGGTCCTTAGAAAAGCTCAGAAGGCTCTACACCAACCAGTCCCTCATCAATTGGCTCACCTGACTTTTTACTACCTTTTCAGTTGCTTACACCACTCCAGCCCCACGGTCTCCTTGTTATTTCCCAAACAAGCACCCGTACTCTCACTTTAGAGACTGGGCACTGGCCATTCCCTCAGCCTGGAACATCCTCACTGCTCATGTTTATACAACTGACACCCTCACCTCCTGCAAGAGTTTGTTCAAATTCTTCCTCCTCAACAAGGCATCCCATAGCCCACCCCATCCTCCTTCTAACCCCTTGTAACCCCAATTGACTTTTTTTCTTAGCACTCACTTCCTCAGATACTATATCTTAATCATTTAGTATGTCTGTTATTTATCGTTTTTCTCTCCCTGCTAGAATATAAGTTCTATGAATGCAGCTTTGTCTGGTTCCTTAACGAATTCCAAGTTCCTGAAACAGTCAGTACCTGGCACATGCCCAATAGATAATTGTTGAATGGATTTTTAAAACTTGGGAATTATTTAAACAAACAAATACAAAAGTGTGTGGGCCAAACAAAAGAACCCACAGGTCAAGCCTATGGACAACCTACTGGTGATCTCTAGGTATGAGAAGCAGAGCAGCCCCTTCATCTTTCCTCCTCCGATATACCTGGTCTACCCAATATGTACAAGCATCTCTTCTTCTATTCCAGATTTCAAAAGCAAATAGCATACAGAATTAGTGTGTGTGGAGTGTTGGATCTAGACATATCCTTGACTTCCTCTCTGCCTCCTATTTCTTCCACTGCTCTCTCCAAAC
Organism: Trachypithecus francoisi; assembly: GCF_009764315.1. Classification (NCBI taxonomy): domain Eukaryota; kingdom Metazoa; phylum Chordata; class Mammalia; order Primates; family Cercopithecidae; genus Trachypithecus; species Trachypithecus francoisi. The sequence continues at coordinate 76,858,541 of NW_022681469.1, read as the reverse complement.
TTGCTCCATCCAGAAAACAACATTGTAGACTCCATCCTGGAGACAGGACTAAGGGAGAAATCCATGAAGAATGCAATGTGCCCACTGTAATACTTGCCTACCTAGCTCCTCTGTTGTTGAGGCTAGAACTGAGCATCAGTAGCCAGAGCACTCACCTGTCAGGATGTCATTACAGTTACTTTAAATCATGTTTCACCTTCAATGTTGAAAACCGAGGTGACATGGCATGGTGAATTCCAGAGCAAACAGACCCAGTTGAAATTCTGCCAATCACCATGGACACCTTACTCACATTCACTGAGTTGTAGATTCCTCGTCTGTTTGACAGGAGTCATCATGGATGAGGATTAAATGGGATAATAAATGCCAAATGCTTGGCATATAGTAGATGCATAATATTTTCTTTTCTTTCCACCAAACCAAATGTTCGCTAACTCATTCTGGAGAGTTTGGTTCCTCCCCTTCTGCTAAATCACTTTCAGCAAAATTATAGCTTTCTTTGAATCTACTGCCCATATCATAAATATTTCCTAAATTCTGGAGTCTATTCTCAAACATTTCTCTCCAAAACACTCTAAAATTCTGTTTCTCTCCCTCACTTAAAAACATTGCTGTTGCTACATAAGAGTTAACCTTTTCAGGGACTTTCATGGCTTCTGTATATTTGCTACCTAAGACTTCAGCACAAAGACCAAATATATAGACTGATTAAAATAAAGCCAAATCAGAAATGGCATTTAAAAGTACGTAAATTCACATTTTTAAAGTTCCAGACTAATTTTTAAAGCACTCTCTGTCCCACCCCAAAAGGTTTGGTTGCTGGTTTTTGTCTAAATTAATCCAGTAGCAACAGACTCACGTGTTCCTGTGTGACCTGGAAATTCCCAAGTAATCACTTTTGAGTAGCAGATGTTTAGATAAGCTAACATGTTCTTAGGGAAATAAATCCTTTTATGATTATTTCAGAATGGATCTGTATGTTTGGCTCAATACTTTAGGGGAACTGCATTCTCCAACAGGTGAAAATAAATACATGCAGAGCCAGGGTTTAAGTCAAAAGAAGAGAATCTGGCACCTATTTTCTAGTGACTATATAAAGACAGGCCAGGGCACTGACCCCAGGATGGGTGTGGGTCAGAAGGGCAGGAAGGGAATCTGCTAGTCCTCTTGTTGTCTTTTAAAGTCTTTTAAGAGCTAAATTCATGTCATTTTTTAAAGAGGGCTTGAGAAAGGAAGCATTGTCAGAAAGATAACTTAATACAATACGTATAAATATGAGATATTATCATGTTGTGTGTAGAAGCAAGTGGGGACGTAATACAACCTGATATCAGTCTCATCAGCAAATATTTGTTAGGTATCCTTGAGAATGAGGCAAGCAGCCGACAGGCAGATAGACACATAGAGGAGTGTTGGAGTGACCCCAGACATTTAGGTAAATATGTTGGCAGGGAACTATTTATTATGACTCTGGGTTTTGTTTTGCTGTTTGTTGTTTTGGTTTGGTTTTTGCTAGTTTTCTGTCCCTTCAGTTTCTGCAAGAAAAGGCTACCAGTCACTAATACCTTTGCAGAAAGAGAGAGAGAGAGAGACAAAAAATAATTGTTCATTAGCTTTTTTCTTCAGGCAAAACCAAGTGCTATGCTTTAGCTCTCCACACCTGATAAAGTCCTAAACGTTCCATTTTGACAGGCCACAAAGAGAAAGGCAAGTGATCCCAGCTCTAAGAGAGTCCCTTCCTTTCCTTTTTCCTTCCTTTCCTTCTTCCTTCCTTCCTCCCTCTGTCTGCCCCTCTAGTTCTCTCATTTCTTTTCTGTTTTTCTCCCTTTTTGCTGGCACAGCTTCCCTCTTGGTTGTGTCTGTCTTTGCTTGAACTTTTCTAATACTTTATTTTCTTCCACAAACCTCATGCAATTTTCTCAACAAGAGAGATTATGGAGGCACCGCACGTACCTACACAATTTTGCTCACATCAGGATGGAAGTTTTTTAAAAATTTTAATCTAATTTTATTTAATAGGCAAACAACAACTTCAGTCAACATATAGACCCAGCGTTTTCCACAAAGTGAGCATATAAACTCAGTGGTCTGGGGCCTGTGGTCAAAAAGACATCGTAGTTCTCCACTCTTAGATCTTTCCAATTAGAACTTGAAAGCCCATTTTCCTTCCAGAGAAATGCCAGATGCATTCTTCTTTAATGAGCTTAGGCCCAAAACTGCAATATGATCTCCTGCTTCAGGTGGAACATGGATAACAACTTAGAAAGAAAAGAGAATGGGGTCTGCAAGAGGATGTAGATTGAAGGATTACCTTAATTAAATGTAAAAGTAGGATCAGAGAGGTTGGAAGACCTTAAAGAAACATTAGTTCTGTGGTCTTAGAGACAAAGCCATGGAAGGCAGCTGTTCCTCTAGCTGGGGAAAAAAAATCCAAGTCTGAATGTTTATACAATATTTAAAAAAAAAATAAGGTAGCCATGACAAACACCCCATACAATAGTTCTCAGTTGACTTTTCCTTCTTCTATGTTCTAATGCTATGCATTCTATCCAGCTCAAACTCATAAATTAGGTGTTTCTTTCTAATAATCCCTGACTCTACAGGTTCATTATATTTTTTTCAGTTTTAAAATTCAGGCTGCAGGTAGATAAAAATTTAAAGTTTAATTCAAATGAAAGTATTTATAGTTTGGCTCAGCATATTTTGTATGGTGTTTCTAAGAGTGACCAGGACTTAAAAATGTTGCAATTTGGATTAAATAAATTATAATTCATTCAAACAACAAGAAATTATGCAGCTATGAAAATGACTGAGGAAACCATATACTGAGATAAATTTAAGTCAAAGATATGTTTCGTGACAAAGTAAGATGCAGAACAGTATGCAGAGTATATTGACTTTTGCATTAAAATAAGTGAGAACTCTATATATGTGTCTGTTTACTTGGATGTACAAAAAGAAATATAAGAAAAACACACAAGAAACCAATAACAATATTTAGGGCATGAAGAATGGGCAGAAAATAACTAGGTGGATTGGGTACAAAAGTGAGGAGACATTTTACTGTATACAGTTTTAGATCCTTTAACCATGTGACTACTTGTGTGTGCATGTGTATGTGTATGTATGTACATATATATACTATATGAGAAATTTATATATAATTGTAAAGTTCTTCACTAAACCAAAAAATAAATAAAGTGCAGAAGTCCAAAAAAATTGCAAGCTGATGAATCTATGGGAAGACTATATAATACTGACCTGTATTTTATTTGCAGACCCTGTCATTTTGTGTCTTGCTAATATCTCAAGGGTAAGCTACCAAATGCCTACAGTTTGACCCCTAGGTAAAAGGAAAGATCAGGAAACTTCAGAAAACACAACCACTTGATAATCTTCTTAATCTCAGTGATCCACGAATGTCAAGGCAAACTTCTGATATGCCTCTTCCAAGTTCCATATAAATCTCTTTATCAAAGGTAAACTTTGGGTCAGTGAGAAATACCAGGGACCTTTGTTTTATGCTCCTGAGTGTTTTAGATGCATTATTTCACATATACTCCTAATAGTTCAAGAACTATTCAGCATTTCTAATACCTTTTCATAAGCAGAGATGTTAAGGTGTTGAATAATCTGGCCCTGACTATGAGAGTATGCTCAGTGGTAAAGGAGAAACCACGTTAGTTTGATTCCCAGCCATAGCACTACAAAGATTCAAAGCCTTTCACCTCCTGTCCATTTCCATATTAGTTTTGCCCCCAAACACTCCCTATTCTCCTGTTACAATACCAGCTTCAGTATCATTTTATAGCTAATTTCTTATGTACCTAGAGCCCTTTCTTTTCTCAGATGGCAAATTTGCCTCTGATATCTGGGGAATGCTCATCATTGGAATTATTGAATGTACAAGCTGACACAACAAATCACCAATTTGTTACTTTGATGAAAATATTTTTGTATTTTTAGCAGATGGCTAAAAAATGTTGCCTTTGTTATACAGTCTTTGTTTTGACAAAGACAAAAAAGAGAGAGAAAGAAAGCTCTGGATCATTTTTCCAGTGAAACTTAATCTAAAACCAAACAATTTGGCACGTGACTTCTGAGTGTGTTCCATGTGTTTCTAGAGCCCATTTCCCTGGCAACCTCCACACTCTCCCAGCTGTAGAGGTCAACACAATAGACTTGTCACAGGTTTTAAGTCGGGTAACCACTTTTAATTTGGAGAAATTATTACCCGGGGAGAAAATAAGCTGCTCCTGTACTTCAAAGAAAAAAAATAGAAATCAAGATGCACACGGCCTCCTGAATTGGACTGACTTAATGGTGCTGTGTGCCTCATAAGCAGCTGTTCAAATAAGTAGCTGCCCGGAGGAAATGTATATTCAAATACTTCTTGTCATTTGCCTCTCCTTGCTTCACACCTAAAAGCCAGATGCAAGCTCTTCCAGGGCTAACAAATAGATGCCTTCTGGTGGCTCATTATGGTAATTACTGGCCATATATTACTGCCATGTGAAAAGGGTTGTAAGGCAGGCCAGCCCAGGGGCATTTACAAGTGGTTTATTTGTGTTGAGCTATTAAGAATCCGCCAGTTATCAGATCAACCACTGCTCTTTGGGTTTTGCAAGCAAGTTGTTCCCTAACAATCTGGTCCTTCATCTGCTACCTTTGTGATATGTTTAAGCACCACTTAAGAGACCTAACATACCGCTTAGGAAACGTACTTTACCGTTTGCAAAGAATTTACAAAGTCCACTGCATCCTATGAACAGCTTCTACTTGAATCCTTCACAAATCCCTCCCCTCTACCCTATGCCTGCAAAGGCTGCATAGCTTGCTCTATTCTTTGATCAAAGAGGTGTGTAACAGGGCTACACACCTCTTTGTTGGCCACAAGCACCTTCTTGGTGTAAATGAACATGGATGCAACTGACTTTTGTGAGTTTGGACAACCTCAGCGTTGACTTCAGGTTATGATGAGTCTGAAGCTCATACAAGTTGGGGGGAATGTCTTCTTTAACAGAAAGAATAGAACACTTATGAATATAAAATTAGGCACAGAAAAGAATATTTGGAATAAGAAACGTTTTTTTAAAGCTGAAAACCTATAAACATCTGGTCCTAAAAAAAAAAAAATCTAAAAATCTGAAAACAAAACAAAAAAGAATAACATGACTTTTAGAAATTAACTTCCTGACTCTCCTATAATTCTGTTGGTCTTACTTTGGGGACAACAGACTCTTTGATTGCCTTTTCATATGACAATGATTTGTTTGTTTGTTTTGTGTTTTTGTGAGACAGGGTCTGACTCTGTCTGGAGTGCAGTGACACAGTCATGGCTCACCACAGCCTTGACCTCCTGGGTTCAAGTGATCCTCCCACCTCAGCCTCCCAATTAGCTGGGACTACAGGTGCACACCGCCATGCCAGACAGTTTTTAACTTTTTTGTAGAGATGGGGTTTTACCATGTTGCCCACACTGGTCTCAAATGCCTGGACTCAAGTGATCCTTCCACTTTGGCCTCCCAAAGTGCTGGAATTACAGTCATGAGCCACTGTGCCCGGCCTAACTATTTTTATATAGAGAAAAGAAAGATAATTCAGACTTTATTTAGCAGCATTGATTAAAAAAAATTATTACCTAGTTTAAGAAAATTCCTTTCAGCTTCGTGATATAGAAGCTTCATGTAAATTCTAAAAATTTTTAGAATTCTGTTAAATTTGGGGAAATGTTTATTAAATTTTTTATACATGAGCTATAATATTTCAGGGCATTTTAAGTTTTATTTTGCAGTAACTAATCAAGTACGCTTTGAATTGAAATATATTCATTTTTATAGATGACATCAGTGAAATATATCTTTCTTAATGAACTACTTTTGTTTTCATCTGAAAATTCTTTTGTTTCTGTTGCTGCTCTGTATCACAGTAATTTCTATTGATTTCATCACTCATTTTTAGTGTGTGTTTTCACTTTCATATTCCATTTTTTTTCTGAATTTTCTTTTAGTTTTTGTAATACATTAATAGATGATAAAAATGACACCCTTCAAAACCATTCAAATCAGGAGAATACTGAAAAGAAATTCTCACTTGTTTTATTAAAGCATTTCAAAACATCTTACCAAATTTGTTTCTCAATGTTAGAAAAATTTGGCCAATTAACAAAAAACACTTAATATTTGGAAGGTGCCCATGCAAGCGAGAGACCATGAAGCTTCAGCTTCATTAGAGTTATAAAAAAATCTGCTTTTGGGCCTTTAAGAGATAAGCTGATAGACAGGACTCACCTATGCATCCCTGCTCCATACAGTCTATTGCCAAAGACATAGTCATTCAATTTAAATTTGGAAACAGGAGCTTCAAGCTAATTTTTTTTAATGGTTGGGGGTTTTCATATTCCTAGAATCCTCAGAGGATGTGGGATGGGGAATACAGTGGGAAGGAGCTCTTGGTGTAGGAGGTGGGTGGCAGAAAAATAAGAAATGGCTCTTGGGCACTGTCCACTTTTCAGCCTAGTGTCAGGACCTACAGGCTTATTTACACTCTGCTTCTAATGGCAGGCATTTGGTTGTTGCAACTGCATAAATCTGCTTCTCACAGGAGGCAGAATATTTAGCACATTTTGCGGGGGGGAGCTGACATTATCTCACTAATTATAACAGCAAAATCAGAAATAGCCTAAATATTAAAAAGCCAAGTGTTGGTTAGATGACTTATTACATATCCACATAATGGATGCATGCAACGTCTTAAAATGTTCCCTAATAGTATATCTATTGATTTGGAAATTGTTAATAATGTATTTTTCATGAAACAAAATGAATACAAAGCAATATGAGGGGTAAAAATTACAGTTTAGCTTATTAAAAAAAAAACCCAACTATTTATCTACATAGTAGACATAGATGTTATAAGTACCAAAGTGTTGAGAGTAGCTGTCTCTGGGCAAGTAGAATTGTAAAATTTGAAACTTCTCTTTAAAAAAAAATGCTTATTCATATCAGTCATTCTTTTTCCTAATGACCATCTTTTATTTTGGTAATGGTAAAATATTTTTAATGCAAAAAGAGGAAAATGTCCCTTTGATATTGGATTTCTTTAGTCTTTGCCAATAAAATAATAATCTGAAATTTAAATTTATATATGCAGTTTGATATTCATGTGAAAGCCCCATTTTCAAGAGGTCTTAATCTATTTCTAAGAAGAATTACTCTGCAGCATTTACTATAGCAAGAGGAGGGAGGTCAGTCTCACATATGGCACACTGGGTTCTGCAAATTTCATCTGATTGGGGAATAGGCCAACATACCAAAAAATTAGTTCCAGGTGGCTGTAAGAGAAATGTTTTACGTTTAATTGAATTTTTCTAGGAGGTATGTATATGTAAAGTATTCTCTGGAAAACATTATATTTAGTCATTCACACTTATATGTATAGTTAAGAAAATATAGTACACCCTAAGAAATGTGAGGTATGTTTAGATATTCTGCAGTGATTTGAGTTGCCATCAAGCAATACTGGTTGTTGTGAATGCAATATCAACCAGCACTTAGAATCTGGGAAGCTCAGAATGCGCTCTTTTACATAACCTTACTGTATCCTTGGAAGAAAATGCAAAAGAAACATTGAGGAACCTTCTCAAAATGCATATTCCAAGGTCTCTCACAGATATTCAGGTTCAGTAAATCTATGATGTGGCCCAGGAATGGACAGTTTGAATGGGGGCCCCTACTTGGAGAAACGACGTTTTAAGAAAGTGTGCCTGTTTTTTGTTTGTTTGTTTGTTTGTTTTTAATATGGGGAGAATTACAGCAGAGAGCAGGGAAGAGCCTTCTCTAGAGCTTCAAGGACGGTGATATGTGGAAAAGAGACAAGAAGAGTTGCTTTTGGTCCTAAACTTTCTCCATCCCTTCTTTACCAGCTGACAAACATGCCCCCTGAGTTGCATAATGTGAACCCTTCGACCAGATTAATCAATGCCTCAAAACTGGTCCTCTGGCAGTTACTGAAATCATGCTGTGTGGAAAAACAATCCTTTTCTCCTTAGAGGAGCTTGAAACCCTGTTAAGATAATAACTTAGGCCGTACTTAAAAACCTGCCACCTTCAACCTTCTAAATCTCTGCTCCTACAGATTGCTGCCCGGAATACGTGTGCTTTGTCTCTGCTTGTGCTAATGGTTTTCTGTGTTCCGTTGGAGACACGTGACAGTTGGTGTCATGGTGCTGCTGAAAAATGCATTCTCTGTGCCCAGGAAGAACCTGTATAAATATTCTCAATAAATAAATAACAGTTGTCATTTTCAGAGTATGACAATCTCCAGCTGCCTGTGCTTAAAGTGAGCGACGTGTCATTTATCCTAATAGATGTGAATGCATGTATTGTACATACCAGTGAGTCACCTAATTCTTATTCATTTCAGCCTTAGTCTCAGTTGGGGGCAAGTGCCTCTAACAGGGTTTGGCTGGATCAAATCACAAGCTGAAAAAATCTTGGTCAATTATCGAAGCCCGAGGCTAAGGAGGGAGTTGTCTTTTCATACCTCCTCACAGACCCCTCCTCTTCCCGGGCTTACCTAAGATGCCAGTCAACCTCCCATTGACTGCCGTCTTAGGTAAGACAGTCATCCCATCTGTGGTATTTCTGGGAATCTTTCTCCCCCCTGTAATTTAATGTGACTCAGTTGTTCTCTGTCCTGATAATACAAGTGGTGAGAAAGTCGCTTAATCCTACAGGCATCCCCTCTTGTCAGCACCTCTTTATTTCCCTCTTTAAAGGCTCAACATGTTTTGATTTACAATACTCACCAAGATAACTGCAGGTGCCCTCTCTAAAAAGCAAGGTTAACTAACCTGAGATGAATTCTTTTATTGTAAACAAAAGCAACACATGAGCAGGAAATACAATTAATACAGGTGCTTCTCTGAAATTTAGCAAATGTCTGTTGTTTTTGAAAGGAAAAAAAAAAAAAAACTCCATTGCCTGGAGGTTTGTTTCATGCTATTTCAGTGAAGAAGGGATTTGAATTAGAATACATTTGAAGGAAAAAGGAATAGCAGAGGCCCCAACAAAGACCCCATGTAAGGAACTATAAACTGTTGAAGGAGTCAGGTTATTCATGGGTAAGCAAAGTGTTGACTCAAACTGACACTAATGTCTGAATTTCTGGGTAGAAGCCGTCCAATGAAATCATCAGTTTTATATGGCGTGCATGTGTAGAGCTAGCTGTATTCTTGCGAAGTAACTTTTAAAAGTACTCCAGTTAAGACAACCTTTGTAGAACCTGTCATTTGACTCTCCTTGGAAATATATAATGAATATATTAATTCAAGGAAAGTGTTTTTAACTCTGTTAGAAGGAGGCAGATGTGCTAGCTTTCTCTTCAGTTTGCTTGAGGTTCAGAGTTCGCTATTCTGGTGCAGTTCATTGGTTTTTTAAACCTCAGAAGTTAACCGAAAGTCTTTTATTGTGAAGTGTAGGTAAATCTTTTCAGGTGGTGCTGAAGAGATGTGCTGTTCGCGTAAAGAAATGATCAAAAAAGGAAATCAGGCAAAATAAATACTGCAGTCCTACCAAACAGCTTAATTTTGTGAATCTTGTGTGTTAGAGAAAATTAAGATTAAAAGCCATGAAAAACAAAAGGTGGAAATTGTAGACTTAACAGGAACACCTGACAAGCAGTTACAATTAAATTGCCAAGTATATTACATCTATTTTCAAAAATCTTGATCATTTCTCTAAACAAGTAATGTTTCTTCTGCCTTTTAACTCCTGGTCGTGATATTCTTTTTCTTTAGATAGTTTCATCAAGAAAAGTGTTACTTTTCACCACTGGCTGGGGTCCTTTTTCATATGCATTCGCCTAGGGAACCACATTCCTATGTTTGTAACCCCGACCCTCCCTCTGACAATCTTCTTCCTCCAGAGAGCATACACATAAAATAAAGTTTCTACACATGATTTTGGCATAGCCACATTTCCTCAATGGCGAATCTACCTGCTCTTGGAATGACAAGATGACAAGGCTGCATGCTCAATTACACCTGCTCCTCTTTTTAAGTAATTGCCTTAGATCTTGCCAAATGATGTGCTAGTTTTCTCAGGCACTCTAATTTAAATTAGAATGAAGCTGCTAAACTTTTATCAATTATTACATCCTAAGCAATGTCTTTGTTCTCAAGAATTCTATCTTTCATGACCCAATTACAAATGGCTAAAGAATCCCACAGTTTCAGACCCCAGTATATATAATCATTATGTTTCCTTAAGCATAGTCTGTATATATAACTGGTTTTTCTGTATCTGTATCATTATATATAAAAAAAAGAGTGCTTGTTCGTGGAGTTTCCTGTGACTTGTAGAAGTAACAACAACAAAGGAGTTAAGTAAGTTGCCAGATTTAGCAAATAAAAATACAACATGCCTAGTTGAATCTGAATTTCTAATAAAAATGAATTATTTGTTAGTATAAGTGTGTCCCCTGCAATATTTGGGACATAATTATACTAACAAAAATTTCTTGTTTATCTGAAACTCAGATTTAACTGAGCACTCTGTATTTTATCTGGGAACCCTAAAGTTGAGTAAAGCCAAAACTGATTTATATTTATGTGTCTCTATGAGTAATATTTTACCGGGAGATGAATGAGTTACATTTCAATTTTGATATTGGGGAAATATGAGATGATTAATTTAAATAATAGGTAAAAAATAAAATATAATTGGTAAAAAATATTAGCCTAAATGGGGGTTTCATGCCTTTTTTTGCATTCTAGTAAAATATAAATTTTCTCTGTATGCATAAATGTGAAAACTCCATTGTTTTCTGCCTGAATTAGCATTTGTTATTTTTGTGCGTGACCCTCTAAAACACTTTCCATTACTCAAGTCATCTGCAGTCACTCAAAACTGGTGAAGCCTTATGAGAATAGCAACTGGAGAAATAGTAGTCTGATTAAAATTAGCACAGTTTGAGGAAGAAGGGACTCTGCTTTAAATTGGGACTGTCATAGGAAAAATATTAGGAAACAAATACCTCAGGTAATTTTCAGAGTCCAAGATAATTTATTTTCAAAATCATAATTTCAGTTCAGAATGTTCTAATTTTTACCTTTTTTAGTGGATGGAAATTTAATACCTGTAAACAGTATAAATTGTAAATGTAGGTTGTAAATGACCTCATGTCACTGGAGATGGGAGAAGGAACCAGGGCTGGATGTCTCAGCAGTGGCAGCAGGTGGGGGACACATAATGGAGTTACACACAGGGAGTGCCAGGTGCTTTGAAAATGGTTCATCCTGTGGTCTCACTTCAGCCTTGGGGGTATCCCTCAAAGGTAGTTACTTATGTGGTCTTACACTTGAGATCAACTCAGCAAGAAGCACACACAGTGACCAAGCAGCACAGCCTGGATTCAAACCCAAGCCGCAATGTGTGCTCTAATCCGGGACTGGGCCATTTCCACTCCCAGGGGGTTGAGTCCCAGAACCACCTGGAGGGCCTGGTAGCAGGCACCACTCTGTCCAGGCATGGAGGCAGCCAAGCAGAATGAGTCACCCTACTCCAAGCGCAGGGGAGGACAATGGGAAGGCAGCAGAGGGCAGGTGGAAGGAGCTAAGAGGCCAGGTCAGCGGGCCTCCCAGCCACAAGCCCTGAGCAGTGTGGTTCCCACTCCTGGGTGCAGCCTTCAAGCAGGCAACAGCCATCATCAGAGGCAGAGGCAACAGTCATCATCAGAAAACTTTTACTTTTATGGTTCATGATCATTAGAAAAATACTGTAGTTACAAAATCAGTTGAATGTATTTTCTCCTTATGATTTCTTTCCTCACAAATTTTATACTATAAGCCAATTAAAAAATAGTTTTCATATAGTTATGTGCTACAAATATTTTGATTGTTAGAGTTTTACACATTTCAAGTTTTATCATCCGTGTGCTAATATTTACTCTATGTATGAATTGGAATGTTTCTTATTTATTTTTCTTTCTTTCTTTACTATTACTTTTTGAGACAGAGTCTTGCTCTGTCACCCAAGCTGGAGTGCAGTGGTGTGATTGTGGCTCACTGCAGTCTCCACCTTCTGGGCTCAAGCAGTCCTCCTGCCTCAGCCTCCTGAGCTCCCACATCTGGCCTATTTTTTTCTTTATATTTAACGTCTGTCTCTTAATAATCCTCACTGTCTTTTTTCCTTCCTTATTCTTTAAATACACAGAGTTCAAAATGGAGAGAAAAGAGAGTACTGGTACTTCTATTATTATGATGAAACGAGCTTTTATTATCAAATAATACACCTATCATGTCAAACCAAATGTTGTTGCTATACTTTTGAAGTTCCCAAAATGAAATACCTTTCTTCTCTCTGTCTCTCTCGTGTGTGTGTGTGTGTGGTGTGTGTGTGTGTGTGTTTGTTTTTAGACATGATCTTGCTCTGTCGCACGGGCTGGAGTTCAGTGGTGTGATCATGGCGCACTGCTGCCTCAACTTCCTGGGCTCAGCTACTATAGCCTCCCAAGTAGCTGAGACTACAGGCATGCACCACTACACCTGGCTAATTTTTAAAATTTTTGTAGAGATGAGGTCTCACTATGTTGCCCAGGCTGGTCTCAAAGTCCTGGGCTCAAGCGATCCTCCCACCTCAGCCTCCAAAAGTTCTGGGATTACAGGCCTGAGCCATCTGACCCAGCCACCTTTCTTCTTAGTTGGCTTGATGAGGTGTAAGGCAATGAAAAAAGTATTCCTTTTAGGTGCTCTAAGGGGTGAATAATGGGCATATAACATATAATACTTCGTTGTTAATATGACAAAGTATAGGTACTGGGTCTATTGTACAAAGTTTCTCTCAACTCATTTTATCTAGCTTTCTACACTGTTCAATAGTATGCATTAAATATCTCTTCAGTGTCTGTGGGAAGATGTCAAATTTATTGAACAAGGTTATAATATAAGTGAGTATATTACATCTATGTATGTATGTGTACATACGTATTCTAATATTTAAAAATCTGTTATTTTACCTTAAACTATCCTACTCTGTAATGTTATCAATATGAGTAAAATCACCTATCAGTTGCTTTAGAAGAGTTCAGAATGTCCATTTTCCTGGGGGAGGAGGGGAACAAGAAAGTCTTAATCATAAAGCAATAGGAAAAAATAGCCAAAAAAGTTCAAGATGCCCTGTGAGAACAGATCTGTCACCTGGCTGTGCACCAACCAGAAGCAAGGCACACACTCACTGCTTGCTGAGGTTGTCTGAAGTGGAGAACTGGGTAAATATTCCCAACATGGGGGAAAGAGAGAGCAAGAAATGAAAAGAAAGAACAGCTCAAAGCAGATAGTGGAATGCAGGGGGTGATAATGGGTCTGAAGCACTGATAGCACAAAATCAAGACTACTCCAAGGAAGAGAACAGAAGCCTTTTTCAGAATAGAGGGAGAATGTTATTTTTCCGGGATCTATGGAAATTAGTGTCTAAAATATGAAAGGTACCATGGGAAAAAGAAGGTTCTGTGGTCAAATATACTTGAGAAATACAAATACTCTCATCTTGGAGATTTACAATGCATACCTAAACATTATAATTTCTGAAAGTGCCTATTTTAAAAAAAGTATCTTTAATCTTGTTAGTAAATGTATTCATGTTTCATATTGGTGTCCTCACACTTATTTGATTATAGCATTGTTTTTTTCAGACCACCTGGTAACATTCCCAATTGTGTGAATGGATGAAGCTGTGAACTCTTGTATTTTATGGTTAGTGGTTGTTTGGAAACCTGAATATGGATAATATCAATACCTCAGTGGTACCTGAAGACATCCATAATGCACCGGTAATGGGCAGAATAGCAAAGTGGTTAAAAACAGGAGCTTTGGATTAGGTAATCCCCAGGCTCAAATCTCAGGTATTCTACCTGCCTTGCCAAAGTCCCTGACTTCTTTATGCCTCTATTTCCGCATCTGTCAAAAAGAGGGGGAAAATAAAGATAACAGGACCTATTTCATTAGTTTTGGGGAGGTGTCAGATGAAATATTTCCTTTAAAACACATAACATTCTGCCCAGCACATGGGGAAACAAAAAACCTAAAGAATCCGGCACTCAAATCTCCTCTTCTGTGAATTCTCTAGGAGGAGTTTTTATCTGGCTACTAAAGTGGTTTTTGGAGAATAGAGATTAAATGAATACTGTATCTCTGACCAAGGCAACATGATGTCTGGGACTATGGTCAAATGTAAGTATGATCTTACCAGACCCATGGTGGATTGAGAGGATTCTGTGAGATTACATGTGTGAAGAACTTTGTGGTCTAATGGCTAGTAGCAGGTATGGCTATTTCATTGTGGGAGGGAATGAACTGACAGGCAATATAAATAGGGTGAGTTGGGTCTCTTACCCATTTTCACACATTTTCAATATCTTCCTTGCTGGGACCTGTACAGGCTCTGGGATTTGTGTCTGTGAGCTCAGGCAGGAAGAATCCTTCTTACCACTGGCAGCTAGAATTTGGTAGGAAAGAAGGAAAAATCTCGGAGAGGTGGTAAGCTCTTGTAATGGAGACCAGAAAGCCAAGCGTACACTGTATTTTTCCTTGAGTCAGTGAAAAATTCCCATCTTCATCCTTTTTAAAATTGAGAGTTGGCCAGACGTGGTGGCTCATTCCTGTAATCCCAGCACTTTGGGAGGCCAAGGCGGGAGGATCACGTGAGCCCAGGAGTTGAAGACTGGCCTGGGCAACATAGCGAGACCTCATCTCTACAAATAATTTTTTAAAACCGAAATAATTTTAAAAATTGAAAGCTGAGGAAATAGGTTTACATTTTTTTAAATTTAGTAATAATTATAGATCCACAAGAAGTTGCAGAGATAATAGAGAGGTCCTATGCACCACTCACCAATTTCCCCTATTGCGTACACCTTAGGTGGCTATAGCTCAATATTAAAATCATATTGGTATGAAGCATGTACATAGTTCTAGGTTATTTAATCACATGTGTACTTTTACCACCAGAATTAAGATATAAAACAAAACACTTTATTTTACCTGTTTTACTCTTTTCAAGAGGCGGCCTTATAAAAAGAGTTCACATTACTATGAATATTAGTTTTAGTAATTATACTTCAATTTTCACAACTGGAGGCAGGGTTTTGACATCATAATTCAGGATTTTTATAGGATTCTGAACATCTCTTCTGTGACTACGATGTGCTTCTCCTTTCCTCTTTATAAATCTGGTCATCATATGTAAATACTTTAGGAAGTAGCTTTACATTCTAATTCAGTTCTTCTCCTCTGTCATCATTTATGATTGCATTGGAGGAAATGTATGTGTTTTACAAAAGGCAAAATGTGCTGAAGAAAGAACCAAATGGTGAAACAGATCCCATTTAAAAAGCCATAAACAAGCTTACAGCAGTAAGTGGTGACATGAATAAATTGCTTTTGCAGGAAAATTCAGACTTAATATCATTACTAAGCCACAGCTGAAAGGCATAACTATATTTCAAATGGTAGTAATGACTAGCACCATTGGATTAGAAATGATTTCATGATGGCATCATAATGATTTATTTTTTTTTTAAAGAGAGAAACTTGGAATCTCATCATGGTAGTTAGAAAAATAAAAATTCAATGATGATATGACTGTACTGTATTCTTTGCCAGGTTTTCCTCTGGTCTTTAATACAAATATATCAAGATTTAAGAGACCAATTCTCACAGTTTTAGTGTGGTTACAGTTCCTAGTTTCTTATAAGGCATAATTGTGACATTCATAGTTCAACAAAATGTTGAACTTATTAGACCTGCAGGCTAGTGACTGCTATTATAACCAATAATTGTATCCATAAAATGAATTCTTCACAATAAATAGAGAACAAAGCTTTGTTGAAATTGAGAGGCTGGGTGGGCATCTGTACTCACTAACTATACTAGCAAAGGGTCTGGCTCTGGCACCCAGCCTAACATTAATTAGCAGCATTTTGCTGAGTGTGTTTCATAAAATAGGATTGTCTCATAAGATGCTTTCTATGAAAATAATTCTGTTTTTTACACTACAACCAAGACATTATTGCTGTTAATACAGATTTTCCCATATCTTTACCAATGTCTTGTCTTAGCATTCTCCCTTACATACAAGTTCTTTTAGGGATCATTTTTTCTTTGCTTTGACATTCTTCTCTTAGAATTTTTTTTGGAAAATAGATCTTTTAGTTTGTTAGAAATGTGCTAATTTCACACTGGAAGATGTTTCACTGGCTATACAACTCTAGGTTGACAGTTATTTTCTCTTAGCATTTTGAAGATATTATCCCATCTTCTGATGGTCTCAATCAAATTGTCATTTGTTTTAAGCTATCTGGTGTTTTTTTTTCTCTATCCCCTTTTAAGAACCTCTCTTTTCTTTGGCAATCTGTAGTTTCATTGTGTATCTAAATGTCTTTTTCTTTTTTCCTTTATCTTATTTGTTTCTTAGCAGGAATTTGACTCTAAGGGTTTGTGTTTTTATTTTTTTCTGCAAAATTCTCAGTGTCATTTTGAATTGTGTCTTTCCCCAATTCTATTATCGCCCTCAGGAAATTTGATTAGAGATTTGTTAGACCTACCCTCCATGTTCACTGATTTTATTCTGTCCAATCAGCTGTTAAAGTCTAATCTACTGTTTAGTCCATTGAGTTTCTAATTATTTTTACAAGTTCTTTGGTTCATTTTTTATTTTGCCTGGTCATTTTTCATAGTCTTTTATTTCTTAATAATACTTAAAGAGTCTCTTATTTCTTTAAGCATCCTAAAAATACCTATTTTATATCCTGCATGTAGTAATTTCTACTTCTATAGTCTTAGTGGGTCTAACATGTATTGGTGGTGTGTTTTTTTTCTCTTCCATTCTATTGACTCTTGCTCATGGCAGTTTATTTCCTCACTTAATATGATAGTTTAAATTTTGATCTCACATTCCTTGGAATTTAGGCTGTGGAAACTTTTTGAAGCTCAAGTTTAAAGTGTTTTTCCTTAGATATGATTTATTTTTGCTTCTATCAGTCACCTAGGAGCACTACATAACCAGACCAGTTCAAATTAAATCCTGAATTCTGGGTTTTCCAAGGGCATTGAATTCTTTGAAATCCATCCCCAAACCCATGTAAAGGCTTCTTTGTGGTTTTGAATTCTCAGGGAAACATTTTCCCAAACCCATCCACCAAGAGCCAAGTTGAAGACAGCAAACATCTGTTTTATATTTCTCTCTGCTGGATGTTTTGTTATTTAATCAATACATTATGAATTATAAATAATTTTATAATAAATAATTTTATAATTAATTGTAACATTTTTACCTTTTCACTCAAAGAGTCACTTTGAGACGTTTTGGGTTTATACAGGAATCTCTGATCCAAACCTTCTTCCTTGAGCAGGCTTAGCCTTCTTTGGTCCTCTAAACAGATATGGTCCATTAAGGCCCAGACTCTAGGACACCTGATGCTCTCAAAGCAGCTGCCAGTGATAGTATTTTGTTTACTCTATGCAACCATACCTTCTCATGGTTAGGGCTCAATTTCTTGCCAGCTCAGTTATTTGCTTAAAGACCAAATATTGTATCCATCATTTCTTTCTTTTTTTTTTTTTTTTTTTTTGAGACAGAGTTTCGCTCTTGTTGCCCAGGCTGGAGTACAGTGGTGTGATCTCGGCTCACTGCAACCTCCAACTCCTGGGTTCAATCGATTCTCCTGCCTCAGCCTCCTGAGTAGCTGGGCTTACAGGCACATGCCACCATACCTGGCTAATTTTGTATTTTTAGTAGAAACAGGGTTTCACCATGTCGGTCAGGCTGGTCTCGAACTCCTGACCTCTGGTGATCCACCTGCTTTGGCCTCCCAAAGTGCTCGGTCTACAGGCATGAGTGACCATGCCCAGCCTGTATCCATCATTTCTAATTGTTCTATATTAGGAAGGTTTTTATGATGGCTTCTTTGCCATATTACCTAGAACAGAATTCGGAATTGCATTTAAACATAGAAAGAAAACTACCTCAGGAAATAAGGACAATAAAATAGTCAAGTAAATTGAATGGTGGAATTGAGGAAAGAGAGGTAGAAGCAAGTATATGTATTTATTGTTCATAGTAGAAAGCAAGATGATATGTATTTAAAATGGAATTAAACATATGTGAAATTATAAAGATAAGCACTGTAAACCATAAAAAAGATAATAAAGCTTTCAAATTATTAGGAGGAAAATACATGCACAAAAGCAAAATAAAGCGAACAGACAGAGCCTAAAAGGCAAAAGAATACATAAGTTTAAGAAAATACTTGCAAATAAACAAAGCACAGTAAACCAGACAATGTAATAAAACATAAAGGTAAAAGGTAACTAAATGTCAGAATTAAGATGTGATGGCAGAACTAAAATACACAATAAAGATAAATCTTATAGACTCACCTATGAAAATACTTTCAGAATAAGTCACAAATAAAAATTCAACTTTCTTCTGAACTGAAGAAATGCTTCTAAAACAAAGTGTCTCAGATGGTTGAAAGGGAAAAGATAATTACACTGTAGCATGCCTACGAAAACACAAAATTACGTAGGGTCTGTAATATCAGACAAGATTGAATTCACAGCAAAGAAATATTACATAAAACTAAGAAGGCATTGTATGACAAATGCTATTATTCACAGGAAGGTGCAATAATCATAAATACTTATCTACTAAATAGCGTAGAATAAAGATTCCTAGGGTAAAACTTTAACATATACAAAGATAAATGGATACACAGAATATAATAATAGATGTACATGTGTCATCTTCTTCAAGTAGATCAAAATAAGAAAAAAGGGGTATTTCCTTTTTTGGTGAGTTATTTGAGTTCCTTATAGATTCTGGATATTAACCATCTGTCAGATGCATAGTTTGCAAATATTTTTTTCTCAGTCTATAGGTTGTATGATTACTCTGTTGACTGTTACAGAATGGCTATTATTAAAAAGTCAAAGTGGGCAGAGCCCACCACAGTGCCACAAAGCCGCTGTAGCCAGACTGCCTCTCTAGATTCCTCCTCTCTGGGCAGAGCATCTCTGAAAGAAAGGCAACACACCCAGTCAGGGGCTTGTAGATCAAACTCCCATCTCCCTGGGACAGAGCACCTGGGGGAAGGGGTGGCTGTGGGCATAGCTTCAGCAGACTTAAATGTTCCTGCCTACTGACTATGAACAGAGCAGTGGATCTCCCAGCACAGTGCTTGAGCTCTGCTAAGGAACAGACTGCCTCCTCAAGTGGGTCCCTGAACCCCATGCCTCCTTACTGGGAGACACCTCCCAGCAGGGATCAACAGACACCTCATACGGGAGAGTTCCAGCTGGCATCTGGCAGGTGACCCTCTGGACAAAGTCTCCAGAAGAAGGAACAGGGAGCAATCTTTGCTGTTCTGCAGCCTCCACTGGTAATACCCAAGCAAACAGAGTCTGGAGTGGACCTCCAGCAAAATTCAGCAGACCTGAAGCAGAGGGGCCTTACTGTTAGAAGGAAAACTAACAAACAGAAAGCAATAGCATCAACATCAACAAAAAGGACATCCACATGGAAATCCCACTTGAAGGTCACCAACATCAAAGACGAAAGGTAGATAAATCCACAAAGATGAGGAAAAACCAGCGCAAAAAGCCTGAAAATTCCAAAAACCAGAATGTCTCTTCTCCTCCAAAGGATCACAACTCCTTGCCAGCAAGGGAATAAAACTGGAGGGAGAATGAGTTTGCCAAATTGACAGAAGTAGGCTTCAGAAAGTATGTAATGACAAACTCCTCCAAGCTAAAGGAGCATGTTCTAACCCAATGCAAAGAAGCTAAGAACCTTGAAAAAAGGTTAGAGAAATTGCTAACTAGAATAACCAGTTTAGAGAAGACTGTAAATGACCTGATGGAACTAAAAAACACAGCACAAGAACTTCATGAAGCATACACAAATATCAATAGCCGAATCAATCAAGGGGAACAAAGGATATCAGAGATTGAAGATCAACTCAATGAAATAAAGCATGAAGACAAGATTAGAAAAAAAAGAATGAAAAGGAATGAATAAAGCCTCCAAGAAATATGGGACCATGTGAAAAGACCAAACCTATGTTTGATTGGTGTACCTGAAAGTGACAGGGAGAATGGAACCAAGTTGGAAAATACTCTTCAGGATATTATCCAAGAGAATTTAGCAAGACAGGCCAACATTCAAATTCAGGAAATACAGAGAATACCACAAAGATACTTCTCGAGAAGAGCAACCCCAAGACACATAATCATCAGATTCACCAAGGTTGAAATGAAGGATAAGATGTTAAGGGCAACTAGAGAGAAAGGTCAGGTTACTCACAAAGGGAAGTCAATCAGACTAACAGCAGATCTCTCCACAGAAACCCTAAAAGCTAGAAGAGAGTGGGGGCGAATATTCTACATTCTTAAAGAAAAGAATTTTTCAACCCAGAATCTCATATCCAACCAAACTAAGCTTCCTATGCGAAGGAGAAATAAAATCCTTTACAGACAAGCAAATGCTGAGAGATTTTGTCACCACTAGGCCTGCCTTACAAGAGCTCCTGAAGGAAGCGCTAAATATGGAAAGGAAAAGCTGGTACCAGCCACTGCAAAAACATACCAAATTTTAAAGACCATCTCCACTATGAAGAAACTGCATCAACTAATGGGCTAAATAACCAGCTAGCACCATAATGACAGGATCAAATTCACACTTAACAATATTAGCCTTAAATGTAAATGGGCTAAATGCCCCAATTAAAAGACACAGACTGGCAAATGGGATAATGAGTTGAGACCCATCAGTTTGCTGTATTCAGGAGACCCATCTCATGTGCAAAGGCACATATAGGCTCAAAATAAAGGGATAGAGGAATATTTACCAAGCAAATGGAAAGAAAAAAAAAAAACAGGGGTTGCAATCCTAGCTTCTGATAAAACAGACTTTAAACCAACAAAGATCAAAAAAGACAAAGACAGGCATTGCATAATGGTTTAGGGATCAATGCAACAAAAATAGCTAACTATCCTAAATATATATGCACCCAATACGGGAGCAACCAGATTCATAAAGGATGTTCTTAAAGACCTACAAAGAAACTTAGACTCTCACAAAATAATGGTGGGAGACTTTAACACCCCACTGTCAATACTAGACAGATCAGTGAGACAGAAAATTAACAAGGATATTCAGGACTTGAACTCAGCTCTGGACCAAGCAGACCTAATAGACAATGACAGAACTCTCCAACCCAAATCAACAGAATATACATTCTTCTCAGCACCACATCTCACTTATTCTAAAATTGACTGCATAATTGGAAGTAAAACACTCCTCGATAAATGCAAAATAATGGAAGTCGTAACAAACAGTCTTTCAGACCACAGTACAATCAAATTCGAACTCAGATTAAGAAACTCACTCAAAACTGCACAACTACATGAAAACTGAACAACCTGCTCCTGAATGACTACTGGGTAAATAATGAAATGAAGGCAGAAATAAATAAGTTCTTTGAAACCAATGAGAACAAAGGCACAACATACCAGAATCTCTGGGACACAGCTAAAGCTGTGTTTAGAGGGAAACTTGTAGCACTAAATGCCAACAGCAGAAAGCAGGAAAGATCTAAAAACTGACACCCTAACATCACAATTAAAGGAACTAGAGAAGCAAGAGCAAACAAATTCAAAAGCTAGCAGAAGACAAGAAATAACTAAGGTAAGAGCAGAACTGAAGGAGATAGAGACATGAAAAACCCTTCAAAAAATCAATGAATCCAGAAGCTGGTTTTTTGAAAAGATTAACAAAATAGATAGATGGTTAACCAGATTAATAAAGAAGAAAAGAGAGAATAATTAAATAGACACAATAAAAAATGATAAAGGGATATCACCACTGATCCCACAGAAATACAAACTACCATCAGAGAATACTATAAACACCTCTAAGCAAATAAACTAGAAAATATAGAAGAAATGGATAAATTCCTATACACATACACCCTCCCAAGACTAAGCCAGGAAGAACTCGAATCCCTGAATAGACCAATAACAAGTTCTGAAATTGAGGCACTAATTAATAGCCTACCTACCAAAAAAAAAGCCCAGGACCAGACGGATTCACAGCCCAATTCTACCAGAGGTACAAAGAGAAGCTGGTACCATTCCTTCTGAAACTATTCCAAACAATAGAAAAAGAGGGACTCCTCCCTAACTCATTTTATGAGGCCAGCATCATCCTGATACCAAAACCTGGCAAAGACACAACAACAACAACAAAAATTTCAGGTCAATATCCCTAATGAACATGGATGCAAAAAACCTCAATAAAATGTTGGCAAACTGAATCCAGCAGCACATCAAAAAGCTTATCCACCATGATCAGGTCAGCTTCATCCCTGAGATGCAAGGCTGGTTCAATATATGCGAATCAATAAACATAATTTATAACATAAACAGAACCAGTGACAAAAACCACATGATTATTTCAATAGTTCATGCCAAAAACTCTCAACAAACTAGGTATTGATGGAACATATCTCTAAATAATAGGAGCTATTTATGACAAACCCACAGCCAATATCATGCTGAATGGGCAAAAGCTGCAAGCATTCCCTTTGAAAACCAGCACAAGACAGGGATGCCCTCTCTCACCACTCATATTCAACAGAATATTGGAGGTTCTGGCCAGGGAAATCAGGCAAGAGAAATAAATAAAGGGTATTCAAATAGGAAGAGAGGAAGTCAAATTGTCTCTGTTTGCAGATGACATGATTGTATATTTAGAAAACCCCATCATCTCAGCCTAAAGCCTCCTTAAGCTGATAAGCAACTTCAGCAAAGTCTCAGGATACAAAATCAATGTGCAAAAATCACAAGCTTTCCTATACACCAATAATAGGCAAACAGAGAGCCAAATCATAAGTAAATTCCCATTCACAATTGCTACAAAGAGAATGAAATGCCTAGGAATACAACTTACAAGGGATGTGAAGGACCTCTCCAAGAAGAGCTACAAACCATTGTTCAAGGAAATAAGAGAGGACACAAACAAATAGAAAAGCATTCCATGCTCATGAATATGAAGAATCAATATCGTGAAAATGGCCATACTGCCTAAAGTAATTTATAGATTCAATGCTATTCCCATCAAGCTACCATGACTTTCTTCACATAATTAGAATAAAACTACTTTAAATTTCATATGGAACCAAAAAAGAGCCCATATATCCAAGACAATCCTAAGCAAAAAGAACAAAGCTGGAGGCATCACACTACCTGACTTCTATACTACAAGGCTACAGTAACACACACACACACACACACACACACACACAGAACAGAGGCCTCAGAAATAATGCCACACATCGACAACCATCTGATCTTTGACAAACCTGACAAAAACAAACAATGGGGAAATGATTCCCTATTTAATAAATGGTGTTATGAAAACTGGCTAGCCATCTGCAGAAAACTGAAACTGGAACCCTTTCTTACACCTTATACAAAAATTAACTCAAGATGGATTAAAGACTTGAATGTATGACCTAAAACTATAAAAACCCTAGAAGAAAACCTAGGGAATAACATTCAGGACATAGGCATGGGCAAATACTTCATGACTAAAACAACAAAAGCAATGGCAACAAAAGCCAAAATTGGCAAATGGGATCTAATTAAACTAAAGAGTTTCTGCACAGCAAAAGAAACTATCATATAGTGAACAGGCAGCCTACAGAATGGGAGAATATTGCTGTAATCTATCCATCTGACAAAGGGCTAATATCCAGAATCTACAAGGAACTTAAACAAATTTACAAGAAAAAACAACCCCATCAAAAAGTGGGCAAACAATATGAACAGACACTTCTCAGAAGACATTTATACAGCCAACAAACATTTAAAAAAAAGCTTATCATCACTGGTCATTAGAGGAATGCAAATCAAAACCACAGTGAGATACCGTCTCATGCCAGTTAGAATGATGATCATTAAAAAGTCAGGAAACAATAGATGCCAGAGAGGATGTGGAGAAATAGGAACACTTTTACACTGTTGGTGGGAGTGTAAATTAGTTCACCCATTGTGGAAGACAGTATGGTGATTCCTCAAGGATCTAGAACCAGAAATACCATTCGACCCAGCAATCCCATTACTGAGTATCTACCCAAAGGATTACAAATCATTCTACTATAAAGACACATGCACACATATGTTTATTGCAGCACTGTTCACAATAGCAAAGACTAGAAACCAACCAAAATTCCCATCAACAATAGACTGGATAAAGAAAATGTGGCATATATACACCATGGAATACTATGTAGCCATGAAAAGGATGAGTTTATTTCCTTTGCAGGGATATGGATGAAGCTGGAAACCATCATTCTCAGCAAACTAACAAGGAACAGAAAACCAAACACCACGTGTTCTCACTCGTAAGTGGGAGTTGAACAATGAGAACACATGGACACAGGGAGGGGAACATCACATACCATGGCCTATCAGGGGGTTGGGGGCTAGGGGAGAGATAGCATTAGGAGCAATACCTAATGTAGAGGACGCGTTGATGGGTGCATCAACCACCAAGGCACATGTATACCTATGTCACAAACCTGCACGTTCTACACCTGTATCCCAGAACTTAAAGTATTAAAAAAAAAAGTCAAAAATCACAGATGCTGGCACGTATGCAGAGAAAATGAAACACTTATAGTCTCTTGGTGGGAATGCAGATTAGTACAGTCTTTATGGAAAATAGTACGAAGATTTTCAAAGAACTAAAAATAGAACTATTACTCAATTCAGCAATCCCACTACTGGGTATATACCCAAAAGGAAGTAAATCATTGTATCAAAAAGGTACCTGCACTCATATTTCTAGCACAGCACTGTTTACAATAGCAAAGAATCAACCTAAGTTTCCATCAACGGTAACTGGATGAAGGAAATGTGGCATATATACACCATGAAATACTACTGAGCCATAAAAAAGAATCATGTCTCTTGCAGCAACATGAGTGGAACTACAGTCCATTATCTTAAGTGAAATAACTCAGAAACAAAGTCAAAACATCATGTTCTCACTTGTAAGTGGAAGTTAAAGGATAAACATGGACATCTAGAGTGGAATAATGGGCACTGGAGACTAAAAAAGATGGGGAAGGTGAAGGTTGAAAAGTTACCTATTGGTTCACTATTTAGGTGATGAGTATGCTAAAAGCAGACTTCACCATTAGGCAATACATACATGGAAGAAATCTGCACTTGTACCCCCTTTTTCTATAAGAATAAAAATACATTTTAAAAAAGAAAAGTGAAAATATAAAATATTTAAAAATTAATAGAGTAGATATTATTGATATAAATTATACATCATACAGGGATTATGCCTTCTTTTTAAACACACATAGACTTTTTAGGGGGAAATATTTTACTTCAGAATGAAAAATGAACAGCTTCCACACCGTTCACTACAAAGTACACAGTATTCACAAATACAGTACTGGTTATTTGAGGAAATGTAGTCACACTGCAATTTCTCCTTCATAGTGTTTTTGTTTCAAAAGATCTGTTTACCAAGAAGAAACAGTACAGGAAAAATTATTTTTCCAATAAACTTATAAAAATCTAGAATTTCCAAAGGAATCAAGATTGACTTCCCACTACCACCACCTTAATATTGTCACATCCTTATTGGGATGCTAATATTGACATCCAAAGCATACACTTACTTTCAACAATGAGGTTGCATCTTAAAAAAACTAGATCTCTGCAAGTATTCAGTGTCTAAAATAGACAGCTAATACAGCATTTAATATTATTTTATAAAAATAGTCTCCTTAGCAGTAAATTAAGTCTGCACATTCACAATAGTCCTAGAAAATAAATACTGTAATTATTACAAAATGTCATGGCAAACTAGTTTCAAAAAACAAAAGTTTAACATCTTTCTAAAATTTCTGATCAGAATAAAATGAATACACATAGAACTTTTTAAAGAATGAACATTTATTAGGCCATAAAAATCATAATATACTTCAAAACACAAGTTTTGTTTTATTTATTTTATCCACGGTAAAATAAAACTAGTAATAAATACCTATATTATAAAAATTTTTAAATGTTAGGAGCTGAATAAAAACTTTAATCTCTTTTACAACACTCTCAGGTAGAGAAGAAATCTAAACAAAATACTACAAACAATACATACTGAAACTTGTAGGAGGCAAAAAAGGTGATCAGAGTAAAAATCAAATTTCAAAGAAAAACTGTCAAATAAGAAGGAATAAGAACAAATTAAACATTCAAAATAAGAAATTGTCATCATCAATAAAATAAACTTGAGGAAATCAGAATTAAGAAACTAGTAAATGAAGTGGGAAATTTCTGAATAGCTACAAAAAAGAGTAAAATGAATAAATTTTAAAAATTGTCCTTTTTAAAAGGTTAATTAGGTAGGTAAACCATTAACATAAGTTTTTAAATGGCGAGAGATGGAGAAAGCAAAAATATTTAAAATGAGAAATTAAGTTGAGAACCTTACTGCAGATATTGAGGGGGAACTAAAATTTAAAATGTGTCTTTGCTTAACTTCATGCATATGGATTATAAAAATCTTTAAAAAAAGGTTGACATTTCTAGGAAACTTAAATCACCAAAAGTGACTTCAAAAGGGACAGAAAATCTAGGGTATTTCAGAGAAATTATAAACGTTGTTCAAAAGTTGCAGGCATCTGGCCCAGATTATATTATACCTGAAGCCTACCCAAAATGTCAATGCAATGTTCAGAAAATTTCAATGCTGTTGAAATGATTCTAGCAGAGGTCGAAGAAAAACGTTTACTTTTTTGTATGTACCCATCAGAATAATTATATCAAAACCCGACAGGATACTTAATGTGTGTGTGTGTGTGTGTGCGCGTGTGTGTGAGTATGTGTGTGTGTGTGTGTGTGTATCATTTTGTGAATACTGATCCAAAATAATATATTAGCCAACAGAATCCAACATTGCTTTTAAAGAATACATCATAACCAAGATAAAAAATTAAGATTAGAAAAATTACTAATATAATTTATGTTTCTATTATATCAGAAGAGAAAATTTATATTATTATGCCCAGAAAGGGTATGAAGGTATTTAAGTTCAAAATCCATTGTTGATTTTAAAAGACTCTTGATAAAACAATAATAAATAGATATTTTTAATATCCATCTAATTGACAGCCAAAACCTGCATTGTGCTAAGTGGTGAAACTACTCAAAATATTTTCAACAGGAGAAAGACAATGATGTCCACCATTACAATGATTACTTATCGTTGCTTTAGCGGTCATAAATGTGGAACTGGAAAGGAAAAATAATTAAATGCAAAGGTTTGAAGAGAGACATAGAATTATCATTATTTACGTATACAATTAAATTGTACAACTGGAAAACACCACAAACAATAAAATAACATTAATGCACACAAACCAGTTATTTTCCTATGTATAAGTGAAAGTTACATTAAAATATAAAGGAATAAAGGTAGTATTTGTCATAGGAACAAAATGATAAAATGCAATAGGAGTAAATTTAAGAAATGTTCAAGACATATATAAAGGGACTTTAAAAGAATGAGGGATAAAACAAGAATTGAAGAAATATAATGATATACCTTGTTACTGGATAAGAAGACTCAATATTTTGAAGGCAACAAGTCTCCCTGTATTTACCTATGCATTAATTTTATCCCAATGAAATTACTTCACAAATAATTTTTAGAGTAGGCAGCAATTTAGAAGCACATAAATTTCTGACGTGACATTAATTCTACAAGGTACTACATGCTATATTAATTAAAACACACTTTTACTGGCACATAGAAACGAAACACAATAGATCAAATGAAGAGTTGAGATGTATACCAAAATCCTCATGGTAATGTGGCTTGTTATAAAATAAGTATCTCAAATCCATGCCCAAACAAATTTACTTAATAACTAGTCATGAACAATTGCCCAGTCTTCTGGAAAAATAATGAATTAATTCTTACTCCAGATGGATTTATACCAAGATGAAATCAAATAGGATCAGAGATTTAATCATTACTAGAAGAAATTCTAAAAGTACTGAAAGAAATTATGTGAGAATTTAAAAATTGAGTTTGTAATGAGAGAAGCCTTTCTAAGCATGGCACAAAGCTTAGAAGCCATAAAAGGTGATAAATTTGTCTACATAAAAATTAAACATTTTCTGCATAGTAATAGAATACTGTAAATTCAATGGCATTGACAAAGCAGGAATAATATTTGTAATATGCTATATATAATAAAGGGCTATCTTTCTTATTATATTAAGAGTTCTTATGAATCAATTAGAAAAAATATTTTAAAAACAGTAGGAAAATGGGAGGATGACATGAGCAGGCAGTTTATAGAAAAACAACTTTTAATGAATTAAAGTTGAGTAAAATAAAATGAAGATGTTTTCAGCCTTGTCAACCATTAAAGAAATGTTTATTAAAATAACAATAATGTATAATTTTAACCTATCAGATTGATATACTAAAACATGCATGCATGTATGATTGTATTTGCATGTTATCTCTCCAGGGTGAATCATCTCAGATGTTAACAGTATTTGTCTCTCTGTAAGGTAACCAGGGAACAAGGGTAAGATAAGCATGTACTTTTTACAGCATGCTATATTGTACGTTTAACTTTTTAAACTATGTGTGTATCACTTTTATAGAATAAAATAGTATTTTAAAATATAAATTGAAGCCAGAAAAATTAAATAGATTAATTAATGTCACACAACAAACTGCAGATGTTTCATTAAAGTCCAGAACTATATGATTTGGACTAAAGTGCTATATGATTTGGACAAAAGGCATATCGTTGACATTAATTTGCATTATTATTTCTAAGTTTTTGTCAGAGAATCCAACATGACAAGGATAATGTGTATATGAGCTATTTTGTGAAGAGGATCTGTGGGAACACTTGTTGAGAGGTTGATATTTTTATTCTCTGCACTGTTTTCTATTTTTGAATTTTACTAATAGAGATAGGAAGCAACTTGTGACACCTTCGTTTTTAACAAGCATCTCTGACAGATTCAGGGTTTTAAACAGTCTTCTTTTTAAAGCTCTTTAAAGCCTTTTTTCATCTGTAAAATTAGTGTTCTGTGTGTGAATAAGTGTGTGTAATCATTACTCAAACTTCAGACTATTAAATTACAAAACCTAAATTGCAAGTTAAAGCATATCTTGTTCTATTTGGTTGCAGTGAACTAAGGGACTCAACGAATTTACCTGTGGAACATAAAAAGCACCTCTGTTGAAGCTGAGAATTTACAGACAATTTACTTTTTTCTTCTTTTTCTCCTTTCTTCTTCTTTTTTCAAATCACAGAATCCACTTACTAAAATTGTGCCTCACAGAGCATTGACCTTTATACTATAATAGCTTCCTCTGGGCCATTGCCACTTATAGGGCAATACCTTCTAATCTTCCAACCTACAAGTAAAGGTTATAAAGTTTTAGAGCACAAAGTACCTAACTCTTTGCTTGTACATTCACTTTCTCTGCCAAAATCCAAAACCATTAGCCTACTTTAGGGACTTTTAGTATATGAAGTGACATTTTTTTAAAAACCAAATTTATCTTTGAGTAGAAAAGGGGATTTTAAAAAGGTATAATATTCTAGGATAATGGTTTGACTGAAACCCTAAAGGCCACCAAATAGGACCTCCTGCTCTGTTGAGGATTCCTGGATTGTTCCGAGTCTGTAGGGAGAGGACTGGAGGACTGGGTTTTGTTTGGTGTAATCTATCTTTCTTTGTGAAAATGTACATCAAAATTTAAGTAATTAAGTAGTGAGAATATCACTAGTTTTTTTCTTCTGCTTGTATTTTCTAAAGTTTAAGTCAACAAACATATGTTATATTTAAAGTTTAAATACAACTTTTTGTAAAATTTGGAAAAATACAAACACAATAAGGATGAAAAATAGCCTCACCATGTGAATTTTCATGTTTTTCTATCAATATTTTCCGTATAACATATATAAGCGCCTAAGTACTTTAAAAACTCCCAATAGCAGAGCCATCGAAAGGGTATAAGATTTTTCTCTTATGTTAAAATCCAGACATAGCGAGTCCAAGACCAGATAGTGGATCTGTTACATAAAGTACTTAGGAAATTGGGTCTCTTCCACCTTTTGGTTCCTCTATGCATGATCAATTCTCTTTTAATGATCCAAGAAGGAAACCCTAGCCATCACATTCACTTTCGAGCCAGCAGGGTCAAGGAAAGGGAAAAAAGAACACGGCTCTTCCTTTTAACAAGTAAACATACCACTTCCATTTACTTGCTAATCTCCAGAACGTGATCAAATGACTACACATTCTTTTGCAATGAGAGCTGGGAAATATTTTTTTTTTTTTTGGATGGCATCGCCAACTAAAAATCCCATCTTATGTTTTCTGCTTGCTAAATCCCATTGCTTCTATTAGTGGTGCACATTCTCATACTACTGTTAACATGGGAGGTATATTTTTGAGATTTTCTCTTTGTTCTACCCTGATTTATAAAATTGTAAGATGAAGATCAGCCTTAAGATAAAAACTTAGAAATAATGAGAAAACTTTTTAGAAGAATGTAAATCATCAAAATGGACTCAAAATGAAATAGAATATAATAAATTCTAATAAGTTTAATTTTTCATTGTCTATTTATCACCAACTTTCCTATGTTCAAGAAAAGACATTCAGCCCAAACAGGTAAACTCTCTGATTTTAAATAATCTCTATTTTATATACACTGTCTCAGACACCAGAAAAAGAGGACTGTCATTCCACTCACCGTATGAGGCTAATAAAACCTCTATGCCAGAACTTGTGAAAGAGCATAACAAAGTAAAATCAGATTTGGAAGGCAGTTATGAATCTAACTGAAGCTTATAAAATGTCAGAAAAAAATGAAATTTTTACTGAATTTATTGGCTAATTTGGGTGGATTTCTCTTTATATACAAGAAGGTGAGTATTAACAATTTGATTTTTTGAAGTTTTTTCTCTTTCCATTTTTTCTTCTCCATTGTTTTGGGAGTTAACCATTCTGGTTACATGTGCTGTTCTAACACAGATACCTAACAAACCTTAATGTTAATGAGTCCTGTCTCCTATCCTCGCCCAATATTCCATGGTCCATCATTAAAATGACTGACTAGCATAAATCTTGAACCCTCTTGTCCCTCTCTGGTTTTAACAAACATCGACCCTGATAAATCCCAGTATTTTTTGTATTCCCCATGTACCTCTGTATAGTTGAATTTGGCTGGAGAAAAATATAGTCATACTGACTGGTCTCATTTTATATTTATGATTGTTAGCTTTAAGAATGTTGTTTGTGCTGCCTGGCAGTCATATGATACTTGTCATGACCATTTTCCTAGGTTACTATTTTATGTTTTCTCCTTTTTTTCCCCAAACCTCCAGCACATCCTTCCCCATCCTCACTCTCAATAATGACTTGCTTCCTATGTCACTGAAAAAATAGAAGCAATCAGAATATACCTTCCCAACTCTCCTAATGCTGCTCTACCCACCTCCTTGTATCTAGATTAACCTGTTTTTCTTCCTGTCATGAATGGTTTGTTCTAAGGCCATGCTTTTGCACATCACCTCTTGTCTACTCATGAACATTTCTCCAACAAATATTCTCTCCCCCAGCATCATAATTTCCCCCACCCATGACTGCATCATTTCAATCTTGACTCTCTTAATCAATTCTCTGTTTAGCAATCAGCATGCTGTCTATTAAATCAGAACATTTTACTTACACCTTATCATCTTCCAATGGCTTTCTTTCATACTTGGGATAGCATTCAAACTCCTTAAGCTAGCTTGCAAAGTCCTCTAGTTTGGATGTTATCCCAAGTACAAAGGAAAGCTATTGGAGGATGATTTGCACTAAGTTTAGAAAAAAATCTGCATCTATAGTAAATAAAACAGCAGAGCCACACATGGTGGCACTCACCTGGTCTGGCTCATACCTTTCTATTGAAATTCATCTTGCACCACACTCCCTCTGTTCACTATATTCTGGCACAGTGGTCTCCTGAAACTTACCAAACTTCTCCCCACCCTTGTGGCTTTATTCCAGTTTTTCTATCCACTTGTAAGGTTCTTTCGATGATATTCATATGAGTGTCTCCGTTGAATATGGAAATTCATATATTGGCTCAAGGCCAAGTTCAGAAAGAAGTTTCCATTGACCATCCAATCCAAAGGAGGAAATCTCTATCATATCTCATTATTTTTTAATTTTTAGTATAGCACTTATCATACAGTGGGTGATATCGTTTTTACATATTATTTGTCAATTTTTATCTTTTCCTGCTAAACTTTTACTCCATTATAGCATAAGTTTTCCTCTGCTATAAATCCATAGCACTGTATCCTTCATACATAGTACAGTACTTTATATTAGACATTCACTAAATATTAATGAATGAACAAATGTTGAATGAATGACTGAATGGGAAGCCTTCTAATCTACTTCTTCTTTTTTTTTTTTTTTCTTTTTGAAAGTCTTGCTTTGTCGCCCAGGCTGGAGTGAAGAAGTGGTGCGATCTCAGCTCGCTGCAAGCTCCGCCTCCCGGGTTCACGCCATTCTCCTGCCTCAGCCTCCGGAGTAGCTGAGACTACAGGCGCCCGCCACCACGCCCGGCTAATGTTTTGTACTTTTAGTAGAGACGGGGTTTCACCGTGTAAGTCAGGATGGTCTTGATATTCTGACCTCGTGATCCGTCCGCCTCGGTCTCCCAAAGTGCTGGGATTACAGGTGTGAGCCACTGCGCCCGGCCACCTTCTACTCTACTTCTAACAAAGGTAAGTCAACCTTCTCATTAAGACATATGTTCCATTGCCTTGTTTAAACAAATTAATATGATTTTTTAATGTACACTGTATGTATTTTAAAGTCACTGTGGCAAGAGAAAGATGGCTTTCCATTTAACTCTCTCTAAACTTTAACTCGACAAAATGAATCACATGCGGTCATTGGAATTATAATTAGTGGAATAATTAGATCCACATTTGATCATTACCACAACTAGAATGTGTGCTCACTAAACAGTGAATAACCAGGCCTTCCTTATTCTGTGCTATAGTTGTAAAAAGAAACCAGAGGTAAGTGTTCTATCCCTTTTAGTGCATCATCATCATCATCATCATACAAGTATTCTAGAGATATAATAATAGTTAGAAGGGTGGATTCCTGACTTTTCCACCTAGGTGTTAAGGACAAAAAGTAACTTGAGATATTGGGGCCACCACAGAACTTTCCCCTTTTACCCAGGGAAAGTAAGTCTCCACATATTTGTCACCTCTCCATCTATAACACATCTTTAATGGGTCACATTTTATATTCCCTTCAGCTGAGTATAGAAATGATTAGTTATTTAAATCATTCCAAGGCTACTGTTAAGTAAAAATATTTAAATATGGAACAGATGTTCAAGTACTGAGGCAATGAAGATATTATTTAGGGCAGCTGAAAAGTAGATACAAGGGTAGGGGCGATCAATTCATGACGCTCAGCACCTGCAGCCAAAGTGACTCCAGCGAGAAGCAGCAGCAGGTTATAGGCCTCGAAGGTTTGGGAGCCTCTGCCATTTTGTGAGAGGGCCAGGGCATCAGTCTAGAAAAATGACCATAAGCCTCTATTTCTTTGCTGATGGGACAGGATGTCCATTAGAACAGGAGGAATTTCTGGAGCAGCAGTTCCCTCAATTGTTCCTGACAAGTGGTCCCAGAGATCCAATTGGTGGAGAAGTAGGTGAGATTTCGACCCTCACCCCCTTCTCCATTGCTTCAATTGCAGCAGTTCTGCAGATTTCATTTGAAACAATCAACATTTTGTCATGTGGAACTTTGCAAAATTATTCTAATTATCTTGAACTAATATAAAAATATAACTATGAAAGTTCTAATTTTCTTACAAAAAGAGTAATGGTAAGAGGGGTCTGCAGTAAGTTTAATAAACTCGACACCTACAGTAAATAAACATGCAGAGCCAGGCACAGTGGCACACATGTGAAGTCTCAGCTACTGGGGAGACTGAGGTAGAAGGGTGGCTTGAGCCCAGAAGTTTGAGGCTATCCTTGGCAATATAGCAAGACCCTGTCTCTAAAAAAATAAAATTAAATTAAACAGCATGTACTGGCTTAGGAATAGCAGCTAGATCAACTGAAAAAGGAGTGCACAAATAATATATATGTGGGAATTTATTATATGATAGAGTGTTATTTACAATCAAGTGGAAAATGATAAATTATTCAACATATTTGATATAGGAGCCCTATCACATAATTGCCGTAGGGGTTAATAATTTAAATTTAAAAAGCAAAATCCTATAGGCACATGATTAAAATACAATTTTAAAAAAAATTTGAGACAGAAAATATTAGAAAGCTGAGGTGAACACTAAAACCAGAAAGCATAAAAGAAACTCTTAATTTTAACTATATAAAAGTGGTTATCATATGACAAAAAAATTAAAAGTGAGATTGAAAGACAACATGTAAAAAACATATTTGGAATCTATAGGCCAACAAAGGGTTGATATTCTTATGCTATCCAGTACTGTTAGTACTATAAAACAAAACGCCAAACAGAAAAATATGCTAAAAGACGTTAATTGTAGTTTACTAAAGAAATTTAAATGGCCAATAAATTTATGAAAAAAGCTAAACTCATTAGCATTTAAGGCATATTTATTTTTAAAAATTTGGGCCGGGCGCGGTGGCTCAAGCCTGTAATCCCAGCACTTTGGGAGGCCGAGACGGGTGGATCACGAGGTCAGGAGATCGAGACCATCCTGGCTAACATGGTGAAACCCCGTCTCTACTAAAAAATACAAAAAACTAGCTAGGCGAGGTGGCGTGCGCCTGTAGTCCCAGCTACTCGGTAGGCTGAGGCAGGAGAATGGCGTAAACCTGGCAGGCGGAGCTTGCAGTGAGCTGAGATCCAGCCACTGCACTCCAGCCTGGGTGACAGAGCGAGACTCCGTCTCAAAAACAAAAACAAAACAAAACAAAACAAAATTTGGTTGATAAAAATGTATCATTTTGTCCAACACCTATAATAAATGGTACTGTAATATACTCTGGGTGACTTTATAACTTGAGTGCAAACTCTGAGGAGGAGCAATTAATCAATATGTATCAGAAGTTAAAATGTGCATACCTTTTGACCCAGATGTTCTATTTCCAGGAACTTATTTGGAGGAAATAAATAATCAGACATATTTGAAAAAAATAAAGATGTTCCTTGCAGAACTATTTATAATAGGAATCTGAAGTAACCTATGTGCCACATATGGATTATTGTCCAGTGTATTATTCGGAATAAGCTAGATTACGCTGCTGTAACAGATTCTGAAGTCATGGAGGTTTTACATCTACAAGTTTTTTGGGTTTTTCTATTGAGTGTCTGGTGACCTCCTCAGGGCAACACCTTCTTCAAGCTATTTCTATCCCATAGCTCCAGCATTTCTGTATAATGCCACTGTGGCAGGACTTACAAAGGCTTGTCACTGCCTCCACTTATAAGTGACATGCATCGTTTTCATTTAGAGGTAATTGGCCAGAGCTAGTTATTTGGCTCTGCCTAACTTAAGGGAACTAAGATGTATATCCTTCTCTGTGCCCAGGAAGAAGAAAACAAGATATGGGTGAGCTCTAGTACTCTCTACCACATGTAGCCTTTAAAAGTGCTCTAGATCTTTGTTTACTAACACAAAAGATTGTCCGAAATACACTATGTAGAGAGAAAAACAAAACATGTTTTAATAATTCATTTGGGACAGGTGCAGTGACTGACACCTATAATTCCAGCACTTTGGGTGGGTGGGTCGTTTGATCTCTGGATTTCAAGACCAGCCTGGGCAACATGGTGAAAACCCATCTCTACTAAAAATACAAAAAATTAGCCAGGTGTGGTGGTGCATGCCTGTAGTCCCAGCTACCTGGGAGGCTGAGGTGGGAGGATCACCTGAGCCTGGGAGATTGAGGTCGGAATAGCCGAGATTGTGTCACTGCACTCCAGCCTGGGCCACAAGTGAGGCCTTGTCTCGAAAAATAATTGATTTGTTTAGGGGGTGGGAGTAAAAGCACAGACAGGAAAAATATGCAAATATATATCTCTAGATAGAAATGGAGAAAATACGGAAGAATTTATATACTAAAAAGTTATAGTAATTGTTTTTCAGATGGGATTATGGATACCTAAGTCTGTTTAACTCAAATTTAGATGTTAACATGTGTATCCCTAAAGCATAGTAACTAGCACTGTGGATCACATCCCTAAAGTATAGTAGCTAGCTCTGTGGATCACATTAGAATTTACACTGCTCATTAACTATTCTGGCTCATTTAATCCTCTTAATAACTCTGACATAAAGATTTTATTATATCCATTTAACATATGAAAATCTAACTCAGAATTTAAGTGACTTAACCAATATTAGTCCATAAGTAGGACTGCAAGGGTCTAGCAACTCAAAATACCATGCTCCTTTTTCATTCTTTACTAAATGCAATAATTTATTGGATCCTGATGAAATGTTTTTCATTCCAGCAGACTAAGGCTTCCTGGATTCTTGCCATGAAGATCATGGTCTGAGTCTGAAATTACTCAGATGTCTTTTTTAAACAAAATTAACAAATGTGCGGTTTAGGAAGACTTTCTGCCTCTTTTATGTTTCTACCCACTTTTCACTTCATATTTATTCTCTGCCTTGTGAATTCCCTCTCTCCTTTCTTCCTTTCAACCTCTTCGTAGACCACTCTTCAAGAAACAACTAGGCCATGCTCTTCATTCTCTTCTTTAACTTTACTGTAGCTCCTCCCTCGTGTGCCTGTACCCCTTCCATTTGTTCTACTTACTGTGCACTGATCTAAGTTTACTACTTTGCTCAGCTGATTAAACTCATCCCAGGTTGACCTTTTGATGGTTTTGGACTCCCTCAGAATCTTTGCATATCGTAATCCAGCACCATCACATGCATGCTTGTATTCCCACATGTATAACACCCATTGATTTACCCAACTAAACTTCTGGAAGGCAAAGACTGTATTCTCTGACCTTTACTTCTTTTCTGTTTCATAATGTGGCAGCCATGGACATGCATCAGCTGGTCTCCTTCAAGAGAAACTCCTGTAGGAAGTGTAGTCAAATGGTAGCCCCAGCTCCCACCCCTCTGAATGTACTATGACCTTCATGGTGAGGCCACGCTTCCCCTGGGCTGCTCCCCACTAATGAGGAATATGACAGAGTGCTGGTGCTAGACCATTCCTGTGGGATGTAGGACTTCTGTGAGGGGTAACCTCAACTCTGTGTAGTAACTAGCTTTCTGTGACTGCTATAACAAATTACTGCATATTAGGTGGCATAAAACGACAGAAATATAGTCTATCACAACTTTGGGACCAGAAGTCTGAAATAATGGTGTTGGCAGGGCTGGTTCCTTCCAGAGGCTCTGGGGGAGAATCCATCTCATGCTTCTTTCCTAGTTTCTGGTGGCTGCCAGCAGTCCTTGTTGAACCTTAGCTTATAACTGCAACATCTACCTCTGTCTTCACATGACCTTCTCTGTGTGTCTGTATTTTTTTTATTTTTAATTTTTTTTGAGACAGAGTCTCACTCTGTTGCTCAGGCTAGAGTGCAGTGGCACTATCTTGGCTGACTGCAACCTCCGCCTCCCAGGTTCAAGCAATTCTCATGCCTCAGCCTCCCGAATGACTGGGACTGCAGGTGCGCACAACTATGTCTGGCTAATTTTTGTATTTTTTTTTTTTTTTTTGAGGCGGAGTCTCGCTCTGTCGCCCGGACTGGAGTGCAGTGGCCGGATCTCAGCTCACTGCAAGCTCCGCCTCCTGGGTTTACGCCATTCTCCTGCCTCAGCCTCCCTAGTAGCTGGGACTACAGGCGCCCGCCACCTCGCCCGGCTAGTTTTTGTATTTTTAGTAGAGACGGGGTTTCACCATGTTAGCCAGGCTGGTCTCGATCTCCTGACCTCGTGATCCACCCGTCTCGGCCTCCCAAAGTGCTGGGATTACAGGCTTGAGCCACCGCGCCCGGCCAATTTTTGTATTTTTTAGTAGAGATAGGGTTTCACCACGTTGGCCAGGCTGGTCTTGAACTCCTGACCTCAAGTGATCCACCTGCCTTGGCTTCCCAAAGTGCTGGGATTACAAGTGTGAGCCACTGTGCCTGGCCTCTGTGTCTTCTTATAAAGACACTTATCATTTGATTTAGGTCCCACCTGGATAATACAGAATTATCTTGTCTTGAGATCCTTAATTATATCTGCAAAGCCCTTTTCCAAATAAGGTCACATTCACAGGTCTCGGGTGAAAAATATCTTTAGGGGAATGGGTGGGGGAGGGGTGCACCATTCAACCTATTATGCTCAGGGAATTTTGCTAAACATGGCCAAAACTTCCTCAAAACTGTACTGTCATCAGAGTCTTTCCTATCTCTCTTCCCTCTCTCCTTTCACATGTGTCAGACCTGCATTGTCTTAAGTGCTCTCCTGTATATTCTTAGTTTCTTTCCTTTTATTCTTCATAGGCATTTCCTCAAATAAATCTCTTGCATGTCTAGCTCTTCTTGGTGAGTGTTTCTCAGAGGATCTGAACTGATGCACATAGTATCTGGTGAATGCTTAATACCTGTTTCTGAATGAACATTAGTGCAAGGGTTTCTTCTTTCCATTACACTTCAAAACAGGAATAAACTGAATTTTGTAGACAATATCCTAATTTTCCTGCATCTTAGTTCTTCCTTTTTGATCACATAGACCAGTCATTCTTAATATTTTTCTACTTTCCCATGTATCACACTCCTCAGACTGATGTATAAAAGCAGAGAAGGCAGGGCATAGCTGATCCTGCCCTACTAGCTCAAACCCCTTCCTTTTGCCTCTCACTCAAGGAAGCACAGCATAATAAAAAGACTTGGATAATCTGGAGCTACTCTAATTTACTTTTAAAAGCAAATAATTTGTAAATTTTGGACTATTTTCTTATTGCTAGTTATAACTTCTTTCAACATACTTCATAATTGATTCTGACATACCAGTATGTTGCAATATCACAGTTAAGAATATTGCTGTAAATATAAGAAAACACAGCCTATAAGAGTGTCCAACAGATGAGTGCAAATAATAAAATCATGCTTTATGAATGGAATCATAAGCGATTTTGCAATCAAAATAATAAATGCAGTTCAGAAAATATTAATGCACTTCAGTTGGTAATTGCATTTGCCATTATCAAGTGCTCAGTAATATAGTACTTAGCTATTCTAAAGTCACTTAGGTATGTTAAACAATTAAACATGAGTCTGGGGAATGGCTTTGTTTAGCCTTTTTCAATTATGGAACCATGTATCATGTTCAGTGTTTTCTGTATTAACTCTATGAGACAATAGTATTTTAAAGAATTGTATTACAACAGTTGTAATAGAACAGTTGTACTAAATGACTTTCCCTCACTATTTCTCAAACTTTCTATACTATCTTGCTGAACTTATTTTAATGAATAAATTAAAATATTTAAACCCTAGACGTTTTTATTAATAGAAACCTAATTTTTAATTCAAGGAAGTCCAGCTTCCAACAATCCTGTGTTCTTTAAATAGTGACCACTGACCACCATGACAATAACTTCATGGCAAAAGTGTGAAACTCGCCATTTATAGATTAAACCATTAAGTAATGCCATTTAGTTACATGGCTGAAATACTACTGTGCATAGGTAAAAGCATTCTCATCAAACTAAAGCACTTTACAATGTAACAATCTGGATCTGCTTTTATAATGCCACAATCCCACCCCACCCTGTCCATCTTTTTATTTGTTTTTAGGAAGAAAAAAGAACTAAATAAGGACATTTGGAAATGGCAGTCAAATTATATCTAAAAATACTTAAGGCAATAACTCATGTGACTTTAATGTGTAAAAGCATGTCTGGCAAGGTGTGGCTCAGGTCCTAGAGCAGTGTACCTCCAAGACAATTCAAATATTAGCACCTTTCGAGTACAAAACTAAGATTTGTAAGATGGTGCTTTTAAGTGAGCCACCATCTTGTGGGGAAAAAGTCTGTGCCTGCTCATATTAATCTAAAGACAAAAATTAAAGAATGCTGTTATGAAATTAGTGGGATTTAAGCCACTGGATGAACGTAAGAGATCTGCCTCAAGGTAAGTTTCTGTTATTGGACATTCTTGATTAGATCACGTAAGTGCCCTAAAAATCTAAATGTCTGTCAAAGACCCCAAGTCCTCCACCTTTTTGGCAGGGGCTCTCAGCAGACATGGTGCTCTGGCAAACACTCAAGTAGGGAAACCACTTCAGTTTGCCTGGGACTGAGGGGTTTCTTGAGATGTGAGACTACCAGTCCTAAAATTCAGACAGTCTCAGGCAAACTAGAAAGAGTTGATCACTCTACCAACCCTCATGTTCCTGGGCCCCTCTTACTGCTTTTCCAGCAGTATATGTGGGATAGTATTCTCAAAGAAGATTTTGATTCAACTGGAGTGGATTACATCTTGCAGCAAGACTAATAACCTGCCACTTGCCAAATATCAGGGGAAAATTTTCAGAGCTGCCACTTCTTCCCTAGACAGCCCAGGTGTCCTCTGTGACTATCAATACAGTAAGAGCTCTGAACTCCTGCACTCCCTGTCTCAATTTCTGCCTCACCTCTTGCCCCAGGCACTGATGTGCTAAGGTTGTGAGTAAGCCCCATGGGATTATGGAATTTGATCTCCTTCTGGTTGCTGAGCACACATTTTATTTATAACGGACCATTTGTTCATTTGTTTAGCTCAACAAATATTTTTTGATTGCTAAGTATGTAGTAGGCACTCTTCTACTTGCTACAGATACTTTAATGGGCAAAACGGGGAAAGTACCTGTGCTCAAAGAGCTTGTATTTTAAAAAGGGAGAACTGGATAACTGAAAAATAAAACAGAAGAACCAGATAGTTCAGTTGATCATAAGTTCTCTAAATTCAGTAAAATTCAGTGATTTTCATTAACAATCACTAATAAGTAGCAATCAGGTTCTCAGACATAGCTGTGGCTTTTGGAGCAAATAATACAGTTCTAAAGTAGAGTTTCTCAGACTTTAGTATACGTATAGAGTTCCTGGGGATTTTGTTAAAATACAGATTCTAATTCAGTAGGCCTGGGGTGGGGCCATAGATTCTGTTTTCTAACAGGCTTGCAGATGATGTGTTACTGCAGGTCTGAGGACCATACTTTGAGTAGCAATGTTCTAAAGACATTAATAGGGAATTATGCTTATAAGGGAAAGCTCAAACTATTGGCTCCTCTTAGGAAAGATGGACTCAGAATGGTCGTTGCTATAGGTCTCCTGGAGAATTCTGGATGCCAGAAGAGACTTGGGATTAAGAATCAAAAATCATGGAAACTCCTGAGAGAATAGGATGTTCTTTCAGACAGCAGGAAAATCCAAAGCATATTATAACACCCCAATTAACTACAAACATTATGTTCAATTTTTTTTTTATTGTTCGTATACTGCATTTGCTGCATTCAGGCTTCATTTGGAATCTTAAATATCATGCCTCATGTTTGAAAGTGAACCAAATACAACAATCCTTTTTTTTTTTTTTTCTGCCAGCGTATCTCCCCATCTCAACCTTGACCTAAGACATCATTTACAAACGGAATTTTTATAAACTACAGGATTCCAGTGGTACAAATGGCCTGGTCACCAATCTTTACAGGACACGTCTTGCAAGGGGCAATTTCCTTTGTGACCCTCTTTTTAACTGAGCTGTGAGAAACAGCAGAAGAGTAGCAGT
This sequence comes from Trachypithecus francoisi, assembly GCF_009764315.1. Lineage (NCBI taxonomy): Eukaryota > Metazoa > Chordata > Mammalia > Primates > Cercopithecidae > Trachypithecus > Trachypithecus francoisi. Next base: position 76,816,628 of record NW_022681469.1, on the reverse strand, counting down.
GAGTAAGCAAGAATCCTGTGTACAGGGAAGATCTGGGCCCAGTGTGGCTCATCTAGGTACCACTTTTCAACTCCTATCATCACATCAGCAGAACCACAACAAGCTCTGTGCAAGCCAAAGGGGAAAGTGCCATTGTAAAACTGAAGACAGCTGCTTTCATAATAGAACTAATTGCACACTGCATCACAGAACCAAATTAGTGGTGAAAACAGTTATACAAACCGACAGACAGTGAAACATGACTCACTTAGGAACTGCTGCCAGTCAGGCACATTGTCACTGGACACTGTTCAAAGACCCACACCTGCATTTTTTGAATAGTAAACATATAAGATGTAATTACCAGGAAAACGTATGCCACTTTTCAAATGTGACAACACTACATTTTTGCCTTTGGACCGTGAATGGCATGGGACTACACTGACCACAATACTTATTCATTCCCAGGATTCTTTGCAGATAAAGCAAAGCATAATCAAAGCTTACAACCCCCTATTCATACTTAAGAGACTATCTTTAGCCTAAGAAATTTTAAAGGATCTGTTTTGCTGACAGAGATTCCTAAATGTCCTCTAGACCATCAATCAAGGAAACATCAACACTGGAGATATAAGAAACATCAATTCTAAAATGCATATGCTTATATAGGCTCAGCTTAAAAATTCAAGCTGCAGTGGGTTGGGGTGTCTTCCCTGGTTTCCCTCTCAGCTATACAGTAATTGCTGTCTCAATAACAAACAGGTGTTCAGAGAAGACTTCATCTGTTCTTATAGCCTAAGCTCACATTTCTGCATTCTCAGCTGCAATCTGCATTAGAGAATTTGCAGGTTCCCCATGTGATACATATATATCCTCATGCCAGCTACAACCCAAAGGGTGATGTTTTTTTCCTCATGATGGGTAGGTGGCTACAAGTGATGACAAACTCCTTGGCTTCTAACCAACTAGGTGTAGAATAATGACCACTGGGAAAATGTGCTTTAGGCTGAAGCATGAGTTTATCCTTCAACAACAGCTCACACTCTCAATGCTGTTTTTAAATATTTAAATTGTGTTGAACATCATTCATTCACAAAGAAGGGTGAGTGGAATTTCATTCCAAAACAAATCACAGAATAAAACCTGTTCAATATCCTCATGAAGATCGTGCCTGTGGAATGTTCCAGCTTTGGCTAATGGAGCCCTGAAATTGCTGATGAATTGTAAAACTATATAGTGACTAATCCTTCTTTCTCCTGCTCAATTAATTAGTTAAACCTAAACATAAATCCAGAAATACTTGTGAGAACTCTGCTGGTTTTTGTCAACACATAAGAGGTAGGTACTGAAAATGATCAGCATTTTCTTCAGGTGAAAGATGTGGAGGATTATATAAATATTTTTCAAAGATTGTATTACTTCGCAAGTTCTAGAAATGCTTGTGTAAGCAAAAGAAGGTGTGTGACAATTGGTTTGAGAGTATAAGGAGTGTGTTTTCAGTTCGAGATGAGGAACTGTGGGTAGCATTTTTAAATTTTACTGTAATTCTTTACATATTTGCTTCCGCTCAGATGGTGAGTTCCTTAAAGACAGGAACCATTTTATTCATCTTTGAATCTCCAACATTTAGCAGTAGGTGTTTGATCAGTCTTGGCAGTTGTTGGGTTCTCTTTATCTGAATTTGCCTCATTGATTGCTTCAAGATTCAACATGATTGTCAGGTTTGCTAAGAAGCAGTCCCCTCCCCAAGAAATCAGAGCAAGTTTCTTCTGAGAGAAACACAGAAGCCTGCAGAGCAGCTGCTTAGCTTACAGGCTGATTCAAAGGATGGGGTACAAATATGCAAGCAAATTAGGTTCTCAGGTCTCATTCTTCAGCACCATTTCTGAAGGAGGGAGGAAGAGAATCTTTTAGGCTCTTCAAACTCCTCAGCTGATAGCATTGCTATATCAACTGTGGAAATGTAAGCCAGACAATCTGGATCCAAATCTTTTTTCAACTATATCTATTGTCCAGATTCAAAATGTTAAGCTGGAGGATTTACAACACAGGATAGAAACATCCATCCTATTGTTTGCATTTATCTGTATGGGCCAAATATGCATAGCCTTTGGAATGTGTATTAAATAGTGAAAATTCAGGGCTCTATGCATAATGCTAAAATAACTGGGATATATGTTTAAGAATCCTAGATTTTTCTGAAAATGTTGAGTATAAAACACTAAGGAATAAATGTATTTGCCAAGCATTGAAAATCTTTCAGAAACTATGTTATCAGCATCTTGTTGTCAATACATAAAATTTAGTGCTAGCCAAGTGCTAACAAATAGTCTCTATGCTGGGAGCACACTAATTCCTCGGTCCTAAATTTTTTTTCCCCTCATATGGAATGTTTTAGCAAGTTGTTGAGTTTTACTACTTCAGCTTTAGGAACTGCTTCTCTCAAATCCTTTGGAGTTCTGAGCAGCTTGTGATTTCCTTCATTTAATCTTTCTGTGTCCCCTCAAAAACTATGAACCATTATTGCTCTTCAAATAAAATTAGTAAGAAAGTTAGAACACATGGGACAAAATTTTTGCAATATCAGTTCAAAGAAAGAATAGCACCCGTACAATTCCACAACCCCAGGACCTGGGAGTCAGATTTTCTTTGGGATCATAAGGAAAGTCGCAAATACTGAGAGTGGAAGAACCTAAAGAGGGGTGCATCTACTTCCTGATTCTCCTCAAATCCAGAGGTTTCAGTGGGGTCAGGGAAGGCTTTACAAGAGAATGAGCGAATGGTAGGTTATGAAGAAGTGGTTATGAGTAAGGGATCATAAATAAGTCTTTAAAAGACAGCTGACCCTTGAATAACATGGGTTTTGAACTGCATGAGTTTACTTAAACTTGAATTTTATTCTGCTTCTGCAACCCCTGAGACAGCAAGACCAAGGTCTCCTCTTTCTCTTCAGCCTACTCAACGTGAAGACAATGAGAATGAAGACTTTTGTGATGATTCACTCCCACTTAATGAATAGTAAATATATTTTCTCTTCTTTGTGATTTTCTTAATATCATTTTTTCTCTAGCTTAGTTTATTGTAAGAATATGGTATATTCTACACATATAAAATTTGTGTTAATCCAGTGTTTATGTTATTGATAAGGTTTCTGATCAGTAATAGGCTATTAGTAGTTAAGGTTTGGAAGGGTCAAAAGTTTTGTGTGGATTTTCAACTGCAAGCCAGGCCAGTGCTCCTAACCTCCATGTTGTTTAAGTGTCAATTGTATGCTAATATTCACTAACATTAAACATTAAAGATAGTTTATAAGTAAGAGAGTACCCAATACTATTTTTAAAAAAGGTATTAAACATCTATAATGAGAAAACAAAGATATGTTATTTAAGCAATAGCTTGTTTCTCTATAGCACTTTATATTTATATTATGTTCATCTGATCCTTATAAAAATCCTATTTTAAAAAGCAGGATATATATTAACAAATTTTACAGAGATAGAAACATAGGAGGTGCTTAGTGCTGCAACTGATGCATCATAATTCTCTGTTATTGGAGATGAAAACTTTAAAAAATTAAATTTGGAACTGATATGTTTATGTTAAACATATGCAAAATTTATAATACTAGAAATTATGAAATAAAGGACAGGCTAGCAAAAGTGGTTGTGGAATTGTGTTTTCCTAGCGGTCTTTAAAAACATTAAGAGAGTTTCATTTCTCTGTGATGGCTTAACACTGATGGGCTGATGAAGCCACCTTAGCTAGGGATTGGCTCTCCATTGGCCCCTTCCAGAATTTAAACTAATTTGTAAAACTCAGGACTGGCTATATAATTTGTGGGATACTCCTGCTTAAAAATTAAGAATTTCAAGATGGTCACCATAGAGCACTCAGCCAAGCATGGGGCCCAGTGTGAATGCACAGGTTGTGCCAGCTGGCCCTGGTAGCTTCTTAGCTAAATGAAGGGTTATGATCACAAATGCAAATATAAAATAATGAAATGTTACTGCTACCACCAAGCATGTGGATTTTCTGATTCATTGATTCTATTCTGTTTTCAATCACGAGTCTGCATGTATTTGGCAGTCAATGCAACAAGGTTACTAAGAAATTCTAAAAAACAGAACAGAAACCTGATGAAGCCAGAATATAGGAGCTCGGAGTAGTTATTTCCTTAGGTTAATGCTATGATGCATAAACCACTATATTTAGAAAAAAGTGACAATAGAAAATCAAGAAATTAAGAAAATTTTCAAATTCACATTGAAAGAAAACAAGAAACAATGTAACTTGCATTTAAAGATTTATTGTTAAAAATATATATTTATTTTATGGACATTTTAAACATTGGACTAAACAGTAAACATTTTCATATATATATATTTATTTATTTATCTGTTAGTATGTTTTTGTGAATATATAGTTGTCTCTCAGTATACGTGGGGGATTGGTTCTAGGAACCCCTGCAAATACCAGAATTCAATGATACACAAGTGCCTTATATCAAACAGTATAGTATTTGCATATAACCTATACATATCCTCCTGTATATGTTAAATCATCTTTAGATTACTTATACTCCCAATAAAATATAAATGTAAATAGTTGTTATACTGTATTGTTTAGGGAATATGACACAAAAAGTCTAGACATGTCCAGAATTTGTTTTTTCAAATTTTTTGATCTGAGGTTGCTTGAATACGCACATGTGGAACCCACAGATGTGGAGGGGTAACTGTACACACACAAAAAAATCCATTTCCCATCCTCCACTCCCACCTCTCCACCCATCTTAACATTGTATTGTAAGCATTTTTATGTCATCATTGAAAACATAATTTTCAAAAGCTATATAACATCTCAATATAAAAATTAAATAAAAATTCATAAAAATTCAATCTTTTTCATATTCTTGAAAATTTACATTGTAGGGTAATTTTGCCATTGTTTTATTTATTTGTTTTGCCCTCATAACAGTGGCATACAGATCTTTGTCCATATGAATTGATTTAACTTAAATAAAGGGTATTTGAGTTTGTGAAGATCCTGATATATATTAGTAATTTTTTCCCCAAAATTTGTGGCAATTTAAGCTCTCACAAACCATATATGAATGTCCAGTTCCTACACCCTCATTATCGTTAAATATTACCATGTGTGTTTTCTTTAATTTTGCCAGTTTCAAAGATAAAAATAATACTATCTACTTATTTAACAAAGCTTTTTATTAGTACTGAGATTAGATTATATCATTTTTTATTTTCCATTTGCATGTTTTCTATTATGAATCATCAGTTCATGTCCTTTTTCCTATTTTAAATCAAGATAATAGGGCTTTCACCCTAAAGACTCTGCCAAAAGCCTGCGAGAGCTGATAAAAGACTTCAGTAAAGTTTCAGGATATAAAACCAATGTGCAAAAGCCAGCAGCATTTCTATACACCAGTAATATTCAAGCCAAGACCCAAATCAAGAATACAATACCATTTACAATAGCCACACAAACAAAATACCTAAGAATATATTTAACCAATAAGGTGATATATCTCTACAAGGAGAACTACAAAACACTGCTGAATGAAATCATAGATGACACAAACAAATGGAAAAATATTCCATGCTCATAGACTGGAAGAATCAGTATTGTTAAAATGGCCATACTGCCCAAATCAATCCCTAGGTTCAATGCTATTTTTATCAAACTATTAATGTAATTTTTCACAGAATTAGAAAAAACTATTCTACATTTCATATGGAACCAAAAAAGAAAAAAGGAGAGCCCAAATGGCTAAAGCAATCCTAAGCAAAAATAAAAAAACCAGAGGCATCACATTACTCAACTTCAAGTTACACTATAAGGCTACAGCAACCCAAACAGCATGGTATTGGGAAAAAAAAAAAAAAAAGACACATAGGCCAATGAAACAGAATAGAGAACCCAGAAATAAAGCCACACACCTACAGCCATCTGATTTTCAACAAAGTTGGCAAAAATAAGCAATGGGGAATGGGGAAAGGACTCACTACTCAATAAATGGTGCTGAGATAGCTGGCTTAAGAATAAAACAACCCCTACCTTTCACCATATAAAAAAATTAGCTCAAGATGGATTGCAGATTTAAATATAAAACTTCACATGATAAGAATTCCAGACGAAAATGTAGGAAACACCATTCTGGACATGGGCTTTGGGAAAGAAATGTCTAAGACCTATAAAACAATTGCAACAAAACAAAATTGGTAAGTGGTACCTAATTAAACTAAAGAGCTTCTTCACAACAAGAGAAACTATCAACAGAGTAAACAGACAACCTAGAGAATGGAAGAAAATATGTGCAAATAATATATCCAACAAAGGTCTAATATTCAGAATCTATAAGGAACTTAAATAATTCAGCAAACAAACAAACAAACACATAACCCCATTAAAAAGTGGGCAAAAGTCATGATCAGACACTTCTAAAAAGGAGACATACAAGGAGCAAACAAACATATGAAAAATATTCAGCATCACTAACCATCAGAGGAATGTAAATAAAAACCACAACGAGACATCCCTGCACACCAGTCAGAATGGCAATTATTAAAAAGTCCAAAAACAACAGATGCTGGCGAGGCTGCAGAGAAAATGAAATGTTTATATACTGTTGGTGGAAATGTAAATTAGTTCAGCCACTGTGGAAACAGTTTGGAGATTTCTTTTCAAAGAATGTAAAGCAGAACTACCATTCAACCCAGCAAACCCATTACTGAATATGTACCCAAAAGAAAATAAATCATTCTACCAAAAAGACCCGTGCACTCACATACTCATCACAGCACTATTCATAGATAATAGCAGATATATGGAATCAATCTAGGGGCCCATCAATGGTGGATTAAAGAAAATGTGGTCCATATATGCCATGGAATACTACACAGCTATAAGAAAGAATGAAATCTTGTCCTTTGCAACAGCCAGGATGCAGCTGGAGGCCATTATCTTAAGCAAATTAACACAGGAACAGAAAACCAAATACCGTGTTTTCTCACTTATAAGTGGAAGCTAAACACTGGGTACTCATGGAATAAAGATGGCAATAATAGACACTGGGAACTACTCGGGGGTTGAAAACCTACTATGCTTACTACCTGTGTGACAGGATCATCCGTACCTCAAACCTCAGCGTCACACAGTATGCCCATGTAACAAACTTGCAGATGTTCCCCCTGAATCTTAAATAAAAGTTGAAATTATTTTTAGAAGGTAACAGTGTTTTCTTATTGATTTACAAAGATATCTTTATAGGTGAAGTTTAGCTATCATTATCTGTCACCTTGGCTATAAATATTCGTGTAAATTTGAAGTTTGCTTTTTGATCATATTTCAGGTTCAAGAATGTTTCATTTTTACAGACATAATATTTTCCTCTATTAATTTTATTATTAGAATGCCATTTCATATACTGACATGAGTTGAATATTTATCTATTTTTAATTTGTTTGATTTTAAAATACTTAATCATTTAAATCATATGAAATTTATTTTTGTGTATTGTGTGAACCCAACATTGTCTTGATTTCTTTTCCCTAAATATCCAATTTTCTCAACACTCAAATGCAGCCTAATTTTATTAATTGGTGATGTTTTCTTTGTCATAAAGTTTTAAAAAATAAATATTAGGTTGTTTTCAGAGTTTTGAGTTTCATTCAGTTGATCTGCTGATTGATTTTCTGTACTAGTGCTACTGTTTGTATTATTAGTTTTACAATGTTAAGAATTCTTTTTCAATTTTTTATATAAGTTGTAAATTTACCCTTCGTGAAGATTTTTGAATTTTTTTATAAATTATTTTTATAAAATCTTATCTTTATAAATTATTTATATATTATAATTTATTTGGTTGATGCAAAAGTAATTGCAGGTTTTGCTATTACTTTTATATGGCAAAAACCATAATTACTTTTGCACCAGACTAATATTATACAATTATTTTTATAAAATCTTAATGTATCAAGATTACATTAAGCCCATGAATTCATTTGGGAAAACTGTCTTAACATTTCATTTATTCAACAAGTATTTATTGAGCACATATCATGAAACAGGCCCTGGTCTGAGTGCTGAGGTTGCAGCAATGAATCCAAAGTTTTTGCCCCAGGAGGCTTATTTCTGGCTTATCCAAGGGTATTGCATCCTTTTCAACACATTATTTTAAATCATATTTTATATATTTTAGTAAGGCTTTTTTTTCAATGTGATAACTTTATGCATATGGATCCCATCATTTCCAGTTGGAAATAGAATTTCCAATTCTTCTAGAATTTTATACTGTGTTTGCTTTTAGCTTACCATTATATTTTAAGTGGCTCACTCAGTGATCCAGCATATTGTAGGAGCAACACAAAAACAAATCTTGTTGAGTGGAGAAATTTATACTTTCATTAAACATGTGAATGGAATTTTTTTGTTCAACTTGTTATTTTTGGCATATATTATATTAGTTATCTATTGCTACATACCAAATTACTCCCAATAGCAGCTCAAAACAACATGTAGGTATTATTTCACAGTTTTTGTGGTTCAGGAATTGGCCATCACTTAGGCAGATTCTCTGCTTCATGCTCTTTCAAAAATCTGTAATCAAGGTGTTGGCCCAGAGTCTGTGGTCTTAACTGAAGGTTCAACTGGGGAAGCATCCACTTGCAAGCTCACCTATACAGTTGTTGGCAGGATTCAGTTCCTTGAGGGCTCTTGGCTAGAGGTCATTCTCAGTATCTTGCCAGTTTGGAACCTTGAATATGCTAGCTTGTTTTACCAAAGAAAACAAAAGGGAGTGTCTGCTAACATGAAGGAAACCACAATCTTATGTAGCAATGTTAAGGGGATCATGGATTTTATTTATAGCAACCATAGCAAGTTCTCACATTGAAAAACTGAGAAAGATCCCTCATGGTTCTGACTAGAGAAGAGGAGTAATCATTGTGAAATATGACCAGCTTCTCATTTATATAGGTTATATCTATTGGTATCTATTATATTAGAAATTAAAACAGAAATGTTAAAAAGAATTTTTTCTTAAAAAACAGTAAGTATACATGTTAACATATTTTGACAAAAAGTAACTATATTTTCAAAAACAAGCACTTGGTGAGAAGAGCGATATTTTATTTTTGTAAATCTCTTCAATGTCTGGCTTAATACAAGGTAAGTGGATTCTCACATCTGTTTCTGCATTCAATCTGTTGTGATACATTGTTTTGACTAAAGTATATGAAGAAGATCCAGCCTCTCACAGTGAGAAAGTATTTAGTAACCTTCATGGAAAATTGTTATTATTCTGTGATACTACACCAAAACTCCACAAGTAGCAGTTTCTTAAATGATAATTGCAATGCAGAATCTGAAACTATTATCAGTGAACTTTTCCTGTTCGTCATACCATTATCTTAAAATCCACTGATCTGTTTTGCACTTTGAATGGACCTTTTACCCATGTCTGATTTTGTAACATAATGCATTGGTCATTTGGAAAATGTTGCTTCACTGATTTAAATAGACTTTCCAAATGTTGACACATTTCACAAGGCAGTATCAACAGATCACATTCATTACTATCACACCAGTCTTATCAGAAAAGCCTTAAAGTATTGGGGAAGCTGTCAAGCTCACAGTGGCAGTTACAAATTTTCCAAAATTCCAATTTTCGTTTCAAAGCTCACCTTTTTTTGTTGGCAACAAATACTGTCAGTTGTTTCCCTTGAAGTGACAAGTTCACTTTGTTCATTTTTGACAAAATGTCTGCCAAACACCTAAGTATGAATAACCATAGTTTGTCAGTCATTCTTTCATGTACAATGGTGTTCTATGAAAAGAAAACCCCAGCTCTTTCAGTTCTCAACTCAGATATCTGCATAGATGTATATTGTGCTTGAGTAAGCAGCAAAGTGCTTTATGTATACCTCACATTTTGTTGCACTCAAGGCTCAGGATTTAATACAGTTAATATTTTTTACTGCTTCACCAGGACATTATTAAGTTATACTGGATTTTTTTTCCTGTGAGTACACAGTGATGACAAATAGGACTACTACACAGTTTGGTGCCATTGCTTTGATTCAAACTAAGGTACTGGCACTTGTAGCTATAACTGCTTTTGAACCATCAGTTCAAATGATGATGCAATGAAAAAGGCAGATAATACCTTAGTATTTTTATGAAAATACTTTTGAACCCATGGCCCCTTTGAAGTATCTTAGGGACCCCTAGAGGACTCCAGGGACTTTGAAAATTGCCCTGTAGGGACAAAAAAGAAGGGAATAACAAAGTCTTTGTCAGCAACATCCAGATAATTCAGTGCCTGCTGCTTCTGCTACCTTCACAAGTGTATGATGGATTTCTGAGGTAGCATCTGCAGCCGTGGTAGAATGGAGAAGTTAAGGAACAAGTAACCATAATACACAAGTATAGGATGGCCTAATTTAATGATAAAGAAGTGAAATAAATTAAACAGCCTAGAGATTCAGGGTCAGTATATAGAACAGCGATTTTGCAGGTGACTTTTCTAGAAGGTAGTAGCAGGTAATGATCATCTTTGACTACTCTGGATTGATGGAGACAGTGGGAGGGGAAATTGCTTTTTAGGGGGAATCTGGGAAGGGTCAACTAGCAATGGAAGGTCAGCATGGGTTTTGCCATTCCTGAATACACACAATGCTAGTGGTTAATGACATTCGGGGGACGGTTTCATTTTGATGAAAAAGGAGGAGAGCACATCTGAGCTGTCGTGACATTGTTAAGAATGTAGCTAGTTCAGATATGTGTGGCGTTGGGGGTCAGCTTGTTTTGTGCTCACAGTCATATTGCTGGGTGTATAAGAGATGAAACTTCCTCCCAGAAAGTGGCGAGTTAAAGGCAAATGAAAATATTGTGCATTTCTGGATGTTTAAGGAGTCCAATAGAACAAGTAGTAATACCAATCTGCAGCGGAAGTAAAAGTCTTTTCTTATTAGCAAGTGCAGTTCAGGAGATATTAACCAATACCACAGAGTCCTCCAGCCAGCTTTGATCCTCCTGAATTTTATGGAGAAAAACATCTTCTAGGGTTTGAAGCCAAAGCAGAAGTGGCTGTAAACAAAATTTAAAAATCGGGTTTTCAGACTGTATCTGTAATAAGCTTTCAGCTGAAATGAAATGTAATTAGCAAGTACGATAATGCATTTTTCTTCATTTAGCTCTTCAGTGGGTTTATAAACAAATTCTGTCAGTTAACTCATAAAGCAGATGCATCCACTACACCCTGGCTAAGCATGTTATGGAAGACAGCCTCGTGCAGGTGCAAGAACTACAACAGGAAGATCTATTTATCAATTTACCAGTCAGGAATGTTGGCAACAATGAACATACACCATTGTTAAATGTTCCCCAATGAAGAAGGTTAAGAAATATTATATCCGAGGGCTTATGAAAGAAAAGCTGAGCAGCAGCACTCAAATTCTCATAGTAAACATTGTTTATTTTGTAATGCTCCATGAAGACAACCTCAAGTGTCATTGGGTGTCCAAGACAACACTGAATGCTTATTACTCTTACGAAAATATTATTAGTGACTATGAGGTAGAATCAGAGGGGTTTTATTTTTTTCAGACTTTTCTATGTCTTTTTACATTGCCTTGGAAATGTAAAAAATTAATTTGGGAAAAGTGAATGAAAACAGAACTTTGGGCTCGTCCCAGAAAAGATTTTTTTAATACTAATGATTTTTTTAAAACATGTTTTAGCTTGTTTGGATTTAGGAAAATGAAAGCCTGTATTCTGCCACATACTGCCAGACCTTAAAGATATATTAATATAACCTCTGTATCAAGGGGCTCAGAACCTAATGGGTGAGGCAAACAGAGGGTAGATCACTTCCAATATCCCAGGGAGGACTGAGCGGAGGTCACAGGATCCCAAGAAAAGGAAGACTAACTTTCTAGAATTGGGGAAGTCTTCACAGAGCAGACAAAGACATTTCAATTAGATCTGTACAAATACTTAATAGGGATAAAAATGAAAGTGATAAAAATATTTGGAACTAAATAGTACCTTGATTCTTATAGAGAAGATGTTTAGTATTGCCATTCATAATATTTTCTAGAAATGCACATAGAAATTCTGAAATGTCTAGATTCTTGCCATATTAACTACCAGTAATAATAGGGTAAGTGTTAAAATTTCTTTAACACTGAGCATCTACATGTTCTAATCCTTGTCATGTATTCTTATTTTAACTCTTAGGAAGTTTTCTTTCAAAGATTGATAGACATATGAATAATTATTGTGCATTTCCTTTTTTTTTTTTCCCCACAAGTCTCACTGTCACCCAGGCTGGAGTGCAGTGGCACAATGACGACTCACTGCAGTCTGGACCTCCTGGGGCCCAGCAATCCTCCCACATCAGCCTTCTGAGTAGCTGGGAGGGACTACAAATGCACAGCACCCTGCTTGGCGAGTTTTTATTTTTATTTTTATTTTTTTTTGTATTTTTTGTAGAGACAGTATCTCACCATGTTGTCCAGGCTGGTCTTAAACTCTTGGTCTCAAGCCATCCTCCTGCCTCAACTTCCGAAAGTGCTGGGATTACAGTTACAGGCGTGAGCCACTGTACCTAGCCTGTTGTGCATTTTCAATGTAAAGCCATTAGCCTAGATCTCACTCAAAGAATCTTCATTTAAATTTTTCCTATTAGAGCATAAATTTTCATATGTGCATCCCATATTTATAATTTTCAGAGTGCCTTCATGTTTATATGGTCATCTTTCTATCCCTTATGACTTACTTCATCCATAATAATATCTCCAACAACATGTCTTTTAGCTCTTAGAAACTAAAATCTCTAGAAGAAAGTCTTTCTCCCTTCCCCTATAGCTAAATCCTGTGATCCAGATCCAGACTATGGCAATAGTTTTGATTGTTTTGGGCATGACCCCTGACCAACTGTGTGTTAAATAAATGTTCCTTTTCTCTTCCTCTCATGATGATCATGTTCTTTAAGACCCAGCTCAACTTAGCAGAACGAGGAATCCCTTTTCCCCCACCCCAACCCACATGGATTGTTTTCTTAATTTTACGCAGTGTCAGCTCTTCTCATGTACTCTTGCCTACTCCTTATCATACTCAGATGTTTTGAATCCACTCCTAGGCAACTTATAGGCACTATAATGGATCAATGTTTTTTCAGCTCCATCAGAAGTTCTGGTGGAATCCTGCTTAGGAATGCTACACTGAATTTTCTTCTGGTCTTTGGCCACTAGAGAAAAGGAATCACTGGGAATGAGGCATCGCTGGGACATTTTATCCCTCATGAGGACCCTGATGCCCCTGATACCTGAGGGATGTTTACTATGACTTCCAGGCAAATTCCTGCGGCTTATGCACCTTTTTGTTCCCACCAGGTCCCAAACTAGGAACATGCTTCTCATGTTCTCTGGCAGACCTCTTACAGCCACCTCCTGGGATCATAGCACTCACTCTGCTTTCCTGGACCTGGTTTCATTTCCCAGGTTTCCTAGATGAGACCTCCATGGGGCCCTCACCTGTGGTGGATGTGGCCAAGCTCTGCTACTTCCAGGCATTGTTTTATGCTGTAGTGCACCTTGACCTCCACCACCAGCAGCTACTGTTTCACCATATCCCCTTAAGTTCCTGCTGATTCCCTCTCTGCTGCTTCCCTGCCACCACCAGCTGCCAACTGTCACCCACCCAGTCCAGATAAGCTATCGCCTTTCCTAGCAATCTTGCCTTTCCTCCGCACCAGGGGCTAGATCCACTGTAATCTGAGCCTTTCCTCATTGTCATATTACACTGGTAACACCAGCTTGAGCCACTAACCACCACCACCTAGAATCAAGTCTAAAACAAATCAAATTGTGCCATTCTTAGATATCCATGAATGCTGGTTGAGAGTTTTTCCACTAGTTAAGTAGCATCTTCTGCACAGTGTTTCAGGAAGGAAGCTGTACAACTATTTTTATGCTAGGAGCCAGGGATTCCCAGAGCTCCTCTACTGTAATTCAGAATGCATTAGTACCACAGTGAAAGCTCTTCCTTTACATATCACCAAGAGAATTTTTAAACCCAAAGTGTGTATTTGTTTTTAGAAGAGGATCACAGTTACTATACATGAAAAACATTTTATTTGTTTCTCCCCAAAGATTGCTGAAGTGAGTGTAAAACACTTGGAAAACTATTTCTGTAAAGTGATGGTCCTTTTTAGAAATGCGACTTTTCTGTACTCCAAATAATTCTAAGCGAGAACCCTTCTTCAAGAACTACAATCTCTCTTTTTTTTAATCAAGAGCTGCAGTAGTATGAGTGATATACATTTTATTCCTAATGCAAAAATTTTTGCCATACTTATGATAATTGAAATACCAAATTATTTTACATGAATATTTTTATGAGGAAGAGATAACTGATTTTTAGTTTGAGATGAAAAGTAGAAGAGACATGTTATTACAATATGCAAAAGTACTTTGTAACTGTGATCCAGCAAATAAATACACAATGGTGTTATTAGTGGAAGTAGTTCCTAAATAAGCTACTTTTGATATGGTATGAAATTCAAGGAAGCCTACATGGTAGGGAAAAAAGTGGATTTCAAATTGGCATTTTGTTTACTTTATAAATTAACATTTTTAACTTAAAAAATTAGGTTATGCAATCTTTTACCCTTTCTTTTTTCTTTTGTCTTCTAAAAAGATTGGGAGGAGGGAAGGAATGTCTACAAATTGCTATATCCTAAAAACTTTTCTCGTTATGCAACGTTAGCCAAACTGTGGGACATGGAGTAAAAAGGTGATTTTGTATCATAAGGGGTGAGGTCAGTTACCTAATCACCATCCAATACATTTCATTCTTTCTTCCAAACCAAAATGAGTTGTAGGATAGACTGCATTGGCAATAGGATGTTTCATTTGTGTTGCTTAAGTTTTTGAAATATATTTTGGGTAAATTGCGTTAAATTTATTCAGTATGGGAATATGTTTTAGAATACAACATCTAAGGTTATCAAATGATATATATTTTGATGTTTAGTGCAGAAAGCCATGGTGGTAGGATGCTGCTTGTGGGCATAGGATGAGAAGACCTCTCTCCTCCATACTCTAGCTACTTTAATGTGTGTGTGCATCACATGGAGATCTTGATGACTGCAGATTCTGACTCAGTAGGTCTGGGATGGGTCTGAGATTCTGCGTTTCTAACAAGCTCCCAGGTGATATGAATGCTGCTAGTCTAGGGACCACACCTAAAGTAGCAAGCCTAGATGTCAAAATTGTTTTATCCCAGATTTAGAAAGTGTCTTGCACAAATTTTGTAGGTTGTTTTTGAATCGAGATGTCACGCCTGTCTGATGTATCTTACAACTAAGTTTTGCTCATTTCAGTCTTCTCAAATTTGTCCAGAATTATTGAGCAGGGTCGGACGTGGTGGCTAATGCCTGTAATCCCAGCACTTTGGGAGGCTGAGGCGGGCAGATTGCTTGAGTCCAGGAATTCAAGGCCAGCCTGGGCAACATGGTGAAACCCAGTCTCTAGTAAAATTACAAAAATCAGCCAGGTGTGGTGGCATGCCTGTTGTCCCAGATACTTGGGAAGCTGATGTAGGAGGATAGCTTGATCCTTGAAGGCAGAGGTTGAAGTGAGCTGAGATCACACCACTGTACTCCAGCCTGGGTGACAGAGTGAGACCCTGTCTCAAAACAAAACAACCCCACAAACTTATTGGGCAAATAAGCATACATACAATTGGCAATTGAGGTTTAATAACATGAGCCAATCTGACTGCACAAAACTCCTATACATATACCATAAATTATCCCTAAGAGATTAAAAGGCAGTTCTGATTCCACTGGATTTGAACCCAGGAGTATGAGTTTTGCAAATCAGCAAAATACAGAAACATCATCCTGCAAGGAGCTGATATCATGAACCATACATATTCCTATTGCGAGAATTACTGGCAAAAGCAGAAGGAAAACAAAAACCCCTTGTAGATTTTAATTATTTCCAAAGAGTAACAACAACAACAAAAAAGAACTCAGAACATGCCATCTGGGGATGTGGAATTTAGAACAAATGAGGTTTGCTTTCTAAGAATGACACTCAGGAGAGAAACCAACAGCTAAGCAGGGTATAACCAAGAGCTAACAGTCTGCACATTTTGTTATCTCATGAAAAGCATAATTTACCAGTTGTGGCAATAATAACAATGATAACGATGTGAATTAATAAACTTGCTAGTGAAACCACCATTCAAATATACGTTGGGTAATTTAATTAGCCTTGGCTGCACTTTCTCTGTCAATCCCAAACTTACAGGGATTGAATTGTTAAGTACATTTTTCACTCTGTGATTCTGAGAAGTTTATTTTTACCTGGCAAATTATTTTAAATGTGAGACAAAGCAGGGCTGCAGTGGTAAAATCACATAGGAAGCCCACGTCCCTGCTCCCCAAGCCTGGGCCCTCGTTACCCGCACCCTGGTACACAAAAAGCTGGTGTGAATTTCAGATCCTGGGTCTGCTCTAAATCATGGAAACCAGAGAAATTAGAAGTGACACCGTTTACCCAGGGGCCTTTGCCACAGAATATTTTTTCTGGAACTTTTACATCAGTCTCGGAACTCACTGGCTTCATTAAGTCACGTGTCATTGTGTTAGGAAGGAAAGCAAGAACACGTTATTAGCTAGGGATTTTTTTCCCTTTCCCTCCACCATCCTCCTTTCTCATTTCACTTCATTGCATGTTTCCCTTCCCTCTCTTCCCCTTCCAGACAGGCATTATATATCTTTCATCTCAGGGCTCTTTGTATACCAACCTGAGTTAACTTTCTTGGTGCACACTAAGAGGAAATAAATTTCTTTATGTTCACAGAGTTTTGGAAGAGAACTTCCAAAACTGATTTTGGGATGTTTGAGGGATGGTTTATGGGTGCTGGTTGAGGGATGGTTTATGGGTCATCATTTTACTTCCCTGTTGGTATATTCTTATCTTTCTTTTACCCACGTCTTCTTCCTTTCCTTTTAAAGCTTACATTTTTAGAGCAAGGGACAAATCATGAGCAATAACTTTTTTTTTATAAGGAGGAGGAGGATGACTGTCATTGAAACTAATATGTCTACTCGATAACAAAAACTGTCCTAACCTCCCACAGAACACAAGCCCCAGGGGCTGGGAAGAACAAAGCCACCCTCTGAAAGGAGAAAGGAGAGGGGAGGGCTTGGGGGAGTCTTGTGCAGCTTCTCATCACTGTGGCACCAGCCAGAGCCCACAAACCATTTTCTCATCTTCTGGCCCCAAGAGATCAAGGAAGGCACTGTTTGGAAAGTTGCCTCCAAGGAAGTCTTTTGTTTGTCCTGGTGGCTTTCCCTGCCTTTTCCTAGGATACTCAGCCTGGTCTGAGTCAAAGGAAACTTCCAGGACCCTTCTTTTTCTTTCTGATTTAGTTTGGATGGTGGTGGTCTTCATTGAGTACTTCCTGACTTGTTTCCATGCCTCCCCCTCCCCATGTAAATTGGGAATCTTTTACTGGTAGCTGGGAATAAGAAGAGACCCTTTTCTCTTTATATTGAGGATTCATTTCACCTCCAATCAAAAGCAACTTTGTCTATTGTTTGCAGAAACTTTGCATGCTCTATGGTTTTGAAAATTAAAACAGTAACAATAAATGTTTTAGGCCTAAGGAGGTACCTGTGCCCAGAGAACTGTTTTATCACTGTCAAAAGTCATATCAATGTCTGAAAAATAAACTTCACCTAAATACATAATGGTGGGTGATATTATTTTCTGCATTGCTAGTAAAGAAGTATCGTTTAAAAAACAATAAAGGTTGACAGGGTTGGTTTGATGTCATGGGAATGACTGCTAATGGGTAGGAGTTTTCTTTTTGGGGGTGAGAAACAGATTTTAAAATAAATTGAGGTCACGGTTGTGCAACCCTGTGAATATACTAGAATATATCGAATTATGCACTTTACAGCAGTGGTCCCCAACCTTTTTGGCACCAGGGACCAGTTTTGTGGAAGACCATGTTTCCATGGACTAGGGGATGGTTTCGGGATGAAACTGTTCCACCTCAGATCATCAGGCGTTAGTTAGATTCTCATAGGAGCGCACAACCTAGATCCCTTGCATGTGCAGTTCACAATAGGGTTGGTGCTCCTATGAGGAGCTAACGCCCCTCTGATCTGACAGGAGGTAGAGCTCAGGCAGTAATTCTGGCTTGCCTGCTGCTCATCTCCTGCTATGCAGCCCAATTCCAGCCTGTGGCCCAGGGGTGGAGACCCCTGCTTTATAGGATCACTTGGAGACCTTTCTAATTTTACTAAGGTCCAAGCCCTACCAAAGATCAAATGAAAAAGAGGTGAGAAGAGGCCATCAATATATTCTAAATATCCTCCCTCTTAAAAGTCTGAGTTGAACATTCAGATGGTTAAAAATCACAACAATGTAAAATAACTCACTTCCAGTCTTCTCTCCATCCGAGTTGTACCTGGCCTCCACTCTATACAGAAGTAACCACTTTTATTAGTTTTTGTGAATCTGCACGTGCACTCACAAATGCCTCAGGATCACCTAGGGGGTTTGTTAAAACACAGACAGCTGGGTCCCACCCACAGAGTTTCTGATTCTTTAGGTCTGCTACAGGGCCCAGAATTACATTTCTAACAAAAAAAAAAAAAAAAAAGTGAGTCAGGACTAGACAAGATCAATGAATCAATGATGAGAATAAGAAAAGGGAGGGATAATTGTTTATATAAGAGCCTGAGATTGGCAGGCAGAGAAGTTTTAAAGGAGCAGTGGGGATGAGGGTGGTTAAGGAAGATGTGTCTTCCTTAGACAAACTTGCAAAGGAAGGGCCGGGGTCAAGACATTGAGAGACCTGAGGCTAGAGAAGAATCAGCCACTAGTAGTGCACTGTTCAATATGGCAGCCACTAGCGGCATGTGACTGTTGAGCAATTGAAATGTGGCTAATCTGATTGAGGACATATATTTTTAATTTAATTAAGTTTAATTAATTGAAATGGGTATGGGAAAACTGATATTTTATTCAATTAATGAAAAATTTTAAGTATGCTTCGAACAACTTGGTATAAATCTGTGTTTTCAGCTGCAACTTTTATGATATTTAAATACAGATCAAATAATTCTATTGAGATAGATGTTCTAGAAGCATAAAATATATTCAAGATGTTGAAGACCTAGCATGAAGTAAGAATGTAAAACATCTCATCAATAATTTTTATGTTGACTACATAATGAAATAGTAATTTTTAATATAAGGGGTTAAATATATTAATTAAATAAAAGTAATGTTATTAATCATATAAAATAATTTCTGTTCATTTTTACTTTTTAATGTACTTACTAGAAAATTTGAAATGACATATGAAATAATTATATTTTTATTGGACAGCACTGATTTATACCTGTGGCAAGGGATAGAGTAGCCATTAGCTATATGTTGCTATTTAAATTTAAGTTAAATAAAATAAAATAAAACATCCAGTACCTCAGTCTTAGTAGCTACATTTTAAGTGTGCAATAGCTGTGCATGCCTACTGGCTACCATTTTGGATAATGCAAATATAAAACACTGACGTCATCACAGGAGTTCTGTTGAGGAGCTTTGGTCTATATCTTTTCAATGAATTAAGAGAAGAAGTCCTGTCCCAAGGGTGATGTTGACAATTTGGAGGAGAGAAATAAAGGTATGAAATGGTGGATGTAGAAATGCTTCAGGGCATCTACAAGAGATGAGGAGACGGATTGGAAGTGTAGCTATAAAGCCCTTGCAAAAGCGAGGCAGTTGAAGTTTGAGAGAGAGAGAGCATGGCAGCATGTCCAAAAAGTCTACATAAGAAGTGACCTGCTTAATAGGCTAACCAGAAACTCCAGGTTAGGGAAGAAGAGGACAACAAACCCAAAAGGGGACGGAGGTGAAGCATACTGTGAAGGTCCAAGGGAAAAAATGAAGACCACAATGAAAACAACAAACTAAACTAAGTTTGTTAAATGTAAGTGAGAAATGAAAGAGGGGTGAGATGCATCATCTGATAAGAGAAATAACAGGAGAAATTGTTAAGTTTGTGTCATGGGGGGTGGATCCATTTCAAGGGATGATGGAGGCTAAGTTTTGACTATATCAGAGGGTAGCTGAGTTTGGAGTTGATAATGAAGGATCCAGAATATTTGAATGTCAACAATATGATAGTTACAGTTTTTGAGGATGATTGCTGGTAGAAAAGATAGGGAGAAGACTGGGCAGTTGCTGAAGGTGGAAGAGTGTCCAGGAGTTGGTGGGTGGCTGTGGTCAGGAAAGGGAAATGTTGAATAAGCTAATGGTCTGAACCCCAACAAAAGCTGTAAAGAGAGGAGAACGATGATCAGAGTGATGTGGGGAAGCAAGAAATACGCTGATTTATGACATTGCCCTGAACTTCCTTAGTAAAATGTAATCTTTCCCTTTTTTGAACCCTGGGGCACTTGGCACTCCTCAGGTAAAACTTTTTATGCTTTGTACTGTGACTATTTATATAGTCATCTAAGCCCTGCCTCTTATTCCTCTTCCCTACCAACTTCCCTGATCCCCAGCCACTGCTTCCGTCAGATAGACCATAGATACTCTGGTCAGACTGGAAGTCCTTTGAAAGTTGGAACAATGCTTTCCTCATTTATTCCAGTTTCTAGATCTCAATAAGTTTATGTCAAACTAAGTTTGATTGAGATTCTTGTAAGCAAAAATATAGAGAGAGAGGCTGGTTCTATAAGTTTAGGTGAAAATTAGAAGAACATCTGTAGTGAAACATCACATAGCTCTGCCCGCTGTGTCTTCATTGTTCATCATTTTGTCAAAGATTTGAATGAAGACATCCTTAGGCAAATAACACAAAACTGAGCCACAGTTCATCTTCCCAGAGTGTTAAGCAGAAGCAGCCTAGTGGCAACATGCAGGATGGATGCATGACAAAATGGGACCCAAGAAGAATGGTATCAGCACCTCAGTATCATTTCGACAACATCTTTTGTTTTTCTGAGATGAAGTCTCGCTCTTGTTGCCCAGGCTGGAGTGCAATGGTGTGATCTCGGCTCACTGCAACCTCCGCCTCCAGGGTTCAAACAATTCTCCCACCTCAGTTTCCAGAGTAGCTTGGATTATAAGCATGCGCCACCATATCCGGCTAATTTTTATTTTTATTTTTTATTTTTAGTAGAGAAGGGGGTTTCTCCATGTTGGTCAGGCTGGTCTCGAACTCCCGACCTCAGGTGATCTGCCCACCTTGGCCTCCCAAAGTGCTGGGATTACAGGCGTGAGCCACTGCGCCTGACCCCAACAACATCTTTGTTTTTGCACAAAGCACTGTGCTGAGCTCCGCATATGGACCTGGCTATAGCAATAGTCCCATGGTAGAATGCTAATCATGCAATGTAGAACTATGAAGGCAAAAATGCAAAGCAGTAAATTTCAGTGACCTGGTCCTCAGAACAGTGCCTACTAGTTGACTTGGGCAATCATTGTTACAGCAAACTAAAAGTTTAGGACACAAGCAGCCAAATAGGAGAAGCTAACATTCGTCTACATAAGGACAACAGTTTGAGCCCCGTGACTGATATTTTAATCCCTCAGCACCCAGAGGTCAGGGCTTTATATGCCAGAAAGGGATCAGTTACCCAAATATAATGGTAACATACAGCATGTGCCTGGAGCAACATGTCAGTCTGTGTCATCTTGGATGTCCCAGGGACTACAAGTAACGTATGCCAGGATATCCAAAATACTAACATTGACTTCCTCCTGACTGCCCTTAATATCCTTTCAAGGGTAATTAACAATTTGGCAAAACTGATTTTGAAAAGAGGAGAAACAAAGACAATATTTTATTTACTTTTTTCTTCTCTTTCTCTAAGATCTGTTTCCCTCTGTACTCTTTACAGTTCAAGTTCATGCTGTAAATAATTGTGTCTCATTTTGTTCTTGAATTTGGGGTAACTCTATAGTGTAAGGGCCATCTGGACACATTTGTTGTGACTCTCCTATCTACATTTGTGTAACCTGGACCATCAACAGGAAAATGCAGCCTGAATTCTGCACAGAGAATGGCAAACCCCAGGCAGTGAAATGGAAAAACTTAGTCGGCCCAGGGAGGCCTCCATTTTGGGCTGCAAATTTGGAGATTTGGAGCCAAATTCTCATTCCATGTGACTCCAGGGGAGCTTTGGTCAGCGTGTAATTCAGTGTGGGTTGGGCAAGGAAAAGACAGGAGAACATGAAACTGCCAAGTTTGAGGCCCCATTACGCAGTTGTGACCTGACCGAAAATACGGTGCCGAGTTGTGTGTGGGTAACTCAGCCATAAAAAAGGCAGCTGTGGTCTTATTAGTCGTGAACTTGAGATCATTTTAGTAAAAGATGAATTGCCCCTAAATGATTGATCTGGTATTTGGAGGAAATGCTGTTCTCTGTGCTTCTCTCAAATGGAGAAACTAACCAGACGCTTGTCCCACACCCAGCATGGGTATTTGTGGTGTGGCTTGTACCATGGCCTGCTGAGGAATGATGACCTTGGACTGACAGTTCCCCTTTAAGTAGCAAACTTGTGTTTTTCATCTTAACACGATATGCCAGAGGCACTGAATAATAACCTACATCCTTTCACACGCCACATGTGTGCTCCGGGTTTAAGCTGATAAAAGCTGGAGGAGTGTGTTCTGAGTGGTCTGACTGAGGCTGGAAATGGGGATATTCAATAAGAGACGGCAAGCCCTCCTTTTTTGCCCTCAGGCCCCCTCGAAGAAAATCGTAGAAATGCTCTGTGAGCTTGGACTCAAAGTAGCTTAAAATTTCAAGCCAAGGGGAATGTCCCTCCCCTTTTTTGTGAGGTTTTGCAGCGAAATAACCTGTTTGCCTGAGAGATTAGATTTGTCAGCTTCGGCATTGCATGGGAAGGTCTGACCTTGAGAATTACGGGGCTCTCAAGACAATCAGCCATGGAGGAGAAAAGCAAGCCTGTGGCTGGGATCAGCCGGCCAAACTCTCATCTGATAAGAACCCAGAAGGAGAGAGCCTGGGCATCGGGGGGGGGCCAGCCTACTAGCCTCTGTCTTCTCCTGAGTCACAGAAAAATCAAAACCTGAGAGTAGATGCTGGAACATAGACACCATACCCTTTTATTTCTGTTCCAAAAGAAAAAGAGGTGGAAGATGGATTTTCTTCCTATACTGCCTCTTAACCTATACCATGGTGCTAGATTTTCTTCTGAAACTTCTCCCTACCTATTAGCCATTCCAGCCTTAGTGGAGGACCAAGGAGGAGGAGGAAGAGACTAGAGAGTAACCCACTAGGATTGAAGTTACTTTGGTCTTGAAAATGCAGATTATTTTCAGGTGTGAACTAAAAGAAGTCAAGTGTTATATCAGCTATTTGGTGAGAATAAAAACTTTTGAGAATGTTTCCTGTTTGTATAGCATTTAATTACCTACCCAACAGTTTCTGCTGTTTTGTCATTTGATTCTCACAAAAGTTCTATGAACTAGAGCAAGCAGGTGTTATTCCCCAATTCTACAGATGAAAAAACTGAGTCCCCAGCTGATTTTGTAGCCAGAAATCACAGAAATATGTGGCAGAGCAAGTGTGGTCTAGGAATTTTGTCATTCTACACAGTTTCCTGCCAAAGTCTTATCTCATTGCAAAATAACACAGTATGATGAGTGACCCTTGGCATACTCTGTCATTATGCCTTCATCTGTATGTATGTATGTATGTATGATCCTAGTTCAGCTGTGGTCATCTCAACTGGGATGATTATAACATCTTTCTTGTGGCTGCCTCAAGCTTCCCCCCTTGCAATCCATCAAAATATTTTCCAGCAGGATCTTCTTGGTGGACCATTTTGGACTGAAATGGGTTTCACTTTCCATGAGATAGGAGCCGAATTGCTAATTAAGAAGTCTATCAAGAGGCCCTTTCTTTCCCCCCATCTTCTTTCCTTGCAAGTACATGACTGTTAGGTGGTCCTTCTCACTCCATCACCAAATAAGCTTGCTCTTTCTGGTCTCTGCATGTGATCTAAAACTCTGGGAATAACACCCTTACCTGGGTGGATAAGTGTGTACCTATACACACCTTTAGCTTTTTGGCTAGCACAGGAAGGCTTTGAGATCTTTTCAGAACACTGGTTTTTGTTTCTTTTCATTTTGTCTTAAACACAGGAAACTTTCAAAATCTCAGCTATGTGGAGGGCCTCATCCTGATGGCTCCCTCTGCCTGGAGTGTTCTGTCTCCAGATACTAACGTGGCTTGTTCCCTCACCTCCTTCGAGTCTTCACTCCAACTTCATTCCTCAGTGATCCCTCTTCCCCATCACCAACATAATTTAAAAATCTCAACCCGTCCACTCCCACTTCACATCCCCAGTCCCACTTACCTTGATCTACCCTTTCTTTTTCCATAGTATGTATCCCCTCCTAAAATACTGTGTAATTTACTTATCTGGTCTGTCTGCTGTTTTATTGATCTGACTCTTCTTTCTAGAATTAAGTCCTGAGAGGAGAGGAAATTGGGTTTTTATTGTTCACTGATGTATCCTAAGTGCCTAAAGCAATGACTGACAGATAGAAAGTGCTCAAAATAAAAAAAAGTTTTGTTGAATCATTGAAATTTCTGTCCTCTGTAAATATTACCTCCCTTCTTCAGCCTTCAAGATTGTTCCCATTCCTCTCTGCCAATCACTGGTTTCTTCACACCCAATTACATGAGACCAATAATTATTTCCAGTGCATAAAAATCTAGGTGCCAGTTTTCATATCTTGACAAAAATGTGAAATGCTTCATCCCCTCCATCCTTTGTGACCCTTCTCCCTGCTCTCTACTTTCTGTCACAATAATTGCCAGCACATGTGTGTTACATGGAATGTTGTATATAGGTCAGTAGATACCACTGGGTAAAAGTAAGGAAAAGAAAAGTTATTCAATGTTTGCAAGCATAAGGACAGAATCATTTGTGGTGGAGGTATTTGGATAATGGCAGCACATACTAGGCCATGCAGGCCATTGCATGTACAGTATTAGCTTGTAAACTTTCCCCTACCATATGAACCAGTTGTTAGGGGAATGATGGAGGGGGGGATGACATAAAACATCATCTCATTTACTAAATAACTGAATAATTCACAAAGAGATACATATCTGCCATGCTAATCAGAATAATGACACTGGTTCACTTAAGCATTGCCTTCTCGGTAAGGCAGTCTGCTTGGGAAACTAAATTATGAACAGAAGGGTGGCATGATGAATATAAATTCAGAGAAAAGGAAATTGGTGTGACTAACTGGCAGCAGTGATATCCCAACTCCAGTATTTAGAGATACGGACAGTGGACCAAATGGTCACATCAGTGGTCATAGTACCCTCAGCCTACACATGCCACAGACACAGTGGCAGAGGCTGTCAGCCTTGACTCTTGTTCTTGACTTAATGATAACATTATACTTTTGTTATACTCATCGATCTTTCACTCATTCTTATTTTAACATGCACATGGACTTTACATATTAAAATTTCAGTTTATAAGTTTCCAGTTTATTATGTAGGCTGATTCTATTTTATGTCTATTGCTTAGTGGTAATAATGGCAGACCCTTTCCACTCCAGCCCCCAATTTGAGTAAGAATAATATGGGGTGACTTTCCCCCAACACTGTATCTTCATTACATGCATCCAATGCCATTGCCAATGGCATTAGAGAACGAATTACTACTATGATCTATATAGATTAGGTAAACCGTGATTTGCCTCAACCACAGAATTCACCATTCTGGACTAGCCTATACTGTATGTTCTCTAATTTCTAATGCCATCCTATATGATAATTGTCCTTGTATCATCTGGCCTAATGCCTTCTCTCTCTTAAGTACAGTAAAAATTCTTACATGTTTTAAAATGAATGCAAGTATGCCTCTGCATCTACATGTATACCTGTGCATAACCTAAGTGAGACATGAAAGGGAAGCATCACAAATGGAAAGATTAGCAGATTTGACTACTGTCAAATATACTAGACTGAAAAGCAGTAGTCTTATTATCTTAGCATAATAAACGTTAACTAAACATGTAACATATTGGGAGAATATATTTGCCTCATATTAACAGACCACACTTAACACATATGGGAGGAAATATTCACCATGACTACTTGTTACTATCCCAAGCATACAAATATTTATGTTAATTTAAAAAAAAAAGACAGCTATCAGGGAACAGCAAAGTATGTAAATAGGCAATTCTCAAAATAAGAACTTCAAATGTCCAGAACTATGAAAAGTTTCCCCATCTCGCTAGTGATTACAGACATATGTGCTAAAATTTTTAACACATATCTAACCTGAAAGATAAATAATTTCATTACTTTTAAGAGTTCAACTATACATATGTTGAAAAGAATGTAGAGAAAGGGACAATCTTAAACTCCATGTCAAGAGTATAATGGCAACATTTTTTAAAGTTTTCTTTTAGAGCAGTTTTACCTTTGCCTCAAAATTGAGAGGAAGGTACAGAGATTTGTCATTTACCCTCTGTCCTCCAACAAGCATAGCATCTCCTTTTATCAATATCCTCCCATCAGAGTGGTACATTTGTTACAATTGATGAACCTACACTCACACTTTATCACTCAAAGTCCATAGTTTACATTAAGGTTCACTCTGGGTGTTGTACATTCTATGCTTTTGGACAAATGTAGTATGATATGTATCCACCATTACAGCATCATGGAAGAGTATTTTCACTGCCCTAAAAGTTCTTCTTGCTCCACCTGTTTATCTCTTCCTCCCAGAGCCCCTACAAATCACTGATCTTTTTATTGTCTCCATGGTTTTACCTTTTCGAGAATGTCATATATAGTTGGAGTCATACAGTATGTAGGCTTTTCAGATTGGCTTCTTTCACTGGAAATATGCATTTATGTTTCTTCCACATCTTTTCATGGCTGGATATCTCATTTCTTTTTTGTACTGAATAATATTCCATTGTCTTTACATAACACAGTTTACTTATTCATTCACTTACTGAAGGACATCTTGGTTCCTTCCACATTTTGGCAATTATGAATAAAGCTGCTATAAACATGTACGTACATGTTCTTGCGTGGATATAAGTTTTCGAATCCTTTAGATAAATACCAGAGTGTGATTACTGGATCCTATGGTAAGAGTATATTTAGTTTTGTAAGAAAGCATTAAACTGTCTTCCAAAGTGGCTGTATCATTTTATAGTTCCATCATCAATGAATGAGAGTTCCTGATTCTCCACACCCTCACCAGCATCTGCTGTTGTCAGTGTTCTGGATTTTAGTCATTCTAATAGGTGTGTAGTAGTGTCCTACTATTGTTTTAATTTACACTTCCCTGGTAATATATGAGGTGGAGAATCTGTTCATATGCTTATCTGCTATCTGAATATCCTCTTTACTGAGGTGTCTGTTTAGGTCTCTGGCCCATTTTTTAAATTAGGTTGTTTTCCTACTAATGGGTTTAAGAATCATTTGTCTACTTTTGATAACACTCTTTTATCAGATGTATCTCTTGAAAACATATTTTCTCCTGGCCTGTGACTTGTCTTTTCATCTGTGAGACTGTCTTGCAGAGAAGAAATTTTTAGTTTGGATGAAGTTCAACTTATCAATTATTTCTTTGTTGGATCACATTTTTGGTGTCATATCTCTAGAGTCATTGGTTATCTAGATTTTTTCCTATGGTATCCTCTAGGAGTTTTATACTTTTGCACTTTATACTTAGGTCTGTAAATCCATTTTGAGTAATTTTTGTGACGTATATGAGGTCTTTAGTTTCTTTTTTTGTTTGTTTCTAAAAAAAGATTTTTATATTATTATACTTTAAGTTCTAGGGTACATGT
This sequence comes from Trachypithecus francoisi, assembly GCF_009764315.1. Lineage (NCBI taxonomy): Eukaryota > Metazoa > Chordata > Mammalia > Primates > Cercopithecidae > Trachypithecus > Trachypithecus francoisi. The sequence goes on along the minus strand of NW_022681469.1, from coordinate 76,788,719 downwards.
GCACAACGTGCAGTTTTGTTACATAGGTATACGTGTGCCATGTTGGTTTGCTGCACCCATCAACTTGTCATTTACATTAGATATTTCTCCTAATGCTATCCCTCCCCCAGTCCCTGACCCCCCAACAGGCCCCAGTGTGTAATGTTCCCCACCCTGTGTCCCTGTGTTCTCATTGTTCAGCTCCCACTTATGAGTGAGAACGTGCGGTGTTTGGTTTTCTGTCCTTGTGATAGTTTGCTGAGAATGATGGTTTCCAGCTGCATCCATGTCCCTGTAAAGGACAGGAACTCATTCTTTTTTTTTTGAGACAGAGTCTCGCTCTGTCGCCCAGGCTGGAGTGCAGTGGCCAGATCTCAGCTCACTGCAAGCTCCACCTCTGGGGTTTACACCATTCTCCTGCCTCAGCCTCCCGAGTAGCTGGGACTACAGGCGCCCACCACCTCGCCCAGCTAGTTTTTTGTATTTTTTTTAGTAGAGACGGGGTTTCACCGTGTTAGCCAGGATGGTCTCGACCTCCTGACCTCGTGATCCGCCCGTCTCGGCCTCCCAAAGTGCTGAGATTACAGGCTTGAGCCACCCCGCCCGGCCAGGAACTCATTCTTTATGGCTGCATAGTATTCCACGGTGTATATGTGCCACATTTTCTTAATCCAGTCTATCATTGATTGACATTTGGGTTGGTTCCGAGTCTTTGCTATTGTGAATAGTGCCACAATAAACATACGTGTGCATGTGCCTTTATAGTAGCATGATTTATAATCCTTTGGGTATATACCCAGTAATGGGATTGCTGGGTCAAATGGTATTTCTAGTTCTAGATCCTTGAGGAATCGCCACACTGTCTTCCACAATAGTTGAACTAATTTACACTCCCACCAACCGTGTAAAAGTGTTCCTATTTCTCCACATCCCCTCCAGCATCTGTTGTTTCCTGACTTTTTAATGTTTGTCATTCTAATTAGCATGAGATGGTATCCCATTGTGGTTTTGATTTGCATTTCTCTGATGACCAGTGATGATGACCATTTTTTCATGTCTGTTGGCTGCACAAATGTCTTCTTTTGAGAAGTGTCTGTTCATATCCTTTGCCCATGTGGATATCCTTTTTGCATGTGGATATCCAGTTGTTCTGGCACCATTTGTTGAAAGACTGTATTTTCTCCATTGTATTGACATTACTCCTTTGCCAAATATCAGTTGATTATATTTATGTGGGGCTCTTTCTGGGCTCTCTGTTCTGTTCCATTGATCTCTTCATACTCTTTCACCAATACCATAGTGTCTTGATTACTTCAGCTTGATAATATGTCTTGAGGTTGGTAATATTTGCTCTCCTTCAATAAAGTATTGTGTATCCTGGGTCTTTTTGCATTTCCATATAAATTTTATAGTTTGTCAACATCCACAAAATAACTTGCTGGGATTTTGATTGAGATTATATTGAAGGTATAGATCAGGTGAGAAAAACTGATATCTTGACAATAATTGAGTTTTCCTACCTATGAACATGGTATATCTCTTCATTTATTTAGACAATCTTTTTTATTTCCTTCATCAGAGTTTTGTAGTTTTTCTCATATAAATATTGTATATATTTTGTTAGATTTATACCTAAGTGCTCCATTTTTGGAGGTGCTAACATAAATGGTATCATGTTTCTAATTTCAAATTTTACTTGTTCACTGCTGGTATATAGGAAAGTGACTGACATTTGTATATTAACCTCACATCCTACAACTTTGCTATAATCACTTATGGAGTTTTTTTGGTCATTACTTAGGATTTTCTACAGAGACAATCATGTCATCTGTGAATAAAGACAGTTTTATTTCTTCTTTCCCATCTGTGTATCTTTTATTTCCTTTTCTTGTCTTGTTGCATTATCTAGAACTTCCAGTATGATGTTGAAAAGGTAGTTGCAACTGGGTGTGGTAGCATGTGCCTGTAGTCATAGCTACTCGGGAGCCTAAGATGGGAGGATCGCTTAACCCAGGAGTTCAATCCTGGGCAACATAGCAAGACTCCATTTCTTGCAATAAATAAATAAATAAATAAATAATAGGTAATTGCTACATTTTAAAGAACAATTTGACAATTTTTTTCAAGACGTTAAGCACAAGTACATTTGATTTAGTAATTCCACTTCTATAATCTATCTTAGAGTAATACTCTCAGAAGAGCATAAGGATATTTGAATAAATATGTTTGTGGCAACATTGCTTGTAATAGTAAATTTTCTTTCCCCAAATATGTATCATGAATCATCTGATAAATCTATAAAATAAAATCTATGTAGCCATTTTAATGAAAGAGTAGATCTGTATGAACTGATATGGAAGTATGTCCACAATATATTTATTAAATGAAAAAAAGCAAGCTTCAGAGTGGTATCCATTGTAACAATATTACTATAGTAATGTTACATAGTAATATCCATGGTGTAATCACATTTTTATAACAAAAATGTTTTTTGAGACAGAGTCTTGCTCTGCTGCCCAGGCTGGAGTTCAGTGGCATGATCTCCACACACTGCAACCTCTGCCTCCTGAGTTCAAGTAATTCTCCTGCCTCAGCCTCCCGAGTAAGTGAGATTACAGGTGCACACCATCATGCTCAGCTAATTCTTGTATTTTTGGTGGAGAGGGCGTTTCGCCATGTTGACCAGGCTAGTCTGGAACTCCTGACCTCAAGTGATCTGCCCACCTCAGCCTCCCAAAATGCTGGGATTACAGGTATGAGCCACCACACCCAGCCTACATTCTTTATATACATATTAATAGATAAAAGACCTGGAAAGAAACATATCAAAACATATCAACCCCCTAATGCTATCAGATAAGGACAAAATTTCTCCTTTTATTTCTGTACTTTATACATTCTTTGTATACATATTAATAGGTAAAAGACTTGGAGAGAAACATATCAACCCCCTAATGCTATCAGATAAGAACAAAGTTTCCCCCTTTATTTCTGTACTTTATACTTCTCTAGTATTGGATTTTTAAATAACAATCATATATTTTTTGTATGAGTTTCCTGGGGCTGCTATAAGAAAGTACCGCAAACTGGGTGGCTTAAGCAACAGAAATTTATTGCCTCACATTTTCAAAGGCTAGAAATCTGAAATCAGGGTGTTGTCACAGTTGGTTCCTTCTTGGGGCTATAAGAGACACTCCATTCCATGCCTCTCTCTTAGCGGCAAGCAGTCATAGGAATCATTTGCTTGTACATGGTGTTCTCCTGGTATCTTCCCATCCTCTTCCCTTGTTGTGTATCTGTCTCTGAATCCAAACTTCCCATTTCTATAAGGACACAGTTATACTGGACTGGCACCCATCATCATAACCTCATCTTAACTCGATCATCTGCAAAGATCCTATTTCCAAGTATGATCGAACTCACAGGTTCTGGGAATGAGGACTTCAGTATATGGGAGGGACAGTGTGTAATTCAATCCATGGTGTTAATTATGTAAAGAAAGCAATTAAGAAAATGTGGTTTATGCTCTTCACTCCCACACCAACTTCTTTGCCTCCCTTCTATGTTTCTGTTAATGCTTTCTTTGTAAATATCAAAATGTGAGCAGCCTTTCTGACTCTTTCTCCTGAACTTTCTCCTACCCAGTGACCCCTCCCATCAGGTATAACAGACTTTTTATGCTTTTACACTAGTGACACTGGATCACAAACTCATGAGTGTACAAGACACATGGATTTTTTATCAATAATAGTGGGAGTTTAGAGTCTCTGCTTCACTCCTAAGGATAGCAGGTCAAGAAATAATACATGCATTATAGCTCCTGTGAGAGCTTTACTCAAGTCTGTTTCCTTTTTCTCACTAATCCTTCATAATGCCCTAGTTTCATAATGTGATTTAGTGAATTAAACTTGGACAGCCAGAAATTATATAATTAATTACATTTGGCTTCAATTATATTGACTAATTGATCCAAGCCTGTTCACAGGCTACCTGCAACCAGAGGTGGAACAGGCAGGTGGTGAGGGCTCATTAGCTTAGTAGTTGGTGTGGGCTTGCTAATCTAATTTTAAAAATTGTTATAAATCTCAGATGGATCATACCATAAGTCAGAAGAGTCTTACTTCTTCCAAGCACCCCATGTTATATATGTTTCTCTTCATCAAGAGGCCTTTGCCATCTCACCTAGACTGCAGCCCCCGATGTCAGGCTCTCCCTACTCTATCAAAACCCAATTCATTTCCCTGATATGGGCCTTAAATAATGGTGATCCTGGGCTGAGAGTGGGGACAGGAAGCAGTTGTGGGTACAGTAGAAATGGTTATGTGCCCCAGGCAGGAGCACAGTCTCCAAAAGCTGTGTCTTTTGATGAAATGGTTGTGAAAACTTAAGACTTTAAAGTCTGGCTAACCAAAATGTCCTCCCATGGAACAGCAGCAGCAGCACCTCAAAGCTTTTCAGAAATATAGAATGTAAGGCCCCACCCCAGACTACTGAGTCAGAATCTCAAATTTAGCAAGAATGTCAGGTGATTTGTATGCATTTTAAAATGTTGAGAAACCCTGCTTTAAAGGAAGTTTTGTGAAAGCAATGGTCAGTAGGTTCCACATGTGATGTTCACATCAGTGGACAGACTGAGCGACCCAGTGAGAAGGCAATAAAAAAGAATACTATTTATTTTAAAAAGTAGTGTCCCTTTTATGCACTTACTCTCCATGCTACCATCAATTTTAACCCCGTTTTTAGGTGCTCTTCGATGTAAGAACCTGGGTATCCTTTGGTTGTAATTACTCCTCTTTTCACAAACACTATGTATTTCCCCAAAATCTTCAATATGACATTCTATATTATATTCTAACCTAAATTTCTAGCAACATTTCCTCTTCCAATTTGCACTATATGCATCAGTCCAATAGGTGTGTTTGCTAATCCTTGGACAAACACCATGCATTCTTCCTTACTGGACATGCTAGCATAGACTTCTCACACTCTCTCCTCATTCAGTGTCCATCTCTATGAAGACTTTTCATAATTCTTCAATCAAAAAGAATCTCTCTCTTGGCATCGTTATGAGATTGTATGCCTCTCTTAAACTGATTATATTGTTTTTATGGCAGTCATTTTCTCTCCACTCGATTGGACTAGCACAGTGCCTAAACACTCAGCAGGTGATTCATAACAATTGGATAACTGACTGAAAGAATGAATGAATCTGTGGTCAGGACATCACCACATTATTCCTTGAGGACTGGTTAAGTTCTAAAAACTGTGATTCTATTTGTTTGCTAATTCCTGAGGTGGTAGTATTCATATCTTCTCAAATAACACTCTCAGGCAGTGATTAGACTCTACCAAGGACATTTGCTTGAATCAAAACCACAAGATAATGTCAGCCTTCCTCAGCCTATATCAAACCCAGACTGATGGTGGTTCCAGTGACTGCAGGGGCAGCCAGGCCCTCTAGGAGAGGCAATCTCTTCATGACAGCCCTTCTAGCTTATGCAGTTACTGAGGGTCAATCAGCTTTTAGGACATAATTTCACCCAAATAATCTTTTAAATCCAAAAAGATCCCGAAGGAGCATTGATGAGAAGAGATGCATATAGCTGCAGCCAGAGGATTAAACTATTTGCAATGACCACCTGCAGAGCTTCTCCTTTGAACTTCAGAAATAGCGCTTTCAAGGCATTAACTTCAAAAGCAGACTTTATTTTATAACATTATATCATGTTAATTTTACCTTTCCTGATATTGGCATGCTATGTGGTAATCCAGATTACACCAGATTGTACCAACTTTGATCCAACATACAGCTTCTCTTTTGAGATAGATTAGGTTTGGTTTCCTTTGCTTAAGCAAGTACAATCATGTGTTACATAACCATGTTTTGGTCAGTGATGAACCACATATATGATGGTGGTCCCATAAGATTATAATACTGTCTTTTGACTGTATCTTTTCTATATTTAGATATTTTTAGATACACAAATATATAATCATTGTGTTACAATTTCCTGTAATGTTCAGTATAGTAACATGCCATACAGGTTTGTAGCCTAAGAGCAATAAGCTAAATCATATAGCCTAGATTTGTAGTAGGTTATCCCATCTAGGTTTGTGTAAGTACACTATGATATTTGCACAATGACAAAATCACACACATTGCATTTATCAGAACATATCCCTGTTGTTAAGTGATACATGACTGTACTTTAGAGGTGATGCACCTATCAAGAAACTATTGTAATGTGAATATCAATATCAGAAATAACTAAATCAAATTTCCTGTGGAAACCCAAGGGTGTATACAATATATTTAAATTAAAAGTGATTGATAAAATCTAGTTTAGTGGTTTTTATTTTGGTAATTTATATATAACAAAAAATTTATCATTTTAACTATTTTTAAAATATATAGTTCAGCAGTATTAAGTATATCACATTTTTGTGAAACCATCAACACCATCCATCTCCAGAACATTTTCATCTATTCCAGCTGAAACTCTGTACTTATTAAACATGAATTTCTTGTTCCTCCCCTCCCTCAGTCCCTGGCTACCACTATCCTACTTTCTGTCTCTATGAATTTGCCTTAGATTCTAGATACCTCATTTAAATGGAATCATACAATATTTGTCCTTTTGCATATGACTTGTTTCACCTAGCATAATGTTGTCAAGGTCCATCCATGTTGTAGCATGCCCCAAAATTTTCTTCCGTTTTAAGGCTGAATAATATTCTATCGTATGTATATATCACATTTTGTTTATCCACTTATCCATTCTTGGATTCTTGGGTTCCCTCTACCTTTTGGCTATTGTGAATAATGCTGCTATGAACATGGATGTCCAAACTGTAGTTTAGGTTGTTGAGAAAATCCAGCGTTTTGAACATGAGGTCAATGCATTTGGAGAAGCACAAGCTATAGGGTTTATTCTTCCACTGATTCAATGTCCAAATCCACATTGACACTGATAACTCATCATATATCAAATAACTAATTCTGATAATCAATCCTCCAGTCTTCGTAACAACTAGTGCTTATTAATGTGAAAAGGAAATCTAAGCAATGTAAATGGGGATTTTGACAATTTTACCTGAGCACAGATGATAGAAAAGATTGTGTCTCTTGACTGGGAGTGGTGGCTCACTCCTGTAATCCCAGCTACTTGGGAGGCCAAAGCAGTTGGATCACTTGAGACCAGGAGTTTAAGGTCAGCCTGGCCAACCTGGAGAAACCCTGTCTCTATTAAAAAATACAAAAAAAAAAAAAAAAAAAAAAATTAGCTGGACGTGGTGGTGCTCGCCTGTAATCCCAGCTACTTGGGAGGCTGAGGCACGAGAATCACTTGAACCTGGGAGATGGAAGTTGCAGTGAGCCGAGATTGTGCCACTGCACTCCAGCCTGGGTGGACAGAGCAAGACTGTATCAAAAAAAAAAAAAAAAAAAAAAAAAAAAAAACACACACACACACACAAAAAGATTGTGTCTCTTATAGTAAAAATTGTCATTAATTTAAAAATAGATTCATAATCAAATCATTACACTTTTTCAAATTCCACCTATTTAGAGTTATCAAATAAAGATGTATTACTGAATACATCTTTATTTAAAATAAATTTTCCCAGCTTTTCCATGTGGCTTCCTGAAGATTCTGCACAGTAGCACTACCTGGGAGCTTCCTCTTATATCTTGTGGTATTTGGAATGAGGGTGATTTTCTTTGACCACATTCTATACTCTATTTATCCACCTTATGCCACTAGCTCTGTAGCCAAAAAGTGAACATGGTATTAATGGGATGCAGTCCTATTGACAGTAATAACAGTGTGGATTGCTAACCACATGATAAGATCAAGATGCATATTTGAATTGGCTGTATTTATGTTCCAGATGCAAGATGATTATCTGACAGCAGAGGCAACATGATTTAATACATAAGGCCCAGGGCCAGGAATCGGGAAATCTGGGTTTTATTCTTGGCTTCATCACTTAGGCCATGTATACATGAGTGGAGTATTTTGTAATTGCACTGTTCTTGTTGACCCCAAACTGCTTCCTGCCCTGTCCTGCCACCAGAAGTGTTTTACTACATTGTTGTGATATCATTGCCTCTCTTCTTTCCATTTATTTCTCTTATCTTTCCCCATCTTCCCTATTTCTTAGTAAATTGTACTAAATTTGTATCATATGAGCAATACATAAATGCATTTTATTATTTTTCGAAAACTTACAGAGAATATTGATTCCCCTGAATCTTCACTCTTCTATCTCTAAGCACCTCTCATTCTCTTGTTCCTAATCTTGTTCTTTTTCCTATCTACTTTTATTTCATTCATTTCCTGATTGTAGAGACTCACCTTATTTCTACACTACCCTCTTTTTCATACCTACACCAGCTTGAGTTTCATATAAAATATTTCCAACATAAAATATTCCTCTAAAATACACTAAGGCAAGGGGAGAAATATGTGAAGTGTTACAGAGAACACAAAAAGCAAACTAGGAAACAGAAAGGAAAACTGGAAGAGTCCCAGGGATCTGTGGCATTGGATTCTGGGTGAACTGAAAACTGCTCTCAATGCATCCCATCCTATCAAGTAGGTAGTTAGCAGAGTTTTCTCTTGAGAATTCTGAGAGGCCCTCTCAAGGAAACTTGCGATTTCCTTGAGAATTAGAGATCTTTGCATTTCTGGGTTGCTGTCATCCCCACTTTCAGCAAAGAGATGTCCAGGCTGATGTCACATCCATGGGGATACTCTTCTGCCTCATCTAACCTCATGAGGAGGAAGAGGATGGTAGAGAATGAAGAATTAAAAGTGCCAGAATTAAAAGTGCCAGAAGACTAAGGATATCTAGCCATCATCCACAGCATTCTTCCCCCTTAGAAAGAGCATCACTGAAGAGGTCCAGCATTGGGCTGAAAGGGACTAAGAATGGTCATCTTGCCTGGGTAAATCTTAATTTTTTCCTAGGTCATGTTGGCAAAGAGGCTGAAAGGAGAAGGTTGGAGACTGGTTATGTTGGCCAGAATGTGCTGTTTGGGCTTGTGTTTTTTGTTCCTTTTGGGTTCCAGTAGTTATATGCTGAGTGATTCAAGATAGAGTTAGCAGTTAGTAATTTTTATAGCAATAAAATATTATTGGCAAAAATAAAGACCCATGGTTCCTTGACCTGAATACTGCCACAAAACTCAGGCAGTTTAGTAATTCTCAACTATATGGATATATACATACATACACATTTGAAAACATTATATATATTCTTTATCTTAAAAAATGGAGCAGGCAAGTGGCTGAAAGCTTAAAATTACTGCTTTGCCACATACCACATAGTTTAATAAGTCAAACTGCTTACTATATTTCATATATTCAGAGGCTTTCATACTTTTTCTGTTGTCTTTTCTTATCTTTTCCTCTAATCTTTTTTTTTTTTAATAAAGAGATAAAGTATCACAGGTGTAATTAAGTCCTTTTGGCACCCTTCCCTGATCTCATTTCTCTCTTCTTGTCTCTCTCTTAAGAGGTAACCAGTAGTCCAAACTGGTGCATCTTTTATGTTCATTTTCTAAGTTTAATTGCATCTGTGTGCATCCTGAATTAATAAACAATACTGTTCAGTATTTTAAAACTTATAAGCATTGATTTATTCCATATGTATCTTTTGTACTCAACGTTGTTCTTGAATTTTTATCAAATAGTCGTACCACCTCTCAATGCTTACGATTACATGTGCAAGTTCCTAATTCCCTTGTCATCCCTTCTATCTAATTGCAAATCCCCAAGGCTTTGTTTGACCTTGTAGAATTGTTGAAGATGCAGTTCTCAACAGCATCACTAGATGTTGTAAGTATATTAAATACATTTAATAAGTGGGATCCATTACCTGATAATAGCATTTGTAATAACTTATAGGACTGGACCATCCTCTGATATTTAAATTTTGGAGTTTCCTGAGGTGACATTTTGAAGTTTTCTAACGGTATGTCTAGAACATAATGATCATATAAAATTTGACATATGTAATGACCAAGAAAAGGCCATAATATTTTAATTACATCACAGAAAAGATAGGTGTATCTTATCATTCAATCAGTACTCCAAACATATTCTTACCAATTAATTTATTAGAACGTTAAAAGCCCACATCCAGACTTGCCTCAATCAATGAACACATCCACAAGTAAGATTAATGTGTCCAAATAAATGTCCCCTCTGAAAAGAACCAGAGGTCTTTGGAGAAGTGGCTGATTCTGTGACAAGAAATATGCAAGATGACCTGGGAACATCTCGTCCTGTAGATATCAAGTAAACTATCAAAAGACTTCTACGGTCATTTCAAAAGGACTCAGGAACCAAAATAAAGAGGCTTCAAATGACCAGAAATAGGATAAATAGTGCATCAATTCAGATAAAAACTGCAATGGATTAAAACTGTTCAAATATGTTTAAATCCATGGTCACCTTTGAAGAATGCAAGCCAACTCATAATTTTGAAAATAGGTAAACAAAAAGAAAGAATCAAGTATTTATTCCACCTTCCCTATATATTATATGCCAATGGGTAACTGCTATGGTCTGAATGTTTGTGTCCCCCTAGAATTTGTAGGTTGAAATCCTAATTCCCGGGGTGATGGTATTAAGAAGCGAGGGTTTTGCGAGGTGGTTAGGTAAAGAAGCCTCCACCCTCAAGAGTTTGGATTAGTTCCCTTATAAGAGACCACAGAAAGACTCCTCTCCTTTTCTACCATGTGGACCCTCGCTAAACATTGAATTTTCTGACACTCTCACCTTGGACTTCCCAGCCACCAGAAATGTGAGAAATCAATTTCTGTTGTTTATAATCCACCCAGTATATGGTATTTTGTTATAGCAGCCAAAACAGACTAAAACAATAACAAAATAGGAAATGCAAGAAAATAGCTCTTTGAATAAGTGTTATAGCTAATAAATAAAGAAGAGATGATAGAATTATAATATTACTATTTTGCAACCTTTCATGAACTAATGGATTAATAATAGCTGCTAACAAATATCTCACAAATAGAGATAATTCTTCATAAGGCCAGGTGCAGTGGTTCACCCTTGCAGTCCCAACACTCTGGGAGGCCGAGGTGTGTGGATCACCTGAGGTCAGGAGTTCGAAATTAGCCTGGCCAACATGGTGAAACCCTGTTTCTACTAAAAATACAAAAAAATTAGCCGGGTATGGTGGTGTGCACCTGTGATCCCATCTACTTGGGAGGCTGAGGCAGAAGAATCTCTTCAACCTGGGGGCAGAGGTTGCAGTGAGCTGAGACGGTACCACTGCACTCCAACCTGGGGGACAGAGTGAGACTCTGTCTCAAAAAATAAATAAATAAAAGAGAGAAAACTCCTGATAGAAATACAAACCACCGCTACTTTGACGAAATAGCCTCAACAAACAAATCAAATTTAAATCCAACAAATCTCTAGGTCCAGCTAATAATTTATGTGAAATACAGTCAGAAGAAAAACATATGCAAGAAATATATTAAACTACACCATGGGGATGCAACCAGCAAAACCCCAACTCAATGAAATTCTGTAGGAAAACCAACCTGTGTCTTCAACAAGTAAATTACAAGCAGAAAGAAAGGGAGAGAGAATTCATAGATTAAAAGTGACTTCAGAAACATACCAAGAAATCATAACATGGAAAATTTACTTGAATTCTGATATAATCAAATGCACCATTAAAACACTTTTATGACATTTATGAGATCATTGGAAATATGAACACTGTATGATAACATGAGGAATTGCTTGAGTTTTTTTTAGGTTTGAAAATGGTACTGTAGCTGTTCTTATAATTTGCATGATTTCTTATGTAAATAAGGTATTTAGAAAAGGATTAGTATATAGGTTTTGATTCAAGATAATAAGGAAAGAATGTATGGTATACTTCAGTAACTAATTGATGAAGTAATATGAGGAGAGGTACAGACATAAATGAAATCAAATTGGCCATAAGCTGGTAATTGTTGAATCAGTTCATGAGCACACGGGGATTTGTTATACTATTTTATATGTTTGAAATTTTCTGTAATAAAAAGTTTTTGAAAAAACCTAACTGGGGAAAAATAAAGTGGGGAAGAGGAATTTAGACATCAAGCTTTGCTTAGGAGTCTCTGATTGTAGTTTTTCTAAGACAAGAGTTGCAGATTCTATAAGAAAAGGGGTCACTTTAGGAAAGGATATGATGTGAAAACCATAAAAATAAATTCCAGGAACAGTACTTGTTCAAACAGCATACCTGTGATGTTTGGACCCCAGGGGGTGCTGACATGGACTTCAGAAAGTTTTCAAATTCCCTGAAGTTGTAATCAAGATATTCTCCATATGTGCATATGTATAAGAAGAAAGTGCAAGCTTCATCAGACCCTTAAAGGAAACCCTTTCCTCCAGAACTTTTAAGAACTACTACCTGCAGCAGGGAAATGAAAACAGAAAGGATATATACCCATGTGTTCCATGGCCAACCCAATAGGAAGTGAGCAGCTGTGAGCACTGCAGGATCTCTGTGAAACTGGATACTTGGGCAGTACCACAGTATCTGGGTTGTATCTGTGGTCAGTCATCCCTTACTCTTCTAGCTGAAGAAAAGGTCATGGTGAACCATGACCCCACGCACTTTACCAACAACTATTGCCAGTGCTCATGCGGCTGTAATGGCAGCAATCCTCAGTTTAGGGAATTTTCAAGTCAGCACTTTCTGTTCAGAATATCTATTGGCCCTGGAATTTTCTAATGCTTCATAAAGGCACTGTCAATAAGGGTCTTTCTGATGCTGAAAATAAAAAATGAGGCTAAGGTTTAGGAAACCCTGTGTTGCTTCAGCATACCAGACATCTAAGAGAAGATGAAATAGAAACTTCCAGGGACATTGACTAGCGTCTCTCAATGATTTATTCATTTCAGTGACTTATGCAATTCATGATATGCAGTCTCCGAGATGAAAACAAAAGTGGTGAGTTTTCCTAGACTAATCCTTTTTCTCCTACAAAAGGTAATCATGGCTTTTTGCCTGCTGGGAAAAAAAGTTGCAGTGGTGACTTGGGCCACCAGCAAGAAGAGGCTTTCAGAATAGCAAGCAGATTTTTACTTTCAAGTCTGTGCTATTATATTCAAATAGACACAGAGTTCCAGAGCTCTCAGGCGCCAAACGCTCATTGTTCAAGAATAATAACAACTATAAAACAGAACAGCATATAGATTGATAGGTCCTTGGAGGTTATAATGGGGATCAAAGAGTTTAACAACTCACTAAATAGGCATGTTTTTAACAACTGAGCTGATCATAGCCTTTTTGGAGACCCTGCATGTCTAAAGATAAGCTTATGCTTCTAGTAGAGAAATAATGACCAGTGTATTCTGTTGCTGACCATCCAGGGTTATTTTATGCAGCACTTGATCAATGCTTGGGTGTTAGAAGACCAATCATTATTTAAGGGAATCAGCACTGCTGGGTCTTAGATTGGCCTGATAAAGGGAGGGGCCCCTAGAGAAACTGAGAGATGCAAGCCATTTCTCAGACTGAAACAGAATCAATCACCTATTATAGAATGCATCTTATGGTGAAGTTATATAACTCATCCACATTCATTTGGCCCCTACGTCAGAACAAGATGGCCAGTGCCAAGCACAATGCCTTACATGTAGAAGGAACTCAAACATGTGTTGAATGAATTACTGCAGCATATCAGTGAATTTGAGCATGAAATCACTGGCTAGAGAAGTTTTTCTATTCTAGAATTTACTCTTTCATCAGAAAATAAAGGAATGGAGAATGTATTAGGCTATTTTGACATAACCCAAATAATAGTAGCTTGTGTTTTTGAACATTTACTGTACATTGGGGAGTATTATAAACATTTTACATGTGTTAATTCTCACAAGCTTGTGAGACAGGTATCATGATCCATTTTTACAAATAGAAAACTGAGGCACAGAGAATAAAATGTATATGCTATAAGTCTTATAGTTGGTTAGTGGTACAGCCTGGAATCAAACCTAGTCTGACTCACTCCAGGATCTGCAGTCTTTATCAGTGTTCCAGACTGCCACTACCTATCCACAGCAAGTGAACAAAGGCCATATTTAAAGATCTGCATTTACTTTGAGAGGATATTTCAAGGAAAATTTTCTGTATAATAAAGATGCCATATACTACAGTGGTATAGAGCCTAGGCCCCAGAATCAGGATTTGATTTATGGCTCTGCTAATGATCCTAAGCAGGTTAACCTCTCTAAGCTTACTTTAAACTGGAGATAATAGTACTTGCCTCAGAGAGCATTTCTGAAAATTAAATAAAATAGTCCACATAGGATTGCATAAAGAAAATATGGCACATGTACATCACGGAATACTATGCAGCCATTAAAAAGAATGAAATTTTGTCCTTTGCAGCAACATGAATGCAGTTGGAGGCCATTATCCTAAGTAAATTGACAGAAGAACAGAAAACCAAATTCCATGTGTTCTCACTTGTAAGTGGGACCTAAACACTGGGTACTCATGGATATAAACATGGGTTATAACAATAGACACTTTGGACTACTAGAAGTGGGAGGGAGGGGGACAGTCAGGGTTGAAAAACTAACTATTGGGTACCATATTCAGTACCTGGGTGATGGGATTAATTGTACCCCAAACATTGGCATTATGCAAACCTGCACATGTACCACCTCAATCTAAAGTAAAAGTTGAATGTATTAAAAAATAATAATTCACATAAAGCACTTAGTATATTTGGCACACCTAATAATGATAATAATAACATATTTGCTGAGCTATTATGTACTAAACATCCAACACATTTTAGTTAAAATAGTTCAGTGTGCTCAATGGCAGCTTGATATCCACCACATTTGGATGGTTTTTAGTCTTTCTTAACATTAAGTGATGTACTTATCATCATTGAATTCAATAACTTTGTGAAACAATCTTCATTAGCCTCAAGTTAATGATTAATCAAAATAAGATTGGGGCTTTTTTTTGTGAAAGGTTTATATACTACTAAGATGCCCTAAATCAGAGAGTTGAAGAAGGCTAGCCAATTATATGTTGCTCAGATCCATTCCCTGCTAAGTAGGAGTTAATATTACTAAAGGTCAGTGAGAAAACATTTTAAAACCTGCCTTGACTATTTATTTCCATATAGAGAAGTGGACTTAACATCAACTCTGGATGTCGTCGTAACTTTCAGACCTACTGAGACTTCTCTGGCAAGGCAGGATGCAGAAAAGAGTAAATCAGGACTAGAGGGGACAGACTAGCTCTACCCAATAGCTGAGAATCTTGGCCATTACTTAGACCATGCACAGGCGTAATAGTGACCTTAGGTCTGATTCCAACTTGCAATGATATTCAATAAGTCTGATCTCACGGCAGGAGCACCACAATAGTCTTTAGGCTACAGTAATATGTGAAGGTTAACTGATGGTAACATCTTGGTTCTTTGGGATTTCATTATAAGAGGGAGACTTTTTTCACAAAATCCAGTTGTAGCTAGATATAAACCTGTGGCAAAAGGAGTAAGAACAAGATCCGGATTTTGAAGGAAAGATGGTAAGAGCTAGAAAGGTTTTCAGGACCATGGCCAAATGTAGTCCAGGCCTGACAGGGAGCTGGAAGGAGTGAAATCCAGGAGCCAAGAAGAAAATCTAACCTCCTCTCTAGGAGCATGTGCTAGAGGATATGAGAAGAAGCTGCAGCAAAGATAATCATGAAGGGCTTTTTGAGAATTAAGTAGAAACTAAAGCAGTATAAGGAAGCACAGATAAGTTGGAATAGCAGTGATGAAGACCTCAAATCCCTTCATGCACTAAAGCTGAGATCTCTAACCTGGAATCCATTCATGGAGTTCAGAGGTCCCCTTGGAATATGCACCAAATATTCTTAGGTGGACACATACGTGCAGTTTTCTGGGAGGAAAGTTCATAGCTTTCATCTGATTTTCAAAGCAGTCTGTGATCCAAAAAAGATGTATGATGACTGGCCTGAGTGAAGTTCATATAGACTTGATTATTTGGTAGTTACCTTCATGAGACATATTTCCTTAATGTTTGAACTCATGAAAACCCAGGTAGTAAATAGTGAAATCACAGCATTTTCACATGCTGCTGTTCTTCATATCCAAAGAGGACCCACTTGGCCCTGAGAGCCACCTGCCTTCGATGCGGCTACCAAAGAGACTAAGGCCTGATCAGAAGGCTAGTGTCCCCTTTGCTGACACTGCATTCTCAAGACTGCCCTGGGTGTGTGGCTGCACCTCTCTTTTTTTAGTCCAGTGTTGTTTATATCATGGATACTAAAATTGATCTGTGGAAAGGGTTCTTAAACTCCTATTTGCAAAGGGATGCCAGGCTGACAAGGTTTTTCATGGTTCACGAAAAAATGAGAAAAACAGAGAAAATTAAATGAATTATATTTCACGAAACTAAATCTATTAAATTTAAGTATCCTTTATTCTGATAAGGACAAAAAATTATACCCTTACTAATTATTTGATGTTAAACAAAATATGTGTTGATGGTGATACTTGATGGTGGTTTGTTCTTTGGTTTTTATTCTACTTGATCTATGTTGGTCTCCAATTTAAAACAAAACAAAAACAAAAGAATCCAACTTACAAGGGATGTAAAGGACCTCTTCAAGGAGAACTACAAACCACTGCTCAGGGAAATCAAAGAGGACACAAACAAATGGAAGAACATACCATGCTCATGGATAGGAAGAATCAATATCGTGAAAATGGCCATACTGCCCAAGGTAATTTATAGATTCAATGTCATCCCCATCAAGCTACCAATAACCTTCTTCACAGAATTGGAAAAAACTGCTTTAAAGTTCATATGGAACCAAAAAAGAGCCCGCATTGCCAAGACAATCCTAAGTCAAAAGAACAAAGCTGGAGGCATCACGCTACCTGACTTCAAACTATACTACAAGGCTACAGTAACCAAAACAGCATGGTACTGGTACCAAAACAGAGATATAGACCAATGGAACAGAACAGAGCCCTCAGAAATAATACCACACATCTACAGCCATCTGATCTTTGACAAACCTGAGACAAACAAGAATGGGGAAAGGATTCCCTATTTAATAAATGGTGCTGGGAAAATTGGCTAGCCATAAGTAGAAAGCTGAAACTGGATCCTTTCCTTACTCCTTATACGAAAATTAATTCAAGATGGATTAGAGACTTAAATGTTAGACCTAATACCATAAAAACCCTAGAAGAAAACCTAGGTAGTACCATTCAGGACATAGGCATGGGCAAGGACTTCATGTCTAAAACACCAAAAGCAATGGCAACAAAAGCCAAAATTGACAAATGGGATCTAATTAAATTAAAGAGCTTCTGCACAGCAAAAGAAACTACCATCAGAGTGAACAGGCAACCTACAGAATGGGAGAAAATTTTTGCAATCTACTCATCTGACAAAGGGCTAATATCCAGAACCTACAAAGAACTCAAACAAATTTACAAGAAAAAAACTAACAACCCCATCAAAAAGTGGACAAAGGATATGAACAGACATTTCTCAAAGAAGACATGCATACAGCCAACAGACACATGAAAAAATGCTCATCATCACTGGCCATCAGAGAAATGCAAATCAAAACCACAATGAGATACCATCTCACACCAGTTAGAATGGCAATCATTAAAAAGTCAGGAAACAACAGGTGCTGGAGAGGATGTGGAGAAATAGGAACACTTTTACACTGTTAGTGGGATTGTAAACTAGTTCAACCATTATGGAAAACAGTATGGAGATTCCTCAAGGATCTAGAAGTAGAACTACCATATGACCCAGCCATCCCATTACTGGGTATATACCCAAAGGATTATAAATCATGCTGCTATAAAGACACATGCACACGCATGTTTATTGTGGCACTATTCACAATAGCAAAGACTTGGAATCAACCCAAATGTCCATCTGTGACAGACTGGATTAAGAAAATGTGGCACATATGCACCATGGAATACTATGCAGCCATAAAAAAGGATGAGTTTATGTCCTTTGTAGGGACATGGATGCAGCTGGAAACCATCATTCTCAGCAAACTATCACAAGAACAGAAAACCAAACAACACATGTTCTCACTCATAGGTGGGAACTGAACAATGAGATCACTTGGACTCGGGAAGGGGAATATCACATACCAGGGCCTATTATGGAGAGGGGGAGGGGGGAGGGATGGCATTGGAAGTTATACCTGATGTAAATGATGAGTTGATGGGTGCTGACGAGATGATGGGTGCAGCACACCAACATGGCACAAGTATACATATGTAACAAACCTGCACGTTGTGCACATGTACCCTAGAACTTAAAGTATAATAATAAGAAGAAAAAATTTAAAAAAAACAAAACCTTTTTCTAGCCCATGAAATCAAAATTGTAGGAACTGGTTCCTGATCTACTCAACAACAATGCATCTAGCCTACAAGTGACTGCCACAATCAGATCAAATGTTTGTTTTTCCATTCTATGCCTAGTGACTACTGGGAAAAAAGTCCTGATTTTATGTGGTAGAGTTGGAACTAAAACAAGCACAACTGACTTGTTTGTTTATTTGTTAAGTAGACACCTGGCTTAGACAATTAGGATAGCATCAGGACTTAGTAGTAGGATAGCATCAGGACTTAGAATGTACACAGCATCACATTTAGTAAACGCTTGTTGAAATAAAATTGACTCGCTTTGTTCAGGACACATAAGGAACCCTCACGCAGTTCCCTCCTGCCCGCCGTGAGTCACATTCAGCCAACTGCCACCCAGCACAGGGCTACTCACTTTCTGTGAGTGAAAAGTAGCTCTTATAAAGGGATGGAGTATTAGAGCAATAATCTACTTATGAGCGTCTCAGTCTCAATTTTATTACTGACTTATTCTGTGACCTGAAATGGTCACTCAAGTGGACTTTCTGTCCTACTTGCAGGTAATGAAAAGGTGGCAAATAACTGTTGTTGCCTAATAGTCTTAGTATGAGGACACTATGCTGAATGAGGTATGTAAACATTATTCAGGAACACAAATTTCTTGACATAACTGTGGACTTCAAAAACTGTGAAGCTGAAACATTTTAATCTCAGGATAAACCCATTATTTAAGTTAAGGTACTTTTGAGAACAAATATGATTACTTCATTGAGGTATTCACACCAGAGTATTAAGACATTTTGGTTTTTGAAAAATCCATGTGCTTTCATTCTTTATTAGTTGGATAGTATCTATTATAGTTAAGACTAGTCTATTAAATCATCTTTATATAAAATGATTTTATAGAAAAACTATTAAAATAAATGTCTTGTACAGAAAAGTTATAATGGGACAGAAACGATTATTAAACTCATTTTCAAGAATGATTCTCTACAAGAAATACTCTGTATGACCTTTGTTTGTGTAACTTTGTCAAGGTTACAGGGTTACCTGGACAATTTAGGTAACATCTCCCTGCTCCTCTACGCTATAAATAAGAATAGAAGCTACCTCAAAGAATTAAATGTGGTAACACATGTATGTTAGCAGAGCAGGATACACAACAATCATCTGATAAACTTTAGCTAGTATTATATTCTTCTTATTATTGGCACACTTGAAGTATCAGTTGCAGAATACGTTAACAGCAAGAAAAAAGCTCTGAACAATCTCATATTGTTTTGTTCTATGATTAAGGTGCAAGTTTCCCTCAATTCATCTCTATCGTATCTTCCTGAGAAAACAGCAGAATATAAATAAGTTCAATCATTCTCCATCTCAAACCTTGTAAGACTCTCAGAAAAGCCTATCTGATCTCTAGCAAATCTATACCAACATCATGCACACAAGCGTGTGTGTGCACACGTGCACACAGACACGTGTGCACGTGCACACCCACACAAAGCAACGTGTCATTTTTAGTGAGATTCTCTATGAATTTCAATAACCATCTATAGATAAGGTTCATTCTTTAAATTATATTTTATGGCAAGCATTGCTATAAACAATAGGAATGTTGCTTAAAAGCATGAGCCTAGCAGGCGGGCCATGTGATTTCAAGTTTCAGCTCTACAATGTACAATTATTTATCTTTTCTAATCCTTGGCACCGTCATTTGTAAGACCTGCTTTATAGGGGAAAGACTGTAGTTAAACGAGGTGCTGCATGTAAAACACTCAGTGCAGGGTCTGTCACCTTGTCAATATTCATTAAATTGTAGCTATTATTACTCTTCATTACAGATGTTGTATTTTTCATCTCCAAAAGTTCTATTTGGATCCTTTTTATATTTTCCATTTCTCTCTTCTTCAGGCTTGTGTTTTCTCTAAAATTTTGAGCACATAGAGAATATAATAAGTGTTTGAAGTTCTCATCTGTTAGTTCCGTCATCTGTTAGTTCCCTCATCTTTGTCATTTCCCAGTCTGGAAATACTTTGGTCATTAAACTGGTGCAATCATAGGACTCACCTTGTTTGCTTCTCTTCTCTCAGGGATGAGAGTCCTGTGCTCCCTACTGTTCAATGTCTAAAAATTGCTATTTCACATTTTTTGTCCAGTTTTCTAGTTGCTCAAGGTGGGAGGATAAATCCAGTCCACGTTACTCCATCTTAGCCAGAAGTTGAAGTCTTTGGCTATTATTATATCTGAAAGTCAGTCTTACTTATAAAGCGGTCCTCCACTGTAAGTCAGATTAAAAGGAGTAACAAATGTGAGACATTACAGACTGTACAGGTTTGTGTATGTGGTTATAGGATGTTATTAAATACATCTATCCATTTAAGCATGCACCATTTTCTTTTTCTTTTTGTTTTTCACTTCTGAAAACATTTGATCTTTGAATTATTGACACTGGGCCAATCTTTATGAAAAGCCACAAGTTAGGAAGCTTTGTATAATTTAAAATCCTGCTTAAGGTGTGATTAAGGCTTTTGTGAATGAATTGGTAAATTAAAATTTTCCTAAAAGAAAAAAAATTGATTTTCTTTTGTTTTTTCTGAGCCATGCCATCCTCTGAATATTGAAAATTAGATTACTCTTACATAAATACATTGCAACTGTAATTGAACAACCTATGAAGCTGAAGTATTAAGATCCTCCCAGTGCAAAGTTTAAATTTTATTACACAGAATCATACGAATATTAAGCATTATTACATTGTTTAACATTAGATGAATTTGTAGAAAGTGTGTGTATGACAGTGTGTGTGTGTGTGTGTGTGTGTGTGTGTGTGTGTATAGGAGACCCACGAAGAATATGCACGCATGACAGGGAGAATTAAGCTCAATTTCTTGCTTAAATAAATATTTTATACTTGTTAATATGGTATTTAATCTTCAGGCTGGGAATTATAAATCCATGAGGGGAAACTGAGGAATTCAGACTTTAAAAAATGCCCTTGAAATGAAATTTAATCACTGCATTTTGAGACATATAAAATATACTGCAAAGTGTGAGATAGTGCTACAAAATTTTTATTACATAGAAATCATTCAAATGAGAAACACCTCCTAGATTCGCAAACTGTAGTATATATGTCTAATAAAAGTTACTCTTAAATCTTACGTTTCCCCTTTGAGACATTTATTGTTCCTGGAGAAAGCAATATTTTTTTCTTATTCCTAAATCTGTCTTCTATTAAACTAGGAAGTTCTATAAATCAGTGATAACTTTTTAGATATCAACCTCTTCATAATTATGTCCTCCAAACCCAGGTAATTATTTACATATTTTATACAGAAATAAATAGGAGAAAACATATGTTCCATTTGATTGGGGGGAGGTATAAAGATTTAGATTATTTTTCAGCATTTGTGAAGTTTGGCTTTACACTCTTTTATATTACATTTGAATAATTAATTTATTTCACACAGAGAAACAAATACATCAGATGATGCTATGCAGTTCTGAAGGAAGAACATGTATTGCCAGGTAGGAACTGATATGGATTGTTTCAATATACGGCTTTCATTAAATATAATCCTCTACATGAGTTAGTATACCTTGAGTGTACTATGGCTATGATTTTAACTATCTAACGAGTCAAAATGAATGTTTGGTTTTAGTCAAATCGAGCTCTGGGTATTCTGATGCTTTTGCTGTATTTCTCAACAGGAAGTGGGTAAACTTCCAAACAAGAATGATCTCAGATTAAGAAACACCACCAGCATCTCGAAGGCTGTCTGTTTGTACAATGAAACGACAGCAAACAGAGAGGCCTGCAGCTGTTTTCCTAGATGCCTACTCTGGGTGCCAGCCATCTGTGTTCATTTAGATGGTGTATGTGTGTGTAGGTAGGTGAAGGGAGGGGGAGAGACAGATCTCAGGTTGCAGGTCTGAGTGTGGTCTCTGATACAGAATGAAACCTCTGCCTGGTGCCTCTCAAACAAGACCCTCATCTGCTGGTCTCTCCAGAGAAGTAATTTCACCAATACCAGCTGCAAGGGGTATGTTTTGTGTTTTCTTTATTCAAAGTGAAAGATGTTAAACAGAAATTTTCAGAAGCACTTTTGTTTGGAAGAGGGGAAAGGAAGATCACGGGAACCGGAAAACATCCATGAAATTAGCCCTAAATCATGGCCAATACTGATCATTTCCTGACAAGCTGTCTATCAACCAAGCCACAACAATAGTTTATTCAAGGTCCTCTGGTGCTGACAGTGATAGAGTATTGTTAATTAAATGTTGGTATAATGGTGGATATTTTTAAATTTTAACTTTCATAACTGCAGTAGTGGCTAGAACAGCACTGTACTATCAGGAGTCCTCAAAATACATTGTTAATGTCTGCCTTACAGATTGCATTAACAGGAATTAGAAAAATATCAGTTTGAAGTAAAGTCCCTGAGAGCTTATTTGACTCACCTAAGAGCAGTGAAAGAGAACAGAAAGTAGAGATGCTTTCAGTTATGTTAGCTCCAAATTTGGTATTTATTTGTGAAAAAGTCTATCTAAATACAATGTCTATAAATAGGAGATGGAAATGAGCTAATTTGGCTGTGTGATTTTATTTATTCATTATTCATAACCAAAAAATTCTGGTTGCCTTTAATTAATGTTATATTTCACAACATTTCTATGGCCTGAAATATCATTAGAATATTCTTCCAATGCTATTCTCCCGCCTCTCTCTTTCCCTCTTACTCTCTCTCCATCCCCTTCTCTCTCATTATCTCTGTCAGTTTTTGTAGCTCTCATTTATCTGACCTTCTGTGACATATTCATAAAATTTCACAATATTTCTATGGCCTGAAATATCATTAGAATATTCTTCCAGTGCTATTCTCCCACCCTCTCTCTTTTCCTTTTGCTCTCTCTCCACCCCCTTCTCTCTCATTATCTCTCTGAGTTTTTGTAGCTCTCACTTATCTGACCTTCTGTGACATATTCTGGTCTTAAACTTGAATTGGTCAATGTTGTGATTTTAACACCCATGTGCTAATGTAAGAGGAGGGCATGCCAGATTCTGGGGTTAACTTTCTGGATGTCATGTCTGCTTACAGAAAAATGATTTGTATTCCCAACTTAGTGTCAAATTATCCATTTATGAAATTATTATAAGGTATAAAACTGTTCCTCCTAAGCCCTTCTCAAAGAAAAAAATCTTTTTATTAACTGGACAAAAATGCTACTTGAGAAAAGCTCCCAAAATTTATAGTAGTAAGAACATTTCAAATTTCTTAGAATGCTGTGTTTCTAGGGTTTGCATGTAATCAAAATGCTTAGGAGAAGAGCAGGAACACTTATTAAGTATTTCACATATTTTGAGAATTATTTAAAATGAGAAACAGACTCACCTGGGTAGCATTTTGCCTTGAAAATTCACTGGCCCGAGTTTGTACACCACAATGCAAAAGATGCATAAGGAACTATTTAAGCTGAACTCTTTCTATTCTGGTATTTGACAACCACTACAAGAGATTTCTTCCTGGGTGTAAAGCAGTTTCTTCCTAAGGGCTCTGTTAAACTCTGTCTCTACCTTTTGCAATTTGTGTCTTCCTGTTACTCTGTCTTATTTCATGAGCCAGCAAGCACATATCTGTCCAGACTCTTAGGATTCTCACAAAAAGTACAGGACAAAGATCCTATACTCAAGAAGCTTAGCATGTGGGAAGGGGGAAGCAAAACTAATACATGTAGGAAATAAATGGAGAACCTATATGTTTTGAAGAGCAACAGGAAATGGTTTTGAGAGATTAGTTGAGTAGAAAGCAATGGCATAGATTAGGGAAATAGCTTGGCTTATAAGACTAACACTGAAGAGAGCCCTTTCAGTAGAGAAGAAGGCAAGGAAGACATGTAAAATAATGTTGGACAGATGAGAGGGAATCAATTCATTTACTACCTTGAACTTGATGTCACTGTAGATTCTTGAGTGGGGAGTGACATGATGAAGCAGGTGTTTAGGAAAATCACTCTGACAATGATATTGGAGGTTTGGTAGGAAATGGTCTGGAAGCATGGAGCTGTATCAAGGAGCCTTTGGAGTGATCCACAGTGATCAGACTTGGGCTGAGGTTATGGCAGAGTTAATGAAAATAGCCCAATCTTGAGGATACTTTAAAGAAATAAACAATAGTATATGACAGACTATAGGAGAAGGGCACTGGTAAATCATCCAAGGTGACATCATGATCTCAAGCTTGGAAAGCTGGAAGAACGCTGGTATCACCCAGAGAAATGAAAAGGTTGGTAACTTGGATAGGAAATGCATTTTCCAAAAATTATAAAATGTATTTGAGAGTATGGTAGCTTCAATTAACATTCATATATATATATATACACACATATAACATTCTAGGCCAGGCATGGTGGCTCATGCCTGTAATCCCAGGCCAAGGTGGGCAGATCACTTGAAGTCAGGAGTTCGAGACCAGCAGGGCCAACATGGAGAAACCCTGTCTCTACTAAAAATACAAAAATTAACTGGGTATGTGGCTCCAATCCCAGTTACTCGGGAGGCTAAGGCACGACAACCACCTGAACCCAGGATGTGGAGGTTAGAGTGAGCCGAGATTGCGTTATTACACTCCACACTCCAGCCTGGGAGGCAGAGTGAGACTCCATCTCAAAATAAACAAAATGTTCTAATGCTCTAGCATTCTGACTTTTGAATATACAGCACAAATAATTGAAAGTAGGGATTTGAACAGATATTTGTACATCCGTGTTCACAGAGCAGCATGATTCACAATAGCCAAAAGATGGAAACAACCAAAATGTCCATTGAAGGATGAAGGAATAAACAAAATGGGGTGTACACACACACACACACACACACGAATATTTTTCACCCTTAAAATGGAATGGACCAGGCATAGTATCTCACACCTGTAATCCTAGTACTTTGGGAGGCCAAGGCTGGTGGATCGCTTGAGCCCAGGAGTTTGAGACCAGCCTGGCTAACGTGGCGAAACCTTGTCTCTACAAAAAAAAAAAAAAAAATTATTCGGGCATGGTGGCTCACACCTGTAGTCCTAGTCGCTCAGAAGGCTGAGACAGGATGACCACCTGGACCTGGGAGGCCAAGGCTCCAGTGAGCTGTGAACACACCACTGCACTCCAGCATGGGCAACAGAGTGAGACTCTGTCTCAAAGTAAAAGAAAGGAATGAAGCCCTGATACATGCTAAAACATGAATGAAGCTTGAGGGCATTATACTAAGTAAAATAAGCCAGATACAAAAGGACAAATATTGCATGAGTCCACTTACATGTGGTACCTATAGTAGTCAAATGCCTAGAGACAGGAAGTAGATAGAGTTTATCAGGGGTTGCAGGGAGAGAGGAATGGAGAGTTACGGTTTAATGGGTACAGAGTTCAGTTTGGACAGATGAAAACATTCTGGAGACAATGGTGGTGACAGTTGCAGAACAATGTGAAAGTACTTAATGCCACTGAAATCTATACTCAACAACAGCTAAAATGGTTAAGTTTATGTTATGTATATTTCCAAATAGAAAAATGAGTGTCATAAAAAAAGGCCGTGTAAACACTGAGGGCAAACCAAATAAGGGCTTCCAAGAAACAAGTGGAATCTGTACACCTGAATTCAAACTTATAAACTGCCACTTACTAACTGTGTGCCTCTTTTTCTTGTCTATAAAAGGGTACAATGATGAGAACTAAAAGAAATAACATGTAGCACTCCTTTTGTACTTGGTAGGTACTCCATAAATATCAATTTTCTTTACAGTTAAAAAAAAGTATTCTTCAGTTTGAACATTTTCCCTGGACAGAATTAGACTTCAGATATATTACTGTGGATCTTTCATGCCAGAGAATAACTTCAAAGAAGAGGTGCAGCAGCTGTCAGAGAGCAAAGAGAAGCCTCGTTCATGCAGGAAGGGCACCTCTTTCCTTATGCAAAGACTGAAAAACAGGAAAACGTAGCAGTAAATATGGGACTGCCTTTGTCTGGCAGCTTCCCTTCCTGCCTGTGCCTCTAGCCCAAATCCCAGAAACATCTGTCACATACACTTGACTGTTTGGTTTTTATCTTAAAGAATCTTTATGACTAAATAAACTAATAAGACATGAGAAAACTTTCAAGTTCTCAGAAAGTTGACAGTTTGCTCGGAAATGCCCCGATGATTTCAGTTCTCTCAGTTCATTGGTAGAGAAGGAGGTTCAAGGGAGAAGTAAGACAATGTCATGTTAAAAAGCTAGCACTGCCTCTGGTTAAGAAAGAAAACTGGAAATTATCATAACTATTAGCATGTGGTTAGAAAGGATTTTTTAAATATCATAAATGTTACAAAAGCCCTTAGATATTTTCATGACTTCTAAAACATTATTATGTTCCTGATTAATATAAGAAGAAATTTTTTTAATCAAAAAGGATGTCAAAGCCAGAATCCACTGATGAGAAAATACTTCCAAAAATCTAAATAAGTAACCAAACCTCTCTGCTTTAAAAGAAAAAAAAGAGATACCTCTGTAAAACAGATGCAGCAACACAAAGCAAGATACATGAGTTTAGACATTCATTACATTTGTATACCCCACATCAGTATCCTTAAAAACTGCAAGTAATCTCAGAGATCCTGTATGCTGGAGCTAAGACCAGAATCCAGGGCTCCTAATCCTGAGTTCAGTTTTATGTTCCACTGTATCCGCTGCCACTGCAGGGGGTCACAGAGTGGTCTTCAAAGAACCCCCCAAAACCACCCCCATATCCGATATTGGCATAACGGGTCCAAAATAAAGCCATCTGGACAATTTTGAGGGTGATCCTGAGATGCCACCTCATCCAAAATAAACCTCACTCGCTCTGATTTCCAACTGACTGACAATCCACACCACACCTTCCAATGTGACCACATTTGGCTTGGGCTTGTGGTTTGCATGTTAGTCCACCCCCACCCTGACCCCATGAATAATCACCTCTCCAACTGAAGCTCAGACGACAGGCATCCTGCCTCCTGCTTTACATCGCAAGCATTTTAAAGAGACGCTCTTGTGGTCTTAATTCCTGGAAAACAATCATTTACACTGTACAAAACTTAAAACTCTAGGGAGGCGGTTAAGTAATTTAGCATTTTTGTTTCATGTGAAAATATTATTTCCAGTTCATAATGGGAAGTTCAAAAACATTGTTTCTTATCATTAAAAGCTCTCAGAAGTGTGTAATCTGGGCTATTTATAGGTATGTTCCCTATAAAATGCCCTGAGGAACAGAATACAGGTCTTTCTACAAAGAAATGCCTTCAATATCTTTTGTTGTTTGAGGAAAAGGTCTTTAATTTAGAGTTGAATAGTCATAGAGATAAACACTTTAAAGTCCTTGGAATCTGCAGTTAGTTTAACAAGCTTTTAAGACAAATGAGGAGTGTTTTTCGTCTGTAACGTTGTGATGACTGTGAATTGGAAGTAGAGAGTATACAGCTCATCCATTCAAGAAATTTTTTTTCATCCCATTCTGTTCCAGACTCTTCAAGGCAGTTGGACACACATGGATCTGGCCCTCAGGGATCTTACAGTCAAGTCAGGGTTCTGTACAGGATTGAATAGTGTCTCCTCACAATACCCCTGCACAATTCATGTCCACCAAGAACCTCAGAATGTGACTTTACTCAGAATTAGGGTCTTTGCAGATACAATTAAGGTGTAAGTTAAGAAAAGGTCATACTGGATTAGGCTAAGACTTAAATCCAGTTGTTGTCAACCATATGAAAAGAGGAGAGGGCGCACAGACATAGAAACACACGGGCCATGTGCATGTGAAAGTGGAGGCAGAGACTGGAGTGATGCAATTACAAACCAAGGAAGGCCAAGTATTGCTGGCCACAGCTGGAGCTACAAGCAGCCCCCTCCCAGGAGCTTTTGAGGGATGGTGGCCTGCCAACACTTTGACTTGGTTCTTCCAGCCTCGACAACTGTGAGAGAACAGATTGCTGTTGTTTTAAGTCACTCAGTTTGAGATAATTTGTTACAGCAGCCCTAGCAAACTAATATAGGCTCCATCTTCAAACAGTCTGATTTAATTGGCCTGGGGTAAACTTGGGCATCAGTATTTTCATGAAATCTCCCTAGGTGATTCTAATGTTTTAGAACCATCACTCTAGATTGGTAGCTTTCAAAGTCTTCATTAGCATCAGCATCAACTGGGAACTTATTACAAATGAAAATTCTCTGGCCCCACACAGGCTTCCCAAATTAAAAATTCTAGGGGCAGGGCCCAGCAATTTGTAGCTTAACAAGCACTCCAAGTCATTCTGATGCCGTTAATGTTTGAGAACTGTTGTTCTGGTTGATAGGGGATCCAGGGAGCAATGGAAAATAATCAGTGAACAAGAATGGAGCAAAGCCAATAGGCAGGCATGTTTTAGAAAGTAAGGGAGGAGTGTTCATGTGTTCTCCTGGAGGCACGGTGACAGTACATCTGAAAACCTCAACATCATGCTTGGTGTTGCTTAGAGGTATGTGTCCAATCAATCATCTTCCAAGTGCAATTTTTGAAGACCTACTATTTTTAAATGTGAGGGCGGCCCTGACAATTTTCTTGCTATTCAGGTCTATAGCCACCCAGACTCTACATTAAGATTGTATCTTTACGCACATCCCAGGAGGCAGAGAAGGAGGGCAATCTCAACACCTGAGATGAAAAACTTCATTGAGGCCAACTTCTTTTCATTCAATTATTAGAAAACTGGCTCCCTTTGCCACTTCTTTTACTCACAGCCCAAAGAACAAAACAGGCCAATACATTTCATTTTGGCATGGAATTATGCTCTTTGCCAGAATCAAGCTATGTGAGGCTACAGTAACCACTAAGGATGGGGTAACTGGAAATTGCCCCCCTTGATGAAAAGCCTTGGTAAAATCCACATGGCTGGCAGTTGATACAAAAGAAAATATTAGATGTTATTTTTTTCAGAGATGAATGGTTTAAGAATCCAATTTAAATATTTTTATTTGTTTGCTTGATTTTCATGCTTCTGACCTCAAGCAGAAAGGCTTCCCTGGCAGCATTGACAAGATTCTTTCTCAAGTTGCTTGCATTGTAGTCACATGTTCAGCTCAGCTTTCTCTTATGCCTTTATGGCCCTAGTATTGCCATTGTCAACTTAAGGTACCATTTCCACAAGCATCAAGGTAAAAAGTACTAATTTTTCTTATAACTCTTTCTCTTACTCGATCTAGATTTAGAAACTACCCTGACAGAAAGAATTAACTTCTCATTTCTAGCCAGTACAAGAGAAATTATTAAGTAGACCAAGTTTGTCTTTGAAGTCCCTTTCTGTTTCTTTTTGGGGTGCTCATCCAATGCACCCAGTGCCCACAAGCAGACGATTGCTCAGGACTCCCATCTAATTGGAGTGGTCCCTCATTTTTCAGATTTTTCTTCTTCTCTCATGTCTCATAGTACATTGGTCTTGTGGATTAAGATGACCATGCTCTCTCTTGGTTAACAATAGAGATAATGGGTTGATGATGTTACCCTTACTAGATAAAGTAATATTTTAACCCACATGAAGTACAGACATCTTCTTACAAGAGGAAATGTGAATGATAAGAACAGCAAGCTCTTGCAGACATAGCTTGGGGACATCTGCCTGGAGTCCTTACAGAGTTGCCCCAACTGGCTGGTAGCTCATTGATGTCAAAATCAGCTAGTGTGTTTGTTAAACAAAATGTAGACTATTGCATTCCACCCTAGACCTTCTGAATCAGAGTCTCAGTGGTTGGCACTCAGGAATCTGAATGTTAACAACTCTCCTGATTATTTTTTGGTGCACTGGAGATTGAGACTCTCTGGTGTCATGGAAAGATCCCCAGATTCAGAGTTGGCAGGCCTGATTTTTAATCTCATCTTCACCATGTGCCATGTAGTCCTGGGCAAGTCGTGCCTCTGGTTTTGGGATTTAGTTCCTTTACTGTCACATGCAGGTAAAAATACTTGCCATGTCCACCTTAGAGAATAGTTGTAAGGCTCAAATGAGTTAAAGCCTCCAAACTGCCCTTTGTATTACAGGGCTGGCACTAGAGTAAGGTGAGTTGGACACTCACCTTGGGGCACAAAATTAAAGGGGGTCCCAAAAAAACCCATAAACAAGATAAATGATATTATAATGCAATATTTTAAAATGAAAATTAGTGCATAAAAGTCCATAATGATCAAAACATCAACACTTGTGATGTTTTGGGTTAGTGTTACTAATTTTTTTCTTTTGGCCTCAAATTCATAGTATAGCATGACATTGTTACTAATATTTATTTTAAAATTTGATGTTGTGTTTACTGTAGATATTTTGCACTAGTTTTGATTTTTAAAAAGTGCTTCCATCGAAATATTGTTTTCTTGATTGCTGTGTGGTACTCCCTTAAAATCTGCACCTTGGGTTAGTAACTCACTGGTCTCTCTCTAGTCCCAGCCCTATAATCTAGAATAGGTTGTGCAGATGCATGTTGTTTTTACCAGGCTTGGACTCTCCCAGCTCCAACATTTCCTCAAACAGTTGCATGCTCACGTCAAAAAGCCCTGCTGGCATCCTAGCTAAATTCTGCCTGTTGAATGCTGGGAATGTGGTCCTAAGAACATAAGGCAGGCATAGGCACGCGCACCGTGCATTTCAGGGGCCTCCCTTTCCCAGGGGCACAGAAGAAGAACTCTTCATTGGGATATTTGGTGTGAGAACCAGTTTAACTGGTATAACTGGAAAATTTGCCTTTGTTTAAGGAAGAACTCCTCCTGCAACTACACACCCATCCCAGAAAAGTTTGGATTTGCAAGTTGCCTCATGTGTAGCTTTTTCTTTCAAAGGCTACTATTATGTACCAAGGTTACCAAGTCCTCTTGTGCTGGAGGCAAGAATAAGTGACACCCAGACTGGGTAGCTGGTAACCAGGGAGTGGAATGATTAAAAAGAAGCCTGAGGGTCGGGGAGAGGGGTGATCTACTGAGCAGAAAGAAGCCCCTGCTCTTACGCTGCTTTTGGTTTCCCCACCTCACTCAAGGAGGCTGCTTAAAATCCAGTAATGAGAAGGGGAAGACACAGGGCCAGGTGGAACAGGTGCCCACTTCCTCACCTCCTGCCAACCTGAAAGGTCTAGGATAATACCTTTAACTTCTTTTATAGGACCCCAACATTTGTGCAGTGTTTGCTGTACAAGGAGGAAAAATGGGAAGAAAGCATGGCATAAAAAGAGGGAGGAGACCCAGCATGAGAAACCCAGCTCAGCAGACCAGAGGACCCTGGATCCATGAGAGTAAGCATCCAGCCTTCGCAAAGCAACAGATAAACTTAGAGATGCCCAACTCTGGAGTGATAACAGAGCGAGCCTGGGTGTGCAGGTAAGCAGATGACAGCCACAGAAGGAAAAAAAAAAAAAGGTAGAAAAAAAATTAACTCTCTAAGTCTTTGACACCAGATACTAAAACTAAAGACCAACAACATTGTGACATTCTCAACCATGATATTTACACATGATATTTTCCTTTCTTCCAATTCTTCCCTGGCCCATACATAATTATTTTTAGAATAAAGTGTTATACAGCTTATCACATATCAGAAAAACCTTGGTGGCTGTGGTAAGTTAAAAAATGTTCCCCTCACCCCCCATAAAAAGTCCACATTATAATCCCTGTACACTGTGAACATGTTGGCTTACAGAGTAAAAGAGATTTTGCAGATGTGATGAAGAATGTAGAGATGGGAGGCCAGGCATGGTGGCTCATGCCTGTAATCCCAGCGCTTTGGGAGGCTGAGGCGGATAGATTACAAGTTCAGGAGTTCAAGACCAACTTGGCCAACATAGTGAAACTCCATCTCTACTAAGAATACAAAAAATACAGGGCATGGTGGCATCCCAGCTACTCAGGAGACTGAGGTAGGATAATCGCTTGAACCCAGGAGGCAAAGGTTGCAGTGAGCCAAGATCGGACCACTGCACTCCAGCCTGGGCGATAGAGTGAGACTCCACCTCAAAAAAAAAAAAAAAAAAAAGAAGGTAGAAATGGGAAGATTAGCTTGGTTTATCTAGGTGAGGCCAGAGCAATCACAAGGGCCTTTATAAATGGAGGCAGGAGGCTCAGAGTGAGTAGAAGGAGTTGAGAAGATTAAAGCAAGAGGCTGGAGGGATTGAGGGAGGGGCTTCTAGAAGTTGAAAAAGTCAAGGAACCCCCTGAAGCCTTGAGAAGGGATACAGTCCTGCTAACACCCATGTTTTAGGCTTCTGACCTCCAGAACTGTAAAATAATCAATTTGCCTTGTTTTAAGCCACTAAAATTATGGAGATTTGTTACAGTGGCAATAGGAAACCAATACAGTTGGTAATGGGTTAACACTGGTCATTCTGACTTTAAAAAAATTTTGCCTAGACTTAATAAGCAATGACCTTGTCTTGCAAGTAATTTGGTGGCAAATGTTCAAAGCTGGCAAAACATTTACTTAGCTGTGTATTTGGAGGACCTCAAAGTTTGTTTGAGCTGAATATGGCATAGTGCACAGGCCTGACACTTTGGCAGCACCCAGGTCAGTGCTATATACTATGAGGCACTTAATAAATGTTTTTTGTCAGTCTCAACAGGAATAACAGCTGACTGGGGGTTATGGTGTTCCCATTTCCACCAGGGTAAGACAGTTTAGAAAGTTGGATTCCAGAGACTTGAATCATGAAATCTAATATTTACAGTTCCACCTCAAGAAAAAAGAATTGGGCAACATAATGGAACAAAGATATAAATGGATATAAATGAGTAACTTTTCTATATGGTGAGAGGATTTTTAAGGATACCAATGAAATGGGGTCATTTGGAAGGGTTAGGATTTGGGAGGCACTTTTTGGTAAGTGAGTGGAATAACTCCTTGTCAATTCCATGCTGGCTTCTGCATCTACTTGTGGCTGTGCCTTTTCTGTTCATAATGGTTATGGCACTGATGTGTTTATACTTTCCAGTGGAGTCTGAATCAACAAGGTTTATACACACACAGGTAATTCAAATCCATAAAGCCATGCCTGTGATTCTCTTCAGGTGTTTACTAACTTAGAGTGAGGCACATGTAGCCACACTTAGCATTTTACCTTATGGTTTCTGGCTGTCTTCTCTGATTCACATGAAGAGCTGCTCATTCATCTTCACAGTTAGAGAGATGCCACAGTTTGATGTGTCTTTGAAAAAGAACTTCACTCTATAGAGAGTTAAAGTCATTGTGGTGAAGATGAAGTTGAAAACAGGCATATGATTTTCAGATTCCTTTCTGAGCAGCGACCACAGGCAGGAAGGAGAATGTACTCAGTGGCTACATGAGTACACTCTGTAGAGCATAACCTCTGGACCTATTCTGCCAGCGATTGCATCCCACATTGCCACTTACTAGCTATCTTTTCTTGGGGAACTTACTTAACATTTGTACCCTAGTTTTCTCATCTCTAAAATGGGGATGATTGGATCTACCCCACAAGGTTGTTGTGAAGATTGCATAAGTTAATATGCATGAAGTGTAATCAAATGATTCCTGGCCCACAGCGTTTATCATTCTTCTTCATGGGTCCTTCACTCTTCCCACTGCTCTACTGAGCCCCGCACCATCCTTGGTGCCAGCACTGTGAAGATTGTTCTTGCCTGCCTGGCTGCCATTTAGGTGATCTCTACAATCTGGCCCCAGCAGAAAGAACTTGCTGGCAGCATATCAATAGCAGAGATGGAAGTCTGGTCATATGGTGTCCACATCTATTGAAGTAATCATGCTGATACCAGTTATCCCTGGCTCTCTGTCTTCAAGGCACATGGTAGAACTATACTTCCTAGCTTTCTGTGTGGCTGGGTGGGTCACCTGACAAGTGCAGACAGATGAGTTATGACTAGTAGCATTTAATTGTTAATACATATTCTAGTGCTCTTTCCTTCTGCCATCACAACTGACGATGTTTCAGACAGTGACTTCTCCACCATGCTGGTTCCAGAGTGAAAACAGAGCCCAGCAGAGTCTGTAGCTGAATACAATATGGACATGTAGGGTGAATGAGAAAAAGCTTTTGTTGGGTTTAGCATCTGAAGTTTGATGGTTTGTTACTACTGCAGCACATCCTTACCTATGCTAACTAATATGATTATCATTGACTAACCTGACAACAGAAGAATCTTTCCACTTCTACTGTGATGAGGAACAGAGTTTTACCTGTTATATCTTATTATTAGATAGCAGCAGCCTCTGGAAATAATTCTATCTCTACCATTTCTTACCCATGTGGCATAAAGCCAGCTACTAAACCTCTCCGTGTTTCAGTTTTCCCTTTTAAAAGTGGGAATAAATAAGACCTTTCTCATGGAGTTATTGATCAAATGAAATAATTAAATAACGAGTATTTAAATTTAAATGAAAATTCAAATGAAATAATGCCTATGAAGTAGTTATTCAGTCCATAATATCCTCAGTAAACAGTAGTTGGTCTTACTAACACAAAGGAAATTGACAAAGCCATGCCATTTTTCCAAAGCAGTTTCTAGGACCATATTATCTCAAAAAATCCCAACTTTCCACTGTAAATTTGAGCTGTAAACAGGTTAATCCATTGCAATGTCCTGTTCATCCTTCTTGTTAGAGTTTAGCTATCAGTCATCTTGTTGCTGAGAACAAAGCCAGCCTAGTTGTTTCTAAGCAGGCCTCTACAGAGACAGAAACTGTCTTGTATTTATTTGAATATCCTCTACTGCATCTAACACTGTGCCTCAGCTGTATTTCTGGATCTTTATTTGTTTTGAATGCTTCTTATGTTTAATTTCTGCCATCTCCATTAGGAAAACAATGTAATCCTTCCTCCAACGCTCATGGTATAAGCCTCCATGACTGGGCCACATTTGCCCCCATGTTTAAAGAATGTAGTTCTGTAAGGTTCGTTGACCATCTGACAGGAATTCCTGCACCAAATGGTCAGTCAGTGAAGCTCTCTTTCCACTGGCAACTTTATCAAGAAAGTAAGATACAAGACTGTATGTAAGGTATATTCTCCTATGTGAAATCAAGGGACAGAAAATAACTGGAAGGAAATATTCCAAAATATTAGCAGTAGTTTCTCTCAGAGTGTGATGTATACATTTGGATGGGTGATATATAAAGTACTTTTCATAGACCTGGGCAAGAGATGTTTTAGAGGGTACCACATACCACAATCACCCACAAATAAATGTATTAAAGAACACACAGATGCCTTTATCACTCAGGATGTGGCACTCAGAGCTGGTCCAGCATAGTCTATAACACTTAACATCACTCTCATGACCACACTGTTCAGGTCCTAGGGAAATGTACCTCTGTATTTCTTCCCTGTATCCTTAAAAGAAAAGCTGACCTAATTTGAAAGTTGATAAAAATCAGAGATTATGACGACGTTGCTTCAGAATTCTTGGAGGATGTAAGAGAAAAATAGTACTGGGTTATGAGAAGAACAAAACTTATCAAATTCCTCCCTGAAGATAACATAAATACAATAGATTCTTTTACAACAAAGTGTCATTTCTCAATAATGCCAAGAATCCTTTTTCATGCTTCTCTTCTTGTTCACATTCCTGTTTCCCATGCTACTCAATTAGCATAATATTCAGAAAAGTTGCAGATGGTGATTTAGGAACACTTTGTAATATTAACATTTCATATTACCCTTAAATTTGTATGCATGCATCATATGTGTATCATGGTACCAATTCTTTATATTGGTAACTAGGTGGACATAGAGTGTTTACAATGTGAATAGTGTTATCTCTATAAAAACAAGATTTAATTAAAATGTTAATATATGCAATGAAATTTTGGCATATATTAATTATAACTTGAATTTTACCTTTTAAAGTTGATAGATCATTTTGAATATTTTAAAAGACTTTTGTAAACATATAAAATAACTTTTAGATTTTATTTTTCTATTTAATTTATATATTCTCATTAAAATATGTTTAAGTATACTTTGAATATAATTGCAATTTTTAAAGCCTTCAGAGAATTACAATGAGTTGAAAACAAATTATGTAAACATGTTGATTATAACAATGAAGTAGTTTTTCTGAAATAATGGCAAGAAAACTTAATTGATGGAACAAATACAAATTTATAAGTTATGTATGCATTTTATTACTCATTCAACCATCACAACCCATAGACAGAAAAGCCAGATGTGTGCAATAATAACTTTAGCAGACATTTTGCCAGCCCTCAGATATATAAAAACTGTAGCTTTACATATATCCTTTAGCTTTTGTCACTATAAGGTATATTTGTCAAGGTAGGAGGATAAAATATATTTTATATAATAGTTTATAATAAAGAACTAAAATCCCCTCCAAGTGTCAGCTTCAACAATCCCTTTGGGTCTATTTGTTCAGACTGGAGTGTCCATCCAGTCTCCCATTCCAGACGAAATAGAGATTAAAGCCCAGATTGTCCCCAAATGGCAGTATCCCTGACCTCGTGGCAGGACAGAAAGAAGGCAGCCTGCAGGAAGTGACTGATTCACCATGAAACAGTGGTTTCACCAAAAGAGAGACCTCCCAGCAGCTCCAGGCCAGAATTATAAAGTACTTTAAGAGCCAGTTCCACAGGAAGAGGGCCGATTATGTCCCCAGACTGACATGGTACAAAAGAATAGCAGAAAGATACAACCATGGGGAAAACTGAGCCCCACAAATAAAGTCTCTTGTGGTGAGTTTCCTTTAGTTTCCCCAGCCCCAACACTCAGATATGCTTAAGACAAAAAGTCCTTGAACTTGACAGACAGCTGAGAGCACCGATTGTCTCAAGAGCAGAGATTCTTTGGAAATGATACGGTGTAAACACTGTCAAATGGCTCCCTTTGCATTGAACTGCAATCTCCAGCTATAAAGGCTGCCAGGACCAGCAGGGGCAAAGCTCTGAGCCATCCCTCAAAACACCGGGCTTCTGCTGTCTGAGGGCTCCTGGACTTCCTAAGGACAGAGGCCTAGGAAGCCCAGGTTTGGGATACGTTTTTTCGGAGGAATCTCCAGGCACAATACTCAGAGAAACAAGCAGCCAGTGAAGAAGGTTGTGCGGCCCCTGTTGGGAAGGTTACTAAGCAGGAGGACCTTAAGGTGAAGACAGCTGGGCTTCTCTGCTTTTTTTTTTTCAACCGTCTTTCTCAAAGCTTAGCTGGACAAAGCCCTGCTGAAGCCAGAGGTGGGCCCATGGATGTGTATCTTCTTCTGGGACCGAGCTGCTGGGAAGCATCTCACTTGAGAGAAATTATAAATGTTCTAAGCTCCTCAGAATTCCAGACTGTTTCTAAAGGCGGCAGTGCAACCTAGATGGATTCTCACGTAAAGCGCCCAATCAGAAATCGATCTGGGAAGCTGGTGTTAATTCACGAAGACACGATTACTGGATACTGAAGAACTGAATGCTGCTCAGACCTCACTGAAAGTTCACACATTTGAGAAAACCTGGCATACTCTACCCTGACTTGCCATATGCACGTATTCACAAAATGTCCAAGGTCTGGTACTATCAATGTTCAGGTTATTCATTGCTGTCCTCATTTATCAAATACTTATTTAGTGCCTGAGGATTAAAACACAGGAATGTGAAGAATCACAATATTCTTGAGCCCTTAGATTTTTTTAGGTGTTTGAATAAGGCCAGGTTCTGCTATAGGTGGAATAAAGTAAAATTCAGTTTGACAGGGGACGGAGGGTATAAACAACTTCTCTATGCCCTAGACCATTGAAAACACCAAAATTTGTATTCCAAATTTTAATATGGAAATGTGGTCTGGCCTGATTTTCTTCCTTGTATTACTGCTTTAATCTAATCCTTCTGTAGCAGCAGTCCCCAGTGCAGAGGTTGTACTAGTGAATATGTTTGGGGAGTACATAGAGGGAGAAATGTGGGTGTTCTCTGTGTATGTTCAAAGCTTTTGACGTTAAAAAACACACTCTCTACCCTGTGGCTTTTCCACTTACGAGACTTGCTCAGGCCTTCTGTGTCCCTTTCCAGGCATCTGCTCACATTTGTCCTCCATGAAATGTCCTCTAGTCTCTGTCCAGCTCTGTTTCTTGCACTTGGTGCCCTATTTATACATCAAAAAACCAGTAAAGCTGCCCAGGAGTACTGATCTCTAATGCCAAGAATAAAAAATCACAGTAAAATGTATAGCTAATTTTTCCTGTTTTTAATGTGCCAAGTGCTTTACTTTCTGTTTCATTTTATATTCACAATCTTTGCCATTGTTCTAATGAGGCACTGAGGTCACGAGACTGGCCCGAGATCACATTGCTGGAACGCAGCACATCTAGGATTCAAAACCAAATCTCTTTGACCCCCAAACCTATGCTCAGAGTTAAAATGCTGTGTGGTCTCCTCTAAGCCCCTTTAACACTCACTGTCTCCAGTTATGTCCTCTTTTCCATTCCTGATATGATCTGTCTTCTGTTCTTAATACACGCAGCCAGAATTTTATTCCTTTTCAAAGTTTCTTAAGAGAACCAATCTTAATTGTTGATCAATGTTTTCTATTTCATTAATTTTCAACCTGATCTTTTATTTCCTTTGACTTAGGTTCTTAGGACTTATTCTGCTGTTCCTGTTTTTAATTTCTCAAGTTTGATTAGTTCATTAATCTCTACCTTTCATCAATATGAGCACTCAGGTAATACATTTTCCTCTACGTACAGCTTTTCTTCAAGTTTTGATATTTAGTCTTGTTAATCATTCGATTCCAAGTATCTTCCATTATATTAATTCTATGATGCAGAAATTATTTGAGGAGTTTTTAAACTTACAAGTATGCGTTTCTCTAACTTAATTGTAAGAATATAGAATGTATGATACCAGACTTTTGTGTCCTAGCACATGGTCACTTTTCATAAATTTTCTGTGTGCTTGGAAAAAATACATATTTACCAGTTGTTGAGCAATGTTCTTATATAGATTCATCTTATCAAATGTGTTGGTGGTATCGTTTGGTTCTATATACTTTGCAATTTTTGTCTTTTGATCTTTTAATTATTGTAATGGAAAAATGTGTTAAATTTCTCACAATGGTGGTGAATTTAGCAACTTCTTGTAGTGTAATCAGAATTTCCTTTTGATGGAATAAATCTCTGTTTCTAAGTTGATATACACCTAGAATGGTTAAAGCTTCCAGTGAATTACATCATTCATCATTATGTAGGGACGACCTCCACTAATATTTTTTGCCTTATAGTTTATTGTGCCTGATATTAATTACTTTCTCTTCACCAGCTTTCTCTTAAGCAGTATTTTCCTAGTATTTTTGTTGTTGTTGTTAATCTTTTAATTTTAAACACTTCTGGTGGAATGTCTCCATATTTTAGGTGTCCCTTTGGGGAAAACATAACTGAACTGGATTTTATTTTTTAATTTGGTATGATAGTCATTATCTTTTAACTAGAAAGTCTAACCTATTTACTCTTATTGTGAGTTGTGATATATTTAGTCCGTGTTATCATTTCTTCAATCTTATCATTTTGGTTTATTTGTTTTTTTCTGGTCATGTTCTTTCCTGCCTCAATTTAAAAATGTGTTCCATTTTATTCTTTCTATTAGTATAAAAATTATAAATTTGATTTCCCTTCTTTAATGATTTTCTATAAATATTAACATTAATATTTAAGTTAAGTCCATGTCTTTGCATTCTCTTGGAATACTAAGACTTTATAATGCTTTCATTATAATGATACCACCACTCCATAAACAAATAATATGCTATTTCTGCTTATTTTTTTTAGTTTTACATGTTAAGCATTTATTATTATTTTATACAGTTCCTATTTATTTCAATATACTGATATTTTTAACATTTATTCTTAGATATTGGGGCTTTCCTATGGGACCGTATTCTTTCTTTCTAATGCACTTTTTCTAGATGTTTCTTTAGTAAGATGTTGATAGTACATGGACACAAAGAAAAAAACAACAGACACTAGGGCCTCCACCAGGTGGAGGACAGGAGGAGGGTAAGGATCAAAAAACTAACTATTGGGTACTATGCTTATTACCTGGGTAACAAAAGAATCTGTACACAAAACCCCTATGGCATATAATTTACTATTATAACAAACGTGCACCCGTACCCCTCAACTTAAAATAAATGTTTAAATAAACAAATAAATAAAAAGATGTTGATGGTAAGCTTTCTTTTTTTTTAATCTCAAAATGACTTTAATTCAACCTTGTTCAAAAGAGGTAATTTTACTGAGTATACAATTCTTTTCCTTTCTTTTTTCTTTTTTTTGTAGAGATGGGGTCTTGCTATGTTGCCCAGTCTTACCTTGAACTCCTGGCCTCAATTGATCCTCCCCACTTGGCCTTCCAAGTGCTGGGATTACAGATGTGAGCCACTGTGCCCAATCTACAGTTATTTTCTTTTAGAAATATGTAGAAACATTCCACTCTCCTGTGGCCTCACTGTACTCTAGAGAAGTCCCTCTATAAGTAATAGCAATAATAAGCAATTAAAGCTTTTTTTATAGTGTTACAATGTGCCAGGGACTATTTTTGGCTGTATTCATACATGCTGTCATTTAATTTTCATGTCCATACAATGGAGTAGGTACTATTGTAGGTCAAGTATCCCTTATCCAAAATGCTTGGGACCTGAAGTGTTTTTGATTTAAGATATTTTTGGATTTGGGAATATTTGCACTTACATAATGATATGTTATTTCATTTATGTTCATTTAAGTTCAATTATGTTTCATATATACCTTATACAAATAACCTGAAGGTAATTTTATACAATATTCTAAACAATTCTGTGCATGAAGTACATGAAACAAAGTTTTGACTGCATTTTGACTACAACCCATCACATGAGCTCAGGTGTGAAATTTTCTACTTGTGGTGCTCAAAAACTTCCGATTTTTGAGTATTTCAAACTTTCAGATTAGGGACACTCTACTTGCATTGCTATTGCCATTTTATAGATGAGGAAACTCAGGAAATTAGTTTGTTAGTGATAGAGCCTAGATTTGAATCGAGGCAGTCTGGCTTCAGAGTCTGTATCCTTAACCATTATACTGGCAGCATTTCTGACTTATGTCAAGTAGAACTTTTAATTTTTACTTCTTGGGATTTGTGTAACTTCCCACATTTTATGTGACCTGTTATTCTATAGTTCTGGAAGTTTCTCAGACATTATCACTTCAGATATTGGCTTTTCTCTATCCTTTGAAATATCCAGTAGACATATGTGAAAGCTTATTAATCCCTCATATTTTTTGCATTTCTAATCTTTGTCTAAAAAGCATAATAGTCTCTTCAGTTGGAGTTTCTGTTGCATCATTGTTTCTTTTTTTTTGTTTTGTTTTGTTTTTTGTCCTGATTGGCTTAACCCATTGCTTATCTAATTTAATTACTATATTTTTAGTTCCAGAAATTGTATTTAGTTGGTTTTAAAATTAGCTTGGTACTTTTTATAGTCTCTTCTTGTTTTCTTGGTTATATTTTTAATGGTCTCTTTATTTAAGTGTATCTCATACAGTTATTTTATATATTTATCCAATAATTTTAATAGCTTTGGTCTGTATTGTTTCTGCTAACTTTCTAATGGTGACTTCTTTCCTCATATATGTTTTAATCTTGCCTGTGTTTCCTGGAATAGTAATTCTTTTAGACCTAAGTTTGGGTGGGTTTCTTCAAATAGAGTTTTCACATTGACAGCAGTTTAAAAAGATGAAGAGTGAGATTATATATTGATAAAAGGCCTTGTCCAACAGGAAAACATCACAGTCCTAAATATATATGCACCTAACACTGGAGCTCCCAAATTTATAAAACAATTACTAATAGACCTAAGAAATGAGATAGACAGCAACACAGTAATAGTGGGGTACTTCAATATTCCGCTGACAACACTAGATAGGTCATCAAGACAGAAAGTCAAAAAAGAAACAATAGATTTAAACTATACCCTGGAACAAATGGACTTAACAGATATTTACAGAACATTCTATCCAACAACCACAGAATATACATTCTATTCATCAGTGCATAGGACTTTCTCCAAGATAGACCATATGATAGGCCACAAAACGAGCCTCAGTAAATTTAAGGAACTTGAAATTATGTCAAGCACTCTCTCAGACCACAGTGGAATAAAACTGGAAATTGACCCCAAAAGGAACCCTCAAAACCACGCAAATACACAGAAATTAAATAACTTGCTCCTGAAGGATCATTGGGTCAAAAATGGAAATTAAAGAATTCTTTGAACTGAACAACAATAGTGACAAAACATATCACGACTTCTGGGATACCACAAAGGCAGTGGTAAAAGGAAAGTTTATAGCCCTAAACGCCTACATCAAAAAGTCTGAAAGAGCACAGACTGACAATCTAAGGTCATACCTTAAGGAACTAGAGAAACAAAAACAAACCAAACCAAAACCCAGCAGAAGAAAGGAAATAACCAAGATTGGAGCTGAACTAAATGAAATTTAAACAAACAAACAAATACAAAAGATAAATAAAACAAAAAGCTGTTTCCTTAAAAATATAAAATTGATAGACATTAGCAATATTAACCAAGAAAAGAAAGGAGAAAATCCAAATAAGCTCAATTAGAAATGAAATGGGATATATTACAACTGACATCACAAAAATACAAAAGATCATTCAAGGCTACTGTGACCACCTTTATGCACATAAACTAGAAAACCTAGAGGAGATGCATAAATTCCTAGGAAGATACAATCCTCCTAACTTAAATCAGGAAGAATTAGATACCCTGAACAAACCAATAACAAGCAGCAAGATTGAAATGGTAATATAAAAGCTACAAAGAAAAAAAAAGTCCAAGACCAGAAGGATTCACAGCAGAATTCTACCAGACATTCAAAGAAGAATTGGTACCAATCCTATTGACACTATTCCACAAGATAGAGAAAGAGGGAATCCTCCCAAAATCATTCTATGAAGCCAGTATCACCCTAATACCAAAACCAGGAAAGCACATAACCAAAAAAGGAAACTACAGACCAATATCCCTGATGAACATAAATGCAAAAATCCTCAACAAAATACTAACTAACTGAATCCAACAATATATCAAAAAGATAATCCACCATGATCAAGTGGGTTTCATACCAATGATGCAGGGATGGTTCAACCTATGCAAGTCAATACATGCAATATACCACATAGACAGAATTAAAAACA
Source organism: Trachypithecus francoisi (assembly GCF_009764315.1). Lineage (NCBI taxonomy): Eukaryota > Metazoa > Chordata > Mammalia > Primates > Cercopithecidae > Trachypithecus > Trachypithecus francoisi. The sequence continues at coordinate 76,745,096 of NW_022681469.1, read as the reverse complement.
AAAATCACATGATCATCTCAATAGATGCAGAAAAAGCATTGGATAAAATCCAGCATCACTTTATGACTAAAACTCTCAGCAAAATTGGCATACAAGGGACATACCTCAATGTAATAAAAGTGCCATCTATGACAAACCCACAGGCAGCATAATACTGAATGGGGAAAAGTTGAAAGCATTCCCTCTGAGAAGTGGAACAAGACAAGGATACCCACTGTTGCCACTCCTCTTCAGCATACTATTGGACGTCCTAGCCAGAGCAATCAGACAAGAGAAAGAAATAAAGGGCAAGTCAAACTGTCACTGCAAGAGAAAGTCAAACTGTCTCTGTTTACTGATGGTATGATTGTTTAACTAGAAAATCCTAAAGACCCCTCCAGAAAGCTCCTACAACTGACAAACGAATTCAGCAAAGTTTCCAGATACAAAATTAATGTACACAAATCAGTAACTCTTCTATATGACAACAGCGACCAATCTGACAATCAAATAAAAAACTCAACTACTTTTATAATAGCTGCAAAAAATAATAATAATAACAAAATACTTAGGAATATACTAAACCAAGGAGGTGAAAGACAAGGAAAACCACAGATCACTGCTGAAGGAAATCATAGATGACACAAACAAATGGAAACACATCCCATGCTCACGGATGGGTAGAATCAATGCTGTGAAAATGACCATACTGCCAAAAGCAATCTACAAATTCAACTCAGTTTCCATCAAAATACCACCATCATTTTTCACAGAACTAGAAAAAACAGTCCTAAAATTCATGTGGAAGCAAAACAGAGCCCGCATAGCCAAAGCAAGACTAAGCAAAAAGAACAAATCTGGAGGCATCACATTACTTGATTTCAAACTACTATAAGGCCATATTCACCAAAACAGCATGGTACTGGTATAAAAATAGGCACATAGACCTATGGAACAGAATAAGGGAACCCAGAAATAAACCCAAATACTCACAGCCAACTGATCTTCAAAAAAGCAAACAAAACATAAAGTGGAGAAAGGACACCCTATTCAACAAATGGTGCTGGGATAATGGGCTGGCCACATGTAGAAGAATGAAACTGGATCCTCGTCTCTCACCTTATACAAAAATCAACTCAAGGTGGATCAAGGATTTAAATCTAAGACCTGAAACTATAAAAATTCTAGACAATAACATTGGAAAAACCCTTCTAGACATTGACTTAGGCAAGGATTTCATGACAAAAAACACAAAAGCAAATGCAATAAAAACAAAGATAAACAGCTGGGACTTAATTAAACTAAAGAACTTTTGCATGGCAAAAAGAATAGTCAGCAAATTTAACAGACTACCCACAGAGTGGGAGAAAATCTTCAAAATCTATACATCTGAAAAAGGACTAATATCCAGAATCTACAACGAACTCAAACAAATTAGCAAGAAAAAAACAATGCCATCAAAAATTGGGCTAAAGTGATGAATAGACAATTCTCAAAGGAAGATATACAAATGGCCAGCAAACGTATGAAAAAATGCTCAACATCACTAATGATCAGGGAAATGCAAATCAAAACCATAATGTGATACTACCACCTTACTCCTGGAAGAATGGCCATAATTTTTAACAAATCAAAAAAATAATAGATGTCGGTATGGATGAAGTGAACAGGGAACACTTCTACACTGCTGGTGGGAATGTAAACTAGTACAACCACTATGGAAATCAGTGTGGAGATTCCTTAAAGAACTAAAAGTAGAACTACCATTTGATCCAGTAATCCCACTATTGGGTATCTACCCAGAGGAAAAGAAGTCATTATATGAAAAAGATACTTGCACAAACATGTTTATAACAGCATAATTCACAATTGCAAAAACACAGAACCAACCCAAATGCCCAATGAGTGGATAAAGAAACTGTGGTGTGTGTGTGTGTGTGTGTGTGTGTGTGTATCTATATCTATCTATCTATCTATCTATATATATATATAACAAAAAGGGAGAGGAGGCTTCACTGAGTCCCAAAGGTCAAATGGGTCCAAATGGGGATATGGAGGGTAACATGGGTGGAAGCCATGAAAGAACACAGGATATTCAGAAAATGCAAATTTTTCCACATGGCTTAGGCTGAAAAAACAATGGAAAGCAATCAAGTCAAGAGCAGCTCTTACTGGGTCTGGTGACATGCACTTGTAATCCCAGCTACAGAGGAGGCTGAGGCAGGAGAATCGCTTGAGGCCAGCCATGGCAACATAGCAACACCCCATCTCTAAAATAATATTTAAAAATTAGCTGGGCAGGGTGGCACATACCTGTAGTTCTAACTAGTTGGGAGACTGAAGCTGAAGGATTGGTTGAGGTCAGGAGTTCGAGGTTACAGTGAGCTATGATTGCACGACTGCACAACAGCATAGGTAACAGAGTAAGACTTCGTCGATAAAAACAAATTTTTTAAAAAGAGAAGCTCTTGTAGGAAGCAGTAGAGACAGAAAAGCTTCTAGGGAGAACAGTTTGGAGAGTGAAGTAGAAAGAGAAGATCTTAGAAATGTAGATGAATACCTCAGCAAATTACTGTTGCAAAAAGAGCAAAATGCAAAATATCTGGTGCCAAAGGTTTATTATTTAGACTAATACTTCCAAATATTACTGTGCATACAATTTCACCTGGGGTCTTATTGAAATTAAAATTCTGATTCAATGGGCAAGGGATGGGCCTGAGATTCTGCATTCCTAACAAGCTCTCAAGTGATGCTAATGCTGCTGATCCATAGGCCACACTCTGAGTAGCAAGGGTTTAGAATGTATCATGGTTTCTCCTAAGTCATTTACGTGATTGTAAAGGTAGGCTCTAGTCCCATCTTTCAAAATCCACCCCATGTTACTAATATTTTCAAAGAATCTACTTTTAAAGCTTCATATAGGATGTTCCTTAACCTTTTATTGCATTTAAACCCTAGAATTAGATGAAAAGAAAAACAAATTTCATTCTTTCCTCTTCTTTCAGGATGAATATGCTTCTGGGATCTCATTTTCTCTTTTACCAAATACAGTATCTCTTCCAAAAGAATATTTTACAATTTGGTTCTCTCATTTCATGAACATTTTATGGATACACAATACAGTTCCTCTAATAAAGAAGTGCTATAATTCAGCAGATTATAAATTTCTTGGAATCTGTAACTAGATTTTGGAGAATTTTGTACCTCCCATAGTACCAAATATAGAGCTTTGTAGCAGTGAATGCTCGTATCTATTGAATAATACATATATACTCTGTTGTTTCAAAAGAATTTCATGACTACATAGAAACTGATTGTACACATAATGTTTTTTCCTCATGTGCATGTAAATCTTGCATTTCAAATGCAAAAAATGGGCTTCTTTCACTTCCAATGGGAGTTTTGCACACAGTCTATAAATCTTGCTGTTAAGACATTTTCCTTCATTATCCTAAATTTATCTTAATTTCAACCCAATTAAAAACTGTTTACTAGAGTTTTCCCCTCATATAATTGAGCACAGTATAGTTGATTTTTAAACTGTAAACATACATCTGTGAATAATTCCTACATGCCACAGTATATAGGAGATTCTGCAGCATAATGGAAGTAATTTATTTCCAAATTGCTCCCATTTCTCTTATGACTTGCTTGCAAAGCTTTATTAAAATCAAGTCCAGCAGGTATGACAAGAGACTGACCTCATTTCCTAAGCATTATGCCTGCTGCCTGTGCAAAAGACTCCTAAGGCTTTTGCATAGCTAATAAATGCATGTCTATCTCTGAAGCTATGTCTCTAGTTAGTGATCACAGCGAAGAATACCAGCAATGCAGAGGAATGTTTAAAAGCATGAAATCCAGAGTAAGATTGCAGAAGTTCAGATTGTCTCTCTACCATTCATCTGTAAAGTAGAATAATAACAGGAGATACTTCACAGGATCATTGTGAGGATCAAATGAGCTGATGCACATTAAGAACATGATCAGTAGTTATTAATATAATCAGTATTAGGGTCATTTTTAATTCTTACCCACTTCTATAGCAGCCAATTTCCAGGCAATAGATAGAATTGCCACAGACAGACAGTAATAACTAAACACCATCTGCACAAAGAGTATAGCAACTATAACATGGTCTGTCTGGTCATCTTCGTGGTCCAATGTGATTGGTCAGCCAATCAAATTCATCTTTCAGAAAATAATCTTTTAATATTTCCTAAACCAGCTTATTGTTTTACTCTGTGTCTCAGTAGACCTGGGTTTTCTATCAGACAATTTGAACAATGTGTCAATTGGATCTGATTCATCAAATTGGTATTGAACATCCACAGTGTGCAAGGTACTCAGCGATACCAACTTGATACCAAGAAGTGTGGAAGATACAACAATGAATAATTATTCAATAGCTACTAAATGCCTTTCTATAGGCCAGACACTGAGCTAGGTGATGATGATGTAAAAGAGAGAAGGTACATATAGTTTCTGTCCTTGGGGACCTTCAAGTCTAGAGGGAAAAAATAAACCACAATTATAATGAAGTCTCAGTGCTGTGCCAAGGAAGGACAAAATGCTATGGGAAAAAAAGAGCAAGATAAGCTGGAGGTCTAGGAAGGTGACCACGTGGAAGCGACTCTAAGTTGAGAACAAAGCATGAGGAGGAATTACCCAGGTAAAGAGCTAGGAAGAGAACTAGGGAACAGAACAGGGAAAGGTCCAGGCAACCGCAGGCCCCCACAGGCTTCCCTGAGAAAGGAGTAGGAGTTAAGTATGACTATAGTGTAAGGTGTAGTGCAAGAGGGGAAATGAGGGAGAGATGCTGATAGCACCTGGTAAGCCATGGTAAGGAGTTGAGAATTTATCTCAAGGGCAGTGGAAATATACTAAAGATTTTGGCAGGGGAATGAGATGATCAGACACACAGGGATTGTAGAAAAATCACTCTGACTGCAGAGTAAGGAATGAATAGGTAAAGGGAGGGCTGGGAGCAAGACTTGAGTGAGGAAAGCCAAATCAATTGCTGTGAGGGCAAAAGCAAGAGCCAGAGATGGCCTGGACTCAGAGAGGGTCATGGAAATATAAAGAAGTGAAGGGGCTGGGCACAGTGGTTCATGCCTGTAATCCCAGCACTTTGGGAGGCCAAGGTGGGCAGATCACCTGAAATCAGAAGTTCGAGACCAGTCTGGCTAACATGGTGAAACTCCTTCTCTACTAAAAATACAAAAATTAGCCAGGCATGGTGGTGGATGCCTGTAATCCCAGCTACTCAGGAGGCTGAGGCAGGAGAATTGTTGAACACAGGAGGTGGAGGCTGCAGTGAGCCAAGATCTCACCATTCCACTCCAGCCTGGGCAACAAGAGTGAGACTCTGTCTAAAAAAAAAAAAAAAAAAAAAAAAAAAAAAGAAGACAGGTTTCAAGAGATATTGAGAAGAGATAATCAAGAACAGTCCGTAACTAACAAGATGCAGCAGATGTGGAAAAAGAAAGACTCAAAGATAACTTTGAGATGAGAAAGAGGACAGGAAGTACAGAACAAAGCCTCCTGATCTCTGTTGTATGGAACAGGAGTTAGGACAGAATATGATCACTGACATAATAGAAATTCAAAAACACAGGAGTGGCATGAGCAAATAAATCTTTAGGGATGAGGGCTTCAGAAACACCTTGGGAGGCATTGGAGTTGGTTAAGATTAGTGGGGACTGGTAGCGTAGAGATGCTGAAAGGATATTTCCACTCTCCAGTGATGTCAGTCCTATAGCTTGGATCCTTTTCAGTGGCCAGCATCCTCAGGGCAGAAGAGGCTTTCAGGGAAAGATACTTCCAACTGTTCTTCAGGATCTGGAATTTCTGCCTGCAAACATCTGCGGCACCAAGTAACATTTCTCAAGCTGTAGATACTTGAGGTCATGTCCAGGTCTTTTATGGTTTGGGAATTACTGCTTTGAAAGAGTACTTAGTGAAGGCCTTGCCAAAGGTATCGGTACAAATCACTTTCCCTACCCCCCTAAAGCTTCTTTCTTTTTAAAGAAGACAAAAGCCAAATTTTGATATAATTTTTTAAGATTTTCCATACCAGATTTTGAAGTGGATTTTGATGCAGTATCAGACCTCAAAGAAACAGATACTGCTCTCAATCTGGATTCTGAACACTGACCCTTTCTCCTCCAGCCCTACTAACCTTAGCCCCACAATCAGAGCTTTCAGCAGTGCTCTGAAGGCCCAGAGAGGAGTTATCCTGACTTAAATCGCCAACCCAGCACATGTGGGATATGTCTTTAACCACAAAATATGTTTTCTTTACGGCCTTTCCTCAATTGTGAAAACTTAAATTTAATAAGGATTGAAAAAGCCTATAAATCAAACACAATAAAATATTAAATTATGCACCTTACTCTAAGTGGGGTACATATATTTTATCATCGAAAGTGTGGGTCTGGACATTCTGGAAATTCTGGTTTCTCAGGCAGACTGGGAGTAGGAGAACAAAGCTGCATTAGTTTTCAATTTACAGAACATGATGTTAGTGATTACATTAACTTAATCTAATATTATTTCCCATATTTAAAGACAGAATGAGAACCTTGTGTTTAGATTGTTGTTGGCTTTAAAAAATATAAATGTGAATGTATGTGTGTGAGTGTATGTGTCTGTGTGTGCATACATAAAGAAATAAGGACCCGGCTGGCTTTCCATATAATAGGCCATGTTATTAGTACAGCTGCACATTCTGTGTCTCAGGGGATTAGAAGCTCAGCCTAAAATCTCATTTAATTACAGAGCATTGACTACCATGGACCTCTTGCATCTGGACCCAGGAATAATAGAGAACATTTTCTCTGAATGGTTTGTAGTGTTCAGGATAGAAACACATGTAGTTCAATTTCTAACATTTGGTTAAAACACAAAAAGCAAAAGTTCACAGATGGTTAGCTCAGCCTATTAAATAATTTTCCTGAAGTTCCTTGACACTCTTTTTCTTTGGAGGCATAAAAAGTGCAATTTCTTTCCCTTTCGGATGCAGAGGTGAAAGGGCATAAAATGATTTAGTTCATCTGTAAATGACCGTAACAATAGTCCCTACCTCAGAAGTTATCATGGAGAGGAAGCCAGATAACACGAATGAAAGGACACCCCAAAATATCAAATGCTATTCAATGTTAGTTAAATAGTATTATTATCATTACTCATTTACTCCTTTATTTTTAAAAATAACCTTTTGAGCACCTACTAAATACAAAGCACGGTTCTACATGAAGAAAAAGTAGGCCGGGCGCGGTGGCTCAAGCTTGTAATCCCAGCACTTTGGGAGGCCGAGACGGGCGGATCACGAGGTCAGGAGATCGAGACCATCCTGGCTAACACGGTGAAACTCCGTCTCTACTAAAAAAAATACAAAAAAACTAGCCGGGCGATGTGGCTGGCGCCTGTAGTCCCAGTTACTCGGGGGGGCTGAGCCAGGAGAATGGCGTAAACCCGGGAGGCGGAGCTTGCAGTGAGCCGAGATCCAGCCACTGTACTCCAGCCTGGGCGACAGGGCAAGACTCCGTCTCAAAAAAAAAAAAAAAAAGAAAGAAAAAGAAAAAGTAGTAGTGAATCTGACAGACACGACTTCTGCTCTAATGCAATTTCCATTCTAGTGAGGCAGACAGATGAACAAATTAGATATTCCATAGAGATAAGTACTGTGAAAAATATGAAACAAGACATTTTTCTTGGTAGACAGTGGCTGTGGCATTTCTTTGGAACAATCCCTCTGAAAAAGTAACAATAGTTGTTGCAAATAGTAACAATAGTTGTAACAAATAGTTGTAACAAAAGTTGTAATAGAGATGTGAATTAAGAGGCTGTTACAATAGCTGAGGGGAGAGGAATGATGGTGGCAGTAGGGCGGTTGCAAGAAGACAGAAAAACAGGCAATCAAAGTAGAGGGGTCAAGCTGGAAGCTTCATTGATGACCTAGAGTTCAGGCAGAAGTTCAGGGTAGACTTGTAAAAGTCATCAGCAAAGTATTGTAGGGACTGAATTGTCCAACCCATGGCCCAGGGGTGGCATGCAGCCCAGGATGGCTTTGAATGCGGCCCAACACAAATTCATAGACTTTCTTAAAACATTATGATTTTTTTTTTTTTTTTGAGATGGAGACTCGCTCTGTCACCTAGGCTGGAGTGCAGTGGCGCAATTTCAGCTCACTGCAAACTTTGCCTCCCAGGTTCAAGCAATTCTCCTGCCTCAGCCTCCCAAGTAGCTGGGATTACAAGCATCCACCACCATGCCTGGCTAATTTTTGTATTTTTAGTAGATACAGCATTTCACCATGTTGGCCAGGCTGGTCTTGAACTCCTAACCTCAGGTGATCCACTCGCCTTGGCCTCCCAAAGTGCTGGGATTATAGGTGTGAGTCACTGCGCCTGGTCCAAACATTATGAGATCTTTTTGCAATTTTCTTTTGGTTCATCAGCTATGGTTAGTGTTAGTGTATGTTACTTGTGGCTGAAGACAATTCTTCTTCCAATGTGGCCCAGAGAAGCCAAAAGATTGGACACCCCTGATGTAGAGAAAAACAGAGGAGGAAAGTAACAGCAAAGGAGCAACCAACAAGAGGCAGGGAGAAATCTAGGAAAGTATGGTCTAAGAGCCAAGAGAAGAAAGTGCTAAGGAGGGGCAGTTAAGAAGGAAGGAAGTGGTCAATGAGTCAAGTGTAGTTGGAATGAGGAGGAAGGCGAGTACCCAGAAGAGGTCACTGGATTTGGCAAAGTGGAAATCATAGATGATCCTTAAAAGGAAACTAAACTCCAATTAAGGTGGGCTGGAAAAACACCTGAGGAATGTAGAAAACAATTTTAGACAACTCTTCTGCAAAGTTTTACTATGAAGGATCAAAGAAATGAGACATGGGTCAGAAATGTTCTTGTTACAGGCATATGAAAAAATGCTCAACATCACTAATCATCTAAGAAATGCAAATAAAACTACGATGAGCTATCATCTCATCCCATTCAAAGTGGTTTTTATCCAAAAGACAGGCAATAATGAATTCTGGCAAGGATGTGGAGAAAAGAAAATCCCTGGGCACTATTGGTGGGACTATAAACGAGTACATCAACTTTGAAGAAAAGTATGAAGGTTTCTCAAAAAACTAATCAGAGAACTACCGTATGTCCAGAAATCCCACTGCAGGGTACATACCCAAAAGAAAGAAAATCAGTATATTGAGATATCTGCACCCTCATGTTTATTGCAGCACTATTCACAATAGCCAAGATATGGAATCAACCCATGCCATCAACAAACAAGCAGATAAAGAAAATGTGGTACAAACATATGCACAACGGAATATTATTTAGCCATAAAAGGAATAAAATCTTGTCATTCACAACAACATGGATGGAACTGGAGGTCATTACGTTAAGTGACTAAAACACAGAAAGATAAATATCACATGTTCTCACTAATATGTGGGAGCTAAAAAAAAAAAAAGAACTCATGGAGATAGACAGAGTAGAATGATGATTAGCAGAGGCTAGAAAGGGGAGAGAGGAAGGACGGAATAAAGATGAGGTGGGTAATGGGTACAGAAATACATTTAGAGGAATAAGATCTAGTGTTCAGCAGCATAACAGAATGACTATAGTTAATAATAATTAATTATATATTTCAAAATAACTAAAAGAGTGGAATTAGAATGTTCCTAACACAAAGAAATGATAAACACTTAGAGATATCCCAGTTACTCTAGTTTTGGGCTCAAGGAGTTCAAGGCTGCTGTGAACTTTTATTGTGCCGCTGCACTCCAGCAACGGTGACAGAGCAGAAAACCCTGTCACAAACAACAACAACAACAAAACTAGTCAATAACTTTGTTTTTTCTTGCTTTGGTGTTTTCTACCTATACTATGCACAAAATAAAAATGGCTGGCTGACTTTCCCTTGTGAAACATTTCAACTGGAAGCATTAGGTAAAGTCATTAAACACTGGGTCATCTTGAAACTTGTACATGTCACTAAAAAAATACAATGTGGATATAGACAAATCAACAGTTTAAATGAAAAGTAGAAACAACACCCATGGCAATCCTAAACAGAGATTGTTTTAAGCATTCAATTTTATAAAAGAAAAACAGAGTAGCAGGTTTTCTTAGTTGCCAAGTCAGTTTCATCAGATACTCCTTCACCATACATTTAACTTCATCTAAAAAATTTTGTCACCTAAGTGAGTAAGATAATTTTCTTAATCAAAATATAATAAGCCAAAGAAGTAGCTTGAATAATGATAGAATACAGTCCTTCATTTATAGTTGTAGTCACATTTTATTTTATAAAGTGCCTATAGGAAGTACTCTAGGGAAAGGAAACTAACCTTTTGCTTACTTGCCATGTGCTAACCACTATACTTGATGCTATATTTACATTGACTTGCTTAGTACTCACTACTACCCTACAAGATATAACCTGTCTACAATTTACAAATGAAAAGACTGGTTCAAAGTTTAACAAAACCAATTCAGGTTTACATAGTGATATTGGTGGAGTAGCAGATTTGACTTCAGGTCAGTCTGTCTTAGGTGCTTCTCACTTCTTTATACTACCTATTTTACATACACAAGAGCAAGATAAGCAGACCATTTCCACCCCACACAAGGCTGAGTATCATAAGATACACTCCTGTACATGTTGAATCCTTTTGTAGAATTTTACACATTTGTTTAGTGATAAATTCCTCCAGAGAATCTACAGTCTGTAGGCTCCATGAGGTCAGATCTTCCCACTTACTACTTTATAAAACCTCTGTACTTTGCACATAGTACTTGCTCAAATATCTGTTAACTGATACCCTTTAAAGAGATTCATAATTTAAAGAAAATACCAGACAAATATACAGTGATTAAAGTTCCACAAAGCAAGCTACTCTCTGTCAGAAGACTCATGTCTTGAAAGGTAGCCTGCGTCTGATACAACTCTAAGGCAGATTTTGCCAGGTACATGAAGGTCAGCAAATTCTGTGCCTTTCATTCCTGCCATTCTTGGCCACCACCTCAAAATGTAAGCCTCTCCTGACAGCTGTCCTCTTCAGTCAGTTTAGCTCCTCTGTGCTTCCTCTCTTCTGACCCAGCCCCAATTCCTCCTCTCCCTTGAAAGCATCACGTCACATAACCCTTTGAAACTTATTTCAGAGTAAACAGACTTCCCTCTACTCTTAGCTGCTACACAGAATACATCCTACACTTTCCACCTTACTGAAATTTGATGCATCTCCCAAGGCCACTGCTGTGGTGGCCTTCTCAAGGGCCATATTCCCATGTTCCATATTTCATAGTTCTAAGAGGTGGCTCCTATGCTCTTTTCACTCCCCAATGCAGCTTTCAAACCAATATTTCCAAGTCCTAGAGTCTAAAAAACAAAGTTTGTTCTTTGAGAATAATGGCATTTACCATATCATCTCCTTTCCTTCAACTGTCAACCACCAACCACCTAGACATGGTTTTAGTCAAAAATTTTGGCCCCTGAATCATAATACTTCTGTCTACCTAAAGTCCTGTCCAGGTGACTATCCTAATCAATATCCATATGTGACATTTGCTTACCTTATAAACCCCACTCCACTTCCTCACCTACTCTCATCATACCTCAGACATTGCCATCATTCTCTAAAGTAATGAATTTCAGTGTTCCACTGTCTAATAACAGGCTCTTTCCAGCTTTACCTCCCTCATTCCCACTATGCCTATCCTGGAACTTCAGTTCTCTCCTTTCTGTCCATCGTTTTGTGTTCAGCCTAGACCTCATGCTCCATCGTGTCGTCCCTCTTTAACACTCTTCCCCACAACCTTGTCCCACATCCTTCTGTCACACTATCCTAGTAAAATCCTGTCTTTAACTTCCATGATCTACCAACTGTTAATAGAGCATACACGTTCACAGTGCACTTGGTATCCCTTCACATTCTAGATCTTTAATTTTTGCTTGGTTTTCAGCATAGCCTATAAATCCTTTATATATTCCTAGCCAGCATTCTCTCCTTAAATAATAATATCAAAACCTCATCAATCTTCTCAGGCAGCATGTTCAAAACCTATCTCTCTGTCAAGGCATGACCTCACTTCCTGCTTCAGAAACAGTGAGGACATAAGCCTATGAGACTTCCTTCAGTTCCCCACTCTCAGATCTATAACATTAGCTAAATCCACCCTTGGCCTTTTCACTGTTTTCTGTCTCAGTGGAAGACTTCATCCTCCTGAAGCTAATCCTTAGACTTATGCTGTGGTGTCCATTTCCCAGATCTGCAGAGATACAACTCCATCAATTATTCCTTTTTGTCTTACCTCTTCAATCTCTCCCTCTCTGCTATTTTGTTCCAATTAGCGTATACACACGCTTAAGTCTCTCAGTTGACCTTACATCCCTCTCTCTAGCCATGTGCCCCACCTCTGCTTCACAGTCATCTCTTAGAAAAAAAATGCTTATAGCCATTCTGTCAATTTTACTTCCAACTAAGTTTTCTATTAATAACAAATCACTGCAACTACTCTTGCGAGTAACCAGTGATCTCCTTGTTGCCATTCAGTGGGTGGGATTCTGTACTTAGATTACTCAATTTCTTACAGATGTCTTTCTTCTTGAGATACTCTCTTCCACTGATTCTCTATAACATTACAGTCTTCTGGCTTTCTTACTATATCCCTGGTCATTTCTATCTTCCTCTAACTACCCTGTAGGTGTTGTTCTACTATAAGAACCCATCGTTGACTATCTTCTCAATCTACATATTCTTGCTGAGTAATTTATCAATTCCTAGAATATCTACCATCATCTATATCTGTTGTCCTTAAACTTTTTTGGGTCATGAATCCCTCTGAGAATCTGATGAAAATTCTGGACCTTGTCCCAGAAACAGAAAAGAAATACACAACCATAATTTTTTCCAGATCATTTTAGAATGTTCTTGGACACTCTGAACCTTGTTAATGAAGCTTTCAATAAGTATTCCTGATCTGCTGTGCCAACAACTCCCAAAATTTATCTGCATTCATCTCTCTTGGGCAAGCCCTGAAAATTAGGTTGCCTACTTGATATCTTTAATTGGAAATCTGTATTAATCAGGGTTCTCTAGAGGAACAGAACTAGTAGGAGATATACATATATATATACACACATACACACATATATAAAAAATACACATTTACATATATATTTGTGTGTGTGTATATATATATATGGGGGGGAGTTTATTAAGTATTAACTTACATGATCACAAGGTCTCACAATAGGCTATCTGCAAGCTTAGAAGCAAGGAGAGCCAGTCCAAGTCCCAAAAATGAAGAACTTGGAGTCTGATGTTTGAGGACATGAAGCATTCAGCATGGAAAAAAGATGTTGGCTGAAAGGCTAGGCCAGTCTCACCTTTTCACATTTTTCTACCTGCCTTATATTTGCTGGCAGCTGATTAGATTGTGCCCACCAGACACCAGATTAAGGGTGGCTCTACCTTCCCCAGCCCACTGACTGAAATGTTAATCTCCTTTGGCAACACGCTTACAGACACACGAAGGATGAATACTGTGCATCCTTCAGTCCAATCAAGTTGACACTCAGTATTAACCATCACAAGTCTACCCCTTGTCAATTTGAATGCACACACATCTCCTGAGATCATACATAATCTTCAAATAAAGACCATAATAAGGTCATAATTACACCTAACATAATACAACTATCCTGCGTACAACTGGAAATGAACCAATCCCCAATCCAAATACTATTATATAAAGTTAACATTTAAATGCTGATATAATAAATCTTATGTCACATGATAAAGGAAAAGGAAATAAAATGAAGATATTTTCTTAGCACAAGTGTATAAATACACAAACATGTTTTTAACAATTTAAGGAAGAAATATTCATGACAGTTACAGTCCTTATTTCTGCAGCTGGTCACATGGTTGTAGCGGGTATTGATGACTACCTTCTTCTGCCACCCATTCTGTATTCCCTTTGCCTTCAGCAAGCACCTCAGCAGGTCATTGTTTTTTTCTGGTGGAGTGACCAAATCTTCATTTCTGAGGGGTCTGGATCATTTGTAATCCTGCCTGGATTGAGCTGTTGTAGTTTCCCATTGACCTTAATCACAAGCCATGGTAATACTAAGAGACACCCTAATGGATCTTCTGTATTCCATGCATACTCTTCCTTACCTCTGTTATGGAGTAGTAGACTGATTTCCTCTTGCTAGTCCAGATCTTTCACCCCAGCCAACACTGTAACTCCTTTTTTAGCCCATTGACTTAAAGGTAGGAGGAGCCCAAATGCCCAGGTGGCAATCTTAATTTCCAGTTTAATGGAATCGTTGTGTCTCCTGGTGGCAGTGTTCCTCCCTCTGGAACTAAAACCTCTAGGCCAGCAGAACATAATGTCATGGGAACAGGAAGCAAAATCTTTGCTAGTGGATCACTAGGGGTGATGGTGAGTGGTGCCACTTCCATTTCCACCCCTTGATTCCTGAACCTGTGAATCCTGCCTATGGAAGAAACAGTACCACATAATGGACACTGGTTCAGAGTATACATGACCTTCTGGAGAACTATGCCCCATCCCTGCAAAGTATTGTCACCTCGTTGGTGTTGTAATTGTGACTTCAGAAGGCCATTCCACCATTCTATCAATCCAGCTGCTTCAGGATGATGGGGAACGTGATAAGACCAGTGAATTTCACAAGCATGGGCCCACTGCTGCACTTCTTTAGCCATAAAGTTAATGCCTTGGTCAGAGGCAATGCTGTGTGGAATACCATAATGGTGGATAAGGCATTTTGTGAGTCCACAGATAGTAGTCCTGGCAGAAGCAGTGTGTGCAGGATAGGCAAACCCATATCCGGAGTAAGTGTCTATCCCATTGAGGACAAACCTCTGCCTTTTCCATGATGGAAGAGGTCCCGTATAATCAACCTGCCACCAGGTAGCTGGCTGATCACCCCCAAAGAACAGTGCTATATCAAGGGCTCAGAGTTGGTCTCTGCTGCTGGCAAATTGGGCACTCAGAAGTGGCCGTAGCCAGATCAGCCTTGATGAGTGGAAGTTCATGTTGCTGAGCCCATGCATAACCTCCATCCCTGCCACCATGGCCACTTTGTTCATGGGCCCATTGGGCAATGATGGGGTGGCTGGGGAAAGAGACTGAGTGGTGTCCACAGAATATGTTATCCTATTCACTTGATTACTAAAATCCTCCTCTGCTGAGGTCACCCATTGATGAGCATTCACATAGGATACAAATATCTTCACAGATTTTGACCACTCAGAATGATCCATCCACATACCTCTTCCCCAAATTTGTCACCAATTTTCCAGTCATGCTGCTTCCAAATCCCTGACCATCTAGCCAAACCATTGGCTACAGCCCATGAATCAGTATGTAATCACGTATCTGGTCATTTCTGCTTCCATGCAAAGTGCACAGCCAGATGGACTGCTCGAAGTTCTGCCCACTGGGAAGATTTCCCTTTACCACTGTCCTTCAGGGATGTCCTAGAAAGATGCTGTAGTGCTACAGCTGTCCACTTTCGGGTGGTGCCTGCATATCATGCAGAACCATCTGTGAACCAGGCCCTAGTCTTCTCTTCCTCTGTCAACTAATCATAGGGAACTCCCCATGAGGCCATCAGTGCAGGTTGGGGAAGAGAAGGCAGGGTGGCAGGAGTGGAGACCGTGGGCATTTGAGCCACTTTCTCATGTAACTTACTTGTGCCTTCAGGACCTGCTTGAGCCTGATCACACATATACCACTACCATTTGATGATGGAATGCTGCTGTGTGTGACCCACTTTATGGCTAGATGGGTCAGAAAGCACCCAATTCATGATAGGTAGTTCAGGTCACATGGTGACTTGATGACCCATAGTCAAACGTTCAGTTTCCACCAAAGCCCAGTAACAGGCCAAGAGCTGTCTCTCAAAAGGAGAGTAATTATCTGCAGAAGATGGCAGGGCCTTGCTCAAAAATCCTAAAGGTCACCGCTGTGATTCACTTCTAGGAACGCTATGATTAATTAGCCAGTGCCAGAGCTCTACATGAGTCAGACTATTCTGATTGCCACTTTGCCTCTGGTGTCCATTATGGTAGCTACGCCCATCTTGCCTTTGATGGTTGAGTGCTGCCACTTGGCTCTTGCCACCTTGGGATCCAATTATTCCCATTGTATGTAAATTCTGTAGTTGAGTGACTGCAGTTCCCACCGTTAGATCTGACATACAGAGAAGAGCAATTACAGGGCTCTTCAGAGATGCAAGTTCTGCCCTCAAAATCTATTTCACAAGGCCTTGGTCAAGGGCATATCTTCTGGACCACCCTCGCAGCTGGGATGAATAGGTCTAAAGTGACTAATCAACTCCACCATCTCAATCTCCCTAAATCTTTGGATCCCTTCCTCTATATTAAACCAAGGAGATCAGGGCATTTCTAGCTCACTTACAGTGGGCCACCTTTTAATCCATATTTCAGCTAACCAAGCAAATAAACTATTATAACCTTTTTTAACTTCCTGAGCTGCAACATTAAAAGCAGAGTCTTTACTTAGTGGGCTGAAATCAACAAATTCAGCCTGATCCAACTCTATGTGCCTTCCACCACTATCCCATACCCTTAATATCCATTCCCATGCCTGTTCTCCAGATTTGTTTATATAAATTTAAAAGCTCAAACAGTTCTTTTCGAGTGTAATGCACCTCCTCATGGGTCACATTCTCAACCTCACCTCTAGTGGCCCACCAGGACTTTAGTCTAGTTATAAGTCTAGAAGTAAACAGGGGTGTTAGGGGTGGCTCCTGAGCAGAATCAACATTATATTGCCTGGCAACTGCCTCAACAGAGACCATTATTGTTGCCTCAGGCAGTGCAAGGTTTATCTCCTCAGACAAAGGTGGAAAGGCTGATGGCAGCATGGATCGGGGAGGGGATGTTGCCACTACTGGGTATGGGGAAGCTGTTCCTTCTGGCAAAGAAAGTCCATGAGAGTTTACAAACTCAGTGTCCCCAGCTTCATCAGAGTCCTCCCACATATTCCCATTCCAAGTTTCAGGGTCACTTTCTTTTCCAATCAATGCCCTCACTTTAACAGTAGACACCTGGCGGGGCTGTGCATGCATCTTTCATTGCAGGTAGGCCACTCACATAGTAAGAGCTTTGTGTCTGTTTTTCCATAATTTCAGCTCTTTCTCTACAGGAGATAAGACTTTCACTCAGGGCAGTCTTAGAGATTTGAGGCTCAATATCTGCTTCTGAAGCTGGGAAACAGAATCCCTGAGTTCATCATTTTCTTTCATCACTTTGTCCACTGAACTTAGGAGTAACCACCCAGTTTCATTATGTTCCTTGGCTTTCCACATATGGTCAAATGTATTACATATACAGTCACTAAACTCCTTTCACTAGTGGTGAATCAGGATTGTCAAAGGCATTTATTTTGCATAACTCTCTAAACAGTTCACACCAAGGACTATCAGTATTCTCCATACTTTTAGAAGTAGACTCCTTAGCATTTTGGGGTCTAACCATATTAAGCAGCTAACTCCAGAAACCCCAAAACAGTGAAAGAACTCCATCCTTAATATTGTGTTCCTCTAGAACCACTCCTGGTACCAAAATCTGTATTAGTCAGGGTTCCCTAGAGGGACAGAACTAGTAGGATATATATATGCACACCACACATATATACATATATATGGGAGTTAATTAAGGGACAGAACTAATAGGAAATATATATATATATATATATAAACCTAAAGAGGGGAGTTTTTAAAGTATTAACTTACACCATCTCAAGGTCCCACAATAGGTTGTCTGCAAGTTGAGGAGCAAAGAAAGCCAGTCTGAGCTCCAAAACTGAAGAACTTGGAGTCTGATGTTCGAGGGCAAGAAGAATCCAGCACAGGAGAATGGGAGGCTAGGCCAGTCTCACCTTTTCACGTGTTTCTGCCTCTTTATATTTGCTGGCAGCTGATTAGATTGTGCCCACCTGACTCCAGATTAAGGGTAGGTCTGCCTTCCCCAGCCCACTGACTCAAATGTTAATCTCCTTTGACAGCATCCTCCCAGACATACCCAGGCTGAATATTGTGCATCCTTCAATCCAATCAAGTTGACGCTCAGTGTTAACCATTACAACATCCCACCAGCACTGCCCATTAGACATGTCTAAAATCGATTTTCTTCTGACCCTAAATCTGACCCCTACAGATTTTATTTTATGTTCTTCAACAATATTATATATTTTCTTTTATTGGATTTTGTGCAATTCTTAAGTTTGTTCCCATTTTTATTTCCAGGTACTTACTGCTAGCATAGAATATAGGTATTTTTGTATATTTACCAAATATTAGGCTCTTATTAAATTTCACTAATCTTTTAGTATAGTTTCTTGGATTTTCTAAATATAAATTTAAATACGTGGCAGAAAGCTAGTTTATTTTTCTTTTCTAAAGTTTGCATTATTTAATTCTTGTCTTATTGAATTTGCTAATCTTGCTACTGAACATGTGAAATCAACAGCATCGGCATCATCTAGGAGCTCATTAAAAATGCAGAATCTTAGGTCTCATCCTCAAACACACTGAATCAGAATCTGCATTTCAGAAAGATCTCCAGACTAGTGACCAAGATGGCAGAATAGGAAGCACTGGATCTTCTTCCCCATCTGCCATGGTCACACCAATTCAGCAACAATTCATAGACAAATTTCCTTTTTGAGAATTTCAGAAACTAGTTAAAAGGCTTCTGCATTTTAGGCAAGTGTAAAATCAGCCAAATTGAAGCCAGTAGAAAAATTTGAGATATCCTCTTGCAATAATCCCAACCCCGGCACAGTACCATAGAATCTGGACAAAACCCCCAAGCTTCCAAATTCTCCCCAGGGAGGGAAAGCGGTATACCGTGTGTCCAATGTTCCAACTCTTCCAAGTGCTACCTAGAGAACTGGCTTCATACTAGCCTGTCTTAAAGTGCTAATAGAATATGACATACTCTAGCTACCAAGGATAACTGAGAACAGATAATGCAGTTTGGGCTAGTAGTCACCATAGCAACTCCACTCAGCTTACCATGAGTGAGTAGACAAAAAAAATCCAGCTTGCAACTTCTAACAGGGGAGGGGAAATTGTGCACCACACTTGCAAATTTATCTTGAGTTTGTCTGAATTATTGACCTCAGTCTCACTTGTCACAGAGCACTGATAGCATACTCCAGGATGCCTAGGAACCACAAAGAACAAAAAAGTGGACTTGCACAGAAACTTGAAAGCCCCCAGAATCTACGACTGGGCTGATTGGTGAGTGTCCTCTCTAGTACAAGACCAGTCCTTAAAGACTAAGAAAGGTGATTGTTTTGTCTAATGCACAGACACCAGTACAGAGGGTCAAGAAAAATGAAGGATCAGGCGAAGATATACCAAACAAAGGAACAAGGTACATCTATAGAAACTGACTCTAATGAAACAGGAATATATAATTCATCTGACAGAATTTTAAAAAAAATTAACGGTGTTGACCAAGGTCAGGAGAACAATGCATGAACAACATGATAATTTCAGCAAAGAGATTAAAAAAGAAAAAACTTTAAAAACTATCAAACAGAAATCACAGAGCTTAGCAATACAATAACTGAAATACAAAATTCACTAGAGGGGTTCAAGAGTAGACTAGATCAAACAGAAGAAAGAGTTCAAGAACTCCAAGATATGTCATTGGAAATTATTCTGTCCAAGGAACAAAAAGACAAAAGAATAAGAAAGAGTGAAGAAAACCTAAGGGACCTTTGTGATATCATCAAGTGGAACAATGTATGCATTATGGGAGTCTGAAAAGAAGAAGGAAAAAAAAGGACCAGAAAACTTATTCGAAGAAATAATGGCTGAAAGTTCCCCAAATTGGTGGAAGAATATGGACTTCCAGATCCAGGAAACCCGAAGGACCCAAATAAGATGAACCCAAAGAAATCCACACCAAGGCATATTACAATCAAATTGTCAAAAGTCAAAGACAAGGGAACTACCATAAAACTATCAGCAGATTTTTCAGCAGAAACTTTGAAGACCAGAAGGAAGTGTGATAATATAGTCAAAGTGCTGAAAGAAAAAAATAATTATCAACCAAGAATACTATACACAACAAAACTGTGTTTCAAAAAATGAAGGTGAGGGAGTCTCTCTGAACCTATTGTGGCTCAGGGACTGCCCAATTTGGAAAAAAAAAAGTGAAGGTGAGATAAAGACTTTTCCAGACAAACAAAAGTCGATGGAGTTAATCGCCACTAAATTTGCCTTACAAGAAACACTAAAGAGATTTATTTATTTATTATTATTAATTTATTTTTCATTTTTTATTTTTATTTTTAAAGAATAAATTTATTCTTTATTTTTAAATTGAAAATAAAGAACACTGAACAGTAACATAATAGCTTAAGAAAGTCTAAAACTCATTGATAAAGCTAAATATATAGACAAATACAGATAATATGTTACTGTAATGGTGCTGGGTAAATCACTTTGAATTCTAATATAAAAGTTGTTAAAAGATAAAAGTATTGAAAATAAGTATTATTAAAAATATGTGTTAATGGGTACACAATACAAATAGATGTAAATTGTGACTAAGAACATAAAGTGGAGGCTGGGCACAGTGGCTCAGGCCTGTAATTCCAGCATTTTGGGAGGCCGAGGCAGGCAGATCACTTGAGGTCAGGAGTTCAAGACCAGCCTGGCCAACATGAAAAAACCCTGTCTCTACCAAAAATACAAAACAACTAACTGGGCATGGTGATGCATGCCTATAATCCCAGCTACTCTGGAGGCTGAGGCAGGAGAATCACTGAAACCCAGGAGGCAGAGATTGCATTGAGCTGAGATCGTGCCACTGCACTCCAACCTGTGCAACAGAGCGAGACTCCATCTCAAACAAAACAAAACAACACAAACCTCAAAGATTTCACAAAAGAAAAAGGAGTCAGAGTATATCAATAGAAAAATATCAACAAAACACAGTGGAAGATGGTGAGAGAGGAAACAAGGGACATAAGAACTATAAGACAAATAGAAAATAATTTTTGAAATGGTAATACTAATAGTAAATCCTTCTATATGATGATTACTTTAAATAGAAACAGATTAAACTTTCTAGTTAAAAGACATAGAGTGACTGAATGGATTTAAAAACAAATAAGATCTAATTATATGCTGTCTACAAAAAACTCACCTTAGATTTAAGGACACACATAGGCTGAAAGTAAAGCAATGGAAAAGAAGTATTCTACACAAATGACAACCAAAAGAAAGCATAGGTGGCTGTAATTATATCAGACAACAGAGACTTCAAGGAAAAGCCCTACCAAGAAAGACATTATAAAGTGATAAAAGGATCAATTCAAAGAGAAGATACAAGAATTATAAATATATATGCACTCAACATCAGAGCACCTAAATATATAAAGCAAACGTTGACAGAAATGAAGGGAGAAATAGAGAGCAATACAATAATGATAGGAGACTTCAGTGCCCCCACTTTCAATAACGTGCTATCAACCAGACAGAAAATCAAAGAAATAGTGGACTTGAACATTATATGCATTATGCATTATAAACCAAATGGACTTAATAGCCATATACAGAACATTCCACCTAACAGCAACAGAATATAAATATCTTCTTAAGTGTACATACAAAATTTTCAAGGATTACATATTAGGTCACAAAATAAGTCTTAACAAGTTTAAGAAGGTGAAAATCATACCAAGTATCTTTTCCATGTACAATGGTATGACATTAGAAACCAACAGCAGAAAGCAAACTGGAAAATTTACAAATGTGTGTAAATTAAACAACAAACAATGGGTAAAAGAGGAAATCAAAAAGAAAATTCAAAAATATCTTGAAACAATGGCTGGGTGTGGTGGCTCATGCCTGTAATCCCAACACTTTGGGAGGCCAAGGCTGGTGGATCACTTGAGGTCAGGTGTTCAAGACCAACCTGGTCAGCATGATGAAACCCCATGTCTACTAAAAATACAAAAATTAGCCAGGTGTGGTGTTGGGCACCTGTAATCCCAGCTCCTCAGGAGGCTAAGGCAAGAGATTAGCTTGGATCCGGAGGCAGAGGTTGCAGTGAGCTGAGATCGTGCCATTGCACTCCAATCTGGGCTACAATAGCAAAAACTCTGTCTCAAAAAATTAAAAATTAAAAATTAAAAATTGTATCTTGAGACAAATAGAAATGAAACCACAACATACCAAAACTTATGGGATGTAGCAAAAACAGTGCTAAGAGGGAAGTGTTTCTCTGAAAAGATAAAACATTGACAAACATTTGCCTGGACTAAGAAAAAAGGAGTGAAGACCCAAATAAATAAAATCAAAAATAAAAGTGGAGAAGTTACAATTCATGTTACGAAAAATTTAAAACATCATAAGAAATTACTATGAACAATTATACACTAATAGTTTTAGGATAACTTAGGTAAGATACATAAATTCCTAGAAATATACAACCTAACTCTGGATCATTAATAAAGACAAAATCTAAAAACCCCTAGAACTAGTATGAAAATGGAATGAATAATCCCAACAAAGAAAAGCCTAGGACAAATTGCTTCACAGGCAAATTCTACCAAATATTTAAAGCAGAATTAGCACCAATCCTTCTTGACTTCTTCCAAAAACTTAAAGAGGAAGGAATATTTCTAAACGTATTTTATGAGGCTAGCATTACCTTGATACTAAAGCCAGACAAAAACATCATAATGAAAGAGGACTACAGGCTAGCATTTTATGAGGCTGGCATTATCTTGATACTAAAGCCAGACAAACACATCATAATGAAAGAAGACTACAGGCCAATATCTCTGATGGATATAGATGCAAATGTCCTCAAAAATTACTAGCAAACAAAATCCAACAACACATTAAATGAATAAGTATAGCTGGAAGGCAAGTATAGCTCAATATATGTAAATCAATTAATGTAATACATCCCATTAAAAGAACAAAAAAATCATATCAACCCAATAGATTCAGAAAAAGCATTTGACAAAATTCCTTCTTTCACAATATAAACTCTCAACAAATTAGTTACAGAAGGAATATACCTCAATGTAATAAAGGCTATATATGACAAGCCCGCAGCTAATGTCATACTCAATGGTGAAAAACTGAAAGCTTTTCCTCCAAGATCAGGAAAAAGGCAGGGATGCCCACTCTTGCCACTTCTATTCAACATAGTGCTGGAAGTCCTAGCCAGAGCAATCAGACAAGAAAATAAAATTCATACAAATCAGAAAAGAAGAAGAAAAATTATCACTGTTTTTAGATGACATGATTTTATACATAGAAAATCCTAACTCCACATACGCACAAGAAAACTGGTAGTACTAATAAACAAATTTAGTAAAGTGGCAGGATGCAAAATCAACATACAAAGGTCAGTTGCATTTCTATACACTGACAATGTATTATACTAGAAGGAAATAAAGAAAAACACCCCTATTTACAATAGCATTTAAAAAAATCTTAGGAAAAACTTGACTAGTGAGGTGAAAAAATTGTACACTGGAAACTACAAAATATTGATGAAAGAAAATAAAGAAGACACAAACAAATGGAAAGACATCTTATGTCATGGATTGGAAGACTTACTATTGTTAAAATGTCCATACTATCCAAAGTGATCTACAAATTCCATTGCAATTCTTACAAGAGTCTCAATGGCATTTTAAGAGAAATATAAAAAATAATTCTAAAATTCATATGGAAATACACAAGACCCAGAATAGCTAAAACAATCTTGAGAAACAACAAAGTGGAATTCATCACACTTTCTCCTGATTATAAAATATATTACAAAGCAGTGGTAATTAAAATAGTATGGTACTGGAATGAAGACAGACATAACCAATGGAACAGAATAGAAAGCAGAAATATGAACATCGACTGATCTTCAACAAGGGTGTTAGGAATACACAACGGAGAAAGGATAATCTCACATATATTATGCTGGAAAAACAATATCCACATGCAAAAGAATGAAATTAGACCCCTATTTTGTGCCACATACAAAAATCAACTCAGAATGGATTAAAGACTTAAACATGAAATCTGAAGCTTACAGTTTACAACTCATAGAAGAAAACACATGGAAAAAACTTTATGACATTTGTCTTAGCAATGGTTTCATGAAAATGACATCAAAAGCATAGGAAATAAAAATAAAAAGAGAAAACTGAAACTACATTAAACTCAAAAGCTTCTGTGTAGTAAAGGAAATAGCAGAGTGAAAAAGCAACCTACAGAATGGGAAATAAATAATTTCCAAACCATATATTTTATAAGGGATTATTTTCCATAATATCTAAGGAATACCTACAACACAAAAGCAAAAAAAAAAAAAAAAAAAAACCACACACACACACACACATACACAATTAAAAACAAGCTAAAGATTTGAATAGGTATTGCTCCAAATGATCAATAGGTATATGAAAAGATGCTCAATGTCATGAATTATCAGGGAAATGCAAATCAAAACCACAAAGAGATATCACCTCACACCTGTTAGGATGGCTATTATCTCAGAAACAAAAGACAACAAGTGTTGGTAAAAATGTGAAGAAATTGAAGGCCTTATACACTGTTGGTGGGAATAAAAATGGTGCAACTCCATTTCTCCTTAAGAAGCTCCAAACTGGGTGCAGCACACCAACATGGCACAAGTATACATATGTAACAAACCTGCACATTATGCACATGTACCCTAGAACTTAATGTATAATAAAAAAAAAATTAAAAAAAAAAAAAAGAAGAAGCTCCAAACTGTTTTCCGTAGCAGTTGTATCATTTATCCAAAAGAACTGGATAAATCTTTTTCTGAGTGTTTATCCAAAAGAATTGAAATAATCATTCTTGAAGAGATATGAGCACCCCAATTTCATCACAGCACTATTCATAATAGCCAAGATGTAGAAACAACCTAAATGTCCACCACAGGATGCATGAATCATGAAAGTTTGGCATATACACACTGAATATTATTTGGCCTTAAAAAAGAAGTAAATCCTGTAATATGCAAGAAAATTGATGAAACTTGAAGACATTGTGCTAAGCAAGATAAGCCAGTCACAGAAGGACAAAGCTGCCTGAATCCACTCATACAAGATATCATAAATAGTTCAGCTCATAGAATCAGTCATTTCCAGGGGCTTGGACTGAGGGAGAAATTGGAAATTGTTAACCACCAGGCATCAAGTTTCAGTTATGCAATATGAATATGTTCTAGAGATCTGCTGTGCTTATTGTACCTGTATTGTACACTTAAAATTTTAAGAGGGCAAACCTCATGTTAAGTTTTCTTACCAAAATAAAATTTACAAAATAAATGTTTAAAAAATATTGAAAATAAAAAGATCCCCAGAAGACTTATGTGTAAAGTTTGAGCAATGCTGCTATAAAATATTCAAGACATTACTGAATGATAATGGTGATGTTAGGTAGCAGTATCCATTTCCTGATTTTAATTGAAATGGACCATTTAAGTGATTTTGGTAAGCAATTTTTATAATAGCTTTCTTCCATTGCTATCTTAGAATTCTTAAAGAGTGACTATTTGTCTTCAAATTCTGTTATATATGTATGACAATATAATTTTCCTATTCTAATTTTATGGTATAACAATTAATTCACTATATCAACGAATGGTTCAACTCATGATACCAACAAAAGTAAATGTATGTTTTCATATATTACTGGATCCTGTTTTCTAATGTTTTAATTTTTGCTTCTATATTCATAAGCAATTAGTCTCCAGTTTTCTTCATTTGTTTGAGGTTTTTAAACTATAGCTGGTTTTATAAAATAATTTGGGGAGCTTTCCATCTTTGTCAGTAGGCTAAAACAGTGGTTGTCAATTGGTATGCACATTAGAATTGCCTGGGGAGTTTTGGGAAAATATTATTGTTAAGGTCTCACTCCTAGAGATTCTGATTCAAATGATCTGGGGTCACCAGAAAGAGTATTTTTTTAATTACATTAAAACAAACAGGTGATTATAATGGGTTTCTAAAATTGAGAAACACTGGTCTCAGTGTTTCATTGACTTTCTGTGAATTATTTAAATAACTTCAAAAGAATAAGTATAATTTTAACTATTAATATTACCTTGTCAATGGACACTATTTAGTCACCTTTCAAGTTTCATCTATGATAATTGTTCCATTAAAGTTTCCCATTTCTTTTTGAATTAATTTTTAAAAACTTGTATCTTGTTCTTTATGAGGTTATGGATAGTTCCTTCTATTCCTACTTTGCTAAGAATTTTTTTTTTTTTATCATGAATGAATGTTGAATTTTCTCAAATACTTCTGTACCTATTGAGATGATGATGCAATTTTTCTTCTGTAGTTTGTTAATATGATTAATTACATTGATGGACTGTGAAACACTGAACCAACCTCTCCTTCCTAAGATAAGCCCCAGTCAATTGTGAAATATCCTTTTTATATATTGCTGGATTATATTTGTTAATACTTTGCTGAGGAGGAGAAAACTGGAAATTTCATTCCCTTCTGGTCATTCTTCACTTTCCTCCTCACATGTCTGCTGTTGTTTTACTTTTCAGATTCTTCCCATATTTGCTGATTTCATTGTTTTTTTGCAGTCTACCTAGATTTTCCATTGTAATCAGTGGAAGAGATAGGCATGGCAAGCTTATTCCATCTTGATTGGCATCAGAAGTCTATCACTTTTGTTAGTGCTTTTTGCAAATAGCACATCCAATCTATTAGTTTGGTTTTAAATTGGAAACGTCCGTCTGCTTACATAAAGACTATATTCTTGATTATATTTGTTCCATCTTTATGTCTGTTTATATTGCACTTTTTTGGTGTTTGTTTTATTCCTATTGTTTATTATTCCCTCCCCCTCTTATTTAGGAATGCTGCTGTAATTTTCCAATCGTAAATATTCATTTTTCCTTTCCCAAAGGTCATAAGTGAGCATCTTTCATTTAACTATTACACAAAAAGTACGTATCAACTGTTTTCTCTCCGATAGTGCATCGGTCTTTCATTCCTTTACTCTTTCTCCAATAACAAGAGCTTTTAAGAACACATTTTCTATTCAACACAATTTCTCCATCCCATCATCCCAAATGAGACTTTTGTTATGCTTTCATTCCCTTCTATTTCTCTTGCTATAGCCTAGGTTTAACAAAAATTTAGCACTTTGTTTAGTTCCAGACTAGCACCATCGTCGTTATTATTATTATTTTGCAGTACATGAACTCTACTCCAGGATCATTGTCCTAGCCCTGCATTATGTATGCTGAGATAAAGATTATGCATGTAGAGGAATGAATGCATTGGTAGATATTGCATACCCCTTTGCTCCTATTTCCTTTTCCTTCATCTTTCCTTACCTTGAGTTTTCTGTTCCGATTGATGAGATTTTGGTTATAGTCTCTTCTCAGGTATTTTCCTCTGATTTGGTACAATAACATATTCAATAATTCTTTGTATATTCACAAACACTTTTGAACTCCTGTAGATGAATCTCAGAAACTCAATGAGCAGAAGAAGCCAGACACACAAATGAGGACATGCTGGATGATTCTATCTATAGAAGCTCCAGAACAAATAAAACTGCTATATGTGATAGAGGTTAGAATAACAGTTACTTTTGGAAGCAGAATGAGAGAGCCTGCTGGGATGCTGGAAATGTCTGTTTCTTGCTCTGTGTGGAGGTTACCTGTGTTTATACATAGGTAAAAATCATCACGCTGTATGATTAGGGTTTTTGCACTTTACTGTATGTGAAATACACTTCTAAAAAGAGAAAGAGTCTTAAAAAGGGAAGAAAAATTAATGAATCAAGAGCCTAACTGGAAGAAAATTGAAAAAGAAGACCAAAAATAAGCCCTTCCTCTATAAAAAGCATCAGAACAAAAACTGTTAAAGTTCCAGCAAAACTCTCAGGAACAAATATATTTAATGCTATTTAAAATGTTCTAATTTTTAGGCCAGGCACAGTGGTTCATGCCTGTAATCCTAGCACTTTGGGAGACAGAGGCAGATGGATCACTTGAGGCCAAGAGTTCAAGACCAGCCTGGTCAGCATAGGAAAACCCCGTCTCTACTAAAAATAAAAAAAAATTAGGCATATATAGATAGTGGCCACCATCTGTAATCCCAGCTACTTGGGAGGCTGAAGCATGAGAATCTCTTGAACCCGAGAGGCAGAGGTTGCAGTGAGCCGAGATCGTGCCACTGCACTCCAGTCTGGGCAACAGAGCAAGACTCGGTCTCAAAACAAAAGCAAAAACAAAAACCAACAAAAAAGAATAAAATGTATTGATTTTTAGAAGTAGGTAAATGAAATGAAAAGTTTCCCAAATCATCTACAACATAAAAAGGTGACCTCATATATTTGGCCTTATATTGGCCACAGTATAGAAGTATCAAGTAGCCAAATTCTTTTTGTTGTTGTTGTTTCCCCTTTATGAGACGGAGTCTCACTCTGTCGCTCTGGAGCGCAGTGACGTGATCTCAGCTCACTGCAGCCTCTGCCTCCCAGGTTCTAGCGATTCTCCTGTCTCAGCCTCCCAGTTAGCTAGGATTACAGGTGCACAACACCATGCCTGGCTAATTTTTGTATTTTCAGTAGAGATGGGTTTTCACCATGTTGGCCAGGCTGGTCTCGAACTCCTGACTTCAAGTGATCCGCCTGCTCTGGCCTCCCAAAGTGCTGGCACTACAGGCTCAAATTCTAAATAAAGCTGCAAACAGACACAGTTGGACTTGTTAGGAGACACTGAACTCGTCCTCTTTTTTTTTTTTGAGACAGAGTTTCACTCTGTTGCCCAGACTGGACTGCAGTGGTATGATCTTGGCTCACTGCAACCTCAGCATCCCGGGTTTAAGTGATTCTCCTGCCTCAGCCTCCTGAATAGCTGGAACTATAGGCACATGCCATCATGCCAGGCTAATTTTTGTATTTTTGGTAGAGACAGGGTTTCACTATGTTGGCCAGACTGGTCTCAAATTTCTGACCTCAGGTGATCCACCCACCTCCGTCTCCCAAAGTGCAAACTAGCCCTCTTAATCCAGCCTTGCCTCCTTTTACTTTGGAGTGCTACAAGGAGGAAAAAACTGAAAAGGCAGCTAAACTTCCCCATCCCCACCCTGAAGCCCTTCAACTACAGATTAAGCTTGATCCGGGGGAAGGGAAACAGTTTCAAATAATTATGAATGTACATGATTGACATGTATCCCGTGAGCTCCAGTTATTTGGTCACCACACAAATAAGTCAAGGATTCATGAAAAGATTTTTCAAATTAAAGTATATTCAAAAGGTAGAAATCCATTGAAAAGCATGACACAGCCAAGTTCAGGCAGCTCTCTTACAGCGTGTAAACGTGAATTTTCAGAAAGTTAAAAGCTAAACATTAAAAATTTTATTTTAAAGATCAGTGAGAACAATACCTGTTTATGTCAGTCCAGGTTACTCCTATGATACAAAAAGCATTTGCTATAACACGTTTATATGTCTTCACTAAAGGCCCACTTTTACTCTTTCTTTTTGACCTCTGTGCAAACGAAACTTGTGAAGCAATCATTGCATCTATTGGAGCTGGGAGTCTGTTTGCATTTCCATTCATCTCCTCGTTTCTGGGGGTTCTACATTCAGGCAGAGAAAGAAAAAACTAATAGAGCAGCAGGCCTTGGTCTGAAATCACCACTTACAGAATCAGCCCACGTAGAAACAGATCTTTTTGTAAGGTTGAATAGGGCTGATAAAATAATAGATTGTCCTGCTGTGTGGAAGCCATGGGAATGCAGCTAATGGTACTCACACAGGTCCCAGGAACCCACCTAGGAGTTGCAGCAAGAAACTTATGAGAAAGTAAGGTTTAAGCAAGGTGCTGTGGCTAAATTAACATAGTATGTAAATGTGTATATGCTTGTGTCAGTAGGGCCTATGTGTATGTTGCATCTTAACCATTAATACACACACTGGTTTGATATATCCAACTTTGGTTTCAAGTTCTAGTACTGTCCAGCAATCTTTTAGAAATATGTCTCACATTTCAACCGTACTCCTGCCAAGAGAACAGACTCCCAGGGACATGGCGGTGTGTATTCCATTAAAACCAATCAATTGTATTGTTAAACTATACAAATATTTCCATGTAATTTTTCAAAATAAATATAATTTTCTGAGCAATATCACACAAATGTGTTGAAACACACCACAGAAATCAAAACGTTCATTTGGAGTCCCCCAGTCCTTAGATTTCTGTCTGTGATTCCCAACTCATTCAGCATCTTAGGAACCAAGCAGGCATATTCTGTAGCTAGAACACATCAGAGCAACTTCAGCCTTTTCCTTCCCCCAGGCAAAAGCCATCCTGTGCCTTTGGGCTCTATTCCTCATGTCCTAACAGACAGAAAAAAAAATGCACAGGAAATGGCTTTGGATTCAGGAGGTGAAGGTGGTGGCAAGAAGAGCTGGTAACTATGCAGTGCTAATGGTAACATTAGCAAAACCAAGGTGTGTGTGCATGTGTGTGTGTCAGAGACAGAGAGAAACAAGAGGACACCTGCTTTAATAGGAAAGAAAAAGTAGTTCTTGGTAGGGTCCAAATGATAAATATGGCCTCACAGTAAAGCCAAGTCTGCACATGATATTTCTTTTTATAAGACTTGTATTACCAAAACTTTTTTATTTTTATAAAGAATAGTGTCTTAAGTTAAATGGAAAAAGCTATAATGTTAGAATATAAATCTTTGGGCTTACTGAGCTGAAAAGGGAGATTGTCCTTCTGGAGAGACTAGGGGAGGGAGGGCATTATATGGTGGTGTTCTCTCTACATCCCTGAAAATGGAATTATGATTCTACTTTATTTCAAGGCCTTTCCAGAATAGAGGGCTATGTGTGCTTCTCTGGTCCCTGTGTAAATAATTAGAAAACTAAAAAAAAAAATATATGGAATTAGAAAATTAGTAAACAATTCAACCCCTTAGAGCATCCATGTTAGGACCTGAAAGGATCACACACTGGAGTAGTTGAAGGGGCAGCCAGGCACAAACAGCAGCCCCTAATGCCCTACTGGGTGGCCATGTCACACAATCTGCCCATGAGCCAAAGGAACTTGAGTTTGTACAGAGCTGAAGACAATATGGCAGACTAAGCAGCCTTGGCCTTACAAGAAAAGCTGCGTGTCACACTCAACCTCACCTTCCTCTGAAAGGCTTGGCGGCCCAGGGGACATGAAGGATACCAGTACTCACTCTAGACACTTGGAGCTTGGCCGCTCTGCCCTATGTACCTCTTGTCTGGTGCATCAAAAATGTAGGGTTGAGGAAGAACCTCAATTTTAGAAGGTAATTTTCAGGTAGTAACAGGTGAGTAGAGTCTAACACCCATGTAACTGTATGTTCAATCACTTTTCAGCTTGCTTTCTGAGGTGTACCTCCACTCTCACAAGGCACCGTGACCCAACTCAAATTCTGCTAGGGATGCCTCTAAGCCACATTGGTTGTACTACTTGTTAGTACTACTTCTGAGCCCCTTGAGCTGCCCACAGTAAGTATTCAATAAATGTGCTTAAGAATACTATTCAGCCTCATGTTGGTTCTTACCTCTTCTTTGTAGCTATATCCTGTATCTCCATTACGATTGTACACAGGGCCAACATATTACACTTCACATCTCTTACAGGTCTTTACAAAGCACCATACTCATAGTCTTCTGTAAAGACACAATCCTTAATGCTGGCCTATACTGGCAATAGATGGGTAACATCTGTTGATGTTTACTTCACTTACATTATTCAATACAGTAGGGCCATTTAAACTTTCAGCTTCCAACAATGACTATTAGTTTAACACACCAGCCCCTACATGGTATTAGCCTTCCTTAATCCTAGTGGACAGCTCCAAGGAACAGAATATGTTATCAATTTTATAGGATATTTTGATCACTTATATCCTGTTACTGAGATTTACAATAAAAACATTACCAAAATTTTGTCTAGTAAATGAATACAATATTTTTTCTTATTGCTTGTATTTATCCATTTTTAAGGCCACGTCTGTTTATTTTGTTCTCTTTTCTGAAGTGTTTCTGAGGTCAAATAAAAGACATAACTCCTTTCAGGTAGTCTGTTTGGAATGAATTATCCAAAGGGTAACCCAACAATGTGTGAGCTTTCCTAGGCAATATGGCCATCCACCACTTTAAGGAAATACAGCATAAATAGATAAAGCAGTTGGCAGGTAATTACATGCATAAAAGAAAGATTTTCTGCTTTCCAGGGGAGAATGAGTGCAAGCTCCCATGTTGCATTTGAACATGAATTTTAACTTTTAAATTTTGATTTGTATGAAAGTTTTTGTAAAGAGAGACACATCTATAACAATAATTCCTCCTACACCAGGATTTAGAGTTGGGCCACACAGACTCCTTAACTGGCAGAAGATTTGCATTTCAAGGCCTTTTTGAAAATACCAACCCCACAATGAAAAACCTATATGAACAGCAATTAGAAAAACCAATCCTGCTATGAACATCCTCTGCTAATTATAATGAGGAGGCCTAAGGGAGAATCTTCCAACCCTGGCCATTAATCCAGTCAGATTGCATCTGCATTTGAATGAGTGACATCAGACCTCTCTACAGCTGTGACCCGTTGGGGTCGCCGGCCAATCAAAGACTGAGTGCGCAGCTGGGCCTGGTCATTTGTTCTCTCAGATCTTATCAAGCTTGACTCCTTTTTCCATTAGAACTCTCCTTTCTCACTTTCAGTCTCTATTTTCCTCTACTCAAAAACACCAAGAATAGAAAGGAGCTTAAAGGTCTTCTAATCCACCGATTGTCAAAATTGAGTTTTCTTCATAATCAAGGAATTCTTCCTTCAAGTTAAGGCTCATCCGGAAGCCTAAGAGATAAAAGAGCCATTTGGATGTGCTCCGGTCGTGGAGGTAATAGGGGCTAGCAGCCCACCTGGGCACTGACCTGCCCTTCCCAGTAAGGTCTTTAAGATAGAAATTCTATTCCTTCCATGTATGGATGAGGCATCTGGAGGGTGAACTGAGTTTTCCAATGCGGACATCCCTGGCATTTGAGGGCAGAAGCAGTCTTTACCATACAGGATCGGCCGATGCATAGTAGTCACTTAGCACCCCTGGCCCCCAGCTAAGTAACTGCAGTGCCCTGCCATACAGGTGCTGACCGAATTCAGATACTGCGAGAGAGAGTGGTTCTGGTTCCACCTGGGCCGAGAATCATGTGATCTGGAGTGATTTGTCCAGGGTTATTTAAAGGGCAGAGCCAGGATAAACCCAGGTTTCCTGATTCCCAGCCTATCCCTTCTCTCCAGCATGTGGACTTTTCTGCCAACTACCATGCTTTCCTCCCTCAGCCCTTTAGAGCTTTGTCCTATCGGCCAGGCTTTTGTCTAATACAATTCTGCTTCTACTCCTCTGAGGCTGTCAGACCTTACTCCTTCTATTGCTGTTCCTATTGTGAGGCCCATGCAGGCTCTTCCATCTGAGAACTGAGATTAATTTACCCACAGGGAAGACATCTCCAACACTTTCTCAGTTTATGGTAAGCACAAATTTAACTCCTGGGCTATGACCAATGTAGTTTCTCAGTGAAATGTGATTTTCAATTCACTAACTCCAATACACTAATTTTTTTTTCTTCTCTCCAGATTGTATTGTTTGATTCTAGATTGTCTAGGTTCTATGTAACCATCTGTATAATCATGATTCTAGTAGATAAGTTCTTGGTTGCCATCCTGGGTAGCTAGAGAGATCTGGGTTTGAGTCCTCTTCCTCCGCTGATCAGCTATATGAACCTCTAGAAGAGACCTGGCTTTTCTGAGCCTCGGTTTCCTCATCTATAAACTGTGGAGAAAAGAAAACTTCCCTTGTAGGAAGGGAAGTTCCTTGTATGGACTAAATGCAATAATGCATGTATAAATGCAATAATGCATGTATAGTACTTAGCACTAGCAATTGCTGCACTGTTATTATCACCATCACCATTTCCTCACCTTAGTGTAATTTGTTGGAGTAAATTCCCCTAAGGTTCATAATGTTGTCACATGGAGGTGACTGAGCACCCCAATTCTAGATTCCATGTTCAGAGTTTCCTCTCAGCTTTCAAGCTTGCCCAGTAATATCGGTCAATTCTGGAAGAAAATGATAGATTCCCCTCTTCCTCCTCTAATAAGATGAGTAGACATCCCTGTGGTTGTCCAAGAGATCTTATTTCCCACTGATAGAGGGGTCGGCAAATATCCAGACCTTTTAAAATGCGTTTTTACCAACAGTCTATCAAGTCTCCAGAGGAAACTATCCCGTCTGAGACAGCCAGGATCCTTTATTACTGACAAGTTTGATCTGTGTGGTTGAAATCGTTTTTGACAAGACAAAAACAGGCTCAAGTACAGCGAAATCATGGATCATCCACAGTGACCAATTTTCAAACTTCAAAATCCTCACTAGTGCTTAATCATTACACACAAAAATGAATTTCCATGGAAATGTGATGTACGTGTTTGTCTTTTGCACTCAGTACTGAAAAACCAGTCAAACAATTTCAAAAATCACAGCTATTAAGCCACACTAAACCAAACACATTGTTCTGAGATATTTGCCAAAAGTCATTTCAGAGTACAATTTGCTTTGCTGAATCAATTAGTTTTTGCAAAGTTATATATGTGTAAAGCATTTGTTAGATGCCTGTTCAAAATCTATCAATGTGGTTAGTGTTTTAAATGATATATAAATATGTTAAGTATATATATGAAAAAGTACACTGTATTGAAAATAATTAAGACCCAATAATCACAAGGAATTCAATATTAAATTCCACATTGGGATTCTTTGGATAGATCAGATTCAGCAGCTCTTCTTTTTGTGTGTGTTTTGTTTTGTTTTTGAGACAGAGTCACACTCTTGTCTCCCAGGCTGGAGTGCAATGGTGCCGTCTTGGCTCACTGCAACCTCTGCGTCCCGAGTTCAAGCTATTCTTCTGCCTCAGCCTCCTAAGTAGCTGGGATTACAGGCGCTGCCACCACACCCAGCTAATTTTTGTACTTTTAGTAGAGATGGGGTTTTGTCTTGTTGGCCAGGCTGGTCTCGAACTCCTGACCTCAAGTGATCTACCCGCCTCTGCCTCCCAAAGTGCTGGGATTACAGGCGTGAGCCGCGGCGCCTAGCCAGCAGCTCTTCTTAACAGAAAGCTTTTGTGTTTCTGAGGAAATTTTGCACAAGGAAAGACTGCTGCAGATTCCCGAGCTACATTTCTTTGCTCTTTTTATTCTCAATGAAACAATAATTATTCAATTAATCTTGTCAACAAGTGGAGGCTGGTTTCATTTCAGTTGTTTACTAATTATTATTGGGTAGATCTTTAGATCCTTGAAAATGTTGTCCAATTGCCACAAACTACTAATGAAGCCAGACTTGGTTAATTAGGGAATAAGAGCAATTAGCTTGTCAGCAGTTAATTTCGACAGTCCCTAGAGAAAGGCTACATTTAGGGATTCATATCACAGGAGCTATTGACCTCTAAACCCTCCTCCTTTTCTGTCACTGCTGTTTAATGGAAAGTCACTTATTTTGTCAGGCTAATAACGGAGGTAATGAAGTATCCCATGGCTTCAGCTTGCAACTCTGTTTTTCTCTTGCTAATTTTAGAAAGTTTATAAATAGCTGAATGGGTCTATTTTGGACATCATTAAAAGGGGAAACCCAAGGTGGGACTTCACAGAATCTATTGAGGTCTGCTGACCACCCCCAAAGCTATCTGGAGCTCATTAGTCTACAGAGCTTTCTCTGCCAAAGAAAAGTTGGTTGTGAATTTTTTTTTGTTACAACACTGTTAGGAGTCAAGGCAGTTTTGTTTAAATTTTTAATTTAATGGGACAAGAGAGGATGATTTTGAAATGTGTTCTCTTGTTTCCATCTCTCCTGACAGAAACTGTCTTTTTAAAGCAATGGAATTAGGTAATTCCTTTGTAGCCATTGTGGGGGATGGCGGGGAGTGAGAACTGGGATGGGAGTTATTTATCATAAAAGATCTTAGAGAAAGCTCTTAGTACAACCTGACCAGCTTGTCAAAGAGTAATAATTTAAACCAAGGTCCTCTGATTGATTGTTCTAATCTTGGACCTCCCACTTTCAGTGGAAATTCTGTGCAGAGCATCCCTCCATGTCTAGACTAGAAATGAATCTGACCAGATTGAGATGTTTCACTGACCAATTTGCTGTTCCCTGTCTCCCCATTCTTAGAAAAGTCTAGGACAGAAAAGTACAAGCCCTGGATCTTGGAAGCCCAGTCACCCAGGCCATGGTCTGTCTGCCACGTGGCATGTTTCAGAGTTTTATTTACCTCACCTTCACTTTTCTCCTTGGGAATATTATAAAAAATTCCTCTATGCTTAAGCCATGCTAGCAACTATAGAGGATATAAAAAGAACATAAACGTAGAAATGAAAATGGAGGCAACAAATTCCATCTCATGGAGTTTTGCTGAAGCTGTCACCAATATTAGGAGTAATGGTATTGATACTGAAAGGACTCATTGGTACTGAAAGGACCTAATAAAGAGCATTCTTGCCTTCTTCCCTGCAGAGTTCAGAACCAAATGAAAGGTAAGACAAAAAGTTAAGGTGAATGGGTGTCCGTATCACCTGTATTTAAAATTGGTAGAGTTCAACTCAGATTTTACTATACTCTCAAGGGCAATTACCTCCATATTTTTAAGAAATCAAAATGTACCACTACCCGCCAACTGTGGTGGCTCATACCTGTAGTCTCAGCACTTTGGGAGGCCAAGTCAGGAGGATCACTTGAGCCCAGGAGGTCAAGGCTGTAGTGAGCTGTGATCATGCCACTGGACTCCAGTCTGGGCTACAGAGAAAGACTCTGTCTCAGAAAAAAAAAAAAAAAAAAAGTAACTATATTAAACATCATATTAGAGAGTGTGGCTTCTATCACAGTCTTCCTGATAGGACTCAGACCCCAGAATTAGAATTTACCCACTCAATGCCTGAACTGCTAGACCATGTCTCATGGGAAAACTGTCTGTCTGAACTGAGGAGTTAAGCAGAAGATGTGCTCTTGCTGGTGGCTGCCTGCTGAAGAGAAAGGAGTTAGCTTTGCAGGCCCAGCTTCTTTTTCCAAACTCAGTAACCAAATTCTCTCCTTCTCCAGGGAAGCAGCCAGGATGGGGCAAGAATACAGGCATGTTCTCCAAGCAGAAATTCCTCCACCATAATAGGCAAGAACTACTCCTCCTTATGGATGTTACAGACAAAAGCTTTCTATATAGTTACATTTTCAGTGATTCATTAAGAAATTAAGAGTCCAATAAAATCTGAAACCTTATTAATTTTAAAATTAAAGTGATTAACTTTTGCATTGTCAATAACCAATCCATAAGGCAAATTAATAGTTTCTATAGAATTATTGAGGGATTCTTTTAATTATTAAGCAAATGCACTGATTTTAAGACCTTTCAAAGGAAAGTGGCCCTAAGTGTCTGTGGGGAATTGGTTCCAAGACATTCTGAGGATACCAAAATCCAAAGATGCCCAATTCACTATGCATAATGGTGTCGTATTTGCTTATAACCAAGCACATGCTCCCAAATACTTTAAATTATCTCTAGACTACCTAGAATACCAATACAATGTAAATGCTATGTAAAAAGTTGTTATACTGTATTGTTTAGGGACTAATGATATGGAGAAAATCTATATACATCAGTATAGGTACAATTTCTTTTCCAAATAGTTTCAATCCTTAGTTAAGTCTATGATGCAGAACCTGGGACATGGGGGGTGGGGGGGGGCGCCTACCATAACACTCAAATGAAAAAGGATCATGCTAAATGTATGACACTTTTAGCTGTTAAAGTAACTAAACATGCATATGTATTTTGATCTTCCAGGGGAGTGGAAATGATGCACAAAAGTCAGTTTTTAATTTTACTTCTCAATATGCACATATTTTACCAACATGCCCTACCCTCAACTTGCTGATGAGTAAAGAAAGAATGAAAGGAAAAGGCACTGTGAGTTGCCCCATGTTTCCCTTTCCTTCTATGTTATTTTCAGCACAACTTATTGATGAATACAGGGAATGAATAGAACAAAAGATGTGACAAGGTTCCCTGGTCATGTGTTTCTTAGAACATTGCATTCTTTCTGTGTTTGAAACAAATTCTGGTTGGAACAGAAAATGTGGTCTTTTGAGACCGTTTGCACTCCCTACACACACACACACACACACACGCACACACGCACACACACACACACGCACACACACACACACACACACACACGCACACACGCGCGCACACACGCACACACGCGCACACACGCACACACGCGCACACACACACACACACACACACACACGAGTCCTGGATGAAGCATCCTCACCTTATACTTGCTTTGAGTCTTGCTGAACTCGCTTATTTCATGGGTCCGCCAGAATTCTGTGTGCCTGGGGCAGTGGGAATGCTATCTGCAGATGGGGCAGCTAGGATGAATGGAGAAGCTATACTGCATGGATCTCCTATGCTCAGATGCAAGCTTTATTGTCCCATCATACTTTATGAAACACAACTTCAAAGATAAATAATTCTTAAAATTTTCCAAACAGAGGCAGCAGAGGATGAGTGTGGAACACTTTTGAGCACGGGACCATGTGCAGTGGTACAGGTCACATGCTCATGAGGATCACATGCCCATGAAGAATGATCACATGCCATGAAGCCAGCCGTGAGTAGAGGATAGGATTAGACCTGAGGAAGTTTGGGCCACAGATTAGCAGCAGGGAAGACTGAGTTCCAGGATAGTGAACAACTGAAAGAGAGGAGCAAGTGTTGAAACAAGCCCCCACATACACCTTTTTTTTTCTGACATGGTCTCACTCTGTTGTCCAGACTGGAGTACACTAGCATAATCTCAGCTCATTGCAACCTCTGCCTTCCAGGCTCAAGAGATCCTCCCACATCAGCCTCCTGAGTGACTGGGACTACAGGAACGCGCCACAACACCTGGCTAATTATTGTATTTTTTTGTAGAGATGGGATTTCGTCATGTTGCCCAGGCTGGTCTGGAACTCCTGGGCTCAGGAGATCACCCTATTTGGGCCTCCCAAAGCCTAGGGACTATAGACGTGAGCCACCACACCTGGCCAAATCCCTATTCTTATTTTAAGCAATTGCTCTCACTTTTGCCAGGAGGTAAGAATACCAACAACAAATGGGCCTTGTACCAACAGAGCACCAGGCTACATGCAATTGCTAGTTACAGTATTAGAGATTATTTACCCCTCAATTAATACAAAGGAATTAAGTTGCTATTCAAGTTTTATGGACCCAATTTAGCCTTTGGGCTAAATTACCTTCCACTGAGCACAAAAGTATGTGAGTTTTGCTACATTTTTGTTACCATCTGGCAACAACCAGTAAGATTAAATAAAAGTTTATTATAATTTTTCCAGTGATTTAGTAAAATGGGCATAAATATGCAAGTTTGGTAAATTAAACAGCTAGGGTCCTTTAAACCCATTACATTTGTGATCATTTTAGTTTACAAAGTGCTATCACCTACAGAATTCCCATTTAACCTCCATCATAGCCCTGTGAAGTAAGATAGGCAGACATTATATCCCTAAGTATGAGTGTGTTTACAGGGCCTGCCCAGCCAGGGTGCTGCACTGGGTTGTATGAACCTTCATTGCCCCCACAGCCCCAGCTGACTGGAAAGGTGGAAACACTTAATACAAGGGAAATCAGAATGTAAGCTAGACAATGTCCTGGTGTGACCAGTCTCTAAAAAATGAAATGGGCCAACTGGATGTATCTCTCACAGAGAGAACATAACGTGTCCAATATCGACCTCCTTGTACAGATCAGACTGTTCACATTTCTCAAATAGACCTACTGAGAAATTTTCCTAAACTGTTTTGTTCTTAGTCTTCTCCATCTTAGTAAAAGGCATTTCCAGCCACTCATTTGCTCAGCAAAAGGCCTAAGAATCATCCTCGTTCCTTCCTTTTCTCTCCCTGCTATCTCTCAGCATGCTCTGCAAATTCTTTTTATAGCTTTAGTCTATCTGCTTCTTCTCATTCCCACTGACCACCTCTAGACCAAGCTATAATTATCTCTTGTCTAATTTTGCAATAGCCTCAAAGCTAGTCTCCCCTGCTTCCATTCTTGCCCCTTTGGTAATCCATTTTCTACACAATAGCCATTGTGAGCTTTATAGAATGTAAATCAAACCATGCCACTTACATAAAGTTTTTCAGAGTTTTTTCATAATGAAAAAACTCATTGCCCTGACTTACAAAGCTCTGCGTGATGTGGAATTTACATTCTTCTCTAAGCTGCCTCCTACCAATCCCTTCAGCTACACTGGCCTTTGTTAGCTCCTGGACCCATTAAGCTCTCCCTTCCCCAGGGATCTTGCAAGGCCTATCTTGAAATCATTTTTGTGGGGACTGGCTTACATATCACCTCCACTTGGAAGCCTTCACTGATCATGTTTCCCCCAACACCGCCAAAGTAATTCTCTACCCAGTTACTCTCCACCTGGCTCCCATTCATTCCCATCATAGAATGTACCAGAGTTTGTCTTATTTATGTCTCTGCTTGTTCATTGGCCATTTCTCTCCATCAAATGTAAGTTTTATGAAGACAGGGACCTTGTCTAAATTGTTTATTACTGTAGCCCTAGCACATAGAGTATTTCCTGGCACATAATATGTATTAAATAATTTTTTCTTTAAATGAAGAATAGAGAGGAAGTCAAATAGACATATTAAAATTTTCAGATGTAGTGGAGATTGGGGCAACCTGAGGGACCAAGGGGAAATAAAAATTATGCACACATAAGGGAGAAAGGAGACAGGAACACGATGGCAGAAATAACCCCAAATCCGAGAAAGAAGAAATACAGGCTCTAGAGCTACTTTCAGTGGGAACAATGTCCAAGTTCTAAATTCAGGACAGATGTGTCCTGACAATAAACTCTTTTTGCCAGACACCAACCAAAGTTTCAAGTTTTTTTTTTTTTTTTTTTTTTGCTTAGAAAACTAAAGGTTATTCTGCAGCTTTGTCTTATGACAGCTTTGTCGCTGTGAATAGGCATCCTAGACGACCTATCCAACCCTATGGCTGGCAAGAAAGACACAGTAAACAACCATGAAGATCACATGGAATGGGTGAAGGATGGCATCCCCAATGAAGAGATGCACCAGATAAAAATGACATGTCCTCTAAGACTACCCTACCCTAGACCCCTCCCAAATGCCTTAGCATTCCCTGAACACACACACTCTTCTACATGACCAGGGCTTTGCGCTTGTTCTCTGCCTCAAGTACTCTTCACTGCTAGCTGCCTAGTGGACTCAAAATGGGATGATTACTCTCAAGGCCCTCCATGTATGCTTCAACAGTAGCCAACTCACAGCCCTGTGTTCTTCTTTTTTTTTTTTTTTTTTTTTTTTTTTAATTATACTTTAAGTTCTAGGGTACATGTGCATGACGTTTATATCATGTATAACTCCCCAATGCAATCCCTCCCTCCTCCCCCCTCCCCATGATAGGCCCCAGTGTGTGATGTTCCCCTTCCCGAGTCCAAGTGATCTCATTGTTCAGTTCCCACCTATGAGTGAGAACATGCGGTGTTTGGTTTTCTCTTCTTGTGATAGTTTGCTAAGAATGATGGTTTCCAGCTGCATCCATGTCCCTACAAAGGACGCAAACTCATCCTTTTTGATGGCTGCATAGTATTCCATGGTGTATATGTGCCACATTTTCTTAATCCAGTCTGTCACAGATGGACATTTGGGTTGATTCCAAGTCTTTGCTATTGTGAATAGTGCCGCAATAAACAAACGTGTGCATGTGTCTTTGTAGTAGAGTAATTTATAATCCTTTGGGTATATACCCAGTAGTGGGATGGCTGGGTCATATGGTACATCTAGTTCTAGATCCTTGAGGAATCGCCATACTGTTTTCCATAATGGTTGAACTAGTTTACAATCCCACCAACAGTGTAAAAGTGTTCCTATTTCTCCACATCCTCTCCAACACCTGTTGTTTCCTGACTTCTTAATGATTGCCATTCTAACTGGTGTGAGATGGTATCTCATTGTGGTTTTGATTTGCATTTCTCTGATGGCCAGTGATGATGAGCATTTTTTCATGTGTCTGTTGGCTGTATGGATGTCTTCTTTTGAGAAATGTCTGTTCATATCCTTTCCCCACTTTTTGATGGGATTGTTTGCTTTTTTCTTGTATATTTGTTTGAGTTCTTGGTAGATTCTGGATATTAGCCCTTTGTCAGATGAGTAGGTTGCAAAAATTTTTTCCCATTCTGTAGGTTGCCTGTTCACTCTGATGGTAGTTTCTTTGGCTGTGCAAAAGCTCTTTAGTTTAATTAGATCCCATGTGTCATTTTTGCTTTTGCTGCCGTTGCTTTTGGTGTTTTAGACATGAAGTCCTTGCCCATGCCTATGTCCTGAATGGTACTACCTAGATTTTCTTCTAGGGTTTTTATGGTATTAGGTCTAACATTTAAGTCTCTAATCCATCTTGAATTAATTTTCGTATAAGGGGTAAGGAAAGGATCCAGTTTCAGCTTTCTACTTATGGCTAGCCAATTTTCCCAGCACCATTTATTAAATAGGGAATCCTTTCCCCATTTCTTGTTTCTCTCAGGTTTGTCAAAGATCAGATGGCTGTAGATGTGTGGTATTATTTCTGAGGACTCTGTTCTGTTCCATTGGTCTATATCTCTGTTGTGGTACCAGTACCATGCTGTTTTGGTTACTGTAGCCTTGTAGTATAGTTTGAAGTCAGGTAGCGTGACGCCTCCAGCTTTGTCCTTTTGACTTAGGATTGTCTTGGCAATGCGGGCTCTTTTTTGGTTCCATATGAACTTTAAAGCCGTTTTTTCCAATTCTGTGAAGAAAGTCATTGGTAGCTTGATGGGGATGGCATTGAATCTATAAATCACCTTGGGCAGTATGGCCATTTTCACGATATTGATTCTTCCTATCCATGAGCATGGTATGTTCTTCCATTTGTTTGTGTCCTCTTTGATTTCACTGAGCAGTGGTTTGTAGTTCTCCTTGAAGAGGTCCTTTACATCCCTTGTAAGCTGGATTCCTAGGTATTTGATTCTCTTTGAAGCAATTGTGAATGGAAGTTCATTCCTGATTTGGCTCTCTGCTTGTCTGTTACTGGTGTATAAGAATGCTTGTGATTTTTGCACATTAATTTTGTATCCTGAGACTTTGCTGAAGTTGCTTATCAGCTTAAGCAGATTTGGGCTGAGACAATGGGGTTTTCTAAATATACAATCATGTCATCTGCAAACAGGGACAATTTGACTTCTTCTTTTCCTAACTGGATACCCTTGATTTCTTTCTCTTGCCTGATTGCCCTAGCCAGAACTTCCAACACTATGTTGAATAGGAGTGGTGAGAGAGGGCATCCCTGTCTTGTGCCAGTTTTCAAAGGGAATTTTTCCAGTTTTTGCCCATTCAGTATGATATTAGCTGTGGGTTTGTCATAAATAGCTCTTATTATTTTGAGGTACGTTCCA
Source organism: Trachypithecus francoisi (assembly GCF_009764315.1). Taxonomy (NCBI): domain Eukaryota; kingdom Metazoa; phylum Chordata; class Mammalia; order Primates; family Cercopithecidae; genus Trachypithecus; species Trachypithecus francoisi. The sequence continues at coordinate 76,701,453 of NW_022681469.1, read as the reverse complement.
TCAATACCAAATTTATTGAGCGTTTTTAGCATAAAGGGCTGTTGAATTTTGTCAAAAGCCTTTTCTGCATCTATTGAGATAATCATGTGGTTCTTGTCTTTGGTTCTGTTTATATGCTGGATTACGTTTATTGATTTGCGAATGTTGAACCAGCCTTGCATCCCAGGGATGAAGCCCACTTGATCATGGTGGATAAGCTTTTTGATGTGCTGCTGAATCCGGTTTGCCAGTATTTTATTGAGGATTTTTGCATCGATGTTCATCAGGGATATTGGTCTAAAATTCTCTCTTTTTGTTGTGTCTCTGCCAGGCTTTGGTATCAGGATGATGTTGGCCTCATAAAAAGAGTTAGGGAGGATTCCCTCTTTTTCTATTGATTGAAATAGTTTCAGAAGGAATGGTACCAGCTCCACCTTGTACCTCTGGTACAATTCAGCTGTGAATCCATCTGGTCCTGGACTTTTTTTGGTGGGTAGGCTATTAATTGTTGCCTCAATTTCAGAGCCTGCTATTGGTCTATTCAGGGATTCAACTTCTTCCTGGTTTAGTCTTGGGAGAGTGTAAGTGTCCAGGAAATTATCCATTTCTTCTAGATTTTCTAGTTGATTTGCGTAGAGGTGTTTATAGTATTCTCTGATGGTAGTTTGTATTTCTGTGGGGTCGGTGGTGATATCCCCTTTATCATTTTTTATTGCGTCTATTTGATTCCTCTCTCTTTTCTTCTTTATTAGTCTAGCTAGCGGTCTGTCAATTTTGTTGATCTTTTCAAAAAACCAACTCCTGGATTCATTGATTTTTTGGAGGGTTTTTTGTGTCTCTATCTCCTTCAGTTCTGCTCTGATCTTAGTTATTTCTTGCCTTCTGCTAGCTTTTGAATGTGTTTGCTCTTGCCTCTCTAGTTCTTTTAATTGTGATGTTAGAGTGTCAATTTTAGATCTCTCCTGCTTTCTCTTGTGGGCATTTAGTGCTATAAATTTCCCTCTACACACTGCTTTAAATGTGTCCCAGAGATTCTGGTATGTTGTATCTTTGTTCTCATTGGTTTCAAAGAACATCTTTATTTCTGCTTTCATTTCGTTATGTACCCAGTAGTCATTCAGGAGCAGGTTGTTCAGTTTCCATGTAGTTGAGCGGTTTGGATTGAGTTTCTTAGTCCTGAGTTCTAGTTTGATTGCACTGTGGTCTGAGAGACAGTTTGTTATAATTTCTGTTCTTGTACATTTGCTGAGGAGTGCTTTACTTCCAATTATGTGGTCAATTTTGGAATAAGTGCAATGTGGTGCTGAGAAGAATGTATATTCTGTTGATTTGGGGTGGAGAGTTCTATAGATGTCTATTAGGTCCGCTTGGTGCAGAGATGAGTTCAATTCCTGGATATCCTTGTTAACTTTCTGTCTCGTTGATCTGTCTAATGTTGACAGTGGAGTGTTGAAGTCTCCCATTATTATTGTATGGGAGTCTAAGTCTCTTTGTAGGTCTCTAAGGACTTGCTTTATGAATCTGGGTGCTCCTGTATTGGGTGCATATATATTTAGGAGAGTTAGCTCTTCCTGTTGAATTGATCCCTTTACCATGATGTAATGGCCTTCTTTGTCTCTTTTGATCTTTGATGGTTTAAAGTCTGTTTTATCAGAGACTAGGATTGCAACCCCTGCTTTTTTTTGTTCTCCATTTGCTTGGTAGATCTTCCTCCATCCCTTTATTTTGAGCCTATGTATGTCTCTGCATGTGAGATGGGTCTCCTGAATACAGCAGACTGATGGGTCTTGACTCTTGATCCAGTTTGCCAGTCTGTGTCTTTTAATTGGAGCATTTAGTCCATTGACATTTAAGGTTAATATTGTTATGTGTGAACTTGATCCTGTCATTATGATATTAACTGGTTATTTTGCTCGTTAGTTGATGCAGTTTCTTCCTAGCCTCGATGGTCTTTACATTTTGGCATGTTTTTGCAATGGCTGGTACCGCTTGTTCCTTTCCATGTTTAGGGCTTCCTTCAGGGTCTCTTGTAAGGCAGGCCTGGTGGTGACAAAATCTCTAAGCATTTGCTTATCTGTAAAGGATTTTATTTCTCCTTCACTGATGAAGCTTAGTTTGGCTGGATATGAAATTCTGGGTTGAAAATTCTTTTCTTTAAGAACGTTGAATATTGGCCCCCACTCTCTTCTGGCTTGTAGAGTTTCTGCCGAGAGGTCTGCTGTTATTCTGATGGGCTTCCCTTTGTGGGTAACCCGACCTTTCTCTCTGGCTGCCCTTAAGATTTTTTCCTTCATTTCAACTTTGGTGAATCTGGCAATTATGTGTCTTGGAGTTGCTCTTCTGGAGGAGTATCTTTGTGGCGTTCTCTGTATTTCCTGAATTTGAATGTTGGCCTGCCCTACTAGGTTGGGGAAGTTCTCCTGGATGATCTCCTGAAGAGTGTTTTCCAACTTGGTTCCATTTTCCCCCTCACTTTCGGCACCCCAATCAGACGTAGATTTGGTCTTTTTACATAATCCCATACTTCTTGCAGGCTTTGTTCATTTCTTTTTCTTCTTTTTTCTTTTGGTTTCTCTTCTCGCTTCATTTCATTCATTTGATCCTCAATCGCTGATACTCTTTCTTCCAGTTGATCGAGTCGGTTACTGAAGCTTGTGCATTTGTCACGTATTTCTCGTGTCATGGTTTTCATCTCTGTCATTTCGTTTATGATCTTCTCTGCATTAATTAATCTAGCTGTCAATTCTTCCACTTTTTTTTCAAGATTTTTAGTTTCTTTGCGCTGGGTACGTAATTCCTCCTTTAGCTCTGAGAGGTTTGATGGACTGAAGCCTTCTTCTCTCATCTCGTCAAAGTCATTCTCTGACCAGCTTTGATCCGTTGCTGGCGATGGGCTGCGCTCCTTTGCAGGGGGAGATGCGCTCTTATTTTTTGAATTTCCAGCTTTTCTGCCCTGCTTCTTCCCCATCTTTGTGGTTTTATCTGTCTCTGGACTTTGATGATGGTGACGTACGGATGGGGTTTTGGTATAGGTGTCCTTCCTGTTTGATAGTTTTCCGTCTGACAGTCAGAAGGACTGTCTGTTGGTCTGTTGGAGATTGCTTGAGGTCCACTCCAGACCCTGTTTGCCTGGGTATCAGCAGCAGAGGTTGCCGAAGATAGAATATTGCTGAACAGCGAGTGTACCTGTCTGATTCTTTCTTTGGAAGTTTCCTCTCAGGGGTGACGCCACCCTGTGAGGTGTGGGGTGTCAGACTGCCCCTAGTGGGGGATGTCTCCCAGCTAGGCTACTCAGGGGTCAGGGACCCACCTGAGCAGGCAGTCTGTCCGTTCTCGGATCTCAACCTCCGCGTTAGGAGATCCACGGCTCTCCCCAAAGCTGTCAGACAGAGTCGTTCGCGTCTGCACCGCCCCCGCTCTTTCCCCTAATGGGCTGCAGCTGTGCGCTGTCCGCAGAGGTAGAGTCTACAGAGACAGGCAGGCTTCCTTGAGCTGCTGTGAGCTCCACCCAGTTCGAGCTTCCCAGCGGCTTTGTTTACCTACTTAAGCCTCAGCAATGGCGGGCGCCCCTCCCCCAGCCTCGCTGCTGCCTTGCGGATAGATCGCCGCAGACGGCTGTGTTAGCAGTGAGGGAGGCTCCGTGGGCGTGGGACCCTCCCGGCCAGGTGTGGGATATATTCTCCTGGTGTGCCTGTTTCCTTAAAGCGCAGTATTGGGGTGGGAGTTACCCGATTTTCCAGGTGTTGTGTGTCTCAGTTCCCCTGGCTAGGAAAAAGGGATTCCTTTCCCCCTTGCGCTTCCAGGTGAGGCGATGCCTCGCCCTGCTTCAGCTCACGCTGGTCAGGCTGCAGCAGCTGACCAGCACCGATTGTCCGGCACTCCCTAGCGAGATGACCCCAGTACCTCAGTTGAAAACGCAGAAATCACCGGTCTTCTGTGTCGCTCGCGCTGGGAGTTGGAGACTGGAGCTGCTCCTATTCGGCCATCTTGCTCTGCCCCGTGTTCTTCATCTTTGTTTACATTTCTGTCTTTCTTGGTCAGACAGTGAAAGTCTTAGTTTCGGGGACAGTGAGCAGGTGCTCAACGCAATAGGTGCTCCACAAAGAAATGGGCCCATGATTATTTTCAAAGGTCATGCAGCTAACGACTCACAAAATTAGTATCCAGTGTCTTTCCCTTGGTTCTTTCTTCAAATCTTGTCTGGCATTATCATTGTACAGATGGTTAGGAAGAAAAACTTTCCTGATGATCATAGCAAAAACCTTAGTTTGGGGATTAATGTTGAAGAAAAGCAAAACAATTCTCTACGGAATAAATAAGTACATAAGGCCTCACAATGTTCTACTAAAATAAATTGTATTATTGGAGTCGTGGTAACTGACGGAAATTTTCTATTTTTAAGTTCTTTTTACAAGTCTTGTAAGAGTCAGTATCCCAGCAAATATTTACCCAACATGTACTTATTTAATGGCTACTGGATAGGAGACTCCGTGCACCAGCAACTGGGGACAAAAAGGTAAATAAGACATGTCTCCTGCCCTTGAGAAGATATAATCAATAAAGGAGTACACAGCAGCCTACATGATCCTTTAAAATCGAGTAAATCACATCACTCTTCTGAAAACAAACAAACAAAAAACCTCCACTGGGTTTTCTATCTCATTCCTGGTAATCTCCAAAGCCCTTGCCATGACTTAGAAGACCCTCCTCGCACAGCCTCCTTTACTTTTCTCACCTCATCTTCCACTGCTCCAGTACTCCCAGGTTTCTGCCCCAGGCCTTTGAACTTTCATTTCTTTACCTGAAGTATCCTTCGCCAAATATCCATAGTTCAATCCCTCATTTCTTTAGGTCTCTCCTCAAAGGCCTTCTCAGCTAAAAGGACTTTCCTGTCCACACTGTCCACCACTCACCTACCAACATCATTCTCTAACCCTTGTACCTGGCTTCATTTTTCTTCAAGCATTACTACTAACTGATATTTTAGATTTAGGGGGCACATGTGCAGGTTTACTACATAGGTATATTGCATGATGCTGAGGTTTGTGGGTGTGAATTATTCCATCATCCAGGTAGTGAGCATAGTACCCAATAGGTAACTTCAGCTCTTTCCCCTCTTCTTCTTTCTTCCCTGTAGTAGTCTCCAGTGTCTATTGTTCCCATTTTTATGTTCATGTGTACCCAATATTTAGCTCCCACTTATAAGTGAGAACATGTGGTATTTGGTTTTCTGTTTCTGTGTTATTTCACTTAGGATAAAGGCCTCCAGCTGCATCCATGTTTCTTCAAAGGACATGATTTTGTACTTTTTAATGGCTGTGTAGTATTCCACTGTGTATAGATACCACATTTTTTATCCAATTAACTGTTAATGGCCACCTAGGTTGATTCCACGTCTTTGCTATTGCATGTGAATAGTGCTGTGATGAACACACAAATGCATGTGTCTTTTTGGTAGAACAGTTTGTTTTCCTTTGGGTATACACCCGGTAATAGGATTGCTGGGTCAATTGGTAGTTCTCCGTTCTTTGAGAAATCTCCAAACTGCTTTCCACAGTGGCTGAACTAATTTACATTCCCACCAACAGTGTATACAAATTCCCTTTGTTGTTTTTTGACTTTTTAATAATAGTCACTCTGAATGGTGAAATGGTATCTCATTGTGGTTTTGATTTGCATTTCTCTGATGATTAGTGATTATGAGCATTTTTCATGTTTGTTGGCTGCTTGTATGTCTTCTTTTGAAAAAATGCCTGTTCAAGTCTTTTGCCCAGTTTTAAAGGGAGTTATGTAGTTTTTGTTTGTTGAATTGTTTAAGCTCCTTATAGAGTCTGAATATTAGGTCTTTATTGAATATATACTTTGCTCATATTTTCTCCCATTCTGTAGGTTATCCGTTGACTGTCGATAGTTTCTTTTGCTGTGCGGAAACTCTTTAATTAGGTCCTACTTATCAATTTTTATTTTATTGCAATTGATTTTGAAGACTTACTCATAATTTCTTTCCCAAGGCCCATGTCCAGAATTATGTTTCCTAGGTTTTCTTCTGGAATTCTTATAGTTTGAGGTCTTGCATTTTAATCTGTAATCCATCTTGTATATGGTGAAAGACAAGGACCCCATTTCATTCTTCTGCATATGGCTAGTCAGCTATCCCAGCACCATTTATTGAATAGGGAGTCCTTTCCCCATTGCTTATTCTTGTTGACTTTGCCAAAGATCAGATGGCTTTAGGTGTGTGGCTTTCTTTCTTTTTTTTTTTTTTATTCTGTTCCATTGGTCTATGTGTCTATTTTTGTACCAGTACCATGCTGTTTTTGTTACTATAGTCTTACAGTATAATTTGAGGTCAGATTATGTGATGCCTACAGCTATGTTCTTTTCACTTAGGATTTCATGGGCTATTCAGGCTCTTTTCTGGTTCCATGTGAATTTTAAAATAATGTTTGTTAATTCTGTGGAAAACGATGATAGTTTGATAAGAATAGCACTGAATCTGTAGACTGATTTGAGTAGTATGGCCATAATATAGTTTGGATATTGTCCCCCAAATCTCATATGAAAGTATAATCCACAATGTTGGAAATGGAGGCTGGTGGGAGGTGTTTTGGTCAAGAGGGCAGATTCCTGGTGGCTTGGTGCTATCCTCATTATAGTGAGTGAATTCTCATGAGATCTGGTTGTTTAAAAGTGTGTGTAACCTCCCCCGCCAGCCTTGCTCTTATTCTTGCCGTATGACATGCCTGTTCCTGCTTTGCCTTCCACCATGAGTCAAAGCTCCCTGAGGTCTCCCCAGAAGTCAAGGAGATGCTGGCACCATGCTTGTACAGCATGCAGAACCATGAGCCAATTAAACCTCTTTTCTTTATAAATTACCCCATCTCTAATATTTCTAAACAGCAACACAAGAATGGCCCAACACTGGCCATTTTAATGGTATTGGTTCTCCCAATCTATAAGCATGGAATGTTTTTCTATTTGTTTGTGTTATCTGTGATTTTTTTCAACAGTGTTTTATAGTTCTCCTTGTAGAGATCTTTCACTGCCTTGTGTAACCTCTCTTTCTCTCTCTCTGCCTCGGTTTTTCTCTCTTACACACACACTCTCTCTCTTTCAGACACACACACACAAACACACACAAAATTATAAGCTTCTTTAAACAAGAATGTGTGGTTTTATCCATATTCAACAAGTGGTTGTTGAATGACTTAATGAATGAATTAGTCCATTTCATAAATACTTTATTGCAAACTTTATCAAAATATACATAATTATGCAATTACAACAATTACTCTCTTAAACTGTACTGGTGATAGCTCTTACTAAGAACTAAATCTGGATGTTTAGGCTAGAACCTGGCCCTTGTTGAGGAGGCTGTTTCTTATTTCTAGAGAACCATTAGATACAAGACACTGGACCGGATATTGTGAAAGAAACAAATGTGGTTAAAGTAGGATGTAGACTTTAATGGAATTTTGATTTATTAGGAGAGATAAAATTTACATGTGATCATACAAATGTAGTCAAGTGGCAGTTTGAAGACCGAGTATGTAATAAAGTCTCAGAAGAGAAAAAGAACACTTGTTGGGAAGATCAGAGACTGAAAGGATACATTGATGTTTCAATTATGCATTGAAGAATAAGTAAACATGCGGAAAAGAAAATTGCCTACAAAAGAGATGTAGAAAACAAAGCCATGAGATGATAGGAAAAAGTATAGTCTACCTTGAGTAACACTAATGGGAGTAAAAGAGATGGAGTGATCCACTGAGATCCCAGGAGCCAGTGAATATGCTCAATATTTGAAATTGTTTGAAATTGTGGGAGGCAGATGTGCAAGCCTGTGCTCAAATCCACACTGGGTCTCATGGACAAATCTAACCTTGAAACTAGTTCTTCAGCAAAATTAAAATATCAGTACCTCCTTCTCAGAGTTCTAACAAAATAACATTTTGAAAAGTACTGCCACATATTATATTTCTTTAATACTGTTTCTTCATTATTCCAAAGACATTGTCTAAGTCATAGAAGAAATTTGGACAAATGGATGACACAATAAGAGCTTTTCCTTATTACCTAAGAGATTTGGTGTGATTTGGTTTTCCCTTTACCTGGTATTTCTGAAATGCCAAACTCAATTTCTTGTTCCTCTATATGTCAACTATGTACATGATGTCAACATTAGCCTCTTCTTTATACATATGCCACAAGATGGAGTATCCAAACCTAAACATTCAAAATAGAAACCTGAAAAAGTTATGCGGTCATGGAGCCAGACAGCCTGGGTTGGATGCTGCCTTTTCCATGCAATAGTTGTGTGACCTTGTAATGCCATTGAACATCTCTGTGCCTAGTGGTTGATGCTATGACAATTAAATAAGATAATGGATGTCAAGTACTTAACACAGACTTGAGACATAGTAAATGCTTCATATATATTTAGCTATTATGATCCCATTGAAATTCTCTTAGATCCTAACCAGACAACATATAACAATTAGTAATTTAGTTTTCATCCTCTTTTGTTAATAATATGCTATATTAAAATGGACCTTTAAAGAGTAATATGTACCTGACATCGAAAGGAATAAAAAATTGGATTTCATAAAGATGAAAAAACCTTCACATATCAAAGGACACCATCAAAAGAGTAAAAGAATCCATACTACCCATAGCGAGCTACAGATTCAGGGCAATCCCTATCAAAATACCAACAACATTCTTCACAGAAATAGAAAAAAAAAATTCTAAGCTTCATATGGAACCACAAAAGACCCTGAGTAGCCAAAACAATCTTGAGCAAAAGGAACAAAGCTGGAGGCATCTATGTGACTTCAAGATATACTACAAAACTATAGTAACCAAAACAGCATGGTTCTGGCATAAAAACAAACATGTGACATATAGACCAACAGAACAGAATAGAAACCCCAAAATAAATCCATGCATTTACAGCCAACTGAATTTCAACAAAGGCTCCAAGAACACACATTAGGGAAAAGACAGTGTCTTCAATAAATGGTGCTGGGAAAACTGACTATACAAATGCAAAAAAAAAAAAAAGAAAGAAAAAAGAAAAAGAAAACTAGACTCCCATTTCTCACCATGTACAAAAAATCAACTCTAAATGGATTAAAGTTTAAATACAATACCTGAAATTATGAAACTACTATGTGAAAATGTAAGGGAACTATTTCGTGACATTAGTCTGGGCAAGGACTTTTTGGATAGAACTTCAAAAGCACAGACAACAAAAGCAAAGATAGACAAATGGGATTGCATCAAACTAAAACGCTTCCGTACAGCAAATGAAACAATTAACAGAGTGAAGAGATAACGTACAGAATGGGAGAAAATATTTGCAAACTATGCACCTTGCAAGAGGTTCATATCCAGAATACATAAGGAATTCTAACAACTTAATAGCAAAGAAACCAAACAATCCAATTTTAAAATGGGTAAAAGATTTGAATAGACATTTCTCAAAAGAAGATATAGAATGCCCAACAAACATATACAAAATGCCCAACATCACTAAGCATTAGGAAAATGCAAATCAAAACCACAGTGAAATACCACTTTGCACCCACTAGGATAGCTATAATTTCAAAAAATAAAAATAACAATTCTTCTGGTGGAAGTGGAGAAATTGAAAATGTTTTACGTTGCAAGGGAATGTAACATGGTTTAGCTATTGCAGAAAACATTTTTGTGATTCCTCAAAACATGAAACATAGAATTACCATTTGACCCAGCATTTTCACTTCTGGGTATATATCCAAAAGAATTGAAAACTGCATACATGTACGTGCATATTCATAGGGGAACTGTTGAAAAAAGCCAAATTTCCATCAACTCATGAATGGACAGACAAAATGTGGTATACACTTACAGGGGAATACGATTCAGCCAGAAAAAATGAAGTCCTGATACATGCTACATCGATGAACCTATAAAGCATTATGTTAAATGAAAGAAGCCAGACACAAAAGATCACATATTGTATGATTGCATTTATATGAAATATTATATATTCCGAATAGGTAAATTCATAGCAACAGAAAGCAGATTGGTAGTTGCCAGCAACTGGTGGGGGAGAGGAATGGGGAGCAACTGCCAAATGGGTATGGGGTTTTCCTTTGGGATAATTTCGTTTGATGGAAATGTTTTAGAACTAGGTAAATGTGGCAGTTGTACAACACTGTGAAAATACTAAATGCCACTGTTCATTTTTAAACGGTAAATTTTATGTTATATGAATCTCATTTCAAAACAAATGAAAACAAAATGATCATCCTCCATAAGATATTAGCATTACAGCCTTTCCTAATTGATCTCTCCTATTTTGTACTCTCACAGCATATGTTCCCTCCATAATGCCCTTTTATTCCATGTGTTCTACTTTGTTTCAATGCACATCTACTACAGAGGTCAGTAAACTATGTCCTGCAGGCCAAATTTGGCCCACTGCTTGTTTTTGTGTGGCCCACAAGTTAAGAATTGTTTTTTACATTTTTAAATGGTTGAAAAATATTAAAACAAGAATAATATTTTGTGAGACATGAAAATAGTTTGACACTTAAGTTTCAGTGTCCATTCAGAAGGCTGTATTAGTTTATGGTTACTCTCATTCTCTTACAACATACCGTCTACGATTGTTTTCATTCTATAGTACCAGATCTGAGAACAGAGATTACATGGCCTGCAAAGTAAAAACTATTCACCATCTGCCCCTTTACAAAAAATGTTGTTGACCCCTGGTGTACTTGATCATAATAAGCTTCTAAGTAGAGGTAATCTCTCACAGCACCCAGACTGATGATTTGTACATTCTAGAGAGTTGATAAATGTCTCTTGCATAAATACTGCTGTAAAAGTTTTACTATTCAAATGCATGCCACAGGATTTCTGCTTCTATATGCTAATAAAATTGAAAGCACTAATTTCTTTGTATTTTTACAAAGTTTGACACCTCGTTTGATATTTGGCACATGAATTCTACAAAAGACTTTTTTAAACAGAAACTCCAAGCTGCAATGAGAATGCATCATACCCAAAAAAAGAAGTAATTTTACAGTCTTTTTTAAAAATATGAAATAGATGCTTGTGTTGAAATCTTGAAAATTACACTAATGTGCCACTCAAACTTTAAACATCAGTACATAAAACTATGTTAGCACAAAAATAAATGAAGGATTAAAAAGTTCTAATCCCTAGCATTGCCTCTCTGGAGGATAAATTCAGAACCAGTATAGCACTAGTCTTTAAAAACTCCTAAAATTAATATTTAATTTATTAGGACAAACAGAATTCTATAATCCATTTTACAAAGTGAGTTACCACGTATGTTCAAGAAAATGTAGGTAAATATGTAAATACCAAACATTATTGGAGTAGATTGTGGGGAGAAAAGAGGCAACAAAAAGGAACATAGAGATTATGTTTTTATCTTGATTGTAAAGGATAAATGATCCAGAATCTTCGTAAGACAAAAGTGATACTAAGCAGTAATCACTTACATTTCTTAAGCATATTTTTAGCAAAATTATTCTTTGACTCTTAATATTTTCATTATTACTTTTATTTCTCTGTTTTGCAAAGGAGATTGCCTGGGTGTGTGGGACTGTCAGTATAATCAAGCCAGCAGTCAATCCAGTGAAATTGATGTCATGTGAAGAGCACCCATTTGGAGGTCTGAAGATCTCAGCATAGAGCCAAGCCACCTTAAACCTTTCATCATCCATGATGAAGAAGGTGACTACATGGTTTCTGAGATCCTTTCATTCTCATATTCTGAGAGACTAAGTAATAAGTTTAATTCTGACATTTGTGATTGACTGTTCAACAGATTTGAATGAATCACATTTTTATAAATAATATATGTATTAGGCTTTTGTACTTCTTCTTTCTCAAATATTCTATGTGTACCTACTAGTGTAATAACCCTGTATTAAATAGGGCAATATGAAAGAGTTTATGAAGGCTTAAAGAGCTATATGAATGTAAGTTGTTTTTATTAAATAAAAATCATACAATGTTAGTGTTAAGGCCAGAAGTTCTTAGAGATCATCTTACATGACTTCATTTCACAGATGAGAAAACTGTGGTCCAGAGAGGTAAAATGCTATAGATTCAAAGATTCAAGCTTTCCTATTATTCTGTGTTACCCCATTTACAGTTAAGAATTGCATTCCAGGCCGGGCACAGTGGTTCACACCTAATCCCAGCACATTGGGAGGCCGAGGCAGGAGGATCACTTGAGGTCAGGAGTTTGAGACCAGCCTGGCCAACATGGCGAAACCCTGTCTCCACTAAAAATACAAAAATTTGCCGGACATGGTGCCCCAGGCCTGTAATCCCAGCTACTTGGGAGGCTGAGGCAGGAGAATTGCTTGAACCCAGGAGGCAAAGGTTGCAGTCAGCCAAGATCATGCCACTGCACTCCAGCCTGGCCAACAAAGCAAGACTCCATCTCAAAAAATAATAATAATAATAAAATAAGGAATTGCATTCTAAAGTATTACTGTCCTTGCAGTATTTGCCTATATTGGCTTTCTCAGTTATAATTTATATTTTTTATTCAAGGAGCAGTCTATTTTCTCACGCTCTTACTTTTGTATTCCCATGGCTTGATTTTAAGCTAGTTTCTATGTCTGCAAAACACTGTATTTTCTGACTGGGTTTATCAAACAATGATATCTAAGTAATATATTTGTATTTCATCCAAGCATAAGAAGTATACAGCTCATTAGAATTTAGAGCTAATAATGTAAAATGAAGAAAAATAAACAAAGATAAAATAAGGGTAAATTGTTGCCTTATCTGGACAATTTTGATATCAGATTCCTCAAGACTATGGTTTTATAAAGAGACATAAATTAATTTATTAAATCATATCTTCTTAACCAGAAAATCAACAATAGTAGTAAGATACTCTGGCAAGGTCCATTCATTCAGTCATTCAACAAACATTTATCGAGCCCTATAAATAGCAAGACCTTGTTGGAGACCCTAACTAAAAGGCACAGATTAATAAGTTCCCTCCTAGGAAGGAATTTTAGAAATAATAATAATAATTCATTGAGTCTTTACTGTGTGCCATGCCCTGTACAAAGCGTTTTATGTGAATGATCTCTTTTGATCTTCAAGACAATATGAGCTATACACCAGTATATTAATGTGAACTTTAAGTGAAATACAATATAAAGCATCTAGTACAGTGCCTAGAACATACTAGATTCTCACAAAATATTAATTTTCTTTTGATCCCCCTTTTATTTCACAGCAGACATCATAATTTTTCCTTCTAGAAGATATATCCCAGAAAGTAGTGGATTTCCAGAGCTGAATGAATGATACAACCAAAAGAACCTGCTGGTTGAACATAGGAAATACCCCCAGACCTAAGGTAAGGCTTCGAGCAGTGGAATTGCTCAGCTAAAGGCAGGAATTGGACAGCCACCCATCTGAAGGCACTGGGGCCCAGGACACCCTGGAGATGCTTGGAAGTGGGAAGTAAGCAGAGGCTCCACCATCAAAGGTTGGAGGAGAAGGGGTCTGGGCTCCTCTCAGTCATGTACAAGTTCCTGCAGTGGAGGGAAGCCCAATTCCAAGAAACACAGCGAAGGAAGCGTGGGCAGAGGCACAAATAACAGATTGGATGCCCCAGCCTAGAGCCTTCAGAGCGTGGCTTCCAGAACCACAACAAACTCCAACAGACTTTCCACAGAGATGGGAAGGAAGTTGCTAGAACAAACACTATCCTGAAACTTGCCCCAAATCTGAACCTAATCAAACCCCAATGTTTTTTTGAGGTTAGAAAAAGCCTGGCTTAGCATTTTTAAAACAATATCTATTTGCCTTTTGTCTCCCATTTGCAGCCAGAAGTGGAAGTTCTAAAAACCCATTAAAAACTTTGGGTTTTATTTTGTATTTATTTCTTTACTATACGCTTTGCCTGGCCAAAACCAGAAAATGCTGGAATGGCACAAGCTCATTCTCCTGAGATATCCAGATCAAAGTTGTTTGGAACTGCTTGGCGAAATATCTGAATTTTTCCATTCTTATCCAGACCAATGCCTCCAATCCCTTGCAATTTACTCATATGCATCCACCTTCTCAAGTGTTCTGAGGCATTTCTTTCAGCACACACACTGGCCTTCAAAGGGTAACAAGAAATTGTGTGCTGGCAGAAGCTGAATTTTCAAGTTTATGCCTTCAATTCATTATCCGACAAAGAGAACAAGAACTTCTGGCAATTTTATCCACTTTATATATTCCATATAGAGTAAAGTATAGGAAGAGCAATGTCAAAGACCCTCTTGCATAGAGATTTATTTGTTGACAGTATATTTTACACTGCTAAATTATTATCCTCTCTCTTAAGTGTGGAATCCAGTTTGGCCAAGTAAAACTTTAAAGCAGCTCATATAATCCTACCAGCAAATTTACTGGGAAACTGGTCTTGTTCCTTTCATAGTGCCTTAGAGAAATGTCCCTAGGGGCAGGGGGTTAGCAAAACTTGCCCTATCAGATATGTTGTATTTTTGTTGCAGAACTCACATTTTACACTTATTTCCCCACAGGTCATTCTTATTCTAAGTGGCCTTAATCCATAGATGTTACCTTTCAGGAACATATTAAGGGTATATAATGCAGTGCATGCTACAATGTCAATCTCGTCTTCATAAAAATACTTCAATTTATCGTCTATAGATTTCTTTTCCTGTGGTGATTTCAATCTTGATTTTTTTCCAAGAGATACAAAACTAGAATTTGCCTCACATAAAAGTCAACTCTTAGAGAACTCTTCCACCTTTTCATTAAAATGAAGAAAATGTATGATTTTCTCAAGTTGCCTTACTCAAAGCTACTGAGAAAACATCCCAGTAACGTGCCTCCTTACCTGTTACATGTTTTAGCCTCAGTTCCTCTTTGGGTACTTGGGTATTTTTTCAAGTATTCTGCATACCCTTGGCTATTTCTGGGTGTGTATTTGAAACCATCTTCATTAGCATAGTATTTTTCTAATGCCAAATGAAAAACATTTTTGTGATCAGATAAATGAACTTCTAAGGTCAGCAAGCCTGTCTCAGTTTCTAATGTTTCCAAAATATACAAGTGATTCTTTAGCTTTATAAATCTCCACCTGCTTCTTTCTTTCATGTAATTCGCCTTTGTTCACTTATTTTGCACCACCCCTGGAGTGTTTTCAAATATATTTTAAACCCCCAAGCAACCCCATTTCAGCTGATCGACTTCAGAGAACTCTAATGCTGGCCAGGCATTTTGCTGCAACCCCATTTAGACTCAGCAGGAAGAGCAGATTTAAAAGGCAGATTACGTTTTTAGCTTTTTAAAAACTGCTTTATTAGAGAGGCTAAAAGCCACAGTGGTGGTAAGCTGAATTCTTTTGAAATACAAGCAACTTCAAGACATCTAGGGAGCAGCTCCTCACCCGTGGAGCTCCTCCCTTTGGGTTTCAATGATGGCAGGGACCAGCTGGCTCCAAGTATTTTTCTTAAGGGTCCTTGTGGCTCCAACAACAGAATCCCTAAAAGCACCAAAGAGGTTTCATTTAAGGTTCGAAGACCTTTGAAAAGTAGCTCACCGAGGTTCCTGACTCGGGACTTCTGGCAGGCCATTTTGTGTGAAAGTGTTGTTCCATACTGGCTTCTACTGAAATGGAGGGGTTGGCCAGGGGGCAATAGGTAGGGAACTATGATGAGGATGTGAAAGCCACTTACAGAAGAGGTGAGAATACCTGCAGGCCTCATTCCTGTGGCAGGCATCTGGGAGTCCCAAAACATGGCTAAAAAAAAATAAAATAAATTAAAAAAAATGGATGGATGGATAGACAGATAGCATGGATGGATGGATAGAGAGATAGAGAGAGAGAGAGCTAGACTGACAGACAGACGGAGGCCACAGTAGTGGCTACTGCTTCACACACCATCTTAAAACATGTGCTACTACTAATCAATGCATTCCTTCTCACATACTTGGGGTTTTGTTGATATTATACCAAGAGCTGCTTATAGAGCCATTGAGTGTTGCTGAAAAGAGGCTGAACATATTGAGATTTCTAGAAAGGCTATGAGATTCATTCCATACGGAATGAATATATGTTTATGAGATTTCTAGAAAGGCTATGTTATTCATTCCATACGGAAACATAAATGTTTATGAGGCTGAGATGGGCAGATCACCTGTGGTCAGGAGTTCGACACCAGCCTGGCCGAGATGGCAAAACCCCGTCACTACTAAAAATACAAAAATTAGCCGGGTGTGGTGGCACAAGCCTGTAGCCCCAGCTACTTGGGGAGCTGAGGTAGGAGAATCACTGGAACCAAGGAGGCAGAGGTTGCAGTGAGCCGAGATTGCACCACTGCACTCCAGTCTGGGTGACAGAGTGAGACTCTGTCTCAAAAAAATTGTTAATTAATTAATTAATTTTTTTAAAAAAAGAACCCAACACAAATTCCCATGGGCAGGGCTAACAGGTGGCAAAAGCAAGTGGAGCCAGCAGAATGGAAGCAGGAAGAATGTCAAGTGCATGCCCTACCAGAACAGGGCAGTAGGTGCTCAGCTTCAGAAGATGTTACCCTGCAGGAATCACGAGCTTGTGTCACTAGATTTTTTAAGAGTAAATAAAACCAAATTTTTACTTGAAATCTCTTGATTTTTAAATGCTGGATCCAAGAAAGAGGGGGAGAAATTAATGCTATGTAAGCCAAACAAAATACGTATGCAGGAAAAAAAAAAAAAAGACATCTGCTTGTTAATGTAGCCTCCAGGCTTAGGAGAATTGAAGGAAGATTTCACTTTGCTCTTGTCTTGCCTGAACCACCTTGCCACTATCTGCAGCTTAAAAACAAAAGAAAACCATCTCACCAGGGCTTACAGAGGGCATGTGACAAATTGCAGAAAATTATAGCCAACATTTTGTGGTTGCTGATCTTCCCTGGGTTACACACTAGCAGAGGCCTGAAAAAATAGGCAAACTTCAAAGATCAAAGTTTCCATGCTGCAGAGGGGACTTTTCAACCAGCTTGCTTTTGTCTGGTTCCTCCCACCCCCAACCCCTTTTTGTCAATCACAAAGCAGTTGTCACAAAGTTCAGATTCTGACATTGTCAGAGGCTAATCATGCCTTTCACTCATAGCTTATTTCAGTATTCCAACCCTCTAGGTCTTGGTCTCTTTTAGGGCTGTTTACACACAATTTCCTTCTGGGTGGAGCTTTGTTTTTTCTTTCCTTCTTTTGGGGCTGTTGTTTTTTCTTAAAATAGGAGGTCATTTCAGGCAGAAATGTGTTTTCGCCTTTTTCTTCCTCTATGGCTGGGACTGGGGCCCTTTTGGAAAGAAGGAAATTTCCACTTTGTTTACAAGGAGGGGTTGGATTTCTTTGGATATCCCATTAATTTTCTGGGTAGGGAGTTTGATGTTCCTAGGATTATCTAAGGAGATCAAGAGAGGCATTTTAAAGGCACTTCTTCATTTTTTTTAATGTTACACTCTCTGTTTTTCTTATTCTTTTTATCTAACTTGTTCACATTTTTCTAATGAATTTAAGTTTCCTGTATGTCTGTCCTTGCGTTGCAGCTTTCTACCCTAATTTTTTAGCTTTAGTTGTCAATCTGGTTATTTGACCAACATTCTGGACCAATTCCAGCATGAGTCACAGCTTTATACTTTTAAATGGAAAAGTAATGTTCCCCTTCTCTTTAAAATGCAGCCATGACCCATTGCCATTGCTGCAAAAGGCAGACTTGATTATGCATGTCTTTCTCTACTGTATTCTCCCATCTTCATGGGCCACATGTCAAGCAATTCATCACCCACATCAAATAATATCAATAGGCACCCAGGTGGGAGTGAACTGTTCTAAGCCTCACTCAGAGTTTACCCTTGTCCTCTGGAAGAATACATTCTAAGAAAACAGCACATTAACTGAAAAAAAAAAAAAAGTTTCCACAGCCAACAGAAGAAAATCCTTTAAGGCATATCTTGTGATGACTTTATAGGTTTGATGCCAAAGAAATATTAAATAATTTATTCAAGACCACTCCCAATATATGATTTATTTAAAGGGTCATGTTTACTAACATGTCATACTAAAAAACCTAAATTAAATGGAATGGAGAATCTCATCTCAGAATTCGATTCTTTAGGACCATTCCATTTCGTAAATGCTTATTATTCATTCTAAACCGAAGAAGAAAGGTAAATAATGACAAATAAGGTCTATGGTAAGGATTGAGATCAAGAAAGGCAGTTTAAAATAGTGATTAGGACCATGCATTTGGAGCCAGGCATATGTGGGATGGGTACACATCAGCTAGTACCAATGTGTCTCAGGCAAGTTACTTACTACATCTATTCTTCAATTTGCTCAGCTGTAAAATAGAGATAATAACAGTACCTGCTTCATGGAGTAGGAAATAACTATGTTAAAGACCTAGTAAGTGTTCATTATAATCACCAACAGCAATAATTCCAACCTTCATAGGGTACTTTTATTATGCATGAGGTACTACCTTTACTTGAATAATTCTATGAAGTAGGTATCGTTATTATTATCCTCATTTTACCTATAAGGAAACTAGAGACTCAGAGAAGTTAAGTAACTTATCCAGGGTCACAGAGCTACTAAGTAACCAATCCAGGATTCCAACCTGAGTGAACTGGCATAGAGCCTGAGCCCTTAACCACTATGTAGCTTTTAACATCCTTTTAATGTGTAATGAGTCTTCCCTATTCCAAGTGTTTGTTGTTCTAAGGCCATTCTATCATTAACTCAACTTCCTGTGTTGCCTATGACTGCATATAGTGTTGTACACTGAGCAGAGATGCTGAAAATGGCAAATTTGTTAAAACAGTCTCTCCCTCTCTCTCTCTCACACACACACACACACTTACATGGTTGTTTATTTATCCTGACTGTACTCTACCTGCTAAGTCAGAGAAGTAAATGATGGATATAAAATATATCTACAGTATAAAAAGAGGAAGCAGTTTCTAATTCATTTTTGCCTTTTAATTAACCAATAATTAGTTATTTAAAACTTCTCATTCCTCCTAGCATTCTGATTAACTGATTTTTTTGTTGTTATTTTATTCCTACAATAAAATAAATACATGTGGTAGAAATTACAGTCAATTAGCTTCCATTCCAAAAGGTACAAACTGCTCTAATTTATCTAGTTTAGAGAAGCAACAGTTTTAGAGTAAACTGTTGGTGAAAGTCCAAGTAACATTTTTACTGTCCTGAGAAATGAAATTTGAAGAATTGGAAGGCGTAGGAGGCCATGACGCCAGAGATAGAAATATAAAACAGGGCCAGCAGTTTGTCACAGTGATACATTCTGATAATCAAGAAGTTAAATATCACAGGATATGTTTGCAAATCTATTACAATATGCTGTTCTTATAAAATTATATAAAATACGCTGTGCTAGAAATATCACTAATATTTTGTTGTATATTTTATGTTATCACACATGACCTCATTTGATTTGCACAGGAAAAATGGTATTAGATGAGATGGATGGTAGAAATAATATCAATCCATTTTACGTAGGAGGAAACTGAGGCTCAGAGAGTCAATGACTTGGCCTAGGTCACACAGCTTGCAGAGCCAAGACTTACCATTTTTTGCTATTTCTACTAAGTCACAATTCTTACTGGCACTTTTGCTGAGCCTCCCTTGACAGTTTCCTTAGACCAAGATGGCTGTTCTCCAAGGGGTGAGAACCAGGAATGATTTTTGTAGGGAAAGGTCCAGAACAAGAAGTGGTAATGCATGGGTACACCCCTCCCAAATCACTTTAGAAGGCTAAGCAGGGCTGGAGGAGAGGAGGTCATTGGCAGGAGAGGGGAAAACTACAAAGGGCAAATGTCCCAACTTTCCCACATCTGGCTATGCTCATTCCACATTTTATTTTGTGTTAAAACTACTGGCTCTTGATTCAAATTGCAAGGGTGGAATCCTGGTGCCACTCTTCACTGAGTTCTTTTTGCCTCGTTTCCTTGTTGGTAGAATGGGATTCAAAACCATCCCAAATTTTAGGATTGATGTGAGAAATAAACAAGAGAGAACTGAACATGGTGGCTCATGCCTGTAATGCCAATACTTTAGGAAGCTGAGGCAGGAGGATTGCTTGAGGCCAGGAGTTTGAGACTAGCCTGGTCAACAGAGTGAGATCCTGTCTCTATTTTTTAAAACAAGAAATAAATAAGAATTAAACAAGAGAACCACATAAAGGGCTTAGCATTCTAACTGACACATGGTAAATACTTAATGAACATCAACTATCACCATCACTATTTTTCATGCAGAGCTATGAGTGGCAGAACCAGAATTTGAACCCAGCCAATCCAACTCCAGAAACCAGTTTCTTAACCAAAATTCCTATCGTCTTTGTACTTTCTGTGTCCATCTGTCTGGAATGCACTTCCCTTAGGTATCCATCTGCACAGCTCTCTTCTCCTCTCCATTCAGGCCTCTGCTCGCATATCACTTCCTCTGAATGACACTTCTTGGCTGCCTGATCTAAAACAGTATTCTTTGTGACTCTCTATCCCTTTACTCTGCTTCATTTTTTTTCATAGCATTTATAGCAACCTAATACAATATTGAATGTTTATTTGATTTGTCATGGATTGCTTTCTCTACCACTAGGAAGCAAGCTCCATGAAGGCAGGGGCTTGGTTTGGCTCATGTATGTGACTTTGTTGCCTAGAACGTATTCAATTGTTTGTTGCATAAACATATATACTGATGAGTAAAACGTTCATTGGCAGCAGCAACTAACATATGGAACCACTATCAACAGAGAAACCAAATATGAGTAAGATCTAGCTCCTATTCTAAGAGACTCACACTTTAACTAGGAAGGGGCTCTGGAAAGGTCATTAGAAACCCACCTAACCATCATGACAGAGTATGCCAAGGTTGAATGAGGGGCACCAAACCTCTGCATGCTCCACCCTGAGTCTAATCTGCAGACGTCTCCATCAAGTGAGTCTAACAGTCTATTCTTCCCTAAAGAAATGTTCTAGAAGCAAATATCAAATCAAATGATAGAATTTCAGAAAGCATTTTAAGAGAGTTTAAATGCTTAAACCCCGCTGTCTCTATGAAATCAAACATACTATTCTTTCTGAGGTGACATTCTCCAGAAGACTATGGAAATAGTATTTTCTTTGGTGTAATCTGCTCCCAAAAGTAAACTAGGGAAGTAGATATTTTACAGTTGCTAAAGATCTTGAGAGACTGAAAAGCAACATAGCCACTCAGTCTCATTAAGCCCAAACTACTGGACTGTGTCTCCTGGGTGAGTCATTAATCAATACCATTAAGTTATAATTCTTTGCCAAGCTAAGAAAACATGACCCAAACAGTAGTGAGCATTTCCTCCCCCTTACCACTTACTCCTAAATATGAAGAGTGGTCTTCAAAAAACTTCAGTCTTCCTGAGATTAGCAGGTCTGCAAAATGTCCATGGGATTTGTCCAGAGAGAAAATGTGCCAAACGTGATGAAGTGAGAGAACACCACTTGATTCTGGCCACTCACACTCAAAGCTTTTTACACTGCCTGGATAAAGCAGTGCAGAACTACATAGGATGACAAGGCTGAAATAAAACAAATCATTTACAACATGATTTCCTGCTGAGCAGTGTTCTAAGCCATCCCATAGTGGACAGTGCCTACTAACACAGAACAGACCCTAAGGCTCTTGAATGGAAAGTCCTTTTATATGACAAATAACACTGTGTGTGTACTGATGAGTGGCAACCACAGAAAAATGGTGTGCAATAATGGAAACATCAATGGTTCCAGCTGAGGAAGACTGCACTGTTCTTCTTCAGAGACGCTCACCTTGATCTGGTATGATGGGCCGAAGGAATAACTAGCCACTGGGGCAGTCAAATCCACATTCACATAAAAGGCCACAGCAATGCCCAGTGTGACTTATTTAAAGGGCAACACAATTGAATGTAAATTATCAAGTGTCTAGAATATGCAACATTATAGGTTAGGGGTTAAAAAAATAAAGATACACAAGACACATTTCTGCCATGAAGGAGGAGGAAAGTGCTGACTTAAATGTGACCCCATCTAATTTGATCCTTATAGAATCCAGTAGGGTAGACACAACGTTTTATAAACTCCATTTTACAGATAAGGAAGCTAAGGTTCAAAGTGATAAGTGATGTGCTCAAGTTTAATTTAAGTGAGCTCTGGAACTGGAACTTGACTCCAAATCCTGGATTCTTACTACTATAAAACCTGCATCTGGCTCCATCTTTAGACAACTGAACAAAACAAAGCCTTCATTTCATTCAAACATATTGCTGAGGTAAATTAGAATTTGCATGACATTTTTAAACTTTTAATCACTTCAGTATATCATTGCAACACTATTTAGCTTTCTTTCATTCAACCTTGATATGACCACATGACCAAAACAGCCAGATGATGGCAGAACAGAAGCTCTGCTTTCACCCACAGAACAATCCAGGACTCAGGGATGGCAGGCTGCATCCAAAGTATTCACAACTGAGGTAAATCTAAAACCTTTGCTCATTAGGGTATTCCAAGGCTTTTGGGGAAAAACATACCTCTCTCTCAAGTATCGATTGGCAATTTTTCTTCATCCAGATGATCCTAGTTTGACTGGATCACCAGTAACGTTTTTGAGAGAATTGAAAATGTTTTGCGCTTTCCCTCAAGATGGGCTCAAGGAATGCTTAACATAAAGGCACAAATATTATGGAACTAGAGAAATTTAAAAAAGAAAACTGATAAAAAGAGTAATCCAGGTCCCAGGAAGATTAGAGGGTCTTTAAATTCAGATTTTGTTCGGGGTTGAACACTGAACAGAATTCATACATTCACTCTTTACAGTTTACAGTTGGGGCTATCTTTAACTTCCTTCACCTGGCTTCGTTTCCATACACTTTTATTGTACTCACAGTTCAAATGTCATTTCCTGACATTGTTTATTATAATCAGGTGTTGTGCCCTTATCATTACAGTCATAGTAGCACTTTTATCTCTACCTCTATGTCTAATGAAACAACCTTTTCCACCGTATTATTCTATTTGTGTATATTTTTATATCACCTCTGAACTTAAAACTTCTTGAAGAGTTATCTGTAATAGAATATTATCTCTGACTAACCAGCATGCAGTCTCGAATTTGACAAGCATCCAGTTTATTGAATACAGAATTAATCTTTCTCTGGTTTCCACTGACCCCTCTATCTTCATCAGAGGACTTCTGTTGGACTTCAGTCAGTCTGGTCTACAGAAGGTCCCTTTTTATCAGCTCTCTTTTTTTTCTTTCTCCAGCTCCATAATGTCTGTGTCTTTATGTTAAGCATTCCTTGAGCCCATCTTGAGGGAAAGCTGATAAAATTTTCAGTTATCTCAAAAATGGTATTGGTGGTCCAGTCAAACCAGGATCATCTGGATAAAGAATTGCCAACCGACATTTGAGGCAGAGGTACCTTTTTGTCCCCAAAGCCTTGGAATGTCCCAATGAGCAAAGGTTTTAGATTTACTTCAGTCCTGAATCTTTGGATCTACCAGCAAATTAGGGATCCCCTGCCAAAACATGCCTTAAAGAGAGAGATGGGAGTTGGGAAAGAGAATAAATCAGGAAATTCAACATCCTCATTTTATATATGAAAAACGGAAGCCCAAAATAGCAATGTAATTTACCCAAACTCACCCAGCTCTTGGTAAAAAACCCAGGCCTAAAACCCAGGTGTCCTGCCTGCCAGTCCTCTGAGTTAACTTTTCTTTTTCCTCACCATCCCAAACTGCCTCTTCTAAAGAAAACAAGCCCTACTGATATTTTAGTTCTTGTTTTTATTAAATTGGTTTGCATCCTTGGCTCCTTGTCCTGCCCTCATACCTGGCCCAGAGTGCTGGGCCACTTGGAACTAGGAGTGTCAGTCCCCATGGCTCCAAAAGGTCACCATCAAGAGAGAAAGCACTTGTCTCACGTCCTTGGGCAACACCACCTTTCCTACTTAGACAAAAAGATGACCCTTGGGTTAACTCTGTCAGTCTTGAGTCCTTTGCTAACTGGCAGAGCTAAGAGATCATGCCCAAGCTTATATTGGTCAGGTAGAAACAAATGTGCCACCTATAGGTCAGGTGACATTAAGATCATTCTAGCACCTTTTGATTTGTAAAGAATAAAATAGTTTTATTGGAATCCTTTGTGTTTATTTTAGTGTCTTATTGACCTCATCTTTTTCTAGTTCCACCTTCTTTTTTTTTTTTTTTTTTTTTTTTTTTTGCCTTCCTGGTGCCTCATATTTATTTGTTTTAAGATGTGATTGAGGCCCGGCGTGGTGGCTCACGCCTATAATCTCAGCACTTTGGGAGGCCGAGGCGGGCGGATCACGAGGTCCGGAGATCGAGGCCATCCTGGCTAACACGATGAAACCCTGTCTCTATTAAAAATACAAAAAATTAGCCAGGCATGGTGACTGGCACCTGTAGTCCCAGCTACTCGGGAGGCTAAGGCAGGAGAATAGCGTGAACCCGGGAGGCGGAGCTTGCAGTGAGCCGAAATCACGCCACTGCACTCCAGCTTGGGCAACAGAGTGAGGCTCCGTCTCAAAAAAAAAAAAAAAAAAAATGTGATTGAGGGATATTACTTTAATTTTTAAGCACCTAAAACACTTCCTAAAACACTTTATGTAAAAATAAAGAAATAAATTTATCAAATCCAATTTATTGGAGCAAGCTGCAATGGAAAAAACCCTAGATATGAAATCAGAATAGAGTTGAAATACACCCTCTCACCTCCTAACTTTTGCCAATGACTGAACTCTGAGTCTCAGAATGCTCATTTGTAAAATAGAGTTCACAATTCAACAACAGAGAGTAGGCTAGTTGAGTGAGAAGTCATTAAATGAGTCTGGTGTGATGCCTGTCATAGCACATAGGATCCCACTCCATGTTTGCTGAATCTGAACTCTTTCAGGATGGTAAGAACTTTGTTTAGCACAGCTTCCCTCACTACTGCTCTGGTATCTCTTTTCTTATACAATCAGCACTTTTCATAGTGTGCTACAGAAATGCTCAATTAATATTAAAAATCAAATTTAAATGTAATGAAAAGATATCATGGCGCATGCTATGATACTGCTTATTACATATGCACATTTTAAAAGCTGAGTAAGGTAAATTTATTCAGGAGAAATATATTAAATATTTGTCCAATTCAGGCAACCTTGCACTTAGGAAGGCAGCAGCAGAACTTTGGACATCATCCAGAGAAAAACATTAAACAGCATGAATACAAAACCTTTCAGCATCTACTAGAAAACAAACCTATCCTGAAGTTGAACACGGATGAGGTTCTAGATTTTTTCCTTTTTTAGAAATATCAAAATGTCAGTCTGAACAACAATTTTAAAAAACTGAATAAAAGCAGCATTAATGTTTTAAAATACAATTCAAAAACTATTAAAATGAGTAAGTTATCAGCAAGTACATGACCATAATCCATATATTTTCTAACTATGTTTTACCTTCTACTTGTACATAGATTTCAGATCATGTGCAATCTGATTTTGAATTCTATTAATTCTTCCTTGCTTTGTGTTGTAAACATTTGCATTGATTTAAGTGGCTGCAGAATAGTTCATCATGCTGCTGGCTGTTTAACTCTCCTCCTAACTCTAGACATTATTTGGAAGTTAAATTGAATTTTGTGACTAAGAGGTTGTTTTTAATAGCTCCTATAGTTTTAACTTCAAAGTTCCTTTGCACTCCCAGTCCCAGTGACAATTTCAGTCATGCAGGGCATAACAGTGATACATAAAACAGAGACAGACAGGAGATAAGTGATTGAAACTGCTCTTGTTGGGCAGGGGCACAATGAGAAGCAGAGGAAGCACAAAGCAAACCAAAAAACCTGGTTTTAATATCTGCTTTCAGTTGTTGGACTGAATGATTGTTTGATTCCCTTATGTGATTTTATTTCACCAGCCAGTTATTCTAATTCTGTATTCATTTTGGCCAGGTAGACATAGACTAAAAATATGTACAGAATATAATTCTGGACTTATTTTAATGTATGCCTATCAGCATTTGGTTATTCCCTGTCTTGTTATAAAAAGAATTTAAAGCTGCTCACTTTGGGGAGTTTTCTGAAAAACTTAAGGTCTTTAACAATGCAATTTTTTTCTGCCTTTTTTCAGTTCCTAGAGCATTTCTGTCAGTTATAGAAGTTAATTATATTTCCTAGAATCTTATCTCATATTATAGGTATATAGTATTTTAATTCCTGTTTGCTCTGCTCTTTATAGAAATCAGTTTGACATGAACAGTTTCATATCAGCATTGAGGGATTATTATAAATGGGCTCACATGTGTCTTTGTTTTATCTCTTATGTAATTACAACTTGGATGGAGCATTATTTGTTCAACCTTCTAAGGTCACAGACCAGTCTTTTCTGGTTTACATCTGTACTAATCAGTTAAGAAACAATGGGGCAAGCTATGAAAAAGCTAAACGTTGAAGATTGTTGAATGCAGGGCTTTACAGTAACATACAACTACCTGGCCTTTGGAACACCAACTGTATAGGATTGGGAATAATACTGGAAATGTCGCTTTGTTCATTGCAGTGTGAAATCATTCCATCGCAATGTTTGCTCAATAACCACATGCATTTTTGTTTTTGTCTTTTTGTCCCTTCATTTTAATGTTTACTATGTGTAAAACTTCTATATTCTGCACTGTGGCAGGGAGGTGTTCTGCAGATGGGAGGAAAAGGATCTAATTCCTAGCTAATATAAATCTTCACACTTGCATGGAACTTTAGAACTGACAAACTGTTTTTCCACATGAGTGAACTTCTCTGAGTCTCAGAATGCTCGATCCAGTGAGGGAGATAGGACAGGAATGAGTATCCCGTTTTACAGGAATGAAACTGAGACTCAGAGATATTGTGACGTATCCAAATCCATCAGACCTAGACAAGTGAAAGACCCGGATATTCACATCCCTAATCCCATCTGCTTATCACCATTCATGGCTATAATGAAAAATTTTCACTAAGTAATTTCTCCCTTTGAGGATTTTCTGTAATTCCTAGTCGCACACCAGTTTTACAATAATCCAAGTCAAGGAGAAATCTGTGCGTTTGTTACAGGACTTTTTTCTTTGATGTGCCTTTACTCTCCGTGGAATGCACCCAACAGTGAGTTTTCCCCTGCACTGAATAGATCCTTTTATTTAGTGAGATGGTACCTCATAGAGAGGGAGACTTCTCAAAGCAGCTAACAGATTGGGGCTTCCTAACCCACATCTTGAGGGACAAGAAACATTGCCCTCCCTGGCTGGTGGTAAAGCTTCAACAAGCCCAGGTGGTTTTTCTCCTGGGCTCCCATATTTCCGCTCTTTACTCTGCCAAAGTCCACATTCCTTTCCCTGTCACCACACACAGTTTGACCCCAGGCCAGGGTGGCAGCTTCCTCGGTCCCTTTGAGGCCACAGCCAGTGCTGCTCTGTAGATTCATTGGCAGTGGGCATCTGGGGACAGCTGCTGCCCGAGCCCTCCTGCAGCAGCCCCTGCACCTTGCCTCACAATTGCTCTTGTGTTCTCCCAGGCTCCTGGGAGGAAGACCCATCCTGCTCAGCCCAGGCCTCCCACCAAGTGTGTTACTTGGGGCCCTCCACCAAAACAGGATGGCAGTTGAGTGTTGAGATTGCCTGACCACCATTACCTCTTCCTTGTCTCACAGCTGCTTAATTCAGCCAAAGGTGTCAGGACCTCATCCCTGAGAGATTTGGGTTGTTGTTTTCTTTTGTTTCCCAGAACAGGAAAAACATGAATATTTTCTTTTCTTTTCTTTTTTCTGTGCTTCTTTGAAAAGACATGAGGGGTGAGCCCTGTGTGAAAAGATATTTTTGCATCTAGTTTGAGGGGAAAAAAAGCCTTTGCCCGAATGTCTGAGAACCTTTTCATTATAAAATCCTGTGATGAACCACTAACTAGGAAGAAGGATGCCATCAGCAGCAGGGCCGGAGTACAACAGCACCGTCTACTGGACAGAGGCTGAGTTTATTGATGGTGTTCCATGCAATGGCCGTGAGGAAAATATGGCTAACACTCTGGGGCTAGAGTACAGGGAGAAAAGCCATGAAAGAGGACCTGGCCCTTTCTAAACGCAGTAAATCCGTGAGAGGCAACTGCTTTGTGGGGCTGCTCACAAAACAAATTCCAGGCCTTGAAAGTTGCTCTTAAAAAAAATTTCTAAAAATTTATCCCCTATACACCCGTGCAACCCCCATCCATCTATTGTCATTTTTATGACGCTACCCCCACCATCAACACTTATTATTAAACACCCTCTCACCTTGACACCCACACATCCACACATTCATTCCTTTATTCATTCATTCAGTGCCAGGCCTTGTGCTAGGCATTCAAGGTACAATAAGAAGTAAGACCTAGCATCCTTGAGCCATTCTGTTGGCATTCAGGACTGGGCCTGGGCAGGAATTCCTGTTCCAAGTCTTTCTTTATCAACTTCCTTTCAGTTTTTTTCTTCTTTTCAGTTCCCCTCTGAGCTCTGCTCTCTGCTAAGAGATAAGTGGGATATGGGGGTATCCATGTAAATTAACCAGCCTCCTATATTAACCAGGTAAAATGTTTCTTATCCCATTTCAAACTCTTAAATCCTTAAGATGGCTATTCAAGGATGATCCTAATGTTAAGAACTTTAGCCAATTTGACAGATACATGGAGGTCAAAGAGGAATCAGGTGTTGATGTATGTCCCTCAATCAATCATTATAGTTGGTAGCTGCCTTTTTAATACATACGAATGGCCAGTTCTGGCCAACAGGTTAAAACACAATGAAAGCTTGAATTTCCTTACACATAATTATTTAGTATGAATACATCTTTTTTATTTTGCATCATTAATGAATTTGTAAAATGTATAACCAAGCCTTTAAAATCAAGTAGGCCACAGTAATATCATCAGGAAGAGAAAATAAATGATATTATTAATGAACCAAGAGACCTTTCTGTGGCTGTTGGAAAAATTAAGGGAAGTAGAAACTGAGCCCTATGTATTCATTGTTAGAACAAACATTCTCCTCAATGGAGGTTATATTCAGGATGACAGGTGATCACTGCCCAGGGCTTTCTAACAGTCTGATGAGGCAAAGCCCAAAGTACAGTCACAAACTTAAGGGACTGACAAAAGTTTTTAGAATCCCCTCATTCATCTCTCTTTTTCAAGCAAAACCAAACCAACCCACACCAATTATACCAATCTCATTGTCTAAAATTGTCTAGGGAAATGAGTTTATATGTTCTGTTATAGTCCCATCCTAGTAGTTAAAATATACACATCATTAAAAAGTTTTTTCTAATGCTAATTTAAAGCCCTCGATTAAACTTAAACCTGTATCCCAGGAGGTGGAGAAGGGGAGAGGAGATGGAGTAAGGAGGGAGATCAACAATTAATCAATTTCTTCCTTATAAGAGCATGTGTTTTCTTGAAGCCCAATTCCATTTATAAATATTTCTTTCCCATTATAAGCAATTCCAGATTGATAGGTTGTTTCAAGTGAGCCATAGTCTCTTCAGTTTTTCATTCAATGTGTTAATAACTCACAGTGCATGATATCTACAGTCACAAAGCAGCTTCTTGGGATTTATCTGTTGTCTTTTACTTATATTCAGAAGAGAATGATGGGTGGTTTGAATATTTATGGGTAGCTATTCATGAATATGTTTACTGACTTCCATCATTAAAAGAGTCACAAGTTTCAAGTTAAACTGGAAGTCCTTGGTTTATGTTTCTAATTTCTGCAAAGCATATAAAATTTTGAGGTAATGACAGCAGTGTTTCTAGAAATAAGAAGCAGTCACCCATGTATCTCAAACAGTGTTTCTTACATAGACAGTTTCTGCTGAAACTACCTCTACCATATTTCATAGAATTCGTTTTCCTCCTTGACTAGAGTGTCTGTGTCCCAGAATCTGGAATAGCAACTCTATCATCCACGCTGACTCCTGCCTGCAACCTTAACTTTTTAAAGATCAAAGTGGCCCATTGTCTGTGCTGTCACCATGAGTGACAGGCCAGCCTTGTGCAGTGCTACACATCAATTTTCAGTACAAAAATAATAGTACTTCTTTCTTTGCTGCTTGAGTAAAATCAAAGTGAGGGTCTTAAACAACTGAATTTCATCCTTCAGGGGCAAGTCATTCTTGAGCCTGCTGTAACTGAAAAGGGATAGGTTGTGGTGTAATTGTTTCCTGGTTAACCATTTTACTGCTAGACATCAATTTTACTCTACTTTTGTCTACATCCAATCATATTTTCAAATATAGGTCATGTGAGTATTTAAAGCCCCCTACAAATGGGAGGGAGGAAATTATTCCTAATGAACAAGGATAAGGGATCTGTATTCCTTAAATTTTAAAATAGTCGTGAATCTTAGAAACCCACGATTCCAGCTGGGAATCCAATTACGTGGCTGTCTAAACATTTTTCTTCAAGGAGTCTTTCTAGTCAATAATTATTCTTTCAGAGCATTCGGCTTGGGCCTTTACCAACAAAGACCAAGCATTTTGAAGTCAATAAACAAGGATTTATAATAGGTAGTGCCATTCTGATTTCTAGTAGAATCCAAAACCCTCTCTGTATTTCCATACCAGATAACACATTTTACTAATATAGATTGTACCAACCTTTCTGATGGCCAATATTAAAAATTTAAATGTGTGTATAATTTGACTAAGGTGTTCACTTTAAGGAATATCGTCAATAGAAATTATTGGATGCATACGCTAAAATATTTGCACATAGGTGTTCATCATATTATTGTTTATAAAAGTGAATCTTGGCTGGGTGTGGTGGCTCACACTTGTAACCCCAGCACTCTGAGAGGCTGAGGTGGGCGGATCACGAGGTCAAGAGATTGAGAGCATCCTAGCCAACACAGTGAAACCCTGTCTCTACTAAAAATACAAAAAAAAAAAAAAGTAGCTGGGCAGGGTGGTACACACCTGTAGTCCCAGCTACTCTGGAGACTGAGGCAGGAGAAGCGCTTGAACCTGGGAGGCAGAGGTTGCAGTGAGCTGAGATCGCATCACTGCACTCCAACCCGGTGACAGAGTGAGACTCCGTCTCAAAAAAAAAAAAAAAAAACCGAAATTATCAAATCTGTTTTTCTCTATGAATAACAATAATGTGTTTGTGTATTTTCACTATATATAGTTACACAAACTATGAAGTCATTTTTTCAAATGTGGGTGCCATTTTTTCTTTATTTTTTTTTTTTAGTAAAGTGAAAGCAAGTTTACTAAGGAAGTAAAGGAATAAATGAATGGCTACTCAATAGGTAGAGCAGCTCAAAAATGGTTTTCTGTTATGGTACAGAGAGTGTATACATAGAAAAAGCTTTCAAAGAAATATGTCAAAATGTTAACAACAGTTATTGGTGGCTAGGATTACAGGTGAATTTATCCTTCTGCTTTATATATATTGTGTGTGTGTTTTTAAATTTTGTTTTGTTTTGTTTTTTTTCAGACAGAGTCTCGCTCTGTCACCCAGGCTGGAGTGCAGTAGCACAATCTTGACTCACTGCAACCTCTGCCTCCTGGGTTCAAGCGATTCTCCTGCCTCAGCCTCTCTAGTAGCTGGGATTACAGGCGTGCACTACCATGCCCTGCTGATTTTTGTATTTTTAGTAGAGATGGGGTTTTGCCATGTTGTCCAGGCTGGTCTCCAACTCCTGACCTCAAGTGATCTGCCTGCCTCAGCCTCCCAAAGTGTTCAGATTACAGACCTGAGCCACCGTGCCAGGCCTACTTTACATGTTATATATTTTTTTCTGTAAGCATGTATGTCTTTCGTAGTTTTAAAGGGCTGTGTTCGGCCGGGCACTGAGGCTCACGTCTGTAATCCCAGCACTTTGGGAGGCCAAGATGCGTGGATGACTTGAGGCCAGGAGTTCGAGACCGGCCTAGCTAACATGGTGAAATCCTGTCTCTACTAAAAATACAAAAATTAGCCATATATGGTGGCACACACCTGTAATCCCAGCTACTCAGGAGGCTGAGATATGAGAATTGCTTGAAGCTGGGAGTAGGAGATTTCTGTGAGCCAAGATCATGCCACTGACCTCCAGCCTGGGTGACAGATTGAGACTCTGTCTCAAAACTAACTAACTAAATAAATAAATAAAATAAAGGGCTGTTTTTACTCAGAGGAAAAAGTAGCTCATAAATACCAAAAATATTTTGTTTTATCAGGGTTTTGTTTTCCTCAAAGGAAACTACTCATGTGAGGAAAAATTTCTAGGCACAAAATACAGTAAATTGTATGTATCAAGAATGATTAAGAAAGGGAGTATTATAGCTAACTAAGAGTAACGGTACCGACTCTATGTGGGTATAAGGCAAGGTCACATCAAAACGAACACTACAAAGTGGCTTTCATCCAAACTTTTAAGACCTTCTATTTTTACTGACTGGACCAAAACCAAAAACAGGCGTCTCTCAATCCAGCACAGTAGTCACTAACTTTCATTGCTTGGCTGTAAACATAAGGAATTCCTCCACCCTCTTCTCACCCACAGACTCTCTCATATACAAAATCGACTTCAAGGACTAACCAGTGGTATTCATGCTGGGTTTCACAAAGTTGCTGACCAGACTTGTCAGCATAGGAAAGAGGGGCTGAGATCCCTCTCCTCTGGTTTTTTCGTCCTAGAATGATACATAACATTTCTCTTGGAAGAAGGGTGGTATGGCAGCAAAAACAAAGCTATGAGACACACCCTTCTTTTGCAAATAGGAAAACTGATTCCATAGAGACTAAATTACTTATTCACCAGGATGGAAATGCAAGGATCAGAATGTGGTTTCATGACACTTGCTCTGTTAGTTGCTGTTTACCCAGCACCATCCTGGATTCTCACAAGAAAGAACCCCTTTAGAACAAAGAAGAGATCAGACCCAATGAAAGATGAATGTCCTTGTCCCCAGTCTGAGCTATTCGTTTGCTGGCTGAAGAATAAGTTTAAGTGTGTTTCGCCTTCTTAAGGTTCTTATGGAAGGTAGCAAACCAAAATATAAAAGTCCTTAAAATATCTAATGCAAGACCTCTGAACAGCCATTGTGTTAAATGTCACAGGAGATTTTCATCTTAGTATTTAGTGGCTGGCAGGAGATGACTCAGTGCCATGGAATTTAATTTTAAGTTGTTTTAAAATAAATGTACAGGGCCCAATAGCATGTAACTTTGGAAGGTGACAAGGTGGCTTTGGAGATTTGAGAGTTTTTGAAGCCATATATCAAAGGTTGCCTTTGACAGTTACGGGGATTTATTTTGTTCCCTACTCCAATTGTTTCCAAAAGCTCTCAACCATGCTTCCCTGTGCAAGAAAACTAAATTTGGAAGTCTTGCTATCTTTGCCTGCCTGGGACCTTAAAGAATCGAGCCCTGTATGCCTAGAAACTGCTCAAACATTCCTTTCTGGGGGCTGTCATTAAATCCCTGTTTTCTGGATGGAGACACTGAGGGTGCAACTATTGGTCAAGGTCACCCAGTAAGTCAGTGGCAAAGCTGGGAATACAACCCAGACTTTCTGACTCCCTTGCCCATCCCCTGACCATCAAACCACATGCTCTTGACCAGGATGAAACAGGCTTGTCTGTCTCAGCATTTAGAGTGAGCCGAGTAAAATAAACTGCAATTGATCCATTTCCATTTCAAACTTTCATGTGTCTCTTATTTCATCAGCTAATAGGCACATCGCTCCAGATCATTCTTCACTCTAAAAAACTTATGTTTTACTAATTTGTCAAAGAAATGCTATCTTAATTTGGAAGAGCATGAGAAACCACTTTTTCCCCCGTCATATCACATTGTGTAACACTGGCAGTGTGGCCACTTCAAAAACCCGCAGAAGCTGCTTCCTTTGGTCTGCCGATGGCTGGTTCTTCTGCCAGCTCCTCCATGTGGCCTTCCTTGTATGGGGGTCGGGCGTCCCGTGGTTCCTGGCAAAGGAACAGCCCATGGACAAGCCAGGGCCTTGACGTGGCTGTTCCTTCTGCTGCTCTTTTGAATGCTCCTTGACCACAAGAGAACTCGATTCTCCTGCCAGCTGTACCCCACATGCCACTTGAAATGCAGTCAGTGGTGACTGTCCAACAGGGCGCCAGCCAGAGTCCAGAGCAACTTTACTAGGGACGAGGGAAAGGCAGTACAACTGGGTCTTGCCAGTGAGAACCATCTCCTGCCAACAACCACAAGGCGAGAGAAGGGTTTTTAATGCCCATGGGTAAACTGTCCCACTTTTGCTCATAGCCTATAAAGTTGTTTCTCCCAGTGTTTTATACCTGTCATGTCTGATCATAAATATTTCTTCCTCAAAATGAGCTAACTTGTTTACCCCAAAGGCCTGATGCTATTTTGGGGACAGCTTTCTAAACTCTGGGTTAGGGTGTTTGACCAGCTGGTTCCATCCCCTCTTCTGCTGCTGGCAGTTAGTCCTTGTGTTCTGCAATGACTTTGCTCCCTAAAGCTGTCAGTAGAAGCAGGGAGCAGCAGAGAAATGAAATCCAGGAAGGAGAGAGATGTGTTGTTATTGTGCTAACGGGGATCCTCCTGTGAGTTTATTAAATCTGCTCAGTCCAGGCCAAGCATGCCTTGGTCAGATGAGGTTCCCCAAAGTCACCTCCAGTTTTAGTACTGCCTCACCAAGAAGTGTGGCCCTGCCCTCACTACCCTAGACACCTGTCCTCTCCCTGTGAGAGGCTCTCAGGGTTAAGTGCATCGCCAGTGACATAGGGTGGCCCCAAAAACCATTGTTCTAGTATTTAAAATTACAGACAGTTAAAAGGTGGTTCCTGCTTGTCTTTCCCATCACACGTGACTCCAAATGCATCATGTTATTCCATCCTTCAGCTCTTTCAGCATGCGCAAGCCATCAAGTGCTTAGTTCTAATGAGAAGAAATATGTTTCCCTAATGTGACAGCACTGGATGTACTCCAGGGAGAGTGATAGTTTAATTTTGTTTATTATTCACTCTGAGTTCTAAAGAAGTAAACTTCATTAACTTTTCCTATAAAATACAAAGACTCTATTATTTGCCGTATCCACAAAATTAAACAAGAAGAAAAAAACACGTTGAGGTTCCAAGAAAGCAGTTTCTTTTTTGTTTTTCTTTTTTTTTTTTTTTTCAAGTTTCTGTTGCTCTACCCAGATGATATGGAGGGTGATGTGCTTCTGTTGGCCTCTGACCTGTGATAGAAATGCCCAGGTCAGCAGCTCCATGCAATACTCAGCATCAACCTGTTTGCCCATCTGTGTATATTCAATGGTCTTCCTGGCATCTTGACTATCAGGACAGAGATGTAACAGCCCTGACTAACATTTTATAGACATGTATTTTCATTCACGGAGTAATAGAACTGTGAAGATATATGCCTCATTCCAAGCAGTCTCTCAACCAGAAAATAAGAGATCTAAAAATATCATGTGGCCCACGGCAGCCCTGACTTCAGTCGCAGATGGAGCTGGAGAGATTGAAGCTCCATGAGTGAGGGCATCACAGTAAGGATGAATCAGCCTGGTCTTCCACCTTTCAAATCTGGTAGAAGAGCTTACAGACCCAGTTTATACCTGTGTCTTCCTAATTATCTAGATACATGGTGAAAATCTGCTCTTAGGATGAAAGAGCATGAGGAAAGATACCTGGAAAAATAATAAGTATTAGAAAACTACTTTCAATTTAAAAAATAGCTAGAAATGCAAATCGAACCTCCAAATTCAATATTGAAGCAGATTGCCTATTTTTATAACTTTTATTTTGCAAAAAAACAAGTGATCATGTGTATGATTGTTTCAGCAAGCACAAATTCCAGCCTCTAACTGCTCTCAGAAATTAAACTGCTTTCAAAAAGAATAGGAGGCAAGACAATCCAAGAAAGGGATGTTAAGGCCTTTTGAATTCGTTACAATTTATTTCAAGAATGATAAATCTTCAATGTATGTTAAACTGTATATTAAACAGTCATCTTTTCTGCTTTATTTTGAGAGCAGAAGATCTAAAAGTAAGCAATGATGTGAAAGTTTCCTTCACAGGGCTTTCTTGTTCTCTTTTCCTCCTAATAAAATGGTGTTTATGGCTTAATATACAGAGTCGGAAATGAAGAATGTAAGTAGGAAAGCAAAAAGAGAATCTACAGAGTCCAGGAATAGAACTGTATTTGGAGGTTAAGCTTTAAAAAAGGAAAACTTTGTTTTTTCATTTAATTTTAAAATTCTGATAAAATATGCATAACATAGTATTCATCATTTAAGCCATTCTTAAGTGTGCAATTTAGTACCATTAAACACATTCATAATGTTATATAACCATCACCATTATCTATACCCAAAACCTTTTCATCATCCCCAACAAAACCTCTGTACTCATTGTGTAATAAACTCCCCATTCCTTCATGCAGACCCTAATGTACAATTTGACTATGGTATGGTGGAAGCTCATGGTCTAAACATTGAAATTACGTCATTAAAGCTGAAAAAAAGGATCAAGCTCTTTCTTCCATTTCATTTTTCCCTTCTAAGTTCACCCTTAATTGCAGCCTCCTGACCAAAGCTGTAAGTCTGGGCATAGCTCCCAAACTATAAAAAATACAATAATTTCTTTCTATCTGTGTCTCCAATCCCACCTGCAACCTGGTTCCATGCCCATACTGCTTTTCTTGAAATTTGCCTAAACAAAACCTACTGGATTCCTGCATCCTGTGCCGTAATCACCTGGAATTGAGTTCTTTACTCTCTGAGAGTGCAGCTTCTCAATCACTCCTCGTCAGAGGCCAATCTCGCCAAATTTCAAAAATACATTCTAAAAGAGCAGATTCCTTATATGCCTCCATGGGGTCTAAATTTTTTCTCCATCCCTCCTCCCTTAAGTTATCTTCTAAGATCGTCAAGAAAACCCTGTAAAGTAGATCAAGGAGGTGACATTTTATCAATGAGGTCAATGAGGTATACAGAGATTTATTAATTTGCCAAAGTTACAGTTAGGGCCAGACATGATGGCTCACACCTCTAATACCAGCACTTTAGGAGGCCAAGGTGGGAGGATTGATTGAGGCCAGAATTTGGAGCCCAGCCTGGGCAAAAAGTGAGACCCCATGTGTATTAGTCTGTTATAGTCACATTGCTATAAAGAACTACCTGAGACCAAGTAGTTTATAAAGACATTAAGTTTAATTGGCCCACGTTTCCACAGGTTATACAGCAAGCAAGACTTGGGGAGGACTCAGGAAACTTACAATCATGGCAGAAGATGAAGGGGAAGCAAGCATATCTTCACATGGCCAGCAGGAGAGAGAGCAAAGGGGGAAGTGCTACACACTTTTAAACAACCAGATTTCATGAGAACTCACTGTCATGAGAACAGCAAGAGGGAAATCTGCCTCCATGATCCAGTCACCTCCCACCAGGTCCCTCACCCAACACGGAGGATTACAATGCAACATGAGATTTGGGTGGAGACACAGAACCAAACAATATCATCATCTTTACCAAAACAAAACAAAGTTACACAGCTAATGAGTTGCAAAACTAGGAAAATAACAGGTTTTCTGTTAGCTTATTTGTTTTTATTTTAATTTTTTTACTCTTAATTCAGTAGGTTTTACTCTTAATTCAGTCATCCATTTACTAACTCTATTAAAATAAAAATCTCTTCGGTAAACTAATTTGTATTTACCATTTCCACACTCGACTGAGATTTAGCAAGTCTCTCAGAAAGGCTTCCTGCCTTTTTTTTTTTGGCAATACAGTTGGAAATTCCCTCATTTTCTGGTCTGTCATCATATCCCCAGAAGTGTCTCTGCCCCTGAGATGGTTAAACGTACCCTTCTTTTGACCTTTTCTAGCATTGTCATTTTTTCTGGATATAGAGAAACCAGAGTTGGCACACTAAGAGATATGTGTATCCTATATTTGAGCACATAAGTACCATAACATTTTCCCTTTTATTTCTGAAGTATATCATAGGCAAAAGAGCACTTTGGACTTGAGACTCCTTCCCCTACTCCAAAATCTCACCAAATTTCAAGGTTTAGCTTGAATGCAGCATCCTCCATTGTATTAGTTGATGTTCTCCAGAAAAACAGAACCAATAGGAAATTATGCATACACACACGCGCGCGCACACACACACACACACACACACACATAAATTTATTATGAGAAATTTGCCCATGTGGTTAAGGAGTCAGAAGTCCCATGATCTGCCATCTGAAAGCTGAAGACTTGTGAAAGCAAGTGGTGTAATTCCAGTCTGAGTCTGAATACCTGGGAAATAATGGTGTAAGTTCTACTCCAAGTCCAAAGTCCTAAAAACTAGAGGGGCAATGGTATAAGTTCCAGTCCAAGTCCAAAGGCCTGAGAACCAGAAGGACAGATGATGTAAGTCCCAGTCCAAAGACAGGAAAAGACTGATGCTACTGTCCCAGCTCATGCAGTCAGGCGCAGAGAGAGAGAATTACTCTTTCCTCTATATTTTTGCTCTACTCAGGCCTTCGACTGAAAATTATAGTTAATTGCTCACAAATGTTTGCTTTATATTCATTCTTGTTTATTTATTTACTTTTAGGTTTTATCTTTTTTTATTTTTTGAAACAGTTGGATTGAATGATATTTATTTGAATTGGGAAAGGCAATCTTCCTTAATCAAATTTATTTATTTATTTAAATGTTCATCTCTCCCAGAAACAGCTTCATAGACACACCCAGAAATGATGTTTAACCAGATATCTGGGCATCAGGTGGCCCACTCAAATTGACACATATAATTAACCATAGCATCTATAAAGCCTTCTTTGAACCTCTAACATAATTCCTTTATTTTTCCCATAGCACATTTTCTAAAATCTGTTTAGCACTTATTTAATTCTGTAGGTATTATAGTTAATTGCTCACAAATGTTTGCTTTACATTCATTCTTATTGATTTTTATTTTTTATCTTTTTAAATTTTTTTGAGACAGGGTCTTGCTCTGTCATCACCCAGACTGGAGGGCAGTGGCTCAATCATGGCTCACTGCTGCCTCAAACTCCTGGGCTCACACAATCCTCCTGCCTCAGCCTCGTAAGTAGCTGGGACCATAGGCATGTGCCACTATACCCAGATTTTTTTATTTTTATTTTTACTTTTATTTTCATAGAGACAGGGTCTCACTGTGTTGCCCAGGCTGGTCTCCAACTCCTGGGCTCAAGCAATCCTCCTGCCTCAGCCTTCCAAAGTGCTGGGATTACAGGTATAAGCCACCACTCCCCGCATTCATTCTTATTTATATGTAACACTAAGTTTCACTCATTTCTTTGCCCACAAGTGTTCCTGTATCCCATTACTTATTACTGAATTTATTTTTCTTCTTTCTGGAGTAAACTGTCTGTAAGAAGGTCTGCGTATGGTAAATTTTTTCAGTCTTATATGTTTCCATTAGAAAAATTTTGGTTGCAAGTAACAGAGAAATCCATATGCAAATGTTTTTTAAAAGGCAGCTCCATGCACAAAGATATCATGTAAAGGAGAGGTCCTTTTCATCATCCCACCCTGCCATCCTCCACTTTTCTATTCTGCTCGGGGGTTAAGTCCTCTCTCGGCAATGGAAGCCACAGTCCCAGGAATCACAGTCAGTCATGACAATGTCCAATGGAAGCAGACTCTGCTTCTTCCCCTCTTGACCTCTTTAAAGAAAAGGAGACCTTTCACATAAGCCTCCGGGCTGACTTCTCACATCTATTTGTTCAGGACTAAGTGACCCAGCCCTTTCTATAACCAACTACTGTCAAAAGGAGTGGGATTACTAAGATTAGAGTAGCCTAATTAAGATTTACCATTTATTGGGCCAGAAGGTTGGGAAAAATGCCACTATCTATTTGGGATATGGATTATGCTTGGTTGGTTGGAGAGCACTTGCACAAAAGGCTCTCCAGAATGCACTCAGTCTCTGCAGAGAGTTGTACTTGAAACAGACAAAGCAGGTTGCAGCATGGGTGGTGCCTTGGGACAGAGAGCTTGTGCTTGTACTGTGTTCGCATTTATGGGGAAGCTAGGGCAGCCCAGAAATATTTCACCAGTCCTGTAGCGATAGGAGTTTCCCATCAGGAGAATGGCCTTGCTGGTGAGAATATGTGGAACTTGGACAGCAGCCATCTATGGGAAGTTTTCTTTCCAGTTCTGGTGTCCCAAAAGACAAAGTTCCAAATAGCATACTCCCAAATGTTGAAATCCCAAAAGATCAACATCTCTGAAGTCCAAACTTCCTAATGTCTTAAATCCAAGAAATCACTATCACAGAATAGTTGTCTCATGTAGGGCTAGCTCTTATGGACGGTCCAATTCCCCAAAATCTATCCTTGAAATATGTTTTTTCTGTATGTCGTGTTTTCGCCTTAGTTTTTTTTCTTTATTTTAGTTTTTTCACTATTTTAAATTGCCAGCACTATTTTTTGCAATTTCTAATGCTCTGTATTTAATCTTCACATTATTTCCAATATTGGAGCTAGGAATTATGTAGAAACTCATAGAGAATTCTAATGTTTTATGCATTTTCTTGCAAATTTGACTCCATGAAAGTGCATTATCACAATGTTGACTTTGTGTGTAAGCACTGTGTGCGTATGTGAAAATGTTAAACTTCCTCAATAAATGAAGCACTATTCTTTTTGTAAATCTTCAGTGAAAGAGAAAATTTCTCAAGATCTCAGCTCTTTGGTTGACTGTATAACCAGTGGTGACCCATCATGATTTATGATCAATCTCATCAAAACACTTAGGTTGTTCAAGGTATTTCAGATGACTGCAGTTATAAAAGTGGGTGTACACAACTAGCACTATAGTGATATGTGTTTAGACATTTTCCTTTTTGACCTATTTATGAATAAAGTTTATCTGCTCGTAACTGTTATACCCATGCTATTGTCATTGGTATATACCTGAGTGTTTATGCTTGCAAAATTACATATGTTATTATTACTTATTTTACTGGTTAAAGTGGCCTATGAAGTGTTCTGATATGTTTTTATGTGTTTCACAAATAAATCCCATTTTAACAATGTAAATAAATATCTTTTTAAAATTTTTTATATTTTTTCCAGAATTATAGTTTAGGGATGTTTATTTTTCAGAATTTCAACATTCAAGGTTTTGGTGTTCAGAATTGTGTCTTTTAGATTAAAATCAACACTCACCTCATAGCTGTCTCCCTGGTGAGCCAGACTGTTTGCTAGGATGCCTAAGGAGGTAGGGGCCAAGTTCTGGGATGTGTGACAGAGTTTGTCTTGCCTCATCCCTGAATCACATGTACACCTCTATCAAAGAGGACTCTACCAGCAGCAGAGAATACTCATTTGACTGGGCTATGGGATATAGTCTATACCATACATTCTTGAAACCCTCACCACTTATGGCCAAATCTTTTTCTATACTCAAAAGTTATTTTCCTTCAACATTGAAGATTTTGCTTCATTATCTTTTTTCGTCCAGTATCGCAGATGAAAAATCTGTAGATTTTCAGTTTAATTATCTAAAGGAGCTTTTTAATTTTCTCTTTTCTTGAATGAGCCAAATATCATAAATTTGTGTGAATTTGTGAAGTTGTTTCATTCTGTTTGGCACATAGTGTTAAGCTTTCGATCTGAGAGCTCATTTCATTCTTCAGGTGTTATTTCTTTTATTTATTTAAGGATCTGCTTCATTATCTCTATTTTATTCCTCCAGACCCACCTTGGGTAACCACATATCATTAAAGAGACTTCAAAACATGCAGACATTTCATGCAGGTTTCTTAACTTATCTTGTGTATTTCTCATCTTTATTCCTTTGTGCTCTATTCTATAAGAATAGAATACTTGACCCCAGTTTCTAACTCACTACACTTAGCTCTTTAGTTTTGACCTTCCTATTGCTCGGACTAATATTAAGTTTGTTTTTTTACTTTATTATTGAAATATAGCATAAATACAGAAAAGTGCATGAACTCAAAGTGTACAGGTGGGTAAAGAATCACAAAGTGAGCGTGTATGGTGTCTCGCATCTGTAATCCCAGCACTTTGGGAGGCCAAGGTGGGAGGATAACTTGAGGCCAGGAGTTTGAGACTGGCCTGGGCAACACAGCAAGACTCCATTCCAGAAAAAAAAAAATCATAAAATGAACCCAGCTGTGAAACCCTCACAGCTGAAGAAAGAGGGGTGGGCCAGGAATGTTTTCTTAGCTCCATTAGAATATAGTGTATGTTTCTTATATGCAACTTAGTGAAGTGAAAAAACAAAGAGAAAGTGGAAAGTACTACTAGAATCATCTTTAATTTAGTTTGCAATTAAGGCAAGTGCACATTCCATAGGAGCAGACATCCTGGTCCTGAGACAAAGAGTTTTGTTCAAATGAGAAAACCCCGATTTCCTCTATTTCTACGAAGATCTAGTTCACTCTGATATTGCTGACAACATTCCTATTTATTTCCCCTCACTTGTATGATTACTTTCTTCACTCCTTTTCCCTATCTATCATATCAGTTCCTACTATTTTACGGAAAAACCCAATCAAGGGAGCATTTTTCTGAAATATCAGCCTAAAAGTAAGAAGCTGAGATAAAATTAATACAAGAGTTTTTGAGGCTAAGGTTGAAGACTGCCGCTCAGGACACACTTCCAAATTGCTTTGGGGAGTGCTCCAGAAAATAGAATAGAGGTTCAGTTTTAAAGAAAAAAGGACAAATCAGAAGAAGGGCGATTACAAAAGTTGTTTGTCAAAAATGTTTATTGGGACAAGGCAGGACAAGATAACTGAATAGAAGTCTCCACCAGTTGTTCTCTCCACAGGAACACCAAATTAAACAACTCTCTATGCAGAAAAGCACCCTCATAAGAACCAAAAATCAGGTGAGCAATCACAGTACCTGGTTTTAACTTCACATCGCTAAAAGAGGCACTGAAGGGGGTGGAAAAGACAATCTTGAATTGTCGACACCACTCCTCCTCCATCCCCTGAACAGCAGCCATGTGACACAGAGAGAGAATCTGTACACTTGGGAGAGGGAGAATGCAGTGATTGTGGTACTTTGCATTGGAATGCAGCGCTGCCCACGCCAGCCAGAACTCAGTCTGCACCCATGGAGGAAGCACTGGGTCCAGCCTTAGCCAAGGAAGAGTCACCCATCCCAGTGGCTGGAACTTGAGTTTTGGCAAGCCTTGCCACTGTGGGCTGAAGTGCTCTGGAGTCCTAAATAAACCTGAACATCTGTCTACTCCACAAGGACTGCAACTCCTAGGCAAGTCCTAGTGTTGTGCTGGGCTCAGAGCCAGTGGACTTGGAGGGTATGCAGCCTAGTGAGACACCAGCCAGGGTGGCTAAGGGAGTGCTTGCACCACCCCTCCCCCAATCTCAGTCAGTGCAGGTTGCAGCTCAAAAAGAGATCCCTTCCTTCTACTTTAGGAGATGAGAGGGAAGGGCAAAGAGGTCTTTATCTTACAACTTAGATACAAGCTCAGCCACAGTGGCATACAGCACTGGGCAGAGTCATA
Organism: Trachypithecus francoisi; assembly: GCF_009764315.1. Lineage (NCBI taxonomy): Eukaryota > Metazoa > Chordata > Mammalia > Primates > Cercopithecidae > Trachypithecus > Trachypithecus francoisi. The sequence goes on along the minus strand of NW_022681469.1, from coordinate 76,657,856 downwards.
AGGCCCCCATTCCAGGCCCTAGCTCCCAGATGACATTTCTAGAAACACCCTGGGCCAGAAGGGAACCCACTGCCTTGAAGGAAATGACCCAGTCCTGGCAGGATTCATCACCTGCTGAATAAAGAGCCCTTGGACCCTGAATAATCAGCAGTGGTAACCAGGTAGTACACTCCATGGGACTTGGGTGAGACTCTGAGACATGTTGGCTTCACATGGGACCCAGCACATTTATGGCTGTGGTGGCTATGAAAAGAGATCCCTGTTGCTTGAGAAAAGCAGAGGGAAGAGTAAGGGGGACTTTTTCTTAAGCTTAGGTATGAGCTCAGTCACAGTGGAGAAGAGCATCAGGAGGGCTCTTAGGGTCCCCAGCTCTAGGCCTTGGCTCTTGGATGGCATCTCTGGACCTACCCCGGGCAAGAAGCAAGCCCACTTCCCTAAAGGGTGAGTCCCAGGCTTGGCAGCATTCACCCCAAGCTGACTAAAGAGCCCTTGGGCCTTAAGTGAACATTGGTGGTACCCTCTCAGTACTCCCGGGGGCCTGTGGTGGTTGTGGAAACATGGATAGACTCCTCTGCCTGGGGAAAGGGGAAAGAAGGGGAAGACTTTGATGGTTTTGGCCCCAGCTTAGCCGCAATAGAATACAGCACCAGGTAAGCTTCTAAGGATTCTGACTATAGGCCCTGGCCTTTAGACAACATCTGTGGACCCATCCTAGGTCTGAGGGATCTTGTGATGCTTAAGGAAAGGACACAAGCCTGATTGGCTCCACCACCTGCTGATTGCAGAGCCTTAGGGCCTTGAGCAAACATAGGCAGTAGCCAGGTGGTGGTTACAGTGGGCCTTGGGTAAGGCCCAGTGCTGTTCTGGCTTCAGGTCAGATCCAGTGCAGTCCCAGTGTTGGTGATCACAGGAATGCTTGTGTGACCCCACCCCCAGCTCCAGGCGGCTCACAGAAGAGAGAGAGACTTTGTTCATTTGGGAGAAACTAAGGTAAAAGAACAAGAGTAATCTGTAACATTCTTGCAGATATTATCCAAGAGCACCACGGTGGTACCTCTACAAGTCTGCAAAAACCACAGCATTACTGGGCTTGGGGGTGCCACCTAATGCAGATATGGTTGCACTGAGCAAAAACTTAGATTGCAACATCCAAGACTCTTAGAATACCTGGAAATCTTTCCCAAGAAGGACAGGTACAAATAAGCCCAGAGTGCAAAGACTACAATAAATACCTAACTCTTAAATGCCAAACACATTTGAATACGCACAAGCTTCAAGACCATCCAGGAAAACATGGTCTCACCAAACAAACTAAATAAGGCATCAGGAACCAATCCTGGAGAGCAAGAGATATGTGACCTTTCAGACAAAAAATTCAAAATTTGAGGAATTCATATTTGAGGAAAGTCAAAAAATTCAAGATAACACAGAGAAGGAATTCAGAGTCCTATCAGATAAATTTTAGATAGAAATTGTAATTATTAAAAATAATCAAGCAGAAATTCTGGAGTTGAAAAATTCAATTAACATACTGAAGAATGCATCAGAGGTTTTCTTGTTTGTGTTTGTTTTTTGAGACAGAGTCTTACTCTTTGCCCAGGCTGGAGTGCAGTGACATGATCTCAGCTCACTGCAACCTCTGCCTCCTGGGTTCAAGCAATTCTCCTGCCTCAGCCTCCAAAGTGGCTGAGATTACAGGCATGTGTCACAAAACCTGGCTAATTTTTGTATTTTTAGTAGAGACAGGGTTTCACCATGTTGGCCAGTCTGGTCTCCAACTCCTAACCTCAGGCGATCCACCCAACTCAGCCTCCAAAAGTGCTAGGATTATAGGCGTGAGCCACCATGCCCAGCCTGGTGGGCTTAACAGCAGAATTGATCAAGCAGAAGAAAGAATTAGTAAACTTGAAGACAGGCTATTTGACAATTCACAGTCAAAGGAGACAAAAGAAAAAAGAATGAAAAAGAATAAAACACACCTGCAAAATCTAGAAAACAGTCTCAAAAGGGCAAATCTAAGAGTTACTGGCCTTTAAAAGAAGGTAGAGAGAGAGATAGAAGTAGAAAACCTATTCTAAGCAATAATAACAGAAAATTTCCCAAACCTAGAGAAAGATATTAATTTTCAAGTATAAGAGGATTATAGAACACTAGACAGATTTAACCCGAAGAAGAATGCCTCAAGGCATTTAATCATTAAACTCCCAAAGGCCAAGGATAAAGAAAGGATGCTGAAATCAACAAGAGAAAACAAATAATGTACAATGGAGCTCCAATACATCTGGCAGCAGACTTTTCAGTGGAAACCTTGTAGGCTAGGAGACAGTGGCATGACATGTTTACAATGCTAAAGGAAAAATGCTTTTATCCTAGAATAGTGTATCCAGTGAAAATATCCTTCAAAAATGAAGCAGAAATAAAGAAGACTTTCCCAGACAAACAAAAGCTGAGGGATTTCATCAACACCAGACCTGCCCTACAAGAAATGCTCAAAAGAATTCTTTAATCTGAAAAAAAGGATATTAATGAGCAGTAAGGAATCATTCAAAGGTAAAAAAAAAAAATCACTGGTAATAATAAGTACACAGAAAAACAAAAAATAGTATAACACCGATTGCAGTGTGTAAATGACTCGTATTTGGAGTAGAAAGATGAAAAGATGAACCAATAACATATAGTAACTACAAGTTTTTAAGACATAGGGCATACAATAAGATACAAATAGAAACAACAAAAAGTTAAAAAGCAGGGGTATGAAGTTAAAGTGTAGAGCTGGTATTAGTTTTTTCTTTGCTTATGCAATCAGTGCTAAGTTGTCATCTGTTTAAAATAATGGGATAAGATAATATTTGCAAGCCTCATGGTAACCTCAAATAAAACAAAACACAATAAATATACAAAAAACAAAAAGCAAGAAATTAAAACAACCACCTGAAAAAATCAAAAAATCACCTGCACTAAAAGGAAAATAGGAAGAAAAGAAAGAAGAAAGAGAAGACCACAAAACAACCAGAAAACAAGCAACAAAATGGCAGGAGTAAGTTCTTACCATTAATAATATTGAATATAAATGGACTAACTGGCCAATTAAAAGACACAGAGTGGCAGAATGGATTTTAAAAAACGACCCAATGATCTGTTGCCTTCAAGAAACATATTTCACCTAAAAAGACACAAATAGACTGAAACTAAAAGAATGGAAAAAGATATTCCATGCAAATGGAAACCAAAAGGGAGCAGGGATAGCTATACTTATATCAGACAAAATAGATTTCAAGACAAAAACTACCCAAAGGGACAAAGAAGGTTGTTATATAATGATAAAGTGGTCATTTCAGCAAGAGGATATAACAATTGTAAATATATTTGCACCCAACATGGGAGCACCCAGATATATAAAGCAAATATTATTAGATCTAAAGAGAGAGACCCCAATACAATTATAGCTGGAGACTTCAACACCCTACTTTTAGCATTGGACAGATCATTCAGACACAAAATCTACCAACAAACATTGTACTTAATCTACACCATAAACCAAATGGAACTAATAGATATTTACCAAACATTTCATCCAATGGCTGCAGAATACACATTCTTCTCAGTACATAGATCATTCTCAAGGATAGACCATATGTTAGATCATATGACCATTTCAATTGATGCTGAAAAAGCATTTTATAAAATTTAACATCACTCCATGATAAAAAAAAAAAAAAACCTCAAAACACTGGGGATAGAAGGAACATACCTCAACATAATAAAAGCCATATATGACATATCCACAGCTAGCATTATATTGAATGGGGGAAAACTGAAAGCCTTTCCTCTAAGATCTGCAATACAACAAGGATGCCCACATTCACCAGTATTATTCAACATATTACTGGAAGTCCTAGCTAGAGCAATCAGATAAGTGAGAGAAATAAAGGGCATCCAAATTTGAAAGGATGACATCAAATTATCCTTGATTGCAGAAGATATGATCTTATATTTGGAAAAACTTGAAGACTCTACCAAAAAACTGTTACAACTAGTAAATTCAGTAAAGTTGCAGGATACCAAATGAACATACAAAAATCAACAGCTTTTCTGTATGCCAACAGTAAACACTTACAAAAAAGAAAATGACAAAGTAATCTCATGTACAAGTTACAAATAAGAGGCCAGGCATGGTGGCTCATGCCTGTAATCCCAGCACTTTGGGAGGCTGAGGTGGGCAGATCTAATCAAAATGGATTAAAGACTTAAATTTAAGATCTCAAACTATGAAACTACTGGAACAAAACTTTGGTGAAAGTCTCCAGCACACGGGACTGGGGAAAGTCTCCAGGACATTGGACTGGGCAAAGATTTCTTGAGCAATACCCCCACAAACACAGACAACCAAAGCAAAAAAGGACAAATGGAATCCCATCAAGTTCAGCACAGCAAAGGAAACAATCAAAAAATTGAAGAGACAACCCACAGAATGGGAGAAAATATTTGCAAACCACCCATCTGGCAAGGGATTAATAACCAGAATATTTAAGGAGCTCAAACAACTCTACAGGAAAAAAAATCTAATAATCTGATTTAAAGATGAGGAAAAGATCTGAAAAGACATTTCTCTAAAGAAGACATACAAATGGCAAGCAGATATAAGAAAAGATGCTTCACATTATTGATCATCAGAGAAATGCAAATCAAAACTACAATGAGATATTATCTCATCCCAGTAAACTGACTTTTATCCAAAAGACAGGCTATAACAAATGCTGGCAAGGCTGTGGAGAAAAGGACAACCTCGTATGCTGTTGGTGGGAATGTAAATTAGTACAACCACTATAGAGAACAGTTTGGAGTTCCTCAAAAAACTAAAATTAAAGCTACCATATGATCCACCAATCCCACTACTGGGTATATAAGCAAAAGAAAGGAAATTAGTATATCAAAGAGATATCTGCACTCCCATGTTTATTGCAGCACTATTCACACAGCCAAGATTTGGAAGCATCCCAAGTGTTTGTCAACAGACAAATGGATAAAGAAAATATGGTACATATACAGAATGGAATACTACACAGCCGTAAAAAAATGAGATTCTGTCATTTTCAATAACATGGATGGAGCTGTAGGTCATTATGTTAAGTTAAATAAGCCAGCACAGAAAAATAAATTTCACATATTCCCACTTATCTGTGGAAGCTAAAAATTAAAACACTTGAACTCATGGAGATAGAGAATAAGATAGTTACCAGAGGCTCGGGAGGATAGTAGGGTAGGGCCAGGGGCAGGGACAGAATGGCGAAGGAGGGGGGCAGAAGAGAAGGAATGGTTAATAGGTGTAAAAAATAGAAAGAATGGACAAGATCTAATATTTGACAGCACAGCAGGTTGATTATAGTCAATAATAATTTAATTGTACATTCTAAAATATCTAAAAGAGTGTAATTGTACTGTTTGTAACACAATGGATAAATGCTTGAGGTGATGGATACCTCAATTATTCTGATGTGATTATTACACACTGTATACCTACCTGTATTAAAATATCCCATATTCCCCACAAATGTATACACCTACTATGTACCTACAAAAACTAAAAATTTAAAAATTTAAAAAATTTAAAGCAATTTTTTATTGGTTTATAAAAATAATATTGGTTAGTAATTGGCTGTGTAGTGGCAATTTTTAAAGTATGCTGTGGGAAACAAGACCACAGGTGCCAAACTGCCAGTCCTTTGACTCGAAACTCATGCTGTGAGACAGAGATGGAAAAATCCTTAACCTGAATCTCTGGTCCTGAAGGAGAGGCAGAAAAAAGGCGGTTTTTTTCCCTACAACCCAAGTCTCTTACCCAAAGATAAATACCAAAAACCTTTGTTCTAGAAAGAGAGAGTTTGAAAGAACAGCCCAAATAAAGTCTAGATCTTTAATCAAAGAGTGGAAGAATTAGGTCTAGAATTTTAGTAATATCCACCACTTTACATCTAGTAATTTCTCTCAGAATAGGAAGAACACAATGGGTTCAGGCTGACTAGGGGTCAAGTTCGGGAAAAATGTTAGAGGATGGGATGGGTGATTGTGAATCTTGCTAACAGCACCAGAAATGTTGACCTAAAAGGAATAAGCTGAGGCAAAATTAATATAGAGAGTTTGGGCCATGGTTGAGGACTGCAGCCCAGAACACACTTCCAAGTTTCCTTGGGTGGGGTGCTCCTGAGAACAAAACAGAGGCTTAAATTTTTAAAGAAAAAAGGATAATTAGAAACGTTATCAGGAATTCTCGTTGGTTAACAGAAATAACATTGCTTCGTGATGGGATATATATTCTTACCCTGTTTTTTTATATATATGCTTTAAGTTCTAGGGTACATGTGCACAACGTGCAGGTTTGTTACATATGTATACATGTGCCATGTTGGTGTGCTGCACCCATTAACTCGTCACTTACATTAGATGTATCTCCTAATGCTATCCCTCCCCCATCCCCCCACCCCATGTTAGGCCCTGGTGTGTGATGTTCCCCTTCCTGTATCCAAGTATTCTCATTGTTCAATTCCCACCTATGAGTGAGAACATGCAGTGTTCGATTTTTTGTCCTTGCGATAGTTTGCTGAGAATGATGGTTTCCAGCTTCATCTGTGTCCCTATAAAGGACAAGAAGTCATCCTTTTTTATGGCTGCATAGTATTCCATGGTGTATATGTGCCACATTTTCTTAATCCAGTCTATCATTGAGGGACATTTGGGATGGTTCCAAGTCTTTGCTATTGTGAATAGTGCCACAATAAACATAGATGTGTATGTGTCCATTATAGTTATTTGGCATCAGTCTAGAGCCTACATAATAAGTGTCTTCAAGAGATAATTATTTGGCTCAGGGGAGAGTGAGATGTAACTGCCATTACATTTTAGATGCCTTTCTGGGCCTAATAATTTAGAAGGGCTCACATTCTTCACATAAAAAGGTTTTTTTTCCTTCTCAGAACCACACTCCTAGAAACCCAAGGGCTCTTTCCTGGCTTAAGCTCCACCCTGAACAGAAGGGTTGGGAAGGCTAAGAGGAAACGAATATTCCCACTCAGTAAGAGAGAAATGGAAATGACATCTCTCCCTGGACCATCAAATTAATTCAGCTAGCCTGCCTATTCTCTCAGGAGTGATCTGAAAGAGCATGGTAGGGAGGTGTACTGTTCCCCAGTCTGATGCTCTGCCTGCTGCTCTCAGTCAGTGTCATTCATTCTTCTTACTGGGGACTGACTGCCTCAGAAGAGATTTCCAAAAGGAAAAAGATCTCAGGAAGTTGATCAAAATTTGCAGCACTCATGTGGGTCCTATGAAGTCTCAAGAAATATCTAGATTCTTCAACGACTGGAAAATTTTGTGATTGGTTCACTCTAAATGATGCTTATTGAATACCTCTCATTTGTTTTCATTTATTCAACAAATATTTATTGGCCACCCACTCTGTAGCAGGCTCTGTTTTAGGAGCCATAGCAGATACAATAAGTAAGATAACATCCTGCTTTGAAGGCAATTCCCATTTATTTGGAAGGGAAAGAAATAATAAAAGCAAATAACAGAAAAAAGGCATGTGCCCTAGAGCAGTATAAACAAATGACATTGTGAGGGAGGGGTGAAAACAGAGAGATCCTACTCAGATTAGTAAACTGGGATGTCTTCATGGAAGATAGCATTTAACATGACCCTTGAGACTACACAGAACTTTGACAAAGATGGAGTAAGAAAGAGCATTCCAAGAGAGAAAACTGCATAAAGAGTAGGGTAGTCTGAGCGCGGTTGCTCACGCCTGTAATCCCAGCACTTTAGGAGACCGCGGAGGGCAGATCACTTGAGGTCAGAAGCTCGAGACAAGCCTGGCCAACATGGTGAAACCCCCTCTCTACCAAGAGTACAAAAATTAGCCGGGTGTGGTGACATGCGCCTGTAGTCCCAGTTATTCAGGGGGCTGAGGCAGGAGAGTCACTTGAACCTGGGAGGCAGGGTTTGTAGTCAGTCAATATCTCGCCACTGCGCTTCAGCCTGGGTGACAGAGTGAGACTCTGTCTCAAAAAAAAAAAAAAGAACACAGTAGCACTAAGGTACATAAAGTAATTGGGCGTGGCAGGAATGATAATAGAGACAAATAAGCAAAGCATGATTATTTAAGAAAAAAAAAGGACTTGGTCTAATGTGCACCAGACGTAGAGATCACAACTCTAGCTAATAGCTAGTGGAAGCTGTAACATCCAAAACAAGCTATTTTGTAGACTTCTGTAAGGTTCCTGAATAATGATATTTTTGTTCATCTAGTTTAGCCTGGGTCAAATGCTTTAAGCCAATGCAAAGTGCTGAGCTGAGCCCTTTCCTTAAGGAGTCTTCTTTTTAGTGGATAGGTTCGGGGAAACAAAAACATGCTGAGTTTTCCTAAATAAAAATATGGATGAGTTAAGGTAAACATTGATGATTAGAGTTAGTTCTGACTGAAAAGAACATGGAAAGCTTTGTGAAAAATACCTTTTAAGTGGATTTTGAATCAGGGAACAGGGACTGGAGAAGATGGAAGTGGGAAGACCAAGATCCTAGTTCCATTTTAATGCTGGTTAAGAATCAGCACAGAGCTCCTGGAGATGTCAGTGCTTCTGATTAACTTGCAATCTGACCACAGAAGCAATCTGACCTAGCCAATTAACTGTGGGTGTTAAATTAGCTTTTCATTAGTATTAATTGTTATGATGCATAGATAATTTATGAATTCTGAGAAATACTCCATGCATTCAAATAAGGGCTTTATCTTTTAAAAGCATCATTATTACAAAAATAATATTATATGTGGCTACTATTCCCTCAATGTGAGGAAAGAAAGAGGGGGTTGTGGAAGGGTTTTGGAGAAGTGGATGATGACCTTGAGATCTAAAAGATAAGATATAGGGAGGCCACATAGAGAGAGAGGTATAGGGAGGATATCCCAAGCAGAGACAGCAGCAAGCGAAGAGAGCAACAGGGAATTTAACAGAATCAAAAAATGCCAGTAGTTGTGAAGGGCTGCAGTACAGAAGGGTTAACAGAGAGGAGTGACCATAATGATGTAAGAGCCACATCTTCTAACAACTCATATACCACATGATGTTTAGCTCTTATCCTAAAGACAACAGAAGTCACCCAAGCATTTTATACAAGAAGCAGACTTTCACTTTAGAAAAATCCCTCTGGCAGCTGGAAGAAAAAGAGATGAGTAATATGCAGGCAGATTGAAGGCAGAAAGACCAGTCAACATTCCAAGAGACCAGTTGGTGGCCGAAGCATGGTGGGGGCCCCTAGCCGAGTGTATAACTAAGGCTTGTTCTGAAGAGCTGGAGAAAGAACCTACGTTCAAACTGCCTGGTTATATCGTTAAAGTCTCTTGCCACCCCTTGTTTGTCAGAACGTTGCTTGAGCCAATTTTTTAAACCATAAGCCTGGGGAACAAGAATATCATATACATTGAGGAAATTTTAATTTAACTTTCCTGAGAGCTGGAAACCAACTTCTTGCAAAGTTCAGCACATTCCTCAAAGCTGCTCTCACTTCCCTGCCTGGCTGAGTCAGGAAGGAAAAGGGCTTCGTTGCTAAGAAAACTCCATCCAAGGCCTTCCACATTGCCTGCCCTCTGCTTAAACCCTCTGGGATTGCTTGGAAAATTACAAACCTAAACTATAAATGCCTCTTCTTCACTTATCTTTTCCAGAAACACCACTTAGATATCCCTTTCTAGCAACCATTTTATTTCTGTTACCAGTTTCACCACCCCAGACTCTCTCTAAGGAAACCTGGACTTTCCAATCAAATTGGATTTTATTTTCTGTATTTTCAGACTTCATTTGCTATTCTTCTATTTGTTTGAAAACCATTCTAAGAAGTAGATAGGGAAAGAGAAAGGATGCTTCTGATCTAATATATTGCTCAGGTCTAGGTGCTGTGAGACATACAAGTACCAAATCTACACTCATTTCCTTGTTAAAACATATGACACCATGTATTGAGTAATAGCAATATTATGTACTAGCATCTGGATTTCAACAAAGTATTTGGCAAAGTTTCAGGATAAGGAACAAGGTGAGGAAATGAGAACTGGATAAGGTTGCGTGGTTAGCATGATTCAAATCTGACAGTATCCACAAGGTGTTGATTAATGAGTTGCTGTCATATTGTGGGAAAGGTTCGAATTTTAACCCTTTCCTGTTCTTCAAATTTATAGTCACTTAGATAGCAACATATCCTGTTAGTTGTGCAAATGACCCAACTCATTTAATGCAACGCTAGGCACTTAGCAATTGCTCAATAAATGTTTGTTGAGTTTAATGGAGAGGAAACTGTTGATACTTTATGTGACCAAATCACAATTGTAAATGAGTTCATTAGACTGAAAGTCAAAACACAAATAGGATGATATTGAAAAGAGATAAATGAATTTTGTGCTTTTGGACTCAAATAATCAAGGGTACAACTATAGCACTTGGAAAGCTGAATTTAACATATAAATTAAAACATGTCTTTAAAAAGTTAGCACTACAGGCTAAATATGAATTAATAGGCCATTCCCTTCTCCTACAAAATTAATATAAGTTACAGAATGTCATGTGCTGATCAAGGGCGATCATAGCCTGTTGGCCTCTGTACTGTTTAGATAACATCTGGAAACTGTTTCATGTTAGGCACTGCATTTTAAGAGGATTATTAATCAAGAGACCAAAATGCCAAGGGACTCCTATAAAAATTAGGTAGAGATATTTGGATTATATGCCCAGGTTACTTTTTAGAAACTTTTTTTTTTTTGAGACAGGGTCTCACTGTGTCACCCAGGCTGAAGTGCAGTGGCATGATCTCGGCTCATTGCAACCTTTACCTCCCAGATTCAAGTGAGTCTCTTAACTCAGCCTCCCAGGTAGCTGGGACTACAGGCATGCACCACCACACCCAGATAATTTTTGTATTTTTAGTAGAGACGGGATTTCACCATGTCGAAAAGGCTGGCCTCGAACTCCTGACGTCAGGTGATCCACCCACCTCAGCCTCCCAAAGTGCTGGGATTACAAGTGTGAATCACCACACCAGGCCTATTTTTTAGAAACTTGAGCAGGAGTAGGGGTGATAATGGGAGTCTTCATGATAGCTACCTCCACATATCCAAAAGCTATCATCTACAAGCAAGATGTATTCTTAGTAGCTCTAGCTTAGCTCAACTAAGCTAAGTTTAAATTAGCTTAACTAGGAGCTTGAAAAAAATGACAAGCAAAATTTTGGCTCTAGATAAGAAATATTTCTTTATCAAATAAAATGATTGACAAATGAAACAGTGACTACCCCAAAGTAATAGTAAAATGCAGGTAACTTTTAAAGCAAATTGTTGCATGAAATAGTTTCATGGTTTTGTTTATGTTTGTAAATTTATTGGGCAGCCCCCACTCAACCAGAATAGGTTCAAAGCAACTCCATGTTGGCTGTAGTTTTTCAAGTACTCCATATTTTGAGGTTCCATCCATCTCTAAGACTGTCTGTTTGTGATCAGTTATGTTGCCAGAAAGCCAAGAACAAAACAGAGTTAAACCACTGTCCACCACTATCATCATGCAGACTAAGAGACATAGGATTTAAGAAATATTAATTCAAGGTCAGGCACTGTGGCTCATGCCTGTAATCCCTGCACTTTGAGAGACCGAGGCGAGTGGATCACCTGAGGTCAGGAGTTCGAGATCAGCCTAGCCAACATGGCGAAACCCGTCTCTACTAAAAATACAAAAATTAGCTGGGTGTTGGGACGCATGCCTGTAATCCCAGCTACTTGGGAGACTGAAGCAGGAGAATTGCTTGATTCTCCTCCAGGAGGCAGAGGCTGCAATGAGCTGAGATTGCACCACTGTACTCCAGCCTGGGCAACAGAGTGAGACTCCATCTCAAGAAAAATAAATAAGTAAGTATGAATAAGTAAATATGATTTCTTCTTTTGTACTAGGCACTTGTAGGTGCTGAATTTATAACTGAATAAGACATAGTGCTTGGCCACAGGAAGTTTATAGCCTTACACTGGAAAACATCCTGAATAGATGACTTCAAGATGCTTTCTGTAACAGTGCCTGCCATAGTTGGCACTTGTATTAGTCTCTAATTGCTGCTGCAACAAATTACCAAAATTTAGCAGCTTAAAGCAGCACATTTTTTTTTTTTTTAATCTTGTTCTGTCACCCAGGCTTGAGTGCAGTGGCATGATCATGGCTCACTGCAACCTCGACCTACCAGGCACAGGCAAAGCTCCCACCTCAGCCTCTTGAGTAGCTATAACTATAGGTATGTGCTACCAGGCCCAGCTAATTTTTGTGTGTGTGTGTGTGGAGATGAGATTTCGCGCTGTTGCCCGGGCCAGTCTTGAACTCCTGGGCTGATGCGATCCACCAGCCTCGGCCTCCCAAACTGCTGGGATTATAGGCATGAGCCTCTGTGCCCGGCCAACAACACAAATTTATTATCTTACAATTTTTGGAGGCCAGAAATGTGAAACAGCCACAGAGGTGGCATCTGTGAGTGAAGTGAGCCAGCTGGGACCTAGGGCAGGAGGAGGGCGCATACCCTGTGTATGTGGCGAAGCTGCAACTGAGCTCCAGCCAGTTTTTGCCATGTAATATTTAGCCCAGGGTTGTTAGGTATTTCCGTTTTTCAAGAGGAGCTGCAAATCTGGCTATTTATACATAAATAATCAAAAACTTTAACACTGGCAACTCCTATCAAACACCTCTGTGGACCAATTTGGCCCTCATTCTACTAGTTTGCAAACTCTAGTTTAAGACAAAGAAAAGACTTGGCTAATTAATCAATGGTTCTAAACCTGGAGTCTGGAATAGAATTCAGGAGTCTATGTATATGCATGGGAAAAAAGCATCTTATTTTAATTTGTAGAACATAATTTATATATCTCTTTATACATCTCTATATTTAACGTAGAAAATAAATACTGTATCTTTATTTTACTAACCTCTAATAGAAATTTGGCATCTCCTTATTTATGAACATCAGTCATAGACCACAGTACTACTGGGAATACCTGTAAATATTACCCATAGAAATCACAAATATTTTCATATTATACTACAGTGTTGCAGAGTCTCAAAATGTCTTCTGTGCTCATCGTCGCTTTGAAATGGGCAATGTGTAGATCCACCGTAGAGCTTGTTGTGTAACATACTAATGAAGAATCACATGCAACACCATCATCATGGATTTGCTTTTATTTCAATATTTCGATAACTGTATTTCATCATATTTGGTTACCTTTGTAATGATATTTTATTTAACAAATTTAGAAAGATTATTCTGAGATTTCAATAGATGTCATAAGACTACAAAGGGATTCATAGCGCACTTGCCTCTGTCTCTCTCTCTCTGTCTCTCACACACACAGACACACACACACATACAGACACACACACACGCACCAACTCTTGAACCAAATGAAGGGAATGAAGAAGAAGGCAAGACAAAAGACTCCTCAAAAATCTTTGATTAAATGTTTGTGCGTGGCCACCAGGCCCTTGTCAATCTGTAACTGTCACTGAGGCATTCTTATTAATTCTTTGAGCCTCTCAGGTGCTGCAGTTAAATCTGATTCCAGTGACTAGGAATAACTGAGCCTTGGTAAAAAACAAAAACAAACAAAAACAGAAGCCTGCTGTTGTTAAACTATGCTATTAAAGTGGGCTACCCAAGGAAATGCATTTTATTCAGTAAATAAGTCACACAGGAACGTAGGCTGTATAGTTAGAGATGCTGTTCTTTCGTTTGGGATCTTGCTGGGCTGAGGAGCTTCTGATGGCTTGCTCGCCATTCCAATTAACCAAAGACTCTCTCTCTCTGCTGATGGATGATCACTGGTTTCTTTGCAGGTCTGGGAAATGTGCTTGGCTTGCTCCCCGATATGACATGCCTGCTCAGCTTGCTGGGTTTTGCAAAGTTTAGCTCAGTTGTGGGCTTTTCTTGCTTCCAGGAGACTTGGGTTGACTTTTCACATTCCTGGGTCTCCTGTGTCTGAAAACCTTCAATCTGGCTTTACAAATGATCTTATAATGTAACACTAGCTCCTGAATGGTAACATAAGTTTGGTAACAATAATAAAATAGAAATAGGGAGCTATCAGAGATTATTAGCATGGGCATATGAATTAAGCCATATTGCAACAAATCTGTTTCAAAGGTAATAATCTTAGTTTGGACAGAATTGAATTCAAGACCTCAGCCTCGCTGGCATTTCCCACATCCACTTCCTCTAACTATGAAACTTTCCAGATATGTACTTGAATGATATATGTTCCCAACTAGACTTCGTGTGGTCTTCTACAAGAAAGTCTCCTCTCAACCTCTTTTTTCAAATGCCCTGGTATTTTGAGTCCTAGGTAGCTGAATATTCTACAAAGTTATGTATAAGAAGGTCCCCATGCCTCTGTGGTTGCCAAGGACAGACATTATTGTTTCTTTTATTCATCAGGTATCTCTAGCCTGGCACATGAAAGATGTTCAAAAAATATTAGTTGGTTTAACAAATAAATGAATAAATGCAATATGAATAATTATAATTACAGTTACAATACTTTCCTCAAAGATTATTGAAATAATTATTTGAAAACATTCATGAAATTTTAAGTCTTATGAAAGTGAATAAATTGGATCACTAGTGCCATAAACCATGGTTAATTCCACACCTTTTCTTTATGTTGTGTCCAATGAGAAGTGCAGAAAGCACATTTATACAAATCTAATAGTCTTTTGTTTACATAAAAACGTGTTTCTAAGCAAAATTGTACAAGTGACATATTTCATATTTGCTGCCATTCAAACCTCCTTTTATCAGTGCTACTCTATTTTGAGAGGGTATCAACTTCCAGGGACCCAAGGCCCTCAGAGAATCTTGTACATTTTACATAATTAATTTTGAAGATTCTCTCATCCTTACTGCAGACACTGAGCATTTGCTACCATTGCCTCTTCACCATCACAACTTATCTTTCCTATCTCATATTCCTATTTTATTTTATTTTATTTTATTTTATTTTTTTGAGATGGAGTCTCACTCTGTCGCCCAGCCTGGAGTGCGGGGGTGTGATCTCGGCTCACGGCAACCTCCGCCTCCCAGATTCAAGCAATTCTTCTGCCTCAGCCTCATGAGTACCTGGGACTACAGGTGCCTACCACCACGCCCAGCTAATTTTTGTATTTTTTATAGAGAGAGGGTTTCACCATATTGGCCAGGCTGGTCTCAAATTTCTGACCTCGTGATCCGCCCACCTCGGTCTCCCAAAGTGCTGGGATTATAGGTGTGAGCCACCGTGCCCAGGCTCCTATCTTATATTCTTTCTCAGCATTACAAAGCCAACCTTAAAACTTTGTGTATGTGGTCATGTTATCAGCGGGTTACTACTTAGTGTGATATTTCCTGGGTGGTGGTGTGTGTCTTTCATTAGGAGCAGCTACTTCAGCCCTCCTGGCAAAATGACAGAAGAATATTGGCTCTTCCAAGAACGCTTCAGATGGTGCCACTTTGGCAGCCACCTATTTTATCTGTGCATTAATCCTACCCCGGTAACACACACTGAGGTGTTTCTCATCTATGCTCTAAGTGGATGAGAAACTAGGTTCAGATGGTGAACTAGGAGACTTGGGCAAATTGCCCCGTCTCTCTGCCCTAGGTTCTTTACCTATAAATTGAAAAGTGGGGAAGGTAGTATCCCAGACTTTCTCATCTTTTCTGCACTTAAAACAGTAGTGATTCTGAGATTCACTGGAATATGCTTCATATAAAATAAACCAGGTTAAAAGGGAAATCCTTAAGAGATGCTGCTGTTTTTCTCACACTTGCTATCAGACTCCTTATGAGAATAGAACAATTTAGGAGCCAAAAGCATCATATATATTTTTTCAGTACATAAGCTTTATGAAGACAACAAAGTGATTTTTGAAGAATGACCAGCCAGATGCGGTGGCTCACGCCTGTAATCCCAACACTTTGAGAGGCTGAGGCAGGCAGATCACTTGAGCCCAGCAATTTGAGACCAACCAGCCTGAGCAATATGGCAAACCCCATCTCTACAAAAAATTCTACAAAAAATGAGTTGGGTATATTGACACATGCCTGTGGTCCCAACTACTCAGGAGGCTGAGGTGAGAGGATCACTTGAATAGGTAAGGTTGAGGCTGCAGTGAGCTGAGATCATGCCACAGAACACCAGCCTGGGTGACAGAGTGAGACCCTGAAAAAAAAAAAAAAAAAAGAATGACCAAACTCATTCTCCAAAGAGAACTGAAGAATACAAATTGTACTGAACTATACAGTATATATTCCACAGTACATTCTGATTACTGTTTTTATTTCCTCTGCTTTCACGATCTTGTGACACCTAGAATGATTCTTCAAGCCACTTATTCTTTGAGACAACACATTTCTATTGTAGGTCCCAGTAGATCTAGCCTGAGCTGAGTGTTCAGCCTTACCAGGACTATCATCTTCAATGTGAGAAACAAAGATCTACATTTCCATTTTTTGTGGAGGGATTACTTCCTAATTGAGATTCTTTCAACACACAAAAGCATGAACACTATGAAACTTTCTCTTAAAAAACATAGAATATGCCTGTTGCAAGATGCAATTATAATGCTATTATTCAATCAGTTTGTGTCCTGCATAGTGGAGGCACATGTACACAGATATGTTAATCAGGGTAAGGCTAAACTGCTGCATCAAAGAGGATCTCCCACAACCAAAGCTTTCAGGCTTAAAGAAAAAAATAAATTGACTTCTTGATCATGTCCCAGCCTGAGATACATGTTGCCAGATGATACCTCTGCTGCATGGTGGCCATTTAGGAACCCAAGGTAAAGGTGGCTCACCTATCTTCAGTATCTGTTCCCTAGTAACAACCTACATTCCACTTATGAGCTTAAAAATAGACCACAAGCTGATAATTTTATCACTTTGTAGTTTAAAATATGATCCATAAATCCTCTTACCTCTTCGCCCTATAAATTTGCCTCTCTTTTTAAAAAAATCATGGCATGGTGACTATTTTTATACCATCATATGTAGTGGGTAAACTGTTGATAAAATAGAATACAATTCTCATTTTTTTAGGTTCTATTGAGGGAGTAAATGAATCTGAAGATTTCCTTGTACTGTATGTATGATTCTCCTGTTTGATAAAAGATGTCGAGGATTGATAATAAAGGTCTAGGTTTTTTAACATCTTATTTGCCATTGTGTTGATACACCAATATCAGGCTGTTCTTTCTGCAGCACTGACCAAACTTCAAAATATAAAGGAATGTGTTCTTTGGTGTTATGTTTTTGTTGACACTGGATTTTTGTTCTGAACAAAAATAAAAACTTTTCTTTTTTTCGTTAAGTAGTGACTTTGACCAAAAAGAAAACATAAAAAGACAACAGTGTGTTGGTGTAAGCCAGGAGACAGTGGTGACTGCTTTTATTTTTATAGTGCATTATGAAAGACAGTCTTCTAAAAAGTTTGAAGGCTGCTAAGAATGAAATACTTTTAAAGGTCTATGGCTCTTTTAAAGATATGACTTAAAGGATGATCAACCTTCATCTCTGAGGGATGAAAAGTAAGTCAGTTTATACAGTAGCATATTTGCCAGCCTAGAAAATAAAAAGATATGCTATTCACATTCATAGACTCCAAGTTTGTTTTCTGCCATGGAGAACCAAGATGTTTTATTGGTTCAAACTGTCACACGGTTTTTTCACAGGGCTAGGTCTCTTGGGCAAGGAGTCCCACAGCAGCTGAGCAAACACTCTGGAGTTATATGTAGCTCAAGACCACCATAAAGGTTGCTAGAGAAGGCAGGCCAACCACTCTGTGGGATCTGAGGGAGTGGCTTCTGAGAATTAGATGGTCTCAGGGGCATCAGAAGCCTGACTGTGCATGCCTGCCTTCAGCCTGGTGATAGATCCCCACGAGGGTGCTGAGGTTCCCAGATCAGCAAGGTCTCACAGTCCCCCAGGCCCAATCAGGTTAAGCCTGGGATCCCCTGCCATGCCCTGTCAGACAGCCAAGACACTGACACTCGATACTTGGCCCTACCTCCCAGAGAACTGCTTCTCAGGCCTCCCATGGCTGTCCCACAGTAGTTTTGGCCCAAATCATTTCCTGCTACATTTCCTTTCCCCACTGCCGTGTAGAGAAGTGTGATGGGGCATGAAATAATAGAACTGTGAGCCAAATAACACACTCTATTTGAAAGGAATGATCTGGTATCCTTCAATAAAAAATAATTGTGCTTGTAATATCAAATGTGTGGCTACAGACTTGCAAAAAACCCAAAAGACCACGGGATGGAATGGTATAGTCTATAGAGTGGTAGAGAAGAGAGACAAGAGATCAGAAGTACCGGGGAAGAGAATCCTAATTAGAAGATGTGGCTCCAGTGTTCTTGAAGGCACTCAGCTATAGTCAAGGCCTGTCCATAACACAAAAGGGTGAGGTGAGGTTAGTGATACATATAATTTCTGCTTATAGTAAGCCTATAAAATTAATTAGTCTAATTGACTAATAATTAGTTTGTATTATTAAGGATAGTTAGAAACCAGTCTCATATTTTATAGTATATCATTATTAACAGAAATATTTGTAAGCTAAGGTTACCATGTATATGAATGTATTATTTGTTCTAAATATTCTTGGCAGGTAACTCAACTGGAAAGCAGTCATTCTCTTCTCTAGCATGTGCACTCATGTGCACACACAGAGCACTCAAGGAAGGACTGAAAAGAGAAAGACGAGTAAGGAAAAACAACTAAGGAAAAAGTAAGGCAGAATTGGAAATCAAAACAAAATTACATCTGAAATGATGTGATTAACAAAGTAGCCAAAGAAGGGCACTCAAATATCAAAGCAATACAGGAACAGAGACATTTTCCAAAACTCCAAGTAGAATAAGGGAATCATTTCACTGTACGATTACAACAATATACACGCAACTAGTCTTCCTTTCTAGTCATAACAGAAATTACTTGAAACATACACAGAATGAAGGAAAGAATTCTGGTTTTGAATACTGAGAATTCAAGGAGAGTAAAGTTATTTCCTCCAATGGCTGAAAATCATATATATATATATACACACACACACACACACACATATATATGTATTTTTTGTATATATATATTCTGTGAGCATATAGGTAAAATTCCTTTTATCTGTTTCATCTCAAGAGCCTGAAATAATTTAATCTTCTTGCAAAGTTTTTTAAAAAGAGACTGTAAATGTTTACATTATTAAGCATGTATTTAATGGAGAAAAAAAGAACAAGAACAAAAATTTTGGCTGAGGCATTTTTGCCAAGAAAAGATCTCCAGAGTGAATTTTGTGATGGCTTGGAAAAAATAGAATAAGGTAGGTTCTGTGTAGAATAATACTGTTTGGAAAATTATAACTGGATTTTAAATCCATTTTATGATAGTAACAAGTCACTTCAAGTTTTTCCTTACATGGTGTTAATTAAGCTACATAAAATCAGGTTCATAAAATAAACTTTTCTTCTTTCACAATAGAAGAATCTAGCAGTTATCACTTTAACCAAGTGATCAAATATAGGCTCCCCAGTAATGGAACACATTGTCATGATATGAGTCTTGATGTGATGGTATTGGAAGTATATAACATAATCTATATTGTATTTTCCCAAAAATGTTTAACCTAAATATTAGCACGAGAAAACAATCAAATCCAGATTGTGGAACATTCTCTGAAACAGATTGCTCTAACCCTTCAAAAATGTTAATGCCGTGAAAGATAAACAGGAGAGGGAACTATTCTAAATTAAAGGAAACTAAAAAGACATGACAACCACATGCAATGTGATATGGATTGGATGTTTGTTCCCTCTAAATCTCACATTAAACTATAATCCCCCATGTTAGAGGCAGGGCCTAGTGGGAGGTGTTGGATCATAGCGGCGAATCCCTCATTAATGCCTTAGTGCCATTCTTATGATAATGAATAAGTTCTCTGAATTTGTGTGAGACCTGGTTGTTTAAAAGAATATTTCTCTCTCTCTCTCTCTGTCTGTCTCCCCTTCTCTCTCTGTCTGTCTCCCTCTCTCTCTCCTGCTCCTGCCATGTGATGTGCTGGGTCTCTCTTCACCTTCTGCCAGCATTGTAAGCTTCCTGAGCCCCTCACCAGAAGCAGTTGCTGACACTTGGCTTTGTATATAGCCTGTAGAACCATGAAGCAATTCTAGTATATGGGTTTTCATTGTACTATTCTTTCAACTTCTCAGCATGTTTAAGACTGTTTAAGGACACTGGGTTACTAAATAGTAAATGAGGACTATTTCTCTCTTGTTTTGCGGGGGAAGGGGAAGTTTCCTGTGAAGACCAGAAAACCTGCTAGACAAATTCCGTAAGAGCTGTAACACTCTGTGTTTCAGGTAATAAGCGAAGAAGGGACAATACACTATCTCTGTTTTGCAATTTCTACTGTACCGTCATGGATCTAAGTGCTGAGCATCGCTGGTTAAAAAATAAAAGATAATCAGATACTATATGCCTTTTAAAAGAATACACCATTACTATGAAGTAGTCTTGCCAAAAAATCAAACCTAAAATTGACTAAAGACCTAGGTCAGTCATTTGCAAACATGAGTGGGATTAGGACAACCCAAAAGGCTTGTTAAATCAGATTGCTGGACTGCAAGTCCAGAGTTTCTGATTAAATAGGTTTAGGATAAAGTCCAGTCATTTTCATTTCTAACAAGTGGGAGTGCTGAGGCTACACTCCATGATCACCTTTTAAAAGCAAATTTTCTAGATTAACCTGCTAATTTACAGAAACTGCAAAGGACAGAGAAAGATGTTAAATAATACCATGGGGATGCTATCAACAGAACCTGACCATGGGCAAGTCTAAAAGAAAAAAACCACTCTGTGTGTCTTAAATAAATAAACTGCAATTTAAATAAAGATGAAAGGGGAATATATAGGTTAAAAGAGATTTAGGCCAGGCCCCATGGCTCATACCTATAATCCCAGCACTTTGGGAGGCCAAGGCAGGTGGATCACTTGAGCTCAGGAGTTCAAGACCAGCCTGGGCAAACAGTGAAAACCTGTGTCTATAAATAAATACAAAAAATTAGCAGGGTAGGGTGGTGTGCACAGATCACCTGAGCTCAGGAGGTCAAAGCTGCAGTGAGCCATGATCATGCTGCTACACTCCAACCTGGACAACAGAGCGAGACTGTCTCAAAAAAAAAAAAAGAAAGAAAGAAAGAGATCTAAAAGATATGTCAATCAACTGCAATATGTCAAATTCTACTTAGATTCTTATTTAACATTACCTTTTTAAAGCATATTTATTACATTTAAGAGAATATTAGAAATTTGGCAATTGACTGGATGAATTATTAGTTTTATAGATGTGTTGGTGGTTTTTTTTTTTTTTTTGAAAGAGAGTTCTTCCAGCACTTTGGGAGGCCAAAGCAGGCAGACTGTTTGAGTCCAGGAGTTTGAGAGCAGCAAAAAATACAAAAATTAGCCAGGCGTGGTGGTGCACACCTGTAGTCCCAGCTACTGGGGAGGCTGAGGCAGGAGAATTACTTGAGTCTAGGAGGCAGAGGTTGCAATGAGCTGGGATTGTGCCACTGCACTCCAGCCTGGGTGACAGAGACCTTGTCTCAAAAAAAGAAAACATCCTTTTATGTTGGTGCCAGCATCTCTTCCAGGCATATTCATAGTACACATGTGATGATTTCTTCATTATTTTGAGATGTCAAAATACTAAACCACCAAACACACACATAATCAATATAAGTTATATTTTAATCACAAGCAAAAATATCAAAAATGATTTCATTTAATTGTGAAAATATCATATATAAAGAGTACATTATAATAATAGCAGCATTGGAGCCAGGTGCATAATGTCATGAGAAATCGTGTCCAGCTCATGAAATAAAAATCCACAGTCCTAGGGGGCAGAAAAGAATGTATTATCAACATGTAGCTTAAAGAATAACAATAAAATGAAGACCTGTGCATCCATCACCCAGCTTAAGAAATATAATATTATCAGTACCCCTAGAAGGTCCTGAGGGCTCCGTATAAATCACCTCCCCATCACTGGCCCTGGAAGTAACTACTATGCTGAAATTTGAGCTAACTATTCCTTTGCAGAACTGCATGCTTTTACTGCCTAACACTATAGTTTTATCTGTTTAGATACTTATATAAATAGAATAATACCGTATGCATTTTTCTATGTATTACTTATTGTTGCTGTTGTACAACCTTATATTTTTGAGATTCAGCCATATGAATATATGCAGCAGTAATCCTTCTATATTCACTGCCATATAGTATTCATTTGAATAGATATTCCAAGATTTATCAGTTTTTGTGATGACGAATGTTTCATCTCTTCCTTTCCAAATTTTCAACTGTCTTATTTGATTACACTATTACCGCCATTACAAAGTTACACTAGAATAGTGATGGAGATCAGTTCTTCCTGACTTCCGTGGAATGTTTCCCATTAATCATGATGCTAGCTTTTGGGCTGAAATATAAGTTTATATCATGGTTTTTTAAAAAGTATTCATATATTGCTATTTAATTGAGTGTTTTTGTCAAAAATGATTGCTGGGTTTTGGCAGGTGCCTGTTCAGCATTTATGGAAATGATGGTGTGATTTTTCTCATTAGTTCTTCCAATTTAATAATTTTTTAATATGGAAGTGTCATTGATTCATGAAATGAATTCCCCTTGCTAATGACACTTGAATCTTAAAATTTGTTCCTAGAACTTATTTAGGAGTTTAGTATCAAATTGATCTGTAGGTCTTTTCTTTAAAACAATATGTCAGAATTTGGAATCAATGTCATCTTCATGTCATAAAAATAATTTGGAATAGTACTTTTTTAAATGCTGTGGGCTGTCTAAATAGCACTAGTATTGTCTTCCCTTTAAAGACTTAGTATAACTTTCCATAGAAACAAATGGGCCTAAAGCTTTTCTTTATTAATTTTCTCTATTTCTTCTAAGGAGATCATTTTGTTTAGATTTGTCTATGTATTTTCTTTTTTTTTTTTTTTTTTTTTTTTTTTGAGGCAGAGTCTCGCTTTGTCGCTCGGACTGGAGTGCAGTGGCCGGATCTCAGCTCACTGCAAGCTCCGCCTCCCGGGTTTACACCATTCTCCTGCCTCAGCCTCCCAAGTAGCTGGGACTACAGGCGCCTGCCACCTCGCCCGGCTAGTTTTTGTATTTTTAGTAGAGACGGGGTTTCACCGTGTGGATATGTTATGTTTTCTTAGCTAAAAGTTATTGTTGGCCAGATGCCATGGCTATGCCTGTGATCCCAACACTTTGCGAGGCCAAGGCGGGAGGATCACTTGAGCTAGGAGTTGTAGACAAGCCTGGGCAACATAAAAAATCCAGTCTCTATGGAAAATACAAAAATTAGCCAGACACAGTGGCTGGTCCCTGTGGTCTCAGCGACTTGGGAGGCTGAGGTGGGAGGATTGCCTGAGCCCAGGAGGCGGAGGGTGCAGTGAGCCGAGATTGAGCCACTGCACTCCAGCATGGGTAACAGAGCCAGACCCTGTCTCAACCCTGTCTCAAGAAAAGAATAAACATTGGGAGGCCGAGACGGGCGGATCACGAGGTCAGGAGATCGAGACCATCCTGGCTAACACGGTGAAACCCCGTCTCTACTAAAAAAATACAAAAAATTAGCCGGGCGAGATGGCGGGCGCCTGTAGTCCCAGCTACTCGGGAGGCTGAGGCGAGAGAATGGCGTAAACCCAGGAGGCGGAGCTTGCAGTGAGCTGAGATCCGGCCACTGTACTCCAGCCAGCCTGGGCGACAGAGCGAGACTCCGTCTCAAAAAAAAAAAAAAAAAAAAAAATAAACAAAAGTTACTCTTCTCTTTCAGATTTCTAAATATATTTTCACAAAGCTGAGTGAAGTTCTCATGATTCTTTTAATTTCCTGTTTCTGTGTTTACTTCCCTATTATCATTTCTTCTTTTATTTATTTGGGGATTTTGTTCCTTTTTTGATTACTTGACTTAGTGTTTTATCTATTTTATTGCTGTTTTAAGGAACTTTTATATTTAGTTATTAGTATTATATTTCTGTGTTCTAAATCACTAATTATTTTGTTATTAAATTCTTCCATTTGCTTTGCTTGATTTTTATTTTTCATCCAGATGCTAAAACTTTATTAGTTTTTCACTTTTTGAATTCTAAGAAAATTATTTAAAGTTATTGAATTTTCCTCTAAATGTTGCTTTAGTTCTATCCCATATGTATAGATATTTACTATTCCCATTTATTGTTCTTTTATAGAAGTTCTATGATACTAGTTTGTGTTTCTTTGTTAACCAAGTTGTTTAAAAGTGAACTTAAATTTTTTCATGAATAAATTTGTACTTTATAATTTTAGTCATTGTTTTACATAATGTTGGTTGTATTATTTCTACATTTTGGAGTTTATTAGAGTTTTTTAACTATCTCAAAAAATAATAGCAAAAATAAAAATAAATTAAAATTTTAACTTATTTTAAATATAAATTATTTTTAATATAAATTAAATTAATTTTATTTTATTATTTTAATTTTATTAAAAATAAAAATAAATATATTTTTAATATAAATTAAATTTAAATTAAATTTTAATTTAAAATAAAAATAAATTAAATAAATAAAAAATTTAAAATAATAAGAAATAGAATTGCCTTGATAAATATGACATAATCTACATTTACCATTCCAGAGTCATTACTTTTCCCAATACCATATACATTAGCACCCAAAAAATGAATTATTTACAAATAAATCTAACAGAATATGTACAAGATATAGCTGGGAGAACTACAAAATTCTGATGAAAGAAATTAAACAAGAACTAAATAATCACAAAGATATTCCATGTTCATGGATAGGAAGACTCAGTATTACTAAAATATCAGTTCTTTCCCATTTGAACTACAGATTCAATACAATTTCAGTTAAAATCCTAACAAGTTATTTTGTGGATATTAACAAACTAAATAATTACTAGTAATAACAAACTAAATGATTACTAAAATATCAGCTCTTTTCCATTCAATCTACAGATTCAATACAATCTCAATTAAAATCCTAACAAGTTATTTTGTGGATATTAACAAATTAACTCTAAAGTTTATGTAGAGCAGCAAAAGACCAAATAGCCACAAAATTGAAGAGCAGCAAAGTTGAAAGACTGACACTATCTGACTTCAACACTTACTGTAAAGCTACAGTAATCAAGACAGTGTAGTATTGACAAAATAATAAATAAAATGGAAAAGAATAGAGAGCCCAGAAGAAAAACCCACTTAACTATAGTCAACTGATCTTGGACAAAGGAGTAAAAGCAGTATAAGGCAGCAAAGATAGTCTTTTAACAAATGATGCTGGAACAAATGCACATATACATGAAAAACTGAATCTAGATATAGCCTTCACAAGAATTAACTCAAAATGGATCACAGATATAAATGTAAAATGTAAAACTATAAGACTCCTGGAAGATAACCTAGGAGAAAAATCTAAATTTTCTTGGATTTGGTGATGACTTTTTTGATGCAACACCGAAAGCATGATCCATAAAAGAAAGAATAGAGAAGCTGAATTTTATTAAAATTTTTTAAAATTTCTGCTTACAAAGACACTGTCAAGAGAATGAAAAGACAAGTTATAGTAAACAAAATATTTGCAAAAGACCTATAAAGGACTGTTATCTAAAACACACGAAGAACTCTTAAAATTCAGCAGTAATAACAAAAGCAAATGGATTAAAAAATGGGTTAAAGACCTTAACAGACCTTTCATCTCACCAAAGATGAAATACAGATGGCAAATAAGTATATGAAAATATTTTCCAAACCATGTCATCAAGGAAATACAAATTACGACAACAATGAGACACCACTACACACCTATTAGAATGGTCAAAATTCAAAACACTGATAACCAAATACCGGTGATGATATGGAGCAACAGGAACTCTTATTCATTGCTGGTTAGAATGCAAGATGGTTAGGCTGGGCACAGTGGCTCACACCTGTAATCCTAGCACTTTGGGAGGCCAAGGCAGGCAGATTGCCTGAGCTCAGGAGTTCAAGACCAGCCTGGGCAGCACAGTGAAACCCTGTCTCTACTAACATACAAAAAATTAGCTGGGCAGGGTGGTGTGTGCCTGTAATCCCAGCTACTTGGGAGGTTGAGGCAGGAGATTCACTTGAACCCTGGAGGTAGAGGTTGCAGTGAGCCAAGATCGCACCACTGTACTCCAGTGTGGTGACAGAGTGAGACTCCATCTCAAAAAAAAAAAAAAAAAAAAAAAGTAAGAGGAAGAGTAAGACTCTGTCTCCAAAAAATAAATAAATAAAATGAAGAGTGCAAGATGGTTATGGACACTTTGGAAGACAGGTTGTTATAAAACTAAACACCCTGTGGTTTATCATATGATCCAGCAATCACACTCAATGGTATTTACCCAAGGAGTTGAAAACATATGTCCATGCAAAAACCTGCACACAGATGTTTAGAGCCGCTTTATTCATAATGGTAAAAACTTGAAAGCAACCAAGATGCCCTTCAGTAGGTGAAAGAATAAATAAACTATGGTATATTTAGACAATGGACTATTATTCAGTGCTAAAAAGAAATGAGCTATTGAGCCTTGAAAAGACACAGAAGAAACTTAAATGCGTATTTCTAAGTGAAAGAAGTCAATTTGTGAAGCCTACATACTATATAATTCCAATTATATGTCATTCTCAAAAATGCAAAACTATGAAGACAATTAAAAGATGAGTGATTGTCACAGACCAGGAGGATAGGGAGAGATGAACAGGTGGGCACAGATAATTTTTAGGACAGTGAAAATACTCTGTACAATGCAATAATGGTGGATACATGTCATTATTAATATGTACAAACCCATAGTATATATAATATCAAGAATGAACTCTAATGTAAACTATTGACTTTGGGTGATAATGATATTAATGTAGGCTCATCAGCTGTAACAAATGTACCACTCTGGTGGGAATATTATAACAGGGATGTTATGCATGTATGAGAGGCAGGGAGTAAACGGGAAATCTCTGTACTTTCCTCTCAATTTTGCTTTGAATCCTAAACTGCTCAAAAGATAAAATATATTAAATAAAAATAGAAATAATTATTTAAATGAAGCGACTATCACTATGGATACCTTGTATAGCCTTACAGAGATAATGTACGCATTTAGGTATAAGCCATTTGTTTCCAGATGGGAACATGTTGCTTGCAGTATGGTAAACACTTGGTGAAATATTTTAGAGATTATTTTGAAATCACTTTTGCAGAAATTATAACTGAGGAAATTATAACACTAAAAGAAATCTGACATGGCTGACTCCATCTTGTCTCAAGCCTCACAGGTTGGCTGTCTTTGCTCATTGCTGGGCATGAGCCAACCTAACTTTAGGAGAAATTTAGTTTATAGTTTAAATAATAGCCCTTCCCCCAAACTAAACTGCTTGTAAAACTAACAAAAAACCACCAAGTTAGCATGAGAAGGCCTGAATTCTAAATCATTACCAGCCATTATTTGGAGATTATAAGATTTGCAACTTCCCCAATTACTCTGGGAGATAACATCACTATTGCAGATCCTAAGATTGGCCTTTCGAGATGTCTTTTCAGGTTTTTGCATTTCTGACTACTGGAAAACCCCACATGGACCTGCCAACCAGCCCTGTGTCTTCCACCCAGGAACTGACTCAGCACAAGAGAACAGCTTCCACTCCGTATGATTTCATCTCAGTGGCAACCAATCAACACTCCCAACTCACTGACTCCCTACCTACCACATTATCACAAAACTCTGATCCCCAGTTTCTCAGGGAGACTCATTTGCATAATAATAAAGCCCTAGTCTCCTGTACAGACCCTCTGCGGGAATTAAACTCTTTCTCTATTGCAATAGTGCTGTCTTGATAAATCGGCTGTGTCTGGGCAATGGGCACAGAGACCCTGTTGGGGGGTTACAAACTGGAGAACCTGTTGGACAGTTACAATTTTCCATTAGTACATAAATCTTTTTAACATTTGCATTTTATTGTTTTGTATGAATGCACCTTAATTTAATCTGTCTATTCCCTGCTCCATTTATGTGTATAGAAGTAATTTTCAGTGTTTTGTTAATATAAATAATGTTTAAATGTGCATCTACTTTTGCACACTTATGTAATTATATCTGTAGGAGAAATTCTTAGAAGTGAAGTGTATGTTTCCATGAATTGACATATACCAATGATGTATAAGTCAGGCTTACCAACTTCAAGACATTATCCACAGTATATAGCCTCACATAAATGGCTATAAGTAAGAAGCGATAAATGTTGAATGAACTTTGTCCTTGTGAAAAAACACATCTCTATTTTTTATTTACAACTTTTTAGGGTGAGTTTAACCAGTTGACATTACCACATAATGATTTATTCACAATTTCCTAAGCAATTTAATTAAATTTTAGGGTTTATAGATATTTCATAGACTTTCAAATAGGAGGGCAAATGGCTGTTAAAAATAGCTAGAAAAAATAGTATCAACAGGAATTTGTGAGCAAAAAGAGTAGTTTGAAAAATTATACTTTCCAAATTTTCTTCTATTTAGTACAAGGCATATCTTATACACAGTACCTTATCGTGTGTTAAAATGTTTTATGAGTCCTTTGTGAAATACCAAAAGTTACTAAATATATGACTTCTTTTTGCAAATCAAATGTTTCTTTAAAATTCAAAAAATTTTCAATGAGGTTTAATTAGGCAGAGAAGTGGTTCAGAACTCATTTTAAAACTTGCATGATAATTAGGGAACATCAAAGAGTATTCTTATACTCTAAACTGTAAACAACCAACTGTTAATGATTTCATAAATTCTAAACATTATCCTACAGTACAGAGAACTGAAGCTTATTTTTAAAGGCGAGTGTATATTAAGCTAATGATTGACTCAATTCCTCTTCTCAACAAATAGTTTCATCAGAAACTGCATCTATCCCTGCAAGGGTCAAAGTTCATGGAATTTTGGAGCTAGGAGAGACCTTAGGTATCTTCCCATCCAGCAGATGAAGAAACTAATTTGGCCAATGTCATATTTGGTTACCAACAGACTGAATGGGGACACAGTTTTCCTGACTCTCCACCTGGGCATTCTCTACTATATATTGCTGTATCTGTATTAACATATGTAAAAGCACTCGCAACACCATCTAATAATTTTAGCATAGCATATTTTTTAATTGATATTTTTTTTTTTTTTTTTTTTTTTGAGACGGAGTCTCGCTCTGTCGCCCAGGCTGGAGTGCAGTGGCGCGATCTCGGCTCACTGCATGCTCCGCCTCCCGGGTTCACGCCATTCTCCTGCCTCAGCCTCCCGAGTAGCTGTGACTACAGGCGCCCGCCATCTCGCCCGGCTAGTTTTTTGTATTTTTTAGTAGAGACGGGGTTTCACCGTGTTAGCCAGGATGGTCTCGATCTCCTGACCTCATGATCCGCCCGTCTCGGCCTCCCAAAGTGCTGGGATTACAGGCTTGAGCCATCGCGCCCGGCCTTAATTGATATTTTTAAAATCTTTTATGTTGGCCGGGCGTGGTGTCTCATGCCTGTAATCCCAGCACTTTGGGAGGCCGAGGCGGGTGGATCACAAGGTCAGGAGTTCAAGAGCAGCCTGGCCAATATAGTAAAACCCTGTCTCTACTAAAAATACAAAAAATTAGCCGGGCGTGGTGGTGGGCACCTGTAATCCCAGCTTTTCTGGAGGCTGAGGCAGGAGAACTGTTTGAACCTGGGAGGCAGAAGTTGCAGTGAGCCAAGATCGCGTCACTGCACTCCAGCCTGGGCAACAGAGCAAGACTCCATCTCAAGAAAAAAAAAAAAAATCTTGTATGTTGAGAATTTCTGTGATAAGTAATAGGGATACATCAATGGGGACGAAAGTTTCTCTCATTCAGGAGTCCATATTCTGGTGGGAAAACCATATTGCCATACTTAGACAATGTTCCAGGGCAAAAATGGGACTGTCTGCTAGGATTGATTAGTCTTTCTCCTTGGCTTGTTGAGAGTGGTGGCATGTCCCATATATGTCATCACTGCCCTAAGGTCTATCACAATTGTCAACCTAAAGGAAAAAAAAAATCTGACCAGGAGCAGTGGCTCACACCTGTAATCCCAACACTTTCGGAGGCCAAGGTGGGCAGACCACCTGAGGTTAAAAGTTCAAGACCAGACTGGCCAACATCACAAAACTCTGTTGAGAGACAGGACTAGCTGGATTTCCTAGGCCGACTAAGAATTCCTAAGCCTAGCTGGAAAAGGTGATCACACCTACCTTTGAACATGGCACTTGTAACTCAACTCACACCCAACCAATCAGGTAGTAAAGAGGGCTCACTAAAATGCAAATTAGGCTAAAGCAGGAGGTAAAGAAATAGTCAAATTATATATCACCTGAGAGTGCAGGGGGAGGGACAATGATCAGGATATAAACTCAGGCATTGGAGCAGGGAGTGGGGAAACCCCTTTGGGTCCCCTTCCATTGTATGGGAGCTCTGTTTTCACTCTATTAAATCTTGCAACTGCACACTCTTCTGGTCCGTGTTTGTTATGGGTCAAGCTGAGCTTTCGCTCACCATCCACCGCTCTTGTTTGCCACCATCGCAGACCCGCGGCTGACTTCCACCCCTCTGAATCCAGCAGGGTGTCTGCTGTGTTTCTGATCCAGCGAGGCGCCCATTGCCACTCCCAATAGGGCTAAAGGCTCGCCATTGTTCCTGCATGGCTAAGTGCCCGAGTTCGTCCCAGTCGAGTTGAACACTGGTCTCTGGGTTCCACGGTTCTCTTCCATGACCCATGGCTTCTAACAGAGCTATAACACTCACCGCATGGCCCAAGGTTCCAATCCTTGGAATCTGTGAGGCCAAGAACCCCAGGCAAGAGAACAAAAGGCTTGCCACCATCTTGGGAGCTGCCCACCCCATCTTGGGAGCAGCCTGCCACCATCTTGGGAGCTCTAAGAACAAAGACCCGCCCATAACACCATCTCTACTAAAAATAAAAAATTAGCCAACCCTGGTGGTGGGCACCTGTAATCCAGCTACTTGGGAGGCTGAGGCAGGAGGATCGCTTGAGTTCAGGAGTTAGAGACCAGCCTGGGCAACATGGCAAAACTCTGTCCCTTCTAAAACTACAAAAATTAGCTAGGTGTCATCTTGTGCCTGTAGTCCCAGCTTCTGGAGATTGAGGTGGGAGAGAATCTCCTGAGCCTGAGAGGTGGACGTTGCAGTGGGGCAGTTGCAGTGGCACAGTTGCAGTGAGCACTGATGGTGCCACTGCACTCCAGCCTGGGAGACAAAGTGAGACCCTGCCTCAATATAAATACATACATACATACATACATACGAGCAAAGAAGAGGCAGTTCCTAAGTTGTTCACCAAGAATTTACATTAAAATAACATAAGCTGTTGATTGGTTACACATTGTTTGTGATATTCTTTGTATCACATATTCCAGGAACATAAAGATAATGCATGATGCAGCTAGTCAGAAACAAAATGCCTTTAAATAATTGCCCCAGACACAGGTTGGGACGGGGCGTGACTGAAGTCCCACACCCAGGTCTCCCCAGGGCTGATACATTTTGCATACCTCACATATCTCTCTCTGCTCTGAGCTATTTTTCTTTTCTCACATTTAAATTACAATGCCAATTTTTTTACAGTTTTGTTGCCCTTTATAAGTTTTGTTTTGTTTTATTTTGTTTGAGACAGAGTCTTATTCTGTCGCCCAGGCTAGAGAGTACAGTGGTGTCATCTCCGCTCACTGCAACCTCCGCCTCCCGGGTTCAAACTATTCTTGAGCCTCAGCCTCCTGAGTAACTGGGATTATAGGCACGCACCACCGTGCCTGGCTAATTTTTGTATCTTTAATAGAGATGGGGTTTGACCATGTTGGCCAGGCGGGTCTCAAACTCCTGACCTCATAATTCGCCCTCCTCAGCCTCCCAAAGTGCTGGGATTACAGGCGTGAGCCACTGCACCACCCTGTAAGTTTTTAAAGCATGTATCCATTACTGTACCTGATCCTTGCAGTAACTAGCGAGGCTATATTATCGTCTCCATTTTCCAGTTCTGGAGCCCATAGCTCAAAAGGGTGACTTCCCCAATGCTTTGCAGCCAGGAAGTTGTAGAACTGGAATCCCAGGCTTCTGCCTTGAGTCCAGTGAGTTTGTGATAATCTTAATCAACTTGAATCTCTCAAGTTCCAAATATTTAGTTTTCTGGGAATTCTGAGGTCACTTTAGAAGGAGATCCTTCTGTGGAGGTTTGGGTAACCTAAATATCCAAATTATAGCATGCTTTCTTGGAAAAGGAAGATAGTAGCGCCCAAAAATTCCATGGAAGTGCTTGCGGCTGTTAGTGAACTGTGAGGATGGCATTTTGCTAGAAGCATGAAACCACAGTCCTCAGTTTGTTTGTTCCATTCCTTGTCATGGGGATAAGGAAACTTGAACATAAAATATTGAAATTAAATGAGTCTGGAAAGAAGCATACCAAAATATTACCAGTCTCTGGGTGACTGAATTACAAGTTAATTTTATTTTCGTTTTCTGCATTTTTCACATTTCCTACAATAATTGTGTTACTTTTATAATAAGAAATTATGCAATTCATCTGTATCTGTATATAATTCTCAGCCTATTCAAAGGAAAGAAGTTCAAACTTTCTTAAGCTTGATACTTGGACAGATAGACACTTGGAACTGCCTCTGGTGAATGAGCGCTCTTTAAAAAAAAATTAGCGTGAGTTGGCTACAGAATTCCTTCAGGCATTTGTTCATTCTTTTAACAAATAGTTATTGAGCACCCACTGTGTGCCAGGCAGTTTTAGGCACTTGGAACACAGCACTGAACAGAACAGATAAAAATTCTTGCCTCTGGACCTTTCATCCTAAAGATGGAGACAGACCAAAGTGAAATAAAATTTAAAATCACAGTATCTATAATATAGTATGTTAAATAATGCTAAATGATTAGAAGAAAAATAAAGCAAGGAGGAATAGAGTGCTTGGAGGGTGGGGCATTTTGCATAGGGTATTCAGGGAATACCTCAATGACGAGGTGACCTGAAAGAGGTGAGATGTGAGCCCTGTGGGTTTCTGAAGGAAGAGAACTCCAGGTAGCGAGAACAGCAAATGCAAAGGCGTTAGGCAGGAATGTGCCTAGCATGTTCTAGATATAGCAAAGTGACCAAGTCTGGAGGACTGTGGGCAGCAGAAAGAGTAGGAGTTGCCACCAGCAGGCAAATAACATGATCTGACTTATGTTTCTGGATCATTTTGGCTACTGTGGTAGGGACAGATTAAAGATAAGCAAATAAGATGGTGCAGGGATCCCTTTGTAGGGGCCTGTGGGCCCTAAGCATGGAAATAAAGGGAAAACTTGAGTTCTTTGAGGGGAAATGGCAGACACTTAGCTAGCCCTGGAAGTAAAGAAGCAATTTGATGAGCAAGGAGATAATAGTAACCTAAAACAATAGCCAAGAAAGTTAGAGTCAGAAGAATTTTTATTCTCCTATAGAATAAAGATAATATCTTTTTTTTTTCTTACTTTCTTTCTTTTTTTTTTTTTTTAGAGACGAGGTCTCCCTGTGTTTCCCAGACTAGTCTTGAACTCCTGCATCCACCCCCTTGGCCTCCAAAGGTGCTGGGATTTCAGGGGTGAGCCACTACGTCTGGCCAAGATAACATCTTAAAAGATGTCCTGAGTTGTTCCTCAGAAACCTGGACCCCCACTGATATGGCCTGGTTCTGTGTCCCCACCCAAATCTCATCTCAAATTGTAATCCCCACACATTGAGGGAGAGGGGTGATTGGACCACCCCCGTGCTATTCTTGTGATAGTGAGTGAATTCTCACGAGATCTGATGGCTCTATAAGTGTTTGGTAGTTCTTCCTTCATGCTTCTCTCTCCTGCCACCTTGTGAAGAAGGTACATGCTTCCCCTTAGACTTCCACCATGATTGCAGATTTCCTGAGGCATCGCCAGTCATGTGAAAGTGTGAGTCAGTTAAGCCTCTTTTCTTTTAAATCACTCAGTCTCCAGCAGTTCTTTGTAGCGGTGTGAAAATGGATGAATACACCCTTCAAATGGATTCGCTGGCAGGTAGACCTCAGATGAGGGAGAACCTGAAGGCTGAACTCTGACCATTTTTCTTTGTTACTACATTTCTTCCTGAGGGTCCTGGAGGGAATCAACCACTCTCCCCAGCCTGAGCTAGTATTCTTTTCTGCTGATCCCAAATTTTTTAACACAATTTCTCTTCCTTTACCCATTGTAAATCAGAAAAGTCTTTGAATCGGCCTATGACTTGTAAGCCTTCCCCCTTCAAGGTATCTCGCACTTTTACACCAAAACAAATGTATAAGCTCCATGTATTGATTTACAATTTTGCCTACAACTTCTGCTTTCTTGAATTTTACCTGTGCCTTTAAAACCTCTTACCTGTAAGCCAGGGGGAGATCAAGATTTGGGCATTAGCTGCCTAGTCCTCCTTGCTTGGTACCCTGCAAATAAACACCTTTTTTTGTACTGCTGCAAACTCAGTGTGGATATTTGGTCTTAGCGTGCCAGGCAAGTGGGGCCCAGTTTGTTTCTATAACACAAAGGCAGAGGCAGGGGAAAAACAGTGGGATATTATATCTATATCTATCTATCTATCTATCTATATGTATATTTGGGACAGGGTCTCAATAGGCTGTAGTGCAGTGGTGTGATCATGGCTCACTGCAGTCTCAACCTCCTGGGCTCAAGTGATCCTGCCACCTTAGCCTCCTGAGTAGCCCGGACTACAGGCATGTGCCACCACACCCAGCTAATTTTTGTATTTTTTGGTAGAGATGGGGTTTTATCATGTTGCCCAGGCTGGTCTTGAACTCCTGAGTTCAAGCAGTCCTCGCACCTTGGCCTCCCAAAGTGCTGGGCTTATAGGTGTGAGCCACTGCACCCGGTCACCTCTGGGTATATTTTTTAAGGTGGGGCTGCTTATGGATTGAATGAGGGTTGTAATAGAAAGAGTCAGTAGTAACCCAAAAGTTTGTAACTGAGCAATTAAAAAATTGGGATTGTCATATTCTTAGGAAGACTATGAGAAAAACAAATTTGAGGTGGACAGAATTTGGAGTTCATTTTTGGACGTGCTAAGTTGAGGTGCCTCTCCTCTATCAAAGTGGAAATGCTTGTTTGACACTTGCATATACTCAGGAGTTCAAGGGAGTAATTTGAGGTAAAGCTGGGACTTGTGAGTATGTAGATCCTATATAAATCCATGAGACCAGATGGGAGCTACAAGAGCAAGTGAGAATACATAAGAGCAGAAATTCAAGGTCGGCCCTGGGTCCCACCTACATATTGTGATCAGGGAAATGAGGATAACCACCAGACAAGATTATCTTGGAGGCCAAGTGGCAAAAGAAGTTATGGTCTGTTGAGGGTAAGTCAAATGCAGCTGAGAATGACTATATTTGGGACCAATTATTTCCCAGAAAATTCTGAGTAGTGTTTGTTCCAAGGATTAACAGCCCATAACAACTGTGCCAGAAGAAAAGCATTTTAGAGGCCACAGTATAATGGAAAATGAAAGTTGGAAACATGAATTTGAGGGTCAGCTCCACCACTTATTGGCTGTGTGATGTGGGGAAAGTCAATTAAGCACATCAGTCCTAGATTCCTACATTGTAAGATGGAAGCAGTAGTAGCTGCCTCATTCATTTGATAGGAGGAATAATAGAAATAAATCTTTATCATTGTTTCTAACAAACAATGGACACTCAATAAATGTTAGCCTTCTCTTTGTCATTAAACAGAATAGTTCTTGGAGTCAATGTAATGGATCATTATGAGCATACTCTATATTTTAAGCTCTATGAATTCGTCCCTTGGTAACCCAATTCCCCATTTTCGCATTTTCCTAATTACTCAGGTACCAAATATGTGTCCCTTGCTAAATTTTTAACTTGTCTTCTCAAACTAAAAAATCCCAGACTGAAGAATATTTATAAACTAACTGGTCCGTGTTCATCAAATTCTTTATGTCAAGAAAAGCTAAGGAGTTATTCCAGGTAAAGTTGAACAAAATGATGTGAAAACTAAATACAGTATGTGATCCTGGATTGGATTCTGTACTGTTGAGGGCAAAATGCTGTAAACACATAATGGGGACAATTGACAAAATTGGATTATAGAAAACTACATTTTGAAAAACTTTTTTTTACATACATTGTATGTGTTCTTTTATATATATAAGAAACATTTCACAACAAAAACAGTAAACACAGTAAGAGATGTCCATATGTCTGTATTCATATGGAAATGTGTTGTTAAACAAAAAAAGAAGTTGCAGGCATTTGAATTGTGTGAACAACTTTGGTTAAAGAAATATCTCTCTCTCACACACACACACACACACACACACACACGTTATGTTTGGTCAATGTCTGAAAAGATACAAAATAAATTTGAACAGTGATTACCTCTGAAGATTCCAAATGTAATTTTCTTCTATAACTTTCTTGCCTGTTAGAAATGATTATTGCTTTTCTAATTTTAAATATATTTTAGGTTGGATAATAAAAGAAACCTAAAATCTAAGAACCAAGTGACACTGTTAGAATTCGTGAGCCAATAATGAGGGAGTAGGTTTTAAAGAGAGGAGTAGGGTAGTTTCTCCTGCTGCAAATAGAAAGATAAGGAAAACTGGATTTCTATAGTCTTTGTCTGTCACCGAAGACCTCATTGTTCAGGAAACAGAATTATGACTAAGCATGGACAATGCAACTGTAATTTGGTACCTCATTGGACTTCAGATATTTAGGTAAATTAGTCTTAAAATTTCCTGGACCTCTGCAAATCCAGAGTTTCCTCATGATTTCTGCTAATGTCTGGTCTTTGGTTCCTGTTTTTCTCTGCATCTCCATCATCAGAAACCACCTTGTTTCTGCCTAGAGTCACTCTGCTCCTTTTCACAAGGAATCTCAACACACTCATGGTTTAGAATTGAGTAACTTAAGAAAAGAATCAAAGACTAGTGGAAATACCTTCACTAAGCACTGTCAAACCCTCCACTGTTTCCCCCCTCACATTCCACTGCCATCCAAAAATGTACCCTACCGCCCTGTGATCTTGCAGTTACGCGCACTTCCTCAGATGTGTAGTCAAATTCTCTCTGCAATTTTGTCTCTCTATTAGACCAGCTGGGCTAGACCAACTTCCCTGCCCCAGGACTCCCCACTTCCCTTGGCATTTTGATAAAAAGTTCTCATCAATAAAAGCTGAAGATGATAAAATGCTCATCATAAATGATGTAAAGTGATAAAAAGATGAATAAAGTGCTCACCAAAAAATCCTCCCTACCCTTGGAATTTTTTTTTTTTTTTTTTAAGAGACAAGATCTTGCTCTGCTGGTCAGGCTGGAGTGCAATAGTGTGATTATAGTTCAAGTCTGCCAGGATTATAGGCATAAGCCACTGCACTGCCCTGCCCTTGGAATTCTGATGAATAAAGTGCTCATCAATAAAACTTTTCTTTACAAACCAAAATCATAGTTTTTGGTTTTTTCAGATATGAAGTTCTCACTGTGCTGCCCAGGCTGGTCTCAAACTCTTGGGCTCAAGCAATCCACCCGCCTTGGCCTCCCAAAGTGCTAGGATTACAGGTGTGAGCCACCGTGCCAGGCCGGACAAAATCATGATTTTTAAATGAAACATTCAATCAGGCATTTTTGTGGCAGGAAACGGAACTGATTCATGGAAGCCATGTTTTAAGAATTGAGTTTGGGGTTACTTTCTCATTGAAAATTTTATAACTCACCCCCTTCTGCAAGCTGATCGTCTTAGGACACATGTATTAGTTGAAATCACTCAAATAAGTATGGTGGTTTAAAAGGTCTATGAAATACAGAAGAACAGCAACAATAAATAACAGTGGTTAGAGATGAAGTTTAGAGAGCCCAGCTGCCAGGATTCAGTCCTGGATTCCCTAATTAATAATAGTTCTGTTACTCAGGGGCTTGCTAGATAAGAAGGGGAAAAGAATTACACATATGTCTTTGAGGATTGTGTAGAATATAGTTTATTTTCATATAAAAGAGAGTATGTAAGGAAATAAGGGAAGTTTATAAGGATATCAATCAACGAAGATTAATATGTCTTCAAGCGAATTGCTGCCCTCACTTCTCATTCTTAAGTATTCCACATCTTTTTTCATTCTTTTCTCAGTCATTGACCAAAACATTTGCATGTTTCTCACCAGACCAAAACCAAAAGTCATAAAGGTCTTTGAGGACCTGTCTCAGTAGGAGTCTTGCAGCTAATTAAAATCCAAGATAAAAGATAATATCAACTGAGCGTGGTGGCTCACTCCTGTAATCCCAACACTCTGGGAGACCGAAGTGGGTGGATTACTTGAGATCAGGAGTTCGAGACGAGCCTGGCCAAAATGGTGAAATCCTATCTCTAGTAAAAATACAAAAATTAGCCTGGCATGGTGGCAGGTGCCTGTAATCCCAGCTACTCAGGAGGCTGAGGCAGCAGAATTGTCAGAACCTGGGAGGTGGAGGTTGCTGTGAGCCAAGATTGTGCTACAGTAGTCCAGACTGGGCAAGAGTGAGAGTCTGTCTCAAAAAGAAAGAAAGAAAGAAAGAGAGAGAGAGAGAGAGAGAGAGAGAGAGAGAAAGAAAGAAGAAAGAAAGAAAGAAGAAAGAAAGAAAGAAAGAAAGAAAGAAAGAAAGAAAGAAAGAAAGAAAAGAAAAGAAAAGAGAAGAAAAGATATTATTCACCTCCAAGTTGACATCTGCCCTATCCGTCGAATCTAGGGAACTTCTTGCCATTTGTAATAGGTAGAATAATAGGTAGAATGTCTCCCCAAAGATGTTCTCATCTAAATCCCCGAAACCTGTAAGTCTGTTACTTTACACGGCAAAGGGATTTTGCAGATATGATGAGATTAAGTATCTTGAGATAATGGCTTGATTATTCTGGATAATCCAAGTGAGCCCAGTGGAATCATAAGGGTCCTTATAAGTGATGGCAGGAGAGTAGGAGTCAAAGAGAGATTTGGGAATGCTATACTGCTGGGTTTAAAGATAGAAGAAGGAACTTTGCGCCAAGGACCGCAAGTGGCCTCTAGAAGCTGAAAAAGCAAGGAAACAAATTATCTCCTACAGAAAGGTTCTCTGCCTATTGATAAATCTGGTGAGAGAGAACCCTTGCACAAGTTAGGCAAAGCAGATTTATTACTCACAGATAGGCAGCAAGGGTAAACAGAGGCCAAGGATCCATAACAAACTGGTCCCCCAAGACTCAGGAAAGCTGCCTGAGGCAGATTGTCTTGTCTGCACGTGCTGCCTGTTGTACTGCAGCTGAGGGCCTCCAGTGGCACCCCAACTTGGATTTATATACCCTGGGTGCCACTCAACTCACTAAGCTCAAGCATCGTAGAACATCCTGTTGTAGGAGGAATGAGGACACACCCAGGTTGTTCTGGATGTTTCTTCCTTATGTCAGGATGTTGTATTCTCAGCACAGTCTGCTTGAGAATTGCAATTGGAGGAATTGTTGATTAGGCCAAGGTCATCTGGGGACCAGTCCTCCTGTACACTGGAGCCCCCCAGAAGGAACAGAACACTACCTACATCTTCATTTTAGCCCAGCGAGATCCAATTTGAACACTTCAGATTTTCAGAACTGCAAGGCAATAAATCTGTGTTGTT
The DNA here is from genome assembly GCF_009764315.1 of Trachypithecus francoisi. Taxonomy (NCBI): domain Eukaryota; kingdom Metazoa; phylum Chordata; class Mammalia; order Primates; family Cercopithecidae; genus Trachypithecus; species Trachypithecus francoisi. The sequence goes on along the minus strand of NW_022681469.1, from coordinate 76,618,003 downwards.
TTAAGCTACTAAGATTTATTATAGCAACTGGAAGAAACTAATATATCAAGTCACCTGTGATTTTCTTCTCATGCTAATCACTGGCTGAAATGCTGTTGTTCAATTTATTCATTAGTTTTATGCTCACTACTGTATTCTATACTGCAGGCATACAAGTTCCACAAAATGAGGTGGATTCTCAGACTGAGCCCCTTGCCTGTGACACCCAATACTCAATAAATACGTGAATTTCTTTGTATTTACATGAGTGCATGAATTGCTAATAATGTTGCTGAAATTTGTTTAGCATTAGTAAATGGCACCAGAGATCATGAACGAGTATTCATTCTGAGGTGTTCTCAGAACTCTACCCTGTGTCAGGCAACATGGGAGATGCTGGGCTCTGAGAGAGGTGTAAATGTAGTTCTTGACACCCAGGAGATCTTAATCCAATAATAGAGAGTAACAATGTCACATTGATTATAATGTGACATTGTATTAGGCCATTCTCACGTTGCTGTAAAGAAATACCTGACAGTGGGTAATTTATAAAGAAAAGCGGTTTAATTGGTTCACGGTTCTGCAGGCTGTACAGGAAGCACAGGGCATCTGCTTCTGGGGAGGCCTCAAGAAGCTTCCAATCATGGCAGAAGGCAAAGGGGGAGCAGGTACATCACATGGGGGAAGTAGGAGCAATAGAAAGAAAGTGGGAGGGGCCACACATTTTTAAAGGATCAGATCTCACAAGAACCCACTCCCTAATTGCAAGGACAGAACCAAGAGGATGGTGTGAAACTATTCATGAGAAATCTGTCCCCATGATCCAATCACCTCCCACCAGGCCCCACCACCATCACTGGGGATTACAATTCAACATGTGATTTGGGCAGGGACACATATCCAAACTATATCAACTTCTGAGATTTTCTACATGTAAGATTGTTTTTGAGAAATTAAAATGCTAATTGAATAGCAATGTTTTGGAAGTCAGTGTTATAGAAGGGAGGCACTGTGGGCTCAATGGTTAAGAGCAACAGCCTTGAACTCAGGAGCCTCAAAGTTGAGAATCCTGACTCTGCCACTACTTTGCCCCAGTGTGACCTGGGCTAGTGGTTTAATTCCTACAGACCTTATTTCCTAATCAGTAAAATGGGGGCCAGGTGCAGTGGCTCATGTCTGTAATTCCCATCACTTTGGGAGGCCAAAGAGGGTGGATCACCTGAGGTCAGGAGTTCAAGACCAACGTGGCTAACATGCCAAAACCCCATCTCTACCAAAAATACAGAAATTAGCCAGGCATGGTGGTGTGCACCTGTAATCCCAGTTACTTGGGAGGCTGAGGCAGGAGAATCACTTGAACCCGGGAGGCAGAGATTGCTGTGAGCCATCACACCACTGCACTCCAGTCTGGGCGACAGAGCGAGACTTCATCTCAAAAATAAATATAAATAAATAAAATAAAATGGGGATAATGAGATTCATGCCACAAGATTGTGGTAATTCAATAATACAATGTAGACAAGAGAGTTTAATGTAATGCCCTGGCACAAAGTAATAGCTCAGTAAATGATAACATAAAGTCTGATTCATTCCTCAATATGCAGAGGCAATTTTTATGAAACTAAATGGTTTCCCAACTTTCCCTCACCAGGAACCACTGAAGCTGAGTTATCTTATTTTGAAGAGCCTCACTTCCCACATTCCCACTCCTTTACCCATTCTCAAATTCATAATTTCTGCTTAGTGTTGAAATGATGTGCCAAACCAGATTCTGTCAGCTAAGGTTTCCCTTTGCCTATTTTCCTTCAAAGGATGGACCCCATCCAGAAAAAGGGTTTTGGAGGTTAGCTAGGAGCCTCTCCAACTAAAAACACAAATGTGGCTTTGAGGGCGTCTTAAAAAGACAGAAATATAAGAACAAAATGATTCTTTCTTTGTGGTCAAAATGGATCAGCTACATTTGTTAGGGCAATTTTGTTTGCCTATGTTCTTTTTAAAAAAAAACACTATACATTAGCCTAAAATCTCTCATTGTTCATTTTCTACAACTGAATATTTGTCAATGTGGCATTTGCTGTTTTCTTTTCAACGCCTCATTGCCAAGCAGATGGGAAAGGCAGTAATCCTATTTCTTACTGGTTAAAATGTGAAGTTATACACATATGCCAGATTTTATCCTTATTAACACATAAAATTGCTTTTTCTTATTTCTCTCCCATGTAACTTGACATACACAAATGACTTAATCTCATATTTTGAATACTCACTAGCTGATGGGAGGAATAATTAAGAATGATCAAGTCCACTGATTTTTCGGGAGTTTACATGGCACGTTGTTACAATGTGGAAACAGATGTATCTCCTCTCCTTTGTTTCCCAAGGATAAAAAAAAAAAATCAGGTAGCAGCCCCAGTCCTGAAATTGGAGCTATTGAATGGGGTTTGTCATCTGTAATGTGCTGCCATGCTGGAGTCTTTCAGAGAATCCAACCTTCTCATGGTACAAAGAATCCTTCCCCCTGAGTGAAGGGTCTCAGCAAATATGGTGTCTCTCTCCAAATATGGCAGCTCTTCAGGAATCTACAATAGGGTCATGTTCCTTTTAGAGAGGTGGGAAATTCTAGGAGAGTAGTCAATGGAGTCATGCTTCAAAGGACAGACCCCTGAGAGGACTCATATGATTTCTGATGGATGGTAGCTGGGACTGCTGTTAACCGCAGCATGTCCTGCCTGGGAGATCACAGTGACTACTGAGTCAGCCTTCTGGTGCCTGCTGAGACCCACATGGAATCTCGGTAGGCACAGTAGGCTGGATATAATTCCTGGACTCTCATAAGGCAACAGAAACCAACTTCAAACCCTTAAAAGAATTCAGGCTGTTTAACAGTGGGGATCTTCTAACAGAAGCGTGTGAATAAATGTCAGCCTCCCTCATGTAGAAATATAAACCATAGTACACATTTTGCCAAGTGAGTGTGTGAAGACAGGAATCTGTCCTATCTCAGCCTACTAAATTCAGCTCAGTTCATCATAACTATTTATTGAATGCCTTCTTTTTGTTTAGCTCTTTGCCTTACTCTGTAGTAAATACAAAAAGGAGGAATGAAGTCAGAAAGGTAGGCTATACAAAGTCTGTTCTGTATATGCTCTTTATTTTTTTCTTCTTAAACATTTATCAGAGCAACCTTAAGGCTGTGCAGTTTAGATGAAAGGTCCAGTTTCATGTAGTGGAGAGTCAAAATATTGAGTTAAAGAAGGTATATATTTCTCTCTTTGTAATCTAAGAGTCCAGAAGTGGAGGGTCCAGGACTAGTGTGATGGCCCTGCTCCAGGGACCCACACACTATCTGTTCCATTGCTCAGCCTTCGTGAGATGTTGCTTTCAGCCACCACACCATCCAAGATGGCACTCCCGGCACCCACAGTCCCTTCCCTTGCAAACATCACTTCTGCTCACAGCCTGTTTGCATGGCCAAATCTTTCTGAGAAATAGAGGTTTTGTTATGGGCAGCTGCACGTCCAGCTACATAGCAGAAATTAATTTACATGAAAGAAAAGAAAATGACCTAGATCTTGCAGAACATAGGTGATTATGATGTTCCCATTTTACAGTTAGGAAGCTGAGAATCATACAGCTTAAATAACCTTTCTAAGTTCTACAGACGTCACTACACTCCACTGCCTCTCTGTAATACTGTGCTATAGTTGCTTTAGGCTTTGGCTTAGCTATTCCTGCCAGTATGAAGCCAGTATGTGCATTTCCACAGTAAGTTCTGTACCTCTTTCTTTCTCTTTCTTCCTTCCTTCCTTCCTTCTTTTTCTTTCTCTCTCTTCTCTTCTTTCCCTTTCTTTCTTTTCCTTCCTTCCTTTCTTCTTCCCCTCTCCCTTCTTCCCTTCCCCTCCCCCTTCCCCTCCCCACCTCCCCTCCCCCCCCTTCCTTCTTCTTTCTTTCTTTCTTTTTCTTTTCTTTCTTTCTCTTTCTTTCTTTCTTCTTTCTTTCTCCCTTCCTTTCTTTTTCTTTCTTTCTTTCTCTCTTTCTTTCTCTCTCCCTTTCTCTCTATCTTTCTGTCCTTCTCAGGGTCTTGCTCTGGTGCCCAGACTAAAGTGCAGTAATGCAATCATGGTTCATTGCAACCTCAACCTCCTGGGCTCAAAAGATCTTCACACCTCAGCCTCCTAAGTAGCTAGTACTACAAGTGTGTGCAGCCATGCCTGGCTAATTGTTAAATTTTTGTAGATATGGTGTCTCCCTGTGTTTCCCAGGTTGGTCTCAAACTCCTGGGCTCAAGCGATCCTCCCGTCTCAACCTCCCAAAATGTTGAGATTACAGTTGTGAGCTACTGCTCCTGGCTCATACCCTTTACAGAAGCAGAAACAAGGCTGTGATGAAAAACTATTTAAGGTAGAGAATTTTAAAAGCTCAAGAGCTCTCACTTACCAAAATAATAATAATTAGTAATAATAATAATAATAATATTCCAAGTAAGTGGAAAGTCCATGAACTATGGGGAGAAGTTCAGCAAACCAAGCAGAGAGGCTGCTAAGGTGGGTAAGGCTGCCCAGAAAAAGTCAAGGAATTGGCCCTCCATTGCTCTGCTTTCATACCATCATCTCCACAGCAGTCACTGTCACAACTACTTACCTCTGCCGTTGTAACATGAAAGTAGCAATGGAATACATAAGCAAATGGGTATGGCTAGGTTGCAATAAAACTTTATTTATGATCATTACAATTTGATTTTCATATGATTTTCACATTACAAAATAGTCTTCTTTTAATTTTTTCAACTATTTAAAATGTAAAAATAACATTAAGCTTATAAGTCATTTAGAAGAAGATGGTGAGTACATCTGTACAATGGAATACAACTCAGCAATAAAAAGAAATAAACTCTTTTTTTTTTTTTTTTGAGACGGAGTCTCCCTCTGTCGCCCAGGCTGGAGCGCAGTGGCCAGATCTCAGCTCACTGCAAGCTCCGCCTCCCGGGTTCACGCCATTCTCCTGCCTCAGCCTCCCGCGTAGCTGGGAACTACAGGCGCCCGCCACCTCGCCCGGCTAGTTTTTTGTATTTTTTAGTAGAGATGGGGTTTCACCGTGTTAGCCAGGATGGTCTCGATCTCCTGACCTCGTGATCTGCCCGTCTCGGCCTCCCAAAGTGCTGGGATTACAGGCTTGAGCCACCGCGCCTGGCAGAAATAAACTCTTGATACGGGCGACAACTTGGACAGACCTCAAGGACATTAAGTTGAGTCAAAACAGCCAATCTCAAAGGTCATGTGCTGTTAGATCCCATTTACATAACATTCTCAAAATGATGAAATTATAGAGATGGAGAACAGATGAGTGGTTAGGGGTTAGGCATGACTGGATATAGTGCATGGCTGTGACTATGCAGAGGTAGCTTCGGGGAGATTTTGTGATAAGGGAATAGTTCTGCATCTTGATTGAGGTGGAGCCTGCATGAATCTACACATGTGATAAAATGGCATAGACACAAACATATACTGTACCCATATGAATTTCCTGGCTTTGGCATTGTACTATAATTATGTAAAATGTAGCCACCGGGGAAAATTGGGTGAAGGGTACATGGCACCTTTCTGTACTATCTTTGCAACTTCATGTGAGTCTATAACCATTTCATAATAAAAAGTTAAAAACAAAAAAATGAGAAACAGTGGGTTAGATTTGGTTCCTAAGCTATAGGTTTTCAAACATTGGAATAGGAAAATTACATTTGCAGTATACATAATAGGGAAAATTAATATGCAGAATAAAGAATATACAATTCAACAAGAAAATAACACTTTTTTTTTTTTTTTTTGAAGGAGTTTAACTCTAGTTGCTCAGGCTGGAGTGCAATGGTGTGAATGGTGTGATCTCGGCTCACCACAACCTCCGCCTCCCAGGTTCAAGCGATTCTCTTGCCTCAGCCTCCTGAGTAGCTGGGATGACCAGCGTGTGTCACCACACTCAGCTAACGTATTTTTAGTGGAGATGGGGTTTCTCCATGTTGGTCAGTCTGGTCTCGAGCTCCTGACCTCAGGTGATCCACCCACCTCGGACTCCCAAAGTTCTGGGATTACAGGCATGGGTCACCGTGCCCGGCCACAACCCATTTTTAAAAATGGATAAAGGATAAAGTAATTCACAGAGAAATACAGACAATAAAAATGTTTTTAAAATTGTTGTGCAGTACAGTAACAAAAAAATTAACTACAGCAAGCATTTTCCCACAGTAACAAAAACATACAAGATAAATATTATAAAGTATTGACAACATTGTGGAGAAATGTATAGTGACAGAAACACTGTTGATAAGAGACTATATTGGTGAATTAACTTTAAAAGATAATTTGGTGGTTTATATTAAAAATTTGAATAAATTCACCATTCCGTATCTCAGAATTTATTCTATGGATATACTTAAACAGGATCACAAAGATATAAATGGAATGATGTTCACTGCTGTTTAGTTGTTTTTTTAATTAAAAAAAGGTTTATTGAGGTTTAATTTACATAGCATAACATTAGCTCATTTTAAATATACAAGTCAATGACTTTCAGTAAATTGTCATACAATCCTTACCAAAATCCAATTTTAGAACATTTCATCACCACCAAGTGATCCTTCACACCCATTTTCAGTCACTCCCTGTTCTCACCCCTAGCCCTAGGCAACCACTAATTTACTTTTTGTCTTGATAGATTTCTGGTTTCTGGAAATTTTATATAAGTAATACATTTTGGTTTTAATTGGAGTATGGCCAATACTCAACATCATAAATCATCTTTCGCTAATACATAGTACCAGCTATGGATAAGATTTAAAATCATGCTCAAATTTAGCTTTAAAATCAAGAATACAGCTTCAATAAGGAGGAGATTAGGGACTATTAAGTGGCATGTGATAGAAATTGATATTAATACATTTACATGTATACTGACTTTCAGAATTTGATAAGCAAAATCAGTTGAACTTTGCCACAGAGTAATTCCGTGCAGCTGTTATGCTTTTCCTTATCCATAGGGGGATACAAAATTGATCTGTGCATTTTCAAGGCAGGAGGCATTGGTACTTTGACAGAGTTCTATTCTGGCGACAGTATGCCTATTATGCCAAATGTCTAATGTATACCTAATGATTGTATTATACACAGAAAGCTGTTATGCACTGATTACCAACTGCTGTTTATAATCTTTTGAATACATTTTTCTCATGCTGAAGAAGATGATGGAAAAAGTCACAAGAGGGAGAAAATGGAAAAGAAAGTGATCCATAAACAATGGGGCTTCATATAGCTCTATGTGGCTACATCAAGCCTCATGTGCCTGAATCACTGACACGTTTTAGGAGCATAATGAATTTCTAGGTTTAAAAGCAATAAAGCAATAGTAGCCTCCGATTTAATATGTACATAGGTGCCAGGGGTGTGGTAACACTTGATACTATGAGTCCAGTGCTCCTTGGGTCTGATGGCAACTGCTGGGCTGACTACACCCAACCATAAATCATCAATCATCCGAATAATGAGAGATCAGTTTTCCCATGGGGAAACTGCTGGTTTAAATGTTCAGGGCTGCTTTTTATGTTTGTTATCCAATTATGTTTTCAAATATTTTAGAAATTCAGTAGAAAATAAAGGGATTTGGTTCATTTGAGAATGGTAGGCACCAGGAAATTGAGCCACCCTGATAGGAAATCAAGAAGGCATAGGGTATTCCTAAATGGGACTAGATCTCAAAAGCTCTACTTTCTTTCTATGTAGCATTAGAAGACTACCATTTTGGAAGAAAAGTGAGAAGACAGTAAGAATAGATGGGTCGGTTCCTCAAAAATTTGAACACAGAATTACTACATGATCCTGCAATACCATTCCTAGATGTATATATAAATATGCCCAGAAGAATTGAGAGCAGGGACTCAGACACTTGTACACCAATGTTCCTAGCAGCATTTTTCAAAAAACCAAAAGGTAGAAATAATCCTAGTGTTCATCACCAGGTGAACTGATAACCAAAATGTAGTATAGCCATACCATGAGATATTATTCTTTCTTTTTGTTTTTTTAAAGAGCCAGGGTCTCAGTATGTTGCCCAAGCTGGTCTCAAACTTCTGGGCCCAAACAATCCTCTTGCCTCAGCCTCCCAAAGTGCTGGGGAAATATTATTCATCCTTTAAAACGAAGGAAATTCTGATACATCTACATCATGAATGAACCTTGAAAATATTATGCTGAGTGAAATAAGCTAGACTTAAAAGGAAAAATATTATATGATTTCACTTACATAAGGACCTAGAATAGGCAAATTCAAAGAAGCAAACAATGGAATGGCAGTTAGCAGAGGCTGGAGAGTGGGAGGAATAGGTCGTTATTGTTTAATGGATACAGAGTTTCGGTTTGGGCTGATTAAAAAATTCTGGAAATGGATAGTGGTGATAGCTACATAATACTGTGATGTATTTTTTTTTTCTTTAAGAATACGGAACATTTCATGAATTTGCATGTCATCCTTGCACAGGGGCCATGCTAATCTTCTCTGTATCGTTCCAATTTTAGTATATGTGCAGTCAAAGCAAACACATGAATGTATTTAATGTCACTGAAATGGCTAAAATGGAAACTTTTGTTATGTATATTTTACCACATTTTTTTAAAGGAACAATAAAAGCATAATTGGGCTATAGGAAGATATAACAACAAATGTTAGAATTAAATCTTTTGACAGCTGATAGTCCTGTTTTAACCTTCTCTGTGGTCTTAAGAAATTAGAAAACCAATTCTGGCCATTTATTTTCCTAGTGGGAGGAAGAAACAAGCTGCTTTAACATTTTTTTTTCTTTTTTTTTTTTTTTTCTAGAGAGGATCTCCCTCTGTTGCCCAGGCTGGGGGGCAGTGGTTCGATCTCGGCTCACTGCAACCTCTGCATTCCGGACTCAAGTAATCCTCCCACCTCAGCCCCCTAAGTAGCTGAGACCACAGGTGCACGCCACCACACCCAGGTAATTTTTCTATTTTTAGTAGAGACAGCGTTTCACCATGTTGCCCAGGCTGGTCTCAAACTCCTGAGCTCAAGTGATCCACCTCCCAAAGTGCTGGGATTACAGGCATGAGCTACCATGCCCAGCTGCTTTAACATTCTAGATGGCTATTAATTTTTTCCTTTGTTGCTTCAATAAATAATTATTAAAGGCTTGCTACGTGCCAGGCACTGTTCCAGTTGTTAGTAAACAGAGAGAAAATGCTCTTCCTGAGCTTAGTGGAAGAGATATAATAAACAAAGAAATATTTATTTATTTATGTATTCACTTATATTTTATTTTCAATAGAGATGGGGTCTTTATGTAGCCCAGGCTGGTCTCAAACTCTTGGGTTCAAAGGATCCTCCCAAAGTGCTGGTATTACTACCAAATGTGGTGTGAGCCACCACACTTGGCCATAAACAAGGAAAGCTTTAAATAAGCAAGATAATTTCTGATAGTGAAATGTCCCATGAAAAAAGTAAAATAGAGTGACAGGGAGTGGGAGTGAAAGAGAGAAAGATGCCACTTTTGAGAAGAAAATCAGGAAATATCAAGACCAGAGTGATCTGAAAGCAGCAGCAGGCCCCAGACCTAAAGGCATGCATTTCTGCGAGAGGACACACTCATGAAAAGGCCTGATGGTGGGAAATAGATAGGCATTTTCAGGAAACAGAAAGAATGTTCTTGTGATGAATCACAGGGAGAAAAGAGAGACAGCCAGGAGATGAGAACAGAGAATTAGGGCACTATATGCTATATTGAGGAGTACCCAAAGGGAACCCACTGGAGGACTTTAAGCAGTGTAGTGACATGATCCAATTGATGTTTTGAAAGGCAACCCTGGCAGCTGCATGGAGAATGGAATAAGACTGAGTTAAGAATGGAAGCATGGAAAACAGTTGGCGTGGAGGTCAGGTTTGAGTCTTAGGCAGCGGTCTGCAACCCTTTTGGCACCAGTGACTGGTTTCATGGAAGAAAATCTTTCCATGGACTGGGGCCAGGGGTGGGCGGGCCGGGATAAATGGTTTTGGGATAAAACTATTCTGCCTCAGATCATCAGGCATTAGATTCTCATAAGGAGCACTCAACCTAGATCCCTCACATGTGCAGTTCACAGTAGGGTTTCTGCTCCTGTGAGAATTTAATGCCACCGCTGATCTGACAGGAAGCAGAGCTCAGGCGGTAATGCTCACCGGCTGCTCACCTTCTGCTGTGTGGCCTGGTTTCCAACAGGCCACGGACCAGTAACAATCCAAGGCCCAGGAGTTAAGGACCCCTAGTCTAATGCAATAGTGCAGGTGAAAGACAATAGTAGTTTGGAACAGGGAGGTGGTGATGTTAATGGGAGGAAGTAGAAGAATGAATGGCAACTGAGAATAAAATGTGTCAGGGATATTTCAAAGTACTTTAAAATATCGCTTTATTTATAATCTGAATTGTGACTGATACCCTACAGCTTTTCCATAATGTATCAGGTGGTTAATATTTGAAAGTAAGCATACACTTTCATAGGAAGAAAATAAATAATTGGGTATAATAAATCCCCAAGGCTATGAGATCTCTTTGCTATACACTATTAATTAATTAATTAATTTATTTATTTACATTTTTTGAGACAAAGTCTCACTCTGTTGCCCAAGCTGGAGTGCAGTGGTGCGATCTTGGCTCACTGCAACCTCCACCTCCCAGGTTCAAGCGATTCTCCTGCCTCAGCCTCCTGAGTAGCTTGGATTACAGGCATCCACCACCACAGCTGGCTAATTTTTGTATTTTTAGTGGAGATGGGTTTCACCATGTTGGTCAGTCTGGTCTTGAACTCCTGACCTCAGGTGATCCACTCTTCTTGGCATCCCAAAGTGCTGGGGTTACAGGCGTGAACCACTGCACCTGCTCACTTTATTTTTATATAACATGTTCACATAACAATTTACTATACACTTTAACAGTTCAACCCTAACCAGTGACAATTATATAAATGGCATACATAACTTCTTAAGGAAATATTTGACGAATAAGAGAATATGCCTAAAGAATTAAATTATTCTTCAAAGACTTCACCGTTATATTATTCATCCAAATGTGACAGAAGGCAATTCAGTTCCACATGTATTGTGCGTCCAGTTCTATATTAGGTGCTGAAAATGCAAAATTAGATAAGCAAGAGAGTTTGCTTACAAGGTCTACAGTCTTTGTGGATCATATTTTGTAATGATAATGATGATGATGATGATTCAAGGAAGCTTTTGTAGGGCAGATTCCCATTTTTTTAATCTACTACAAGTAAGTTCCTTAATGTTTAGTTTAAATGCTCTATTCCCAGAACAGTTGTAAGACAATTCATTCATTCACAAATAAGTTTAGGAAATGTGAATTTTAAAAGTGTTAGAAGGATTTAACTCTATTGCAAAAATCTCAGTCTATAACATATTAATGCACAAAAGGAATGTGATATGTATACTTATTTTACATTGAAACACTTTCTCAAGGCACTCCTTTTAACATTCACTCAAACAATGTCCTACAGGACTCAGTTTAGGAAATGTTACTTTACACAGTCTCTTTACCTTACCCTCTGCACCATTCCCTTTCCCCTTTGGGACACAATCCATTCCCCTTTACTCCTTGACTCTTGTGTGAGGGTCTTTCTATTCTTAAGGCTACAGGAGATTCATTCTCTTTCATGAGTTAGTTTTCTGCGAAAGCTTTGCTTCCTAGTAACTAGTTTCTCACTTTTACAAGTTAAATATGACCTACTTGCTGGATTGGTCAATTTTCATTATATTATTGGGCTTCAATAGACTCTCTTCTCGAAACATATGCTGGATCTATCTCTGTAGGGTTACCATGACCAAGGAAATTCCCATATTTTTCTCCACACTGATTCATGAGGACCATAACCTTTCAGATCAGGAAAAATGTTCTAAGGCACCACTCTCGAAACTTGTCTGTGCTTCCAAGTCTTCTGAAGAATTCTGCAATAACACAACTTTCCTGGCCCTATCCCAGGCCTAACATAATCAGAAAAATATTCCAAAGTGATTCGAATGCAACTAGATCCTAGTCACTCGAATTCAGTTGTATTTCTCCTGCCTTAAATTTAGGAGTAGAGCAAAGTTTATAATAAAGTAACTAATATTTGTTTATTGTTTTATAGATTTAAAAATGTTTTCTTAAAGATGTAGGCAAGGCAGTTATTATAATTTCCATTTAATAAATGAAATCTAGCTAGGCGTGGTGGCTCATGCCTGTAATCCCAGCACTTTGGGAGGCCAAGGCAGGCGGATCACGAGGTCAGGAGATCGAGACCATCTTGGCTAACCCAGTGAAACCTCATCTCTACTAAAAATACAAAAAATTAGCCAGGCGTAGTGGCAGGCACCGTAGTCCCAGCCAGTCGGGAGGCTGAGGCAGGGGAATCACTTGAACCCGAGAGGCGGAAGTTGCAGTGAGTAGAGATTGCCCACTGCATTCTCGCCTGGAAACGGAGCAAGACTCCATCTCAATAAATAAATAAATAGATAAATAAATAAATAAATATAAATGAAATCTATAAAATGTCTAAGAGCTCCTGACCAATAGCAATCAAGGCCAAGGTTCCTGACTTTAGTCTTCACAGGCTACCTGTGCCTAATGACAAGCAGTAACGATAAGGAATGAAAAATGCTGTGATGAGGCAATGGAAGGAGCACAGAGGTATGATGACAGCACATGGCAAGGGCAGCCAACAGAGTGTGGGGATGCCCAGACAAGGCTTCAGACTCAAAGACTGAGTAGACATTAGACATCAGAGAGGAAGATGTTCTCTAGGTTGGAATGATAAACATTTGAGAAAAACCAAGGCAAGATATTGACAAAAAGTTTGTTTAAGGAACAGAAAGAGTTCAGAATGTTTAAAGCAGAGGCTCCAGGGAGGAAAGTGGCAAAGATGAGGATGAAGTAGTAGACAGGAGTCAGGAAGCAACGTTAAGATCTTGGAAATATATCTAAGGACAATGGAGAATTATTGAAAGATTCTGAGCAGAAGAGTGGCCTGGTGAGGTTTGGTTTTAAGGGTTCACTTTGGGTGAAGGATGGAGAGCGGTGTGCAGGAAAGTAAGGCTGGAGGTGAGGAGAACAGTTTAGAGACTCTGTGTCAGAATTTCTTAGGAGAGGTGATCATGCTTGCACTAGCACAGTGGTGGAGGTGGAGAGAAGAGATAGATGGTGGAGTCTACGCTCCTGGGGCAACGAGGTGGCTAGTGGCACCATTCATTGAGAAAGAGATCAGTATGTGAGGAGCTGGCTGGGATGATGTCTAATTTGGACACATTGAAGTGTAAATGTCCATAAAGCAAATACTTAAATACTATGGGTCTGAAGTCCAAGAAGACAGATAAGGAAAGCGGCAAAGACTTGAGAGTCAGACATGAATGCCATGAGGGTAGGTGAGATGAGAATATGAGGAAACTGGGACCTAAGAGTGAAAATGTCATGGAGATAGTATTATTGGAGCTCAGATCATAACCCAGGTCTTCTGACTGCTATTATGGTGGTCTTGCCAGAGAACCTAAAGAGAGAATCCCAGCGTAATAGCTGAGAGCTCCAACTCAGAGAGCAGAAAGAGAGCAGTCTGAATGCCAACTTGGCCACATACAAGCTAAGTGATATTGGGAAAGTGACCTATTCTCTTTATGCCTTACTTTCTTAAGCTATAATGAGGAGGTAATAACAATACCAGCCTCAAGGATGTTGTAGAGATTAAATGAGAAAGCATATCTAGGCCGGGCATGGTGGTTTACAGCTGTAATTCCAGCACTTTGGAAGACCAAGGCTGGCAGATAACTTGAGGTCAGGAGTTCGAGACCAGCCTGGCCAACATGGTGAAACCCCGTCTCTAGTAAAAATAAAAAAATTATTATTTTATTTTTTTATTTATTGGGCGTGGTGGTGTGCACCTGTAATCCCAGCTACTCAGGAGGCTAAGGCACGAAATTTGCTTGAACCTGGGAGGCAGAGTTTGCAGTGAGGTGGGATTGTGCCACTGCACTCTAGCCTGGGTGACAGAGTGAAACTGTGTCTCAAAAAACAAGAAAATTTTTTAAAAAAGAAAGCACATTTAAAGCATCCAACTTAGTGTCTGACATATAGTAGGGAATCAATAAATGGTAGTTCTTATTATGATAGTCAATAAACAAAAAGTTTCTTTGAAGATCACTACATATGGATCATGGTGAAGAATATTGATTTTAATATTTTAATTTAAATTTAGCTAACTTGTCACTTCTAATTTTTACTTAAAAGGTTAATATTAATTTACACAAATTATCACTTTTCCTTTAAGCAGTAGTTGTACTATTGGGGATTGTTTGACCAAACATCAAAGTTGATGTGGCCAGAGATGACAATTTGTGTTCTATTTTAAAGTAATTCTGCCTGAAGCTGGGAAAGACATGAGAATCACCAAAAAAGTAACCCTTATTCACATTAGGGGCTATTGGTATTATATATAAAAATTATATGTATGGTGTGCAGGAAAGTAAGACTGGAGGTGAGGAGAACAGTTCAGGGACTCTGTGTCAGAATTTCTTAGGAGAGGTGATCATGCTTGCACTAGCACAGCATTATAAAAAAGGTCAATTTCTCTATAAAGAGTTAAATACCATCTTTGGAAGGAAAATTGCCTACAAGCATGGGCAGTACTGTTTAATCTCTCTTGGGGAAGAAAGGCCCGATATAGAAAGAACATAATAAATATGCTAAGTTTATACAATATGTGCTCAGTGATAAATATTCTAAGCATGTACTTTAATAATTCTCTCATCAGAACAGCCTTGTTACCCCCACCATCAGCAGATACTGATAATTAATCAACTGAAATGAATAAACAAATGTGTTATACATGAATGATGATTATGTCTCTTTCAGTTGTGAAGGCTTTTCATAACTTATTCATGCCAATGTTATGAAGACTTTTCCCTTAGGGAACAAAATTTCCCTTTGGGTGAGACCTCTTTTTATATTGCTTTTGGCAATCAGTGGTATTTCAGCCATATGCAGTGGCTGTAGATTATGGTAGGGAACATATGGGGGTTCTGGGGTATTCTTTCATTTCATTCCCAAGAGGGAGAGAGTAGGCCCTTTACTCTGTCTCGTGTACACTTACAATCTTCCTAAAAGAGCAGGGATGGTTTTCCCTGATCTGTGCTTATGGAAATGGATATGACAGCAATCCTTTCCAGATAAAAACAGACAGCTCTACTGATAAACTGCTGTATAGGCTGCTTTGCAGACTATATATGTAGACATTTACCTCTGTGGCTAAGGAATAGGAAAAGAAGGTAGATATGCCAGGCAAGAACAGGCCTCATGCTAGTCATGAAGAGAGCAACTGCCAAATAGACAAAACATGTGATATACTCTAATTAGTTCCTAATACAGCATTTATTCTTATATTAAAGATAATTCTCCACAGATCTCTCGCTTTTTTTTTTTTTTTTTTTTTTTTTTTTTTTTTTTTTTTTGCATCCATCAGAAGCTTGGATGGTCTTTACTCCAAATTATCTTATCAGGATGTTTACATAACAAATAGCCTTGGACACTCCTGAATAGGACAGCATTCTTAATGTCCACTATAAAAATTCAGGTTCCCTCCTGTATTTTGACCTCCTGCATGTACAGGTATCCCCTGTTCCTCTTTCTGTCATCCTGTGGGAATTGGGGCTTGAAGAACCCCAGGTGATATTCTGGCTGTTGATATTGCTGTGAGTAATAAACTGTCCTTTGTCTCTGACCCAGGCATCTCATGTTTCATGTCCCTGTGAGCATCTATGAAACTTGTGAATTTTCAGGTAGGTAGGTAGGGTAAAATCTCAGACCTCTTAGATTTCAGTTTGTCTAATATTGTTATGAGTTATTTTAACATTTAATGTTCTTTAGCTTAAAAATTTGCCCTTGTGGTTCATTCCTTCTAAAATGAAATTTAAGATAGAGAGTAGACCTGTAGTCAGTACAAAGGGAATATGTTTCTGAAAGTGATATTAAGAGCTAAGTAGTCGTAACATGTTCTAAATTATCTACGGTATGGGAAATTAGAAAATTCTTGCCTATACTTAAATGGCAAAAATACAAAGAATGAAAAAATGGAATAATATTTTCCTAAAGAGTCAACATAAAATTTCATAGTAGAAAGATAGCTTAAAAATCAATTGCTTAAACTGTCTGCCTCCATTAAAAAAATAAGCCATCTGAGAACTAACTCACATTGAGTTCCTTTGCACTCTCCATAATGGCTTTTATAAATTTCTTCCACTTTCCTTAAAAACTCAGAACACATTTGGTGTACAAAGGTATTCATCACATTTTACTTATGATAGATCAAAAATGATAAATGACTTAATCACCCATTTATTAGAGAATGGTTGAAGTGTTAGAAAATTCTTATGATATAATATTAGCTAACCATTAATAATTATCTTGTTCAAGAATAATGATATAATAAAATACTTACGACATATTGTTAACTGAAACTGTAAGATCTAAGAATTGGATGTTTCAGTAATAGAACACATCACTATAATACATATTCATGTCAATAAAGAAAATAACTAGAAAAATTACTTTAAAATATTAAATTAGATATAACTGAGTTAGGTGAGTTCAGATAACTTTTATTTTTCTTCTTTGCTGTCTTCTTTCTGTGTTGCCAAAATTCTTTTTAATCAGAAATTTTTAAGATTATCCCTTTTGCAATAAAACCAAAATTCTATACTTAAATAAGTAACTGACACTAAAGTGAACAGGCTGAATCTTTGTTTAATCCACCTTGGGGCTCATTTCAGCCTTTTTCTTTGCCATTTGTAACTCTCTTCTCCACCAGTGAGAAACTACAGTGTGCAATGTAGTTTTGAAGGGTGGGGTGGAGTTATAGAATCTGATCTGCTCCCTCAGCCTCCTACTCCATCCTGCCCCTCCGACCCAATTCATTATACCTGAGCCTCATGTGAAGTCACATAACCTGAAAATCCCTACAACTTTTACCTCTGGTAAATCCAGTTAGTGCCCTGGCATTATGGAATGTTTCTTAGTCTGCTGCCTAATGGTGCAATTGAATGCAAACTAGAGATAAATTAGGCAAAGTGCTTTCTTTACTCACTCCCATCTCCATCAAGCTCCTCCTTTGCTATATAAGCTCCTCCACCCTCCCTCTCTCTACACACACCACACACACACACACACACACACCACACACACACACACACACCAGCTCTAGATCAGCACCATCCAACAGCAAAATATTGTAAGCCGATAAGTAATTTAAGATTTTTCTAGTAGCCACATTAAAAATGTTAAAAGAAGGTGATGCAATTAAGTTTAAGATATATTTTATTTAACCTAACATGTCTAAAATATTGTTGTTTCACAATGCAGTCAATATAAATATATTTAATGAGTTATTTTACATTCTCTTTTTTATGTTAATCTTTAAAATCCAGTATTTATTTTATGTTTTCAGCACACCTCAAATCACAGTGGCCACATTTCAAATGCTCAGTGACCACATGTAGAGAGTAATTATAGTATTGGACAGAACAGTCTGGAGAAATATTTTCTCTTCATTAGCTCTGTTCCATGTCCCCATAGCCTTGGACTTCTAAAAATGTGAATGCCTAGTGGTGGCTTTTTGGGTTGGCTCTACCAGGAGAGCTATTTACCTTTAACCAAGAGCTTTGGGGAAAACTGCCTGTCACAGATTGTGGCACCCAGAATGAGGGACATTGGTAACTTTTGTTGTTCTACCACATGCAGCAGGCAGTCACATACCTATTTGGCTTATGAGTCCAACAAGGGTAAACGGTTCTGAGCAGAGGTCTGCCCCTTTATGAAAAGACACTTTGCAACTTCAGTGCAGGGCCATCGCTGCCCTTAATACATACCACCTTGCACCCAAAGTGAATGACTTCTTATTGCACCTCATGCCTGAAGTTGGCTGGCTATCTAAGTGAATCAGGAGAAGAAAACAGAATGTTAGTTATTTATCTGAGCCTCTTCAAAATCAACTGCAGTCATTTCATTGGTGAAGAAACTGAACTTTGGAGAGGAGAAATGATTTGCCCAGAGTTAGACCGCTGCCAGAACTGGACTGGAACTAGAATCAGGTCAGTACATTCCATCAAGTCTCAAGTCATTTCTGACAATGTTGACAGAGCTAATGATTCAGGTAATTTACCAATAGAAAGTCACAGGACCTACTCCAGAAGTACAGGCCACTCACCTTCCCCAGCTAGCCCCAATCAGGCTTTCCAATGTCATCTCCTGACAGCAAAGCTAAGTAAACAACCAACCAAAAGTAATTACTTACTGTGATAAGTGCTAAAAAGGTCAGAAATGGGACGCAGAGAGAATGACAAGGAGTTTCTTGCTTTAGAAAGAGCAGTCAGAGAGGGCATCACTGAGGACCTGAAGGATGAGAAAGATGATGTAGAGAGGGGCTGGTGGGGCTCCAGGCTGAGGGGCTGGCAAGTGCAGAACCCCAGGTCCAGGAAGGGATTGGCCTGCAGAGAAAGTGAAGGAACAGAAGTAAGGGACAGGAGGGCCTGAGAGGCAGCTGGGGCCACATTATGCGGAGTCTTGCAGAAGGGAGCTGGACATTCAGCTAGAATTTTCTTCTCTCTCTCTCTCTCTCAGATGGAGTCTCGCTCTGCCGCGCACGCTGGAGTGCAGTGGCGCAATCTTGGCTCCCTGCAACTCCGCCTCCTGGGTTCAAGCGATTCTCCTGCCTCAGCCTCCTGATTAACTGGGACTACAGGCCTGCACCACCATGCCTGGCTAATTTTTATATTTTTAGTTGAGACGGGCTTTTACCATGTTGGCCAGGCTGGTCTCAAACTCCTGACCTCAGGTGATTTGCCCATCTCAGCCTCCCAAAGTTCTGAGATTACAGGAGTGAGCCACCACACCTGGCCAGTCTCTTATGTTTAATTTTTAATAAAAAATATGAAACACTTCATGGATTGCCTATCAACCTTGGGCAGGGGCCATGCTAATCTTCTCAGTATTATTCCAATTTTAGTGTATGTGCTGCCAAAGCTAGCACCCTCTGTCTCTTTTGATATAATGGGGAGTTTCATTTCAATCTTAAAATTTGCTGTTTCAAGATCTTCTTTGTTGCATTGCAACCTAAAAAGAATTAGCTCTGCCACCTGAGAGAGTCATTGGAGACTGAATGTGCTGCCTCCATTTCTAGCAGTGGGTCCTTAATGGACTCAGGCAGTAGCAGCAGGAAATAAACGAATGTGCTGCAAAGGCTCGTGACCCTGAGGCTGGAGTTGTGATTGCATCCAACTGACAAACAAGTTCAGACATGAATAGTCTGGCCCAGTATCTTCAAATTGGAAAGCTACAGCTAACACTAATAGTCTGTTCTTAAATACTCAAGTGCTCTCATGTTCTCCACTTTATCCAAGTTTAAATTTCCAGCTTCCAAAGTAGATTTTTCCACTTCTAAAATGGATCTATCTCCCTCCTGTTCCCTGCTCTCCTCCCCTTTCTGTTTTAGAAAGATCCTGGGAAAGCAAGCCTAGGTGTAAATGGTGTTCATCTGTGTAGCAGAATACTAGAAGGTTAGCTGGAAGGCATCTTAAGAAACAGCAGTTCTGACCTTCTCATTCTAGTATTAGTGGTATTTATAATAGATTTATTTCTATGTATCAAATGATTTATGTACATTTAATATCAAGCAACTTTGCAAAATGAATTTTTTTTATCTCTGTTTAACAAATCAGAAGACTGAGGCTCAGAGAAGTTAATAACTGACCAAAGGTTGCAAAGCTATTTATGCAACCTTTACTCATGTACTTTTACTTATGCAGATTTACTCAAATAAAAATTTGTCTGATTTCTAATTCACCATGCTAGCTTAGGTTATTTAGACAGACAGACAGAGATTGATGGGGAAATAATAAGAGTCAGTCTCTCTCTTTCTCTCTCTTTTAACATCATGATTAGTTGTAAAGGAGAATACAAAAGAGAGAAATAATATTTGAATACAATTTTTTTTTATAAAAACACAGGTCTCCTTCCTTAAACCAGTTTTGGTAAGATTATTTTACTTAACACTTAATTTCTTAAAATATTGTAGGACTTGTGATAAAATTTCAGGAATTCTTACAAAAGGAACTGCTATACTTAAAAGAAATGTCCCTTGCTGTGAGATGGCCAGGGTCCAGGAGCTCACTGTGTATATCTCTGACTGCTGCTCCTTCTTGCTGGTCACATGCTGGGCTGCTGAAGCACCTGCCAGTTCTGATACACGCCTCTGAGTACAGTGAGTAACCAGGGTGGCCTAAGCTTGATTTGTCACTGCCTTGAGTGATATTGCTGGGCCCAGGGACCTTAGCCAGATTCGTAAACGCAGACTTGGGCTTGGTGCAAGACCAAGGGGGATTCTTGTTCTGGGCCAAAGAAACTGGGTTTGACCTTTTTAAAGACTTTTGATGTAATTCCCCTAAGGAGTCAGTTTTATTTTACTGGGCTCATATAGAACTGTGGTTAAACCAAATATTCTCCTCAAAGAACTAATACTTCTCTAAGGTTTGCTACAGACATTGGCAACATTTTCAGATCAAGGTGTGTAAGGCAAAATAATGGCTTCCTAAACATGTCCATGTTCCGATCCCTGGAACCTATGGATATACTACATGGCAAAAGAGAATTCAGATAGCAGATAGATTTAAAGTTGCTAACTGTTATGGGTTGAACTGTGTCCTCCTAAAATTCCTATGTTGAAGTTCTAACCCCTCAGTACTTTGAAAAGTAACTGTATTTGGAGATAGAGTTTTCACAGTGGTAATTAAGTTAAAATGAGGTCATTAAGATGGGTCCTAATCCATTATGACTGGTGTCCTCATATGCAAAGACTAGGACCCAGATATGCACAGAGAGAAGACACAGGGAGAAGATGGCCATCTGCAAGCCCAGAAGAGAGGCCTCAGAGAAAGCAAACCTGCTGACACTTGACCTCAGACTCTAGCCTCCAGAAATGTGAGACAGTGAATTTTGGTTGTTTAAGCCATTTGGTCTCTGGTATTTTATCTTGGCAGCTCTAGCAAACTAATACACAAATCAACTGACCCTAACATTGCGAGGCTATCCTGGATTATCAGGGTGAGCCCAATGCAATCATGTGGATCCTTAGATGTGGAAGATGGAGGCAGAAAATGAGATCAGAGTGATGTGATATGAGAACTCGACTCTCTGCTGCTGGCTTGGAAGATGGAGAAAGTGAGTGAAGAACCAAGGAATGTAGATAGACTCTGGAAACTGAAAAGGGGAGGGAAAGGGATTCTTTCCTTGAGCCTCCAGAAAGCAACACAGCCCTGCTCTGCTCTCAGGAACTAGCTGTTTAAGCCTTTGCTCTCAGAGCATTTCATCTCAAAGCTTTGGGGATTTGTTTTTAGTTATACTTTCCCAAGGTGTCTTATGTTTCCTCATCCTGACTCACTTCCTACCTCCCCTTCCTTCTCTCTTAACTCTAAAATATTGGCATAGCTCTCTCCTTTGGATCCACTAAGAAGTTAGGTCATATTCATTTCTGATCTACCTTTACTCCATCCTTGTCATGTGTGATCTGACACTCGGCAGGCTTGTCATGTGTGATCTGACACTTGGCAGGACTCCAGACCCAAATGAATGCAACAGACAGCCTCTCTGTGTCCTTCAGTTGCAGAGTCTCAGTTGTAAGGTCAGAATTTGGAACTTCTTATTCACATGGTGCTCCTTTTGCTCTGTCACACCATGCCCTTTACCAGCCCTGACATTATCTTTGCAAACTGCAATCCACACAAGGAATCATTATTGCAATCCGTAGTTAGTTGTCTAAAATTTCCGGTCAATGACGTGCTTGGCAAGTATTGTTGCTGGATATCCTTTCTAGCAATCTAATCTGGGGAGCACATTGGTAGCAGTAATGGTGCCTTTGTTTTCTTGTTTGTTTTAAATGAAGTTGAAGAGAATAAGATAGCTTAAGAGTATGGTCAAAGGGCATCTACAAGGCACAGGTACTCTGGAAAAGGTGAAAGCTCAGAGCAGGCCACATTAGTCACTCTTCTGAACTCCCGTGGCTTGGGCTCATGCTCAAGCTGTGTGCCTTGTTTGAATATAGCATTCCTCATGATTTGAGTTGGCTGCTTTCCCAGCTGACAAGGTTGGCATATGGTGCTATAAAACACAGGTGGCTTTGGGACCTGCACTGGTTTCCCAGGGCAGTTTTAACAGAGTACCACAAACTGGGTGCCCTCACACAACAGAAATTTATTCTCTAACAGTTTTGGAGGATAGAAGTCACAAACTGAGTTGTCAGCAGCACCATGATCCCTCTGAGACTCTGGGTAGCATCCCTTCTTGCCTCCTGCTAACTTCTGGGGGTGGTTGTTGATTCCTGGCATTCCTTGGCTCGCAGCTGCATCCCCCTAATCTCTGCCTTTGTTAACACATGGGACTCTCCCAGAGTATCTCCGTGTATTCTTACAAAAACACCAGTTTATATTGGATTAAGGACCTACCCTATTCTAGTATGAAATCAACTAATTACAACTTTAATATCCAAATAAGGTCACAATTGGAGCCTGGTATGGTTTGGCTACGTCCCCACCCAAATCTCATTTTGAATTGTAGTTTCCATAATCCCCACATGTTGTGGGAGGGACCCGGTGGGAGGTAACCGAATCATGGGGGTGGTTACCCCCATGCTGCTGTTCTCATGATAATGAGAGATAATAAGTGAGTTCTCATGAGATCTGATGGTTTCATAAGGGGCTTTTCCCCTTTGCTCAGCCCTTCTCCTTCCTGCCGCCACATGAAGGACATGTTTGCTTCCCCTTCTGCCATGATTGTAAGTTTCCTAAGGCCTCTCCAGCCATGCTGAACTGTGAGTCAATTAAACCTCTTTCCTTTATAAATTACCCAGTCTTGGGTATGTCTTTATTAGTAGCATGAGAACAAACTAATACATAGGTACTGGGGGGTTAAGACTTTTGGATGACACAGTTTAATCTGTAACAGGGCCTTTTCAGTCAAAATTATGTGCCAGTTACTGTTAATGGTAGGAAAGAGGGTAATCTGGGAATAGTGAAGAGGGACAAATATCAGGAGGGCATGTAAGCCTGTAATGGTAAGAAAAAATGGAAGATGCCTAGCCAGTTCATACTTTATCTTCTTAGATGATGTTTCACATCATGCTATTATTTACAGGTGAAATGGAACCCAGGGAGCCTCTTTGACTTCTTTATTTCTAGGTTCATGATAGTTTAACATTTTTAAAATTTCATATTTTGAGGAATTCTAGAATGAAGAGGGGAGCTTAATCAACTAAATATGACTGCAAATGCAAACTGAAATACACTTTTATAATATGTATCCATAGTGTGGTAGGTTTGGTAGACTGAATGATAGCCCCCCAAATATGTCCATGTCCTGATCCTAATCCCTAGAGATTTTGAATGGTACTTTATATGGCACAGATTTGGCAGATGTTATTAAATTAAGAATCTGGAGGTGAAGAGAGTACTTTGGATTATCTAGGTGGGCTCTAAATGCAATCACACATGTCCTTATAAAGAGGAGGTAGAGGGAAGTTACAGACAGACAGAAGAGGCCATGTGATAAAAGCAGAGTCCACTGGCTCTGAAGGTGAAGAAGGGTGCCATGAGCCCTTAGACAAGACAAAGAAACATTCTCCTTTAAAGTCTCTGAGAGAGAACAGTCCTGCTGACACCTTGATTTTAGCCCCACAAGACTCACTTCGGACATCTGGCCTTCATAATAGTAAGAAAACAAATTTCTATTGTTTTCAGCTACCAAGTGCACGGTAATTTGTTATGGCAGTCACAAGAAACTAACAGAGTACAATTCATTGTTTTAAATGCAAAAATATGGTCAGGTGGGTGGTTCATGTCTATAATTTCGGCACTTTGGGAGTCCAAGGTGGGTGGATCGCTTGAGTCTAGTAGTTCAAGACCAGGCTGGGCAACCTGGCGAAACTCCATCTCTACCAAAAGATACAAAAATTAGCTGGGCATGGTGGTGTGTGCTGTGGTCCCAGTTACTTGGGAGGCTGAAATGGGAGGATCAATTGAACACCAGAGATCAAGGCTGCAGTGAGTTGAGATCATGCTACTGCACTTCAACCTGGGCAACAGTCTTAAAAATAAATACATACAAAATTTAGGCCAGGAGCAATGACTCATGTGTGTAGTCCCAGCACTTTAGGAAGCTGAGACAGGAGGATTGCTTGAGCCCAGGAGTCTGAGACCAGCCTGGGCAACATGACAAAACACCATCTTTACCAAAATATACAAATTTAGACGGGTATGGCAGCGCGTGCCTATGGTTCCAACTACTTGGGAGGCTGAGGTGACAGGATCCTTTGAGCCCAAGAGGAGGAGGTTGCAATGAGCTGAGATCATGCCACTGCACTCCAGCCTGGGCAACAGAGTGAAATCCTGTCTCAAGAAATACAAAAACAAAAAATAAAGTAAAATAAATATGTCTTGATACACACACATAAACACAGCATGACATGAAAAAATACAGTAGAATGTTAACAATGGCTAACTCTATTGAGAGGATTATCAGGGATTTTTTGGCCATTACTATGATTTTCTGAATTTTCAAAAATATCAAGAAAAAGTATAATGGACTCATGATTCTTTTTCTATTAAAAAAATTAACGGAATATTGTTCAACCTTGAAGAGGAAGGAAATACTGACACGCTATAGCATGTATGAAGGTTGAGGACATTATGCTACAAAACACAAATACCATATGATTCCATTTATTAGGTACCTAGAGTAGTCAGATTTATAGGAGCAAAGTAGGTGGTGGTCGTCAGGGGGTTGGGAGATGGAGTGCTTGTTAATGAGTACAGAGTTTCAGTTCTGCAAGATGAAAAGAGTTCTGGAGATTGGCTGCACAACAATGTGAATGTATTTCACTACTAAACTGTACATTTAAAAATGGTCAAGATGGTACATTTTATGTATATTTTATTACATTAAACTTTTTTTGTTTCATTTACATTATAAAAGGAGAGCTTTAGTGATGCCCTTAAAAATAAACATGTGGTACATGATGTAATTTTGTTCTTTATATGAGGTTGTATTTTCTCAGCTCCTTTTACACTCCTCTTGTAGCAGCTGGGACCATCCTCCACAGGAGTTTCAGACTTGTCCCCTTGTCATAATTTTCTCTAACAATTCTCCTGGTTTTCCTTTTGTCTTTATTTTTTTTACTTTTTGCTGATCTTTCTTCTCTGCCTGTGAACATGATCAAGTCTTCTGGGCTTTGTTGACCCTTTTGAGAGTAGGTTAAATAGTTGCTTCTTTCTGTAATGCTTCTTTCTTTGGCTTCTACAACATAATTTGTATGTTGGACATACACTTTCCTTACAGACAGACTCACACACCTCAAAACACTCGTCTTGAATTATCAATCTCAGGTGTTTTTCCAGACACTCATACCACAAGTCTATGTGCAATATGGCACAACTCCCTTTTTCCCTCTCAACCCCACATATAATCAGTCACGATGACCCACTAATTTTAACCTTCTATGTATTCTTCTAGTCCTAGCCCATTCCCAGTCTGTCTTGTCTGGATATCCTGGTAGTTCAGTTGGAACTCATCCTCCATACTGCAAGCAGAGTGTTTTAGTCCATTTTGTGTTGCTGTAAGGGAATTCCTGAGACTAGAAGAACAGGACAGAAATGTATTTCTCACAGTTCTAGACGCCAGGAAGTCCAAGATCAAAGTGCTGGCAGGTTATGGCCTGGTCTCTCTGCTCCCAAGATGGCTCTTTGAATGCTGTGTCCTTCAAACGTGAGGAATGCTATGTTCTTATATGGCAAAAGAACAAAAGAGCAAGAGAGAGTGAATCCACTCCCCAAATCTCTTTTTATGGCAGCATTAATCCATTCATGAGGGCAGAGCCCTTGTGATGAAAATACCTCCTCAAGGACCCAACCTTCCAACACTGATGCATTAGAGATTGGATCCAACACATCAATTTTGGGGGGCACATTCACACCATAGAGAGATATTTCTGTATCGAAAACCTAGCCGTGTTGCTTCCTGACTTAAAACCGTTCAGTGAAGGTGCTTACCCTTCATCAAGGCACCTAAGACCCACCATGACACAGCCCCTACCTGCTGGGCCAGACTCCTTTCACCAGTCCCGCTGCTGCCCCAGTCCATAGCTCAAGATCAAGTTACCTTTTGAAATGGTTTGGCCGTGTCACTACCCAAATCTCATCTTAAATTGTAGTCCCCATAATCCCCATATGTCATGGTAAGGACTCGGTGAGAGATAATGGAATCATGGGGGTGGTTACTCCCATGCTGTTCTTGTGATAGTGAGTTCTTATGAGATCTGATGGGTTTACAAGGGACTTAACCCCTTTGCTTGGCACTCATTCTCTCTCCTGCGACCCTGTGAAGAGGTACCTTCCACCACGACTGCAAGTTTCCTGAAGCTTCCCAAACCATGAGAAACTGTGAGTCAATTAAATCTTGTTTTCTTTATAAATTACTCAGTCTCAGATATTTCTTCATAGCAGCGTGAGAATTAATACACCTTTCATGACTGACCAATTGTGGTTCCTCAGCAATTCCTGAGCCTGCTGCCTCTCTTCATTTTCTCGGGATGGAACACTATGTTTTTTTCCTCCCCACCGGACACAGCCACTTTCATGCACTCAGCTCAGACATCACTTCTAGAGGCTTCCCGGGTACTCAGTATTCTTATTGAGCCCTGGGAATAGTCTGCTGCCTTAACAGGTTATACTGAAGTAAACATTTTTTTTTTTTTTTTTTTGAGATGGAGTCTCGCTCTGTCA
Organism: Trachypithecus francoisi; assembly: GCF_009764315.1. Classification (NCBI taxonomy): domain Eukaryota; kingdom Metazoa; phylum Chordata; class Mammalia; order Primates; family Cercopithecidae; genus Trachypithecus; species Trachypithecus francoisi. The sequence goes on along the minus strand of NW_022681469.1, from coordinate 76,591,132 downwards.
CCCAGGCTGGAGTGCAGTGGCCAGATCTCAGCTCACTGCAAGCTCCGCCTCCCGGGTTAACACCATTCTCCTGCCTCAGCCTCCCGAGTAGCTGGGACTACAGGCGCCGCCACCCCGCCCGGCTAGTTTTTTATATTTTTAGTAGGGACGGGGTTTCACCGTGTTAGCCAGGATGGTCTCGATCTCCTGACCTTGTGATCCGGCATTATGTGTCTCTTTCCCAATAGCCCTGAAGCTCTTTAACGGTTGGAACCAGCTCTTAAGTCATTTTGGGGTTTCCAGCACCAAGCACAGTGCCTAGCACATAGTAGGAAGGCACTCGATCAATGTTAATGAATTAAACTGATTAGTAATAAGTGCTTTTTTGCTGACATATTACATCCACAACCTACAACACATTAAAAGTCCTTTTCCCTGATCACCACTTTCTTATAAATTTTGATTACAGGACAAAAGAATGAAATCCTGATGAAGAGGAATAAGGTCTGGAGGTCATATAAGCAAATTTTAAATTAAAATGTTGGTTTACTTATTTTGGTAGGGCCTATTTGGGGGGAAGTCTTGGCCCCGGGCCTTTTGACCTCTGCTGTTTTAACAGGTAGGGCTGAAATGGAGTAGTTCCATAAACACACGTTCTGCACTACATTCACCTGTTGGGTTCTTAAGAGTACCGATTTTTATCTAAAAGTAGGCCTGCCAGCAATGCTTGCAATCTCTCCTTCTAAGTCAATGCTTTTGGATCAAAGTCTTTTTGGATCCAGTGTAAAGTGGAGCCCCTTCAAAGGGAAAGCACAGGGGAAAAAAAATCCAGCAAAGGATGTGTCCTAGTGGAGTTCTCAACTTCCCCAGGCTGTGCACCATCTATCGTTATTTGCCCCTCCCATCGGTCCGAGGGCCCAGTAGCCCCTGGTATCAGCAGAAGCCAGCAGCTTCCCTGGTGGGGCCACCTGCCCTCAGGTGACGGGCTTGCATATGGCCAAGGTACTTCTGCCCACGCCACAGAGGCCGCCGCTGCTGGACAGCGCAGCGGGGGTCACGTGTCCCTGTCCCGCCACTGCCCCAGGCCCTGGGCCCTCCCCGGCCGCAGGGCAGAGGCCGCTAGATCACGCGCACCCCGGCGGCCAAGGCTGGGCCCAGCCAATGGGCGGGCAGCATCCGCATGACCCGCGCCGGCGGGAGGGCGTGGGGAGGCAGGCCAGGCGCGCACGCTGCCGGGCCGTATCGCCTCCCGCGCCGCCGCCGCCGCCGCTGCCGCCAGGACTGGAAGTGAGCCGCCCGGGCCCCGAACGCCAGTCAGCCAGTGAGTGGGTCCCGCAGTCACCGGCAAGCAGGGCGAATCATGGCGGCCGCCAAGGTAACCATGGGCCCGAGGCCGGGGGGAGTGCGCCTGCTGGATCAACCTGGGGGCGTGAGAGGCTCGGGCGCTCACGTGTCTGGGTTGATGCCACAGGCGGAGCAAAATGGGGTGCCGGGCAGCGGTTCCACCTTGCAGCTGCGGGAGGGAGGGGGCCACTCCTCCCGGGTAGCACAGGCGGCCGGTGCGGAGACCGAGGTCCGACCTTGCAGTGGAAACTTTGCGGGCCGGACACTCCCACTTGGCCCGGGAGGGGAGTTGGTGTCTCACGCGGCTGAGCCAGGGCCGACGAAGAGGAGCGGGCGCGATTGGGGCCTGGTGCACCCTGGGCAGGGAAGCACTGGCGGTCCTCGACCTCCCCAGCGCTCTCCTGCTTCTGACCCCGCTGGTTGTTGACCCAGGCTTCTTCCAGGGGCCACAGCCCGGGCTGAAGCCTGATCCTATTACGTTTCAAGGGCTCCGCCCTCCCACCAGTAAGGAAGTCACTTTGACTTCCGTTTTGTAAACTGCCTAGGAGACTTGGCCTGCGCCTTTGTGAATAAAAAGTCCAGGGACTCTCCCCCTCCCCGCTTTCCCATCATTCCCATCTTCCCCCTCCCTCTCTCCATCTGACAACACTTACAGTTACCCGCCTCGGAGCATTTGAGAGGCTTCTTTTTGAAAACGATGAAACAGATTGTCCTGGGAGCCTGTCACTCCTGTGAAGTTGTACTTGAAAGGGATTCTGTGTAATGTGAATCATTCACTAACCCAGAGGAAAGGCAACTCCAACACTTGACCTTTCCTCTTTCACCATTTCTTGAAACCTGGACACCATTTCAGTCTCTTTGGACTGCATTTCAACTTCTCTGGCAGAATACCATATTTAGTCCCAATCACTTGAATCATTTGGAATTTATTGCTTTTAATTTAAGTTCACGAAGGCAGCCCTCTAATCAAGCCTATACAACTTCTTAGCTCATTTTAAGTGCAGTGAACTTAAATATACCTAACATTTCAAACATTTGTCCTTAATCAAAACTCTGTGATAACCCTCAAGAGGAAAACATGGCCAACACATCATATTCCTATTTATTCAAGCAAACTAATCACATTTGCAATGGAAATTGTAAGCAGACAAATATATTTAAATGCTGTTCTATGACTTAAGTCTCTCCAGGCTCCCTAGATCTGTAGGCTTCTTCATGTTGTTAGTCTCTGTGGCCTAAGTGGCTTTTCTCTTTTCTGTAATTACTCTCAGTTTCATCCTTAGGAAAGTACTCTGGGTGCATGGACTTATGTATGTGTGCATATGAACACACAGGTGTGTGTGTGTGTATATATGTATCTATAACTTTTCAGCAGTTTCTCCGAGCATCAGTAGGATTCAATTTTGAAAGCTACCTTAACCCTTTCAAGCCCAATAGCCCTTGACCTTTCCTTTGCATTAAATTTGCATGCAACCAAGGTACAAGTCTTGGTATGAATTAATTCCCTAGAGTAGGTGGGACTAGGTACCCATTCTTTACTGTTAGTTTTATATCTGCAGGTGATGTAAATGTTTTTACTTTTTTAGGAGATAAGGTAATTGAGAAACATAAATTGAGACATGTGCATAGAAATGGAATATAAGACTTGAGTAATATTAAGTAAAATAAGTGACCTGGTGCTGTGGCTCATGCCTGTAATCCCAGCACTTTGGGAGGCTGGGGCAGGCGGGTCAGTTGAGGCCAGGAGTTCAAGACCAGTCTGGCCAATGTGGCGAAACCCTGTCTCTACTAAAAATACAAAAAAAGTTAGCTAGGCATGATGGTGGGCACCTGTAATCCCAGCTACTCAGGACGCTGAGGCAGAAGAATGTCTTGAACCCAGGAGGCAGAGATTGCAGTGAGCCGAGATCGTGCCACTGCACTCCAGTCTGGGCAACAGAGTGAGACGCTGTCTCAAAAAGAAAACCCCCAAAACAAACAACAACAACAAAAAAACGTAAAATAAGTGATATGGAAGTTGGTTGAACTCTTTAGTTGTACTTCTACATAATAGTAGAAGTATCACATATCAAGGGCAGTTGATTTTTAGCTAAGTAATGAGTCAGGGAAAATGAAATGTTCATTTTTACTACTTGGGAGCTTGTGTTTTTGTTTATGTCTTCATTTGCACTCACCTCTTTCTGGGATATCTGATAGCTCACATCATATATACTTACTTTGCGATCCAACAAGATATATAAAAATCAAGTCCCAAGTAGATGGGAAAAACAGGATAAAGGGAAAGTAAGACAAAGGCAGGACTAAGGTTAGTGGAAAATTATGTGCTTACTAGAGGTGATTGCATTTTCTCCCAGCCAAAGCAAAGAGGAAATGATCAGTGAGGTCATTTACTTGGTAGAGAAGTCTTCTTATACTGCTCTCTGAGAGCAGTTTTTTTTTTTTAATTTTTGAGATGGAGTCTTGCTCTGTCGCCAGCCTGGAGTGCAGTGGTGTGATCTTGGCTCACTGTAACCTCCGCTTTCTGGGTTCAAGTGATTCTCCTGCCTCAGCCTCCCGAGTATCTGGGACTACAGGCACGTGCCACCAAGCCCAGCTAATTCTTGTATTTTTAGTAGGCCAGCATCATGTTGACCAGGATGGTCTTGGATCTGTTGATCTCATGATCTGCCTGCCTTGGCCTCTCAAAGTGTAGGGATTACAGGCGTTAGCCACCGCGCCTTGCTGAACAGTTTCTTTTATATGCTGTGAGTGGACTGCATTTGAAACTACCTTGTGACTACCGATATATGTCTGTGGGTTACATAAGGCCATTTCTTATCATGTCCTTTATTATAACTCAATGGCAGTACAGTAAATATGGCCTTAAAAGGTCCCTCAATGAAGCTGCTGGTCTAACTTATTCCATGAATGTCCCTCATTGAACTGCCTTTGGGCATCACCTTTATCAGTTGATTCTGTTGGCAGCCTGAGTTAAAGCCTGTGCTCCTTGCTTTTTCCCTGGAACATAGCTATTCCATGTTGCCGGCTGAACACAAAGCCATAGGGGTAGGGTTGACATTCCCTCTTAAAAGTTGAGGAGCCTGGATAGGAGAGGACTTCACCTCAGTGGAGTGTTAGGAAATTGGACTGACTCTGGGGACTCAGCAATTGTAGGAGAATTCCAACACTCACTACACTCACTGTGACAAATTGTTTGAATATTTAAGCAGATTTGATATTTTCTGGATAGATGTAACCACAACTAGCAGTTAGTTTCCTGATCTCCTCTTTCTTTCTTTGGTCTTTATACTTATTTAAATATAACTAATTATTCATGACCTTCCTTTAAATAGTTTTAATGGGGAGATGGAGAATCCCAGCACTTTGGGAGGCAGGTGAATCACCTCAGGTCAGGAGTTTGAGACCAGCCTGGCCAATGTGGCCCATCTCTACTAAAAGTACAAAACAACTAGCCGGGCATGGTGGTGTATGCTTGTAATCTCAGCTACTCGGGAGGCTAAGGTAGGGGAATTTGCTTCAACCCGGGAGGCGAAGGTTGCAGTGAGCCGACATCGCGCCATTGTACTCTAGCCTGGGCGTCAGAGCAAGACTCTGTCTCAAAAAAAAAAAAAAAAAAGAAAGAAGAAAAAAAAAGATCTGATAATTAGGAAATTATGGAGCTGGGGTTCAAATCCTGCCAGTCTGGCTCCAGCAGCTGTGGCCTCACTCTGTCTACCATGTCTGCCTGGTAATTTAGGATGGTGGAGAGTAAAGTATTTGGGAGAGGTGTGGGAGATGACTTAGGAGGGGCTTAGGTGTCTTAGTGTAAACCAGACTTTTATTTGAGAACTGCCTTACCTACTGTTTATTGCATGCCAGGTACTTTTCCAAGTGCTTTACAAATAGTAACTCAATTAATTTTCTTAATTCTAAGAAGCAGGCACTTTCTGTTTTTGACTTCAAATTACAGGTAAGAAAACTGAGTTGGGGAGGTTAACACTCTTGTACAACAAGTAAATGCTACAGCGTTGATTTGAACCTTGCTGATGTGTCTTCAGAGTCTCTGCTCTTAACTTCTGCACTACTCTCCCAGGCCTTACAAAGAGTTCCATTTGTGAAGGAGTATGTGTGAGAGTTCGCATGCCGTCGGGTATGGATGTGTATATTTCCTGATCATCCCAGTCCAATTATCTTAGAACACCGTTGTCACTCTGTATATGCTTCATTTCAATGTGTATTCAGTGTATTTCTCATCTCTCCAACCAGATCGCAAATCCCTGCAGGACAGGAATTGTCACATACCTTTTATTTAATTGCTTTATTGAGATATAATTCAAGTACTATACAATTTACCCATTTAAAGCATATGATTTATTGGTTTTCAAAATATGCACAGAGTTGTGTAACTGTCACCAGTGTCATATACCTTTGTAGAAACTTTAATCCAGTTTCCATTACTTATGATTGGGACTATAATACATATATACACACACACATATATATACACAAACACACACACATATATATGTAATATATATTTGGGACAGGGTCTCGCTGTCTCACCCACGTGGAAGTACAGTGGTATGATTATTGCTCACTATAGCCTAGACCTCCTGGATGCAAGAGATCCTCCCACCTCAGCCTCCTGAGTAGCTGGGACCTCAGGCACACGCCGCCATACCCAGCTAATTAAATATTTTTTTGTAGAGATGGGGGTCTCGCTATGTTGCCCAGGCTTTGGGCTGTATATTTAACCTCCGTGTTTTCCACGTTTTTCACCCATCAGGAAACCCTCTTCAGAGGTTTGTCATTGAGGATAAAACATATTAAGGTTATTAAAGATATTCTTCAAACGGCAAAGTTTTTTCTCCCCTATGGTAAAAACTCTACTAGGTATTTGGTGATATCATAATAAAGCAAATCAGTTTTTGCGCTAGGAATGGAGGAAAGAAGGTTTGAGTTGTTTTTATGCTGCCATGATGATGGTTATTAAAACAACAAGTATCTGTGGCTCCACTGTTTGGGTTTTAGGGGTTTTTAACTTGTGGAGCTAGATGGCCTTGGAATTTATGTTAACACAATGGTCTTTTACCCTTTCCCTCCTCAGTCCTGTCCCCTTTTACCAGGAGAGTCCTAGAAATGGAGTCCCAGAAACATTTGTTATTGGTCCAAATTTCCATGAATGCCTTTACTTTTAACACTGCTCTAGGCCAGTGATTCCCTGCACATTGAAGTCTTCTGGACTGGTATAAAAAACTGCTGATGCCTGGGTCTCACTCCAGAGATCATGATTGAATTGGACTTGGGTGTGGCCTGAGCCTGGGGATTTTTGAAAGCTTGACAACCACAGTTATTTGGTGCACATTGCTTCAAGAGACCTGCTGGCTCCTTCTTGGAGTAAGAAAGGAATGCAGTGAGATTAAGTTAAAGTCCCTGGTGTGTCAGTTCAAAGGAGGGGTATGTAGGGGTTTCTCCAAATTTCTCTTCTTTCTTGACAGTTTTGTGTTAGTCCTGCCTGATGTCTCCTGGGTGCTTAGGCATCAAGTTTATACAGTTTTGTGATAATCCTAGAATATAGATTTTAATCTCAAAATTGATTGAAAGCTCTGTTTGTCTCCTGCAGAGTCTCAGTGGTTTTTTGTGATCAGAGAAGGTGCTGGAGGAGGGAAGCATTACAAAGAGTAAACCTGGTCTCAGAGCCCTCTCTCCTGGGCTAACCTCATCCAGGGCCATGTGGTGCCTGTGTTCCGTAGCTTAGGTCATACGACTTTACAGCAAATAGATGGTTGGAAAGGTGTCGGGGGAGTTGAAAGATGATGTGTAGTGTAAAAAAGTCAGGGAGCAGGTCTTTTTTAGATACTGAGTTCTTTTAGAAGATTGTCAGAGGAGCTCTGTCTGACTCCTCAGTGCTTTGGTCTCTTAGACCTTTACTCCCAAGACCAGTCTCTGCTTTTGATGAACTCCTAGAGGGAACCATTCCTCTCTTTGTTCTCCACTATCTGTGAGGATTATCTATTATGGCATTCCTGCTAAGCGCTTCCTCCTCTCTGCTTGGCATTTGCTGCCTCATAAACACCTACAGGTTTCCTCATAAGACTCTGCAGGTTTGCCTTAGGGTGGACCTTGCAACAGAGGAATGTGTGACGCTGAGACATGTGTTGGTTCTGCTCGGGGATAAGGGGGATATGCCTTTGTGTAGTGATACAATTCCTTTAGCAAATTATTTAACAGCTACTGAGCAAACCCTATTTTCATGGCCTGTTTAACCAGACAGACCCTCTAATTGGGTGAAATGAACTAAATTAAATGCCCTTCTCCTAAAAGTCACCAGTAACCTCAGTTCTAAACCTGCTGGCTTGTCCTCATATCTGGCCTCACATGACCCTGTCTCCTACCTTTCCTTTCTCGCCATCTGCTTTCATGATGTCGTCTCTCATTATTGGCCTCTAGCCTCTCATATCACCCCTTTATTCTCCTTTGCAGGTGGCAGCTGCTGCTGCTGCTGCTGCTTCTTCCTTCTTCCTTCTTCTTCGTCCTTCGTTCTTTCTCCTCCTTCTTCCTTCCTCCTCCCTCCTTCTTCCTCCTCCTTCCTCCTTCTTCCTCCTTCCTTCTTGTTTCTTCTTTCATCTTCTTTCTTCCCAGCAAAGATATGTTTTTATTTTAGTGTTTGGCAGCATGACATATGCATTTAGAATGATAGTACACTTTACCCTAGTCTTCAAAACAGAATGTACTAGTTTACCAATGAGGAATTTTGGCCAAAAATGTAGTGTTTTTCCCTTCCCTGTACAGGTGCACTAGTGCTGCACCTTTTGAGAAGCATTACTTTAGCAAAAATCTAGAAATGTTTCACTTTTTCTGAATCTAACCAAGGGTCTTGCTTTTTTTTTTTTTTAATTTACATTAAAAAAAATAATTCCAACTTTTATTTTAGATTCTGGAGGTACATGTACAGATTTGTTACCTGGGTATATTGCATGATGCTGAGGCTTGGGGTACAGTTGACCCCCATCACCCAGGTACTGAGCATAGTACCCAATAATTAGTTTTTCAGCCCTTGTCCCCCTTCCTCCTCTAGTAGTCCCCAGTGTCTGTTGTTGCCATCTTTATGTCCATGAGTACCCACTGTTTAGCTCCCACTTAGAAGTGAGAACATGTGATACTTGGTTTTTTGTTCCTGCATTAATTCACTTAGGTGCATCCATGTTGTTGCAAAGGACATGATTTTGTTCTTTTTTATATCTGCAAGGTATTCCGTGGTGGATATATACCACATTTTCTTTATGCAGTTCACCATTGATGGGCACCTAGGTTGGTTCCCTGTCTTTGCTATTGTGAATAGTGCTGCACTTTGTAGGCTTCTCTTCGTACTGCTTGGACACGTGGAAGGTTAGTGTCCCCCAAGGCTGTACCTGAGATCGTCTCCTCCCTCAAGTTCCTGCTGCACTACCTGCCCCGTTAATGGGGATTGGCTCCTTGATGCTCCTCAGCCTGGGTAGCTGTCTCAAGCTCTGGCCCTGCATTTTTAGCTGTTTAGTTTTAGCTGGAAAACTCAACTTGTCTGTCTCAAAGACATTTCAAACTCTGCTGACCTAGAACTCACCAGTTCTTGTAACTGAATCCATCTTTTTGGTCATTCCTGACTTTAGCCTGAAGCTTCACTTTCCTAATAAAGTCTCCAGTTAGTTCAATTAAGTACCTGTCATGGGCAGATAGGAGAGACACCATTGGCCTGAATTGGATGTGGGAAAAGAGGTGGATCAGTGAAACCCTTCTACAGCCCTGGAGCATGTATTTCCTATCTTCTCTGTTCAAATTCAGGTCCTCATTATTTTGTAGCTGTACCATTGCTGTAGCTCCCACTGATCCCCTTGCCTTTGATTTCATCCCTGCATCTTTCTCTCCATTCTGTCCAGACTGCCAAAGGACTTTTCTAAGATTGGCTCTTGTTGCCATGATAATAGCAGTACTGTGTTCATGGGTACAGTACTTAGCAGCTTTAAAAAATGCATTCAAGGGCATAAGTGACTATTTCTCAGTGCCTACACTGTGCTGGGCTTCCAAAAACAAGTAAGCTACTAGATTTGTTTTCAAGAAGCTCAGAGTCTTCAGGGATTAATATAACCAGATAATAGAAAGACCCAAGCTTCATTATTTGATCTTTATAATCATCTACAAGATAGCAGGGAAGGTGTTAATAACCTCCTTTGTCAGATAAAGAAACCTAAGGCTCAAAAAGTTTATGCAAATAATAACAACAGCATTAATTTACATTTATATAACACTCACAGAAGCCAGACACTGTTCCAAGCACTTTACTAATGCAATCTTCATAACATTCCTATGACATGTAAGTGCTCTTACTTTCATAATACACATCGAGAAACTCATCTGTACAGAGTAGTTAAGTTCTATGAGGCACAGAGAGATTATGTAACTTTCCCAAGATCACACAGCTTGTAAATAGGAGAGCTGTGATTTCAACACAGGCAGCCTGGCTCCAGAGCCCAAGCACATAACCAGTGTGCTACATTGCCCTCTTTAATTTACCTTGCTATGCAGTATGGCTTCTGTTGCCTGCAGAATAAAATTTAAACTCTTAGCCAGCTAAAATCTCTTTGGTCTTGGCTGCATTTTCAATACTTTTAATACTTTCCCAGTATTACCCCAGACTCATTCGATTTTCATATTCTTCACAGCAGTTTGTGAATGGGACATATCAACCTCTGTTCATATTTCTTGCCATAAAGCTATGGCAACAGGGTGGCAGGATAAAAGAGAGCCTGTTTATTTGTTTGTTTAACATAGAAGTCAATCAGAGACAGAAATGTTTCTTTTCTTGTTTTTTAGCCTTTGTCAGAAAGAAATACTTCTTTTCATTTCTCTGTATTTGTTTCTCTGTATTTGTGGGCAGACATATATATATATGTGTGTGTGTGTGTATATATATAGTCTGAGTTCTTCTCTTCAGTTTTCAGAAGGGATTGTGGTTCTATTTTCCCATTTCTTGAAGCCCCTGTAGGAATGCTAAAACCCATGTCCTAAGATTACAGTTTTTATAGTTGGTTTGTTCTAATCGATATTCAGATACAGTCCACACATGGCTGGTTGATATGTCTTTTAAATCTTGTTAATCTATAGGTTTTCCTGCCCCCTTTTTGGTTGTTTCATTGCAGTTTATTTGATGAGGGAATTGGGTCATCTTTCCTGTAATTTCCCACAATTTGGACTTTGCTGATTACATCTTTGTGGTGTTGCTTGGACTCAGTATTTCCTGCAAGTGACAGTTTAATCTAAAAGCTTGATCAAGTTAGAGTCTTTTTTGGTTTTGGCTAGAATACTTCCTAGATGGTGCTGAGCGCTTCCCATCACATTGCTGGGTACTTGGTACTGGATACTCACATGAGGAGGCACCTGATTCTTGGTTGTTTCTTGTAATGTTACATTTTGGTCAGTGGTTTCAGATGTTGTCATCTTAAGTCTGCCAGCTTTTTGCATAATAGTTTTAATTAGCTAACTTTAAATATTAACATTTGCCCTTCCTGGTGCATTGAGTTAAAAGTGGTTTTCATTATTTAAATACACACTCTTATGTGTATGTATGCATATTAGGTATGTATGTGTGTCTGTATATGAGTATATATTGTAATTGTTATAAAAATAATGGCAATTAAAATTCAATTGGATATTAATTAATGGGTGCAGAGTTTATGTTCGGGATGATGAAGTGGGTAATGGTGATAGTTATAGAACATTGTGAATGTACTTAATGCCGCTGAATTGTATACTTAAAAATGGTTACAATGATAAAGTTTATGGTATGTATATTTTACCACAATTAAGACAAATCAATTGGAAAGGGATTGTAACACATTGAATTAAAAAAATCCAACACAACATAATGAGTGATAATTATTGCTCCCTAAAAGGAGCCAAAGTGAGATGGAGAGTAGAGTGATAAAGCTTTCTTTACCGAAGAATGCTAGCTAATAACGGTAGAAGCTATGCTAGAATTAGAAAAAGGAAAAAAAAAATGACTTTGCCACCTGCAAGTAATAATTGATTCAGGCATGGATTTTCATTGGATGCTGAAGTCTTTCAGTAAAAGACTGTTGGAATTCCCATTGTCTCAATGCATCTCCTAGTAAACTACTTGCTGTTTACAGAGGGGGAAAAAGTACCTTTACAATGGAGAAACCTGCTTCAATCAAGTGATCATCAGCAAATGGGATAAACTAGCATTATGTTACTGACTGATATTATGCAATGGGAAGTATACAACATGAACCTAAAAGAGTTCTTGCCAAAAATATTTAATGTGAATCTAATCGTGAGGAAATAATCAGACAAATCCAGAAAGTAGGACATGCTGCAAGACCTCTGGCTTGACTTCAAAAATATCAGTGTTATGAATGAAGAAGGCTGGAATAAAGGAGACTCCCAAAGAGACCTGATGACCAAATACAATGCTTGAGCCTGGGTTAAAAACAAGTAAAAGAATTGGAACAGCTGGAATATGGAGACCATATTAAAAGATACTGTATTAATTTGCTAGGGCTGCTATAACAAAGTACCACAGACTGGATGGCTTAAACAGCAGAAATTTATTTTTTCACAGTTCTAAAAGTCTGAGTATTTTTCACAGTTGTTAAAAGTCTTGAGATCGAGACCCCAGCAAGGTTGATTTCTCCTGAGGCCTTCTCTCCTTGGCTTGTAGATGGCTGTCTTTGTGGGGTTTCCTCTGTGTCTGTATCCTGATTTCCTCTTCATATAAGGACACCAGTCTTATTGGATTAGGGTCCCCTTCATCACCTCATTTTAACTTAATAACCCTTTCAAAGACCCTGTCTTCATATATGGCCAGTCATCTCCCCAGGGGCTGGGGTTGGGACTTCAACATATGAATTAGGTGTGGGGGACACAGTTCAGCCCATTACAGTTATTGAATCATTTAAAAATGGCTTGGGTGAGATAATGATGTCAAGGTTCTGAAGGGAAATGATCTTTGCTGCTGATTTATTTTGTGTTTCCTCCTAGATTTTAAACTCTTGAGGACAAGGACCTTCTCTGGACACAGATATGCCTCAGAGTAACTGTTGCATAGTATTCAGACACTGCTGGTTGAATTGTCCATTTACTTGACATGCCAACACATGGCAAAGTAAAGGGGGAAGGAGATTTTCTGCTGCATGTGTGTGGTTTGTTGTAAACCTTTTTCTAATAATCCATTTGCTCAATCCCCTCCATCCCCCAACAAAATAATATGATGAGAATTTGGAAATATTTAAGGAGTGTGCCTGGGTAATCACCAGGTGAGCACATGATGGAGAATCAGAACATCAGAACAGACTTGGCAGGGGTTGTGCTGTCCTGAGGTACATGAATCTCTATGACTACAGAAAGGCTGCTTCAAAAGGAGGCACCTAGAGAAACTCTCCCTTTTGATTAAAAAAGCCCAGGTACATTAGAGGGCAAAATTCCCAGCAGGTCCAACCAATGTGTTCCATTGCTGCTGTTTTAGCCCAGCTAGTCTCAGTAGTACCCTAGGTCATCAAGTGGCTTGAAGGACAAGAGGGTGATATCCTGTCTCTCCTTTGACTTTGTTGTACCCACTGGCAAGGAATTTCATTCACTTCTGAGAATTCACACACTCATTTTATTGCAGGCCGATGTTGATTCTGAGTTTGAGGATGCCACTATCTTTTCATTGCCTTCCAGCTCAGTTCCAGAAGTGAAAGCTCAGTCCTAGATTCTCTTTTTATGGTGGTTCATGAAGATTTCAGTTAATCCATTTGTGGTGTCCAACAGCAACTTGAGAAGAGCCTGGTCTTGACCTTTGCCCGATTTTCTGTTGGTTTATTTGCCTTTTCACATTGATTTGTTCTAAGAGTGCTTTTAAATGAAGAACATTACCCCTTTGTCCTCTCTGTTGCAAAGTTTGTTGTCGTTTTTCTTCGCAGTTGTTATTTAACTGATTTATATTCACTTTTTAAATTTTTATGTCAAATATTTATCCTTTTTTTCTTTATGGCTTCTGGATTATATGACTTCTGAGTTTGTCATGTTTGAAATCAGCTTCCCTACTTAATATTACATAAGAAACCACCTGTGCATTTTCTAGAATTTCCAGAATTTTTAGAATTCTCTCTCTCCGTTTAAAGATTAACTCTGATCCAGCTCCAGTTCTTTTGGTATAAGATGAAAGGTCGGGAGCCAGTTTAATTTTTGTTGCTTAACCCCAGGAGTTCATTACCCTTCACTAGTGCCACATCATCAGCTAGAGAGACCTGCTGCTAATTCAGCCTGAATCTGCTGGTTCAGCCTTCAGAGGAAATCTGATTAGTTCAGAAAGCCAAGATCACCTCCCCGCAGGGCTCAGGTATCTGCTGCTGCCCCAGTCAGCTAGGCTGCTCTGAATATGAAGAGTAACTGGGAAGCAAGGTGCTGCTAGATTGTCTCAAGTTGTGCTGTTTTCATTCAATCGTTACTCTCTTACTTTTAGCAGATGAGAAAACGAGGTCATGCTGCTGGTTAACAGTGGAGTCAGATTTTTTTTTTTTTTTAAGATGGAGTTTCACTCTTGTTGCCCAGGCTAAAGTGCAATGGTGTGATCTCGGCTGACCGCAACCTCTTGAACCCTGGTTCAAGTGATTCTCCTACCCCAGCCTCCCGAGTAGCTGGGATTGCAGGCATGCGCCATCTCGCCCGGCTAATTTTTTGTATTTTTAGTAGAGACGGGGTTTCTCCGTGGTGGTCAGGCTGTTCTTGAACTCCTGACCTTAGGTGATCCACCCGCCTCAGCCTCCCAAAGTGCTAGGATTACAGTTGTGAGCCACCGTGCCTGGCCACAGTGGAGTCAGATTTAAATGTTCCATTGCGAAGCTCATGAAATAGGAAACATTCTATGAGGGGAATCTGATTGGAGAATTCTGGAGGAAGAGGCATTTGACTTAGTCCTTGAAAGAACAGCATCATTTTTTAAACTTCTCATTATTGAAATTTCCGAAAAACTGCAAAACTGGAATAGTATAATAAACCCTGATCTCCCTGTCTAGCCAGTAGTAATCATCAATTTATGGCCTCAATATTGTTTCATTTATACCATGCCCTCTCTCCTCCTTTCATCCCTCCTTTTTTTTTTTTATTAAATTTTTTTTTTTGGAGACAGGATCTTGCTCTGTCACCCAGGCTGGAGTGCGGTGGCACGATTATGGCTCACTGCAGTCTCAACCTCCTGGGCTCAAACAGTCCTCCCACCTCAGCCTCCTGAGTAGTTGGGACTATAGGCACATGCCACCACACCTGGCTAATTCATCCCCACATGTTTTTCAAAGCAATCTCAGCCATCATATCTGTAAATATTTTATGTATCTCTAAACAGTATTTCTTCAAAGCACAATCACAATATCATTATTACACCTCAAAAAATTATAGTAATTCTTCAATATCTTCAAATATGTATTCTGTACACATTGTACACATTTCCCATATTGTCTTAAATTTTTTAAAATAGTTGTTGAATTGTCATGTAAATAAGGTTCATGCATTACAATTGATATGTCTTCATTTTCTTTTTCTTTTTTTTTTTTTTTGGAATTACAAAGCTACTTTTAATACTTTTAAGCTCCACAGAAATAAAAAAAACACTGGGAAGGGCTAACCCCCTCACTCCCAGGAGTGGCCCATAGGGAGAGAGGCTACTTGAGGGGAAGGAAGTACACAAGGGACCCACTGCAGACACATGGCTAAGGGGAGCCATCGGTGCTGGGACCTGTGGTCACTACAGGAGGAAACACGAGTGTGGTGGGACTGGCTCCAGGCACACAAGTGAAGGGCAAGAGAGATTGGAGTGAAGCCAGGAAGCTACTTAGGTTCCTCCTTCTTCTCGTTTGCCTTTTTCTGCTTCTGCTGCATGATCTCCGAGTCCCTGGGGGTAGAGATGATGGGGCACTAGGAGGTACCAGAGGGCAAAAAGAACAAAATGCAGGGGGATGAAGGGCACAAAGGAGAAGATGGAAGTGGATGAGACTAAGCTCAATGTTTGACTGCTGTACTCCCACCCTAGGGGAACAAGAGGAAGAGAGCAGAGGCTCTGAAGGCAATCGGTCTCCATGCTACAGTTGCCCAATAGGTCAGAAACCTGGCCACACAGGCCCAAGGCTCTCTATTCTTATACCAGTAAGAAGGTTGGGAGAAGAGAGGAGAACTGGGAACAGCAAGGAAGGCCAGATCACTGGGCTATCATAACCATAGCTGTATCTGAAGTGGGAAGCTCCCTGTCCTTGCCCTGAAGGTCAGACCGGGGGATGCTCAGAAATCAGATTCTGTGTCCTCATTTTCTTTTGATCTCTGGATCCTCTTGCCTGCTTAATCCTGTGCTTTCTTTTCCTCTGAAAGACAGTGTCACATAATGGCTGAAATCATGGATTTGCAATCAGATTAGGGCTCTGCCACTTGCTAACTGTGCGACTTGGGGAAGTTACTCAACCTCTCTGTGCCTCAGTTTCCTCAACTGTAAAACGGGCATAACTGTGTCTGCTCCTCGGGGCTGTTGAGAGTGTCAGTGAGCTAATGTTTGCAAAGCATTAGAGTCATGTCAAAAGTTGTGGGCTGTGGAATAGGACCCAGGAGGGAGGGCTCACTCAAGTGAGATGGTGTGTCGTCTTTGAGATGAGGCTCCAGCTGTGCAGAGAGCCCCTTTCCTTTTCCTTTTTGCTTCCTTCTGGTTCTTGACTGTGCTTCAGTTAGATGAGGTTGATACATAGCAGAACTTTGGACAGGTAAGCCATTATATAGTGGAAGCAACTTCTTTATTGTCCTTTCATTTTTGGCTTTCTCTTCCTCTGTATTTATTAAGTTAGCTCTTCTCTCTCAGAAGCGTTTAACTTTTTATGGCATTATCTGGGCTTCAGCAACTTGTGATCTCCTAAGTAGAGCCTTTCAGCACTTTATAAATATGTCATATACTTTTTATATTCCTTTGTTCCCCATCAGGAACATACATCCCAGTCATCAGCACAATCAGTTTTTATTCATTTAAGGAGCAGTAGTAATTTGACACTTGCTAATATGTAACAAATTATATTGGGTGCGGTAATTAAAATTGCAGCTGGTTCCTAATTATACTGTAACCTTGATGTTTAAAAAAATTGAGACTGAGTTCAGCATAAAATACTGGAGAATAATATTCTGCACTAGGCAGTTCTGCCTTCTACTGAGCCATGGGCATTTATGAATCATAATGCCAAATTAAAAAGATTTTATTTTAAATTGGTTACAGTTACAATGTTGTCCAGTGGCTTGATTCTTAAAGGTAGCTTTAAAGTCCCCCTTTTTGCTTGCTTAACTGTGGGAATATCCTCCAGGTATTACAATTAGTGTCTAAATAATCCGAGCTCTGGGGTCATTTCTGGCTGTGTGATCTACTAGTATTCATTTAAGACTCTTTAGTACCTCAGCTTCCTTATTTGAAAAATGGGGATATTACTCACTCTTCCTCTTAAAGAGTTTTAAATAGAGTATTTAAATGAAATAAGATATGAAGCCATTAGCATAATACCTGGCATAGAGTTAAGGACCCAGTAAAAGTTAGCTGGTCATTGTTATTGCTATAATTAATAATAAATGATCAGGTTCCAAAGACCACCTCTGTGACCCTCAACTTTAGCAGAATTAGGCTATTAATTCTCCTGCCACTCTGCCTTATGGTAGCGTGTATCATCATACATTTTGTACCAACCACTTGTCGATAAGTCAGCTTTCCCTGCTTGGGGCAGGGTTTCTGATTTATTGGGTGTTTTCTCCTTGGTGCCTGGCGCTGGGCCTGGTACACTGTAGCCTTCCCATAGGTGATTGTGTTGCATGGATGAGCAAGTAGAGCATCACCATCTAAGGAGTGGTTGTTAGCTGGGGGGTGGAGTAGTTTGGCTCCCAAGGAGATTTCTTTTAGCAACCTCTGGAGACGGTTTCTTGGTTGTCGCAGCTTGTTGGGGAAGGGGTTGCTGCTCACATCTAGTGAGTAGAGGTCAGCTTAATAACAATAATAGTAAAATCCAGAACTAATATGTTTCAGGCTCTTTTGGCGTAACAGAACCCAGCTAAAACACCACCATTCATTCTTAACTGTTACACTCTGCCTCTTAATATCAGAATTTTAATGATGATGGCTTTATAGTTTATGTTTGTCTACAACAGAGCAGAGTGAAATCTAACATACGTCACAACCTACTGAATCCTTCTGATAAACATCTCTAGTACCTCTGAAATGACTCGCTGGTGTAATTACCCAGTGGGTTAACATTTGTGGTGGCTGATACTTTATAAGTCAACCGTTGAGTGAAAGGAAGTTTTACCAGCTGATTACATGGAAATGTTGTGGTTTGAAGAATGCTTAACAGGGCATCTTGTCTTTATACTAATTTGTATTTCAGTAACTTTTTAAAATAATGACTGCTCTTCATTTATTAGGACTTAGGGAAACTGTAGGATGAAGGATGAGTGACTCAGTGGTTTCAATAAAAAATTATTTTCTTAAGTTTGAGATACCTTTTTCTTCTTCCCAAGTTAATCGTAACTGTGGTTTTAGGAAATTCCAAACTTTCTTTTGCAATAACTGATTGTATCAGTCAGGGCTCACTTGCAGAGAACAGAATCTACTCTAGCTGGTTTAAGCAGAGAGATTTATTACAGGGTATTAAATGGCTTACACAGTTTGTTGGGAAGGTGAAGAAACAGACTTGAGGTTGAGCTCTAAAGAATGACATCTAGAGTCTCAAGCAGAGCAGGCCACCAAGACAGCAGTGACCTCCTGTGCAGTCACAATGCTGCCTGCCAAGTGGACAGTGTTTCAGGACCATGTGGCCACTGACATGGGAGGGCAGGAGGTTGCCACAGGAAAACTAGACAGTTCCAGCAATGGTGCTTGC
Source organism: Trachypithecus francoisi (assembly GCF_009764315.1). Taxonomy (NCBI): domain Eukaryota; kingdom Metazoa; phylum Chordata; class Mammalia; order Primates; family Cercopithecidae; genus Trachypithecus; species Trachypithecus francoisi. Next base: position 76,572,905 of record NW_022681469.1, on the reverse strand, counting down.
TTGGCAGAAACAGCAGAAGGTACCCCCAACTCCCAAACCTTTGCCAAATCTCACCTCAGTTTTATCTAATTGACAGCACATGGGCCGCATAGCAGCAAGGGAGTCTGGGAATTGTAGTTTTAGCCTTCTAGTGTCTTTCCTGTGGGAAGATAAAGAAGGAGGGTGGGCTGCAGCTTGTAAGTGGTTAGGTTACACCCAAGAATACTTTTCTTTGGGATTCAGGGCCACCTACTGCACTATTTCCTCAGGTTCAAAAGACTATGCAGGACTGTTTCTCCTTCTGTCTCCCTTTGCTGCTTGTCACTGCATGCTTATTTACACCCACCCACACACCCAGAAGCTTGCTTTTGATGAACTACCTCTTTGAGTTTGTATTTCTTATCTAAGGCAAATATTTACTTTATGATGGTAGAATTTTCAGTGTAAGTCTGTGCTTGTCTTGGCTCTCAGATGTTTCAGGTTTGGGAAGGTGACTGGTGAAGTATTGCCGAGGAAGGGCTGTGCCGTACAGTTGGTGATGTAGCAGCTGAGGTTGGGCCTTGGGTTCTAATGCAATTGTTCTCAGCCCACCCACGCATCATAATTTCTTGAGGGAACTCTAAAGATACCCATTCTAGAAATTCTCATTTGATTGACCTTTGGTATGGTTTGGGTTTTGTGAAACCTAAAAGTACCTCAGGGGACTTGAATATGCAGCGAGGGTGAGAACCTAAGTTTTATTATCAGTACATTAACACGTCTAAAGCTGTGGTTCTTAAACTTTAACTGCATCAGGGTCACCTGGAGGGCTTTTTTTTTTTTTTTTTTTTTTTTCTGTACTATGTGTTCACATTGAACTTTCTTTTTTTTTTTATTTTTTATTTTTTATTTTTTTAATTTTTTTATTTTTTATTTTACTTTAAGTTCTAGGGTACATGTGCATGACGTTTATATCATGTATAACTCCCCAATGCAATCCCTCCCTCCTCCCCCCTCCCCATGATAGGCCCCAGTGTGTGATGTTCCCCTTCCCGAGTCCAAGTGATCTCATTGTTCAGTTCCCACCTATGAGTGAGAACATGCGGTGTTTGGTTTTCTCTTCTTGTGATAGTTTGCTAAGAATGATGGTTTCCAGCTGCATCCATGTCCCTACAAAGGAAGCAAACTCATCCTTTTTTATGGCTGCATAGTATTCCATGCCAGACGGGATTGCTGGACCTCACCCAGTTTCTGATTCTGTGGGTCTGGGATGGGCATGATAATTTGTATTTTTAAAAGTTCCCAGGTGATGCTGATGGTCTTCACACTTTGAGAACCATTGATCTGAAGAGAGTTGCCTATTTTCATTGTAAATGTCAGATTTTTACTGACCTAAAAGACTTTATTCTGTATTCAGCACTTCCAGAGCATCTACTTGGTTTCCTGATCTTTGCCAGAGCTGGAGATGATCTGAGGAGTAAGGTACCCTCACAGAAATGGAGGTCTCACATCTCTAGAGCTTCCCAGTGTAAGAGGAGAGCTTTTCTTTTCTTTGCATTTTATTTTTCAAATTAGCATTTCGTATATTCTTCCCCACCATCCTCTGTTAGATCTGACAACTATTTTGAGTACACCATTCTGTACCACTGTGGTTTGTTAAAGTAATGAGCCTTCAACTGTAGCTTGATTCCATTGTAAGAAAGTCTATTTAAAAAATATTCCTATAGGTAGAAATATCTTTTCTGGTGACCCCCTACCTATGGCTGCTCTAACTCATATTAGAATGAGAGTGAATTCATTTGTCCTGAAAGATAACTTTCTTCTTATTCTTGCCATGTTCTCCCCCACCCCCTGCCTTTTTAAAAACACCAGTTCTTGAAATTGTGTTATTGTTTTTATTTCTAGGATGTACTTAGCTAGTATATGTTTTGCAAACGCTATTGATGACTTACACAATTATAACCAGTGTTTATCTTGTCAAAAAGTTTTACATATTCAGTGATTCTCAAATTTTGTTCCTGTGGAGCATAGACTCATTGAATCGACCTGAAATTTCCATACTAAAGTTAAAAAATGATAGACTTTTCCCAGTTTATGGAAGAAACTATGCATAGAGTTTTTCTGTTCCAACATTGCCCCTTTCTGGGCCAGGCGTGGTGGCTCATGCTTGTAAACCCAGCACTTTGGGAGGCCAAGATGGGAGGATCACTTGAGGCCAGGAGTTTGAGACTAGCTTGAGCAACACAGTAAGAATCTGTTTCTACAAAAAAAATTGAAAAAAATTAGTGGGGTCTGGTGACACATGTCTATAGCCTCAGCTACTCAAGAGGCTGAGGTGGGAGGATTGCTTGAGCCCAGGAATGTGAGGCTGCAGTGAGCCATGATCACACCACTGTACTCCAGCCTGAGTGACACAGTGAGACCCCCAACTAAAAAAAACAAACAAACAAACAAACCACCAAAACCCTCTCTTTTTCCCTTAAATTTGGAATCAGAGTAAAATGTTATCAAATTTCAACAAAATTCTTTATCCTGTTGATGTAAGTGGCAAATAATATTTCATAGTAATTTGTAAAGGACCCCTTTCTTCTTAGTCATTTACTGTGTATGCTTGAAAACCAGTTACTTGATTTAAAATTCTTGATATAAAAATATTGTTTTAATGTTGGAATCTATTCTTACAAATGCAAATTCAGAAGAAGAATGATAAAGAAAATCAGGCAGTTTACTGATTCTTTGGGTCTGGGATGAGCATGATAATTTGTATTTTTAAAAGTTCTCAGGTGATGCTGATGGTCTCCACACCATAGCTGTTAATATTTACATGCTGTTAATATATGAGAAAAAAATGTAACAGTGAAAGTAAGCCTTCTGGAAACAATCTAAAGTTTGATGACTCTTCTAAACCCCAAGAATGAACTAAGTCTAATAATTCCAGGCTTCTGAAGCCCAAGAATGAACTAAGTCTAATAATTCCAGGCTTATGTGATACAAAGTATGCATGCTGAGCAGCTGTTCTGAATTGACTTTAAAAGGGTGGCTACATTTCTGTGGCTTCCTTTTTCCAGCTCATAGAACTTCCTGGGAAGCATTCATTGAAATACACCTTCAGAAAACTGGTACATCTCACTGTAACTTTGCATTGTCTTCAATTAAGTTGTGTAAGTGTTCTTTATTCATAGCAAATGACGCTTAAACAAGAAGATAGGAATGGGAGATAGTAGTATAAATGGAAATTCCAAACAGCCACGCAGCATTTGACTGGTGAATAATAGATGGAATTACTGTAGAGATGAGGCCCAGGAGGCTGGTAGTAATTTTTCTGAATCCATCCCCTGTTGAACCATACTTATCTATCCTTAAATAGACTGTAGCAGGACCTGATACAAATTTTAGTGGGCCTCAGAGAAATCTTGTAGTGATCATTAACGATTTGCTGTACCTGGAGCTCTGGGTTGGCGGCAGGGTAGCTGAGACGATGATGAGTTAGGATGGCCGCAATGTTTATTTAGTGGTTTGGTGAGTGTGTTTGAAGATCTGTGAGTTTCTTTCTCTTCTCTTTTGCTAATTTCTCCCTTCCAAATTATGAGACAGTTTACCCATCATTTAGATTTATTAAGGCATAAACATGGTAGAATATAAACATCTTTGGATGAATAATACAAATAGTAATAGATACCATTTATGAGCACTTTAACTGTGTGGCCTTTTTGGTGCTAAGCACTTTATGTAATTATCTCATATTAGTCTTCTAGCTGTCTAGGACTCCCTGTTTTATAAATGAGGAAGGTGAGGCTAAGAGGTCAGGGCCTCCAGGTCACATAGCCAGTGAGTTTATGAGGTTGGTCCTGCTCCCTATTTGAGGATGATCTGACACTAAGGCCATGTTCTTTTTTTTTTTTTTTAAATGAAGATGGGGTGTCACTATCTTGCCCAGGCTGGTCTCAAACTCCTGGGCTCAAGTGATCCTCCCACCTTGGCCTCCCAAAGTGCTGGGATTATAGGTATGAGCCACCATTCCTGTAAGATCATGTCCTTAATCACAGCATTGGACAGACACTACACACTGTTAGGAGAAATTGGGAGAGTTTTGATTTTTAGGCTTATACTATATAGCAGTCATGTACCACATAAGGATGTTTTCGTCAGTGAAGGACTACATATATGGATGGTGTTCACATAAATTATAATAGAGCTGCCCTGTACAGGTGTTCCACTTTTTATCTTTTAAAACCATATTTTTACCATACCTTTTCTGTGTTTAGATACACATTGTTTTACAGTTGCCTACAGTACTCAGTATAGTAACATGCTGTATAGATTTATAGCCTAGGAGAGCAATAGGCTATCTCATTTGCCTAGGTATGCAGTAGGCTACACCATCAAGATTTGTATAAGTACACTGTAGGATGTTCACACAATGATGAAATCACTTAACAATGCATTTTTCAGAATGTTTCCCTGTTGTTAAGCAATGCATGACTGTATTATATTGCCAGTTAATGCAAGTTACCATCACTTTGAAGCTGCCTGTAATGTGGGTCAGTAGTAAGGCCACTACGGTATGAGATGGAATATTTGGGATCTGATCTCAGCTCAGAAAACATTTAGAAATGTCAGATTGGCACTTAATCTGACTTTTCTGGGGAAATAATTGATGCTTTCTGAGCTTTGGTTTCCTCTTCTGTAAAATTAGGGCAGTAATATCCATCCTATCTGACTCTGATTTGCAACAAGAATCCAATGAGATAATAGTCATACTTGGCAACATGTCTTACAAGTGTTGGATCATTCTCTGACTTTGTTTTGATTTGTGTTCTCTGCCCTAGACCCCGAGAGGGTTACAAAGTGAACACTCTTTTTCCCCCTTTGAGGTGTAGTTCTGATGGGGAGCACTGAATATACATTTCAGGATCCTTAGACAGAAATGTCCTATGGGAATTTAGGGCAGGGAAAGTTTACTCTGAAATAACATGGCCCAGGGGAGACCTTACAAAGTTCATGGCATAAAGAATTAATTAGATTTTAAAGGATGTGGTATTCAGATACAGCAAGAATACTTCATTTTGTGGAAAATTTATTTTGCTTTTAAGAGGAAAACAGTTAAGAACTTAGCGTACCATATGGTTTTGAAAAAAGTGTTATGTACTTCCATGAGATGTGGGACTCTAACCATCAAGGAGGGGATTTTTCTGCTCTTAAAGTGGAGAATGGAGGCATTTTTATGCTGTCCCATGTTCTCTTGTGTTTGTCCTACCCTACCTTTCTCAGAATAGAGATCTGAGAGGAGGGAGTCCTCTCTGAAGCTTTTAGGGCAGCAGAGTCATTCATCTTAGGCTGACTAGCAGTGTATTTTCTTTTCCTCTGTTGAACAGCAGAGAACACTTACTAATTCAGGATTTTAAAAAAGATTAAAAATGCATGGCTGGGCGCAGTGGCTCATGCCTGTAATCCCAGTATTTTGGGAGTCTGAGGCGGGCAGATCACCTGAGGACACGAGTTGGAGACCAGCCTGGCCAACATGATGAAACCCCATCTCTACTAAAAATAAAAAATTTAGCCACATGTGGTGGTGCATGCCTGTAATCCCAGCTACTTGGGAGACTGAGGCAGGAGAGTTGTTTGAACCTGGGGGACAGAGGTTGCAATGAGCTCAGATCGCGCCATTGCACTCCAGCCTGGGCAACAAGAGTGAAACTCCATGTCCGGAAAAAAAAAAAAAAAGTATTCTTATGGATGGAAATAGCCTTGTTGGTTACGAGTACTCAGCTGAAATGAAGAGTTATCAGCTTTGCTTTGGGAAACAAGGTGACCAAGCATCAGGTTTCAGAAAGACTACTTCCATTCTAGTGATTAGTTAATAAAATTATTCCTGACAGTGGAGAGCCTAGGAGCTCAGGCAGTTCCATATTTAGAGACAGAGAACTCATTGTCCAAAGATCTCAGAACAGCCTTCGCTAGCGCACAGAAGGGATTTAGAACAATTTGCATAAGTCTCCCTGTGGATAGCAACATGGGTCCAGTGTTGGGTGGTTCCAGGAGCCTCTCCTTGGCTTCATCATGGGGTGACTCTGTGCTTGGTGAGAACTCAGTCTCATGACGTTTTTTTGCCAGCAGGATTGGGTGTTGGGACATTGAATAAACCCACTGTTTGGTTCCACATAAGGGCTCTTTTGTGTTGGCCTGGGGAAGCCATGTTCAAGTTTGTCTTGCTTTTTCCCCAGCTATGTTTTTGGACTTTGTGGCCTGGAGAATTAAGCACAACACCCATTCTGACCTAATCTGTCAATTTTTGCTCTTCAAAGGTAACCACAGCCCCTTGTAATTCTAAAATATGTAGAATAATATCATACTTTTGAAGACTTATGATTTATTAATTAAAAGCTGAGGAAAGGAGGAGAAGTTCTTTGGCATGCCCAGGTAGTGAGGTATGCATGCCTGTTCATGGTGAAACTGTGAGAAGTAGCTCCCTTGAGTTAATATGATTTCCCTAGTTCACTGACTTCTTTAAGAAATATGTTCTCTTGGCTGGGCGTGATGGCTCATGCTTATAATCTCAGCACTTTGGGAGGGTGAGGCGGGGAGATCGCCTGAGATCAGGAGTTTGAGACCAGCCTGGCTCACATGGTGAAACCCTGTCTCTACTAAAAATACATAAGTTAGCTGCCACTGGTAGTACGTGCCTGCAATCCCAGCTACTTGGGAGGCTGAGGCAGGAGAATCGCTTGAACCTGGGCGGCGGAGGTAGCACTGAGCCGAGATCGCACCACTACACTCCAGCCTGGGCAACAGAGAGAGACTCGTCTCAAAAACAAACAGAAATATGTTCTCTTGCATAGTTGACAAACATTTGTATATTTAAATTCTCCTGTGAAAGAGCATGGTTTATACTGGATTATAAGTAAAAAATGCCAGGTGCTTGTAATGTTTCATCTTTTCTTTGTTTTTAATAAATTATATATATTCAACATTAGATATTAAGAGCTTTTGCTACTGTTTCCTTGCATAAAATTGTATCATTTTAGAAGCTACATAAGGAGTCTAATTTAAAATGGGGAGGGGGCGTATTTTATGCATTGGGGTAACATGGTATTTAAGTACAAAAATGAAATACACTAATTTCTAACCTGAGATTTATTTTCCTTTAGTCGGCTAGCTTGATTTCTCAGCTTTGTTGTAATAACATAAACATTTTTATGTTTATTTTTAGGTGGCTTTAACCAAGAGAGCAGATCCAGCTGAGCTTAGAACAATATTTTTGAAGGTCAGTATAAAGGAATCTATTTTGTTTCTTGTTTGATTTGTGTTCTATAACTTTTAAAGATTATTTTCAAACAGCTCTTTATTTCATTGTTATATTTTTTAAAAATCCCAAAGTGTCAGCCTGGTGTGGTGGCTCACGCCTGTAATCACAGCACTTTGGGAGGTCGAGGCGGGTGGATTACCTGAGCTCAGGAGTTTGAGACCAGCCTGGCCAACATGGTGAAACCCCATCTTTACTAAAATTACAAAAATTAGCCAGGTGTGGTGGCATGTGCCTGTAATCCCAGCTGCTCCGGAGGCTGAGGCGGGAGAGTTGCTTGAACCTGGGAGGCAGAGGTTGCAGTGAACTGAGATCATGCCAATGCACTTCAGCCTGGGTGACAGAGCAAGACTCTGTCTCAATAAAAAATAAAAATAAAATAAAATAAAATAAAAATTCCCAACATGTCTTAAAAGGGGAGAGCCTTACAAATGCATCTGCTTTTTAAAATGTATAGGAAACTAATTCGTAGGTGACTGTGATGACAACATTGTTTGTATTTTAATTTCTTTTATCTCAATTGGTGTAAGGTATGTGAATAAAAGCAGTTGCTGGAGTATTGAGTTTTGCAACCCATTTACCCTTTCAGTATTGACCCATATAGCTTTTTCTCCTAGGAAGTTTAAAGTTCATTGTAAACATCTCAGTAATCCTTCACTCATCCACGGGCCTATCCTGTCTCTCCCTGGTAGAAGCCTATTGTTGTTGTTATCGTCATCATTATCATCACTTTATGATGACTGCAGTATCCTGGGAGGAGGCCCCAGTATGGATAATAGTAGATACTAGAGCACAACAGACATGATAGAAGTTTGTGTCTTATACTGGCATCTTATATTTCTACCTATTTTGTGATATTGGGCAGTGAATGATTAATAGAATAAAAGTCTGTCTCAGGTTCCAGACACTGAAACACCTTTGTGTTATTCAGCTGAAATTAAAGTACTCAAAAAAGAAAAGGCCACTTTTGTAAGATAATATATATACACACATAATATATATATGTGTATATATATATGTCTTTCTAAACATTATGTAAAGGCAGCTGAGTTGTATGGAAAGAGGACCAGGGTGTCAAATGAGAAATTTGATGTGTACTGAATATGGTGTGGGAAGGTATTAAATCTGTGAGTCTCCCTTTCCTCATCACAGTGTGTTACTATTAAAACTAATTGAGACATTAAGGACTTTGAACATGGATAGGATATTTGATATTAAGGAGTTGTTATTAATTGATGTTTAGGCTGATAGTATTCTCATTATGGGAAATATAGAGTCTATGTTTTAGAGATATACACTGAAACATTTATAGATGAGACTACAATTTCTGAGATTTGCTTTTAAATAATCCAGTTTCGGTGGGTTGAGGAAAATGAGTAGGCGGTATGATAACTTTTGAAATTGGGAAACGGAATATTGGGTTTATTATACTGTTCTCTCTACTTTGTATATGCTTGAAAATTTTCTTTTTCTTTTCTTTTTGTTTTGAGACAAAGTTTCACTCTCGTTGCCCAGGCTGGAGTGCAACCGCGTTTTCTCAGCTCACTGCAACCTCCACCTCCTGGGTTCAAGCGATTCTCCTGCCTCAGGCTCCTGAGTAGTTGGGATTACGGGCATGTGCCACTACACCTGGCTAATTTTGTGTTTTTAGTAGAGATGGGGTTTCACCATGTTGATCAGGCTGGTTTCGAACTCTTGACCTCAGGCGATCTGCCCACCTCGGTCTCCCAAAGTGCTGGGATTGCAGGTGTGAGCCACTGTCCGTGGCCTGAACATTGGCATAATAAAACATTTTTTAACATAACGATTCAGTGAGGTAACTTACGTGAAAGGTGTCCTGCATCTGATACATGTTATATATTGATTCAGTAAATGCTTGAAATTAAGTAATAATTTAAGTAAAGGAGAAATGAAGACTCCACAAGCAAGTGGATTAAAAGCAGGGATAGTTTTGTGGGGAGGACAAAAAAAAGACACATTTGTAAGGAGATTTGGATTATACATAAAAAATCAGGCTTGTGGACATCTGTAATCCCAGTGAGAGGCTGAGGTAGGAGGATCGCTTGGGCCTAGGAATTTAAGGCTTCAGTGAGCCATGAATATGCCACTGCGCTCCAGCCTGGATGACAGAGTGAGACCCTGTCTCTTAAAAACAAAGCAAGATTCTTTATAAATTTGTTTTTAGCCCAGAAATACAGTATAGAGTTTCCTTTTTTTTTTGAGACAGAGTCTCACTCTGTCACCCAGGCTGGAGTGCAAGTTGCGTGATGTTGGCTTACTACAACCTCTGCCTCCCGGGTTCAAGTGATTCTCATGCCTCAGCCTCCCGAGTAGCTGGGATTATAGGAGTGTACCACCACGCCTGGTTAATTTTTGTATTTTTAGTAGAGACGGGGTTTCACCATGCTGGCCAGGCTGGTCTTGAACTCCTGACCTCAAGTGATCTGCCTGCCTTGGCCTCCTAAAGTGCTGAGATTACAGGCATGAGCCACTGCGTCCGGCCACAATACCGTATACAGTTTCTAAGGTGGAAAAGGATTCTGGAGGATGAAAGTCCAGAAAACAGAAAAACATTTGTTCCTTACCTAAGCTGATCTCTATAGTTGTGCTTGTTGGGACCACCATGGTTGGAATGAGGTGTGTATGAGAGAACCAGAGAAGATTTTTGTATGTGTGTTTAAGGTCTGTTGATATTGTAAAACTCCAGTGACAGAAATCTGAAAGACCACTTGTAGAAGAGTAACTAAGTGGACTGCCAAAGATCCTATCAAAACAGAGTCGCTCATTAACTTAAGCTGGTAAAGTAGTCATCATTCTTTGAACTCTGGACCTATCTGTTACTTCTGTTTTCTAAACAAGCAAGAGTGGTGGGCATCCTTCTGATAGGAAGTGGGAACATCATAGAGGGTGTCTTAATAGATGGTGCATTTTAGAATCTCACTGGTTGGTGTGATCCATTGATAAGACTCCACTTAAAGGCTGTGTCCACCTTTCAAGGCTGTATGGTCCCTGGAGAAGCTAGACTGAGACTTTAATTTGGAACAGTGTGTCTTTGTCAGCTGCTACATCCTCTTTCAGCAGCCTACAGGACTATACTGGGGGAGAGTCTAATTGATCAGGTAGACCTAGAGAGGGTGAGAGTCCATGCAGAGTTCTGGAGAGACACCTGTAGTGTTTCTGTTTAAGTGCACTTGAAGGCCGAGGGTGGAACTTTTGGGATAGATAGGGAAGTACTCTCTTCCCTTGGGGTGGTTGGGACTATGTGACTTTTGAGTAAGAATTTGTATGTGGCTTGGAGTTCTAAGAGATGACGTCAGGGGGGCCGTACCTGAAGAAAACAGCAGTCAGCAGTTTGTGGAAAGGATTGTGCATCTGGCAAAAGTTCTGGTGACCTCACCAGGCCTGGATAGTGTGGTACCAACCCAAGTCTGCCTTGGCTTAGCATGCTAAGGATGTCGGGTTTACCATTTATCACAGATGGTATTGTGGTGAGGGGAAGAACGGGAAACACAGCAATGAGGGGACTGTACGAGGCTGAGCTTTTTAGTTCATTATGGATCAGCAGTAAGCATTCTGTAAACCTGTCTACTTTGCTGATTTTCTGTGACTTTTTCCGGACTTGACTTTCTTCTTAGTAAAAATTCCATGTGAAATATCCTACCCTTCTCTCTGCTAACCTATGTAAAGAGATGATTCTTCTGTAGCTTGGCAGTTGGAAGGGAGCTTCATTGCAGCCTTCACACCAGGTGTGATGGTAGCAGGAAAGTTGGCAGCTCTGTAGATCAGTGACAGCCAGTGAAATTGAGCCAGATAAGGAAAGAGGGCTTCTGCGGGATTAAAATGAGCCGAATTCTGACCTTTTCATTTATTTGAGAATTTAGAATCAGTTCCACTGTTTTTTTTGAAGGTACCTAGGTACAGTTTCATGGACTGGGTATATATCAATGCAGACATCATGGTTCCTGTCCATAAATATCTGAGTGAGAACTGTGTGTAAGTATAAAAAACCCCAGAAGCCATGATATGATTGATAAGTATTGTACAGCCTTAATTAACAGGAAGATGATGTGGTCTAATTATATCTTTCTATGGAGAGTCATTAGGTTATGGGGAGGTGGTAATGTTTGAACTGCGCTCGAAGATGAGTACGTAGAGAAGGGTTTGTTGGCAACGGAAGACCTTTTTAGGCAAAGAAAACAACACATACAAAGTAAAGAGCTGTCACAGTGCCACGTGTGTGGAGGGAATGGCTACACAGTTGGACTGGCTTGGGGCACAGGGTCCTGGCTGGTGGTAGTCAGGGCAGGACTTGTTATAAAACATGTGGGGCTAAGGCATACGGCAGATGCTTTCTCTTTTTTGAGATGCAGTCTCACTCTGTCGCCCAGGCTGGAGTGCAGTGGTGCGATCTCGGCTCACTGCAAGCTCTGCCTAGCTGGGTTCACGCCATTCTCCTGCCTCAGCCTCCCAAGTAGCTGGGACTACAGGCACCTGCCACCACGCCCAGCTAATTTTCTGTATTCTTATTAGAGATGGGGTTTCACCATGTTAGCCAGGATGGTCTTGATCTCCAGACCTCGTGATCCGCCCGCCTTGGCCTCCCAAAGTGCTGGGATTACAGGCGTGAGCCACTGCGCCTGGCCAGCGACAGATGTTTTCTTATGGAGGATGTTCTTGTGGCAAGTGGCAGGTAATGTTTCATCTAGATGTAGAAGTCAAAGTCTAGGAAGTCAGTTTTGTTTCTAGCCTAATGACATGCATTTTTCTGTTTGCCTAGTGCTTTTGGTGTTGCTTCCTGTTAGCTTAAACAGATGTGTACTGAGTGCCTACAGTTTAAATACAACACCATGAAACTCTGTGGTGAGTGGAAGGTGCAAAAGGTGTATAACAATGACCACATCTTAGAGGAGCTCAGATTTTATATAGGAGACCAGATGGATAGGCATGCAGGAGGTAACAAAGAATCTTAAAGTTGGCATACTCCAAGGGCCCACATTGTGGTTAAAGCAAATGCTATAGGAGGTGGAAGGAGGGAGCAGCCCCTGTTGTGGGGAGTGGTCAGGGAAGGCCTTGAGGAGAGAAAACTTGGGGAGTCTCAGGGACAAGTGGGAGAGGCGACAAGGAACGCATTCGAGGGAAGGACTGGAGATGAGTCGGGGAGAAAACAACCTCTCCAGGTTGAAGGAGTCTTGGTCATCCTTTAAATGTTTATTTAAATACAACTTTTTATGCTAAGTATCACAAGGTGTGGGTGATAGGATTGGAAAGGTAATTGGGGGTTTGGCATTCCACTAAACAGTAGGAAGCATTTGAGGTTTTTTGACAAGGAGGTGAGCGTGAGATTTGATTGGTGCAACAAGGCCACAAGTTAGGCAGCCTTAGGGTTGTGGCAGCAGGAATGGAGAATGGCAAGATAGAGTCACTTTGAGAGAATATTTGATGAAGATGGCTGATTTTTTATAATAGATGAGAGAGAGCAGAGAGGAAATACAGCCTGGATGCAGAGAGGAGCCAGTAATAAGAATAGAGAAAGTGAGAGGGAGCCAGTAGCTCCAGGAAGGAAAAGAGATGATGGGTACTACTGTATTAGTAATAGAGAAAGTGAGAGGGAGCCAGTAGCTTGAAAGTGAGAGGGAGCCAGTAGCTTCAGGGAGAAAAAGAGATGATGCATACTATTGTATTAGTCTGTTCTCAGGCTACTAATAAAGGCATACCCAAGACTGGGTAATTTATGAAGCAAAGAAGTTTAATTGACTCAGTTCCACATGGCTAGAGAGGCCTCACAATCATGGTAGAAGGCAAATGAGGAACAAAGTCTCATCTTATATGGTGACCGGCAAGAGAGCTTGTGCAGGGGAACTCCCATTTATAAAACCACCACATCTTGTGAGACTTTATGGGGAGACCGCACCCATGATTCAGTTATCTCGAGCTGTCCCTGCCCCGACACGTAGGGAGTATTACAATTCAGGGTGAGATTTGGGAAGGGACACAGACAAACCATGTCAACCGTTTAGAAGTATATAGTCTCATATAATTAAATCTCTGTAGCGAAAGATGGGAAAATTGGGGAAAAGGGCTGAATGAGAAATGTAAGACATATTACAGAGTAACTGAATTACACTTGGATTTTTTTTTTTTTTGAGACAGAGTCTCGCTCTGTCGCCCAGGCTGGAGTGCAGTGGCGCGATCTCGGCTCACTGCAAGTTCCGCCTCCCAGGTTTATGCCATTCTCCTGCCTCAGCCTCCTGAGTAGCTGGGACTACAGGCGCCCGCCACCTTGCCCGGCTAGTTTCTTTTTGTATTTTTTTAGTAGAGACGGGGTTTCACCGTGTTTGCCAGGATGGTCTTGATCTCCTGACCTCGTGATCCGCCCGTCTCGGCCTTCCAAAGTGCTGGGATTACAGGCTTGAGCCACCGCGCCCGGCCTACACTTGGATTTTTATAATTGTTCTGTCAACAAAAGCATGGTATCCACTTTTAAAATGTTTGTAGGTAAATTTTGAAAAACAGTTAATTCTCTTTTTGGAAAGCTTTTTATCACACCAGTTTTATATTTATTGAAAATTTAAAAGGTGGATATATGAACAAAAGTAACTTGTGATCTTTGCATAGGAAGGTAGATGCAGATATTTATATATTTATTTATTTCTCAGTCTATGTGTCTCTCTGTATGTATATAATTTTTTTTCCCCTTAGGAGAAAAAAATTACTGTTTTATATCTAGTTTTTTCCCTTACCTGCTATGTTACAAATAGTTTTTCCTGTAATTCAATGTGCTTCTACTTTTTTTTATTTTTGTAAATTACTTCTTCCATGATGATTTAGAGGGACTATTTTTAAACTAGTACAAATATGTCATAAATAATATCTCGCCATCTTCTAACCAGTTGAGTAATTTGTTGTGCAATAAGCTACCTCACATCTTTTGGCAAGCAATACATTAAATTTCATTAATAAAGACATTATACAATGAATTAGGACACAATTAAAATTTGCTTTAAATATTTCTTTGGGGGAGAGGACACCACACTTCTACTCGATGAAGAGAAACATTTTTACAGTCCAGGGGTCTTTTTTTTTTTTTCTTTTAACACCTATTATGCCATGAAGTCATAGGTAATAGTTTCCAGCAGCGCAGGCTCCTTCCCGTGGGTTCCCACACAAAGTGTGCTTCTCTGCGTGGAGCAGGCTGACACCAGGTACCTTACTCTTTGGCTTCCTTCTTTTTCTGATCATTTTTCTTTACCATTTTCAGGAAGCTATCTCAGCTCTTAGAGTGCTTAATGTGCTCAGCACACACATTAATTCTCTTGGCAAGAGTCTTGCCCTTAACTTGTTTGTTTACAACAGTGCCAGCAGCATGCTGGGTGGCATTGTAGACTCCTCTACTTTTGCCATGTTAACACTTGTAAAGCATTCCTTTTTGAACAGTACCCATTCCCTTCATGTCTACAATATCACCTTTCTTATAGATTTGCATATATGTGGCCAAAGGAACAACTCCATGTTTTCTTTTTTTTATTTTTGAGACGGAGTCTCGCTCTGTCGCCTGGGCTGGAGTGCAGTGGCCGGATCTCAGCTTACTGCAAGCTCCGCCTCCCGGGTTTATGCCATTCTCCTGCCTCAGCCTCCCAAGTAGCTGGGACTACAGGCACCTGCCACCGCGCCCGGCTAGTTTTTTTTGTATTTTTTAGTAGAGACGGGGTTTCACCGTGTTAGCCAGACGACTCCATGTTTTCTAAAAGGCCTAGAGAACATGTATCGGATGCCTCTCCTCTTTCCCTTTGTGTTCATCATTTTGGCGAATTACTGGAAGATGGTGGTTCTGGCGGAAAGGAAGCCTTCTACAATATTTTTAATGCTGCATAATATTCCTACATATGGCTGTTTCTGTTTTGCGCTAATTTATCGAACCACTATTTATTATTGGATATTTAGTTGTCTCTTGTGCTTTACTATCATAACAGCACTATAATGATAGTGTTGTACCTACATTTTTGCACATAGCTAGCATTATTTTCTTAGGATAAATTCCTAGAAGTGGCACCATTGGGTTAGAATGGGTTTACAACATATTAAGGCTTGTGATTCCTCTTGGTAGACTGCCACTCGTGAAGGTTGTTTCAATATATATTTTGGGTGGGAACATGGAAGTGTTCATTTCCTACATTATATCAACTCAGATTATTATGAAAAAAAATACCGTAGCAGCAACAAAAAAGACTTTATGCCAATCTGTTAGTTGAAAAATTGTATCTTATTTAAAATATTCATTTTTTAAATAGAGCAATATGTTTATTGACCATTTATGTTTCTTAAATTTATTTTTAACTTTATTGTGATAATTTTTCAGACATACAGAAAATACAGTAGTAAACACCCACATAACCATCATCTAATTTAAAGTAGTACTTGTCGTATTAGTTTATACATTTTTTCTGATTTATGTTAATGTAAATATAACTTAGCTATCACTATAATTCACCCTAAATAATTTAGCGTAGAGCTTCAAATAATAAAAACAATCTCCTACACAGTCGTAATACCATTGTGCACCTAATAAAATTAATGGTAGTTCCCTAATATGAAATACCCAATCCAGATTCAAATCCTTAATTATATTGTGTTCCATCCCTATAATAGGGAATCGAAGTAAAGGATGGGCAGATGCAGTGACCTGTTGTGTGCACCTTCTCAGTGACTGGAAAACAGTGTAGGGGATTTGTCCTTCAGTCCCAGGATGTGAGTGATTCATGGCAAAAGGGCAGCTGGATGATTATGGTTCTACCCTGGCTCATTCACAGCTTACAAACCTTTATCAATTTACTGTGACTGGTGGTGAGCAGGCCAGGGAATGGGCATTTGTAGTGATAGGTTCCTTCTGGTTTCCTTTGTGTCATCTTCACTGGGTATGGTGGTATTTCTTGGTGATGACAATAAGTATTATACAACGTTGTATGAGAACTCCTAAAACTCTTCCCATTTTTCAGGTGTATGTTTAATCATAATTAAAACTCCCGAAAATTGCAAGGGAGGAAGGCTTCAGGTTGCTAGCGAAAAATATTCTCAAAGAAGGATTAATGATGACATTTTAACGATGTGGTGGCTATAAGGATATAGTCTGTTCCCCCTATAGGGACCCTCTGCTCACTGCTGCAGGGAGAGCAGAATTTAAAAAAACTCAGAGAAACTCTCTGATATTTAGTCCTGAAATGAAAGAAAGACTGGTGATAAGGTTTGGCTGTGTCCCCACCCAAATTTCAGCTTAAATGGTAATAATCCCCACATTTAAAGGGTGGAGCCAGGTGGAGATCATTGAATCATGGGGGTGGTTTCCCTCATACTGTTCTCGTGGTAGTGAATAAGTCTCACGATGTCTGATGGTTTTACAAATGGTAGTTCCCCTGCACAAGCTCTCTTGCCTACCGCCATGTTAAGACATGACTTTGCTCCTCATTCTCCTTCCACCATGATTGTGAGGCCTCCCCAGCCATGTGAAACTGTGAGTCCATTAAACCTCTTTTTCTTTATAAATTACCCAGTCTCGGGTATGTCTTTATTAGCGGTGTAAGAATAGACTAATACAACTAGTGTCTAAGCTTAGAAAAGTAATGGAAGAAATTTCAAAGGAGAAAAAAATTCTATAGACTCAATTATATAAAAATACCAAACTGGAAAAATATTTGCAACAAATATAATAGACCAAAGCGAGTAAAGGGCATGTTCAGACACTGTTGGTGGGCTTGTAAATTGGTACAATCTTTTCCGGGGAGCAGTGTGATAATAAGTACCAAGAGCCCAAAAGTTCCTCTCCTTTGACTCAACAGTTTCTCTTCTGGGAGCCTAGCCTTTGAAAATTGCCAGGAATTTGGACAAATGTTATATACAAAGCTTGCTACCTTAGCTTTATTTAAAAATACTAAAAACTGGAAATGTCTACTGGTACTAGAAAAGTTAAATTGTGTGTTAAAATAAATTATTCACTATCAGGGGCAACCTTAGGTAGTGTAACTCCTAAGTCATAGGATTGCTGTAATTAGCAGTGATATTTCCTTTATATTTTTATCTTATTTTGGCTCAGTTAGGAAAATCAAAATATAATTCTTTACATGTCCAAAAAGCTGAATTAAATGCTAACTGAAGACTGGTAGGATCACTGGGGCATCTTTGAGCCTTTCCCTTGTAGTGTGCTTAAAAAATGTTACCTGTAAGATAATACTATAGAGCATTTATGTAATATAAAGTACTTATTGTGTATAGGGCATTGTGCTAAGTAGATGACATGATTATCTCATTTGTTTCTAGCATCTGTCTTATGAAGCTGTAATGTTGTTCTACTCATTTTATGAATGAGGAACCTGAGTTACCAAAAGCTTTAGTTACCTACCTGAGGCCATTCAGGTGGTAAGAGGCACAATCCAGGCCCATGGGACGCCAAAGCTTATTATTACTGAGTATCTGAGCAAAGCCTTAGTCTGCATTGGAATTAAAATTTGTTTCAGGCTTAACTTGGATTAGAGAGAGAGGGGAGACACTGCCCTGGCACTTCACTGCGCACCCTCCATCACTATGGCTACCAGTGTGGTTCTTGTCACCCAACTAGGCTTGTTCTTGTAGATGCACTGTCCTTGCATCCTGAGTCCCCAAACCACTGTTTTGTCCCCAGGATCAAGAGGCCGTGTCCTGCTTCATAAGGACACCACAAGATCCCATGTGGTTTCTCAGCATTTCTACCCTTAGGGCTCCATGCAACAGAAATTAGTGGGTTCCCTCTTATCCAGGCCGGAGTGTTATCACATTAAGGGCCAGACCTTAGGAGAACACTGTGAGGAAGCATTGTATGCCACCTAATTCTTACTGAGCATTTCTGCATGGTAATGCTTTAGAGTGGAGAGGACAGTAACTAGAGCAGCATTTACTGCCCCCTCCGTAAGACTGCCCAAGATGATATGCACTTAGTAGTTTGCTTTCCAGCTTAGCTTGTTTGCCATCCTTTCTTGTATCATTGATGCTCTTAAAGCAGGAACGGGGCAAAGGAATTAGGTTGTTTGTCTCCATGACTTCGTAGTTCCACTTTTTTTTTTTTTTTTTAAAAACTATGTGCCTTTGCTAAAAAGCAAGACATAGTTTGTCTTTCCAAATTTCTGTAAACCAGGGTTTCTGAACCTGGACATTGCCCACACTTTGGGCTGGAGAACCGTCTGTTGCAGGGAGTCATCCTGCGCATTGTTGGATGTTTAGCAACATCCCTGGCCTCTACCCGCTGGAGTCAGTAGCACCCTTCCTCGCATGTTATGACAATCTTAATTGCCATCAGATATTGCCAAATGTCCCTGTGGGAAAACATTGCTCCCAGTTAAGTTTATACACATAAAATTTGACTTGTTTTTTCTTTGAAGTGTTGGGAGATAATGGTCATTGTGAAGAGTACATAATCATATCTGATATTTTATCATTTGGATATTTTCAGCTTTTTCACATATCGATCCCATGATTATATACTTTTGAAAATCAAATATATAAAATATTGGTTTTCTTTTTTTTTAAAACAGTATGCAAGCATTGAGAAAAATGGTGAATTTTTCATGTCCCCCAATGACTTTGTCACTCGATACTTGAACATTTTTGGAGAAAGCCAGCCTAATCCAAAGACTGTGGAACTTTTAAGTGGAGTGGTGGATCAGACCAAAGATGGGTATGTTTATTTTTAATTATCTCATTTAATTCTTTTTGTTTGAAACAGCTTTCTTTTGCTCTAATGACCAGGAAGTGATTAAATGTCTCTTAGGACCATTTTCTGTACTTACTACTATTATTATTACATTATTTGAGTAATAATTATTTCCTTCAGTCATTGTTTCAAGTTGGGGATTCAGTATGTATATATTTGACTCGTTTAAAGAATGCTTTACCGTTTCCGAGAACTACTATTGTCATCAAGGTGGTGGTGTGCAGATATATGACAGTATTTATATGCCTTTGATATTTTTCAAGGCGGCCGTAAAATTGTGAGTAAATGTACAACATAGCTTTGTGAACGTTAACTTTTCTGTAATCTTTCTTTCTGATCAAATTGCCTTTAAAAATTCACATGTGATTCCAAAGCCCCAAGAAAGGCACTCTGCAAAAGCTAGAGGAAAGAAACTGTACCATATAGAATTAAATAGGACATGCTGCACAATGCCTTTGGATTCTTTTTTTCCCTACCAGTCTTCTCTGCTTCCAGTTTGTTGGAACTTTTTTTTCCCCCTCTTTTGAGGCAGGGTCTCACTCTGTTGCCCAGGCTAGAGTATAGAGGCATGATCTTGGCTCAGTGCACCTTCTGTCTCCTGGGTACAAGCGATCCTCCCACCTCAGCCTCCTGAGTAGCTGGTACCAAAGGCGTGCACCACCATGCCCAGCTAATTTTTGTGTTTTTTTGTAGAGACGGGGTTTTGCTGTATTGCCCAGGCTGGTCTCAAACTCCTGGGCTCAAGCCATCCACTTGCCTCGGCCTCCCAAAGTGTTGGGATTTACAGGCATGAGCCACTTCATCTGGCCTTCTGCTTTCATTTTAAAGATGGGGTTTTCTTACGCTGTATAGGATTGCAGTGGCTTTTACCATTAAACACGGAATTTTGGACTCTGAACTCTTGCTAATCAAACACCAATGTTTGCTAATAGCCAAAGTATAATGTACAAGAACTAACCTCTAGGTAAACTGTAAAACACCTTGCCCTCTTCCTTCTCTAGGTAAACTGTAGGAGACTTCGCTTCTGTTCCTGCTGCTTGCCAGCACCCTTTTGACAGATTGCAGTTACCTACCACTCTGAGATGGAGTTCTCTAGCACTGAATTTTCTCTATTTATTGGAATCTTCATGTGTCTGATTTTCCCACATGCAGTGGTTTGAAATATAATCCATGCATAATGTCTTTGTGTACTTCAAATACTCTCAGTTTTCACTGGCACTTTCCTTTTTTTATCTATGCACTTGTCAACCTTTTTTTTTTTTTAATGGAAAGAACCTCCTGTAAAATGAAGACCTTGATGAGTGGGAGGGAGCAGGCAGGGAATTAGATGACCTACTTGTTGCAGTTTTCTGGAGGATTGTTGGATTATGCCTTCTCTCTCTGTTCAAGCGGCAGAAGGTTTCCTTTTTAACCTTCTTACCTTTGTTTTCTACCCTCACCCCAAGGTGGAGTCTTTGCTTGGTAGGAAAATGTAGTATATGAGCAGGGTGGCGCAGGAAAAGGCTGGGGTGTATTTCACAGTAGTTCATTTAAGCTGAAGCTATGCAAAACATAGACTTATTCCAGCAAGCATTTTTCTGTGGAAAATCTGGTTGTTTTTTCACTCCCTAGAATGGCTCATGGTTCAGAGGAAGTGTGACCAAGTTCACATGCAACATGAATTATCTGCCTTAATATTTGAGATCAGTTTTTTCTAATTTGGAAAAATTTTAAACTACAGAAAAAAATTCTGAGCCACAAAATAGTTGAGAGAATACAGTGAGCACGAAATCTAGACGCTTCACCTAGATTGACTTTTTATTAACATTTTTACCATCTTTGTGCTCTCTTTGTACACACACATTTTCTACACACAAATACTTACACACATAATTTCTTTTTTTGGTTGGAACACTTAAGTATAAATTGTATGCATCACAATATTTCAGCATTTATCTTCTGAGACTAAGAACATTCTCCTGCACGAACCCCCATGCTATTATCACACTTAGGAGAATTAATGATCATGTCAAATATCAGCTAATGTCTAATCCATATTTAAATATACTAGAGCTTTCAAGTATATTTACAGATCTGGTGTCTTCACCTCTCTTCTCTACCTCAGATGGCTCTTTGTCTATTCTTGTTTCTTTTTTGTTTTTTTATTGAAGATTATACTGCATTTTGTTATGTCTCCTTTACTCTAAAACAGAACAGAAACATTATATTGTTTTTCATGATATGGACTTTTGAAATCCAGGCCAGTTATTTTGTTGAAGGTCCTGCATTCTGGACTTGTCTGATTGTTTCCTCATTGTCTGATTCAATTCAGGATACATTTTGGGGTATAAGTTAGGAGCTATTCTATACTACCTATTGTATGTCCTCAGGAGGGATAGTGTCCAGGTGTTGGTGATGCTGTTTGATCAGTTGATGAAGGTGGCATCCACCTGATATTTCCATTGTAAAGACTCCATTTTGTCGTTATATATGAGTAGATAATCTGTGGGATGATACATCAGGATCACATGGATATCCTTTTCTCCAGCAACCTTTCACCTAATGGTTTTAGCATCGATGATGATTCTTTGCTGAATCAGTTATTCTACTGATGTTTAAAAGGTGGCGATTTTTCTAATCCTATCATTTCTCCTATACTTATTGTCCAACATTCTTTGGTAAACAGAAACTTTCTTTCCTCTCCCCCCTTTTCTTTCTCTTCTAATCTTTTATATCAACATAAATTACTGGATTTACTTACTTAAATTCTGTATTATACTCCATTACCAGTATGCTCTTACATGCAAAGTGTCTCAAATCTGGTCAGTGGGAGGGCTGGGCTTCAAGCTGGCTTCTTATTCTCAGCTTTCAGATGCTCTGTGCTTTTGACAAATTAGTTGTTCCAGGCTCACCTTGGGCTGTTCCTGCCTTTGACCTGGAAATCACTTCCTCCCACCCCGCCCCGACAAGAAGGTCTGATTCCTTTTATTTGGGAATGTGCTTAGAAACAAAGCTCTGGGCACTGGCTTATTGTTACCAGGGTGTTACTGCTTCTCTGACTTTTCAGTGAAAAGAGCTGGGAAATACACAAACTTTAAAAAATTAAAAGTTCCTAATGACATCTCCTTTTAAATTTAACATTATAGGATTTTTCTTTGCTTTTTAAATTTTGTGTCTCTTTCTCTCTGTGAAAATTTTAGTTCCTACATACATTAGTGTGTTTATGGGCCTTTATTTGATAGAATTGGAAGACCTCTGAAGGTATATGAAAGAGCAAAAATATTTTAAAAAATAAATAAATAGGCTGAGTGCAGTGGCTTATGCCTGTAATCCCAGCACTTTGGGATGCCGAGGCAGGCGGATCACCTGAGGTCAGGAGTTCGAGACCAGCCTGGCCAACATGGCGAAACCCCATCTATACTAAAAATACAAAAATATTAGCCAGGCATGGTGGCTGTCACCAGCAATCCCAGCTACTTGGGAGGCTGAGGCAAGAGCATCGCTTAAACCCAGGAGCTAGAGGCTGCAGTGAGTAGAGATCATGCCATTACACTCCAGCTTCGGTGACAGAGCAGGACTCCGTCTCAAAAATAAAATAAAATAAAATAAAATAAAATAAAATAAAATAAAATAAAATAATTGGAATACCTTCTGATGTACTTTGCCTTCTATTTTATCCCCCTTCCCATTAATAGACATGCTTTTTCTTTTTTTAAAACATATAATCTCCAAAAATACAGACTTACATTTATCAGGTAACAACAATGTAACATATATTTTACATATATAATATAACATAATGTGTGTATTTTCTCAAAAGTTTGTGACAGATTTGAAAGGCTGACTTTGTTTTCTTGGTTTTATTGATGAGATATCTGAAGCTCTTGGTATTTAAACAGTTTGTAGCTAAAAGGTGCTCAGGCCTGTCAGGTTTTAAATTCCTTGGCCTTTTCAGTGTTCTGAGCTGCCTCTTCTCATAATCGCACAGTCCTCTTTAGTTGACATTTTCTTTTAGATTTTGTATTATCTTAAATCTCAGTGTTTTACTGTGACACGGAAAATGTTAGATGGCCTTAATCCTTTGCCCTATAACAAATCTTTTAGTTGCAAAAACCGTGAACATCTCAGTTATTTTTTCCTTTGATTTCTAGTTGGCGTGTAATAATTGTACATATTGGATACCGAGTGTTCAGTACATGTGTATAATGTGTAATAATCAAATTAGAGTTTTATATCAATTTGCTGACTACATTTAGTTAAATGTACTAAGAAGCATTTTCGCAAAAGCCCATGAATGGAAACTGTATTTCGAATTCTGTTACTCACCTTAACAGGCTGAATAATGGCCACCCAAAGAGATCTAGTCCTAATCCCTGGAATTTGTAAATATTACCTTATTTGGAAAAAGGGTCTTTGCATCTGTGATTAAATCAAGAATTTTGAGATGAAGATATTACTCTGAGTTGTTTGGGTGGGCTCTAAATTCCATCACAAGTGTCATTAGAAGATAGAGGCAAAGGGAGAGTTGACACAGAAACAGGGAAGAGGAAGAGACAGGGTGACCACAGAAGTGGAGATTAGCGCGATGCAGCCATAAACCGAGGAATGTCTGGAGTCACCAGATGTTGGAAGAGGCAAGAAGGGATTTTCTGCAAGAGCCTTTGGAGAGTCTGTGGCCTTATTGAACTCTTGATTTAGGGCTTCTCATCCCTAGAACTGTGATAGAATAAGTTTTATTGTGTTAAGCAACCCAATTTATGGTAATTTGTTTTATTTATTTGTTTATTTATATTTTATTTTATTTTTAGGCAAAGGGTCTTGCTCTGTTGCCCAGGCTGGTCTCAAATTCCTAGGCTCAGGCTGTCCTCCTGCTTTAGCTTCTGGAGTAGCAGGGATTACAGGCATGTGCCACTGAATTCAGCTGTTTATATTTTATTTTATTTTTTTTGAGATGGAGTCTTGCTCTATTGCCCAGACTGGAGTGCAGTGGCATGATCTCAACTCATTGTAACCTCTGCCTCCTGGTTCAAACAATTCTCCTGCCTCAGACTCCTGAGTAGCTGGGATTACAGGGGTCCACCACTATGCCCCACTAATTTTTGTATTTTTAGTAGAGACATTGTTTTATCATGTTGGCCAGGCTGGTCTCGAACTCCTGATCTCAAGCAACCCACCTGCCTTGGCCTCCCAAAGTGCTGGGACTATTATAGATGTGAGCCATTGCACCCAGCCCCAACTATTTATATTTTCTGATTGACAAAAGTTGAATATATTTATGATATACAACGTGATGTTTTGAAATATGTATACATCGTAGAATGGCTAAAGCAAGCTAATTAGCATGTCCATTACCTCATATACTTATTTCTTTTTGTGTTGAGAACACTCAAAATCTACTCTTAGTAATTTTCAAGTATACAATATATGATTATTAAGTATAGTCAGTATGTTGTACAATAGGTCTCTTGAGCTTACTCCTCTAACTAAAATTTTGTATTGTTGGACCAACATCACCCCAGGGCCTTTCCCCATACTGTCCCCTTCCCCCAAGCGAGGCCCTGGCAACCACCAGTCTGCTCTCTGTTTCTATGAGTTTGACTTTTTTAGATTCTATGTATAAGTGAGATCATGTAGTATTTGTCTTTCTGTGCCTGGCTTATTTCACTTAACATATTGTCCTTCAGGTTCATCCATATTGTCACAAGTGAGAGGATCTCCTTTTTAAAGGCTTAATAGTGTTCCATTGTGTGCATGTATCACATTTTCTTCATCCATTCATCTGTTATGGGCACTGGAGTTGATTGCGTATCTTGGCTATTGTGAATAATGCTACAGTGAACCTGGAAGTGCAGATGCCTCTTCAGTGTACCAGTTTTATTTTCCCATTGTAATTTGTCACAGCGGCCCCAGGAAATGAATACACTCATGTAGCTGTTTTTTTCCGGGACATTAGAAAGCTTATAGTTGTGAAGAATTTTCTTTTGCCAAGGACCAGCCTGATCCAGAAAAAACCTTTTTCTAGTGGTAGTTTGGCTTGATCCAGACATTTTCCAGGCAGAGACCCCTATTGTGAATTGTCTCTGTGAGGTCATGGCCGCTTCCTAAAGACTTCACCTATGTGTGGGCTGGGGTGGAACTCCGGGCAGGGAATTTAGATGCCTGTGCACTTATGGCCTTAACACCTCCAGCTTGCTGAGAGAGGGATCCTGTTTTCTGTGGCACTCTTGTTTCTAATGGAATGATGCGTGAGTGCCTTGGGTGCCTTGGTCAGCCTTCCGTGCTGGAGCTTCTCTCCGAACACTCTCCAGTCATTCAGCAGCTCTTTGGGAACCTCGTCTCTGTGCTTGGCACAGTTGTGTATATTGAGATAACATGGTGAGTGGAAAAAAAGCACAGTGCTTGTTGCCCTCTTGGAACTTCTAATTTAATGGAGCAGATAGGTAGTCATCAGGGAGCCTGAAAGAAATGTGAATTGATGTGATACTGCTATGAAAGAGAGGGATGGTGTGAGTAACAGCAAATAGGGGCTTCATTTGGACTGGGAAGTTGGGAAGACTTTCCATGAGTGACATTTGAGCTGCAGGAGTTGGAGGTGGGAGTACAGAGGACAGAGAGTTGCAGGCAGAGGGAACAGCACTTGCAAAGGCCCTGTGTTTTGAAATGCAGAGGCTGGCATGCCTGGAGCACAGAAGTGCAGGGCATGGTGGTGGGAGAGGTGGGCTGTGCCCAGACTGTGTAGGGACTTGTACCTCGTATTAAGGATTGGGATTCTTTATCTTGAGAGTGCTGGAGAGCCATCAAAGGCTAATTTGAATGAGGGGATTGGCATGATTTGCCTGCGTAACAGCATACTTGCTGTTAATACTCTTTGTTGTGTTTAGGCCTCCCTGCATTCCACTGTTTTAATCTACTTAATGATGGGTTTAATCAATTTATGAAGTTCCGTAAGGGAGATGAGAGGAGACTTTGAGTGTCTAGGGCTGGAAGCCTTTTGTTTTTGGTGGGCCTTAATGAGTGAAGAGGGCTTGTCCCAGCATTTGAGGAGGAGGTGGGACTCTAAGGACTTCTTAGGGCCTAGATCTCCTTACTGATACTGAACCACATAACTGAACTGTACCTTTTAGATTTGGTTGTGATTATTATTTTTTTCATTCAAAATGAGAATAAAGCTTTGTATATCTTCTAAGTATAATTTTTATACATTGTTCACACAACTTGTCTGTTAAGAGCAAGGTGAAAATCTTTCCTTTGATCTTTGCAAACGTTCTATTTGTTGTTATTGACTGTTGTCTCGTTAAAGCGAGTCGAGGCTAAAAAACTGTCTTCACTTGTGACTGACCTTCTCACCTGGGAAGACCATGTGGGACTAGAATAAGCTGGAGGTGTTGAGTGCCAGACTCACTGAGGGTTACGGGTACCAAGCACTGTCTGTGGGGTGGGCACTGGGTGGCTCAGGGATCCAGTTGGCTTGCTAGGGTCACATAGGAATTTACCACACATATGTCTTTCATCTCCAGTGTGGAACCTCTTTGCACTCCACGTGCAAACAGAAGTTGACGCTTCTTTTGGAAAAGGGATGTTAGTTGTCTCAATTTGCTAGTGATGAGGCTGACAGATTCACCATACTACCTTGTCAGCCCCCTGCCACTTTGTTGTACCACAATGACAGCAATATAATCAAACCCTTAAATAATTTTTTTTTCTTTTTTTCTTTTTGAGACAGAGTCTCAGGCTGGAGTGCAGTGGCATGATCTCAGCTCACTGCAACCTCCGCCTCCTGGGCTCAAGCAATCCTCCTGCTACAGCCTCCTCAGTAGCTGCAATTACAGGCATGCACCACCACACCCGGCTAATTTTTGTATTTTTAGTGGAGAAGGGGTCTCACCATGTTGGCCAGGCTGCTCTCGAATTCCTGACCTCAAGCGATCCACCTGCCTCAGCCCTCCCAAAGTGCTGGGATTATAGGTGTGAGCCACTATGCCCGGCCTTAAATAATTCCTTTTTGTTCAGAGTTTGAGTCCTGGACAGTTCCTGTTTTGATGCATGAAGAATAAGGGCATCAAAGAAGAAAAAGATGAAAAAGAAATCTAAAGTTTAGAAATGTGTGGCCTATATAAATAAAGCATATTCTCTGCCTTTCCTATGTTTGCTGTTCTTTTTCTGAGGAAAAAATATATGGCCTTTTAAAGATTTCACAAGGTGAAGGAGGATATAATAATGTTGATGATAAAATCATTTTTATATACCTGTTTTCATTTTGTGAGGCTGTCACGATGAAATCCAGGCCTTGGCCACATGCTGGGAGTTAATGAGGTTTACAATTGGCAATACTTAAAGAGTGTTAGGGTAATGTATTTAAACATCAGCAGTTCACAGCCTGAAATGTTCATCATCTGTCAGGTTATAATACGGAATCAATAAGGGGAGGTCTTTCAATTTGCTAATGAGGAAAGTTTTCTATACTATTAGGGTAGACATAGATTTCAGATAAACACCTGAAATTCATAAACTATAGAATTTAGCAAAAGCATCTCTTCAATTAAAAAAAAAAACCTTGATAGTAATCAATAGCAGTCACCTGAGAAGCTTAGATTTTCTTCTTAGTCATCAGACTCCCAAATTAATCTACCAAAACAAAAAGCCTCATTAACGCTCTCATTGAATCAGTGTTATTTTTCCCTTTCTCTCAAGGTGTCTGATTAACCCCCTTTCTTTTAGCATTACTCACTTTGTGTTAATATTTGATGTCTGAAATCATGGAGGGGGGGTGTGTGCAATGTGGTGGCTAGACACTGTCTACAGGCAGTAAATTAAAAAGAATTTTTAAAAAGGTTTGTATTATGTTGCTGATGTATTAGAAAAATCTCTAGGAATGTCAGGTGCCTGGGTTTTCTTTTTCTTTTTAATTTCAGAAAGGGTTGATTGCTAACTGGTTGCTGATTTCGCTTCTCATTCATATGTACAGATAGCGCTCCTTCTCCTCTTACCTGGCTCCTCCTGCTTACCAATCCAAGCCTTCTTGTGGAGAGTTTTATTGAAAAGGAAAGGTGAGAAATAAGGCCATAACTGGAAGGAAAAGAGAGGTTGAAGGAGGTTTTTTTCTAGGTGAATAAATAATGTCTGCCAATGGGAAAGACTCACTTGAGAGTAGATAACATTGACAATGTAGGAGAGAAAGGAAAGACATTCTGGAGCATTGTCTAGAAGGTTGGCCTCTTGTAAGAGCATGGAGAGTTCAACTAGAACACCTCACCTCAAAGTGTAGCCAGTGGACTCCTGGAAGCCCCTGAGAACTTTTCAGAAGTCCAGGAAGTCAAAACTATTATTTGCACAATAGTAAAAGCATGATCTGCCTTTTTCACCATGTTGATATTTGAGCTAATGTTTCTGAAAGCAACAGTGCATAAAACTTCTGGTGGCTTAATGGCAAATAAGGTTTTGTCTGAACATTGATATCCCTCCAAAATTCATGTTGAAACCTAACCTGCACGGTGATAGTGTGAAGAGGTAGAACTTTGGGGAGGTGATTAGGGCTTGAGGGAACCTGTTTGTCCCTTCTGCCATGTGAGGATGTAGCAAGAAGACACCATCTGTGAAGGAGAAAGTCTTCAACAGACACCAGACCTACTGGTGCCTTGATCTTGGACTTCTCAACCCCCAGAACTGTGAGCAGTAAATTCTGTTACTTATAAATTACCAAGTACTAGGATATTTTGTTGTAATAACCTGAACAGAATAAAACAGACACCAATCCAAACAGAGTAAGCAATCATTATTTTCTTCATTACACATTCATCATCATCATTATTATATTGATTCTGCTTCAGAATGTCTGTGAAGAAGCAGTCAAAATCATTGATTTTATTAAATCTTGCTCTTGATTACACAAGATTACATTTTAAAATTCTGAGTAATGGTAAGTATGCATAAATAACTTTAATGTAGTATGGTGGTTGTCTGAGGAAAAGTACTTGTTGTGAGTTGCTAGTTGAGCTAGTTTTCTACTTCTAGGGGATACGGGCTACCATTTTTATTTGAAAGAATGACTTATTTGAAAGATTTAAAATTTTCATGTTTCATCTTCCTAATACTTGAAGACTTTCTGATGTCATTGGTGGTAATGTTAATGAATGTGGCTTTTAAATATAGTTTAATGACGTTTCCTAACATTTGGATGATCTGCATAATATAGAGAAACAGTGTTTTCCCAGTTGACTGGAGTGCATGGTGTTACAAAATTATGCATGGGTAAAAGATAGTTTGAAAAGTAGGTCATAGACGGATAAATTTTAAGGTAACAGAGAAGAGAAAAGTACACTAATATAGTTTCAGATTGCACATTGCCACTAGTCTTTAAGAAACTTTACTTATTGGGATTTGGTGTTGTATCAAAGAAGAACATCCCTAATTATCTAAAAAGGCCATTTAAATACTTCTTTCTTTTCTAACTATGAATCTGTGTGCAACTGAAATCCTTTCATATTCTTCAACCAAAACAACATATTACAGCAGATTGAATGCAGCTGTTTTCCATTAAAGTCAGACATTTAAGAGATTTGTAAAGATATAAAACTGCTTTTCTCGCTAAATTTTCTGTTTTAGAAAATATAGTTCTTTGGCAGTGTATGCTGGCTCACGCATGTAATCCCACCACTCTGGGAGGCTGAGGCAGGAGGATTGCTTGAGGCCAGGAGTTTGAGACCAGCCTGGCCAACATAGGAAGACCCTGTCTCTACTATTAAAAATAAAAAAGTATAGTTCTTTTTCATACAAATGTTTTATATTACCATGTAATAGAGTTACTTTTTAATGAAATAAATATTTTCTAAATTTCCCAATTTTAATTTCTGTACAGTAAATATGATAGCTATAATCCACATTAATAAAAGCTCTCTGGGGACCTCAACAATTTACAACCGTGTTAAGAGGTCCTGAGACCTAAAAATTTTGAGAAACACTGAGCTAGAAGAATAGAAGAGAAGGTAGAGACTAGGGTAGAGGCAGAGTGTAGATGTAGTGGTGAGATTTGGGGACAGGTTGTCTTTTGGTTTCTTTGGTTTTTCTCCAGGAAATAGATGAGATGGAGGTGCAGGTTGAGGTATTGGCAGTTTGTGGAGAGAGATTCATATACTACATAGTTATCTAAAAGTGGGAGGGTGAATGTGTAAGGAACAGCATGATGGCTGGGCAGGAGCCACTTGAGTGCTTACCTGAGGATTAGTGGTCATGAAATTTAAAGTGAGACGAGTTAGTGTGGCTGTGTGTGTTTCAGGTAAGGTCAACTGTTGAGGTCCAGATAGTAAGGGTTGGATGTAGCTAGGGTTGAGGTCATGGCCATTGAATAATCCAGAGTAGACGAGGTTCCAGGGAGGTAGGTGCAAGGGCATGCAAGGGAGTAATTATGATGATAGACTATAGATTTGGTCTGGGCAAGGAGCAAAGAGAGGACATTGGGTAGGACGCAATGAGGGATGGTGAGAAGGTGGCATGCTTAATGAATTGTGAATTTCAGCATGGTTGAAGGTTGTTGATCAATGGGATATATTTATGAGGGACTGAACAGGAAGACTAGAAGATAGTGGCCATAAAATGAGATGCATGAAATTGAGAAAAAGGAGTTTTTGGTAATGGCAAGTAAAGTCTAGAGTGTGACCATGGGAGTGAGGGACGGAGGAAGGATAGAAGAAAGGCCATAGGAAGAGATGAGTTAATGTAATTGGAGGCCTTAGTGTTTGAAGGATCAGTATATTGAAGGATAAGTATATTGAAAATATTGAGAACTAAGATAGGAGTTGAGAGAGTGTCATCGAGCCGGGAGCTAAAATACGGGGTGAGAGGGGAATCCAGGGTTATTAGGTCACAGAAGCAAGAGGTATGCTGAGTGGTATAGTCAGATGCTGTGAATATTTGAATGGATGGGGTTTAGGAAGGAGAATATGGAATCTACTAGCCAACCTGCTTATAGGCCTGGTGCAACCCAGGACTGCAAAAGGAAAGCTCATCCCTACCTAAGAAGGGTCTACAGGGGAAGCATTGTCCTCAAGGACTGTCAGGTATTGGTTAGAGCAAGAAAGTGAAGAGATATTTTATAGAAGGGATTGAGGAGGAGATTTTGGTCACTGTACATTGAATTCTAGAGGACACAGTTGGAGGGCTTCTGGGAGATGGTGACAGAATAGGGAAAGTCCAGGGCCTCTCGGGGATTAGATATGAGTGGTAAAGGGTAACCCAGGTGTCTGGGACTGCTGGTCAAGGCTGACATTCACAGAATAAAGAGAAGAATGCAATTAGTGCTGGTAGACTCCAGATTGTGCCTGCTGGGTGATAGAGATCTTTGCAGAGAGGTAAGGAAGCTTGGAGAGGGGCAACTTTTATTTCTTAAAGAATTTATAAAATAAAAATATTCTGTGAGCAGTAGCTATGCTGATTTTTTTCCTACATGGTTGGACCAAAGGATGAAGGAAATGAATAGTTACTGAGCATATATAGGATTCCATATCTGGTGCTAACAATTTCCACCTGTTATTCAGTCTTCATACAAGGCCTTAAAATAAATATTTTCACCCCCCATATTACAAAGGGAGGTGGAGAATTAGAGAGGTTAAATAATTTGCTCAAAGTCATATAGCTAATGAGTGGTAGAACTAGCATTTGGACCCAGTTCTTTCTGGCTTGTGCCCAATCTGCTCTACCATGAAACTTTCTATGCGTAGAGAAGAATGTTTAAAATTGAGCTTTGCACAAGAACTTTGCATATGTCTTTGCTTAGAAGTTCTGATGGCCTTTGCAAGATTCTTTGCCCTTGAGAGTAGTCATTAGCCCTCATATTTGGCCAACATGAGGTGAACATAAAACCTCCATGAGAGCCTCTTCATCACCCATACCTAAACTTATGAAAAACTAGCCTTGCTTAGCTCTTACTCTTTTTTTTTTTTTTAACTGAGGAGATTTTGGAGCACTTTTCCCTTTTTTACTATTCTTATATTGAACCTTGAGCTACCATTGCATATCATATTCTCAGAATAAGAATAAGTACCTTTACTGGGCCAGCTTAAAATACCAACAGTTCTTCCATATTCTTCCCAGCATATGATGCTGCTCAGTGAATGCTTGAAAGAGGAAATACTGTTCCTTTCCTTTTTCCTTGTTTGGTGTTAGTGTAGAAAGATCAGCTGGATTAATTGTTTGGTTTGCTTGATCTAGACTATAGGTGTTTAAAAAATAAATCTAAAATTTTTAAGGAAAGGAAATCAAATGTAAGCTCTGTTTCCTAGCTAGTTGCAAATCTGCTTCTTTACCAATGTCAGAATTAGAGGTACAGGATGTGGAGTTGCTTAAATTAAAACAGTCTTGTACTAAGCTGTGAGGAATTCATGAAGCAAACTGTTGTAGTTTGAATGTGTCCTGAAAGTTCATGTGTTGGAAACTTAGTCTATTGCAACGATGTTGGGAGGTGGGGACCTTTAAGAGATGAATATATTAATGCTTTTATCGCAGGCATGTGGTATGTGGGAGGGGGTTCTTTATCTCAGGAGTGGGTTTCTTATAAAAGGATGAGTTTGTCCTCTTCCCCCTCTCTTTCCCTTGCCCATGCGATGCCTTCCATCATGGGACGACCCAGCAAGAAAACCCTCAACGCCAGTGCCTTGATCTTGGACTTCCAAATCCCAGAACAGTGAGGAAGTAAATTTTTAAAATGAATTACTCAGTCTCAGGTATTCTGTTCTAGCAGCATAAAATGGACTAAGACAAAAACGTTAGGAAATGTAGTACCCAACTTTCCCATTGATTGTGGCATAATTGTGGCATGATTGTCAGTAAGTCGCTTCCTAGTAAATACAGTGAGATTCACAGATTTTAATGAAGGTTTTTGAGAGTAAAGTAAGACTTCTCTTGCAATCTGATGTAAAGATTTTGAGATCTTCAGTCTGTAATATGCAAAAGGTGAAAGAAGATAACTGGTGAAAGAACTTAATTGTCAGAAATTATAGAGTAACTTAGTCTCTGAAATAAATGATATATGGTAAGGTAAAATGACCTTCTGCTACAAATCTGAGAGAACCTTGATACTTGAAAAATATAGGTTAATTTCAGATTTGGTAACTCATTTAACAAATATATATTGACACCAACTATGTGCCAGGCACTGTTCTAAACAGTGTGCTTTTATATAGCAAACAGATAATGTAAACAAAATACAGAGGTAGGTTGTTACGTTTATTAAAGTGCTATGGTTGATAAAGTGGTCAGGGAAGATCTCTCTGAAAAGTGACATTTGGGTGGAGACTTGAAGGAAGGAGTGAGCCATGGGAGACTCTAGGGATTGAGCCTTCTCAATAGAGAACAATAGAGGAGATAACATGTGCAAAGAGCCTGAGAGGGGAGGGTGCTTGGCATGTTTGAGAAGCAGCAAAGAGACCAGCTAGTAGAGAGGGTTGATAGGAGAGTGAAAGAAGTAAAAGTGTATCCCAGGGCCAGGTTATGTAGATGTTGTAGAATTGTATTTTGACAGTAGTAGAAGTAACTGGGGAGTTTTGAGCATGGGAATATCATGATCTGCATTACATTTTGAAAGGTTTTGCCTGGCTGATTTGAGAGAATGGGATGAAGTGGGTGACAGTGGAAGAAAGGGAAATTATGACTGTGCTGCAGTAATCTGTGTAAAAGGTAAGAGTAGAGTGGAATGGTAAGAAGTGGTTGGATTCGGGATTTTATTGATGGATTAGATATGAAATATGGGGAATGGCAATATAAGCAAATGAGATAGGGAATGTTGGGAGAAGAGTAGATTTGGAAGCAAAATTAAGAGTTCTTTAGGACATTTGAATATTGACACCCCTGTTAAACATGCATTAGAGAGGCAGGCTGTGAGATATATGCTTAGAGATGAGAGTCAATGTAATTACTTATTTGGTCTGAGCTAATTCTCAGCATAAGGAGTTGGTGCTGTTGTAACTTCAATGAGTTGTGTTTTGTAAGGTGGGGGAATTGGGGTCTTTTTTATATTGATTATTATGAACTTATAGGTTTTTCTGTGTTTGTGTTTTAACTGCAATATCTTATCTTTGGCCACTAGGAACCCTTTTATATGATCTCTTTTGTCCTTTTTGATATGATCCATTGATTTTGGTAGCTTCCTTGATTTCTGGCAAACTAGGTTGTTATTTTATATATTTCCTGCCCCAAACATGGAATCAGCTGCTCTTCTTGAAGCCCCCCATTTTTTTTATTATTGTACTTTAAGTTCTGGGATACATGTGCAGAACGTGCAGGTTTGTTACATAGGTATACATGTGCCATGGTTGTTTGCTGCACCCATCTACGTTAGGTATTTCTCCTAATATATCCTTGCCCCCCACCACCCGACAGGCCCCAGTGTGTGATGTTTCCCTCCCTGTACCCATATGTTCTCATTGTTCAACTACCACTTATGAGTGAGAACATGCGGTGTTTGGTTTTCTGTTCCTATTTTAGTTTGCTGAGAATGGTAGTTTCCACCTTCATCCATGTTCTTACGAAGGACATGAGCTCATTCTTTTTTATGGCTACATAGTATTCCATGGTGTATATGTGCCACATTTTCTTTGTTCAGTCTATCATTGATGGGCATTTAGGTTGGTTCCAAGTCTCTGCTGTTGTGAATAGTACTGCCATAAACATACGTGTGCATGTGTCTTTATAGCAGAATGATTTGTAATCCTTTGGGTATATACCCAGTAATGGGATTGCTAGGTCAAATGATATTTCTAGTTCTAGATCCTTGAAGAATCACCACACTGACTTCCACAATGGTTGAAGTAGTTTACACTCCCACCAACAGTGTAAAAGCATTCCTATTTCTCCACATCCTCTCCAGCATCTGTTGTTTCCTGACTTTTTAATGATCTCCATTCTAACTGGCATGAGATGATATCTCATTGTGGTGTTGATTTCCATTTCTCTAATGACCGGTGATGATGAGCTTTTTTTCCTATGTTTGTTGGACAATAAATGTCTTCTTTTGAGAAGTGTCTGTTTATATCCTTTGCCCACTTTTTGATGGGGTTGTTTTTTTCTTGTAAACTTGTTTAAGTTCCTTATAGATTCTGGATATTAGTCCTTTGTCAGATGGATAAATTGCAAAAATTTTCTCCTATTCTGTAGGTTGCCTGTTCACTCTGATGATAGTTTCTTTTGCTGTGCAGAAGCTCTTTAGTTTCGTTAGATCCCATTTGTCAATTTTGGCTTTTGTCGCCATTGCTTTTGGTGTTTTAATCATGAAGTCTTTGCACATGCCTATGTCTTGAATGGTATTGCCTAGTTTTTCTTCTAGGGTTTTTTGGTTTTAGATCTCACATTTAAATCTTTACCATCTTGAGTTAATTTTTGTATACAGTGTAAGGAAGGGGTCCAGTTTCAGTTTTCTGCATATGGCTAGCCAGTTTTCCCAATACCATTTAAATAGAGAATCCTTTCCCCATTTCTTGTTTTTGTCAGGTTTGTCAAAGATCAGATGGTTGTAGATGTGTGGTGTTATTTCTGAGGCCTCTGTTTTGTCCCATTGGCCTATATATCTGTTTTGGTACCAGTACCATGCTGTTTTGGTTACTGTAGCCTTATAGGATAGTTTGAAGTCAGCTAGCATGATGCCTCCAGCTTTGTTCTTGTTGCTAAGGATTGTCTTGGCTATACAGTCTCTTTTTTGATTCCATATGAAATTTAAAGTAGTTTTTTCTAATTCTGTGAAGAAAGTCAATGGTAGCTTGATGGGAATGGCATTGAATCTGTAAATTACTTTTGGCAGTATGGCCATTTTCACAATATTGATTCTTCCTATCCATGAGCATGGAATGTTTTTCCATTTGTTTGTGTCCTCTCTTATTTTCTTGAGCAGTGATTTGTAGTTTTCCTTGAAGAGATCCTTCACATCCCTTGTAAGTTGTATTCCCAGGTATTTTATTCCTTTTGTAGCAATTGTCAATGGCAGTTTGCTCATGATTTGACTCTCTGTTTGTCTTTTATTGGTGTATAGGAATGTTTGTGATTTTTGAACATTGATTTTGTATCCTGAGACTTTGCTGAAGTTGCTTATCAGCTTAAGGAGGTTTGGGGCTGAGACGATGGGGTTTTCTAAATATATAATCATGTCATCTGCAAACAGAGATAATTTGACTTCCTGTCTTCCATTTGAATACTCTTTATTTCTTTCTCTTGCCTGATTGCCCTGGCCAGAACCTCCAATACTGTTTTGAATAGGAGTGGTGAAAGATGGCATCCTTGTCTTGTGCTGGTTTTCAAAGGAAATGCTTCCAACTTTTGCCCATTTAGTACGATATTGGCTGTTGGTTTGTCATAAATTGCTCTTATTCTTTTTGAGATACATTCCATGAATACCTGGTTTATTGAGTGTTTTTTACCATGAAAGGGTGTTGAAGTTTATTGAAGGCCTTTTCTGCATCTATTGAGAAAATCATGTGGTTTTTGTCATTGGTTCTGTTTATGTGATGGATTATGTTTATTGATTATCATGTACGTTGAACCAGGCTTGCATCCTAGGTTTGAAGCCGACTTGATCATGGTAAATAGGCTTTTTAATGTGTGGCGGGATTCGGTTTGCCAGTATTTTATTGAGGATTTTCATATCAATGTTCGTCAAGGATATTGACCTGCAGTTTTCTTTTTTTTTTGTTGTGTCTCTGCCAGATTTTGGTGTTAGGATGATGCTAGCCTCATAAAATGAGTTAGGGAGGAGTCCCTCTTTTTCTGTTGTTTGGAATAGTTTCAAGAGGAATGGTTCCAGCTCCTCTGTGTACCTCTGGTAGAATTTGGCTGTGAATCCATCTGGTCCTGGGCTTTTTTTGGTTGGTAAGCTATTAATTACTGCCTCAATTTCAGAACTTGTTATTGGTCTATTCAGGGATTCAACTTCTTCCTACTTTAGTCTTGGGAGGGTGTATGTGTCCAGGAATTTATCCATTTCTTCTAGATTTTCTAGTTTATTTGTGTAGAGGTGTTTGCAGTATTCTCTGATAGTAGTTTGTATTTCTGTGGGATCAGTGGTGATCTCCCCTTTTTCATTTTTTATTGTATCTATTTGATTCTTCTCTCTTTTCTTCTTTATTAGTCTGGCTAGAGTTCTATCTATTTTGTTAATCTTTTGAAAAAACTGGCACCGGGCGCGGTGGCTCAAGCCTGTAATCCCAGCACTTTGGGAGGCCGAGACGGGCGGATCACAAGGTCAGGAGATCGAGACCATTCTGGCTAACCCGGTGAAACCCCGTCTCTAATAAAAAAGAAAAATCCAAAAAACTAGCCGGGCGAGGTGGCGGGCGCCTGTAGTCCCAGCTACTCGGGAGGCTGAGGCAGGAGAATGGCGTGAACCCGAAAGGTGGAGCTTGCAGTGAGCTGAGATCCGGCCACTGCACTCCAGTTTGGGCGACAGAGCCAGACTCCGTCTCAATAAAAAAAAAGAAAAGAAAAGAAAAAACTGGCTCCTGGATTCATGATTTTTTGTTTTTTTTTGAAGAGATTTTTGTTTCTGTGTCTCCTTCAGTTCTGCTCTGATCTTAGTTATTTCTTGTCTTCTGCTAGCTTTTGAATTTGTTTGCTCTTGCTTCTCAGGTTCTTTGTGATGTTTAGAGTGTTGATTTTAGATCTTTCCCGCTTTCCCTATGCACATTTAGTGCTATAAATTTCCCTCTAAATACTGCTTTAGCTGTGTCGCAGAGATTCTGGTATGTTGTGTCTTTGTTCTCATTTGTTTCAAAAAACTTATTTATTTCTGTCTTAATTTCGTTATTTACCCAGTAGTCATTCAGGAGCAGGTGGTTCATTTTCCATGTAGCTGTGTGGTTTTGAGTGAGTTTCTTATCCTGAGTTCTAATTTGATTGCACTGTGGTCTGAGAGACTGTTTGTTTTGATTTCCATTCTTTTGCATTTGCTGCAAAGAGTTTTGCTTCCAATTATGTGGTCAGTTTTAGAATAAGTGCTATGTGGTGTTGAGAAGAAGGTATATTCTTTTGATTTGGGGTGGAGAGTTCTGTAGATGTTTATTAGTTCTGCTTGGTCCAGAGCTGAGTTCAAGTTCTGAATATCCTTGTTAATTTTCTGTCTCTGATCTGTCTAATGTTGACAGTGGGGTGTTCAAGTCACCCACTATTCTTGTGTGGGAGTCTGAGTCTCTTTGTAGGTCTCTAAGAACTTGCTTTATGAATCTGGGTGCTCCTGTATTGGCTGCATATATATTTAGGATAGCTAGCTCTTCTTGTTGGATTGATCCCTTTATCATTATGTAATGCCCTTCTTTGTCTTTTTTGAATTTTATTGGTTTAAAGTCTGTTTTATCAGACTAGTATTTCACCCCCTGCCTTTTTTTTTGCTTTCCATTTGCTCGGTAAATATTCCTCCATCCCTTTATTTTGAGTCTGTGTGTGTCTTTGCATGTGAAATGGGTCACCTGAATACAGCACACCGATGGGTCTTGACTCTTTATCCCATCTGCCAGTCTGTGCCTTTGAATTGGGGCATTTAGCCCATTTACATTTAAAGTTAATATTGTTATGTGTGAATTTGATCCTGTCATTATGATGCATGCCGTTTATTGTGCCCATTAGTTGATGCAGTTTCTTCATAGTGTCGATGGTCTTTACATTTTGATTTTGATTTGTTTTTCCAGTGGCTAGTAATGGTTTTTCCTTTCCATATCTACTGCTTTCTTTAGGAGCTCTTGTAAGGCCGGCCTAGTGGTGACGATATCCCTCAGCATTTGCTTGTCCGTAAAGGATTTTATTTCTCCTTCACTTACGAAGCTTAGTTTGGCTGGATATGAAATTCTGGGTTGAAAATTCTTTTCTTTAAGAATGTTGAGTATTGGCCCCCACTCACTTCTGGCTTTTAGGGTTTCTGCAGAGAGATCTGCTGTTAGTCTGATGGGCTTCCCTTTGTGGGTAATCCGACCTTTCTCTCTGGAGCTCTTCTTTTTAGTAGGCAGTTGTATTTATAGACCACAATCCGAAGATTAGGTGTGCTTCCTTCTTTTGAGTTGTCACTACTTTGAGACCTTTTGTTTTTCTCTCCTCTTTATTTATTATTATTATTTTGAGTTAGGGTTTTGCGCTGTTGTCCAGGCTGAAGTATAGTGGCACAATCATGGCTCACTGCAGCCTCAACTTCCCGGACTCAAGTGGTCCTCCTGCCTCAGCCTCCGGAGTTGCTGGGACCACAAGCACACACCACCATGGCTGGCTAAATTTTTAAATTTTTTGTAAAGATGGGGTTTCGCTATGTTTCCCAGGCTGGTCTTGAACTTCTGGGCTCAAATGATCCCACCACATTGGCCTCCCAAAGTGCTGGAACTACAAGTATGAGCTGTCGCACCCAGCTGATGCCTTTTCAATTCATTAGAGAAAAAATTTTCCATTCATGCTGATATTTCAAACGTAAAGATAAACTGACACAGTTAAATCCAAAGTAATTTTATTTTTTTGATTTTTCTCTCTTTGCTCTTTCATTGAAAATCCTGGTTACCAGCAATATCCACAATATTACATATTTGCCATTTGTAGGATATATCCAAAATAGTAACACCTTTATTGCTGCCAACAATTAGGTACTGAATGAAGTTTAAGATTTGTTTTTAGATCAATTGTACTTACACTGTGTTCCACAAAGTATGTATAGTTAAAATACTGTATTCTAAAGTTATTGGGAAGAATACATTTAACTCAGTGTAGTTTTGCCACCAACTTGATATATATAGTTAGGTTCGTTTTTTCAGTTTGTTTTCAATTTTTAGGGATTGCCTTTTTTATTTTCACCTTAATTCAATTTTTGAATATGTAAAGCGTGTGTTTCCCAAATCAAAACTACACAACAGAAGGAAGGTATGCTCAGGGAAGTCTGTCTTAACATGCCCATCCTTTTCACCCT
This sequence comes from Trachypithecus francoisi, assembly GCF_009764315.1. Lineage (NCBI taxonomy): Eukaryota > Metazoa > Chordata > Mammalia > Primates > Cercopithecidae > Trachypithecus > Trachypithecus francoisi. The sequence continues at coordinate 76,533,023 of NW_022681469.1, read as the reverse complement.
GACTCTTCCTTCCTTTTTATATGTCATTCTTTTTTGTATTACTTTTTTGGTTTCTCCTCCCACAGGGTATCAATATAAGTAAATTGATATGTGTATTTATGTTCATCTTACCTTCCCCATTCATATCCAAAAGTCAGCTCTATCAACTCTATATACTATATATACACTCCTTTGAGGGAGTGTGTGTGTGTATATATGTAGTATATGTGCATGCATACTAGGGTTTGCCAGTGAAACAGACCCAATAGGGCATATATACACACACACATATGTGGGTATCTATGTATATTTATATAAAGAGAAACAAATATACATGTAAATATACATGTAAATAATAAAGACATTTATTTTAAGGGCTTGTCTCACATGACTGTGGAGGCTGACAATTCCCAGTATCAGCTGTCTGCAAGCTGGAGATCTGGGAAAGCCAATGGTATAATTCAGTTTGAGTCCAAAGGCCTGAGAACCAGGGAGCCAATGGTGTAATTCCCAGTCTGAGAGCAGGAGTAGATCCATGTTCCAGCTCTAACACTCAAGTGGAAAAAGCAAGTTATCCCTTTCTCCACCTTTTTGGTTTATTCAGGACCTCAGTGGATTGGATGTTGTCTACCACATTGGGAGAGCAATCTACTTTACCCAGACTGCCTATTTATATGCGGATCTCGTCCAGAAACACCCCTATAGACATATCCAGAAATAATGTTTAATCTGACTACTACATGTTGCTGTCGAGGTAACTCATAAAATTAACCATCACAGCATTTGTGTAATATTAGTCTCCAGGGAAGACAGACGTGCACACACACATACAGCATACACACACAGTTGCTTTTATCTCTTAGTCATATGTTTTGAATATGTAAAGAAATCTTCCTCATTCATTTTTATGGCTGCATAGTGTAAGCATATACATTTAAAATCATTTTGCCAGTTTATTCCAATATCTTAAAGTTTACAGACCAGTGCTTTTAAGGTTCACATTATTTGGGTCATCAGGCTCTTTTCCCAAACCATTTAGGGTTGTTGTCAAAGAGCAATGGACAAACCCTAATGATGAGATGAACTTTACTATCAGAATACCATCTCACTCGCTCCTATGTTCTGCTTTCCCTGCACCAAACACTTCCTATGCTATCTGCTTCCCTGTCCACTCATACAGGAAATGGCTTCAATGTTACAGAGTCACTCTTACTCCTCCTGCTAAATGCCATCCTGATAACAATGGGTCTTTTGCATGGGAAAAGCATTATATACTGAAAGGATCACTGATAGTAGTCAAAAAAAACACATTTTGCTAGGTCTCTTAAAATCTGTGGGATCTTAGACAATCCTATGTGAGCCTGTTTTCTCATCTGATTAAATGGGGTTGTTACTTGCTCTGTGAATGCTTGTATGTTGACACCTAATGAAATAAACTTTAGGAAAGTTTAGTTAGCTTTCTCTTCTCAATTTACCTACAGATACTGTTCCAACATTCCTTCCTTCTCTCATTCGTTACCTCTGTTATTCCTTCCCTCACCTCCTACTTCTCTTCCCCAATTCCTGGCATCTTTGCTGGCGGGCAAACAGACCTTCCATGTGAAGAAAAACTCCTCATAATTGCACTTTCCTCTTCAGATTCTGCTCCATTTCTCTTCTTTATGCAACACTCATCAAAAGCACTGTCTATTCTGGCCCTTACAATTAATTCCTCTGCCCATTCATTTTTTTTGAGATGGAGTCTTGCTCTGTCACCCAGGCTGGAGTGCAGTGGCACGATCTCAGCTCACTGCAACCTCCACCTCCTGGGTTCAAGCAATTCTCCTGCCTCAGCCTCCTGAGTAGCTGGAATTACAGGTGCATGGCACCATGCCCAGCTAATTTTTGTATTTTTGGTAGAGACAGGGTTTCACCATGTTGTCCAGGCTGGTCTCAAACTCCTGGCCTCAAGTGATCCACCTGCCTCTGCCTCCCAAATTCCTGTGATTACAGGTGTGAGCCACCGCGCCCAGCCTGCCCATTCATTCTTGAATCCACTTTCCCCAAGTTTCCTCTGCTGCTCTACTAGGCTCTAATCTGCCCTTGATACAATCCTCATGTCAGAATCCAATGATAATATTAGTTCTCTGGTTAACACTTGCCTCTTACCCCTTTTTGCAATACTCACTTCACATTCAGTATACCATGTTCCCTTGCATCCCTCAGACCTCACTGGTTCTCACATCTCTAGTTTTTCCTAACTACTTTTGGGTAATCTTGTCCCATCTCATGGTGCTAAATACTTCATAACCTTTACTTTTATGTCTCCAGCCCTCTCCTCCCTGCTGTTTCTGCGAGATTCCATTTGCATACCTAATAGTCCTCTCAAACCTCGCATGTCCTGACCTGGGCTCCTGAGCCTTCTCTCTCACAACGTTCTTTCCTATTGCTTGCTCAGTAGATTCCGTCTTGCAGTTTCTCAGGCCCCAAACTCTGGAGACATCCTTGCTTCCTTCTTTTCTTTCACACCTCCCTTCAAATCTTACATCCAGTCTGGTTGGCCTCACTATCAGTATATGTATCGTCAGTACTCCCTCTGCCCAATTTCTTGCAAGGGTGACAGTAGCAGCAACTGCTGTTAAGGCTTTATGATACCAGCAAGGATAATACAAAAAAAGGAAGATGCTGGAAAGTTGACCAAGAAAGAGACTCAGTAAATAAGTCTGGAGGCAAGTCCCCAAATAAGAAAAGATTCAAAGGCAAACTCTAAGACAAGCTCTGTTTTTGGTCTTGTTTCATAAAGTCATATAGAAAAAAATATATAAAGAAGTTTCCAACTGTGGCTCATAACTGCTGTGGTCATCTGTGAAGGATTGATGACTTAAGGCTCTCTGACCAGGGTGTCCAATAAGAGTGCTTAGTAAAAGACTCATCAGGTTGGTTTCCAACACACAGCCCACATTCAGTCTATACCCAACATAGCGAAGCTAGTACTACACCAACTGCTAGTGAAGATGCTTCAGATGGGCAGTAAGATAGCAAATGTACAGTACATACCCCTGCAGGTCTGCTTCATTTTTATTTTCTTTGCAAGTACAGTTTCAAGACAGTTTATTAAATAAGACAAACAAAAAAAGAAAAAATACTACAACTCGATTAGTTCACTCTATATCAATGTAAATTCAGGTGCAGTGCAACTGGTGATTGGTGTGTGGCTTCCAGTTGGCTAGTTCTCTAGAATCATTCCCACTGAGTGATTAAACACCCAATGATGTGACCCTGCATTTTACTTGATTTACTTTTTAAAAATTCTACTCAGCATTATGGAGGGTGTTACTCCGTATCCAGACGCATGCATGACTATCTCTCACCTGGCTTATTGTAATAACCTCTCACCAAGTCTTCCTGTGCAGCCGGAGTGATTCTGTTAAAATCTGAGTTGGATTATGTCACTCTCTGGCTCACAACCCTTTATGACTCTCCATTTTCACTCAGAGTGAAAGCCAAAGCCCTTCTCATGGCCAGCAAGGCCTTGTGGTACTCTCTCCTTACGTTACCTCCCCAGCCCCTTACTCCATCTGCTGCTTTTCCCCTTAAATTACTTTCTTCTGGTGACATTGGTCTTCTTGCCACACCTTGAACACACCGTGCTTCGTCCCACCTAGAGGCCTTGTGCCTCCTCTTCCTTCTGTAAGGCACTTCCCCTGAGAAGCTCACTCACTTCCTTTAGGGCTTTCTCATGGTGGTTATCATATATAATACATGTGGGTTTCATTAATTGTTTTTTTGTCTCCTCCTCTCCCCCACACACACTTGACTGTAAGCTCCATGAAAGCAGGGATTTTTGTCTGTTTTGTTCACTGCTGAGTCTGCAGATCCTAGAACATGGCTGGCACATAGTGACACTCCATAAATATTTGTTGAATTTGAATGGATTGAACACATAATGTTGCATGCACCTGTGAGATATTATCCAGAAGAGGTGGGATTCTTAGATTTCTCTCTATGGTTCCTTCTTTGAATTTTTACATGTTAAAATCTCTGCTGTCATTTTTCTCCCAGGACCACTGTAGTATTCTGTGGAGCCTTTTTTTTTTGTAACAGATCTAAAACTTTTAGCAAATATTTTTTCTTCTCCTGTCTTCACTTTTCTCCTCCCCATGTAGGCTGCTTCCACAGTATTTTGGGGTTGTTCTAGTTTTTGTAAACTTATTCTGAGGGATTCTTTGTGTTGAGAAAACCACCTATATATAGGATTAGATTCTTGTATTTTTGAGAATCCTGCCCCATTCTTCAGCATCCGTGCAAAGGACTGGACTCCTGTCCTCACTCGTTTATGGCGTATGGTCTGGTAAGTTAATTGCCTTTTGCAGTAGAGTTAAGTAAAGACAGCCATGTCTCTGCTCTTTTAGTGAAATTTGGTTCACATTATTCTTCAAGTTATTTAGAACATAATTTTTTATATTCACTGAGGATATTGCGTCTACTTCGGCAAAACCCTGAAAGCACCTAAGGATTTAGCTGAACATGTAATTCGTATTGAAACCCTCCTTCTGTTTGCTTTATGATTTTCTGATTCAGTGCTTTCTTCTAGAGTTTTTTTTCTTTTTTTGAGACAGAGTCTCGCTTTATCACCCAGCTGGAGTGCAGTGGTGTGATCTCAGCTCACTGCAACCTCTGGCCTCCTGGGTTCAAGCAATTCTCCTGCCTTACTCAGCCTCCTGATTAGCTGGGATCACAGGTGTCTGTCACCACACCTGGCTAATTTTTGTATTTTTGGTAGAGTCGGGGTTTCACCATGTTGGCCAGGCTAGTCTCGAACTCCTGACCTCAGGTGATTCGCCTACCTTAGCCTCCCAAGGTGCTGGGATTATAGGTGTGAGCCACCATGCCCATCCTAGAGTTTATTTTTTTTTCCAAGTTGAGAAATAAAACAATCACCAACTTCTGAAGGAAAAAGCATTAAAATATTGATGTTGCTTTTCTGCAATACTTATACCTAGTAAATGCAAGAGAGTCTCAAAAGTTGTGTAGCTTAATTTCCTCTTGCAAAAATATAAAGTACTCCCAACAGTTTCTAATTTTGATGATCTTTTACAATTACTGTTCTGTGTTGTAATGGCCTCCTTTTTTAAAAAGCTTGAAGTTGTTAGGAGACCTTTAGAAACAGAACTTGGTAAGAAGTGCAGAGATAGCATGGCATAGGATGGGGAAACATGCCAGATCAGTTGGGACAGAAAATTTTTCTTAACTGTTTTTCAGCACTTATATAGGTTATTCTATGAGCAAAGAAAAAAAAATATGAACCTAAATAGAATGGGCTCAAACAGTCATAATAAACTCCTTTGGTTATTTTCTGAAAATCTATATTCACAGGTGGCCTGTGTTAATACGTGAATTCTTGTATTTTGCTGTGGCTATTTGTATAACAAAACATGACTAATGTATATGTCTTTTTCTTTTTTTTTTTTTTTTTTTAATTTTTTTATTTTTTATTATACTTTAAGTTCTAGGGTACATGTGCATAACGTTTATATCATGTATAACTCCCCAGTGCAATCCCTCCCTCCTCCCCCCCCCCCTGATAGGCCCCAGTGTGTGATGTTCCCCTTCCCGAGTCCAAGTGATCTCATTGTTCAGTTCCCACCTATGAGTGAGAACATGCGGTGTTTGGTTTTCTCTTCTTGTGATAGTTTGCTAAGAATGATGGTTTCCAGCTGCATCCATGTCCCTACAAAGGACGCAAACTCATCCTTTTTGATGGCTGCATAGTATTCCATGGTGTATATGTGCCACATTTTCTTAATCCAGTCTGTCACAGATGGACATTTGGGTTGATTCCAAGTCTTTGCTATTGTGAATAGTGCCGCAATAAACATACGTGTGCATGTGTCTTTGTAGTAGAGTAATTTATAATCCTTTGGGTATATACCCAGTAGTGGGATGGCTGGGTCATATGGTACATCTAGTTCTAGATCCTTGAGGAATCGCCATACTGTTTTCCATAATGGTTGAACTAGTTTACAATCCCACCAACAGTGTAAAAGTGTTCCTATTTCTCCACATCCTCTCCAACATCTATTGTTTCCTGACTTCTTAATGATTGCCATTCTAACTGGTGTGAGATGGTATCTCATTGTGGTTTTGATTTGCATTTCTCTGATGGCGAGTGATGACGAGCATTTTTTCATGTGTCTGTTGGCTGTATGGATGTCTTCTTTTGAGAAATGTCTGTTCATATCCTTTCCCCACTTTTTGATGGGGTTGTTTGTTTTTTTCTTGTATATTTGTTTGAGTTCTTTGTAGATTCTGGATATTAGCCCTTTGTCAGATGAGTAGGTTGCAAAAATTTTCTCCCATTCTGTAGGTTGCCTGTTCACTCTGATGGTAGTTTCTTTTGCTGTGCAAAAGCTCTTTAGTTTAATGAGATCCCATTTGTCAATTTTGGCTTTTGCTGCCGTTGCTTTTGGTGTTTTAGACATGAAGTCCTTGCCCATGCCTATGTCCTGAATGGTACTACCTAGATTTTCTTCTAGGGTTTTTATGGTATTAGGTCTAACATTTAAGTCTCTAATCCATCTTGAATTAATTTTCGTATAAGGGGTAAGGAAAGGATCCAGTTTCAGCTTTCTACTTGTGGCTAGCCAATTTTCCCAGCACCATTTATTAAATAGGGAATCCTTTCCCCATTTCTTGTTTTTGTCAGGTTTGTCAAAGATCAGATGGCTGTAGATGTGTGGTATTATTTCTGAGGACTCTGTTCTGTTCCACTGGTCTATTTCTCTGTTGTGGTACCAGTACCATGCTGTTTTGGTTACTGTAGCCTTGTAGTATAGTTTGAAGTCAGGTAGCGTGACGCCTCCAGCTTTGTCTTTTGACCTAGGATTGTCTTGGCAATGCGGGCTCTTTTTTGGTTCCATATGAACTTTAAAGCAGTTTTTTCCAATTCTGTGAAGAACTCATTGGTAGCTTGATGGGGATGGCATTGAATCTATAAATCACCTTGGGCAGTATGGCCATTTTCACGATATTGATTCTTCCTATCCATGAGCATGGTATGTTCTTCCATTTGTTTGTGTCCTCTTTGATTTCACTGAGCAGTGGTTTGTAGTTCTCCTTGAAGAGGTCCTTTACATCCCTTGTAAGCTGGATTCCTAGGTATTTTATTCTCTTTGAAGCAATTGTGAATGGAAGTTCATTCCTGATTTGGCTCTCTGCTTGTCTGTTACTGGTGTATAAGAATGCTTGTGATTTTTGCACATTAATTTTGTATCCTGAGACTTTGCTGAAGTTGCTTATCAGCTTAAGGAGATTTTGGGCTGAGACGATGGGTTTTTCTAAATATACAATCATGTCATCTGCAAACAGGGACAATTTGACTTCTTCTTTTCCTAACTGGATACCCTTGATTTCTTTCTCTTGCCTGATTGCCCTAGCCAGAACTTCCAACACTATGTTGAATAGGAGTGGTGAGAGAGGGCATCCCTGTCTTGTGCCAGTTTTCAAAGGGAATTTTTCCAGTTTTTGCCCATTCAGTATGATATTAGCTGTGGGTTTGTCATAAATAGCTCTTATTATTTTGAGGTACGTTCCATCAATACCGAATTTATTGAGCGTTTTTAGCATAAAGGGCTGTTGAATTTTGTCAAAAGCCTTTTCTGCATCTATTGAGATAATCATGTGGTTCTTGTCTTTGGTTCTGTTTATATGCTGGATTACGGTTATTGATTTGCGAATGTTGAACCAGCCTTGCATCCCAGGGATGAAGCCCACTTGATCATGGTGGATAAGCTTTTTGATGTGCTGCTGAATCCGGTTTGCCAGTATTTTATTGAGAATTTTTGCATCGATGTTCATCAGGGATATTGGTCTAAAATTCTCTCTTTTTGTTGTGTCTCTGCCAGGCTTTGGTATCAGGATGATGTTGGCCTCATAAAATGAGTTAGGGAGGATTCCCTCTTTTTCTATTGATTGGAATAGTTTCAGAAGGAATGGTACCAGCTCCTCCTTGTACCTCTGGTAGAATTCAGCTGTGAATCCATCTGGTCCTGGACTTTTTTTCGTGGGTAGGCTATTAATTGTTGCCTCAATTTCAGAGCCTGTATTGGTCTATTCAGGGATTCAACTTCTTCCTGGTTCAGTCTTGGGAGAGTGTAAGTGTCCAGGAAATTATCCATTTCTTCTAGATTTTCTAGTTGATTTGCGTAGAGGCATTTATAGTATTCTCTGATGGTTGTTTGTATTTCTGTGGGGTCGGTGGTGATATCCCCTTTATCATTTTTTATTGCGTCTATTTGATTCCTCTCTCTTTTCTTCTTTATTAGTCTTGCTAGCGGTCTGTCAATTTTGTTGATCTTTTCAAAAAACAACTCCTGGATTCATTGATTTTTTGGAGGGTTTTTTGTGACTCTATCTCCTTCAGTTCTGCTCTGATCTTAGTTATTTCTTGCCTTCTGCTAGCTTTTGAATGTGTTTGCTCTTGCCTCTCTAGTTCTTTTAATTGTGATGTTAAAGTGTCAATTTTAGATCTTTCCTGCTTTCTCTTGTGGGCATTTAGTGCTATAAATTTCCCTCTACACACTGCTTTAAATGTGTCCCAGAGATTCTGGTATGTTGTATCTTTGTTCTCATTGGTTTCAAAGAACATCTTTATTTCTGCTTTCATTTCGTTATGTACCCAGTAGTCATTCAGGAGCAGGTTATTCAGTTTCCATGTAGTTGAGCGGTTTTGATTGAGTTTCTTAGTCCTGAGTTCTAGTTTGATTGCACTGTGGTCTGAGAGACAGTTTGTTATAATTTCTGTTCTTGTACATTTGCTGAGGAGTGCTTTACTTCCAATTATGTGGTCAATTTTGGAATAAGTGCGATGTGGTGCTGAGAAGAATGTATATTCTGTTGATTTGGGGTGGAGAGTTCTATAGATGTCTATTAGGTCCGCTTGGTGCAGAGATGAGTTCAATTCCTGGATATCCTTGTTAACTTTCTGTCTCGTTGATCTGTCTAATGTTGACAGTGGAGTGTTGAAATCTCCCATTATTATTGTATGGGAGTCTAAGTCTCTTTGTAGGTCTCTAAGGACTTGCTTTATGAATCTGGGTGCTCCTGTATTGGGTGCATATATATTTAGGAGAGTTAGCTCTTCCTGTTGAATTGATCCCTTTACCATTATGTAATGGCCTTCTTTGTCTCTTTTGATCTTTGATGGTTTAAAGTCTGTTTTATCAGAGACTAGGATTGCAACCCCTGCTTTTTTTTGTTCTCCATTTGCTTGGTAGATCTTCCTCCATCCCTTTATTTTGAGCCTATGTATGTCTCTGCATGTGAGATGGGTCTCCTGAATACAGCAGACTGATGGGTCTTGACTCTTTATCCAGTTTGCCAGTCTGTGTCTTTTAATTGGAGCATTTAGTCCATTTACATTTAAGGTTAATATTGTTATGTGTGAACTTGATCCTGTCATTATGATATTAACTGGTTATTTTGCTCGTTAGTTGATGCAGTTTCTTCCTAGCCTCGATGGTCTTTACATTTTGGCATGTTTTTGCAATGGCTGGTACCGGTTGTTCCTTTCCATGTTTAGGGCTTCCTTCAGGGTCTCTTGTAAGGCAGGCCTGGTGGTGACAAAATCTCTAAGCATTTGCTTATCTGTAAAGGATTTTATTTCTCCTTCACTGATGAAACTTAGTTTGGCTGGATATGAAATTCTGGGTTGAAAATTCTTTTCTTTAAGAACGTTGAATATTGGCCCCCACTCTCTTCTGGCTTGTAGAGTTTCTGCCGAGAGATCTGCTGTTAGTCTGATGGGCTTCCCTTTGTGGGTAACCCGACCTTTCTCTCTGGCTGCCCTTAAGATTTTTTCCTTCATTTCAACTTTGGTGAATCTGGCAATTATGTGTCTTGGAGTTGCTCTTCTGGAGGAGTATCTTTGTGGCGTTCTCTGTATTTCCTGAATTTGAATGTTGGCCTGCCCTACTAGGTTGGGGAAGTTCTCCTGGATGATATCCTGAAGAGTGTTTTCCAACTTGGTTCCATTTTCCCCTCACTTTCAGGCACCCCAATCAGACGTAGATTTGGTCTTTTTACATAATCCCATACTTCTTGCAGGCTTTGTTCATTTCTTTTTCTTCTTTTTTCTTTTGGTTTCTCTTCTCGCTTCATTTCATTCATTTGATCCTCAATCGCTGATACTCTTTCTTCCAGTTGATCGAGTCGGTTACTGAAGCTTGTGCATTTGTCACGTATTTCTCGTGTCATGGTTTTCATCTCTGTCATTTCGTTTATGATCTTCTCTGCATTAATTAGTCTAGCTGTCAATTCTTCCACTCTTTTTTCAAGATTTTAGTTTCTTTGCGTTGGGTACGTAATTCCTCCTTTAGCTCTGAGAAGTTTGATGGACTGAAGCCTTCTTCTCTCATCTCGTCAAAGTCATTCTCTGACCAGCTTTGATCCGTTGCTGGCGATGGGCTGCGCTCCTTTGCAGGGGAGATGCGCTCTTATTTTTTGAATTTCCAGCTTTTCTGCCCTGCTTCTTCCCCATCTTTGTGGTTTTATCTGTCTCTGGTCTTTGATGATGGTGACGTACTGATGGGTTTTGGTATAGTGTCCTTCCTGTTTGATAGTTTTCCGTCTGACAGTCAGAAGGACTGTCTGTTGGTCTGTTGGAGATTGCTTGAGGTCCACTCCAGACCCTGTTTGCCTGGGTATCAGCAGCAGAGGTTGCCAAAGATAGAATATTGCTGAGCAGCGAGTGTACCTGTCTGATTCTTCCTTTGGAAGTTTCCTCTCAGGGATGACTCCACCCTGTGAGGTGTGGGGTGTCAGACTGCCCCTAGTGGGGGATGTCTCCCAGCTAGGCTACTCAGGGGTCAGGGACCCACCTGAGCAGGCAGTCTGTCCGTTCTCGGATCTCAACCTCCGCGTTGGGAGATCCACGGCTCTCCCCAAAGCTGTCAGACAGAGTCGTTCGCCTCTGCACCGCCCCCGCTGCTTTCCCTATTGGACCTCAGCTGTGGGCTGTCCCCAGAGGTGGAGTCTACAGAGACAGGCAGGTTTCCTTGAGCTGCTGTGAGCTCCACCCAGTTCGAGCTTCCCAGCGGCTTTGTTTACCTACTTAAGCCTCAGCAATGGCGGGCGCCCCTCCCCCAGCCTCACTGCTGCCTTGCGGATAGATCGCCGCAGACGGCTGTGTTAGCAGTGAGGGAGGCTCCGTGGGCGTGGGACCCTCCCGGCCAGGTGTGGGATATATTCTCCTGGTGTGCCTGCTTCCTTAAAGCGCAGTATTGGGGTGGGAGTTACGCGATTTTCCAGGTGTTATGTGTCTCAGTTCCCCTGGCTAGGAAAACGGATTTCCTTCCCCCTTGCGCTTCCAGGTGAGGCGATGCCTCGCCCTGCTTCAGCTCACGCTGGTCAGGCTGCAGCAGCTGACCAGCACCGATTGTCCGGCACTCCCTAGAGAGATGACCCCAGTACCTCAGTTGAAAATGCAGAAATCACCGGTCTTCTGTGTTACTCGCGCTGGGAGTTGGAGACTGGAGCTGTTCCTATTCGGCCATCTTGCTCCGCCCTCCCGTCTTTTTCTTTACCAGATCTTGTGCCAGTTTTTAAGCAAGCATATTGTGTTCATTTAGTAAAATTTTAATCTGTATTGGGAATAGTGGTGGGAATAGTAGTATTCTGTTTATTGTGGATTTGGGGTAAAATCTAGAAATGCTGCTTAATCAGAATATTGTAAGCAGAAATTACTTTTTACCTTTTTTACAAAAAATGAACATGAGAACTCATTCTGTTGCCCAGGCTGGTCTCAAACTCCTGGGCTCAAGTGACCCTCCCACCTTACCCTTCCGAGCAGCTGAGAGCACAGGCACGTGCAATTGTGCCTGGCTTTAGAAATCATTTTTTATTTTAATTCTTACTTATAACATTTCGTAAGGTATTAGGCTACATTTCCCAGTCATTACCATTTATGCCATTTAGTTTTAATTTCTTAAAATTTTATTTGAAATTGTAGAATGTCTTAGATAATTTCAGAATGTGAATTGTCATGGAGGTATCAGAGATGCAACTTAATTTCTCCTGATACCAGTGTATCTTGAAAATGTTTTGCTTAAAGATTTATTTATCCTTGCTGTCAATTTGTTTCTTATAATTTGCCTCATAGAAACATTCATTCAAAACCGAGTGCTGAAACCAAAATGGAACATACAATTAAAAGCAAATAAATTTTTTCCTGCTAACTACTTCCCAGCCCCTGGACTGAACTCGTGATTGAGGTTTTATTTACTTTTGCAAACAGATGACTATTTTTGGAGCAGTGGAGGTAGGAGCATGCTACCCAAGTCCAAGTTGCACCATTTTGTGTGGCTATTTCTTTCTTATTTTGCATTAGGAAACAGGTGCAAGAAAAAGAAAAAAAAATTCCACTTCATCATCATAGTAGTGTCTGGAATCTCATTCCCCATAACCAAGAAAAACTCATTTATTCTTGGCCAGCCTCTCTTTTTTGTTATTCTAAGTTGACTGTAGACAGCTTTGATGCTGCCTCCTGAACTTCTATGAGTCCCTCTGCCCTTGCTGCCAGGATTTTAGAATCTACCCTTCTTCTATACTAGGAGTGGTAAAAAAATAAATTGGGGTAGTAGTGCCATTTGATGATTCATTTTCTTTTTATATGTGTCCTTTAAAATTAACATTGACAATTTGGAGCCCCTTTGTGATGTGGATGATAGAAGAAAAGCTATGATTGCTTATAGACTGAGTTTAGGTTCATCTGAAATGATGATGTATCTCAGAACCATCATAATTCCTTGGTTTGAGAGTGATAATCGGATTAGGACTGTTGAGACTGTAGAGAAATTTCGCACATTGTTTTTTTTAGATGTGGATGCTTGTTTGGGGTGGTGTAGGGTAGAGGGCTGATGGAGAGTATTTGAGACTGTGGCTACTCTTTTTTTTTTTCCCCCCGTTGCTACTCTTAATGCAGACATTGCTCTAGAACACCCTGTATAAACTATATATTGCCACATCTAAACCATATAGTACTTCATTAAATTTTAAACATTTAAAATATTTTAACTATATGAGACAACTATGTGGTGCATGTGTTAATTAGCTTGATTGTGATAATCATTTTTCAGTGTATATGTATATAAAAACACATCGTACACTTTAAATATATACAATTTTTGTCGATTATATGTCAATAACGCTGTAAAAAAATTTTAGATAATGCACAATGTATCCCATACTTTGTATTTATTCCTATATACCTTGATTTTTAAGCACCCATAAGAGTTCTTTTTAAAAGCTCTTTTATTATTTTTATTATTTTATCTTTTATTATTCTTTTTAAAAGTTCATTTTGTTGCTGAATTTGAGTGCATTCTCCCCAGTCTTTATTAAAGAGGGTGCAATAATCTTTCATCTGAGATACAATTGATGGAATTATTTTATAAGATTGAGTACTTTTTAAAACCTAATATTTCTTTGCTTACTTTGAATATTATGAGCATAATATTATGAAATATTATTCTGAAACTTGGTCTGAGTTCTCTTATGTCATCAGAAATTTCTGCAAATTCAATCTGAAATCAAAACATGGGCACTTTTTTTTTCTTTTTTATGGTCTTAAATACAGAAAATCATAATCTATTTTAAGCTTAGATAAATGATGGAACACTTGTTTACATGGGTAAAATGACTCTATCTAAGTAGTATATTGAAGTTCATGTTAATGTTTGCTATTTAATGACACCTAATGATACTCAATGAAGGGTTATGCTAAACCGGAGAGAAAATGTGTTACCCAGGCAACTGCCTCTGGCAGACTAGAGATTCGGGCATATGGCTCTATAGTACACATTATTTCAGCATCTCTAAGCATAAAGAACCACACATGTAATTGACTGTGAAAAATTACTGCTCAGTTACTGTATTGTATGGTCATAATAGAAGTAAATGAATACGTCATTGTTGTTGGAACAAGTCTGTTGGGAATCACTTGTAGACTCTACTATTTAAGAAGCAAAAATACAATAAGAAGAAAATAGCTGGTTTAATTAACATGTAAAAATTGGGTTAATTTGAATTCAGCTGGCACAGCAGATATTAATGTTGGCTTTTTTTGTGTGATATTCTGGCTCAAGCCTGGGTATTTTTATTTCTTCTTGCCCACACCATGAATAATTTTATTTCTTAAAATGATAAGGGCTATTTCAGTCATTTAATTTTTGCTTTGCCAAGGGCTTTTATTACAATCACATCAAGAGAGGTTTTGTGTATATCCAAAATGTAAGAATTATAGTTGAATGAAAGAAAATGCTAAAATGTTCCCGAGTAATTGATAATGTTTCTCAAAGGGGAATCAGTATAATTTTGATTTCATGTATCTTTTTTTAATTTTAGTTTACTGCTGATGTATTTTTATTTTTTTAACAGTGACAAACTAGGAATTGATCAACGGCAGATGCAAGAAAGTAGCATGTTTGTTCTTGTCACTTTTTGTGTGCCTGTGCTTATGTGCCTTTTGTTTGTTTAGAATATTGTTTTAATCATCATTACCTTGCTTCAGAGATTCAGAAAAACCTATTGAGAAAGGCATTGTGTTCCAATTAGAAATTATTTATCTCAATCAATTTTTGGTATTTTAAAATGTTATTTGAGCTGAGAGCAAACATAGGTAATATGGGCATTGACTAAAAGTGTGCATGGGAAAATTCTGTTCCCGGGCTGTGCCTTCCATACCCTGTAGGTACTTTTGTGCTTTTCAGCCCTAAATTGAGGGAATGATCAAACTGGAGACTACCAGTTAGAGAAGCGAAGGGTTTGGCAGTATGTGCCCTTGCATGCAGGCCAGTCTTTCTGTCCTTAGGTGCATTCAAAGTACCTGGTTATCCAGTGGTAATGAGAATAAACCAACATGCTACTTTATATAGTGTAGGCCAATATACGCTAACTGACAAATTCATACGCCTGCTGGCTTTATGGTTACTGATTTCTTATTTGTGGTTTCCCCATTATCCTTCTTCATTTGCCATTTTAATAACATTGAGACCTTTTTATCCAGCCTTAATTAGTAGAACAAGGAAAGATTTAGGAAACCTGGATTTTTAAATCTGCTTTATTTGCCTAAATCAGTTTTCCATCATGGTTTACAATTACTTTTCCCTTTTTTTCTCAATGGTCTTTCTTTACCTCTTTTGATTTCCCCCTGCTTTGAAGGCAATACCTAATTTAAAATGAGGAGTTTATGGTGTTTTTTGTTTGTTTAAACTTAGTACACTTTTCCTTTAAAAAAAAAGTCTTCGGTAGACCTCAAAATATCCATGATGTAATTAAAATGCAGACTATTTGTCATGCACATTATTAAATTCTGCTCTCAGTGTTGGTAATTATACAAAATAGGAACAATGTAGTATAATAAGATAGCTTTTTGGGGTTTTTAAGTGATATCTACTAGTATTTAAGAAATAAAGGATATTTATCTAAAGAATTGTGGAGATGGTGAATATGATTTGTCTATAGTGTTAAAAGCTTGTAGTGGTTCTTTTCCTTGATGCGATATCATCTTTGTAGGGACTGGCCATGATTGGAGCATATTTATGACTTGAAGATTAAAAGATGAGAGGTTGAGGGAGGTGGCAAGGACACTGGGGCAGATTCTTCTCATCTCATTGGGCAGTGGTTATTTTACAGGGAGAGAAAGAATAAATGGGGTATAGGAAGAGTGAAGATATTTTCTAGTGTTACTTGAATTAACTACGTATTAGCAAGTGAGAACTAGAAAAGAGATGAATCTTACTTGTCAAATGTGCTTGATCCATCTGATAAGAAAGAGAATGTTGGGGTTATAAGAATACCCCACTAAGTCCACCTGGTTGGCACAGTCAGCCTTGGGCAACTTGACTGCTGTTTGGAGTTAGCTGCAAGGCGATGGGCTGCCAAGTAGAGCTGGCAGTGTGGACAGATTACTTACTGATTTAAGCTCACAATTATGAGAGCCTACATATATATATACTTTTGCCAATATAGAGGCAGTGATATATGCGGAGGTGATATTTACAGGCCAAATTCATGATAACAATACAGTAAAATTGCCAATAAAAATCTTTAATAGGCTTTTAAAGCCAGGCAGTAGCCTGCTTGTTTGAACAATATTCAATCTGTCAGATTTCATTGGAGCCAATGAATTTAAATAGGCCCTTGGCAAACACTGTAGTGAGATATTTGAACCAGAGTACATAGTAGAACTGAAGAACCCTGCTGGCCTCAGAACAGATGCACTCCAGGGAATGCCAAGGTCCTTTCTGGAGCCAGGGTGGGCACAGAATGGCTGCCTATAACCTAAAATGGAAGAAAACAGGAATTTAGAATGAAAGGCGTCCGAGGAAAGCACCTTTTATGGAACAAGAAAGGATATCTGTTCCAACTTGTCCGACAAGGTCATTCAGCCAGTTAGGCAAAGGTAAGACTAGGACTCAGCTTCTGTCTACCTTATTTCTGATGGTTTTTAGAAGATTAGGTAATCACTCATTGTCTCTTTTCAGATCAGATTAGAAACAATTGTCATGAATTTGCATAATTGGGGCCATGAGTCTTCTTTTGTGTGCTTGCTGACCATCAACTAGCATATTAAATAAAAATCTTTACTCAGGAGCGCCCTCTTCATCTGCCTAACTGGTAGTTTTCATATCCTCAGTGACCTCCAAGCCTCAGAGTCTGTTCCTGTGACTGCCACAGCCCCTGCAGCCCCTGCAGTCCCTGGCCATTGGGCCTCCTCTTGACAGGGAGGGGTTGACCAGCTCCTGGGCTTTAAAAACTGCTTGCTGTGACTTCCAGGACAGGACCCTCACAGACTCCACGTAATTAAGCCTTAACAGCTGTTTAGAAAATGTATCACAGATTTGACTGCTCCTTGGTTCTCTTGCTGTGACCCAGGTTCAGCCTACTGCAGCCGCTTCTAACTGGGCTCACTGCTTAACCCAGCAGCCCATGCTCCACAGTGTCTTGAGTATTCTTCGTAACCTTTCTAACTCTGAGGCAAGTCACATCACTCCCCTGCATAAAACCCTTCAGCAGCAGCTGATTTCCCTAGGAATAAAATCCAAGCATCCTTTTATGCTGACCACCCTCCTCATCCTCATCCCCTTTCCCTTCCCCTGCCTTCTCTACTCTCCAGCTGCTCGAGGTCTCCCTGCCCCTTGGAACTTGCCAAGGGTGGCCTGCTTTGGGTGCTCGCACTGATGTTTCTCCTCACATCCCTGTCCTTCAAATCTTTTCCTGGCCACTGCTTTTCACCATTCAGATCTCAATACCTCCTTACCAGAGGCTTTTCCTGACTGCTTTAGGCAAAGTAGCTCCATCTCCCAACCTCATTACTCTCCTGGAGTTGATTTTCAAGCCTGGCTATGTAGCACAATAACTTGAGAAGTTTAAAAAAAAAACAAATGAGTGTTTAGGCCCCTCTACAGACCAATGAAATAGAGTATCTGGGGCTGAGAAGCATGATTCCAAAGCGTTGCTCTATTTTACCCTATACAGTGGTTGTCTAATTCTGGAATTTTTATGTATGCATGTGCTCATCCTCCGCCCACCTGCAAATGTGGTTCCTTGAGGACAGAGATGTTGTCAATTTTGAGGTATCCTTAGTGCCTGGGGCATGGCTTATCATACAGTAGGAACAGGGTACACATTTGCTTTGTTATCAAAAAGGGTCAGACTCTGGGGCTGGTGTGGTGGCTCACACCTGTAATCCCAGCACTTTGGGATGCTGAGGTGGGTGGATTGCCTGAGGTCAGGAGTTTGAGACCAGCCTGGCCAATATGGTGAAACCCTGTCTCTACTAAAAATACAAAAATTAGCCAGGTGTGGTGGCGCACGCCTGTAATCCCAGCTTCTCAGGAGGCTGAGGCAGGAGAATCACTTGAACCCAGGAGGCAGAGGTTGCAGTGAGCCGAGATCGCACCATTGCATTCTAGCCTGGGCAACAAGAGTGAGACTCCGTCTCAAAAAAAAAGAGTCAGACTCTGTAAAATATTGGAAGAGATTTATTCTGAGGCAGATATGAGTGACCATGGCCTGTGACACAGCCCTCAGGAGATCCTGAGAACATGTGCCCAAGGTGGTCAGGGTGCAGCTTGGTTTTATACATTTTATGGAGACATGAGACTTCAATCAATTACATTTAAGAAATACATTGATTCTGTCCAGAAAGGTGGGACAACTTGAAGTGGGGTGAGGGCTTCCAGGTTATAGGTAGATTTAAACATTTTCTGGTTGACAGTTGTTTACCTAAAGACCTGGGATTGTTAGAAAGGAAATGTCTGGGTTCAGATAAAGGATTGTAGAGACCAAAGTTTTCATTGTAGAGAGGAAGCCCTTAGGTAGCAGGCTTCAGAGAGAATAGATTGTAAATATTTCTTATCAGACTTAAGATATAATGAGGCAGGTCTGACCCCCACTTACCGTCATGGCCAGAAACAGTCTTTTAGGTTAAATTTGAAGAGTGCCTTGGCTAAGAAGGAAGGCCATTGAGGGGTCTTAGAATTTTATTTTTGGTTTACAGCTTAGTTGCTTGAATAATATGTATTTGCAAGGAATATGGATGGGAAAGAGAAGAGCTATAAAAGTCAAAAGCTATTAAAAGATGTTAAAAATCATGGAGACCAAAGCTCTTTGGAAAAATTGGTGATCACAGAATAGTCCAGTTCCAGATTTTTCTTAACACCCACATGTACTTAAATGTGGGTGGTCTGATGGTTAGAACTCTGTTTTTGGAATTAGGTTTTACTTTCATCTCTGCCATTGACCCTGGACAATTGGTTGGCTTCTGTTGTAACACACAGAAGGGGTATAAGGAGAAGTTATTTTTGTGAAGTACTCTTGTGGTTAGGAACCTTCAGTAAAAGTGGTAATTGGATTTTGATGGTACATTGTCTACAACCAAACTTCCTGAAGTATGAACAGACCAATTCCTTATGTGCTGTTGCTTAAACTTTCATAGCCACAGAGTTAGCCTGGAGATAGGAGCCAGGCAGGAGATGAAAGGGATCACATGGGGTCTAAGCCTCTGCTGAGTGAGAATAAACAAGGACAGAGAGGAAGAGAGGAACTGGAGGTTATCCATTAGTGTGATTCTTTCAGATCGTTCATTTCCTTTTTCAATTTGCCTTCCTCTTCCCAAATCTCTTATACAGTCCTCCTGCCAGTATCTAAGTTGAGGACTTTGCTATTTTGTTTCATATGAATTTTTATTTTTTTCTTATTATAAGAACAGTGCAGTATGTATATTATTGAAAGGATTAGAAAATATGGGCAAGCAGAAAAAAAATCTTAAATTTCTAACAATTTAACCACCTAGAGATGATATCCACTGCCAACACTTTGGTGTGCCTCCTTTAGACTTTGTGTGTGTGCACAATATTATTGTCCATTTTTAAGAAACAAATCATTTTCTACACATCATTGTGTAAATGATTTTTTACTTACTACCATGGATTTGTTTATAACACTTTTTAGTGGTTGGATAGTATCCTGCATATCAATGTTCTATATTCAGTCCGTCACATATTGTTGTATATTGAGGTTGTTTGTACTTTTTTCACCATTACCATCAGTGCTGGGTAAATATCCCTGTAGATTAAAGTTGGCATGCATTTATGAATTATTTTTTAGGATAAACTTCTAGAAGTGCGATTGTGGTGGTCGTAGAGTAAAGAGGTGGGTTTTTTTGTTTTTGTTTTTTTCTAACTGCTTCTTGTGGAGCAGGGCTAACCCATAGGCTACCCAGAGTGGCCATAAAGACATTTTTGAGACTCTTACTGTGTTGTCAAATTATCCTCTGGAGATGCTGCACTCCCAGCTTCTGGTATTAAGTGCCTTTCTTTATTTCTCATTCAGGCTTTCGTAGCTCTTCCCTGGATTCTGCCACACATCTCCTCAACTCCAGTCTTTTCCCCTTAAGTTCATTTAACACTCCTCTGTCAGGTTAAATGTTCTGATGCACAAACTGATCACATCACTAAAATTATCAGATCTTGGTCTACCATCACAGGACCTCATCATCAGGATGTGAGCAACTTTGTGGGCGCTTCTCTTCTCTTCTCTTCTCTTCTCTTCTCTTCTCTTCTCTTCTCTTCTCTTCTCTTCCCCTCCCTCCCTCCCTCCCTCTCTTCCTTCCTTCCTTCTTTTCTTTTTTTTCTTTTTTTCTAGTAGATGGTATCTCACTCTGTGGTCTAGGCTGGAGTGCAGTGGTACAATCATAGCTCACTGCAGTCTTGAACTCCTGGACTCAAGTGATCCTCCTGCCTTGGCCTCCCAAAGTGCTGGAATTATAGACATGAGCTGCCACGCTCAGCCCCAGCACTATATTTTCTGTTCTAGTTTTCCTCCAGCAAATATGCATGTCTTCTGATTCTTCATCTCTGGACTCCCTTTCTTGGTTCCTGACTTACTTTCTGCCCCTCTGGACCACCAGTTCTGGGGAGCAGAGATTGTGTCCCTAGAACTGTCCTCTGCCAAACATGTAGAGTAGGCACCGAAGTCAAACTTCAGTTGATGGACTCTCCTCCCCCATCTCCCATCTTTATTTGATCACATTTCACTTTTATTGCAAGACCGAGCTCGTGTTCACTGAACACATCTTCCTTCTGATGTCACATGTTCCCAAATTTCAGTAAGGCTTTCTTCATCTCCTTTCACTCAACGTGACAGTAACCTTTCCCTCCTCTGAATTCATTGAGTCGTTTCTTTCCAGTTCTGTTATGTTACTTAACCCTTTTTCCATAACATCTTAATTTTCAGTCTGTATTCTCTATTATATTTCAAATATCTCCAGGCTAGGTGCTATCCCTTGCGAAGCTGGGGGAGGAGGTACCTAAAGTTATGCTACAGTGAAGAAGCACCATCATCGGCCGGGCGCGGTGGCTCAAGCCTGTAATCCCAGCACTTTGGGAGGCCGAGACGGGCGGATCACGAGGTCAGGAGATCGAGACTATCCTGGCTAACACGGTGAAACCCCGTCTCTACTAAAAAATACAAAAAACCAGCCGGGTGAGGTGGCGGGCGCCTGTAGTCCCAGCTGCTCGGGAGGCTGAGGCAGGAGAATGGCGTGAACCCGGGAGGCGGAGCTTGCAGTGAGCTGAGATAGATCCGGGCCACTGCACCCCAGCCTGGGCGACAGAGCGAGACTCCGTCTCAAAAAAAAAAAAAAAAAAAAAAAGAAGCACCATCATCATTTTGGTGTATATCTTGTAGTACCTTTCCACGTATGTGATAGATGATTAATATTTACATTGTGTAAGCATAGCATACAGATGTGATTCACTTTTCAACCCTTTCTTCTTTGGCCCAGTATTTTGTAGTACTACGCAGTGCTTTGGCTATTTTATTATTACCTGGACTGTAAAGGAGTTACAAAGTCGCTACTGTTATAAATGGCTTCCAGAAGGAGAACAGCAGCTTTAGTGCTTTGTAAAACAAAAATGACTTGCTTACAGAAAATATCCAGTAGCATCAGAACCATGAAATAGAGTAGTTAGACACCTACCCTTCCCTAATCTCTGAGTGGTATAGGCCTGTGGAAATATGACTTGTACATTTGCTTTCTTGTTAGCTTACCCATGTTCTACTATTAGTTCCTGCAGATGAGAGTGGTGGCAAATACTGTTCCTTAGATTCTAGTCATAGAGTTAATCAGAGCTGCATGATTCGTTTTAAAGGGAATCTAACATCGTCAAAGAAGTTCTGGGAGTTGTGGGTGGAAAAGGAACTAAGTGAGTTCACCAGCCAGGTCTGAACTTGATTAAGCTTGAATTCTTTGTTGTAACTTATGTTAATGCTCATTAAACCTGTAAAGTAAGATGGAAGCACTGTTCGTTCAAAAAAACCAAAAATACATATATATAAACATTTTTAGGTATCATGCTGTAAAGTAATATAGTACTATATAATTATTCTGATTGCCTTCTAGTCAGATTACCTTGAAAATCCAAAATGATCTTGGCGAACAATAATACATTATGATTTCATGGTTCATCTACATACCTCCTGCGTAGGTGTATAATACTCATATCTAACAGGGTTACCACATTACATACCTTTTGGTATCAGTGACATACCTAAAATACCAGAGTATTTATTGGCCATTCTCAGTTATGAAACGTTGACATTGCCAGACAAGGCTTTGATCATACATATATATATATATATATATATATACCTTTATATATTATAAGCCTTGCGTATGTATATGGTCTCCTATATATGCCTTTTTTATATAAGCCTTTCATATATATATTAAGGCTGTCTTTATTCAGACCATGAAACCAAAAACATCCCTTTTTTAGATAACACATAGTGTGATTCTATTTAATGAACCTAATGTCCGTGAAGGGGTAATTAAGCAAATATGATTGTTTTCTGCCTCAGCAAACTGCCAGCAAGTTCCCCTGGAGAGCAGCACTGTGTGGCTGCGTGGCTGTGGGTGCCTGATCAGCAGGGTTGGGGGATGTGAGTAGGTGTGGCAACTGGGAAGCAAAGGGCCGGAAACACATTTGTCCTCTGTCCCACTTCAGAAGTCTAGAGTGTGGTGGGCCTGCCGGTGAATTCCTCAGGATCTTCTCTTATTAGAGCATGTCTTAAGAGGAAAGGAAACATCTCTAAATGAAATGCTTGTGGGCGCTTTTATTCACAGCTTTAAGTAACTTTTCTTTAAAAACTGCCAGATCTGTGTTTCCAGTCTTGGCCTCTATGTTAGTTTCCTCAGGCTGCTGTAACAAAGTACTCTGTGGCAAACTGGGAAGCTTAAAAAAAAAAAAAAAAAATTAGTTGTCCCAAGTTCTGGAGGCTAGACATCCAAGGTGGAAGTTCAGCAGGGGTTGGTTTCTTCTGAGGGCTGTGAGAGAGAATCTGTTCTGTTCTTTCCTGTCTTCTGGTGGTGGCCGGGCAAACTTTGGTGTTCCTTGGCTTGAAGAAGAATCACCCTGCTCTCTACCTTCATCTTCACTTGGTTTTCTCCTTGTATGCGTGTCTGTTTTTAAATTTCCCTCTTTTATAAAGACTTCAGTCATACTGGATTAGGTGCCTGCACTATTCCACTATGATCTCATCTTAACTAGCTTCATTTGCAGCCACCTTATTTCCAAATCAAGTCACATTCTGAGGTTCTAGGGGTTGGGATTTTCGGAAATGGGGGACATAGTTCTGCCCATACCAGCATCTCTGTTAAGTCCATTGAGTCTCTTTTGGCATCTGGCTGGACACTGTACTACATGTCCCACTGGTACTTCAAATACAGTCACAGTTGGTTGCATTCTCCCACGGGTACCTTCTTTCCAATTTTTACCTTTTTTTCTTTTTTCTTCTTTATCTTTGGTGGTGGTATCATCATCCCACTCAGTTATCCAAGTTGGAAATCTTGGGAGCATCCTGGCCTGTTTCCTTGGCTTTGGCCTCCGACATCCAGTCCTAACCACATTTTATCGTTTCTGCCTCCACTGTGTTGCTCTGACCTTTCCTCTGCTTTCACTCCTAGGGCTCCCATTCAGGTTTAGAACCCTGCAATCCCTGGCTGCCAGGCTGTCTCCCACATCTCATCGCTCCTTTAAATTCATCTTCCACACCAGTTCTTTTTCTAAATCAAAGTTTTGAATGTGACATTTCTTTTTTTTTTTGAGACGGAGTCTTGCTCTGCCACCCAGGCTGGAGTGCAGTGGCCGGATCTCAGCTCACTGCAAGCTCCGCCTCCCGGGTTTACGCCATTCTCCTGCCTCAGCCTCCCGAGTAGCTGGGACTACAGGCGCCCGCCTCGTCGCCCGGCTAGTTTTTTTTTGTATTTTTAAGTAGAGACAGGGTTTCACCGTATTAGCCAGGATGGTCTCGATCTCCTGACCTCGTGATCTGCCCGTCTCGGCCTCCCAAAGTGCTGGGATTACAGGCTTGAGCCACCGCGCCCGGCCCCGAATGTGACATTTCTTAATCCAGAAACCTTGAGTGATTTTTCACTGTCTGAAAAAAAAAAAGTCGAGATTCTGTTGCTTGGTCCTTAAGGTCCACCCCAGGTGGCTGGCGTCTCACTCATGCCAGTCTTTTGCTCCTCATGACCTGCTAGATGGAGAATTGGTAACTCCTACATCCTGCTCCAAATACAGCACATCCATTTGTTTTCACCTCTGTACTTTGCTTCGCCAGTGTAGAATGTCCTCTCTCTACCCTTCCCTCCTGTCTCCATTGTCACTAAACCATAGTGGGTCCATTTGCCTGCACACAATGGAAAGCCAACCAGAAAGCACCAGGTTTTTGCAGCAAGAAAGGTTTATTGCCAGGCTGTTGAGTAAGGAGACAGGAGTCAGGCTCAAGTTTGACTTTCTCTACCAGCCTTACAGCCATAGATTTAAGGGAGGGCTTCTGAATGTGGAGTTTAGGTGCTGAACAGTGATTAGTGATTGGCTGAAAGGAAAAGGGGTTTGGAAAGTGTCTTGGGCATGCTGCTGCCCTTACATGCTGCTTCATGGGTTGCACCTTTGGACAATGGTGTCATTAGCTTGAACTGAGGGTGAGTTTTTGGCCTTCTAACGTCAAAAGGTTACTCACCAGGAGAGGAAGTCTATTCTGCCCAGACTCCAGTGAGCTGTATTGGTTCTAACCAGCCTCAGTCTGTTAGCCAGTTTTGTGGCAAATAGAGAGAACTGTAACAAATGATTTTCTTCTCTGCTGTCCTGCAAGATAAGCTCAGTAAATTTTTGTTAGTTACCAAATTCTTTAATCCTGTGGGGCATGGTTTCACCATCTTCCCACAGCAGTTGGAATTCTAACCAGGTTAAATGGAAGCCAGGAGACCTGGTTTTCAGGCCAAAATGTCAGAAGCCAGTTGTTTTGCCTAACCCAGGTCATTAACTTTTTCGAGTTTCCGTTTCCTCACAAGTAGAATGAGGAGGTTGAAGTAGATAATCCCTAAGATCTTTTCAGCTTTAAAATTTGTTATTCAAATACCATGCCTCCATGAAGCAGTCCCCAACTCTTCCACGCAGAATAATTCACCCCTTTTATGCCCCTTGGTGCTTTATTTTTTCTCTTACAGTTAACCCTTAATTTCTAGTGGTTATGTGTGCTCATGACTGTCTCCCCTTCCTCCAGACAGCTCATATTTGCCCTCTTCTTGCCTTGGTCTTCCCCTGGTCTTGCTTAGGCACAGAGTCTCGGTGAGAGAGACCTTAGTAGAGGATAAAATGTCCTCGGGAAGTACTCCCCTGTAACACATGCTCTTCCTGAGTGTTCCCAGGCATTGAGAAGGAAGTGTTTTGGATGGTTAATGATACAGAGATGTTATATTGAACACACTGAGTTTTTCCTTTCTTCGTAGCATTATTGTAATTGGGTGACATTCTGGGAAACAGCTAAGTTCGCTGTGTAACAGTTTTTATAAAAATGTGTGCTCTCTATAGGATGTTTAGAAGTAACTAAGTTTTCTGTAAAAGATATGACTATTTTCTTCCTCCTCCTATATCCTCTAGAAACTTGGAGTATCTCGATGTATCATTAAGGTATTTGGACACTTAAAATAGCAGTTGTTAAAAAATACAATTTAGGAAAGCTTTAATGGACCCATTTCCTCTTTGGAAGCCAAACGTCCTTGGCCTCTCATGTTCTTCCTAAAGCTTAGATTGACCCACATTTTGACCTTCAGAAAGTTAAAGTCACTCCTTTTTCCTAGAGAATGACCAGGCCCTTTTCTTGCTTGAAGGCCACCTCTGGTCCTATATTTCTAATCTAATTTTACGTTGTTCTTTTATGCACTCCACTGTCCAGACAAAATCTGTCACTCATAATTTTCCCTATATACTCCTTTCTTGCATTAGTCTTCTGCCTGAAGTGCCCTCTGGTCTACACCCATTACTGTATATCCGGATTGTACTCATTTTTTGAGACCTAGCTCAAATGCCATTTCTGCCACAAAGACTTTCGTTACCATACTAGTTTTTGTGTTATGATTTGTTCTTCTTCTACACACTGGTCTATTTCTAGACTAGTGCTATCTGCCTCACCAGACTAGAAGTTCCTTGGGGTCATGTTTCATGTGTCATTTATCTGTATTCCCCTGTACTAGCCCTAGGTCAATTCACAGGTGGTCAGTAAATACCGGTAGTGAATCAATTATCTGTGAACCGTTTTTTGCATGGTCTTTAAGGATACTAATGAGTAACAAAGTTGCTCTATTTTGCTGTTAGGCAGTCACATCTTAGTCTAAAGTATCTACACTTTAATTTTAGAACCCAAAAACATGTCTGAAGTAAGATTGAAACATATATGATACTGGATAAAACAGTTACATTTGAAATTATAGTGTATTTAGTGTGTAAGCTATGTGGTCAGTGCTGTCATGTCTTTTAGATTCTGTGCATTATTATTTCAGTCCACTTTGTAAAAGTAAATGCTAAATGTTTGTAAATGTTTTCAGTTTGAATTTTATGTTTTGGCAGTGATATTTTTTCCCTCAGTGTATGTTTGTATATGCTTCTGTTTTCCACAAGCTGCTGACTTTATGCTTTGTGTTTGTTTTATGTTGCAGATTAATATCTTTTCAAGAATTTGTTGCCTTTGAATCTGTCCTGTGTGCTCCTGATGCTTTGTTTATGGTAGCCTTTCAGCTGTTTGACAAAGCTGGCAAAGGAGAAGTAACTTTTGGTAAGGAGCATGATTCTGTGCACATCTATGTAAGTGCGGACTTGTGTGAGCATTTTTCTTTTTTTCTTTTTTTTTTCTAGGAACAAAATAAAGTATATGGAAATGCTTTTAAGAAGATAGTATATCCCTTTTAGTAAAGATACTTCAATGTTTAGGGGCTCCAGTTCAAACGTCTTCCTATCTGAAAAAAACGAGTTTCTGGCTTAGTAGTTTTGACACTCTGATTTAGTTTTAAGGTGAGGGAGATGTGGCGTGATTGTTTTCATACAGTCATAGCATGTGAGAGCCAGACAGGACTTCTGTTTCTTCCCTGCACCATCAGTAGTGCTTTCCACCGATAGAATGAAGAAGTGAGTAATCTGCCTACACACAAAAGTTACTAATGCACCCTATACTTCTTGTCTTCACCTTGTTCCCATGGAGTAGTTTGCGGCCAGAGCCACTGCACAAGATGGTGGTTCAGAATGGTATGTGAAGGACCCTGTTCTAAAGAACACGCCTCCCACCCCACTGCTGTGCCGGCGGTGCCTGCTCTGCTGTGGCCTTCTTTATTTTGCAAGGCACAAACATCATCATGGGAATTAGCTACAAAGCTGCAGAAAACCCTGATGTTTTTCAGATACTTAGAAGAAAGGGAAGACTTGGAAGTGGTGGGATAGTGATAAGTTATTCTTTAAAAAACTGGCTACTAAGGACAGATTTAACAGAAAGTGCCATGTTTCCCGCGGACTCTGTGGTGTCCAGCATATGTTGTCTCTGCATGCAAATCTGCATTAGCAGTGCTCAGGAAGAATTTTGGAGCCCTTTAGGCACGTAGATTATGCTTTCATGAGAGATGGCTTTAAAGATTAGGGAGAACATGGCATGACTATTTTTATAGCGTCATAGAACGTGAGAGCCAGACAGGACCTCTGCCTGTCTTGTGCTTGGCATGTGCCCATTTTAAGTGTCTTTATTCATAATTTCCAATTCATTCAGACCTTTGGGACTTGTCTTATTTGGTGTATTGTGGGAAACATACAGATGTGGGAAAAACACAGGAAGAATGTTGCTTCCAGAATCAGATAAGCTTAGCCCCTTCCAGCTCTGCTGCTTTTGCCTCTGAGCCAAATTGATGATCCTCTCCAGTCCTCATTTATCCTATTAAGAAGTGAAGATAATAATTAGATAAAGTATTGGTAAGATAGTATAATAGACTTATTGTGCCAGCTCACCCCCTTCGCCATTCCGTCATACTTATTTGGCATGACAGAATTAAAGGTTAAATAGTCTTGAGCAAAGACAAAAAAATTATATACTTGCCTGATTTTGTTTCTAGAAGATCAGATGCTTTCCATTAATACTTCATGAGGATTATTTAATATTTTCAGATCCTTAGATAAAATTTATTTCCATCACCCGGTTCATCTTAGCATCATTGCAACCACAACTTTTCAATTAATACCAATAAAAAAAAGTCCCCATTTAAATCTTCAAGTAATGAGTAAGCAGCTAGCTCATGGTGTTATTGATTTACTCAGTGGAAGCGAGTTTGGTGACAGTGTTATGATAGTGTTTCTTTGGGATGAACAGAGGAAAGCCTGTGAGTGCAAGCACGTTCAACACAGATATGTTCTGTCTTCTCTTCCTACTTTCCCCAGCAAGACTGGATGTGAGGAATGGAAGATAGCTCGATTTGAGATGAGAGGAACGAGAAATGGGCTTCAGATAGTTCCTTGATATAGATCCATCTTCCCTTCATGCGTGTGAAGTGGCAAGGGATATTGGTGACACTAGCTTTACTACTGGTCCTGGAAAGACATAGGAGACTTCCACCATTGCAGGGGGAAGTGTGTGTGTTAGTGTGATTAGAAGAAAATGATAGTGAAGAAGAAGGATGTAGGAAACAAGAGCTGTCTTTGAATTGTAGAAGACATAGTTGCATAAGGATTTTGTTTCTGCTTCTTACTAGCTGAAAGACAAGTCATTTCAACCCTCTGAGCTTTATTTTCCTCATCTCTAAAATTGGGGTAATAACTACAGGACTATGTAAGGATTAAAAGATCCACTGCATAAAAGGCACTGTCTGGAAAACAAAGGCCTTTATACAAATAGTGATATTAAAAGAAATAGCCTGAAAGAAGAAAAGATTTTCTAAGTTTTTTTTTTCCTTTTTTCTTCTTTGGGAAGCCCTTTATTTATTTATTTTTTAATTGTTGTGTTTTTTTTCAACGTACGTTCAGGGGTACATGTGCAGGTTTATTATATAGGTAAATTTGTGTCACAGGGGTTTGCTGTACAAATTATTTCATCACTCAGCTATTAAACCTAGTACCCATTAGTTATTTTCCCTGATCCTTTCCCTCTCCCACCCTCTACTCTTCACCCTCTGGTAGGCCCTAATGTCTGTTGTTCCTCTCTGTCTCTGTGTTCTTATCACTTAGCGCCCACATATATGTGAGAATGTTTGGTTTTTGGTTTTCTGTTCCCACATTAGTTTGCTAAGGATAATGCCTCCAGCTCCATCCAAGTTCCTGAAGAGGACATGATCTCATTATTGTTGTTGTTTTAATGACTGCCTCGTATTCCATGATGTATATGTACCACATTTTCTTTATCCAGTCTGTCATTAATGGGCATTTAGGTTGATTCCTTGTCTTTGCTATTGTGAATAGTGCTACAGTGAACATATGTGTGCATGTGTTTTTATGATAGAATGTTTATATTTCTTTGGGTATATACCCAGTAATGGGATTGTGAGTTGAAGGATAGTTCTGTTTTTAGGTCTTTGAGGAATTGCCACACTGTTTTCCACAGTGGTTAAACTAATTTACACTCCCACCAGCAGTGTATAAATGTTCCTTTTTCTCCGCAACCTTGCTAGCACCAGCTATTGTTTGACTTTTTAATAGTAGCCATTCTCACTAGTGTCAGATGGTATCTCATTGTAGCTTTGATTTGCATTTCTTTAATTATCAGTGATGTTGAGCCTTTTTCCATATGCTTCTTGGCTGTGTATATATTTTCTTTTGAAAATGTCTGTTCATGTCCTTTGCCCCCCCCCCTTTTTTTTGGCGGGGGGGATAGAGTCTCACTCTATCATCCAGGCTGGAATGCAGTGGCACAATCTTGGCTCACTGCAACCTCCATCTCCAGGGCTCAAGCAATTCTCCTATCTCAGTCTCTCGAGTGGCTGGGACTACAGGTGTGCGCCACCACATCTGGCAAATTTTGTATTTTTAGTAGAGATGGGGTTTCACCATGTTGGTTAGGATGGTCTCAAACTCCTGAGCTCAGGTGATCCACCTGCCTCGACCTCCCAAATTACTGGGATTACAGGCATGAGCCACCACGCCTGGCCTTTCCCTCACTTTTTAGTCGGGTTGTTTTTTCCCTGTGAATTTAAGGTCCTTATAGTTAATTACTAGATATTAGACCTTTGTCAGATGCATAGTTTGCAAAAATTTTCTCCCATTCTGTAGGGTGTCTGTTTACTCTCTTGATAGTTGGGCTTTTGCTCTGAAGAATGCCCTTTAGTTAATTAGATCCCATTTGTCAATTTTTGTTTTTATTGCAATTGCTTTTGGTGTCTTTGTCATGAAATATTTGCCCATTCCACTCTCCAGAGTAGTATTGCCTAGCTTGTCTTCCAAGAATATAGTTTTGAGTTTTACACTTAAGTGTTGTTTGTTTTTTAGACAGAGTCTTGCTCTGTTGCCCAGGCTGGAGTGCAGTGGTATGATCTCGGCTCACTGCAACCTCTGCCTACCAGGCTCAAGTTATTCTTCTGCCTCAGCCTCCCAAGTAGCTGGGACTATAGGCATGCACCAGCATGCCTGGCTAATTTTTGTATTTTTCAGTAGAGACAGGGTTTCACCATGTTGGCCAGGCTGGTCTGGAACTCTTGACCTCAAGTGATCTGCCCACCTTGACCTCCCAAAGTGTTGGGATTACAGGTGTGAACCATCACTGTCTGGCCACATTTAAGTCTTTAATCCATCTTGAGTTTATTTTTGTGTATGGCATAAGGAAGGGATCCAGTTTCAGTCCTCTGCATATGGCTAGCCAGTTAACTCAGCGTTGTTTATTGAATACAGAATCCTTTTCCCATTGCTTGTTTTTGTCAACTTTGTTGAAGATCAGATAGTTGTAAGTGTACAGCCTTAGTTCTGGGCTCTCTATTCTGTTCCATTGATGTTTGTGTTTTGTACTAGTACCATGCTGTTTTGGTTACTGTAGCCCTGTAGTACAGGTTGAAGTCAGGTAGCATGATGCCTCCAGGTTTTTTCTTTTTGCTTAGGATTGCCTTAGCTATTGTCATGTCATGCACGTCCATGTGAAGAGACCACCAAACAGGCTTTGTGTGAGCAATAAAGCTTTTTAATCACCTGTGTGCAGGTGGACTGAGTCTGAAAAGAAAGTCAGCAAAAGGAGTTAGGGGTGAGGCAGTTTTATGGGATTTGGGTGGGTGGTGGAAAATTACAGTCAAAGGGGGTTGTTCTCTTGCAGGCCGGTGTGGGGGTCACAAGGCACTCAGTGGGGGAGCTTTTGAGCCAAGAAAAGGTATTTCACAAGGTTAATCAATCAGTTAAGGTGGGGCAGGAACAAATTACAATGGTGGAATGTCATCAGTTAAGGTAGAAATCAGCCATTTTCACTTCTTTTGTGATTCTTCAGTTGCTTTGGCCATCTGGATGTATATGTGCAGGTCACAGGGGATATGATGGCTTAGCTTGGGCTCAGAGGCCTGACAGCTATTTGGGTTCTTTTTTGGTCCATATGAATTTTAAAGTGGTTTTTGTCTAGTTCCATGTAGAATGTCATTGGTAGTTTGAGAAGAACAGCATTGAATGTATAAATTGCTTTCGGCAGTATGCTCATTTTAATGATACTGATTTTGCCTATCCATGAACATGAAATGTTTTTCCATTTGTTTGTGTCATCTCTGTTCTGCAGTTCTCCTTGTAGAGATCTTTCATCTCCCTAGTTAGCTGTGTTTCTAGGTATTTTATTCTTTTTGTGGCAGTTGTGACTTGGATTACGTTCCTGATTTGGCTCTTGGCGTGACTTGTTGGTGTATAGGAATGCTAGTGATTTTTATACAATGATTTGGTATCCTGAGACTTTGCTGAAGTTGTTTATCAGCTTAAGGAGCTTCTTGGCTGTGACTGTGGGGTTTTCTATTAACAGACACAGGATCGGCTGGGCGCGGTGGCTCAAGCCTGTAATCCCAGCACTTTGGGAGGCCGAGGCGGGTGGATCACGAGGTCAGTAGATCGAGACCCTCCTGGCTAACACGGTGAAACCCCGTCTCTACTAAAAATACAAAAAACTAGCCGGGCGTGGTGGCGGGCGCCTGTAGTCCCAGCTACTCGGAGGCTGAGGCAGGAGAATGGCGGGAACCCGGGAGGCGGAGCTTGCAGTGAGCCGAGATCGTGCCACTGCACTCCAGCCTGGGCGACACAGCGAGACTCCGTCTCAAAAAAAAAAAAAAACAGACACAGGATCAATTCAACTGCAAACAGGATGGTTTGATTTCCCCTCTTCCTATTTGGATGCCCTGTATTTCTTTCTCTTGCCTGATTACTTTGTCCAGGCCTTCCAATACTGTGTTGAATAGGACTGGTAAGAGAGGGCATCCTTGCCTTATGCAATAAGAGACAGGAAGCCCTGATTTCAAGGAGCTCATATTGTGATTTTGTCTTCAGTTGCATATGACTGTTGTAGAAGAATGTACAACCCCTCCAGCAAATACCCTGCCTTTCACAGGTAATTTATTCTAGGGTTTTCCAGTCTCACAAAACAGCGTGTTGTATATGTGCCCTGTATACATGTATGATGAGCCAATGGGAGTCCTCACTCCATTGGTATTGTAAAATGGACCCTGGATTTTCTGAGCCATTAATCCCAATTTAAGATTAAACTGAATGAGAAATGCGTAGGACTAAGAGAGCAAAAAGACCATCAGTTTGCAAATTAATAGCTAACTTCTAACTGTTTTTTATGGGGTTGATTAGATTCCTTAAATATAGGTGGTGTGCATAGCAGTCTTTCACCTAAGTAAACAAAATCTTATGGGGGCATGGCAGCCTAAGGAGTGTTTTGAAAGCAGGTACCTTTAGAAGAAGCTGGCAACAAGTACCTTTTCCAGGAAACTCTTCACAGAGTTAAAGACATCAAAAACAAACAACTTGGAGTTGGACAGAAAAGAAGACTTACATAGTCAGCCTTGCTCATATAAACCCAAAGTTTTCAGAGAATGAAGATCCAGATCTATAGCCTGGCTAGCTGGTCATATGAGACTGTAAACCCAATGGCAATCTTATCTCTAGTTACTTCCTTAGCTTCTTATAAATCCTTCACCTAGGAGTGACCCTTTAGTATTTTAGAAGTTTGTCTACCTTGGTGTGTATCTTTGGGAGGGGTAGACATGGAGTGGCAATTGAGAGAAGGGCTCCTTTGTTACTTCCCGGATTGGCTCAGGCAATTGTGATGATCATGGGGTGAGTATTCTTTCTATACTCTACAGAGGTTCACCTGGGGCCTTTCCATGGTCTGCAGAGAAAACAGGAGAGTGGCCTCAGATCTCACATGTCTCCCAGCCTTGCTTTTTATACTGAGAGCAGTTACACTCTTTATCAGTTTTCCTACTGGATTTCCACATTAGAGTGTGTGAAGTGGGGCTTCTGCGACTAAGCTTAGTTTGCTGCAGGGTTTGTCGACAACAGGATGGTGTTCATGCTCCCACTAGTACTGATTCTGATAGACACTAAACAAAAATCAGTTGGATCGAGGGGCAAATAAGTGTCTCATTTCAGTGAAACCTTGACCTATTTCCTCTGAGGCCTTGTTTATATTTACCGTATTTTCATGACTACATCACCCCCTGTGTTTGCTACAATGAAAAGATCTTGATTAGGCCACTTTTGTTCTTTTGGTATCTAGTTACTTATATTCTCCTATTTCCTTTGAGGGAAAACTCCAGTATTCTTGCTGTCACTGTGTGTTCTTATTTTGATATCCAGTGTTTATGAGTATCTTGAAATATCAACAGGTATATAACAGGATGTTGGTATGAGTGGTAAATTCTAGTTAATTTGTGATTCTACATGTGAGGAGAAAAAAATTGTTCTAAATGTTTCCATTTGTATTTTTAGCCTATTGTATGTGACAGTGATTTTTTAAAGTATACTTTGTTGAATGGCAGCATACATTGCAGAAGAATATACAAATCATGTTAGGTGTACATCTTGCTGAACTTTTACATCTGGATCTGCTTACCACAAGCCAGATCAGAAAGAGGATGGTACCAGCAGTGTAGAGGTCTCATCCCAGTCACTGTTTCCCAATCCCAGTGGTAACAACTGACATTTATCACTATCAATTGGTTTTGCCTGGTTTTAAACTTCATTTAATTGGAACTATATAGAGTGTACTCTTTTGGTCTGGCTTCGTTTGTTCTTTTTATTTGTGAGATTAATCCATGTCGTATGTATTTTTTGTTTTTCTTCAAAAAACAATGTATTGAATTCCATTATGTGACTCTATCCTAATTTATCCATTCTATTGTTGATAAACATTTTGGAACATTTTCATTTTTGTCTACTACAAGCAATATGTTTTCAACATCGTTTTACGTATTTTTGGTGTGTATAGACATATCTAGGAATAAACTTGCTGGGTCATAGAAAATATGCATATTTAGCTTCAGTAGAGCTTGCCAAAATGTTTCCCAAAGTGATGGTACCAGTTAACACTCGTACCATCATTGCATGATGGTTTTATTTATTTCAGATCTTTGCCACTTGGTATCAGTTATTTTTATTTTAGTGGTATCTCCCTGTGTGGCTTTAATGAGCATTTCTTTCCCTGATTCCTAATGGATTATACAACCTTTTTTCATATTTATTGGCCATTTGGGTATCTTCTTCAGTCACATGCATATTTTCTGGATACAAGACCTCTGAGGGTTATGTGTTTCACAGATTCTTTACTCTGTGACTTGCACTGTTACTCATTTGAGTCTTGAGGAACATAAGTTTCTAATTTTAATGTAGTACAAATTATCAGCATTTTATTTTGTGGATAGCTCTTTTCATGTCCTGTTTTAAAAAATCTAGGCTGGGCACAGTGGCTCCCGCCTGTCATCCCAACACTTTGGCAGGCCGAGGCGGGTGGATCACCTGAGGTCAGGAGTTCGAGACCAGCCTAGCCAATACAGTGAAACCCTGTCTCACTAAAAATACAAAAATTAGCTGGGCATGGTGGCAGGCACCTGTAATCCCAGCTACTCAGGAGGCTGAGTCAGGAGAATCGCTTGAACCCAGGAGGCAAAGGTTGCAGTGAGCCAACATCACGTGCGAAACTCTGTCTCAAAAAAGAAAAAAAAAAATTGTTTGCTTTCCTCTAGGTCGGGAAGATATTCTCCTATGTTATCTTCCAGAAGTTTGTTTTCCTTTCAAATTTACATTTTAATCTTTCTAGAATTTGTTATATTTTTGCATGGTACTAAAGGTAAAGGTCAAGATTCTTCCCTGGCCCCCTTCCCCAAGGATATGTAGATCACCTGGCACCATTTATTAAAAAGGTCGCTCTTTTCTTTATTGCACTGCAGTGGTGCTGCTATCGTAAGTCCAGTATGGGGCTGTATCTGAATGCTCTTTTTATATAATCATATATTCTCCACTAATACTATACTATCTTAATCACTGTAGCTTTATAAGTCATATCTGGTTAGGCTTTCAACTTTATTCTTTAAGATTGTCTTTGCTATTGGCCCTATTCACTATCAAAACAATTTTAGAGTAAGTTGTTAATTTCCACAAACATCCTGCTGGGATTTCACATGCTATTGCATTGAATATGTATAATATCTATATGTATATGTATAAATAAATGTTTTATTCCTTTAGAATTTTTAAAGTTTTTAAATAAAAGTTTATTTAATAACAACTGTTAGTCTGTCTATATCTCACTACTCTGGAAATTTAGAGTAGATGAACACTACAAATTTTGAAAGAGAAAGGAACACATCTATGTTATTTGTTATCTAAAGATGCTAGTACATGTTTACAATTTTGCAGATAGGACTACTGCCAAGGATGAATCAGTGCTAAGTGCCTCAGAAGGAGGATAGTAGAATCATGAGCTGAATTTTATATTTGAGATAACAAATAAGCATTACCTTCTTAAAAGTTCATAAATATTTCAATAGATGTATTTTACTACATATTGAATATAATGCATTTAAAGAAACTTCAGAATTCTGTGAGTTGGACGTTACCAATACTGTCAAATTTTGATTATCATAGTGGATGGGAGGAGTGTTCAAAAGGAGTAAATCATGGTGGACGACAAGCAGGGTAAGAAGAGGGGAGAGAAAATGATATTAATGGCCTAGTCATTTGTAACCAAAGCAGAGAAATAATAAATAAGGGAATAAAGTGTCATTATATTAATTATAAATCTATGCTATTATATGAGGAGATATTTACACAAATTTGTTTTTGAAATTTAATGTATTTTCTCTTTAAACTTAGTGTGTCGAATGTCAACATAGTTTTCCTTTCTTTTCTTTTTTGAAGTGTTATTTTTTATAATAGATCATGAGTGGCAAACTTTTTCTATAAGGCTAAGATAGTAAATGTTTTGGTGCAGTCCCTATGGAAAATAGTTATGGAGATTCTGACAAAATTTTAAAAATAGAAGTGCCATATGATCCACCAATCTCACTTCTGGATATTTATCCAAAAGAATTGAAATCAGAATCTTGAAGAGTTATCAGCACTCCCATGTTCATTGCAGCACTGTTCGCAATAGCCAAATGTGGAAATGACCTAAATGTCCATCCACAGCTGAATGGGTAAAGAAAATGTATATACATATGATAGAATATTATTCAACCATAAAGTCCTGCCATACATGACAACGTGAATGAACCCTGAGGACACTACAAGTGAAATAAGACAGCCACAGAAGACAAATACTATGTGATTCCACTTATATGAGGCACTTGAAATAGGCAGAGTCATGGCTGCCAGGGGCTATGGGGAGGGGGAATGGGGACTGACTAATCAGCTGGCATAAAGTTTTGGTTAAGCAAGATGAATAAGTTCTAGAGATCTCCTGCACAACGTTGTGCTAATAGCTAACGATATTGTTTTGTACACTTAAAAATCTACTAAGGGTAGATTTCGTGTTAAGTGTTTTTTCCACCAAAAAAAAATATATTTTTTTTTGAAAGAGGTGAGGGAATTGGTCATGTAGATGTGGGGATGGAGGAGGGGAGACTGTCCCAGGCAGAAAATAATAGCCATTTTCCAGGTTCTAAGGACAGAGTCTGTTTGATACATTTGAGGAACATTTTAGGCAGAGAGACTATAAACAAGTACAAAAAATACGATGTCAGGGTATCCTATTTATAATGTAAAGCAGGCTAAGTGGGTAGAAAGCATGGAAGCTATCTGAGCAGATCTAGAGGAGTGACCGAAAGTGCATTAATACTGAACTGGCATGATATGGGCTGTGTATTCCATGAAGGGTTGGAGCTGTGGGGATCTGGAACTGATGGCCACTTTGGAAGTGTTAAAACAGTGGAGGGCTGGGAATAACAGAGGCCTGGACTGGAGTCATATCTCGGACCCCACCTGGGCCCACCTTCCCTTCCCTTCCCTTCCCTTCCTTCCCTTCCCTTCCCTCCCCTCCCCTCCCCTCCCCTCCCGTTCCCTCCCCTCCCCTCTCCTCCCCTCCCCTCCCCTCCCTTCCCCCCCCCACCCCACAATGTCTCTGTCACCCAGGCTGGAGTGATCTGGGCTCACTGCAGCCTCAGCATCCCTGACTCAAGCCATCCTCTCACCTTAGTGTCCTGAGTAGCTGGAACTACAGGTGGCGCCACCATGTCCAGCTAACTTTATTTTTATTTTTGTAAAGATGAGTTTAACTATGTTGCCCAGGCTTACTTCAAACTCCTGGGCTCAAGCAATCCTCCCACCTTGGCCTCCCAAGATGCTGGGATTACAGGCATGAGCCAATGCACACTGGGCTATTCCTGAGAGCTAATCTGTATGACTTGGCTCCTGATCGGCCACGGGTGAGAGGAAGAGAGTCAAAGGAAAGGCAGAAGGACCAGGTGGTAGCTACTGGTCTTGTTCTGTTCCCAAGACATGCGGTTTTACGTAATCTCATGAGAGAAGTAAGGTAACCATCATTTTTATTTTTAAATACATGCCAACCTCTGGGCTAAGTACTTTTGGTATAATTTATTGTTTAATTATTGTAGCCTAGAAGGTCTATACTATTATAATTCTCATTTTCTGAAGAGGAAATAGGCATGGGGAGGTTGAGTCAGTGGCCACAGTCATAGTGTTGCCTGTGGTGGAGCTGGGAGAGCAATCTGATCTTGGCTGACTGTTCTTCACTGTGTTACACTGCCTCCCTCTGGTGTTGATACTCATGGTTTTGGAGTGAGCCCACCATAATCCAGACAGGTGTCAGCCATTGTGGTCTCAGTCTTTATCAGACATTAGAAGGATTTAATATTTTTCATGAAGTAAAGAGCAAAAGGCAAATGCGTTAGTTAAGATTTTATTTCACTATGGTGGAAAGTAATAAGAAGATAATGTACCTGACTTAGAGTTACCAGTGTACATAGAAAGTTGCCTTGGTTCCATCTATCTGGATAACTTGTTGAGATGCACACGATGTGAGTTTTACCCAGAAAAGCTTTATCTTTTTATATCAACAGAATTCTGACTGAAGGGGAGAATCACAGGACGATAGGGAGGGGTTGAGGAGATGGTCCGTGTCCAGGTTGAGGAGAGAGGAGAACCATAGTAGAAGAGGCCCTTGATTGAGGGGTGCAGCTTAAGAGACCTAGGTACTTGGGAGGGTGGTTGTCAGGGCACCAACGACAGGGCCGGGCCCTTAAGCAAGAGTAATTATTTCATATAAGAAGCAATTAGGAGTCACCACAAGGTCTTTGGAGGACAGGGATAGAATCAGAATGATGCTTGGAAGAGATGATTTTTGTTGAGTTGACTAGAGTGGGGCAAAGCCAGAGGCACCATGTCAGTGATCATTATTTAGGCTTCACAGTATCTGTGTGAAGCCAGTTGATAGTCATCCCACTTTGTGAGTGGAGGAGCTGAAAGTCAGGATTTGGAAGGACTTACCTGGTGTGTGAGCAGTTTGGTACAGACATGTTGTGAGTGATAGTTTCTCAGACACTTTCCTATTACTGTATTTCTTATTTAATATTGCAGGGAGAGCAAAGCGTTTCCATTGTGGATTTTGAGAAAGAGTACCTGTGTGGATGTGTGGGTGTGTTTAATGAAACTGTTGATCTGAACTCTTTGGCATATATACCAGTGATTTATCTTATAATGCTAATTTAAGACATTACCCATTCCTACTTACTGGTATTTCTTAAGTTGTTGTACTGCAGTAGACCACATTAATAGCCTAGCTCCACAGTAGCAGAGAGCTTGAATGCTACTTTTTTTTTTTTTTTGGAGACAGAGTCTTGCTCTGTTGCCCAGGCTGTAGTGCAGTGGCGCTATCTCAGCTCACTGCAAGTTCCGCCTCCCGGGTTCAAACAATTCTCCTGCCTCAGCCTCCAGAGTAGCTGGGACTACAGGCGCATGCCGCCATGCCTGGCTAATTTTTTGTATTTTAGTAGAGATAGGGTTTCACTGTTGTTGCCCGGGCTGGTCTCGAACTCCTGAGCTCAGGCAATCCACCTGCCTTGGCCTCCCAAAGTGCTAGGATTACAGGCATGAGCGACCGCGCCCCGCTGAGAGCTTGAATACTACTTTTATCTGAAGAAAGTCACAATTAGACCCCCTGAATATTCAAAGTATGTTCTATACAATACCAATTTCTTAGGTTCAACTCCAAAATGTTTTCTTGCATTATGCTATTACATGTTTTTCTCTTCCTTTGACCTTTTTTTAAATTAATTTTTCAGTACACTGAACAAGATTTCATGAAATATGTTTTATGTGCAGTTTTAAAGTTATCCTTAATACGTGAATGTAACCCAATTTCATTATCCAAATGTTGGTGGTAATGATGGTATGTGCATGTTTATGTTCTGCAGTTTTTAATTAAACTTTAAAGTCAAGGGTTCGCAACTCTTTGCCTAGATAAGTATCAGGGAGTCTGTGAATGGCTATAATTGTAATATTTTGTCTAAATGAGCATTTTTTTTTTTCCTGGGGAAAAATTGCATAGGTTTTAGCAAATCTCGCAGAGGTCAGTGACCTGCCCTTTAAAGATAAAAGCTGCTTTTTATAGAGGGGCAGTTGAACTAGTAGACATATATCTTATTTAAGACTTTTCCAGCATTGCTGTTAAAAACATTCATTGTAGAATAGTTTATGTATGACTTCAAAATGTAATGATAATCAGTTTTGGGATGCCTTTTGATTTTGGATATATGAAGAAATAAAATGTATCAGACAACCTATGTATAATACAAGAGACAGACTGGAAAATACATTTTTCTGTAAATGAAGTAAATGTAGAGTAACTAATGAATTATTAAAAATACAGAAAGAACCGGGCACGGTGGCTCACACCTGTAATCCCAGCACTTTGGGAGGCTAAGGCGAGCGGATCACAAGGTCAAGAGATCGAGACCATCCTGGCCAACATGGTGAAACCCTGTCTCTACTAAAAATACAAAAATTAGCTGGGCATGGTGGAACGTGCCTGTAGTCCCAGCTACTTGGGAGGCTGAGGCAGGAGAATCACTTGAACCCAGGAGGTAGAGGTTGCGGTGAGCCGAGATCACGCCACCATACTCCAGCCTGGTGACAGAGCAAGATTCTGTCACAAAAATAAATAAACAAAATAAAATACAGAAAGAACTGTTTGGTTGGCCAGCTAGTGAGACCTCTGAAAGGGAATTGGTTCTGATTCACATGAAGACCAAAATGGAAGAAACTAGTGTACATCCTATGCCACATTGGGAGGCCTGGGCTCGCTTGCCACTGCCGCTCTGCCAGTTAGCATGGAGTCCAAAAGAAACTGGTCCAGTGTTGCCCTTTATTGGAAACTACAGTGGCCTGTTGTCCTTTAGTCTTCGTTATTGAAATATATTGCAGGTTTAGTTACTATAGAGAAGTGTTTCTTGTTTATGTTAATAAGTGGCATGTGAAAAAGGACTCTCCTAAGAGAGAATCATAAAGACTAAAACTTTTAATTTATTAAGGCTCTGAGAAGTCCTGTGGGAAAATAAATATATTTAACTTTGTTTAAATTGGAGTTTAGCAAACTTATATTTGCACCAACTTTTCTCTCGTGTCTCTCACTAAACAAAACCCACAGAACTGGGGTGGTTTCTAAGCTAGTTAATTCTTAATTCTAAGCAAGTCCTCGGTTAGTTAATTCTCTGACATGGATGTAATTGTTTGGAGGGACCCTTTCTGAGTTCAAGTTAGACCATGTCCAGGAACACCTGCTATGATGAAATTGGTGTGCTTTGGGAAAATGGGTAGGCTCAATGACATTAGGAAATGTGTGGAAACACCCACTCAGTCACTTTGATGCAGATTGCAAAAAATGATGGGAGTTGAAAGTATGGAAATGAGAAGTTTCAAAGTTAAGCACTTAAATTTAATATTAAATATATAAAGCTAGAAGAATGCTGGTATTGGACTGGAAGAGGGCAGACTTTACCCATCATTTTTAAGCTTGCTGGAAAGGAAGGTCATTTGTTAGTATCTTTGTAAAGACACTTGGAAAATG
This sequence comes from Trachypithecus francoisi, assembly GCF_009764315.1. Classification (NCBI taxonomy): domain Eukaryota; kingdom Metazoa; phylum Chordata; class Mammalia; order Primates; family Cercopithecidae; genus Trachypithecus; species Trachypithecus francoisi. The sequence goes on along the minus strand of NW_022681469.1, from coordinate 76,491,662 downwards.
AAATATTCGAAAAGTTAGCTGGGGGGTAAAGTGGTAAAGAATCGGAAGAAATGTTACTTGGGGAAAGTTCTTTATTAATATTGATTCTGATTTTGGTATTTCACAAAAATAATGTGTCATTTTGATGAAAGAAAAATATTACCCTACAGTAGATTTTATTTTATTATGTGAGAGGTGAAGAGGGGACTGAATATGTTCTCTTACACATGCTTACATCCTAAATAGAGAGTAAGAATTTCTAATAAGAACAGTATGAGTTTTGAAAGTAAATAACCTCTGTGTTGATAAGAACTGTGTCATGCCTGGGTACTGAGTATCTTTTCCAGAGATCCTAGAGACTGTTCAGAAACTGTTCCAGTTCATTGGGTCAAAAATCCACTGTTTACGAAGAGCTAAATATGGATTTGCACGATTGACCATAATGGCTTCAATTTTGAAAGACAGTAGTATCAGAGAGCACTTCCAGTTGGTGGGATAATTTAAGAATCGCCATTTGACTGAAATATTGTACTTTTTGCTACTTCATCACTCCATTTTAAAAATAGAGAGGGGGAGAAAAAAAGGCAGACCTGTTGAGAAGGTAGAAGAATGTCAGTTGGAGAGTAAATCAAAATAACCATGTGAAGCCACTCCTTAGTTAACTACTGCCTGAAGGTCTACTGTTCCTTAGAAGCCTTTCAGGATGTGGAGAGACTGGACTGGGGGCTGCTGTCCCTGTGCGTGCATGCGCACCTGTGTGTGTGTGCATTGTGTGTGTGTGTGTATGTGCATGTTCATGTGCATGCATGATGAAGGGTGAAGCGAACTTGTGAATAGGAAAGAAGGTGTAGAGAACAGAAAGCTAACAGAAAATCCTAAAACTTAGAGCCCTAGGAAAATTTGACTATTTTAAACTAACTGTACTGCTCATTTAAAAATAGGAAAATTATACCATTCTTCTTTTGGTATAAGAGAGAGATAAAAATACAGTTTTTCTAAATTGGAAAATTTGCTGTAATCTTGTTGCTAATGACTGATTTCTTCCAACAGTTGCAATGCAGTTTTTGCTCTGATAGGTTGATAAAGGAAACAAAATCAAGAACATATTGGAAGTTCTCAGAGAAAATTACAGTTTAGGTATATGTTGGGGGTGGATACTTAGACATTTTAATTGAAATAAAACAGTTTTATACTAATATGGGATCACTGTGGGTGTACATTTGTAGTACATCTGTTCTTGAAGCATTTAAGTAGGGTTAAATGTATGTTAATGCTTTTGCAAGAAAATTTTTGATAACATCCGTCTAAGGAAACTAGCTTAGGAAATAGGTTTTTAAAAACAATATAGATATTATATTTGCATTTAGAGAGTGAATTAGGACTCTGTAATGTTTTAAGAATTTTAAAACATTAGTTGTATTCTCTAGTGGTAATGAAAGTTAACAATAATTAACACACAACAGATGATTAAAGCAAGCTTACACATCTGGAGAGTGACCACAGTCTGCTATATGCCTCCAAACACCATTTTAATTGACCTACTTTTGATATTATAAAAGGCTAATAATGATTTATTTTACCCAGTTGAAAATGCTTTTTCTAGCAGATAATTGGAAACATCTCAGTTGGTCCCTCTGTTGATTTAGTTAGTGTGTGTGACAGAGATGGTTAGTATCTTACACTAGATATCTGCCAGCCTTGAGCCATTTTGTTGTTGTTGTTGACTCACAGTCACTGTGATGACTTAAGTAGTGTATAAATCTTGAGAACTGATAGATCTGTCAGATTATAGAGGAGGAGGGATTCTTATCAATGAGGCAGACCATGGGTTCTCATTGTAATAGTGTAGAATGTTGGTTAACTGTGGACTCCCTGGCTGTGTCTCAAATCTACTGATTCAGAATTTTTGGGTGTGGGGCTTGGGAATGTGTTTTAAACAAGCTCTCCAAGGGAACATAGTTCATACTTCAAATGAACAATGGCTGAGTATAGTTTATGGCTTTCTTTCATGGATGAGGAAACAGGCCTAGAGGGGAAAAGGTGACTAGTTTCATAAGAATCACAGCTTTGACTTCTGGCACTAGAAGGACAGGATTCTTTCCTGAATGCCACATGACCTTAACTCAGGCTAGTTCTATTCCTAAATACAGTTTTAAATTAGCCCTAATTTTTACATACACCAATACTACATATGACTTTAGTATAATATTTGGCTCAGCTTGGCTGTGTGTGTGCTTATTTTTTGAAAGATACCTATCACCACTATACCTACATGTTCAGAATAATAGTAATAATAATAAGTTTACAGGGGCTTATAGAGAACTCAATTTTAATGTGAAGTACTTATACTCTACTTACTATGTTTTAATGGCAACCATTTTCCCCCTAGAAGTTTCTTGAGCGTCTCTGAATTGTAGCCAGAATACTTCTTTCCTCTTCAAACCCTTAGCTGTGATTAATGTAAAAAGGCACTTGTCAAAAGGGTTTGAAATGGCAACCTTGATATTGGAGTATATGGCAGTAGAGATAGGTCTGCATCCACTTACTCCATTATGTTATTTAATGTACGAATTCAACAATTTGTCTTTTGCTCCCTGCTTAAAAGATGATGGCCATAGAAGCTGGTTGTTAACCATATCAGCAGGGTGGAATATTACTTCCCTTAGAGGAAAACCACAACTTTCTTTGAGGATTTAGCGTGCATTAGAAAAAGCATGAAACTGTTCAGAGATAAAGTGCTGGGTCGTTCAGCAGTCTCTCTTTGCCTCCAAGAGGGGTTACTTTTATGTTTAACACAAACATCCTTTTTGTGTTTATTGTATTAATGGAATTTTTAAAATCCATGAGAAAGAGAGAGAGATTATGGTTTAGTGTTTGAAATAATATAGCTTGATGAATCTTTTTTATTTTAATGGGAGACTCTTTTTCATAGATATGCTGCTTCAAAAAGTGAATCTTTTAGAAATTAAAATGCATTAATTTAGTTATTCTGTTTGGAAACAAAAACATTGAAAGTTAAAATTTGCATAAGTGAAGACCTTGATGATTTCAGATTATAGTGTGGTGGAGGTTAAGGAATAAGAGTCCATAGAATTTGTAAAAACAAATTCAGTCTAACCACTTAATGGCATGTGCAAGTAATTTGCCAATTAAATATTTCTAGTGTCTGAAAGATCTTCAGAGAAAAGAGTGGAGGTTCTTAATCTTTCTTAATTTTATACTTTAAGAAACATAATAGAAAATTACTTAGTTTTTGATCACTTTTCATTCAAAATTTTAGTATATGAGCTCAAGAAAGGGTGGATTTTAAATATTTGGGGAAAATTATTGCTTTTTGAGAAATTAAAAACTATGATACTTCCAAATCACACTGTGCTCATTTAAAAAATAGTATTTGTAAATATTTGGTGCCCAGATAATAATTTTCATTATAATTAAGATTTTACACTTTGGAATTTTATGATTTTGGTGGTCACCTACTATGTTTAGAACATTGTACTAGTCATGCTTAGCTCCAGAACAACTGTCTAAGATAGATATTCCCATTTTAAAACTGAGAGAACTAGATCAGAGTAAGTAATTTACCCAGGGTTACTCATTAGTAAGAGGCAGATCTCTGACAGTTCTAGGTGTTTTTTTTTTTTTAAGAAAACTTTTTTGAGATATAATTTACCCATTTAAAGTATATAATTCAATGATTTTTAATATATTCACAGATTTGTACAGTTATCACCACATTCAGTTGTAGAACATTTTCATCACCCCAACAAGAAACCTCACACCACACCTTGGCAATCACCACTCCCTTCCATCCAGTCCCTCCATCCCCTGGCAATTGTTGATCTACTTTTTGTCTATATGGATTTGTCTATTCTAGACATTTCATATACATTGAATTATAAAATGTCGGCTTTCATGATTGGCTTCTTTTACTTAGGATAATGTTTCCAAGGCTCATCCATGATGTATCACATATGTTACTCCTTTTTATTGATAAATAATATTTCACTCTGTAGATATAGATAGGTCACATTTTGTTTATTAATCAGTTAACAGGCATAAGAGGTGTTCCCAGTTCTTGGCTATTATGAATAACATTGCTGTGAACATTTGTGTACGTAGTTTGTGGACATGGACATGGACATGTGTTTTCATTTCTCTTGAGTATATACCTGAGAGTGGAATTGCTGAGTCATAATTCTATGTTGAACTTTTTGAGGAACTACCAGACTGTTTTCCAAAGTGGCCACACCATTTTCTTAAGTATATTCCCACCAGCAGTGTTTGAGGGTTGCAGTTCCTTCACATCCTCACCAACACTTTTTATTATCTCTTTTTGATTATAGCCATCGTAGCAGGGTGAAATGGGTATCTCATCGTGGTTTTGATTTTCATCTCCCTGATGGCTAATATCTTTTCCTGTGCCTCTTGGCAATTTGTATGCTGTCTTTGGAGAAATGTCTCTTCAGATCCTTTGCACATTTTTAAATAGGATTATGTGTCCTTTTATTGTATTGTGAGAGTTCTGTGTGTATGCTAGAGTTCCTTATCAGATATGTGATTTGCGCAGTTTTTCTCACAGTGTACAGGCTGTTTTATCTTTTTCTTTTCTTTTTTCTCTTTTTTTAAAACTTTTTTATTTTAAGTTCAGGGGTACATGTGCAGGTTCATTATATAGGTAAATTCGTGTCATAGGGGTTTGTTGTACAAATTATTTCATCACTCGGATATTAAGCCTAGTACCCATTAGTTATTTTTCCTGATCCTCTCCCTCCTCCCACCCTTTACCCTGTGGTAGGCCCCAGTGTCTGTTCGCCTCTGTGTCCATGTTTTCTCATCATTAACTCCCACTTAAAGTGAGAACATGTAGTATTTGGTTTTCTGTTCCTGCATTAGTTTGCTAATGATAACAGCCTCCAGCTCCATCAACGTTCTTGCAAAGGACGTGATCTCATTCTTTTTTTATGACTGCATAGTACTCTTAGATATATATATACCACATTTTTTTTTATCCACTCTATTGTTGATGGGCATTTAGGTTGATTCTACCTCTTTGCTATTGTGAATAGTGCTGCAATGAGTGTACACATGCTTGTGTCTTTATAATAGAATGATGTATATGCCTTTGGGTATATACCCAGTAATGAGATTACTGGGTTGAATGGTATTTCTTTTTTTAGGTCTTTGAGGAATTGTCACACTGTCTTCCACAGTGGTTAAACTAATTTACACTTCCACCAACAGTACGTAAGCGTTCCATTTTCTCCGCAACCTCATCAGCATCTGTTATTTTTTGACTTTTTAGTAGTCATTCTGAGTGGTATGAGATCATAACACTTTCTCTTTTTTTTTTTTTTTTTGAGGCAGAGTGTGGCTCTGTCACACAGGCTGCAGTGCAATGGTGTGATCTTGCCTCACTGCAGCCTCCGCCTCACGAGTTCAAGCAATTCTCCCTGCCTCACCCTCCTGAGTAGCTGGGATTACAGGCATGTGCCACCACGCCTGGCTAATTTTTGTATTTTTAGTAGAGACTGGGTTTTGCCATGTTGCCCAGGCTGGTATCGAACTCGTGCCTCAGGTGATCTGCCCGTCTTGGCCTTCCCAAAGTGCTGGGATTACAGACGTGACCCACCATGCCCGGCCGTTTTAACACTTTCTTCATGGTATCCTTAGAATATAAAGTTTTAAATTTTGATGAAGTACAATTTATTTTTTTTTTCTGTTGCTTGTAGTTTTGGTGTCAACTAAACCATTTCCTAATGCAACATCACAAAAATTATGTCTATATTTTTTTTCTAAAATTTTCTTGAAAATATGCCTATATTTTCTTCTAAAACTATTCAGTTTTAAGTCTTGTAGTTAGGTCTTTGATTCATTTTGAGTTAATTTTTGTATACAGGGTGAGATAGGAGCCCAACTTCATTATTTTGCATATGGATATTATCCCTGAAACAATTTTTTCTTATTGTCTGTTACCTTTGTTGGAAATCACTTGACTATAAATGTGAGGGTTAATTTTTTTACTCTTAATTTCATTCTGTTGTTCTCTGTGTCTATCTTATACCAGTACTAAAGAGTCTTGATTACTCTAGCTTTGTAGTAAGTTTGAAATCCAAATTTGTGCCAGGCGTGGTGGATCACGCCAAGTTATTGTTTTTGAAGCTACTGTAAATTGATTTTTTTTTTTTTTTTTTTTCAGATGAAGTCTCACCCTTGTTGCCTAGGCTGGAGTGCAATGGCATGATCTTGACTCATTGCAACCTCTGCCTAGGCAATTCTCTTGCCTCAGCCTCCCAAGTAGCTGGGATTACAGGTGCCCACCACCATCCCATCACTTTGGGAGGCCGAGGCGGGTGGATCACAAGGTCAGGAGTTCGAGACCAGCCTGATCTAACATGGTGAAAACCTGCCTCCACTAAAAATAAAAAATTAGCTGGGTGTATAAAAGCACCTGTAATCCCAGGTACTCAGGAGGCTGAGGCAGGAGAATCACTTGAACCCGGGAGGCAGAGGTTGCAGTGAACCAAGATTGCCCCACTGCACTCCAGCCTGGGCAACAGAGCAAGACTCCATCTGTTCTTCTTTTTCAAGATTGTTTTGGCTCTTCTGAATCGCTTGAATTTTCATAATGGATTATTGGATCAGTTTGCCAATTTTTGCAAACAAGCCAACTAGGATGTTGATAGGGATTACATTGAATCTATAGATCATTTTAGGGAGTATTGCCGTTTTAAAATTAACTTTGGAGAGTTTTGCCATCTTAACAATATCAAGTCTTTTAATCCGTGAACATGAGATGTGTTTCTATTTATTTAGATTTTCTTTAGTTTCTTTCAGCGATGTTTTGTAGTGTTTAGAGAATCAGTTTTGCACTTACTTTGTTAAATTTATTTAATTTATTTCTGAGTTATTGTTTTTGAAGCTGCTGTAAATTGAGGTTTTTTTTTTTTTTTTTGAGATGACATCTCACCCTTGTTGCCTAGGCTGGAGTGCAATGGCACGATCTTGGCTCATTGCAACCTCTGCCTAGGCAATTCTCTTGCCTCAGCCTCCCAAGTAGCTGGGATTACAGGTGCCCGCCACCATGCCCAGCTAATTTTTGTATTTTTAGTAGAGACAGGGTTTCACCATGTTGGCCAGGCTGGTCTCAAACTACTGACCTCAAATAATCCACCCGCCTGGGCCTCCCAAATGCTGGGATTACAGGCGTGAGCCACAGCGCCTGACTGAGTTGTTTTTTAAATTTCATTTTTGGATTGCTTATTTCAAATATACAGCAATCAGTTGATATTTGTGTATTGATTTTTGTCTTCCAACCTTGGTAGACTTATTTATTAGTTCTAATAATTTTTTAGTGATTTCTTAGGACTTTTCTATATATAAGATGATGCCATCTGTGACCCAACTTTTAAAGGTCTCAACTCTTTTCACTATAACCATAACCTGTAGCCTGGGAAACTTACTAACTTGGGAGAAATAGGTTGACTTTTTGAGGTTATCTTTAGGAAGGAAACAACTGCCACTTTGTCTTCTCATGATGTAAACAAATGCAGCAGACTTTTAAGATGGAAACTTTTGTAGAGAAAGAAAAGTCCCATAAATAAAAGGATCCTTGAGCTTATTTGGTGAGGTCTTACTTTAAATAATGTCATTATTATTTGGTGATATTATGGAAACTACAGGCCTTCCAAACATAGCTTGTTTGGCACAGACTGAAATAACAACAATTATACTTTACTTTAAAAAATAAGCATTCTAATTTGGCTTTACTTTTAGGAGGAGTGGCTGAACTCAGAAAAATATGACTTTATATATCCGAAATATATACTAGTGCTACATGCACATTTTAATGCTAATTTAGTTTTGTTTCTTTGCCTATATGACCTCAACATGGGGAAAAGAGTTTAAGACTTGTAGTTTAAACCAGAAGAGACCTCTTCTAATTATTTTTACATTTGAGATAGATCTACAAGGTGGTTCTTACCTGAAAGTCTTCCACGACGGAGTTACGAATTATTCTGAACCAAGTAAGCAATTAAAAAGGCTAAAACATTTTGGGTTTCTTTTTTCCTCTCCAGGATTGCAAGTTAGGTTTGGAATGGTCAGGGAATGGTAAGGTTTTGGTGAGAGGGCAACTCTAAGTTTGACTCCTGGAGTCTTTCATGGTAAAGCTCATGGAATTGCCCATGTGGGAGCCAGAATATAGAGTAGAACTGGGCTTGAAAATTGCTTTGGATTTTCATTTCTGATTTTTCAGCTATAAAATGAGAGCTGGAACTTGTTCTCTTACCTCTTAGAGCCGTACAAGACATAGAGGAATCTTAAACAATCAAATGTTAAGTGAGAAAGCTATTAGTGCCTCCTAAAAGGAGAAAAGAATGTTAACCTGAGGTAGTATTATAATGTCTCCCAGAGTGAGGGAGAAATGCAAGGAACCCATAGTGATTATTGAGTTTATAGATGTTTCTATTCATGAGCCTGCAGGGAAACGTAGAGACCAAACATTTCAGAAAATGAATGCCCCAGGATGATTCATTAGAGCAGAATGAAATATTCAGAAACTTAGGAGTCTATAAAATATTTTTGGGGAAAATGTGTGAGTTTTCCAGAGGAACAAGATTTATTATTTTGTTTTAAAAGACTTTATCAGTTGTGAGATGAATAGAAATATTGGTAGGTTTCCTTTAATCTTCTGCATATCATTTGGCTTGTCCAATTAGAATGGCTTGACAATCTTATGATATTTGAGTATATAATCCTGCTAGGTAGGTCAAGAGAGTAAAAAGTAAATTTTGTAGAAATTGTGCCAAGTGGTAAACAACTTCAGACCTTTTTTTCCCTGCAGAGTCCCATGGCCAACTGTTCTTTCCATAGCAAACTTTTCTTCACCATAAACATAGCATCATGCCCTGGGGGCTTTAAAATAATGTTTGCTACTGGCAGGTGATGCCAGTGTCTGTGGCTACCTGGAACAGGATCTCTCATGTCTCAGTGATCCCAGGTGGCTTTGGTCCAAAGCACTGTAACTGGACCTTTGATTCACTTCAAAAGAAACGAACCTTTCTTCATACCGTTGATATTCATTGAAAAGCTCCCTCAAAGGTCCCTCTCAGTAAATCCTTGACAGCTTTCGGGGCCCAGATCATGGTTTATCTGCTCCAACGAACTTTTCTGTCTCACTTCTCTTCTTAAATCTCCATTTCCTTGCCATGAGGCCGCCCTGTGGTTTAGTGCTGATACAGTGTACTGTTTGAATCTGCTGTTGAATTATTTCTCATGTATCAGACTTGGATATAGCCTCATACCTTTTACTACCCTTCTTCTTCCCACAGGCCTAGTACAGTGCGTCCAAGCTGTGCTACTTAGAAGGTTGCTAGCTAGCTAGCTAAGCCCTGACGTTCCTACAATAGCCAGCATGTTGGAACAGCCGCAAAGCTAATGATGGGCCTACATTCTCAGGGTCATGTGGTTGATACCCTGCCCAGTTCCAGAAGGCACCAGTCACGTGGACCATGAAGCGAATGCCATCCACTGGAGTTGTGTAGCATGGGAGCCCTGAGTGACCTAGGTCTACACACGATCTGTGTTTACACATTCCTGTATTACACTGCTTAGTCTGGAGAGTCTTCTTTACCTCCTTCCTTTTAAATTTTTATCCATTTCAGTGAGAAGTTAAAAATTAGGAATGAATCTAACCCTTCCATACTCCCAGATAATGCTTTCAGACTGAGGTCCTGGATGCTTGCATCAGAAAAACCTGCAGTGCTGACTAAAATGCAGTTTTTTCAGCCCCTCAACATGTTTAAATCACTTTAGGAGCAGGCATGGGGATTTTGATAAACAGTGTTGACTGATGATTTGTATGCAGTGCCCTGAAGTGTTGAGAAATGACTGTTGAATAGTTTCTCAGCAAGGGAAACTGTAGTGCCCCAAAGGGTTGATACCGCTGTCCTTAACCTGTTACATTATCTATTGTAAACCTTTTCTGATTCATTTAAATTCAGCAACTACTTAGTGAGCAGTTGCTCTCTGCCTACCACTGTGCCAGCCATAGTGGTAGAGTCAGATGTGAAGAATGGGGTCTTTGCTGTGAAGGAGCTAATAATCAATTAGGAAATAAAACATGTGCGATAAATATGCACAAACACATTAATATATGTGCATACATATGCATACTATATAATGATTTAGATAACATCATATGGAGATCTTTTATATACATCTAGTATAGTATACTCTAGAAGATTTATAGAGAGATCTTTTCTCAAAAAATCATTATTGGTAATACAGACCTGTAGGATTGTCAGATTTTAGATCTGAGAGATATCTTAGGGATAATGTATAACTCTATCCTGCAGAGGAGATTTCAGTACATCAGGCAGGCATTTCGTAGAGATACACACACTCTGTGGTGTAGTCCAAAAAACTATAACGTTCAGAGTTTCGGATTCAAATGTGAGCTCTAGTAAGCAGCAAATGGTAGTAAAAAGCAAACTTTAATTATAGATAAATAAGATTGTTGTTTATGGTGAGACACATTTTACATGCGTTCACTAATTTTAGAAAAACTTAAACCTACTTTTATGTATATTTATAATTTTAGACCATATAAATATAAAAATGGATAATAAGTGCCTTAGCTTTATATACCAACTATTTAGTAAATACATTCTGTTACTTTCTATGGGAAACAGAGATTGAAGGAGAGATCAAGAAGGGGAAAGATCTTATTTTTGACAATTATCCTATGATTATTACATTAAAACTTTATTTCACTGGAATGCTTGGCAGAAAGGAATCTTTAAGTTAACTGAAGATAAACCAGAAAACCGTTTTTTGGGGCATATTATTTCTCTAAAATTTTATTCTAGTATAAAATTTTATTTATAGTGTGAATTTTTTTTTCTTTCGGTCACATCTTTATCATTTGAACATTGTTTTCGTTAGATAATTTATTCATCTAAATTAGAAGGTTATGGGAGCCTTTATTAAAACTTTATTGGGCCTGCTTCCTGCAGAGATACAGACACTTAGACCTGGAAAGGAGCCACAGATTATCTCGGTTAATATGTTTTGCACCGAAGAAAGTCATGTTTTACGATATTAAGGGACTTAGAGCCATTAGAACAATACCTGGCACATGGTGAGTGCCCAATAAATTTTAGCTGCTATTAGTAGAATTTGAATCCAAGTCATTTAAATTTTAGTTTGGTGATTTCTTCTTAGAAATCTTCTTCTACTTAATTCCTTTTATTGACCGCTGGTCAGACTCGCTGATCATCTTTTTTTTGGTTTGTTTTTCCTTTAAATCCTAATTCTGGATTCACTTCATTTTCCTTATATCTTACCTCTTTTTTCCCTAAAAGTAAAGAAGACAGAATAAATTCAGTACTCGTACTTTAAAACTTTTAATTGTCCTCATCAGGGCCAGTCTGAGGATTTCTGCCACCTTTTATAAAATTTTATGAAATTTATGCCCAGCATAATCCTGATTTTTACTGCCTTCTGTGTGCAAATACACACTCAACCTTATGCTAATGGTGGCACTACTGTCTCTTCATGGTGAGGCTTTAATTTCCGCAAACTTTAAAAACATGAAATAAAAACTGTGGGTATAATGGGGGTGAGAGTAGGAAATTTGGGGGGATACCATAGACACATATGCCAAAGGTTTTGGCACTTTTCAGAAGACTGAATAACTTTCTTCTTGTTTCTTTTTTTGTTTTAAATAGAAGCAAAAGAGAAAAAAGGTATCAAGACAGTTTGCTCATAAAAATGAGGTTTTGTAGATATATTTAAAGATGTGAAAGCCAGGAAAAATTATTAATATGCTAATAATTTGCATTTTGTCCACTTTCCAAACACACACTTTTATTGAGAGGAGGAGGCTAAAAATAAGAACATTAAGCTTTAGAAAAGTAAGGTTTTTCATGTTGGTTTTTTTTTCTCTGTCAGTCCTCTTACAGTTTTTCTGTACAGGCTAAAAGAGATCCTAAGGCAGGACCAGCGCCTTCAGTGACCCATCTAAATGGGACTGTTTGAACGATTTGAGAAGTCTTGGGTCAAGCCAAAAGAGTGCAGCAGAAAGTGAAAGACTTGGGCTGCCGCTGGCTTTTCTCCCCATTTTCTTTGTCTTTCAATGCAGCCCGATAAATTGTTGGACTTTTTCAAGCACAGAAACAGCCTTAAGGGTGTTAAATATGTGTGTCAAATTTTTTCCTAATGGATTTTTAAATCTTCCAAAAACTTTTAAATAACTTGTTAAAGGCTATATGTAACACTTGTATCTTGTGGTATGTGTGTTTGTGTATGTATGCGTTTCCTGCCACTACGATTGAATTCTTTGCTCTATACCTAGAAAATAATCATTATTTATTGAAATAAAAACAAATGAGATGATAATAGTTTTAGCTTACTACTTGGGTTTCCTACAGCTTTTAGGTTGTGTGTATGTGTGACTTCTTGATTTTCCCCCCCTTTATTTTGTTTGGTGGGATTTTTGACCTTGATTTCTTAACTGATTCCTTGAGGATTCTTTTATTTCTGCCATAGTTTGTAATCTGTTTGTCTGTTTAAAATTACATTACTTTTTTTAGTAAGAAAAAGCGATATCCATTCAATAACAGATTTTATCAGAAAGAACCTGATTTACTTTGTTTTAATCAACCCGTCTTTTCTCTTTTCAGAGGATGTTAAGCAAGTTTTTGGACAGACCACAATTCATCAACATATTCCATTTAACTGGGATTCAGAATTTGTGCAACTACATTTTGGAAAAGAAAGAAAAAGACACCTGACATATGCGGAATTTACTCAGTTTTTATTGGTGGGTCTAGCTCTTAAAAAGTTAAAAGGGTAAATAAGTAAACCTGGAATCAAATTGTGTGTAAAAGTCCTGATTTGAGTCTTGAACTGTGATTTACTACACACTTTCTAGCCTGGCAAAACTGTCCCACTGAGAAGTATTTATTAATATGTTGAAATCATAGAATTAAATGGAATTTCCACAGATTTATGTAGAACTCCTTCATGTTTAGAAGGAATACACATTGAGGCCCCAGGAAATCAAGTGATTTCCTCAAGGTCACTTAGGTCAGGAGGGGCAAAATTTCAATTTAAAACTTTGGCTTGTGACTGGCTATGTTACTGCTTACCAATATTTTGTTTTCCCCTGGAAATGGACGGATTTGTCTTCAGCTTCAGAATCATTTCATCTGACACCTTTTATAGATAAGACACTAGTCTCAAACTTGGCTGCATTTTGGAATCATCTGGAAGCTTTAAAAACTAATGTTGCCTCAGTCTGACCTCTAGAGACTAGATTTAATGGAGGCAGGGGGAAAGCCTGGGTATTTGGGGACTACTTAAAGTTTCTTGGGTGGCCCTAATGGAGAACCACTGTGCTAAGGGCACTTGTGCGCTTGCTTCCTTTGGGTTAACCGCTATAGGAGTTGTCTACATTTCTGGGGTGCACTTTCCCTAATCCAGTCCCTGCTGCCCTTCTCTTGTGACCCCCTTCCCCCACCCATATGATCATATCATTGGGCTACTGATGATGCAAGGTGAAGAGTATTCACAAAATATGATTATAACTTAGCTTTCCTTCAGCAGCATTATTTAAAAATACTTTAAATACAACATTATCATTTAGTCACTAAAGGTCAATATCTATAGGCTATATAAATGTTTATACATTTGCTTTGTTTCTACAGTTACATTTTATTTATACTTTATTAAATATATTTAAAATGACTCATGTAAGGGGACTCATTTGGTACGTTTAAATTTTGGGTCTTGAGAAAAATTTTAAATTCTTTGTTACTAGAAATGTCCTTAGTGGGTATCCTGGTGCCCCTGGGTTTTTTGTGTGTTCCAGACCTTGCCAGAGCCCTCTGGGGAGTGGCTAGAGTCCTGTTCTGGATGGAGGTGGAGGGTGCATGGGTTGTGGTGCTCACTTTGTAAAGATTTTGTGGTGTCCATTCTTAGCAACTAGCATTTGCAATAGGTTAACTTCAACAGGTGCTTCTCTTTTTGACTTTTAATGGTGTTATTAGATTCATTTAATTTGTCCTGCTGTCTAGTTTGCTTTTATTTTCCAGGCCTTTGGAAACATAAAACAAGATGTCCTCAACCTGCCTTTGTATTTTTTAAAAACAAAGCGTTAATGTCTGTGAATCCCTGTTTTCAGTTCTCTGTAAACATAAACCTACTTACGTAACTCAGATGGAGAATGTAATGTGAGTTGCTAGATTTTTGCTGCTGTTTCAACAGGACATTGTTGTGCTGTAGGAGGCGGTATTCATTTTGATGAGGAATAATTACAATAATGTTATTGAGACGAATGCCTCAAATTGACTTTATGGAACACAGCCTAATTAACTTTTAATCTTAATAAGATGTTAGCAGTAGTAAGGATGATCGTGTTTCCTCCTCTAAGCAAGTGTCAATTATACTGAATTGAGTCGATTTTCAACTGCTCACAGCAGCCTCTAGGCCTTCCTCCAGATACGGGGAAGCCAGAGTCCAGGATTAAATAACTCGGGGATTATGGTTATGTTTCCAAACAATTTGTAAGGCATTCACTTAAATTTGACTTCATTCTATAATGGCAAATGGAAACATCCCACAGTGTCCTGCGTGGGATGATTTTGTCTCTGTAGCCAGAATAGAAGTACTGAACTTTTACTAGATTATAATGGTTATAGTGGTTAATGATCTCAGTCAGGGCCTTGCTTTGTGTCCTACTCCAGACCCAGACTTACAGGAATTAATGGATGGACCATGATAGGCTTTACCTGAATGCCAGTTTTAATGTCTGCCATTGGGTTCCTTTCTTCCTTCCATTTCAAATGTTTTGTTTGCTTCATTTGAACTCTTTTCTGAATGCAGGTAGAGCTTCAGACCTCTACTTCAGATGCTTTGTTTGCTTCCTTTGGGCTCTTTCTGGATGCAGGTAACTTCTTAAAGATATTAGTGAATTTAATCTCTTGTGTTTCAGGCTCTTGCTTTGTCAGGCAGGTATCCGCCTTTCTGCTCTAGGGCAGGACTCAGAAGCAGGCACCAGCTTCCTGGCTGATGCCAAGGCTGTGAAGGCAGATGCTTGGTTGCTTGAAATGTGAACGAGCTGCCACCATGCATGCTGCTAACCTGTCACATGATGAGGAAGGGGAGCAGCTGTAGGGACAGCCAAAAAGTGCTCGTGATTTCAGGGAACCTGTGTGGCATGTAGAGACAGCACTCCTCTATTCCACTGAGGGTCCCGAGAAGGTAGCTCAGGTTGGTTCCAGCCAGCACATTACCTGTGCTTATGTATGTGTATACATGTGTGTGATTGGTGGGGCAGTATAGTTCTCTGCATTTCCTTTTTTTTTTTTTTTTTTGTCATTTAATAAATGTTTTACTATATCTAAGCAAGTGTGAGCTTCTGAGAAACCACCATGTGGCTGTGAGGATCTTACCTGGGTCATGTGTTTATCTGTGTAGAGTCTGGACGGGTCCCCCACCCGCTAAGGTGTTGACAGTCCTGGGCATTGCTTACATGGTGAGCTGCTCTGTCCTTTTCTGTGCTTTGGTTGTAAAAGTCATAAAGTGGTGAATCAATTTGATATGATTTGAGCTAAACTTGACTGATTTGTACTTTGCAAGTGGTAAGTCAATTTGATGTTATTTGAGCTAAACTTGACTGATCTAAACTTTGCATCTAGTAGCATTGAAGCAGGTGGCAGGGATACAAAGCCTCCTTCCTGTAGTCTTCTTCCTCATTGGAATGGAAAGATTTCGGCAGGGAGTGGGGTCGCGTTTCTCTTACCCCATTATTTATACTGTTACATCTGTTGCTTGTATTTCTTAATGCGCAGTTAACTTCATCTCCATATAACTTCATGAATGATGGTATGTGTGAATGTGAATACAGTTTTATATGTGAGTATGTATGTGTATTTTAAAATAGTCTATAAACCTCTCCACGTATATCTACTCCCAGCTCCTAGAGCAAAGCTCTGATTTTATAGCTGCTAGATTTAAAATAGATTTTAATATTATTTGTATTTTAGAAAGTAATTTGGAGAAATTTTTCTATTCTATATCTGATGGAACTGCAGTTGATAAATAGTATTAACGGGCTGGGGGCAGTGGCTCACACCTGTAATCCCAGCACTTTGGGAAGACGAGGCAGGTGGATCACGAGGTCAGGAGTTTGAGAGTAGCCTGGCCAACATGGTGAAACCCCGTCTCTACCAAAAATACAAAAAAATTAGCTGGGCGTAGTGGCGTGTGCCTGTAATCCGAGCTGCTCGGGAGGCTGAGGCAGGAGAATCGCTGAACCCAGGAGCCAGAGGCTACAGTGAGCCGAGATCAGGCCACTGCACTCAGGCCTGAATGATAGAGCAAGACTCCATCTCAAAAATAAATAAATAAATAGTATTAACATAAAACTCGATATTTTTTGTGTGTTGTGATTATTACTCATGTTGGGCAAACCATCCAATTCAGCAAATATTTGCTGAGCATGTCGGGTTGTCAAGAGAGGACTTGTGCACAGGGTTGAAAGGTGCAGAGACTGTAACTCTTGAGACACTCATAATTTGAAAATCTTATGAAATTGTATCTGGGTATATCCACCTGACAGTGTGAAAGGAGCAACTACAAGTAAGCATAAAATGTTTGCCCTATGAGTTTGTTGTTTTGTAGCAAAAACCCTTAAAGGTTTGTGGCATAAACCCTAATGACAGGTACTTAGATACTTTACCAACTTTTTTTTTCCTTTTTCTTTTTTTTTTTTTTTTGAGACAGGGTCTCACTCTGTTACCCAGACTAGAGTGCAGTGGTGCATTAGCGCTCACTACAACTTTCAATGCCAGGGCTCAAGTGATCCATCCGCCTTGGCCTCTCGAAGTGCTGGGATTATAGGCATGAGCCTCGGTGCCCAGCATGCTTTGCCAATTTTTTTTTTTTTATTGGGTGAATGTCGTAGGCACTTGGGGGCACAGAAAGAAAGGTTTCTAAAACTTTTCTGCCAAATTATTGTGTAGTCAGTACTGAGTCACTTTCAAAAAAGTTACAATAACTAGTATCTGTATGATGTTTGTAATTTACAAAGTGCTTTTAAATATTCTGTTTCTGATAATAGCATCCTCCCAATACCCTAAAAGGTAATTATCATTATCACCTATTATTATATGCAAAAGAATAAACCTACTCTGTGGTAAAATTTTGCATTTCCCAGTAATTTTCCAGGGAAATGGCCCGTAGCTTTCATTATGTTTCCAAAGAAGTATCCCAAAAAAGTGGTAAAGAGCAGCTGTTCTAGAGCTTAACTTCTGCAGTCAGATGATAGGTGTGTGAAGAATTCAAGAATACATTGCTATTCCTACTCTATTGCACTGTCTCCAGGCCTAAGGCTATAGATAGCTGTTTTCTGTTCCTAGAAGTTACCATGCATTTGAATGGCAGTGCCCAGTCATGCATTGCTAAACATCTAGCATTCCTGACCCCTACCCATTAATTGCCAGATGTGATCATCAACAAGTTCTTAGTAGGGGTGCATTGTACTGTCATTTCCAGGATTTTTTGTTTGATACTGTTTTATAATCTTGGGTATTTATTTTACACATAATTATTTTAATTTGATAACAGTCTACACATAGGAGTTTCCAGTGGTTCCAATCTCAGGATGGAAAAGTCTAGGATTACTACCAAATTCAGTATTTCTATTAACTACAACAACATTGTTATTAGCTACCTCTCATATAGCATTTTCCAGCTAAGAAAGTTCTTGTACTTGTATTAATATTTGTCCTTACAGTCACCTTAGGTGTTAAGCTAAGTAAGGCAGTTGGCATTGTTTCCCTATGAAAGCTGAGTTAACAGAAGCCTAAGGAAGTGTTCTGGATTTGTTCAAGATTAGACAGGTGGATTTGAAGTTGAAATTAATTTTTCTAAATCTCTGGCAGTTTTTTCCCCCAAATTTTAGTGTAAAAATTATCTGAGGTGCTTACTTAAAAATGCAGAGTCCCAGGCCTCTCCACCCACTCCCCACCCAAGACTCAAATTTCGTAGTGCTGAATAGGGCCTAAGAAGCTGCCTTTCCAATAAGCATCCTGAATTGCAATGCTTTGGATGGTTCAGGAAACACATTGTGGCAAACTTTGGACTAGGCAACCCCGAATGGGTAAAGGTAGACGTTCGGCTCTTTATCCTAAGACTAATGGGAAGCCTGTCGAGGCAAACCTCATCAGATTTGTGTTTCAGAAGGATCACTCTGCTATTGTGTGGTAAATCTAATGGAGAGGGACATGACCAAGGAGAGGGAGACCAGTTGGTTACCTTTTAACCCAAAAGTCAAACAACTGTGGTCTCGGTCGGATGGTAACAGTGATGGGCCAGAGTAAATGGAGTCAAGAGAACCTACAGGGATAGGCCAGACAAAGACTTCATGATTTAATGGGACGTGGACAGTCAAGGATTTGCAGAACTCAGTGTTGACTCCTGGGTTTTAGGCTAGGGCTAGTGGGAGGATGGTGGTGTTTCATTGAAATAGGGAGCGTAGGAAGAAGAGGAGGTTTCAGGGAGGGGCTACAGAATAGTGCTTTATATGTAAGAGCTGTTCACATGTATGTTGGTGTATTGGCTCTACCGCCTCTTTTCAGTTCTTTGATGTTGAGATGATCTACTGTAGGAGCCCTACCTATAGCCCCTGTATACTTGGACTTTTTGAAGGAATTTTGTTCTGCATTTTATGTAGCTAGGAAATTTCTTCTGTTTCTAGGGGTCATCTGCCTATTGCTCTAAAAGCATCATCCAGAAATTTGCAAAGCTCTGAATTGGTGGAGAGGCCCGATTTTGAGGTTGCAGATTCCATTGGCTAGCCAAGAGACAGGATAGCTGACCTGAGAGGGAATGAGGCTAAAAATCCTATCTAATGTCTTCTCATCAAGTAGAGTTTAAGAATGAAGTTACCTGACCCAACAGAGAGCTCTAATCACAAGGGCGTGAGTATTTTATCATAATTTTATTCTGGTCCTCATTTTGCCAGAAGAGGATAATGAAACCCAAAGACATGAATTGTAGTAAATAGAGCTAGGAATAGAACCTGGGGATCAAAGCTGTGTCTGGCATCCCAGACTGGTCATTCATATTAGTAAGGATCCTTGTCCTCACATTACGAGTCCTGTGGTAACCTGGTTGGATGGCAAAGAATACCCATGCTAGTAATGCAACTGAACAATTTTGGTTCTTTTTAAGAAATCAGGTTAACCATTATTTTGGCTTCTTGGTCAGCACAGTGTAGAAGTCAGCCCAGTTCTTTTCTGTGTAACATGAACATTTTGGTTATTTAGATCCTGAGCCCTAGAGAGTAGAACTGTAGAAGCCTGCTGCTCCCAGGTGTTGGTAGTTGCCACATGTCCCTGTACAAGCCAGAGATTTGCTGCTGCTAGTCAGCTGTGGTCTTGGCTTTATACTCACCATCAGTTACAGTTTGCTACTCTATTTGTCATAACATCCTGGTATAAGGCGAAAATTTCAACACAAGAGACTATATATGTTAAAAACAAAATTGCTGCTACCCCCGCCCAACCACCACCAAACAAAACATACCTTCAACCATGGCAACCCCAATTTTCTAGCTTTAGAATTAATAAGCGATTTCATGTGTTCATAAAAAGTAATCCCTTGTAGTAGAACTGACTGAAGCCAAAATTCTTTACACATAAGTGGACAAATAACAAAGTCCTTGCTTAGATTTGAGTAATCTGAGCCATTTGCCCTCCCTTTTGTCCCCCAACTTGTCTTGTCTGTAGTAGTGAAAGTATCTAGACCATGAATTTTTTTTTCTTTTTCTTTTTCTTTTTTTTTTCCAGACAGAGTCTCACTCTGTCACCCAGGCTGGAGTGCAATGGCGTGATCTCGGCTCACTGCAACCTCCACCTCCCAGGTTCAAGCGATTTTCCTGCCTCAGCCCCTGGAGTAGCTGGGATTACAGGCTGCCCACCACCACGCCCAGCTAATTTTTTGTATTTTTAGTAGAGATGGCGTTTCACCATGTTGGTCAGGCTGGTCTTGAATTCTTGACCTCAAGCAATCCATCAGCCTCGCCCTCCCAAAGTGCTGGGATTACAGGCGTGAGCCACAGTGCCCAGCCCGACCGTGTATTTTTAGTAGCCCAAGAACACAGTTGTATTTTCATTTTCACTAAGTGAATGCTTTTTATGTTGATTCTAAGTTGTATCAGGTGGGGGTCTATGATGTAGCTTTGATACTGTTTCATAAACACAGCATCGTTTGGTGTTCTCAAATGAACTAGTGAGTAGAGCACGTTATTGTTGTTTGCCTTCAACTCTTCCACTAGTTGAGATTCTGTTTTGTGTCCAAATGGAAGCCACTGCTGGTTTGGTGATGAGTAACTAGAGATGTGGTCACTTGGACAGTAAGATGCAGGATACATTCCAGCCACAGCACACACTTTCTACTCTCTGGGCAAAGGAAATCAGGATTCATTGTGCTGTTGTGTCTGTGGTGTTAGCTTACTGTTTTGTTGAGCAGCCTGTTGTGCAGGCTTTTACAGTAACATCCTGGTAAAAATTAGCACTCTATACAGCATCTCCCCAGCTGTTACCCACTGTGAAGTTTAATGTTAAATCAGAAGAGCAAGGAAATTGAGATGGAAAAGCTCTGTATTTTTTTTCTACCAAGGTGTTGCAGCGTATGTCAAGCCACGTGTGACACTGCTTCCAAAGACCTTTTTAATTAAAGGCCCCACCCAGTGAACTGGGGATGAAATTTCACCCTCAACTCTGAAACTCTGACTGCATGGCCAAATGGGGGGTCGGGGGGAGGTGCAAATAGAACACAATTAAGAATGGTGACTACTTATCTCTCTACCTATTTTATTACTATGTTTCATTTTTACTTTGTTAAAAAATATGTGGATCTTCATTTTAATGAGAATGTTTTTCTTCAAATTAGCATAGATTATGAAAACAAAGTGGATCTTTATATGCAAACTAGTATACAGGTACTGATATGTGATGTAATATAGAAATTGTTTGGACTAAATATGATATGGTATTTTTTAGGCAAATCGTCTTTATACATTTTTGTTTCCTGTTTTGATAATTAGCTGCATTTTGCCTAGAATTCTGCTATCACCATGTCTAAAAAGGAATTATTTCGAATCATTTCCTTATTAACTCTTTGCTTTTATTAATATTTTAGGTTTTGTTATAATTTCAAAACCCAAAAATGCAAATTAACCTGGGTTCAAAAAAGATATATATTTTTTGGTGTTTTTGGCTTTATAATATAAATCACCTGGATCTTCTGCTGGTTTTGAGGGGCTGGGTTTTTTGTTTTTTTATTGTTATTGCTGTTGTTGTTGTTCCTGATAAATTGTTCTCAGGCTAAAGCACAAACTTGCATGTCTGAATAGAGATGGAGAGAATATTTTACATTCAAAATATACCCACCTGAAAATTGGAGATTATTAAGGAAATGACAGGCCTGGGACTATTAGAAGCACGAATGTTAGACCTAAAGTGGTGTAACCCCTATATATGTTTATTCTGTACAACTAGCAATTTTGAAGAGTTTGATTTTTTTTTTTCTACAGCAGTCTGAATCGGTGTGTTGAAGTAGTTGGAAACTGCTGCAATAAAAGCCTGTTCCATTAATCATCATGCACCAGAATAGAGGGAACAGAAAGTAGTTCACTGGCACATATTAAAGACAAATTGGGCCTCCTTTCATGTACTTGAGTGGAACTGCCTTAGAGATAGCTGCAGAGCTCATGCTTTTAGACCTTCTGGCCTTAGGTGATAGGAAGGACCATTTGTCTTTAGTTGGTAACTGTCTTCGGCAGCAGCATTTAGTAAGCACCCATTGCCAGGTACTGTTCAGAGCTCTCTTTAGAGACACACTTCATTTTCTCAGCTCTCTGGATTTGCTACAAGGTTTCAGGCCCTCTGTCTTATTTTCTTACTCACTTATTTAGGTATCAGTTTGATTTTTGTTGTCTGCCTGCTCTTTGTATGCACTGTGGGATCTCACCTATTTCTACAATCATCTTTTTCTTCTTCTGGTTTTTGGTAGGCTCCCTCTGAAAGGAACAGGCAGTCTGTGTAGGTTAAGATCATGGCTCCAGAAGCTGACTGCCTGGATGCATATTCAGTTTCATCCTTGCCCGTGTCACCCTTGGCTCATTCTTACCTGATTTTTCTATCTTCAGAACAAGATGGTAGAACCACCTCGGTTGTGGAGAGGATTCAAAGAGATGAAGCAGGGAAAACACAACAGTCCCTGGTACATAGCATGCACTTAATAACTTAGTAAACGTTCGCCTTGTGATGTTTTCTCTAAAATCCTGTTATCTAAATTTCCCAGATCTGTATTTCTACCTGTACCTCCAGCTTTCTTTCGTGTATCTCTTAACTTTTTGTTTATAACTGAAACTCACTTCACTCCAGGTTTTTCATCGTGGTCAACCACCTCATCTCTTTCCCCTTGAGTGTTTTCCTTTGTGGTAGTGTATCTTCCCCATCATTCAAAATGACGATTTTTGAGATATATCTTCCTTCATTTATATATTCAAGTCATCATCAAAATTTTCTTAAAATCTCTTTTCCTATTACCTGTCCAAAGCTAGTTATGGCCCTTACTTACGATTTTGCCTGAGGCAGCATAAATTAATAGTTAAGAATCTTAGTTTTAAAATCTGACATCCCTTGCTTTGAATCTTAACTCTTCCACTTCTTAGTTGTGTGACTTTAGGCTAGTTACCTGACCTCTCTGAACCTCAGATGCCTCTGTGTAAAATGATAATAATCATTACTTCACAGAATTATTGTGAGGCTTAAGTGAAATGCTGTCTTTGAAGTTCTTGGCATAGCGCCGATGTATAGTGAGTGTGGAAGCATTCTGCTTTTGTTATCCTCCATCCTGGCTGATGTTCATTTTTCTGTTCCTGTGGCTAGTTCAGAATGATTAAGCAGAACCACTGTTTCATATTGCAAGAGACTTTAGAGATTTTTAAACCTTTCACCTAGACAAAAATCAAAGCCACCGTTTATGAAATGCCTGTCATGCATGACCTCTGGTTTTTACAACCCTGCACAGTAGGTGGTGGTGTGCCTATTCTGTAGAAGAAAATCTGAGGCTCTAAGATGCAAACAATGACCTGAGCTCTCCTGAGTAGCAGTGTCGTGACTTCTGTTTGCGCTGTACCCATGCCTGTTCCAGATTTCATATTGTCATCATAATGTATGGCTTCCATAACTCCCTCTATTAAAGATAAGGTAAAATTTTTGACATGTGTTCCTCAGCCTGTGGTTGAACACGTATTTCTGATGTCAGGGAACCTGCTACTTTTCAAGGTAGCCCATTTTACTGCAGAATAGTTCTATAGGTTAAAGACTTCTACTGTGTACTGTACTAAACTCCGACCCCTATAGCATCTCTCCATTTTTTCAGAAGAAATAGCCAGCCTAATATTTTTTTACTTGATAGTCTTTTAACTTTTAAATATATAAATGTAATGCTTACTGCCCATATTGTTCTCCCCTCCTCTGCACAGACGACTTATTTACTTCTGATCCCCTTAATTTTAGAAATAAATATTATTTTGTATATGCTATATTTCATGCATACTAAAAGCTCTCTGTCTCTGTTTTATCCCTTCTGGGTTCAGATCTAGGAGCTGTCATTCTCTTGACAAGCCATAGCATACATTTAGATTTTCATTAAATAGCTTTTGAGGTGCAAACCAGAAGCTTCAATTTTAGGTCATTCTGCCATGAGTAGTGAGCCTGGTCATTTATTTCAAAGACCACATATTTATTTCATATTTATGGAGTAATCTATGTGTTAGCTCCCATTGGCCTCTTGATTTAATTTTTTCCTCCTTTGTCTCTTGGGGCTGTGGGAAAGAGAGCAAAAAGTGAGTGAGGCCAGGAGAAGGCCTTTTAGATTTGGTTTCTCTCCTCCTTGGTCTCTGCTACTATTGGTGAAACAATCCTGATGCTCTGGGTGTACTGAAGCCTTTGCCTTAATGGAAAACTTTAGGGAATTTTATTATTTTTCCACAAAAATAGGCAACAGTAAAATCTAGAGCATTAAATGCAAATTGAGTTTTTATCTTTCCACAGCTCTTAAGATTTCTTAGTGTCAAATTTATCTTTTAATCAAATTCCTGACAGTAGCTTTGTCTGAGGCTCCCCATGAAGTTAAGAGAAGTTATTAAGAGCATGGGTAGATTGGGGGCTGGGGGACAGAACTGCAGAGGCTTGAATTCCAGCTTTACTGCTTCCTGTCAGTGAGACTTTCATTTGCTCAACTGCTATAGTGAGGTTAATAATAATACCTACCATATAGGCTTGCAGTAAGCATTCCATGAATTGATTCCTGTAAAATGCTTTATAGCAGTGCCTGCTGCATAATACATGCTCGCTAACTGCTATTGCATGGTTGTCGTATTGATTGAGGTCATGGTTTCGTTTCTTCACCTGGAAGAAGAAACAGTCACGACATAAACAGATGATCTTCAGAAAGCAACCCACATCTTCAGAAAGCTGCTTTTAAAGTTGGAGAGCCACCTAACTGCGTGTTTTCACTCTGTCCTACTATTTAGAGAACTACATAGATCTAGCATTTTGTTCTCTGTGGAACTTATAACGCCCCCAATCTTTAAGAGCTGTTCGAAATGTAATCTCAAGCTGTTCATCATCAGGCTTAAAATGACTTTCTTATTCCAGCTTGAGGGGTCCCTGCTCGTAGATGTTTAATCATGGAAGCGTGGGCACAGGATGTGTTTTGACACTGTCCTCATCACAGGTGCATCCCCTGTCCTGCTACCTGAGCACCAGCCCCCACCTTGGCATCCATTCCCAATCTGGAACTCTGGACAGGCTGGTCTTAGCACTGTGACTTCCTGCTTTCTGAGCAGATGGAGTTGCCAGAGAAAGTGATGCCATTTTTGGTATAATTGTCTGAGGATCCCTAAGATGTTGAGTTATAAACTAGGGAAAATGGTAAATTGCTGGACATACCTTCTATTGTTGAGAGTAATCTTGGCTAATGCAAGCTTTAGCAATGGGTCTGGTAATTCAAAGGAGACTGTTCATTTACTTTCCATTGAATACGTACTGTGGTCATTTTTCACTACAGGGTGTTTAACGGTTGGTTTCTTCTTTATTCCTGAATTGGAAGCACTCATATGGAGAACCTCCCTTTGTTCAATAGCTCATGATTTGTTCATTCAGTTGGTTTTACACAATACTTTTCACTGATGAGTATGCCTGTCATTTATTGAGTACCTGCTATATATCTAAAGTATTCTGCTGAGCTGCATATATAAATGTAAATAGATGTTTACGGGACTTCAACAGGATATACTGTCTTTTCCTTGGTAAGGTAGGTGTAAAGGCAGGAATGTGAATAACTGATTATGATGTAAGATCAAATAAGACAAGTCTTATAATTGATATTCAGATAGGGGGCCTTGGAAGGGACATCAGTTATTTCTAGTTATAAGGCCTGGTTATATTTGCCTAAGTGGTACCATTTGAGCTAAGCTTAAAGGAAGTGGCAGGATTTCAGGAGCTGGAGAAAGGGGCAGCAGTCTACACTAGGTGGAAGGAACAATGTGAGCAAAAGCCCAGGTGTGTTGCAGGTCTAGCAGGGGTGGGCATGGGTGGTAGGACATGAGGCTAAGAGTAGTTCCTCTGGGGACTTGTATGCCTTGCTTCAGAGAAGGGTCTGTATGATGAAAGGTCATTGGAGATTTCCATAGAGGGAGAGGAAGGTCAGGTCTTTAATTCTGAAAAGCAACTTTTGATGTGTGCATGGTAGACCACAGAGGTCCAGACTGCAAGCCCAAGTTCCAGACTGACAGTCAGAACCACTGACTGTCAGTGATAATGTAGGTGAGGTCTGAGGAAGGCCTGAACAACAGCATCAGGAACAAAAAGGAAAAGGTACATTTGGGCAAACTTTCAAAGGCCTAAGGGACAGAATTTGGTAACTGCTTTACTCTGAGAGAAAGGAAGCTTGAACAATTCAGAATGACAGCTTTCTAGGTGAGATGGCCGATAAAACTACGTGCCTAATAGTTAAGCTGTGAATATAGAAGAGAAACCAGGATTGAGCACTGGGTTGGAGGATCTACAATAGGGGGTTAGTGATGTGTCATTCTACGTCCTTTACACGATACCCACTTGGATATATTCTCTAAACAGAAATTCTGGTCCAGCAGAAAGGAGTGAGATTTGAATATGGGAGTTAAGCCTTACTTAGTTTTTAAGAAATCCTTGAGGGCTGAAGGGAGAGAACACTCTGTCTAGGAGAGTAGAGTGAGAAGATGTGAGGACAGAGGGCCGACAGATGCTTCCCATTTAAGGAGCCAGTGGTGGAGGCTCCCGAAAGACTGGGATCCCAGAAGAGAGCTTCAGCTGAGACAGGCTGGTTCGAAACTGGCAGATGGCTACAAATGAGGAGATTCTTTTAAGTGGATAAGAACTCTGATTCTTACTATTAGATGTCTTATCTTTAAAATTTTTTAATGTAGACATTTTCAAACTGCAAAAGTAGAAGACCCATCATGCAACTGTTATTTGGCTTCCATTATTGCAAATGTCGTATTTCTTCTTTCATCTTCCTGCCTTTCTGGGGAAAGAAAGGAAGATGGAGTACTTTAAAGCAGTACCAGACTCAAGTTGTTTCCCTTACACTTTAGTTTTCCTCAAATTCATAAGGACAATTATTTTTTATATAACTTGAATAAATATGATGTCATTATCTCACTAAAGTTAAAAATTATTTCCTTAATATCATCTTAAAAACCTCCATTTTATTCAAATAATTTGAAGTTTTTGAGAGCCGTATTGGTGTTCCCTTTTTTTTTTTTTTTTTTTGAGACAAGGTTTCACTCTGTCACCCAGGCTGGAGTATGGTGGCATGATCTCAGCTCACTGCAACCTCCTCCTCCCCAGGCTCAGGTTATCCTCCCACCCCAGTCTCCCAAGTAGCTGGAACTACAGGCATGCACCTCCATGCCTGGCTAATTTTTTTATTTTTTGTAGAGATGAGGTTTTGCCGTGTGGCCCAGGCTGGCCTGGAACTCCTAGGCTCAAGTGATCCATCCACCTCAGACTCCCCAAGCGTTGGGATTACAGACATGAGCTACTGTGTCTGGCCGATGTTACTTTTCAATTGCATAGAAGTTAGCTGTCACTCCAAGGGCCCATTTGGGAAATGGGCAGAGTATTGTGAGGAAGATAATATGCTCTCTGCAGGAAGAATGCTCCTCCCATATGGTGCACAATGAGTTTTGATGGGAGGCTATGTTTTCTTTTGTGTACACACTTGTCCCCTGGGAATAGCAACAGAGCTCTGTGATTGGATGTTCTGTCTTTAGATCATTTTAATTAAACATATGCAATGATACCACGACAGATTTACTTCCCCTAATCCACATACTATCCAACTACTTGGAGCAGTAGTCATTAACCAAGACATATGGCTCTATCTAGAGACATTTTTGATTGTTATGACCTTGGAGGGAAGGGGCTACTTATCTCTAGTGGGAAGAGAATAGGGGTTCACATGACAGCCCTCCCATAATAAAGACTTACCCTGTCTAAAATGCCAATAATGCCAAGGCTGAGAAACCCTGTGTTGGAGAAATAGCAGAGAAGAACCACCACTCTTTTCTATCTATTGTTACATCACGTGTTTGTGTATCAGGTTGCAGTTAAGAACTTTTCTCTTTTCTTTGGAGATAAGTTAAAGTCCCTGGCAGTGTTTTTCCTTAGATCATCTGCATCACCTAAGCTGGGTTGGGCCAGATCTTTGAACCTTCCAAACTTTATTCCGGTTTTCATTTTCTTTGTATTCATGGACTCTAGAGAGCATGGAAGTGATTGGGTTTCTTTGGGTAGCAGAGTCAAGTGGAGTGCACTTTCTCAAGACATGTTCATTGGTCTGAGCAAAGTTCTTTCTCTTGGAAGGAGACAGTAGCTTGGGGGTGCTATTAGGCAGATGGGGGCTTGTTAGATCAAGATGTAATCTCTATTTCTTCAGTCTGATTTTAAAATGAACTGTCATTTGTAGTAATTATTAAATGAGAAGCATAAATTAAGTATTTTACTTTCTTTATTTGTAGGAAATACAACTGGAGCATGCAAAGCAAGCCTTTGTGCAACGGGACAATGCTAGGACTGGGAGAGTCACAGCCATTGACTTCCGAGACATCATGGTCACCATCCGCCCCCATGTCTTGACTCCTTTTGTAGAAGAATGTCTAGTAGCTGTAAGTCGTAACTTGCCCTAATGAAGTGGTTTAACTCAGTAAATAAGGAATTATAAAAACAATTCTATAAGTTATGTAGTATTTTTTTGTCTTGCAAACACTAACATTTTAATGTGATCACGTACGTTACTAAACTCAAAGAGTGTGTTTTGGCTAGTTTTGGTTGGCAGGTTAATTTGTTGTCTGGGTAATATGGAATATCTTCGAGAAATACATTAACTGGTTAAAGATAAAAGGAAAAACATTTGCGATCTCTTAATTTTGCTTTAGATTTTGAAGTATATCAAGTGCCTATTTTTGCCAATCTTCTTAGATGCTCTCAGGAAAAAGAAAAAAAAGTAGTGCACATGTATATCATTTGTTAGAGTAGTTAGCATAACAGAAACTCAAAACCTTAGATTCCCTTTCACCGTGTATGTGTTGAGTCCACAAAGGTACATGTGACAGCAGAGCCCTGCAGTTGTGTTTCATGGAGCCTCCCTCCCCCTGCCCCCGGTGTCAGCTGCTGTCCTTCCCTCATGGGCCCTGGGGGTGTCCTGCAACATTCTGTAGTGGTGGTGGTTCTTAAGCCCTGCTCATGGAGCACCAGAATCACCATTAAAAACTATTAGAACTACAGATTCGGAGATCTCTTCTAGGCCTATCATATACCATCTATAGACAATGAGGTCTTAGAATCTAATTTTGTAAAGCTTCTGGGTGATTTTGGTAATAAGTCAGTTTTAGGACCAGTACCCAGTGGTAACTGTCCTTTTGTTAATCCCAGGGAGAAGACTGTTTTCACCATCATGTGGGTTTCCCACAGTGCTTACCATAGGCAGGAACTCAGAGTAGCCTTTCAGTTTCCTGTCTTCCCCCGAGTGCTTAGTTCTGGAGACATGACATTCCGACAAGGCCTTTTCCATTCTGGCACTGTGTTAATCTAACTCCTTGTGTTGGGCACCCCCTTCTCTGCTCCATACTAAACCTTCATGTCAGCTATTTTAAATGATTACTAAGTGAAGATTTATGTGGTTGTTACCTTATAAAGAAGTGCTTTCCTAATAAAAATATTTTGCCTTGTTAGGGAAGGATAGAATTTGAAACTCCAAACTGAAGTCTGATTCATAATGGACATTCTGTCTGTTTCCCGTGTCCCTTGTGAAGAAATATTGTTTCTTAAAAATTCTGATTATCAGAATTTTTACTAGTCTTAACCCCCCATGAAAGTATATGGCATCTCGTAATTTTACCATAATATGCTTGTTTGCTAGAAATCCCACCAATGTAAAGTCTGTACCTAAATGATTATTTATTACTGGTTATAAGTAACTTGACAAGTCTTGATATTAATGTTAGATTGACCACTTTTCATAGTATGTTTGCATTGATATAATACAGTTTTTAATGCAGAAGCACACACGTGTGTGCATATGTACTTATAGTTTTGCATGTTTAAGTCTTTAAGATTTGCTCATTAGATGAAATAAACCAACTTATAAAACATTTCCAATTGAAATTTGAACTCTAAATTACTACTAGTCCTGTTATAATCCTACACATGTATTTATTTAGTTTTCTAGGATTGTGTATGGAGAATACAAGTTCTGGTCATGATTAGTTGCAGTTACTTCTAAAAATCATTTATAGCTTTTTTTAATGCTGAAGAAAAATACTTGTAGTCATTTCTTCTTGTACATGCATTTTTGATTACTTTCAAACTAGTATTAGATGTGTGTACTTCTGAATCATCTATAAATCTTTTGTATATTTTTCTTGTCTCTTGTTTTCAATTTATTTGAGGCTGCTGGAGGTACCACATCCCATCAAGTTAGTTTCTCCTATTTTAATGGATTTAATTCGCTCCTTAACAACATGGAACTCATTAGAAAGATCTACAGCACTCTGGCTGGCAACAGGAAAGATGTCGAAGTGACTAAGGGTGAGTGAGAATATAGCTGAATTCTTGCCTGCAAGTATCGTGGTGTATTATTAGGGTGAAGAAGGCAACTAGTACTTTATGATTTTTCTGTCCCATTGACACATATTAACCTTATGATAACATGTGGTTTTCATCCTTTGATCAGACAAACAAAAGCAAACAAAACAATCTTCACCAAGTTTTAAAGAAACTGGGCCTGGCGTGGTGACTACGCCTGAAATCCCAGCACTTTGGGAGGCCGAGGTGGGTGGATCACCTGAGATCAGGAGTTTGAGACCAGCCTGGCCAACAGGGTGAAACCCTGTCTCTACTAAAAATACAAACATTAGCTGGGTGTGGTGGCATGCACCTGTAATCCCAGCCACTCGGGAGGCTGAGGCAGGAGAATCGCTTGAACCTGGGAGGCGAAGGCTGCAGTGAGCCAAGATCACATCACTGCACTCCAGCCTGGGCAATAAGAGCAAAATGCTGTCTCAAAAATAAAGAAAGAAAGAAACTGAAGACATCCTTTGAATAAGGAAAACATGTAAAGTTTCTTAAATATTTTCAAATCTTTCTGCAACTTAAGCTAAATTGGCAGCCTCTAAGGAAGCCTTCAGATGTGTATGAGAAATTCCATAAAGTTGTATTGGTGACAGTGTAAGTTGATCTGTAAGCTTGGAACAGGATATTATCAGTATTGTAATGGGATTTAAAAAAAAGTCAGAGCCGGCACGGTGGTTCATGCTTATAATCCCAGCACTTTGGGAGGCCGAGGCAGGTGGATCATGAGGTCAGGAGATCGAGACCATCCTGGCTAACACAGTGAAACCCCATCTCTACTAAAAAATATATATTAAGAAAATTAGCAGGGCATGGTGGCACACGTCTGTAGTCCCAGCTCCTTGGGAGGCTGAGGCAGGGGAATCGCTTGAACCCAGGAGCCGGAGGTTGCAGTGAACTGAGATCTCACCAGTGCACTCCAGCCTGGGCAACAGAGCAAGACTCTATCTAAAAAAAAAAAAAAAAAAGAAAAGAAAAAAAAATCAGAATTCCCTTAGGAATTCCACAGCTTCATTAATATAACCTCCTAAATTAATATAAATAATAATCCTAATTTAACCAGTTAATTAGGTTAATATAACTTCCCCTCCTGGGACCTATGCTTATGAAGTTTCATATATGATTCCTTATTTTCCCTGATTGGCGATTTGAATAACATCAGATGACACCAAGCTTTTAAGCTATGTGTTCAAGAACATATTCTGCACACTCTTTCCAAATGAATGCAAGAACTGCAAAAATTCTTACCTTATTTGGATTGACTTGAATTCTACAATTGATGATGATAATAAAATTTTGTGATGTTCACTCATTCCAGTGCCTTGAGTTAATGCTGAATTTAGTGGCTATTTCTTCTTGAATCTTTCCCTTTTAATTTTTCTTCCATACAGAGGAGTTTGTTCTGGCAGCTCAGAAATTTGGTCAGGTTACACCCATGGAAGTTGACATCTTGTTTCGGTTAGCAGATTTATATGAGCCAAGGGGGTAAGTTGGCTTTTTTTTTTTTTTTGAATTAGCTTAATAAAAGGAGGTTAGGAGGTGGGGGTAAGAGGAGGGCAGCATTCAGGAGAAAAAGAAGCCAAACTGAAGGCTATATTTTAAATATGGGAAATGAAAAAAGGAATGTTTTTAAATTGTATAATGTAAATTGTAATAAATTGGTATATTTGTTCCTTGTGTTTTTTTTTCCCCTACAGACGTATGACCTTAGCAGACATTGAACGGATTGCTCCTCTGGAAGAGGGAACTCTGCCCTTTAACTTGGCTGAGGCCCAGAGGCAGGTGAGCAAAGAGGAGCAAACTTGCATTCTGGTGTTTTCCTAGCAGGATACCCCAGCTCTGTTCCACTTGCAGTTGCCTTTATGACATTGGTATCTGACTTAACCATTTTTCTGTTTTGCACCAAAAATCTAAATAAATTTTAAAGGCTGTAAAGAGAAATTCCTTAGAAATGGTGTGATAAACAGGTATTTGGCATTTGTTCATTTCTTGCTAAGGTGGAGTGATTTCCTAACTGCACCAGAAGCCTAACGCTCTGAAAACATGAAGGAGGTCTTTTCTCCTTCCTTCTTGAAGTCTCATGTTGAGAGATGTAACGAAGGAATCCCGTGTTGGTGTCACTGTGCCTGTCAGCAGCTGCACATTGCTAAATGAAAGCCGTCTTTGCTCTGTGGAGCAGCCCTTCATCAGCGCATCGTCTAACTGCCATGCCTTCCGTTTTTCTGAATATCAAAATGAGATAATTTTGTTTAGTCTGGAGTTACAGTTTAAAGGCTTTAAGACCTATTTTCTCTGTGAAAGGATTCGTAAGTTATGTGGAAACAATTTTAGGAATGTTAAATTTTATTTTATGGTTAACAGAACCCAATCTCTTGAAGTTGTGGGAGTCAGAAACTTAAGACATGGAACCTCCTCCTTTAACTCTTGTCCAGCTTTCTGTAGATCAGGATTAGAGAAGAAAAGCCTTCATAGCACGTGTTGTGCTTACATGGTGTTTGTAAAACAAATCCACTCACAGGCGAGTGTCGTTTTTAGAAAAATATCTCCTTTTAGGCAGAGCCGTCTCTGAATCCTGTGAGACTTCACAGTTTCTGGCATGGAGCTCTTGGTTTGTACAGAGACGCCAGTGTGACCACAATGGGTTGATGCGGGCTACACTTTTAGGACTGTCAGGCCTTGAGCCAGGACCCCCTCCTTTTAGCTCTTTCCCACCCAAATGCAGTGGTGAGTTTTGTGTGCAGCATGCAAGTCAAAGTAGTGGGTGTGTGCTCAGTAAATTCTAACAAGCACCTCTGGAAAACCAGCTGGCCTTGCTTAAAAGAGGAAGCCGATTTCTCTGAGTGCAGGAGAAAGAACTGTATAATCACATGCAGAGGTGGAAGCAACACTGCTCTCTCTCCTTTCCCTTTGATTTTTAACACTGCTTAGGAGATGATTATCTCTTCGTCTGTATGCCACCAGCTATTGTAGAAATTTGGGGATTAAGAGAAGCAGAGAAGTTTTTTTTAGATCCCTCCTACTCTTCAGCTGGCAGAGGCTTCCCACAATTTTTCCTTTATGCTCTTTGCAGCTTTTGAGAGTTTATGATGGGTGCTTGTTGATACTGGCCGTGAAGGGGTTAGACCAGATTGATGAGATTTACAGCAGGAAATGATTGGCTGCTGCTTAGAGGTTTAAAGCAATTCACAATGGTCTTACCTGGAATAGGCTTTTTACTACATGAATCCTAGTGGGCCTGACAAATTCAAGCAAGGGAGGTCATCCACCTGTGGGCACAGCACTGCCTGTCCAGCACTGTGCAGCGCTTGTAGCGTTTATCCTGGATAGAGGGGTGAAGGAGCAGAGTTTTGTCTCATTTCAAGAACATGCTACAGTTCTGGCTTTGGAAAACTTAAGTAAAAGGCTAGGATTTCATTTGTCTTTTAGGAGAGGAATTAATGGTGGTAGTAGGTCCCTCCTGCCCTCCCTCTATAATTTTCAGAGTATTTTCACTCATTATTTTGATGCCAGAACATTTCTAAGTATTGCATATTTATATCCGTGTAAATAAAATATTGCTTCTCTTTTGGATGCGTCTGTCAAAATGAAGGTACTATTGATTTCCATCTATATAGGGCTAGAATTGGAAACAACTCACAGAATTTGCAGAAGAAATGTTTTGTATCTTAAAGAGGCATATTTCTATGTAAAGTTATTTTCAGTTAAGTGACTTTGAAGGAGAGTCCCAGTGATCTCATTGTATTAGAATTGTGTTACATTGACAGCAACTAAAATTCAGTGGGTTGATAGCTGGGGTTGCTGATTATTTTCATTGTTCACTGATTTTAATTATCATGGCTTCTGAAAAACAAATTTTATTGAATGTATTTATTCATTCAACAGGTATTTATTAAGTACTGACTATATGTCACCCTCATTTCACAACTCTCTGTGACATAAAATTACTGTTTTATTTATGCAGACAGAGAAGTGCAGCACTCTGAAATGTTCTGGCATCAAAAACAGTAAGGATGTCAGGTCCAAAGAACCACAAAACAATGACTGACTGACCTGAAGTATGAATTTAGAAAAGATGGATAAAAAAAGAGAAAAAGTAACAATCAACTGAAATACAGCCACCTAGTTTTAGCTACTGTAAATGTTTTAAGCATCTCTGGGTGGTAGGGAGGCAAAATGTTATATTTATTTTATATGCATATATATGTAAACATCTTACAAGCATTTTTAATAAAAAGTGACATCTTTTTTGTATATAGTCTTAAAATTTGTTTTTAAAAAAATTACCAGGAAATATTTCAAACATTTCAATAGGTAAAAAGAATCATATAACAAATACCTATCTACCTACCATGCTCTTTTTAGCCTATGTTTTCTTTTATAATTCCTTTTGAACATTTAGTATCAAGATATTCTTTTACAGTATCATTTTGAATGATAGGCTTTTGTTATAAAGTTATTATTTTTAAAGGCTATAGTCCCCCATTATTGAACATTCAGAATATTCCCCCAATTTTTGCTCTTTCTGTTAAAGAGCAAAAATTTGGGAAATAATTGAAATTTCCAATAAGTACTACAAATGTTTTTTAAGTGCTACATTCTTATAGCTTGTTACATGCATGATTATCTTCTGTCCTAACTTTTTTTTTTTTTTTTGAGATGGAGTTTCGCTCTTCTTGCCCAGGCTGGAGTGCAATGGCGCCATCTTGGCTCACTGCAACCTCCACCTCCTACGTTCAAGCAATTCTCCTGCCTCAGCCTCCCAAGTAGCTGAGATTACAGGCATGTGCCACCACGTCCAGCTAATTTTTTATTTTTAGTAGAGATGGGGTTTCTCCATGGTGGTCAGACTGGTCTCGAACTCCTGACCTCAAGTGATCCACCCACCTCGGCTTCCCAAAGCGCTGGGATTACAGGTGTGAGCCACTGCACCCAGCCTATTCTAATTTCAGAGGTTACGTACATTTTAAAGGTTTAGTTGTATATTACTAAACATCTCTCTATTTATACTTGCTTTAATGGCAAATTTGAGAAGGCCTATTATCAACTTTTGCCAGGCTGGGTATTGCCACTTAAAAACAAAAATACATACAAACCAAAAACCTGCCAATTTGATTGATGAAAATGATATCTCATAGATGTTTTTATTTATTTTATTTTATTTTTTTGAGACGGAGTCTCACTCTGTTGCCCAGGCTGGAGTTCAGTGGTGTGATCTCAGCTCACTGCAGGCTTCACCTCCCGGGTTCATGCCATTCTTCTGCCTCAGCCTCCCAAGTAGCTGGGACTACAGACGCCTGCCACCATGCCTGGCTAATTTTTTTCTTTTTTTTTTTGTATTTTTAGTAGAGATAGGGTTTCACCATGTTAGCCAGGATGGTCTCGATCTCCTGACCTCATGATCCACCTGCCTTGGCCTCCCAAAGTGCTAGGATTATAGGCATGAGCCACTGCGCCCGGCCTATTTTTGTTTTTGAGATAGAGTCTTGCTCTGTTGCCCAGGCTGGAGTGTAGTGGCGCAGTCTCGGCTCACTGCAACCTCTGCCCCCCGGGCTCGAGTGATTCTCCCTTCTCAGCCTCCTGAGTAGCTGAGACTACAGGCACATGCCACCATGCTGGGCTAGTTTTTGTGTTTTTTTATAGAGATGGGCTTTCACCATGTTACCCAGGCTGGTCTCGAACTGCTGTACTCAGGTAATCTGCCCACCTAGGCCTCCCAAAGTGTTGGGATTACAGGCATGAGCCACCGTGCCTGCCCTCATTGATGTTTTTAAGCGTGCATTTTTTTTTTTACGAGAATTTGAAAATAGACTTATATTATCATTTTTGTCAAAGGATAGTTTTGATTATATTGAAATTTGATTTTAAATATTATAGCACTAAAGTCTTTTTATTAATAAGAACTTATGAAATCCATTCCTACTCTTTTTTTTTGACATTTTAGTTGTATCATGGATACACCCAATGATTAATGTTTAAAATTAACGTATGCTCATTTTTGTTTTATCTTCTTTTGTATCACCTGTTTTTCTGCTCTCTGATTCCTGTGCATGCAAAGCAGAAGGCATCAGGCGTTTCAGCTCGACCAGTTCTTTTACAAGTTGCAGAGTCGGCCTACAGGTTTGGTCTGGGTTCTGTTGCTGGAGGTTAGTCATGGATGAGAACAAAATTTTCACTTTTATTATTCCTATTATCTTTTCTCTGATTTTCCATCTTGAAATGTTAAAGGACAGTCTTCTCTAGTCTTTCCCAATGCCAGTTATCAGTCTCTACTGATGAGGTAGGGCAAGAGCAAAGGACTCTTTTTCCTATACCTGCATGTGATCAGGGACTTAAAAGTGGCATTTTCCTCTTATCCAGATCAGGCCTTCCAAAGGCAGGTTATTAATTTGGGCTGTAGCAATGCGCCTTAATTTAAAATATCTATGACATCCTTTTATTAGGGGATACTTGAATGAAATCCCACAATTGTTTATTAAAGATATAAGAAAGGTAGTACTGTTTTAAAATCTGTATTTAAAATTTAAAACACATTTCTTTTCTCAGTCTTTTCCTTGACTTTAACCACCTTGTCCTTTCTTCTGACCTACCTTACTTTCTTCTGAGATATTGATATTGTTTAATTTTAGCTGTTGGAGCCACTGCTGTGTATCCTATCGATCTTGTAAAAACTCGAATGCAGAACCAACGATCAACTGGCTCTTTTGTGGGAGAACTGATGTATAAAAACAGCTTTGACTGTTTTAAGAAAGTGCTACGCTATGAAGGCTTCTTTGGACTGTATAGAGGTTAGTGCCACACGCTCAATACCTGTAAGGTGAAATAATACTCAAAGGTTTGGCTTCTCATCTTAGTGCCTGATATGAGTTAGCAAGACTGAATTAAAAAGGAAATACAGCAAATTCTCAATTATCCATGCTAATGGGAGTAGGCTGGAGGCATCTAGGGCTTGGCTAATCAAAACAGCCCATAATCTGAAAGTTATTTATAGTGCTCTGTTGTATGTTTTATTTCTTAAAATAATAAATTATTTTTATAAGCATTTTCCATGAATTTTTGAAAGGCTCACATTGTTTGCATCCTTGAAGTACTCTATTCTCCAGCTAATAGGCAAAGGTATTCTGGGGCCAGGACAAAGCCTACTCAGGATTCATGATATTCCTGGCATATACCACAAAAACGTCTGTCAAGCAGGTAGCCAAGGGTTTGGTAGAGCTCTCTTTT
This sequence comes from Trachypithecus francoisi, assembly GCF_009764315.1. Taxonomy (NCBI): domain Eukaryota; kingdom Metazoa; phylum Chordata; class Mammalia; order Primates; family Cercopithecidae; genus Trachypithecus; species Trachypithecus francoisi. The sequence goes on along the minus strand of NW_022681469.1, from coordinate 76,454,202 downwards.
GCTGCTTCATCCTGATTTAAAGTTGCCCCTTTTCTTCATCTGACTCTCAACCCAGTGGAGTTGATTCACACACCCCTCTAGCCAAGGTTTCCCACCACTGAGCCAGCCTGAAATAGGCAATCCTTCTGTTTCCACCTTTTCCTTTAACCATCTGAAGTTCATTAAGCAATGGAAGTAGTAGCAGAGAGTGTGTCATCACTGATGGAAAGGATCTCACAGACCCTGACTGCTTTTCCACTGGCATTGGCCGAAGGAGACTTCTCAACTGTTCTTTTGGTGATTGCCTTCTATGAAAAGAAAAAAGTGTTTCTACATCAGTTAAAATACAGTATCACAAGGCAGTTCAAGCTCAGCTGCTTTATAATTTGGCAGCTGCAAAGCTGGTAGAGTCTTCCCTCCTCTCCCCTACTAGTGCTCTCTCTGGAAGAAGAGAACAGTATTTAGTACTCTGCCAAGGTGGACGGTGAAACTGGCAGACATGGAAACCTGTGCCTCTGGGCCTCTTCTGCCATCTGCTGACTCGAGTCTTCAAATTAATCACCCCAGTTAAAAAAAAACAAAAAGGATAAACCTTTCTTGAAACCTCTCACCTTAGAAGCCAGAAAGTTTCAAACTCCAGAGAAGTTCCATTTTGCAGGTCCTATTGTGTAGGTAGATAGCCCCCATCAAAGGCCTTTTGATCTTTGCTCTACCCTCTTTTCCTTATCCCCTGCCTCTTCTTACAATTTGGAAGGTCTTTGACCTCAGGTGATTGATGATGACCCTTTCAGGGTCACTGCCTTCCATTTGAAATACTTTTCTTCCCTGATGACAACAACTTTGCAAATGAAATAGCTTCCAAGTAGTACAAGTTTAATGTCACAGTGCCTATTTTGCAGTGAGTCAGGCAAAATTGACCCCCTTACCTGTCCATATGGGTGGTTTTTGGAAGGGAAATCTCTGAGTCTCAAGTCTGGGCAGACATCTGAGCATTGCTTCGTAAACTACTTTTATGGGCTTTTCTTGGTATTAGATTAAATGCCAAGGGTACCTTTAGAATTGTAAGAACGCTTCCCAACACTGCTGAGTGTCTTTAATTTGTTTAAGTTGATTTGTTTTTTGAGTCCCTTTTTCTCTATCTTTGACCATACCTGGCAAGTCTGATGTTTGATTACATCTGTATTTCCCTTTTGCAACCTGTACTGTTGGCAGCTAGAAGTGTGCCCAAGTACTGAGTGCTGAGCTAATGTGGGCTACGCAAAGAGGCTTCCACTCTTGCCGTTTCAGTTCTTGTATCTGTAAGATGGGAGTGACTGCTTTTAACTTCTCAGGGAAGGAGTAGTAAGTCAATATGTTAGATACAGACAGAGGCTCACTGTAAACACCCTAGTGGCAGCTCTTCACCCTTTTCCTGGCTTAGAAATGACCATTTATCTTTGGGTGCCCCGACCCTAAGGGCAAGAGACAGAGCTGTGTGTCAGGATGATGAGTAGATATAAGATTAGTTCTAGGAGTCACCTGTGTTCATTTCTTCCTGGTATCTTTTCTAGTAAACCATTTTAAAACAAAAGATTTACTGTAAAATTTTTGTTTAGTCCCATTCTGTAATTTGGATCATCTTGAGAGCAAAGAGTTGACTCACAGTTCAGCTTAAAAATAATAATGATACATAAATTTGCCATGAAAATGACTTGTTCCTATTCTTGATTGGTCAGAGATCAGTTTTCTTTAGTTTCTGGTACATCATCAATAATTAATAATTGTATATAACTGCATGTTTGTAAGTGCTTATTGGGTAAGAGAGATCAGATGAAAATGTAGGTAACTCATGGGAAACCATTGTTGTTAATTTAAAAAATTACAATGTAAGTAAAAAAGACCTAACATATTTCTGAGACTCAGTATTATCACTTTTATGTACAAAGTCAAATTATGAAATACCTATATGTGATTCTTTGTACATTTCTCATAAAATGTAATTTTATTTTAAAATTATATTGTTCTGGCCAGGCGTGGTGGCTCAGCACTTTAGAGGCCGAGGCGGGTGGATCACGAGGTCAGGAGATCGAGACCATCCTGGCTAACACGATGAAACCCCATCTCTACTAAAACACACACACACACACACAAATTAGACGGGCGTGGTCATGGGTGCCTGTAGTCCCAGCTACTGGGGAGGCTGAGGTAGGAGAATGGCCTGAACCTGGGAGGTGGAGCTTGCAGTGAACTGTGACTGCACCACTGTATTCCAGCCTGGGGGACAGAGCGAGACTCCATCTCAATAAATAAATAAATAGATAAATAAACAAAATTATATTATTCCAAGGGAAAACTGTTAAGTTAGGAAAATATAGTATTGCTGCTATTAATGCTTTCACCTAGCAATATTTGAGAAAGTATCAGAGTACATCTTTAATTTATACATGTTTTGAAATATTGAGCATATTTTTTAGTATTACAGAATTTTGCTCAACATGTAATTTTTCTCTATCAAGGCCTATGTAATTGCTCATATTTCCTGAATAGGATAATTTGGGACTGTTACATTCGTGAGATCTCTCTCCTATTATAAAATTACCTTTGTGTATACTTTGAAAAAAAGTTGGCATCTGACCTCAAAGAAGGTGTTTTTGTAGCATGTGATCTTATTATGATGTTAATCAATATCTCTTTTTCTTATAACAAGAATATCAGAAGCTGTTTTTGCATTTAAAAGCCCTTCCCTGTGGCATTAGAATGAAGGTTATTTTTGAAGAACTCTTGTAATGCTCCACCGCAAGTTGTTTTGTTCTTTGCCTCCCCGGCAGCTGGCCGCATCAGAACAGTTGTGGAAGTTGCTTGGTAGTCATCAGAGAGCACATTTGAATCTCTGCCCCATAGTCCCAAGGAGGCTGATATCACAGCTGTAGGGATTTCTAGCCATGCTCTTCAATAGAAATGTGCCTCAGAGAGTCATGAGAGGTGTTAATATTGTGAGTTGTCTAATCCCTGGTATAACTCCCTGTTTTCTTTATTTCCTATTTTTGTGTAAGTTTTAGTTGCTGGAAAAGAGCTGCATAAAAATCCCATGAGTCTGTCCCTGAAAACCTTCTCTGCAATGCAAACTACTTTTTTCCTAATAATAAAATGGCAAATTTTCCTAGTTCCACCCCCCCCCGCCCCCCGTGAAAATCCAACCCCCAGGCTAAGCCTGTCTGTATTAAGGGAAATCACACCTGAGATAATCCAGGTCTTCCTGAAGTCACTTGTAAAATTCTTTCTGTTTCCTCTCCGGTCTTCAGAGTGATTTAATGTGCTCAGGTATTTGAAATCCTTAATGAATTACCTGACAACTTGTTTGGTTTGAATGACTGGCATAACCAAATGAGTCAGTCATTGGCTAGCTATAGATTCTTCATATTAAAGAACAACAATTGATTGGGTAATCAGCCATAATTAAATGCTCTTAATGTTCCAGGAGTAAATAATTTCTGCTTTTAAATTTTGTTGCAGTCTTCCTCCTCAGATGTTTCAGGTGATGAGATGAGCAGCATTAGACATTGGAAAATGTTTTGGGAGAATCTTGGGAAAAAAGATGTGAAATCACGGCTGGGTGTGGTGACTCACACCTATAATCCCAGCTCTTTGGGAGACCGAGGCGGGTGGATCACCTGAGGTCAGGAGTTCAAGACCAGCCTGGCCAACGTGGCCAAACCCCGTCGCTACTAAAAATACAAAAATTAGCTGGGCATGATGGCGGGCCTATAATCTCAGCTACAGGCTGAGGCAGGAGAATCGCTTGAACCCAGGAGGCAGAGGATGCAGTGAGCTGAGATTGTGCCACTGCCCTCCCGCCTGAGAGACAAGAGTGAAACTCTGTCTCAATTAAAAAGAAAAAAAAAGAGAGAAAAATCAGGGTCTATCAGAAATACTTCTTAGAGGAAGATTTTTGTTTCTATTCATGGGAGAAGCCCTAAAGAAAATCTCCCAGAAAGAGTAATTAGATCATTTTATGAATTAAACTTAATTTAGAGCAATGCTTAACCTTTGAGGAAATTGGCAAGAAATTTTTTTAATCAGTCCATTGATCCAAGCTTGCAGAGTTGTAAATATTTCTATTTCAAGTTGTCTGTGTAGTACAAAGCAGTCATCTTCCATCCTGGAATGTTCTCAAGGTGACATCTAGAGGATGTTGTGGTGATATCTCAGGAAGTTATTGATACTTTTATATTGCAGAGGGAAGTTTTGGCAGGCAGCTAGTTTAAGCCAGGTCCCGTATCATTGATGGTACTATAAAAGGGAGTATCCAAATTCTTTAGAATCACAGTGAGATTCTTCCTTCTTGCATAATTCATGTGGATAAAAATAAACTTTAAAATTCTGGCACCAAAATAAAATGGTTGAAATTTCCATGACTGTTCTGCATTACTTAAGAACATATGCATCTTGGAACAAACCACAGTTAATCCGTGAACTGCACTCATGTCCATCCATGTCCACTAAAACTTTTAATGATTGCAAAATGGATAGGTTTGAGTCTTTATTTTCTTGGCCAATGTCTGCACATTTTCATTTAAAGCGTTAATCTATACAAAGATCAGAAGACATGTGTTTGGTTATAGGAAGCCACATAAGAATGAGCAAAAAATTTCAACCGATCATGTGTTGGGTTAGCCAACCTCCAGAAATCTATGGTGAGCTAACTGTAGTGAGCACAGGGCATTGTAATCTGAGACTAAGGTGACACATACTGGATCTAAGGTGGATGAGAGAATTGTTAGAGGCTTGAGAGTGCTATGGTAACAATTGATGACTTTAGAAAATGGGAAAAAGATGACAAAAAGACATGTAGGTATCCTAGAGAAGAGGTTAATGAGTGAATTAGTTCCACACCTCAAGAATGATAATTTATAACCAACTACTGTTGCTGAGACTAAAACAAGGGAGATAGATTAAATTTCAGCAGGAGGGAAATAGTTTAGATAGAAGAAAAGATAACCAGGATCCTGAAAGTTCTCATGTACTATGGTGAAAAACTGAAGGAGTATCTGATCATTTTCCTCAATTATCTTTACTTCTAGAAAGCCTCAGAAAGCCTCAGAATAGAGGAGTTGAGGAACTGATTTCTTTCTAGACCATAATCATAATCACTTATTTTATGTTTTAACACTTTGTCTCCCAAAGGCATCCTGAGCCATAGCTAAGATAACAGACAGTGCTTGAAATTTCGAGTGTAAAACATTTAACCTAGATAAACTGGCATTTAAATCTTCATTTCTGTCTTTGTCCCTGGCTATTTCCCCAGCTCCGCTGTACAGCTTACCTTGGGGTAGCAGTGCAAAGAGCCTGTCAGAATTGGGTTGTAATGAAGGCTTTGAAAGGGAATAGTGTAGTTGGGAGGGTGGAAATGCCTCATGCCTAGGGGCAATCTGAGTTAAAAGCAGACAGACAAATGGGAGGAGGAGGAGGGAGGAAAGAATGCTTGAGCAAGTGAAGAGAGAAGGGCATGGCAACAGGAGCAGGAATAAAAGCTGTAAGGCAGCGCACAGAGAGTGCTGATAGCTGCAGAATGAAGGTTAATCTGATGTTGAAAGCAAAGGGGTTTCTCAAGGAAGATGGGGACAAGTGTTCTGGTTTCAATAGTGAGGTCAGAAGGGTAAGAATTTGACATCGGAGGGGTTGCTACCAGGTGGAAACTAGACAACACAACAGTGTGCTGGCTGTGGCTTCAGCTACAGGAATAGGGGTGTCTTCTGGATTAATTTTTCCTGCCAAAGTTTACTGCTCGTCTCTGCCCTGAATACCTTCTACCCTGTGTTACATGTTCTTAGCTGTCTTTCTCTGGGTTGGGCTGGCCCGTCTAAGTTCTATGCTGAGACAGAACTGATAACTACTGCCTTAGTTACCAAGTTTCTTCCTTGGTAGTAGCCCCTTCACCTCTGTGATCCTGCTAGCATTGGCCAGCATAGTCCTTTGGCACCCTGGCCACTCTGGGTTACAGTGGCTGCTCAGCCTGGCTTCTAACCCACTCCTGACCCTACACCTCCTTCCCAGTATGTTCTTGCTCTCACTGGTTCACCATATTATAGCCTGCAGCTTGGCTCTCACATTCAGTGCCTTTCAGGTTTTAAGGAGTCTGATATTCACTATCTGGAGAGACAGGGAAGCATGACGTAGATGCCTGTTACATGGCCACCATCCTTTTGTTGTGTAAAAGGTTCAGTCAGGGCAGGGTGCTGGCCCAGGGTGAGCTGAGGCCTAGAGAAAAGTTTCAGAACAGTCTAGTCTGGAAGAAATGCCTTTCCAGGGCAGAGGAGGAAGTTGGAGCAATAAGTCTGTTAGAGGAAACTGGATACCACAGAGAATTAAGGAGCGCAGAGCCCTGGTTTGAGAGTACTGGCAGGCCTCAATTCAACTCTTGAGTACTACTACATAGTCACTCAGAAGTTAGTGACTTGAAACAAGCTGCTTAGCCTCTCTGGAGTCCAATTTCCATGAAGGAGGAGGAGGAAGAATAAGTGATAGTGATGATGAAAATCAACAACAACAACAAAAATCCATTTCTGTAGTCTTTATTGTCTGTACTTGGTACTGGTCTGAGGATTTTGTGAGTATTAACTCATTTCATCTTCATGACTACCCTGTGAAAATGGAATCATGATTATTCCCATTCTACAGATGTGGAAACTAAGATACAAAGAGATTAGGTAACTTGTCAACAACATCACTTGGCTTTTTTTGTCACCTGGTAGAAATTACATTGTGAAAAGTTGCTTGTCAGCAGAGGTTGAGGATCATTTAAGCTTTTAACTAAAATATTTTATTTCAGCTTAATAACATGTTATTTTGCTGTTGTTTTTTCTGTGCTATTACTTTACCTTGCCCAAAGTGTGCAGGGCCCCTGGACACTCTCAGACCACATGTGCTCTCACTGCTTGGGGACAGCTGTTCTAAAATAGGCATAATGTCATGGGCACAGCGTGATACTCCTTAACTAATGGTAGGCTATGAACATGATTCAGGCTGAATTGCCTCTTGCAAACAAAAGAAAGCAACGCTGTGTCTTGAAAAGATAGGTAGAGAGAAGCATTATGTCTTTTGGAATACATAATATATGAGGTAAATAGTGTCTGGTTCTTTGTACACTTATTCATATAATTACCAAAATAAACCCATAGATAATAATTAGCACCTTTGTTTTGCCAGCGGGGAACCTAGAATTCAAAGAATAACTACCCAAGATCACTCAGTGTGAAAGAGGCACAGACCTAGGATTCTAGCCCAGGTCTGTCCACCTTGAAAGCCCATGCCCTAGGTTGTTCATTTTGCTGCCAGCCCGTTGGAAATAGCCTAAAATTAGTTTAAATTAGGCCAGCAATATTAATGAGTTTCTTTCATAATCCCTTGCAACCCTGAAATTCCAGTTGTATTTCTAACAGGTTCTTAAGTGCTAGCCCTCTGGTTGATCACAGTGGTCCCAGGAGCCTCTTTTGGGGATATCCTATGAAGCCTGAGTTGGAGACCCCTGATCTGGGCTTGGTCCCCACACCTCCAGCTCCTTGGTTTGTTCTAGGGACTGGATTCAGAGGGGATAGTGTGATTTATATCTCCAACCCATGAAATGTGAAGACAAAATACTACATTAATACTGTACCCTGTAAATCTTTTCTCGCATTAGCAGCCTTCTGGTAGAGTCGAGTTGCCAAGGAAGCATTGCCATATGTGCTGATGGAACTGAACTAAAAGGAGAAGATTGGAAAACTAACCACACTAATAAATTTCATTTGAGGCAGTAGGAAAATGGACTGCTGTTTTGACAAGTTAGAAACAACACACACATCCATTCTCTGTTTCAAATGGTTAAAGTGAATTTCCAGGACCCAACAGAAACATCTTATATTAGAAACCTGATTTTTCTGCTGAGTTACCCAGATGTCAGATATATATGCACTTTAGACTTAAATGTGGTTGCGTTGAAGTGCCTCATCTAGACTCTCTGCTTTAGGCATTACTGGGCCTTGCTACCTCTCTTCCCTCTGAGGTCAAGGTACAAGGAGGGATCTTGGAATTCCCACCTCTTTAACTTTTCATTGTTTCACAGATCATGACCTTTTTACAAAGAGCAAGTACTCAAGACTAATGTTTTCAAGGCCCACATCTGTAGTGGGCCTCAGATTATAATCCAGTCACCTTCATTTTCCTGTTTAACCAGACAGGGTAGTCACTACAAGAATGGTTCTTATCAACAACTTCCCTGAGTGCCAGCATCTGGCCTAGGTCTTAGGAGTGGATTTGTACTTTGGTTTTATTCTAAGTTGAAGTTAATCATTTAATATAAGGAAACGTGGGGCCTCTAGTATATTACTTTAACCTCCTAGTTTCTCTAACTGCCTCAGGTCTCTGCTCTTGCAAACTATCCTTCACCTGCCTCTAGAACTTTTTACTTTTTGAACTTTACTTTTTACCCTAAAAGCCACCCCATGCATCTACAGAATTTGATGCATGCTCCTTAGTGGGCCTGGGAGAGAAGTTATGCAGTTTACCAGGTAAGAGCAGAGACTGGAGCCGGACAGGCTGGGTGGAACCCCGTTCTTCCATCGAACAGCTAAGCCACCATGGGCAGCACCCTTAAAGTCGGCCTCAGTTTCTTCTTCAGTTGCTGTGGATAAAACAAAAGCCACTAAGTAGGGTGTTCTGTGGATTAAATGTGTTCATTCACATAAAACACAGAGTAGTATGTGGATATAGCAAATGCTCCCCAATTATTGGCTGTTGTCATTATCACTACTATTAAACTACTATTAATAATATTGTTACTTGCTATCTGGTCTTCTGTGATCCAAGCACAGCCTCTAGTGCCCTGACTGCTTGCCATAGCCTTAAGATGTTGATGCCTTTGCACACCAACTGTTTCCTCTGCCTGGATCACCTTTCCCTCCATTCTCTCATTGTCTCATCTCTCCAGCAAACCTCTGCTCACCCTTGAAGTCCCAGGGCAAATATCTCCTCTTCTTTGATGCTTTTTTTTCCCTCCTGCAGGCAGAAGATCTGGTTCTCTCCACTGGGTTCTCATAGTCCTGTGATGCCCCTGGGGTCTGGCATGCAGCACGTGCTGTTTTTAGGTGGTTTGTCCCCCATCTGGCAGGTGGAGACAACTAGATTTCCCTTTCCCTCTAAACTCTGAATTTCTTAAGCGGGAGGCACCAGTCTCACTGTGTTCGTTCCAGTCCCTCTCAGTACCAGGCACACAGAGGATGCATTTGGTAAATGTTTGCTGAACAAATAGCTATTTGTTGCCTTCTTTGTAGTCTTACACACAGGGTTTTCCCTTTTGTTTTTTGCTCTTCACAGGCATTACTAAATTTATGCTGAGAAAGATAAATCTCAGTAGTTTGAAAGGCTGACTGAAGTGATTGTATCTAACACTGTAGTCATTTGGCTCTGTGGGCTGGTTTTTTATTAGTCATTTAAAAAGACTGTCACAGGATAGTTATGGAGACAAGAGATCATCATTTAAATCACAGTGCTTTCAACCCATCCACAATTTTGGTCTACAATTTAATGATGAGAAAAATACTTCTAGCAAGTAAATATTTAACTAAACATTTTGGCACTTGACCTGAATACAGGGAGTAAGATGGAAATTTCAAATGTGAAGAGGTAGTTTAAACAGGCGTCTGCCCACATATTCCTAGTAGAAATTAATGTTGTACTTTTATTAAATAATAACCAAGCCTTCTCTTATTATAGATATCTTAATGAAAGATCAGTGAGTGAGTGTCATGAGTATAGTTTAGGAGAGAATGCTTGCTTTGGATAAGAATGCTTGCTTTGCCCAAATGGTTGCATATTCCCAATTTTTCTCATATGCTGCCTCAGCTCATTTAGATTCTAAAGAGCAAAGCCCCGCTCAAGCTAGCAAGAGCTAAAGGGGGCTTTTGATAAGCATTTGCACAAGAGAGAAAGAAGGTAGAAATCTCAGGGATCCAAGAGCAGGAGCTACACTGGAGCCTGGCTTCAGTGGGACCCGAAGGTGATGGGGACGGGCACTCCCACCTGTGTGCCTTTCATGGGCTATGCGCATTCTCTTTTTCAGAGTTTCCATTCCTTTTGCTTCACATTCTCATCTGTCCACCAACGCACTTCCTCTGCTTATTCATGGTTTCTGCTTCCTTGTGACATTAGCGCGCACATGACTTCCAATTGGCTGCTTTCCTTGCTCCACCCATGACATCTTTTCATCTTGCTGCTTCTGTGCTAACTTGTCCCCTCGTCGCTAAGGACTGTCAGTCATACTCCTGGGGAAGGCATCCTGATTGGCCAGCTCCATTTTTGGTAGTAGGCTTAAGTTGCTGAACTCTTGATTTGCTTATCTTTTAGGTGTTTTACATTGTCCAGTCAGCTGTGGCTCCGGGGATGAAGCAGGTTTAGATATTATGGTTGCCTAGTGAAGGATTACTAACTCAGGCCAGGTGAGATGGCTCGCACCTGTAATCCCAGCACTTTGGAAACCCTAGGCAGGAGGATTGCTTGAGGCTAGGAATCTGAGACCAGTCTGGGCAACATAGTGAGACCTTGTCTCTTTGTTAAAAATAAAAAATAAGAAAAAACAAAAAGAAGTGTTGCAAACTTAAATGCTTGTAGGATCTAGGCAGGTTATATAAGTGAACAAATGCAGCTGGGTGTGAGATGCAGATGCGCCTTTGCATATTAACACATAGAGTTAAGTGGTGTATAAAGGTATAGATTTTTTTGAGTAAGATGGCTAAAGCTTGTATCCCAGTCTCACCACTTACCAGCTAGGTAACTTGGAACAAATTACTTTAACTCTCTATGCCTTGGTTTCCTCTCTATAGAGTGATTATGAGGATTAAATGAGTTAATAAAGTTTTCAAAATGGTACCTGGCATGTAATAAACATGATGCACTTTTAAAGAAAATTTTCATTAGCCTCACCATCCTTATCCTTGTTTAATTCCACAATGAAGGACTTTCTCCCATTTTTCCAAAAACATCAAGCTGCATTCATCTATTTAGTTTTCCCCCTTTATAAGGATATGAGCAAAGAAAAAATTTTTATCAATTGTGAGGGTATCAATAGAGCAATAAAAATAGAAACTGGAGACCGGGCGCGTGGCTCACGCCTATAATCCCAGCACTTTGGGAAGCCAAGGCAGACAAATCATGAAGTCAGGAGATCAAGACCATCCTGGCTAACATGGTGAAACCCCATCTGTACTAAAACAAAAAATTAGCTGGACATGGTAGCGGGTGCCTGTAGTCCCAGCCACTCCGGAGGCTGAGGCAGGAGAATGGCGTGAGCCCGGGAGGCAGAGCTGTCAATGAGCTGAGATCAAGCCACTGCACTCTAGCCTGGGCGACAGAGTGAGACTCCATCTCAAAAAAAAAAAAAGAAAGAAAGAAACGGGCATTTGTCCTCATTGAGGTACGGGCCTCAGAGCAGGGTGGGCACCACCTTGCATGGTTTCTGTCTGAAGGATGGAGCTTCATGCAATAGAGCAGATGGCTTGGATGTCAGAAAGAGGCCTAGGGTCAGTCAGTTCAGTCAGAACTGAACCTGTGAACTGACGGCTAGGTCATTCCGTTCATTGATATTTTATTTTGTTTTATTTTATTTTATTTTATTTGTTTTATTTATTTATTTTTTTTGAGATAGAATGTCGCTCCATTGCCCAGTCTGGAGTGCAGTGGTGCAGTGTCTGCTCACTGCAACCTCTGCCTCCCAGGTTCAAGCAATTCTCCTGTCTTGGCCTCCTGAGTAGCTGGGACTACAGGTGCCTGCCACCACACCCAGCTAATTTTTGTATTTTTAGTAGAGACAGGGTTTCACCTTGTTGGTCAGGCTGGTCTCAAACTCCTGACCTCAGGTGATCTGCCCTCCTCAGCCTCCCAAAGTGTTGGGATTACAGGCATGATTACTGGCCTCATTGATCTTTCTTACAAGGAGGTCAGATTATGTTTGAAACTTCGTTACTCAGTAAAATGTACCTATAGGTTGGATACATATGGCATTCAAGCTAGTGACCTCTCAGGCTTGCTCGTTTAGGAAGAGAGTGTGGGCAGGGCTGGTCCCTCAGAAGAGGCTGCAAGTGGACCTTCTTATATAGATAAATTAGAAAATTGTACTTCCAATGAAGAATAGAACCATGAACCTCTCGCAAAGTATGACAAAGGGTACAGCATACTCCTACCATCAGTGTTAGCTTGGTGCATGTTTCCAAGAAAAAACAATTGTGATTTAAATTTTTTTCTTTAAGAAGAACAAATGAAAATGATGAGATTTTTTAGTTCAGATACGTAGCTCCACTAAATGCACTCAGTGTTCTCACTGCCTTCCCCAAAAGTGGTTCTTGATTTAGAAAATCAGGTGGTCCACTGACTTAGAAGGCAGAAGGGAAGGAGCAGACTTTCGGGGAATAATGAGATTTCCTATGTCACTAATACTGTTGATTTACCCAATGTGCAAACGATCCAGAATGTGAGATGGAATGTACTTGGGCCTGATGCGGCTGTTAGAAGTTAGTACTTAAACATTCCATTTCAAATATTCTCATTAAGGGTAATAGCAGAAAATTGCAGCAGAGATTAAGCAGTTTTTAAGTGGTAATCCCCTCTGTAGAACTGTTGATTTGTTTAGTTAATGCTAATTTATTTAATATACTTCTACTTTTTGTTGATTTTTAGGTCTGTTGCCACAGTTATTGGGAGTTGCCCCAGAGAAGGCCATAAAACTTACAGTAAGTCTTTTGAGTTGGTGCTTCTTAGTAAGGGCTTTTGTACATACTCAAGAATACTAGCAAGTATTCTTATAGGAAACAGCAGGTTTGTTTGTTCAGAGGTGCTAGCTAATTTGAAAGCAGGGGAACTCACCACACACGTTTTTTCATTATTCCCCATTTAGCAGTGGACATCCAAAAATGTGATAATAAATGTGAGTACTTTTGGTGGTTGCTGCCATCATTGTTGTCATCATAGCAGTAGCAGCTAAATTCCCTTCAGTATCTACTGTATTAGGCACATTATATATATTACCTTTTACTGGTCTGATCTCAACAAAGCATGATCCACAGTTTACACATAAGGAAACTAAGGCCTATCGGGCTTAAAGAGCCTACCTGTGTTCACACAAATCATAAATGGGAGAACTAGAATTTAAAATCAGACTTGTCTGACTCCAGAGCATGTCAGCACCTGCTGTTTTATGGGATTCATGGTTAGGGTGTGTTCTGTAAAGCCAAATGTGCAGGGATCTGGGTTCTAGTTAAAGTCAATCCTTCATCAGATTATTTGCCCAGTGCCTGGCTCATATTTGACAGATGGTTGATATTCAGTTTAAGTGTTTGTGGAATGTACAAACATTTGCATCACTAAGGCCATAAAGCCCCAGAAAGTAAAACTCTAGCTTTAGATTGAACTGTGTAGCTTTGGAGCCTGAAATTCTTATTTTACCTTTTTATTATGTGACCTAATCTTCTCTGGCCTATGTCTGCCAAAAAGATATGATGTTTCTTAAAATTTCTTGTAGTACATGCCATTTTGAGAATATTATATTAATTAATTAATTAATATAATTTATGTTCTTTGAGAATCCTTGAGGAATTTTTAGATATTGAATTTCTTCTAAGCTGAAAAAGTCTGCTCAGACAAATTTATCTCCATGATGAGTAGTGTTTTAGATTAATTCTTGTTAGAAGACTTGAAAGTGATTTTTAATCAAGCCTTATAAAACAGTGTTAAGTTGTAAGATGTATGTTTTTATTTTGTCACTATTATCAGTGACAAAATCAGCCTTCGTAAGCTATTCTAATTGCAGAGCGTATTTTTGGCTTTCATTTATCTTTTAACTTTTCTCTTGAAACATCAGTGATGCATATATATTTTTCATTTTTTAAAACTGTATTATGCTATTGAGTACTTCTCAAACTATTTTAAGATCTGTTAATTTGTGCAATTTATGATTACTCCAATAGACTGATAGAAAAAATAGCCTATATTGACAGATGCATATTTATAAGTGTTTAATGACTTTCTTTATATTTTTCATCAGCTTCTATAAATATTTTTCTTCAAGGTGAACGATTTTGTGAGGGATAAATTTATGCACAAAGATGGTTCGGTCCCACTTGCAGCAGAAATTCTTGCTGGAGGCTGCGTAAGTACCTTTTGAAGATCTCTACACTGAAAATATTTGTTTCACATATATATCACTGCCATGGTCAACAGGTGTGGACTAAGGCTTCTGTTTAACCACAGATCCTGAACAAGGGCAGAGTCTACTAGGGCACCTCGGCTTTTCCTAGACAGGCGAACCATTCCAGGGGTGGAAGGGTAAATGTTTCTGATCTTACTGCCTGTTAAGTCATGCCTGTTAAATTCGTCATTGCTTATGGTTTGTTCTACAATAAAAGTCATTTGTGACAGAAGTGTTTGCCCTTTGAAAAATCTTTGCTAACCTTTTCTAAAGTTAATGTTTAGTACATTCTTTCCTCATGGCACCCTCTGCTGGGTCAGGCACTAGAACTTGTAGTTTGAAGTCAGCAACCATAGCGCTCTGCTTGGCTTTGCCTTGCAAGTGGCAGCATCTATTCAAGCTTCCACTGCTTTTGGGAGAACAATGCTGGGAAATAACTGGCTGAGTGTGCTCTGCATTGTCAAAAACGCTTGGAATGATTGTTTCCTTATATGGATGAACAACCTGCATCTTGTTCTGAAGCTCAGCAAAACAGTGTGTCTCGTTTTATCTCATGTACTGGTTTGTTCATGTGAATGTAAATACTTTAAGCAAATTAAACTCTTATACAAAGACTAGTGTTATTTAAAGATAAGGTTGGTTAAATAACAGGCTTTGATCACTCAGGCAATACAAAATTGGTATTTTTTTATCTGAACCTATTTCTTATAAAAAAGATGAAGTCATTTTTTAAAATTGGCTTACCCTGGGCAGGAAGTAGTATTCCTAAAGTAATTTTTTTCTTGAAGATCCTTGAGTTTAGACGTTGGGCAATGTTTGTGTGGAAAGGGCTTATTGTCCTATCTAACACTGAATGATGGTTTCTTAAATGTAGCAGGAGCTAAGAAGTCCTAGCTCCTGGTATTCTTTAGAAATGGATGGAATTTGGCTACTGCCTGACTCTCTGTTTGATCAGTGACCTGTCGGAGATGGCCAGGCAGGATCCCCTTGTTCTGTAACTTTAGGAGCAGTCAGGATGGAAAAAAGGAGGCTTTAATGTCCTAAATAAAAAGGGCACACAATAATAATCAAAGAGAATTTTAGAAGTTTCTCTTCCCCATAAGTACTCTCCATTTAAAACAACTCTGTAGTTTCCATTTGAGTAAGTAGGTTTTCTAATTTTTGGATAGGTATATCCATAGGCTGTGCCTAGCCTAGTCCTGCAGGTTGTTGCTGGGTCCAGGATATAGCAGGGTTTTTTGGTAGGTCAGGTGGGGTTGTTGTTTTTTTTAAGTTACATTTTAAGCTTTCTGAAAAGATGTGATCATAGATTTCTATAAGAATTAAAATGTAAAATTAATTATGTGATACTACTCAAGATGTTGGCAATCATCATGGCATGGTGCCCAGAGGTTTATTTTCTTTTTAATTAAAGCATTTTGCCTGCACATGCCTCTGGGTGCCAAGGAGATTGGTTGTGGCACGTATTTTCTAGGTGCCATCTGTAGGTGGTCTTGTTTTTGCATATGCAGTCGCCCATTTCAAACACAAAGCACATTGGCATCAGAAGTGGTGCCTAGTTATGTAAAGAGATGTAGCCCTTTTCAAACCTGATCTAAACACAGGCTTAAAATTGGAGCCACTTAGGCTTTACAGCTACTTAAAATATCTGTGAAATGAGATTTGCCATCCTTAATCTCAGAGGTAGACAGTGGTCCTTAGCTTTTCAAGTCTTCTCCTTTACCTTTTTTCCCCCAGTCATTACTTTAAGAAGAGTTTATTTTCAGGTAAGCAATCCTGTAGGTAGCAGACAACCCAGGTCCCTTTAGATCTCTGAGTAGATGAATGGATGGTTCCATTTTCTGTGTGTTTGTGTGTGCACGCACATCCTTTTTTTCTTTTTTTTTTTTTTAAGACAGTTTTGCTCTGTCACCAGGCCGGAGTGCAGTGAAGCGATCGCAACCTCCATCTCCCAGGTTCAAGCGATTCTCCTGCCTCAGCCTCCTGAGTAGCTGGGACTACAGGCACGCACCACCATGCCCAGCTAACTTCTTTGCTACTAATTTTTAGTAGAGACTGGGTTTCACCATGTTGGCCAGGATGGTCTCAATCTCCTGACCTCCTGATCTGTCCACCTTGGCCTCCCAAAGTACTGGGATTACAGGCGTGGGCCACCCCACCCACCCATGCATTTTTTAAGTAGCAGCAGCATCTTTCTTTGCAGGCTTTAGCAAAGTTTTCTGTATAATTGGAGGCAGTCACACACCTTAGAGGGTTGTTGTGAGTTCCACAGCCTCATCTGTCCCATTGGGAATACAAAGGGTTTTGTAAGGTTGTGCCACATGAGCGGTTCCTCATCTTAGTTCATCCAAGCATTGCTAGGTGTTGACTTTTAAGTCTCTGGGGACCTCACCTTGCTTCATGATTACTGAGAATTAGTACACATGGCTGACTGTTGCACTTGTAACCAAAGCTGCTCATTTCTTTGAACAAGGCTTATTCTGTTTTATGATCTGTTTTCTGCAAAAACGAGGAAAGTATGTAGGGAGGTCTTTGTCTCATAACTTCATAGTGATTAGCTAAACAACCTGTTTTATTGTATTTTTTTTTTAGAAAAATGAAAGTGTTAGTAAATTTGGAGGGAAAAAATCATTGTCACTAAAAAGGAATAAAGTTTATCCCATTTCTTATTTATTATTTTTGGTATAATAAAGCCTGTAACTGAAGAGATTAAAAAATAATCTTCTGTTTCACTGACATAGGAAAAAGAGCAAGTCTGATATTTATTTTTAAACTCATTTTTTGCATTTGAGATTAGTTTTAGTTTAGAGCACCATTAAAAAATTGACTCCAGTTTTCTGAGCATTTTTATAGATTCACACTTTAACAGTAGTGATACATTCAGCGTGTTTTAAGACAAAACTTGGTACTGAGACTGGGGTTTACAAACTCTAAATCTGAAATAATTCTTTGTGGTTTGTGTTTTCTCCGTAAGTTGGGTTTCTGCATTCTAAATTAGACTTGTAGTTGTGGGAGTTGTAATGGAGACCTGGACCTTCAGTCTTCCCTGCATGAGGTATATATATATGTGTGTGTGTGTGTGTGTGTGTGTGTGTGTGTGTGTGTGTGTATGCCTTCTGGGTTTTTTTCCATCTTTTCCCTTCTTGGATCAAATACTTGGTGCCTTTAGAGGGCTGTGATTGAGAATCTGTGTTAGTGCCCATGGAAACTTTCAGTCAGTGTGTCAGAAGACAGAGGTTCTGTTACCACTAACCACTTCCAGTTAGGTTCCCAATGATTCTGAAAACTGATGTATTACATCTGAATATGTTGTCTTTATTGCTTTTTTGCTGTTACTTTAAGACAAAATGAAAAATAACATATGTAATGCAGTATGATCTGTAGGCTGCAGTGCTTCATTCGACAAAGTAAGTGTATGACTTTTATATATCTAGTACAATATGCGTCTAGGTTGAAATCTTGAGGAGCCTGGGATCTTTAGCTTTTGATCCTTTGATCTTTAAAAAAAAGTCACCAGGTAAAGAATACAAGTGGTGCGGTGACTAGTTTCAAGGAAGAAGTATAAATATGATGATTAATTTATTTGGCATGAAAATAAATCTAATATTACTAAGAAAGTCATAAAATATGAACATCTGTCTTATAAAGCCATATTTAGTAAAAACTGTTCATATACCAATACAAAGTAGTAGTATTGTGTAGTAATTTTTGGAAAGACAAATTAACATGTTTTAAACTACGGTCCTTTGATAATGGGCCCAGGGTATTTTTTCATTGTGATGCACACATTTGTGTGCATGAATGTGCACATTGTAAATATAATTGGTGTTTATAGAAGTTTGTATTATTTTGAGTGCATTTTTAGTTGGAAAAACAATTTATATGTTTGTGTCACTGGTTCTAAAAGGGACTGGTGAGAATAACACTGTTGGGAAAACATGGAATGAAGAGTAATCTTAATTACCCTCCCCTATAAATAAGTAGTACCCTAATGCTGTTGCCTGCCTGATTCCCACCATTATGGTGATTCCCATATGCATGATGTGTTTATGCCAGTTTGTCCAGCCACATATCAAATACTGTTTTTAAGGCAAGTTTTTATTACTCATCTCATACATTACATTCAGTTGCAATTGTTTTATTTTGAAAGATTTTGAAAAACACAAAGATACAGACACAGGTGTGCCTACCACTTAGATTGGTGGCAAACTTGACAGTGCAGTTGGAGGCCCTTAATGTACCTGTCCAAATTGCTTTTCCTTCCCTTATCTCCCAAAAGAAAACTCTGTCCTGACACTGCTGTTTTTCATTCTAAGCATGTCTTTCTACTTTTTATTACTTGTGAGTATCCTAAGCAGTATAAATGTTTGCTTTTGAATGCTTCATCCTAACACAATGCTCTAGGAACAACTCATATGATTCCCAGATTGATGCCTTTGCATTTTTTCCCATTAGTGCAACTCATGTGCTTTGCTTATCAGAAAATAATAGTAAATGGGAGTATTACGTTCTAGTGTTGGAATGTGGCATATACTGCATATGTCTGTTATGTGTGGGTTTCTAGATAGACTTATGGTTGGAACAGTGTATTCATTTAACCAAGTTTTTGGTTACTTGGGGTTTCTCCCTGGACAACAGTCATTGCTTCAGTCTTATGCTTTAAACTTATACATGATACTTAGTTTAAAAATGTTAACCCTCGCCACTGCCAGCAAACACTCTCTATCTACCTATCAGCCTGCCTTCCCATCCCCCCCTTTCTTCTCCTGTTGCCATGGTTCTTACTACCTTCAAACATTCTGTATGACTTACTTATTTTTCCTGATTTTTGTTTATTTTCTGTCCCCTTCATGGTAGAGTACAAGTTCTGCAAGGACATGGATCTTCTTATTCATTGATGTATTCCAGGGACTGCAGGCATTGCATGGTAACCTGTAGACTCTTTGTAAATATTGGTTAAATGAAAGAATTTTAAAGCTAAAATCACTCAAAAGTGATCTTGTCAATCTTCACAGCCAATCAATGACAAATCTGGTAATGGACTAATTTATATCTTTTCTTTAATGTTAGCCAAACCCCTTCCCGTCATTAACAGTAAAACTTACCACCTTTCTCTCCAAGCCATACTTAACGATGATTCCCAAATCACCAAGAATAGAAAGCATATAGATGGAGATCATTTTACAAAGTGGAAGTGTTCCTTTTAAAACCTTGCCATTCTAATTTCTGAGAATTAGAACAGGGATGCTTCTTCGTTTTTTGTTTTTTGTTTTCTTCTTTTTTTTTTTTTTTTGTAAAGTTAATCCTTTTGAAAATCATAGCCATTTGTAGTAAGAATAATCACATCTAACAAGAGGCTGTCCAGTTTACTGGAAAGAACATGAGCTTTTAGTCAGTTTAGGGTCTCAAGGCCTTCACCTGCCAGATGTGAATCAAGGATTATACAACTTACTTGACTTCTCTGAGTTGCAGTTTTCTTGTCTATAAAATTTAGCTAGCAACTTTCTCTTTCAGTTATCTATTGCTGTATAACAAACCTCTCCAAAACTTAGTGGTTTAAAACGATAATCTGTTCCAATGACGATCATTAAAAAGTCAGGGAACAGCAGGTGCTGGAGAGGATGTGGAGAAATAGGAACTCTTTTATACTGCTGGTGGGACTGTAAACTAGTTCAACCATTGTGGAAGACAGTGTGGCAATTCCTCAAGGATCTAGGACTAGAAATACCACTTGACCCAGCCATCCTATTACTAGGTATATACCCAAAGGATTATAAATCATGCTGCTATAAAGACACATGCACACGTATGTTTACTGCGGCACTATTCACAATAGCAAAGACTTGGAATCAACCCAAATGTCCATCAGTGACAGAGTGAATTAAGAAAATGTGGCACATATACACCATGTAATACTATGCAGCCATAAAAAAAGGATGACTTCATGTCCTTTGTAGGAACATGGATGAAGCCAGAAACCATCATTCTGAGCAAACTGTCGCAAGGACAAAAAAAAAAACACCGCATGTTCTCACTTATAGGTGGGAATTGAACAACAAGAACACTTGGACACAGGAAGGGGAACCTCACACAGGAAGGGGAACCTGTTGTGAGGTAGGGGGAGGGTGGAGGGATAGCATTAGGAGATATACCTAATGTAAATGATGAGTAAATGGGTGCAGCACACCAACATGGCACATGTGTGCATATGTAACAAACCTGCACGTTGTGTACATGTACCCTAGAACTTAAAGTATTAAAAAAACAAAAAAATCTGTTCTGTTTTCATGAATGCTGCCTCCTTCCCATGGTTTCTGTCTCTTTCCCGTGATTTCAGCTGGAGTAGTGAGGTAGCTAGAAGGTCCAGAATGTCCTCACACAAATGGCAACCAGCTTGGAGCTCAGCTGGAGCCAGGGCTGGGTGGGGACAGGTTCTCCACATGGCATAGCTGCGTGAGCTTCCTCATACTATAGTGTCAGACTTAAGAAGGTGAGTTCTGAGAGCAGAATAAGAAACTGAGAAAAATCTCAGGCCCAGTTTTTGAGATTATGCAACATTAATTTAGCCACAGTGTATTTGTTAAAACGGGTTATAGGTCAGCCAGATTCAGTGCCAGGGAAAATAATCTACCTCTGAATGGGAGACGTGACAATGATGTTGCAGCCATCTTTAATGCACCACACTTACCTTGCCTGATTGTGGGAAAAATTAAATGAGATAATATGTATGAAAGAATTAAATCGTGACTTAAGTGCTAGTCTTCCTGCTCTTCTAGTGTCTACTTTTTTTTTTTTTTTTTGAGATGGAGTCTCGCTTTGTCACCCAGGCTGGAGTGCAGTGGCGTGATCTTGGCTCACTGCAACCTCTGCCTCTTGGATTCAAGCAGTTCTCCTGCCTCAGCCTCCCAAGTAGCTGGGATTACAGGCATGTGCCACCATGCCCGGCTAATTTTTTTGTATGTTTAGTAAAGATGAGGTTTCACCATATTGGCCAGGCTGGTCTCGAACTCCTGAACTTGTGATCTACCCACCTCGACCTCCCAAAGTGCTGGGATTACAGGCGTGAGTCACCATGCCCAGCCTCTAGTGTCTACTTTTTAACTCCTAATGTGTGTGTGTGTGTGTGTGTGTGTGTGTGTGTATACACAGAGAGAGAGAATTTTATGAAAATGAATGTTTTAGTTTGGCTTTTTGGGTGGAACGGAATGGAATAGGTGTATTGCAGTTTGGATATGGCTCTTGAGGACCTCAGCTACCTCAGGTGCTCCTGAAATCTCTGGTCTTCTTTGTGAACCTGCTTATTTATCATTTCTCTACTGATTGATTTCCTCTGCTGGGTAGCATAGCATCCTTTTTCTAAAAATGACTTTAATTTCATCCTGTGTCCACAGTGCATGCCAATCCTAGTTCAAGGCTTTCCTCCTAATAGGAATGATTTCAATGTTTCTCCATCATTGAGGAGGAGAGGTGTTCTGATTATCTCTTGCTGCATAACAAATAATCTGAAAATTTAGTGACTTCAAATAAATATTTATTATTCTCTCTTGTGGTTCTGTGGATTGACTGGGCTCAGCCTGGGAGGGTTGTATTTGGGATTCTTATGTGGTTATGGGCTAGTGGAAGCTGGGGCCAGACTCATCTGAAGGGTCAACTGGGACAGATATCCAAGGTGGCTCACTGTCGTCACAGCTGGGGCTGTGGTCCAGAGCACCTGCTTGAATTCTCTGTGTAGCTTGGTCTTTTCAAACATTGACAGTTTGACTCTGAGAGGGAGCCTTCCAAGAGCAGGCATCTTAAGAGTCCTGGGCAGAAACAAGACTTCCTATGACCTGACCTTGAAGGTCACTGCCAGTGCATTCTGTTGGTCAGACAAGCCAGTTAGGCTGGCCCAGATTCAACAGGAGAGAAATTAGACTCTATATCTTACTAGGAATAATAGCAAAGGATGTTTCAGCTACCACTGGAGGATTCAGTAACCTGTGTTGTGAGCTGGGAACATCTTCATTGCCCTTCACCTTGTGAAGGTTTCATAGCCCATCTCATGCCTTCTCTGAGGGTCTGTTGCTGATCCTAGAACCCATTCATTCTCTAGATTGCTTCTGGTAGCAGGGGGCAGAAACTCACCGAAGTGGAGATAAGTGAAGGTTAAGGGTATCCATTAAATGAAATTGAAGGCTCTTGAGAATTGAGGCAGCATTAGGAACTGACTACTCTCTCCATTTTCTCCACTTGGCCTTCTTTGTCTCTCGCAGTGACTTTGCATCACTCTGCACATCTTTTGACTATTCTAATCCATCACTTCTTCTCTTCCTGAAGAATTGATGTTGACTTTCTCAAGAATTCCCTTCATGTTCTTGCCAGCTACTTAGTCTCTCTCACAGCAGGAGACAGCCTCTTTTCATCCCTTGCCCCAGCTCCCAGCTAATTAGCTCAAGTTTTTCAGTTTTGTTTTGCGTTTCATGTAATTATTGAGAGAGGAAATCTGGTTGGCAAACCTGATCTTTGTGTGCTAGGCCATACATATGGCAACCTTGAGTCATGGCCCCACCCAGATATTAATGACTTTGCTTAACATTTCCATTTGTTTCAACTATCTATAAGTGTCTTCAAACCCTTCTTGTACTGTTTTGTTTTTAGCTCTGAATTCTGTAAGTTTTCCCTGAGTAGTATTGTGTATACTTTGGTCATAAAATATACTCAAAGTCACCATTCCTTGTGATTGAACTTGAAATCCCTTATGATTTCATACTAAATCATATCAAACCAGGAAGAAAATTTCCTCATGTAATGAATACATATACTCTGACAATCAGAGCTGGTGAGACAGATTGTCTGAAGTGGATTTAAGTCTTACTTCACGATTTTTTTCTTCCCAGAATTTCGTGTGGATATGTAGCCTCATAGTGTAGTTTTTTTAAGATAGAATTTTTATTTCACTATGCAAGCCTCTGCACATATCTTACTTTTTTTTTTTTTTTTTTTTTTTTTTTTTACGGAGTCTCGCTCTGTTGCCCAGGCTGGAGTGCAGTGGCCGGATCTCAGCTCACTGCAAGCTCCGCCTCCCGGGTTTACGCCATTCTCCTGCCTCAGCCTCCTGAGTAGCTGGGACTACAGGCGCCCGCCACCTCGCCCGGCTAGTTTTTTGTATTTTTTTAGTAGAGATGGGGTTTCACTGTGTTAGCCAGGATTGTCTCGATTTCCTGACCTCATGATCCACCCATCTCGGCCTCCCAAAGTGCTGGGATTACAGGCTTGAGCCACCGCGCCTGGCCATATCTTACTTATAAATATAAGATGATGTGAGGCTTAATCATTAGGTTGAATTGTTATGAAGTCACTCTCGAGTGACATGTGAATTAATTAAGATATATTATGCCTTATAGTGATGCTATAGCAATAATGTTAATTTTTTTAATGCTATATCTTTATAACCTTTTGTAGTTCAGTGAAAATCTAGTGATTACATTGTTTTCAAATGTTATTATTGTTATTATTTGGAATATTCCCTGGGAGAACTTTTTGCATACTCCCCCAAAATGTAAGACCATATTAAAGATTTTCTTGGTTTGTACTTATGCTTTATCTCTGCCTTCCATCTTTTCTTGACTTGAAGGGTTGGAGACTGTATCTGGTATTATATGACCTGCTGTCTTTGTCAACCGTGGTCACTGCTTTGCCACTTGAGGAGATCTTCCTTCATAACTTTTTGCTGACAACTAATTGCATCTCTCAGACCTTGAGTAAATGGCTGAACTGACACATCTATAAATATGGATGACAGGGCCTATGTCATGTCACACTGTTACAGCTGTGTGCCTAGCATTGTGTCTGACATATGGAAGAAACCAAAAAAATATCTGTTGAATGAATAAATGCTGGACTACAAGGTGTTGGTTATAGAATTGGAAAGAAAGGGTAGTGGCTCTGTATACCATGTTACTATTAATTTAGAGACTGATGACCAGCAAAGAGGAATTAACTCCAAAAATTGGTGGGAGAGTAGGGGTGCAGGAATTGAGGGAATAGCTGTAACATGGCTAGGTGTCTACATATCCAGGATATTTCACAAGAGAGTATTCCATGATGGCCCAGTACTAGAACCAACCTTTATAAGGCTCCTATTTACTTTGTTTGACTTCATTTCTAAGAATGACAAATAAATAATCCCTAAATATATTCAGAATCTTAAGAACAGGATGAAGATAAAGAACTTGGAGCATTTGGTATAGCTTATTTATTATGGCTTGTATTTTAAGTAGAGAAGACTTTATTGAATGACTAACATGAAATTATGTCAGAGTCATTAAGGAATCATAGAAAAGAGGAGGTTTAAAAAAGGAGGAGCCAATTCATAGCCAAAAAAATAAAAATTCTAACCTCATGACATTATCTAAATTTGCAGATTTCTGAAAAGCCAAGAGACAGCTCCATTGGTTTGCTCAGAAAGTCCTTCAGGCAATGGGACTAAGGCATTGGTCTTGAATAGAGTTCTGCTGCTTGCCTACTCCAATGAGAGGCTCTTTCTCCAGATGATTTTACTTGGACCTAGGGCAAAAATAAAAGAAATATCTGATGGTACTAAGAGCTCATGGGTGCTATAGATTGAATGTTTATTTCCCCCACAATTGCTAGGTTTGAACCTAACTCCCACTGTGATGGTATTAGAAGAGTGGGATCTTTGGGGGTGATTAGGTCATGAGGGTGGAACCTACAGGTTGAGATTAGTGCCCTTATAAAAGGGATCCCAGAGAGATCCCCACTCCTTCCTCCATGTGAGGACACAGTGAGAAGACAACATCTGTGAGCCAGGAAGCAGTGCTCACTAAATCCCAACCATGCCGGACTGTGATCTCAGATTTCGAGCCTCCAGAACTCTGATAAAGGAATTTTTGTTGTTTATAAGCCACGTAGTCTATGATACTTCATTATAGAAACTCAAACCGAGTAAGACAGTTAAGCATAGCCTCCCTGATAAGGGCTGCCTTTAGTGGCTCAGAAATGTCATCTTATTAGGGGAAAGTCCAACTCTCATGCTAGACACTGGGCCAGCCAGATATTTCCTTTCTATTTTTCTCCCTTTCCCCTCTCTGGGAAAGTCTCAGAGTTGTTTGACTCAGCATAGTTCAAACATTGGGCCATCTTTCTGGATTTCTAGTAAATAGGGAGGAGTTTGTTATGATCGGAAAATCTGAAGAAAGACTGGGTCATAGCTTTCGTACAGTGAAGGTACTTTAGACATTGAAGGTCTGTAAATCATTAAACTATTCTGGTAGTAGTAGTCAAAATACACATGTATAACAGGCAGACCCCAAATGTTAACATATTTGACAGGCCTGTAACTTAATTGCTTTTTAATGTCAGTCAAATGGATTCCACTTTGGTTTCTTGGCCAGGCTTCTATGGGCCCATTAAAACCCCATGAAGCTGAAAACATGAAACTTAATATTTGTAAAACATGTAAACACAATAGCCTTTTTCTGCCTCACCATGTGGTTAAGAAATTAGGACTAGGATATTTCAGTTTGGTATCTTTCTCAGAATAAATTATGGAGTAAGAATCTATTATCGTTCCACTATTGTTAATAATCTAGTAACACATTTTTCACTTAAGTGTTTTATTTTCATACTAAATCAAAAGAAAAAATTTATATATTGCTTTATGTTTAGAGATGTGCATTTAGACAGTCTAACTTAGTGTATTCGTTTGGTAGGGCTGCCATAACAAAATGCCTCATACCACAGAATGGGTGGTTTAAACAACAGGTACTGGAAGTCCTAGGTTAAGGTGCTGGCAGTTTTGGTTTCTTCTGAGGCCTGTGTTCTTTTCTTGAAGATGGCCGCCTTCTCACTGTGTCCTCACATGGTCACCCCTCAGTCCGTGTGTTGTCTGTGTCTTAATCTCTAATTATAAGGACACCAGTCATATTGGATTAGGGCCCATCCATCTGACTTCATTTCTTCCTAATTACCTCTTAAAAGGCCCTAAGTCCAAATCCAGTCACATTTTGAGGTCCTGAGGGTTAGGACTTCAGTATGCAAATTTTGGAGAGATGCAATTCAGCCCCTAATACTAGGGTTTAAGAAAAGGTCTTTCAGTTTGTGAGGACTCAAGTTTCTGATTGCAGGAGGGTGATGATGTATCTTGTGAAGGCAGTGGGCCCAACACACTTCTCTTCAGAGCTGGACAGGGTGAGTGGCCTCCCGACCTCATGCCACCTCATCTTTGCCATCTTCTCTGTGAGGTTGCTGAATGCCATCTTCAGCACTTGTGAACAGTTGTGAACAGCACTTGGGCGATGTGTTTTAATTTACTCCATCCACTGCTATTTGCTGAATATCTCTTTTTTACCTGTGAGCTCTACATACAATAATAATAGTTATGCTACAAATTATTTTCATGTCTTTATTTAACATTGAGTTAGTAAGAAAGCAAATGGAAAATATGTTGAATCTTAGATTCCTTTACAAGTCTTTATTTTCTAATTTATTCAAATATCAAGCACTGTCATCACTTGTGTGTTCATTTTAATGAAACATAAATTATTAGACATTTATTAATATATATCTTGTTTGTAGTTACAATTTTGTTTGTGTCCAGATAATCAAAATAATATATTTGGGTTTTAGTAAAAGTCTATTCTATAACTTTATATTAATCTATTTTTGACACATGTAAGCACACATTTTAGAATGTCAGTGTGCAATTAGATATTCTTAGCACATGTCATTTGTGAAAAGCACTTTAAATCTAAGTACATTCAATTGAGCATAATTAAAATATCAAGATACATATTCTTCATATACATTTTGCCACTTAATTTTTTAAGTAGCTATAAGTATCTACCATGTGAATTCAAATTAAAGGAGGGTGATTAAATTACAGTTATATTTAATGCTTTTAGTTTAAAATGTAGTTGAAATTGTGCTATATTAAAAAATATACTGCCATGTTTTCTGTGGACAGCAGAGTGATGATGGGTTTAATTTTTTTAATGCAAGACTATTAATATTCTCTGAATATTCTCAAGACTGTTGAATGATTGGGGGTTGGGAGGCGTTGTAAGAAGGCTTTTATTTTTATCTAATGAGGTCTTTTGACTTGACTCCTGAAGTCTCAAGAAAATGTTCAGGAATACTATCTCATTTAATAAAGAAGCATTGGCGAAAGCCTTGTTTTATTGATACAGATGAAAGGAAATGGATCATGGGGAAATATGTACTGGAGCTTCTGAACCCTTAGCCTTTAGATAATGTTTTTAGGCTAGCAATATTTCCTATCATTGTGAAAATGAGCAGATAGCCTTGGTGAGTCAGTTATAAGGCACATATAACTGTAAAACCTACTTGTCCACAACTGTTAGACCTAAAGTACATTATCATTTTAATGAAGGTCACTGTTCTTGGAGTACTTACAGAAAATGGGGCCGTATATTGGAACTCTGGATTATGTTGCCTTTCTGAAATATTTGATTTCTTAAAATTCTGTTTGTTTGTTTGTTTGTGTTCCAAGATGGAGTCTTGTTCTCTCGACCAGGCTCGAGTGCAGTGGTGTAATCTCGGCTCACTGTAACCTCTGCCTCCTGGGTTCAAGCAATTCTCCTGCCTCAGCCTCCCGAGTGGCCAAGACTACAGGCACGCGCCACCGTGCCTGGCTAATTTTTGTATTTTTAGTAGAGAGAGGATTTCACCATGTTGGCCAGGCTGGTCTCCATTTCCTGACCTCAAGTGATCTGCCTGCCTCAGCCTCCCAAAGTGCTGGGATTACAGGCGTGAGCCACCACACCCA
The DNA here is from genome assembly GCF_009764315.1 of Trachypithecus francoisi. Lineage (NCBI taxonomy): Eukaryota > Metazoa > Chordata > Mammalia > Primates > Cercopithecidae > Trachypithecus > Trachypithecus francoisi. The sequence continues at coordinate 76,426,246 of NW_022681469.1, read as the reverse complement.
GTCCTTAACATTCTGTTTTAAAAAATAAATAGCTATATCACTTCCCTATGCCAAACTGGAAGTGTCAACAATGAAATCATTATGTAACATGGCAAGAGGGATTTGGGTTGCAAAACTGTAAGGAGGGGAAGAAATCAAGCTTATGGAAGCATGTGGGCACTAAACGAAAGATGCAGTGATAGGAGCCACAGTTTGGTTTCTTTGCAGACTAGCCCATTTCAGAGAAGGGGGTATTAGAAGAAAAAACCTGTAATTTTACTTTGAGCCGTGAAGACCATTTCACTTGAAAAAAACAGAGCATTTGGAAATAATGATGCTTTGTATCAGCAGAACGCTGTGCGTTTGAGAACTTGGTGCTTGGACTTCATGCTGACATGGTTCTAGTCACAGTCCTATTACCCTTTCTGGTTGCTCTCAGCACTCCGGGATGCAAAGGTGGATTTATGTAGATCATGGACTTCTGATATGAATTACAGCAGCGAAAACTGTCATATGGAGATGTGAACTTAAGATTGTGTTGGCAGAGAGGTGAAGCACCCATTGCTCCTATCTTGAAACAACTATGCTATATTTAGACAAAACCTATATCAGTATAATTATTTTGCGTGCCCATTTGAATAAAGTTAAAATTGTCACTAGTTATATATTTTTGAGCCTAAAATATTTCTCACGACTGGGCATGGTGATCACGCCTGTAATCCCAGCATTTTGGTAGGCCAAGGCAGGTAGATCACTTGAGGTCAGGAATTTGAAACCAGCCTAGCCAATATGGTGAAACACTGTCTCTACTAAAAATACAAAACTTTGGGAGGCCGAGGCAGGTGGGTCACGAGGTCAGGAGATCAAGATTATCCTGGCTAACATGGTGAAACCCCATCTCTACTCAAAACACAGAAAATTAGCTGGGCGTGGTGGTGGACGCCTATAATCCCAGCTACTCAGGAGGCTGAGGCAGGAGAATGGTGTGAACCTGGGACGCAGAGCTCGCAGTGAGCCAAGATCAAGCCACTGCACTCCGGCCTGGGCGACAGAGGGAGACTGTCTCAAAAAAAAAAAAAAAAAAAAATTGACTGGGCGTGGTGGTGAGCGCCTGTAATCCCAGGTACTTGGGAGGCTGAGGCACGAGAATCTCTTGAACCTGGGAAAAGGAGGTTACAGTGAGCTGAGTTTGCACCACTGCACTCCAGCCTGGGCGACAGAACGAGACTCTTCCACAATAAATATATATATATAGTATAGCTCAAGGATTCAGATTTGGGTTTTTTACTACCCAGTAGCCTGGCTTTCTCATTATTGATTAATCTACAAAGAAAAATTTGATATATCTGATGAAAATCAGTTATATTGTACCTAGAAAAACATCTCTTCCTTATTACTTGATGTATTTTAATGTCTCTGAATCCATTGGTAAATCTTTATCTCCTAGAAGCTCTTAAAGTCACAGGAATTCTAGTCCATATGATCAGATTAACCAAAAATTCAGGCAGCTACTCTGTTCAAACATGAAAGAAAAAACTGAAAATGAATTGTTTTATTGAATCTGCTTTTTCACAATAGACAACTAGGCGTAATGGTTCTGAGCGTGGGTTAGAAATTGGGCAAGTCTGGGTTCGCATTCTTTTCCTGCCTTGAAGAGAAGTCTCTGCTTCCATTTCATCTCTAGAAAGACAGGAATAATATAGCCTGTGTCAACATGACTGGGGGGATGAAGGAGATGATATCTGTGAAGAGTTTAGCACAGTGCCTCCTACATCAGAAGTACTTGACACGTGTCTGGCTCTTGTTTCTCCAGGAAGGAGAGGAGGGGAGAAGAGAGAGTTTGCAGGGCTGTAGTTATTCAAATAGTTATAGCTGTCTCTTCTTTCTGGTCACACTGGTGGGTAATTTGTTCTTGAAAGGTGTCTTGGAAAATCACATCCTTCCAGAAAGGGATCTAGAGGACAGACATGTGTGAAGTGTACATTGTTAGAGGGCTGACTGGAAATAATCAGCACAGAGATCACTGTGGGCAGAGCCATAGCCTTCAGGTCCCATAAAGGGCAGAATTATAGGAATAATCTACTGCATAGGAAAGCCAAAGAAAGGAAAGAGGATGAAAAGCACCCTGGTGAGGAAAAAATAATTGGGGTACACTACTGGAATATCTTTCCCTCTGCTGGAAGATCCTTCATACATAATGAATCACAGTTTGGAAATGAAGCCTTTGGAAAAAAATCCTTGCACAACTGATAAGAGAGAAGTCTCATACCAGCCACTGAATTTTTTCAGCAATTTGGGCCTCCCTCCACAAGTGTACTTTCAGACTCAGATTCCTCCAGCATGCAGGACCTCTTGGTTAACTATGTACTCTCAATAAAGAGAAAAAGATGAGACTTCTGGGAAGCAAGAATTGGTAGAAACTGGGCCAGGTACAGTGGCTCACACCTGTCACCCCAGCGCTTTGGGAGGTCAAGGCGGGTGGATCACTTGAGGCCAGGAGTTTGAGACCAGCCTGGGCAACATGGCGAAACACTCTACTAAAATACAAAAAAAAACTAGCCGGGTGTGGTGGCACACACCTGTAATCCCAGCTACTCAGAGGCATGAGAATCACTTGAACCCAGGAGGCAGAGATAGCATTGAGCCAAGATCATGCCACTGCACTCCAGCCTAGGTGGCAGAGAGAGACTGTGTCTCAAACAAACCAAAAAAAAATTGATGCTGAAATGCATCAAAACCAGCCTGCTCGTCATCCTCTTTTAGAAGAAAAAAAATGAGTAAACCATAGCATTACTCATTAGGATGTTACCAGATATGTGAGTTGGTCAGAGGGACTCCTAGCTACAAGTACAAGGGGTCCACTCTACCATTGACTATGTGCAAAGTAGCACTTTTTATCTGCCTTTTTAAGATACTCGGCCAGATGCAGTGGCTAACGCCTGTAATCCCAGCACTTTGGGAGGCTGAGGCGGGCAGATCACCTGAGATCAGGAATTCAAGACCAGCCTGGCCAATATAGTGAAACCCCATCTCTACTAAAAATACAAAAATTAGCCAGATGTGGTGGCATGCACCTGTAGTCCCAGCTACTTGGGAGGCTGAAGCCTGAGACTCACTTGAACCCAGGAGACGGAGGTTGCAGTGAGTCAAGATCATCTCACTGCACTCCAGCGTGGGTGAGAGAGTGAGACTCTGTCTTTAAAAAAAAAAAATGATACTCAGTGACTGTGACTCTACATATTTGAATCTTTACATTTATCTAGTCTTGTGTTAAACTTTAAAAATTTCTGACAATTTGTATAAATGTATACAAATGTGTATAAATGTGTACTGATACAAGATCCTCTTATGATTTTTTATTCAGAATATTCCTGTCTTCAGACATCTTCAGGAAGCACTGTTGGGGTTTGGTTTAGGAGGATTGCTTTGAATTTAGATTAACTTAGGAAAAAGTTATAATATTTGACTGTTATAATCATTTTTAGGAAATTTTTCATTTTAAATTTATAGCCCAAGTGACGTATTTGCAACATTGAATCTAATGATACTTATTTCTCTTACATTCAGATGTTTATGTGCCTTTAAAAAATACATTTTTTCTTTATTTTGATCCTATGCATTTCATGTTAAGCTGTTCTTTATTAATGCCACTTGTAAAAGAATAAAAATATGTAAGATTTCTTTTGGTGTACCAGTTCCATTGTTCTCCTCTAATAAAAATATATAATGTTTTCGAATGTCGGTTCCCGTTTTGAAAAATGCTACAAAAAATGTGTTCACACTGGTGCTAGTATTCAATACTAATACAGTAGGCAATAAAATGTTCCTCAGTTCCTGATAATAGCCTGGGTGAGAGTCCACGTGGCACCGAACTTAGTAATTTGCCTTCTACAGTCGTGGGTACACACAGTGACTCTTAATAGAGAACCCACTGTGGTGCTGCCTGCAGCTCTGGGTCCCCTGTGGCCAGGTACAGGTAGGCAGCCCAGTGCAGATGTGCAGCCCTAAGCCGTGTTTAAACACATGGCTACCTGCTGTACCTTCTAACCTGTTTTGAGTTGAGGAATAGAATGCGTGAGCCTATGAACTCACCTCTGTGGTCATCAGCTGCTTCATATGCTCTTCTGTGTTACAGATCACAGTAACTTAATCATAACTTCCTATGGAGAGCCAGAGTATTATTTTACTATTGATTCCAAAGGGGTCTTTTGTTGCTGATGGGGTTTATGCATCAGAACTTTAGTTGTTCTTGTGCCAAATTCGATTCCATTTGTTCTTTTTTATCTTCAAAGCATAAATAGTAAGGACAACTATGATTTGTCAGTTTCTGCTCTGTAACAAATTTATCCCCAAACTCTGTAATACAGTCACTAAAGCAAATCCAAACTCTTCATGTTCTACCTTTCACTTCTCCATTCAGAACTTGTACTGTTATGCATAAGCATGGCATAATTATCCCTAGTAGTTTTATCTTTTCGCTCCCTTCCCCCTAGATATTTTCTCCTAATTAACCTAAAAGAATTGTCATTGTCTCTTGATTGCTCTCGTAAACTACTGTCATTTTCTCACTTTCCTTTCCCCTGCAAGTAGACTACACAGCTCTCTCCTTCCCCAGCATCCTCTTTCCAATCCTAGTCACCCTATGTGCTTTGCCTCCCTGTGTCAGTAGTTGTTGGTCCTTTTACCTTCTCACTTCTGGAAGCCCTGTTCTTAACTCTTGTGCCTGGATTGCTGTACCACTAGTGTACAGCAGAGGTTTCTCATCACTTCATAGGTCTCTCATCACTTTCCATTTTTCTCCTTCCTCCTCCCACCTTATCTAAGCCCCTACCTTCAGTTATGTATGTGGAGTGATGCCCTCATCTGTGTCTCTCATCCCTCTTAACTCACCCTTCCACTGCCTTCTAAATGTGTCATTATTCGTCTTTCCAACATTTTGTTCCTATTACTCAGATGCAAAAACTTGGATTCTTTCTTTGAGCTTACCCACTCTTTTTGCCCTATATTCAGCAGCCAAACCCTGTTGGTCTCTGTTGCATCCATTACCCAGCCACCTCTACCTCAGTATAGATATGATCGTTCTAATTCTGGCCTTTTATCACTCACCTAGTCGGCTAAAACCCTAATTGTGATCGCTGCCTCAAGCTCTGCCTCCCTGATGAGCCCTCTCCCCACTGCTCCCTAGGCATCTTCCCAAGGCACAGATAATGCTCAGACCTCTACAGCTCTCAAGCTGTGTTTCCCAGCTCTCCTGCTGCTACATAGTCGCACAGACCATCTCCAGAATACAGCCTGTTCTTCTAGACAGCATCCTGGACCTTCCATGGTTTGGTTCCAGCAATCTTATTTTCAGCCACCTTCTTTCATACCCCTTCTCCATGCTATCTAGAGCAAAAAGCTGCCATGATAAGAACTGTAAGTGTGCTGCTGGCATCCAGCTGGTCGAGCTTGGAGTCCAGGCTTCACCTTCCTAACTGTGTGACTCCAAGCATGTTAAATAGCCTCCTTTACTTTTGTAGCCTCAGTTTCTTCACTCAAACCAGGATTGATTGATTGATTGATTGATTGATTGATTTTTATTGAGACAGAGTCTTTCTCTGTCACCCAGGCTGGAGTGCGGTGGCACAATCTTGGCTCACTGCAACCTCCACTGCCCAGGATCAAGTGATTCTCCTGTCTCAGTGCCCTGAGTAGCTGGGATTACAGGCACCCGCCACCATGCCTGGCTAATTTTTTTGTATTTTTACTAGAGATGGGGTTTCACCATGTTGGCCAGGCTGGTCTCAAACTCCTGACCTCAGGTGATCCACCTGCCTTGGCCTCCCAAAGTGCTGGGATTACCGGCATGAGCCACCGCACCTGGCCTATTATTTATGTTATTACTTACCTTATAATACTATGAAGACCAAAAAAGAATGTTTTTTTTTTTTTTGAGACAGAGTCTCACTCTGTCCCTCAGCCTGGAGTGCAGTGGCATGATCCTGGCTCACTGAAATCTCCACCTCCTGGATTCAAGTAATTCTCCTGCCTCAGCCTCCCGAGTAGCTGAGATTACAGGCATGCACCACCATGCCCAGCTAATTTTGTATATTTAGTAGAGACGGGGTTTCACCTTGTTAGGCTGATCTCGAGCTCCCGACCTCAGGTGATCCACCTGCCTCGATCTCCCAAAGTGATGGGATTACAGGCATTAGCCACCGTACCCGGCCCAAGAATTCTTATAGAACTCTTACCACAATCCCTGGTATTTAGTAAGCTAGAGGAGGCTCAATAAATGCCAGAGGATGATGATGTTGATCTCATTATAATTATCATCCTCATTAAAATTTCGCTTGACAGAAGTGATGCTGGGTATATTACCCACGTAAGTGTGGTATGCCCTTTTCACTGTGTCTTTGTGCCTTTCTCTGCCTAGACTACCAAAATCCTATTCACACTGCAGTCCCCAGCTAACATGTTACCTTCTCACTGGCTTAATCACCTCCCAGCCAGGAGAGCTCTTGCCCTCCTTTGAACTGTCATATCCGTTTGTCTGGACCTTGGCTCTTATATAATTATCTATCCTCATGTTCCATTTTCTGTATTTATGAGGCATATAGTTATCGAACTCCATTGAAAATCCTTTCCTCTTCTTGCTGGCTATATAGCCCTGGGTACATTGCTATATTAGTTTGCTAGCACTACCAAAACAAAATACCACAAACTAGATGGCTTAAACAGCAGAAATTTATATTCTCACATTTCTAGAGTCTGAAACTTCAAGATCAAGGTGTTGGCCAGGTTGGTTTCTTCTGGGGTCTCTCTCTCTTTGGCTTGGAGATGGCTGCTTTTTCCCTGTGTCTTCTCTTTGTGTCCTACATGTCTGTCTCAATTTTCTCTTCTTATGAGAAACCAGTTGGATGGGATTATGTCCCATCCTAAAGACCTCTTTTTAACTTAATTTCTCTTTTAAAGTCCCTGTTTCCAACTATAGTCACATTCTGAAGTATTTGAGAGTTAGGACTTCAACTGTGACTTTTGGTAGAACACAGTTCAGCCCATAAAAACAGTTGCTTTAATCATTGTGTGCTTCAGTTTCCTCTTAATGTAAACTCTGCAAAAAGTACCTCTTGAGTGGACTGAAAATATGTAGTATATGCAACATATTTATATAAAGCAACACCTTAATACCCCATAATAGACGTTTGATGAATATTCATTACCTCTACCCTTGCTACTTCATGGTCCTTGAGAATGGGAATAAAGCATCTTGTGTCCTTGCAGTTCCTAGGACAAACTTTGAACATGATTGCTTGTAAATATTTGGTGAATGAAAAATCAAGTAGCAGAAGTGAGTCTGTAATAGTTGTATGCATTTCTCTTTCTCTCTTAGATGGATCCAGATACTAGATGGTAACTAAGATTTCAGTAACAAAGAGTATACCAGGAAACATGTAAAAAAGTCAGTGTTAGCGCTGTAAGTATAATATGCCACACTGAGCCAGTTCAGTATGGAATATTTTCCTGTGTCCTACTTGCCACAGTCTCCAGAAAGTCATAGGGAAATGATTTGTGACAAAATCGTACACACACAAAAAAACAGTATCTTCACACAGCCAGAGCTCTTTAAGTGATGAGGGACACAAAGACATTGTGCACAATAGGTGTTCCTGTCCATTGTCTGCCGATTCACCTATCTTTGATCTCTGCAAAAGAGGAACCATGGGTATGGTACTGTGAATGGATAATAGACCAGGAATTGGAAGAGCGGCAGGCAGTGTGCTGCTCAGTGATCAAGTCATGGCGAGACCCAGACACCGTGCATCTGATGATAAGCATCTTCTCTTGGTGCCTTGGAGTCTCTCATTTCCTTCCAATTTGACTCCAAAGGGCCTGTTTCATCTTCAGCACCTTTACAATGTGCCACTTTGAGTCTGTAGGTTCTTTCTTTCAGAGGCCACCACAGGTAACGGGTACATCATTATGTTTTCTTGATATCACTACATTCTTTCTTCCTGGTGCATCTGCCTCCTGCAGCCCTCTGAAGTGGATTTGACTCCTTATCATCCCTAGTGATAACTCACTTTGCTGTTTTAAAAGAATTGGTATCTGTCGATTTGCTTGGAGTCAGGGAGTCGAGTGTAAGTTCTTGTTTTATTGTATATAATGCTAGCAACTTTTACCAGTGTTAGTAAAGGTAAGAGATAATAAAACAACAATTCTGTACCTAAGAATTCTACCCTTTCATAACAGCACTACTTGGATATGTAGAAAGAGCTTGTTGTGAGATCAGATATAAAACAAATAAAAGTTATTTGTGAAATGGAAGACTGGGATTAGAAACTGTGACATTCAGGAAGCCAAGTAAGCTGGTTGTCAGAATTGACAGAGATTCTAGAGACAGTGTAGTGCAGGGATTGTCAGCCTCACTGCACATAAGAATCTCATAGGAAAATTTTAACAAGGACAGATGCAAAGTTTTATTAAACTGTCAGGACTGAAATTCAGAGGTCACCATATTTTAAAAAGGTCTGCAAGTGATCGTAACATGCATCTATGGAGGAAAACATCAATGTAGGGGAAAGGGGGAAAGAAACCTGCATGTTTGGAGTAATGGCTCTGTCTTGAGCACTGTGCTGGCTCCTTACATTCTCCATCTCTTTTTATCTTCATAGTAAGTGAGATGGTTTGACAAATAGGGAGACTGAAGCTCTGCCTTCATCTGGGACACTCAACTGCCTCCTTCCCTGCTGTTGGCAGTGCTTGGATGAATATGCATTGTATTCCTCTTCTGTCTTCCAAGAATACTGGTGTTCTCTTGATTATTTTGCATTTTACCCTGGGTAGAGATGGTCTTACCCTCTTTTGAGCTTCAAAAAAATCAGCCTTCAGCCTAATTCCATCCTGGTGAATCTTTCTCAGCAATTCTGCCCCCATAAAACAATCTTTACATTTTGAATTTCTATTCATTTTTGTAAGTATTCGTAAGATTTTCATATGAAGAGTTCTGGTTCAGAAATAGAGAAAATCCTTACTGTGCCTCTCATGTGGTTATTGGGCTAGGTGTGTTTCAACTCATCATTCTGCCAACTGTAAATAGCTCAGTCTGTATCATATGGGAAATGTAGGTGCAAAGTCACAAAACACTCAAGGGCTGTGAACAACCAGAGGCGGGGGGGAGTAAGGGGGTGGGGAGGGTATTGTTCTTCCCATGGACCTACAGGTTTCAGCAGCATCTGAGCAAAACAGAGCTGTTCTGAGCAGAAGGGCAGGGAGCAGCATGTCTTTGTGTGGACCAGAATGCACCAGCCTCTGGGTGTGTCATCTCACACTCTACTTCCTAGAGTAAGGCCCTTTCTTAGGCCTTTCAGTGAATCCAACCCAGGTTTGTATTTTGTGTTGTCCCCCTATCCCCCAAAAAAGTTCATTTGCACTTAAGGAAGAACAAAAGTGTCTTGATTAAGGTATCAAGTTGGTAAAAATGGAAAAACAATTTGATTTAGGGAGTTAATGAATGAACATCTTTCTTTGGTTCATTAACCTTACACATATTAGATAAACTGTGTATAGGTGTTTATTTTTCTTTGTGGAAGTAACACATGATCTATATAGAAAAAATTTCAAATACATCAAAAAAAAAAAAAAGGAAAAGAAAGATATTTGTAATCCCACCACTTCAGAAGCACCACTTTGGTGTATTTCTTCTACATGGTGGTAGGGGATGGCGGGGGAAATATGTACCTGTATTTTAAACATATGAGCATTTTTACTTAAAAGTATATTTTGAACATTTTTCACGGTTGACTGCATAATATCTCCATGCATGAACATACTCAAATTCATTTAATCCATCCCTTACCATTAGATATTTATGTTGTTTCTAATTTTTCTTTCCAGGTATTATAAATAATACTTCAAAAGGCATCCTTGTAGCTAGTTCTAATTAGTACAGTATAGTTTGGATAAGATAAAAATTTCATATATTTGTGACAAAGAACAAGTTGAAGTACAGTAAGAAAGAATGTGATTGCTTGTGATAAATATGTGATAAATGTGATAAATATGTGAAAAATGTGATAAATATAGGCTTAGTTTCAAAATAGCTAGCTTAAAATTACCCTTATAGTGTACTTTAAAGATTTCACTGATGATCATGGAGGTGAGGCATCTAACCATTGCTGGAATGAAATAACACATGATGTTCAACGTTTGGGTGGTAATTGACTTAGTGCATATTTTTGCTACTTTCACATACCATTTATCTCATATGAAAAGAGCAATTCTATACACAAGTAATACATAAATAAAATTATAAGAATATGCAACTCCATAAAATGAGATTTGATGTTTTTAAGAGAAAAAAATGATAGCTTTCATCTAAGTTTACGAGTTCGCTGGCAGTTTTTGAATCATTGCCAGAATCATGAAATTCATCATTCAGGAGCCTTTGTCCTCCTAGTCCCCCTTCTATTCTGAGAGGCAGATCTATATCTCCTCATTTGGATACGAATGCTTTTCATTTTATTACTGCCTTTGTGCCCTTGGCTTTGAGCCCTGGGTGGCATTGGTTGTGCTTCAAGGAGCATTTGTAATTTCAGTGTGAGGACTCAGGGAGGTCAACAGAAATTTCTGGTCTTTGCCCTTCAGTCTCCACATTGAGGATGTAGGGCTTCTTCCTAGGCAGTAACTGTATTTTGATTCATACTTGTAATCCCTAACCACTTTGATTGATAGGATAAGGACTGAAACTACATTCTCTTGAGGATAGAATATTCTTTTTTTTTTTTTTAATTTATTTATTATTATTATACTTTAAGTTCTAGGGTACATGTGCATAACGTTTATATCATGTATAACTCCCCAATGCAATCCCTCCCTCCTCCCCCCTCCCCATGATAGGCCCCAGTGTGTGATGTTCCCCTTCCCGAGTCCAAGTGATCTCATTGTTCAGTTCCCACCTATGAGTGAGAACATGCGGTGTTTGGTTTTCTCTTCTTGTGATAGTTTGCTAAGAATGATGGTTTCCAGCTGCATCCGTGTCCCTACAAAGGACGCAAACTCATCCTTTTTTATGGCTGCATAGTATTCCATGGTGTATATGTGCCACATTTTCTTAATCCAGTCTGTCACAGATGGACATTTGGGTTGATTCCAAGTCTTTGCTATTGTGAATAGTGCCGCAATAAACATACGTGTGCATGTGTCTTTGTAGTAGAGTAATTTATAATCCTTTGGGTATATACCCAGTAGTGGGATGGCTGGGTCATATGGTACATCTAGTTCTAGATCCTTGAGGAATCGCCATACTGTTTTCCATAATGGTTGAACTAGTTTACAATCCACCAACAGTGTAAAAGTGTTCCTATTTCTCCACATCCTCTCCAACACCTGTTGTTTCCTGACTTCTTAATGATTGCCATTCTAACTGGTGTGAGATGGTATCTCATTGTGGTTTTGATTTGCATTTCTCTGATGGCGAGTGATGATGAGCATTTTTTCATGTGTCTGTTGGCTGTATGGATGTCTTCTTTTGAGAAATGTCTGTTCATATCCTTTCCCCACTTTTTGATGGGGTTGTTTGTTTTTTTCTTGTATATTTGTTTGAGTTCTTTGTAGATTCTGGATGTTAGCCCTTTGTCAGATGAGTAGGTTGCAAAAATTTTCTCCCATTGTGTAGGTTGCCTGTTCACTCTGATGGTAGTTTCTTTAGCTGTGCAAAAGCTCTTTAGTTTAATTAGATCCCCTTTGTCAATTTTTGCTTTTGCTGCCGTTGCTTTTGGTGTTTTAGACATGAAGTCCTTGCCCATGCCTATATCCTGAATGGTACTACCTTGATTTTCTTCTAGGGTTTTTATGGTATTAGGTCAACATTTAAGTCTCTAATCCATCTTGAATTAATTTTCGTATAAGGGGTAAGGAAAGGATCCAGTTTCAGCTTTCTACTTATGTCTAGCCAATTTTCCCAGCACCATTTATTAAATAGGGAATCCTTTCCCCATTTCTTGTTTGTCTCAGGTTTGTCAAAGATCAGATGGCTGTAGATGTGTGGTATTATTTCTGAGGACTCTGTTCTGTTCCATTGGTCTATATCTCTGTTGTGGTACCAGTACCATGCTGTTTTGGTTACTGTAGCCTCGTAGTATAGTTTGAAGTCAGGTAGCGTGACGCCTCCAGCTTTGTCCTTTTGACTTAGGATTGTCTTGGCAATGCGGGCTCTTTTTTGGTTCCATATGAACTTTAAAGCCGTTTTTTCCAATTCTGTGAAGAAAGTCGTTGGTAGCTTGATGGGGATGGCATTGAATCTATAAATAACCTTGGGCAGTATGGCCATTTTCACGATATTGATTCTTCCTATCCATGAGCATGGTATGTTCTTCCATTTGTTTGTGTCCTCTTTGATTTCACTGAGCAGTGGTTTGTAGTTCTCCTTGAAGAGGTCCTTTACATCCCTTGTAAGCTGGATTCCTAGGTATTTTATTCTCTTTGAAGCAATTGTGAATGGAAGTTCATTCCTGATTTGGCTCTCTGCTTGTCTGTTACTGGTGTATAAGAATGCTTGTGATTTTTGCACATTAATTTTGTATCCTGAGACTTTGCTGAAGTTGCTTATCAGCTTAAGGAGATTTTGGGCTGAGACGATGGGGTTTTCTAAATATACAATCATGTCATCTGCAAACAGGGACAATTTGACTTCTTCTTTTCCTAACTGGATACCCTTGATTTCTTTCTCTTGCCTGATTGCCCTAGCCAGAACTTCCAACACGATGTTGAATAGGAGTGGTGAGAGAGGGCATCCCTGTCTTGTGCCAGTTTTCAAAGGGAAGTTTTCCAGTTTTTGCCCATTCAGTATGATATTAGCTGTGGGTTTGTCATAAATAGCTCTTATTATTTTGAGGTACGTTCCATCAATACCGAATTTATTGAGCGTTTTTAGCATAAAGGGCTGTTGAATTTTGTCAAAAGCCTTTTCTGCATCTATTGAGATAATCATGTGTTTCTTGACTTTGGTTCTGTTTATATGCTGGATTACGTTTATTGATTTGCGAATGTTGAACCAGCCTTGCATCCCAGGGATGAAGCCCACTTGATCATGGTGGATAAGCTTTTTGATGTGCTGCTGAATCCGGTTTGCCAGTATTTTATTGAGGATTTTTGCATCGATGTTCATCAGGGATATTGGTCTAAAATTCTCTTTTTTTGTTGTGTCTCTGCCAGGCTTTGGTATCAGGATGATGCTGGCCTCATAAAATGAGTTAGGGAGGATTCCCTCTTTTTCTATTGATTGGAATAGTTTCAGAAGGAATGGTACCAGCTCCTCCTTGTACCTCTGGTAGAATTCAGCTGTGAATCCATCTGGTCCTGGACTTTTTTTGGTGGGTAGACTATTAATTGTTGCCTCAATTTCAGAGCCTGCTATTGGTCTATTCAGGGATTCAACTTCTTCCTGGTTTAGTCTTGGGAGAGTGTAAGTGTCCAGAAAATTATCCATTTCTTCTAGATTTTCTAGTTGATTTGCGTAGAGGTGTTTATAGTATTCTCTGATGGTTGTTTGTATTTCTGTGGGGTCGGTGGTGATATCCCCTTTATCATTTTTTATTGCGTCTATTTGATTCCTCTCTCTTTTCTTCTTTATTAGTCTAGCTAGCGGTCTGTCAATTTTGTTGATCTTTTCAAAAAACCAAGTCCTGGATTCATTGATTTTTTGGAGGGTTTTTGTGTCTCTATCTCCTTCAGTTCTGCTCTGATCTTAGTTATTTCTTGCCTTCTGCTAGCTTTTGAATGTGTTTGCTCTTGCCTCTCTAGTTCTTTTAATTGTGATGTTAGGGTGTCAATTTTAGATCTTTCCTGCTTTCTCTTGTGGGCATTTAGTGCTATAAATTTCCCTCTACACACTGCTTTAAATGTGTCCCAGAGATTCTGGTATGTTGTATCTTTGTTCTCATTGGTTTCAAAGAACATCTTTATTTCTGCTTTCATTTCGTTATGTACCCAGTAGTCATTCAGGAGCAGGTTGTTCAGTTTCCATGTAGTTGAGCGGTTTTGATTGAGTTTCTTAGTCCTGAGTTCTAGTTTGATTGCACTGTGGTCTGAGAGACAGTTTGTTATAATTTCTGTTCTTGTACATTTGCTGAGGAGTGCTTTACTTCCAATTATGCGGTCAATTTTGGAATAAGTGCGATGTGGTGCTGAGAAGAATGTATATTCTGTTGATTTGGGGTGGAGAGTTCTATAGATGTCTATTAGGTCCGCTTGGTGCAGAGATGAGTTCAATTCCTGGATATCCTTGTTAACTTTCTGTCTCGTTGATCTGTCTAATGTTGACAGTGGAGTGTTGAAGTCTCCCATTATTATTGTATGGGAGTCTAAGTCTCTTTGTAGGTCTCTAAGGACTTGCTTTATGAATCTGGGTGCTCCTGTATTGGGTGCATACATATTTAGGAGAGTTAGCTCTTCCTGTTGAATTGATCCCTTTACCATTATGTAATGGCCTTCTTTGTCTCTTTTGATCTTTGATGGTTTAAAGTCTGTTTTATCAGAGACTAGGATTGCAACCCCTGCTTTTTTTTGTTCTCCATTTGCTTGGTAGATCTTCCTCCATCCCTTTATTTTGAGCCTATGTGTGTCTCTGCATGTGAGATGGGTCTCCTGAATACAGCAGACTGATGGGTCTTGACTCTTGATCCAGTTTGCCAGTCTGTGTCTTTTAATTGGAGCATTTAGTCCATTGACATTTAAGGTTAATATTGTTATGTGTGAACTTGATCCTGTCATTATGATATTAACTGGTTATTTTGCTCGTTAGTTGATGCAGTTTCTTCCTAGCCTCCACGGTCTTTACATTTTGGCATGTTTTTGCAATGGCTGGTACCGGTTGTTCCTTTCCATGTTTAGTGCTTCCTTCAGGGTCTCTTGTAAGGCAGGCCTGGTGGTGACAAAATCTCTAAGCATTTGCTTATCTGTAAAGGATTTTATTTCTCCTTCACTGATGAAACTTAGTTTGGCTGGATATGAAATTCTGGGTTGAAAATTCTTTTCTTTAAGAATGTTGAATATTGGCCCCCACTCTCTTCTGGCTTGTAGAGTTTCTGCCGAGAGATCTGCTGTTAGTCTGATGGGCTTCCCTTTGTGGGTAACCCGACCTTTCTCTCTGGCTGCCTTTAAGATTTTTTCCTTCATTTCAACTTTGGTGAATCTGGCAATTATGTGTCTTGGAGTTGCTCTTCTGGAGGAGTATCTTTGTGGCGTTCTCTGTATTTCCTGAATTTGAATGTTGGCCTGCCCTACTAGGTTGGGGAAGTTCTCCTGGATGATATCCTGAAGAGTGTTTTCCAACTTGGTTCCATTTTCCCCCTCACTTTCAGGCACCCCAATCAGACGTAGATTTGGTCTTTTTACATAATCCCATACTTCTTGCAGGCTTTGTTCATTTCTTTTTCTTCTTTTTTCTTTTGGTTTTCTCTTCTCGCTTCATTTCATTCATTTGATCCTCAATCGCTGATACTCTTTCTTCCAGTTGATCGAGTCGGTTACTGAAGCTTGTGCATTTGTCACGTATTTCTCGTGTCATGGTTTTCATCTGTCATTTCGTTTATGATCTTCTCTGCATTAATTAGTCTAGCTGTCAATTCTTCCACTCTTTTTTCAAGATTTTTAGTTTCTTTGCGCTGGGTACGTAATTCCTCCTTTAGCTCTGAGAGGTTTGATGGACTGAAGCCTTCTTCTCTCATCTCGTCAAAGTCATTCTCTAACCAGCTTTGATCCGTTGCTGGCGATGGGCTGCGCTCCTTTGCAGGGGGAGATGCGCTCTTATTTTTTAAATTTCCAGCTTTTCTGCCCTGCTTCTTCCCCATCTTTGTGGTTTTATCTGTCTCTGGTCTTTGATGATGGTGACGTACTGATGGGGTTTTGGTATAGGTGTCCTTCCTGTTTGATAGTTTTCCATGTGACAGTCAGAAGGACTGTCTGTTAGTCTGTTGGAGATTGCTTGAGGTCCACTCCAGACCCTGTTTGCCTGGATATCAGCAGCAGAGGTTGCCGAAGATAGAATATTGCTGAACAGCGAGTGTACCTGTCTGATTCTTCCTTTGGAAGTTTCCTCTCAGGGGTGACTCCACCCTGTGAGGTGTGGGGTGTCAGACTGCCCCTAGTGGGGGATGTCTCCCAGCTAGGCTACTCAGGGGTCAGGGACCCACCTGAGCAGGCAGTCTGTCTGTTCTCAGATCTCAACCTCCGCGTTAGGAGATCCACGGCCCTCCCCAAAGCTGTCAGTCAGAGTTGTTCGCGTCTGCACCGGCCCCCGCTGCTTCCCCTATTGGACTTCAGCTGTGCGCTGTCCCCAGAGGTAGAGTCTACAGAGACAGGCAGGCTTCCTTGAGCTGCTGTGAGCTCCACCCAGTTCGAGCTTCCCAGCGGCTTTGTTTACCTACTTAAGCCTCAGCAATGGCGGGCGCCCCTCCCCCAGCCTCGCTGCTGCCTTGCGGATAGATCGCTGCAGAAGGCTGTGTTAGCAGTGAGGGAGGCTCCGTGGGCGTGGGACCCTCCCCGCCAGGTGTGGGATATATTCTCCTGGTGTGCCTGTTTCCTTAAAGCGCAGTATTGGGGTGGGAGTTACCCGATTTTCCAGGTGTTGTGTGTCTCAGTTCCCCTGGCTAGGAAAACGGATTTCCTTCCCCCTTGCACTTCCAGGTGATGCGATGCCTCGCCCTGCTTCAGCTCACGCTGGTCAGGCTGCAGCAGCTGACCAGCACCGATTGTCCGGCACTCCCTAGAGAGATGACCCCAGTACCTCAGTTGAAAATGCAGAAATCACCGGTCTTCTGTGTCGCTCGCGCTGGGAGTTGGAGACTGGAGCTGTTCCTATTGGGCCATCTTGCTCCGCCCCCCGAGGATAGAATATTCTTATCCTTGAGAATAATCATTCATCTCTTCCTGACCCATCTTACCATTTCTTTGCTTTGATCCTAAATCTTTTTTGTTATTTTTAGGCTGGAGGCTCCCAGGTGATTTTCACAAATCCTTTAGAAATTGTCAAGATCCGTTTGCAAGTGGCCGGAGAAATCACTACTGGTCCCCGAGTCAGTGCCTTGTCTGTCGTGCGGGACCTGGGGTTCTTTGGGATCTACAAGGTAACTTTTTTTTTTTTTTAGTCATTTATTTGATTACTTTCTCATCTAATATAGAAACTATTCTTCAACATGAAATCCATTTTTTGTTTTTTGTTTGTTTTTGTTGTTGTTGCTGTTGCTGTTTTTTGCATTTCTACACCTAGGGAAAACGTTCTACCCAAGCTGCAGGGGCATCTTCATGCCAGTGAGAAGAAGGTGCCCCTTCCTGCCATCTGCCAAAAAACTATCCTCATCAATACACAAATCCAGGATGACTATGATAGGTATTGTGCCCTCTAGAGTTGTTCAGTGCAGCTCTTTGCAGCAACACTGGCTAGAACTTTATTTGGATTTGTTATTGATACGCTGAGTTCAGTTCAAGGAGAAACCTATATCATAATTTATTTTCTGATCCTATATATATGGTCTGATCCATATTTTCTCTATATATGTATGCCTTGTCTTAATTATTATAAATCTTAATCATTTTTTCATTTAGAAAATGTTTTTTCAGAATGATTATAAAACCAAACTTCTAGAGGATTCTTGAAATTTGTTATTCATACTGCTCTACCAAAAAGTTATAATGGAATTTACTATAACTATCTGCCTATATGCCAGCATATACGGCTTTATCAAACATAAAGTAAACACAAGTTTTCAATGAAGAATTTTTTTAAAAAACATTACGCTAGCTTGACTAAGTAAACCTTTAGGGATATGGGAGAAATGTCAAATGTCTACTTAAGATAGTTTCATTTATTTACAAAGAATGTATACAGTCACATTATATAAAATTAGTATTGCTTTGTTTCTATAAACACATATCAAGAAATATTCAAATTATTCATGAATTTTGAATCAGCATTTTGATCTCCACTTAACCCACTTTTTAGGTCATCTGTTAGCATGGTTTTGCAGAATACATTGTCTTCATTTTTATCCCAAGCTTTGCAATTTGAAGCATTTTTGACTTTTATGTATGATGTTGTTCCTGCAAATTTTATCCCGTAGACACATAATATTAAGACAGTCAATTTCTTTTTTCCTATTCCCAGTTCATCCTGAATGGATATAACTGGTCCCCATAATGTAACAACTTACCATATTGCTAGAGTAAACTTGAAATGACTTGTTTTGACATTTGACACGGTATTTGTGAGATCCTCCTCCCAGAGATACTTTTTTACTCTTTTCTTTTTAACCTGAGTTTTGCAAGTGACCTCAGATAACATCCAGAATTAGTAATAATTGTGACTGTCTCAGGAGAATCTGCCTTCCCCAAATGGTACTCTGCTTCTCAGGGTCAAGTGATTGGAGAGAGTACTCCATGATCTGAGACTTTGTGAAGATCGAATACAGTGTGATGCCCTCTTTTCTGGGATTAATTTTAGCCGGGGAAAATCCTGCCTTATATTTAAGCATATGTGGTACTTAGGAATAAACCTGCTGATTTTTTAAGTAGAACTTAAAATGTTCAATCTGGGATTCTACAATGTAACACAATGTTCTGTAACTATTTTGCTTACCAATTTGTTACCCATCTGTAAAAAATAAACACTGTTGTCATGAGGCATAGCATTGATCAATTTGAAGAAAAATCATCTTTTCTAAATTTTTAGGCTCTTGCAGTCTGTAATATGATGTAGCAGCATATCATTTTGACAAGATGCCAGGAGTCTTTCAATGGGTTGTCTGGTAAAAAGCACTTAGGTACTATGGCAGTGACTGTTACCGAAATGTCTAGATGAGTAAAATGGTAGGAACTTGTTTGCTGATACAGAAACAGAGACTGTTAAACGACCTGCAAATGATACAATACTGGGACTTAGTGCTTTTCATCTTCACGTTATTTAATAATCTTAATCCCCTTTAACACTTCTTGGAAGTAGTTGGTATCCTGATTTTGTAGTTCAGGTGAATAGAGGCTGCCAACCATGGTATCTGAGCTGAAACTGAGGCTTAGAAGTTTCTTGTTTCCACATTTGTGCTACAATTGCTTTCCTGAAGTGAGCAGGATTGCTCAAGTTTGAGCAAGAGAACTCTCCCATATGAAGTTAGTTTAATTACTAGTCTAGTAGTTTAATCTAGTTCAGAAGCATTCCACAGGGCTTGGTGCTCACTTCTAAAATGCTGTTTTTGGTTTACTGGTAATTAACAAGAAAATCAGTAATGCTTTGAGCTGCTGGAACCTTGATTTCATTGCAAGAAAATGACCTAGTAATCTCTATCTTCCTTTTGGTCATCAGTATCAGCTACATGCAAAGACCTGGGAGTCTGGATTTCATTCAGCAGATGTTGACCTCTGTGGTTTGGTCTCCTTTCAGTCTGATTAGCTCTTGTATTACAAGTCTAGTTGGTCCTCATTTATATTTTCCCAGCCTTCTGTCTTGGACTGTTTCTTGTGAAACCCTCTTCTCCAGCCCCACCCCACTTCACCTTTACATGGTCAGACATCACAGCAGGTTAAGATCCATCTTTCTACGGAGCATCACAGCATTAGCATTGCTTTGTAGTTTAATGTGTTTTTGTTTCAGGATAGCACTTTTTAGTAATACAGCTTTTCTGTTTCTAGTCCTGGTTAGCTAGAAAAATGCAAATGACTAGAAGTGACCTCACACAGTACTTTTTAAACCTGGTATGTGCCCCTCCAGGTGGGTCTTTAAAAAGAAGAACCCCTGTCCTAGATTTAGTTGAGACAGGTAATCTTTCTCCTTCCCTCTGTTCTTTTGTTTCTGTTGTTAACATTACAATGCCAGACCCAAGAAGGGTGAGTGGTTGGCTCTGTCTGTGTGTTTAGGCCTGCTGAGCTTTAACCTTACCTAAATTGGAAAATCAAGCTTTCTGTTTTTCTCCTGTATTGACTTGCAAAATAAGCAAACTATTCTGACTTCCCAGTAAGTGGCAATTAGAGTACTTGCTTTAGAAATATATTTGCAACTGAAAAAAAGTGGAAAACAGCAAACATTTTGCATTCCTAAAGTAAGAAATAGTTTAGCACAAATATAGTAAACAATGTAAACAAAGCCCCCCTCTAAAATGCTAACATTTAGAGAGATTTAGTTATAGCACAGAGGATGTAGGTGATTGAAGTGAAGGCAGCATAATTAATTGCCTTCGAAAGAGCTATTTGAATGTAATGTAGCTAAGAAAACAAATCTGCAATGTCTACTTCTTTTTAAAAAGAATTATGAGGATGTATTTCCCTTTCCCTGCATAACTTCTGTTTTATTGCATAAACCCCTGGAGCATAAAAATAAAAGTCAAATAAACTTGACATAGAAAAGAAAGTTGTATCCATCTACTTTTGAACATTACCTTTTCCATAGGAGCTGTCAGAGTGTTAATGAGGGGACAAATTATACTTTAAGAATTGAATGAAACTTATCATTTAACAGTAAATGGCAGCACAGCTAATTAGGCCAAAAAGATGCTTTATTAGGAAGCAGTGGAACAGTCCATGTCTCTTTTTGAGTACAAAACATGGTCAGTGAAGCAATGACAGCTAGGATCCATCAAGCACTGTTAAAGTTTTCAAATTCTATAATCACAAGTTAAACCTTAACTCTAGCGTGGAAGGTCACTTAGGAATATGGACTCTGTCTGCTGTGTTCTAATCAAAGGCATTGTTTTTTTCCACTGCATTTGACAGTATTCAAATATATTTTTATCCATATACATAAATGTTGTATACATGTGTTCATCTATAATGTGTGTATAAATGATTCATTGGAGCTATTGTTCATAAACTCAGAAAGCAAGTTATGATATATCAGTATATTCTTGTTTATTCTGCCAGTTATCGCCAATTTTATTTTAAAAAGTTAAATATGGCCGGGCGCGGTGGCTCAAGCCTGTAATCCCAGCACTTTGGGAGGCCGAGACGGGCGGATCACGAGGTCAGGAGATCGAGACCATCCTGGCTAACACGGTGAAACCCCGTCTCTACTAAAAAAACACAAAAAAATTAGCCGGGCGAGATGGCGGGCGCCTGTAGTCCCAGCTACTCGGGAGGCTGAGGCGAGAGAATGGCGTAAACCCGGGAGGCGGAGCTTGCAGTGAGCTGAGATTCGGCCACTGCACTCCAGCCTGGGAGACAGAGCGAGACTCCGTCTCAACAAAAAAAAAAAAAAAAAAAAGTAAAATATAATTTATATTTCAAAAAATCAAGTAATTTACAAAGGTGTATGAAGAAAAGTAAAATTATCTCTCTACCCTTTACTGCTCCATTCTCTTCAAAGTATAGCCACTGCTTAAGATTTTATGTTAAGGTACCCTTAAAAAAAGAAAAACTTTCTGCTCAGATTAGTATTTCTCTTTCAAAAATTTTACCAATATCAGCATCAGAAGAGTATGTATGTTTTCAATAGCAAAGACATCGAATCACCCTAGGTTACCATTAACAGGAGATTGGATAAGGAAAACGTGAAAACTACACACAATGGAGTACTAGACAACCATAAAAAAGAACTAAATTATGTCCTTTGCAGTAACATGGATGCAGCTGGAGGCCACTATCCTAAACAAATCAGTGCAGAAACAGAAAACCAAATACCACGTTTTCACTTGTAAGTGGGAGCTAAACCTTGGGTACACATGGGCACAAAGACTCCAACAGGAGGAAGGGAAAGAGGAAAGGAGGAAAGGGCTGAAAAACTTCCTTTTGGGTACCATGCTCAGTACCTAGCTGACAGGATTAATAGAAGCCCAACTCAGCATCACGCAATATATCCTTGTAACAAACCTGTATATGTATCCCCTGAATCTAAAATCAAAATGAAAGGAGAATATTTTACTTTTCTTAAGTAAAATTGTGTCTTAACACAAATAAAATCTTTTCAAACACAATGTATCTTAACGCTTTTTCATCATTTTAATAGCTGTATAAATTTTTGTGTGTAACCATTTCCTGTTGATGAATATTTGTTTCTAGTTTGAAGATATTACAAGCAATGCCATGGTGATCATCCCCGTGTATATTTTGACATACTTTTGTGATTGTTTAGAAAAGATAAATTCCTAGCATTGAAGTTGTTAGGTCAAAGGACATGTGCACTTTTTAGTGTTAATAGATTTTATCCAGTTTTATCAGTTTATCCCTTTTTCCTTGGTAACATGTAAGTACTCATCAGACTAATTCTTCAATTTATCATCTTTTAAAAGCTTGTATTTTTATGTGCTCATAGCCCGACCTGAAGGAAGCAATTGTTTAGTCTACTTTGAGAACACATTGCTGTTCTAGTTTTCTGATACCTGGGGACGTGCTATGGTTTTACAACCAGCCTAGAGGTAGTTCTCACCCATCCATTTCTACTTTTATCCTTCATCTGAACCTCTGTGAAAGCGTCTTCAGGGCTTTCTTTATTTTGACTCTTGACTCTCCTAAATCCACTGTTGCCACAGCAGCCAAAGTGATCCATTTAAAATGTAAATCATATTAATTCTCTCACTCAGCACACTCTTATTGAGAGCTTACTGTGCCAGGCACTGTTCCAGCCTTTAGGAGATGGCTGTTTCAAGCTAAGTCCCTGCTCACAGTATATTGGGTAGGACAGGTCAGCCATCAAGGAAAAAAGATATGGCCGGGCATGCTGCCTTGTATCTGTAATCTCAGTATTTCAGGAGGCCAGGGCAGTCTCTTCATGCCGGGAGTTCAAGACTAGCCTAGGCAGCATAGCAAGACACCATCCCTACAAAACTAAATCAATAAAAGTTAGTGGGACATGGTGGTGCATGTCTGTATTCCCAGCTATTTGGGAGGCTAAGGCAGGAGAATCACTTGAACCCAGGAGTTGGAGGCTGCAGTGAGCTGTGATTGCACCACCACACTCTAGCCCTGGCAATAGAGTGAGACCCTGTGTCTTAAAAAAAAAAAAAGGAAAGGAATACACAAAATGAATATGACATCAGCTGGTGCTACCGTGAAGAAAAAGAAGCTGATTTAAAAAATGAGCAAAGGACTTGAATAGATACTTCTCCAAAGAAGACATACCAATGGCCAACATGTATGTGAAAAAAGGATGTGAAAAGATGTTCAACAACACTAATCATCAGGGAAATGCAAATCATAACTACAATGAGATAGCACTTCATACCTGTTAGGATAGCTATTATCAAAAAAAACAAACAGGCCGGGCGCGGTGGCTCAAGCCTGTAATCCCAGCACTTTGGGAGGCCGAGACGGGCGGATCACGAGGTCAGGAGATCGAGACCATCCTGGCTAACACGGTGAAACCCCGTCTCTACTAAAAATACAAAAACTAGCCCGGCGAGATGGCGGGCGCCTGTAGTCCCAGCTACTCGGGAGGCTGAGGCAGGAGAATGGCGTAAACCCGGGAGGCGGAGCTTGCAGTGAGCTGAGCTGAGATCCGGCCACTGCACTCCAGCCCGGGCGACAGAGCGAGACTCCGTCTCAAAACAAACAAACAAACAAACAAACAAACAAACAAAGATAAGCAATGGTGAGGTTGTGGAGAAATTGAAATCCCTGGTGGTAGGCCAGGTGCGGTGGCTCATGCCTGTAATCCCAGCACTGTGGGAGACCAAGGCAGGTGGATCACGAGGTCAGGAGATCAAGACCATCCTGGCTAACACGGTGAAACCCTGTCTCTACTAAAAATACAAAAAATTAGCTGGGCATGGTGGCACTTGCCTATAGTTCCAGCTACTTGGGCAGCTGAGGCAGTAGACTCACTTGAACCCGGGAGGTGGAGGTTGCAGTGAGCTGAGATTGTGCCACTGCACTCCAGCCTGAGGGAAAGAGTGAGACTCTGTCTCCAAAAAAAAGAGAGAGAATTCCTTGATGGTAGAAATGTAAAGTGGTACAGTCTCTGTGGAAAACAGTATGGAGTTTTCTCAAAGAGTTAAAATGGAACTACTGTATAATCCAGCAATCTCACTTCTGGCTGTACATCCAAAAGAATAGAAATCAGATATCTGAAGAAGATATCTGGACTACCAGGTTCATTGGAACATTATTACAATAGACAAGCTGTGAAACAACCCAAATGTCTATCAACAAAGGAATGAATAAAGAAAATATGGTGGATTATAGCCTTAAAAAGGAAGGAAATCCTTCTTCTGCAATGAGATGGATAAGCCTGGAAGACATTATATTAAGTGCAATAAGGCAGTCACAGAACTTCAAATACTGCATGATTCTATTCATATGAAGTGTCTTAAGTGTACATTTCTTGATGTATGAGAGAGAGTGACCGAGTCTTTTCACAAATATACCAACACCAAAAATTGAAGTAAGTTAATAAGTAAATAAATAAAAATATTGTGTCTTACTCCTGACAAACTTTTATTCTCTCATTTAAGGAAGGATTTTTAGAAATTTAAGGAGAGAGTATCAAGTATACTTCAAGGAGTCAGGTTTTGTATCCAATGTGTGTGAATATTTGAAAAATACTACAGGTCATGTAATGTCTAAAATCACTGCTTAAAGGTTGTATTAAACAAAAACTGGAAAAAAAAAACTTAAAAAAAAATTTCAAATTTTATTTTACATTTGGGGGTACATGTACAGGTTTGTTGCACAGGTATGTTGCATGATGCTGGGATTTGGGATATGAATGATTCAGTTACCGAGGTAGTGAGCATAGTACCCAACACTTAGTTTGAAAAAAATGATTTTTTTTTTTACAAAATTTCTTGTTCCTGTGCTTCAGATGACTCACTGACTCATCTGTAGAAAGAGGATAATAATCGTACCTACCTATTCATAGGATCGTTGTGTGGTTTTACTAAAACAATGCTTGTAAAGCATATAGGATACAGTTGAGCACATGGTACACATGATGTGTTAGTTGTCATCAACTTTTGATTATTGAGTGTCAGCTAAGGTATTCTTGCAGGAATACCTAGTTTCTTCCTCATTACTCCAGTCCTGGGTAATTTCCAGTGCTGTGTGGTCAACAACCTCTCCAGGCCAGGTCTTCTGCTTTGGACTTTAGAATAGCAGATTAAAAGGAGATGGCTTGATAAATATTATTTTTATAAAACAGTGCCCAGAGGAATTGAGTGTGCTAAAGACACCAGAAGAAAAGAATTCCTTAAATTAACAGCAAATGATCAATTTTTTAAACCATTCTTTTATTCTTTCACCAAATGTGTATTGAGTGCTAACACTATTAGATGCTAGAATACCAAAGATGTGTACAGTATCATTGCCTTAAAGGTGATCTACGTTAAGGGGTGAGAGAAGAGAAACATGTAATTCTAGGGCCATAAAGTTCTTTTAAAATTTAATTTTAATAGGCAGTACCTTTTTTTAAGGTAGAAAATTCAGATACAAAAGAGTATCTAACGATAAAATGCTAGTTTCTCAGCCCAAGCCCCAGATAACCTTTCTTTCCAGAGACAAACATTTTTACCAAGTTATTTTTTGTTTTGTTATTGCTTGTTTTCTTTTTCACTTTTGGTTTTTGCTAAGTACCCACAATATTAGTTTTAAGACAGTACTTTTTAATTTTATCTAAACTTTTAGAATATGTCATCTTTCGTGTTAAAAAGTATATTAAATGATGCCAGCTATCCACCGTTTGTAAGGTACTCTGAATATATTTTCCAGAAGTGATGGATATATTTCTACTGAGTCATCTTTACATTCTCTGGTTTCTAATTGTGACCAAGAGATGCATTTAAAAGATGGACAGCATAAGAAATGCATTAACTGTAAAAGAGATATGCCTTGTAACAACCAAAGAAGTCTATGTGATGTATAATCAACCTAACAAACTACTACTCTAAATGTGCTCAGTAGAATTAGGTCTTCCACCGAATAAAAGGTTGGCCTGATAAACGTAGAACTCTGTTGTGATTCAGGTGTGAAACCAAGTAGAAGTCATATTCCAGTTGTTAAAATTATATATTATTTCATATATATTTTAATTTTCCACTCCAATAGGACAGTGTGCTTTCATTGGTAATAGTAATTATCATCTTTTATTGAATTATCATCTTTTATTGGAGATCTTTGTGCTAGGTATTGTACTAACTATATTAATCATTGGATTTAAGTTTAATGTGTCTGTACAAATGTTACTCACATTTTATAGATGAGGAACTTGAGGTACGGATATTTTAAGAACCTTACCCAACATTAGATAGCTGCTAAATAGTAGAGTGATGATCTGAGACCAGGTCTCTGATTATAAAACCTGTATTCTTACTCCTATAATGTACTGAATTTGATGCAGAGTGGAAGCATAATTCAGATATAAATCCATATTTAAGATGATACATTTTGAGTATGTATTTCTTTGACTGCAATATACTTCTGTATCTAAATCATCCTCTTCAAAAATGAAGTATTCAGAAGGCTTGCATATGGGCTGGGCACAGTGGCTCATGCTTGTAATCTCAGCCTTTTAGGAGGCCAAGGCAGGAGGATCGATTGAGTTCAAGGGTTTGAGACCAGCCTTGACAACATAGTGAGACGTCATCTCTACTAAAAATAAAAAATAAAATCAAAATTAATCGGGCGTGGTGATGTGTGCCTGTAGTCCTTGCTGCTCAGGAGGCTTAGGCAAGAGGAGAGCTTGAGCCTGGGAGATTCAGGCTGCAATGAGCCATGATTGTACCATTTCACTCCACCTTGGGCAGCAGAGTCGAGACCCTGTCTTTTAAAAAAAAAAAAAAATAGTTGAGTGAAACACAAGGAGAACACCAGCTCAGCTCAGCTAGCTGAGTGGTTTAAAAAAAAATAGTTGGGTGAAACGCAAGGAGAACACCAGCTCAGCTAGCTTAGCCCTAGTGGTTGCTGTTGTAGAGAAATGGTGCTCGTAGGGTGTATTGAAGAGGGTTTGAAAAAAGAGCTTTTTACTTTCTCCCTGGACTTTGTGATCTATATCAAGGAGAAAAACAAAAAATTATCAGAGGGCACTGCTTGCATAATCATTGCACATTTTAAAGAATACGTGTCAAGAGAAAGCGTCAGGAACAACCAGATTGAGCATCTCCTCAATAAGACATTAAGTTCTCTCTATAGGATTTCTAGCCATTGGTAGAGCATATATATATTTTTATAATATATATATATATATATTTTTTTTTTTTTGAGACAGTCTTGCTCCATCACCAGGCTGGTGTGCAGTGGCACGATCTCGGCTCACTGCAACCTCCGACTCCCAGGTTCAAGTGATTCTCCTGCCTCAGCCTCCTGAGTAGCTGGGATTACAGGCACACGCCACCACACCCAGCTAATTTTTGTATTTTTAGTGGAGACGGGGTTTCATCATGTTGGCTAGGATGGTCTCGATCTCCTGACCTCATGATCCGCCCACCTTGGCCTCCCAAAGTGCTGGGATTACAGGCATGAGCCACTGTGCCTGGCCTGTAGAGCAGATTTTTAATTGATCATCCAATTGGAAACAACTAAAACTGTTGGATAATATATTTCATAAAAGCCTTTTTACACATACGAGTCAAGGAAGTAAGGAATATTCAAGCCTAAAAATAGGTGAGGTAAGCAGAACTGTAAAGCTCTTTTTTGCCTTGATGGCATTTGCCAAACACTTGAATGTGAACAATAATTTTAGAAGTCTCGGGACAATCAGGTACTGCCCAAAGTGCTAAGTATTTAAAAAAAAAAAAAAAAGGCTAGGGCTAAGGTGAAGCAAGCAGTGCACCTAGGACGCAGTTTAAGAAGGTATTTACTTCCAGGTGTCAACGCTACATGCACACATTCCTGATAGGGCCTCCTGAAAGTTTCTACTATAGATATCACTCTTTTCTTATTCTATTCCTAGACCTAAAGAAAATCCTCGCCATGAAGTTGGCATCTCAAAAGGCTACATCCTCAGTGGAAGGGTGAAATAGCAGTGTTCCCTTCTACCCTAGGCTACAAGGAAAATTGCCTTGCTTCTCAGTGGAGGGAGAGAAAAGGAGGGCACAGGGAAACACTCCTCCATGAATCAGGAACTTCAAACTGCTCTCCATGGGCTTGCAGGCTGAATTTATATTTTTTAAGTGCTATGAAAAACCTCAAGTTAGAAATTAATTTTTAAGTAGTCTTCAATTGATAGTGCTCCCAGGCCTGAGAAAAGCCAACACAGCCTGGGAGCAGCGGCTCACACCTGTAATCTCAGCACTTTGGGAAGCCGAGGTGGGTGAATCACTTGAGGCCAGGAGTTCAAGACCAGTCTGGCCAACATGGCAAAACCCCATCTCTACTATAAAAATACAAGAATTAGCTGGGCATGGTGGCTCACACCTGTAATTCCAGCTGCTCAGGAGGCTGAGGCACAAGAATCAATTGAACCCAGGATGGGGAGGTGGCAACGAGCAAAGATTGTACCACTGCACTCCTGCCTGGGCAGCACAGTGAAACCCTATCCCTCCCCCCACGTCCTCAAAAAAAAAAAAAAAAAAAAAGCAAACACAATTCTAGAGGAACCTACCTTCAACCCAGACTTCGAAGAATTTTTCTATTTAATGGTACAAGGAGAATGAGCAGCTCACGATAAAAATTAAAATCCCAAGTCACACAGGCAATAAAACACTTTAAGAGGAGATAGCACAAAACAACAGGAAACATTATACACACAAAGATTTAAAATTTCAAAATTATCAGAATTATAAAACAAATGTTTTATTTTTAAAATAGTAAAAAGTATAGAATATTTATAATGATTAAAATTTTAAATTCAGCCAGCTTGGACAGCATGGCAAAACCCTGTCTACAAAAAATTAAAGCAATTAGCCAGGTGTGGTAGCACATACCTGTAGTCTCAGCTCCTCAGGAGGCTGAGGTGAGAGGATCTCTCTTGAGTTCAGGAGGTTGAGGCTGCAGTGAGCCATGATCACACCACTGCACTTCAACCTGGGTGATAGAGTGAGACTTGAAAAGCAGCCTAAAAGAGAATTAGTCAACT
Organism: Trachypithecus francoisi; assembly: GCF_009764315.1. NCBI lineage: Eukaryota > Metazoa > Chordata > Mammalia > Primates > Cercopithecidae > Trachypithecus > Trachypithecus francoisi. The sequence continues at coordinate 76,397,304 of NW_022681469.1, read as the reverse complement.
GGAAGATAAATTATCCAGAATGCATTTCTGAGAGACAAAGATTAAAGGCATGTGCATGTGTATGTAGGGTTGAAGAGGAAGCACTTTCCCCTTCACCCTCTGAACGTTCACTGAAAATGAACTGATAAAAGGCAAATTAATAGGAGAGAAAGGCATACAAATTTATCTTAACATGCATAGCATGGAAGAATCACGGGAAAATGATTACTCAGTGACTCAGTGGGATGCAGATGTATACATACCCTTCTTCCTAGGGGAAGGGGAGATGAAGGATGTAGGAGTCAATGATTTTTAGGGGTAATGAATGGACCCAAGGCTCAAACAATGCTAAGTAAATAATTATCTTTGGAAATTGAATGGGACTGGAGAACACACAATATTTGGGACAGAGGTTGTCTGAGTTCTAGGTGTTGTGTTTAGTATTCAGTCTCTTCCTCTGTGAGATGAGTTTCGATCTTCTCTGGTTAATGAAATCTCAGGGAAGGGGTTGAAGGCAATTACGTTCCTCTTTGGGGGTCTGGTTTCTAGGTGGATAAGAGAACAGCTTCATGCTGTGCTTGGGAGAGACAGAGGATGAGAGGAGGCAGGAATGGGAGGAGACCTTAGAAGAGATACCTTGGTTCTGAGGCTTATTTCTGAGTCCTTTCAATTTTCAAAGCACTCAGCCTGGCAAAGCAGCCATATGTTTGGGGTATCATTTTCTGCACCCCCAGCAGTGGAAAGCATGAGATGGTCTAACAAATATAAAAGAAAACTGGAAGAAAAGGTGAGATGATGGCTAAAGATTTTCTAGAACTAATAAAAGCCATTAATCTAAGATTCAAGAAGTACAGGAGGCTGGATGTGATGACTTGCACCTGTAATCCCAGCACTTTGGGAGCTCAGGAGTTCAAGACCAGCCTGGGCAACACAGTGAGACTTCATCTCTACAAAAACAAACTTTTTTTTTTTTAATTAGCTAGACATGGTGTCACGCACCTGTAGTCCCAGCTACTTGGGAGGCTAAGGTGGGAAGATCACTTGAGCCCAGGAGGTCAAGGCTGCAGTGAGCCATGATTGCACCACTGCACTCTAACCTAAGTGATAGAGCAAGACTCTGTTTCAAAAAGAAAGGAAAAAAAACAGCAAAGAAAAAAGTGCAACAAATTGCAGGTATAGGATAAATGAAAATAATTCAGACTAGACACATCAGAGGAAAACTGCTGAACACCAGAGCTAGAGAGAAATTCTTAAGCGGCCAGAGAAAAAAAGTCAATTTGCCTTCAAAAGGGCAGCAGTTGAACTGACAGCAAACCTAAGAATGGCAACAGTGGAAGCCAGAAGACAGTTGAATGGGGGTGTCTTCAGTAGGTGGAGGAAAAAACCCTTTCAACCTAGACTTGTATACCCTGTAAAAATTGCTTTTAAGAAAAAGGGTAAAGATATTTTTTAGACTAGCAAAACTCAAGAAAGCATATCACCAGTAGAACCCTAATGAAGGAAATTCTAGAAAGTGATCCCAGGTGGGGATGTGACAGGATTGAGTAGCAAAGAAAGTGGTAAATGTTTAGTCTTGTTAAAAGAAAAAACTTCATCCAAATTGAGGGAGTTTAATTGTGCAATGAATGATTCGTGAATCAGGCAGCCCCCAGAATCACAGCAGATTCAGAGAGACTCTAGTGCAGCCACGTGGTGGAAGAAATGACGAGTTAATGGGTGCAGCACACCAACGTGGCACATGTAAACGTATGTAACAAACCTGCACGTTGTGCACATGTACCCTAGAACTTAAAGTATAATAATTAAAAAAAAATTATTCAACAATAAAAAAAATTTTATTGACAAAAAAATGGAAGTGATATACAGAAACTGGAAGTGAGGTACAGAAACAACTGGTTTGGTTTCAGGTCAGTGTTTGCCTTATTTGAACACCATTTGAACACTGAGCAGTGTATGAGTGGTTGAAGTATGACTTCTGGAATTGGCCAAGACTTAGCTATTGTTACAGGTGCAGACTTGTCTAACTATTAAGTTAGGTTGTAGTTCATTCACAAGGACTCAAAGATGAAAGTATGGAGTTCTTCTCAGGCCATATTTAGTTCACTTTAACAGTCTAAATAACATTGCCATAATTTAAATATACATACAATTTAAACAATATTAAGCTATTTGAAATGCTTAATATTTGTGAAGCCAGAATTAAAGTGCATGTTGATAAAATGGGGATACTTTTAAGTAGTCTAAAGTACAAATATTTCACAGGAGGAAGGAAAAGAAAGACTACAGTAGGTTCTGTATGCATGTTAAAACTGTCAGAGTAAACAGACTAGAAGTAGACTTTACATCTTCTAAGCAGGTGCTGAAGCAGAGGGAAGGGAGAAAAATGATGAGAGGAAGGCAAGAAAGTAAAGGAAAGAATAACTGAAAAGGTGGGGGCTGGGCGTGGTGGGTCACACTTGTAATCCCAGCACTTTGAGAGGCTGAGGCGGGCAGATCACGAGGTCAAGAGATCAAGACCATCCTGGCCAACATGGTGAAACCCCGTCTCTACTAAAAATACAAAAATTAGCCGGGCATGGTGGCACATGCCTGTAGTCCCAGCTACTCGGGAGGCTGAGACAGGAGAATTGCTTGAACTGGAGGTGGAGGTTGCAGTGAGCCAAGATCGCGCCACTGCACTCCAGCCTGGCTACAGAGCGAGACTCTGTCTCAAAAAAAATAATAATTATTATAAAGAAATAAAGCAAAGGTGGGACATGTTTTATAGATTACCTTTGTGAAGATGACATGACCAGCAGCTTCAGGACTAAAATTCCATGTGATAACATTCCTCTGTGCCAAGTCTAGGGTTTTCAGTCCATCTCAGTGATGAGCAATGTTGATGGCAAAGCAATGTACAATACTAGAACAATAGAGAACTAGCACTGACACAAACAGCATTTCCTACAAGAAACCCAGAGTTGTCAAGATGATTTTGTTAGAATTGCAATGAAATTAAGGAGAACCCATATCCCTGAAGTCCCTGGACTAAAGAAGCCAAGTAATGGTCATTCATATTTTATATTCAAATTGAAGTAATTTCCATGTTTACTGATATCAAGTCTTCAAATGTTGGCTGGCCTATTTGGTTTTAATACCAGTGACACAATCACATAATAGGTCTTGGCACCATTGCTATTTCTCAGCAAGACGTTGAAACTCACCCTCCTCAAATCTCAGCCATGTAGGTGGGGTCTGACCATCCTTTGACTGGGCTGGAGAGGCACTGCCTAGATGTGTATCTAAGGGTTAACTTGGTTGGGGGAAGCCAAGAGGAATGCTAAGGGATCAAGTCATGACACGCTGCCCATTGTAGCTCCAGGATCAAAATATATAATTATACATGCCAAATAAATTCTAAACCTGTAAGGTAGGAAAAGAGGGCTGGGTGGCTCTGACGACAGGTGCCAGAAGCATTGAATAGCCTTCTCAGACAAGGTGCGCCACTGTTGTCTTGAATGCTGCAGGGTCCCCAGTCTGGCATTTTCCCCCGTGCTAGACAATGTGCATTCACTGCTGGAGTCTCTGTTAAGCCTCCGTCTCCCAGACCTGCTGGCTCCTGGTGCCCGGCCCGACACAGAGGTGCCTTTGTGAGTGTAATTACCTTTCCCTGTATTAGAAATAGTCTGTTTAGAGCTGTGTTTGCAGGTACAGCTAGAATAAGCAGGAATTAGCATGCGAAAAGACCTGCCCTGGCCCTGACTTCTTTATCAGCACCATCCTTCAGGACTGGTTTGTTCCCCCCTTTGGATTGATTGGGCAGGTGATTTACCATCCAAGATGAAGAGTTTTAAAAGAAGAAAAAGAGACATCGGAAATTGCTGTGCATGTGTGACAGCATCATGCATGCAAGAAAAAGAGAGATACAAATCCTGTTGTATTATATCTATTGACAATTTCATGCCAGGCAGAGCTGGCAAAACAAACTTGAGTGGACGATCCTAGCAACTTGAGAATTGATTAAAGCTTCCTTAGGCTTTCAGCACAGTGTCCACATCAAAAAGGCATGAGAAGCAAAACAAATGATTTTTTTGCCATGATGATTCTGCTGCCAGAATCTCTAAGCCTGTCTAATTGGCCTGTGTCAATTGTGGACTGTTAACTTGAAGTTAAGTGAGGCCTACCCTTAAAAAAGCTTTTCTAGATCTTAAATAGAATGATGATGGAGAGACTTTAGCATGATATAGAATTGGAATGGAGGCAGAGTTGATAATTAAACTAGATCTGAGTTTTTTTCCAGTTTATAACATAGGTCTACCATGAGATGATTTTTGTTGTCCGTGTCTGGATATTAGAGTGCCTTTTATTTAAAAAGAAGAACCCAATAGTTTATCATCTTTAGAGATAAAGTATTTAAAGAATAGAAAGAGATTAGATGATTGTATTTTGCATTTATTAATTTTCCCCAAGTGATTATAGTATATATGGAGGAAATTCAAGACCAATCAGAGAATGTTTAAGGGCAGAGCTGCCTAGAAAACCAGTAAAAAAAAAAAAAAAAAAAAAAAATACCCAGAGCAGGATAATGTGGAGATTTTCTTATATGGCAGGAATGTTTAAATACTTTTTTTAAGTGGCGCACCTTTGTAACTTATTAATTCTTAAATAGCCAAAGTAATATTTTTGTGTTGCTGATGCAGGCTCTAGGGCAGCATGGACTGTTTCCCTTTGTTATAAAGTTGCCTGTTCAGAATGGCTGATCACTTGGTAAAAATTATACTTGGGACAAGTAGAATTCAAGTCAAACAGGTTTATGTTTTGCTGTAGTGCTAGAGAATGGGTGTTCACCACAAAGTGAAGGATTTATCAAGGAATCCAGGAGAGAAACATTTTCACCCTTAGAACTTTAAGTCTTTTTAACATCCTGCTTCCCTTTTCATTGTGCAAGAGCAACAGGTCAGATATTGCCTAAGGCAGTCTTACAAATTGGCACCTGCCTTTATGCCTAAGACCTAAAGGAAGTGGTGGGGAAAAAGAGGCCAGGGAAATTTAATAAGTCTGTGTCTTTCCTTGGGAATTGGGCTTTGATGCCTGGGGTGCAAGAGAGGTGAAAGGCCGCCTCCTGATGCGACTGGGAGAGGTATTTTCTGCAGGAAGACACCAGAGCAGGTGCCAGGAGAGGCAGGGAGACACAGCCCTCGAGGTGAACACATTTCTGTCCCTTAATGTTTGTAATGCAGTGGATACCTTACAAGGACTTTCACACGTATTACTTCATTCATTCCTACAGTTTCAGTTGTCCCAGTTGCCTGAAGTAGGTGGCCTAAGGTATTTTTGACAGGTGAGGAAGGTTAAGGGCTTGATTTCTACAGGTGCTCATCACATGGCTAGGGGTGACAGGATGATCACACCAGGTAAAAGTTCTTTTGCTTCCTTGACTTTTCCATTTCTTCCTTTTTCTCAGGTAATCAGATACCAAAGACTTCTTGCATATCCTAACATTTGTTCTAGTCTGCATAAACACTTTGACCACATTGCTTGATTCCTGGAAAATGAAATACAACCTATTTCTAGGCATGTTTCCTTTAGTGTTGCACAAGGCAATTCTACCCTTTCCTCAGGGATATGGAGATAAATATATATATATTTGTATGTTTGGTTTTTGATCAAGCCATTTTTCATCTCAGCCATGTAGAGTTGTTTTCCAACATCTCTTGAAGTACGTCTCACATCTCTTGTAGATGCCTTTGTAACAGGGATACTCGATTTACTGTCATGATTTCAGGAAAGGAAGGAGGAGGCTCTCAGAAGGTGGAACCCTCAGTGGGTCCTTCTTCAGAAAACCCAGCTGATTCTTCATGTTCCTTTACTCTTCCTATGCCTCAGGGATGTTTATAATTTTGGGTCATGTCTTCCCATGGCCTTCTCATCATATTGAAGCCACATAGCATAAGACAGGTTAATCTGTTTCTCTTTCTCCCCTTGCCCCCTTTTTTTAAACTTTAATGTTTCAGTACAAAATTAGTGACTATTTCCTCCTATATTTTGTTACATCCCCAACAAATAATATATCTTTGTCTGAAAAGCTAAAAGTGGCCGGGCGCAGTGGCTCAATGCCTGTAATCCTAGCACTTTGGGAGGCCAAGGCAGGTGGATCACCTGAGATCAGGAGTTGGAGACCAGCCTTCCCAATGTGGTGAAACTCCGTCTCTACTAAAAATACAAAAAATTAGCTGGGTGTGGTGGCAGGTACTTGTAGTCCCAGCTACTCAGGAGGCTGAAGCAGGAGAATCACTTGAACCCAGGAGGCAGAGGTTGCAGTGAGCTGAGATCACGCCACTGCACTCCAGCCTGGGCAACATGGGCAACAAAGCGAAACTCCGTATCAAAAAAAAAAAAGAAAGAAAGAAAGGAAGGAAGAAAAGCTAAAAGCTTGGTTTTAGTTTCTGATATATTTTTCTAAGAAATAATGTTTTTTTAATTTTTATTTTTTATTTATTTATTTTTTTATTAAGATGGAGTCTTACTCTGTTGCCCTGGCTGGAGTGCAGTGGCATGGTCTCAGTTCACTGCAACCTCCACCTCCCAGATTCAAGCGATTCTTCTGCCTCAGCCTCCCGAGTAACTGGGATTAAAGTGATCTTCATTTGAGTTGATTATTTGGTGTCTAATTTGATTATCTTCTTGACTGAATCTACATGTGGATGAATAGCACTTACAAGAAGGCTTGGGCCAAAAAGAGAAAAGGAAGGAAAAATAGAAACTAAATGCTGATATTGTTACCCTTATACAATAACTGCCCGAATTATAATTTTTTAAAAAACTAGTTGTAAGAAAAGGTTTGGATGTTGGCCGGGCGCGGTGGCTCAAGCCTGTAATCCCAGCACTTTGGGAGGCCGAGACGGGCGGATCACGAGGTCAGGAGATCGCGACCATCCTGGCTAACACTGTGAAACCCGGTCTCTACTAAAAAATATATAAAAAAAAAAAACTAGCTGGGCGAGGTGGCGGGCGCCTGTAGTCCCAGCTACTCGGGAGGCTGAGGCAGGAGAATGGTGTGAACCCAGGAGGTGGAGCTTGCAGTGAGCTGAGATCCGGCCACTGCACTCCAGCCCGGGCAACAGAGTGAGACTCCGTCTCAAAAAAAAAAAAAAGAAAAAAAAAGAAAAGGTTTGGATGTTACACACAGATATTAACATTATACTATATGTTTTCCCTTTGAAAGAGCTGAGAGAAGTGGAAAAATCTCTAGGGTCTTGAGTTTTGGACTTGTCTCTGGAACTACCTCCAGGGTGCCCTCTGAACAAGCCAAGGGCATAGTCCTCAGTAAATGCACAATTGATGGATTACCTGTCCAGGACGATAGATTACCTGTCCAGGACGTTCATTTGTATGTGCCTAAAATGAGTAGCTTGGGTGTGGTGGATATTGTGATTCTTAATTTTAATTAAACATCTAACACTTTGGGGGTGGACAAGATACAGAAACCTGAGCCGTTTGGCAGTACATGAGGTAGACGCATGCTTCTCTGAATACTTGTGTACACAGAGTGAACAGAGGCATGCCTACACATCCGTGGGTAAGTTGACTGAGAAAGAGCCAGCATGACAGAATCCAGATTCCAAGCATTTGTTCTGGTTGGCAGGATGAGCCAAAGTAGGATGCAACTTAATAGGATTAAATCTGACATCCTGCCTGTGTTACTTGTGTGAGGCAACCAATTAAGTTATAGTAGACTTGAGTTAATAGTAATTTATATGAAAAAGACTAAGGGTTTTATTACCCACAAGCTCAGTTTGAGTCAGGAGAGAGATGTGGGTGTCAGGACAACAAAGGCTACAGTAACAGATACATAGTGTTAAAGAACTTTGACAGTTTGGAGCATCAAACAGAAATACCCAAGATCCAGCATTACTAGCCCTCAATAAATGTCACTGGGTATGGCTAGATCTGTTGACTCTGGCTGGATTCATTATTTTCTTTTGGGAATCTGTGTATTTGGTGGAAATTTTTAGTTATTAGAAATCTGTGAAAGAAATGGTATTAAATCATTACATGTTGAAAAGGTATGATTTCCTTCCCATTCACCCTACCCAAAACACAATATATGTGTTGTAGTTTTCATTATAATATATCATATTTCTGGGCACTTATCAATTCATGGGGCCCCTGCATAGCATTATGTTGGCAACAGAAACTATTTGTTGAAGACTTTGCTGTAGAAACTAATTGTTCTACACACAGCTCTAAAATGTATCCGAATTATTGTGAATATTTCAGGCTTTAGAGCAGGCATTTATCAATGTTTCATAAACCCTGGGTGGCAGGTAAGTAAGTATATAAGGAAATTAGAAGGATCATGAACCCCCTGAAAAGATATAATTTTTTTATGTATGGGTAATTTCTTTCTGGGAAACAATCCAAACAGTACAAAACAGCAAACCCCTTCCTCCCCCACCCACCCACCTATATAATTTGTCGACTTCCTAGTGTGTAAATAAAGAGGCATCTTGACTACTGTTACCCATGTTTGGTGAGACCAGAGAACAGATCTTCCTTGAAATGACAGTGACTTGCCACCAGTAGGGATTTAAAAGGATGTCACAGGCAGAGTTCCAAAAAGGTTTTAATTGAAGTCTTAGCATTAGAGTAAATGAGAACTGCCCTCCTCCCCTCACAGCACACAACAAAACTAGTTTTTGTTTTAAAAACAAAGTTTAGATTTATTACTTGCAGAATTTGGGTTATTTTTTTCTGTTCCCCTTTCAATATGTGAGTACAAATTTGGTCTTCTCCAGGAATATTTTGTTCTGAGGTGAGTTCCAAAGAAGCTTGATCTCCTCAATGGGATATGTGTTTCATGTGGTTTTTCTTCCTTTGCAAATGTGCAGGGTGCCAAAGCATGCTTTCTGCGGGACATTCCTTTCTCGGCCATCTACTTTCCGTGCTATGCTCATGTGAAGGCTTCCTTTGCAAATGAAGATGGGCAGGTTAGCCCAGGAAGCCTGCTCTTAGCTGGTGCCATAGCTGGTGAGTGTCCCCCATGGAGTTCTGTTACTTGCCCGACCCTTGCTGCCCCCATTCCCTAGCTGCATGCTACTACATTGAAATTTTTTGCTGATAGTTCTTGACAGGGTACATGTGAGTTGCCTAGAGATTGAAGAGCTACTAAAAAAAAGGGAAAAAAATTAATCTTCGTTCTGGCAGATGAGATTATTAGACAAGCTTAATTTCTTAACTCTAGAAAATGCTCATTAAATATTGGCCTATTTTGTGGTATTGTGGAACTCCAATTCAAGTTCCATGTCATTTCATAGTCTTACTTCATAGCATAAGAATGATAACTGTTTAGCCAGAAGTTTTTAAAGATTTGAATATGTTTGTCTTAAAGATGTCTGAACAAAATAGCGCATAAAAGCCTGTCCAGAACTTAAACAATAGTTAGAGAAAAAAAATGTAGTAGAACCAGAAAAGACCTGGGCCAATTAGAGACACCTGTTTCCTCCCTATCTTATGGGGGGATGGTGGTAATTAAATCACAAATGGAAATAACTATCTTCTTTTTTTCAGTGCTCCATTGAAAACATTGATAGAAACTAATTAGCCATACCAGGGATCAGTTCATTCTTTGATGCTTCTTCTTGTCGAGGGACTCTAAGAGCAGGAAAAGTTCAGATTAGCTCTGCAAGTGATGACATTTAAATAAGTTAACAAACCCTAAGGCAGTCACAGGATGCTTGGATCCAAACATTTTTGATACCTGTGCTACTCTCATCCGATATGTAACTAGAGTCTCCATGCTTTTCTCAAAGATAGCATAAGAACAACTTCCAGCTTTGAAAAGTTGTTTGCTGTTTTGTGCACACCCCACCTACCCTGGCTGCAGCCTGGGGAACCCCTGGACATAGGAACCCATATAGCTTCTCCTTAATTCTTAGTTAATCCTTTTCCTTCAAAGGCAGTGATATTGGTATATGAGGCAGGGTTACTCTTTCCTGGCTGCTTAGAAACCTCAGTTGTATTAGCAGCAGTGATACCACTGTATCTAGAGCAAGAGATCATGATTTCAGGACTTGAGTATAAAATTCTCAATTTTAATTCCAGCTTGACTCATGATGGCCTATATGTAATATGTAATTTCTCATATATCTGTAAATGAGAAAATGTTTTGAACAAAAGGGTTATAATTTATTTCAAATTAATGACTTGAAATAAGGTAGGACCTAATGAGAATAACTAAGTACCACTATTAATGTGTGACCTTGGGCAAGTTACTCCACTTCTTGAAAGCTTTGGTTTCCTCAGCTGTAAATGGAGATCACAACTGCACCTACTACAGAGTGTGTGTGAGGCTCAAATGAGAGGATCCATGTGAAAGACTTGGCATACTTCTTAGCATATAGTAAATGCTCAATAAACGTTAGCCAAGTGCTATATTGAAGCCAAAGAATCTGTCTGTAAATCACTCCAAAAAATCAGTTGTGAAATCAGAAGTTAAGTAGCTGAGCTCAGATCAAGGTCTAGAACTCTTTCCTAAGCCTCATTTTCCTCACACCATAAAAATACCATCTTATCTCTTCTCTTGGAGAAGATAGGTACCCAGAAACGATTCCGTCTCTGGGGAGATAATCCATACTACCAGAACTATAGAAATGACTGGTGAGATTTTTTTTTTTCATTTCAGGTTTATTTTCCTTCTTTTTTTATGATTTTGAAAGTAATATTACTCATTGTAAAATATTTGAAAAGTACTAGAACAGGCAAATAATAAAAATATTATTCATTATTTCACTACCCTAAGATAATCGCTATTTAACATTTTTGCTCATTTTTCCCCATTCAGGTTTTTCACAGAGCTGTAATCACACTTTGTATAGATAGTTTTCACTTAAGGTTGTATCTCAAGCATTGTTACCCATCATGGCAAAGTAGTTAATGACATGTGCTTGTGGGGTCAGACTACCAAGATTCAAATTCCAGTGTTTCCACTCTGTGTGAACCGCATAAGTTATTCAATCCCTGTCTGCCATTTCTCCATCTGTATTTGGAGATAAGAATAGTCTTACCTTACAAGATTATTATGAGGATTAAGTGAATTAATAGATGTAAAGATTTAAAATAGTGCCTGAATAGTAAGTATTCAAAATGTTCCATAATAATAGTAATTTTATTACATATTATTTAAAAATTTCCAAACATAGTTTCTAATTGCTGCATCTCATGTATTTCTCAATTGTAGATACTTTAATTTTTTCCAATAAATTTTAAATAGCTAGTAGTATGCTTAAAGCCTTTTCCCCTCTTTTGAATCAGTTATTTTTTTTAAGAGAAATAGATTATCTGAAGTGAGTTTGTTGGTAAAAAGCATGGTTGTTTTTCAGCCATTGACCCATTATTCTTGAGAGTTTGAAGTAGTTGGCATCCTTGTGGTGATATTAGTTCAGCCCTCTTGCCATCCTGTTGTCTGTATAAATGCCTTCTGTATTCGTTATCTATTACTGCATGCCAAATTCATTCAAAACTTAATCAGCTTAACACAACTAATATTTATTTTCTCACAGTTTCTGTGAGTCAGGAAACAGGTGTGGGGTAGGAGCAGCTCACTGGGTGCCTCTGGCACCAGGTCTGTCATGAAGTCGCAGCCACAGTGGCAGCCAGGCTTGACTGATATTGGAGAAGCCACTTTCAAGATGGCTCAGTGACATAGCTATTGACAGGAGGCCTCAGTTCCTTGTCATGTGGGGCTCTCCATAGGTCAGCTTGGGCACCCTCACAACATGGCAGCTGAATTCCCCAGAGCAAAGTCTGAGAGAGAGAGAGAGAGAGAAAGCAAGGCAGAAGCTGTAGTGTCTTCTATGACCTTGCCTCGAGATGATAGAGAAGCAGAAGCATGAATGTCACAAGGGTGCAGATCTTTGAGGGCCATTTTGGGAACGGTTGGCACACTTACTATAGAACATTGACTTTTATTATTATTATTATTTATTATTTTTTTTTAGACAGAGTCTCACTCTGTCACTCAGGCTGAAGTGCAGTGGCGCTATCTCGGCTCACTGCAAGCACCGCCTCCCGGGTTCATGCCATTTTCCTGCCTCAGCCTCCCGAGTAGCTGTGACTACAGGGGCCCGCCACCACACTCAGCTAAATTTTTGTATTTTTAGTAGAGATAGGGTATCACCGTGTTAGCCCGGATGGTCTCGATCTCCCAACCTTGTGATCTGCCCACCTCGGCCTCCCAAAGTGCTGGGATTACAGGCACGAGCCACCATGCCCAGCTATTATTATTATTATACTTTAAGTTCTGGGATACATGTGCAGAATGTGCAGGTTTGTTACATAGGTATACAAGTGCCATGGTGGTTTGCTCTGCCCATCAACCCATTATCTAGGTTTTAAGCCCCTCATGCATTAGGTATTTGTCCTAAAGAGCATTGACTTAACTATTATTATCCACCTTCCTTCTGATCCCCGCTTTCTGGTAAAATGGGAAAAGACCGAATTTGCCCTGTTGATTTTAGTCTTCAAAGGAGTGAATAAGCTACAAAGCTTGATGGTCTTTGGGTATTCTACAAAACTATAAAAACTGTGTAATGTGAAGTAAGCTACTTTCTTAATTTAATAACAGATATCAGAAGCCAGTGGTCAATGTCATAGCTGCCATTCCAATTAAAGTTAGGAATAAGACAAGGATGTCTCTCTCATCTTTGTTATTCAGCCATATTTTGGAGGTTCCAGTCAGCATGGTAAAATTAAAAAAAAAAAAAAGGCATAAATAAAAGAAGAAAGGAAGCGATCATTATTTATAAATGATTATTTACCTGAAAATCAAAATTAAAATGTCTAAGAAGTATATTAGAATTAGCAAAAGAAAGATTAGTAATGCATTTTGTTATAAAATAAACATAAAAAAATCTATACCCAGTGAGCAGGAGTGATGTCATGGGGTGAACAGGGCTGAGTGTGGAACCTTGCTGAGATGCTCAGGCAGAGCTGAGTTCAGCTTGGAGAAGGGCAAGAAGACTTCTGTCAGAAGTGTGCCCCATGCAGCCCCAAGAAGGGCAGTGAGCAAGCACAAATGTGTGCTAACCCTGAATGGGCTGTTGGGTGGAGGACGGATCAGGCCCCCACATTTCCTCGTGGTTGCCAAGAAGAGCAAAGGCATTTCTTAGCGAGAAGATACATGGTATTCAGAGAATCCCAGAAAGTATTTAATAGGAGAAAAGCTTCTTTCAAAATATAAAAATCCTCCTTTTTAGATGGAGTTTCAGGCAACTACAATGAATAATTGTTGGCCCTTAACTTATATAACGAAAATGTCTCATGGCTGTTTTTATATGTACCATATTTAAATTGATCACTTATACATAAAATATTTTTTGCTGAATGTCAGTCTATTATAAATAATATAGACCTGTGATTAAATGAATATGACCACACTTTCTATGTTTAGATAGTAATTTCAATTATTCAGTAATGTTATCTCACCTTTTTCTTTCCAAAAAAAAATTTGATTAGCCTTGAGTTTAGATTGTTTTAGTAATATGTAGCTTTTTAGCAAAAGTGGTTATTGATATCCTCACCCAGAGAATGTTGGGTTTTGGTGGGGGTTTTTGTTTTTGTTTATGTATCTAGTTATAAACTGGAGCTATATTTAAATACTGGAACATCTACTCCCTTATTTCACAAGATAGAACAAGACTAACCAATATTTGAATTCATGTTCATTGGCCAAAGTACCTTAGCTTTGTCAGAAAGCGAAGACCAAAGCAGGGATCCTGAAATTAAGAAACCAAATTCGAATTCTCTATAATTAACATGGTGCTTTATCATTAATGATGGGCATTTCAATACACCTTATGAATGATATCAAATAAAATATAATACCACTCAAATTTTATAGAATGCTGTGTCATACCAGATGATTTTTATCAGAGTGATAACATAGAGGAACAAGACAAACTGTAATGATGGTCTCACCTTTGAAGTAATTAGCTTGAGATTAAGTTGTAATACAAAAATACTTTTAAAAGCTCTTCCAATACACAGAAGTGGAAGTGTGTTATACATGTGTGATCATGATGCTTTTGCAAACATTAGATTGTGTATTATGAGAAAAGTACTGTTGGTACAAATGTGTTAATTATGTGGACATAAAGCTTAAGGTATAATAGTTTAAAACCAATCCTTAAGCCCTTAAAAAGAGTAATGAAGAAATTGAATCAAGGCAACGGACTGAGCATATGCATCCATCTCTCCTATCTTCCCAAATACCTTAAAATGTGAGGAAATGCATTTTTTTTTAATTCCTTATTGGCACTAGAAAATGCCAGCACTGGCCCTCAGCAGAAAGGAGATAGCCATATTGACTCTGCAACTGGACTGAGAGATGCCACAGTCCAAAACACAGCAGGAGAAACTACCTCTAATGCAAGAGCAGAACTGGAGAATGTTAACCTTTGAGTGAAGAACAGAATGCCTGGAATGGAGGTGGAGGTTTTAGGGTAAATAATGAACATGAGTTAGGGAACTGTACTTTCTTCAGGACTGCCAGGCGTGGAACTCTCTCCTGGTTTTCATATGGAGCTTTAGGAGACAGTTGCATCCAAGTTAAAAGCTCAGATCTCAATTCTAAAGAAAGAGACCACTTCCCTAGAGAGGATAAGTGTACGGAATGGATAGAAAACAGGGCAGGACTGAAGGTAATTCAAGACTTCTACTATAGATGCAGAAAAAAATAAACTGATGGCAGCTTTTCCCAAGAAGAATTTAAAATAAATTACTCTACCCCTAAAGTGAAGTTCCCTACATTTCAGCAGTTTGGAAGGTCCACACCCTGCCAGCGTATCCTAACCCTTTGCACCCAGTTACACAAAGCCCATAGACCGTCCCATTCAGGACAGAGACCTGTAGGTGAAGCATACCTAGAATATGGTAGAAGTCACCCACAACATTTGTATATAATACTAATCAGCCTATCCTTTGAACTTGAATAATATCAATAGAGAGCCAGACATCCCCAGCCATGAAGGAGCAACAAAGTAAGTGAACAGAAGAATTAGAGAGAAAACAGGCAATTCAGGGGACAGAAGACAACTTTTAAGAGCTATAATTCATTAATATAATTGGAGTCCTCAGAGAGATTTGAAAGAAATAATCAGTAAAGAAGCATTTTTGAAAAGTAATAAAAGAATTGCCATAATTAAATATCAAGCATTAGTTCTGAATGATAGAATGGATATGATCAAAGACCAAATTTAGACATCTGGAAAATAGAGACATGAAAAAAAAAAAACCCTCTAGAATGTAATGTGTAGCAATAATATAGAGATTTTAAAATGAGAGAAAATTTAAGATACAGGTAGAATTAATCTTGGAAATCTAACATCTGTTTTATAGGAGTTCCCTAGGGAAAAGTAATAAGGAAAAGGAAAATAGAGAGAGAATCAGTAGAAGAAGATTGACTTCTCGTCATCTTATCTCTAATACTGAATACTCTCAAAATCCCAAGGAAAGGATGCCTTGAGTTGTAATTATGTTCCTGGGCACACTGACACTCAGGATGGGGAGGGCAAAACTTAAGTTAGTTTTTCACATGCAAGAACTCAAAGCTTTCTTCCCCACAGACCTTCTCTGAAACAATTAAAAAATGAATTTAAGGGTCCAGCGCGGTGACTTGTGCCTGTAATTCTAGCACTTTGGGAGGCCGAGGCAGGTGGATTACCTGAGGTCAGGAGTTTGAGACCAGCCTGGTCACCATGGTGAAACCCCGTCTCTACTACTAAAAATACAAAAAATAGCTGGGCTTGGTGGTGCACACCTATAATCCCAGCTACTCAGGAGGCTGAGGCAGGAGAATCACTTGAGTCCAGGAGGTGGAGGTTGCAGTGAGCCGAGATCGTGCCCAGCCCCAGCCTGGGCATCAAGAGCGAAACTCTGTCTCAAAAAGAAAAAAAGTGAATTTAAGAAGGAGGAAAATGTGGGATATATGAAAGAGCAAATAGAAGTTAAACCTGTGGTGGGTCTCTGTTATTGCTGACTTTGGTATATGTATTCATTTGGGAGGCTGACAAATGAAAGGAAGGACAAAAGTGCCAGTGCGCCAAAGTCCTCCCCCTGCTGGAGGATGCAAATGCTAATTGCACCTGTTGTAAATGTACACCTATGTAACAAATGCATGTAATGTTTAAATATATTTAGGCAGGAAACTGGTGGGGATCAAAAGGGAAATAACTGAAAGCAGAAAAAATAGCATAATATAGGATGGCAGAAATAAGGCTAATAGTCACAAGCACTGTAAATGAATTCAGTACCCCTAGTAATAACAAGCACTTTGAGATGAGTTTTGAAAGAAAATCTAGTCATACGAAGTTTCAGAAAACTGTGACATAGAAAGATTGAAAGACAACTGATTGAAAAATACGTACCAGGCAAATATCAATAAGCAAGTAGCAATATTAATGCCATACTAAATGAAATTCGGGGTTTAAAAATAGCATTCAGAAGCACAGAGGCGTATTTTGTAAAAGATAAAATTCACTATGAAGATGCCATCAATTTCTATGTAATATCAATATACAATGTCATCTCTCAGCTTAAAGGTATGAAGAATATGTGGTATTTTCTCATACCTGATGAAAAATTTTATCACACTGCTTTTAGAAGCTGATATATTAAGTAGATAATATAGATAGGGATGCAAAGGGGATTTTGAAAACAGCCTTGATCCAAAATAAATAGATATTAACCTTTGTATTCAAAAAAAAGAAAAGTACTTTCCTCATAAATATAAATGGGATATTTATAAAAATTAACAGTGACGTGTGCCCTAAAGCTGTATTTTGCCAGTCATGTTTTCTTTTTGTTGTAAATGATATTCTACTGTAGCTGGGCCCCCTTTGAAGACTTGTAATTTTTTAATTGGTTGAGACGTGCCCTAAGTTACTCCTGTCTCGGAGGTGGTGGACGGCCCCCGGGTCTCTGTGTTTGTCTTGTCATTGAAGAATCAGGCAGACTGCCAGTCCCTTTCCTGCTGAGGGACCTAGAGGAAGCATCTCTGTTTCCCAGTCTCCTCTTGCTCCCCTCTCTTTAGGAATAGAGAACATTCAGACCACTTGATCTGCATTGTCTTAGCCTTTTGGTATCCAGAAGAGAGCAGACAGATCTGCCAGACGTCCCTGCCAACCCTGGTCCCCAAAATCAACAGCTCTCTGGTGGCCAAGTTCTTGCCAGTATCTGCTTTCCCAGCCTTGCTTTAGGGTAGTCTGGTGCAGTTCTCCAGGTTAACTTAGCAAATCCTCACACTGGAAATCTCCTGTCCACCAAGATGTCCAAAATTCCTTTTAGGCCCTACCAGATACCTCCTTAGGAGAAATGAGCTGACAATGGAGATGATGGGGGTTATGTTCAAGTTGCCATATTCCAGCATCCCTATAACTCCTATCAGTTTTGCCAGGCAACTTACTAGGTGGCATATATGTTTCTTTTGACATTTTTGTATTCCACTAATCAGTATCTTTCATACCTGCCCTCTCCACCCCCAGTACCTCTATTTTCATAACAAAGAACAGTTTATGAAAATTACCCTAGCCAAAGGGAACTTTTTGCCCATTTTATTGCTTGTATGTCTTTCACAGTCACACTCTGACATGCCTGTCCACCATTGCAAGGTGGCTTTTATTGCATGTTTAAAGCAGCCTGTCTTGCTAAACTCTTTCTAAACCAAGAAGTAAAATAAAATTGGTGGTGTGAACACAGTGGATTTCTAAGCGTTTTTCTTGTTTCCTTCCATTATGTTGGAGGATAAATTCCTGACCCAAAGTTAAAATAATTCCTACAAATGAATAGGA
Source organism: Trachypithecus francoisi (assembly GCF_009764315.1). Taxonomy (NCBI): domain Eukaryota; kingdom Metazoa; phylum Chordata; class Mammalia; order Primates; family Cercopithecidae; genus Trachypithecus; species Trachypithecus francoisi. The sequence continues at coordinate 76,379,500 of NW_022681469.1, read as the reverse complement.
ATTTCAGTATAACTTATCCAGTGAAGCACTGGATATAAAGAGAACTTTTTGCATGCAGAATTGTGATGTATTTTATAAAACCTCTTGAGATTAATGTTTGAGGAGCTAGGTAAAGATGGAAGAGATACTCCTTCAGTAATATAAATGCAAGCATGTAGTATGCAGATTTACACCCCCCTTCCAACTCACTGTAACTTTAAAGCTGTCTGTTAGAAGGATGAAATGTAGTTGTGAGCCAGACCATGTTGGTTTGGACAGAAATTCTTACAGAATTATTAAGCCTTAAAAAAAGCAAAGGAGATTTATGCATCTGCATTTGACCAATTTGGTTTGGAATAAGTTCATAATGGAAAAGTAATAAAACCATAAGAGACAGTGTCTTCTGAGTACAGTCTCGCTTTTAAAAAATCTAAACATGCGCTGCCCCATTTTGGATACAGTGACTGTAGAAAAATTTCCCATTGGTAACTTTGGGAGGGTTTTCTGTTGTTGTTGTTGTTCCTTTTTCATTGATTATCAGCCAGTATAAATTTTAAGCTTTCTGTCAAATATTTTTCTGGAGATGTCAGTCTTAGGAAAAAGAAATCCTGAAGTGTTATCTGTAGGAGTCTCCTCCCAATTTCACCCCCTCCCTGAAACCTCCACCTCCCATCCCCCAACACGCACGCAGTGTTTTTTTGGCTATCAGCAAAGTCTTTTTCTGGTGTAACTGGAGAGGTTGGGGTTTGGAGAGTAGGGGGTGGTTGAATGTGTGAGAGAAAGTACCTCCTGTGACTGCCAGCAGCCACAGAAGACCATGAAGAGGAAACGCATAACAAGCTTCACCTCTGAAAAATCGGACCTAATAACTTTGCAAGTTTTTGATTTCAACAGGAAAGAAAAAAGAAAAGAAAACCGCTTTCTTCACTTACTCTCGAACACTTGAAGTAGTGTTGTTGATAAACAATTTCTTAAAAATATTTAAAGATTTAGGAATAGAAACGAAGGCTGAGTGATTTGGGCAAGGGAAGGTGTGAGTCGGGTGGGGAGGGGTGTAAGAGCAGACATCTTGCACAAAGGAGAGTCATGGTTGCACTTCCCATAGAGGACAGCGAAATAGGCATTTTATTGAATCGGATTTTTAACTTTCTTTCCACGGCCAGCAGTTCAAAGCACAGTTATTTTTATATAGTGAGAATGTGACCAGACTGAGATGGTGTTGTGTCTCTCCTGCAGGTATGCCTGCGGCATCTTTAGTGACCCCTGCTGATGTTATCAAGACGAGATTACAGGTGGCTGCCCGGGCTGGCCAAACCACTTACAGTGGAGTGATAGACTGCTTTAAAAAGATACTGCGTGAAGAAGGCCCAAAAGCTCTGTGGAAAGGAGCTGGTGGTATGGAAATAATTTGTTCTTAACTAACTCTTTGGTATCAGGTAAATTTTTTAAAAATCTAATTATATCTATGATTTCTCCATTTTTTTAAAGCTCGTGTGTTTCGATCCTCACCCCAGTTTGGCGTAACTTTGCTGACTTATGAATTGCTACAACGATGGTTCTACATTGATTTTGGAGGAGTGTAAGTATCATGCTAAATCTGCTGCTAAATTTTGGCTGCTTCTAATACTCTGTCATGGAGAAAGGTACATCAGTCTAGTCTCTATAATAAAATAGAAGAGATTTAGGGAAATGTTGAAATTGTGTTAACAAGGTCATTTCCAAGGGAACATACAACTGATTAGAATGCATCAACTCCTTTGCATTACATATTTGAACAGGTTTTGAATGTTATTTTTATCAAGTTAAAAAAAAAAAATTCAGCTTCTTACTCTGTTTTCTCTTCTTTTAGAAAACCCATGGGATCAGAGCCAGTTCCTAAATCCAGGATCAACCTGCCTGCCCCGAATCCTGATCACGTTGGGGGCTACAAACTGGCAGTTGCTACGTTTGCAGGGATTGAAAACAAATTTGGACTTTACCTACCTCTCTTCAAGCCGTCAGTACCTACCTCAAAGGCTATTGGTGGAGGCCCATAGGAAGATCAGCCCCAAGATAGTGCTGTCTTTTTGTGGGTACTCAGTGAAGAACATCCTTCCTGGGAGTGAAGCAATGCTTCATCCCTTTTACACCCATCTCTTGTTTAAATTCAAATCCAGGCTTTTTTATCATGTGAAATCATTCATTTTCTGGGTGTTTTCTTAACCAGAACATTGTGAAATTATTCATAATTATTCTTTGGCCCTCTGCCCAGAAACCTTTGTTTGTATCTGAAAATTGATGGGATTTGGTCAACACTAACATGATTTGGGCAAAGGAGCAAGTCAGAGTAGAAATTAGTACTCCCCTCCTTGAACTAGGATTGTAGTCCCAAAGAGGCTACTGTAAGGCAATCATGGTGCTCGGAGCAGTGTTCCGTGTGTGTTTTAAACTGGTAGGAAACTGGGTGCATATTTATACAAAGAAAAAACACTGGAAGAAATAAAAATATATATATCAAATATATTCAGCCTGGTTTCACATTTTAAGCATGCACAAATTCTGTCTCTGGATTATATTATGAAGCTTTTATGTGAAACATGTTTCTTTGTAATGAAAACCACATTGGAGGTGTTTAGTAATCATATTCTGTTACTGGTACCAAGACTACTAGGGAAATGCCTTTGTACTTTAGGGAAGTACTTTTGGCATTTTATTATATAGATGGAAAAAACTGAGATGTAGCCCCTCTCCTGGAAGTGCTAATTTTGAAAAACGGCTCATGTGATGTACATGTACTGATTACTGCCTATTTTAATAAACACTCTTGAAAAATGCATGTTACCCTGTTGCTGCCTGCCCTGTTCCCCTCATCTCCCCATCATTGGCACCCACTTGCTTTTAAAATCCACTTTATCTTGAATCGTGTAAGACAAATATATTCTGATGTAAGTATTTAATTCATGTTGCCTTGCGTAATGGTCAGAGGCACATGAGTTTGTGAAGGTGGAAATAAACTATTTGTCAAGTGATTGAGTTGTTTGGTCTTGTGCATGTTACATGGTGAGTGGCTACAGTAATTGTCATTATTGGTCTACATGTTATGTTTTGAGGGGAATTTTATTCATATTGATGTGGATATATCCTCAGTATCTTTCAAGGTAATGTGTTCCCTCATTTTCATGGTTCAAAGTGAGTACAAGAAACTGTATTTAACCATAGATAAGCAAAGAACTAGCAAACTGACACCTTTGTTCTAGTCATTCCAGCACTTTCAGCAGTTTATTGTGATGATGAAGGTCACATAGTTTTAGTAGAACTTAGCTATGAAAACTGGTATGAAATGGCAGTTGTATTTTCTAATCCAGTCTGACTCTTGCACACACCAAAACCATATACCACTATATCTAACATTTGCTAATATTTGGCTAGCACTATAATGATTTGGGGAAAGAAGCTAGTCTTGAACAGAATTTAGGGCTATTCTTAGACCAGGATCATGCTTCCAAAGAGGCTACTAATTAATCTGTTGGCAGTCTGTATGAACATTTTGAGTTTCCAAAGTTTGTCTCCATAGCAGACAGCCATTTGTCAGTCTGTTTCTGTAAGTCAACAGGCTGACATTTGAAGTTGCAGTTTAAAATTGGAAATAGTCAATATCCACCAGAAGTGGCTGATTTTTTTAGAGGGGGAGGGTCAGGAGGGGAGTGAAGAGCTTTGTCTTCACTAGAAACAGGACAGATAACATACATGGCTCCTTCTGTGATTATTTGACAAAACCAAAGAGGAATCCCCTCCGTAAATTCAGTGTGATAAGTGATAAATATCTGTATTATAATCTCAGAGACTAGTCACAGAACTCCATATATGTCTTAGAAATGTCGATGGTGTTATCATAACAAAACATGCAGCTTTGGTCTTTTGAATGTGGAGAAAAGGCCATGCGTCTCTGCATTCCTTTTCTTCACTTGTTTGAGATTTTATGGAAGATCAAGTTTTCATGGTAAAAACACTGACCAAAAATCTCATAACGCGTCCATTGCCCTGCCTGCCTCTTAAAGAGCAGTTGCATTTAATGAGAGAGCATCCTGGCTTCACTTAGCCTTGTCAGTCACTGAGAACAATTCTCTTTAGTGAATAAGAAGCCAGGGGCCCCAGGAAACCAATGGAGGTAGGGCTACATGTCTGTGTTTCCTTAAAATCCTTGCTTTACTCTGTTCAGGGATAGGCAGTGATGGGAGACTTTGAAGGAGGCCTGATTTCTTTCCCTCATGGTTCTGCTCAGTGGGTGGTGTTACTGTGACATGCCCTGAACAGGACTGCAATCACCGTGTGGTGAAAACCACTGTAAAATTTATTCTGGGTTTCCCTTCTTTCTGGTGACAGCACAATCCGTTGTTGTCGTCAGTGGTGTGGCTGTTGTCGGTGCTGTGGGTCGTTTCCCTCTGTAGGGCTGAGGAGCTGAAGGTGGTAACTCTCACATGCCTGCCTGCTTGCCTGCCCACCTGAGGGGGCCAGCCTCCCCTGCTCTGCCTGCCCCGAGTCTCCACTCTGCTCCTGGTCCACCACGTGTTTCCTTGGGGGGTGGGAGAGAGGTCTGACTTTCGTAGCAGCTTTTTTTTTTTTTTTTTTTTCCAAGGAGGGGAAAATATGTGAAGCTGACCACAAAGTGAACACACTGATTCTTGGGTTCCAGTCATGGCTGGGTTTCTTGAGGCTGGGTGGCATGCTGTTGCCAAGCTCCTGCTACACCTCGTAACCCACAACCATTTGCTGAGCTCCCTGGGGTTGCCTTAATCCCAGAAGCCAGGGTCGCACAGAGGAAAATAAGAATTCTGGCACAGAAAGGAGTCATTTAAGTGCTTATTGCATTTCAAGCTTTAGTTTCTACTTAGCTAAAATATTTACCATTGCTGGAAAACAGTGTTTAAAATGTTGTGCTTATATGTTATTTAATGGCGTGGCCTATGTAAACCTCAGGATGCTTACATTTTGACAGTCTTCTGGAAATGTTTAACAGCACATAACCCAGTGAGTGGGGAATCAAAACGGGAACAAATGGTGCTTGAAACTGTTAGTAATCTCCTCCAACTAGGTATACAGAATGCAAGTCATGCTGGAATGCTTCAGGTAGAGGGAGGGAGATCTCAAAAAAGAAATTTGATGAGTCCTGTCTTATGACCCCATTTATCAACCTTCCAAATAAACTGTCCCTAACAGTCATCATGTGCCTTTTACCGCAGAAGGCATACTTGTGGGGGTGAATTTGTATCCTTGCCACTGAGCAAAATCCTATTCTCAATTCAGGGTAATCAAATGCTTTCAGGATGTGGATTTTTCCAAAGATTTTTAAGAGACACGTTCCCTGGTCAGAGCAGTGAAATGTTCTTCCCACAAATGGTACTGCCCACAAAGGGGTGTGTGCCTTTTGTTTTACCTTTGGGGAATAACCTTCACCAAAGAGTTCTGTTATGTTAGGAAGACCATGGGGAGTTCATTGCTTCATTTTAATGTCTGAGGCATCTAACAGCATTGTCACCTCTGCCTCTTTTTTTTTTTTTTTGAGATGGAGTTTTGCTCTTGTCGTCCAGGCTGGAGTGCAACAGCGCAATCTTGGTTCACTTCAACCTCCGCCTCGAAGGTTCATGCGATTCTCCTGCCTCAACCTCCCGAGTAGCTGGGATTACAGGCATGTGCAACCACACCCGGCTAATTATTTGTATTTTTAGTAGAGATGGGGTTCTTCCATGTTTGTCAGGCTTATCTCGAACTCCCGACCTCAGGTGATCCGCCCGCCTTGCCCTCCCAAAGTGCTGGGATTACAGGTGTGAGCCACTGTGCCCGGCCACCTCCGTCTCTTGAAACAGGCAGTCTTCAGCTTGAAAGTCCACATCGGGATCCATGATGGTTGGGATTGTGTCTCTGATTCTCTTAGTAGAGGCTCCTAGTTATTATTTTGAAGGATGGATGAATGGATGAATTTTTGAGAAACACTCTGAAAAACGCATGTTACCCTATTGCTGCCTGCCCTATTCCCGTCATCTCCCCATCATTGGCACCCATTTGCTTTTAAAATTCACTTTATCTTGAATCATGTAAGACAAATATATTCTGACATAAGTATTTAATTTCATGGTGCCTTGCATGATGATCAGAGGCACATGAGTTTGTGAAGGTGGAAATAAACTATTTGTATTTTTTTCCCAATGAATGATCTCCATTATTGTCCTACTTTACAGGCCTTTTCTACTGCTGGAGTTAAAACCATAACTGAATACAATCACAGTTTTATGTATTGATCATTTACAAGTCATAAATAAATATTTTGTCAAAACAACTAGAGCTATTTAAATTTTGTTTTAGTTGAGTCAGGAATTGTCACATAAACTATATGATAAATTTAAATTCCCTGGTCTTGGTTAAAAATAAAGCTTTTTAAAAATCACATCCTTTGAGATGAGTTTTACATTCCAACACGAGTTGAAATGTATTAGTACAATAGTTGTTCTTATCAATGAATGTATTACTGTTTACAGCTCACCTCTCCATTTCTGAAGCTTTCCCTTCGAAGCTGCTGAAGACAACGGGAACTCTCTTTTAAAAGGGTTTGTTTTTAGCTAATGCATTAATTGACTCCAAAAAGAGTCCAAATGGAACACTCTGCTTTCATCTGCTAGGGTAACCTAATAAAATAATGTTGTTTGCTTTTAGACTCCCGGCCGTTAAGGGGGTTTTGCTCAAAGCAAAACCACAGTCCCGTCGAATAACTTTAGAAGGAAAATTAAGAAGACACAGTAATTGTACTTGTCTGAGCCTCACTTCTCCTGGGTCACAGACACACCCCCAGCACACTGGTCTGGCCACCAAGGCTCCGGTGCCTACCGCTGCTTTGGACAGGGCTCTGGCCCTTCAGAGGATGATCCATTTTACAGTGGAGCATTTCTTTAAGTGCTTTTAAAGTAAACTCAATATCCCAGAACAGACTAGTGCAAATATGCTACAGTCTATTCTATAAGATGGGGAAAGGGAAATACAGCTTGAGGAAAAGAGCTGAAAACATTATTTGTTGTCTTCTATCATTCCCCTCCACCATCCCTAGCTACTTACCCCAGCTCTTTTATTGGGCAGCATTCAAATGAGAAAGGAGCACATAATTCAACTCCAATCCCAGATTTCTGTGGCCAGTAAGGACTCATTAAATATGAACTACTATGTGCCAGGCATGATCTCATTTAATCCTCTTTATCACCCTTAAGGTAGGTACTGTTCTTTTCCCTGTGTTACAAATGAGGAAACCAAGACAGGTTCATCTTCTTGCCCACAGTCTCTCTGAGCTAGCAAGTGATGGAGTTCAGATTTGCGTCCAAGTCTCACGGCATTCTGTCCTCCCTTGAAGGTTTCTCAACAAACTATATCGAAAATTCTTATGATAGTCTTTGTCCAGTATTTCTTACTGTCTCTATTCTCAGTATCAGATATATCATTCTAGCTTAGAGTAGAAGGGAAGAGTGATCTCTGTTTACTTACCATAGTAAATACATTTGCTACCTCAAAGAATTCCAGGGCCTGAGGACCAGGTGAAGCCTGACAAGCCTTTTGAGATTCCTCTTAAAACTATTTTACAGTCTATTAAATCAGTAAAGAGAGGAGTAAGGTAAACTTGAAGCATTTGCCCCACGGGTGTAAAATTGGAAGGTAATGTGGAAAAAGCAGAGGTAAATTTACAAACTGTTACAGTGCAACATGATATGATGCAAACTGAATTGGACCATCTTAAAAATCTCTACTATAATTAGAAAACGCCGTTGTTCAACAAAAGTTGGAAATAATGGAAAACCAAGTTAAAAGTAAATATCTATGGGTACTTGGCCTCAAAGTGTGTCTGGAGGGAATGGAGACAGTTTACAGAATGTGGGATTTGCTGGAATTACTTTTGGACATGAAATCCTCATCACCACTAATGGTGGAAAAGTCTTACTGCTACCCCTAAAGTTAAAGGAGAGGACACCTACCACTGCATTTTGGCAGCTCTCTGCCCCCTATTACATGAAGGAGAAAAGGTAACTGAATGACCCATGCCAAATATTCACAGCATATTCTTCCTGAGCAAAATAAAAACAAAAACATTAAAATGTAGCATTTGTCCTCTATTCTCAAAAGAGTAGTATATTTCAGAATGTGAATTTCTGTTTTGAAGGAGAATTTACTTACATAAGTTCTAAGCAGTAAGACATGCTTTATCACTTTGAAAATGTACGTCTCCTGACAATCAGCTGCTTAATGTAAGAGGCTATTTTTTATAATAAACTCTTCATTCGGGCTAGCTCCACTGTTATAAAAGGCTTACCTGTTACAGTAAAATCAACAAAATTAAAAAGTGGAGATAAAGAAAACTGAAGTAGGCATTTGTTTTTCTTCTGAAGACAGAAGTGAAGCCACTGTTTATTGAATTTTTTTTCCTTTTTTGCTATGAAAAGTAGAGATTTCTCTAGATTTTCAGTGTCAGCCTTTTTCCTCCCCACTATGCAGTACACGTACCTCATTCTTCCTAACCAAAGAAGCGGTCATACTTAACCTGAAATTTCGACTTATCCTTTGATCACTGCTTATAAAGTAGGTGAGTATTTATTTATTTATTTTTCACGTTTGCCCATGTGAGAGTGAACGTAGAAAAACCAACTGTATTAATCCATTTTCAGACAGCTATGAAGAAATACCTGAGACTGGGTAATTACAAAGAAAAAGAGGCTTCATGGATTCACAGTTCCTCATGACAGAAGGCAAAGGAGGAGCAAAGGCATGTCTTGGAGGCAGGCAAGAAAGCGTGTGCAGGGGAACTGCTCTATTGTAAAACCATCAGATCTCATGGGATTTATTCACTATCTCAAGAATAGCAGAGGAAAATCCACCCCCATGATTCAAGTACTCCCACCGGCTCCCTCCCACAACACATGGGGATTATAGGAGCTACAATTCAAGGTGAGATTTGGGTGGGGACACAGCCAAACCATATCACTGACTATTCTGTCTCTTTTTCGTACTTGAAATTAAGCATGTCATTCTTTCCTTTAATTCAATTTGGAAAGTGTCTTTATTTGGCTTTAATGACTAAGCTTTCTGATACTACACATATCTGGCTAAATTATTAAAAATGATAATGGCATTTGGCATAAGTTAAAAGTTATAACTGCCATATTTTATTTCAAAAGTTTTAAAATAAATTTAAAAACAAACATAGCAATGTACCTTCAAAGCCCCGAAGTAAATATTAAAGAAATACTTTGGCCTCTATTGGAATCCAATTCTAGTTTACCTCTTTCTGCCTTAAAAATTATACCTTTGGGAGGCCGGGCGCAGTGGCTCACGCCTGTAATCCCAGCACATTGGGAGGCCAAGGTGGGTGGATTGCCTGAGTTCAGGAGTTCGAGGCCAGCCTGGCCAACATGGTGAAACCCTGTCTCTACTAAAAATACAAAAATTAGTTGGGTGTGGTGTCAGGCACCTGTAATCCCAGCTGCTTGGGAGACTGAGGCAGGAAAATCACTTGAATCTAGGAGGTGGAGGTTGCAGTGAGCCGAGATCGCGCCACTGCACTCCAGCCTGGGTGACAAGAGTGAGACTTCATCTCAAAATATATATATATATATATACCTTTGGGAGATTTCTGCATCTGGCCATGATAGAATTGTGGAGAAAACTAGAAAGCTGGACAAAAGTATGCAATACAATACATAGAAAACTGGACAAAAGTATACAATACAATACAATGTTTTTTATTTCTGTTTTCTTTTTTTTTTTAGAGATGAGGTCTCACCATGTTGCCCAGGCTGGTCTTGAACTCTTGAGCACAGACAGTCCTCCTGCCTCAACCTCCCAAAGTGATGGAATTACAGACCTGAGCCACTACACCTGGCCCTGTAATACAATGTTTTCAATCACTGGATATGAGGCAAAATAAGACTGTGAACTCCAAAAGAAAGGAAAGAGGTGAGACCTACCATTGCCCCATTTTACTGCCAGGAAGCAGTTTCCAACTATTGTGCAGAGAAGGAGAACCCAAACAGCCCAGCAGCAATCTCCCCAAATTAAAAAGATGGACATCAGAAATGGGGAAGACCATGATTGTTAGAATTTGTAAGACAAAATACCAAACAGAAGAGAGCTGCTTCTAGCTCTGGAGTTTTTCAGAGTTCTCAACTCTTTGGCCAAATATTGATCTATTCATTTGTAAAAGGAAACTATCTAAAGCTTGGGAAAGAATCACTAGAGAGAAAGAAGCAGAAAAATTCTGGAACTCACAAAGGGGAAATAGTTTGCATTTGAATCAGCCAGAGTGCAAGGTCCTCATAATACATAGAACATCAGGAAGAATCCTCAGAAGAGTGTCACAATATAAATAAGGGTACATTCATCCTAAAATAAAAGTTACTCTGCTCTTAAAGCTTAAAAACAAGACTTGACAGAATCCAATGGATTCCAAGTAGTTTAACTGTCAGAACAAAATTCAGTACTATTTAAAAGAATACAACAAAATTGCATAACATACAATGCCAAAGTTACAATGTCCAGGATCTAAAACAACAACAACAAAAATCACTAAGCATAAAATGAAGATAGAAAATACAAACTGTAGCCAGGTGGATGGCTCAGGCCTGTAATCCCAGCACTTTGGGAGGCTGAGGTGGGTGGATCACTTGAAGTCGGGAGTCTGAGACCAGCCTGGCTAACATGGTGAAACCCCGACTCTACTAAAAAGACAAAAATTAACCAGACGTCGTGGCAGGCACCTGTAGTCCCAGCTACTCGGGATGCCGAAGCAGGAAAACTGCTTGATCCCAGGCGGTGGAGGTTGCAGTGAGCAGGGATCGTGCCACTGCACTCCACCTAGGCAACACAGCAAGATTCTGTCAAAAAAAAAAAAAGAAAGAAAGAAAGAAAGAAAGAAAGAAAGAAAGAAAGAAAGAGAAAAAGAAATAAGAAAGAAAGAGAAGAAAAAAGAAAATAAAGAAAGAAAAGGAAGGAAGGAAGGAAGGAAGGAAGGAAGGAAGGAAGGAAGGAAGGAAAAGAAAGAACATATGAACTGTAGCAAAGTGAAAAACCAACCAATAGAAACAGACCCCAAAATCAAATGTGATGGAACCAGCATCAAGGCCATTAGGACAGCTGTTATAAACAATCCATACAGTCAAGAAGGCAGGGGAAAATGTGGTATGTAGAGAAATGAAAGATATAAAAGACACAAAGGAAATTTACAATATCTGAGTTGAAAACGCAGTGAGAATACAGTAGACACTGAAGAAACGAAGATTAGTAAGCTTGAAGGCACAGCAAAGAAAATTTTGCAAAATGAAGTAGAAAAAGAAAAAAAATCTTAAAAAAAATTTAAGGACAATATAAAGCAGTAGTGTGTGTCTGTGGCCCAGAAAAAAGGAGAACAGAAAAAATATTTTAAAAAGTAATAGCTGAAATATTTCCAAATTTGAGAAAAACTATATACCTACAAATCTATGAACCTCATTGCACCCCAAGAAAAACAAACCTAAAGAAAACTACACCGAGGTACATCATAATGAAAACGATGAAAGCCAGTGATAAACAGAACACCTTAAAAGTAGCCAGAGGAGAACCTATAAACCTCCAGAGAAAGATGATGAGAGAAGATTTTTAGTTGGAAAGTATATAAGGCAGAAAACAATGGGGTGATATCGTTAAGAATTGGAAAAAACAATGTCAATGAAGAGATACATACCTAGTAAAAACATCTTTCTTAAATGGAAGCAAAATAAGACAGAAAAAAGAGAATTCACATTGCTGATAAATTAAAGAACTGTTAACTATAGTTCATTAGGCAGAAGGAAATAATACCAGATGTAAATGTAGATCTATACAAAGAAATGAAAAGTGTTACAATGGGAAAGAATGGGTAAATTTTTAAAACTTTCTAAATTAGTTTGGAATTTCTTAAATAATTGACTCTTTAAAGCAAAATCAATAATTATATATTGTGAGGTTTATACCCTATGTAGTAGTGAAATGCACAACAATAGCACAAAGGAGAAGAGGGAGAAATGGAAGCATAATATGAAAGGTTCTTATACTGTACATGAAGTGGTATACTATTATCTTAAGGTAAAGTAGAAAATATATGTTGTAAACTCCTAGAGCAAATGCTAGTAATAATAAAAATACAAAATAAATGAAGCAGATTTGGCTAATAAGACATTAGTTGGGGAAAATGGAAATCTTAAAAATAAAAATCCGAGTGAAGACGGGGACAGAGGTAAAAAAAGAACAAAGAAGAGACAGGGCAAATAAAAAACAAAGACCAAGACAGTAGATGTACCTTACCATATTGATAATTACATTAAATATAAATGGCCTAAATACCCTAATTAAAAGAAAACATTATCAAATTTAATTTTAAACTGTAAGACACAGCTATATGCTACCTAAAGAAACCAACTTTAAATGTAAAGACACAGATAGGTTGAAAGTAAATTCATGGAAAAAGCTACACTATCTAATCACAAATTATAAATAAAAAGCTGGAGTTGACTATACTGATATCAGTCAAAGTAGATTTAAGCAAAAGGACTATTACCAGGAATAAAGAGCAGTATTTCATATTGATAAAAGGGTCAGTTCATTGCAAACACATGAAATCCTCAATGTGTAGGCACCTAATAACAAAGCTTCAGATACATAAAACAAAAACTGATAGAACTGAAAGAACTAAAAGATATCCACAATTATACTTCCAGATTTCAGTACACGTCTCTCAGTAATTGACATAACATGTAGGCATAGCTTGGCACAGTGGCTCATGCCTGTAATCTTAGCATTTTGGGAGGCCAACACAGAAGGATTGCTTGAGTCCAAGAGTTTGAGACCAGCCTGGCAATATAGCAAGACCCTGTGTCCACAAAAATAAAAAAATGTAGGCATAAAATCAGTACATATATAGAAGATTTGAACACATTTATCAAATAATAGATGCAATTCATATTTTTAGAACCCTCCACCCTACAACAGCAAAATACATATTCTTCTTAAGTACAAATAAAATTTCACCAAGGTAACCCATACTATGTGCCATAAAACTAGTCTCAATAAACTTAAAAGGATTGGAATTACACACATTATATTCTCTGACTGTAACAGAATCAAACTGGAAATAAATAACTGAAAGATCTTTGGAAATTCTCCATATATTTGAAGAATAAACCATATACTTCTATACAACCTATAGGGAAAATAAGAAATCACAACAAATATTAGGAAATATTCCAAACTGAATGAAAATGAAAACACAACATATACAAATGTATGTAATGCAGTTACAGTGGTGTTTAGAGAGAAATGTATACCATTAACTGCTTACATTAGAAAGACGAAAGGTCTCAAATCAATTATCTAATTTTTTACCTACATAAACTAGAAAAAGAAGAGCAAGTTAAACCCCAAAGATGCAAAAGACAAAAAATAATGAAAAGCAGAAGTCAACGAGATAGAAAGCAGGAAAATAATCAAGATAAACAATAAAATCAAAATCTAATTCTTTGAAAAGATCAATAAAATTGGCAAATAAAAATCAGAAAACGAGGGGAAAAAACCCACATAATCATTATCAGGAATTAAAGCAGGGACTGCAGTACAGAGTCTACAGATTGTAAAGTGATAAGAGAATGTCATGCACAAATTTATGCCAATAAATGAAACAACATGGATGAAATAGATTCCTTGAAAGATATATCCTACCAAAGTCACTGAAGAAGAAACAATGTGAATGCTTGTATTTAAGTACTTGAATACTTGAATTCCTAGCTTAAAAATATTTTTTTTTTTTTTTTTTTTTGAGACAGAGTCTTGCTCTGTCGCTGAGGCTAGAGTGCAATGGTACGATCTTGGCTCACTGCAACCTCTGCTTCTCGGGTTCTAGCAATTCTCTGCCTCAGACTCCCAAGTAGCTGGGATTACAGGCACCCGCCACCATGCCTGGCTAATTTTTGTATTTTTAGTAGAGATGGGGTTTCACCGTCTTGGCCAGGCTGGTCTTGAACTCCTGACCTCATGATCCACCTGCCTTGGCCTCCTAAAGTGCTGGAATTACAGGTATGAGCCACCACGCCTGGCCTAAAATCTTGCTCAAAGAAAAATCCAAGCCTAGTTGCCTTCACTATTGATTTCTACCAAATATTTTAAGAAGAAATAATGAAAATTCTGCAAAAATCTTAGAGAAAATGGAAGACAAGGGATTACTTCCCTAATTCATTTTATGAGGACAGCATTGCCACAGTATCGAAATCATATAAAGACATTGCAAGGAAAAAAAAACAAAAGTCTTTCTATCTTGTAAAAAGAGATAGAAATATCCTTTTTAAAATGTGACAATTTGAGCTCAACAATATAAAAAGGGGATAATCAATCCATTATGACCAATGGGTTTATCACAGGACAGTAAACATAACACTCAAAAACAATTGATATATTACACTAATTAAAAAGAAAATCATGATTATTTAAATTGAAATCAGAAAAGATAATTTGACAACATTCAACATTCATTTTTTTGTAAAGTCTCACAAACTAGGAATGAAGGGAAACTTTACCTGATAAAGCGTAGCTTATATCATACATCATGTGAAAGATGGCATCCTTGCCAATACAATAAGATATGTAAAAGAAATGAAAAGCATAAAAACTGGGGAAAAGGCAGCAAGAGAGAAGCAACTCATCACATATAAGGGATCCTCAATAAGATTAGTAGTTGATTTTGTCAGAAATCATTGAGGCCAGAAGGCAATGGGATGAGATATTCAAAGTAGCCCAAACAACAACAACAACAACAACAACAAAAACCTGTCAATGAAAACTGATAAAACCATTCCTCAAAAATGAAAAAGGCCAGGCATGGTGGCTCACGCCTGTAATCCCAGCACTTTGGGAGGCCGAGGTGGGCGGATCACGAGGTCAGGAGTTTGAGAGCAGCCTGACTAACATGGTAAAACCCTGTCTCTACTAAAAATACAAAAATTAGCTGAGTGTGGTGGCACGCACCCGTAATCCTAGCTACTCAGGAGGCTGAGGCAGGAGAATCCCTTGAACCCGGGAGGCAGAGGTTGCAGTGAGCTGAGATCGTACCACTGCACTCTAGCCTGGGCAACAGAGCAAGGCTCTGTTTCAAAAAAAAAAAAAAAAAAAAAAAACAAGAAGAAGAAATTATGATATCCCTAGATAAGCATAAACAAACTTTTCCCTAACCTGTGCTACAATAAATGCTAGAGCAAGTCCTTCAGGCTGAAATGAATGGACACCAGAGGGTGATTTCATAATAATAATCAATTATCAGGGAGATATAATAACCTTATAAATATGTATCTAGTAACAGACCTTCAAAACGTGTGAATGAAAAATTGACTAGGTGCAGTCGCTCACGTCTGTAATCCCAGCACTTTGGGAGGCTGAGGTGGGCCGATCACTTGAGGTCAGGAGTTTGAGACCAGCCTGGCCAACATGATGAAACCCTGTCTCTACTGAAAAAAATACAAATATTAGCCAGGTATGGTGGTGGGCACCTGTAATCTCAGCTTCTCAGGAGGCTAAGGCATGAGAATGACTTGAACCTGGGAGACAGAGGTTTCAGTGAGCCAAGATCATGTCAGTGCACTCCAGCTTGGGCTACAAAGTGAGACTCTGAAAAAAAAAAAAAAAAAAGTATGAATGGAAAATGGAGAGAACTAAAAGATCAAATAGACAAATTCACAACTGTAGTTTCTATTTCAACATCACCTTCTCAATAATTGACAGAATGCACAGGAAATAAAAAAAATTTATAGAACCACATACTTATGATCTGAAGAATTCATATTCTATTTAAGTATACATGAAACATTCAGCAAGTTGTTCATATGCTAAGTCATAAAAGAAATCTTAATAAATGTAAAAGCATTTGAAATACAGGGTATTTCATATTATATATGTTTTCTCACTAAGCAGAATCAACTAGAAATAAAAACAAAGCTTTCTGGAAAACTTTCAAAATATTTGGAAGTTAAAACACTTCTGAAGAACTCATAGGTCAAATAATATACTACAATGGAAATTAGAAAATATTTTGAACAGAATAATAATAAAATGTGTTGCAAAATTTGTGGAATATAGTAAAAGCAGTATTAAGAGGGATTTTTTTTTTTTTTTTTTTTTGAGACAGGGTTTCACTCTTGTTGCGCAGGCCTGAGCGCAATGGCGTGATCTTGGCTCACTGCAACCTCCGCTTCCTGAGTTGAAGCGATTCTCCTGCCTAAGCCTCCCAAGTGGCTGGGATTATAGGCGCCTGCCACCACATCTGGCTAATTTTTTGTATTTTTAGTAGAGACGGGGTTTCACTATGTTGGCCAGGCTGGTCTCGAACTCCTGACCTCAGGTGATCCACCCGCCTTGGCCTCCCAAAGTGCTGGGATTACAAGTGTGAGCCACTGTGCCCAGCCTAAGAGGAATTTTTATAACTTCAAAGGCTTATATTAGAAAAAAGTGTTACATCAATGATCTAAATTTCTACTTCAGGAAGGAAAAAAAAAAAAGCAAATTAAGCCCAAAGTGGAAAGAAGAAAAAGTGATAAACAATAAAGAAAATTAACAATTTAAAAAGCTGGTTCTTTGAACAAATTAATAAAATAACTCTCCTAGCAAGACCTTTTTTTTTTTTTTTTAAAGAAAACATAATTTAGCAACCTCAGGAACTTAAAGAGATGTCATTATGATTCTATGTACATTATAGGGTAATAAGAGAATAGTATGAACAGCTTTATATGGATACATCTGACAAATGAAATGGATGCATTTCTTGAAAAATACAACTTGTGAAAAACAACTTACCAAAATGGAACCAAAATGAAATAGAAAATCAGAATCCCCTATTTCTATTAAATAAATGCACTTGTTACCAAAAACGTTTCTACAAATAAAACTCAAGGGCTAGATGGCTTCAGTAGTAAATTCTATCAAACATTTAAGAAAGAAGTAATACCAATGTAAATGTCTTCACAAAATAGAGGAGGTCAGAACACTTCCCAGCTCCTCATGTAAGCATAATCATGTTACTAAAACCTGACAAAGACATTACAATAGAAAATTATAGATCAATATTCACAAGGAACAATTATGGGAAAACCCTTAAGAAATTACTAGCAAATAAAGCTTAGTGATATGTTAGAAGACTAATACATGTTGACCAAACGATTTTATCTCAAAGTTGGATTACCATTAAAAAATGTCAACCAGTATAATTCACATTATCAAAATAAAAGATAAAAATTATGTGACCATGTCAATAGATGCAGAAAAGAAGCATATGATAAAATTCAGCATCTACTCATGATAAAGCCTTTCCTAGCGAATACCATAAGGCAAAAAAAAAAAAGAAAAAAGAAGAAAAGAAACAGGAAAAAAGATAAGATTGGAAAGGAAGAATTAAACTTCATTATTTTCAGGTGGCATAATTGTGTATTTATTAACCAATTATATCTAAAAATTCTATAAGTAATAAGTATATTTAGCAAGGTTGCAAAATATAACATCAATATACAAAACTAAACTTATTTCTACAAACTAGTAAAAAATGTTGTAAAAAAATTGAAAAAATAACAATAATATTTACAATATAATAAAAAATTAGTTGTTATCTAGGAATAAATTGAAAAAAAGTGTTTGCACAACCTATTGGTGAACTCTATTAAAGAAGACCCAATAAGTAGAAAGTTATATCCTGTTCTTGGATGGCATTGCCCCAAATACACAGATTCAGTGAAATTCCAATGAAATTCCAAGCAGTATGTTTTTTAAAAAGAATTCCACAGTCATTCTAAAATTCATGTGCAAACACAAAAGACCTAGAATAGCTAAAATAATCTTTCAAAATGAGTAACAAAGTTGGAGTACTTACACCACTTGATTTCAAGAATTAATATACAGCTATTGCAACCAAGACAGTGTGATATCATGTAAGAATATATAAATCAACTAATGAAACAGAATAAAGGATCCATAAATATGCCTATACATATATGGTCAATTGTCTTTCCAAGAATGCTAATTTAATTTAATGAACAAAAAGAAAATAATCTCTTCAGAAAATATTGCCAAAACAGCTGGTTATCCATATGTTTAAAAAATAATGTTTACCACTATCTCATTTCATACACAAAAATTAATTTAAGAACCATCATCGACCTAAAGGTAAAAGCTAAAACAATAAAATATCCAAAAGAAAACATGAGACAATATTTTTGTAACCTGTGGCAAAGATTTACTAGAAGGTATGATATAATACTTAGTATAAAAGATAAAAATGGATACAATAGACCTCAACAAAATTTAAAATTTTTGCATATCAAAATATTATATTAAGGAAATGAAGTTCTAAAGCATATACTGGGAAAAATGTTTGTAACAAACATATCTGGCAAAGGCATTATATCCAGAATACATAAAGAACTCCTCTAAATTAATAATTTTTAAAAGCAGAATATATAAAAAAAACTCTTCTAAATTAATTTTTAAAAATATTATCTGATTAACAATAAAAAGAAATAATTTTAAAGTGGCCAAGATGCGGCCAAGATACTAGAAGGGATATTTTACAAAAAGAAGAAATAATATAATATTAAATGTGGCCAATAATCACATGAAAGGTGCTCAAAATCATTAGTCAGCAAGTGTATGCAAACTAAAACTACAGTTAGATACCATTTCATACTCACCAAAATAGCTAAAATAAAAAGACCTACAATACCAAATATCAGAGAAGTTGTGGAGTCACTAAAATCCACATAGAGCCCTGGTGCGGTGGCTCACGCCTGTAATCCCAGCACTTTGGGAGTTTGAGGCGGGAGGATCACGAGGTCAGGAGATCCAGACCATCCTTGCTAACACGGTAAAACCTCATCTCTACTAAAAACACTAAAAATTAGCCTAGCGTGGTGGTATGTGCCTGTAATCCCAGCTACTCGGGAGGCTGAGGCAGGAGAATCGCTTGAATCCGGGAGGTGGAGGTTACAGTGAGCTAAGATCATGCCACTGCACTCCAGCCTGGGTGACAGAGTGAGACTCCATTTCAAAAAAAATAAATAAATAAAGCCAAATAAAATAAAAATTAAAAAAAATCCATATAAAGCCTATGGGCCACTATAAGGATTTTGACTTTTATTGCAAGTGATGTGAAAGCCAGTGATATGCTCTGAATGGAGGAGTTAAATGTTCTAACAATACCACTTAGGTGGTTATGCTGAGATGAGATTGAAGGGGTCAAAGGTGGACACAGGGAGACCCGTTAGGAGGCTACTACAAGAGTCATGACAGACATAATGATGGCTTGGGTTAAGTTGCTAATTCGAATATAAACTTACTTCTGGCCACCTCTTCTTTCACACAAAGGAGATAACTGGGTGCTCAACTCACGGCTCTGTCCATTGAAAAGCCTTTCCCTCTTTACTGTCTTTCAAGTTTCATCCCGAATGTGGTATAAAGTAGTTAGCTGTAATCCATTTACCACCTGTACCCACAAACTGAACAAACCCATATGTAAACCAAACTCGAACCTTTTCCTCTTCTTTCAGCTGTTCGCACAGAACTCACCCTCCCCACATACGGCCATGTATGCAAGCATGGAGGAGGTGTGCTGGTAAAATCCTGTTGGGTGATAATGGGTTTCTGAGCTACTTGCTTGTGCAGCTTACTTACGTTCAGAGCCTTCGGTACTGTACATCCCAATGCACAGTTTCTATCTCATAAGAGGTTTCTTTTAGGTCTATCCAACTTTATGACTTGGTATAGCTGACAGGGCTCAACTTATAATGGGCTGTTTGAATGCGTAAAGTTTATATCCCGTGGTGAAGAACTTCATTTCTACCAGGATTCGCTAATATGCCATGTGCTGTTTTTGCTTCAGATGGCATGGTCTTCCTCTAGAATCCCATGGGCCACTACTATAATTTTCCAGCTGGGACTTGCCAAAAATTCTATGCCACATCTTTTCCCACCATTGACACCACTAATATAGCATCTGCTGATTTTATGGCCCATGCAGCAGAGCTCTTAGCACTACAGTTTGACCTGCTGCAAAGTCCTTTCCCATTCTGAGTCTCACCCAAAACTGTGCGTGCCAATTAGTAGATGCACCAGAGCAGTATTCTCAGATATGGAATATGTTAACTTCAAAAACCAAAGAGGCTTACCAGGTGCTGTGCTTCCTTCTTTGTGGTGGGGGCTCTAAGCTTCAGCGGTTTTCATTTTACTTTGGAGGGGATAGCCCAGCATGCTCTTAAACATTCGGGAGATTCCAAAAAGCTCCACTGAAGTAGCAAGTCCTTAAATCTTCCTTGAATTTATTCCCCACCATCTGGAGTGCATATATCTTACCAAGGCTTCTGGTACATTAGTTAATTCTTGCTTATTCTGCACAATCTGTGTGATGCCATTGATGTAATGGATCAGTGTAACATCCTGTGGATGATCAAGCTGTCTAGGCATCTTTGGAGTATTACAGACGGAGAGACATTAGCATAGCCCTGAGGCAAAATTATAAATTAAAATAGTTCCTCCTCATGAGTGTAAACTGTTTCTGATCTTCTTTTATAGGTGGAATGAAAAAGAATGCATTCATCCATCAATGGCCACATACCATGTACCAGAAGCCTTATTAATCTGTTCTAGGAATGACACCACATCTAGCTCGGCAGCTGTGATCAGTGATCTTACTTGGTTGAGCTTGCAGTACTCATCAGTTATTCTCCAAGATCCATTTAATTTATAAAGGGGGCATACTGGGTTATTAAACAGATACATTGTAGGGAACACCACTCTATATCTTTTAGGACTTTAAGAGTGGCACCAATCTCTGCCATCCTCCTAGCTCTACTCTGAGATGTAATATTTTATATTTGCTATCTTGGCAGGGGAAGATGGGAATGTGGCAATTTCAGATGTCTCCATTTGGCCCTTCCTTCCTTGAGAGCTCTTATCGCAGAGGCCAAGTAAGTAGAATTGATGTTAAGTATATCAATTCTAATTGAACACTCAAGGATTGGAGGAATGATGGAATGGCCCTCTGTGTGTGTCCATAGACCCAATGAGCCCACTGAGACCTAGGCTTTAGTAAACACTCCATTACATTACCTTGTTGCCGTAGGTCACCACTCCCATAACATTTCAATGTGAACTCAGATAGTGTACCTAATAGTCTTCAAATGTTGATTTGTTTCTTTCTGGATTGTATGTTCACCTGAATAAATGCCCATAAGTCCTTTTGGGGAAGGACCGGGGAGACCATCACAATAGATGTTAGCAGTGGTGTCCTCCCTCCTGGTGTCCTCCCTTCTAGCAACCTCCTAGCAATCTTCAGTCAGTGGGTTCTGGACTGGAAAACTGGCTCAGAACTGGACTGGACAGTGAGCAGAGGTATGTGGCTTTTTATTGAGGTAACAGTCTTCAGTCTCCTGCTTCTCCATTCTTGCCTCTATGTTTTTGGTCATAGAAGTTAAGCAACACCCTTTTGGCTGCCTGTCTATTTTGCCACTAGGGATGCCATGTTCTTTTAATTACTCCCACAACTTCCTATGGGTAAAGCCTTCTTGGCTGCTTCTCTGATCTAGCTGGTCATTATGGCAGTTGTGGCTTCCTGACTTCTGGTGGTTAACTGCCACCACCTAGCCACTATTACTCCGGGGTCTCATCATCCCCATGGATATTAGCAAGCCCCACTCTGTGACTGCCTCTCCTACCATCAGGCCTGACCCACAAAGGAAAGCTACTGCTAAACATTCTAGAGATGCCAATGTCTCTCTCACCAGCTCATTGCTAATGGTTTTGAAGGGTGTGTACTCTGGGTGTTCCTATGTAACATAACCCTTGAGTGTGTCTTCTGAACTTAAATAATGTATCTATTCTAACATAACCATTTCCTTCAACCTCTTTATTCCTTCCTGTACTATCTACCAGGGCAACTCAGGCATTTTCACTCTAGTGAATGTAGGCTACAGCTTCTTCAGACTTCTAAGAGTGACCCTATTCCTTAGGCTCTGTTCCAGAGTATAAAGTCATATAGCTTCCCTCTTCCTTACACACACACACACACACATACAACCCTCAAAGTCAATGAATTATTCCTTATCTAATCAACATTCTGGCTCCCTTGATCAAACACCTCAAAATCCAATCCCAGTGCTACTCCCCGGGCTCCTAATGGCACACACTATATTTTGCAATTCTTTTGTGGTATAGTTTCTTTGTTCTTTTGTAAGGCTTAGGACATCCCTAGCCAGCTTAGGCTGGATAGTCATCAGACAGTGATGTTTGTCAGGCCTCAAGAAAGAGAGAGGGAAAGGGAGGAGAAGAAGGCAGGCAGGCAGGCAGGCAGGCAGGAAGGAAGGAAGGAAAGATGGGAGGGAGGGAAGAAAGTTGTCTAGTCTTAGATTGAAGTACAGTTCTGAGAAAGTTTTAGCAATGCTGACATAAAGTCCTAGAGCCAAAGTTACTTTAAAGAAGTCTTATGTCTCCTAGATACAGGGCAGCCTTAGGATCTTTGCCATACTTAGTCTTGGCTGGCAAGAGCATGCAGGAAGCATGACCTTGGTCAAACTTGGTGATGGGTTTCAAAACAAAGCAGCATAACTGTCATTCAACCATGTTCTCTGTAATAGGCAATCTGAAAGGCACATCTTTCTGGCTACCACATTTCATCTGGGACATTAGCTGGGGTGACTTAAATGGCTATGGACTGGCTGTATATTTCTCTTTATATCTACATGACCACTCCATGGTCAGCTTCTGTGTGGCCTGGAGGTCTCAGGGTAGTTGTACTTCTTACATAGTAGCTCAGGGACCAAGATTGTTTGTGCCAAGAAACCTAGATGGAGGATATACGTCTTCTTATAACCTTGCCCTGGGCTATGGACTGAATGTTTATGCTCACTCCCAAATTCATATGTTGAAACCTAAATTTTCTTTTTTTTTTTTTTCTTTTTTTTTTTTTTTTTGAGACGGAGTCTCGCTGTGTCGCCCGGGCTGGAGTACAGTGGCCGGATCTCAGCTCACTGCAAGTTCCGCCTCCCGGCTTTACGCCATTCTCCTGCCTCAGCCTCCGGAGTAGCTGGGACTACAGGCGCCGCCACCTTGCCCGGCTAATTTTTTTGTATTTTTAGTAGAGATGGGGTTTCACCGTGTTAGCCAGGATGGTCTCGATCTCCTGACCTCGTGATCCGCCCGTCTCGGCCTCCCAAAGTGCTGGGATTATAGGCTTGAGCCACCGCGCCCGGCCGAAGCCTAAATTTTCAATGTGACAATTTTTGGAGGTGGGCCTTTGGGAGATAATTGGGTCATGAGGGTGGAGCCCACATAAATGTGATTAGTGCCCTATAAGTAATGACATGAAAGAGATCATCTCTCTCTCCTCACCATGTGAGGATTCAATGAGAAGACAGCCATCTGCAACCTAAGCAGATGGCCTTCACCAGATATCAGATCTGCCAGCATCTTGACCTTGGATTTCCCAGCTTCCAGAACTGTGAGAAATAAAGTTCTGTTGCTTAAGCCACTCAGTCTGAATACCACAGTATTCTGTTATAGCAGTCTGAATTAACCAAGACATCCTGGAAACCACGTAGCAGTCTGAATTAACTAAGACATAATGGAAACCAGGTAGCATCACTTCCTGGCATTGTATCAATCACATAAGGTCAGCCCAGATTCAACATGGGATGGCCTGCACAAGAATTGGGAACTGCCTTGGAGACCAGCTACCACAGTGGGATATATAAGAACACATGTTCTTGTAACATTTTATGTGCCTAATATAAGTGACTCAGGTCTTTGTACTTTTCACATCATCACTCATTGAATCATTCAATTTGGTCTATCATAATAACTCACGGGTTTTGAATTTTTATTCTTAGGTACTTTACTGTATGACTGTGAAACTTTGTTTCCCAGTACTTTTCATTCAAATGCTTTTAAACCTATTTCAGATACTCATTTGTTATCTATAAAATTTTTATTGTTTACACAGGATTTCAATATCTAAATATTGTAGGATACTTGGAGGAAAGGAATAACACTATTTTAAAAATAATGGAAACCGTACAGTTCAAGGAATCCCTACCAACAAAGCCCTAATGGAAATTCCCTTCCTAAAAAGCCAAAGCCTGTCTTCGAATGTTTTTCATGACTCAACTGCTATTTGTTTTCATTTTCCCTGGGCATAAAATGACCTTTTGAAAAAAAAAGTTTATTAAAGTTGTTTATAGACATATTTCCTAGTCCGATAGTAATAAACATCATTTTTTCTGGTGCAAATTGTTTTTAAAAAGATATGTGTAGGACATTTGGTATTTGTTCATCTTAACCTACCTTTCTTACTCCAACAACTGTCTTTGGGCAAGGGTGGCTTTGGTAAAGGTGAGAAGGAGGAGCTTCCCACAAAACCACACACATTCCCTCATAAAAATAAAACTAGGAGTCTTGGTTTAAGTCCGGCCAGGTTGGCTGCTCAAATAAATTCATGATCGGTCTTTAACATGGCTTTAATGTATCTCTCCCACCTCTTGTCACAGCAGAATTCCAGTCAAGGGTTCCCCAAGCAAAGGATTTACTTACACTGGTGCAGACCTGGTTTGAAACATTTTATTGGCAACACTGATGTCATATTTAGGAACCATAGACTTTTGTCAGACTGTGTTAGTTTCAATGACAAGTATTAGTGGTCAATGATATTTGAAATATTGTTAAAGTACCTAGAAATAATAGGCATTAAAATTCATTTCGTTTACTGCAACAAACCTCTAAAGATTTCATGTCTTCAGTGGAACTGGCATACTGTAATTGTTATTTGGAACTTAATGTAACCTCAACAGCAACAGAGAGAATACAGTCCTCTCATTATGCACATGCTCTAGGATCGTTTATTTTAATGCTTTCAAATAAATACGTTCCATGCAGCACACTACAATAAATAAGGAGCAGCAATGTTCTTCTAGTAAATCCATTCATAATGTGAGTCACCATGTAAAACACCACATCTCAAGTCTTTGGCCCTGTACCATAACATGAGGCACACCACATCTGCACCCAATCATATCTGGCTTCATATGGATTTAATAGGACTATGCCAGGAGTGCATGTAAGCACAAATTTAACCAGAGGTTTCCAGCTATTAAATACAGCTACTAAGTAGTTAAAAGGCAGCAACTTAACCCATAACCCCCCTCCCCTTCATTTTTGAGACAGAAATATAAAGATAGAAATGCTCTGGTGAATTTTGGGTCAGTGGAAAGCATGGTGGGACACATTTAGAATGCTTGGAGCAAAGCTGGCACAATATGGCACCCAAAATGTCACAGCAGTACTGATACTGAATGGACACCGAATACAACAGACTTGACTGCAGATGCTGAGCTCTAGGACACAAAGCTGGGGGCTGCAGTGGGGGTGGCTCATTTCCACTAGGCAGATAACTCAACAGTGCCTTCCTCCTCGCTATCAGCTCTGTTAGCGCGAATCTCCGCAAGGGTCCTGGCAAATCGGGTCCATTCATCATTGTGGGGAACTGCAAGCTGCAAAGCAAATCAATGGAGAAATGATGAACAAGATATCTTTCCTGTCTGAAAGCCCTGAAGCCTGAATGACTATCCCTTTGCCCTCACCCCCTCCAAAGCAGATATTTCCCTTGGAATGTAAAGGAAATCAAATATGCTTCTTTGGATCAAGCGGGGCCTGAGGTGTTGCTCTTTAGCAAGAGAACCATGTCACTCTTGGAAGCAAAAGCACTCACAGAATTTATAAAATTTTAAAACCTATGTAAACTATACAGCTACAGTAGCCACATTAAAGTGCTTTTAGTAATGAAGTTTTTTCATAAGAAGAGCAGACTTACAGTGAACACAGCAAATAAAAACTGCATTATTGACCAAGATTTTCAAATAACTGTATATTTTATTCCTAGTCAATGGTATTAATCCTTTTTCTAAAGTGTTGCTGATGGGGCAGTATGAAGGCAAAAGAATAGCTTATATATACAAAGAAATATTCCTCCTATGAAATAGTACTTAGGCCTTTCCAGTAAGATTTATATGATGATAACTATGAATAATAGTAATAGTAGCTATTATTTACCGAGAGTTCTGTTCTAAGTACATTACATGTATTAACTCATTCATCATAACAATCCTATTGTGCCTCATATTCCTAAATCAGAGGCACACAAAGATTAAATAATCTTACTAAGGTTGCATAGCTAGCAAATATCAGTGTCTTTTTGTTTTTGTTTTTGTTTTTCTGAGACAGTCGCGCTCTGTCTCCCAGGCTGGAGTGCAGTGGCGCGATCTCGGCTCACTTCAAGCTCCGCCTCGCGGGTTCAAGCGATTCTCCTGCCTCAGCCTCCTGAGTAGCTGGGACTACCGGAGCCCGCCACCACGCCCGGCTAATTTTTTTTTTTTTTTTTTTTTTTGAGACGGAGTCTGGCTCTGTCGCCCAGACTGGAGTGCAGTGGCCGGATCTCAGCTCACTGCAAGCTCCGCCTCCTGGGCTTTCGCCATTCTCCTGCCTCAGCCTCCCGAGTAGCTGGGACTACAGGCGCCCGCCACCTCGCCCAGCTAGTTTTTTGTATTTTTTAGTAGAGACGGGGTTTCACCGTGTTAGCCAGGATGGTCTCAATCTCCTGACCTCATGATCCGCCCGTCTCTGCCTCCCAAAGTGCTGGGATTACAGGCTTGAGCCACCGCGCCCAGCACAAATATCAGTGTCAATGGAATCTGGTTATGAGCATCCCTAGCCAGTATGCTATACTGATTCATCAAAAAGGGGATTTATAAAATTTCCAAAATATCTCCTGAGTACAATTCAGTGAGGAGGAAATTAATGCCTCTTCCAATGCAAACTGAATCTATGAATTTTTGTTAGTGGTTCTAAAGGATAATGTTTTCTCCACATAGCATCCAAAAATAAATTGCTTAAAAATATCATGCAAGGATCTGGGATAGAATATTTAAGGATGAGAAACAGGATTTCATAGAAGTCTGAATGCTTTTCATACAGAATAAAATTGATTTAGATTTTAGACGCATTTTCTTGGAGTTTTACCCTATAATATAGTGTAATTCAACCACAGGTACTAGTGCTACAGTACATTATCCACATATTCCATAAACATTAAGAACACACAGGCATCTCAATTAATATACTTTTTAATGAAGAAAGAGGAAGCAAGTAAACTTAAGCTTTGAGATTGCTTCTGCAGCTGGAAAATTTCTCACCACACAGAGCCAAAATGATTAGAACTTAAAATTTTTATTACAAGGATAATATTCTCAAATACTATCTGTCCAAGAAAACTTATTGGAAAGTGGCAACTTCATTATGCAAAGTATATTCTTAAATTAGTGTTCTGGTATTAAGGCTAAATGTTTCAAGTATATAATTCTGGAAATTATATACAGGCAAGGAAAGTAAGTTCTTTGACTTATTTTGCGAAGTGCAGTACCAATAAGAATTCTTACTTGGTCACATGAATGAGTTTCTGAATGGTTAAATGCTACTACAGTTATTGAAATGAATCCAAATTTCTTTGTAGGCAATAACGCAAGTTCACAATAATCTTGAATGATGCTGATAACTTTTTGCTCAGTCTGTTTTCCCTACTTTGGGCTCTTATCCTGTATTCCACGATTCTTCATTTTTCTCTTCAATTTTAGAAAATACTGTACCTGGGAAATGAGGCCCCCAAAATGTATGATAAAAATAAGCTCACAAAAAACATAACCAGCAAAGGGTTGGTATCACATTTACGTAAAAGAATAGGACCCCTATTTCTTTTCTCTCTTCCAACCACTGAGCAAGCCTTTCCAAAAATAACCATGAAACAAAAGCCCAAGAAGAGACAAAAGCCTAATCATGACAACACATTTATAACTTTTTCCCATATAAAGTAAGAATCAAACTAAAGCTGAAATGCCCCATAACTTCATATAACTTCAAATATTGGAGGAAAAAACAGGCCTCAATAGTACACAGTACCTTGCTCATAAAGAGCTGAGTTTTGTTTCCAAACATAAAGCTATATTATTAGTTAAAATGGTACAAATTTAAGTTAATATATGATGACCTATGCAATATTTTATTGATAGCAATGTGTATAACAATAAAATAGGTAAATGTATTTACATAGTTTCACACAGTAGTCATGGCAAGACTGTTCAAAAACAGCCCTAATAAAGATTATGGAACATTAAGGTTTGAATAAATGTCTAGATACAGTTTAGAACATTTACACTATATAAAATTGCACATCTCAAAAATTACATAACTAACTTCTCAAAATTGAATTTTATCAAATTTAAATGTTTCTTTTAAACACACAAAACATAAACCAACAAGTGAACTATATGTGACTTTCTTTATGGGGGTGGGAGTAATAGTGCTGTAATACTAACACATGCCCTTAGAAATATAGATTCACCCAAAAGTGTCACAGTAATCTAACACATCTTGTCCTCTTTCTGATCTGCTGAAGTTTCATTTAGATTGGCAAAATGTTTGAAGTTTGTTTTTTAGGGATATTTGTTTTGCCAAGTCTTTTCCTCTTTATGGTATTATAATTTTCACAGAAATATTTATTTTCTTGGTTCACAAAAAATTCTAGAGTAGAACATGATGAAAACACAATTCCTTCTAGAAACTTGAAATCAATTTATCTACCTCATCCTATTACACTTTTCAACTTGTTGACTGTAAAAAATAACCCAAGGTGATTGTAATGCTAGATTTAGAAGGTGAACTGCAGACTGCCCCATTTTTAGAATTAAATATCACCATCAGGAAGTACTTTAAGTATAATCTTAGCTTGAACGTGTGAATGTGTATTCACAGGCTATTTCTACACCCAAAGTAATAATTTTTGACATTAGAATTACTTGTAGGTAAAACCAAACAGGTGTCCTAACAAACAAGAGGGCCACTCTTTTCACTTTGCTGTTTCCATGACTGTAAACAGCATCCGTTTGGACAGAACTGCCCTTCCTATCCTTGGCAGTTCCTGGCTCTTCTCACCTGGTACTCTCTGATTAGAAATGGCTAGAAAGGAGGCTCAAGAACATAAATGCATTTATGATTTTCTCTAAGAGATTTTTAAATCCCATACTATCTTAATCATTAAATAGGAAAAATCTTTGTTCATGTTTCTTACAGAACAGACTGATCTCATGTCCTACCTTGCATATAAATTTATTCAATACTCATTCAATCAGCATTGATTGAGTACCAATTATATGTCAGGCACTGTGTTTGAATTGAAGATACAATAGTGAATTGTTTTGGAATATGATGACTATGAAATACTGACAAAAATTAATTATGTTTTTTGTAGGTCAAACTGTGTGAATACTGGCAAAAAAAAACTTCACTGACATTAAAATATGAATAGCCTAAAATTTACCTTCCTTCAGTGACAACTGTAACATTTCCTGTTATCTGTTGTGTGTCAAGCAAGTAACAGGGAGGCAAATGGCATGTTAATAACATTGCTTCAGCATCTCTTCAAGTTTCTATTAAGGCATTAAAGGCTAAATCTAGAGCATCACTATGGATTTTTTTTTCTCTGAGAATAATAGCTTAGAATAATTTCCAAACAATTTACGTTTGTGATAGGAAAAAAATTTGTAAGTTATTTTGACCAATTAAAAATGTATAGTTAACTTAAGGGAACACCATTAAAAAAACAAAACAAAACAAAACAAAACAAAACAACTTCAAAAATTGCCCAGCATTGTTCTAAGTCAAAGTGGATCTGGAAACATTTTCTGCCTCTAGATTCATCTCTGATGAAGTCTGCATCATAGGTTAGGGATGACTCAGATATTCCAACTGCTTCATCGACTGAGTTCACCAACAGCCAGTCCATCTCCTGATTCAATGACTGTTTTCTAATGTTTTGCTAAACATATAAAGCACTTTCATGCCAAAGCACTCGAGGTTCAGATTCCTGAGATAATAAAATCTTAACTCTAAGAGAGATCACTTTCTTTTCTTTTCTTTTTTTTTTTTGAGATGTCACCCAGGCTGAAGTGCAGTGGCGTGATCTTGGCTCACTGCAACCTCCGCCTCCTGGGTTCAAGTTATTCTCCTGTCTCAGTCACCCAAGTAGCTGCAATTACTGGCATGCACCACCACACTCAGCTAATTTGTTTTGTATTTTTAGTAGAGGTGGGGTTTCACCATGTTGACCAGGCTGGTCTAGAACTCCTGACCTCAAGTGATCTGCCCATCTTGGCCTCCCAAAGTGCTGGGATTACAGGCGCGAGTCACCGTGCCTAGCCAAGACATCACCTTTTATAGATATGATATGATCCTATTTTTATAGCCAATGAAACTAAGGGCAAAGGTAGTTACTGACGTAGCAATTTGGACATAAGAAAGAGGTAAAATGAACCTCCGATTTGGACAGGAGACTCAAGTGCTGTTCTCATCTTGGTTGCTGGCAATGGTCAGGCACTTACCTTCTCATTGCCTCATTTGTAAAGTAGGGATGATGATGTCTGACCCATTCATCAACAGAGATGTGGAGAGCATGAGAAAGGTAATCTAAGTAAAGGAAGTACTATAAGTTCATCATGGATTGTCATGCATTCTTTTTCTTTAAATTATCAGTCAAATTGAACAGGCTCCCCAAAATGATATGTTTTGTAGCATACATACCCATTTTACAGTATTTTTCTGTTTTTTTTAAAAAAATTCCTTGGGAATTAATTCTGATTGTTATGTGAGGATGTTAAGAAGCAGGGCATAGACCTTTCTTTAACAGGTAGGAGAGGACAGTATAGGGAGCTAAATGATTTGCTAAAGACCACGTAACTTTCATCTGTTAGTGTGGGGCAATCAAGCCTCACCCCTTTGAGAAATGCCAGCATTCCATGACAGAAGGGCAGGCAGGTAATGTGTTTTGAATCACCTGCTCAAAGATTCTAAAGATTGTTTTAAAACTTCTAAGATTCTTGGAAGACAAAAGGTCAACAAGCAAAAGCAAAAGTGCAAAAATTGTGGAAAATTCACGAAAATGTATCATTTTAGCCTCCCAGAGCCCCACCCCTCAGGCTACCCCACTCTTTCTCTGACCATGTCAGGGATCTGTCCCCTCCTCTCTGCCTGAGTGGATTGGAGACTGCCTCTGGACTCGGTCCCACCTCACCCCTGAAAAACTTACTAGTCTAACCCCTTGCTCGCCTTGCCTGGGTGTCCTGTATACCTAAAGGGAGGCACAGATTGTGGAGTAATAACATTTGAGAATGGAGCCAGGGTTGACTTTTTTCCACTTCACTAGCCAGATCCTGCTTTTTTTTTTTTTTTTTTCCCCCAGATTTGCCATTAACTTGCTGTGTGTCTTTAGGGAATGTATGGTTTTAACACTTCTGATCTTTATCTTTTTACTTCCTAATTTGTGTGAAATAAATTATAAGATCCATCTTCTAGGACTGAATATTAAATAAAACAAAAAAATGTAATGAGCTTAACATAGTGCTTGTACATTATAAACCCTGAATACATGATGCTGTTTTTCCTTCTTAATGTTTATTCCTCTCTTCTAATTTTTTTTATTTTCTTGCTTCCTTGCCTCTTCTCTTTCTTCTACTTTCTTCTTTTTACCTATTCAGAGTTGTACTTTTTTTAGAAGTTTACCTTATATTTTATAACATTTTATGTCTTAAATACTCACACAAATAATTTCCTAAGTAGTCAGGCTTTTAATAATAGCTAACTATCATGAATGGGGGACAGGGAAAGAGTTCTTGCAAATCACAAGAATTCTTTCAGAGTTGCTACTTTCCATTGTTCATTTAAAAATCAAGTTTAAAATATAACTATTTATTGTAACTATACACATCCACACACATATGTAGACATGCACTACATATTTTTTATTTTTCACATGTGACTAATCCATCCTAATCCATCTATTTCCTTGTGGCACTTTCCACAGTGGGATTCTTCATTTTTACCTAAACCTGTAAGGATTTATAACTGATGTACATGCTGTTAAAAAAATCAAATGACTTTTTATAACCAAGGTTAAACATGCAAATATCATTCATATGTTCCTTTTTATAATCACATGGCTAATAACCATTTTGAATAGTTCTCAGTCAAATCTTCCTCATTTTTTAGTAATTGCAGCTATAATAATTTTAAATAGCTGCATTATCTGCAGTAACGTTCACCATCCCAATGCAGTATTTTTCATAGTAAAAATATCTGTCTCAGGTATTGCTTACTTTAGTTTTTTTTTTTTAATCTAGCATAATTAAGACGTTAGAAAAGCACTCTGATTTCAGTTGGTTTCTCACATACATGAAGTATGGCCAGCACATTAAGTGAGTAGGACTTTAAGTTTCAAGATAAATATTCCATGGGATGTGTGGCTCATCAGCCTCTTTGTAATTTTTCAGTTAGATGAAGTAATTTTAAAAAGTGTGTGAGACTATCATGTTAACCATTGATTTCCAAGAGATACACGACAATTCACCTCTGTATTAATCTAAAAATTAAACTTTTCTGTTAAGAAGATATCTTACAGATTTCCTTTCACTTTAATACACATTATTTTTTAAAGCATGTACAGAAAATGTAGAAGTGTACATTGGTTTCCACAGAACGACTGCCAACCCCCTCTAAGCTCTAAAAGCCTTTTTAAAAGGACAATTATTAATGGCACCCAAATTCAGGAGATGGTTGACTTACTGGTATACAAATACACGTCTGTGTTCAGAGGAAGCCTATATTTTTTAGGACAATTCCCTTTACCACACACACAGATGGGAGCAAAGTGGGAGGTAATATGCAATGAAACAGCCACTGAACGACCAAGCATACCCGCTTCACATAAATACAGCCCCACTGTATTTAACTCCCGGGAGAGTCTAGCATCACGGCTAACAATGGATGAAACCACGGACCAGAATTCCAAGCCAGAATGCAATATGCAGAGGGTGTAAATATACTACAGTGTTCTACCACAAAAAGATATATGGTATGTAACTTATTTAGAGCAGTTTCAAAGAAGTCGACAAAGTAGGAGTTACATTAGTCTCTCTACAGCACAGTCTGCTATTACCAGTCAATAGGTAAAAAATTTCTGTAAAATTTAGCAACACTCTTACCTATGGTGGACAGATGGTATTTGATTATTTTTGAATTTCTTTTCATCTGGAAATCCCATCTAAGGGAACCCTCATCCACCCATGAAGCTTCAGACCTCTCTGCCAAAGGTCTCTTCCCTCATATCTTTAAAGGAGTGGTTTATTTTTACCGCATTTTTTTCAGGAGTAACACTTTTAAAAAAATCCATTACCACCTAATTAAGGACAGAAATAAAGGTAGGACATAAAAGTCAAAGTAAATAGTAACAAATATGAGTCTCTATCAACTTCAATAAGCCAGTGAATACAGAAAGAATATATATCCTTCTCCTTAAACACTATCTTAAGAAAGTAATATGTAAAATATTTTTCATGTTAAAATTTAGCATTATAGGAAGCATGACAACATTCTGAAGGTTTTACCTTTGGAAGAAAAACAACAACAACAACAACAACAACAACAACAACAACAAATAACCAAAGAGAGTTAATTCACGAAGACCTAAAGATGAATAGTCTTGTTTCACATTTGTATTAAAATCTTATCATCATTTTTTCCTCAGAAATCTTTTAGCCTTATTGTTTTCCTTACTGTTTGGAATAATCTATTTCTCTGCCCAAAAGATGGAGAAAATGCTAAAAACGCTGGTTGATGGACAATAATGAAAAATAAACTTTCTAAACATGGATAACTTCTTTTTCCATAACACAAAAGATCAAGAAAATGGTAGGAAAAAGCAAAAGCATGTGCTACACAAGCTCACCTGTCACATAAGCTACTAAACACATATCCCTTCTTTTCCTGATATTATTAACTATAGGTTTTCTAGTAAATTCTTAGCAACCGCTGCGTCTAAGCAGTTTTGACAAAAAGAAGGCTTATTGCTAAACACCTTAAAAATATTTACCAAGGTAATAAAAGAAATGTCATTCCCTCCTATGGAATGTTTGGGCATAAAAGAGGTATTTTTATAACGCAGTTCATGATTTACCATATCTATAGTGTCCAAAAAAAGCACAATGAAAAGGAAGCATTTTTCCAGTGGTTTGACAACTGTTTGAATCAACTGTTATGCTTTTATTACACTAGTGGCCAACTGCTCACTTTTAAAAGCACAGGCGGGGAGGGAAACTGGGAAAGAGATTGGGGGGAAGGATAGGCACGCTTTTCTAAAGATACTTTCTAAATATCATTTTCCCTGCAACTACAGTTAAGTAATTTTTTTCCTGTGCATCAATCTGTAGCCATCTTGGAGGCTACATCCTGAATGCTCTAAACAATTAAATTTTCCCTTACCTTTTCCTCAAATTTTCACATATGAATCATTCATTCACCCATCAAATATTTACTGGGTGCCTATTTTGTGTCAGGTACTTTGCTAGACTGGGTTATTGTGTTTTAATAGACAATCATCAAATAACCACTTTGTGTACAATTCTGTGGATGTGGTCTTCCAAAGGTTAAAAAAAAAAATCTGAGGAATGTGATAATCAAGGGAGGGCTGACAATCTGAATTTTTTTTTAAGTCACAAGGGTAACTTTTTTTTTTTTAATCATACTAGAAGGTTTTCACTTTCTTATTTATGTATTCACTTTAAAAATATTCATTTATGTTCACTTTCTATCTAAGGGACCTTAATGCTGAGACCAACACAAATAAAAAATTTATTCTGAATATTAAGAGACTATTGGTTGGTTATTAGGAGAAAGAGCTTAGAAATGGGCGACTGTTTTATCTATTAGGTTAAAAGTACGAAATTGCTTTTACAATGTTAGCAATTTGGATATTTCTTAAGTGATAAGTAACTCATGCTTTAAAATTTAAAAGATGTTCTGATAGCTGACGTTCTCAAAAATTCATGTAAGCTTTCCTTGAAAGTGAAATATAATGATTCATTCACTTCCTCACTTTTCAAGTCCAACCTACGTGGTGTATAAATATTTACACAGGAAACATGCATAAGCAGATACTTGATTATGTATTATATTTTAGATATGCCAACAGTAGCACATATACACATGTAAGAAACAACTCCATTCTATACAGGCCAGAGTTAATCTAGATTCACAGATGATTGGAGATACTTCACATTTAGCTTTTAAAGCTGTGATTTGAGGCTACTGCTCTAAGCAGCAATTTTTCAAGATAAAATTTAGCAATTTTGAAATTATAGAACCAAACACAATTTTGTCAGCCATAAAAAAATTAACACTATAATTAACAACTGCTTCATAATCCAAACTGCTATTGAAGATGACAGTTTGAAACCACAGAAGAATTGTGAAGATGATTAATTATACAAACTGGTTTTTCTTTCAGAAGGTTTATATTCATAGATCATTTATCACCAAAATGAGAATATATGAACTTCATTGAATATTGCAAATTACTATACACACATTAATTTGCTGTTTGTAGTATTAGATATTAGGGCTTTCTTTTCATTGAGTCAACTACTCCATAATACATGAAGTCATAAATATTTCTTGTCAATTCAGAAAAAACATTTGCTTGAGAAGATATTAATCCTGTAAGTCCATTTTCATATACTAATGCTACCTGAATAAGCATACTATTTATATAAAAATTAGTTTAATCATGGTCTTTTACATATATAATTATCAAAGTGAAAGCCACTGCTATTACACACACTATAAGATGAATACTTATAACATTAATTGGAATTAATTGCACCTTTTCTTTTTTAAATTAAGCACTTTTCCCAGAAGAAATAAAGTTAATACTAACATTACAATCATAGATTTTATCCAAAATATTTAATTTCAAATACATATAATTTATTATGACAAATGAATTAATATATTATTTCAAAGAGGCTTATTTTATTTAATTACATTTATTAGCATCCCAAATCTGCCCATGCAAATATATCTTTGTGCCCTTTGACTTAATAGCACAGCATTGTGGCTATAACACTAAAAATTCAAGTAAAAACTGAAAAATCTAGTTGAAAATCTTGATGCTTTGTTCTTACGTCATCAACTGCTATCTAGATGTTATAGACAGAACCAGGTATTTGGATTTTAACATTTTATCTGGATGTTTGGTATCACTGGAAGAATTTATGCCTAAGTCTTTTCTTTTTCATGAAGGGAAAATCAAAGGAAGTATTTGGTATCAGCTAAAGAAAATAATATTATTTATCCACCTAAGAATAAGCCAGTACTTGCAAAGGCCTTCAAGAATCCAGGAAATTAACGGCCACACTCACGTAATGAGAAACACCAGTGTTTCAGATGATCATACCTGGATCTTGCTAAGCTGAGACCAACTCTGCTCTTCTGGAGGCTGCAAAAACTCAGCCATGCAATCAGGTTTGCCTTGCGCATGGGACAAAAGCCTTCATAAAGCACAGTTATTAAAACTGGATGATTGCAAATGCAGCTCTTTTTATTAAGGGACTCTTATTTGAATTAACCTCCCAAATCCAAGTTTAACTTTTCAGTTTTTTGTTTTGTACACTCACTTCCTCAAGGAGGAGAATTATTTATATTCAAGGCACAGGCTGCTTATGGAGAATTGACCTAGGCCCTATACTACTGGAAAACATGAAGGAGTTCCACAAAGTAAACAAGTATTGCCTAAGTGTGATCCCCTTAAAAATCATCATTGTATTGTATTTATTTTGTGTCACTCAAACCCTTTTTAGCTCCTAGTACTTCCAGTTTATCAGATGCCACTACATCAAACTGCTGTTGGAAGCATTAAAAAAACGGCCCGTTGAATCTCTTTTCTTTTATTCTTATTCTTGCTGGCTATGAAACCTTATGAGGCACCTATTAACAGTTCTTACATGTAACACCTTGACCATCATTCTAAAATATATTGTGTAGGCCATTTTTCCTGTTGGGGTTACAAATAAACTTTTCACTCCTGATTTTTCGTTTTGGCTTTAAAATATATTCAAACGGACATTTAAAATCATGTTTTACTTTTTTAGCAGTGTTACATTTGATCTCTCATGTTAACCCACATCTTTCTTTTCCAAGAATTTTTCAAGGCCCATATTTCCAATGTTAAATGTATTATACTTATTGAAATTTATAATAAAATGAATACTATTCTTTTGGCCCCCAAATAGTCATATCAAACAAGCTATTTGAAATGCTACCAAAGTTCAGAGTTCAAATTTAAAGATTTATGCATGTTTTCTTAGGTAATTAGTGAATAGGATATCAAATCAATAAAGCTAGGATAAGATTTGTCCATCTCTCAAACCATGGTTTTTAAGTTGCCATTTTATTCTTCAAATCCTACTTTGAGCTGAAAATGATTCTGTAATTTTATCATTTGACTACTGTAAAATATAATCAGGGATTTGAAACCTGTGTGAATTTATCACAACTGCAAACAAAATCTTCCCTGGAAGAGGTTAATGGAAAAAGAAATAATAGGAGGTGGAAGATAAACTGCTTCTTTCAAAACTGGAGCTGCAAACAGCATTCTAACTAATTCAGATAAGCAGCAAACATAGTTGTTAGGGGATATTTATGACAGCCGCATCTGTGTGACAGCACTGAAGCCTTAACAATGGCGGCAGGCTTTCTATAAAACACATCTGCAAGAAAGACAGGTAGATAGGCTGGCTATCAATCATCAGGACACATGAATTATTCTATACATACTGGCCTATGTGCTGTTGAAGTCAGCTCTATATATATAGAAAAGCTTGCTCTTCGGTAATGGAGCCATGGCAATGAGTAATTTTTATTTTTAATTCTTTAAAATGTGTGTTCATACATCATTTGAAAAAAAAACCAATAATACCTCTCTTTTCAGGTATATTAATAGTTAATTTTTGACTTATTATCCTACCCATGTTTCATTTAATTGCATGGAATCCTTCTTATAATCCAAAACAAACAAATTGCATCCCATAGTTTGGAGATTTCTCAAAACTTATTCAGAATCTAGGCTCATTTTTAATTTTGAATCTCAGAAAATTTAAATGGTGCATGCAACCACTGTCTATGTAAATTAACTTTTCAAGGCACAAATAGAATAAAAATTATAGCCAAATAATAAAAAGGGGTCTTCTCTGTCTTTTGTCAGATTCAGATTCGCATAACTTCCATTTATGCTAATGGGAGTTCAGCACCTGCTCTGCAAAGAAAATAGACCCCTATCTGTGAAAATAAATGTGTACAGTGTATTTTCCAGATATAATGCTGAAATCAAACAACCAAAAATGTGAGCTATATAAACACAGCCTCATGTGACCTACCTGAAAACATTGCTGTTTTATATTTTACCTCTTGAGTAATAGGTTGTGGGATATTACTCATGTCTTTGTCATTTAAATGTAACAAAAAGAAAAAAAAAGGGAGATGGACAAACTCAGTCTGGTGATTTCAGTGAGCTCATACACAATCCTATGTTTACCCCTTCAGAAGTTCATAATAAATTGTATCACTAAATCTGGATTCAAGCCACTGCTCTCTGCCATCATCTTAAAAGTCATAGAGGATAAATGTACATAATAAGAGGAAGGCCTGGTCATGGGGGCACTGAGCTGGGGCTCCCTGCAGCCTCAGCTGGGACAGGAGATGAGACAGATGATTGTCAGTGGCTGGTGACACCAGAGTCCCTTTCTGCAATGCCCTAATCAGGGAGTGCCAGGGCTCACAGGAAGGCAAGTCTACCTGGGCTTGAATGGGGATGTTTCCATCAGTGCTCACAGCAGTCTCCCTTCAGGGAGATCTCAAGAATGGTGTGATCAGAGAAAGGCTGTCCCACTCCACTCCAACTGGGGTAGGCATCTCAGAGATCTTTCCCCAAATTATATTATTAATACATTTTTCAGGTAAAACTATGATGTGATCAAAACAGAGTTGTGGGAGGTGAACTGGGATCTTCAGCATGGCTTTAGCTCTATATGTACCTTGATGTTTATAATGGTAGAGTCATGGCCCTTCTCACTAAACATTTTTAAATAGTTTTAAGAAATAGGTAATGAGGCCGGGCACAGTGTCTCACACCTGTAATCTCAGTACTTTGGGAGGCCGAGGCGGGTGGATCACCTGAGGTCAGGAGTTCCAGACCAGCCTGGCCAACATAGTGAAATCCTGTCTCTACTAAAAATACAAAAATTGGTTGGGTGTGGTGGAGTGTGCCTGTAATCCCAGATACCCTGGAGGCTGAGGCAAGAGAATTGCTTAAACCTGGGAGGCCGAAGTGCGCCATTGCACTCCAGCCTGGGCAAGAGCAAAACTCTGTCTCAAAAAAAAAGAATAAAAAGAGAAATAGGTAATGAGAAGATTGTAGTGTGTCCATCCATTTAACTACATTTCTAGAGCTTTCTCTTTCTTCCTAATGATCTAGGTTACGGCATTTTTTTTTTTTTTCTGATTTGCCTCATGAGTGGCACTAAGAGTAACACTCTAGTGGACAGGACCGGCTACGTAATTTGCAGGGTTCAGTGAAAAATGAATATGTGGAATTCCTTCTTGGCAAATTTTTAGCAATTGTAAGACAATGACCCAAACTCAGGGATCCCCTAAGCACGGGACCCTATGCAATTGCACAGGCCTATACTCTTCAAGACAGCCTCACTTGTGGAACAGGGTCTTGGCAAAAGCTAGCCTACAGGCCGCTCTTTTCTCCCCAGCTTAGAAGAAGTCTCCTCAAATCAACACTGGGAGAATGAATGCAAGATGTCTTCCCACAGACATCTATTCAACGTACTGAGGAAAATGGACCAACACTGTGTGCTCTAAAAAACCTACCATCTACTTTTTAATATAGATTGTATTACAAAGCCTATCTAAAAGCATTTTGTCTTCTTTCTAGAGGGTTCTATAAAGCAAGGTTTTCTATCTAAAGGCTAGCATGACCGTGGTTACTAGTTTCGTTTTAATAAGGACCAGGGAACAA
The DNA here is from genome assembly GCF_009764315.1 of Trachypithecus francoisi. Lineage (NCBI taxonomy): Eukaryota > Metazoa > Chordata > Mammalia > Primates > Cercopithecidae > Trachypithecus > Trachypithecus francoisi. The sequence goes on along the minus strand of NW_022681469.1, from coordinate 76,339,479 downwards.
ATTTTGAATATTGGTAAATGGTAGCAGAGCCTACTGGCAATTTAGTCTTCAATGCCATATTTGTTTCTTCTTAAATAGCTCTCTGCTCAACCATCCTCCCTGCAGTCAGTCATGTACCAGCCTTAGATAGGACCTCTAATTCCAAGTGGGCCACCCTGCCGTGAAGCATTCCATCTGGCCTTTCACAGTTTAGGTGATTTGGAAGACTGAGAAGGCACTTGTCCAGAGGGTACACTTCTCTTTAAGCACAGTTATGTTCTGTCAGTTCTGGGCTGGTGAACGATCCTATAGTAATCACAATAACGGCAGCATTTGCCCTTAAGGGATCTACCTCTTTCAGAAGCAGGCTGCAGCTAAGCCTCAGAGGTAGGGAAATAATTTTTTCTTTTAGTACATGGTGCCTCTACAGACTAGGTCTTTAGCGATTTAGAATAAAGCTTAGTGGTGACAGAGAGAAACATAAAAATTCCCCTTCTCCCCAAATAAATATAATTTATAAAAATACTTAGAAAAAAACCACAGTTCAGGCAATTATTTTGTTAAGTCTGAGTTTTTCTGAGCTATGGATTGCTTTGTATATGATCAACAATTTTACCTAAAGAATTGTTCAAGTGTATAAGCTTATCCTGATTTCCGGTCATTCAAAGAAGGGCTAGAGATTGTAATATTACCTACTCTCAATCAAATAGTATATCCTTTCTTTTTCTTGGTAGTGAATTTGTAGGGATAAACAACCCTACAAATTGTTTGGCCTATTATATGTCACAGAGATTTTTCTATAGCCTGTCTAGACTCCAGACAATAGGCGAGACTGGCCTATAGTTGCAGACATTTCTATAGTCTGTAATATCACTTAGAAAAGTAAGGGCAATAACATAAAAATGAAAACCAGCCTGACCTGCCAGTACGATAGTAGAAATATGAGTATAACAACACTTTGCAATTTAGAAATGATGATAGCATCCTAGAAAGAAATTTTAGCAGCCACATATCAGCCAAAGCAACTTTTGTGAAATCATATATACTCACAAAATATGTCATATTCAAGTAATTCTGTCCAAAAGCTATAAAATCACTTTTATTGCAGAAAATTCTGTATATATGTCATGTTGTGTTTTCTTATTGCATAGAGACTGTGTATGAATGTATGTGTGTGCATATATATAGTGTGTGTATATATAATATTTAAGTTAAAATAAAAAGACTTTTCAAAAGGCCTTTTAAAATATAAAACAGATTGTTAAACTATTCTGTTTTTCAGTCCTTTTAGAATACAACAAAGAGGGATAAAATAATTATATTGTATAATTAATATATTGTATATAATTGTATTGTATTGTATATAATATATTATATATAAATTGTAAATAATATATTGTATAAACAATATATTGTATAACTCACTTAAGTGAGTTAAGGGACATTATGTATATGCAAAGGAGGTAGAGCAAAAAGTTTTTACATTTTATCTATTTTCTGCCATTGTGTCTCTGAGCATGTCTTCATGTCTATTTCTCTCCCACAATTACACTTGTTATAAACAAAGGAAAGGAAAAGGAAGAAAGGAAGAAAAGACAGAAAGAGAGAAAAGCCTTTTTTTTTTTTACATTCTCCTTTGCTCTTTTTTATTTTTTAGGAAGTGACCAATAAAGAATATCTGTTTTTGTTATTGTCATTTAGTTTTACTTTGATGAAGGCCATGAGAAAGATACATTAAACCTAAAGAATACTCATTTAAGAAAAAATACTGCTGTACCACTACTGGCGGTATTTCCGACTCAGAGGGTATTCTCTTTCCCAAAGACTCCAAAGTATATCGATAGTCACCAGACCATTTGCATCTTCATCATTGGGGCCAATATTAACAGAGTTTTTGTCACTGTTGGAACAACTCAGCTTGTGGTATCAGTAGTCAAGGGGGTGTCAAATGAAATAGATAACATGCAGTAAAAGAAAGAGATTGTTTTTTCACTTAGAATTATGCATCCAGAATAGAAAACTTCCATTTCTAAAGTCATTCGGTTTTTGTCCCTGGCTGAATTTTTAAAAGCACCATCTAGCTTGTTTCAACATAATCAACTGTACCATATAGCAGTGTAAAATATGTCATCAAAAGTTCCATTGTAGAACAAACCATTTAGGATTGCCAAATTTATAGAATGCTGATTGATGAAACCATAAAGAACCCTTCTCAGTGTGATCAGCTAAACCCATCCACCAGGCACTCACAGAGTACTTTCTAGGTCTAGGATGCTATGCATACAAATGTGGTATATTTTCCCCCGGAATGCAAATGTTAGATTATCATATTATGCCAAAATAGCATTACATAACACTCTTATTTTGTTTTGCTTGAAAGTTCAATATTTTCTTTTCCTTTAAGGAAAAAATTCTTTATCTCACCAGAAATGAAGGTTTTGGTCAACACTTTCTCATATAGTAAAAATAAACAGACAATCTTAAGTACAACTGACTGATAATGTAACATTAAATTAAGATCGTATACAAATTCAAGGAGATTTGTCTGAAATAAAAGATGTAATTTTTTTTTTTCCTTTTTTACATGCCACGATGTTCAGGAAATTTTGAATATCACCAAACAGCACAAAATTCTAATTAATCTCATTTTCAATTGGCTACGCTTTAATTAAAGAAAAATAGTACATATATTAATTGAACATACCAACCAAAACTTGACTTTTCAAGTAAACAAAAATTTCCAAATTCAATTTTAGCATGATGTATTTGGCAAACTTTTCTTCCTTTTTCTTGAGATGGAGTCTATCTGCCACCCAGGCTGGAGTGCAATGGCGTAATCTCGGCTCACTGCAACCTCTGCCTCCTGGATTCAAGTGATTCTCCTGCCTCAGCCTCCCAAGTAGCTGGGATTACAGGTGCCCACCACCACGCCTGGCTAATTTTTTCATTTTTAGTACAGACAGGGTTTCACTACGTTGGCCAGGCTGGTCTTGAACTCCTGACCTTGTGATCCACCCACCTCAGCCTCCCAAAGGCTGGGATTACAGCCATGGGCCACCTCGCCCGGCCTTTAAACTTTTCATTCTCATGAAATTAGTGGGAAGTGCCACTCTCCATCACAGGATGATGGGACATTCTACAGCACTCTAAAAGGAGCTTAGATCATTAACATAAGTGTCCTGTGCATGGAGACAGAAGATCAAATTAGGCCCTAAGGAAGTCTCGCCAAACTAGCACTGAAGTCAATGGAAATTTGCAAACATATTATAGAGGGTCCTTGTGGCCTACAAGGTCTTGCCAATAATTTCACTAGGTCTCTAAAGTAGATATACAAGTCAAAACAATAACAACAACACAAACAAATACACATGTACCTCTCCAACATCATAGACCCAAATACGGCCTTCCGAGTCCCCAACAGCAACTTCTTTGCCGGCTTGGGCCCAACGAACACGGTTTAGGGCAGATGCTCCCTCAATGGCCACACTTGCTGTTGGAACCTGCCAAAGGGTTTACAACAGAATAAGAGAATCTCTGAATATGAATTTAAATATACAAATTTGCAATAATACGTTTAACTGGGTGAGTCACCAACTGCCTTCAGGTGCATGAAGTAATATTCATCCCTTGTGCTGGGGGAAAAAGGGCTCATTGTTCTTAAATCATATGCTCCACTGAATTAAGGGGTAGAGAGAAGAGACATTTTAACAAAAAAAGAAAAGGAGGGAGAGTCTTTTTATATAGTCACCGGGCAGTAAGTGGCATGGATATTTCTTTGGATTATGACAAGTGTACATCCAACAAAAAATACAGGAGCTAAATGGGATCCTTCCCCATCGGGTCATAGTTTATGGACAGATGGAGAGAGAGAGATCTCAGGATTTACCAAAATTAAGGATACTAAAAAGGCAGAAAGGGGGTGTGTGGTGGAATAAAAGTCATATTAATGTAAGTCTTCGAGGAAAATGTAAACATATGTGTTGATCCTTCAAAACCTCATCGGGGAGGAGATGATCAGAAGAAGAAAGGAAAACATAAAGGTAAAAAAAAATTTCAAAAAACTCAAATTATCTCTCTCTCCCTTTCTCTCTCTTTTGTTAAATCTGTCTTCCTCCCTCTGGCAGTACCGAAGTGTAATAAGCAATCTACAACTTTGGCACTATCTCCAGGGTGACATCGTGATAGAATACAGCCACCGACTCATAGAAAATGCCTTGTATCTCCTTTAATAAACACTTCAAATCTAAAAGCATTGATAATTATAATAGTAATAATAATTAAAGTGAACTGGAGGTGCTGCAATGGAACCTGTAGTATTTGTTCCAAGAACCTCAGTATTTGGAAAGACTTTTTAGTGTGTCTACCTCTCTTCCATTATCTGTTGTGTGAAAGCTTGTCTTCAAGGTTAGAAGTTTATAATTGACATAAAACTCAGATCTCTTGAGCCTTTTACAAGAATGTTGAATAGGAAATGACAACATGCCATTAAGAAAGGAAAAGGTAAATATTAAAACAAAAAGAAAAAATATGGTGAAAAGGGGGCCACTAAGATCATCTCATGCCACTGTTTAAGACCTGTGTCTAATAAAAATGTCACATTAGAATGGAAACACAACATGTACTGTGGCTTAGTACCACTGGCATTCTGTTATTCAGGGAATTGAAACCATCTGTTTATACAAAATTATTGACCCAATACCTATCTTTAAAATAGCAATAAAAACTCCATCATATGTAAGAATCTATGTTTAAACTTAATCTTGAAATCAATAAAAATTCTTTCACCTGCTTAAATCACTGTATGTCAATTGTGAACAACAACAACAAAAAAACCAAAAGTTCCCGGCTCATTTATTTTTTAAAAATACACAATTTCTATAATAAAAGTACCTGCTGTGCAAGCTAGAGTCTGAATTTTTAACCAAATCTATCAAAGGCTGAAACAATGTGAATTTAGATGGATCATAATTCTGTCAATACATTTTATTATTACTGTGCTGCCCAGAAAACAAATCTGTGATTCAGCTGTAGACTCTTCAAACTTAATTTTTAATACCACAATTTAGAAGGTTCATACAGGATTCTTACTTAATTCTACTACCTAATTCCATGAACAATCTGATATTGAATAGAATTAGGTAATCTATGAACAATCTTAAAAATAGAATAAAATGTTTAATCTTAATATGAATATAACAAAAAAAAACCGAAAATAAACTAACATTGTGACACATTTAAAATAATGCCTAATACATTTTCAAGAATTTTATTTATTTGGAATATAACTACTATAACAAACTGAAACAGTATTTTAAACATTTAAAAATAGATTCTTCTCATAGATATTATAAATGATAGAAAATAATTATCACAGCCTGTATTATGCTAGAAAATTCATAAATGCATGAAGAAAATGACAAAATATATTTGCATTAATCTGATCAGTAATGACTTTTCCAAAGTTGATGAATAATAAAAAACAATTCATATGTTCTCTCTGTCTCTTATTTTGTATTTTGTTTCACAAATATTTCCACAGTTTTCCTGGCTCAGTCATTTTAATTGCAAAGACAAGATTCATATATCATAAATTATTACATTAAGCAGTAGAAATCAGAAATACAGAGATGGGAAACATGAACTATCCTTGCATAGGAACAGATGGAATAACTTGGTCCAAAAATGTAATAATATGAACAACAACAACAAAACATACTGCTGTACTATAATTCAGATTTTTTAAGCAAATCTAGTTTTTAATCTGACAAATATTTGAAAAATCTTGTTCAACTTGCCAGAAGGCAAAAATGATTTGAAGGTTTTAAAAAGTGTTCGGTTAATTACTGGATTTGAGCTGGACTCAATGTAACTCTACTATTATTGTGAAAGCAGAATTATGTTTACTATAAAACTAAACAGTTTGCATGACCAAAACTGATTTTAAAAACATGTTTAGCTATAAAACTCTTAGGTGGTTGTCTCTTGATACCTAGAGAGAGAAGGGAAAACAATTACTTTTATCAATGTTGAGACATTACTTTCATTTTACCTAAAAAAAAAATTTTTAAAGAAAAACAGTTACATAGGAATTATTAAGGAGTTTGTAGAACACTCACTCTCCCTTCATATGCACTGTAGTTGGGTATCACCTAAACATTATCTCAACTAAGCTGGATTTCTAATACAGCGGTCTCCTAAGTCAATCAGGAAAATGTTTTTTTTTTTTTTTGGTTGCTTTAAATGAACGAATTTCTCCTAGCAAATAGAAGCAATATGATTTTAATAAACAGTGATGAAGACTCTGGGAAACCCTTACAATATAGGGTAATAACATCTTTCTAATAAAAACAATAATGTTATAAACATTCCAATATCCAAATGATGGGGCATTTCACGTACTCATGCCTTTTGGTTATTTTCAAAGATGCTTCATTACATAACTCTTTCTTGTTACAGAGTTCTTGTAGCTAAAAGGAAAAACAGACTCAAATTGAAAGATTTTTAAAAGATAACTACTTGGCAGCGATTATAGGTGTCTATACCCTTGAAGATACAACGAGTCAATAATAACACCTGAAGAATATTTCCCTGCCCCCTCCCACACATATGCAAAAAAAAAAAAAAAAAAAAAAAAAGGGAGGGAAGTATGCTCCTCCTCAGATCCTCCAGCTGTGGGCTTCCTAATTAAAAAGGCTGAGCTGTTTCCTGCTCAAAACACTTCAAAAGACCTTTCTGCTGTTCTCCACTTGACATATAGTTTGCAGCACTTGTTCCTCTTACTTGTCCATTCTTATTTATAGAGAGCTTTCTTGGGTCAGAAACCAAGAAGTGATGCAGAGACCATTTTATTTTATAAAGTTGAAGGACAATAATATTTATGTTTAAAAAAAAAAAAACTCAAAACATCCAAGTAGCTGAATTAGCAACTCAATAATTTTGCAAGACTGGCAAAAAGAAACAATGCATGTGGCATAGTTTTTAAAACATACAATTTTATAGCATAATTTAAAACAGTATTACTGGCTGCTTTTTAAAATAAATGGGTACTTTCACTTACTGTAAATGTGACATGTTAAAATCTCTTAAAAAAATACTGAGTTTGATATTCATGTTCAAAGTTAGAGGCTGTTGTAAAAGTCTGCCTCTGAGTTTGATATCTTAGACAAGGAATATTTACCTTGGTACAAATCAAATGGATGAAAGATCTAAACAAAAAATAGTCAACAGAATCGTCTTTTATGGATTCAAAATAGAAATGGTGCAAGTAGCAAACACTGACAACCCCTTTTAAAAGCCCAATCTAAAAATCAACGTCCACAAAAGCTTTCTTTTCCAAGTGTTTGCCAGTAAAGTTATTTCAACACGGCTCTGACAAATGCCTGTGTGTACTGTCCCATAGGGAAAAGGTGTGAACGCATAACGTTTTGCTCTATGCAAAAAAGGGTGGTTAATTGTCCAGGAGCTGCCACCGTTTAGGGATGAAGGGAGATTTTTGGCCAATGCATCTGCCAATTCCCTTCAGGGTAGTCAAGAATGGGGGGCCGGCAACCCTGCTGCAATTGGAAGGTCTGTCCAAAAAAGGCCGTTTTAGAGAAAGAGGGAGAGACTGCGAGTGGCCGACTGCGCCCCCCTCCCAGCCCTCCGGCCCGGGCGCCTGAGCCGCCGCTCACCTCGGTGTCATTGTTGAGGTTCCAGAGGTCCAAGCGCCCCATCCCGTCCACGCAGGCAAAGAGCGCGGGATGCACGGGGGACCACATGACATCGTACACATAGTCTGCATTGTCTTCAAAGGAGTAGAGCGGCTTGTTGTGCTGTAAAGCAGAGAGACCGTGAAGACTTTGTGGCGCTGCTGCTGCCTCGGGCTGTCTAGAGAGCCTAATTAAAAACTTTGCACATTCACAAAGTGTCATAAAACTTCCCGAGATGAAAGTCCTCGAGAAGGTGAACCGGAGCTTTAATGTGACTAGAACTGTCCAGTGGCATAAATAAATACCGGGGGGAGAGGGGGCCTCTGAAGGGGCTGGGGGCTGGGACCGGGGGTGGGGAGGCGGTTTCAGACACAGTCGTATGAGGCATTCCAGACAGGTGGACGGGATTGCCCATTAATTCGGAATTCTCTCCCGGCAACGCTTTGCAAGATGCTCGGAGCCTAAACCCAACCGTGGTCGGCCCGGCTTGGACCCGCTGGGATGTTCTGAAGCCCCGGCGGTCCCGACCGCCCCGAACCCTTTCATTGAAGGCAACCCCTGCCACCTCGTGGTCCTCATCTGTAGCTGCAACAGCTGCTGCTATCTGCAGTCCAACTCTAGGCCAAATTCACATTTTAAGGGTTCTTTTGCAGCGAGGAAAGCGTACAAATATTTTAAAGAGGATTAGTGCTCTTCCAGGAGGTAATCATTTCGTGATCCTACGCCTTTAGTCTCTCTGCATAGGGTCAGCTCACCCCAATCAGTTGAACTAGTGTGTCTCATTGAAGTGCCCCTGAACCTCTGTACAAAATGAACCGTATTGCTAGATCACCCAGTGTTTTCAGAATCCCGAAAATTGACTTTCGGGTGTTGGGGGTGTGTGTGTGGAAATGCGTTAACAAACCCCGAGTGCATACAAATGCTTCCACTCCAGAGGGATACAATAAATTAAAATGGCACTCTTGATTTCCAGTGAATATTGTCACATCAAAATAGCACAGAAGTCAGAGGCAAGTTTGAAAGTACACCAGAAATAAAACGTAATTGGACTTCATGAATTATTCATTCCATCTGGCTTGTCTTATTCTAATTTCTGCATAATGGCTTTACTAATCCCTGATCAATTAATGTAAAATGAAATTTAAATGATAATGAAAGCCCTAGAGATAAAAGAAATTAAGTATTCTTATATCCTCTGACAGAAATCTAAACAATGGGAGTTTTTTTCCCCAATGTCTTCTTCATCCAGTCAGCTGTCTGTATTCTCTTCATGGGTTCCACTGAGTGCCTGTAAAGGCCAGAGTAATAAGATCAAGAAAAGATAACATACAATATGAACAATCAGATCCTTTCTGCACAGTAGGTTTCAAGAATGTATCTGTAGGGAATCGGCTCCAAATATTAGAGTGATCTCTCCAAGTGAACTGTTAGTTAATATAAAATGCACAAAATACATCTGCTGAAATGAAAGTGAGAAAAAGCAGTGTGAAAACAATAAAACTTCTGCAACCTAAATATCACGCAAAAATTTAATGTAGTAACTGTGAGTCCCTTTTCCATGAATTGTATTTCTTTGACATTTAAAAATCACCACTTAGAACTGAACAAACTTTTAATACATTAAAGCAACACAGAATGTTTTAGATGGGCCACTATGTGGATACAGTGAGATATGTCTTATTTTTAATTCAAAAAGTATCTCATGGAGGGTGTGATTTGAAAAGAATTATATGACACTGAGATAACAAAATGATCAACTGGACATTAGCTTTATAGCTTTTTAAATTTTATGATTCTATAATACTTTTATGCCAAAGTATGTATTATATACCATATTTGCAGTGTGACTTGAAGCCAGAATTATTTGCTTATTGGCTATTTCTGTAGCATCTTTCTTTCTCTCACTGTTTGGACTAGATGATTCAAACTACTTTCTCCAAAAAACCTAACTGTCCAATGACACCTGAAAATAGCATAATTGTATCATTTTTCCTTATTAATATTTTTTAAAAGGCAATGTGGAGTGGCTGCACCTTCACTGACTACTTATAAATATTAAATTGTAACTCTCAGCAGAAGATTATTCCCACTGCAAATTCTTGATTTTATAGCTAGCCATCCCACTATTTGTTAAAGAACATGAATAACAAATTTTTCTTAAAGTCAAAGGGTATTAAAGATTTATATATGTTTTAAAAAGTCAATTGTCAGGATCCTCATCAACTCGGATGATAGTATATCTGAGGGTATAGAGGTCTTCATATAGATAGACACATACAGACCTATAATAAACACGTAACACAATTGCAAATCCTTATTTTGATCAATTAAAAGACCACCCAGCTTTAAACAGTCATTTTCTAAGGAACTGATATTATTTGATACATTCATTCTTTAATTATCCTGTAAATCTTTAGTGTCTTGTTTATTTCCTTTTTTGTTTTAGTAGTTTCTTCTCTGAGAAATGTAACCAAAACCGTAGTATATTCTGGAGACTTCACATTTTAAGTATCTGGAAATAACTGCTATTGTTCATGTTACCAAAACCCAGTTTCTTATATTTAATAGTATTGATTGAAATGCTATTGCTCTTTAGGCTTTCTCCAACCTCCTTATCCTCCTTCACCCTAAGACTGAACCTTTTATTATAAAAGTCACTATGCAAGTAATTCTAGGCTACAGTACGTGTGTGTTTGGGAGAAAGGAGGAAGGCTTATATTTTCAAAGACTCTGTTTAACATTGATAATTTGCAGGTTGGGAAAGTCTTGATCAGGATTGATTGAACTTGTTATCAAAGTACCACATAGGCTGACATCTATGAACCACTAATTGCCAAGTAAAGCACAGGCATAACCTATGGGCATAGGCAGATGTCACTTGCAATAGTGCTCTTTGAATATTAGTTGTATTTTTTGATAAAGGGATTTTATTAGTTTATTTTATTCAGGCTCAAAGGGTAATCTGAAGACCTGATTTTAAAAAATCAGTCTCAAATACTTTATATAAAAGATTTTAAGGTAAACTCATGTATATCATGAAGTATTAGAATTGGTAAACTCATGTATTATCATAAACTCATATATATATATTAAAGTATTACAACTTTCATAAAGAAGTTAAAAGCATGAGGTTCTAAAGATTCTAAAGATTTTGAATGTATGAGACATAAATTTCTGGATCCACAAACATGTTATAGCTTGCTTGTGCATTACCACTTATTTTAGAATACTACAAGTTTTGAAAAGGTTGGAGATGATGGGGGCAAATTTGACCAATACTTTTGAGAATGAATCTTATAATACTATTTGTACATATGAAAGCTACAGAAGCTTCATGATTTTAAAGATTTACTCTACAAAATTCTCAAGGCCATTTAGCAAATGAAATATTGTTCCACAGCAAGTTACTGTAAAAAACATTTTTCAAAACAATCAAATTTCACTAGAAAAAAACCCCCTTCACCTGTGTTTCCTTTTCTATGCCATGTTCAGTATCAGCAAACTGTTAAAGGGGAAAAGGAAAACTACACTGTTACATGGCCTACTGCACGTGTGGTACATGCCAATGAAATAAAGCTGTGGTACCTTGTGCTTCCAGGGCTGTTACAATAATGGTAAAGTATCCAGGCACAACCCAGCTTGATATTAATACTCTGACTCAAACAGAGCAGAGAAGCAAGCTACCGGTCACCTCCCAGGCAGACATGAAGGGCAAGGGAGGGTAAATTGTTGGGTGTTTGTTGTGTGCCTGACTCTATATGTACATTGTCTAATTTAATCCGCATAAAATCTCTGTAAAGTAGACGGTATTTACAGAAAAGAAAATTACAGTTCAGGAAAGTTAGTAACTTTCCCAAGGCCACAAAGGTTGTTAAGTGGTAAAGCTGGATTTGGTTCTCAGGTTTTCCTAGTTGTTAAGCATATCCTCTATTTACTGGGACTATATGGTCCTTCTACAAAACATAGCAATGAACTTCAGTCCTTACTTAAAAAAAAAAAAGACCTGTTACCTCTATTTTTTTTACTCTTCCATTCAATTCAACCAATATTTACTAAGCACATACTATGTAACTTGTAGAAACAGTTTAAGAATAATGCAGTCAGATGCTTATTTCATTTCCTGAGTCTGTTGTTAATGATCCTGAGGATGTTATCCATATATTTGCAGGAGTCTTTAGCATCTTGTGAGATGTACAGGAATCTTTTTCTCCTGAAAGCTAGAAATAGGATAGGAATGGTCCTTTAGACAGCAGAGATGAACAGCAGGCTATGCACTGGAGAGTGGGAAAAAATGATGTTAGAAGGCAAGGACTTGGGGTCCAGTTCACTGAAGGTTTGTATGACTCTGGGTGAGGGACTGTAATTATATTATCTGAAAGATGGGAACAGCAAAGGTAGCATGGAGCAGAAAAGGTAATGGGAGACAGTGGAAAACTACAGACCTTGGGAAATTTAACTTAACATCCTTGGATCTTACTTTTCTCATCTTACGATGGAAAGCTGGAGCTACTGACCTCAAGGGCTCCTATTAGCTTTGTGATTCTTTATTACATGCTTTGTTACCCTGCGGTAAGGATAGAATGGAAAAAAGTATGTAAAAATATTTTCCAAAGGTAACTATTATCATTAAAGCCATCTTCCTTTATGTTTTGTGGAGTTCATATCACAGTGATTTTTTTCTTACTCTGTATTTCATGAAAACATACATATAAAATGCACCAGGGTGGTTTTCAATGAAAAAGTTAAAATTATGGAATTAGTAATAAACTTCTTACTTGATCAATTAGAGAAGGAATAAAAATATTAAATTCACATAAGAGAGGCAAGTAGTGAAATCTGTTTAAAAAATGAAACTCACAACATTTATCAATGCTTTACAATAAGACTTGATCTCTAGATTGAGCTTTAGTTTTATAAATATATGTCTGAAAATGAATAGACCTGCAGATTTTTCTGATCAATTAAACAAAATGATTTCACAAGAGGTGAGTTTCTATTTCTGATGTCAGATATGTGCCAAAGTTAAATCTAGAGAATATAATGGCTGTTTTCCTCTGTATTATTTACTTTTCTCTTATCAGGCGCCTCTAGGCATCCCAATAGGATTTAGTGCTTTGAAGGCTGGTGAATAGGAAGATTTGTGTTAAAATGTCTCCTAACACCTCCAAATATTGTGGTTCTTGAGGTTGCATTTGTCTCTAAGTGACCCAAACCATGAAAATATCTTTTGGGTGGGTAGTGTGGTAGGGGGCACCATGTGGGTTGGTGGGAAAAGGGGCAGACACTAAAAGTAAAATTTATAAGTTATAAATTCTGAAGTAAAAGGAAAACTCATGGAATCTTACCTTAAAAACTATATCCTGTTGGGAAAAATGATGACCAAAATAATAAACAATGAGTAATAAGAAAATGTCCTTCAAAAATTGTCATGTGGGTTCCTGTGAAGTAATTAAAATAAATAGCTAGCTAGTTCTTCCAGGAAACATTAAAATGTGAGACCACAATATCACTTTTAAAAAACCACCAAAGGACCCCAAAACTTCAGGCTCACACAAAAATGGAGGCTTCCACCATAAAAAGAAAGTGCTTAAACAAACAAGTAAACCAAAACTCACAAACCAAACCAAAAAACCAACTCTTTTGGCCCAAGGGAGGTGTTATGAATTTGGTACTATCACTGGAAAACTTTATTTGCAACTTAATTTGAGATCCTTCTAATGGACAAAATATCCTATATTTATCTTAACTTCTGTGACTAATATTCAAACAATACTATGATCTCTAAATGGTATCTTTACCTGTTTGTATTATGGTGAGAAATTCAAAACGGGAGATAAACAATTTTGGTGAACTATTCTCAACAGACTATGTATGGTGGTCCATTTGTTTTTTGTGTGCATTAACCAAAAATATGCAAGGACTTTAATCTGAATTAGTTAATATGGAACGATCTGAAAGAAGGTTATAGAAATTCAGGAATTTAGCATTTACTTCTCTATAAATGTAGAAGTTTTGCTAAATAAGTTCTGAAGCCACATGAAAGGTGTTCTTTGTTGCACTGCTTCTCTCTACTGCTTATTTGCATGGAAGAATCCTCCTAATCCAGGAGGCGCCACCAATAAAGAAGCTAATTATCCATATAAAAGAATGTATACATATTCACAGGTTTTGACTAGTATTGAGTGTTTAAAGCCATGGAAAAAAGCAACAAGCTTTGCTTAATTCATAAAAGGAGTGTTTCCCTCACTGGCATGATTTTCATGAATATCAGCTCCACCCAAGGTTCTCATTCAAAACTGGTGTTTTAATAGCACAAATCTATATAGAACCATTGTGAAAACAGGAAGCAAGGAAGGATGTTCTTTTGAATTCCTCTTACAGCCATTTCAACGGCTATGGCTCCACTGGCATTCTGGTTTCTTGCTTATTTCAGTCGAGGAGGGCAGAGAGAGTCACTATGTCTCCAAAACCAGGTTCAGCCAAGCTGGCTCATTAGCAAAATTGAGGCAGCTGTTCTCTGGATTGCTATTCTCATTCTGGACTGATAGTCTTTCTCTCTGAAAGATCATGTGGCAGTAAAGGAGGCAAGCAGGTTCAAAAGAGCCCCTCTTTGGTTGCTTTGCTCCAACTCTATTTTTACCATGGCTGAGTGGTTTCATGTCCAACATGGTATTATTTAGACAAAGAAGCATTCTATATATCTACGATGGCCAGGTTGATTAGAGACTGCATTAGGAGGTTGGAGGGAAGAGGTGGATACTGGTATTAAGGATTAGGAGGGTGTACAGGGATGAGGATGGACTGGACCTAGAGGCAGCTAGACATGTGGTTGTATCAGCGCCTCGAAGCTTTGAAAACTTAGAAGAATGAGCAAATAAAGTAGAATATGCAGGCTTGACTTATTTGGTTTATTTATTACTTATTCAATGTCAAATTGTGCAAACACATTTTAGTAGTGGGTAAGTTAAGTAGCAAAATACTTTCACTCTTGCCCTTAAACTGCCAACCTTTTACTCTAACATCTGGCTAACAACCCATTTCATGTATATAAATAAATTAAATATACATATATACATACACACACAATTCTTTTTTTTTTTTTTTTTTGAGATGGAGTCTCACTCTGTCACCCAGGCTGTAGTGCAGTGGCATGATCTCAGCTCACTGCAAGCTCCGCCTCCCAGGATCACACCATTCTCCTGCCTCAGCCTCCCGAGTAGCTGGGACTACAGGCGCCCGCCACCACGCCTGGCCAATTTTTTTTTGTATTTTTAGTAGAGATGGTGTTTCACCATGTTAGCCAGGATGGTCTCAATCCCCGCCCGCCTCGGCCTCCCAAAGTGCTATGATTACAGGCGTAAGCCACCACGCCTGGCCTACACACACAATTCTTAAAGAAAGGCGTAAATATTTCAGATATAAACTCAGATCCATGGATTACACTTTGATTCCCCCTTCATATTTATTTCTCACATGCTCAGGTTAACATTTTCTAATTTCCAAAGCTAATCTGACATTAGTGATCTTGCTACATTTAGTAAAAATGACATTTAGACAGATTTTATGTTTTTCAAGAAATATATACCAAAGTGCCCAGATTTATCCTATCAAACAGGTCTAATAAAATCTAATGGTAAAATTATCTAAATGTTTAATTCTATTTCTTGCATCAATAATAGACCATATATATAAAGCACACATTTTCAGAGTCAAGGAGAGGTTTTTTATGTAGCTCTGCACTCCCACATCTCCCATTGCTAAATGTTATATATTTTACATCATATCTAATATGTGTACAGATATTACTTGTATTTACTTTAATGGTGGAGAGAACCAGCAAGGAGAATCACAAATAGCAGAAGTTCAACATATTTTGTTCAAATGTAAAATATATTTAATACGCTTCCTTCTTTGCAGCAGATTTGTTTACCTTATTCTGTTTCACTAAAGCCAAATGGAAATCAACTTCTGTTCAAGAAACAAATATGCTCTAAATGTGAGGTGAGGTGATTCAGGATGCTGGAAGTGGCAGTGGGAAAATAGTCTAGTATTAATTATGGGTCCTGGACAATTTGCAAAGTTCAGGTCACAGGAGGCTGGTCAAGATGGACCCACATTGGTTTGGTACAAAAATGGCTACTTTGGGGATAAAGATGAGCTTTAATTTATCTTCCAACATTAGACTAAAATGTAGGTTAGAGCAGGAAGGTGAGGTGGGGACATCTTTGATCTCATAATTATGTAGATAGTTGTATTTGTTATTCTCATTCACTCTCTCTCTTTCTCTCTAAGTGTGTGCACTCTCTCTGCAATGTTATTACTTAGGAGGAGGATGTTGGGGAAGGCAACTCGTTTAGTATATCATTATAATGAAAAGGAAAACATTTCCACTCTGGTTAAAGGAGCAAAAGAAAGGACGGACTCACTAAGTCCCTACTTGTTGGACAATGGTAAAGCCCAGTCAGCTGAATAAATTTCAAGTCTCAAAAGTGTTTGTACTTTTATGAATTATTCACAAGTCTGCATAAATATTTAACAGCCATAGGTATGTGTTGGTGGATGAATGTATGAATGTTTGTGGGTGGGTAGGGTAGAGGTGGAGGTAAAAGGACAGGAAGTATGAACATAGGCCAAGTCTGGAGGTGACTTTTTGATTACATTCTTGTGGTTTCTTTCAAAGTCAAACGATTCTCCCTGGGTGAGCTTTAAGAAGAAAAAAAAAAAAAAAAAACGGAAAGAAAGAAAAGAATTTGATGACTGGCACAGGTAGTTTTATTGAAAGCCAATTTTAATGTTTGCCATCTTATGTTAGGAAGGGGGAGTGAAAATGGGGATAAGGGAAGAAAAAAAAAATAAGTCAGACACCACCTGAACATTGTGTTTATTAGAAAGGCAGCCAGCAGGGCTTTGGGGTTGCAGGGAAAAAATGCACTCTAAGTGTTACTGGCAGTAAACTATTGATTTTGTTAATCCTCTTGCCTGTTTCAAGTCTTATGTCTAGATGCCAGTGATAGCTAAAACTTCAACTTTTTATTTTCATCCTGTTTTTCTTCTGATATTTTGAACATTTACCAAAATGTTCAAAATATCAGAAGATGTTTATTTCTCCTGCCGTTAGCAGAAATAAAACACGCTAAGGTTCCTTTGTTAGAATGATGTCATTTTAGGAGATGTTTCTGTCTCAATTTAAAATAATCCAACTTACTTTAACAAAGCACATATTTCAGCAATGATTTTTTAAGGACCTACTTTGGGTAATCAAAAGAAATACAAGATCTGATTTTGTTCTCAAGCACAAACAATCCAGGTAAGAGAATGAAAATTATGATATAATAAGAGAAGAATATTGCTTATTTGGGGATCTGTTTTCTTACTTTGTTCTAAAAGGATTTATGGAGTCTTACAAGTTAAATATACTGCAAAATTAAGAACAAACACACAAAAGAGTTCTAAAGAAGGCAGGTAGAATACATAGCTATTACCAGGATCCTGAGATAAGCTGATTATTACAATATGGTTCTGAAACAGCTCTAAATTTCCTGATAACTAAGACAAAAGGGAAAACACATCATATCACAAGGAGGTACCCGGATTTTTACCATCTGAAGAAAGGAAGAATACAAATTCCCCCTCAAAGACACAATTCTGGGAACAACTCTGGGAGAAATCTACCATGTCTGCGAACCACTGGAAAACAGACTGGCTCTCTGCCTTGTTTATACCAAAGAAAGAGAACAAGTATGTAGCCAGGTGCTAAATTCTGTGGTACAGATGTTAGGTGCCAGAGGAATGTGAAGATTGGGGGCAGTAGCGATGTGTTGGTGTTACCAGGGTCTGATGTGGTCAAGGACGGTATTATCTAGGGCAGGTGAGGGGACCTGCCTTGAAAGATACATTGACTTTGACAGATGGTAAGGAAAACAGTCAAGAAGAGGAAAGCAAAACATGCAAAAACCTGGCTGAGTCAGTATGTTATTCCCAGACGGATATAAAGGTGAGAGGTGGGGACAGCTTGAGTGAACTCTGAGGATTTGTCCTAAGAAATAATGAAAACAAAGACATTTTGGTTTGGGTAGGGGAAAAGTGGGGTGTGTTATGAAAAGTCTTGGGTATGTAGTTAAGACTTTCTGCTGCAATTACCTATTAATGTATTAAATGTGCATTGATAAATGTGCTACATGCTAAACAGATTCAGAGATGTTTAACATTCACGAGAGTGTTTTCAGCTTTTCTAGTGCAGTCAACTGAATGATGAATACCATTAAATGAGTAGAAAATAGAAAAAATGGAGAAATAGAGGAAGATCTGATCTGTATTTTAAACACAATGCGTTTGAGCCTCTGGTGGAGACACTCAGGTTAAGCTGACAGTGGAAGTGCAGGTCTGAAGTTGAAAGAGAGGGTGGGCTTGAAGTGCACACTAAAGAATCAGTCACAGGAGGTGCTGTGGGAGAGGAAAGAGCTGGGATGCTCGGCATGGTGGCTCATGCCTGTAATCCCAGCATTTTGGGAGACCAAAGCAGGCAGATTGCTTGAGCCAAGGAGTTTGAGACCAGCCTGGGCAACATGGCGAAACCCTGTCTGTACAAAACAAACAAACAAACAAACAAACAAACCAACAAACCAAAAATTTAGCTAGGCGTGGTGATGAACACCTGTAGTCCCAGCTATTTGGAAGGCTGAGGTGGGAGGATCAACTGAATCCTGGAGATAGAGGCTGCAGTGAGCCGTGATTATACCACTGAACTCCAGCCTAGGCCACAGAGAGAGGCCCTGTTTCAAAAAGAAAAAAAGAAAAGAGTGGGGAGGATGGAGAAGAAGGACTATGGAGGAAATTTTGAACATTTGGGCTGAGACAGTAGAAGAGACAGAACCAGTGGAGAGGACCTAGACAAAGCAGGGGAACATAGGTGGGCTAGAGAGAGCTGCAGGAATGAGGGGTGGATGATACCAAAAAACCATTGCATGTAGCAATTAGGAATTCGTTGATGGCCTTGAACAGAGAAGTGTTGGAAGATTGATACGGTTGGTTGAGGGTGGTTGGGAAATGTGGTAATGGTCTGTGTGGATGCACGCCGATTCTTCATGTGGTTTGCAAGCTAATCCAAATTTTAGGCCACGTTTGTGATATTTTAATCTAACCCATCTAATCATCAACCACTAATATCTAAGCAGATCATAATACTACTACATGAGTGTGTGTCTAGGGACCACCCACTGTCCATTTAGATATACCATCCTTGATTTTTTGGACCATTTCTTACTTGGCGTTGTGTCTCAAGCACTTTGGTGTACAGTCTGGCAAATGGAAGGCAGATAAGATGGACTGTAATTAGGTGGTGAATGCACCTTGAGTTCAGTCCTATTTCTGCCTGACACCTGTGAACAGAGCCTTCAGCCTTTCTTTGATGCTCTGGGCTTGGGCTTTCCTAGACTCCCCAGGACTGAACCTCTACTTTCTCAAATCAATTTTTGATTTGGCATCCTCCTTGGGTTAACGATTGTGCTTCCAGTATGTTACTTCCCCTTACTTTGGTACCTTGAGATCTAACCTCTGATGAAGGTCACAGTTGCTGCCCAGTCATGGCAAAGATTTCAGCATGTTTGAAGACCATGGGAAAAGATCAGGAAACTGCTTCTGAGCAAGAAAGCTATATGAAAAATGGTAATGAAACGCAGGCCACTAGTGAGTTGGATAGTAGGAAATCTAGCCAGAAATATCCTGTGGACCACAGGGACAAAGCAATGGAAACTAAATGTGTGATTAATTTTATCTCGTTAAAAACAAATAAACTTATCCTTTGACTTAAAGCATCAGTATGTACCTGAAACACACAAATTTCAACTGGAGAGACACTGAGAGAGAGAGAGAGAGAGGAATATATCTTTCCATGAAATATTCTGATATGTTTTGTCTAGAGAAGAACAATGATGCCTGAAAACAAGCACTGACTCTAAAGAAGCCTGAATCCAAACCAGCACCACAGGGCAACTAAATACCCTGCACCAGTCAGTAAATGTATTCTGAAGATGGTGATCATCGGTCTCTGTATTCAGCATCAGCCAAGCCACCTCTCATGCTAACCACATTGCGTCAACATTCCTGCTACTTTCCCTCAACATCCTTGGGTCCCTTAAGGTTCTGTTGCCTCTGGGATTCAGCCTTGGAGAGACTGGAGCCCTTCAGTACTAGGATTAGGAAGTGGTGGTAGTGAAAAGGACTTATAGGAAGTTCATTATGGTTAACTTTTTATTTGTCCATAACCAAGAGTCAATTGTGATAATGTAATATCTTTAGCTCTTATGGGTGGAATTATCACCCTCTCCCTCCATCACCAAATTCATATGGTGATATCCTAATCCCAGTACCTTGGAATATGAGACTGTGGAGGTAAGGTCTTTAAAGAAGTAATTAAGATTCAGTGAGGTTGTATGGGTGGGCAATAATCCAGTATGACTGGTGTCCTTATAAAAAGAGGAGATTAGGACACAAATGTGTACAGAGGGAAGCCCGTGTGAAGACACAGGGAGAAGGCAGCCACCTACAAATCAAAATGAGAGGCCTCAGAGGAAACCAACCCTGATGACACCTTGATCTTGAACTTCTAGCCTCCAGAACTTTGAGAGGATGCATTTCTGTTGTTTAAACCAGGTTGTGGTAGTTTGTTATGGCAGCCCTAACAAACTAACGTAACTCTCAAAGGAGAAGAGAAGGCAGACTCTTTTTTCCCTCTTGGCCTCTAATGCACACCTACATGGGCACACTTCCCCACAATTCTGCACTTATGTAATTCCCCCAACAGTGCAATTTGAGAGAGACAGAAGGCAATTTCTGAGCAGCTATTTCTCTCCTTCCTAAACACATCCCTTTGCAATCAATGACTATGGCTCAACCATCAGCTATACTGTGCCTCCATTGAAGAAGGCAGGCTGCCTGTAATGAAAGAAAAAAAAAAAAAATATATATATATATATATACACACACACACACATATATTCCCCTTTCTGAAGACAACAGAGCCTCTTTTCAACTTAGCTTTAAGTCATACCCATAGTTCTGTGATGTTCTTGATACCATGGGGACAAATATGGATGGCCAGTGGAAAGCTAATACAAACAGGTCAAACCACTCCAGGGACACAACTCAGCTTGAACCAGATATTATAATTCAGTTCAATCCAGTCAGTCAGTTTTGCCTTGAAGACAGCTACTTTTTCCTGAGACAGAAGTCTTCTGCAGTGGAGTTTAAAGTTTCATTTGGTTTAATTTTGTCACCCTCTGCAGACTTCTTTTTATTTTAGAAATGGTGGCTACAGGGTGAGATGGGGAGTGAGTTGGGAGAGAGGGCACGAAAAGACAAGGCAAGCAAGCAGGCTACGGTAGGCAGAACTTGACCTGAGTCCTAAAGCTGAAACTCTCTCACACAGAGCTTGGTGTTAACCTTTAAACTCAAGAGCAGCCCCCTACTGGGGTGTCCTTAATCAGCTGCCTTCAAGGCTAATTATCGTTGAATAGGTTCCTGAGGTTGGAAAAATTATGAAGAATTTTTGAATACATTTCCGCAGTTCTCTTCTCTTAACAATAGGATCTATCAAACAGCAAGGCTAAGGCTCTGTTTAAGAGCTAAGACAGAAGATCAGAAGAATATGTGTGATTGCCAAAGTGACTAACTTATCTTTTAATGATGCTACAATAACCAATATCCATAGCCTGGTTTTGACAGTTTACTGCGAGGGTTCCCATTGTTTAGAAAAAAGAAAAAGAAAAAAAAAAAAAAAAAAAAAAAGAAAGAAGTATTCTATTTTGCTAAATTTCCATTGTTAACAAAACTCTCCATAAGCAAAACCAGAGGTCATTAGCAAACAACCAAAACATGCCTGTCTCCAGAAGAATACAGGAATACAGCTCCCTTCATCATTTAAAATACAGCTCTGCTGAAAATCCAAATCATGATAAATCCTTAACATGAAAAATTCAGTGCAGACTTGAAACCACCTGACTTTACTTTAGGTTTGTGCTCCTTAAAATTACCTAGAAAATACCATCATCTCTTTGTGCGGCTGGACGTGGGCCAGGGCCCTGGCTCCAGAGGCGAAGGGCAAAACTAAAAATCATGTCTCAACAGACCGCTCCACCCTCTCTCCCAAGTCCACTTGGCTTTGTGACAAAAAGTGAGGTCTAAAGCACACTCATCCAAGGCCTGGGTTTTTGGCTAAAGCTCAAGACTCTTATAGGACAAACAAAAATGAAATCCAAAATGTTATCACCCCGCCTTACAAAGTCAAATGGGTTTAAATGGGTGAACTGCACATGCCAAATAGTCCACATTTGCAATTTAATAGGGAACCCATAGAACGAAAATGCGACTTTTTTATTCTGAGAAAGGTCATCAGCTGAGATTTAAAATTCCAAAGTGATTTTTGATAAATTGGAGTGTGTGTGTGTGTGTGTGTGTGTGTGAGAGAGAGAGAGAGACTATTTTTCCATACCAAATCAAGCACTCTGGGAATGAAGGGCTCACTATTGGGAAGTGTGAGGGTTCAGAGATTCCACTGTGGGGGCCTGGTTGCCTGGCATGACTGCCGCCCAACTCTGGGTAAGCCTCCTAATGCCCTTTATTCTCCTTCACTGAAAGCTCTAGTTCTTAAGAATTCACTTTCCCCAACGCCCACCCACTCTGACACTCCCCACTCTCTCTCATGCTTTGGATGGGTGAGAGCCCGGAGAGACTGTCAAGTAATTTCCACCTCTCACCAAGCTAGTGACAGGCTCAGTACAAATAGCTACATTGAGAAAGTACCTCCATGCTACAGATCCCACAGCCAGCACTGTAACAAGACAGTCCAGGGCTATGAATACCACCATCTGATCCCACTGGGCAGATTCGTGCTGAAATGGCAGGACCAGGCGTTCCAAGTGTATTTTCCCCATCGCTCCTTAATTAAAACCCTCTGCTCCAGCCAGTCAGCTGCATTCACCATCTCCTCCACACACTGAATACATTCTGGTCTCCAAGCCTTTGTTCATGCTGCTTTCTGCTCTTAGATAATGTACTATTCTCTCTCCTCGCAAAGGGTCTGATCTTGCCAGCCAGATAAAGTCCTCCCTCACCCCATAATCTCCTCTCAAACACTGACAGAACACACGGGGATGTCTCCTTTTCTCCAGGCCTCAGCCACTGTTTTCTGACTTCTTTTCCGGTGTTCCATTTTGGGGCTGCCTTGGTGTCTGTCTTATGCTGTTATAGTTTTAAAATATATTCTTCCTTCATTACTGAAGTGTCATTTAGTTTTGCATGTAGAGCAAGGGTTTTTTTTTTTTTTAGACTTCATTTTTAAGAGCAGTTTTAGGTTCGCAGCAAAATTAAATAGAAAGTATACAGAGATTTCCCATATACTCCTTTCCGCCATGCATGCACAGCCTCCCCCATTGTAAATATCTCCTACCAGACTGGTGCATTTGTTACAGCTGATGGATCCATACTGACACATCATTGTCATCCAGACTCCATAGTTCACATCAGGGTTCACACTTGGTATGGTACATTCTATGGGTTTGGACATATTTATCATGACACGTATCCACCATTACAGCATCATACAGAATACTTTCACTGCCCTAATAATCCTCTGTGAGAGCAACGTTTTCAAACAATTAGCAGGGATGTGGGTTTCCTTCTTGAGGGATTGTGAGGTACCTATGAGTTCTCTAATGGAAACATTTATTTTATGTTTTCCTTTAGGTGAGAGTCAAAAAACCATACTAGGGATCGCCTGCTTCCTGCTGCCTTATAACCATGTATGTAGGACTCCAGGCCTGCTGGAGTATCTTTGCTACAGTCGTGACAGACTTAGAGGAAGAGACCACACCCAGGAACCATGAATATGTAATGATGGACTTGTGCCACAGGAGGGTGGTTCTTGGAGCCATCATCCACACAGGGTCACGAAGGCCGCTGAACTGGGAAGAACCTGCACCAGGGAAGTCAGCCGGATAGTCACACTGTGAACAGAACTTTAGTTTCAGTGAAGCATCACTTGTCACATTAAGTTAATATGATTCATTTAAATGGTATTGTTTGGGGGTAAATTTGATTTGTAAACTTTGGGGGAGGGCTGTAAAATTATCTAACAAGCTATAGCTCAAATATATTTTAAACCCCTCAGTGGCTTCTCGTTACCCTTTAGAACAGAGTCTAAACCACTTAGTGGACCCAAAAGACCACACATTATCTCACCCCGATCAGCTTTTCAAGCTCATCTTCTGTGGGTTCAGTTTTTTTTGTTGTTGTTGTTGCTGCAAGCATGAAGACCTCCGTCCTGTTCCTCACACAAGCCAAGTCAAGCTTGCTCCTGATTCACAGACTTTAACACTTGCTCCCTCTGTCCTCCACCTTCACAGGGCTAACTACTTTTCAAGATTCATATCAATTAAAGTGTCCCCTCTTCAGGGCAGACTGTCTTCGTCACCCACTTCAAATAGTTCTCCCAAACCCCCATCAGTCTCCAGATCTGTTTCATTTTTTGGCAACATTCATTACTATCCGATATTTATTATATGCAATCATTCCTTATTTTTCATGGATTCCATGGTTGCAAATTCTCCTACTTTCTGAAATTTATTTGTAACCCCAAAATAAATATTCCTAGATCATTCATGAAAAGGAAAGAGTGGCAAAAAATTTGAGTCCCCTGATATACCTGTTCCCAGCTGAGACAGAATAAGACTACACTCCTTTCTTGTTTCAGCTCTCATATTGTAAACAAGTATCTTTTATTTTTTTGTGGTCTATTTGGTGCCATGGTTTTTGCATTTTTTTTTCCAATTTCACTGTTTAGAATGGCCCCAAGCATAGTGCTGAAGTGCTGTCTAGTGTTCCTACGTGCCAGAAGGCTGTGATATGCCCTACTGGAAAAATACATGTGTTAAACAAGCTTCCTTCAGGCATGAGCTACTGGCTAAGGATCCCAATGTCAATGAACCAACAATACATATTAAATCAAGTGTCTTTAAACAGAATCACACATCCAAGAGATCATGTATTCATAGGTTGATGAAAATGTTGTAACCAGAAGCTCATAGGAACCAAATCCAGTATCTCCCTCAGAAGCAATGGTTCATTTAGTATTTGTCAATTTAGCATTTGTGGCAACTTTATAGAATACAACTGTTGTATATAACAAGAATTAACTGGCCGCGTGTGGTGGCTTACCCTGTAATCCTAGCACTTTGAGAGGCCAAGGTCAGTGGATCACCTGAGGTCAGGGGTTCCAGACCAGCCTGGCCAACATGGTGAAACCCTGTCTCCACTTAAAAAAAAAAATTAGCCAGGCATGGTAGCACATGCCTGTAATCTCCTGCTTCGGTAGGCTGAGGCAGGAGAATTGCTTGAACCCAGGAGGCGGAGGTTGCAGTGAGCTGAGATCACACTGCTGCACTCCAGCTTGGGCGAAAAAAGAGAATTAACCATATTTGTTTCTTTGGTTTCCACACTGTTTCTTCCCACCAGAATAAACAGTTTGTGAAGTCAGGGGGATTTTGTCTGCCCTTGTCACTGTGATACTCCCAGTACCTGAACTATAGTAAGCTCTCAATAAATGGTCATGTATTGAATGAATAAGTATAAGGAATGTATAACTTGTTCTTTGTCTAGATGTATTTAAGTTACATTATAATGAAACTAACTTCAGGCAATACTAAAGGTGGCCAAAAGCATTTCTTTTAAAAGGAGTTCTATTGACACAAGTTTTAGTAGTAAGATGTAGGCTATGAACCTGTTGGCATCAGAGATCGTGTCACGTTTTATTCTTATCAAAGTTAAAAACACAAAGCATGAATTTAAAAACACATTATGTTCTCCATGAATGCTGCTTTAATGAATAAATACATGATAAAATCTAACAAATCTAGTATTCTTTTGACTAGAAGGATAGAGAAGGCAATATTTGCCTTTACTTCATGGCAGAATATCAATTACATTTGCACTGTTATTCTTGCACGTTTTGTAATGATAACATGTTGGTTGGTATGTGAACACTGTACATTTGATTGGACAGAAGAGGAAAGATCAATGGAGTAAAAAAAAAAGGTGATAAATGGAGAACAGAGTAGTCAGAGACATCAATAAGGAATGGACTGAGGCGTTTTTGTAGGCCCATAGGAGTCAGTTGTGTTTCAGTCACTAGGGTGTCCAAATGAGGATGGAAATAAATTCATAATAAATATAAAACCTCAGAGATTACCCTGTCCTATAATTGTTGCCAGAAATATGACTGCTGGTAGCTTAATTTAATTGATATGTAATTGGTCAATAAGACAATCAGCCTAAATGACATATTAATCATTTAGTACCCTGACTGAGAGCTATGGAGAGTAAAGGATAGATGTAAAATATGATTGCTGACCTTAGGAAGCTATAGTTTAGTGGAAAAGAGGGAAACAATTAACACATAAATACAACAAAAATGTTTACATTGCATTCAGGTATTAAATTTTCTGGTGCTGATTAAAATTATTACGATAATCGTTTTCTGACTATAGGAGTGTTGCATTATTGAGCCAGAAAAAAACCTGGTAGATAATTTAGGCATCTGAGTGCACTACTAAATGGCATGGAAGAATAGGTGGACAGTTCAAAACATTAAACCATTTTATTTAATAGACCAAATTCTAACTGACCCAATTACAATTAACATAAGATGGGAAAAATATAGGCCTAGAAGGATCTCTAAATCACTCCTTTCTAGACATTTTTTTCTTTAACTTCTACTGTGAAAACTGGAATCTTCATTAGAACTCAGACTTAGAAAAGGCCCAGTTTCAAGGATTCTGACTCTCAGAGACTGAGCACACCCGTTTCCAGAAGTTCAAATACTTTCCTCATTCTCCTCAACTTCTGATCTCTCCAGTTCCAGTCAAAACTCAGAAACTTTAAGGGGTTCAAATTAAGGACACCTGGTTTAACAAGTTCTTTAATTTTCCCTGGAGTTCCTACACCAAGGAGCACCACACACTTCTCCAATAACTTCAGCTGCCCCTGGACCTTTATGTGTCTAGTTTATGAGACTAATGGTTAGACACCTGTCTAAAAGTGTGAAGAACCATGAAATGCAGGTGGAGGTGTTTGAAATGATTAAGAAAGCAAGCAATGCAATTATCCATTAGTTTCCAGAGTTATGTTTTTCAGGACTACTGTTCTTTCAGTATGCTGCATTTAGGTTACTCTGATAATCTTCACATGCCATATATGCAGTTCATTCATGAAGAATAAATTTAAAAAGACCTCCCTACTAAAGATGCTTGTTGACTTTAACTTTCTGCATATACACACACACACACACACACACACATATACATACATATACACACACACTATATAGTAAATATATGCATATGGGATATGCATATAATATATAATATATATAGAGAGAGTAAATCATAGAATTCCTGCCCTTGAGAAATGCCTGTTACAGTTCCACAGAATACACACTACTGTATGTTGTAGTATAAGGAAATGGCATAATGAAAAGTATATTTTGGGTAGATTATCTAAGAGGATTATGTAGGAAGAATGAGCATGGGGAGAGACCTACCTCAGAGAAACTGGTAATAATTTTATCACAAACTTGATAAAGAAGATATAGTCTTTCTCTGCTAAGAACTATTTTCCCAATAAATAGACTTTCTTGGGTGGAGCTGGATGAGGTCATCCTTAGAGAAAAGCATGACCACTTTAATTTATTACAGATCAAGATAAACATAAAATACTGTAAAAAAAAAAAAGAAAGAAAGAATATCACACGTAGGCACACACTCATAGACACAAACACACTTCATTGTGATGGTCTGTGGATTGCTATCTTAAGAAAATGGTCCTAATAGCAGAAGACAGCAAAACTCAGCTCATTGACTGGCCTTTGTTAAAGGACGGTGATTGAGGGAAAAAAAGTCAAACCAACCAGGCATAAATTAAATTCCATAGGTGGGTGGAAGCCAAGTGTCTCATGCATAACCCTGCTGGATTGGTGACCCATCAAATCCCTTAATGTAGTTGGGTCTGGCAGAGAAGTAAAGGGGAACTCTGGTTTAAAAGTTAAGTTTTTAATCCTTAAGGAAGGTCCTAAGTGAGAAGGAAGTTGACAGATTATAAGAGACCTCCTCTTACTTTTGCCTTGGGCTTAGTTCAAGTCAGTGAACCAGGGGACAGGAGAGAAAGCTATTTCACTCAATCGCCAATTCCACAACATTCCTTTCCAGAAACTTCCACAAAGCTGGTGCATTTCCAGTAATAAACACTGAGGCCTGGTTCCCTAGAATTTATGGGAGGGCCAGTTACTTCACTCTGGAAAGAAAAAGAAGAGTTTTTTTCTTAGTATATTTCAATATTTCTTTTACATCTATGTATTTCTTTACCTTGTTTCACAATTTAGTGCATATTTACACCTTTTTTTTTTTTTTGGAATAGGATATTGCTTTGTTCATCTTTATCCTGTGTCTAAATATATTAGTTTGCTAGTATTACACACAATATGGAATGAGTAGGATTTTCCCATTAGAAGTAATTACTACTTTATTATCAACATGGGACAAAACATATTGGAAGATTATTCTCATTCTTCTGGTACTTTGTAAAGAATAAATATAATAAGAATTTTGTAGTGGAAAAATAAATATAATTATTTTTTGAAAACTATTCTTTTTTATTATACTTTAAATTCTGGGATACGTGTGCAGAATGTGCAGGTTTGTTACATAGGTATACATGTGCCATGGTGGTTTGCTGCACCCAACAACCCACCATCTACATTAGGTATTTCTCCTAATGCTCTCCCTTGTCTATCCCCCAAGTCCCTGACAGACCCCGGTGTGTGATGTTCCCCTCGCTGGGCCCACATTTAATAACTGGTGTTGGGAAGACTAGCTAGCCATATTCAAAAAACTGAAACTAGACCCCTTCCTTACACCTTATACAAAAATCAACTCAAGATGGATTAAAGATTTAAACATAAGACCTAAAACCATAAAAACCCTAGAAGAAAACCTAGGCAATACCATTCAGGACATAGGCATGAGCAAAGAATTCATGACTAAAGCACCAAAAGCAATGGCAACAAAAGCCAAAATTGACAAATGAGATCTAATGAAACTAAAGAGCTTCTGCACAGCAAAAGAAACTATCATCAGAGTGAAGAGGCAACCTACAGAATGTGAGAAAATTTTTGTAATCAATCCATCTGACAAAGGGCTAATATCCAGAATCTACAAGGAACTTAAACAAATTTACAAGAAAAAAACAACCCTATCAAAAAGTGGACAAAGGATATGAACAGACACTTCTCAAAAGAAGACATTTATGTGCCCAACAAACATGAAAAAAAGCTCATCATCACTGGTCATTAGAGAAATGCAAATCAAAACCACAATGAGATACCATCTCAAGCCAGTTAGAATGGAGATCATTAAAGTCAGGAAACAACAGATGCTAGAGAGGATGTGGAGAAATAGGAATGCTTTTACAATGTTGGTGGGAGTGTAAATTAGTTCAACCATTGTGGAAGACAGTGTGGCGATTCCTCAAGGATCTAGAACCAGAAATACCATTTGACCCAGCGATCCCATTACTGGGTATATACCCAAAGGATTATAAATCATTCTACTATAAGACACATGCACAAGTATGTTTATTGCAGCACTATTTAGAATAGCAAAGACTTGGAACCAACCCAAATGTCCATCAACGATAGACTGTATAAAGAAAATGTGGTACATATACACCATGGAATACTATGCAGCCATAAAACAGGATGAGTTCATTTCCTTTGCAGGGACATAGATGAAGCTGGAAACCATCATTCTCAGCACACTAACATAGAAACAGAAAACCAAACACTGCATGTTCTCACTCATAAGTGGAAGCTAAACAATGAGAACATATGGACACAGAGAGGGGAATATCACACCCCAGGGCCTGTCGCAGGGTGAGGGTCTAGGGGAGGGATAGCATTAGGAGAAATATCTAATGTAGGTGACAGGCTGATGGGTGCAGCAAACCACCATGGCATGTGTATATAACAAACCTATGGCGCCTATGTAACAAACCTGCATGTTCTGCACATGTATCCCAGAACATGTATTCCAGAAATATAATAAAAAAGAAAAGCCTTCAAAAATTAATTATATTTATTTTTCCACTACAAAATGCTTATTATATCTATTCTTTACAAAGTACCGGGGGGGGGGGCGGAGTAAGATGGCAGAATAGGAACAGCTCCAGTCTCCAACTCCCAGCGCGAGCGACACAGAAGACCGGTGATTTCTGCATTTTCAACTGAGGTACTGGGGTCATCTCACTAGGGAGTGCCGGACAATCAGTGCTGGTCAGCTGCTGCAGCCCGACCAGCGAGAGCTGAAGCAGGGTGAGGCATCGCCTCACCTGGGAAGTGCAAGGGGGAAGGGAATCCCTTTTCCTAGCCAGGGGAACTGAGACACACAACACCTGGAAAATCAGGTAACTCCCACCCCAATACTGTGCTTTAAGCAAACGGGCACACCAGGAGAATATATCCCACACCTGGCCGGGAGGGTCCCACGCCCATGGAACCTCCCTCATTGCTAACACAGTAGTTTGCGATCTAACCGCAAGGCAGCAGTGAGGCTGGGGGAGGGGCGCCCGCCATTGCTGAGGCTTAAGTAGGTAAACAAAGCTGCTGGGAAGCTCGAACTGGGTGGAGCTCACAGTAGCTCAAGGAAACCTGCCTGTCTCTGTAGACTCCACCCCTGGGGACAGGGCACAGTTAACAACAACAACAACAAAAGCAGTAGAAACCTCTGCAAACACAAATGACTCTGTCTGACAGCTTTGAAGAGAGCAGTGGATCTCCCAACACCGAGGTTGAGATCTGAGAACGGACAGACTGCCTGTTCAAGTGGGTCCCTGACCCCTGAGTAGCCTAACTGGGAGACATCCCCCACTAGGTGCAGTCTGACACCCCACACCTCACAGGGTGGAGTACACCCCTGAGAGGAAGCTTCCAAAGTAAGAATCAGACAGGTACACTCGCTGTTCAGCAATATTCTATCTTCTGCAATCTCTGCTGCTGATACCCAGGCAAACAGGGTCTGGAGTGGACCTCAAGCAATCTCCAACAGACCTACAGCTGAGGGTCCTGACTGTTAGAAGGAAAACTATCAAACAGGAAGGACACCTACCAAAACCCCATCAGTACGTCACCATCATCAAAGACCAGAGGCAGAAAAACCACAAAGATGGGGAAAAAGCAGGGCAGAAAAGCTGGAAATTCAAAAATAAGAGCTCATCTCCCCCTGCAAAGGAGCGCAGCCCATTACCAGCAACGGATCAAAGCTGGTCAGAGAATGACTTTGACGAGATGAGAGAAGAAGGCTTCAGTCCATCAAACTTCTCAGAGCTAAAGGAGGAATTACGTACCCAGCACAAGAAACTAAAAATCTTGAAAAAAGAGTGGAAGAATTGACAGCTAGACTAATTAATGCAGAGAAGGTCATAAATGAAATGACAGAGATGAAAACCATGACATGAGAAATACGTGACAAATGCACAAGCTTCAGTAACCGACTCGATCAACTGGAAGAAAGAGTATCAGCGATTGAGGATCAAATGAATGAAATGAAGCGAGAAGAGAAACCAAAAGAAAAAAGAAGAAAAAGAAATGAACAAAGCCTGCAAGAAGTATGGGATTATGTAAAAAGACCAAATCTACGTCTGATTGGGGTGCCTGAAAGTGAGGGGGAAAATGGAACCAAGTTGGAAAACACTCTTCAGGATATCATACAGGAGAACTTCCCCAACCTAGTAGGGCAGCCAACATTCAAATTCAGGAAATACACAGAGAACGCCACAAAGATACTCCTCGAGAAGAGCAACTCCAAGACACATAATTGCCAGATTCACCAAAGTTGAAATGAAGGAAAAAATCTTAAGGGCAGCCAGAGAGAAAGGTCGGGTTACCCACAAAGGGAAGCCATCAGACTAACAGCAGATCTCTCGGCAGAAACTCTACAAGCCAGAAGAGAGGGGGCCAAATTCAACATTCTTAAAGAAAAGAATTTTCAACCCAGAATTTCATATCCAGCCAAACTAAGTTTCATCAGTGAAGGAGAAATAAAATCCTTTACAGATAAGCAAATGCTTAGAGATTTTGTCACCACCAGGCCTGCCTTACAAGAGACCCTGAAGGAAGCCTAAACATGGAAAGGAACAACCGGTACCAGCCATTGCAAAAACATGCCAAAATGTAAAGACCATTGAGGCTAGGAAGAAACTGCATCAACTAATGAGCAAAATAACCAGTTAATATCATAATGGCAGGATCAAGTTCACACATAACAATATTAACCTTAAATGTAAATGGACTAAATGCTCCAATTAAAAGACACAGACTGGCAAACTGGATAAAGAGTCAAGACCCATCAGTCTGCTGTATTCAGTAGACCCATCTCACATGCAGAGACATACATAGCTCAAAATAAAGGAATGGAGGAAGATCTACCAAGCAAATGGAGAACAAAAAAAAGCAGGGGTTGCAATACTAGTCTCTGATAAAACAGACTTTAAACATCAAAGATCAAAAGAGACAAAGAAGGCCATTACATAATGGTAAAGGGATCAATTCAACAGGAAGAGCTAACTCTCCTAAATATATATGCACCAATACAGGAGCACCCAGATTCATAAAGCAGTTCCTAGAGACTTACAAAGAGACTTAGACTCCCATACAATAATAATGGGAGACTTCAACACTCCACTGTCAACATTAGACAGATCAACGAGACAGAAAGTTAACAAGGATATCCAGGAATTGAACTCATCTCTGCACCAAGCGGACCTAATAGACATCTATAGAACTCTCCACCCCAAATCAACAGAATATACATTCTTCTCAGCACCACATCGCACTTATTCCAAAATTGACCACATAATTGGAAGTAAAGCACTCCTCAGCAAATGTACAAGAACAGAAATTATAACAAACTGTCTCTCAGACCACAGTGCAATCAAACGAACTCAGGACTAAGAAACTCAATCAAAGCCGCTCAACTACATGGAAACTGAACAACCTGCTCCTGAATGACTACTGGGTACATAACGAAATGAAGGCAGAAATAAAGATGTTCTTTGACACCAATGAGAACAAAGATACAACATACCAGAATCTCTGGGACACATTTAAAGCAGTGTGTAGAGGGAAATTTATAGCACTAAATGCCCACAAGAGAAAGCAGGAGAGATCTAAAATTGACACCCTAACGTCACAATTAAAAGAACTAGAGAGGCAAGAGCAAACACATTCAAAAGCTAGCAGAAGCAA
The DNA here is from genome assembly GCF_009764315.1 of Trachypithecus francoisi. Taxonomy (NCBI): domain Eukaryota; kingdom Metazoa; phylum Chordata; class Mammalia; order Primates; family Cercopithecidae; genus Trachypithecus; species Trachypithecus francoisi. The sequence continues at coordinate 76,306,467 of NW_022681469.1, read as the reverse complement.
GAAATAACTAAGATCAGAGCAGAACTGAAGGAGATAGAGACACAAAAAACCCTCCAAAAAATCAATGAATCCAGGAGTTGGTTTTTTGAAAAGATCAACAAAATTGACAGACGCTAGCAAGACTAATAAAGAAGAAAAGAGAGAGGAATCAAATAGACGCAATAAAAAATGATAAAGGGGATATCACCACCGACCCCACAGAAATACAAACACCATCAGAATACTATAAACACCTCTACGCAAATCAACTAGAAAATCTAGAAGAAATGGATAATTTCCTAGACACTTACACTCTTCCAAGGCTAAACCAGGAAGAAGTTGAATCCCTGAATAGACCAATAGCAGGCTCTGAAATTGAGGCAATAATTAATAGCCTACCAACCAAAAAAAGTCCAGGACCAGATGGATTCACAGCTGAATTCTACCAGAGGTACAAGGAGGAGCTGGTACCATTCCTTCTGAAACTATTTCAATCAATAGAAAAAGAGGGAATCCTCCCTAACTCATTTTATGAGGCCAACATCATCCTGATACCAAAGCCTGGCAGAGACACAACAAAAAAAGAGAATTTTAGACCAATATCCCTGATGAACATCGATGCAAAAATCCTCAATAAAATACTGGCAAACCGGATTCAGCAGCACATCAAAAAGCTTATCCACCATGATCAAGTGGGCTTCATCCCTGGGATGCAAGGCTGGTTCAACATTCGCAAATCAATAAACGTAATCCAGCATATAAACAGAACCAAAGACAAGAACCACATGATTATCTCAATAGATGCAGAAAAGGCTTTTGACAAAATTCAACAGCCCTTTATGCTAAAAACGCTCAATAAATTCGGTATTGATGGAACGTACCTCAAAATAATAAGAGCTATTTATGACAAACCCACCTAATATCATACTGAATGGGCAAAAACTGGAAAAATTCCCTTTGAAAACTGGCACAAGACAGGGATGCCCTCTCTCACCACTCCTATTCAACATAGTGTTGGAAGTTCTGGCTAGGGCAATCAGGCAAAGAAAGAAATAAAGTGTATTCAGTTAGGAAAAGAAGTCAAATTGTCCCTGTTTGCAGATGACATGATTGTATATTTAGAAAACCCCATTGTCTCAGCCCAAAATCTCCTTAAGCTGATAAGCAACTTCAGCAAAGTCTCAGGATACAAAATTAATGTGCAAAAATCACAAGCATTCTTACACACCAGTAACAGACAAACAGAGAGCGAAATCAGGAATGAACTTCCATTCACAGTTGCTTCAAAGAGAATAAAATACCTAGGAATCCAACTTACAAGGGATGTCAAGGACCTCTTCAAGGAGAACTACAAACCACTGCTCAGTGAAATAAAAGAGGACACTAACAAATGGAAGAACATACCATGCTCATGGATAGGAAGAATCAATATCGTGAACATGGCCATACTGCCCAAGGTGATTTATAGATTCAATGCCATCCCCATCAAGATACCAATGACTTTCTTCACAGAATTGGAAAAAACTACTTTAAAGTTCATATGGAACCAAAAAAGAGCCCGCATTGCCAAGACAATCCTAAGTCAAAAGGACAAAGCTGGAGGCGTCACGCTACCTGACTTCAAACTATACTACAAGGCTACAGTAATCAAAACAGCATGGTACTGGTACCAAAACAGAGATATAGACCGATGGAACAGAACAGAGTCCTCAGAAATAATACCACACATCTACAGCCATCTAATCTTTGACAAACCTGAGAGAAACAAGAAATGGGGAAAGGATTCCCTATTTAATAAATGGTGCTGGGAAAATTGGCTAGCCATAAGTAGAAAGCTGAAACTGGATCCTTTCCTTACTCCTTATACGAAGATTAATTCAAGATAGATTAGAGACTTAACTGTTAGACCTAATACCATAAAAACCCTAGAAGAAAACCTAGGTAGTACCATTCAGGACATAGGCATGGGCAAGGACATCATGTCTAAAACACCAAAAGCCAAAATTGACAAATGGGATCTAATTAAACTAAAGAGCTTCTGCACAGCAAAAGAAACTACCATCAGAGTGAACAGGCAACCTACAGAATGGGAGAAAATTTTTGTAATCTACTCATCTGACAAAGGGCTAATATCCAGAATCTACAAAGAACTCAAACAAATATACAAGAAAAAAACAAACAACCCCATCAAAAAGTGGGGAAAGGATATGAACAGACATTTCTCAAAAGAAGACATTCATACAGCCAACAGACACATGAAAAAATGCTCATCATCACTCACCATCAGAGAAATGCAAATCAAAACCACAATGAGATACCATCTCACACCAGTTAGAATGGCAACCATTAAAAAGTCAGGAAACAACAGGTGTTGGAGAGGATGTGGAGAAATAGGAACACTTTTACACTGTTGGTGGGAATGCAAACTAGTTCAACCATTATGGAAAACAGTATGGCAATTCCTCAAGGATCTAGAACTAGATGTTCCATATGACCCAGCCATCCCACTACTGGGTATATACCCAAAGGATTATAAATCATGCTGCTATAAAGACACATGCACACGTATGTTTATTGCGGCACTATTCACAATAGCAAAGACTTGGAATCAACCCAAATGTCCATCTGTGACAGACTGGATTAAGAAAATGTGGCACATATACACCATGGAATACTATGCAGCCATAAAAAAGGATGAGTTTGCATCCTTTGTAGGGACATGGATGCAGCTGGAAACCATCATTCTTAGCAAACTATCACAAGAACAGAAAACCAAACACCGCATGTTCTCACTCATAGGTGGGAACTGAACAATGAGATCACTTGGACTCGGGAAGGGGAACATCACACACACCGGGGCCTATCATGGGGAGGGGGGAGGGGGGAGGGATTGCATTGGGAGTTATACCTGATATAAATGATGAATTGATGGGTGCTGATGAGTTGATGGGTGCAGCATACCAACATGGCACAAGTATACATATGTAACAAACCGGCACGTTATGCACATGTACCCTAGAACTTAAAGTATAATAATAAAAAAAAAAGTACCAGAAGAATGAGAATAATCTTCCAATATTTTTTGTCCCATGTTGATAAAGTAGTAATTACTTCTAATGGGCAAATTCTACTCATTCCACATTGTGTGTAATACTAGCAAACTAACATATGTTAGACACAGGATAAAGATGAACAAAGCAATATCCTATTCTTAAAAAAGTGTAAGTATGCACTAAATTGTGAAACAAGGTAACGAAATACATAGATATCGTAAAAGAAATATTCAAATATACTAAGATATGCCTACACATACTTTTCTTAGATCTAAGACAAATGAAAGTACCTCTGTCTTTTTGTCTTGTCACATTTAAATTCCTTTTGAGAAGTCAGGACTTCGGAGAGCAGGTGTGAAAAGACTAATGGGGTTTTGAGTGAGGATTAGAAGTACTAGTGACAGGAGTTTGTTGGAACCAAGAAGCATCAGGAAGGGAATATATGTTTGGCCTCCAAATTTAAAAACAATTATAAGTTGATAAAAAGAAAAGCCAAACTGAAGATAAAATATAGAAGCCACTAAACATAAAGCTAGCAGAAAGGCCAGATGAGATAATTCTGCAGTGATCCATTCCAGAGGAGGTCGTGTGGCAGTGTATTTACAGAAATACACTTAAAATTATGTGACATCAGTGGCATAATGCCGGTCACTTGTGATTATTCAGTTAAATGCAGCTAAAATTATTATTATGACTACTGTAATCATAATTGGACTTCGTCTGAAAACTTAGATGTAGTGAATTGGGAAGGGCAGTCTCGTGAAGTATTGCAAAAGTTAATACTCCGGTCAATCAAGTTGCTGTCATTTTATGAGGTGGAATTGTGAGAATGTGCATTCATAATCCAAGCAACTACTGTGGAGATAGGAGGGAATGCATGGGATGTATCCAGGGGCTCCTCTGGAACACAAATACTGCTGGTAATTTGATAGAGCAGTCATCAGAGGTGGAACATTACACTATCACTGCTGTTCAAAATACTGAGGGGAAGGTGAGATGTCCTCCCTGCCCACCTTCACTCTACATGACATCAGGCAAGAGGTGATGTGGCCCTACTTTCACATAAGCTATCACTTTTGTCATCTTCAGAAGAAAGTCTACACCCATCGCATGGCATCACAAGGCTGCCTTTTTGCCTGTGGTCATCTGATTCCATTTTGTCCCCAGAGCTGTCCTTTCATTATTCTCTTCCAGTCACCTTGTACCCACTGCTCCAGTCTCACTAAAGCATTTTAGCATCCAAATAACAGCAACAATTACCATAATATTTAACAGTAATAATAGTAATTATTATTATTGCTACTTCTTTAATATTCTTACTCTATGTTTAGCATGGTTTAACATCTTTACAACTATTCACTCATTTAATCTTCACAAGAACTTTATGAAACAGGAGGTATTTTAATCCCCATTTTGGAGACGACTAAACTGCAGCACAGAGAGGTTAAGTAACTTTTCTAAGTTCACACAGCTAGAGAGTACCAACTATCTCATGTGTCTGTGTTTTTGCATACTCTGTTCATTCTGCTTGAATGCCCTTTCCTTTCTCCCTTTACCTAACTAAATCTCCTTCAAACTTCTGCTTTCTTTTTTCAATATTATAGTTTCTTAAATATTTCCTAGTAGGATTTTTAAAGCTTAACCTCAGTTTTCTAATTATTATATTTCTAAATTACAGCTATGAATTTTACTGCTCAAAACCACTGCTAACTAAATATTTGTTATAGTATACTTTCAATGTACATCTTTTTAAAAACCAGCATTTATTTATTCATGTGTTAACTCAGTGATTTACTCAGTGCCTACCAGGTGCCAAGCACTATGCCAGTTAATGGGATGCAGACAAAAAACACAGGGACTTACTCTCAAGGAGCTCATAGTCTTACAGGGAAAGGATGGCAATTCTATCCCAATTTCATACTCACTGTGATTCAAGAGATAAAAGTGTTTTTTTAATCATTGTATTATTTATAATATACCCATACTTAACATTTATTGTAATACATAATTATTTTAATGAAGATATTTGAAAAGTAATAACTAATGCTCTTCCTTAGGAAAAATTGTTTCTTGTCTTTTTTATTCATAAAATTCAAATTATCGTTCTTTTCTAGTAGCTAACAGGGAAAACAATCAGCTAAGACAGCCATCTTATATTTTAACCCTGGCAGAGGATGTAAAAGTGAAATAGGTAATATTTATTGATTTCACAGTAGTTGCTTGAAAATTGAAGATTATCTTTCTAATTTGCGCAAAGACATAATTCTCCAGTCACTTAGAAAATTTTATTCTCAGAGCAGAGTCACTGTTAAAAGATTAGAGGACTGAGATGCATGTTAACTGCTAGGAAAGATTATACAATGTCTAAAATGTCAAGATGTATTCGGGGGAAGTCAGTGATTTCCATCAATCAAATGTGTATCATGAAAGGTTCTTGGATGACAGCACCCCAGGGTGGTGTCCAAAATCCACACCAAATACAAACACATGGGTTAAGTTAGGCCATATACCTGATCAGTTGATATGAAGGAACTGAATTTTAAGACCCAAAAGTCGAGAGCAGAAAGGATTTAGAGGATATATTCAATACAAATAGAAGAAACATAAGCCCGTTGAAGTCTAAAGAAAGGGACTGACCTGGCAAATACATAAACAGTATCGTGAACCTAAATCCATCTGAAGTTGTACCAGGACCAAAATAAATATTAACCCAACATTTAATTGGAATCCACTGAAACTTTCCAAACTGGATGCATTGATAAAAAAATCCAAAGACTCAGAACTTGTCTAGCCACTAAACTAAACTGCAGCACAGGAAAAAAAAATTATCCAAAACCTCAGCAAACAGACAAGCTGAGTGGAATAATGAATGTCTTAATCCAGCCAAGAGTACATACTTTATTTCTGAGCATCAGCTCCAGCATGTTTTGATGGATGGGAAATTTAATGTGCTAAGATACAGTAAAAGGTAAGAGTTGGTACTCAACAGAATTAATTCAGGCAATGCATTTTAATACATTTTTTAAAGGATCACAAAGGGTAGACTAAAATATGTAGTTTTTTTTTTTTTTTTTTTTTTTTTTTTTACTATACTCTAAAAGCAGCCTCATTGAAAAAAGGATGTTCCAAGGGACTAATCAACATTATTAAAGTAGCAAAGTCATCAAAGAAAATGAAAGTGGCAAAATGACCCCTGGAACAGGCAAGAAAGCAGGTCAGGGCAACTTTTGAAGAAGCAGGTCTAGTGGCAATCATGGGGAAAAATACAGGCTATAGAGGGTGAAACTGCAGTTTGGTAGAAAAAGGCACAAGATAAACAGGATGGGAAAGGGTATTGTTTAGGACCTTAACATCCCCAAAATATGCAATATCATGTTTGTCCTTTAGCCGGTACCACTTCAAAAACTCAACCTGTTCAATCCTCAAGGAAGGTTTAAATAAAACCATATAAAATAAATGGAAATATTAACTATTCAAATCACAAAGAGAATTGACAATGATTACATTTTCTCTAAATATGCTTTTTTTTTTCATTTAACTGCAATATTTCTAAGATCCTATGTAGAGAAGTTTCATTTTAAATTTGGAACTTTAAAATCATCACTTCTCTCAGGATGTGAAATGTTATTGTCTCTCTGGCAATCATTTAGCTATGCAAAGTGAATTCATATGGACTTTTCTATAGGCTTCAGAGTGAGATTCATTTTGCTCACCGTGCTAATTCCAGTTGACATTACCCCTGGAATACAGAATTTCTTTTTAAGTATTTTATTATTGTGTTAGACGTGAATTCTTGGGCAGTAGAGTGTACAAAATGCATATTTCTGTTTCCAAATTTTCTTGTTGTCGGGTTGTTTGCTTTTGATCTTTTTTTGGTTATCTTTTTGAGCTTATTATTATTATTATTTTGGGACGTAGCCTCTCTCTGTTACCCATGCTGGAGTGCAGCGGCTCACTACAACCTGTGCCTTCCAGGTTCAAGCAATTCTCCTGTCTCAGCCTCCCGAGTAGCTGAAACTACAGGCATGAGCTACCACGCTCAGCTAATTTTTTGTATTTTTAGTAGAGACCGGGTTTCACCATGTTGATCAGGCTGGTCTCGGACTCCTGAGCTCAGGTGATCTGCCCGCCTCGGCCTCCCAAACTGTTGGGATTATAGGTGTGAGCCACTGCACCCCACCACTATACTATATTTTATCAACAAAGTATTAAATTGCAGCCTTTTAAAAAATTTGATTTCATACTATTTCATAGTGTTGTTTCTTAGCACCAATTGTTTCTATGATTTGGAGGATTTTTCCTTATGTTATTTAATTTACAAGGTGAAGTGTGAGGCTATTACTAATCCTATTAAGACTCTATTACAAACTTCTTTGCCTTGTTTAAATGATAAAATGACTCCAAGTTATCCAATAAGTTTAAAGTAAAGATTACAAAGGTAACTATTATTGTCAGAAGGGACTAAAATAATTACCCATCTCATATCTTTGGCCCTGCTACACTTCTGTGAAAATTCTCATTGTCAGTAAGATGGAAAAAGGCCAAAAAACTCAATTTCCAATATTTTCAAGACAGCCTTCTTTTTACTTTGCCTCTTTTATTAAGATAAAGGATATTTTCAGCCACAGTCCTGCAAAATGTCATTAGTTATATATATATATATATATTTATTTATTTATTTTGAGATGGAGTCTTGCTCTGTCGCCCAGGCTGGAGTGCAGTGGCGCGATCTCGGCTCACTGCAAGCTCCGCCTCCCAGGTTCACGCCATTCTCCTGCCTCAGCCTCCCGAGTAGCTGGTACTATAGGCACTCGCCACCATACCCAGCTAATTTTTATATTTTTAGTAGAGATGGGGTTTCACTGTGTTAGCTATGATGGTTTCGATCTCCTACCTTGTGATCTGCCTGCCTCGGCCTCCCAAAGTTCTGGGATTACAGGCGTGAGCCACCGCGCCCGGCCTGTGATTAGTAATTTTAAGAGATGTGACTGCTTCCTTTAAATTTTATGCTCATTGAGATTAAGAAGAGGAGAAAACCACTAGCCCATATTGTCAAGGGTTTCAAGCGTAACTGTCTAGAACACCACAAAGGGTTATAATTAATTTGGGGTTTCAAATACATTCACAGTACAAACCTCTGTCCAGAACATGTAGCATATTCATTATATGAGGAAACCCAGTTGGAGGTGGGACAATAGCTTTCATTCTCCTGTCTGAACCCTAAACTAGATCCCCAGTTCTCTAACACAACCCTGGGAGAAAGGAGGGATCCCTCAACACAACTGAACTGCCCACCAGCTCTGTAGGATGGGAAGTTTGAAATAGAACTTTACGGAGGTTTAGGGCATGGCTCTTTATATTTTAGCAACGTCTGGATTACCTGGAAGGCTTCTAAAACACAGATTGTTGGCCCCCATCCCCAGAGTTTTTGATATAGAAGGTCTGGGGTGGGGCCCAGAGAGTTTGCATCTCTCATAAGCCCCAGGTAATGCTGTTGCTGCTGATCTGGGGCCACAGTTTGAGAACACTGGCTTAGAAGAATTGTAAAGAAGTGGTGCATCTCCCAAACCTGGATCTGTTCACCTGCTCTAGTAATGGTGGGGACACACTGTGGAGAGCTTTGAATGTCAGATTCAGGAGATTCCTGTAAGAGACTCAACAATGGCAATTTTACACAATTCCTGGCACTCTTCTTATCCCTAACCCTCTAACCCTAACCCTAACCCTAACCCCCTCATAAAATTTAAATTAGATATCACCTATGAAATACATCTGTGATATTCAGCCCTAGCTGGTTTTCAAATCTATGCAGTTCAGATATCCTCTGTAGTCAGGGCCCTGTTCCATCTCTTACAGGGCCTGGTCTAATCCTCCTTCCTCTCCCTACCACGTCCCAGTTCCCATCACCGTTAACAGATAACTGCCTCTGACTCCACCGAAGAAATGGGGGACCTTCTCTTCTTTCCTCCTTCCTCTTCCACTTCCATGTAGCTAAACCTACCTGTAAGCTTTTTTTTAGTCTCACCAATATTCTGCCCCTTCTCCGTATCCTAAACCTGACATGGTCTCTTGGAATCATCTTCCTCTGGTTTTTTCTTTTAATTTAATTTTTATTCCAATAGCTTTTGGAGTACAAGTCGCTTTTTGTTACATGGATGAATTATATAGCGGTGAATTCTGTTCCTCCATTTTTTAAACCATACACCTTCTATTGGCTCCTCTTCAGGCCGCAAATACACTCAGGTCTCTCAGAGAGTATAATAATAAAATCCTTTCTTGGCCTGGCTTTCCCTGCTAGTCGCCTCTCTATCTCCTTATGTTCACTGCCTCATGTCTGAAAGACTAGTCTATATTTTCTGTGTCGACTGTCTTCCCTTTTCACTCCACAACCACTCACAATCTGTCTCTAGTGCTCCACTAAAATTGTTCTCACTGAGGTCCACGTGACCCTCTTCTTGCCTTGCCATCTGTATATTTCTTGGTATCTCTAGTGTTTAGCAGCCTTTATCACATTCTTTAACGAGCATCCTGTTCTCACGCCTCAGCACCTGAAGCATTAGCAGCTCCAAGATTGCATTCATAGCCTCTTCAATGCATGTTCTATTATACATTTCACCTTTGGAATAAACGACTGATCACTGTCATATCTGTATTTCTAACTCATCCTTTGCCCCTGAGCCTCGGTATTGCTGTCAACTGAATATTTGTGTCCCTCCAAAATTCCTGTGTTGAAATTTGATCCCCACTGTGATAGTATTAAAAGGTGGGAACTTCAGGAGATGATTAGGTCATGAGGGCTCCACCCTCATGAATGGGATTAGTATCCTTATAAAGAGGCTTGAAGGAGCCTGTTTGCCCCTTCTTCCATGTGAGGATGCAAGAAGAAAGCACCATCTATGAGGCAGCGAGCACTCACCAGACACCAAATCTACTGGCACCTTGATCTTGGACATACCAGCCTCCAGAACTGTGAGCAATAAAGACTGTTGTTTATAAGTTACCCACTCTAAGGTGTTTTGTTATAGAACCCTCAATGGACTAAGACAAGCATCTTCAATTACCTTGTGGGAATTTCCAGACACCTCAGTCTAAGCACGCCCAGACCGCTGATTTCCTACCTCTAACCCAAGCCCACTCCTCCCCTTGTATGTCCTGTCTCAGTCACTGGCACCACCATTCTTCACTCAGATGCTAATGGCAGAAATATCAGAATCATCAGTGACTCCCCTCTCAAATCAGGTCTGCTGGTCACTGCATCTGATTGATTTTATTTCTCAGATTGGTGTTCCCCTCTACAAGTTCACTGCCTAAATTCTGGCTCTCACCTGGTTGACCAAACTAGACTTACAACTGGCTTCTTCTCTCCAGGCTTAACACAATGGTATGGAAAAGAACACAGTCTTTGGGGTCACTCAAATCTGAATTTGAATCCCAGTTTCCCCAGTTATTCACTAAGCACATCAGGCAAGTTATTTAAGCTCTCGTGCCTATTTCCTCTTACATAAAATGTGATACTAATATCTACTCACAGGTTTATTGTGAGCATTTAATGAACTAATGTATTTCAAATATTTAGCACAATGCCTAGTACACAGTATGACCTCGATAAATGTTGATCTTGGCTCCCCATACAAATTCATCTTCCATAGTATTCCAAAGCAAACTCCTTAAAATCAAATTTTGATTAATTCCCTCCTAAAATGACTTGCATCACCTAGAAAATAAAAATAAATCAACACAATCAAGTATAGACCTATCTTTCCAGCCTCATTCCCTAAATGGATCCCAACCTTCCAGTCATTTGGATGAAAATGGCTGCTTGGACATTTGTTGACTCAGCTGTCTGGAATGCAGCCTGGTTCTCTGTTTGCCAGGTAAACCACTCCAACAAAGTTTCTGCTTCAATGTGGTCTTCCCTGACAGTGGTTAATGATGAAACTTGGTGTGGCAGGGGGTGCTGTGGGAGTAAAGGGAGGGCAATGTAATGTGTTTTAATTCCCTCTCCCTTCATGCTAACCTCATTGTGCTGGAATATGCAATGATTAGCATCCTCTTCTGAATCCTTGGCCCCTTTTATTCCATCTCCCCTTCCCATTCCCAGTGGGATCTCAGAGCATTTTCTAGAAATCTCTATTAGCACTTATTTCACCTGAACAAATCACTCACTGCACTCTCCTTTCCTGATGTTTCTACAACTCCCCTGCCTCACATCTCTTATTCCATGATACATGCCTTTGCCTCCATCCTCAGCCTTCTCATGGGAAGCTACCTCTCCTGCCTGCCTCAGTGGAATCCTGACTCTGCCCTAACCTCACCACCTCTTCTGCCATCTCCTCAGGTAGAAGCTGTTCATTATCATGTATTCTTTCTCAAGATAGTGAGAGGGTCAGCTTCTCACTTGCTCTCCAGGACTATTTTACCGCTCCTTAGTCCTCCAGTAAAAAGTCCTATTTCTTTTAAGCGCAGGCCATCTGGCTGTATCATTCTCTACCTCTTTTGATCTCTCCTCCTAATTCACTGAGGACTTTGGTACTGTGATCACTGTTTCCTTTTCCATCCCAGTCTAGCTATTTTCTGGCTCACTCCAAAGCCCACAGCACACCAGCACCTTGACCTTTTGTTTCTGTGACCTCCTCATTTGCAGTGAATTCCACCCTCACTAGACTTCAGCTATACACATGACCACATCCTTGACTTTTTTAAAAATCACTTGGAACTATTTCTGTTGTGAAATGCTAAATCAAAACATCCCACATTCTAACAGTAATCTCTTATGTTACTAATTCTCTTATTCAATTACTTCCTTCATCTTTGTTCTTTGATCTTATAGGGGCATCCAATCCCTTGCTCCCTTTACTTTCTCCTGTCTGTTTTTATTTCCTTTCTGCTCCAGCCTAACATCCTTAGCCTATAACATCAGACACTTTCTTGTCCATATCTCCCAATTCCTTGCTCTATTTTCCCTCCATCGCACTGTGGTAAGGCTCCTGCCCCATATCCATCTAATTCCCGTCATTCATGCCCATATTTCCACTGCTACCCTTTCTTGGAGGAAATCGGTCCTGAAGATTGAAGCTGCTAAAACATTCTGGTTTCTGACCATAACTGGACCCACCACACTGACCAGAGTCCATCTTTCATTCCCCAATCAGCTCTTCCTATTCTCCTCTGTGATCAGCTGAAATCTGCTCCCTTCAGTAGCTCCACTTCCTACTCAGCAGAGTATTTAACCCCCCTACAGCATTAAGAAAATAGCGATCACAGGAGAGTTTGCTCTGCCTTCCTTCACTAAATCTACACACGGACACACACATGATCCCATCCTTACCTGCTCTTCTATTACAACAGAAGAGATGTTGCTGCTCAGATTTAAAATTCACTTCCCTGCCCATGCTATGAATTCATTCACGGCAACCTTTTCATGGCCCTTTCTCTACCTTACACGTACAGATTTTCTACTCTCCTTCACTGGCTCTTCCACAGCAGCAACATCCTTGAGTTCTCTATAATCTCAAGGAAAAAAAAAAAAAAGGAAAGAAAACATCTTGATTTTAATGCTTTCTTGCTTTCCACTCATTCTTTAATGCATTGTAATTTTTGTCCCACCCTCAACAAACTCCAAAGACACTGCTTTTGCCATGGACACTAGTGGCTTCTGAGTTGCTAAATACAATGGACATATTCCCGTCTTGATGTTTCTTCTCTGAAGTATTTGCCATTATTACTAATTCCTTTTTCTGCCTTTTAAAGGTTCTTTATTAGAGAAAATTTTAAACATATTCAGAGATAAAGAGACTAATATCAATCATCCAGCTTCAATAATTAGCAATCATGACCAATGTTAGTCACCTACATTCACAAGCTCTCCCATTCCCAACTACTTCTTTTGAAGCAAATCACTAATATCATGTAATTTCTTCTGTATTTCGATATGCATCCCTAAACGGTAACACCATTTCAAGTGATCATAACAATTATTGGCTGGGCACGGTGGCTCATGCCTGTAATCCCAGAACTTTGGGAGGCCGAGGCGGGCGGATCATGAAGTCAGGAGTTTGAGGCCAGCCTGACCAACAGGGTGAAACTCCATCTCTACTAAAAATACAAAAATTAGCCAGTTGTGGTGGCAGGCACCTGTAATCCCAGCTACTCGGGAGGCTAAGGCAGGAGAATTGCTTGAACCAGAAGGTGGAGGTTGCAGTGAGCCAAGATGGCGCCACTGCACTCCAGTGTGGTCAACAGAGAGAGACTCCATTTCAAAAAAAAAAAAAAATTACTAAAAATAGTACTTCATAAATATCATCAAATATACAGTTAGTATTTGCATTTCCCTGGTAGTCTTCTAAAGTTTTTCACCTGGTGCTTGTTTGAATCATGATCTATGTAAGATCCATATTTTAAGATCCACTGAAATGTCCCAAGTTTTGTTTTGTTCTGTTTTTTTAATACATTGTTTCCGCTTCCAATTTGCCCTTGAGGAAAAAGTTTTGGTTTTGTTGCAGAAACTAAATCAGTTGTCCTGTAGATATGCCAGCAGTTTGGGTTTGGCTGATTGCATCCCTGTGGTGTTATTTAATGTTTTGCATCTGTATCTTCTAAATTCAGAGATCTGGAGGATTGATAAGATTCAGATTCAACTTTGGGTGTCAGCCTACTTCAAAGGTGGTATTGTGTATTTCCATAATTATGAAAAAGCTTGTTTCTATTTTTACAATATTGTCAGCAATAATCATTGCCTAGATTATGGTATTTGCAAAATGGTGATTTTCAAATTCTTTTCTTTCTTTCTTTCTTTCTTTCTTTCTTTCTTTCTTTCTTTCTTTCTTTCTTTCTTTCTTTCTTTCTTTCTTTCTTTTTTTCTTTCTCTCTCTCTCTCTCTCTCTTTCCCTCCCTCCCTCCCTCCCTCCCTTCCCTCCTTCCTTCTTCCTTCCTTCCTTCCTTCCTTCCTTCCTTCCTCCTTCCTTCCTTTCTTGAGATGGAGTCTTGCTCTGTCACCAGGCTGGAGTGCAGTGGCACGATCTCGGTTCACTACAACCTCCGACTCCCTGGTTCAAGTGATTCTCCTGCCTCAGCCTCCCAAGCCTCCCTAGTGGCTGAGATTATAGACACACCTCACCATGCCCAGCTAACTTTTGTATTTTTAGTAGAGACAAGTATTCACTATGTTGGGCAGGATGGTCTCGATCTCCTCCCAAAGTGCTGGGATTACAGGTGTGAGCCACAGTGCTGGGCCCATTTTTTATTCCTATATCAGCTGAAACGCTATAAAGAAAATGTCCCCTCATCAATGATTTAGTAACCCTGAAATACAATTCATATAGAAAAGACAGACTAAATGTTTGATTCTTTCATTTACTCACTGGTGAGTTTGTTTACCTAGTATTCTCCATAGGAGGCCAACGAGGTTTTTCATTTGTTTGTTTTCTTCAGTATTGTTATGAACTCATGAATCTATTACTCTTATCAATGTTGTCAGGGCCAAAAGAAGCTTACTCAACTTGGCTTCCAAGTCCTTTGACAAAAACTTTGTAGTGTTTGGTAGCATTTTTGCTTGTTATAATAAAATAATCTCAGTTTATTTTATACATTTCCTGCTCCACACCTACAATCAGTAATTTCTTCTGGGATCCCTGGTTTCCTTGAGTGGAACTTGTATTTGGGGAGCATATCCTGGGCATCAGGAAGGTCACTGCTACTGAACTGGTCACTGTTCCTAGATCTTTTTGTGGTCAGAGCAGTGAATATGTATTCTTTTATACTGAAAGATAATACATGCCATGAGTTCCTATACTTCCCACTCAGATTCAGGATTACTACAGAATTGTACTTAACTGCACGAGTCTGTATCTCCTTCCAACCAAGCTGATAATCTCAGTTCTCAATGACACCAACATAGTAATTTAACTTATGTTATCGTACAAATACAAAGGTCTCAGGATAACAGTAGAAATGTGACAACCAGCAATATGAGTACTAGAAGTAGTTTAGATCTTTTTTTTTTTTTTGGTAGTTTAAAAAAATCGTTAAAATATATCCTGGTTAGGAATGTATACCAAACATATAGCGTTTTAAAGTCACTTCAAATCATTCTTTAATGAATTTTGCTACCCATTTGAACCACATTAAGGTTGATTCATGTTACTTTAAATTTTTTAGGAATCAATTTTTAAATTTATTTCATTTTCTTTTATAACTATGTAAAATATTTACATGGTTCCAAAATCAAATGTAAAAATAAGGTATATTCAAATAAGCTAGCTATTATTTTTTTCTTTTAGCTTCCCGTCTTCCTATAAGTAACTTTTGTGTTTATCCTTTCAACTTCTAAGTATATTTTAATATAATTATAACAATGATAATATACAATATACTATTTGCACTTCTCTCCACTTTGCTTTACTCATTTAAAAACGTATCTTAGGGATCACTCCATAATAGTACATAGAAGTTTTCTTCATTTTTTCTTATACCTCAATAATATTACTCCCTTGGGTGGAGGTACCGTACTTTCGATTCACCCAGCACTCTATTGATAGATATTTTTGAGTTGTATTCATTCTTTTGCTATTCAAGTAATCTTTCAATGAATGTCCTTCTGCATATGTCTTCTTTCTTATTTTTGCAGTATATCTTTGGCATAGATTCCTAGAAGTGGAAATCGTTCTGTTAAAACATGTATTATTTTTAGATACTGCTAAATCCTCTTCCATAGTGTTGAGCCATTTTGCATTTCCAATGGCAATGTATGAGAATAGCTGGTTTATTTCGGCCTCATCACAGAGTGTGTTGCAAAACTTAGATTTTTGTCAATCTGATAGTTGAAAATATGTTTCTCAACTTGGTTTTAATTTTAATTTCTCTTATAAATAAGGTTGTTATCTTTTCATATAGTTAAAAGCAAATTCTGTCCTCTTGACATGGTTTTTTCCATTAATACCCATGAAGCCGCAAAGAAAATTCTAATTTGTCTTCTATTTCCTGGGTTACTTTTAAATCTTCCTTTTCTAGTTCAATTTCTCCCATTTATTTCCTAAGTATTGCTCTCCCTCCAGATTGCACGTTAGTGTTTCTTTTAAAATCCACTCCTGGGTCAGGTGTGTGGCTCATGCCTGTAATCTCAGCACTTTGGGAGGCCAAGGTCGGCACATCATTTGAGGTCAGGAGTTTGAGACCAGCCCGGCCAACATGGCGAAACCCCATCTCAACTAAAAACACAAAAATTAGCCAGGCGTGGTGATGTGTGCTGTGGAATCCCAGCTACTAGGGAGGTTGAGGCAGGAGAAACACTTGAACCTGGGAGGCTGAGGCTGCAGTGAGCCAAGATAGTGCCACTGCACTCCAGCCTGGGTAACAGAGTGAGACCGTGTAAAAAGAAAAATACACTCACTTGCGAAGATCACTGCTATTCTAGTGCATACAGGCTGCTGGGAGGTCTCTCTCTTCTTCTGACTCACATATCAAACTGCCTAATGGAGATCTTGAAATGAGATCTTGAATGCCCCTCCCGGGCACCTTTAGCTCAGCATATGCAAAGCTCTTCCCCAGCATGTTCTTCCCCTGCTGTTCTCCAGTGCAGTGAATGCTACAACTCACCAGCTGCTCAGGTCATAAACCTAGGTTATCTGCTGATGACTCCATCTCCTACCTTCCTTCTATCAAATCTATCACCAATTTCTGTGACTTTTATCTCTTAAATGGTCCTAAAATTCATTTATTTCTCTCCATCTCAGACTACTGGTTTAAGTCAACGTTATTTCTTTCCTAGATTACTGCGCCTTCCTTCCAAGTGGTCTCTGCTTTTCTTCTTGCTCTCAAGCATGGACAGAATTACCTTTTATTTTATTTTATTTTGAGATGGAGTCTGGATCTGTCGCCCAGGCTGGAATGCAGTGGCCCAATCTCGGCTCACTGCAACCTCCGCCTCCCAGGTTCAAGCGATTTTCCTGCCTCAGCCTCCAGAGTAGCTGGGACTACGGACATGTGCCACCATACATGGCTAATTTTTGTATTTTTAGAAGAAATGGGGCTTCACCATATTGGCCAGGCTGGTCTCAAATTCCTGACCTCAAGCGATCCACCCACCTCGGCCTCCCAAAATGCTGGGATTACAGATGTGAGCCACTGCTCCCGGCCAGAATTACCTTTTAAAACATAACATAGGGTCATTTACCAGCTTAAAAACCTCCAACAGCTCAAAATAAAAATAAACAACCAACCAATGAACCAAACAAAAAAAGAACCCAAGTCCCAAATCATATATTTCCATAGGTACATATGTAAGTAAGTAGATACCACCAAGCTCCAGAACATAGACATGAAACTGATAAAAGTTTGCCTCTGGGAAGGGGACTGAGGTGCAGGCAGTGAAGGGGATGTTGTGGATGGGGTTGGGGTTGGTAGAGGAGGACTGCAGCTTTATCATTATTTGAATTGTTTGAATTTTTTATAATTAGAATATTTTCAAGTATTACCTATATGTTTAAAAACAAGTGAAATGGGCCGGGTGCAGTGGCTCACGCTTGTAATCCCAGCACTTTGGGAGGCTGAGGAGGGCGGGTCACAAGGTCAGGAGATCGAGACCACAGTGAAACCCTGTCTCTACTAAAAATACAAAAAAATTAGCCCGGTGTGGTGGTGGACGCCTGTAGTCCCAGCTACTTGGGAGGCTGAGGCAGGAGAATGGCGTGAACCTGGGAGGCAAAGCTTGTAGTGAGCCAAGATCGGGCCACTGCACTCCAGCCTGGGCGACAGAGTGAGACTGTCTCAAAAAAATAAATAAATAAAAATGAAAATAAATAAAAATAAAAATAAAAATAAATAAGTAAAATGGACTAGCTCTGGGGCAGACTGGCCTCACCAGAAGGTATATGAATTCCCAGTGCCAGGTTACCTGGAAGAGGCTTTAGGGGCAACTGTTTCCAGGGAATGAAAAACCATCTTCAGCCCTTATAATATATCTGAGAATTTCAGTCAAGATATTCTTACCTTTGTGGTCCACAGTTTGACAGTCCAGTCAAATGATGATGTGACAAACAGGTGAGAAAAGTCGATTGGGCCCACTGCCATGTGGCAGTTAATTCCCGTCACTGGCCCTTGGTGACCTTCAAAGACCTCACCAATACCTGCTTTGCTGTAGGAAAAGCACACATGAGCAGAATTCCAGTGACCTCTGAAAAGCAGTGATTGCTTAAAAAACAAAACAAAACAAAAAACCCCTCAACTCTGCATGATTACTTCTCCATAATTTAGAACAACCACACACCATCAAAATGAAATCATTTTTACAGTTATCCTGAAAGAAATTGTTTGCAACTATGTTACCCTAGTTTTGATTATTTAAAAACAATGTGGGGCAATGTAATCTTTTTAAAATACAGAATTTAATATCAACATTTATTATTTAATTCCTTTTGTGGAATTCCTCAAAGCCTATCATTGTTGATGTAGTTATTTTAATGGAAACAAATACACTTCGGTCTCAGAAGTTTCTATATTTATAAGATTATTTTATTCTTGAGATAGCATTTTGCACATGGTCTGCTTTATCTCCTTTTGGGGAGCCTACTGACTATAAAACTCCATCTATCCTTGAAGAAACAATCATTTTTTTTTTTGAGGAAATTTCTTAAATTAAGTTAACATAGTTAAAAATGTAACACTTTGTGGAAACCCTTGTCACCACAAAATAAGGCACATAATTTAAATATAATATGGAGAAAATAATGTTTTCTCTTTACTGAAAACAGAAGAGAGATTTACAAATCCTTTGTAAATTCCATATGGGCAGGTATCTTGTCTTTCTTGTTGCCAAGTGTCTGGCATATAGTAAGTGCTCAAGATACTTGTTGAATAAGCTAGCTAATAAAAACAGACAAACTTATGTCTCAGTCCTTTTTTAAGAGAGAAGCACGTTTGAGAAATAATGATAGACATTTAAAAAATTACACACCGACAAATATTGCTTATTTAACAAGCTGGTATTATTTGCAGTCCTCTGTTATCACTTAGTATTCTGCATACAATCATATGCAATTAGGAAGATGTGAGAAAACATACCAAAAATGCTGTATTTAAAATATTCATGTGCACAAGGTTATAAATATGACAAATATGTAGGAATTGTAGAATCCTAATATTATGTCACTAAGAATAAAAATGAGTTCAGTTATTAAAACATTTGGGCCTCTGGAGCACCAATAAATGTCAATGTGCTTAGCAAAATTTGGAATCATGAGCAAAGTGCGGCAGCGCATGTTCCATGTAACAGGCACTCAAAAATTATGCCCAGTGAAACTGCTAACAGCAGTTCCACATATGATCATTTAAATTTGTTCTAATGAACCTGAGGAACTGATCTTTGAAGTGGCCCCTGGTGAGACTCCACTTGCTCTTAACAGCATCCTGAAAGGGTTTATAGGGTGCAAAATGAGGACCTTGTTTAATTTATGGAAGTGGATTTGCACCTTCTCTATGTTAGGTGAAAAATAGCAACCCCCTGCTTCTCCCCCATAGACCTATATGACCCATTTAGAATGACTACAAAGCCAATGCCTGCTATGTTACAATTTTACTAAAGTCTGTATTTTATATTTCAGATAGATGGACCAATGTAAAAGCAAAATTAAGCTTGTAAAAAGATTTGTGGTGTGTGCCACAGGGACCCTTCTTTTGAACCAAAGTACATATTCTGATAGTGCTTAAAAAGTACAATAGCCACAGAACAAGAATGTTCATCATGTAAAATGTTATTCACTTTACATGGAAATTATCAATGAATGTATTCTATAGCCTTTGCAGATAATTAAGGACCTAGGTAAAACCATGGGTTAAGTCAACTGAACCTATGCCCTGTTGACTCTAATACACATATAGATAAAGCTGTGACTCCAGGTATGGCCTATTATACTCTCTATGCCTCTAGTGCCACTTAAGACATTCTACTCATGCTCCAGATGTTTGTGTATTTATCTTTCCCACTGTCATCAGTTTTTTTAAAGAGAGAAACCAGGCTTACATGACATCTGCAGGCCTTGTAGCACCTAACAATGCACTTTGCTCAAAGTAGGCATACAACAAATATATTTATAAATGAATAACTTTATCAAATTTTTTTATGCTTTGATAAAGCTTTAATGTGTGGTTCTAGCCAGCTTTTATGAAGGAGGATCATTGGGAATGGACCATGAGGCGTATCTTCCTAAGTCATGTTTGAATCATGTGAGGGGGCAAATACTGCTTGTTTCTATGTGCAGAACAGCAGGGACATCACAGCTTGTATAGTTTGAGTGAAAAAAGTCACACAGCTGAGCCATGGATGCTTGTTATTTCTACAGATCACAGAAACACAGGGATATGAGCTTGGAACAATTTGTGGTTCTTCATTAAATCTTAATAGCCTGGGATGAGTGCAAGAGATGAAAAAAAAAATAAATGGAATAAGAACTACTAAATTAAAACAGAAATTAAGCACCGGTGTGAACTAGTGACCCTTTCAAAAGATGTGAGGTCAACTGTTAAGTTTTGCATGCAATTTTACAATCTAGTCCAAACTATTGGATTCCACTTTATACTGACAACTCTGTCTTCCAGGGGCATTGTGAATCTCTCAGTTAAGGTAGAGTTCTTATCTATCACCTGGGAACTGCATGGTGGTTTGTGTGACTCACTCTGTTCTGACCCCTCTGACTGGCAGGAAGGGTTTTAAGGCACTTCTCTAGATTGTATGGATTATATTATATATCATTTCTTTATCCCCAATATATATTATTAGCTCCTCACTTACCATGTCCTAGGTACTGTGCAGGAAATCAAAGATGAAATGGAAATAACGTAGTAAGAGAAAAATGGCAGATGAATGAATAAACTAAAATATGATTAATGCTATTGTAGAAGCATTAAAAAATAAATGAAATTGTCAACTTGACAGCCTATAGTCCTATCCCACTTATTCTACTTTAATTTTCTCCATAGCACTTATCATTCTAAACTATATATTTATTTGCTTATTAGTAGTTTACTCTCAACTAGAATATGAAGTCTAGTTCTGTCTTGTTCTTTAATGTATCCTTTTGATGGTGCCTGGCCCATGGTAGGTTCTTAGTAAATATTCCTTGGAAGAGTGAATGAATAAAAGAAATGAAAATTCTATGGGACTTAAAAGTGGGAGTGGTTTTCTTTGCCCAAGAGTCAGGAAAGGTTTCACATGGAATGATCTCTGTGCTGACTCTTAATGATGAGGAGGAATTAACCAGGCCAAGAAGGGAGAAATGCTAGACCTGGTAAAAGAAGTTGAGTATACAAGCTCAATGAGGCAAGGAGGGATAAGAAATATTTGGGGATTGTTACCTCTGATGGGCACATGTCTAGACCCTGAAGGTATGCGGAGATGCTGGGAAGGTGCAAGTGGTCTGTTATGATATGCTCAGAAGCTTCAGCTGTTTTCCCTCAAGGCAGTGTGAACCACCATAGACTTATGAATAGCTAATGACCAGAGCAGATGTAGCTCTTTAAAATAATGAAGACTTGAAGTTGTGCTTTCCATTTTTTCAGAGATGTTTTCTCATAATGTAAGGTGGTTAAAATCCAGAATGTGATAACAGACTTTCGGAAATGAAGAACATGTCATCAGTAAGGAAACAGAAAATCACCTTCCATGACGACAAGCCGTGTAGACTGTACCTTCCTCGCTGCCAACCACGAAGTTATTGACGTCTCCTGTTGGGAAAGCCATTCCGGTAACAGCGACAGACTTGGACTTATTGTACACCAGCTCCATGCTCTCCTACCAAAACATGGTGTGGTTACATTTCCATCTGTCAACTCCTTGCCATGCCAAAGATAGCACGGAAAAATCATTTGGCTAAATCATCTGTTTGCTTTTCACACAGCGTTACAAAAGACCCCAGCTGTGCCAGAAACCATGCTTTACTGCCCCTGACATTCATGCTTCTGTGGATCTCTGGTTTCAGGCCGGCTGGATTTCATCAGCATGTGCTGCTGCTTCTTAAGTCAGGCAGAGATGACAGGTGAGAATTTTGAAACTAATGGTGCAGAAACTAAAGATAATACTGTAATGGTTACACTTGTCAGCTCCAGGCTTTAATAAAACACACAATACCCTTGTATTTACAAACATTTTCAAAATCAATTGTTCGTGAGAATACACATGTATTAATATCAGATGTACTAAGCACATTTGTCAAAGCAGGAGTATGTGTCCTCCATGGACTAAAACCAGAAAGTTGTCACTCAGGTCATAAAAACCAGATTTCAACAGGGACTAGATTTCATGCAGGGCAGCCATTGGGTGAATAGGCTATAAGCCTGAAAAGAACAATATTTAAACACATATTTAAAATAGCAAATGGAAGTCTTTCTTTTATATAATATGATTTTTTAATTGAGAATTAAAGATTCCTAATCTTAAAAGATATACTGCTGAATTAAGTTTAATGACAGAAAAGAATAATCAATTATAACTAATATCCCTGAGTATTTCTGGCTATTTACATCAAATAGCCTATTTTGTGTGTCTGAAATAATTTTTAAAAAAATCATTCCGAGGTATCATATCATTATAGTTGCTTGAGAGTTTAGTCTTTCTTGTGCAAATGAACGACCATTTTGGCCAAGGAGTCCATTAAAGTGAAAGCGCAAGCTAACAGTCTAAGCAGCACAGACAAATTCTGATCCTGTGACGTGTTCAAAGTTTGTGATATCCATGCATAGGGAGCACACCAGCAACTGGGATAAGGGAGAGGATGCTGTGACTATGTCATACAGAAAACTGGATCATCCAGTGATCTGCTTCACCACTAAAATTAGCAACAAGGAGGAAAAGTCCCTTTACCCATTTGGGAGAGAGGAAAACCAGGACAACTGTTAGATGCCCCTATTCTTCCCTGCCATCCATGCAAACCATGTCATGAAATCCTCCATCTTTGTAGAGACACAGGAGTCTGTGAGCATGCTAAAACTAATACAAATGGACTTAGAACCAACATACGACTGGTTTTAACCTAAACAAATACATGTAATGAGCAAAATGGGCAATTAAAAATTCCTAAATAGAGGGTTTGCTCTTATGTCTGTTTATAATCTCCAGGCTTTTAAAAGAAAACAAAACATTGCTGAGAATTTTAAGACAAAGCCATAAAATACTAATCCCTCCAGGCCTCTATAATGTTAAAGATCAGCAAAAAATAGAGGAACTTCAATTGTAAGCCGCTTATTAGCACTCTCTCTTTTTTCTTCCTAAAATTATTTTTTAAAACTTAGTATTCTTTACATCTGTATTTTGTGGAAACCTAAAGGAGGTTGGTTCTTCACAGTTTCCATATTTCCTTTTGTACATGTGTATGTGTGTGTGTATAATAAAACAATTATTATTTTTTGAAGAGACAAAGTCTCACTCTGTCACCCAGACTGGAGTGCAGTGGTGTGATAATAGTTCACTGCAACCTCAAACTCCTGGGCTCAAGCAATCCTCCTGCCTGACCCTCCCAAGGAACTTGGACTACAGACATATGCTACCACACCCAGCTAATTTTTTAAGTTTTGGTAGAAAAACTAAAGTTGTGTTGCCTAGGCTGGTCTTGAACTCCTAGGCTCAAATGATTCTCCCACCTCGGCCTCCCAAAGTGCTGGGATTACAAGTGTGAAGCACCGTGCCCTGTCTCCTTATGTACATTTTGAAACTTTAACTTCTTCTAAAATTGTGTGACAGACATTCTAGGGTTTTTATCCTGGGAAAGAATACGGGAATGTTAACATTGAGAATTATTTCCTAGATATCGTTTTGCAGTTTTCTTCATGTTTCCTTACATTTTGGTCAAAGGCTACAATGACTTCTTCTCTGTTGTTTTTGGCTGCAGGATAGTGAATACTGTTTTTTCACACAAAGAAATATGGAAAAGTGTGTGTGTATGTGTTCATGTGTGTATGCGTATGTCTTGTGTGTTTGTCTACATACGCGTATCTTGCAAGTTGCATTTAGTCACCTCCCTTTGACAGCTTCTCCCACTTCTATTCCTTTGTTTGGTTTCCATTGTTGCAATCAGTACTGGTTTGCAGACTTGGGAACTTTTTCATTTTTGAATTCTCATTTACTGAGCAAGGAATGACAGGAGCCATACTAACAAATATTCCAGAGGGGAAAACAGACGGTTTGATAAATTCTTCATAGACACAGGCTGTTGTCTAGGCTATGGATACAAGCAAGGGCTTGGATTTCTGTTTTGCTGGGTTACCTTCCCTCCAATGCAAGTACCCATAAGGGATTGCTCTGCTGAGCTCCAACCTCGTTTGCATCTATTCAACAATGCTGTAGGGTAAGTACAATTCATACCATAGGTAACTTCCATAATTACTATGATTTAGAATGGATTATCTCATTTTCACTTGAAACTGACCTAAGGATTAATGTATTACAATAATTACATGATTTGTGGTAAAGGAAATGGGTTTTGGCTTCAAGAGAAGATTGCTGAAAGCAAGCCCTAGTCTTTCAAGTGCATCCATTGGTTTTAGCTCCTCTAGGATGTGAGGGTTTGGCTTTTAGGAACTATGTTCCATTAAGTAGGTATCTCTTTTAACCAGGATGGTGTTATGTGTAGGGAAAAACAAACCCACCTGTGGAGTTGAGAGCATGTCCAGGCTCCAGGAACACATTTTGCCATCAGTGGAGACAGTGATGAGGTTATGAGCATTCTGGGTCCCAACAACATTTACACAGTACACGGGATGCTGCAAAAACACAAACAAGGAAGATCAGACGCAGATCCAAGAGGAAATGCTTACATTTGAGTGTCAAACACATTACTCTAAAACAAGGATTAAAGAGTGACATAATCCTACAATAATACAAGCATCAGGTCATTTGCTGCTTTTCATTTGAACCTGATTTCTTTCTAAAAGCTCTGGCAGCAACACATAATAGTGAAAATACTTACAAAGCTTCAACTTGTTCAATCAGAATGCAATGCAGTGGAACAGAAGGAAGCTAGAACAAATGAGGTTTGATGGGGCAGAGACAATGCAGGGAAGTGAATTTGGATTACTGAATTTGGATTACTTGAACAAGTCTTCACTGCATAGTTTGGCTTCTAAGCTCAACAAGAGTGATGGAAAAAGACAGTCTTCAAAAGGCTAGAACTACTGACTTTTGGAAGGAATATATGTTACTAAATCTGGAGTTTAATGCTTTATAGTCACAATGCCAAACACTTGTTAACATTCTTTATACAAAGTGGTTAATATTCATACCATTTTAATCTGGGGAAGAGATACTGGTGGTGAGATTATTGGCACAGTGTACCTAGTGAGATAAAATTAGCTTCTTTTATGTTACTACAAAATCTAGGATAATAATATATTTATTTTTCAAAATACCATTTGCAGTAATATAGAGGCTTAGATTTGGCCGGGGCATTGAGAAACGTCATGTATACATCCCAGGAACCATACACAAGATGCTATAACCCTCTGTCATAGTCTTGTGGGTTATCCCACTCTGCAGAATTCTAAACGGTAGGGTAAAATCATTTGCAGCTGTGTATTAGACACTAAATGGAAGGTTACCATGAGCAGAACCTACAGCAATTTGGGTTAGATTTCAGGCAGTTCAGCCATCAGTGGCCAAACCACACTTACTTGGTGCTTCTTTGTGTAAATAGCTGACAGTATAAGTCTTACCCTTGATGAGTTACTGTCCATAATACCTAGCCACAACTACAATGAAACAATATTTAATATTGCAAAGTTGATATTGTGTAAAGGATGGTTCCCAAACTATTATTATCATATAAACTGCTGGTCAGAAGGAGTGGTAATAATTATCTAATGTAGCTACTCATCTGCCTCAACCAAGAGGTCGTTCAAAGTCTGCTTAAACACCTTCCTTAAAGGGCAGCCAATTTTCGCAGTATCTTGGGGGAATTTTTTCTTCCACTAATGGGGATAAAGAAAGTTCAAGGGATACTTTCATTGCAGTGCCCTCTGAGACCAAACTAATCAAGTCAAGACAGTACAACTTTTTGAATATTTATAGACAGTTGTTCCCTATTACTCCTCTCCCTGCCAAATCTTTTCTTACCCAGACTATCACTAATTCCTTCATCTGTTCCTTGGGTACCTGGTTTTCAAAACCTTCCCTATCCTGGTGAATCTCTTTTGAAAATGCTGTATTTTGTCTGAGTTCCTCCTCCAGTGAGGTTCTGAGAATCAAACAGAACTGTCTACCTATAATCTGACCAGCAGAATATAGAAATCTGGGTAGCACTGAATTATCACTTTTCATGTGATAAAAAATATGCCTGCATTTAATGCATGCAAGATTACATCTGCTTTTTTGACAATTATATCACCTAGTTCCCCTATGTCGATGGACAGTCAGCTAAGTCCCTATGTCTTCCACACCATGTCCCTACTGAAACTTCCAAATGAATCAGCCTTAGTGGATCTGCACAGTGGTAAGTACAGCAGAGATCTGAAGCTAAATGTTATCCCAATCAATTCTCTAAGTATCAGGAGGGCTGATTGGTTGTGGGATTGTAGGCAATGCTCTTTCCCAAGTCTCTGGTGCATGTAGAGCCTGAGGCAGCATATTATCAAGCCCGGAGCCACACAGCATGCTAACCTCTGTGTGGAAATCCAATGGAAGATTGGATGTAACAAATTTTCACCTGAAAATGGTACAGACTTAGTAAAACTGAAGAATGGGAAGGCAGGGTCCAAATACTGTTATGAACCTGAAATCCATCTTGCTTTTCAACAAGAGTCCAGTGGGGCTTCTTTGATAACCACTGAGCATCAACACAAATCGTTAAACACTAACAGATTAAGACTCAGAAAGGTCCAGCAGAGAAAGAAAGCAAGTATAGAAGAATAATAGAGCTAGGTGCCTGGAGAAAGAGTGTGTGTGGCAGCCCCTCCCAGGCTTTAATCAGCAGTACTGGCCTGTGCTTCCATGAGTAATAAAACTCAGTTTAAAAGAAAAAAGAGGTGTAATGAAACCAAAACAGAAGCAGACACTGGGGCATGCTTACACACACACACACACCTCTATCATTAAGGAAGAGAAAAGCTACAGTACACCTAATTTTTCCAGTATAGATGCCAGATTGTTTTTATTTATTTTGGAAATAAACTTACTGTGTGCCTGAAGGATTTT
The DNA here is from genome assembly GCF_009764315.1 of Trachypithecus francoisi. Taxonomy (NCBI): domain Eukaryota; kingdom Metazoa; phylum Chordata; class Mammalia; order Primates; family Cercopithecidae; genus Trachypithecus; species Trachypithecus francoisi. The sequence continues at coordinate 76,279,266 of NW_022681469.1, read as the reverse complement.
GTTTTACTTATGATTTCCTGTTGTCCCATATGCATATGTGTGGTGGGTGTGAAAGGAAATTGGTGAGTAATCTGTGGTGGGCCTCTTTTTCCTTTTTGATCCTGGTACCAATCAGCCAGCCAATAGTGAAAGTTGAAAGACAGTCACAAAATTAACTGCTCACTTTCAGCTATAGATTAGAAAAAAACAAACAGACATTCCCGAGGGGCGGAGCAAGATGGCCGAATAGGAACAGCTCCAGTCTCCAACTCCCAGCGTGAGCGACACAGAAGACCGGTGATTTCTGCATTTTCAACTGAGGTACTGGGGTCATCTCTCTAGGGAGTGCCGGACAATCGGTGCTGGTCAGCTGCTGCAGCCTGACCAGCGTGAGCTGAAGCAGGGCGAGGCATCGCCTCACCTGGAAGCGCAAGGGGGAAGGGAATCCCTTTTCCTAGCCAGGGGAACTGAGACACACAACACCTGGAAAATCGGGTAACTCCCACCCCAATACTGCGCTTTAAGGAAACAGGCACACCAGGAGAATATATCCCATACCTGGCCGGGAGGGTCCCACGCCCACGGAGCCTCCCTCACTGCTAACACAGCCGTCTGCGGCGATCTATACACAAGGCAGCAGCGAGGCTGGGGGAGGGGCGCCCGCCATTGCTGAGGCTTAAGTAGGTAAACAAAGCCGCTGGGAAGCTCGAACTGGGTGGAGCTCACAGCAGCTCAAGGAAGCCTGCCTGTCTCTGTAGACTCTACCTCTGCGGACAGCGCACAGCTGCAGTCCAATAGAGGAAAGAGCGGGGCCCTTGCAGACGCGAATGACTCTGTCTGACAGCTTTGGGGAGAGCCCTGGATCTCCTAACGCGGAGGTTGAGATCTGAGAACGGACAGACTGCCTGCTCAGGTGGGTCCCTGACCCCTGAGTAGCCTAGCTGGGAGACATCCCCCACTAGGGGCAGTCTGACACCCCACACCTCACAGGGTGGAGTCACCCCTGAGAGGAAACTTCCAAAGAAAGAATCAGACAGGTACACTCGCTGTTCAGCAATATTCTATCTTCGGCAACCTCTGCTGCTGACACCCAGGCAAACAGGGTCTGGAGTGGACCTCAAGCAATCTCCAACAGACCAACAGACAGTCCTTCTGACTGTCAGACGGAAAACTATCAAACAGGAAGGACACCTATACCAAAACCCCATCAGTACGTCACCATCATCAAAGACCAGAGACAGATAAAACCACAAAGATGGGGAAGAAGCAGGGCAGAAAAGCTGGAAATTCAAAAACTAAGAGCGCATCTCCCCCTGCAAAGGAGCGCAGCCCATCGCCAGCAACGGATCAAAGCTGGTCAGAGAATGACTTTGACGAGATGAGAGAAGAAGGCTTCAGTCCATCAAACCTCTCAGAGCTAAAGGAGGAATTACGTACCCAGCGCAAAGAAACTAAAAATCTTGAAAAAAAAGTGGAAGAATTGACAGCTAGACTAATTAATGCAGAGAAGATCATAAACGAAATGACAGAGATGAAAACCATGACACGAGAAATACGTGACAAATGCACAAGCTTCAGTAACCGACTCGATCAACTGGAAGAAAGAGTATCAGCGATTGAGGATCAAATGAATGAAATGAAGCGAGAAGAGAAACCAAAAGAAAAAAGAAGAAAAAGAAATGAACAAAGCCTGCAAGAAGTATGGGATTATGTAAAAAGACCAAATCTACGTCTGATTGGGGTGCCTGAAAGTGAGGGGGAAAATGGAACCAAGTTGGAAAACACTCTTCAGGATATCATACAGGAGAACTTCCCCAACCTAGTAGGGCAGGCCAACATTCAAATTCAGGAAATACAGAGAACGCCACAAAGATACTCCTCCAGAAGAGCAACTCCAAGACACATAATTGCCAGATTCACCAAAGTTGAAATGAAGGAAAAAATCTTAAGGGCAGCCAGAGAGAAAGGTCGGGTTACCCACAAAGGGAAGCCCATCAGACTAACAGCAGACCTCTCGGCAGAAACTCTACAAGCCAGAAGAGAGTGGGGGCCAATATTCAACGTTCTTAAAGAAAAGATTTTCAACCCAGAATTTCATATCCAGCCAAACTAAGCTTCATCAGTGAAGGAGAAATAAAATCCTTTACAGATAAGCAAATGCTTAGAGATTTTGTCACCACCAGGCCTGCCTTACAAGAGACCCTGAAGGAAGCTCTAAACATGGAAAGGAACAACCGGTACCAGCCATTGCAAAAACATGCCAAAATGTAAAGAACATCGAGGCTAGGAAGAAATTGCATCAACTAATGAGCAAAATAACCAGTTAATATCATAATGACAGGATCAAGTTCACACATAACAATATTAACCTTAAATGTCAATGGACTAAATGCTCCAATTAAAAGACACAGACTGGCAAACTGGATCAAGAGTCAAGACCCATCAGTCTGCTGTATTCAGGAGACCCATCTCACATGCAGAGACATACATAGGCTCAAAATAAAGGGATGGAGGAAGATCTACCAAGCAAATGGAGAACAAAAGAAAGCAGGGGTTGCAATCCTAGTCTCTGATAAAACAGACTTTAAACCATCAAAGATCAAAAGAGACAAAGAAGGCCATTACATAATGGTAAAGGGATCAATTCAACAGGAAGAGCTAACTCTCCTAAATATATATGCACCCAATACAGGAGCACCCAGATTCATAAAGCAAGTCCTTAGAGACCTACAAAGAGACTTAGACTCCCATACAATAATAATGGGAGACTTCAACACTCCACTGTCAACATTAGACAGATCAACGAGACAGAAAGTTAACAAGGATATCCAGGAATTGAACTCATCTCTGCACCAAGCAGACCTAATAGACATCTATAGAACCCTCCACCCCAAATCAACAGAATATACATTCTTCTCAGCACCACATCGCACTTATTCCAAAATTGACCACATAATTGGAAGTAAAGCACTCCTCAGCAAATGTACAAGAACAGAAATTATAACAAACTGTCTCTCAGACCACAGTGCAATCAAACTAGAACTCAGGACTAAGAAACTCAATCAAAGCCGCTCAACTACATGGAAACTGAACAACCTGCTCCTGAATGACTACTGGGTACATAACGAAATGAAAGCAGAAATAAAGACGTTCTTTGAAACCAATGAGAACAAAGATACAACATACCAGAATCTCTGGGACACATTTAAAGCAGTGTGTAGAGGGAAATTTATAGCACTAAATGCCCACAAGAGAAAGCAGGAGAGATCTAAAATTGACACTCTAACATCACAATTAAAAGAACTAGAGAGGCAAGAGCAAACACATTCAAAAGCTAGCAGAAGGCAAGAAATAACTAAGATCAGAGCAGAACTGAAGGAGATAGAGACACAAAAAACCCTCCAAAAAATCAATGAATCCAGGAGTTGGTTTTTTGAAAAGATCAACAAAATTGACAGACCGCTAGCAATACTAATAAAGAAGAAAAGAGAGAGGAATCAAATAGTCGCAATAAAAAATGATAAAGGGGATATCACCACCGACCCCACAGAAATACAAACAACCATCAGAGAATACTATAAACACCTCTACGCAAATCAACTAGAAAATCTAGAAGAAATGGATAATTTCCTGGACACTTACACTCTCCCAAGACTAAACCAGGAAGAAGTTGAATCCCTGAATAGACCAATAGCAGGCTCTGAAATTGAGGCAACAATTAATAGCCTACCCACCAAAAAAAGTCCAGGACCAGATGGATTCACAGCTGAATTCTACCAGAGGTACAAGGAGGAGCTGGTACCATTCCTTCTGAAACTATTTCAATCAATAGAAAAAGAGGGAATCCTCCCTAACTCTTTTTATGAGGCCAACATCATCCTGATACCAAAGCCTGGCAGAGACACAACAAAAAAAGAGAATTTTAGACCAATATCCCTGATGAACATCGATGCAAAAATCCTCAATAAAATACTGGCAAACCGGATTCAGCAGCACATCAAAAAGCTTATCCACCATGATCAAGTGGGCTTCATCCCTGGGATGCAAGGCTGGTTCAACATTCGCAAATCAATAAACGTAATCCAGCATATAAACAGAACCAAAGACAAGAACCACATGATTATCTCAATAGATGCAGAAAAGGCTTTTGACAAAATTCAACAGCCCTTTATGCTAAAAACGCTCAATAAATTTGGTATTGATGGAACGTACCTCAAAATAATAAGAGCTATTTATGACAAACCCACAGCTAATATCATACTGAATGGGCAAAAACTGGAAAAATTCCCTTTGAAAACTGGCACAAGACAGGGATGCCCTCTCTCACCACTCCTATTCAACATCGTGTTGGAAGTTCTGGCTAGGGCAATCAGGCAAGAGAAAGAAATCAAGGGTATCCAGTTAGGAAAAGAAGAAGTCAAATTGTCCCTGTTTGCAGATGACATGATTGTATATTTAGAAAACCCCATTGTCTCAGCCCAAAATCTCCTTAAGCTGATAAGCAACTTCAGCAAAGTCTCAGGATACAAAATTAATGTGCAAAAATCACAAGCATTCTTATACACCAGTAACAGACAAGCAGAGAGCCAAATCAGGAATGAACTTCCATTCACAATTGCTTCAAAGAGAATCAAATACCTAGGAATCCAGCTTACAAGGGATGTCAAGGACCTCTTCAAGGAGAACTACAAACCACTGCTCAGTGAAATCAAAGAGGACACAAACAAATGGAAGAACATACCATGCTCATGGATAGGAAGAATCAATATCGTGAAAATGGCCATACTGCCCAAGGTGATTTATAGATTCAATGCCATCCCCATCAAGATACCAATGACTTTCTTCACAGAATTGGAAAAAACGGCTTTAAAGTTCATATGGAACCAAAAAAGAGCCCGCATTGCCAAGACAATCCTAAGTCAAAAGGACAAAGCTGGAGGCGTCACGCTACCTGACTTCAAATATACTACAAGGCTACAGTAACCAAAACAGCATGGTACTGGTACCACAACAGAGATATAGACCAATGGAACAGAACAGAGTCCTCAGAAATAATACCACACATCTACAGCCATCTGATCTTTGACAAACCTGAGAGAAACAAGAAATGGGGAAAGGATTCCCTATTCAATAAATGGTGCTGGGAAAATTGGCTAGCCATAAGTAGAAAGCTGAAACTGGATCCTTTCCTTACCCCTTATACGAAAATTAATTCAAGATGGATCAGAGACTTAAATGTTAGACCTAATACCATAAAAACCCTAGAAGAAAATCTAGGTAGTACCATTCAGGACATAGGCATGGGCAAGAACTTCATGTCTAAAACACCAAAAGCAACGGCAGCAAAAGCAAAAATTGACAAATGGGATCTAATTAAACTAAAGAGCTTTTGCACAGCAAAAGAAACTACCATCAGAGTGAACAGGCAACCTACAGAATGGGAGAAAATTTTTGCAACCCACTCATCTGACCTAGGGCTAATATCCAGAATCTACAAAGAACTCAAACAAATATAGAAGAAAAAAACAAACAACCACATCAAAAAGTGGGGAAAGGATATGAACAGACATTTCTCAAAAGAAGACATCCATACACCCAACAGACACATGAAAAAATGCTCATCATCACTCGCCATCAGAGAAATGCAAATCAAAACCACAATGAGATACCATCTCACACCAGTTAGAATGGCAATCATTAAGAAGTCAGGAAACAACAGGTGTTGGAGAGGATGTGGAGAAATAGGAACACTTTTACACTGTTGGTGGGATTGTAAACTAGTTCAACCATTATGGAAAACAGTATGGCGATTCCTCAAGGATCTAGAACTAGATGTACCATATGACCCAGCCATCCCACTACTGGGTATATACCCAAAGGATTATAAATTACTCTACTACAAAGACACATGCACACGTATGTTTATTGCGGCACTATTCACAATAGCAAAGACTTGGAATCAACCCAAATGTCCATCTGTGACAGACTGGATTAAGAAAATGTGGCACATATACACCATGGAATACTATGCATCCATCAAAAAGGATGAGTTTGCGTCCTTTGTAGCGACATGGATGCAGCTGGAATCCATCATTCTTAGCAAACTATCACAAGAAGAGAAAACCAAACACCGCATGTTCTCACTCATAGGTGGGAACTGAACAATGAGATCACTTGGACTCGGGAAGGGGAACATCACACACTGGGGCCTATCATGGGGAGGGGGGAGGAGGGAGGGATTGCACTGGGGAGTTATACATGATATAAACGTCATGCACATGTACCCTAGAACTTAAAGTATAATAAAAAAATAAATAAATAAATAAAAAGAAAAAAACAACCAAACAAACAAAAAACCCCAAAATAACAACAACAACAACAAAAACACACAGCAAAAGAGAAAGGTGGACAAGTTTTGTTTCTTTTTTTTTCTTTCTTTCTTTTTTTTTTTAGAGGAAATCTCCCTCTGTCACCCAGCCTGCAGTGCAGTGGTACAATCTTGGCTCACTGCCACCTCTGCCTCCCAGTTTCAAGCGATTCTTATACCTCAGCCTCCCAAGAAGCTGGGATTACAGGCGTGCACCACCACACGCAGCTACTTTTTGTATTTTTAGTAGAGACAGTGTTTCTCCACGTTGGCCAGCCTGATCTCGAACCCCTGGCCTCAAATCTCGGCCTCCCAAAATGCTGGCCGTAGAAGCGTGAGCCACCATGCCTGGCTTATTTTATTTTCTAATGGAAGTAACATCAGTAAGTTTGATAATAATAGTATTTTAGTTGTGATGATCACACTCTAAGTTACTTGCAAAAGAAATGTTAATTCTTTGGAAGAGTTCCTGGGTTTGAATTTTCCCCCAAACCTTACTGCTTAAATGTTTTAACATTTGGATTTACAACTTCGGAAATTTCAGAAGGTACGTTCAGAAACACACCAGCCATCCAAACAGGGCCAAGACATGGTTTCACAGTACTTTGCCAAACACCTGCATCAAGCCCACCTTCTCCTGGGCCACAATTTTCTGTTATTAGTTGGGGGAAATGGGGTAGGCAAGAGCAATTTCCCAAGATTCCCAAGAACTAGTTTCACATGCATGTGTCTTTGGCCCCAGTCAATCAGAATTGGGGCTGACTTGGTATTTGTCATTTCCCATTGATAATCTTACAAGAGTGGGAGAATTTTCCTCCTCATGGACTTAGCTAAACAGCTGGCAGTCCTTTTTCACGCCAGAGTGCTTTTGAGGCCAGCATATGAAACAAATGCAGCAAACGCATTAAGGAAATTGAAAACAAGAGTAGAGCTGTATCCTTGGGCATAATTTGGGCATTTCAGAGAAAGAACATCAGTTACCCTGAGTGTCAAGGTAGCAAGGATTGATGGAGACATGCCTGTCTTCTCATTCCTCTGAACAATTGCTGTACACACCTGTCATTCTCTTAAAGGAAATGACAGAGTAGTTGTCTTATGAACACTTATACTGAACCTCTTCTACTAAATTATGGGTAATGGTTTTGAGATGTTGACTTTTAACCCCAAGGATTATATTGTCACTGTAGACTTTATGTTGAGACTTACACTACACATTCCAGAATTTAAAGTCAAAGTACTCTCTCAAATCACAAATGGAAAAGGCCTGTTGGCAAAAGTCCCGTATATCATCCCTTGACGTGAAATCCTTACTCTTCAGGATCTATTTGAAAATACATGTTTCTACCTTATAATGTAAATGCATAGGGTTTCTTTGGGAAAACAATTCCACAGATGCCTCGTCCAAGGTTCCTCTTCACTGGTGGCCTTTGGGAGAGCCAAGGAGATCCTCCCTACATCCTAGCACATGTAGGTTATTAAGAGACATACCTAAAGCCAGTGATTCCTTCATGTACTTTTTACTCAATTTTTAGTTGGTCAGGATTCAATCATAATAAAGTAGATCCTCCCAACTTGGCATTACAGAAAACATCCATACTTTTTGAGTAGAGTTATTTTCTCTTTCAGGGCCTGGTGGCTCACAGGGATATGGCAAAAATTTGCATTACCGTGTGTGCAGCAGCTGATAAGGGTGTCCGCTGCACTGGAGTCCTTCGATGACTGCGATTGTCCCAGAGAACAATCTGGCCCGAGTAAGTCCCACCAACCACCAAGTTAGGATGGAAACGGGCAAAGCAGACTGACATCACAGAGGACTGTCAGGGAAAAGGAGAGAGAGAAAGAGATGCACTGTGAAATGGTTGTAGACGGCTTGTTTCTTCCTGAAAACAGTTCATCACATAAACTCAATACATCCTGGAAAACAAAAAGCAATTTAAAGCTGGGACTGTAAAAGTGCATAGTTACTAAGAAATTTTGTACATAGGCACGGGACTTGCTTGGAGAGGCTGACCAATGGTTGCTCCTTGCAATCTGAAATTTGAAGTCCTGTCCATTTTATCAAATAGGCATAAAACCTATCTTAAGTACATCATTGTTTTGTGGTCTGTAAAGCTTGCTTTATGGACATTTCTCATTTGTCACATAAAATTGCAACAGAACTAATATTAATTCTCCACTAAAGCCTTTACGAAGCAATTTTTTACTTTGAGAGCATGGCCACATCAAGTTACACAATTTGCAGTGTTGGTAAAGACAGAGTCATTCTAGCTTCAAGGGCTTTAAGATGAGGCCTTATTTTTGTTTTTGCCTTAATGTAGACTTCCTGGAAGTATACTGACCTCAGACTGATCCAACCGACTCCTCCCAAAATTCCCTCACCTCCCATGGGCATTCTTCCTGATCTTAATTCTGCCCACTGCAGAAAATTCTTAATGTTATTCCTTGCCTATTTTAACAAACAACCAGAAATGGATTTCAGTCCAGCTCTGCCATGGTCTGTCAGTCTGTCACAAATGTGGTTTCTGAAGCCCCACAAAAGACTACTGGGCACTACATTTTGTAGGAAATTACTTAGCTGACATAGAACCATAATGCACTTAAAGTCAGACAAGTTACTGTTCCACATCTACTAAGTCCATTTTGATTCCTACAGTACTTTTCATATTTGCATTTATAAGCTAAAGTAATTGTTTTTAGTCAATACATTTCATGCCTTAATTAAATTAAATGAAGTCACTGAGAACTTACCATATGTAAAGAAGGCACTGTACCAGGAATGGTAGGAATAAAAGGGTAGTCATTGCCCTCAGCAAATTTGTGCTCTGGGAAACGGAACTAAAAAACATGGACGCAGATGAACAGATGGGCTACCAGTCCATAAGGTGCCTTTGTGGAAAACAGAAAAAGGTATCCTCTGCAGAAACACAGTCATATGGGCAGGTGCACGCCTTGGCAAATGGAGAGTAAGATGGATTTTCATCCCTATGTGTCCCTTCGGCTTGACGTTCTTGTGCAGAGCACAACTTGCACACCCAAATAGCAGCCCTGAATGTGATACACGCTATGACTAAATTGAAGGAGCATATGGAGTGTGTGTGTGTGTCTCTGTGTGTGAGGGGGATAGATGGAAGGAGAAGATTTGTTTTAGTTAGGGAGGGGGAGAGGAGGCTGGAAACGGTGAGATGGTTGGAAAGACCTCATGGAAGAGGATGAATCACACTTTGAAGTATACATGGAACATTCAAAGACTGGAGAGAAGCAACAGGCATTCCTGAAGGATAGGATAATGAAGGAAAAGGACTAGAGGCAGCAAAACGAGACTTGTGAGCAGCTCATAGTCTTTTTTGACTGGAAAGGGACTTGCATGGAAGAATCAGATAGTAAGAAGTGTGGCTAAGAGGTTGCCTGGGCTAGACAGCCGAAAGCCTTGAATGAGATTATTTGGAATTTTTTCTGTGGACAATGGTGAGAAATCACAACTTTTGGAGCAAATGAGTAAGAGGATCCAAGGTCATAACTGATACACCAGCAAAGTAGTAACAAAAAAACCCAAACAAAAACCTAAGACCTCTTTTTGACTAGTAAACTAAACATCTATTAAAATAAAACAGAACAAGACAAAAAACAAGAAACCGGCTGGGCGCGGTGGCTCAAGCCTGTATTCCTAGCACTTTGGGAGGCCGAGACGGGTGGATCACGAGGTCAGGAGACCGAGACCATCCTGGCTAACCCGGTGAAACCCCATCTCTACCAAAAAATACAAAAAAACTAGCCGGGCGAGGTGGCGGGCGCCTGTAGGCCCAGCTACTGGGGAGGCTGAGGCAGGAGAATGGCGTACACCCGGGAGGAGGAGCTTGCAGTGAGCCAAGATCTGGTCACTGCACTCCAGCCTGGGCGACAGAGCGAGACTCCGTCTCAAAAAAAAAAAAAAAAAAACAACAACAAGAAACCAAACCCAGATCTCCTATCAGCCTAAGGCTTCCTAGTTAGAAACAGCCTCAGATACTCTGAGGGAGAATAAAGAATGTAGACTATTTTTCAATGTCATGTTTCCCTACTTTGAATGATTTTCAGTTTCAATTCCTTGAACATGATTCAATGGAGAACATGCTCATGCCCCAATCTGGTTTTCATAAAGTTCAAGAATAACTCTCAATAATGATACTGAATTAAAGACAAAGAAAATAATGCTGGTCAGCTTCTTGTTTTACACATCCCACAGAAATGATTCTTAGCTTTCAATTGATGAAATTCTTATGTTGCTGGAGCTATGTTGGAAATTTTTTTTTAAAGCTTCAGAAAGATTTAAAATTATCCAGGTGGTATCAACAATTGAATTTACCAAAGCTCAAATCAATATGGATAAAGGAATGTCATTCAATTTTTAAAATGCAGAATTCAACCACTTGATTGCTTCTGTGTTTCAGCTAAATCCCAGCAAATATCCCTCCCAAGCTTGTACTGTTTGTTGAGACTAAACCAGAGGAAAACCAGCAGTGGAGGTATTTCTACAAAACTGAAACACATAGTCGGCAATCAACTAGAACCCAGCCCCATAGGGTGACAACTCCAAAACCTACTTGTCCATTCACTAATTTGGTCAGTCTTCATTCATTCATTCATCCAACACTTACCACCAACAAAGGACTACTAAACCATTTCAAAAAATTTTAAATGTCACAAAAGCCCTCTATCTCAAATTCAGAGTTTTATTTAAATTTGATAAAAAGTGAAGTTAATGCTAAAAAAAAAAGTAGGCCGGGCGCGGTGGCTCAAGCCTGTAATCCCAGCACTTTGGGAGGCCGAGACGGGCGGATCACGAGGTCAGGAGATCGAGACCATCCTGGCTAACATGGTGAAACCCCGTCTCTACTAAAAAATACAAAAAAAACTAGCCGGGTGACGTGGCGGGCGCCTGTAGTCCCAGCTGCTCGGGAGGCTGAGGCAGGAGAATGGCGTAAACCCGGGAGGCGGAGCTTGCAGTGAGCTGAGACCCGGCCACTGCACTCCAGCCTGGGCGGCAGAGCAAGACTCCGTCTCAAAAAAAAAAAAAAAAAAAAAAAAAAAAAAAAGTAACACCAGCTTGCAGCGCCAGAGTTCTGCCTCCAGAGTCCTGCCTCCAGAGTCTACTTTGTTTTGCTGAAAACCTGTTTTTACAATATATCCATGAGGAAAAAGAGTAGACTTTTTTTTCAATTTTCTATTTGGAAGATGAGGTATAGTTATGTTCATCAATTTCACTTATATCTTAAGCTCAACACATTAATTATAATATATGTTATATGTATTACATGACATATATGTTAAAATATATATGGATATGTTTACATATCTATTCTGTGTTCAACACAGGTATCCAGGGTACACCACACTATGCACCATCATTCAGGTAAAAACACTAGGGTAGTAAGATCTCAATGACCTAGATGTAAACTTGAGAATTCAGTCATTTCACAAGATGTCTTTACATACCCTAATGTTTGATGTAATGGTGGCCAACATTTGGATAAGTGAGTTAATTTTTTATTTTTCATCCAAAAGTTTCCTTGCTTTGTTATTCTATAAGAATATATGTGTATAGATATTTTTATAGTCTTAACTACAGTTTGGACAATGAGAGCTCCTCTTTTAATTTGGAAAGTCTACATCAACAATCCTCAGAGTAAAAGATCTCAGAAATCTTTTACTGTTGAAACCCCCTGCTGTTACCACAGTTACCTAGGTAGTCATTGCTGTTGCTGCTAATTGTCATAGAATTTACTGACTGTCAGTAAAAAGAGCAAATGATATCATCCTGTCAACTACCTTTATTTGGTTAGAAGTAAAAAAGCATTTCAGAAAAATTGATTGACACTACTAAAAAATGTGGGGATTTTTGTCCTACATTTTTAACAGTACGTTTTTCTGGCGATAAAATCTAAAACATCATTATTAGTAACACCATTGTTATTTTTCAAAATTTCATTACTTCCCTATGCAGTTGAAATTTTATATTAAGTTATTCAGTGTTATAATAAAGCATTATTAAACTAAGACTAACAAAATGCAGACAAACAAAATTAGCTGAAAACAAGAAGTTTCCTAGCCTTGTTATTCTATAAGAATATATAAGTGTATAGATATTTTTATAGTCTTAACTATTTCCTATTCTATTTTATTCCTTAAAATGTTAATGCCTTAGAATTACTTTGAAAAATAATGTATGGCCTTTAAAAATTCAAATCAAGCTGGGTGCAGAGGCTCACACCTATAATCTCAGAACTTTGGGAGGCCAAGGTAGGAGGATTGCTTGAGCCTAGGAGTTCGAGACCAGCATGGGCAACATGGCGAAACCCCATCTCTATAAAATACTTATAAAAGAAAAATCAATCAAGTAGTTTACGTGAGTGGAAAATAATTATAAAGTTGGTGAGGATTTTTCGATAATGTTAACTAATCAAAGTAATCTTTCCTGACGCTACAGTTGAACTCTATTTTCACACGGCTATTGATTTCATTGATGTGGCCGTATTGTTGGTCAAATCAGGGGCTCAGAAATATGATGAGGTCATATGTAACAAGCTTAATGAAAAGCTGGTAAGACTGACTGTAAATATTCCAACACACATAACAGAAAGACAGTGTTACATCAGGAACCACAATTTCTAAGAGGGCAAGCATCACATTTTGATTATTTGCACAATATGTTCCTCCCAAGTTCAGACAAGCAAAGTTTTGAGACTATATTTTGCAGACCAAGCCATCTCTATTGACAGTTTCCAAAGTTTTTAGCAGATGCCTTAGACCAAAGCCTCCTGAGAAAAGGGTTGTTTTTTTTTTTTTTTGAGACGGAGTCTCGCTCTGTCGCCCAGGCTGGAGTGCAGTGGCCAGATTTCAGCTCACTGCAAGCTCCGCCTCCCGGGTTTATGCCATTCTCCTGCCTCAGCCTCCCAAGTAGCTGGGACTACAGGCGCTCGCCACCTTGCCCGGCTAGCTTTTTGTATTTTTTTTTTAGTAGAGACAGAGTTTCACCGTGTTAGCCAGGATAGTCTCGATCTCCTGACCTGGTGATCCGCCCGTCTCGGCCTCCCAAAGTGCTGGGATTACAGGCTTGAGTCACTGTGCCTGGCCAAGGGTTTGCTTTTTAATCCTGAGCAGACGGCCCAGTTACTGGCCGCCCCTGCAAAGACAGACCACCTCCTTATCCATATAGCCACATGTTCACTTGCACATGAGCTGACCCACTAAACAGAGTTCCACCTCTTCATCATCTATTTAAAGAGAAGTCAGTTTATTTTACACCATTCACAGGGAATTCCACAGAGATGAGGGTGAGATTCAGCTTGGAATGTCTCCCTTCACTCACTGCACACCATCACTACATTCAATTCAAGTTAGCCCAGACCTGTCTTTAAGTGGCTGTGGAGGCTGTTTTCTATTTTGTAGAGCTAATCCAGGCCAGCTTAGAGATGGTACTTCCCCTTAACCACAGACCCAGATGCCCAGGGTGAACAACCTTTGGTCATTCCTGGCTGGGAAGCTTACCCTCTAGGCTCCCATTTGATCTGGTTGCCTCTGACCTTCCATGTGTGGCACTCTGCCCACTCCACAGCCATTATGCCTGGGTGGGAGAAATAGGGGTTCTGCTTTCAAAAAGCATCTCCTATTTCAAGTACCATCTCTTCTGGGGAGGGGATGGTCCTCAGGGAGGGACTGGTCATATTGTTGCCATATGCTGTTTAATGGTGGCTGACGTTTTATTTGCCTAAAAACAAATGCTTCACTGTCTGAGGGCTTTGAGGCAGACAGATCAGATGCTTCTAGCTATTAGTGAACTAGTATGTATTTCTGCCAGTACCTAAAAAACTCACAAAGATATTTCTTTTGTTAATGGAAAAGTGTATTTGGAGAAGACTGCTGTTGAAAACCCCTCCTACAGGCAACCATGTAGCGCCAGGCATTTGGCAACATGGAAGGTGTGAAGCTGGTCAAGACGACATGAGTCATGGGTCAGGCACTTAACTTTAATTGAGATGAAGGGAAAGGGTCTTTTTTTCTTTATATCATTATTATTATTATTATTGAGACAAGGTCTCGCTCTGTAACCCAGGCTGGAATAAAATGGCACAGTCACAGCTCACTGCAGCCTCGATCTCCTGGGCTCAAGGGATCCTCCTGCCTCATCCTCCTGAGTAGCTGGGATTACAGGCACGTGAAACCACACCGAGGTAATTTTTAAATTTTTTTGTAGCGATGGGGTCTAGCTATGTTGCCATGGCTGGTCTCCGACTCCTGGGTTCAAGCAATCCTCCTGCCTCAACCTCCCAAAGTGCTGGGATTACAGGTATGAGCCAACATTTCCAGCCTCTTTTTTCTTCTAAAACTATCCCTTCCTCTCTCTAAGTCTCTGTCCTGGGGTGCACAGGCTATTCTAAATTCTAAGAGGAGTAAGCATCTACCAAAAGTTATCACCCCATTAATGTGGGGATGCCCAGGAGCAAAGACTGAGTCAGTCACCTGCTCCCTCTTGACACTGTTTATACTAAGAAATAAAAAGCAGCTGATTCTAAAATTTGATTTCCTATAGATTAGAAATCTTGATAACCTTTCTTAGAATTCCTTGGAATTTTCATGCCTTTCAGTATTTAGACCCTATCATGTGCCTTGTCCTGGCTTTTATGCTGAGAATACAAAGGTAGTAGGCAAACCACAAATAACATACCATTTCACATCCACTAGGTTGACTATAATTTTTTTAAAATGGAAGTAAGTGTTGGTGACAATGTGGAGAGATTGGAACACTCATTACAATGCTTGTGGGAATGTACAATGGTGCAGCCACTCTGGAGAACAGTCTGGCAGTTCCCCAAAACATTAAACAAAGAATTATCATATGTCCCACCAATTCCACTCCTAGGTATATACCCAAGATAATTGAAAAAATATGTCTTCACAAAAGCTTGTATACTAATGTCCACAGCGGCATTATTCATAATAGTTAAAAAGTGGAAACAACTCAAATGTCCCTCAACTGAGGAATGAATAAACGAAATGTGGTAAATCCATACAATGGAATGTTTGGCAATGAAAAGAATAAAGTACTGATGCATGCTATAGCATGGATGAACCTTGAAATCATTACACTAACTGAAACAACTCATAAAAGGCCACTTATTATATGATTCCATTTACATAAAATGTCCAGAATACGCAAATCCATAGAGTTACAAAGCAGAGTTGTGGTTGCCTAGGGCTGGGCTTGGAAGGAATGAGGTATGACTACTAAGTATGGGGTTTCTTTATGTGATGATAAAAATGTTCTGGAATTAGACAATGCTAATTGTTCAACTTTGTGAATATACTAAAAAAACACAAAACTGCATGCTTTAAAAGGGTAAACTTGTGGTTTGTAAAATATATCTTAATTGTTAAAAGCGTACAGACATGTTTCTGACCTCATGAAATTTACCAACCTTATTTGTTATCTTCAAGACAACTGTGTCTGGACTGCTTGAATCATCCTTTCCTCAAACAATTATTTTTCCCTCTTTCCTTCTTCCTGAGCATCATCTTCAGTTTCTACTCCCTGAGAGGCAGGGAGATAGAAAGGGAGGACTGGCTGACCCAGAGTCCCAAGAACTGACTTTCTGCTCTGAAATCCTACTAGCTGTGTGAATCCTTTAAGCCTTAAGTTGTTTGTTTGCATATTTGAGGGACACTTTTCAAATTATTTATTTTTTAAAATTGTGGTGAAATATTCATAACATAAAATTTGTTACCATCCTAACCATTTTCAAGTGTATGGTTCAGTGACATTAAACACATTCACATTGTTGTGCAACCATCACCATCATCCATCTCCAGAACCTTTTGATCTTCTCCAATTGAAACTTGGTACCCTTTAAACACTAACTCCTCACTCCTCCCCTATCCCCTATCCCCCATCACTCTTCATCAGCCTCTGGTAACCACCATTCTACTTTCTGTCTCTATAAATTTGACTACGTGAGGTACCTCATATAAGTATTATCATATAATATTTATCCTCTTGTGATCAGCTATTTCACTTAGCATAATGTCCTCATGGTTTATCTATGTTGTAGCATGTGTCAAAATTTCTTTCCTTTTTAAAGCTGAATAATATTCCATTGTATGTGTATACTACATCTTGTTTTATCCATTCATTCATCAGTGGACACTTTTTGACTATTGTGAATAATGCTGCTAAGAACATGGGTACACAAACATCTCTTTGAGATCCTGCTTTCATCTATTTTGGGTACATACCCATAAGTGGAAATGCTAAATCATAATGTAGTTCTATTTTTGATTTTTTGACAAACCATCACACTGTTTTCTGTAGCAGTGATATAGTTTGACTGTGACCCCACTCAAATCTCATCTTGAATTTCCATGTGTTGTGGGAGGGACCCAGTGGGAGGTAACTGGATCATGGGGGCAGGTCTTTCCCATGGTGTTCTTGTGGTGGTGGGTGGGTCTGACAAGGTCTGACGGTATTATAAGGGGAAGTTCCCCTGAATGAGCTTTTATTTTTATTTTTATTTTTGCCTACTGCCATCCATGTAAGACATGACTTGCTCCTCCTTGCCTTCTGCTATGATTGTGAGGCTTCCCCAACCAGGTGGAATTGTAAGTCCATATTAAACCTCTTTCTTTTGTAAATTGCCCAGTCTTGGGTATGTCTTTATCAGCAACATGAAAACAGACTAATGCAAGCAGCTGCGCCATTTTACATTCCACCCACAATACATAAGGGTTTCAATTTCTCCATGTCCCTCACCAACACTTGCTATTTTCTGTTTTCTGTTTTTGTTTTTTTTTTTTTTGCTTTCTTTTTAGTATTAGCCATTCTAATGGATATGAGGTATCTAAGCCTTATTTTGTTTTGTTTATAACAGGAGCATAACAGTTCTTACCCTACCTATGGAACAGGCATTTTCTTTGCCTATTTTCCCTGGGGCTGTTGGAAGATTTGAATTGGGTAATATAGTTTAAAGACAGACAAAGAATATATTCCCACATAGAATTAGAAATTACTACCTCCTGATTCGAAGAATCATCTCTAAACACTGTAAGTGGTCCAGAGTACTCCTCTTGCTCAACAAATCTTTCTCCAGTAATTTCAGTAGTAATTCTTGGTCCTGTCCTGATGATGGAGGTTGTCCTGATGATCTAGTAACACATGTTACTACATCATTTATTATGTGGTTTAATTATTTTAAGTCCTTATTCTTGACAGTTTTTTCACACCTTGAATTAGAGCTGGACTCTATTGATCTGTGCTGTGACTTTACATCTAATTATTATTTATTCATCATTTATAGGTACCCTTTAGACTATTTTCTAAATCAGTATTACTCCAAATTTGCCTGTAACTTAGCATCAATTGGGGGGGCTTTAAAAAATCTCAAATGCTCAGTTCACATCTTATACCAATTTAGTCAGAATTTCTGGGAGTGCGACTGGGGCATCAGTATTTTGCAGTCAAATGTGAAAAGTACTGTTTTAAATTAATGGTTCTTAAGCTTATCTGAATAAAAAAAAGCACTTGGAGAGTTCATTAAACACACAGATTGGTTACCAGAGGCTGGAATAGAAGGACTGGGGAGATATTAGTCAAAGGACATAAAATTTCAGTTAGACAGGAGGAATAAATTCAAGAGATCTACTGTACAACATGGTGACTACAGTTAATAACAATATATTATATATTTAAGAATTGCAGAGTAGATTTTATGTGTTCTCACTATAAAAAATGATGTGTATATTAAATAGCTTGATTTAACCCTTCTACAATGTATACATATCAAACAAAACACCATGTTGTATACAATAGATATATGCAATTTTGCTTGTTAATTAAAACAAACAAACAAAAAACACAAACCCCTGGGTCCTCACTGTGATATACTGAATCAGAATTTCCAAGGTAGACATCTAGTGATCTGTGTATTTAACAAACACATGTAGGTGCTTCCTATCATGGAGAAAAATGAAAAACACGGTTCTAAAACAATTAATTTGTGGAATATGACCCAATATCATTGTGGAATAAGTTTCCTTCTGCGTCTGGATATTTGCCTTATGGAATCATTTGTCATTTTCGCAACCAGCCCAATCGAGAAACTTACGATATGCTCCTTTGCTAGAATACCACAGCTTAATTTCCTTCAAGGTTATTTGCTAGCTTTTTTTTTTTTTTTTTTGCTTTTCTTTTTTTGAGACAGAGTCTCGCTCTGTCGCCCAGGCTGGAGTGCAGTGGGGCGATCTCCACTCACGGCAAGCTCCGCCTCCTGGGTTCACGTCATTCTCCTGCCTCAGCCTCCCAAGTAGCTGGTACTACAGGCGCCCGCCACCATGCCCGGCTAATTTTTGTATTTTTAGTAGAAACGGGGTTTCACCGTGTTAGCCAGGGTGGTCTCGATCTCCTGACCTTGTGATCCGCCTGTCTCGGCCTCCCAAAGTGCTGAGATTACAGGTGTTGGCCACCACGCCCGGCCTATTTGCTAGTTTTTACAACTCTCCTTGTTTCTCCTCTCCACTGAAATAATTAGGCTCTTAGAAAATGATAAATAAAAAAGAAATGAAGGTTTAGGTCCCAACTTCTCTTTTTTTTTTTTTTGAGATGGAGTCTCACTCTGTCGCCAGGGCTGGAGTGCAGTGGCCGGATCTCAGCTCACTGCAAGCTCCGCCTCCCGGGTTCACGCCATTCTCCTGCCTCAGCCTCCGGAGTAGCTGGGACTACAGGCGCCCGCCACCTCGCCTGGCTAGTTTTTTTTGTATTTTTTAGTAGAGACGGGGTTTCACCGTGTTAGCCAGGATGGTCTCGATCTCCTGACCTCGTGATCCGCCCATCTCGGCCTCCCAAAGTCCTGGGATTACAGGCTTGAGCCACCGCGCCCGGCCGGTCCCAACTTCTCTTAACATCACTCTCCATGTAGACACTAGGAGTTTTCTTGTTTATTGTCAGGAATTCTAATGAACATTATCACTGTCACCCCCAGCTACATGGCTATTTACTTGTGGCCAGCATTCCAAAATTTTTGCGCACTTACTAAACAAGTGTCAAGCATATACTACACATTGCTGTATCAGTCCTACTAGGTGGGTAATATTGCCTATATTTTTTCGAATTAGGAAACCCAGGCTCAGAGAAGTAAGCCACTGGCTTGAGATCAAATTAAGAGTAAGTGGCAAAGTCCAGATTGGAACTACAGCTTGGCTGACTTTGACATCAATATACTGTGAAAACTTGCATCGGTTGAATGCAAGTGCCTCTTCTCTTTGAGATACGCGTCCTGCCCAAGCATCACATTTCTTACTTCCTCACCTCTGTGGGACTGGTAGTCACAGGCTAAGCCTCATGCATACCCACATGACAGAGAGGGCTTGTGGGTTCCCTCCCTGTTACAGTGGCCTTGGCGGTGAGTCTCTGACCTCTCTCCAGTTGGTTTCTGCTGCTGGTGTAGAGATCTCTCACCTCACTCAGCTCCCAGCCCATCAGTCGGGACAGGTGACAACAGAGCTAATTAGTACCAATTGTGGTGATATTTACCATGAGTTTGGTACTTCCTGCTGGGAACTGATTGAAACCAATTAATCATTTCAGGAGAGTCTAATGAACAGTTAGCAGTTTGGAAACCAATTGGGTCACTCCTGACAAGCTCTGCATTGAGTGTCACTTTGGGAGAAAATGCTTTGTTTTCATCTTGTCACTACATAAACCAAAAGTGCCATTACAATCCAACAAGTTCTTTTGAAATTGAATGTGTCTATTCCTCAAAATAATTATGTGAATTATTATTTATTATTATGAAAAGTGAATAGGGCCGCTATTGTGTGCTTTAATAAAAAATGGAACTTCTTAGAGACATAAACACAGGACCCGAGGAACATTTTTCTGAACTCAAATGATATGAAATAATATACATACTTTTTACACAGTTGTCTCATTGAGAGATAGAATAATCTTGGGTAAAATGGTCACATTTTGGAAATAAAAGGATGGCTTGCATTTAGGAAAAAGTTCAAAAATATCAATATCTAACAATAATGCTCACTGAAGCATGTTCAGATCAAAGGTGGCTTTATCAGTACTGACTGCCAACAGTTCACCAAAGTCTCTCGTCTCTTTTTTAGAAAATATAAAACCCAAGTTTCTAGGCCTAGACTGGAATAGTGATGTGGTACAAGGCGAAGGCAAACTTTGTTTTATTTATAGAGATAAAAAATAACAGGAAGAGATGAAGATGAATATATGGTTGCCTTTGTATGTTAAAAAGCAACAGTTTTATTCAAATCAAATGTCTAAATCCTGCTTAATTAAGAGAAAGGAAGCTGATGTTTGGATATGGTGTGTGTTGACATCCACCCCTTTGATTTATGAAAGTATGAACTAGAGAGAACAGATTACTTGAGACAGAAGAAAGAGTTCCAATTTGACAGGAAAAAGTGTAGGCAGCATTAACTTCGGTGCTTGTTAAAACATGAAGGATTAGTAGCAAAAAGGGAGGGAAGACTTGTGAACGTCTCCAGTTTAGGATCTTCAGAAATGTTTGGGGTTTCTGAGAATGGCTAACCCAACCACATGAAAGTGATGCTAAGGGAGTCAGCCACACGACTTCTCTAAGTCCAGAGCTGGGACTGCTGTACGTTGACATCAAACCATCTTACTTGAAGTGTAGCCACAAATTAAATTTATTTTTACTGAAAAAGTACTAAGTCCTTACAAAGGAGGAAAATACAGCATTCAAAAATATGGTACTTTCTTCTCATTCTTGACAGAATAAGCATGTAAAAAAAAAAGAAGAGCCAGCTTCTTAGTCTGTGTTCCCTTCCTGGGCCATATAAAAGAAGCAATAGCGTTCATCAGCTACAGAATCCAAGAGAAAAATTCAGTTATCAGGTATTATTTTTTACCAGCACAATACAAAAAAATAATAATAATAATAAGCTAATCAGATTCAGAACTGTTGCACTGGCAAGAATGTCTAAAAACAATTGCATGATACATATGTCCTGCTTTGGACAATTTCTTTTTGAATTTGTAGGATTCGGGGTTTGTTGTTTGAGGAGGCTGAGAAAAAAAGAAAAAAATTCAGTCTCCATATGTCACTCAATCCCTTGCTGGTAAAATAAATCTACGTTTGGAGGATCCACCCAAAGAGTCATGGACTAGCCCACATTAGATCATTACCAAGGCACTTAGGTCAGAAATTATAGGGAGACCATTTAAAAAAAAAAACAAAACTTAAAGTGTTCCACTATGCACAGCATCTTCACATGGTTTTTCTGAATAACCGTGGTGGTTTTGCCAGCTGTGACAGTACAAAGAAGCAGTTGGATCATTCTAAATTTAGCAAGAAAATAAAATAATTTGGCAAGAATAGGTCCTTCTTCACATTAAAACTATGTGGTGAATATAAACCTTGAAGAAGACAATAAGAAGTGAAGCCCTACACCCAACAAAGCAATGACACCAAAGGTAGAAAGAGTGTTAGTGAGGATTTGTCTTTTTTTATTTGCCTAGAATGACTTAGACATGCTTATGCCTAAAGCACAAAGATGAACCAGGTGACCTCTAGGACTATGTCTACCTTGATGGTTCTATCGATAAACCGATACTTGGAAGTACTAAAAAGAACTTGAAAAAACTGAATTTAAGTGCTAGTACTATACGGTATGTGGAAGAGACAAGGGTAAACTTATGTTTTAAATTGTTAACCAATCCCAATTCTTACCGAGCCCTCAATTTCTACACCACTGTTGTGTCCACCGAAGAGTCTTTGAAGTTTTGCAAGAGACCCATAGACCGAGAATGGCTGCATCGTAGAAAGGACCAGAAATGTGTCCTTGTGGGTTCATTTCTAAGCTGAAGGCAATTCCCTCTTACCACAACATTTATGTGTACTTGGAAGATCAACAGTCAAATGGGAATCAAATTCCCCAGAGTTCAACCTGAGCTGGTTTTTAAAAGGACAAAATAACAAATCAAGAGATAAAGAAAAATATATGAATAAAAATTCTGGGGGGATCAAATGATTAAATTTACAACACTTCAGGGATTTTTCTCAGTCCACAAGGGAAATACTATTTTCAATCATAAGACGTAGGATGTACACATTAAGGGGCATTTACATAGAGGTTGAAATTTCCAGTTCAGGAAAAAGAGTCTAGAGGCATATTAAAGACCATCTGTCAGTAGAATTCTATTCTGAACCATGTTCTTCATCGAATTTATATGTGAGATATTATGGGTCAGCTAGAATAAATGTGATAATACATTCCTAAACATATGTTAGATTACACCCAATGTATGTGTCAGTCAATTATCATAATAAAAAGCAACATTTTGCTTCATACAAATCTAAATTAAAATGCACCAGGGCAGTATTTTTTCTTTTCTCTAAAAAAGAAAAAAATGAATTTATACAAAGAATAGGAACAGATTTCCCAGTAATTTGTGCTTTGTGCATAGACTTGTGATGATGAGTCTTTTATCTTTGGAATTATTGATTGGTGAGATTCACAAAGTGCCTGGTGCAATTCTCCAGGAGTTGAAAAAAACGAAGGTGTTCAATGATCCTGAGGAGCCAGGAATAATATGAAACCAGATAATGAAGAGTTAAGGAAAGCTTCTGAGCCTGCTAATGAACTCCATCCTGCCCTGGTAAGACCACCCTCCTTTTAAGTAAGAGGTAATTTAATATGCATCTAACTCAGTTGTGTTTGGGCTTCATCCAATCTATGAGTATCAGTGTGATAAATTATAATGAATTGTCTGCAATACTTCACAAAGTGACTATAACAGACCTGAAAAGCAAGATCCGTAGCTTGATTTTCCAGCTTCCTTTGAATATTTTCTGTCTCATTCCTGTCAGAACATTCCAAAACTTGAAAATATTTCTTACAGCTCCCTACACTGAAATTTACGTGCTCTGAGCCCCATTTGATTAGATCCACAGTTGTTGGCTGTCTCTATTAAACCAAGCCCCACACTTGAAAATGACACCAACAGTGAGACCAGCCAAGTAATATAGCAAGAGAATTAACATGACTCCTTTAGTTTCCAAAGGATTTCTTTACATGTTAATTTCCCTTTGTAATCCACAGGGTGTGCTGGGAAGTAGGTTAGTGAAAGGCACTGGGTTCCTATTTCAGATTCTGAAAAAGCAGCTGGAACCTTACGTGTCTGCTGGGAGAAGGGGCACAAACTGAAAAGGGAGTCAGGAAACTCACGTTCTGGAAAGGCTCTTTCTATAGCTGTGTCACTTGGTTTATGGGACTTAACTCCTTTAGGATGTAGTTTCTTCAATTAAATTAAGGGCCACTGCCTGAGAGAACAGGTCATCTTCCCTTTCTTTAATGGCTGTAGGTAGTTCTAGCTCTTCAGAATGCAAAAGCATGACTCTATCCTATAGATGAGTCCTCCTAAGTAAAAAATGATTTGATTGTCATTAAGCTGTTTGTTTCCTGCTCTGGTCAGAGGACAGCAGCCCTTAAGGTAACATACAAAGTTTGTGGGGAAGGGACAGGATGTGATTTTTTCCCCTTCATCCTATTCATAGGATATGGATGCAGTGGAAAGATCCACTGGTACTCAAGACTGATTTTCTATGTGAAAATCATGTCAATTCTATTGGGCTTAATTTCTTCACGGGCATAATAAAATGGATCCGTTGGAGTTGGAAGCCTCAGAAGGGCAGGAGATGGGCTTCTCTTCTCTCTGTGTTGTTCTTTGTGTCTAAGCCAGTTCTAAGAGTTGGTAGGCATTAGCATTAGTTTGCTCTTGCTGCAGTAACAAATTACCTGCTAATCCCAGCACTTTGGGAGGCTGAGGCAGGAGGATCACTTGAGCCCAGGAGATCAAGACCAGCCTGGGCAACATGGCAAAAACCTGTCCCTACAAAAAATACAAAATTAGCCAGGCGTGGTAGTACATGCCTATAGTCCCAGCTACCTGGGAGACTGAGGCAAGAGGATCACTTGAGCCCAGAAGGTTAAGGCTTCAGTGAGCTGAGATTATGCCATGGCACTCCAGCCTGGGTGACAGAGCAAGGCCCTGTCTCAAACAAAACAAAACAAAAAACAAATTATGACACATTTAATGGCTTAAAACAACACAAATTTATTATCTTACAGCTCTGGAGGTTGGAAGGACTAAAATGGAGGGGTAAATAGTGCTATGTTTCTTTTTGGAGGCTCTAGGGGAGAATCAACTACTTTGCTTTCTTTCCAACGTCTAGAGGCCACCCTCATTTCTTGCCTCATGCCACCTTTCACCCTCAAAGCCAGCAAGCGTTGGTCGAGTCTCTCTCTCACATCACACCTTCTGATCCTGCTTCCATCCTCACATCTTCTCTGAGTCTGACCCTTTTTGCCTCTCTCTGCCCCTTTCACTTATGAGATACCTTGTGATTACATTGGTCTGATCCACATAATCCAGGATAACCTCTCCATTTCAAGATCCTTAATTTGTGAGATTTTGGGGTACCCATAACCTGAGCAGTGTACACTACACCCTATTTGTAGTCTTTTATCCCTCACCCCCATCCCACCCTTCCCCAAGTCACCACTAAGGAACTTACTCATGTAGGCAAACACCATCTGTACCCCAATAACATATGGAAAAAATTTTTAAAAAAAATTAAAAAATCCTTAATTTAATCCTGTTTGCAAAGTCCCTTTTGCCACTTGAGGTAACATTCACAGGTTCCTGGTATAAGAATAGAAATGTCTTTGGGAGGCCATTATTCTATCATAGTGGTCAACAAATACTTGATAAACTTGTAAATATTTTGAGAAAATGATAAATTAAGCACTTCGGAGTATGTATAAATTCAGCTGATTCCCACAGCTCATCACTAGCTGAAGTCATGGTCACATATATACTGTACACTTCCAGACAAACAATCTTCATATTCAAGCTCATGTTCACCTGAGTTTATGTTTTGGCTTTAAAAATGGACTCTAGTTCTATTTCACTTTCTTTCACCTGATAGAATATAATCTGTTGTGTGATTTTCCTAAAGAGGTTAATCTGAATTGTTTACTCCCATATTGAGACAGCCAAAGTTCCAGGCAGAATAGAGATTTAAAATTCCTTTCTACTTCCTATCTCATACTAAACCCCTTTCCCAATTACCATTTCAAACAGATCAACCAAGAAAAAAGAGAGGATGGTAATCTTCAGACTGAAGCAGAGACACACAGAGCATACTGTAGACCCACTAGCAAAAACCCAAACTCTGCTGTTATTTGCAACCCATGAGTCACAGACCCTCTTCCTCCAAAATAAATCTTTCAAGTCTAAGTTACATTAACAGAACTACTCTCTCAGTAGAGGTGCTACCAACCATCACATCAATCACAATCCATACACCTTCTGTCGAAACTTTTTCAAATTTGTTCTCATGGCATGAAAAAAATGTAACAATAAACTTCCCGCCACTGTCCCCAACCCTCCTCCCACCAATGCAGATAAAATTTCAGGATGGTTTTGGCAGACCATAGGAACATATTTTCATTTTTTAAGTTTTTCAATTGTTTTGAAGCAGTGACATTTTATGCTGATTGGTATGTGTCACTTGGGCAAACTTCTACCCATTCTCTACCAGTACAATTACAGAGATCCCGTCTTATCTTTAAATTAACTGTAGCTTCAGAAAGACATGCCAATGTATTATATTTGCCCAATTGTATTTGCCAGTTATAAAATGTATCATATATAACTGGTATCAAAGACTAATTAAGAATAATTGAAAGTTAACTGAACAGTACACTCAAGTATGTTGACAGAAAGATATGTCTTGAGAACTAGATCGACACACACCACCACTTCAATATTTTCTACGTGAAGCATTCTCTTCTTTTAAAATTGGCAATGATACCATATCAGCAACAAAATTCATAGATTTACTTACTGATGGACTTAAGCACAAATAGAATATTTCTGTGTGGGCCAGGAGGAAATAACTGCAAATTTCACAGGGTGCAAATTCTCCTGAGCAATTTTTCCTATAGTACTAGTAGGTCATTTAATATGTGGTGCCTACTTTGAGCACAGATAAATATCCTACAGTGGGCTTAACATAGCACACAACTCTCACTGAAGAATGTGAATTTTTCTGGGAAAATCTAGTTCAAAGGCAAAAAAAACCCCTCTACTTTATTTAACTTATTTTTTTTTCCTTAGTTAATTCCATGTTCTTGAGCATGAGCCCTAAAATGAAAAGAAATTGGGTAAATTGGTACATATTAAGTATAGTTAATATCAAGAACTAGGGAAAGTAAGCACAAAATAAAAGTTGAATTCTAAATAACTAGACTACTTCACAGTCAAGAAATGTCACCCTTGGTGGTAATAACATCTTTCTTATGGCAAACGCAAGGTACTGTGGAAAGTTCTACTGTGTTTACATTTGTCAGGTCAAATACAGTGTTGAAGAAATTGGTAGAAAGGCAAAAAATAAAATAAAACTACCTTTTCCCAAGGCAATCAGACTTGGAAGGCAATAAGGATTCAATTTTCCTGTATGATTTGAGTAACGAACTCAGTTTTCCACTCTCCCTCCAAAATGTAGATAGTGACTGTAGCTAAGCTCAAAGCTGTCACACATCTGGAAGACTATTTTAAAATACGTTCAAAATGTTTTGATTACATGATGCCAAGCATCTGGCAATGCAAACTTCTTTTAGGTGTTTTTCTTTTATAGATATTCAGCCCTGTATAGACAGTCATTGTGCTAGATTTTGGGTTACTTGTTTTATTTGGACAACAACAAAAATATGTATGCAAAGGTAAGGCTTTCCTTATGACTTTGATTAGGTAGGTTTAACCTAATGACATTAACAGAGTTGCCATTGATTCTTACATTACTTGAACCACCCTCTAGCTGGGCTCTCTCTCTACCCCCAAAAAGCCCTTCAGAGGCTTCTACTGGTCAGACCCTCCCCAGGAACAGTATTTCTCAAACAAACAGCATTCACTCACTTATCTAAATAGTAACGGACTTTATTAGTTTCATTCCACAGCAAGGATGAGGAAAAGCGAGGCTTCTAGTTTTCCCTGCCTAATAAGAACCAGCCTTAGGAATACCTGTGGTTCACCAGTCATCCCCAAACATTTGCAGGCTCTTGAGGTAGGAGGTAGGTATTCTTCATGTGAGGTCGCCTCCCTCCTAATGTGAGCTAGCTCAGACTTCCAAAGCCCTTTTCCAC
The DNA here is from genome assembly GCF_009764315.1 of Trachypithecus francoisi. Lineage (NCBI taxonomy): Eukaryota > Metazoa > Chordata > Mammalia > Primates > Cercopithecidae > Trachypithecus > Trachypithecus francoisi. The sequence goes on along the minus strand of NW_022681469.1, from coordinate 76,251,701 downwards.
AAACGAGCCTAACCATTCCCACCTCCACTCCACCGTCCACCTTAAGTCAGGTGACAATGCAGCGGCTGGGGTGTTCTGGGTAAACTACTCACTAGTTATTTGTTTTGTACCATGCATTCTACCTCAGATCACCTATTCTTGCTTTTGACCTAGTGGGGCAGGGACAGATTCCTCAAAGGCAAGGAACAGGTCGTATTTATCATTGTGGCCTCAGTACCTAGCACAGTGCTAGGTTCAATAAATATCTGTTGAATTGCTCTGAATAAAATATCATCTGGGGAGGCCGAGATGGGCAGATCACCTGAAGTCGGGAGTTTGAGACCAGCCTGACCAGCATGGAGAACCCCATCTCTACTAAAAATACAAAATTAGCTGGGCGTGGTGGCTCATGCCTATAATCCCAGCTACTTGGGAGACTGAGGCAGGAGAATTGCTTGAACCCGGGAGGCAGAGGTTGCGATGAGCCGAGATCACGCCACTGCACTCCAACCTGGACAACAAAGAGCCAAACTCCATCTAAAAAAAAAAAAAAAGTCATCTGCCCCAGTGTTGAGGTAAACGGCATTACATTTCAAACTTGAAATATAATTAAACAGGTAGCCAGGTTTGAGTTTAAGCAGTGTTCACAGTGTGGAAGGCATGATCAGTGGGAGAGGTCTGCAGAGCTCTATTTGCAAAAGGGTGCTACTGGAACAACAGAAAAGACTGTATTTGTTATGAACAAGTGGAGTATCTAGCCTGTATGTTTAGGCTTCCTTCAGACAAAGAATACACACTTTGGCGGAGAGAAACAATTTTGTCTCCTTCATGGAATATGCCCTGACCGCTGGCTTCAGTTCTGGAAGGCCCAGGACTATTCAGGGGTCTGGAGCATCATCAGCAACAATGGCGCTGCAGCAATGGAAACCAGCACCAAGTGATGGAGCTTGCTCTGGAGTGAGTGAGGCCAGCCCTCCGATGCTAATGGGGACAGGGCAGAGGGCAAGAACTTGGGGCTTGAGTGCTAGAGTCATTGCAAGCTGCTTTTAGCTTCATGGGCAGTCATTGGAACCTCATTCATGAACACATTTGCAACATCCTCTGAGAACTCCCAGGAAAAACGTGGGAGAATGTGAAGACCCCAGAGGGCCTAAGTTTCAAATGAGATGAGGACCAGAGAAATATGTTTTACACTGTTAATATGACTTCATTTAAAAACCAGTCTGCTGTGGCCTAGGAAAACCTGTATTTGATTGATTGCTAGATAGAGAGATAGATAGACAGAAAACAAATTTGATGTTATGAAGCAACATAATATTTTGCCGTCTTATATTTAATAGCACAATATATTGCTATTTAATTTTCAAATATATTTTAAATCAAGTATTTGAAGCAGTTTCATGACCCTCTGAGCAGAAAATACACCTAAGAAAAATGTAGAAAGTCTCCTAAAGGGTTAATTGTTCCAAGGTGGAGAATATATTTCAATTCAAAAGTCTTCATGAAAACCAGCCTTCTCTTTAGGTTTTTGCAAATAACAGCAATTGGTGGCTAATAATCTTAACCTTTAGTCAGTTTTCTGTTGATGAGAAATCAGAATCAGGGATTATTACTTTTCCAAAGAATGTTTAGACATCCCAGTGACATGATCACTATATAAAATATAATTCAAATTATCTCAGTTTAAACACTGACTTTGACAGTTAGTAAAATCATTTAATTTTCTACTATGGAAACTATTTTAATAGTTTTAACCACTTTTTAGATTATATCAATTCTTTGAGATGAAGTACGACAGAGAAATGAAAATAATCTGTAAATTGAGCTCTACTGAAAAAAATGATTTTCATTCTTCAGTAGGGATATTAATGGATAACCTTTCAAGCGCTTTTTTTTATTTCTCTTCTTCCTCTACCTCTCCTTTCTTACACAGCTCAAAGAAAATCTAGCTCATGAAAGCAGACTCTAGTTAATGATCCCCTTCCTTCTGCTTTCTCCCATTCTCTTTCATTCACATTCCCAACTTTGCATCTCTCTTCTCATTTTCCTTTTTTCTTTCCGGGGAATGACCACCTCAAAGGATTAATTCAGAACAGGCAGCAGAAAATGGTAACAAGAGTGGGCAAATCAGGATGTGGATTTAGAATCAAGAGGTATTTTAAAGGAGGAGAGTTACTCAAATTAAACATATGTTAAGAATATGGGTTTGTTGTTCATGGCATACCTGCTGCCTGTGATCCCACCCTGGTCAGATCAGCCTTCAAGGGCAGAGCATTCCCAAGTGGAATAATAAATACACCGGCTGGAGGGTACACGGATCTCAGCAGCTCTGACTTCACTGTAGGAACACAGGTGGTACTGACCTAGCTTAACCAGAGAAATGGATCAAGGCCCCTCAGGCTCAGGGCCAGTGAGAATTCAGGCTCCAAGTAAATAGGCTTTGGGCATATATAAATTCTAATATAGGTTTGGCTTTTATACTATGCTTTGCTTCAACTGATATTGCCTGTTTTCCAAGGCGTCATCTTTCTTACTTTGATACATGTGAACCAGGCAGTAAAAATCCATTAGTCTTCTTTTAAAAATGCTATACAGAGGCTTAGAGTGTTTTTTCACTGGGTTGATCTGCCATCAACCTAAGGGTATGGCAAATTATGTTATGCAGGTAACAATGAAAAGCCTTACCCTACCTCTACACTTTCATTTCTCCTGATGTATATTTTGCAACTCTTCGCTGTCTCCGAATTTTGCACCCAAACATTATTAATATGAACTAGTCACACATACAGCTCACCAAGGGTTTTCATCAGGAACTATGCAGAATATAAAACACGAACTATATTATTTACTTTCCCATTTCTGTCCTCCCTTGCTTTAGAAGAGTTTTGAGGTGGAGAACAGTCAAGTAATATATTTATGGCTTGGCTTGAATTCATTCCATTGGTAGGCAAGATTCAACACTCTTGGATCCCTCAGGATAAGTATCCATGATACAGACGTTGTTTAAGAATTCATAAAGGTTTTTGAGAACAAATATTTTAAATTTAGTTTTGGAATAATATAGGTCTGAAAGGCTCACAGAGCCTATTTCCCATTTATTTTGATATTATTCCTGTAACACAAATACTAGCTAACTAGTGAAATTTTAACAAAATAATGAAGGGTATTTTTTTTTTCTTTGCACTGTGTATGAAAAAAAGAGTACTTGCTAACTAAAAGAATAATGTGAGAAAATAAATAGTTTCTAAGTCCTTCAATCTTTGTTTTTGTTTTGAATTTTTTATTGACATATCATAGTTGTACATATTTTGGGGGGTACATGTGATATTTTGATACATGTACACAATGTGTAATGATTGAATCACAGTAGTATCAGTTTAGAGATATGATACACAACCAACCAAATATTCTTAACTCTTCGTTAAAGCAGACAGGTCCCAGATGTTTAATTACAAGTTTGAGTTATAACACAGCATTGGTGTTCTGTTTCACTTCTGTAACAATGTCCCAAATCAGCAGCTGTCATATCAGAGGACCTGATATAGTGAAAATTACTATTGACACAAAGGATAGTTTGGAGACTGTAATGATTTGTTTTTCAAAAAAATCATTTAATTATCCTGGTCTTCTTTAGTAAATCATATCTCATTTGAGAATTGGCCTTCTCTGTCCATGTTGTCCAAACTTGTGATGTTTTACAGAACTTGGCTCAAAATCCCTCATACAAAGGGAAGAACACATTGGAATGTTCTAAAGGCAGGAAATTTATGTAAAGCAGTTTTCAAATAGGGAAGTGATCATCCACTGAAATTCTACTCTGAAAATTAGCCAAGTACTCACAAATTTGACAAAGCACACAAAAAAACATGCAATAAAACATGTAAGGGTCATCGTGAGGAGTGTGACTGGGGAGAGGGGAGAAAGGCTCAGGTGGGGTTTTCTCTCCTCTGAGCATCTGCTCCAAAAGTGAAGTCTTTTCAACAAGTTTTGTGGAGATAGGTTGGCATGGTGTCATTTATGCCTGTGATAAAGTGCCTGGATTCTCTCAAATGCTTGCATCTTCCCCTGCCAAGTCATCACCCATTCCCATTTATTTAAAAAATTGATTATTAGATGAAACAACAAAATATATCTCCAGTTACACATATTAAGTGGGGCAATATGCAGAACTATTGATCAATTGTTAAGGTTGGCTAACACATTTTCTCTATGGTTAAAACAAAATTAAATCTACAGTTGAAATACTAGTGAATCCACACCAATTCCTGTGACAGGGACCTTCCTACTCTTCCTGCTCCCCTCTAGTTTTCTTCACGCGCACGTGTCCTTGCTGCCAAAGAAGCATGTTTACTTTGATAGTGGAGCTCCTTTAGCCATTAGAAGCTACAGTTCTACTTTGTATGGTTGGAAAAATGCTCAAAATGTGTTACTTTCAGGGGGAAGTAAATACTGGGCCACTTTGAGAGTCAAGCCCTTCAAAGCCTAGCAACGGTGTTTTGAAAACTTCTGAATCTATTTTTGTAGAATCTTTGTCCCATATTTTCCCTGTGTGGATTTTCTGAAAGGCTTTGAGTCCTTGAGGGAGCATTCTTTTAGTGGCAATTTTAACATATCTGCTGAATGCTTTCATTTGTGCTGCTGGTAGGATACACAATAATATACATCATTAAATTAATACTGTTCCCATACAGCAGTTCTTTTCCAGGAGTTGTTTGCTGGCTGTACAACGGTGGGATCAGAGGGTGGGATACTGTTGATTTTAGACATAAAGAAGGGGACAGTGGGAGCCGAGCTTTTAGTGATGAAGCCTTTTAGGGTCCTGGGGAAACTACTATACATCTTGTGTCAGATAACACAATATGCAACATTACTGTTCACAAAGAGCCCCCACCCAAGATGAAAAATCACAGATAAGGCAAAATAATTTACTAAAATGTGGACTGAGAGCACTTTCTTTTAGAAAGTGTCTAGGAGGGAAAGCTAAATAAGCCAAAGGAAAAACTTGTGCGTAAGCTGCTTATCTGCTATTATTAGCAAGGTGAAGGGATCCTGGCAACACTTTGTGGTCTTCAAGGACATTTTGGCTTCTCTTGGCATGATGCTCTGGAATTATTTTTTCCATTTTTTCATGCTGTCTCTGTAACACAACCTCTCTACAGAATATATCTCAGGAAATGACAATTGGCTGTCGAATAGCATACAAACTGATTGGATATGACAGCTTATAGGAAGAAATATTCTGTAGAGAAGAAAGTTTTTACTCATACTTTTATATTTTAATCCTCTTTTTACTTTTTTTTTGGTTAATTTTATTATTTCAATTAGATAATTTAAAAAGCAACACATCACATACCAACCCCTCCTAAGAGCAATCATAAGATTTGATGATTTTTCTGATAGACAGGATAGGGTTTCAAATTTGCATTATTTTATCTACTGAATTAACTATGAATTCTAAACCAAACTAATGCTGCCATATGTTTTTAAACATCTCTAATCTAAACCATCTGGAGAGGCATGGTTTTGCAAAGGCATCCCTTTCAGGACACTGTGGATTTTGTCACTGCTTGAGGTTTTGGCAAACCATCAATGTTACTATAATTCTCTTTTGTGAAATATAGCTTTTGACTAGGATTTGAGAGTCTTGGTTATGTGTGTGTGCGTGTGCATGCATTTATGTGAGCATGAGCACTTGGGTACAGTTTTTGTTCCTATTCTTTTTAGTTTTCAGAAGACCATATTTATCATGAACATTTTAAGGAGACAAGGATTTTAATTTAATTTCAACTACTCAACATAACACTAGACAAAGTTATTGAAGAAGCAAAGATGTAATGCTGCATTACATAACTTATTGTTCATAGGTGCTAGAAATACTTGTTAAAAAACTCAAAAGGAAAAAATATACCAGCTTTAGAGAAAAAACAGTGAAGTTATAAAATAATTATGGATACAATAATTTGTAGCATATACGACATAAACTCAATATATTTTCAAGGAGATTAGAGTTAAAAATTAACGAAAATAAATTTTTCACCTAATAAAAGCAACATCTTGTTCAATTCTTTGGCAAATAATAAACATACCATTTAAAAATAAACAACCAGATATAAAAATAGAAAAAGCAAAGTATAGACTATTTGTTACAACAAAGCTTAGAAAACTTCCCCGGGAAGTAAAGATGATTCTATTTGCAGAAATTCTCTACAATAGTAAATGCTTTCAAATAATTCCAAAAATTAAGTTTTGCTCAAAGCCACTGTCTAAAATGAATTAAAATAAGAATGTGACTCCTGGAGAATATGAGTCTCTGTATTTATTAATAACACAGTGTGTTCGAAAAGCCCCATTCATCCAACAATATTAGGCAACTTAAAGACTTAGTTTGCAGAGGGGGAAAAAGCTATCTTTTAAAAAAATAGATGGTCTGGAGTCTAGAAGTGGTTCCATCCCTAGAATATAAACAAGACGAAGCAATGTACAAGTATCCCTCTCAGAGGTGGTAGTGGCCTCTGTCCACTCTTGGTGGGTACTCATCTGGCCTAGGGCAACTATAGCCCACTCCTGCTCCATACTGGTTCCTTTCCTGAAAGGAGGTCCCCCATGCACATATCTCTGAGGGAGGGTGTTGCCCTTCTGAGACTTCTCTTTCCTTTCAGACCACCTGGTATTCTTTTAAACCTGCTTTTGCCTATATGACAGTGTTGTAGGATAAAGAAAATGCATAATCTGATAGTTCAGAGAATAGAAGCCCTACCAAAGGGTCCTTGGGTCATACACGTCTCTAAGAGGGACAGCTCTTAACAGATATGCTAAACTTGTATTAAATGAAAGTAGAAAACATTGGTCAGCCCCATCATCCTTATTCTTGCTTCACAGCCTACAGAGTGTGTTAAGCATGGCAAATGGCCAGTTAGTCTCTAAATAATTCATTGTAGCCATGTGAGCTATGTAGGTACAAGAGGGTTCATTTATGAAGCTGCGGCGTGGGGCCATCAGTGTCAGTAGTCAAGCCAAGGAATCCAATGCATCTGTACCTCGAATGTGGCAAAAGCACAATAACAGGATGATATTCAAGCCATACACACAGTATAACCTTATGGGTTATCAAAATGCTGAGCTCAGCCAGGCGCATTGGCTCACACCTATAATCCCAGCATTTTGGAAGGCCAAGGCAGGAGAATCTCAAGGTCAGGAGATCAAGACCAGCCTGGCCAACATGGTGAAACCCCATCTCTACCAAAAAATACAAAAATTAGCTGGGCGTGGTGGTGTGTGCCTGTAATCCCAGCTACTTGGGAGGCTGAGGCAGGAGAATCGCTTGAACCTGGGAGTCGGAGGTTGCCGAGATCGTGCCACTGTACTCCAGCCTCATGACAGAGCGAGACTCTGTCTAAAAAATAAAACAACAACAACAACAACAACAACAAATGCTGAGCTTATTTTGCACTTATTGGTAAGATGCCCTTCTCTACCTGCCCCCAGCACTCTCCTGCTGCCTGAATGAATTGGTACCTCCCTGGAGAACCCCTCAGTCACAACCCCCCATTCAGCAACTAAGGAGGCAGGTCACATCCATACTATTTGGACAATAAGCAAAGATTGCTAAATATTTTGAATTTCATTCTTGTATATTCAATAATAACTATTGCTGACACTAACTGGGTACTTACTATGGGCCTGACACTAAACACATCATATTTATTTATTTATTGTAGTCTCATAACAACTGTTTGACTTACTCAATGTCACAGAGCTTCTAAGTGGTAGAATCCAAATTATAATTCCAGGCTGTGTGGCTTTATAGCTCACTCTTAACCACTATGTACTTAACTTCCTCCCAGAACTCAGAAAATGCCTCATCATCATTTAGTTAGGAAACAAATGGTTAAATAGTCGGGACGAGAGAACTTTGGAATTGTCTCAAGTTCCCTCTGGCAATCAGCATTTTAATATAAAGAACACACATATAAATTTGACCAATGTGAACAGGGCCCAGGCAATAGAAATAATTGAGAGAAGTCAGTCAGGTGATGGAAAATTAAGCATGGCTGGGATTGGGGAAAACTGAAGGGCTCTTGTGGAGAGGGTCTCACCTCCAGCCTATCATTGCTGTGAGGGCCTGGCCATGGTGGGTACCTCCAAAATAGTTGTTGAATGAATAAACACATGAATGGGTAAATGAATGAATCTAAGTTAGGTGAAATTTCTTCAGGAATATATCCTAGTAAGAAAAATAAAAATGCCAAGGTTTAAGCTTCTTCCCACGTGACTATCATGCAATAATAATAAAACAAACAGATGTAAAGAGAATACTTTTATCATTTCAAAGCAAGTTCACCAACTACTGTGGACTGAATTGTACTTCCCCCAATCGCGACCAAATTCGTATGTTGAAGCCCTCACCCTCAATGTGACTGTATTTGGAAATAGGGACTAGAAGGAGGTAATGAAGATTATGAGGTCATAATGGTAGGGACCTGATAGGATAGGATTAGAGTCCTTATAAGAGTTATCAGAGAGCTCACTCTCTCCATCCACCATGTGAAGACACAGCAAGACGGTGGCCATCTGCAAGCCAAGAAGAGAGCTCTCACAGATTATATCATGTGTAAGGCTATACACACAGTATAACCTTACCAGTTATTAAAATACTGATCTCATTTTAGCTCAGTATTTGCTGCCTCCTTGACCGTGGACTTCTCAGATTCCAAAACAGTGAAAAATAAATTTCTGTTGTTTATAAACTGCCCAGTCAATGTTATTTTGTTATAGCAGCCTGAGCAGACTAATATAACTATCTTGTTTCTATTATCCTCATTATAATCTTAAGAGGTAGCTAGAATCCCATCTGTATTCAACCCAGATCCCTCAGAACACACATCTTCCTGAGACTAAGGCTTCTCTCACCTCAGTGAATGGCTGGAGGTGGGTGGGTATTGAAGGGAATGGAGGGACAGCCCAGAAAATGTGCTCATATTGCAATCTGGCTCTCACTGCACAGCATCCGTAATTCCCAGGATAATTCCTGAATGAATCACACTGGAGAAAGCCTGGTTCAGACAGTTGTAGCACAGTGGATAGACAGAGAAGGGAAGGGCATTTAGGGAACTGGACAGAATCAGCAGTGCTGGAGTTCTGTGTTGACAACATGTGTGCACATTAATAGGATGCAGCAAATGCTAATAAGAGGCTCAGTTTTTGTAATGATCTGAAACTCTAGCTTGATCATTTGCAATGTGACATGGCAAGACAAATAAAACAACTTTAAAACAACTTGTTTAAAGGTGTATTCTTATGGCATCCTCTGCATCAAATAGCTCACTTGGTATAGAAATAATCTCCGTCATTGCTGTTTTCAGATGAGGAATCACCTAGAATACGATCTCTTTGCTAGAATCCAGCTGATAATTCTAACATCCCTAGATGTGTCCCAATGATCACTTCTGCTTCTTCATGAGTTGCTTTTTGGAGAAGACTCTAGAGGAGGGTAGATAAAGAAAGAAAGCTGGAGAGGCAGGTGTTCTGCTTCCAGCTTCCTGGGCAAAGCAAAATGACATTCCTGCTGTTTGATTTAATAAGAATCAGTGTCTAGCTCATCGGATCGGTCATACTCAATTGGCAGAAAAGAAGTGTTTTGGGATGTCTGCATTTCATTTTGGCATGTACACTGATATTCCCTTACATCTTTTCGGAAAGGCACAAAGTAGCAATGTTGTAGCACTACTTCTCTGGTCTGATTCATGTAAGTTGTATCTTTTACGTAAGAGCTTAATTTTAACTTTATGTCAAAAGTAAGTTTAAATTTTCCATGATTTTATTCTTCAAAATGTGTATGATAATCTATGTTACACTGGTTGAGGTTTCCTATTCTGTTTTCCCATCCTGAGGCACTTTGAATATCACATTTGAAAACTGTTTAGGTCTCACTCTGGTTTTCATATTCTTAGCCATAGAGTTTGTTTGGCAATTATAAAGCACCTACTATGTACTTTCATTTTGAATCCCAGGAATTCATACTAAATATGAAGCAGTAATTGTCAAAGAACTTTCTATTCTTTTACCCATTTCTCTTTTTTGACCTGTTATAACCACTTCTTAGCCTAGGCAAGAGAAAAACTTACAAGACGCCTTTTTCTTTTTATCAGCTGGGCCATAAGCAAGTTACTCTTCTTTTCATTTAAAAAAATAAATAAAAATCCTTAAGGAGATTTTAACACTTCTCTGGTCAAAATATACTTTATAAAATTAATGTCAATTAATTTATATCTTTGCATTCACAGCTGTTTTGTAGATTTGGATTGCAGACCACAACTGGGTTGGAGGAGGGACAAAAATTGATGGAGGAAGAAACGAGGTTTATTCAACTTTACAATTACACTAGAGACTAGAGAAAGTCTTCTTTGCATGGGATCGGGAAACACAACAATAAAGCCCCCATGACTCACCCAGGGTCACTCAGCAGTGTGGTCAGCTAGGAATGGAACTCCAAGTCCTAACTTTCTGTCCCTGTCCTAACCACCAGCCCACACTCCCTCCTGTGTTACCATCACTCTTCACAGGTGGAACTCTCTTTGAGGTTAGCAGGAACCTCATACAGAATCCAACACTGGGCAGCTGAGGCCGTATGCAGTAATGACATCTGCACCCCTTATAGAATCTTAACGGGAAGTGAAGCCCATGTAGAAATAAAGACTGAGGGCTTTAAACACTGACACAAATGAGGTTAGCTGATATTACCCACTTCGCATTCTGCTTTGCCCTGAGATAGTGAGGGTTTCAGGTCATTGTCAGTTTCAGGTCATTGTCAGATCCCCCTCTAAAAGAGATTGCCAAGAACAAAGAAACCAAATCAGGAAAAAGTAAAAGTAAAAATAAAAACCTCTGACCAAGCTAAGATTCTAAATATAGCTTTTCCATTTACCTCAATGCAGATAATTCTAAGGTATATATTTCTGATTCTATTCATTCCATTTAAAAGAGAAAGACCACACCAGGGTAAGCAATGCAGGGTGGTCAGACACATAATCTAATGACAGTGTGTGGAAGCCACTACAGAAGACAGCAGGAGCACTGCCAGAGTGTGCTATGAGGCTGAGTGGCTGATTTCTATGCAGGGTTCACCAATATTTTCCAAGTATAGACAGTTTTTATTGAAATAAAAATAGAAAATGCAGGACCAGAGCTCATACTAAAAATTCAATTTAGTAAAGACACCAAAACTGCCCGCGACAGTAGAAGATATATTTTGGCCTTGCTATCCATAACAGAGAGAAATGAAACTTTATACTAAAATCTTTTTATGAATAGGCTAAAAGCTTGTCAGTCTTTACAAAACACCATGGAGCTGATGTCTGTTTCTTGTGCATTTGCTTTCCACTGACTGAAACAATGCTTTTCTAATCCATTAGTTTTATTTACAATTATACACTTTTAAAAAATATGAAGAATCAGCAGAGATCAGCAGGAAATGAATAGCTAATGCAATTACTCCAAAATTATAAAAGTACAGTCATCATAAGGTACTCTTGCTACTCTCTACCTCTGCCCTTTTTCTAAGTAATGTATTGTCTAATTTTGAAATTATCAGAACATCACAGGAGAATGTGGAAGCACATTAAAAAGACCATATTTCCCTGAGTTAGTGTCTAGAAAGGACCAGTTGTAGTAAGATTTAGCAAAGATCAGATAGGACATAGAAGAAAAGTTATAGGTCAGTGAGTGAGGGCTTCGGTTTTTCCACATATATATTTTAATTCTGTGGGATCTCTAAATTTCCATTTAGGGTTAGAAGGTGGTAAAGATAGCCATGTCTAGAACCATGTCTAATCAATACCTTATAAGGGTATGTGGCCAAAAATATACCTTGAATGGGCTGTATAGCCTTTGCTGTCAAGTCCCATGTCTGCCCACGTTTTTAGAAGGCAGCCTGGGTGATGGCACGATGTATGCGATAGAATAAGCCTCAGTTCCAGGACTGGCTCTACTGTTCACTAGCTGGGTAACCTCTAAAGTATAAAATCTCTCAACTGGAAAAAGAGAATAATAACATTTTTCCTACCTCCGTGTTGTACAATCAATGAGATCATGAAGGCTGAGTGTTGCGAAAATTTAAAATACAGAAACACGTAGATATTGCTACAGCTATTACACTTTAGTACAACGTAACCAAATTGCCTTTATTATCTTATCCGTCTACCTAACCTCCATCACTATTTTATCTAGGACTTCCCTGGCTGCTGAATGTTTCCTGATTTGATCTCCCAACAGTTCAGAAATACTAAATATCATAGCAATTTTATTTTTCTTTGGCAGCCAGTGATATTTACCTGGCCTTTATCCGAACTTCATGAGTATCACGTGTATCAAAGTGCTGACTACAAGTTTTTGGAATCAACTATTTTACTCAGCATCTTTTGATAACTCTGGTATGACTACCTTGTTACTATATTTAGGGTACCTCTTGCTTTTTTTGAAATCGTGAGTGTATTTTCTTCTCAATGACATATATTGGATCATTAAGGGAGAAACTAAAAAAAAAAAATTGTTGGAGAAATGTTTAGTCAATGGTTCAAAAGATACACACACGCGCGCACACACACACACACACACACACACAAGAATGCCCTTTCAATTAATACTAGTATTAACTATTGTCATGTGGCAAAACAAGTAATTTACAGTTAATTCCTAAAACCTGTAGTCAGTTAAAATTTTAAAATCATAATAAAGGTCATACATATTGATTATAATAATATATTATTGTTAGATTTTTTAAATCAAATATATACTTCCTGTAATATCAAAATAAAAGGCACTGTTTTTCAAAAATGTGCTTTTCTTTATTTCTTAACCCTCACAGTATTTTCCTGGGAATTTAGCAAACCTTGTAAAACTGAACAAAATTAGGATTTTTTGCTTCTATGATTACAGAAGGAGCATATCAAGCTGACTTGAAAATCTTAAAAAAAAGAAAAAAAGAAAAAGAGAAAGAAAGAACCGTTCTTATTTCAAAGGCTCAGAAAATAAAGGTTATTTACCATACAGACCTAGACTTCTTGTTAAGTTGTTTTTGAGATAGCAAATTAGAAAAACATGGCCAGAGTTAGAGGTTACTCAATCAGGTTGAGGCTGGGACTCTATTCCAGCAGCTCCTATTCCCCAAATTATATCTGATAATGCTCTAAAGTCTAAACATATTTTAGTTCAAAAAGATACTTGGCTCTTAGATAGAAAATGGCACTAAGCTTCCAAAAATCAATAGGTTTACCCACCCTTTTCAAATGATGTATTTGTATTCAGAGTAATCTGCCGCTCAGTACCTCTGAATTGTAACATTTGAGAAACTGCAATTTTGAGCTGAAATGTTTGTTTTTTATTTGCCTGTGCATAATCACAGGATAGGAGCATTAATAAAAGGGTTGGTGTATTGGCCTATGCTGAGGCCTATTATTTAGGCAGAGTCATGGCAACAGAGCAATGCTGAACGTGTCCAAGGGTACCATAATTTCAGCCTGTATTGTGTCAAGTGGAAGAGAAGACATGTCCGCAGAGAGAAGGAATGAAAAATACAAACATATTTGAAATTAGCTCTGCATTTTCAAACCAGAAACAGCATCTGTATTTCCAAGTAACTCAAGAAATAAGGGTGGTAAGTCTTGCCCCATGCCGGCTACAAAAGTATTATCTGTTAAGCAATATGGCGCCCATAAACTTAAAATCAGCAAAATCCATTGAACTGCATTTCCAAGAGAGTAGGAGACTTGAAATGGTAGTGCTCTGAGGATGTCCACGTGGGTGGGCAAGCATATGTTGCTTTTAAGCAGAGGAAGTGGTACACCACGATTTCTTCCTAAGTGCGAGGTCTTTATAAACTCATCCTCATGGGCTGTTTTAAATAGAAAGAAAATGGCACACAGTCCCCAGCCAAGCTTCCTAACTGTTTGGGGGGGATTGCCACTTTCCCAAAACATTAGGTTACTGTGGGTAAAATTTCCAAAATTGTCAACAATTTCATTTTTAAACGGAGTTCTTCCTCTCAGCATAAGACAGATGCAATACAGCACAAACTATATTTGGTCTAGCAGGAGATGTAAGTTATTTTTACTATGCTGACTCCTACCTGACAGTGGAAGACGTATTCTGGTGTGGTTTTCTTAAACTTCATGTTCCAAACCAAGGCCACTCCATCTGGTTCATGGGGAGCATCTTCATTGTTGTTGTAAGAAGCCACCATCAGCTCAGGGTACTAAATGGAAGAGGTCACAAAGATGAATTATGCTAAGATGACAACGCAACAAAAACTTCGTTATTCCTATGTACACGTGGTATACTGCATAGTGTAAATGGTGCTTTCTGTTATGTTGTGGCATACCTACTATCAGCTTACTGCTGCAACCTCCTGCAATCTTTCTTCTGCCTCTAACACTCTGTATGTGCTTGACATACTCACCAGTAACTATCAAACTACAAACATCACTTTACCTCTCTGTATTATTTGACACTTTGTGCTACCCCCTTCCTGCTCCAGTATTGGCTTCCATTACATCTTTCTCTCCTGATTTTCTTTCCTGACTTCTCATTTCAGTTCCTGCAGGTTCTCCTTCTATTACATATATTCCAAGGAGGCCTGTTCTCCCTGAGTAAGTTCATCTACTTCAGTGGCTTTAATAAGCTTAACATGCTGGTAATTTTCAAATCTATATCTCTAGGCTTAATTTCTCTCTGAAATGCAGATCTTTATATCTGACTGCCTAGTGGGGATTGCTCAGGGTTGTCCATAGACACATCACTTGCAACACATAGAAAAATGAGCTCATTGACTTCCACATGAAACCTACTGCTCCTCCGTGTTCCCTATTTTAGCGACTTGCACTATCATTTGCCTGGCCCAGGCCAGCTATTCTACATTTATTTTTACTTCTTTCTCTTTCTCACTCCCATATACTAAATTTTCCTAATTCCTGAATACCTTTCAAATGAATATTTTATTTCTATCTTTAAGGTCAGAGCGTGCTAACTTAATTTCTTATCTGGATGAAGGCAACAGCTTCATAAATGGCTTCCTATACTGACCTACTCCATTCTTCATCCTTTATCAGGAAGACTTTACAAAACATACATTTGGCTAAGTAATTTCTCAGCTTAAAATACTTTAATGGCTCATTATTACTTTCAAGGAAAAATGCAGGTCACATAGGATCCTTAATAATCTGTCATTTTCTGCCTTCCCTGCTTACTCTCCTACAACCTTCCCTCTTTCTCCCCACCTCCCACACCCTATGACTCAGCCTCACTGGACTAGTTTTGAGGCACACAGGTACATCTATGTACCTATAAGTCTCATACTCACTCTCACTGGGATGCCTCTTCTGTGTTGTTTACATAATTAACTCATCCTTTAAGACTCAACACAGGCATCAAGTCCTCCAGACAATGCTGACTTAACCAACCACTTCCTTCCTTGCCTATTATCAACTCCCTTAGTATTATGTGTCTGCCCTGCCAATTAAAGCACATGTCAAATGCATTATAATTGTTTTTCTATACCTATGTCTTGTCACTAGATTGTAAGCTCTTTGAGTGTAGGGACTGGTTTTTATTGACCTCTGAATCCAGGGTCAATTCCTAGCACATAATAAACTTGTGCCAAAATTTCTTTAATGATTTAAAATTTTTCCTTTTAGTAATTATGTGCTCAATAGGAAGGCTTTATATTTCATCCTTTGTTGTCAAACAATGCTAATAATTAAAGGCTTAAATGCAAGAAGCATACCCAGTAAAATAACAAGAAAGACTCTATAGTGATTCTAGGTGTTAGAAAGACCTACTCACCCTACATAAACTCTGCCCTGAGTGTTATTAAATAAACTAAGGACAAATCTCATAGGAAGTACTTATGAGTTAGGACACATTTCATGAAAATGTCATTACTACACAGAAGTCTCAAAAGGCAGCCCTATTAAATACAGCATCAGGATTATAGCAGATCATATCGCTCTCTTCTTATAATTTATTTTTTTCCTCCTTTTTCATTATTCTATACATATATTTTATGGAAGATTGTCTTTATGAATTTGAACACGGATCTTTTTTTCTATTAAAAATAACTAAATCTAAGTCTTATTCATTCTTCCAGCAGCCTCAACTAAAGAAAGCTGCAGAGAGTTACAACTTGCTGGTTGTGCAGAGGAAGTATAAGCATACAGTGATACACATGTATGTGGCCACCAGGGGAAGTAATCATTCTTTATTAAAAAACGCTCCTCAGCGGATAAATCAAAGGCCTATTAAGAAAGGCCTTTGATTCAAAGCCCATTCAAAGAAACTAACATCTAGATAAACACAGAAGTCTCCAGACTGTCCATCTGAAGTTTAACTATGTCACATGTGAAAAGGCAACTCTATAAACATCAACACCAGTACCACAGGGGCCAAGGAGCAGCCAGATGTTTCTGCAATAATATCACCCAGCTGGGTCTCATTGTTGGCACCCACTTGCAGCTTTTCTTTTTCCACTTAAAAATATTTAAAATTATTTAGTTTTAAAACTCCTTTAGAAAACAGGGAGTGCTTTAGTAAAATTATCAGCGAAATGCCATTGGCATAATTTCTATAACTGAGATCATAAGGCCTAAAGATACTGATTTAAATTTTATCTCATGCAAGTTTTTGGGATTTCAAGGTGCCCTCTAGTATGTCTTTTTCCACTGTTTGTTTGAACATGACTACCCATATTTTCCTTTTCCAGTAAAAATCTCTAAACAATTATTTAATCTTAAATGTTGTTCAAAATTATGATTTTAAAGAGAATATAAAGAATTACTAAAGTCATGATCATTTAGTTACTCATAGGGCTGAATTATCCAATATTTACTCTAGGAGAATTTTACCTGGAAATTACCAGATATGCTTTCAAGCCCATTTTTTCTAACAAATAAATGAAACCGGGGGGTGGGGGGCACAGTGGCTCACGCCTGTAATCCCAACACTTTGGGAGGTTGAAGCCGGCAGATCACTTGAGGTCAGGAGTTCGAGAACAGCCTTGCCAACATGGTGAAACCCCTTCTCTACCAAAAATACAAAAATTAGCCAGGTGTGGTGGTGTGTGTCTGTAATCCCAACTATTCAGGAGGCTGAGGCAGGAGAATCGCTTGAACACAGAAGGTGGAGGTTGCAGTGATCTGAGAGTGCACCACTGCACTCCAGCCTAGGTGACAGAGTAAGACTCTGTCAAACAACAACAACAACAACAACAACAACAACAAACTAGCATTTACTGGAAAGGAAGGAACCATCATGTTTTAAGTGCCCGTTAGGTACCAGACACTGATATGTTAATTCATTTGGTCCTCATAACCCTCTAAGGTAGGCAATGGTTTACTCATTTCCACAGACAAAGAAACGCAGAGCCTGGGTTAAATAACATATTCCAAGCTTTGTTGCTAATAAGTGATAAAACAAGAACCCCACTTGAAGTCTGTTGGGCTTCAAAAGCTTTGTCCTTTCCTGTCGACTGTGGCATGCCTCAAGTGTCCCCTATAAATATGTAAGGCACCATGACAGGTAAAATATGTGACATGGATGCCCTGAATAATAGGCTCTTCTCTATAGGAACTTATCATTAGGTGGAGGGAGGTAAGACACCTGTAGAAATAACTACAAGACAAATACAAAAGCAGACCATGACATGTGCTAAGATAGAGGCGGAAGCAAGGTTCTGCAGAAGCATGGGGCCAGGCATGCTGACTCACGCCTGTAATCCCGGCACTTTGGGAGGTCGAGGAGGGTGGATCACCTGAAGTCAGGAGTTCAAGACCAGCCTGGCTAACCGGGTGAAACCGTGTCTCTAACAAAAATTAACCAGCCCTGGTGGCTCGCTCCTCTAATCCCAGCTACTCCGGATGGGGAGGCACGAGAACGCTTGAACCCGGAAGGTAGAAGTTACAGTAAGGGGAGATCATGCCACTGCACTCCAGCTAGGGCAATAGAGTGAGATTCCGTCTCGAAAATAGATAAATAAGCACGGAAGCTGGTGTGGGGTGTGGCAGTAAGAGAAATGGAAAGGGATTTCTGAGAAGAAATGAGACCTTAAGCCTTGTCAAGTGGGTAGGTTATTAGGACATATGACAGTAGGGACAAGAGTCCAAAGAGGGGTGCAGGAGACCCCTCTTGGTATCTGCCTGGTTCATGTGAATCTCTCTTTGAAGATTACCCCAGTAAATGGAAGCCTAACTTCCCAGGGATAATTAATTAATTGCAGGGTTGATACTTGACCCAGCTGAGCCAATCGCATTCTCTAACCAGAATATTGTCAACTTTGAACTGAGACACAGGACCCGGGAGCTGGCAAAGAGGTCTGGATAAGGACAGCAGCTTATTGGTGAGGTCCCTCAAGCTGCCCAGATTCCTACTATTTCTAAGGTTTGGTTCTTCATCTTTTTCATGGATTCCCTAACTACTATAATGACTCCCCAGTAAATTCCTCTGTCTACTTAACGTAGCCAAAGGTAAAGTCTTTTTGACCAATACAGTGAAGAAGAATATGTCCAATAGACATCAGGTTGTAGTATTAATATGTGGCTAGGAGGCAGGCTATATCAAGCTATATAAAAGAAGAAAGGCCTGGAAATGCCTGAAGGCATCATCACGGAAGTCACTGACTACAGACTAATGATTTTAGATTTTATTCTGGGGGACAAAATAGGAGTCATACTTTGCAACTAATGATAATACTGCTACTGCTTTTCTCACTACTATGTCACATTTATTGAGTATTTCTTATGCACCAGATACTTTTAAAATTATCAGTCCTTTATTTTTATTTTATTTTTTATTTTATTTTAAGACAGGATCTTGATCTGTCTCCCAGCCTTGAATGCAGTGATGAGATCTTAGCTCACTGCAACCTCTGCCTCCAGGCTCAAGCAATCCTCCCACCTCAGCCTCCCAAGTAGCTGGGACTGCAGGCATGCACCACCATGCCTAGCCAATATTTGTATTTTTTGTAGAGATGGGGTTTTGCTATGTTGCCCAGGCTGGTCTTGAACTCCTGGGCTCAAGTGATCCTCCTGCCGTGGCCTCCCAAAGTGTTGGGATTACAGGTGTAAGCCACTGTGTCCAGCCAAATTATCATTCCTTTATATACATTAATTCATTTAATACTCACAATAGCTGTGTGAGCTAGGTATTATTATCATCATTTCATGAATGAAGAAACTTAAGCCAAGAGAAGTTAGGCAACTTGCCCACGTTGATACAGAGTGTATAAGTAATCTTTACAAAGATTAATCTGGTGAAAGTACTTATACTGACTTAACCTTATAGAGACTGACATTAGGGAGACCAGTAAGAAGCTGTTTCCTAACATAAGCAAGAAGTAGAGAGCATGACATAAAGTAGATGTCAAATCCATGTTCGTGGATTTGCATTGGTGTCAATAGTAATCTTTTTGCTATTGTAAATTTGATTGGACTTAGCAACTAACTGAACTGCCAAAGATTACTCAGGTTGGCATCCTAGATAACTGCAGGAGTGGAAGATGCAATTTACATGTGAGAGGAAGTGAGTATACATGGTGGGAGTAAGATCATGAGTCTGATTCTGCACACATCTGAAAACTCTGTCACATGGTGTGTGATAGTATTATTGACTCACTGTGCTAAATAATGTTCTGTGGGTGACAAAGTTGACATAATCCTCCAGGTTCCCAGATTTCTTCCAAGGAATGATGTTGATGATATTTTGTAAATATTTCAAAGTTAAAGTGTTCTGGTTTAAGAAGCCCAGGAGATAAAAAAAAAAAAAAAGCTATGCTGAAACCTTATAATTTCTTCCTTTTTCTCCCCTCACTTCTATTCTGTTACATTCAGGAAATCATCCTAGACATACATGCCACCACTACACACCAAGACTGTTCCTCTATCTCTCTTCTTTCTTAATATCATTGGATTGCATCTAAATCCATCAAAAAGTCTCTTTATCCCATAAGTATGTAATCCTGGTCCTTTGAACCCCACAGAAGTGTTGTGATGTAGGAGCTGAGCATTCTAATCTCTTTTTCTTATGCCTCATATACAATGCATTTTTCAAAATTGCAAACCTTTCCCCCACAGCGTAGGTGGGTAGGTCACACAAAAATAGGGGAAAACAAATGTGGTCTCTCCATGGTAGAGTTTCTGTTATTTCCAACTTTACTTCCTCCAACACAAACATCATACAAGACCCTATGTGGAAACACATCCACGGGCAATGTGGCCCATCACCTACTGAGGCAAGGCAGGGACCAGCCTCACCCCATGCCTCCTCAGGGAGTGTTATCAGCTGACCCAAGAACAAGGTTGTAGTTGCCTTTGAGGAATGTGTCAGATAAGGTTCCTGTGTAATTCCCCGACTCTAAACAAGTGAACAAGCTGAGCTAAGTGCTTCCTCAGGCTTGGATCTGATTTCTGTGCACACATTCAAGCGTGCTCAGAGACCACCCACACACTGGCGGAAAGTGGTTGGGCAAACCCTGCTTGTCTCAGTCTCTGCACGATCATGCACTGTGTGCTTTGTTGTTTGGATACAAAAAGGGATTCAAGAGGAGAGAACATTCACCCACTTGATGGCTGATGAGGGTCTAGTTATGGGGAATTACACCCCTCTTTTGTTCCCCTGTTCTTCAATAGGATTAATTGGGACTTATCCATTTTATAGCTCTGCCTAGAACACCCTCTTCTCACCTCCATTTGTCTAAATCTCAGTCTTCTGAGAAGCGCTGTCTGACCAGAGGCAGATTCCAACCTTCACTGAACTTTGAGAGCACTTGCTATCTGCCCCATATCATTCTACACCTTTACAAGCTCTTTTAGTTTCAGATCCAGAGGGTCTCTGTGGGAAGCAGTGGTTAAGAGCATATGCCTTGGGATGCTAAAACACTTTGGTATAAATCCCCACTATACCATACCCTAGTTGAGTGATTTTCAGCAAGTTACTTAGCTTCTCTGAGCCTCAACTTCTTCACATATGACATGGAAATAGTAAGGGTGGCTGCCTCACATGATTGTTATGAAGGGAAAATAAGAAAGCCTTCACAGCAGCTGTCATGGTGCTTTGCATATAAGAAAAATAAATTAAAAGCTAGCTATGACTATTATTCCCAATAAAAGCATCGATAACAAGAAAGCAGAAACTGTGTTGTGCATAAGCACTTGGGAGTAATAATTCCTGCTTCTCTCACTGTTCTTACGTCAGTGTTATTGCAGGAAGGAATACTGTTGTTAAGAATGTGGGCTCAGGCATCAGATGCTTAGGTTCAAATTCTGATGTCACCACACTAGGCTGTGTGTTTGCATATGTTACTTACCTACTCAGTGCCTGGTATATTGTTACCTAGTTGAGGTGGCTATTCGGCAAATTGGCTTTTGGTAAATTTGCCTACTTTCACTCTGAATGCCACACTGATGGGCTTAAACTTCCTTTTTATGGGTAATGGGGAGTTTTGGTCCAGGGAATGAAGAGATCAGGTTTTTGGTTTTTGTTTTTGTTTTTTGAGACGAGTCTCACTGCGTCACCCAGACTGGAGTGCAGTGGCACAATCTCGGCTCACGGCAACCTCTGCCTCTTGGGTTTAAGCAATTCTCCTTTCTCAGCCTTCCGAGTAGCTGGGATTACAGGCATTTACCACCATACTCGGCTAATTTTTGTATTTTTAGTAGAGAAGGGGTTTCACCATGTTAGCCAGGCTGGTCTCAAACTCCAGACCTCAAAAGATCCACCCGCCTTGGCCTCCCAAAGTGCTGGGATTATAGGCGTGAGCCACCGCACCCAGCCCAGTGATCCAATTTTTATTTTAAGAAAGATTGTTTGGGTAGATTTCCACAAGGGAAAACTGTAGGTGGATAAGCATGAAGGTAGAAATACCAGTTTGAAGGTTAAGAATAGTATTAGATGATGAATATATGAGTGGAGACATGGAAAGACTTGGTGACAGACTGGGTCTGGAAGACTAGAGGAAGTTGGCAATGTTTATGAAAGTTCTGCTTTAGGGTCTTGGGTATATTGTGGTGCCTTTAACATAGAAGTCATATAACAGGTAAAAAAAAGATTTGGGATATATGAAAATAACGAGTTAAAAGTTCATTTAAGATTCTATGGGACAGCTAGAATAGTGGCTTTGTCTGGTGTACAAAGTGAAATTGAGCAGGGAGATTGGGCAGGAGATACAAACAGGCTATTCATGTTTGAATCCTTAGCAGTGGAAGAGATCTCCTGCAGAGAGCACATCGGGAAGAAGAGCAGCAGTTGAGGGCATGACCACAGGGACCTCAAGGATGGTTAGAGGAAAAAGAAATCTTGGAGAAGTCAGAGAACTAGGAGAGAGTAGAGAGAGTAGTGAGAATTCAATGGAAAGAGGATATTTCTATAGGCACAAGGAAGCTGACTAAGCTGTTTGACAAAGAAAGGTCAGGACAGATGTGGGCTTAAAAATATCCACAGGACTTGACAAGTAGGAAATCAGTGGTAATCTTAATGGAGCAGTTTCATGGACAGAACAATCTGGCTTCCTGTTTGGTACCTAGCACATAGTAGGTACTCAATAAATACAAATAACTGAGTAGAGAATTGAAACTGAAACCTCAATAAAATGAGGAGGAAAAAAACCAACAGGCATAGAGAGGAAATCATAGGCAAGTAAACAAATCTCTTTTTTTTATACAAATGCCATGAGAACACAAGCCCAGTTTGTCCCAGCCTAGCAATAATTCTTACCTGGAGGGACCAGTCCATACAAGTGACCACTCGATGCTTGGACCAATGCTCATCATAGAACTGACGGTTGAAAGAAAGATTGGCTCCAGCCTGAACATCCCTAGGAGGATTTAAACATCAGAGATAAATATGGAGCTCTTTCTCTATGCTGCTCATATAGAAGCACTGATGTGGCAAAAGCCTGGCACGCAATACTCTCTGAGGCCAAAATGTTAATCTAGGCTACATACCCTGATCAAAATTAATGAACTAAAGATGGTCTTCTTTATGAAAAGCTTTTTCTAACCTGGCCCAGAAAGGGTTTCCATGTCTTTTCAAGACTATTATGAAATGTCAGATTTGTTTCAAGTTCCCATCTTGACCAGTCCCAAGCTTTCTCCAACTCTGCTTCAGGCCAGAGCCTTTCGAAGCAGGGTTTATTAGAAATCTCTGCTATCAAGGGAGCACAGCACACCAGAGGATTCTTTGATATCGATACTACCTTATTTGTCCTTAGACCAGAAATGATATGCATGTCTTTATTTACTTGTAAATGCTGATAGGCTGTAGCAGTAGTCTTCTCACTCAATAGTAAGTGATAATTTCTACCATGAGACAGGCATGGTAGACAGTGGAGGATTCACCAGATATGTTCCAGATACTTATCACTTCTGCCACGGACCAAAACAGCATCTGAGTCTAGGAGGATTACACTTTAGCCAGTGTTTACTTGGCTGACACTCAACTGGCCATAACACCTCCTTCAAGGAACTCAGTGCTGGTTATGCAGTTGCTCCACAAGCTGAGTATTTAAATCCAGTAATGTTTGCTCTGGGCCAGGAACTATGGGATCTGCATAAAAAGCTGCCTAAGTTGCCTGGGCTTTGGTTCAGAAATTCTTCTACACCCACCTTTCCTCTGTTCATTTGCTTCAACTGCTGGCTTGCACCCTGCATCACTTAACTTATATGGCTCTTGTTCAGATTGGGTGACCTGGCTTCCAACAAGTTATTTGGGCTCTAATTAGTAAACCTAATATGATTTTTTTTTCTGCTAACCCTTCCTCAGCTCTGCCATCGCAAACTCAGGTTGTGTGTGTGTGTGTGTGTGTGTGTGTGTATATATGTGTATATATATATATGTGTGTGTATATATGTATATGTATATATATATACACATATATACACACACACACACACACAAGTCCTGCCAGGAGCCTAGGATAATACTGAGCCAGGCACACAGAGGGAAATAGGGCCAACAAAATCAGTAAGTCATAGAAAAATGGCTTCTCAAAAGAACACAAAGATTGCAGAACATATATATGCAAAATATTATTGTCTCTTCAAGGCAGTCTAAAGATGCTGCTTACTGTTGAAAACATGTTCAGGACTCCCTTTTGAAATTGGTTTTCATGCCTCTGTTACATTCCCTTGAGCATCCTCAATGATGATAAGACATTGTCCTTTAAGAATGTATTTGGATTTTAGAAATGGCAAAAAAAAAAAAAAATCAGGCCTGATGAAAAAGGCAAGTGACCCTACCTTCACATATCATTCTTGGCTAGAAGAGATCTGGAGCTAAGAACAGCTATATTTATGTTTATAAGGCTCATATAGTCCCTCCTATTCTCCCCATGATGATGATTGACAGTCATGGCCTTTTCTAGTACCTATGCTACAGTCACAGAGGAAGTCATTTAGGGACACTTGCTTTTATTGATTAGCTTTGTTTTGCCTGTAAATATATTCTTGCATATATTAATATGTTTCCTAAAAGGCATATACACATATGCATACTTTTATGGGACCAAATAGAGGAAACATTTTCCAGTCTCTGTTCATCATTACCCACATGAGTTAACTTCTCCCATACCTCATGTTTATTTTCTTCAATTTACTATTTGCTTGGACATCAGGAATAAATCTAGTAGATACAACATGAATCTCCTTTGCTGCTTATAAGAATGTTTTCTCAGAGGATAATGCATGTGACTCTGCAGTCTCTATCACCTGGACTGTTCCCCAGATATCAAGTTCAAAAGCATTTCACAGAAGCACATGATAATTACAAGGAAGCTCTAAGCCAGAAGTTACCACCAAAGCCCATAGTCAAAGCTGTTCAGCAAGATAAATTCCAAAATTTCACCCTCCTCTGATTTCTTAATTTGGAATTTTCCTAGTCAGAACATAAATAAATGTAGAATTAACAGATAACTTACGCTATTTTTTAAAGAATGCACACAAGAGACTAACCCATCTTTTTCTTCTAACTCTCGGCCGCTGTAGTCAAAAAAGATGTCGGAATCTTCAGCCAGGGCTCTTTCAATTACCCGTATTGTCCGATCAAAAAAGATGAGAAATTCCTCTGAATGAAGGATCTGCTGCTTTTCTTCCTCTGTCAGCTCTCTTGGAGGGGCTTTATTTATTTATTTTTTTGTAAAAGAGATTGTTAGGGAAGGAAAAAGGGACAATTAAAACTTATCAAGAGGAACTCAACTCTTGAGAGAGAGACTGCTTATCAAAGGCGTGGCAAGACACAATGAAACAAATCATTGCTAATATTGATTCTAAATTACTTATAAATTCACACCAAAGGCTTCTGCAGATGTCCCCACAAAAAGATTGCATATTTGGTCTAATTATTATTTTGAAGAGTTGAAGAAGATTACAAATAAAAATAGACTGGTGTGTTTTTAGCAATCAGTTCTAAGGTTTTTTTTTAACCTAAAAACAGCTCCAATATGGCATAATAGATAAATTCACAAAACTATGTATCTATATATGCTATTGTACCATTGTCAAGCTGGCAACATTAAATAATTAGGAACACTCTATAATATGATCCACATAGTACGTTTCCTCTTTCTACTGAGTAAATTCATAAATTCATTTTATTTTAAATGGTTAGTTGGTAAGGCTGACTGATTGTTATA
The DNA here is from genome assembly GCF_009764315.1 of Trachypithecus francoisi. NCBI lineage: Eukaryota > Metazoa > Chordata > Mammalia > Primates > Cercopithecidae > Trachypithecus > Trachypithecus francoisi. The sequence goes on along the minus strand of NW_022681469.1, from coordinate 76,226,056 downwards.
TAGATTATATTCAAAAGCAGAAATATATCATTCCAAACCTGCTTTCACTCAAGATCTTCTGCTTTTAAACAAACACATGGAACAAATACATGCTTCCATAAAACAACCCACAATTGTTTTTCCGCCTTACCTTTCTAGCATGATTAATCTTATCGAACTAAATTTGAAGATAGAAAATGAGACAAAGAGATCAAATAACTAGCAGTATGTCATAGTTTCTGAAAGTGAGCTCACCTTAGAGTCACCATCTGGTTACATAAACCATTCCTTCAATTGCAAGTTTTACATAAAACTTTAGGGAAGGGATTAGGAACTCCCCAGTCTGAAAAACCCTCAAGGGCAGAAACTGTCAGCTGAACCTTTGTGGTTCTTCGGCAACCCCAGTTCAACTCTGGTGGAGAGAGCCTTCAATAAACTTTTTATTGGTTACTCTTTCAGTAAGTAGTACAGAAGCTCCTGAAGTTAAACTTACAGGAGGAGGGTAGTGCATTACAATCACAGGTGGAGCCTCTGGTGGAACCACTCACCCACAGGGTTTTTCAAGTACTTCCACAACCATCCTAATAACCAGATCGATTTCTACCTGGCCACATGGTCAGAAGAATCTTTTAGGTACTATCACCTGTAGCATAATATTTTATGAAAGTGTTACATAATTTGATTAACCGTATTTTGAAGCCTAAGAAATCTGTAGTGTCAAGAAGCCCTCCTACAGAGTCAAGTCATGGCAGTGGATCCAATGTTCATAACATCTCCCTCTTTCTAGCCTCCCCTTCCCTGCCCCAGACCATGATGCAGCGGATCTGGAGAAACATGAGAATCTCTATTTGTACAAGAAACTAGAATGATCCTGATGTAGTTCGTTCACACCTTAAGAAATGCTCTTCAGGTAATATTAGGGCAACATGTGATTCATCCATTATAGCAGAAGAATTTCTCCTAACACACCCCACCTTGTAGTTTCTAGCAGCCGTAAATAAAATTAGAAATATTTCTTTGCTGTCTAAGTCTCTGGAGCCCTAAATATTCCAGTGTGTACTGGGACTTCCCAAGGACTCCATCAACTTCTAGTGAGCAGTGCTGCTGAGACACTAGTGTGTGAAATCAGGCAATGTGCACACTCAGACTTAAGCTAGGTAGTGGGAAAATAGGTGGAGGTCATAAATAACATAAAGAACTCTGAAACCAATCTAGAATCAAGCACCCTGCCATATGCTAGCTTTGATTCATTAATCAATGCACTGAAGCTCTCTGAACAGTAGTTTTATCTATGAAATGGGGATGATACCTAAACTTTAAGTCTGGTTTAAGAATAAAAGCTAAATATGCTGGGCTTCAATAATTGGTGATGAAGTAGTACTTTACTAGTCTGCTTTCTAAAACTCTTGTAAATGAGACATTTGAATTATTTCACTCCAGAATATAATAAAACTACATAATGGAACTAGGCAAAAGGGGAAAATACCCTACAAAATGATAGGTCCATTTTGTTTTGGTTAATACTGTTAAATAAATGAATAAACCTGACTAAACAAGAATACTACAGGCCAAGAAGAATGTCTTATTTAAAAAGACTCACTTGGCCTTGGTCACTGTTAATAGATGACTTGAGACACACTTGAAATTAAACAAAGAAGTAGGAATTTTTCTCCCTTATTTCTTTTTTTATGATATTAAAAAATCTTTCTAGTCTCTGTTTATCCTTTCTAACCACTTCCATTTCACCTGTATCTTTCCTTACAGGTCCATTACCTTGAATAAAAAATAGTATCTATGTAATTTTCTGTAATTTTTTTCTTCCCTGTAGCTTATTGTCACTTTGATCTCAGCTTTCAAGACACACAACTTCTTCTCTAACAGAAACATAAATGGCTGATCAAAGTGTGCTTGCGGAGGCCAAGTTCAGGTAGGTGGAGCACTAGCCTCTCCAGATATTATGTTTGACAATACAATATTTGGCTTGAAATTAAAATGCTACTGAAGCAAACAAAAGATATATTTTATATTAAGCTTTGATGTCGAACAGGGATCAAATGACATGATTTGTTAGCAGAAAATAATCAGATGCATGTGCAGATGAGTACTTTTTAAAAGTTATAAACAATATTCAACTTAATTAAATAGGGCCATAGTAATTTTTGATTGTATAAACAAAACCTCCCATACTTAATCTTTAAATTGATAAGTATTGTTCAATATCATGAAAACACAATGAAGTATCCAGGAACCACAACCAAAAGGTGTATTCAGAGATAAAAACCTCTCCAGGCATCATATTTCATGAAAGAAAATTGGTTGATTAACGGAGTCCACAAAGTTCAAAATACAGGACTAAACAAATAGAATCGGAATTGTTTTACTCCAAGAAAAATGCCAAATTCTACCTGAAGTATCTGTTTCTACAGTTTTTCCCTTTCCCTGGAACCTAATTATTTTTTAACAAGTTCATGGCATTAAAAAGGTAGGAATTTATTAGCAAAGGGCATACCAAAACAAAACATGGGCATGGATAATAGTTTTTCTTATAGGTTAAGCAGAAAATACTATTATAGCAGATTTTTTCTTTGTTTGTTTTCACAACACAAAACATGGGATGTTTCTGTGAAGAACTGACAGCTAACAATACTTTGTGCATTTAAAGAGCTCTTTAAGAAGTACATTCTACTCTATGAAAAGTAGAATGCATGGATATAACTTACTATAATCCAAATGATAAGATAATTTTCAAATTTACCAAAATTTAACCAGTTATATTATTTTATACCATGTATGAAAGAAATTTTACTGAATACATGAAATTCAGAAGACAGCCTAATTCTATCAATTTGTGGCCCACAAAATTAAAATCAAATATAAATTTCATTTAGGGTCCATTTTTTATTATAGAAATGTTAATTTTTCTTACTTTTATATACGAAAATACTTTTAAATGGATCTTTCAAGCATGACTGTATCTCATTTGCTGTGTTTTCTTGACCTTTCCTGCTATACTCAATGTATACTTTGTCAATTTGTCTTTAATTAATTTATACTACTTTAAACTATATCTTCTGGGTTCTAGCCTTCTTGTGATTTTTTTCCCTCTATAAAAATGTACAGTTTATAATGAAGTTCACAACTTATATTGAGACTTTAGTATCTCATTTCTATGTTAAAAGTTATTTAAAAAATATCTACCACAAATATGTCTTGACTTGTTTCAGCAATGTTGCTTTAAATTTCAATATAAAAATTATTCAAAAATATTTTTCAAGAATCTCTAAGAGATAAAAAATAAATAAACCCATGTAGCCAGGAAAAACATTAGATTAAATAAGGACAGTGGCTCTCATGGGAATTTTACAGTGAAATCAGTTCATAAACAGCAGCAAGAAAACCAAACCAAACTAAAAGCGAAGGATATCTTTCTGTGAAGTCAATGTGAGGTTTATGAGTTGATTTCGTATTTACAAAAAAGTTAGGTTCCCAGTTGTGTTGTTTTGAATTTCTAAACATGAAGACATGAGGACACTGACATATGGAAGTTTTCTAAACTTTGATTATAAGCTAAAATATACCTGCTTTTTTCCTACTCTATGGCAGAAAAAAGTGAAACAGTAATAAATCAAGACTGCATTTCTTTACTGTTTAATGCACTTTGATGTCACATGGGCAAAAATGTCAAAAGTTAGTGAGTACTGACTGTTTTCCCCATGTCCCCCTCAACACTTTTTTCTTCCTTTTCACTCCAAAAAAAAAAAAAAAAAAAAGCCAGATTTCTCAAAAATGTGTTCCCTGGTTTGAAACTGTGTATGTCAAGTTTCAGCCCAGAGCAAATTTTTATGGCTGAGTAATAAATCCCTGAAACGCAGGGTTCATAATGGAAGTGCTGACACAGCCCTAACTACGATGCAGTCGTGTGAATGGCGCCACGATTATATCTGCTAGAGATTCTTTCAAAAGTTTGCAAAATACTGTCTTGCTTTAAAAAAAAGCCAGAGTTTGATGCCAACATAAACATGCTTTTAACCCATTATGTGTTAATTTGCAGAAGAGCCATTAATGGAGAATAAGGCACACAGTGCAGCAGGAACAGGAAATGTTCTTTCAAACTTCTTTTTGACTTTTAACATGACTTTAATCAATTCCATGAAGCATGAGTAACAGTTAAAACTGAAGGGTGTTTTCACTTGGAACTTAAGAAGGAGGTTGCTTTGCTTTGCTTTGCTGGAGAAGACGATTTGGAGATTGGGGCTGAGGTGGTGGTGATGGGGAATCCATGCCAAGACACACGAAATATACCCCAGCTCCTTATCACCAGGTATATTTTAAGAATATTTTGCAAAGGGTAAAGGAGTACTTTAATAGATCCTGACTTATTTTGTACCTCACTACACCTGTAATCATGATATTCTTTTCACCAACTTTTTTCTTAAAGATGTTTTTAGTATAAGTTTAAATGTGAGATCTCTTTGATCAAATTCATTTAGACTCTCAGAAAGAGTAAGCCTTGTGTCTTCTGTGAATGCCACTGTTAAAATGCTGAATCTTCTCCTAAACCTCAGTCACACCCTAGAACTTGACAGCGATTGAACTTCTCAATGTCTGAGACCTAGCACAGTAACAGAAAGAAGATCTTTTATGATAGTTCTCCAATGAGTTTAGAGGACTTTGCTTGTATCTCTATTGATAGTTTCACATTTTTAAAATGTACTAGCTGGGGCCCCTGAAACCATGTTCTTATTTCAAAGCTATGGGCTATAGCAAACCTAAGCACAGAGAGCTGGGGCTCCCAAGGGCATCCATCCCACCAGGGTAGAAACCAGTTATAGACCCAGGCACTGCAAGGCAAGACTACTAAGGATAATTTAGCAAACTTTTATACAGCACTTACTCTGTGCCAAGTATTGTTCCATACTAGCCCTGATGAGTTTTTTAAGAACCTGTCTGCCAGATGGGGAAACTGAGGCAAAAAAAGGTTAAACTAACTTAGTCTGTAGTGATCACTCAGCTAATAATCTACAGACACAAGATTTGATTCCAGGTAGTGTGGCTCCAGAGGCTATGCTTTTTCATTATTATCTCGCACTGGCTTTTAGATACCTGAGATTACAAAAAACAAACCAAAACTAAATTAAACACCCACACTCAGACACACTTCAAATGAGCCTCAATATGAAGTGATTTTTAATAATTTTCTACAATTGTGGCTGGGCGCAGTGGCTCACGCCTGTAATCCCAGCACTTTGGGAGGCTGAGGCGGGTGGATCACGAGGTCAGGAGTTTGAGACCAGCCTGGCCAGTATGGTGAAACCCCGTCTCTACTACAAATACAAAAATTAGCCAGGCGTGGTGGCACGCACTTGTAATCTCAGCTACTTGGGATGCTAAGGCAGGAGAATAACTTGAACCTGGGAGGTGGAAGTTGCAGTGAGCTGAGATCACGTCACTGCACTGCAGCCTGGGACAGAGCAAGACTCTGCCTCAAAAAAAAAAAAAAATTGTCTCATTTAACTCCATATGATATGGATGTTAAATGATATGGATGTCATTTGTAATAGGTATTTGGGCTACTCTAATTTTCTCATGAGAGCACAAGATGTTGAAGTGAGGACTTGGGATCAGTATATATCAATTCCTACAAAAGTCCCCAGTGCTGAACATCTGCCACACTGGGCCAGAGCTACAACCATCTTTAACATTTACAAATCAAATGAGCTTCTAATCAGAGTTATATTGATCTATACTTGGGACACTCAATAGGAAATATGGAAGAACATTTTTAATCTACATTCAGTTCTCAGGTCCCACTCTCCATTTGCCAGCAAGTAAGACAAGTTCAAAATTCTCTTCTGTCTCCATGGGCTGAGAATCTCAAGGTAATACAAGGTTGGGTTTGTAAGGAAATGTTACCTGCAGTATTTCCTGTCCCTCCTTTTCTTTTCTCTTTTCTTTCTTTCTTCTTATAGGTACAGTGCTATCATGAGGAGGGCAACAGGGTAAAATGTACACTTTGGATTTAACTCTAAATCTTGGCTCATGTACTCATACATTGTGTATCTTTGGATAAATTTTTAGACCTCTCTCTTCCTAGTTCTCTGCCTATAAAATAGGGGTAGTAATAGTATCTGCTTCAAAATAATGTTTTAAGGAGTGAGTAATATCTGTGGAGTGCTTAGAAGAGAGCCAAGGGCATAGTGAGCCCTTAATAAATGTTACTTAATATTATCACCAGAACATGTAAGAGGTTGTTCCTCCTTATACAGGCAGAGTTGCAGAAGAAAAATTTTAATAGCAGAGTTACTAGCGTCGATCACTATTAATGTTTCTGTGTAGATCACATGAAAACACTTTAGAATTTATTGACAAAATCATTATATCTAGTCCTTTGCTTTACTGTTATCATTGGGAATATATGGTTCTGTGAACAAGATAACATGGCAATTCGTAACAAGTGTTACTGGAATTGTGACTAGAATTGTTACTGAAATTGTGGATGTTTTGCACTTTATTTGCCTTTATCAGTCAAGAAATAAATGACTCTTGCTTTGGAGATTACAGTTTATGTTGCTAAATGTAATGTATTGTACAATCATAGAAAATCTTCCATATAGGGGATGCAAATTCAATTTTTACTTAGCTCTATAGTCTCTTATATCAGTAAAGGCAAACAAAACAATAAGATGATTACTCAATTTATTTTCCATACCATACCTTCCTTCACTTCTTGTTTTTTGTCCTGATTTTCCAGTTCTGAGTCCTGGCCAACTTTAGGTTCCACCATTTCCTCATCTTCCTCATCCTCTAGAAAAAAGAAAGAGAAAAATACAATATTTTCTTTTCTCCAAATCAAAGCCTTTGGTTGATAGTGGGAGGTAGGGGTAAAGGGTAAAGTTCCAATCATTTAGGGCAACTTCTAAGTAAATCAGTCTACAGTGAATGCCCAAGATAAACATTCATGAATTTATGAATAAATTATCTCCAAAAGGGGCCTCTTTGAAAATTTCCCCAAGCTGTTGAGAAAACCACACCGAATGGGCACCTGTACATCTAGCTCCAGGCCCTTACCATGTGGGATGTCTTGGAATTGCCTCCCTGACCTCTGAAGCTTCTTCGAAGATGGCCCAGGAATAGATTTTAAAATGTTTCCACCTGGAGCACATTTTCCACAGGGGACACCTGTTGTACAGATGACTCATTTCCAATTTAATTCTCACCAAATTAATTTGTTTTTGACCTACAGGAAAGGGTTAAATACAGGTCTGACCCCAGGTCAAATGCCATTGGCAAGTAAACAACCAAGGGAAGGGCCCCCAAAGTCAATGCCATTGGTCTGGGAGAAAACAACTCAAAATGGTATTTACACATTCAGAGCAGTTCATGCATTAATGTGAATTTAATGAGACTAACAAGTCGACTGAGTTGGCTACCCCTGCCAGATGTTACAGTGCCCTTCCTGCCCTATGCAAATGTATGCTCATTTTTCCTCTTCTCTCAACTTGCCTTTCCTAGAGGCCCCTTCCATTATAGAGTGTTTGAAAGCATCAGGCACAATGCAGAAGGTTTAGGGGAGAGTCAAGGTGTCACAAGAAAATCCAAATTATAGAAAATAAAATGATATAAAAAATAAAATCTCCTTTCAGTCTTTAAATATGGTATTGTACTCCATGTAGGTTATCGATTTCATTGGTTCAAATATAGTTGAAAAGAAATGACTTTGCTTCTCTCTCTACCCCATATATTCGCTCATTCAACAAATATTTACAGACCTTCTATAAAATCTCAAGCTCTGTGGATAGTCCCATTTCCATCACAATAAATCCTGAGATTCGTCAACTCAAAATTTCAGCACCAATCGCTTAGAATACATTATAAATGCATACTTAAATGCTCAAATAAATAAGTATATCCTGAAAAACAACTTACAAAATTCTAACTAATATTAAGCAAGTCATTTGTGGAAGGAATATCAATTTTAAAAATATAGATATGTAAAGTATAGCATTGCAATTTAGATATTAGAATTTTTAAAATATGAATTTTAATGGAAATATTATACTCTATAGGCATGCAGGTAGACTGTGGAGCCAAGTTCACTACTTTATAACCACACTATACATATATAAGAAAGGAAGTAAAACATTTTAAAGAACTGTCATTTATTATTCACACAAACCCCTAAGGTCACATTTATTAGATGAAAAGTCACACTTAAAATTTTGAAAAGAACACTGTTACCCAGACTTTTAAACAAATAAATCTTTAAAAAGTTGGCCAGGAGCGGTGGCTCAAGCCTGTAATCCCAGCACTTTGGGAGGCCGAGATGGGTGGATCACGAGGTCAGGAGATCGAGACCATCCTGGCTAACACGGTGAAACCCCGTCTCTACTAAAAAATACAAAAAAAAAAAAAAAAACAACAACAAACAAAAAAAACGAGCCGAGCGAGGTGGCGGGTGCCTGTAGTCTCAGCTACTCGGGAGGCTGAGGCAGGAGAATGGCGTGAACCTGGGAGGTGGAGCTTGCAGTGAGCTGAGATCCGGCCACTGCACTCCAGCCTGGGTGACAGAGTGAGACTCCATCTCAAAAAAAAAAAAAAAGTTAAGTTACAAATAGCATATCTATGTCCTTATCCATATGTTAAGATATTAATGCTATCTCTTCATACACACAAAAAAAATCCATTTGGAAAGTCCTGATTAAAATATCCATCTCGACATGATGTATCTTCCTGACCCAAGGACTAAACACAAAGTCTAGTGAAGATCTAGCTGGAGAGGTTTCCTCTTTCAGTAATCCTTGGATGAAGAGGCAGTTTTCAAAAGGCCTCTCTGCTGCTGGTAAGTGGCTTCATTTCTGAACCTTCTGGAGACATTTCTTTAACAGATTCAGCAGCCATGCCTTGAAACTTATTAAGTACAGGGCAAATACAACAAAAACCAAGGTAATAAGGCCAGAACTATAGGTTGAACTGTGTCCCCAAAATTTATATGTTGAAGTAATAAACCCCAGTACCTCAGAATGTGGCCTTATTTGAAAATAGGGTCACTGCAGATATAATTAGTTCAAATGAGGTTATAATAGAGTAGGGCACCTAATCCAATATGACTGGTGCCATTATAAAAAAGGGAAATTGGACACAGACACGCACACGCATAGGAAGAATACCATGTGGAGATGAAGGCAAAAATCAGCCTGATGCTTTTACAAGCCAAGGAACACCAAAGAGTGCCAGAAAACCACCGGAAGTTAGGAGAACAGATTCTTCCTCACAGTCTTCAGAAGGAACCGAGCCCACAGACTTCTTGATCTCAGATCCCAGCCTACAGAACTGTGAGGCATTACATTTCTGTTGTTTAAATAGCCACTTTGTGGTATTTTGTTATGGCAACACTAGAAAACTAATAAAGCCAGTAAGTGCATTTCCTTCTATAATCTTACAATTTAGTAAGAAGGGATACAGGAGATATTCAATAATACTTAAGGCAGTGATGAGTGCATCACTTGTATAATCTAATTTATTTATCAGAACTTAGCACCATTAGTCCAGTTTTACAGATGAGGAGACAGAATAATTTCCCCCGAAGGAATTGCAACCACATCCCGCTTCAAGTTCTGTCTGGCTCTGCCTGTTTTGGGGTCTGTGATCTTTAACCACGACGCAAACTGCCTCCTGAACCACAGCATGATGTGAAATAGAAATGCCATGGAGAAAGGGCTGAAATACAAGCAGCTGCAATGATATGTTGCAAGGTAAGGAGGCTTTGCAGGGACTTTTTGAGGTGGACTTGCATGGCCTCAACATGGATTGTTCTTCCACATTCAGGAGGTGAGCAAATATAAGTTGTAGCTGAGAAGTTATGTTTCACACCCTTGAGAGCTGTACATAATGGATTATTTTATTTATCAGGCATATATATGCTACAACCAAATTCTGTTCTAATTTTCATTCTGGAATCCACTGCTTTGAGACCTGGCCGGCAATGCTTAATATGAAGTGTTAATTCCTCCAGCCAGAAAGATTCACAGCTTGGGTGAGAGCAGTACCCTGAGGGAAGTATTTGATCTTGTTCCAGGCTGGAGTCCACCACTTGCTGGCCCCTGGATTTTATCCAATTCATAGGAACTCTCTGAGCCCCCATTTCTGATCCACTGGAGTGGGATAATAAACCTTCCTTAAAACACATTGTTATTGTAAGAATAACTAAGTAAAATAACCAATACAAAATTGCTTTTTAAGCCATCAAGGTCATTGGGAACATACTTAAGCAGAAATCTTCAAAACAAACGTTGCCTTAGATTCTAACAAATATTGACTGAGCACTTACTATGTGCCAGGTGCTGGGCACACACCAGGGAACAAGACAGACAAAATAATCTCTGTGCTCATGGAGCTTCCATTCCAGTGGAGAGAAACCACAAACGAGTAAAAAAAACAAAATATATACTGTGTCAGACAAGTGCTATGGGGGAAAATACAAAATAGGAAAGAGATTAGGCATTCTGGTCAAGAGTGGGAGAGTCTCAATTTAAAACAGAGTGAAAAGGCCCACCAAGGCCACACCAAGATGACATGTGAGCAAAAACTTAAAGGAGTTAAGGGAGTGAGTTGTGTGAAGACCTTGGAGGAAATAAGACTAATAACAAATAGATTCTTGCTTCTCAATCCATGGACTCGAAGGAAGTAATGGATCAAGGTCTGTATTCATTGATAATTAGTTATACTGACTATAGGTAACAATTGTGCCTTCATTACAGCCATCTATTTGTGCACTTAAATCTTCTAGTTCTTAAAACTAAAAGCAGTTTTACCAAATGACTTTGAATTAGTCAGCTTTAAATAGTAACAAGTTCTCATCTTTCACAGCTATAAGGGTGTTTATTTTAAACATTAATTCTCAGAAGAGTCAAAAAAGAAACACCATGACCAAAAGTGCCACTACCAGCTTATTGGAAAAATATTATTCTGTGAAGGGCTTGGCTATGAAAAGGACTAGGTTTGTGATACGATGTCTAGGTTTATGCATAGAAGCATGTGAGGAAATAGCAGGTTATCTAATTCCTTAAATGGAAAATCCTTCCCCAGAGAATATGTTTTTGATCAGTCTAAAAAAAACATACACACAACAAATATGTATTGTGTTTATAGTATGTACAAAGCTTATAGTATGTACAAATGAGAAACTGTGAAAAACAGTGAAATTTAAAAAATAGTACCTGCCCTTTTAAAGTGTCTACAAACCAGTTGTAGGTATTAATTTTTAGTGGCCACAGAATTCTTTGTCATCCTTTCAAAGACATAAAGTAAGTTTTTCGGTGGATTTGCTAAGGAAATAAAACACAAGAGACTGGTTTGTTTCTCTGCATACTGATATGTTTGCCTTGCTCAGCAAAGAGAGTATATTTTTCTTTAAAACTCTGGTTTCCTTTCTGGTGCAATTGGAATTACTTCTGTTGAAACCATTTTCAAAACAGTTAAATAACTTTAAAGAAAAGGATTTATGTAGACCTGCTACAGACTACTGATATATGAGTTGTGCCACTAGTTCATACCCAGTTACGTTTCCTTTGAGATTGGAGGGAAAAAAATTACCACCCATGTATGGTTTCCTGTATCCAGGTCCACACAAGAAATTAAACTAGTGGCAGAAGTTAATTACCTGTCAGTCCAAGGGGCTAATTTCTAAACAATGGCATCTTTTAGACACATTATTTTATTTAATACCCATATTCTGACGTCTCCAGTTGCCACATTCATTCCACCTGGTTGGAAAAATCTTTGGTAACCACTGTCTTCCTCCCTTAAGATTTTCAGAGGTCTAAGAACAAATAACTGCATATTATGCAGCAATCACAGATAACACACTCAGCACGAGGCTCGGCCCTTTGCCTGAGCTCTAGAAGAGTTCGTTTCCTCCATTAATCCATGGCTCTAAATCAAGCCGACGCAGACCGTTTTAGTATGCAGCAGTCCTCTGCTCACTGACTTGTTCTGATAGCCTTACAAATGTGAGGTATTTGACAGGGAGTGCAGTGGAACATTTGTCAGTGTTTGGCAATACAGTATAACAGCAAAACCCCTTTCTGTCCGGGGCATATTCCCTTTGTAGCAATTACGGATTGGTGATATGGTGGATCCTACTTTCCTCTCTCAAAGCCCAGTGGGAGAGAGTTTCCTGCTGTTCATATCCTGGTGGCCAGGGCACAGACAGGATCTGGGGAGTCAGACTGGTTGCTCCTAACTCGGGCTTTGTCTTTGGATCCTTGCAGTCAAAGCTGAGAAAAAAGTTAGGATTCATTTTGGGGAAAAACCCAGTAGCAGCAGTGATGCCCAACATCCCAGCAAGATTGTTCCAGAGGCCCAGTGTTCCAGAGTTCCCTTGGTGCCCACGCTTTTTCAAACCTGTTCCTTCTGCCTCCTGTTGATTCTGTGAGTACCAGATTTCCTTCCAATAAATCCCACTAGAGGTGCTGTCAGCACCAGATTTCCTTCCAGTAAGTCCCACCGGAGATGATGCCTGCTGCATGCAACCAGAACCCTCAGCGACACAAGGCGACCCTCTGTGAAGAGCGGGGTTTGTGTTTTACGAGGCCACTGGGTTCTTGCTTTCCTCAGTCCTCTTAGGGCTTGCAAAACCTCGGGATAAGAGGATCTGAGCTCCTGCCAGAGCCCTTGTTGCTCTGCTCCTGACGTTTCATGAGAGGACTGTGGGTCCTCCATCTGCCACCTCAGGAAGACCGCTAAGGCTGGCTCAGGTGGAGAGTGAAGGCAGGGAGTGGAAAGGGCCATTTCACTCCATCCTTCTTAGCTCCAAAGGGCATCCTGCTGCTGCCCAGAGCAGCAGGCACAAAGCAATGACCACTTTGACTTTGAATTGAGGGCCAACGACTGCAAGATGCACAATTATTTTATATACCACCGAGAAAGACGATTACTGCTATTAAACTATAACACATCATCAATTTTAATGTGAAAATTGTGAATGTTAGAAATGATCAAATACGTTGTGGCTTATGAAATGAATAGAAACAAGCCTCCAAGATGTAAATGGCAAGGACACAGAGGCAATTCTAAATCAAGCTTCCTACTCTACTATTATTGGAGAATAGACTTGGAGAGAGATAAGGACCTGAGTTTTTCTGTTTTGTTTTGTTTGTTTGTTGTTTGTTTGTTTGGATATGTTCTTTTCAACTTAAGAACAAATGCCCTAGCCACTTTTATATAATTCCATGTATGGATATTCAGATGGTGATTCTTCTTATAACATAGTTTTAAATTTTTAATAGAAAAAGACTTACCCCTTCAAGTTCTGTTAAAGTTTTTAAAAAAATATTGGAAGATATTCTTTGCAGTTCTGGTTTTTGGTTTCATCTTTTTGCATAATGCCTTTTGTCTCATCTCATCTTTTCTAATATTATACGCTCAATCTGGTTAGCACTTACACCTATATCTTCCACTATCACCTACAAATTGATTTCTCCAGCCAAGATATCCCTTCTAGGCTCCAGACTCTGTAGTGGACATTCCAACACGATTATCTCACGGGCACCTCACACTTGACATGTCCACAGCAGAGCTCTGACCTGCTTAATGGTGCCACTGTTCATATGGAATCCCAGCTGGATACCTGAGCACTACCCTCAGTTCCCCTTTTCCATCAGGGACTAGTAAGAGCAGGGGGGTCTCAGTCCCGTCCATTCCACCTCCAGCATCTGTCTTGAATCTGCCTGTCTTTATAGCCCTTTATGATGTAGCTCTAGCAGCTTTAACTCTTCCTCTAAAACAGATTTGTGAATCCCCTCCATTGTTCTGCCACCCACCTTGTAAATATTTCTACAATAACACATCTCATACCGTATAAAATTAGTTTTATGCTCTCTCTACAACCAGAGTAAATGTCCCTCAAATACCTACTCTTTTTAGTATTATCAGCATTAAGTACTGAGACTGGCAATATGAAAACAGAAGACTGTTCTGGAAATTACTAATGGTACTACATCACGTAGGGCCTTGAATGGCAGAACAAGAAGTGTGGACTTCTTCCTAGAGATCAGTAGCCCACTTTAAAATCGCATTCAGTCCATAAATATCATTAGCAATTTCAAAAGAAACCCAAGGCACTGGGGATGCTAAATATGGCTTTTGAAGCCACACTTCTCTCTTCCCCCGCATACCCTTTGTGCAGATTCCGATATATCTGTCTGGGGATGGCTTGACCCTCAATGAAAATCATTGCTGTCAATCTACCCTGCAGGGAAACCGGAGGCGTTAAAACACACAAGGGTCAAGTTATGATTTTGTTTAAGGATATGACAGCAACGTGGAGGCTGCAGGAGAGTGGGCAAGACTGAAGCCAGGGCACAGTAAGAAGGTAGGCCATAGCCGTAGTCCAGGCAGCCGTTGAGAACCTGACTTTGGTCAGTGCAGTTGCCAGCGGGTGTGATGAATCAGACTGTGAATTTAGACATGTATTTGCACAGCAGACAGTGAGGGCTCTCGCGCAGAACTCACTCAAGCCACCCTACCCTTGGACCAACTTTGGATACAGCTTGCCAACTTTGCCGGGAGTCCAGAGAGAGCCACCCTCCCAATATGTATCACAGCAGCCAAGATAAAGTATAACATGCACCACTGAATGCTTACACAAACCAAGGTGAGCGCCTCTATGCTTTAAAAATATGCAGGAAAGACATATTTTGTGGGATTTTCAGTAAGCACTTTGTTAAATATACTACATGCTAATATTGAAAAAACCTTCACTTTCTGGTCTAGAAAAATCTGGCCAGAGTAAAGAAAACATACATTTCTCATCATACAGAGCGCTCCTGTTAACACTCTAGGCCACATCAGATCTCTCCTAAGGCTCTAACATGACAGTACTTGGAAAGTTTACTTCCTGATGGAATGTCACCCAAGGCATTGCAAATAGGAGGAAATGAAAGAAAATATTTAAAATGAGAGGGGAAATCAGAGAATAGTACTTTTTAAGCAGCTGTTTCTGAAACTTGTAAGAGCACTGATATGTAATATATGCACAGTAAATATGTATTGAATTGAATTGACATGGGTCAGTCAGCTTGCATGGAAGGACAGAGATGAGGAAGAGAACAAGGACCTTCTCAGAGATACTCAGGCAGGAGTCTGTGGATACCTTCAGCAGTTTGATGTCTGGAGATAAGAAGGCCTGACTGATCTGTGTTTCCATATGTTTTTCTTCTTAAACACCTTTAATGGCTCCCTATTTCCTAGATTAGCTCAGCATTTAAGGCCCACTACCATCTGATCCTAACTTAATTCTCCAGTATTGCTCACAGCAGAGCAGCCTTTGACTCAACTGTGCATAAAAGAGGCAAGTTTGTTGTCAGAACCCATTCCTCCACTATCTTCCTTATCTTCAGTCTTAGATCTTTCAGGCCCTTGTTATCCAAGATTTCTTGGAAAGTCATGGATCCTTTAGCCACTGAAGAGAATAGTTGGATGAACTAATTCAAACTGGTAGACTACATAATGGTTATCCAAATAAATTTATAAAAAATCTATAATGGCAAATTGCAGCTTTTATGGGATGTGGGAAGGTGAGATATTTTGAAAGGGCACAGCCACTTCTCAAGTCAGTTCTCTTCCCTACATTCTTGTAAGCAAGGCCATCCCATTGCACAACTCCAGAAAGCAGCATCGCCATTATGGCCTATGTGAATAGGGCCTCCTTGAGGTGTGTAAGACACAGCCTTTATGGCTATCCTTGGCAGCCCTATATATGTATCTGTGCACATATGCATGCACATGCCTACACACACACACACACACACACACACACACACACACAGAGCAAAAAATTCAAAACAATTGAAGATGCAATTCTTGGCTGCTTGGAAAATAAGGAGGGACTCCTCTATTTTTCAGACTCAAATCCTTCCTGCTATCTACTTCTGCTTTTGGATAATTCCATTCTCTATTCTTTTGCTTTCTCTACTAAGTCTTCCCAAAGTGCAAATCCGCAGTTTCTCTTGGTGGGAACCTTGCTTGTGAAAAAGAAAACCGGAGTCACAGAGATAGAGATGTCACAATATTTAACTTTTAGGAGTAACTGTAGATCTGTCCCAAAGGAAGGCAGACACTCAAGGTCTTCACATACTAGAATTGTTATTGTGTTATGTTAACCAGTTTAAAAAAAGAGTAAAATAAATAGAAACCACTTAGAAACACTATTTTCGCTGTAAGGAAATTGTTCCTAAGGACAAAGTGGTACCTTCCATACCTAAGAGTCGCCAACTCTGTTAATGTTAGAGCTGTTGTCACATGAATCACTGCATACATAGGTCATCCCACTAATATTAGTACATGTTCTCTAGCATTCCCTTTATTAATAAGGATCAAATCTCATCAATTATATCTCTTTGTATGCCCTTCTTTTGCACATCTCCCTTTATTCTCTCCATTTCCCACCTCCTTTTTTTTGGTTAAGGCCACCTTGGCTTTTTATGCAGCACCTAGTCATTGTTCCCTACCTCCAACCTCTTTCCACGCCTACTCTTGCTACAAACAACACTGTCTGATCAATCCTCTTTAAACAACTTGTTCATATCAATTTCCTGGTGGAAACATTTGATAGCTTCTATGACATGCAGAGTAAATGCTGAGTTCCTTGGCCTAGTCTTCAAGTCCTCTAAGGTCTGGCCCCAATATGTGCTTCCTGTTCAAATTTCCTCTACTGTGTTCACCCCCGCACACACATGTATATACACACATGCATACTCCAGTCTGCCTGCACTAACACAGTATCTGCTGCACACATTTCCACATGCCATCTGTACTTTGGTTCATGCTTCCCCTCAGTCAGACTCTCCTCTTCCTTTTCTGTTACAAAATATGACCGCCTACTACGTGCTGGGTACTATTCTATGTATTGGAGATGCAGCAGTGAACAAAACAAGTAAAACTTTCCTGCCCTCATGGAGCTGGAATTCTAGCAGGAAGATGGAGAATAAACAAGATAAACAGTTGAAGTATATAGCAGGTTAGAGAGCTGCAAGCACTAAAGACAAAAAGACAGTGGTAGGTGTCACAATTTTACACAGAGAGCAAGGGAGGTCCTTACTGAGAGGTGGCATTTGGTAAAACACTCAAGTAAGTGAGGGATCAGGTTATATGGACCCCTGTGGGAGAACAACCTAGGCAAAGGAAACAAAAGCATAAGGGTAAGAGTGCACCTGGAGTGTCCAAGGCCTCCAATACTTTCTGATCTTCCCTACATGTTAATCCAGCTACACCGATGACCTGATTCTAAGGACTCCCCCCACCCAACAGTCCCCCAGGTTGTTCCTGCTCTACCTGTTGACGGGATTTCTTCTTCCTTTAACCTCTCATAGCACTTCAGTTGGGTATCTCCTACAACCTTTTCTTCATCCAACTAAAGAACTATTTATGTTTAAGATTGTGGCATTTATCATTCTCCAGCCATGACATATTAATTGTAAGTAGAACATATTTCTTTACATTTATGAGTTTTTCCCTCCCAAATTCTTGGGAGTAGGATCCATTAATTATTCATATCTGTATGCCCCAAAATGGGTGTCTAGTAAATATTTTGACTGTTTTAAATTTTAATAATTTCCAATTTCCCCAGTAGTTCTAAAAAGGACATTTTCTCAGTGGTTTCCCCAATGTTTCAGTTGGATCATGAATCTCCTCACTCAGCATCAAAGTGTTTTCCTTTCCTTGATCACTAAGCCCTACCACCACTAACAGCAACTCTTGTCTACACTCACTCATGCCTCCCTGCACCCACTGTGAGGTTCACGGTCCTTTCTTGTTTGTTTCCTGTCCTAGTCACCGGTCACCAGGTACTTACTGACCACATATTGTGTGGTAAGATGTATTCCAGGCACTATGGAAAAACAGTAGCTATTGATTTATTGAATCCTGCATGTCTATCAGTCTATTGAATCCTCATAATAACTCACTGAGGCAGGTATTATGAGCTTTTTCTACATACAAGGAAACCGGGGCTTAGAAAGGGAAGACACTTCCACTAAGGTGAATGAGCTACACGCAGCAGTAGATTCAAGAGTCAAACTCATGTTTTTCCAACTCCCAAACCCTTTCTACTGCTAAACAGTACCAAACAGTATAAAGAGAAAAGGGGAAATGTAATTGACATTTGTGGTTTTGACCATCCAGAACCCACCACCCCACTTCTTGGGATAACAGTCCCTCTGTTCTTTGGTGGACACATCCTCTCTCTCTCCTTTAAGTAAATACTCCTTAAGATTTAGAGGAAGACTTTGTATCTGAGGTGAGGATCAATGAGACTATTTTTCCTTGTACTATTAGTAAAATGACCATATACATCTACCATAAATTGGGATACTTCTGAGAGAGAATGGAGGTACAATTAATAATTAAGCTGCAATGACAGGTGTGAATAAAGAGTGCCTGGGAAAACCAGACCTATGGTCATCATACCTGTCAGTCCACCTCCTTTGGACTAGGTGACTGTCTTGGGAAATTCTGGATGTATCTCCTGTTATAGAAGTAGACTCCTCTTTTCTATTGGACTGAGTGACTGTTCCGACTAAACCAGAACACATGGTCACCATCAGGAAAGTGAACTCCTCTCCTCTACTGGATTGGGTGTTGTACTGCTGTGGAACTGAAGCTGCCATGGCTCACCACATGGAACATAAAAAAGAAGGAATAGATAAAGTAGGACTAAGAGATGGATCATGATAGCAACTTGGAACCTAAATTGAGCAGTAGCTGAAGCTAGTATGACCCTAGTGCCTAGGGTCAATTTTTATTTATAATAGCCAACAAACTTTCTTTTGGCATAAGTAATTTTGGTTGATTCCTCCGTCACTTGCAATAAAAAATGTGTGAGTCATCAAGAACTAACAATGATTGAGTATCTTCTTTGTTATTTTTTCTTGATAATCCTTTCAGCATGCACACCATCCTGCAAGGTACGTGGGGTTAAATGCATGAGTTGCCATATTGCTCGGGTTCAAATCCTGCAAGTGCTAGCATTTTTACATTTCTACAGTTTAGAAATAATCATGGGTTACTTACTTAACCCTTGCCCCTCAGTTTCCTCAGCTGTAGATAACAGAATTACCCTCCTTGGATAATGGCAATACTTTAATTACTTTAGACATTTAAAAACATTTTGTTACTATTGATGACAAAATTGAGGCTCAAAGAGGTTATATACATTGCTCAACTACTAAATTACAGATTTTTGAACCCCAGTTTTTGAAACTCCACATTCCATTCTGTTTCAGCTGTGTCCACACTGGTGCCAGACTGCCTGAACTAGGCTGTGAAGGATGAAGGTATGTTAAAGGGTTTGGAGGTGAAAGTAAACATGTCCAGTGGAAAGGAAAAGTTGTGGAAGTTGCAACAATATTTGGAGCACAGTTGAAAACAAAGCTACTAGCTGTATCCCGTCAAATTGACTCCAGCTTCTTTTTCCTTGCCTATTCCAGTTTCAGTTGCCTATTATAGATTCAACATGGCCAGTCGGATGCTTCACAGTCCATGTGTAGGTATAGTCATGCTCCCATCTACCGCATGGAGTCTTCCTTGAAGAGTTTTGTGTTCCCCAACACAAGACCATGCCATGTGTCCAGATCTATCTCATAATGCGTGGGCTACCACTCTTTGGTTTGCTGACTATACTTCAACTGAGCTAGCTTCTTGGACATTTACTGATGTTGTCAAGAACTCATACCTCACAGCTTTTGCATTGGTATTCCCTGTACCTGGAATACTCTTCATCCAAACATTCATCTTTCTCCATGATGTCTTTAGGGTCCTTATTCAAATGTCACATCATCTGTGAGGCCTCCCCTCTTCCAACCCCAGTTAATATAGCAACATACCACTATCTGTTGTGCCCTGGCACATGGCACTTGTTTTCCCTTCACCCTCACTTGTTTTTTAATTGCACAGTACTGACTACTATCTGAACTTCCACATTTATTTATGTATGTATTTATTGTCTGTTCGTATTTTAGTGGTGGGAAGAATGAGAATTCTAGACCCTCTAGAATGAGAATTCCACAATAGCAAAGACTGTGTCTCTTCTTTGCCGTATCCAAAGTACCTAGGAAAGGGCTGGGCATATGGGAGATGGCAATGAATGTTTGTTGGGTGATAATATGACTGCACAGGAGAACATCAAAGCAGCTGCTGTATCAAAACTCTCCCCTCCCATCAATTCTATAGGCCAGCAGAGCAATGGCAGATTCTATGATGGAAATCAGGACATCCCCCTGCCCCATGCCCACCATCAACTTTGTCATAGATGCTTACAACCACACAGATCTGGTTCCTTGAAAAGAGAATTGTCTATCTCTTTGGAATTCTTGTTCTCTAGAAAATGGAAATAAGATCTTTGGAGTGCTTTTTGCTGACATCCATTTCACCATTTTCTCATTCTAGTGTCCAATTCCCAGCCCAGGGAGAACTGATATATTTTCCATCTGGGAATTCATCAAAATTCATCACAGTCAGATTCTCAGAGAAGATCATTAGCACATTTGTTTGCTTTTATCCTGGCGTTAACAACTCTATTTGGGGCTAAATTATTTCCCCTGGTTTCAACGTCAGGTTTTCCCATTGGCTCAAATATGAAGTCTCTTGTCTGTCAGTGTAATAATTTTCTATTAATTATAAAAGAAGAAAGCTAGCAGTTTGAGAGTCTTAAGGGAAGCATTTGTCTAATCCAAGAAACTGATTTTCCAGTTACTTGGACTAAGTACAACTCTCAGTTGTGGTCAGATTTCAAAGTAACCCTTGTTTTTACTTTCTGGTCAGTCTAGACAGACATGGTTCTTTCCTTCGTTTTTCAAGCTGTTGAAACATCAGGTTGGTCAAAAGAATCTGAATCTCTAGAGAATAAACTGAGAAGCATTTCACCAGAGACTTCGTAACTTTCTATTGACAATCCCTCCAAGTAGTGAGCAATCCTCCCAACCTCAATGGTGCTAGGAGAGATTTCACTTCAAAGGCTCAGTGTGAGTGTGAGAATGAAACTGTGGCAACAAAATAATGACCACTATTGTCCTATTCAGAATGGAAAATAGTCTAGTGGTTAGAGCATGCAGTCATGAATTTTTTGCCTGTTCTCAGTCATTTCAGTTTCATGCTGGGTGTCCTCAATCCAACCTAAATTGCCCCCTTTAACGATAATTCTTCTATTCATTATAATTGAACACATGTTCTTCAAAACCCGGTATATTGAAGGCATAGGCTAAGCTTTATGATGACCACATAAATGAATCAAGAAAGAAGCTTGAAGCCAAAAAATTTGGCATTCATGCAGGGAAACAACAAATGTATGTAAATTTCTACATCAGAAGATAGAATGCCTGGAGATGTGCTCTGAAAATTAAATAGAGGTGAGGTTAACAACTGGTGGAGATAGGACAAGTGGAGAGAGAGGAGAGGAAAGCGGGTTTTTTATGGAGTTCAATTTGAGTTGGATTTTGAAGAATGGTGGGACCTAAATAAGGACGTAGAGAGGAGAATGTGGAGTTTCATTTCAGGAAGAGAAAGAAGCATGTACAAATATATAGCAGTGCAAAGATGTAAACAGTGAGGGGCAGGTAAATCAGAGAGGAAATAATGGAAGGCCTGAAATACCAAGATGAACACCAAGTTAAATAGAGTCATTCACATTTGCTATTTGATCCACTCAGCTCTGTTGAGAAGCAGCATTTTAAGTCAATAGTGTTTCAACTGATGTCAAAAGAGGGTTCTAAGGATCCCTGGGTAATTAGCAGTGCCATGACCCAGGAGGATAGTTTCCCATCACACATTTTGTAGTAGGTAAATTATCTACTTATTTTTTTCCCAAGAGACAGCACAGGAAAGTATGGTCTTATTCACTATATTTTGTTATATGGTATGTAAACAATAAATTCTTCAGCTTCTTTAAGATCTACTTTAATATCTGTAAATGAGGGATACTAATTTCTGTGCTACTTACATAACAGAATTGCTGTGTGAAACAATGAGATAATGGATACAGAGCTGCTTTGTCAGTGGTAAAATGCTATAAGGTGTTAGTTATTAAGGTGGGGTAATTGTGATAATAATTACAGCTTCTTGGTGTCCAATGGCCCACCCAGCCACAAAAATGTGCAAGGTAGGAAGAAAGT
The DNA here is from genome assembly GCF_009764315.1 of Trachypithecus francoisi. Taxonomy (NCBI): domain Eukaryota; kingdom Metazoa; phylum Chordata; class Mammalia; order Primates; family Cercopithecidae; genus Trachypithecus; species Trachypithecus francoisi. The sequence continues at coordinate 76,203,914 of NW_022681469.1, read as the reverse complement.
TATGCAATAGGAAAGGGAAGGAAGGTATTTTAATTAGTAATAATCACAGAAACAAAGGGCTAGAAAGACCCACAGAAGTAGCTATCATTTAGTTGCAATAGGATTTGGGAATAAGGAGCATAAAGCATCTAAACATAGTTCAAACAACAAAATATGAAATAAGGTTCCAAGTTGTGTGAGATAGTCGCCTAGTCCTGTTGAGACTAGAAAGAGGGTGTAAGCTATGGGTCATCAGAACGGGCAATCAGATGGAGCTGGGTTTGCTGCAGGCATGAGCTTAGCTTTAAGGGCAGGTAAGGGTAGGATGGGCAGAGGAAGGGGCATTCCCAGCTACATCCTCTAGGTTAGATGCTCTGGACTCCCATCATACTTCTTTAAAGGTCAATAAACATAGTGAATAAAATTGAGTACTGAATTCTCTCTCTACTCTGAGCTGTCAGACCAATGTCTGACCCCAAAAAGGACTGTTTACTTGTGGGTTCAGCCAATCTGGGTACACTATGAAGGAAGGTGTGAAGTCAGGAGAGAGTGAGCACAATTCAAGGTCAAGGGAAGACAAACCATGTGGAGAAAGGAGCAAGGGGAGAGAATGGTGGAAAGGCAGGAAGCTAGGTGGAAGCATGGAAGCTAGACTAAGGCCTTGAGTTTTGATGGAGCAGTGAGAGCAAGGAAACAACTAGATTTAAAATAAGTATGTTCTGGTATATATCTACTCAACAGGCTACAGCTTTGGCCCTGGCCATAATGCAGTCTTCAGATGGGTGGACAGAGGAGAAAGGAAGCAGAACCAGATTTGTGTTTTCTACCATATGTGCCAACCTCATTCTCTGTCCCTGGCCACTGTTTGAGCCTTCGAGGTTTCAAAATATTACCTCCTACTATACAGGGAGGATTTGTGTTCATCTTCTGCCATTCTATATTGTTCCCAGTGCTTTCACATAAATGCAGAATCATGAAAACAAACAACTGAAAAAAATCCATAGAGACGACTATGGAAGTATTGTCATAAGATGGAAGGATCAAGTGTGCAAATCACATAGCATGTTGTTCAGCAAATTAAATAAAAACTAGGTAAGTGGAAATTATTATTTTCTTCTTCATTTCTCCATCCTCCTTCTCCACGTTCTCCTCCTTCTTAATTATCTTGGTTAGTTTTTTCACTGAATGGATGTACCATTGCCATCCATGGAGTTGAAGGGTCCCTAAACTCACACAGCCAGCTGATGGAAGAGCTCGGATTAGAAATCAGACCTGCTGACTCTCGATTGCTCTCTCCATGCTGTGGTAGTAATATTGTCATGGAGACTAAGAGAAGCCCCAATTCCAATGAGATTTGAAGGAGAACTACGTCTAGGCAGAGGATTACCTGACATGCTCTCAGCCAGCTTCACCTGTCGAGAATGCTACTACCTCATTTACTTATTCCCCTTCTAATCCACATTCTTCTGCTTGCATGACGTCATTAGATTATACAAAGTTATTAAAGCTACCCTGTGGCTTCCAGCCAAGCCACTGTGGCCCATCAAATCCTCACTTCTAGAGCCCATGCTTGGCGAAGACATTTACAAGCATAACTATGCACTATTAAAAATTGAAGATTCTTTCTTGGAAAGGCTAAATAAACCAAATCACTCAAACAGGTCTAGACGATGCTGAACAGGGTTTATTATCTGGATCGGTGCCTACTGTGGTCCCACAGGCTTGGCTGCTTGTATCCATCTGCAAAGGAACTTCCTTGCCTGCTCTGCACAGTATCAACTATTGTACTTTTAAGGAGGAGTCAAATTTTCTGGTTCCACATTATCTGCAGCTGTGGGAACAACTGAGTGAAAGGATATTCCATGCTGACATACTTGAAACACCTCAAGTTTCTATCACTCTTCTCCTTCTCTTTTACTAAGAAGTGGACAAATCAAGTTTGCCAACTGAGTGTTCTATACACTAGGAGGAAAACAAGAAAAAGGAAGGCTGGTGGGCCTTTCTGGCCATTGCCTTCCTATACTGGTAGGTCATCCCTGTCTGCTGACGTAAGCATTCTGAAATAAAAATTGGGACATGCCATCTCCCTGCTTAAAATTCCAGCATTTGGCCAGGCGTGGTGGCTCATGCCTGTAATCCCAGCACTATGGGAGGCTGAGCAGGTGGATCATCTAAGATCAGGAGTTTGAGACCAGCCTAGCCAACATGATGAAACCCCGTCTCTACTGAAAACACAAAAATTAGCCAGGAGTGGTGGTGTCCATCTGTAATCCCAGCTACTCGGGAGGCTGAGGCAGGTAAATAGCTTGAACCCAGGAGGCAGAGATTGCAGTGAGTCAAAATAGCATCACTGCACTCTAGCCTGGGTGACTACAGCAAAACTCAGTCTCAAAAAAAAAAAAAAAAAAAAAATCCAGCATTTTCTCATTTCACACACAATGTAAAGGCCAAAGTCCTTACCATATATGATCTCCTGTGATCTAACCTTTGCCTAGTTTTTTATCCTTACACTGCACAAGTCCCCTTAGGGGAGTCTATATTTCAACTATTTTAATCTACATGTAATTGCCCCAAGGAGGCAGCGTATTGAAATGGTTAGGAATATCGACTTTGCAGTTGGACTGCTTGGGCTCAGGATGCTGCTAACTTGGCTAACATGTGTTAAGGACTCAATAGGTGTTAAGCATTGTTTTTCTCAATGATTCTCTCATTCAATTCTTACAATAATATATCAGTAAGTTATATTAATAGCACCATTTAACAGGTGAGGAAATCAAGGTTTAGCAAAGTTAAATGAGTCCAAGAAAGTTCATGTAGTTGGTAAGGAATAGAGCTGGTATATAAACCCAGGTCTAATTTAATTTTACAATTCAAGGTTTTAACCACTCCACCATACTGTTTCATTGTTCTCTTCCCCAAACTAATCTTCTTCCTGGATCCTAACTTTGGGATTGAGAACCAGTCACTGTCATCTAAGCTAGAATCCTGGGATCTGTCAGAAATGTCTCCGCTATGTCAAGTCACCACATTCAATCAGTTTATAGATTTGACATTCTTAATCTCTGAAAGATTTTCTTCCCCTTTCTCCTCCTCAACCTACTGACACGGCCTTGATTTAGGCCTTTGTCAGTTTTCACTGCTGCTGCCTCCTAGCTTGCTGGTCTGAGCCCTACCAATGTTGCTGGAAGTTGCTAAAAGGCCCTGTCATGACCCTGCTAAAATTCTTCCAGTGCATCTCCACTGTGCCTTCAGGCTCAGCACCCAAAGCTTTGCAAGATATGGCTCTCACTCCCTACCTCAGCCCCACATGATGACTTCACTCAAGCATTCAGAGCCTTTCATAGATCTCCACATTGTGCCACTTCATTCCTCTGAGCCTTTGTACCCACTGTTCCCTCTACCTGGAGTGTCCTTGATTTTGCTTCTTTCTCCACTCCTATTCATCCTTCAAAACATAGCTTCAAGTTTACCTCCCTGGAACACTTGCCCTGACCCCTCAGTTTGATTTAGCTGCTTCTCCTCTATGTAGAGCAACCTACCCATTTGTCATTTGTATGCCAAATGATAGCATTTGCTATGCTTAAAACTCCTCAAGGGCCATAATCATGTTTTGTTTTTTCCTTACTGGTCAAATGCCTGGAAAATAGTAGATGCTCAATTTCTGCACATGGAATTAACAGACAAGTTCGTTAAGGCATATTTTAGGACAGAATCAATGTCAACTTTTTATCAATGTATTCTCAACATGATTTATCTTCAGATTCTCTACAAGGCAAAAATTTGTTGAATAGCTTGGAAAATTGATGTTTAGAGATACAAGTTCTTATTGATTTGTTTAGAACTCAACTGAGTGTCTTATACAAGTGGGTGCTTATACATACTTTTTGGTTATAACATGAAGTATACATTTCTTTTTCTTTTCTTTTTTTAAAGAGATTGGGTTTCACTCTGTCACCCAGGCCAGAGTATAGTGGCATGACCACAGCTCACTGCAGCCTTGATCTCCTGGGCTCAAGCCATCCTTCTTGCTCGGCTTCCTGGGTCAATGTTTTAAAAAAACTTTTTGTAGAGACAGAGTCTCACTGTGTTGCCCAGGCTGGTCTTGAACTCCTGACTTCAAATGATCCTCCTGCCTCAGCCTCTTAAAATGCTAGGATTACACTTGTGAGCTATTGCATCTGGCTATAAAGCATACCTTTCTTAATCATATAATTTTCTTAATCATAGAAGAAAGTTACTAGATTTTTCTGAGAAATAATGGCACATCTAGAATCCTTTGAGAGTCTTTCTATGGTTCTGATTCTCAACCAGACATTTGGCAATGTTCAATCTGGAGATGTTCTGGTTGTCACATCTGTAGGTGGTTGCTACTGGTATCTCATGATTAGAGGCCAGAGATGCTGCTAAATATCCTACAATGCACAGGACAGCTCTAGCAGCAAAGACTTAACCAGCCCAAAATGCCAATAATGCCAAGATTAGGAAACTCTGACCTATGACATTTAGAACCACTCATTCACTGAAGACATATACCTGCAATTGTGATAAACTGGATAACACTCAGCCTGTATTTTCTCCCAGTGAAGGCTCTCGTGAGTGGTGGTATTTCCTGTGAGTTTAAATGTGGCTTAAGATCAAAGCCACAAGGACAAGTTCTGTGATCCTGGGGATGGAGACCTTCACCCCTTTCAGAGCCTACTCCTGGGTGTGTCCTTTCTTGTAAATTCCACAATCAGCAAACACTTTCCTGCTCCAGATGTGCTTCCTGGCTCCGACTGCTCCTCCCAATTCAGGCTGCAGGAGTTGTTTTCCCAATCCTGACATCTCTAGTTCATGCAAGATCATGGGCTGCAAGAGCACCTGCATGTCTATAGGGTCAGAAATTTCTCCTTCTTCTGATGGATGGGTGCCCAATCAAGAACTCCTCAGACAAGACTGAGGGACTGGGAGCTTCTGGAAGGTGAACAACTCTGAAATCTTGCATTGATGAGCAAACAGCAGCAGCAGCAGCAGCAGGAGGAGGAGGAGGAGGAGGAGGGGATAAAGATCTTGGATAACATATTTATTTTGCGGGGAGGGGGATATTGACTTTAGAGGCGGTTTTGTGATACAAATAAACGGAGGGGTGGGGTGGGGTGGAGGAAGAAGATTGTCCTGAAATTCACTTTCCAAATGCCAGGTTTACGAAAACGCCACTGATTCTGAATTTCTAAGCAGCAACTCACAACTTCCTCTGACAGACAGATGTCTTACAGAAAGTTCCAATGAGTGCTGGGGAATTTCTGGTAGTAATATTTCACATAAGGAATATTTTAGCCTTATTTCATAGTGAAGTATCTTACAATCATTTATTTATTATATTGCCCCTACTGCAAACCAAGATTATGTTTTTAGAGCTAAGAAATACCAATAATTTGGAATCAGGGTTTTCTGATTATTCAATAAGCCATCGACCAAGCTGGAGTTTAAACTCAACATGTCTGGGGCTACACAACCACCAGATGAAGCAAAATCATGATGTCAAGGCAGTGAGTTGGTATCATATTAAATGAATTGAATGATGGACTTGAGTATTAATATTTTTTTAACTGCATCATGTAATTCCAGAAGCCAAGTAAATGAAGACACATGTACACATATATTTATTGCAGCACTATTCACAACAGCAAAGACTTGGAGCCAACCCAAATGCCCATCAATGATAGACTGGATAAAGAAAATGTGGCACATATACATCATTGAATACTATGCAGCCATAAAAAAGAATGAGTTCATGTCATCTGCAGGGACATGGATGAAGCTGGAAACCATCATTCTTAGCAAACTAACACAGGAACAGGAAACCAAACATCACATGTTCTCACTCCTAAGTGGGAGCTGAACAATGAGAATGTATGGGTACAGGAAGGGTAATGTCACACACTGGGGCCTGTCGGGGGTAGGGGGCAAGAGGAGGGATAGCATTAGGAGAAATACCTAATGTAGATGACAGGTTGATGGGTGTAGCAAACAACCATGGCACATGTATACCTATGTAACAAACCTGCGCATTCTGCACATATATCCCAGAACTTAAAATAAAAAAAAAAAAGAGAGAGCGAAAGAAAGAGTCTTATTGAGCACCTGTTGCGTAAGTCGAGGGAGATAGCAAAGGTGGCTAAGTACAGTCACCTTCTCTGCAGACCTCTAAGTTTAGTCAGAGAAGCTAGCAAATAAGTACTTAATACTACATATTATTTACGTAGCAACTCCACATGCGTGTGCCACATAGCCTCTGATCTCTGTGAGCCGAGTGCATTGAAATGTGGCCAGGTACCCAGGGATGAAACTGGAACATGGCTAGGGATACTCCTGTTACAGACTGTCAATCACATCACAGGAAAACCTCTCCTTTGTATGGAGATACAGTAAAGCATAAGACTTTTCAATTCAAATACTGTAATACTCTGCAAACAGTAGCTACTTTTATTAGCTAAAGCACAAATCTTCCAAACTTAGCCAAGTGTAATAAACAAGCACTATGTTACTCTTGGTAACAGGCACCTGTTCCTCCCACTCGGGTCAAAGATCCCTTAGATAAAGAATGTTACATAAAAGTGGAGCTGGATTTATAGGAAAGAGCACTTGGCATTAACATCCTTAACATGCATTAAGAGTGAATGAGAAAACTACTGTAGGCTATGTTCACAGTCATGTCAAATAATTATACATTTAATATAGCTTTTTCCTGAGTTGAGCTTTTGTTCCTTGCATATAAGCTGGTCCTGTTTGAAATGTTTAGCTGAGTTGGTTAATGTGTTTCCAAAAGTGAACATTTTCATACATCTTTTCTTCTCAACTCTCTGTGGTGAAGAGCAAGTTTATTTCTTGTTTTAAATTGCTACCACTTAGGAGGCTGGGTCAGCAGGATTGCTCAAGGCCTGGAGTTTGAGACCAGCCTGGGCAACACAGCGAGATTCTGTCCCTAAAGATAAAAAATTAAATAAATAAAAAATTTAAAATTAGCTGGGTGTGTAGTCCCAGCTAACTCAGGAGGTTGAGGTGGGAGAATTGCTTCTGCCCAGCAGGTCAAGGCTGCAGCGAGCTGTGATTGCATTTTTGTACTTCAGCATGGGTAACAGAGTGGGATCTTATCTTTAAAAAAAATTAATAAAATAAATCAAAATTTCCAATCTGTTGCAAATTGTTTTAAAAATTATTTTTTAATGGAAAAATGACAAAGTGTGTCTTTTTATGGCAGGCAACATGATATTTTCATACAAGTACACATTGTGGAATGACTAAACCAAGCTAATTCATATATTCATCACCTCACATACTTATCGAAACCAGCACGAATGCCTGGAAGTCACCTCAATGTTAAATCCCTATAAAAAATTTTAAAGGCTTACTCTTGATTTCTTTATTTACTTCTCTATAGACCGATAACTAATAGTTTATGGACTGGACCCATTCCAGGGAGCACATGTTGCATAGCACTGACATATGATATTCAAAAGACATATTAAAAGAAGGCAAAAAAGTCATTGTCCATATATATATATAGAGAGAGAGAGAAATGGAGTCTCACTCTGTGGCTCAGGCTGGAGTGCAGTGGCGTCGTGATGTTGGCTTACTGCAAGCTCTGCCTCCTGGGTTCACAACGTTCTGCTGCCTCAGCCTCCCCAGTAGCTGGGACTACAGGCGCCCGCCACCACGCCTGGCTAATTTTTTTGCATTTTTTTAGTAGAGACAGGGTTTCACCGTATTAGCCAGGATGATCTCAATCTCCTGACCTCATGATCTGCCTGCTTCGTCCTCCCAAAGTCCTCGGATTACAGGCGTGAGCCACCATGCCTGGCCCATTGTCCATATATCTTTAAACAAGAAGATATCTAACATAAAGTCAGAATATTAAAAATGGAAATATCATTGACTTTTAGCATTCAGCTTTTATTGCGTATGCCCTTAAATGCCTGATCATTGTAAAGGTGATGAGTGGCCAAAGACCAAGAGATAATCTACAAGCACCGTCTACACCAGCACTGCCCAAGAGAACTTGCTGTGTCAATGGAAATGCTCTGTGTTGTCCAATACAGTTGCATGAACCACACGTGGCAACTGGGCACTTGAAGTGAGTTAGTGTAAACTGAAGACCTGGGTTTGAAATTTTAATTGACCTTAATTATCTTTAAATAGTCCCATGTGGCCAGTGGCTCCCATACTAGATAGTGTGATCTAGCTAATTATGGTAACAGCAGAAAGATTTTTAAATAACCAATTTTTAACAACAGGTGACGTGGGAAGTATTAAAACATGAAATTGCCTGTTTTGAGCATGAAAATGCTTTTGAATACACAAGCCCTATACTCCCTTTCCCCTCTCTCAATATCCTGGCCCTACTGCTTCCTTGGAGTTCATGTTTTCTTTTAGTGTTCACAGGGCTGTTTCCAGAGCAGTGAATGACGACCAGAGAGCATGGGAACCCCTTTTCTTAGTAATAGCCCACGTTAATGAGATCTCTGTTGCTCTCAAGACAGTCAGGGCTGTCTGGCCAAAGTGTTGAACCAAGGTGTTTGTGCCTGCATAGAATTAAGTCACAAGTAAAGCATTTATTTCTGACAGCAGATTTATAATAGGAAAATCTCAGCAGGAATGAAGAGTTGGAGACCCCAGCCACAGGCTTTTCATAAACTTTGCCTTGATTTAGTGACTCTAACAACCAGCAAGAACGGCAAACTGCAGAAGTAATCCTATCATCTTTTCTCCAAACAGCACTGTTCCATCTTCTTTGCTTCCTCACGCTGCTAACATGAATTCAAATCATCTGTGTTTAAAGTTAAACTCAGTGATTGACAGTTCTTTATAGTTTCAGTCCACATTGAAGATTATTCTAGATATCTATCAGTTATTACTACAAGCACAGTATGATATTCAATACCTACAGTGAAAATTGTTTTTAACAATGTAATGGCTGATCTGTTTTGAAAGCGATTTTAAAATAAAGAACTAACCATAACCAGGTGGCAAAAATCCAAACATGTTTCGCTTTCTTTCTTTCTTTCCCTTTCTTTCTTTTCTTTCTTTCTTTCTTTCTTTCTTTCTTTCTTTCTTTCTTTCTTTCTTTCTTTCCTTCCTTCTTTCTTTCTTCTTTCTTTCTTCTTTCTTTCTCTCTTTCTCTCTTTCTCTCTTTCTCTCTTTCTCTCTCTCTCTCTCTCTCTCTCTTTCTTTCTTTGCCTCTTGATATGAGAAAGCAAATGTGGAGAGAAACGCTGTTCCACTCACATAAAAAGTTACAACTTTGTTTTTACAGCACCCATTTCTTTTGAAAAAGCCTCATAAAACTGAATACATGCTTATAGTAATTAAAATTTGGGAATTTTATTTCCAAAAGATGCCAGAGTCGCTTATAAAAACTGCTGATGCCTTAGAGATTATGAAAATATGTTCTGAAGTGGATGTGAAGGGACACTTGTCTGTTTTATTCTCTACATATCCTGAGAACTAGAACAGCCAGGTACATACGAGATACAAAAGAAACATTTGCTGAATGAGTCACAAACTAGTTAAGATGTGGACCTACCATTGTAATTCTTTACCAAGCAAAATGAAAGCCATTAGCTATTTTGCCCAACATAATCCTGCTCCATGGTCACCCTTGGAGTCTTGTGATCTGGTGAAAGCTGAGCTCTGCTGGACAGGCAGACCCTGAAGGTCTGAGGCGATCAGTCATTCCCTAAGCTCCACTGTGAACGCGGCCACACGCTGAAGCAAGTCCAAAAATGAAGAAAGAGACACAGGGCAATACATTGCATAAAAGGACAGAGGAAGGACGAGGCAGAAGGAGCAGGACGGTAAAGTAAAAACACATTGAAGCTTTTTTTTTAAGCATATTATGTAGCACCTACAAATTTTATATCTCCATTTATACAAAAAGGTTTTTGCCTGGTACAGAAATAACATAGCACTCACTTCAAAATAGACAGACTGTGGGAGGATGGCGTAAAAGCACTGAGCAGGGCCACGTGCACCCTTGGGCTTGTTGAAGATTTCAGCTTAGAACCTCCAGGTCAGGAAGTAAAAAGAGGTTACTTAGGTTTTGCTAGTAAAGTGGGGATAAAAGGGATGGGGAGGGGAGCCGCTGGGGATCCAATCTTGAATCTACGTCTTAGTCTTGATGAGGCACCTCTTGTTGCTGAGTTCCCAGTGGCATTTTCAAGATTTCTGTAATCACTAGTTGTCACTCTTTGCCATTAGTGAAGGGAGTTGCAAAGGGGAGGAAAGTATAAGCTAAAAAAATCTACCACCTTATGTCAGAAGTGATAAATGCATTAACAGTGACTTGGAACAAATCTGAGAGTTACAAGGATGAAAAGGTTCCATCATGAGGATGAGCAGGTAATCTGGGGCGGGAAGGACTGGCTGTAAAACAGACAGAATAAGAAAGCAGGGAAAAGAGAAAATGAAAGAGAGAAAGGAAAAATAAAAGGAAGGAAGAAAATAAGGGAGAAAATGATAGGAAAGATTCTTATTCTCTATTGTAAGACTCATTCAGATAGAGCCCAGAGCAAGCATTTCAGAATCAATCAGGTGATCAGAGCCTTATTAAATAAAAAGGTCCTTCTCTATTTGTCAAGGGGTTTTCTTTTCATCTACAAATAATGAAACATACATGATTCTGATAGAGATTAAAAGGAATATGTTCCATGAGGCTGTGGAGAACCCCACAGGAACATATACAGAAAAGAAGCATCAGGACAAGTGCTTCCTGACCTTGACTTGGCTGAGAGTCTGATGAAGTCTCCAAGGCGAGAAGCATGAATGAGCTTACACAAGAAACCATTCAGAAGTGCAGCTCTTTGCTGCATGAATACAACACAGAGAAAATCTGCTGTGTAGGCGTGCAATCGTCCTCCTTGAAAAGAGATGGTGATACCATTGTGTCATGGAAAACGTTTCTTTCTCATTTCATGAGCGGGAGGCATTTGAAAAGCAGCTAAAGCATAAGTTTCAGATAGTGCCATCAGAAAAGATATTTTAATCTTAATCTCTAATAGGATGTATTGGATGTATTGTTTCAAGTGGTAACAGACAACTATAGGTAATGAAGGAAAGAAAGAAAACAACAAAAGCCTTCTCAGATCCCAAAAAACATTCAAAACCTAAATCCAGAGAAAACTATCCCAAATTGGCCCTGAGTTGGGCCACCCCGTGTTTTATCATAATTGTGAGAAAATAAGCATGACTGCCTCTCCTGTAGCACATCCCAGGCTTCGTAAATGCTGCCCATGACCTTTTAGGCTGTAAGGGTTTTGTGAAGAGGAAGGCCAAAGCTATATTAAGGATGAGATGAACTGAAGTCATATTTTCTTCACCACAGATTTGGGGGCGAGCATAAGGAGGAGAGCTGGAGCCTCACTGAAGAAATGTCAAATACACTCCTTAAAAAGAAAAATCAATTTCAATTATATCACGCAACTTCTGCAACTGGTGTTGTCTGCTGAGGAGAAAATAATGAAAACTTTAATGGTACAATCACTGACACCAAAATACACCTGTCTATTCTATTCAACTCTGTTCCTTCTTGGCTCAAACAATTTAATTTTGAAGTGTTATGAGACTAGTCTCAGGGAGTCAGACTCAAGAAAACAGAGAGATATTTCCCAATAGCTACAGAATTGTTCACATATCCTAATGTAGAGGTGATTCATAACTTTATTGTGTCAGGATTATCCCATGTGTGGCTAATTTTTGTGATCTTTATTGTTGGGTATTTTATCAATATGCTTTTGCTGGTGCTTCTAAGATGATTCTGGTCCCAATTTTCACTTCCATTTTCTGAGTGTGATTGGAATTGTCCATTTCCCAATTGACCACAGCATTGCTTCCCAATCCTTTCCTTGTCTCCTGGACTGCATCTGACCTACTGACTCTCTGGTTAGTACTCTGAATTCAGTTTTACCAAATTCTGCTATGAGAGTTGCAGATGTCAGCACAGGACAAGGACAAAAGAAATTCAAGTTTCATTCATTGCCTTTCTGGCAATATAACTTCTTCTTTATAAAAGACTCAGTGGCACATATTGAACAGACAAATTATAATTAATACACCTTTTTCATTGATTATCCCACACTAAAGACCATTTTTGGTCTAAAGAAGACAAAGTAAATATGGATGGGTCAATACAAATCCATGAAAGTTCATGGAAAATGCAAGCAAGCAAACAAAAAAGCCACACACCAAATCAACCAAACTGAGCCAAAACAAAACAAAACTTTCAAAACATGCTTGAAAAATGATGATAGTGACATCTTCATATTCAAAGGCTGGCAAGTGTTCATGATTATATGTCACTAGTGCTCTTTCAGTACAAGTCCTTGCAGAAATATGTCTCTCAGGGCCCTTGTGTTTTCTAAGCAACCATTTTTGGCATTTCTTTTATGGGACACTTCTTTCTATAAGAGAAATGTTGAGTTGCCTGGCAGTGTGATAAATATTTACCAAATAAAGAAAAAGGAAAGAATTCAAAGTGAATACATCTAAAAATAAAAGATTTCTAACATACCAGTTAAAGCATTTTGTAGGTAAGATTACTGCAAGAAAAAAAAAAGGAAAGAAACATGAGAGATTAATGGAAAACTAAAACTAGCCCCTTTATCAATGCTCAGACCAAAAGAAAAACTAACCATTGCACTATTTTTGTGGCTTTCTGGAAGACCTCTGTACATCTGAGATTCTACTATTCAGGTACACTTTGGTTATGATGGATGTTGCTTTTTAAAGGAGGAGTAGTATTTAAATCAGATGAACAACATACATTTCCATCTCTTACATTTACCTGTTAATTATAGTTCCTGGCAGTAGTACAGAACAAGAACAAAATCTCTTAAATCCTCACTGGTGAGAGCTCCGTGCTGAATGACTTTCATCTCAGCATTTAAAGGAAATCCAGTCAAGGCTAGTGAATATGCCACATCTACCAGTTCTAACAATCTCCCAGGATTTACTTTTTCCTTTTCCAACAATTTCAAGAATTTTTCTTGCAGAAAAGCAATTCCTCATTAAAAGCCAGCTACTCTGGTGAGTCAGGTTTAAGTTAATGGTCACTGAGAGACAAACATTTAAATGTGCAGTAAATTAACTTTCCCCAAAGATGGGGTTTCCAAGAGGTGAATTACGCATCACTTCCTCCCACCCCTGACTGGCCCCGCCCAGGGCAATAATGGGTCACTTAGTGCTCCAAGGATGAATGCACTTGCATAGGGGAAAGTGTAAATTCCAAAAGGGATTTATGTGCACAGAACCAGACCCTGAAATGGATCTCCAGAGCTACATTTTATGACTAAGCACACATACAACACTTGCTTTTAGCACAAAGTCTTTAACCTTGCCCACACTCTTTTTGTTCACCTCAATTTGATCTATATTCAATCACCCTCCTTAATTTCTCCATGAAGTCCAATTTTTTCCTAACTTTCATCATCATTGTCATCCCCTTTTGCTTGCCATGAGCTAAATCTCCTCCTCTGCAGAGTGAAGTTGCAAAAACAGAGTAAGATTTGGGACCTGAGAAGACTTGACCTGGGAAACTTTATGGTCCCAGAGGAAACCTCAGACAAATGCAAATGAAATTGCAACACCATCCTATAAACCTGACAAAGACATTAGGCATCTGGATAAAGCTAACTGCCTATCTACTATTAAAGAATTGCTGAATAGTTGCTTCACCAACTCCTACTTCTCACAAAATTTCCCTTCAGCAGTCCTATTCATTCCACATGTTCCAGTTTTGCAAAATCTGTAGCTGGGTCCAGGTATGCCTCCTTGTTTTGAAAGAATATTAGGAAGTACTTATCTCAAAGAGTTGTTGGGGGAACTAGGTGAGTGAGTACATATAAAGTTCCTGCATAATCCTTTACTTAGACTAAGTACTCAATAAACGTTAGCTTTGATATTATTTCTACCTATGTACAGCCTGGAAGCAGCCCAAGGCAAGTTCCTCCAACTTATTTCCTTTCTGTTCTAAAGAATCAAAGGTGTCAGCTCAAGACCCAACTAGTCAACCACTGAGGTTAAATAAGCCACTCCCACTGTGCCCAATACTGGATGTGTTCTTGGAACCTCAATAATGCAGCTTGAATCCATAGTGATGATAGATATGAGCACTGGTCTACTCAAGGACATTGACAAATGTAGACAACTGCTGTCTATTATACCCACTTTCAGGCAGGCCTAGAGTCCCTCCCAGATCTGCAGCTTCAACCTCACTTTCATGTTGCTATCCAGAGAATTCAGTGCCTGTCTTTGTCTGTGGTGCCACCCAAAGCAAGTCTCACATACATATGCATGTCAGCTAAGGCCATCCTGCTCATTAAGATCAGTATACTACTGTCTTAAAACATCCAATGCCCTTGAAACACTTCTGAGGATCTCTAGGAGATGGAGTGATGGTCATGGCTGGCTCCTGCTTCCTTCCTTTGCTAAATTCTTACTTGCCTACTGTTGGTCATGGGGCTTTGCATTGATTTCAGCTCTGTTTACCACAAAATAGAACTCAGCCCCTTTCCTTGGTTGCTACCAAAAAAAAAAAAAAAGCCACATACAAAGACCTGGTTTTTGACCCACTTATTAAAGGTTTGAAAAGATGGAGAGAATTTACAATGCAACAAGGCAACTCCTTAAAAATACTTAGTGGCCTTTTCTCTTCTTGAAAGCTTCTCAACCACATGACCATGATGCTTGAAAAGGTGTTCTTCACCTATTTTCTCTCAGCGTTTCCTCTCAAGGGCAAACACCCACTCTGATCCTAAATTTCTCCCATTATTTTATGCAGAGCATTTCAGCTGCCTTAACTCCTTTGCCTGTCTAACCTTGGAAAAGAGGGACATCTTGGAGAGATGTCAGGGTTTAGAGGAGGGATGGAGAGAAATCTGCCCCACCCCTCGTTATGGGTGCATGCATTTCCCACGGGTGGAGTGAGTAACACATATGGAGGAGAACTGATCCTGAGCTATCCCGGGCATCTCCCACCCAAAAACCTGCCATTTCTAAGAGAAGGCCTCAGCAGCAGGAGGCTCTGGGTAGACCAATGGTGGCAGGACTCAAGAAAGATAAGTGGAGGTGGAAACACGCTTCATAAAGTGGTTCATGAAACATTTAACACAGGCAGGGGCTGCCTTAGTGTTTTCTGGAACACAATCTGGTAATTATCTTGGCCTTATTGTTCAAAAGGCACATTGCTGTCAAAGAAGAGAGGCCATAATGACACAAACACACACACACCAACATGAGTTCATACGTACAGGAACACCAAGGTGAGTAGATATTTACAGAAGAAATGCACCTAAGATTTTCACAGAACACTGACTGTGCTAGGCATTTTGCACAGATTATTTTATTTTTATCTTTTATTTATTTATTTTTTAATTTTTGAGATGGAGTCTCACTCTGTCGTTCAGGCTGGAGTGCAGTGGCGCTATGTCAACTCACTGCAAGCTCCACCTCCTGGGTTCACACCATTCTCCTGCCTCAGCCTCCTGAGTAGCTGGGACTACAGGCACCCACCACCTCACCCGGCTAATTTTTTTGTATTTTTAGTGCAGATGGGGTTTCACCGTGTTAGCCAGGATGGTCTCAATCTCCTGACCTCGTGATTCGCCCGCCTCAGCCTCCCAAAATGCTGGGATTACAGGCGTGAGCCACCACGCCCGGCCAACACACACTGTTTTATTAAATCTTCACAAACGGTCCTTCATAGTACTATTATTGTCCCCATTTTTACAAAAGAGGAAATTGCAACTCAGAGAAGCTAGTTAACTTGAGCTGGCCCTTAAAAATACTAAAATTTCTACCTACACCAGGGCTTTTGCATCACCTCTGCTTGGATCCAATACCTCGAGTAATCCAGAACTGTCTTCCTTGTCTTTTCCATGCTTCTCTCCTAACATCAGCAGACCAGGGAGTCCTCTGTATCCATCCTATGCCAGAGAACACTCTCCTCCCAATCAGCTCTCTGTCTCTTTTACTCCACTCCTCTTCTCCTCTATAGCGCACACCACCATCTGTGTCTACTTGTTTCTTTAATTTATTGCATTTCTTCCCTTGTCATTCAACCAAGATATAAGTTCTATGAGGGCAGAGACTGTGCCTTGTTCACTACAGTCTTCTTAGCATCTAACATAGGACCTGGCTCAGGGTATGCACTTACTAGATATTTGCTCAATACATTAATTAATCAATGAATGAACTGTAAGTGTATGGACTATGACTCTGTTCCACCCAAATTTATTTTAAAACGGTGCCCTCATACTCAATGAATGAGGCTCAGAGCCTAGGTGACTATTGCTTACATGTTTGACGATGTAATGGATTGCAAGTGAAAAGAATCACACCTCTTTCTAGGGTGCTGATGAAGATTTTTGTGGAGGAGGTGGCATTTTTAGAGTTTATTTATATTTATCTACATGTTTTACTTCAGCACCTCATATCATCATGCTTATGTGCTTTTCCAAACACTCTAATTGAAGATTAAACAATCTAAATAGGTAGAAAGAACATCTTTTTTTTTTGTCTTAAATATCATTCTTTCTATATATATTTTTAATTTAATTTTAAGTTCCAGGATACATGTGGAGGACGTGCAGGTTTGTTAGATAGGTAATCATGTGTCATGGTGGTTTGCCGCACCTGTCTAACCATCACCTAGGTATTAAGCCCCACATACATTAGCTATTGATCCTGATGCTCTCCCTCCCCCTGCCCACCCCCGAGAGGCTCCAGTGTATGTTGTTCCCCTCCCTGCATCCATGTGTTCTCATTGTTCAGCTCCCACTTAGAAGTGAGAATATGCAGTATTTGGTTTTCTGTTCCTGTTAGTTTGGTGAGGATAATGGTTTCCAGCTCCATCCATGTCCCTGCAAAGGACATAATCTTGTTCCTTTTATGGCTGCATAGTATTCCACAGTATTTCTATACCACATTTTCTTTATCCAGTCTATCATTGATGGGCATTTGGGTTGATTCCATGTCTTTGCTATTGTGAATAGTGCTGCAATGAACATACGTGTGCATGTATCTTTATAATAGAATATGTCATTCCATATTTTGGATGTGTTGGTGTGTTTTCTTTAAATAGCCACTGTATTAATTCTTCACTAAAAATAACCACAAAATAAACATCCATCTCATTAATCCTCCACTAGAAAAGAATGGTTTGTTTTTTTTATTATGTGTCACTTGGGTCACAAAATACCTGATGTGTAATGCTAAAAAAGTGAATGCTGCAAACTGAGTGTTTCAGAAGCTTGTCCGTTTCCCAAGAGCACTTTTTGTAAAAGCAAAGAAAAAAACAAAGTGAATGTATTATGTGAAAGTTATTCTGAAGTTAATTTATTATATGAGAGAGCTGTTTCATATCACTTAGTTCTAAAGGAGTACTTTTTAAATCAAGATTTAAGAATCATGACAAATATAAATTTAAATTGAAGGAATACTTATGCAAATTTAGGAATCTTGAGCAGAGATTGAAGATGCTATAAATTTAGTGGAAATGTTTTATTTGGAAGACTTTATTATTAAACTGCTCTTATAATTTACAATAAAATAGAATGCTTTCTAGAGATAGTAAAATAGAAAATAAACATTAGTTTTTATCATAACATTTTAGGGGCAAGTAATATTTCTTTTTTCTCCTCTACCTCCAAATATATGCAATTTATTTTACAGTCATCTGTAGAGTGTCTAAAAATACACTATCATAAATGCATCTGATTAACATCACACTATCCTCAACACATTTGTATTAAAAATAAATGTTTCCGTAGCGTTATCCATTGCTAATATTTCTACTTGTGTCACTATTGCCGCTACTGCTACTAATTCTTGCTACTACCACTACCACCACCAGTACCTACATCCCACCCCAATCATCACAATTAGCACTTAATAATTTACAAAAAGCTTTCAATACATGACCTTATTACTCATTACATCTTTATAACAGACCTATGAGATTTCCATACATACCTCATGATCCATGTTACAGATGAGAAAAATGGGCAGAAAAAATCAATAACTTGGACAAGGTAAAAAAGTAACAGAGCCATTATTTGAAGCTGGATCTATCTGATGCCAAATTACCTCATCCAAAATGAGGATATTACAATAAAAAGATTCCAAAGCAATAAATTGCCATATGTGATTATCCTGCATTTTCCCTAACAGGTTAACATCTTCCCCTGCTCCCTGCCAATTTTTATCTTGTCAGTATGAAAAGAAATTCTTTATTGGATTACCTACAATGCAATGTAGTTGCAAGCAACTGACTTCTGTTTTTCAAGACTCAGAAACGTTATCAAGTTTACCACCACGATGAATGTTATTATAACTTGAGAAATAGTTTGTCAGATTAGCCTGCTAAATAAAGTATCAGTGAGCAAAGATATGTAATCAATTTGTTATGTATAAGATACACTCATCTAGATAAAAATGCTCCTTGTCCTTCTGGGCTAATGCAAATGACAGGAAAATCTCATTGACAGAATGGAAAAGAAAACAAACTGCTAAGGTCTCATCAAGAGGGAATTGAGAAGCACCCCAAGTTTTGCACGCTTCAGGAAAGCCTCAGGCACCAAAATGAAGAAGTGGGCCCAAGTAATAAGTAAAACTCCACTCACTGGAGGAGATGGGCACAATAAATTAGGGTTCATGCTACACAACTAACAGTTTTAATATGAAAAGATATTACTAGAAGATTATTATGTTTGTAAGTGTATATATTATATATTATAGAGGTATACATATATAAGTATATATTATACACACATACACAAACATCAAGGTGTTAGCAATGTCTGGGGAAGAGCTGTGTTTATGATTGGTTGTAAACTTTCTTCCTGTTTTTCTATATGTATTTATTTCTTCTACATTAAAAATGGATTGCCATTGTAACAGGAAAAAGTAAAGTGTAATAATATTTTTGCATTTTTTTGTTTTAATATTTTTGGAACCATTTAGAATATTTCAGCTATAATGACGCTTCATCACTAACTACTTCAGCAAACATCTCATAACACAAGCACATTCTCCTACCAACCATAATACTATTAATATACCAATAAAATTAATGATAATACACCAACATTCTCTAATATCTGATCTATATGCATATATCTATAATTGTTTCCTAAATGTCTTTCATAGCTGCTTTTTTTGAATGAAGATTAAATAAAGTTCATACATCGAATTTAGAAAAAATAATTTAATAAAAATTGTACATATTTGAGGTATACAATGTTACATTTTGATATGCATCTACATTGCAGAATGATTACTACAGTCAAGCTAATTAACATACCTATCACCTCACATAATTAACCATTTTATCCACGTGGTGAGAACATGTAAGATCCACTCTTATAACAAATTTTAAGTATCCAATATACTATGGTTAACTATAGTCACCATGGTGCACATTAGATCTCTAGAACTAATCCACCCTGCATAACTGAAACACTGTATCCTTTAACCAACATCTCCACATTTTCCCCATACTCTGGCCCCTGGTAATCGACATTGCTTCTAGGAATTTAATTTTTATATATTCCACATATAAGTGAGATATGGTAGTACTTTTCTTTTTGTGTCTAATTCCACTTAGCATAATGTCCTCAAGTTTCATTCATGTTGCAAATGTCTTTTTAATACAGTCTTGTCCCCAATCGTGTCCCCCACCTATCCCATACACACTTAAAAAATGTCATTCACTTTTAGTAGACATTCACATTCTTATAGATTATTCCATATTCTGTCTGTCTGATTGTTTTCTCCTGGAACAACTGTATTTTTAATTTCCAAACTATTGTCCCCTGCTTTTCCCACAACATCTTGTTCTTGTTTTCTGAATGTGAGATCATATCATTACACAAAATATACTAATTACAGTAATCTTTTCTGGTAATTTTCTTCTGTTCCTTACGTTTTTCCTCTAGAGATTTTTTCTTTTTTTTCTCTTTTTCTAGTATATGTTTTTTAAACACAACTTGTTTCACCTAAAAACCAGATACAGATGAAAAGTCATTCTGTGGTTGTATCTATCAATCTGGGCACCATCTATGGCCAACTTCCCAGTCTGTAGATATTCTAGGATCTTATTTTTAGTACGAAGTGTTTAGATTATAGCTACTCTACTTGTGACTATTGTCAGTGCAAGTCCAGGGAAATGGTTCATTACTAACAACTTAGCTATCGTTTTGACATTAGGTTTCCCAATTATTTCCCTGTACTTCCCAGCATATCAGTCATGTATATAATTGAACTCTTATGAGTTCTTTATTTTATATGGCAAATACACATTTAATTAATCTCTCAGTAACAACTTCTCTGTAATAACTATTCTCTTGCAGACACACCATTCTTGAATTTAGTATTTGCTTGCCTATTTAGCAACTGGATGAGAGTATTATGAGAAATGTGAGGTATGTGAGGTCACATCTGACTAGCTCCTTTAATGGAAAGAAAGAAATTATCTGTGTTACTATATACTTTAGCTAAGACCAAAAAAAAAAAAAAAAAAAAACCATGAAATTTCTCCACATTCTCACTAATACTTGTCTTTTTAAAATAATAAACATGCTAGAAGGTATGAGGCAATATCTCACTGTGGTTTTGATTTTCATTTCCCTGATAATTATTGACATTGAACATGTTTGCATATACTGGTTGGCCATTTGTATGTCCTTTTTGGAGAAATGTCTATTCAAATCTGTAGTCCATTTCTTAATTAGGGTATTAGTTTTTTGTTTTGTTTTTTTTTTTTTTTAAAAAAAAAACCTTTTGAGTTGTAGGAGTTCTTTATATATTTTGGACATTAACCACTTATCAGATTTATGATTTGCAAATATGTTCTCTCAATCTTTAGGTTGCTTTTTCATGCTGTTGATTGTTTCCTTTGCTGTGCATAAGCTTTTTAATTGGAGTCCTTGCACACTGTTAGCAAGAATGCAAAATGATACAGCCTCTATGGAAAATAGTTTGCCAGTTCCTCAAAAAATTAAAAATAAAATTGCTGTATGATCCAGCAATCACAGTTTTCAGTATGCATCCAAAAGAGCTGCAACCATATTCTTGAAGTGATACTGGTACTCCTATGTAAATCGAAACACTAGTCACAATAGCCAAGATGTGGAAACAACCTAAATGTTCATTGACAGTTGAATGGAAAAAGAAAATGTGGTATATTCATGCCATGGAATACTATTCAGCCTTAAAAAGAATAAAATTCTGCAATATGTGACATCATGAATGAACGTTGAGGATCTTACGCTAAGTGAAATACACCAGTCACAGAAAGACAAATAGTGCATGATTCCACTTATCTGAGGTCTCTAAAATAGTTAAATTCATAGAATCAAAGAGTGGAATGGTGGTTAACAGGCTGAGGGGGAGGGGAAAATGGGAAGTTACTAATCAAAGCCATAACATTTCAGTCAAGCAAAGTGAGTAAGCTCTACAGATCTGCTATACAACATTGTATCTAGAGTTAACAATAATTTATGGTACAAATTTTTGTTGAGAGAGTAGATCTTATGTTAAGTGTTTCTAACACACACACACACACACACACACACACAAAGAACAAAAAAGCCTCAGTGTTTTTTCTTAACTTTGAGATGCTGCAAATCATTTCTTTTGAAGTTGTAGTTTCGTGTATATTTATATTCTTATATTTTTATTTTGCTAGTATTAAAAAGGGTTTGCATTCTCAAGTGATAGTATGAGATGGCAACTTTAAAATTCAAGGAGAGGCAAGAAGTCAAGCAGGGATTTTAAAACAAGTAAAATCCACCAGGTGGATAACACACATGATAATATTGGCAGTTAACCAGGTGAACTTAAAGTCTCTTCCAGTTCTGGGAGTTCTTTATTCTATGACTGGTGTTTTACAATGAGGACTTGCCTTCATTCTCTGTTGATATGAAGTCAGGACAACAAACTAACAATGTTTATGAGAAAGAACTATTTATCACACTATTTTATTTGTGGATATGTAACTGATTGGTTTTCAATGAGTTGTTTCAGTATTTTATATGTTCAGCAACAGGTTTACATAATGGAAGCCTTAAGAATTACTTGAATTACTAAGAAAAAATTCCTACTTAGATGTTGATCATGTTTTGTTTGCCTTGCTTTTCCTAACAAGGGCTATAATTTGGGAAACAAAGCTTTTGTTTGTAATTTAACATGTGACCCCTAGTACCTAATAGTGTACCAGTATATCCTAGAGAAACTCTATCTCAGTAACCATCTGTTAACCCAAGAAAATGTCCAAAATTGTTTCATTTCTCCAATTCATTGAGGGTGGCCATGGTTGGTTGTTTTCAGACTGTTTTCCTGTCTCCACGTGGTTTTTGGTCCAACAAATTGAACAGCAGAGTTTACTCTAGTTATTTTCTTCGTTATCTCTGTCCCAAGACCACCAGGCAATTATTGCTAGTGCTTACATAAATACAATTATCAGCGGCAAAATGTTCTTCTATACTACTGTATAGAATGTGAACTGTGATTGTTCTCTAGGCTAATCTTTTATTGACACCAATGGGTGATCCCAGACTGAATTTATGAATTAATAATAAGGAGTTCTAAGTGTCGGATTTCATTTTATGTTACATCTTTTACCACCACCAGGCTCAAAATAAATCCTGCTAAGAATAGCCAAGGAGAAAAGGCTGTGGGCGGCATAGCAAGGGCGACTGAAAGGCGGGTGTCTCAAAGGCAAGTGTCTCATTCACTTTAAGTATTTACATAATTTTATGTTAAGTTTTTTTTTTTTAGAAAAAAATGTGTCACTGCCTTCAGTGCAGTGTCATGTCACTTCTGCAAGGGTTTGGATTCAAACGGTGGGTCTATCATAAACAGAAATGCCAACATGTTTAAGAGCCATTTCTTCACGAAAATATAGATTTTGCCAAAACCCACATTTGGTGCCATTTCTGAGCTACCAAAAACGTCAATTATTATTTTTGCTTTACAAGAAACAAGAAACAAAATTATTTCCTTACAATTCTAGAAATTATTAAGTTTCTATATCTGATTAACTCTTTTGAGACACATCAATGGCTAAAATGGCTTCTGCTGAGGCTGTTTCCTTTCTAACGATCCTTTAACGCACATAAGCAAACAGACTGGCACTGTTAGGAATGAGAATTTCAAATCGGCTGTGGATTCATTTGGACTCTTCTTTGCTGTGATTGCTGAGACAATGACAGCTGACATTTGATCAGAAATGAAGCTACTCTAATATGAATTTTCATATTTAAATTATGTTTTCAAAAAGTACAAATAAAGATACTCTGTGCTAGGTGCTGTGGCTCACATCTGTAATCCCAGCACTTCGGGAGGCCAAGGTGGGAGGATGGCTTGAGGACAGGATTTCCAGACCAGCCTGAGCAACATGGTGAGACCCCTATCTCTACTAAAAGATTTAAAAATTAGCCAAGTGTGATGACACAAGCCTGCAGACCCAGCTACTCAGAAAGCTGAGGCAGGAGGATCATTGAGCCCAGGAATTCAAGGCTGAAGGGAGCTATGATTGTGCTACTCAAGCCTGGGCGACAGACTGAGACCCTGTCTTCCAAAAAAAAAAGAAAAATTAAAAAATAAATAAAGATACTCTGACAAACTAGAAAACTTTAAAATGATGTGTGACTGTAAGTCTTATGCCTTCTGAGTTGTAAAAATCAGGTATTTCAACTTTCTGCCCCTGGTTCTAGTGTCAGTGGACAAGCTAAGCCATGATCGAAACCTACTACTATGATCTTGAACAAATCACTTAACATTTGTGAGGCTTGGTGTCCTCAACTAAAAATGGAAAGGGTTCAACTTGATAATTGTGGAAGTTCCTAGAAGCTTGACATATTCAATGGTTTCATGTTTCTAATATATGCAGTGTGATCTTGACATTTTCTCAGGCGGGGTTAAGCTGACAAATACCCTACCCAAGGACACTTCTAATTCCTTCATATGTCCTTTAGGTAGACAGATTTTTTCCATTCTGCTCAGGCCTTTTCCTAGAGTAGTCCCTGCCCAGCAATTAGAAGCATAAAATATCCATTCTGAGTAATGCCCACTGTCATGTTTGAAGTCCCTGACCAAGTTAATTAACCCCTTTTTTCTTTATATTAGCCATGATTATTACATTAATTTCTGTGTTGTGAAAATGTGCCACCATATTGTGTATGTGATTTTCCAGTACTGGCAGGAAGAAATAGAGATTTTTCCCAGTTTTTATTGCTGAATTCCTTTCAACAGTAAAAGTTGAAAATAAGCTACACAGTCACCAATAGGAGATGATAAAATAAGTTTAACTTTATCCTGCTATGGACAATATGTGGCAGCTAAACATAATGAGGTAGAGAGCAACATGCTTTGACATGAACAGCAAATCTTGAAGATATTCTGTTAAATGGAAAGTAGGTATTGAGCAATACGTACTATATAATACCATTTATGTAAAAATAAACACAATTACACGCATATAAATAGTAGATATAAAACTGCAGATTGTGAAATCCTTTAAAACCTTTCAGGCATGTTGGAAACTAAGACACTGGCAGCAAGTTAGACTGACAAGTAATTACGATTAACGCCACCACAATCAATAGTAAAATAACATTTTACTATTAGTACATTAGTTTAAATATAAAAAATTAAACACGAAAATGATCTAGAACAGAGATCAACAAACTTTTTTCTGTAAAGGGCTACTCAGTAAACATTTCAGGCTTTGGGGGCCACGTGGTCTGTATTGCAGCCACACAACTCAGTTGTGGCAGTGTGACAGCAGCCAGGGACAATATGTAAATAAATGGGTTTGGCTGTGTTTCAGCAAAACTTTATTTACGAAAACAGGTAGAAAGCTGGATTGGCCTTTGGGTTACAATGTGCTGACCTCTGAACTAGAACAATACAAACTAGTCTGAAAAGGATAATCTACGTGGAACAAACTAAAACTGATGAGAAATAGTCAAGTGCAATTTTCTTTTTATCTGTATTGTTAGATTCTTTTACATTAAAAATGTATTCATAGGCAGGGCGCAGTGGCTCACGCCTGTAATCCCAGTACTTTGGGAGGTCGAGTGGGCGGATCACTTGAGGCCAGGAGTTCGAGACCAGCCTGGCCAACATGGCGAAACCCCACCTCTACAAAAAATGCAAAATTTTGCTGGGTGTGGTGGTGCAAACCTGTAATTCCAGCTACTTGGGTGGCTGAGACACTAGAATTGCTTGAACCAGGAGGTGGAGTAGAAGTTTCAGTGAGCGGAGACTGCGCCATTGCACTCCAGCCTGGGCTATGAAGTGAGACTCGGTCTCCAAAAAAAAAAAAGTATTCATGAATTACTTCTATAAGTAAAAACATAGCCGGGCGCAGTGGCTCCAGCCTGTAATCCCAGCATGTTGGGAGGCCGAGACGGGCGGATCACAAGGTCAGGAGATCGAGACCATCCTGGCTAACCCGGTGAAACCCCGTCTCTACTAAAAAACACAAAAAACTAGCTGGGCAAGGTGGCGGGCGCCTATAGTCCCAGCTACTCGGGAGGCTGAGGCAGGAGAATGGTGTGAACCCGAAAGGCGGAGCTTGCAGTGAGCTGAGATAGAGCGAGATTCCGTCTCAAAAAAAAAAAAAAAAAAGTAAAACATTAATTAAACTGATAATAAAAGAATAATTAGAAAATATTTCACTTGACATTTAATGTAGCAATACTGTGAATTAACCAGTTTTTCTACGATCTTCCCAATAAGCATCACGTGAAGCAATCTTCCTTCTAGGAAAATGCCAGGGCTTTGTTCTCCAATTAGCTGTCCTGTGAACACTGAAATACTGTAACCTAGAACCTACAGAGCTAAAGAACAAGAAACACTGGGGGCAGAATCCCACTCTGAAAAGCTTATGGAGCAACCAACCTCTCCAGTAAATGAGGACAAGCTACCCTGTTATGTTTCCTTTTTTAAATTTTTTTTTTTTTTTTTTTACATCAAAAACACATTGCGAGGTAGTGAGGACTTTAGGGACATCCTACCAAAACAGGCTGAATAATTCTGATATTGAAAACCAACCTAGTTTTAATTAACTGCCAGGACTCAGCCACATCCTCAAGCTCCAGATAGCCAATCACAATCTTGTAATTTCTAAATGTGAACGTCACTCAGGTAGAGACCAAATAGTGAGGTTTCAGCTTACCTCTTAAATTGTAAACATAAAATTTCAGATATCCATAGCAACCAGATCTCCCTCCACTTTAGACACCTTCTTCAAGAAAAGGGAGGAAAAAGCATTTCTGTGGTGGACGGTACATAGAGAGTTGTCCATTGAAACGATAACATTGAAATATAAATAGCCCAACCTTTTCATCATTTATTGACAAATGACTTACCAAACTGCTAGTGAAATCCTTTAAAAACCTTTCAGATATGCGGGAAATTAAGACACCAGCAACAAGTTAGACTGACAAGTAATTACAATTAATGCCACTCCAATCATTAGTAAAACACATTTAGGTATATATTTGTAGGCCAATATTTAATAGCAAAACAGAATTCTAAGAACACCACTGTGCCCAAAAGCGCTCTGATTTTTACCAATTTAGCAACCAGCCAGGCTAGAACAGAATAAAGATCACATGGTCTGGAAAAACGGGCTGTCCTGATTCTAAAAGATTGTGCTGGCTCTTGATATGGGGAGCCATCTGTCAATGCTCTTTGCAAAAAGTGAGAAATCAGGGCTGCTTCTCTAGCATTCGTGAATCTAACCTTCTGTGCTGTCACCCTTTCCCTGGGAAATGTTTCTTAAGAGCCAGATGTTAGTATTCATCTCAGTTCACAAAACAGTTACTTCCCAAGGTCTATCAGCAGCAGAATGGATAAATAAATAATGGCACAGTCACACAGTGAAATACTACATAGTCATAGTAGTGAATGAACTACATCTACATACAACAACACGAATGATTCTGAAACATAATGTGAAATGAAAGATGCTAGCCATGAATGTATATATACCATATGATGACATTTGTAGAAAATTTAATAAGGGGCATAACTAATCTATGATGTAGTGGCTACCCTTAGGGGAGGAGAGACTGAATATAGACTTCTGGGTTTCTCCTTATATTCTCTAGATTCTTGACCTGAAGACTGGCTGCATGGTATGTTCATGTCAAAAATATCAAGTTGTATACTCCAGATTTTAGTACTTTTCTGCATGATTTTATGCTTTCCAAAAATTTACAAGCAACAACAAACAACCCCAATATAATGGTTAATGAGCAGCATACCTTCCAGGCTCCATGAAGGAACTAAGAAAAATATGATAACCTTTAGCCTCCAAAAACTTATATTCAAGTAGGGGAGATGAGTATAAAAAGCAAAACCATATTGTTTTATGCGGTAAGGTTACATAAAACATAAAAAGTATTACATATTACAGTGTTAGGTAAAGGGAGTTCCAGGTGCAATTTCTTCTGCTCTCATTGTGAGCAAAGATCACAGTAGGTGACACTCAGCCAACCTTTGAGGACTGAGTTTAATAAATAAATACAGGGTGAAGGAAAGGGATATTCTAGGCATGGGCACCCTGGGAGGTTAGGGCACTGCAGGATGGAAGAGCAGAAAATACTAGTGATAGAATATGAAAATCATCCACATTGGATGGGCCTGGACAATTAAAACATGCTCATCTTTATGCATTTGTTGAGTACATCACAGTTTTCCAAAGGACTCTTTACTCGTATCCAGTTGCAGGACCCTCATCTTCGAACAAGGAGTATCTTGAACACTGTTGTACCAACTATGTAATACCAGTAAGGACAGAAGGGAGGGAGAAAGGGAAGAAGCCAGGCTCACCCAGTAATACTCCTAACAAGCACAAGAAAACAGCAAGAACCACCACTTATGCTTCATAATATATACACATTGTCCGTTACATTTCATCCTCACAACAATTCTAGGAGCTGGAGACTATTATTATCTACATTTGGTGGATGCCAAACTGAGGCTTAGTGAAGCTCTCTAACTGCCTGTGGCCATATAGCCAATTGAAATGGTTTCCCAGTAAAAATTCTTTCAAAAGCCAGCTCTCAGGAAAAGGCAACAAAGGACAGCCACTACTGGAAACTGGCGGCACGAACTCTAAAGCCCAGGTGGTGAACACTGCACATGGTGAACACTACGTGCGCCCTTGGAATCTGGGGAGTGGGGCGAGGCACTGATACTCCCCCTGCAGCCTGTGTGGCAGTGGGAGCCCATGCAGAGAGCAGGCTCAAGCCAGCTCCCAAGCCCACGACAGTCTGGCCTTGTTCAGCCACTCAGCTCCTTGCACATATAACATGGGGGCTGATTTCTTCTCTAGGCACATTGTCGCTTCCATAGTTCTTACACTGCTGAGGGGTCTTGAATACTTACAGCACTCTGGAAAATGTGTTTTTTGAATAGTAGTATCTTTAAAAGGCACAGCAAATAAAGTAACTTCGGTCTGAACCATATTGAGAAAATACCTGGAGGAGGTTATCTGGACACCAGAAATGACGACTCGGCCTCCTTTTGCAGGAACAACAATTTAACAGCAACATCAGGGAAGTCACGGCATTTCTACCAGGAAATATCTACAGAAATGGGTGCTATCCTGAAGGAGGAGGCAAGGCAATATTAGCTGGGAGGCAGGAAGCTTTGTTTTGTAAGTCTGACTCTCCATTTTATTTGCCCTGGCTGTTTCTTCCACAATGTAGGGTCTGATAGCAAACTGCTGAAACCAGGCCAAGTGTGGCTGGCAGGGCGCAGGCTTCCATGCCACACCACAACACAGCCCTCCTGCTATTTCAGGCCTTGGGTTCTGTGAAACAGACGCTGCTGCCCTGCATCCTGGGTTGTGTGAAATTATGCGGTGGTTTGGTGAAGTCAACAAATAACTAGCACGAACCACATTTTGGGGGAAATAAAAAAGTGGCTGGCATCAGTTCTGGTCTTCAGAAGGCAGTGAATAAGGACAGCTATCCTCTGCTGCCTCTTATCTGAGAGCTGGATTTTAAAAGGCTTTTTACTGGGAAACGATTTCAAACTAACAGTTAGGTTGCAAAAATAAAAATAGTACAAAGAGTTGTCTGTATGCCCTTTACCCCCATACTCAGCTATTGTTAATGTTTTACGTTATCATTTGCTCAGCCTTTTTCTCACTCTCTCCCCCACCCCCATGCTTCTTCGTGTATCTCCTAATTAAAGGGATACATTCTTCCATAACCTATAAAACAGTTATCAAACTCAATAAATTTAACATCTATATATATAATAGTTTTAACTACCCCACTATTCATATTCAATATTCTCAGTTAATCCAATAATGGCCTTCAGTCCTAACACAAATGCCACCTCTACCAAGACCCCATCCCTAACATTTCCCTTTCCCTTGTGTCACTCCTTTAGCCCTTAGAGTTGCCTCTCTTCTGACTATTGTTATGTTCTGCCTCTCATTGTATGGACGGTACCTCCCCTACCAGACTGACAGCTTTATGAAGTTCAGGTAAGTATCTGTTGGATGACTTTCCAGGTGCGTATACATAATATATTAGGGCTAATATAAATGGTTGCAGCATTCATTAACTTGTTATTAGATGCTTTAAGGACTTCCATGATGTCATTTTAAAAAATGAATACTTTTTTCCTCTCTTTGCTTGGGAAGATTGACATACTGGGATAAAAATCATCTGTAAACAAAACTATTAAAAACTACAGCAGTCTTTGTTCATGAGGTCAGTTTGTTAAAATATTTTTACAAATCTTCATTGTATTGTCATATATTTTGAGTATATAATTTGTTCAAAATTTAGATTACAATTCCAAAGCATCTAAACAAATGAAAAAAGTGTTTGAAAAACACACTCCATATCTATCTGCTAAAGATTAAAATAAACACAATATGATATGGGAGGGATGACAAGTGCTGTCCATATTGAAAAAGAGTCTCAGAAGAGGGCAGGTGGATCATTATGATTATAAAAGAACAAGATCAATAGTGTAGCTATTAAGACAATTAATAGACAGGTAGAAGAGGTGGTCTGAATCACAGTGTGGTTCCTTTATATCCCTCACTTGTGTCTTATCCTTACTATAAGTTTATATACCTTGTATTCATCTAACCACATATAGAGAGATGAGGAAAATTTGAATGTCCTCTAAAACAGTTTCAGAAAACTGTCCATGAAGCCAAAGTTACTGTATCTTCTCAAAGGGGGAAAAAAAATAGATCTAAAAAGAAAAACAAAACGCTTGTAATTCTAACATTCAGAGATAACCACCATTAATCATTTTTTTGTAAACATTTCAATCTTTTCTATGCATGTGTATAGAATAGATACCATTTTATCAGTATCAAATCAGATTCACATACATTTTCGTAATGTATTTATTTTGTACCTTTTTTTAACTTAAAGTATATTATAAGCTGTCGTTTAAAATGGCTAAATAGTACTTCACAGTATAAATGCATCTTAATTTATATAGCTAGTCTACTAGTAATAGTATTTCTAGATTTTTTATTTTGTGATACTATAAAGAATACTGCAACGAGCATTCTTATAGTCTAGTTAAATCTTTTCTCTCATCCTTAATTACTTCCTGCAGGAATAATTGCCAGAAATTGAATTGATCAGTACATACATTGCTTGAAATCTTATGATGATCAGTAAAACTAAGCTGCCTTTCAGCAAGATGAAGACGATTTTTAACTCCTGTAGCACTCTCCTCTGGAGCTGCCTAATGCATACCCTTGCCAACCCTGGGCATTATATTCGACAACTAAATATACGCAACAGGGCTCCTTGTTTAAATTTGGATTTCTATAAATTATGCATCAGGGTAAATATTAAGGAACTTTATTAGAAGTTTGTACTCTCCTTTTATGAGTTTGAGGCTACAGATATTTAAATGATAAAAAGAAAAACAAAAGAAGACAAAATAACATTTAAAGCATTATTTTAAATCCAGTAAAATGTAATTCAACTCCACATAATAAAACTGGCATAAGAAAGAAACAAGGAAGGTTTGTTCCAAGTTTAAGCACAAATGTCACTTGTGAACAAAGCTCTTACTCTGCATCTATGAAGGATCAGATCATTTTGTAAAGTGCCTGTCAAATTTTGGCTATTTTCTATTTTCTAGAGAGCTGAATGTTAAAAATCAATAGAAATGTTACAGCATTTATGCCACCTTTAGAAGGGTTAGACAGACTCATGCCCGCAACATTCAAAGCCATTTCTGTTTAGAATCTTGGGAAGGAACCTATTCCAAACTTCTAGAATCACAGCTGGCAGGCTATAATTTAGAGTTGCATACAGGATAATGTGTATTAGTCCATTACTAAGCTGTAAGTTGACACCAACCTCTGGAATTGCTTTCTCAGAGGAAATGTTGAAGAGCCAATGCCTCAATCATTTCCAACAGGGCTGGGAAAAACATTCAGACAACCCATTAGATCCTTTCATCTCACATTTTGATGATTTTCATCAAAAGGGAGGTGGAGAGGGGGTGATTAGACACAAATTTTCACTCTGGTGAACATCCAAACATGTACTTTTAAGCTCAAGACATTGATAACATATTGACAAGTCTTGTCCCCACTTACATGAACCATCCCAGCCACCCAGAATATCCTAATGGCAATGAACGAGTTTAGAGAGAGGGGATGGGATGGTGAGCAGATATTAAAACAAATATTGCAACTCATATTTTGACAAGCCAAAGGCATTTCTGTGAATACCAACAGAAACCTTAAGTCACCGAGGATTAGGTTTGAGGTTTTCAGTTGCCAAAGTCTATGTTGTATTGCATTCTCCTTGTGAGATCAGAGGGTTGTCCTTGGGTGAGTCTGTGTGATTATACAAGCTTTGGCTAAGGCCACCTAACAGTCACCTAAGTGCCTCTAGGAGAGAGCCCACTTTTGACTAGGATAGATCAAAGATGTAACTTCCATTCCTGCCCATGCAATTTACAGTATTTCTTTCACAAGTCAGGATCAGACAGATACTCCCCCTTCAGCAGATTCCAAGTTGAACCACTGTGCTGTACTAGCTTTCCATGCCTTTCTTTTTGGATAAACAGAGCTTGATCTAATTCTCAGCCTCCCATCAAAATTATCTGAAATTTAAGGAACACTCAGAATTGTTCTAATGAGTGACCTAATGTGTTTCCACATTACCCAATCTCATCAGAAGCAGAAAAATGCCATATCCTATCTAGCTCACTGCTGTCCGATGGAAATACAATGCAAGACACATATGTAATTTAAAATTTTCTAGGGGACACATTTAAAAAGCAAAAAGAAAAGATGAAAGTAATCTTAATAATATACTCTAATAACAATCCAACGTATTATAATTTCAATATATAACTAATATAAAAATTATTGACATATTTTCCATTCTTTTCACACTATCTTCAAACTCCAATGTGTATTTAGTATTTACAGTAAGTACATCACAAGTTGGACTAGCCACATTTCAAATGCACAGTAGCACCATATGTCTAGTGGCTACTGTATTGGAAGGCACACACATTTGGAAATTCAAATGTTAATCAGGACTACCAAAGCAACAGGACAATTTGAGATACAAAACACAGGAGACTGTATCTCAGAATCACTATGTTCATTTCATAAACCCAGCAGTGCAAAGAAACTTGGGAAGATGTTCTGTAAATCA
Source organism: Trachypithecus francoisi (assembly GCF_009764315.1). Taxonomy (NCBI): domain Eukaryota; kingdom Metazoa; phylum Chordata; class Mammalia; order Primates; family Cercopithecidae; genus Trachypithecus; species Trachypithecus francoisi. Next base: position 76,171,215 of record NW_022681469.1, on the reverse strand, counting down.
TCCATTCCATGCCCATGTATGCTTTCCAATAGGTCGATGACATCACACTCCAATGGGGAAAACTGTTCTCAATAATGGTCCCAAAGTACAATTCAATGACCCTCTCTTGTTTTTCCTTGGCAAATAATATGGCTATAAAGAGGTGCCCAATATGAAGAATATACAAAATTATTTCCATGCCTTGGTGTCATTTCCTGATGGACATTGTGCCTATTAAGTTCCAGTAAGTAATTGTTATGCAGGACCTGAATTTTTAAAAATGTATTGGTAGATAATACTTCATTATAACCTTCCCTTTCACTCAAATGCCATTTGTACAATGATGTTATATAATTTCTGAATGGGTGCATCTTGTTTAAAGCAATGAAAAGAATGGGAAGTTTAAATTGCTTTCCAATCATAACATACCATTGTTTTAAATGTGTAGAGAACTTGTGCAAATAAGCTATAAAATGTTGTTATCCCACAAAAATGATTCTTCGAGTACAGTATTCCTCCATGTCACACAACCTATAATTTAGTAATAATAATAATATTTTGCATGTGGATAGTACTTCACTATTTACAAAGCATGGTTTACACTGTCTCATTAAGCTTCACAAGAAATCTCACAAGGCATCAATGGCAAAATAAGCGAAATACAAGTTCTTTGTCACTGACTTTCTTCCAACATTTTACTTACTTTGGACACTAAGACTATTTACAAGGTCAGTGTAGGGGGTCTTTCTGTTTTTTTAAAAAATTACTATCAGTGACTCTTTCAGATTGCTTGATTAACTATGTCCTAATGGTCACTGGGTTTTCACATTGAGTAAGTCAGAGTTCTTGTCCTACCTTATTCTGGTCAAATAAATTCTACTAGCCAAAGCAACTCCCTTATTATCCAGTAAATTCTAATTAAAGAAAATGGTGAGCTGAAGTCTTTACCCAAAGACTGATTTACCACGTAATTCACTTTACGTGTAGTGCTGGCTGGTGTGAGAACAGCTAAACCTCTGAACAATCCCTCGTGCAAAAAGAAAAAAGATACGAAAACAAAAGGTCCCTGAAGAAATTCATTTTAATTTGAATTAAAAATGCAAATATTGCTTTAGAAAAATCCGCTTTGAGATTAGGGTCAGGAGAGAAGTTTGATGAGAACTAATGAGCTAAAATACGTCTTTAGAACTAAGAGTGCTCAAGACCACAGAACTCAATTTCCATTTTTAGAAAAAAAAAGTAGGTAAACTAAGAAGGACTGGAAGGCTTTGAAATGACAAATAATTAAATAGTTCCATCTTTTAAAAGTATTTAAGCAGCTTTTTCAAAACCTGGAGTCCTGGCTTGACTGGGGGCTGCTGCTTTTCCTTAGTGCCTAAACCTAAAAGTCAACGAGAAAAATCAGAGAGAACGTGTTTGTGCATGGGGTGAAAAATATACCATTTGGCTAATTATATATCAGCTACATATGTCCCAGCTCGTTGTCTTACACATGAAAGTGTGGGGAAGTCTGGGTATCACAAAAATAGCCCTTCTCCCCCAGCATGGAAATAGGAACGAATGAGAAGGACCCGAGCTTCATGTGTGGTTTTTACTTTCTCTTATGGTAAATGCCACACATGGAGTACAGAAAGAAAGGCAAACCGAGCAAAATAGGTTTTGGTTTCCTTAGTTAAACAGCTCAATATAGTTGGAAGTTCCCTCATGCCAAAGCAAGCTAACCAATCAGTCCTTCTCCAAAGAGTTTTGCCTTCTGTGTCCTACAGAAATACAAGAGTTACTCACTCTAGAGTAACGTTTGAAATACATTTCCAAATATACCGAAGCATGTTTCAGAAGGTTTTTGAATTACTGAAACCACCTTTCCAGCCACCAATATTAAAAAAGAAAAGAAAAAAAAATCCTGAAGAAAAATGTGATTTGCCATTTGATTTGAATGAAGATTAAAAATATAACACAGCAGCTGTTTAATTTTGTGTCATTGAAATTCCAGTTTCGTATTTTTTAATTGCTACTATGAAAAATTCTTTGATTGCACTTGATGGAATTAAGTTTTGCCTTTTTAATGATTAAACATGGGAAAATTCAAGTGTGTTCTAGTTAACAATTTAAATTCTTGTGTGTGTTTAAAAGATGAAGTAAAATCTACTGGGACATTATTTTGTCTCAAGGCTAGATACAATACTCAGTAATTGCACAAAGCAGTTGCTCACTCAGTTCTTTCAAAATGACTAAATTATTCTTTCAAAGAATAAGACAGCAAGTATTTACTGGGTTAAAAGGAAACTGTAGGATCACACTGCTCAGTACCATATTGCACAAGAGTCATTCTAAAGAGGAAAATGACATATTCATCATGAATTGTGTGATAATCTCATGAGTCACTGGTCAGTCAACACGCTCATAAATGTGGTGCACATTTGACTCCAAGGATTTCATTTTGGAAGATGACCAGGGTGTTTGCAGACAAGAGAACAACTGAAGAACCCACTGGCTCCTCAAAGACCCCAAGATCACACAAGGAGTTTTGATGATGAAGCCCAGACCATGTGTTGCTTCCTGTAAGCAGAAAAATCTGTCCCAGACTGTAGCTGAACACTAAGATGGAAACTGTGGAAAGAGCTAGACTTGGTCTGAAATAAATACAAAGGAAATAATGGATTGAAATTGGGGCTTGGGCCTCACACAAGGGCTCTCCCAGAAAGTGTCCCCTTGTCCTCTAGATGTATTGCATATTTAGGAATCTGTAATATTTGTGAACTTTCACAGTCATAATAACATACTCTTTATAGTCATGAAATAATGAAACCCCCCAAATCTTGGTAGGTTTATCAATATGCAGGGTAAATTTTACATATCTTATGAACAGTTCCAGTTTTTGGATGGAAAAGTCATTTCTTCACCTCAAAGGAAATATATTTAACTTTCTTTTAAAAGTACTGGGTTTACTAATGCAAGAAAATACAATGTCATGTCGATAAAGACTATAACAATCTTGGTTTTATGAACATAGCTATACTATTAATAGCAATTGTGCACAGAAAGGGGGAGACCATTTAATTATTTCTTTTTTCTTTTGAGACGTAGTCTCACTCTGTCACCCAGGCTGGAGTGCAGTGGCCGGATCTCAGCTCACTGCAAGCTCCGCCTCCCAGGTTCATGCCATTCTCCTGCCTCAGCCTTCCGGGTAGCTGGGACTACAGGTGCCCACCGCCTCGCCCAGCTAGTTTTTTGTGTTTTTTAGTAGAGACGGGGTTTCACCGTGTTAGCCAGGATGGTCTCGATCTCCTGACCTCGTGATCCACCCGTCTCGGCCTCCCAAAGTGCTGGGATTACAGGCCTGAGCCACCGCGCCCGGCCCCATTTAATTGTTTCTAAACCATCAACTGAAAATTATACAGTTCTTGACTGAATGTGAAAGCGGCCACCTACTACTAAGTTACTCAGAGAATCCTCCTCCAAGGATAGTCATGACAATCCTAAAAATCGGGAATGAACTTTCTCGTACTTTGGATCCTTAATAAACACTTTCTGTAAGATAGAACTGTAAGTCTATTAATAAGCAAAGGCAACCATGGTATTCAGAGCCCCGCAAATGGCACCTATGACAATAATAAATGTATATGATAGCAAATCTTGGAGAACCTGTTTTGCTTTGTCTAATTTAAAGTCATCTCTTAAAAATCAACCAAGATTTAGGAAAATAATGACACTGAGATGTAGGAACAATATATGATAATAAGAATTATTTTTTAAATGAATTTTTAATTTTACAATAGTCTTAGTTTAAAGAAAACTTGCGAAGGTAGTACAGTCTCCTTATGGATCCCCCACCTAGTTTCCCCTATGTTCACATATGTTACTGCATCATTTGTCTCAACCAATACGGACACTCTCTAGAGTCCATTCTTTACTTACAATTCTTAATTTTTACCTAATGTGCTGCTTCTGTTCCAACCTCTTATCCAGGGTGCCACATTACATTTATTCATCATGTTTCCTTAGGTGCCACTAGATATTCCTTGTTTTTGATAACCTGAGAATTTTTGGGAAAACAGGTCAGGTATTTTGTATGATATTCTGTTAGTGAAATTTGTGTGATGTTTTTCTCATGGTTAGATGGGGTTTGTGAGTGTGGAGGAGGAAGGCTACAGAAGTAAAGTGCCATTCTCATCATCTCATTCTAAAGGCACATGCTACTAACATGATTCATTGCTCTTGATGTTGACTTTGATCGCCTGGCTGAAGCAGTGTCTGTCCAGTTCCTCGATCATAAGATTGCTCTTTCCCCCGCGTTCCATATTGTGCTCCTTGGAAAGGAGTTGCTAGGCACAACCCCACACTTCAGGTGTGGGGAGCTATGCTTCACCTCCTTGAAGATACAAAATCTACATAAATTATCTGAGATCCTTCTGTACGGGAGATTTGTCTATTCTCTCCCTTTATATTTATTTATTACATCATTTATGTTTGCTTTATTATGGACTCCTGATTATATATTTTCTACTTTTGAGAATAATCCAGTAATACGCTATTCATTTCATTGCTCAAATAGTTCCAGCTTTGACCACTGGGAACTCTTTCAGTTTGCTCCTAAAGATTACTTTTTAAGAAGTTAATACATCTTTCCTGTTCTCACTTCATATTTTTCCCCAAATTATATATGAGAAAAGCATGCCAATATTCATGTTGATTTTGAGCTGTTTTAAATGTCAAAAACAGATTTTTAAATTTCGTATGTGACGGCTCACACAGAGAGGACATCTTAGTTGGTGCACAACAAAATATTTGCCCAGAGTCCAACTAGCCCTCTTAATTATGAATTGTTGCAGCTTTTCTCATATGATGTCATAACTTTTTCTCTTTTACTTTGTTTTACATATTTACCTAGAAGTGGCCTTGAAAAGAAGCTGATTTTTAAATTATTTAGAAACATGAAACCAAACATCAAACCCGATTAACTCTATGTTTGTGAAATTAATCTATATTTGTGAAAACAGAAGGGAAATCATATGGTATTTAGAGATAACATTAGCATAGCATATTTCTAGTAGCCAACCCAGAAATAACTTTTTTCCTAGTCTTTGGAAAAACCTCTAAGTCTGTAACATGGGATCAGTAATAAAATATTATGTCTAGATTTTTTTTTTTTTTTTTTTGCGAGGGGGATAGTGTAACCTATGCAAAACATTATTCAGATATTTCATTAGAATTGCTAATTTGCAAGAGTGCATAGCCTTATATGAATATATAAAAATACACAGCAAAACTCTGGGTTTATTACTGAGAAAATAATCAGCATGTTGTCATTCAACTGTCATTCCATAATATTTCTGAGTTGCCTACTCTGTACAAAAGGAACAACTTCTTCAGTGTCCCTCCCATCTTGTCCTCAAAGGCTAGAGTAAAAAACAGTTCTTAAAACTGTTGAGCAGTACTCTTTTAAGAAGGTCTCACAAGATTTAAGTTCTGATACACTGTCTATTAAAATGGAAAAGTCATGAATTTTGGGAGATCGTGGCTGTTCCCCAAATGATAATATTTATGATGCTGTGTAAGGGAAAATAATGGGGGGCATGGTAAACAAAAATATGCTGTAACGATGAAGAATTTCAAATAAGCAATGCAAAGGAAAATAGAGAAAACTCAGCTCTCTATAAATGTTCCCCTCAAGGCCTCAGCAACCTTCCATTCACCTCTAGGAAGTTAGTTCTTTCTTTTTCCAAAGGAATTTCTTCAGTCTGACTGCTTTTACAGGTGCCAACAGCAACAAACCATCACAAAAAAAGGCAGCTGCTAAATGACACACACATGCACACCCACACACGCACACACACACACACTTCTCATCCTTTTTACATCTATGCTTCCATAATTTCCCTCATGAACAAGAAGCTGTTTTGCCACCGCCAAGAAGGGTGGGGAGCCCCTTAGCCCTTCTTCCTTGGTTAGCAAGTGGAGAGGAGAAGAACAACAGAAAGGAAATGGCCGAAAGGAAAACTACGCACCCACAGGAACAACACCACCAACAAAAAACCACACCAGGCAGTGATCACTAGTGGACACTTAGACTGAGAGGCAGGGAAATTATAATGTAGCCCGTAAGGTGTGAAGTGGCATAAAGAAAGCCCAACTTCCTTATTTAATGTAATCAATCAAGATTAAATGGATTCTCCTGTGCAACAGAGGAGTAAGGTGTTTTCCTCGCTCCACCAATTTGAAGACAGGGAAACGGAGGCAGAAAGGTCAGCTGACATCCTGAAGGCCACCCAGCAAGCCTCAGCTTCTCTTTAAAATAAAGGTTTACTTTAGATACTCAAATAGACATTTTTAAATGTTGTTCAAATCCAAAAACCTCAACCACTGGTCCCCATGTTTACAGTTCAGGATTATACAAATTTCCCTTGGTCCTCTGAGGCCTCATCTAAGAGACTTGATTGATGCTCTCCTGCAGCCCCAGGCCAAGGGGCACAATGTTTCACGGAGAACACAGCCATTAGCTAATGGAAGACATTTTTCATCCTGTGGAAGGACAGCCGACTGCAGCCAGCTACAGGGCCGGCCAAAAGTGGCACCTACCAGCTATGAAGGGCAGCGAGTGCCCAGTGCCCACAAGGTGAAGAAAAACCACATGAAGCAAAGTTCAGATCCACCGAGAACTTTATCACGATGCTGTTGGCACAAACTGACGCCATCACAAAGATGACTAGCAAATGCAATTCCCGTGGTATTTTTGATACTTTCTATTTCACCACGTCTTCAGCAACTTGTATGGTTCTTGAATGACTGAACGGATTGGGGGTGGGGTTCTGTAAATATACCTATATAAGTGGTGGGGGTTCCAGAATATCTTAGGAGGAGGTGCTTAAGCATAGCATTTTCTTTGGAAGGGTACTTGGGAGAGCTTTGGCTAGAAAGTTCGACTTGACGCTGTATTTACAAAGCAGTTTATAATATTTTATAAATATTGAGGTACTGTCAATAGTTCATCTCAAAGAATGGGGGTTCTGGAAGGGATATAAAAGGTCTTCCTCAGATCACCTCTCAGCACTGCCTGCCTGAAAGGAGAGGAAGCTTTTGAGTCTATAAAATCATGCCCCTCCCACCCATTTCTCGCTACCGAAGCCACGGACACCCCGTCCCCAGTCCACAATCCAGAGGCCAAGGTCGCACAGATATTTTCTCGTCATTGCACCAGGTCAGGGGATAACTGGCAAGGCCGGCTGGAAAGTGAAAGTGTAAACAGGCTTTTATTTTCCCCTTCTTTTGGCTCTCCATGAATAGAACTTTCACATAAGAACCTCAAGCTGATGGAAAAATTAGATAATCACACCCGGTTGCCCTAAACTACCATACTCATCCTTACTGTGGGTCAGCTAAGGGCTCCGCAGAAAAGGGAAGAAACACTAATTGCCTGGTTTTATTGATGCCTTTGGGGGAACGAAATAGGAAAAGGCACAAAGAAACAACTTTGATGAATTTAAGACAGTTTTCTCATTCTGATTGCTTTGACTGAATTAAGATAATTTCCCTGTTTTTGAAAGTGCTGAAATCAGGCTGTGAGCAGTTTTCTAAAAAGTAAACCAGCAGCGCCCTCTACTGGCCATTTTTCTGCAGTGTGCAGAATCCAAGACAGGACAAAGCGGCAAAACTGGGTTTAAGAGACATAGGGAAATGTCCAAGGGAAGGCTGCATATATCAAGAAAACAATCAATGGTCACATAATAAAGGTCAGATGTGAAATCGTAGCTATTTCTCAATGGTCATGTAAGTACTCTGTCATAAGATACATGAAAACTCGTCCCTTATGTGGAAAACACAAAAAGAAAATGGAGAACAACTTAGATCTAATAGAATACAAATGTCTACTGATTATTCTATCGTTTTTATAAATAAACATATTCAAATATTAAACAAAATTTTCCCCTTTAGAGGAAACTGTTCAAATAAACATGGAGTGATATTTCTGAAACTCACATAATTTAGGCCAGTTTTTCCACTCAGATCCACACTCTGCTTACATACTCCAGTTTCAAATTTAAGGCGAAGAAAAGCTCGCCAATCAAAGGCTTTTATTGGCAATGGAAAATAAAGTTCCCTAAGCCTACAATGAACTGACTTTATATGGGAAATATTTGATTTTGAGAAATGTTTTTATACTTGAGAAAGATAATTTTTAGTCAGAAATACTTCCATCTGTGGCTAGTTCCTTTTAAATAAATATTTTAAATATGGGCACCAGTATGACTTCTAGATGTTCTTTGTTAAGCAGTTCAGACACAATGGTATAGTGCTGGGTATATATTCTCAGAGAAAAAACAAATCTCAAAGCTTCAAAAGTCAACAGATTCTCAAGAGTACTGATAACTAGGTATTTACTTGAAGGCAAATCAATCTCTTTTCAGGTTGGGGAGATCACTTTGTTGTTGAACAGATACGAATGAAAAGACTACCAAGCGCGGTTTCAGTTTCTCTGCCTGCGAACTGCAATGGAAAACCCTATTTATTGGCACATCCCAACTTAAACAGAAGAAATATCCTAACCTAACTGAAAAGCAAACAACTAAAATGTTTATCTGTTAATATGGGAATTTTGATCATATAAATGTATAGCCCATTTGAGTGAAAAGTGAAATTTTCTGATTTCATTTCATTGACAATGAGGAATTGCATTCTCTGAATTTATGACTTTTATTTGACTGCAATTTGCCACAGAGTCCTGTAGACAGTAGCACTGAAAAAATATGTTAAATATAGTAAGAGTTTCTCACACATATAGATTCACATAGCTTTATAGCTCCAAGTGAACAGGAGAATCATTTAATCTAACCCTACTCCATCAGGACATAACTCCTCTTAGTATTCAATAAATTGTTTCAAAAAATAGCTTTACCTGAAAGGTACAGAAATAAAACATAAATATGCTTCAATGATTTTGGTTTGTAAAATAAAAATTAAATAGAAAAATCAAAGCTCTGGAGACAGATGTAAGTTCAAATCCCAGCAACCCATCTCTTTAGCTATGTGACTTTGCTTGTGTTAGTCAAATCTCAGGCTCCTGATCTGTAAATACATTTCAGGGTTGTATTGGAGATAATAACGTGCAAAGCTGCTGGAACAAAAGTGCTCAGTGAATGATAGCTATTACTATAGTTCGTTATTATGTGTTTGTCCTCCTTGGCTGTCTTTGTGACCACACAAAAATGTCATGCTTTCTGAATTAGGAAGAGCTTAATTATCTAAGTAACATGAAGGAAATGCTGGCACATGAAATAGAGTTCATTCACTATGTCATTTAAGGTATAACTGAGATCATTCATTTCAGGGTCAAGCAATGGATCTCGAGGGGCATAGAGTAGAAAATAAAACTCCATAAGATTTTTGCTTTAATCACAAGTCTCATCTTAATTAAAAAGCAAACAAGTGATTCCATTTAAGAGAAGTACATAAGCAATTTCATTTGCTCAGTTTCCCTTTTAGGACATGACTTCTGATTACTTAAACAAGACTTCTGGAGGGAAAGGCCACGAGACCACGTGCCACAGATGAGCACAGCTGGCACCCAGCAGAGAGAATTCAGCCTAGACCTCTGTAATGAATTTAAGGGAAAACATGAATTAATGCAAACGCCAATTCCTCAAACGCAGACTTCATTCTCAAATTGCACACCAGTGGAGCCACTAATAAATTATTAGGTAGCTTCATTTTGAAATGCTTGTCCAACATTAACTAATTTGACCATATGATATTTTCAAAGGGATAATTATTATTCTCATCTTGCAGATGGGGAAATAAAGCAGGATGATCATCACATTTAAAAAGGAACATTATTTCATATTATGACTAATACCATATTCAGTTACCAATTTTATTAAAGGGTGAAAATATTTTGTCTGCATCAAAAAAACGACATGACTGACCCAATATGGGTAAGAAGTGTATTTTGAGCTTTCTTTTTAAATTATTTGCCCTCTTCCATAATCCACAACCCACAGAAAGGATTTCAAGTGGCTTATAAAAATAACCGTAACACAAAAGGGTGCAGTAAATAATCAGGGATGTTCTAATGAGGGGAAATAATAGAGCCTTGGACAAAAAAGCAGCCCCATCTTATTCAGCTGCTGGAAGTGGCTTAAAGCTTCCTAGTGAGTAAAGAAAATGAAAATAGTAATATGATTCATGGTGTCATGGATGAAATGTGCTTTGAATTGTTTTTCCAGGAGTAATAGGTCTGGTGCCCCATTCAGGCCTTCTTGCCTGGTACTTCCAATAAACCTATCAACCTAGTGCCTGCCTGGGTGAATGTATAGCTCTGACCATGAAACAGGTCAAAGCTAAAAGGCTTGCAAACAGATCAAATGCACAATTCTGCCCAAGATCAGAGCTTCTCACTTGGTGTGCCACTAATGGGTCACAAGTGTGTTGTAAGCAACTGATATCCTCAGCCCTGGGATGAGGATGGGGCTACCTCCTTCATTTACCCCAGTGTTCCATGCAAATACTCTGATATTAATGCAAAAAAGATTAGGAACCACAACTATAGACAACTGAACTATTAAACCCGTAGCATTATTAGTGAATACAGACTAAAAATCAGACTCATAATCCAAAAGACTGGCAAGAATGCCATTTCCCTAATTCTATGTGTTACCTATGTGTATTAGTCCTTTCTCATGCTGTTAATAAAGACATACCTGAGACTAGGTAATTTATAAGAAAAAGAGGTTTAATGGACTCACAGTTCCACATGGCTGGGAGGCCTCACAATCGTGGAAGAAGGCAAAGGAGGAGCAAAGGCATGTCTTACGTGGCAGCAGGAAAGGGAGTACAGGGGAACTGCCCTTTATAAAACCATCAGTTCTTGTGAGACTTATTCACTATCACGAGAACAGCATGGGAAAACCTGACCCCGTGATTCAATTACCTCCCACCGGGTCCTGCCCATGACACCTGGGGTTTATGGGAGCTACAATTCACAATGAGATCTGGGTGGGGACACAGCCAAACCATATTACCATGTCCAGCGCTCTTTCATATTTGTGGCACCATGCCCCCACCTCCGCTCAAGAGCTCTGTTCTATTTTTACATCAGGACCACTTTACTTGGCAAGGATCAGTTTATGAAATTTCAAGAGAACTAAAAAATAACATTTCTATATGAATCTGAGGATGTAAACACATTAACATCTGTTTTTTCCCACCCAGGATAGAACCATGAACCAGGCTCTGGCTCCTAAATAGAGGTGCAAGTAATGAAAGAGACACTAGCTCACCTTAAGCAAACAAGCCAAAGGAAAAGTCTACATAAAAATATTAACAGACTATTTTTGCCAATAGTGGTAGAGCATTAATCAAAGGGATTTAACTAGCTTTCTTTCTTTCTTTTTTTTTAGCCAACTTGCAAAAGTTGGTTCTCATTTTGGGAGCATGGGGGAGTAACTTTATTTCCAAGGATGCATGAAACCAATCCACTGCCACAATACTAAGACACAGGAAGTCCATCTTGGTCTGTAGCCCACCAATCTCCTGCCTTTGAGGTGGTCCTCCCACTGTTTAGAAGCTGACTCAAAGGCAGAGGAAGGACAAAAGTTGTGGGTTGTTAGTCCTTGACCAGGGCTGGTGCTAATAAGTCTCTAGACAACAGACACAAACAGATTGCCTCTCCTTCTCCTGCCTCCAAAGCTGCCTGGCATGTTGGTCAAAGAGGGGCAAGCCTGCATGTCTGGCTAGAACAGTTCCTTCTCTACTGCTAGAGAGATGCCTCGATGGGCATTCTTCTGGCAGGAGAACCTGCACATGATCAGAACAGGACTTCTCATTATTAATTATTCACTCTATGTCCCTGCAAATCAAGGTGTGGTAAAGACCAGCTCTTCAACCTGAGCCACATGCACTGCACACCCTGAACAAGAGAGATTAAACGTCATCCAAGGCAAATGTCCTCATGCCATGGAGAACAGAACAAGCCAGAGAAACTCCTTCACTCCATAGCTGCCTTTCCTCTCCTTTCTTAGCATCAAGATGTTCAAGTGGGCTGGGTGCAATGACTCAAGCCTATAATCCCACACTTTGGGAGGTCAAAGTGGGCGGATCACCTGAGGTCAGGATTTTGAGACTAGCCTGGCCAACATGGTGAAACCCCTTCTTTACTAATAATACAAAAATCAGCCGGGTATGGTGGCACATGCCTGTAGTCCCAGATACTCGGGAGGCTGAGGCAGGAGGATCACTTGAACCTAGGAGGTGGAGGTTGCAGTGAACTGAGATCATGCCACTGCACTCCAGCCTGGGCAACAGAGCAAGACTCTTTCTCAAAAAAGAAAAAAAATGATGTTCAAGTGATGAGTGAGTGCTAAACAAGCAGCCTTAAAAAGATTGTATTACATGTTCATAAATTTGAGTGCTTGGGAATTCATCCTGCAGATGAGGGCATCCTTTATCATCTCTGAAGTCTTCTTACAGATAATCTGTAACTAGTTGCAGTGACCTTGGAACATGAGCTATATACATTTTTCTAATTTATCTTATTGGTAGGATAGCCCCCTTAAAAGTAGTGGTTCTCAAGATGAGATCCTTAGACCAGCAGCAGCAGGTGCTGACCTGGGAACTCACCACACTTGCAACTCACAGACCTGACTTCAGACCTGCTGAACCAGAAGGTCAAAAGACGAGGCCCTGCAATCTGGTTTGAACAAGCCCCCTAGATGATTGGGATGCACGCTCAAATTTGAGAATCGCTGCCTTAGAGTGTGTTATTTCCTGCTTCCCCAGTGGTTCAACTATTTCCTGAATGTAAGCTTGGGTCTCTGTGTCCTTCATGGGCCCATTTCCAACCAACCGGTTCTCAGGAGGAGTGCTTGGCATTGTTCCTTCCCTCCTTGCTTTCCTTCGTCTCACCTCTGGTCAGCCTTTTTTGACCCTTCACTGAAGCAGAGAAGTACATACCACCACTGCCTCAGTGTCACCTCTGTGGGGTCTCTCCACTGGCCTCACTCCAATAATCTGCCTCATTCTCAGACTCTGTGTGCCTTCCTCCTCTGGAGTGGACTTCTCCTCGCCATCATGGCTTACCTCCTGGCTTCAGATCACTTCATTTTGGTCACTGACAAGTTCGAACCTCCAAAACTGTGAAGTTTCTCTGGCTTCAAGACTCCTGCTGTGTTCTAATTTTTGACAATTGTGGGATTATCAAGCCATGCTGGCCTATTTTTTATACTGTGTCTGGAAACAGCATCATAGCTATTGGCAGAGTAGCCCAGCTGTCCCCACGCTTGAGTGAGAATGCCTCTTCAGAACTCTTCCAAGCTAACCTCCTAAAAAAGTCACACCTTTAAAGTGTAGCTTTTACCATGCTATCCTTCCTCACCTCTCATTTTTAAAAGATTCCAAATCTTTAATATTCACCATTATCCGAAAAAATAATGATCACGACAAAGGTCATGATGATAAAGATGATGATGGCCAATATCAAAATGGCCAACCTCTATTACATGCTAGTCATGAGCAGCTGTGAGCTACATGTATGTATGATCTGATTTCATTTTCAAAACAACCCTGTGAGGGGTGCTATTGCCTCTCTTTAACAGGTGAGAAATCTGGATACTTTCAAAGTTCATGTAACTAATTAATTACAGCAATAGGACTTGAACCCAGTCTGTAACCTGTAAATGTCCGTAATTCTTATACTGATTCCTATTCTTCTAATGCCTTGACAAGGCAGCCAAAGTCCAATGCAACCTGATTTCCCATTACTCTCTGGTCTACTTACTGGCCCCAGCACACCTGCCTCCAAACCCTTGCTAATGTCCTGCCCTTCAGCCTCTCTAAACCTTAATCCATGCCTCCAAGCCCAGCTCAAGGCTTACCACTCCCAGGGATAAGTGTCCACTTTACATGGATTACACATGCATGGATGAACGGCGAGGGCTGTCAGATAATATAACAAAAAATACAAAACATCTGGCTTCTGGACACAGAAGTCCTGAATGCCAGTTAATCTGGGTGGGAGGAGGAACAGATGGGGGTAGCATTTAGGAAGCTGTATTATTTCAGGTGTGATGTAATAATGGCTAGAGTTAGGGTTTTAGCTCTAGGAGTGACATGAAAGGTACAGGATCCAAGAAATATGAAGAAATAATTCACAGGCCTGAGGATGGACTCAATATTGGGTGGAAATGAAAGGAGAAAGAAGAATTCTGAGTCCTCCAACTCTGATCAGTCAAACAAAGCAAGAGCAAAGCCTTCATCCTTGCAGCATCCCTACGGGGGTCACAAGGTGGGATGATGCAAGGAAAAGAGGCAGGGAGATTCTTGCAGAGGCCTAACACTGGAGCCAGCTCTGCAACCAGTCTTCTGACTGGGGACCACCTCCGAAGTGCACTTGAATCAAGCATAACCTCAAACTGACCATCTGAGAAAGAGAGAGAAAGACTGATGAGACAGGATGGAGAACAAGGCTCAGTCTAGGTAATGCAGGTCTCAAAGGAGACCTAGCAAGGAGTTTGGACTGATTTCAAGAGCAACCAGATCCTGGGTCCCAAGTCTGCGGCTTGCATTGCCAAGCTCGAGAACTTGTCACACCAAAGTGGGTTAAATGTACACTTGAGTTTTCTGTACATAAAGATAATTAAAATAATACAAATTTTCCTTAAAAAAAGAGCACCAGAAACCACGAAAGGGTTTTAGGCAAGGGAGTGATGTGATTTATTTATATTTTATAAAAGTCACTCCAGCTTCACCTCCTTTTCTGCCAGGTCCTTCTCTTCCTCCTTCCTCTTTTCTTTCATGGCCCAGGATCCAATTCCTTCACGTTCCAGGACAGCAGATAGTGTGAGCATGCCCAAGCCATGCGCCCCGAAACCCCAGCTCTAGCACAATGTAGTCACACAGAAGATGCCCAATAAACACAGGTTTAAAAATGAATAGATACAAAATGGAATCTGGACACATTTTTGTTTTACATGTAATTTCCAACAAGAAGGTTGTCACAGCCAAAGATGTGGTTAGGAAACATCCTCATTGCTGCTAGAATTCGAAAAATATCCAAGTTGTATTTTCCATTCCCCACCCTCTACCCCTCACCCCTACCCCTGCCCTCCAAGTTTCTCCAGAGTTTTCAGCTGGTTTTTTTTTTTTTTTCTTTCTCCCTTTCTCCCTCTACTCCACCCTTTCGGCACTCCCTAACTTTAAAAGATGCTTTATTTTGAATTTTCAGTCTCATTACTGAGCTCCTCTTTCTCCTCCCCATGAACTTTTGTCCTGCCATTCTTTCCCTTTCAATTAGAACTGTCTTTATCCCAAGTGTCTCTTTGGTATTTCATCAGTCTTCACATCCTCCCTTTTTGGTCTGTTCCAGGAACAAACATAGTCCTTTTTCTTCAGACACTGTCTGGGAGAGCTGTGCCCAACTCTTTAATTTCCCTCCACTGCCGTCCCATAGTCCTCCCACCAACCCTACTCCCTGGCTTATAATACAGTTGATGTTTTGTCTTAAAAGTAGTCTTTTGTTTCTTTAGAGGTCAAGATCACATTTAACAAGGTACATTTCACTATGACTCTGGATATGATAATGCGGCGATGCCAGCTTTCCGGTGCTGCTCCACTGGGGATGCCCTGCCAAGCGCTCCACTCTCCATATATCTAAGCCCGCACTCTTTCTAAACCAACCGCTGGGGAGAATCAACGGGAGTCCTAGATTCCTGGGCTGCTTGTGAGCAATCAAGGAGGCTCTCCTGCATTTGCCTATGGATGAATTTCCACGCCTCGCCCCACCCAGAAAGGCCAGACGACTGAATGCTAAATCCTACAGATTAGCTAGAAAATTGCTCAGGAAATCAGAGTTGAAGAGTTGTTCAACCAGTAATATTTAGCCATTTGGTATATTACTTCCTTTTGAAGGAGCATCACGAGTCATTCACTTTTTTTATTATTATTGTTTTCTGGTACAAAAGGCTGCATTATTTTCCTCAAAACTCTTTTAATGGTCTCATCAATAGTGCCTATCAGTGTTTTGTAAATCTTTGATATTTAGGGTCTAACACAATAGATGTTAAATCTACAGATCGCTATTTAGGTGCCAAATGCTTGCTTATAGAATAACATGTGGAAAAACAGCTCATTTGCAAAACTAGAGAGCTCCATAATAGGGTTCTGTAAACAAATATTTTATTGCTTTATGAAACTAAGTACATGATATATACATTTTTATTAAACTCTATAAGTGCAATCTCCTTGCATGGGTAGTCTCCATCTCCTCTCATGGTTGTTCAACAAGGTTAAAAATAGCATTTCATGGTTTTCTTCCTTAAATAAGATACCCATAGACTGCTTAACTAAATTTGTCAACACCTATCACGACTTTGTGTTAGTTAAAATGTTATAAAAAGTAAATAAAACATACTTAACAATTATAAAAATTTCCATTTGTCACATTTAGTTCAATTTACTTACATAATTTGCAAGTATAGTTTTCATTCCGTTTATTTCTTACTACTCATATTTTGTTTTTAAAAAATCGAACTCAATTTGACAACGCTTTTCTACTTTTCTATGTAACTGATAATTCTGTTAAACAATATGTATTGAGTGTTGAATATATATATGAAACATTTTCTGAGACCAAAAAAAAAAGTAGATTGAGACATTTTCTCTCAAGTAGACTGCCCTGTGGTCTACTTGAGAACAAGGACCAAACGAACTGATACAGTCCTGATGAAAGGCAGAGACTTAGGATGGGAACCTGAACTGAAGAGGCTGTAGGAACTATTTGTGAGGAGATGAGTCTTGAGCTTTCAGCAGTGGAATGGGTAGGGTTGAGGCTAGTTAAACACCAGAGGGAATGTCATTGGAAGAGTAGGGAAGAGCAAGACCACAGGCACAGGGACAGGAATGTGATTTGACCATAGTGAAGAGTGAAGAGACCAACTGGCTGAGTCTAAGGGTTCCCATGTGCAAGTGAGAGGAGGTTAGGCTGACTGTGCACAGCTTTGTGGGCCAGATGATTCTGCTGGAAGACAGAAGTCCTAAAGTTTTCCCCAAAATGTAAAGGGTCATTCTGGCAATTATATGGTGACTTACGAAAGCATGCACTATGTGACCTGAACTCATTTTCAGGTGCTCACTTAAACTCATGAGAGTAAGGCTGCTTCAAACATGAAAAAGCAGGGCAAGGATATGTGCTGGTATCCAAATATTTTTCCACTGTTTTGCATTACCTGAGAAGTGTGGGACAAGAAAAAGCAAGTATCTCAAAGATCAACAGCTTTGTCTTTGACTGAGCTGCTGATTTGAAAGCGGATGTTCTGCATGCAGATCTCAGTAAGGAAGCTGAGAAAGCACAGCTGCTTGGAGAGCTTAAGTGGTTTAGCTTAATTCCTCTGTAAACTGTATTTTAAATGACTATGAAACCACATTTCTGTGACTGGTATTGTTTAAAGAGATGGAAGCCCAGTTAAAATGCTTTGGTTTTCTTTCATAAATATTCAGATTTATTCTAAGACTTTTCCTTCACAGTCTCTGAGAATCAGCCACTTACAAGCAATGAAGACTGGGCTGCCCACTGCATGTCCTGAGGACTCTGTTTGTCTTAAGCATTTAATTTTCTTGGAGCTCTCGAAGACTGTACTTTTTCAGGTGGCTTGATAATGGGGCTTTCTATAAATAAAAGAAGCAAGAGCAAATGTACTCCACCCTGATTTCCTCAAAGACAAATTCTCCCACCCCAATAAATATAAGCACACAGCTTAAAGGTCTGTTGTTTGAATAGCAAATATAGCAACTAAGTCTCAATCTTTTAACAAAAAAAAAAAAAAGCTAAATCTAGGAATAAATGGAAGTGAAAGATAAGTCCTTCACTGAGATCAAGGAATCACCGTGAGTACATGGTGGAAAATATGAAAAGATGGTGCTTTAAAGACCCTCAGAAAAGTTTGATTAAAAAACAACAGCCAAAGATGTATAAAAAAAGGAAAAGGCATCAATAAGAATTAAGCCTCTCACTCTGTGACAAGTGATTGAGACTCTATACATACAATATCTCATTTACTTTTTCCAAATATCATATTCAGTGAATTCTCTTTCCGCACTCCCAGATGCAGAAATCATAACTCAAGGGGATTAAGTAACTTGTTCAAGATCACAGTTATAAGTGGTGAAATAAGAATGCAAACCCAGGTCTCTTTGGCTTACAACAGTCCATGCTATATTCATTACACCACAACAAGGAGAAGGCTTCCAGAAATAATAGAAACTTCAAGAAATATATTTTACATATAATTGAAAAGGGCTACAAACTGAACATGTCTATCAGAAAACTTGAAACTGTTCTCTCTGTCTTTCCCAGAAAAAATACAGTTCATGCAATAATCTGCAGTGCATCCTCACTGGGTCCTTACCGTTGGGAAGCCCTGTTGCTAAGAAGCATGCCCCCAAGAAGCATCAAAGCCAACTGGAGAGCTATAACACAGAGAGGTAAAAAGATAGCTTATAAAGAACAGTATATCATTAATATTGAAATTAACGACTATAAAGACTACCAAGTGTTCTAGTAAAGATGAGAGAGAGCTACTTTTACATTGGGGTGATTGAGAGATCAAAGCAAAGGTGAGAGTGGGGCTTAATCTTTAAGGACGGGCAAAATTTTAATCTGCTCATAGTGTTGACAGGATAATGAAATGCCATCTATGAAAAAAAAAAAAAAAGCCCAGACACAATGGAATGTTAGCAGAAGTCCAGTCCCTATCTCTGCCCCAAGAAAGACAAACCCCCTGGCGAACATCTCATGCAATAAAATGGAAGATAAACCCTTCAGCATCATCAGGGACCCCACGTGAGTTTGAGGCATAGGTCAGGAAAGAAGAGCAATATCAGCATGAGTCTCAGAATCTATAGTTGCTAAGCTTAGAGGAAAAATGACAGTGGCCTTTAAAAAAAAAAAGGGTGCAGATAATATGAATCTGCAGCTGAGTAGGTCTACAACTCAAAGTATAGAACCTTATCAGCACTCAAGTTTTGTATTCCCGGGAGCTATCCAGGGTACTGACCGATTCCATTCTGATCTCTCTGACCCCGTGGACCAAGGCTTGCCTTACTGTTTCTGCACTTGCAACACGTGAACCTCTTTACTTCATCCACTCTGAAACTACTGCTATTTATGACCTCAATTACTTTCCAAGCCAAAATGCACCTTGTCTGTTGCCTGCCACGGTTTATAATTCTAGGCCATCAATTTGGCTTCCAATTGGCATTCCAACAGGTAAAGAAAATAGTGGAGGCATTGTAGGTGAAAATAACACTTTAAACGAGGGTCAGAAACAATAAATTGACCCACTTGCTTAAACCAGAGAACTTATACAGGGAAACTGTAGAAATGAACCTGGAAATGTAGACTGAAACCAGCTTGTGAAAAGTACTGATTTCAATAAGGCATTTTGACTTGTTGCATAGGCAACTTCAGCATTCTGAAACTTTGAACAGAGATGTGACAAAAGGAATGTTGGGAAAATCAATATGGAAATATCATGCCAATGGGTCAGAGAGGAAAGAATCAAGTGGCAGGCAGATAGTCCAAAGAAGGAGCTAAAAGTTTTTAGAACATACACTTTAACTGAAAATTCTTCTCAAAGATTTTGGATTTCAAGGAAAAAGTTCTTCAAGAATTCAAGATCACATTCACTTCTGCTATTTACAGAAAGCTTATTATTGGGATGTGTGTATATACATATTTGTGTGTATGTATGTGTGTATATATATTTGTGTGTATATGTATATATACATATGTATTTTTACATATATATGAAAAATCTCCCCAATACTAATCAACATGCAGATCCTAAAAGAATGTTCTTGGCCGGGTGCGGTGGCTCAAGCCTGTAATCCCAGCACTTTGGGAGGCCGAGACGGGCGGATCACGAGGCCAGGAGATCGAGACCATCCTGGCTAACACGGTGAAACCCCGTCTCTACTAAAAAAAATACAAAAAAGCTAGCCGGGCGAGGTGGCGGGCGCCTGTAGTCCCAGCTACTCGGGAGGCTGAGGCAGGAGAATGGCGTGAACCTGGGAGGCGGAGCTTGCAGTGAGCTGAGATCCGGCCACTGCCCTCCAACCTGGGCAACAGAGCGAGACTCCGTCTCAAAAAAAAAAAAAAAAAAAAAAAAGAATGTTCTATGATGTCCTGCGTCTGCCATTGGCTGAAAATATGTCTCTTCATCTCCCAGTCTCCAGTCTCCTCTCATTTTGTTATAAATAATCTGAACAATTTCTCAATGCTGAGTATCTGTCACTTCTCTTTTGCAGAATTAGCTAGGCAAAGCACATCACTTATGGCTTACTAGGGCATATCTCCTTCTGTCCAGCAGCCCATCCAGCAGTTGCTCTGAAAGTCAGCTGCCTCCATCTTCCACAGATGAACAGGGAAAGAGGAACTGGGGATCAAGGGCCTGAGGTCTGGCTAGGGTCCAGGTCCTTGTTAACAGTACGCTGGAATTAATGTCATGTGGATTCTGTGATATTGATGACCTTGCACCATAATGCAGTTGCCAGATTTAGGGCAGTCTAAACCTCTCCATATACCCTAAAATAAAGTGCTAACCAAGCCCACTTACCAGCTGCCAAGTATCTATGCCTTCAGAAAAAAAAGGTAAAACTGGACTAGAAACCTTTTGATGTAGCCATAAAATGTTGCCAAACTGTCAACACATTCTCAGGATACTGCTACTCCTCTCCACCCACCTGTTCGTAGGCTCTCTTTGGGAGTTGCTTTCTGCTCTAAGCCAAGTTAACCCACAGCAGCATCCACTACTTTCTAGCATTCAACTAAGTACACCCTACCAATGATGCACATCCTCATTCTTTGGAGTCAAATGAACAGAGATTCAAATTCTGCTTCTACTAACTAATTATTGGTTATACCCTCACACAGCTCCACAATCTCTGTAAGCCTCAGTTTCCTTACCTATCAAAGAGGAATGACTGAACTTTCCCCACAGAGTTGTTATAAGGATAAATTGAAATAAAGGATCCAAAGCATTTAGCAAAGCCTGGAAAATGGAAGCATTCAATAAACTATGAATTGTGGTGCTAATAAAATGATATCATTTCTGTTCTTTGCAGACTATTCACATGACAGTTGGTTTTCCCACAAGCTGAAACATTTCAAACATTAAGCCTCCTCTCTGCCTCTTTATGTGTGGGTCTATCTTTTAATCCAGCTCCATTTATTGTCTTCACCTTTGCTTCCTCTGGGTTCCAGTCCTTAGCATGAATTACCGTCCAGTTAGAACTAGCTGTGACCAGCCTTGCTGCTCCCTGTTGGAGGTAGAAAAGGATGCTTCAGAAAATACAAGGTGCCACATTCTTAAAATGAATGCTTCCCTAAACAAGTTGGAGGCATTTGGGTAAAATGGCACAAAACACTTTGGAGAAGCAGAGTTTGATCTCAGTGTGCAAAAGATGTAAAAACTAGGAGAAAGTAAATATGTTCTTATTTCCCACCTTCAATATACAGTACTTACTACTAAAACACTAGCTATATTAAATTGCCTCACACTTCACGTTTCTCCCTAGTGGGGGTAAAGATAGCAAAAAATACTTGCTACCAAGATTTGGCCGTGGAGTACTGTAATATTATGCACTCCAGACAGGGCTGCACCACTAGGCTATCTCATGCCCATTAACAATTGCGCAAGGCTCAACTAAATTAATGAAGTTCCTGAGCCAGCCTGGAAACAGTCAGTGCTTTTTTAAAAACAAAAACACTGAACCAACTAGAAAGATAGCTTTCATACTGTTCTCCATGGAATAAGATGGGGGTAAAGTTTTCACACATGAATTAAACTAAACTGAAATAAGCTGGGCCATTGTTTTAATAAATTGAGAGAATGTGGCTGGCAGTAATTAGAATGGCCTGAATAAAGAACACGTTGAACTCCCTACGTTGGAGGGAAAGCACTTGGAATATTTCATTAGGAGGAGGAGACAAGTGGATTTAAAACATATCATGTTTTTAGACGACTACATTTCCCATGCATATGAGGCACAGTATAAATAATACTCTAAAAAATGCCATGTTCTTAAAATGTGATGGCTTCCCCAATATATAACATGAATGTAAACAAGATGTCTGTCAAGCATAGCAATAACATATTGCTTAACACAGCAAACTTATAATATGCACCTATTATTCTTGGTTCTCTTAATGAAAGAATCTAAGGACACTGCATAAATTCTTCAACACATGTTTCACTTCTTCAGCTGCCTTGCGCTGTAGAACATCATGCTAACAAGAAGTGATGCTAACAAGAAGCTAAAACCAGTGTAGCAAATGGGGCATTTAAATATATATAAACATACTGGCATTCACAAAGAAAGGAGCTATTGGAGGCAACTAAATGGATCCCTAGACAGACATATTTTACTTTAATATTCTATGTATTTTTCTACATGCTAACTATTTCAGTTCTGCTCAATAGCAGAAAAAACCACTCCGGTAGAGAACAAGAAGTCAGCATGCAATTATCTCCTGGGCTCATATACTAAAAACAATTATTTTCAGGGAAAGGAAAAAGATAGCCTCTTGAATTTCACAAACTTTCTTTGGACACTTTAGAGCCACCCTTAAATACCAATATTTGCAGACAGCAGCTAAAGAAACAAAGATTGTACTGCTTATACTAAACAACCCATCTGGCAGCTCATGTGGATTCAGAAAACCTGGATCATTTTATGCACTGGCCCACGAAAGTTGGAGAATCAGTTTCAGATCTTACTTACTCTCTTAAACATTTGTTCAGCATCACCAGGAAAATCAGTTCTTGTTGTTGATTGAGGCCAAATCTAAAAGCAGTGATTTCTAGTATATATTCAGAATGAAGAAATGGCTGGTCTTTTAGCCTAAATTATCCAGCTGTTTGGCCAACGCTTAAGCAGATGGCAGCCCTCGTCTCACCATTCTAGGCTTCATTCATCTGTTCACATCCTTCAGATTCCACAGCCTTCATCAATAAGCACTGTCAGTGAGCAATGCTGTTGCAGAGGATGGAACATTTTGAAAATGGCATTTTTGGTCAATTAAAGCAAGTTTCACATTAAAAGGAGTATTTGGGACCCCAAAAAGGCAACATATTGAAAATAGTTCAAGGGCCACACTTGGGTTGGAGAGGAGGGGGATAAGTACAAGCTATTCTTAAAACGGAGAAGAAAAATAACCTGTTGGATTTACAGTTTATTGGAAATGATATTTGGTATACACCCTGCTTCAGTCTGAAGATTACAGTGTAGCTCTCACTCATTTGTGATTATTCTTCTAAAAGTAAAGGTAGCAAACAGATGCAGTGATACATTCTACTAGACATGCAGAGAATTCTATCTCTTTTACTACAGCCTGTACTATATACCTCAGGCTCCAGGAAACCAGTCTGATCTTGGCCCAGCTCTCACAGGCAATCCAAGTTGGTCTGAACAGGTTCCAAAAGAACTGTGCTCCAACCTAACTGGGCACGAGTCAATGACTGCAGAGCATCATTTAAGCAGAAAGGGATAGTTATCTAGGCCTAAAATCCGCTGGAAACATACAGCTGCCACGTCAGCAGTCTGCCTTTGCCGGAGGCTCCGGCACACTTAGTTGGGATCCTTTGTCATTTCCATCCAAGCTGACGCGGTTGCTTAAAAAAGAGGATGCCACGTTTGTTTGTTTGTCACACTTTATTTCTTTTTCTTCCTCCTCTATATCCAGGAAACAACCAAATAAGAAATTAAAGGATCTTTTAATATTTTCTTCTTATTCCATTTCAACTGGAGAAAATCTTTCATTAAATACACTCAGCTTATTTAGAAGGAACAAAGTCTAAAATATTTGGTATTGTACAACTCATTCCTTACACATTATTTAGAATGAAAATCTCATGAAACATACATGGTATGTTTCTTCTTAGTAAAACTTTTTTATTTCATTTGTGCTAGGATTTCTTTGAGAAAGAGAGGATGGATAGCAAAGATTATATACCATAGAACTTCTTTTCCAAATAAACCAGGACATCAAGAAAAGCCCAAGTCTGTTATGGGATCAAACCCTCGTATTTTCCCTAACTGATATTATTCAAAATGAGTTTTAATGGTGAAAGGATAGCTTCCAAAGGGCAACCATTTTCCACATGGATTTCCAGTTCCAAATCTCCTTAGCAATGACCTCAGCTTGACTCCAAATTTAACTGTACACATCTAACCTCAAGTGCAGCTTCTCCAGAGAACCCCAGATAGTCCTTATTTTTCTTTCTAAAGCAATGTGTATATTGTATTCAGGCCATGACGATGGTGATTATTATATTAATAAAGCTACTGTTCCCTGGAGATGTGGCTTTGTGGTTTCCAAAGAGCCTTCTACTCTAGCCAAGGAGGAGGCAAAAATTCTTGTATGGGTTGTTTTGCAATGGTTTGTGGCAAAGAATAGCAGAATGTCACAAGAAGGAAGTAAGAATTAAAGGGGAAGGGAAATTTGAAGAGAAATACAGCTAGGATTCCTTTCCAGTGGCATGCTGAGCACAGGCTATGGAGCAGTGCTGAAAATACAGTAGGATGGACCTCGCTATCCATGGAGCCTCAGACACCCTCTACAGACAAGCTCCCCAAGCTGTGACCAGAAAAGGCAGCAGAAAAACACATGCAGACCCTTTCTGGGTCATCATCAGGGCAAACTCATGTGTCCCATGGAACAGATACCTCCTTGCATACAAAATACAGGTGAGCACCTACACGATAATAAGCATATTATTCACCACTATTTCTGCAAGCTGCTCTAAAATCAGAGGGTTTGGGGAATAAGAAGGCGAAAGAGATATATACAGAGGTAGAATAGAAGTCAGATAACAATGGTAGAAGTTCCTGGAGAATATTCATAGAAAATAATCAAATATTCAAAACTTACTTCAAGAGCAGAAAAACATCTAGCGATGTAGTTTTTCTCCCCCCCGCCCCCCATGTGCTTTAAATGTCCTAACGTGCTGGAAACATTGAATGAAAGTGGTGGCTTCTAACTTACTCCGCATATAGGATTATCCTTACCTGTGATTTTAAATTAGTTCAGCTCACAGCGTGCCTGAAGGAGTGGTTCGCTCTCTCCATCAACTGCTGTTCTCCATCTCCGTTTTTCAAGGATTCATTGGCTGACTCATGCTAATAAATAAAAAATGTCCAGGATGATTCTGACTTGGTGGAACCAATACATCAGACCTGGCCATCTGGAGTGGAATGTGCCTGGGATTCAATCTCAAAGGTGCCTAGTATGGGGAAAGGCTGACCTCTGACTTGAACATCATTTCAGCCCAAGGGTAACCAACAGAAGATTCAGATTTCATGGCCCATGGAGGCATCCCAGCATCAGTTTTTGTGGTTGTTTTTTAAAGCCCCTCTGGTGATTCTAACACATAAGCAGGGTCAGAAATCCTTATGCAGAGCAAAATTACTGTGCTTGGAAACTCTCCGTCTCCAGATGTAACATGGTCCCTTCCCCATTGCTTTGATATTTTACAAGTCTAGAGGGCTTCCTTCATTCACTTAATAAATATCAATTGAGTATCTACAATTTGTAAGGCACTGTCTTAGGTGGTGGGGGTAAGCAAAGTCTGGAAACAAAGTCTGAGACTTGCGGATTTCACATTTGTGAAATATTAAAAATAATATTTTATAAGTACTTTGAAAAAAAATCAAAAAGCCTACCTTTACTTGGTGACAAAACAAAAACATTTAAAATGCCAGGTTGAGTTTTCAATAAGGTGTTATTTTTAAAAATGTCTCTGTGTTGTGTTTTATAGGATAGGTTGTTGTGTTTTTTAAAAAAGATTCCCATTCCCATAATGAAATTCTGAGTCTAATCACCAGGATAAGTAAAGATAGTCCTTATTGTCCAGGGCATTAAACTTAATCAACCTCTTCTTTAAGCTCATGACAGTTTTTCTTTCACCTGCCTCAACTAGAAAACAGTCATTTTTAAGAAGATGAACTTTAAAGAAGTTCATTTAAAGAAGATGAACTCACAATCAAAAAGTAAATAAATAAATCCTCTGTGCAATGGATACACTGAGGAAAGTTAGTGATTCCTTCCTTTGCATAAAGAAGTAATTTTATGGATTTACTTTCAGATATAAAAATAAAACAACGAGGTAGAATTTAGATCTTTCCACTGCCTACTACTTTACCCACACCTGAATTTTTGTAGTTGTCTTGGCCACACATCTGTGAGCAAGTATCTACTAGGGCATATTTCAGAACCATTCATCCTTTATACCCCCAATCACCCCAAGATGTTATATGTAAATTGCATATGGGGGAACAGAAGGGATGGAGAAATGGACTTAAGAAATGAAACATTTTTAGTCATGTTATCTAAACCAGGGAGAGATCAGAGTCTTGTTCCAAGATGCTTCACTAGTGAGCCTTGGAACAACAATCTAAATTCAATGGTGAGACAATTGGTTGAAAACTCTACGGGATTTCCTAAATTAACACAAAACCCAGAGGCCCCAGCAGGTGGCCAAGTTTGATATTCAAATCATTAACATTTGGCATGTGGAGTTTCCATTAGGACAAGTTTACCACATGATGGACAATCTGTGTAGATTTGCAGATGTGCTGTGCGTGGCCATCTAACCTGTGTGGAGAGAATAATTCCCAGCAATCTCCACCTGACTATTGCTGAAGGCCATGTCCAATCAAAGTGCAGAGCTCAGAGAATAAATGAGTTGCTTTGACAGGAAATTCCAACAGCAATTTTAATTCTGATCAGGCTTCAGGAAATGGAAAGAATAAAAACACATCAATTATAGTGACAGGAAGTTTTAAATCACATGGCGAGCAGCTGCTGCCAAAAGATGTGTCTGCCAGCTTTGTTAAGGAGCCCGGTATTTTGGTGTGACCAAAATTTTACACCAAAATGTTACAGGCTGACATCACTCCCTAATTGCATGTTATCTTTCTACAAGGGTAAAGAAAATGACACGCTACTGAAAGCATATCATTATTGCAAAAAAAAAAAAAAAAAAAAAAAATCAACTCAACTATAAGGGTTTGGAACACATTTTAAAAATGAGCACATACAAATATACTGCTCTGCACAGCAAGCAGATCTGCCTGTCAATTAAGTTGCAACCATACATGGCTGATTACAATCTTGTTTAATCAACACTCAAGGAGGACTACTCATTCCACTTCATGACAAAGGGCTAGATTCTTCTTTCCTGCCCTGTAGGCTTCCTATTGAATAGGCTCTTTCTCTTTAAGGTGTATTTCTTAATACTTTTAATCTAGGTCCACAGGAAAGAATGCCAAAAAAAAATAAAAAAAATCATGGTCAATAGAAGACAAGTCAACACAGGATGGGCTACACCATCTGGGGGGCAGGGAGAGAGGTGACTTTCTATATGGTGTATCAAACAGGCCCTACCTTCAAAAGAGTTTTAACTCAGAGTCACTCTAGACAAATTATAACATAAATTCATTTTCCTACGATTTATAAAGTGCCTTTCTATAAAGTTCAAAGGGGGCTCAGAACTTTCTCTGGTTTGTTGCTTTTCCTGCTTCCTGCTTAGGAACCTGGGGATAGATGTTAATGACCGTGTGCTCATAAACGACCTGTGGAAGAGGTTATAACTCAAATTCTACTTTTCCTCACCCAATTAAAGGCTTCCCTTTTTCCTAAAATTCCATAGACCCTGGCATATTCCTCCTTTCTTAGCTGATAAAATCCTTGTTTATCAACTTTCATTGATAAACTAGAGATATATTTTCTATATTGGTCTTGCAAGTTATAAGCAATGGCATTGAACAAGTATTTAAAAGTTATTTTCACTGTTCTCAGTCTAGCAGTGTTTACTAACATTTGATGTATTTGGGGTTTTAGAAATTTAAAAACATGCCCTTCAGTTGGATACAGAATAAATTTTACTTTTTAGCTTTCATATGGGGATAAATAAAACACAAACAGAATTGATAAGAAATATCACAGATTGACATTCTAGTGTCCTGGAGGGTAGAAATAATATTTTAGAGTCATTTGTAGTTCCCACAATGCACAGCAACACCATGAAATAATAAGCAGCTTGATTTCTGATTTCTCACTGGCCTTTCTTGTGCTTGTTTACAGGTGACATAGTTTAGAGAAAAGAGTATGGAATTCTGAGTCGGACTGAGCTGTGTGTGAAACCAATTCTAAATGTTTAATAATTGTAACTTTAGGCAAACTTCTTACTCTCTTTTTGTCAGCTATGTTCTCTGAAAATGGAAATAGTAATAATACTTAACTCATAAAGTTGCTGAGGGGATTAAATGAAACACTGAATTTAAAGTAGTCAGTGTAAGACTTGATATCTAGCAAATAGAAACATTAAGTAATATAAGCACACATTATTAGTAATGTTGGTATTAATAATCCTCATCAGTTTACCCTTTTGCCTCATATTTTGCCATGATGTTTAGGACACTCTCAAGCTTGGCACATTTCTCCATGAAGACCACCTTCCTTTAAGCTAAACTGACATCAGCTTAGGGTTTAGGGCTCAGGGCTCTTCACTGGGCAAGCCTTAGCAGATGGTGCTGCAGGGATGTTCTAGTCCCACCTGAGGCCACTATATACTGTGTCTGGACTTGCCTAAGAAAGTGGCCATAAACAAGCAAGCTATTGTCAACCCTATAGCAGCCCAGCTTCTGCTATAATCAGTCCAGCACCAAGACTTCATAGACTGAAGGCTAAGTGCCTTCTGCCAGCTCTTCTCTTAGATAATTGCCCTAGGAGGGGATAGGTGGAGAAGATAGTTTCTCTTGCCTCCCTCTCAAGCTGACTCTGAACTGAAGGTCCATCACCAGGGCTAGCAGGCCCTGCTTTCACTCAGACCTCAGGTAATTAGTGCCATAAGACAGGATACTATTAGCTTGGTGCAAACATAATTGCAGTTTTTGCATTGTTGAAATTTGCTGTTTGATATTGGAATACATTCTTAAATAAATGTGGTTACGTTATACATAATTTTAATGGCCATTTCTCACTTTTTTTTGTTAATTATTTATTACTTGCTGTTTATTTTATATTTATTTTAGACTATGGAAACGATGTTAGAAAAAAGCAAATTCGAACGATTTTCTTATTTGAGTTCAAAATGGGTCGTAAAGCAGAGGAGACAACTTACAACATCAACAATGCATTCAGCCCAGGAACTGCTAATGAATGTACAGTGTGGTGGTGATGCAAGAAGTTTTCCAAAGGAGAAAAGAGACTTGAAGATGAGGAGTATGGTGGCTAGCCATCGGAAATTGATAATGACCAATTGAGAGCAATCGTTGAAGCTGATCCTCATACAACCATATGAGAAATAGCCGAAAAACTCAACATGGACCATTCTATAGTTGTTCAGCATTTGAAGCAAATTGGAAGAGTGAAAAAGCATGATAAGTGGGTACCTCATGAGCTGAGCGAAAATCGAAAATATTACCATTTTGAAGTGTCATCTTCTCTTATTCTACTCAACAACAATGAACTATACTCTATTGGATTGTGACATGTGATGAAAAGTGAATTTTATACAACAACCAGTGACGATCAGCTCAGTGGTCGCACCAAGATGAAGTTCTAAAGCACTTCCCAAAGCCAAACTTGCACCAAAAGAAGGTCATGGTCACTGTTTGGTTGTCTGTTGCTGGTCTGATCCACTGCAGCTTTCTGAATCCCGGTGAAACCATTACATCTGAGAAGTATGTTCAGCAAATCGATGAGATGTACCAAAAACTGCAATGCCTGCAGCCGGCATTGGTCAACAGAAAGGGCCCAATTCTTCTCCACAACAATGACTGACCACACGTTGCACAACATACAACCAATGCTTCAACAGTTGAACAAATTGGGCTACGAAGTTTTGCCTCATCCACCATATTCACCTGACCTCTCGCCAATTGACTTCTTCAAGTATCTCGACAACTTTTTACAGGCAAAATGTTTCCACAACCAGCAGGATGCAGAAAATGCTTTCCAAGAGTTCACTGAGTCCAGAAACACAGATTTTTATGCTACAGGAATAAACAAACTTACTTCCTATTGGCAAAAATGTGTTGATTGTAATGGTTCCTATTTTAATTAATAAATAAGTGTTTGAGCCTAGTTATAATGATTTAAAATTTAAACTGTGATTACTTTTGCACCAACTTATTATTAACTAGAAGAATCTATGAAGGAATGGTTAATTCCTAAGTTTGAAAGGAAGATACACACTCTTACACCCTATGCTTGCAGTGCTAATACAACAGACTAAATGTTTATATAACCCCCCAAATTCAGGTATTGAAATCCTAACCCCCAAGGTGAAGGTATTAGATGTGGGTCCTTTGGGAGATAACTGGGGATTGGTATTCTTATAGAGAGATCCCTTGCCCCTTCTATCATATCAGGAGACAGAGAAGATGCTTTCTATAAACTAGAAAGCCAGCCTTCACCAGGTGCCAAGTCTACTGGAATCTTGATGTTGGACTTTCCAGCCTTCAGAATTGTGAGACACAAATTTCTGTTATTTATAAGCTACCCAGTTTATGGTGTCTCATTATAGCATTCTAGAGGGACCACAGCAGCTAATAATCTTGGATGTGCAAAGATGCTGTGCACGAGTGGATGAGGGAGAGACAGGTATTTACAATATCACTTAATAGTAGTATAATATCAACATGTTAAATAGTTATCAAATTTCTTCATAAGTAATAGCAGAGGACAAAACCCAAGGCTTCATCAGAAATTCTCATCGTTTGGGAAAGGGTTATTCACCAAGGAACCAAATAAATTTTCACTTCACTTCAAAATTTTCTTTCAGTCTTTCACAGGGCAGACTGCAAAGAGATTCCAAACCCAATTCTCCAAGTCCCAACCCAGTAAGCACACTCTGCTGTTTCATTTAATATTTTTGTTTCCTGTTCTTTCCACTTGGCTTTGTTTGACATCTGTCTGTATTAACTATATTTTCCATTTACATTACTAGCTTTGGCAGCTCAAAGAAACAAACCTTTTGAGTCTGGCTGCGTTATTCCTCAGTACTTCCTAGATCTCTAGGTTTTGCACCATCAGCAGTCTTTGATACCTAAATCTGTACACTTGGTAGTTGACATTCATGGAGTGCCAGCAAGATGATGGACCTTGTATAGGAACAGGAGAAAGGCACATGTTCTCAGCCAAGCAATTTATGGGACTATAAAGCCCAGGCAACATTTCTTATTACATCAAATTTTAAGGAAGTTATTGGGAGTGGTGTTTAAGATTTGTCATTTTTAGATATTAAAAAAGTTGAGACATTTGCAAGCCAAACTGTTTAACACCCAAGAAACCCTTTAATATAGTATCATTTCTGCTATATAAATATCATATGCTTTCTTATCCTTCCCTTCTTTGATTATCCCAGAGAAAAAATGAAGAAACACATGAACAGGACTTTCTTGAGTCACAAATCCATACTGCAAGTGCTAGTGAAAGCACTCCCTTATTTATATTTCTCGAATTGTCTTCACATAATAGTTGAATTTTTCATCTGACTCCTCAACATTACAGCCCTTCAGGATGAATAAATGTGTGTGTTTTTGGAAATCAGCCTGTTATGGGAGAACTCCAAAACATGCTTGTGTTTGGTAGCTGAAACCAGGAAGCTATTTTTAACCTTCCCTTTTCAAAGCTTACAGTGCCAAAATATATAAAGACTTATTAAGAAATGAAGAAAAAAGAAAAAAAATTTAAGAAAGGTCATGAGGAAAGAGTTTATGGCAGAATTTGCAATTTATTTATTACTTTTTAATAAAAAGATGCCAATTTTTTCAAGAGGCCATGGAGTCTGTCACTTTGAGCAAAGCATAAAAGCAAGTGATTGTGGATTTCACCTTTTGGCTCACTCATGAAAATGGTATTGGACCTCTTCATTTTCTTCCTCTATAAGATAGCATTTGTATTGCTTATGTTATTTCCATCACTACTGCTAGGAGAAAATTCTTATAACAAAAATAGTTACAGGGCCAGGTGCAGTGGCTCACACCTGTAATCCCAGCACTCTAGGAGGCCGAGGTGGGCAGATCACCTGAGGTCAGGAGTTTGAGATCAGCCTGGCCAACCTGGCAAAACCCCATCTCTAATAAAAATACAAAAATTAGGCTGGGCGCAGTGGCTCACTCCTGTAATCCCAGTACTTTGGGAGGCCGAGGTGGGAGGATCACTAGGTCAGGAGATAGAGACCATCCTGGTTAACACGGTGAAACCCCGTCTTTACTAAAAATACAAAAAATTAGCCAGGCACAGTGGTGGGCACCTTTAGTCCCAGCTACCCGGGAGGCTGAGGCAGGAGAATGGCGTGAACCCAGGAGGCGGAGCTTGCAGTGAGCCGAGATCGTGCCAGTGCACTCCCGCCTGGGCAACAGAACAAGACTCCCTCTGAGGGCAAGGCAGAGGGAATTAGCTGCGCGTGGTGGCACGTGCAGGCGTGTGCTTGTAGTCCCAGCTACTCAGGAGGCTGAGGCGCGAGAATTGCTTGAACCCAGGAGGTGGAGGTTGCAGTGGGCTGAGATCACGCCACTGCACTCCAGCCTGAGTGACAGAGCAAGACTCTGTCTCAGTTAAAAATAAATAAATAAATAAAAAATTAGCTGGGCATGGTGGTGCTTGCCTGTAATCACAGGTACTTGGGAAGCTGATGCAGGAGAATCGTTTGAACCTGGAAGGCAGAGGTTGCAATGAGCTGAAATCATGCCACTGCACTCCACCCTGGGCGAAAGGGCGAGACTGTCTCAAAAAGAAAAAAAAAGTTACAAAAACAAAATTTACCAGAACTTATAACTAAGATGTACCATGTTGGGGACAATAACCACTACAGGATACTTGAAATTGGGGGTCACCCACTGAAAGGCATCTAGAGATCAGACCGGACAAATGGGTGAAGAAGGTGGATATGTGACCAAAGGAGGAGTGAGGATGGAGTACACACCCCAAATCATTTAACTTCGAATTGTGCAAACAGTGAACAGACCAAATAAAGCACACTCTTCACCCCCACTCTGTATCATGCTCCCTTTCCCCCAATTTATAACCCCTGTATACCATTCTTAAAGACACTTAATATGTAAGAACATTAAAATTCTCCCTAGGCCACACACTTCATTCTCTTCATATGGTCTCCTTTCCATGTAGCTCTCTTATTCTCCCACACTGTGAACCAACCTGACACCAACAGTGTCCCCTGATGAAACATAAATTCAGGTATCTCCTCTAAGCCCAGATGCCCAGAGACATCTACAAAGGCAAAAGTGGACATGAAGTAGAGGTTAAGAGTGCATTTTTCTCTGTTTGCTTCTCTTACTTTACTACCACTTTTGATTTTTACCCTTAGACCAAATGCAAAACTGTTGAATACATTTTCTAACTAGCTATTTTATTTTGAAGCCCACAATCTGTATTAGCTTACTAGACCCATAATAGAGGACCACAGACGAGGGAGATCAAACATCAGAAATATATTTCTTCATAGTCTGGAGGCTAGAAATCCAAGTGAAGGTGTCAGCAGGCTGGTTTCTTCTGTGTCCTCTTTCCTTGGCTTGTAGATGACCACCTTCTCCCTGTTTCTTCACATGGGCTTTCCTCTGTGTGTGCCTGGGTCCTAATTTCCCCTTCCTATAAGGACACTAGTCATATGTTGGATGAAGGCCCACCTTAATGACCTCATTTTAACTTAATTACTTCTTTAAGGACTCTATCTTTAAATACAGTCACATTCTGAGCCACTGGGGGTGAGGACTTCAGAATATGAAATTTGGGGGGATACACAATTCAGCACATCACAACCACTAAAAATCACTCGTAGGTTTACTTTCTGTTACTTCATAGATTTTTTTCTAATAAACTATGTTCAGGAAGAATTTTAATAAACCAACAGTTTTCAAACTGGTGCCCAGACCAGAGAACCTGTTCGAAATGCAGATTTTAGGGACCCATCCCAAACCTTCTGAATCAGAAATTCCGAGGGTGGGGGACTGAGCAACCTAATTTTTAACATACATTTCTGGTGACTACAATGCACACTGAAGTATGAGAACCTCTGAAATTAACCAAATGGCAATTTTAACGTACTTTCAAGAGCATTTCGTTAATTTAATTTTATTTATTTTTTAAATTTTTATTTTCTGTACAGTGGTACATCTGAAGGCTTGTTATACAGGTAAATTTGGGTCACAGGGGTTTGTTGTACAGATTATTTTCTCACCCAGGTACTAAGCCTAGTACTCAATAGTTACTTTTTCTGATCCTCTCCCTTTCTCCTCCTCTCACCCTCCACCCTCAAGGAGGTCCCAGTATCTGTTGTTCCCCTCTATGTGTACATGTGTTCTCATCATTGCAGTCCCACTTAAAGTGAGAACATGTGGTATTTGGCTTTCTGTTCCCTCATTTTTGTTAAGGATAATGGCCTTCAGCTTCATCCATGTTCCTGCAAAGGACATAATCTCATTCTTTTTATGGCTGCATAGTATTCCATGGTATATAAGTACCACATTTTCTTTATCCACTTTGACACTGATGGGCATTGAGGTTGATTCCATGTATTTGCAATTGTGAATAGTGCTGCAATGAACATACACATGCACATGGCTTTATGGTAGAATTATTTATTACATTGGATATATTAGTAATGGGATTAAATGGGAGTTCTGTTTTTCGCTATTTCAGGAATTGCCACACCGCTTTCCACAACAGTTAAACTAATTTACACTCCCACCAACAGAGTATAAGCATTCTCTTTTATCTGCAACCTTGCCAGCACCGGTTAGTTTTTGATCTTTTAATAACAGACATTCTGACTGGTGAGATGGTATCTCATTGTATTTTTGATTTGCATTTCTCTAATGATCAGTAATGTTGAGCTTTTTTTCATATGCTTGTTGGCCACATATATGTCTTCTTTTGAAGTGTCTATTCATGTTCTTT
This sequence comes from Trachypithecus francoisi, assembly GCF_009764315.1. Lineage (NCBI taxonomy): Eukaryota > Metazoa > Chordata > Mammalia > Primates > Cercopithecidae > Trachypithecus > Trachypithecus francoisi. The sequence goes on along the minus strand of NW_022681469.1, from coordinate 76,136,267 downwards.
GCCTACTTTTAAAAATGGGGTTTTGTTGTTGTTGTTGTTGTAAATTTGTTAAAGTTTTTTTTATAGATGCTGGATATTAGACCTTTGTCAGATGATGAATAGTTTGCAAATATTTTCTCCCATTCTGTAGGTTGTCTGTTTACTCTGTGGATGGTTTCTTTTGCTGTGCAGAAGCTCTTAAGTTTAATCCAATTTGTCAATTTTTGCTTTTGTTGTTCGCTTTTGGTATGAAAATGAAATATTTGCCAGTTTCTATGTCCTGAATGGTATTGCCTAGGTTAACTTTCAGGGTTTGTATAGCTTTGTAAGTTACATTTAAGTCTGTAATCCATCTTGAGTTGATTTTTGTGTACGGTGTAAAATAGGAGTCCATTTTCAGTCTTCTGCATATGATTAGCCAGTTCTCCCAGCACTATTTATTGAACAGGGAGTCCTTTCTATGAGGGGTATTTTGAATGGAATAATGTGGTAGATTCTTTTTAAGGCAAAGAGTTCTTTTAAAAACGTGAGTAATCACCTTTTAATTTTTGTATTTTGAAAATTCTGAATTTTAATGCCAACCCTTTTTTATAAGGAGGCATATCAGCAAGTCTGATGTTCACACTTTGCAACAATTTTGAGTATACAGCCATACATATGTGAATATATATACTGCTAACTCTTATCTTTAGCTTGCTAATTTTTACTAGGCTCGCTAGGTAATATCTCCCATGTTCTATTTCAATTTATTCAGGTCAAACCCCAATTGCAGCTTCTTCCAACGACTTCTCCCAAGCATTCTCATTCCTTGAAAGGAGATTCCCCCAGGCTGAACTGATCAATGATCAAACTTCCTTGTGTCACGTTACTTCAGAATTACCAAAATTACAGATTTAAGTGGAGGTCCTTCCAGTTTTTTCCTCTTACATTCTAGAATTACAAATCAGTTCAATTGAGAAGACAGATGCTTTTCTGGCTATTTTGTGCCCAGAAGTAGAAAAATTACTTCTAACAGCTACTAAGTCATGTTTTGATTGTTGTTGTTTTAGTCCCAAATATTTCAGCAGCAAATAATGAAACCTAAGAAACTCAGAGGTGGCCTGCCGAAATGACTTTTATTCCTTTTGCAGACAGCCAGGCTTTGGCAATTTTTTTGTCTAAGAAAATTCACATTTTGCTAAAATATCCATACAAAACACACACACATACACATGCATATGAGCACTTTTCTCTGTGGAGGACAATGGTGGCAAAGATACTATGCATTTATCACCTAACCAAGATGGGAATTTACACTTTTTCTGAGCCAATAACAAAAGTACCTTTAATTTTGTTTCTCATTATTATTTTTAAGAACAGGGTCTCACTCTGTTGCCCAGGCTGGACTAAAATGGCATGATCATGGTTCACTGTAGCCTCAACCTCCTGGGCTCAAGCGATCCTCCCACCTCAGCCTCCCAAGTAGCTGGGACTACAGGCGTGCACTACCACGTTCAGCTAGACTTTTTGTATTTTTTGTGGAGATGGGGTTTGCCATGTTGGCCAGGCTTGTCTTGAACTCCTGGGCTCAAGCAATCTGCCCACCTTGGCCTCCTGAAGTGTTCAGATTACAGGCGTGAGCCGCCACTCCTGGCCTAATTTTATCTTTCATTTAAAAATATTTAATCATCCAAATGATAGGTGTTATTCTTGATTAATCTTTAGAGTACTAACATTTTCATGAAGGTATTCAACCTAAATGGAGGTGAGGTGATCTAAAATTATGGCAGAAAGAGAAATGGAAGGTTAGTGTCCAGTAAACAGTGTCAAATCAAGGCCACTGTCACCACTGAACACTGAGCCTCTGAAGATTCATCTTGTAGGATAGCAGCTTTAACATGTCAATGAATTATAGATGGGTAACTTTAAGAATCTGATTAAAGCTATGGAAACTCTCCTGAAAATAATGCACCCAAGACCATACACCATCCTAAATACAATACTGGGGGGCTTGTAGGCCCTAAAATAAGCATTCTCACTATTAGGAGATGGACACCAGTCTTGAACTCAATTCAATCATCATCAGAAATGGAGAATATTAACACTTTTCTTCAAAGATCTGTGTAAAGATATTTTGCAACCTTTGAAATACATGTATTTAATTTTTTATTGAGTCTTTAGTATATTAAAAAATCTGCAAAATCTAGTCCTTGCTCATAGAGAAGGGTGATAGGAGATAGTGATAGGAAATATAAATGCTATAAGAGGGGTAAAAACACATTTTAAAAGTTTAAATGAAAGAGATGCTATGTTCAACTAAAAAGAAGAGGGGGAATTAAAAAAAGCTTCAAGGCATTGGAGAAGCACTTTACAAGATGAAAAGAATTTAAAAGGTATAGTTGGCCAGAGAAGGTGAAAGGGGAGGAGAGAGAAAAGATCTTTCAGGAGAAAGGAAGGGCTTTAGCATAAAGTTTAGAGTCAGGAGAATGAAGTAGTTTTTAGAATCCTCTTTGATTAGATCAGTGATCCTCTCAATCCCGGCTGTGCATTCTAATTACCTGGAGAGATTTTAAGACCCTACCCCAGACCATTAAATCAGAATCCCTGGGGTTCATGAAGCCCAGACATCTGTATATTTTTAAAGTTCCCTAGATGATTCTAATATGCAGCCCAGATTGGGTGCATATCAGAATGGACCAGAGCATAGAGACAGAACTGTGGAGAGCAGGATATGAGACTGGCTGAGTAGGTGAGTGTTACACACTAGAGGACCTCCCATGCCCACGAGGTGTCCTGCACTTAGCCAAGAATCCTGGAAAGTTTTTAGCAGGGGTGACATGATCAGGGCTGTCTCTTTGAATTATTCTTTGTTGAAAACTGCCCTGTCATATACATTGAGCTCATACAGATTGAGTAAACAGAAACGAGGCATTGACTTTCTCTGCCATGTCTAGTTACCATAGAAACAGAATACAATCACTCATAAGGAAGTGTTTCCAGCTTGTTCTCTGTGATCATTACTGCTCCTTAATATGTTCTCCAAATAAAACTGAAATGTCTTTTTGGCTATTGCGTTTCCATTGTCTGGAACTTCCTCAACTCTTTTGCACTTTGTTTCCTTGGTAAGGATTTGCATAGTCAGACAAGTGGCATACTTGGTTAATTCACTAATGTCAAAATATTTTGAGAAAAAATTGTTGTCTTCTTAAGGAGACTGGCTGTCTGGTTTGAGGCAGAATGGCATCATGGGAAGAAACTTAAAGTCAGGAAGTGCTGAGTGTGAATCCTGACTTGGTTATTTGCTAGCAAGTTAAGTTCTCTGAGTCTTAATTTTTTTTTTTTTATGAGTGTGGGTTTTTTGCTTGTTTGTTTTGTTTTGCTTTGTTTTTTGAGACAGGCCTTGCTCTATCACCCAGGCTGGAGTGCAGTAGTGCCATCTCAGCTCACTGCAACCTCCACCTCCCCGGTTCAAGCAATCCTCCCGCCCCAGTGTCCCAAGTATCTGGGACTACAGGCATGACACCATGCTCTGGTAATTTTTGAATTTTTAGTAGAGATGGGGTTTCACCATGTTGGCCAGCCTGGTCTTGAACTCCTGGCCTCAAGTGATCCGCCTGCCTCGGCCTCCCAAAGTGTTGGGATTATAGGTGTGGGCCACTGATTTTGGCCTGAGTCTTAGTTTCTTTATAAAATTGTAGAATAATACAATTTGTTTAGCATAGAAGTGAAGACTATAGAGGAAATATGTAGATTGCATATTGTACTGAGGAAGTAATAGCTCAATAAAGGATAGCTGCTATGCTATATTAAACAATGGTACCCAGATCTTAAAAGTAGGATTTATAGTATGACCTTTGGTAGTTTATGTTTTCTTCAGAGAGATTATTTTCATCTCCCAAAGTTGGAGGCCAAAAAATTAAGTGCAAAGAATAAAAATGTTGTGGGTTTTTAAAAATGTCTTTCTTTCTGATAATGACATTTTTGGAAGAGATACCACTACCTAAAACTACTTTTGTTTTTTGAAGAAGCTAAGATCAAGACCAGGCACAGTGGCTTACATCTGTAATCCCAGCACTCTGGGAGGCTAAGGCAGGAGGATTGATTGAGGCCAGGAATTTGAAAAGAGCCTGGGCAATATAGTGAGACCCTGTCTCTACAAAAAATTAAGAAATAAAAAAATTAGCTGGACATGGTGGCATGCATCTGTTTCCTCAGCTACTTGGGAGGCTAAGGGAGGATCCTTTGAGCCCAGGAGGTTGAGCCTGCAGTGAGCTATGATCATGCCACTGGACTCCAGACTGGATAACACAGTAAGACTCTGTCTCTTAGAAAAAAAAAAAAAAATGAAGAGCAGGGCGTGGTGGCTCATGTCTGTAATTCCAGCACTTTGAGAGGCTGAGGCGAATGGATCACTCGAGGTCAGGCATTCGAGACCAGCCTGGTCAACATGGCAAAACCCCATCTCTGCTAAAAATACAAACAAACAAACAAAAAATTAGCCAGGCGTGATGGTGGGTGCCTGTATTCCCAGCTAATTGGGAGGCTGAGGCAGGAGAATCACTTGAACTTGGGAGGTGGAAGTTGCAGTGAGCCAAGATCACACCACTGCACTCCAGCCTGAGCGACAGACTGAGACTCCATTTCTGAAAAGAAGAAGAAGAAGAAGGAGGAGGAGGAGGAGGAGGGGGCGGGGGAGGAAGGAAGGAAGGAAGAAGGAAGAAGGAAGAAGGAAGAAAGAAGAAAGAAGAAAGAAGGAAGAAGGAGAAACATCTCACAATAAGAATTCTAAAATGACATGCCATTCAGATCAGGAGAAAACACAGGGTTTCTAGAAATGAAAAGATGTTTGTTAATTTTTAATCAATATATGGAATATTTTATGGAAACATTAAGAAAGACATCTAGTTAGAATATGCACAAATGGTAATTTTTACAAGGCTTGAGTACTTGTAATGTACCCTATATTGTAGTAAGCATCTTACATGATTTTTTTTTTATATCGACTACATTTGATCTTCACAACAGTCCTATGAGGTAGATTAGCTTTTACTGAGGTTGAGGAGAAAGAGAGAATACTGCTGTGTATGTAGCCTATGAGCTGTTGTCTCTATTATCCTTTAACCTCTCTTCACTGTTGATGCCTGTAGTTCATTTCATTGACTTCCTCTCAAGAAATCACAGCCTCAGATTCTAATGACCTTCCTTTACTTCAACTCTCTTCCCATGGAAAGTTCATTGTTATCTTCCTTGCTCACTGGAAGGCTACAGTGAGCTATGATCGTGCCAGTGGATTCCAGCCTGGGCAACACAGCAAGACTCTGTTTCTTAGAAAAAAAAAATGAAGGGCCGGGCGTGGTGGCTCATGTCTGTAATCTTAGCACTTTGAGAGGCTGAGGTGAGCTCCTCCAATCTGAGCTTGTCTCTCTTACCTGTTAGTTTCCATGTCCTGGAAATTCTTCCTCATTTGTGCTGCATGTTTACCTGGAGCTTACTCCTTTCTGCTGAACCACTTCTTCTATAACCATGTCCCGCTGGGGTCTACAATATTGCCAGATATTTTGTTGTGTACTTAATAAAGATGATGCAAAGACTGCCTTTCTCAGTAGTGTCATTTTAAAAGACTGACTGTGGAAGAAAATGGGTCAAGATAACTTCCCTGCAGTTCTCCTATTATTACCATCAAAGATCAATTTCCAGAATCAGAATTTGAGTCTATTCAGTCACATGGCTTCACTGATTCCCTCTATAAAGTTTTTTTGTTGTTGTTGTTTTCTTTTGAGATGGAGACCTCTATAAAGTTTTATTGAACAAATTATCTTTTAAAAATATTCAAAAAGGCAAAAAATATCTTCATTTAAAGAACATAAACTTCTATTATTGATATTTTCCAAGACTTTGTTTTAAACTGATGCTGAGAATCACCTTTATGTATAATTCTTGTTTCTTAGGGGAGAACCATTAAAACTAGTTGACCAAAGGAACTAATTTTAAGAGGAAATTCCACAATGGTCTTTTTTCGTACTTCAAAGAATAATACATATTATTGGTATCCATATATCTTTCCTCAGATCTTCCAAACTGCTGCCAGATTTGAATTTCTTAAAAATCTCTCACTGCCAACATGTTGCTGGTGCTGAAATACAATCCATGTCTCTCACAGCTTCGACAAACATATTTAACACATTTATGCATACATTAGTTAGTGTAAACATGACTCACTTAAGTATAAAAGGATTTTTAGAATTTTAAAATTTCACCACCATGTCATTCCACGGAAACTACCTTGGGGCTACTATGAAAAAGTTTCAAACATCTCTCACATAAAACATCATTATACATTAGTAGAAACTCCATTCAGTCAAGAAGAATGGCATACTGACTGGAGGCAGCTCTATAAATCGCATGCCATTTTAATTAAATTCATTTAAAATGCTGTGTCTCTTGGTAGATTTGAGGGCAGATAGAACCACTTAACAATAGCTAAGATGTAATCCAGTGTGTCAGAACTAATAATAATACAAATGCAATTTCTCACACAGGGACACATCCAAAAAGTTCACGAATGAGCAATTGTGAGGTCTTTTTTAAAAGTAATATTTATAAATTATTGCAAGATGTTACCAGCCTCAAACCATGGTTGCAATTTCTAATTCCAACGAGTTGATAAAAGGTGCTATTAATAAAACGGCACATTTTGGGCAGCTGACATAACTAATTGATCAAGTAATTTGAGTAAAAATACAGGATTTCACTAGGAAACCCGGACAGGGATGAAATCACTCAATTTTCCAAAAGCCAGAAGGCCTTGAAAAAAGAGGAGACCACAGAACACTTTCATGCCTAACCAAAACCAAATAAAATGATCCCAACGTACAAATAGGCTTCAGATGATATAATGTGACGAGAGATTTCAACTATGTAGGCAACCTTTCATTTTCTTACCCAAATATGCCAAGCCAAGGATTACCTAAATAGACGAGGGCAGAGTCCTATTTCCTCAGTGTGTTGTCTCTGTAAGGGTGGAAAGGAAAACTTTTTCCACCTCTTCAAATTTCGCTGTACCTCACTAATGTTCAATATAACATTTGGATCTCAAGATCTGGGTTAAATTTAAACAAAGTAAGAGAAAATCGTCCCAGATGAACATGAATTTACCTAGGCTGACACTTCTAGTAATGATTACTGGAAGATATGTCACTGCCAGCCCACCCAAGGATCTCTACAGCAGCCCAAATCACTACTTACTCAGAGCACCTGAAGATGATGGGGACACTAGTTCTGCTGGATGACTGCTGAGGCTACCACTGTGAATGAACTATGGATAGAGGGAAACTGATGCTCAAACTTTCTCTCTAGGACTTTAAGAAATATGGTGTATCTCTTTGACCTCTTCTGGAGAAAATAGACACCTCCCAAAGCTCAACATCACTAAGAAATACCCAGTTTCGGCAAGAACATTGTCTTGATCTACTTTATGAGGGGAAAATTGGTATCCATATAACTTTTCTCAGTCCTTCAGCAGCAAAACAATACCTATTATTGAAATAATAGTCCAAAGAAAAGTATTTCCAACCATTTTGTCATTTTATCTTCACAATATCCTCTTGACAAAAAGGTTGACAGGAGATGTGAAATTTATGATCTTAAACAAAAGAAAATGGAATGAAGATGGTTTTGGAAATAGAGAACATACTGGAGGAAATAGGAAAGGAAGGAAATTTTAAATGGTTCTGCTGAAGATGAAAAAATACATATGAATATGGTGTCCTCACCCAGAGCATATATCAAACAAATGGGAGTTATGAGGGTAGCAATGTGCAGTGCAAATCCCACCCCTGTAAACAGTTAATAAATTATAAACTCTTACACATTTAACTATATTTTCTTTCTTACCTTGGAACTAATATTATCCAGAGAACTATTAGATGCATGACCATATGCCTGACCCAAACTGCTTACTTAATCAAGAAATGTGAATGGGCTGCCAGGGGCTGCCATATGACACTAGAGAATAATCAGGTAGAGGGAATCAAAGGTTATTCTCACTTGCTTTGAGCCATTGGTTCAATCTTATTTCCCATTACCAGAAAAATAATTAGTCTGAGCCTCCAGTATGCCACACTCATGATGAAAATGAACACTTGCTCTATTGATCACAGGAAAACAAATGCCACACTACAAGTTTTGAGCTATTGAAAGAGATCATTTGGTCCCGAATAGTTCAAGAACTACCTTCCTTTAGGCAAATGAAGAGTTTTCAGTCTGATATATCTTTTTTTTTTTTTTTTTTTTTTTGAGACGGAGTCTTGCTCTGTCGCCCCGGCTGGAGTGCAGTGGCCGGATCTCAGCTCACTGCAAGCTCCGCCTCCCGGGTTCCCGCCATTCTCCTGCCTCAGCCTCCCGAGTAGCTGGGACTACAGGCGCCCGCCACCTCGCCCGGCTAGTTTTTTGTATTTTTTAGTAGAGACGGGGTTTCACCGTGTTAGCCAGGATGGTCTCGATCTCCCGACCTCGTGATTCGCCCGTCTCGGCCTCCCACAGTGCTGGGATTACAGGCTTGAGCCACCGCGCCCGGCCAGTCTGATATATCTTACTGCAACAAAATCGTCTGAAGTTCTCGCTCTGTCACCCAGGCTGGAGTACAGTGGCGCCATCTCAGCTCACTGCAAGCTCCGCCTCCCAGGTTCACGCCATTCTCCTGCCTCAGCCTCCTGAGTAGCTGGGACCTTGCCTGGCTAATTTTTTGTATTTTTTTTTTAGTAGTGACAGGGCTTCACCACGTTAGCCAGGATGGTCTCAGTCTCCTGGTCTCATGATCTGCCCACCTTTATTTCATGCTGTGGCTCTATGGTAACAGAGATCAGGTTTTACTTTTTTTGTTTTCTTTTTCCTTGTCAAATAAGTCATCAAGTATAGCAAGCTTCCTGGCTCTCTTCCCTCACAAACCTACACAGTTAGTACCTTCACACACAGGCTCAGCATTGACACATATTCATAGAGAATTAAAAGGACTTCAGGGCTCAGCATCAAGGTGACTTTATTGCTGCTTCCACACTGACCCTGTAATCAATCCACTTCTACAAATGGGCTCTTTCCTTGTCCCTAGAATATAACCCTCTCCCCTCTGCCTAAGTTACTCTTTCTTGTGTAATTACCTATGGTCATTAATATTATCTTCAGTACTTTGATTTCTTCAGAACTGACATCTTGACATAATTTTCCTTCTACTTAATGATTGCCATTCTAACTGGTGTGAGATGGTATCTCATTGTGGTTTTGATTTGCATTTCTCTGATGGCGAGTGATGACGAGCATTTTTTCATGTGTCTGTTGGCTGTATGGATGTCTTCTTTTGAGAAATGTCTGTTCATATCCTTTCCCCACTTTTTGATGGGGTTGTTTGTTTTTTTCTTGTATATTTGTTTGAGTTCTTTGTAGATTCTGGATATTAGCCCTTTGTCAGATGAGTAGGTTGCAAAAATTTTCTCCCATTCTGTAGGTTGCCTGTTCACTCTGATGGTAGTTTAGATGTTGGAGAGGATGTGGAGAAATAGGAACACTTTTACACTGTTGGTGGGATTGTAAACTAGTTCAACCATTATGGAAAACAGTATGGCGATTCCTCAAGGATCTAGAACTAGATGTACCATATGACCCAGCTATCCCACTACTGGGTATATACCCAAAGGATTATAAATTACTCTACTACAAAGACACATGCACACGTATGTTTATTGCGGCACTATTCACAATAGCAAAGACTTGGAATCAACCCAAATGTCCATCTGTGACAGACTGGATTAAGAAAATGTGGCACATATACACCATGGAATACTATGCAGCCATCAAAAAGGATGAGTTTGCGTCCTTTGTAGGGACATGGATGCAGCTGGAAACCATCATTCTTAGCAAACTATCACAAGAAGAGAAAACCAAACACCGCATGTTCTCACTCATAGGTGGGAACTGAACAATGAGATCACTTGGACTCGGGAAGGGGAACATCACACACTGGGGCCTATCATGGGGAGGGGGGAGGAGGGAGGGATTGCACTGGGGAGTTATACATGATATAAACGTTATGCACATGTACCCTAGAACTTAAAGTATAATAAAAAAAATAAAAAAAAAAAAATTTTCCTTCTACTGTTTGAGATTCTTAAGTGGATCAAATAAATAGCATCCAAATGAGAAATAAGAGAAAGATAAAAAAATGGAGGGAGGCCAAAATGACACTTTCATTGTTGATAAAGAACGAGTGAAAATGCAGGTTATGGGAGGCTGAGATGGGCGGATCACGAGGATCAGGAGTTTGAGACCAGCCTGGCCAATATGGTGAAACCCTACCTCTACTAAAAATACAAAAATTAGCCGGGCACAGTGGTATGTGCCTGTAATCCCAGCTACTCGGGAGGCTGAGGCAAGAGAATTGTTTGAGCCCAGGAGGCGGAGGTTGCAGTGAGCAGAGATCACATCACTGCACTCCAACCTGGATGATAGAGCAAGACTCTGTCTCAGAAAGAAGGAAAAGAAAAGGGAAAAAAAAGAGAAAAGAAAGAAAGAGGGAGGAAGGGAGGGAGGGAAAGAAAGAAAGAAAGAAAGAAAGAGAGAGAGAGAGTGAAAGAAAGAAAGAAAGAAAGAAAGAAAGAAAGAAAGAAGAAAGAAAGAAAAAGAAAGAAAGAAAGAAAGAAAATGCAGGTTATGAAGAAAGCCAAATGGATCTGCTAATTGATTTCCTGAAATAGGTATATGTACTCACTCTCTCACAGGTAAAGCTGGACTTGACAGGCATCCCCTCTTGCATGTGACTTGAGTATGACTCATGGCACAGAGGAGAAGAAAGTAACTTATAACCCCTACAGGTATGCTGGCTCCCCCAGGAAAAAAACTGGAGGTGGCCTGAAATTGCCCAGGTCAGTTTTGCAAACCTACCAATTGGATAAATCATTTCACCTCCTCTGGGGGTGGAGTCTGCAGGGTAGAGTGGAGTGGTAAAGGGGTGGCAAGAAGCTAAGAGTATTCCACGAATGGACTTCACATTGGAAGAAACATCAGTTGTGGACAGGAAGTGTGTTCAGTTGGTGGAATTCTCTCTTACCATGTGGGAAGACTGGGTTAGATTTCCAGGCAATGTACCAAGGTGTTGGGGTTTTGAAATAGTACCACTTTTTCCTGTCCAAGTTCTGAATTAATTGAAAAATAAGAACAGGAATAAAACAAATAATGGCCAAACTATCATCATTACTAGTAATAAGGAATAAGTTGACAATTATGTTACTGTGAAAGTTAAACTGGACTTACTACTTCTTCCCTCCAGATTCTAGAGCTTGGAACAGTTCCTATATGGCAGAGCAAACACTTACCTCTAACTGGTCTGGGGAGAAGGTTAGTAGAATGAGACCAAATTCTTCATGCTTAGAACCATTGATAAGTTAGTTACATCCAATCAAAAAATGTTGGACAATTACCTTCCTACAATTATCTCTCTATTAGAAGGAGAAAAGAAAGGCATACAAGTTAGAAGTTTGAGGGAAGCTTGCTCTTTCTGGATACCAGAAAAGGGGAAGTAGGCATTCTTCTCTTAATGTACCCCCCATGAAGCCTAGGTCATATGGTTGAATTTCTGATACCTTCAACTAGATATGCAAGATTTTGACCCCTAACTGTCTAAAATGTATGGAGGCCACACAGAGCTCTTCTGCCCTCATTTCCATGTCTTTGACTAGTTATTTGTTAATGACTTTCTTTCTTGCTTTATGCCACAAGAGCTAAGCATGACTCTCTTTTTACTGTTTGATCATTTTATCACTTACTTTCCTTTTGCTGATCCTCTCCCCATAATTACTTCTTCTTCATTTCCCTACTATCACCAAAATACAAGACTCTTTTTCATGTAAGAGTTTTAATTCTAGTTACTATAGACTATAGAATTTCAGCCAAAAAAAGAACAATGGAGAATTTCTGTAAATAACAAAGTGCTCCCACTCACCTTCTTTGTGCTGTTATTAGAAAATATATTACTTTTCTATAGGTTATAGGCCAAATATACAATTATAGGTATAGTATTTTATATCACTGCTATTTAAGTTGAGAAGGAAAAGAAAAAAGAAAGATGTATGTATACTATCTTTTATAGTTACATAGCTACCGCTACTTGTGCTCTTTGTTTTTCCCTATAGATTTGAATTCCTGCCTGGGGTCAGTCACTTTCAGTCTGAATAACTTTCTTTTATATGTCTTGTAAGGTGGGTCTGTGGCTACGAATTTCTCAAAGAAGTGAATGTCTTTATTTTGCCTTCATTTTTGAAAGATAGCTTTGCTAGGTAATGATTCTTGATTGATAGTTGTGGTTATTTTTTTCTTTTTTTCTTTGAGTCCTAGGAATACACCACATCACTGTTTTCTGGTCATCATTATTTCTGATGCGAAGTCTGCAGTTTATCTTATTGGGGTTCCCTTGTAAGTGGAAATTCATTTTCTGTTGCTGCTTTCAGGATATTTTCCTTGTCTTTGGGTTTCAGCATTTGTACTATGCTGTGTCTGTGGAACTCTTTGCTTTAATCTTACTTGGAGTTTAGAGCCTGTTAGGTTTACAGTTAAAGTTTTTCATCAAGTTTGAGAAATTTTATTCCATTATTTATTTGAATATTTTCTACTCCTTTTTCTTTGATCTATCCTTCTGGCATTCCTGTTACATGTAGGCTGATTTGCTTAATGATATCCCACATTTCACTGAAGATCTCTTAGTTTTTCTTCATTGTTTATCCTTTCTCATCTTCAGACTGCATACTACCTATCAATCTATCTTGAAGTTTGCTAACTCTTTCCTTCTATTAGTTCAATGTTTGTTTATATGCCTTTAATGCATTTTTCACTTCAGTTTTTGTACTGAACTCTAGAATTTACATTTGGTTCTTTTTTTCAAAAAAATTTCTAGCTCTATTTGGTGAAATATAGTAATCATACTTTCATTTACTTCATTAAGTATGGTTTCTTTTAGTTCTTTGAAAAAACACGTACACACATACACAACTTTGAAGTCTTGGTTAAATCCATCTTGTTGCTCTCATAGGCAGTTTATGTTGCCTGCATCCCTGCCTGTGTAGGGGTCAGACTTTCTGGTTTCTTTGTATGCCTCATATATATATATGTATTTTTTTTAAAGACATTGACTTTGATAATATATTGTAGCACTGGATACCAGTCCCCCCAGCCCCCAGGTTTGTTATTGTTATTTGCTTACTTATTTGTTTAGTGATTGGTTGGGCTATTTTGGTGAAGTCTGTTCTCCTTTGTCCTCCCGTAGTGTGAATCCTCTCATACTGATCCTGGAAGGGCACAGCCTTGGGCATGTGCATAGTTATCATGCGGTAACAGGTTTTTGTAGTCCACTTAGCAGTTCCTTTCTCTGATCACATCAACTGTTCAGTTTCACTAATTCACTGCCATTGAGTTCCATAATTGTTGCTCTATAGTTTTCAACACTGCCCTGGGGCACAAATTACTCCACAGGTTGAAATAAGCCTGAATTTAATTTACAGTTTTTGAGATCAGTTTTTGAGATGTGTTGTGATCCCAGAAGGGCTCTTCTTAGCTGTCTGTTTTCCTGGTTCTGTCTGGTAAACTAGCTATGTTTCAGCTTATCTACACATTTAGCACACCTACCAGTCTTTTCTTAATTGCTTTACACCACTACCTTGATTGTTTTGTGGATGCCGTTAGGCTTGAACATTGAAAATAATGTTAGCTCTTTTGAGAAGAGATTCTGAGCTCTCTGATTTTGATCTGCCTCTCTCCCTGGTCAAAATCTCTGCACCAAGATTCTGGAGCTGGGGGAAGGGACAATGGCACATTTCTTTCTGAGTGACACTCTTGCTTTAGCAGCGGGGTGTGTGGGAGAGTGGGGTGCTGCTATTGCTTCTGGTCTACTTAGCTTGCTTTTCCCACCATGAAACCTCTGCTTTACACATGAACCATGGTGAAGAAAACTGGGGTCCCATGTTCTTAGCATGTTGAACCCAAGGTAAAATCTCTATCCCTCAAGTCAGTTTGGGCTGAAAAAGGGAGTCCCCACCTTGTATTCACAATTGCCTGGAACTTATCTCCTGAAACAAGTAGCTGGGGCTAATGTCTTGCCTCTTCCAGGAAGACACAGTAGCCCTCCAACTGGGAGCTGGCAGGAGAGGTAGCTCTGTGTTCTCTGCTGCATCCACCTGAAGCAGAGTTTCCTTAAAGTTGAATTGGGGGCAAGGAGGGAGTGGAGCATGATTCAAACACCATAGAATCTTCCTGTTTTTACCAAGTTGTTATTAGTTTTATCAGATAAATGTTTTTCTTTTTCTTTCTTTCTTTCTTTCTTTCTTTCTTTCTTTCTTTCTTTCCTTTTACTTGCTGTATGCTGTATGCTATTAGGACTACTCCCAGATATTTTAAATAGTTGTGTGGTTTTTGTTGTTGTTGGTTATTATTTTTACCAGTTTTACTGGGAAGCAGATTTATGGAGCATCTCACATGGGTTTGCTATGCCTTGTAATATTATTTAGTTCTGCTATTTCTTGACTGTGTCATTGATTATGAGAGGTGGGCAAAAACAATTTTGGTGTGTAATGGGGCTTATATTTGAAAATTATTAATATGCTTTTCTGTTTGTCTTTGTGAATATAATGATATTCACCCTAGTGTACCTAGGGCATTTATTTGCCAGTAGAGAGATTAGAATTTGATATAGAAGAATGAAAATAAAACAGCTAAAGTAAAACTCAGCTTCCATCTCAAAAAATTGAATTTTGTAATCCCACTGTAGTTTGAGAGCCAAGTTTAATTGAGGGAGAAAGGATATTCCAGTTTTTTTCTTACCATTTAAAATATCAATAACTACCAAGATCACTCCTATCCAGAACAGTAAAACCTTGAGACTCCATGGCAGAATGAAGATATAAATTGAAAGACGTTAAACAGGGGAATTTATTTCCAGATAGGAGCATTTTGGAAGAAGAAGAGACAAAGTTTCAGATATATCTAGATTTTCACTTTCTGGGGGAAGCATTAGGAGAGGTGGAGTGTTAAACTAAGAGGAGGAATGAGCACAGGGTTTTTGAAGCACACTCCTTTGTTTGGGAATCTGAGAGGAGACCATCATGCAGTAGATCTTATTCACCACAGGCATCTGAGCCTCCCTGGGGGTGACTGGCATGATAAGACTAAGAGAAGAACAGTTGAGGACCTCCCTTAAATATTCTGAGACATGGACAATAAAGTGAGAGTCAGTATGCCAAGAGATCTGCTGTGGTGGATAAAGGCATGGCATGGGCTGAAGGTAGACCTCTAGGATGGAGAAAGGACAAGGCATCGACTCAAGGTCTGGAGACACTGACAGCTCAGAGAAGACTAAATCACCAAAAGAGAGATAGCCAGTGCTCCGTAGGAACATTGCCACACTAAGCCAAAAGAACAAATCACAAGTTCACCAGCTACACACTCTAGCACAGGGTGCCAGTGCCCAGATGGACAAAGGACATCATGCCAGAGGGCAACAGATGTCAGCCAGCATGCTGCCAGGGACTAGCACAAAGCCAGAGTTCCTCATCCTCCCTATCTCCACCAAGGCCATTAGATCATGTAAACCTCATCTTTCTTCCCTCTAAAATTGGTCATGATCTCAGAGAGAGATGCAGATGAGAGGGGGACACTATGAGTTTGGGCATTTCTACCCAAGATTAATGGAGCATACTAACAGGGACTGTTTAAAAGAAGAAAGTGAACTGAAGTTGTTTATTTTATATATTTTCTCCATGTCAACTAGTAGTATTATAAATGGCTGCAGATAAAGTAAAGGAACTGCATTCTCTCTGCACCTCTGATTTATAAGGTGAGTAAATTCTAGCAATGCTACAAGTGTAATAATGTATATGAGTGTGCTGAACACATAATAAATATTATTTTTCTCTTTACTTCTCTTTTTCTTTTTTTTCTTTTCCTTACACCAAAGTGGGCATTTTTCCAATATACATTCTTGGCCACTTAGCATCCAAACACCCATTGTTTTAAAAGGAAGGATATAAAAATAGATCAAAGTTGAGTCATAGCATCCCCAAACATTATGGGAAGCTGAACTGGGGCAGTTATTTCTCTGCCGTGTCCCTCACAGCTAACACAGGGGCATGTAACCCAGGCCTAGCTAATGGACTTCCTTGAGGGAGTACTGTCAAGAGGCAGAGAGAGTTAGAGATTTCCAAGGCAGCAGTGACTACAGAGTTTAAATCATGAGCCTAACAGAGAGTATCCAGAGACAGGAAGTCAGGAGGCTCAGGTCTTCTAACCAGGAAGGTTCAGTGGTATGATCTTGCTGTGTTAGCTGCTGTCTTAGTCTGCTTGGGCTGCCATAACAAATAGCATAAACTGGGTGGCTTAAACAAGGACAATTTATTTTCTCATAGTTCTGGAAGCTGAGAAGTCCAAGATCAAGGTGCCAGCCAGTTCAGTTTCTGGTGAAAGCTCTCTTTCTGGCTCGCAGACAGCTGCCTTCTTGCAGTGTCCTCACATAGCCTTTCCTCGGTGAATGCAAACACAGGGAGAAAGATCTCTCTCTCTCTCTTCCTTTTCTAATAAGGCCACCAATTAGAGATCCCTACCCTTATGACTTCATTTAACATTAATTATCTCCTAAAAGCCCTTTTCCAAATATAGTCATATTAGGGGTTAAGCCTTCAATATACGAATTGTGGGGATACACAATCCAGTCCATAGCAGCTACCTAATTTACTTTTTATTTCAAACCTAATGCTCTGGCTTTTTTTTTTTTTTTTTGGTCAATTATATTAAGTATCTCATATCTTCTCAACAAAACTTTTTTCTGTTTAAATTTAATTAGAGTTAGTTTCTATTGTCAGCAACCACAAACTCAGTCTGGTACAGAAACTACCATCATAAGACAGTCACATGGGAAGCTGATGTTGGTTATCTGCCCTGGCTGATGCTAAAGAAAGTGAAAATTCAGTAAGAGTTCAGGAATGGGAATCTGTCAACTGTAACAAACAGCTACATAATTTTTCTTCTATGGTGATCTTTAATCAAGTGTCCATTGAAAAGAAGGACTTAAGGGATCAAATTTTCACTGCTATTGAATAGTGTAAATGGCATGAAGAATTTAAAGACACTAGGGTGAGGTGGATAATTCTAATGGGACTGGACAGCTTTAAGAAATAGATGGCAGGCTCAAGTCTCTATATTTTAGCTCTAGGCATAGACCCACAGACTTTCTGTGCTTGTGATAAGTGTCTACAAAAATGTCAAAGTCAAAAGCAAAGTTTAAATTCTGTGGGTTTCTGAATAAGGTCTGTGGAATTGCTAGTGTAACCAGGTGACCTATGTGAAAGTGACAGCAATAATCAGGAAATAATGGGAAATTGAATGTAGGTAAGAATACAGAGGCCTGGGAGTACCTCCAAACCATATTCTACACTAAGCCTTGCTTGATAGCCAAAGACCTAGCTCCTTTCTCTTTGCATCTTCATCATCCTACATCAGGGCTGAGCCAGTTCTGTATCTGTAGCCCTTGACAATTTCACCTTCAACATGGAGCATCATGTCAGCAGAACCTGGAGAGGAAGCTGTAGCTGGTACCTATAAGACCTAGTTAAGACATTATGTAGGCCAGAGGATGGAGGAAAAAATCTTTGAAAACATAAGAATCCACTATCTTAAGAAAGTCTGTATTGGTCTAGTCATCTGATAAACTCCAAAGTATATATGAATACCTCAATTCTCTATTATTAAGAGTCAAAATGCCTAGTGGGTCATTCTGGGTTTTGCAGGCAACATGTTCAACATTTGCATGTACTTATTCAATCCATTTACCCAGTGGTTCGAAAGTTTTTACTTTCAAATGGCTATACTACTTGGAAATTATGATCCAGCTGACCCAATGGTGCCTCAAGTGTCTATGGGAAATCAAACAAATGTCCCTAAGAGGTGAGTCACAGAAGAGGTGCTTGGATTTTAGAATAATAATGTGGCCTCTTTATTGCATTACTACTCTTCTTTTGAGAGAGATGTCTTGGTTTGCTACTGGGCCTGAGTAGAGATTAAACCTTGACCACAAGATACCAGGTGACTATCAAAACAAACTATGCATTATGCACCAGGTTGTGGAAATTTCCTCCTCCTTCCTCCAGTGCGGCTTGCATCTTTCCAGCAGATTAAGAAATTCTCATTCCCCCAAGGGGACCATAGTGAACTTGGTGTTTCTAGAGACGTCTGGCATTATCTTTGTCATTCAACAGCTTTTCTTGGGTATTTATGATAAGCTGGTCATTTACTCTCTATAATAAAGATGCAAAAGACTGGCTCCCTAAGCTCAGGACCTCATGGTCAGTACAGAAATGGGTTCATAATAGGCAATGCAGAGGCAGCCTTGGAGGGGACCATAATTTCTTTTTCCTTTCTTGCTACTTGGGAATAAAATTATGTGTTTAAAATATATTGGGGCAAAGGTATCCTTCTCCAAGTCAGTGCTGCCCTTTCTTGGCCTTCTTTCCCTGCAGAGAAGGAAGGTCTAACCTTGTTGAAAGAACAGTATTCATGGAGACTTTATACTTATATCTTGCTTGTTTATATCACACTCTGGAGTGTTTCTCATAACAGATCATTATGATCAAAAATTAATACCCACTATGATGAGAATGTTCATTGCAGTGAAGAGTAGAGAAAGAATACTTAAGCTTGGGCAAATCCAAAGTACCTACCCCTTCATTTTCAAAACTAAAATGGGAATGTGTAAAAACTTGAATGCACTAGAATCCATTAGAGGCAGAACAAATCAATACTCTGAGATCATTAGTTTGAATATCATTAAACTGCTGACAGTTGAACAACGACAAAAAATAATCAGCATGCCTTCCTACATTATAAGCAACAGCAAGCCAAAGTGGATGTTATATATGCCACAGCTTCAAATGTTAGCCACCCAACAGCCTCATTGTGTCATAAAATTCAGTAGTTGTTTTCTGCCACTGAAAGGCGCAGTTGTCATGAAAACATTGCCACAGCTCAAACCCCACAGTGGAGCCAGCCCACATCTGCCGCATGGTAGAACCTCACTGCCAAGTGTCCACTGCTCCGTGCAGCTCTCCTGCCAACCACCTCCCCACAGCAGGTGAAAGTGAGCACCAGCACCCTTGATGGCCAGGCAGCTGGGTGACTGCAGGCAGCCAAGGGTCAAGGCATCATTGCCTGAGGGGAGGGGCAGTTTGCTGAACCCAAATCGAAAGGTTTTTCTGTCCAAATCCATCCAGGATTGCTTAAATGTCAAGAACTACGGTAGCTAGCTTTGGGTTCTGTATTGTGGAATCTGAACCATCTAAATGCCCTTTACCACAAAAAAGCTTGATGGATCTTGTGAACAAAACAGAAAGAACTTCTGCCAATGGCTGAGAAATAAATTCCTCCTTTCCTGCTGCTTGGACCACAGCATAATGAGGGCTCCCAAGCTCTCCTTGCAGTAATAAAACAGAATGTACAGCCTTTTCCTTTTGATGTGTTCCAGTTTAAAACTTTAGAGCTGATGCCTTTTCATCCTTAATTTATCTTCCCTTGTAAATATTTCTTTACCACTTCCAATATCTTAAGTACACATTTTAAAAAATAATTCACTCCTACTCCTATTTCAGTTGTATAACTTTATGCTATGGGTCAAGTTTTGGGCTAAATAAACATGCCTCCAGCTACAGCTCTGCAAATACCTCTGGCAGCAAATTAAGTCAAACAAATGTTTTGGTTGGGTGGTGAGGATGTTTTTTAACAATCTTCCTGTTCTTGTCTGGAGGCCCAAGGATAGACTAGGAGAACTCTCACAGGCTTTTCTAATTTTGTATTTTCTTTTTCTTTTCTTTCTTTTCCCCCCAACTTTGTATTTTCAGCCACGTTAATATACAGGTCTCATTCGTTGGGTTGCTTGGTTGAAAAGCTGACCACCAGAGGGTGCTACTTGTTTGCTTCTAAAACTCATTTCACTGGGGCTTGAAAAATGGAGGCCCTGCTACAAAAGAATTGTCCCCACAACAGCTTGTATAGGAAAGATTTTCAGAATGCCTGACGGCACCCCAGACTTCAAGGAATCTGATTCACTTTGCTTTTGGCGTTATTTATTTAGAACCAAAACTGAAAACCTGTAGCTTGCACAAACAAAAGTGCACTGATTTTTATATTTCCTGTAAATCACTAGGTGGGGAATGCTAATCATTTTTGTATTTCATGGCTTTTGTCCATATTTACTACATAACAACAAGGAACCCAGAATTCCAACATCCTCTTCACCACACCGAAAAATAAAATAACATAAAGTAAAAAGAGGATTTGTTTTGCTATAACAACGTTAGCCTCTAACAATGAAACTTTCACTTATCCTGTTTTCAGAATACACATCTCCCTCTTCTGCTTTTGCATAATCTTGCTCTGATAAAGTTTTGAATTCTAGGAGGTATTTATCAACTTCGACTTCTCTTATGAGTGTATTTTTATGATTCTCTGATATCCGTATGTGACTTTTTCACTTGATATTTTCTGGCATACACAAAGAAGTTATGGGGTTCAATTTCCATTCACCTCAATGGAAGTTTGCACGGGAAAATACTTTTAAATTGTGGTCAGAAACTCTCGTGTGTTGTCACCTCAATTGGCAAACCAAATCAGTGGTCAGCAAAGGTTTTCTGTAAAGGGCCAGGTTATAGTAAAGATTTCAGGCTTTTTGAGCCGTAAGGTGTCTTTCACAACCTCTCAACCCTGCCACTGAAGCAATAAAGTAACCACAGATGTCAATGGTTGGATGTGGCTGTATTCTAATAGAACCTTATTTCTGGGAACAGGTGGTGGGCTATAGTTTGCTAACCCATGCAAATGATGAATCTTAATGTATGCTTAAGATTCTTAAGGTATGCTTAATGTGTTCTTATTGATAAAATTCAGCACTATTTCTATTATATTGTTCTTTGATGATTTTTATTCTCCTCACATGATTTTGATGTAGTGAGATAAACCTCTTTAGTTTATCTAATTTAAAGTTGCCAGGTCACTTGGAAGAGTATCACTGAGTTCCCTCTCCATAGCTTTCAAACTCAGAGGAGCCTTTGGCTTTCAGTGTTATTAGTTTGTATCCTACGAAGAGCTCTTATTGTAAGAGGAAATCAACAAGGAAGATGTTACTTCCTGGTGATTTCTCCAGAGATAATAAGGAAAGTAAGCCGAAGACATAGTTTACCTTCAGACTGATGTGTGGCAAGAGGAGTCTGGGTCTCCTTTGAGTAGGATACTACTTCCCTTGGCAGGAAATCCACTTGGGTGACCTTTGACACGCCCAGTTTATGCAGTCTTCTTCTGTAAGTAACAAAGAATAAATGCTTAGAGAGGGGAGGCATTCCTTGCAGAAGAGCTATCAGTAATAAAAGCAAGCACTAAAACAAACAAACCACAAATACCCTCAGCTTCTGAGTGCAAGGGGCAGGATCATGAAGCAGAACTGGCTCTGGGGTGGAAGTCAGGACATGTGGGCTCTTGGCCCACATTGGCCCTTATAGGCTGGGTGATGTCAGATAAGACCCTCAACTTTCCTATCTGTAAAGTCTTGGTCCAGCTTACATGAGACCTCTTCCATTCTGAGCATCCCAAATTCTGCTTGGTGAAAATTTATTGAGGGAACTTTCACTTGCAATACAGGATTCTAGTCTCTTAGGAAAGAAGGAGAAAAGGAAAGTAATGCTTCTTAAATTTGAAAAAACAATAAGAGAGGTGGGTTCCTTAGTGGTGTAACACATTCTCCATCATAGCAGTGAGGGGATTATATTTAAAGAGTGAGTATAACACTTCTCATTTCTGCAGAATAGGAACTAACACAGATCAGCATGTGAATTTGCTTGAAAGACACATTGATAGAGCACAGAAGAGTGAAAGGGGGCACTGGACTCAGAGTGATAAAGCCTTAGCACAGCATTCCAGACCTAGTGACCATGTAAGGAACCATGTAAGGAACCATTTCTGAATATTTATGTAGCACTTGAAGGGTTTTCAGGCATCTTTAGATTCATTATGTTACATGCCTTTATGACACCTCTATAAAGTATGTGGATAGATGTCATAATCTCCATTTTACAGATGAGGATAGTGAGATTCCATTAAGAGATGTGCCCAAGTTTATACAACTTGTAAATTGTAGAAGAAAGGTTACAAGTATTGGTCCATTGTTTTTCTACCAACTCCAACTCCTAACTAAGGTTCTTACTGGTGAGTTCTTGAGTTGCTGCAAAAATCGGAAGTGCCTCCTAAGACACCCGGGAAGCATCCAGTAGTGGGGGTATAATAGTATCACCTGGTGGTTACATACATAACCCCTTTTTTCACCAGCTGTGTGTCTCATCTTGAACAAGTCACTAATCTCTCTGTGCCTCTGCTTCCTCATATGTAAAATGGAGACAGAGGTACTTTCTAATATGATTGTTATGGGTAATGTCTATGTACCACATACACATAATGCATATGCCACATATATATTATGTAGTCATATGTACATAATTTACAAACATATATATTTTAAAACAGCTTCTGGAACATTGGTTTTAGTATATGGTTATTACATTATTAGTATTAGACATATTCTACCATATTTCTAAAAATTTCCAGGCATGCAGTGTGTGCGTCTCTGTGAGAGAAAAAGAAAAAGAAAAAAAGGCATACTACCCATTTAGCCAAAATCCTGCATTCCCTAGCTCTCTAGGAGCAACAGAAGAATACTCTATGCATATTATTGTCCTTAATTGTTACTAGTGGATGGCACAGCCTTATTTTCTTTTTCTTTAAATTATTATTAATAGGAATAAAGTGAGAGAATGCATGGCACAGTTAGGAATTTTCACATACAATTTCTCAAACACTGTAGGAAAACAAAAATTCTTCTTGTCTATGAGTTACTAACACAATCTAAGATGTGCTCAAAGTAGGTACAAGCAAATAAACAAACAAATACTGGTTAGAGGACAAGCCTCGCTGGCTGTCTCTGTGGTCTAAGTGACTGTGACTTCAGCCCAGGTTCCACGCAGACCTGGACCACACGGGCCTGTTTCACTGGGCGCTCTGGGCCACAGAATGCAAGAGAGGCCAGACTGGGCCCAGGCTGAGCTTTGCACAAGTGACAAACCTTGCCCCTTCTTACACTGAAATGGGGAAAGTACATACCACATATCAGAAACAAAATCACCAAATGAGGGAAAAGCCTCAAAGTTTCAAAGTAAGACATTCAAGGTATTATTTTAAAATCTCCTTGGGTCAGAAAAGAATGTTTTCCTGCCTGAAATGGGTCTTTCTTGAAACACCTAAAGAAGAAAACATGAAAAGACATCGCAGGACTGCTTGAGGCAAAGCCTCTCTGCTGCTTAGTAGCCCAAAGCATCTTTCTGAGGCCCCAGTAGATCAGTCTTTATTATAAACAAGGAAGCGGAAAATAATCCACTTCAAATTGAGGCCACCCAAGCCCAGAGAGATCACCCTAAACCCTCAACTGCCCTGGACACCTGCATGAGACCCAGGGAGCTCCAGCTCTGGTTAAATGGTAGCTACACCTACAGGCAGGGTTTCCAGGGCATCCTGCTAACATGATGTAAGCTGCAGCCCTATCTGCTTTGGGACCAGCAACAGGTGCTGGGCAACAGGAGGCTGACGTGTAATTTGATACTCCACCATGGCGGACTGAAACCAGCAGGTGAGACCATATGGCACAATGGTGAGGTCATGCACTCATTCTGAAACTGGGTTCATAGCTCTGCTTTGAACATACAGCTAGCTGAATGGTAGGGGAAAGCTTTGGACAAGTGACAAACTTCTCTAAGCCTCATGTTTCTTTTCTGTAAAATGGGTACCTGTCATTGAGTTGTGAGGACTGAATGAAGCTGATGCTTATATAGCACTTAGTTTAGTGCCTGGTACCTATTAAGTGGCTCTTGGCTCAAGCAGCTCTACTTTATCTTTTCTGAGGATTATAATAATGTTTATATTTGTCAAAGAAAATCAGAGAAAGCAGATTTAGGAGTGTCCTAAATTAAAGATTCCTTAAGATAGTACAGTTGAAGATGATCTCTGACAATAAAATGAGAATCACACTCCTAATTTCTTTCTATGGGCACATGGACAGGATGTGGCTGCTTGGGAGAGTTCATTTGCTTTTCCTTAACTTCTTTTCCTCTGAAACATCTGTTTTCAAAACGTAGGTGGAGTAAGTGTGTTTATCCCACTAAAGCAAAACCTTTTCTTTTCTCAACAATCATTGAAAAGTTTCAACCAGTTCTTCACTGATGCTATGTTTGTGAGTTCAGGGTCCCACTTGTACCCAAGACATCAAAAAGAAATAAAAGCTGAGTTGTCATCATTTGATTTTCCCAATGTACTGATGAGCTGACACACTGATAGGCTTGTGGTTCTTCTGGCTTGAGGGTGAATCTGTCTCAAATAATTTATAATTTTAAAGCAATTCCTTATAACACTTCTTAGAGGGTACTGGTAGATTACTGTATCTTTCCATACGATCTCTGGATGGATGAAGCTGCATTTATATCAAATGCTTTTATTCTTTGTGCCTATTTTGCTGCTGTTTTAGTAACCAGGGACTTACAATATGCCAAACACTTTTCATACGTCATCTTATTTTATCCTCATTAAAATTTTATATCATATTCTAATTAAAATTGGAACAGATGAGAAAACTGAGGCTCAAGTAATGTTAAGAAATTTTCCAAAATCACAAAGGTAGTGACAGAGTTGGGCTTTGGCGCTACATAAAAGTAAGTCCCAGGGCCATGTACTTAAAAACTTTGAAACTATACTTAAAATCCTTGTTTTCCTGCTGTTCTCTAATGCCTTATGACCATCCACTCATTGAGGCACACTTCTTGAAACCTAATATAGTGGTCCCAGCACATGTGATCATTTTATAAGCATGAGAGAGAATTCTTGAGAAGTAGCCTGGTTTAGATTATTAGGATATAATGAAAGGATTATGTTTCTGAGTTAAGTACCACACAATCACTCCCAGCCCTAGCCAGTCCAGAAAGGATGATCGGAAGGTCTCGTCCTTTCATAGCAAAGACCTTTTGCTTAGGGATGTTCTCTAAGTTAAACTAAGCAAAGGAGGAAGAGCAAGGCAACACTGTGGTATTCACACCATTGCAGTTCCCGTCCCTTCTAGTTAGGCTACAGACTCTATGCTGGCTCCTCAGTTCTGACTCTGTGATACCTTCCCTGCCATCCCACCACCCCTCCTGCATAGTTCATGCCCTGTTCACTGTACACCCAGATACTGCTGCCATAGCCCTTGGTACTTGTCACTGTACAGTCATGTGTGGCTTCATGATGGGTATACCATCTGAGAAGTGCATGTTAAGCAATTTTGTCATTGTGCAAATATCACAGACTGTACTTACGCAAACCTAGATGGTATAGCCTACTATACACCTAGACTAGATGGGATAGCCTATTACTCCTAGGCCACAACCCTGTACAGCATATTACTGTACTAAATACTGTAGGCAGTTGTAGCACAATGGTTGAGTATTTGTGTATCTAAAAATAGAAAAGATACAGTAAGTATACAGTATTATAATCATATGGGACCACCATAATACACAGTGCATCATTGACCAAAACATCATTATGTGACACATGACTGTATTCACTTCTTTTTCATGTCTGTCTCCCATGACTAGACTGCAAAGATACTTATTTATCCTTTACTAATTTATGCAATACCCTGGGCCTTAGTTTAGTGTCAGGTACAGAGCAGGCACTAAATAAATGTTCGAGGCAGGAAGGGAGAGAGAAAATGCAGAAATACAAATTGAGACTCAAATTATGTATATCCTGGCTGACAAAGCATCATTTTAAAATCATACGGCGTATTTTCACCTTGGTAAAGTAAAAGGGTTTATTGAAACTTTAAAATTACTGAACTATAATGCTTTAAATAACTGTGGGAAAACAAATATTCAATATCACCTACGCAGTACAATAAAGTCTCATATATTTGGATTAATTGTGCCCAGAGTAAACCAAAACTGGAGAAATCCTAGAGCAGATTCCCAAAGTGTGGTCCCTAACCCCACCAGCAGCAGTGACATTTGGGAGATGGTTAGAAGGCAAATTCACAGTCCCCACCCCAAACCACTGAGTCAGAAATTTTGGGGTTGGGGTCTGGCAATCTCTTTTAGGAAGCTTGTCCACCTTCCCCCTTTCCCCACAACCCCTTACTCTGGTGATTCTGAAGCCTGCTAAAGGCTGAGTATCGCTGGCTTAAAAACATTAGATAGAGTGGAGAGATGAAAACTTCATTGTTTAAGCAGACCTGTTTGAGCTTCCCCACCCTGCCATCAGATCCCAGGCTACTCTAGAGGCTTTAGTGCCACTGAAAGGGCTAGATGTCTTTGAACTTCATTATGAAGTTCTATGAGACAACCCAGGTAAAAAGATGAAGGGAAAGGTAAGAAGAAGAGGGCTGCAAAAGCAGATTGCAGTATATAAAATATTAAGAAACTGGCTCAAGAATCTTTGCTACATATAAAACTAAAAAGTCAGACAGATGATTCCAGACTGGGCAGTGGAACCACAGATCCTTGACAAGCTGACTTGGTCTTGCCCTGAAGTGACATGGAGCCAACATCTCCCCAGAGCTAGGGTTTGACTTTCCCCTGAGTTTCTTTTCACCTTGTCCTGTCAACTTGGCTAAGAAACCTGGATGAGCAAATCCATATTGCACGAAAGTTGAAATGTTTCTTCTGGAAAGAAAAATCAGGTCTTAATAAAGAATAAAAAATAAAGCTACTTGAAATTTGAGAAGGTTATTTGCCACTGCTCAAGGTGCAAAGATTTCCAGTTTAACACTAGCATAGTCCAATCCACCCAGGTTCTGTCCATTTATCCTTGATTGGACATTATGAATCACAAGAAGAAAACTACTTTATTATATGAATTACTGTCCCCATTCCCCTTTCCATTTCTGGCTCAATTGACACTTTCTCTATCCACTCACAATAAGGTTAGTATGACTTTGCTAGTTACTTATAAAGTTGTGTTATCCAAAAACAATGAAGCTCCAAGTGTGATGTAAGCATGATCTATGATAGCTACTAAAGCTGAAGAAAGTTAGGATTATACAAACTTACTCCCATATAAAAGCATGAAAAACATGTACATTACCAATGGAATTCTAATAAATATACTCTATGTGGCTCTTCTCTCATTTCAAAGATAAAGGAAAATTTGAGGAAAACCTGAATGATATTTCGGGATGTTATGAAAACTTTAAGTACTATTTTTAGTACTATGAAGAATAAATTCTTGCAAAGCATAGAGTTATCTACTAAGCTGGAATGCCCTGGCTTTCTCCACATGTTTTGAAAAGAGCTCCATTCCTTTCAGAACTATCAACAATGGAACTTTAGCTTCTAGAATCATTGCATCTACATCCTGAAATAAGAGGAGAGGCACTGTTTTGTGCCTACATGTGAAAGCCTAAAGAAAACCCACTAGATTTCAAAGAAACTATCTAGTTACCTTGAAAAATAAAGGCCAAAAATGTAAATGGAAAAATGATTTTGACATATCAAGGACTGGATAGGGGGCTGGTTATGAAAGGCACGGAGAAGCAGCAGAGGTGGTTGACCAGAGACTTAAGATCAAGACTGCCTTAATTTTTTTATTGAAATAAAGTTCACATGGTATGAAATTTCCTTATTTAAACTGTATAATTTAGTGGTTATTAGTATATTCACAAAATCGTGCAACCATCACCACTATCTAATTACACAACCTTTTGGTTATCCTCTCAAAAATCCTGTGCCTACTGGCAGTCACTCCCCATTCCCACCTCGCCTAGCCCTTACCAACCACTAACATGTTTTCTACTTACTTTCAAATAAATGGAATAATAAAAGATGTAGCCTTTTTGTCTCACTGTTTTCACTTAGTTTAATATTTTCAAGATTCAACAATGTTGTAGCATGTATCATTATGTCATTCTTTTTTATTGATGGATAAGATTTCACTGTATGGTTATACATTACTTTTAATCCATTCATCAGTTGTTAGACTTTTTATTTGTTTCCACTTTGGGTTATTAGGAATAATGCTACTACAAACATTTGTATACAGTTGGCCCTCTGAATCCACGAGTTCCATATCTGCATATTCAACCAACTGCTGATCAAAAATCTTCAAAGATAAACAATATCACAATTTTTAAAAATATAAATTTTAAAAAATACACTATAACAACAATTTATGTAACATTTACACTGTATTAGGTATTATAAGTAATACAGAGATGTTTTAATTTATATGGGAGGATGTACATAGGTTATATGCAAATGTACACCAGTTTCTATAAAGAACTTGAGCATACTCAGATTTAAGTAACTGAGAACAGGGGAATTCCTAGAACCAATCCCCCCAAGATATAGAGAGATGGCTGTACACATTTTTGTGTAGACAGATAGTTTCAATTATCTTGAATACGTATCTAGGAGTGCAACTGCTGTGATCATATATTTAACATTTCGAGGACCTGTCAAATTATTTTCCAAAGTGTCTGTGCCACTTTACATTCCCACTAGTGGTGTATTAGCATTCTAATTGCTTTACATCCTCCTCAACTTTCATTATCTGTTTATTTTATTATAGCATCCCAGTGAATATGAAGTGATATCTCACTTTGGTTTTGAATCATGTTTCTCTGATGGCTAATGATGTTGAGTATCTTTTTCTTGAACTTACTGGTCATTTGTATATCTTCTTTGGAGAACATGCCTATTTGAATTTTTGTCCATTTAAAAATTGGGTTATTTGTGTTTTTTTTAAATCGTTGAGTTGTAAGAAATGTTTATAATTATGGATATTAGATATCGAATATATGACTTGCAAATATTTTCATCCATTCTGTGGGTTTTTTTACTTTCTTCCTTTTTTTTTTTTTTTTTTTTTTTTGACGGAGTCTCGCTCTGTCGCCCAGGCTGGAGTACAGTGGCGTGATCTCGGCTCACTGCAAGCTCCACCTCCTGGGTTCACACTATTCTCCTGCCTCTTTACGGTGTATTTTGAAGTGCAAATATTTTCAATTTTAATGAAATCCAATATATCTACTTTTTCTTTGGTTGCTTGTGCTTTTGGTAACACATCTAAAAAATCATTGCCTAACCCAAAGACACAAAGACTTAAACCTATGTTTTCTCCTAAGAGTTTCATAGCTTTAGCTCTCACATTTAGGTCTGTGTTCTATTTTGAGTTAATTTTTGTATATAATGTGAGGTAGTGGTCCAACTTCACTCTTTTGCCGATGGATATCCAATTTTTCTATGCTTAATCTTCTTAATGTTCAGAGATGAAATTGAACAGGGAAAAAAAGAAAGGCTTCTGCCATGAATATTGATTTTCACTGACGCCACTTGCTCCAAGCAGGTGCTAAATCTGACCGATGAAGGATGGATTCAAGGGGAGAGACCCCATCACCTGCAAGCTTCCCAGGGGTTATGAAAGCTCTCAGAACACTTTTGCATGACTCCCACCACTAGCATGAGCATTACTAAAGTCCAACTGAATCAGTTAGATACTATACAATTCAAATTCAGATACTTTGATTTCTGACAGCGATGAATTATATATAGCCAACTTGATGTTTCTGTGCTGCATATTTAAGAAAAGCAAAAAAAAAATTGTAAAAAGAGAGCTGTACTACCTCTATGACTTGGAACATAACAGCATTGGAGAACTGGCTTCAGACAGCCAAAGTTCTAGGTAAGATGGCTGCTGTGAGAATTCCATAGATGTCACCAGCTAATCCTCAAATAAAGGCCCATATCAGAGAATATTATATCTTTTATGCATACTACAAAAAATGGAAGGTAAAGCTGCAAGATAGATCTGCTCTGAGATTAGTTGAATATTTTGTTTTAGTATGAGAATGCAAGAACATGTACCAAGAGATAGAAGAGCCAGAATTAAAATATACTTCAGGAATTGAAGAAATTCTTGAGATTCCACAAACTGTGAATCACAAATAACACTCAGCAATGGTCTCTGAATAGAAATCACAGTGTGTTTAATAACTGGATATTATAATGCTGATGGTACATTGGTTAGATCTGGTGGCAGGAGAGGAGTATAGGTAGATAAGGTGGCAGAGGCAGGAGCTTGAGTCAGAAGCCAGAGTATGGCACTCAGAAGCCAGGAAACCAAAAGGGGTCATTGCAATAATAGGCAGTTTCTAGAGCAGGAATGATTCCTGAAAGGCAAGCAGATAAAACCAGGAACAGATGTTGTTATGGTATGAGTGTGTCTCCTCCAAAATTTATATTGAAATTTAAACCCCATTGTAGTATTAAAAGATGGGGGGTCTTTTGGAAAGTAATTACATCATGAAGGGTATTCCCTCATGAATTAATTAATGCCTAACGAAAGGACTACAAGAAATTAGCTTAGGTCCTTTTTGCCCTTCTACCTTCTGCCATGTGAGGACACAGCATTTGCCCTTTTGCCATGTGAGGGTGCAGCAATAAGGCCCTCACAAGACACCAAACCAGTACGTTGTTCTTGGACTTCCCAACCTTCAGAACTGTGAGAAGTAAATCTATATTATTTATAAATTACACAGCCTATGGTATTTAGTTATAACGGCACAAATGGACTAAGAAAGGGATGCTCAGAGACAAAGAATTATTTGACCAGATGACAAAGTCAGTCAAGACCAAGGAATAAAAGAATATCTTCATATTCTTAGGCCAAGGATAAAATAATATCTATTAATTTTTACTCCTGCTATTCATATCGTGATATTTCATCATCAGTATACATTAAAGATGCTGCCATAGATTTCCCTAGTATTCTAAAATTTCTTCAGGTGAGTTTCTGAAAGATGAGTCCCTCAGAATGAGAGTGATAATGGTGCTATTTTCTTCCTTCTACAATATTTTTACATGGGTGGGATACAGTTTCCTGGATGAATGGCAAAGGAACTACTTTGGTCAACATCATATAAGCAACTGCAAATGATGGGCAAAGCACTATGCCAGATCCTTATGATAGAGAGAGAATAAGGAGATAGAATACATTAATCAAAAAGCAAATAGGAATAAAAGGTAAGAGGGGGTGGAGCAAAATGGCAGAATATGACTCTCCAGCAATTGTCCTCCCAGAGAAACATTAATTTGAATAACCATGCATGAAAATACCTTCACAAGAGTGAAGGAAAACAATGGAGCAATCATAGAACCTGGTTGTAGCACAATAATAAGAAAATACACATTTGAGACTCTGTCTCCAAAAAAAAAAAAAAAAAGAAAGAAATACACATTGAAGAGGGCAAAAGGGACAGTTTTACATTACCCACATCACCAATGCCAGGTGGCACAGTACGAAGAGAGTTACCATCAATTGGGGAGAAGGAGAGGGAAGCAAGCACAGGATTTTTCCTTGGATCCCAACACCAGGCTCACAAAAGTAAAATCCAGCACCAGGCAGACCCCCATGGCCCCAGATGCCAGGCTGGTACTTGCAAACTGAGCCTACAGACCTGCCCCAGCACCAGGCAGGATCCTGTAGCCTCCAGCTTTATGCCTACAAGGTGGACTCAGTCTCTGATTCACACCACTATCATGCAGACTTCAGCAGCCTCAGATTCCAGACAGCTCTCAGTGGCAGGAGATTCCAGACAGCTCTCAGTGGCAGGCAGGCTTCAGCTGCCAAGGGCTTCCAGTCTGCTGCAGCCGCCAAGGGCTTCCAGTCTGCTGCAGCCGCCTCAGGCTTCATGCATACCCCAACACCACATCAGCCCCAGTGGACTGGGACTTTGGAGCCATGCCAGATGGCCTGCCCAGAATCTCTGGATAAGGTGAATGTGGAAGGGACTTACCAGACAAAACTAGTCTGTGGAGACTGGAATAAGCATGTACATCCTTCAAATGCACAGACACTGATGCACAGCCTTGAGAATCAAAAACAATCAGGGAAACATGATATTCCCAAAGGGTCAAAATAATGTGCCAGTGATTGACCCTACAGAAAAGGAGATATATGAACTGCCTGACAAATAATTCAAAATAATTGTTTTGAGGATGCTCAGCAAACTTTAAGAAAATACAGAGAAACAATTCAATGAAATAAGGAAAACAATAAGTGACCAGAATAAGATATTTAACAGGGAGGTTGAAATTATTTTTAAAAATCCCAAAAATCCTAGAACTGAAAGATACAAAAACAAAATGAAAAATGGAACAGAGAACATCAACAGCAGAATTGATCAAGTAGAAGAATTTATGAACTTGAAGACAGGTAATTTGAAAATATAAGGGAAAACATAATACATATATTAATACAATATATTATATTATATATAATAAATATATTAATACAATATATTTATTAATAAATACATTAATATATTATGTATCAATATAATACAATATAACAAATATATTATAAAAGTAATAAATATAATAAAAATATAGCGTAAGGGAAAAAAGAACGAAAAGCAATAAAGAACGCTTATGGGATTCATAGAATAGAATTAAAGGATACATTTTGAGTCTTAGGAGTTTAAGAAGGAGTAAAAAAGATAAAAAGGTAGAAAGCTTATTTAAAGAAATAGTATCATGAACCACATAATCATGTTTTCTTCAACAATGCATCATATATATGATGGTGGGCCCATAAGATTATTAGAGTTGAAAAATTTCTATAACCTAGTGACATCACAGCTGTTGTAACATCATAGTGCAATACACTAGACATGTTTGTGGTGTTATTGGTGTTTACAAACCCACTGCAATGCCATTCATATAAAAGTATAGCACATATAATTATGTACAGTATATAATTGATAATGATAATAAATGACTATGATATTGGTTTATGTATTTACCATACTTTTGATTGTTATTTTAGAGTGTACTCTTTCTACTAATTAAAAAAAGTTTACTGTACAACAGTATGCAGTGTTATGCCAGCAGCAGCCGCATACATCTCATGATTACTACGTCTCATTAATGCATCATTTTTCTTGTGCTTGACTTAATCTGATGTTATTTTTTTCATCATGGCCCCTAAGCATAGAAAATCCACTGCTAATGTTACCAGTAAGAGGCCATATCAAGTGATTGACCTGGAAATAAATTTAAAAGTAATTAAGGACTAAAAAGGTGGAAAATCAGTTATGACTATTCCTCACTAGTGAGGCCTGTCCCTTTCAGCCACAGCTATTATCTTAAAGAACAAGAACAAAGTGATGGAATCTGTTAAAGGATCTACTTCATTGAAGACAACTAGACTAACAAATACTCAAGAAGGGCCTATATCAGATATGCAAAAAACTTCTAATGACCTGGATTGAAAACCAGGCATAGAATTGTATCCCTCTCAGGACCATAATGACCACAGCCAAAGCAAAAAGTTTGTGACGTTGAAAGAAAAGGCTAGATGTGACTACGATGTTGAATTTACTGCTAGTCTAGGTAGTTTAAATGATTTAAGAATCTTTATTCACTACACGATATGAAAGTGACAGGTGAGTCTGCAGGTGCTGATGTGAAGACAGTTGAAGAATTTTTAGAAACTCTAGATAAGCTGATTGTGGAGGAAAATTACTTGTCAGAGTAAATCTTCAATGTGGATGAAACCTCCCTATTGTGGAAACAATGCCTGAAAGGACTTACATCCATAAGAAGGCTAAGTTAACATCACATTTCAAGGCATTTAAGGACATTGTAACAGTCTTGCTTTGGGGCAATATTACAGGCTACAAATTGAAACCCACTGTGTTCTTGCACAGCGAGAACCCTAGGGTCTTCAATATCAATAAGCACACATTGCCAGTGTACTACAGGAACAATAAGAAGTCATGCATGACCCAGCTCCTCTTCCAAAGTGCCCTCCTGAATTGCTATGCCAACAAAATGAAAACTTCCTATTTAGAGAATAACATATCTGTCAAGATTTTGTTTATCATTAATAATGTTTCTGCACATACTCCTTTTATTGGTGATCTTCATCCCAAATAAACGTGGTGTTTCTCCCTCAAAATACCACCTCTTTGATCCAAACAATGAATCAAAAAATTATAGCAGCTTTTGAAGCCTACTGTCTAATGAAGACCTTTACCCAAGCTATTGCTGCAATGAAAGAAGGCACTGAGAAGACACGGGTGCAATTCTGGAAGGATTACAACATCTATGACTGCATCAAGAACCTTGCTTGGGCTTGGAGTTATGTCACCAAGGAGTGTATGAATGACATCAGGAAAACACTCAAGTGTCTTCTCCATGACATCAAAGGATTTGGTAAGGATAAAGAAGCTACAAATGTCAACAAGGCTATGGTTGAGATAGCAAACCAACTTTTTTTTTCTTCCTGAGACGGAGTCTCACTCTGTCGCCCAGGCTGCAGTGCAGTGGCGGGATCTTGGCTCACTGCAACCTCTGCCCCTCGAACTCAAGATTCTCCTGCCCCAGCCTCCCGAGTAACTGAGATTATAGGCGCCTGCCACCACACCCGGCTATTTTTTGTATTTTTAGTAGAGATGGGGTTTCACCATCTTGGCCAGACTGGTCTTGAACTCCTGACCTCGTGATCCACCTGCCTCGGCCTCCCAAAATGCTGGAATTAAAGGCGTGAACCACCACACCCAGCCGGCAAACCAACTTTAACCTGGGTTGGAATTAGGATGGCATTGAGGAATCCCTAGAGGTGATTCCCCAGGAACTGACTAATGAAGAGTTGTTAAACCTGAAACAGGAACACACAGCCGAAGAAGAAACAAGAGAAAACAAAAAGTGAAAGTTTACAAAAATATTTTTTCAGACCTCAACAGCAACCATAAAAATTTTGAAAATGAACCTCAACACCAAAATGTTTTCATTAGTAGAAAGGAATGTCTGTAGTACATTATCTGCTTACAAGCAAATGATGATGAAAAAAAGAAACTGCCATCAACATATTTCTGAAAAGGTTGACATTTCTAATGAAGAGGCTCAGCCAAGTCCTTCAGGAGGTATTCCAGAAGAAGGTATTGTTGTCATAGGATATTACAGCTTCACGTGTATTATTGCCCCTGAAGACCATCCAGTGGGACAAAATGTGGAGGTGAAAGACAGTGATATTAATGACCCTCACACTGTGTATGCTTAGGCTAATGTGCATGTTTATATCACAGTTCTTAACAAAAAAGTTTAAAAAGGAAAAATAAGTTAAATAGAAAAAGCTTATAGATTAAGAATATTAAAAAAGATATATTTTTGTACTGATGTAGAATGCATTTGTGTTTTAAGCTAAATGTTATTGCAAAAGAGTCAACAAGCTAAAAATATTACAAAGCTTATAAAGTAAAAATGTTACAGTAAACTAAGATTAACTTACTATTGAAGAAAGGAAAAAATTATAAATTTAGTACAGCCTAAGTGTAGTATTTATAAAGTCTATGATGTACAGTAATGTTCTAGACCTTCATATTCACTTACCACCCACTCACTAACTCACCCAGAGCAACTTCCAGTCCTATAAGCTCCATTCATGGTAAGTTCCCTATACAGGTATACCATTTTCTATCTTTTATACCATATTTTTACTGTACCTTTTCCATATTTAGATACAGTTAAGATACACAGATATTTACCATTGTGCTACAACTGCCTACAGTATTCAAAATAGTAACATGCCATACAGGTTTGTAGCCTAAGAGCAATAGGCTATACCCTATCACCTAGGAGCATCATAGGGTATATACCATCAACGCTTGTGTAAGTACATTCTGTGATGTTTTCTCAATGGCAAAATCACCAAACAATGCATTTCTCAGAACACATCTCCGTCATTAAGCAACACATGACTTTAACAGCAGAAAGCTTTCCAAATTTGGAGAAAAATATAAATATCCAGGTACAGGACAATCAATGGTCTCCAGTCAGATTCAATCCAAACAAAGCTACCCAAAGTATCTTATAATCAAACTGTCCTAAACCAAAGACAAAGAGAGGATTCTGAAGATAGAAAGGGAAGCAAATAACATATAAAAGATTTTGAATATGACTAGCAGAAAATTTCTCAGCAGAAATTGTGCAGATCAGGACAGAGTGGGATGATATATTCAAACTATGTAAGGGAAAAAAAAATCTGCAAACTAAGAATATTGTATACAGCAAAACTGTCCTTCAGAAATGAAGTATAGATAACAATTTTCCCAAACAAAAACTGAAGGAGTTCATCACCATCACACCTGTTTTACAAGAAAAACTGAAGGGAGTTCTTCAAGCTGACAGGAAAGGATACTAATGAAAATAAAATTAAGTTTAGCCTAAAGCTGTCTCCTTATATATTTTAAGTTCTGCCTAATGGTTCCTTCATACATAGTGAACTGCAACCTATCTGGATGTGTAAATAGACTGTAACCTACTCTTGTACTTATCACCAAGCTTTGGCCAAAAAAAAGGTAGCCAACTGTTTATATTGGGCTCAACTGTGGCATGCTGAGCTGTAGCCAGTTCATCTATTTCTGTACCTCACTTCCATTTTCTGTATGTCACTTTTTTTTTTTTTCTGTCTATAAATCCTCTCCAACCATGCAGCAGCATAAAGTTGCTCTGAATCTATTCTGGTTCAGGGGCCTGCCTGATTTGTGAACTGTTCTTTGCTCAATTAAACCGTATTAAATTTAATTTGTGTAAAATTTTTATTTTAACATGAGTAACACAAAAACATCTGAAATTAAGAAACACACTGTTAAAAGTAAGTGCACAGTCAAATTCAGAATAATCTAATAATCTAATGGTGGTGTGTAAATCACTAACATTTTTAACATAAAGGTTAAAAGACAAAACTATTAAAAATAACAAGAGAAACAATAATTTGGATATGCAATATAAGAAAATACATATTGTGACATAAATTCAAAACGTGGGAGGAAACTGTAGTAAAAGTACAGAGTTTTCTTCCTGCAAGCAAAATTAAGTTGTTATCACCTTAATATAATATAAAATATCAATGCCTATGTTTGCTGTAAGCCTCATGATAACCACAAACCAAAAATCTACAGTAGATACACAAAAAATGAAAAGCAGGAAATCAAAACATACCACCAGAGAAAATCACTTAACCACAAAGGAACACAGCAAGACAGGAATAAAAGAACAAAGGATCTACAAAACCAGTAAAAAATAATTAACAAAATGTTAGTAGAATATTTTTACCTATCAATTATTATCTTGAATATAAATGGATTAAATTCTCCAATCAAAAGACATAAGTGGCTGAATGGATAAAAAATACACTGCTAGAATGGCAATCATTAAGAAGTCAGGAAACAACAGGTGTTGGAGAGGATGTGGAGAAATAGGAACACTTTTACACTGTTGGTGGGATTGTAAACGAGTTCAACCATTATGGAAAACAGTATGGCGATTCCTCAAGGATCTAGAACTAGATGTACCATATGACCCAGCCATCCCACTACTGGGTATATACCCAAAGGATTATAAATTACTCTACTACAAAGACACATGCACACGTATGTTTATTGCGGCACTATTCACAATAGCAAAGACTTGGAATCAACCCAAATGTCCATCTGTGACAGACTGGATTAAGAAAATGTGGCACATATACACCATGGAATACTATGCAGCCATCAAAAAGGATGAGTTTGCGTCCTTTGTAGGGACACGGATGCAGCTGGAAACCATCATTCTTAGCAAACTATCACAAGAAAAGAAAACCAAACACCGCATGTTCTCACTCATAGGTGGGAACTGAACAATGAGATCACTTGGACTCGGGAAGGGGAACATCACACACTGGGGCCTATCATGGGGAGGGGGGAGGAGGGAGGGATTGCTTTGGGGAGTTATACATGATATAAACGTCATGCACATGTACCCTAGAACTTAAAGTATAATAAAAAAAAATAAAAAAAAAATAAAAAAATACGCTGCCTACAAGAGACTCACTTCAAGGACACACATAGACTGAAAGTAAAGAGATGAAAAAAAATACATTACATGCAAATGTAAACCAAAAGAGGGAGGAGTAGCTATATATGTTCGATATGTTAAAATAGACTTTATTCAAAAATGTAAAAAGAGACAAGGTCATTGTATGAGGATAAAGGGGTCAACTCCACAGTTGTTATATCCATAACAATTATAAATGTATGTGGACCTAACATGGGAATATCTACATATAGAAAGCAAATATTAATAGATCTGAAGAGAGAGATAGGCTGCAATATAATAATCGTAAGGGACGTCAACATTCCACTTTTGGCAGACAGAAAATCAATAAAGACACATAAGGTTTAAATTTCACAACAGACCAAACAGACCAAGCAGACATAAACAGAACATTCCATCCATCAGCTGTAAAATATACATTCTTCTCAACTTGCAAATGGAACCTTTTCTATAATAGATCATTGTTAGGCCACAAACAAGGTCTTAACAAATCTAATGTCTTACTTTATTTTGTGCTATTATAACAGAATACCACAAACTGGCTAATTTATAATGAACAGCAATTTACTGGCTCACAGTTCTCGAGACTGGGATGTCTACAATTGAGGATCAAGGGACCAAATATGGCAAGAGCTTTCTTGCCATGTCTTCCCCTGGTAGAAGGGCAAGAAGCAAGAGAGACAAAAGGGAGCTGAATTTGTCCTTTAATAAGGAATCCAGTCTTATAATAACAAGCCCATTATCATGATAATGACACTAATCTATTCATGAAGGAAAGGCTCTCATGACCTAATGACTTCTTAAAGAATCTCACTTCTTAATACTGTCACAATGGCAATTAATTTCAACATGAGTTTAGGAGACAAACATTTAAACCACAGCATCTAAAAAGACTAAAATCTTATCAAGTATCTTTTCTGACCACAATGGTATAAAGCTAGAAGTCAATAACAGAAGGAATTTCAGAAAATTCACAAATGCATGAAAATTAAACAATACCCTGCTAAGCAACCAATGAGTCAAAGAAGAAGTTAAAAGATAAATGTAAAAATTTCTTGAGACAAACAAAAATGGAAACACAACACACAAAAACTTACGGAATAAAAGTTTATAGCAATAAATATCTACATCAAAAAAGAAGAAAGAAATTAAATAATCTAATGTTTCACCTTAAGGAACTAGAAAAACAAGAACAAATGAAGCTCAAAGTTAATAGAAGGAAATATAAATTAGAGAAGAGACCGGGTGTGGTGGCTCACGCCTGTAATCCCAGCACTTCGGGATGCCAAGGCAGGAGGATCACCTGAGGTCAGCAGTTCAAGACCAGCCTGGCCAAAATGGTGAAATCCCATCTCTACTGATAATACAAAAATCAGCTGTGTGTGGTGACGGGCACCTGTAATCCCTGCTACTTGGGAGGCTGAGGCAGGAGAATCGCTTGAACCCAGGAGACGGAGGTTGCAGTGAGCCAAGATTGCGCCACTATACTCCAGCCTGGGTGGCAAAGTGAGACTCCATCTCAAAATAATAATAATAACAATAATAAATAAATAAATAAATAAGAGAAGAAAAATAAAGACTAGAAAAGCAATACAAAAGATTGATGAAAAACTAATTTTTTTGAAAAGATAAACAAAATTCACAAACTTTTAGCTGGGCTAACTCAGGAAAAAAGAGAAGACTCAAATAAAATCAAAAATATAAAAGAAGACATTATAACTGGTAAAACATAAATACAAAGAATCATAAGGGACTATCATGAACAATTATATGACAACAAATAGAATAACCTAAAAGAAATGGATAAATTCCTTGACATCTACAATCTACCAAAAATTTAATTACAAAGAAACAGAAAATCAGAAGAGGCCAATAATGAGTAAGGAGTTTGAATCAATAATAAAGAAGTCTCCAACCAAAGAAAAGCCCAGAGCTTGTGATCTTCACTACTGAATTCCACCAAACATTTAAAGAAGAATGAATACCAATTTTTTCTCTGTTACAAAACACTGAAGAGAGGGATACTTCCAGACTCATTTTTATGAAACTCGCATTACCCTGATACCAAAGCCAGATAAGAATGTTACTGAAAAAAGAAAACTGGCAGGGCGCGGTGGCTCACACCTGTAATCCCAGCACTTTGGGAGGCCAATGCAGGCGGATCATCTAAGGTCGGGAGTTCAAGACCAGTGTGACCAACATGGAGAAACCCCGACTCCACTAAAAATGCAAAATTAGCTGGGCATGGTGGTGCATGCCTGTAATCCCAGCTAGTCGGGAGGCTGAGGCAGGAGAATCACTTGAACCCAAGAGGCAGAGATTGCAGTGAGCCAAGATCATGCCATTGCACTCCAGCCTGGGCAACAAGTGCAAAACTCTGGTCTAAAAATAAAAAAGAAAATTATAGTCAAATATCTCTGATGAACACAGATGTAAAAATCGTCAACAAAATACTAGCAAATCAAATTCAATAGCACACTATAAAGACCATTCACTATGTATGCACTATGTATTGCACACTATGTATGCAAATCAATACAGTAGTCCCTCCTTATCCAAGGTTTTGCTTTCCACAGTTTCTGTTACCCATAGTCAACTGTGATCCAAAAAATTAAACGTAAAATTCCAGAAATAAACAATTCATAAGTTTTAAACTGTACTCTGTTCTGAATAACATGATAAAATCTTACGCTGTACCACTTCATCCTGCCTGGGACATCAATCGTCCCTTTGTCCAGCATATCCATGCTGTATATGTTACCCACAAATGAGTCAGTTAGTATTCATCTCA
Organism: Trachypithecus francoisi; assembly: GCF_009764315.1. Taxonomy (NCBI): domain Eukaryota; kingdom Metazoa; phylum Chordata; class Mammalia; order Primates; family Cercopithecidae; genus Trachypithecus; species Trachypithecus francoisi. Next base: position 76,095,506 of record NW_022681469.1, on the reverse strand, counting down.
GTTATCAGATCAAATGTTGTGATATTGGCCAGGCATGGTGGCTCATGTCTGTAATCCCAACACTTTGGGAGGAGACCAAGGCTGGAGGATTGCTTGAGGCCAGGGGTTTGAGACCAGCCTGGGCAACAAAATGAGACCTCTTCTGTTCAAAAAATTTAAAAATTAGCCAGGTGTGGAGGGTGTGCTGTGGTCCCAGCTGCACTGGAGGCTGAGGCAGGAGGATCGCAGGAGGTCGAGGCTGCAGTGAGCTGCATTCACAAACACTGTACTCCACCCTGGGTGACAGAGTGAGACCTTGTCTCAAGAAAGAAAAAAGTTGAGATATTACAGTGCTTTTGTTCAAATAACCCTTATTTTACTTAATAATGGTTCCAAAGCACAAGAGTAGTGATGCTGGTTATGTCAAAGAGAAACTGTAAAATGTTTTATTTATGTGAAAAGTTACATATTCTCAATAAGGAAAGAAGAAAAATCATATGGTGGGGCTGCTAAGTTCTATGGTAAGAATGAATCTCCTATCTGTGACATTGTGAAGAAGGAAAAGGAAAACCATGCTAGTTTTGCTGACAGACCTTAAACTGCAAAAGTTATGGCCACAGTGTAAGACACATGCTTACTTAAGATGGAAAAGGCATTACATTTGTGTGTGTAGCAGGAAAACACGAACAGAAACATGATCTGACTGGTAATCGGGCTCAGTACTATCCATGGTTTCAGGCATTCACTGACAGTCTTGAAACATATCTTCCACATAGAAGAGAGGACTACTGTAAATGTACAAACACTTTTTATGATCATTTCAATAGATGCAAAAAAGCAGTCGGCAAAATTCAATACCCTTTCATGATAAAAACACTCAATAAATTAGGTATAGAAGGAATGCACTCCACATAAAAAGGTCATATATGACAAACCCACAGCAAACATCATACTCAATAGGGAAAAGTTGGAAGCTTTTCCTCCAAGATCTGGTACAAGGCAAAGATAGGCACTTTTGCTACTTCTATTGAGCATAGTCCTGGAAGTCCTAGCAAAACAATTAGGCAAGAGAAAGAAACAAAAGGGATCCAGATCTGAAAAGAAGAAGTTAAATTTCTCCTATTTGCAGACAACATAATCTTTTATATAGAAATCCCTAAAGACTTCACTAAAAAACCTTCAGAAATAATAAACAAATGCAGTTAAGTTGTAGGATGCAAAATCAATATACAAAAATTAGTAGCATTTCTATACACGAACAGTGAACTGAGTAAAAAATCAAGAAAACAATTTGCAATAGAGACCAAAATAATACAGTACTTACGAATAAATCTAACAAAGATAAAAGATCTCTGTACTGAAAACTATAAAATACTGATGAGAGAAATTGAAGAAGACACAAATAAATTGATAGATATTCCATGCTTATGTATTTGAAGAATTAATATTGTCAAAATGTTCATACTACTCAAAGTGATCTACAAATTCTATGTAATCTCTATTAAAATACCAGTGGAAATTTTTACAGAACTAGAAAAAACAATCCTAAAATTCCTATGAAACCACAAAAGACCCCAAATAGTTAAAGCAACATTGAGCAAAAAGAAGAAAGCTGAAGGCATCACACTACCTGATTTCAAAATATACTACAAACCTTAAGTAATCAGAACAGCATGGTACCGGCATAAAAACATACATACCGACCAATGGAACAGAACTGAGAGCCCAGAAATAAATCTACGCATTTACAGCCAACCGATTTTTTATGCAGGTGGCAAGAACACACTATAGGGAAAGAACAGTCTTTGCAACAAATGGTGTTGGAAAAACTGGATATCCACACGCAGAAGAATAAATTAGTTAGACCTTTATCTTATCCCATATCCAAAAAATTCCCTCAAAATTGATTAAAGACTCAATTGTAAAATATGAAACTACTATAAGAAAACCTAACAGGAAAGCTCTGTGACATTGTTCTGGACAAGAATCTTTGGGAAATGACCTCAAAAGCACAATCTGCAAAAGCAAAAACAAACAAATGGAATTACATCAAACTAAAAAGTTCTCCACAGAAAAAGAAACAATCAACAGAGTAAAGAGACAACGTACAAAATGGGGGAAAATATTTGCAAACTATATAAGGAACTCAATTTAATAACAAGAAAACAATAACCAGATTTTGAAATGGAAAAAGGATCTGAGTAGACATCTCCTTAAAGAAGACATATGGCCGGGCGCGGTGGCTCAAGCCTGTAATCCAGCACTTTGGGAGGCCGAGACGGGCGGATCACAAGGTCAGGAGATCGAGACAATCCTGGCTAACCTGGTGAAACCCCGTCTCTACTAAAAAATACAAAAAACTAGCCGGGCGAGATGGTGGGCACCTGTAGTCGCAGCTACTCAGGAGGCTGAGGCAGGAGAATGGCGTGAACTCAGGAGGCGGAGCTTGCAGTGAGCTGAGATCTGGCCACTGTACTCCAGCCTGGGCAACAGAGCGAGACTCCATCTCAAAAAAAATAAAAAAAAAAAAGAAGACATACAGGCCGGCGCAGTGGCTCACGCCTGTAATCCCAGCACTTTGGGAGGCCAAGATGGGTGGATCACGAGGTCAGGAGATCGAGACCATCCTGGCGAACACAGTGAAACCCTGTCTCTACTAAAAATACAAAAAATTAGTCGGGCGTGGTGGCGGGGGCCTGTAGTCCCAACTGCTCGGGAGGCTGAGGCAGGAGAATGGCGTGAACCTGGGAGGCGGAGCCTGGGGTGAGCCGAGATCGCGCCACTGCACTCCAGCCTGGGGGACAGAGTGAGACTCCATCTCAAAAAAAAAAAAAAAGAAAAGAAAAAAAGGAAGACATACAGATGGTCAACGAGTATCTGAAAAAAATGTTCAACATCATTAATCATCAGAGAAATGCAAATTAAAAACCACAATGAGCTATCACCTTATACATGTTAGAATGGCTATGATCAGAACGACAAAAGACAGCAAATACTGGCAAGATTGTGCAGAAAAGGGAACTCTTGCACACAGTTGGTGGCTATGTACATTAGTATAGCCATTATGTCAAACAGTATAAATGTTACTCAAAAAATTAAAAATAGAACTTCCATATGATCCAGCAATCCCATTACGAGACAAACATCCAAAGAAAATAAAATGAACATGTCAGAGAGGTATTTATACCCCCGTGTTCACTGCAGCATCATTCACAATAGCCAAGATATGAAATCAACCTACGTGTTTATCAAAAGACAAATAGATAAGGAAAATGTGGTTTATACAATGGAATACTACTCAGACATAATAAAGAAAATCCTGTCATTTGCAACAATATAGATGAACCAGGAGGGCATTTTGTTAAGTGAAATAAGCCAGGTATAGAACAACAAGTACTATATGAGCTCACTCATGTGGAATCTTGAAAAGTTGATGTCATAAAGTAGACAGTAGGAAGGTAAGGTTATCAGGGGCTGGGGCAGTTGAGGAGGGAAAGATGGGAGATGTTCGTAAACGGACACAAAATTTCAGTTATACAGGAAAAGTAAGTTCAAGAGATCTATTGTATAACATGGTGACTATAGGTAATAACAGTATACAGAGGTTTCTGGACTTACAATTGGGTTTCACTCCAATAAACCCACTATAAAGAAAGAAAAAGCAAAACTGTAAGTCAAACACCAGTGTAAATCAGGGACCATTTGTACTGTGTTACTGAAAAATGATAAGACGGTGGATGTTAAGTGTTCTCACCATAACTATGATAACTATGTGAGGTAATGCATATGCTAATTAGCTATATTTAGTTATTCCACAAAGCATATATAATTCAATACCATGCTGTATATGGTAAATACATACAATTTCATTTGTAAATTTAAAAATGAAAATAAAAAAGAAGAAAAGGTAGCATATAATAAGAGCCAACATGAGTGAGTCACATAATAAGTAAGGCAGGAAAGTATAATGGGTGGATTATTGTGGATAAGTGAAATAGGATTTCATAGAGAACAGAAGCTCTGGTGTGAATTTCAAGGATAGGCAGGAATCAATTAAGTGGAAAGGAATGGGGACAATGTCCTAGGGAAATCTCCCGGCATATACAAAGATCTGGAGACTGAATTCACATCTTATATCTGAGAGACAAGCTTTTCAGAATAGAAGTTTTGATTTGAGAGCAAGAAGAGATAAATTTAGAGACATACACTGAGACCAGATTAGTAGAGAGTTTTAAGTATCAGGTTAAAGAATTTGAACTTTATGCTGTAGACAGTGAGGAGTTATTAAAAGTTACTGGGTAAGAAATTGACAGCTGCAAGACAACATTTAAAACATGTTTGTACAGAAACTATGTAAAAAAAATGGAGTCTAAACCCTTCTTTGACAAATGAGGGGCCAATGTTAGGTGTGGAAAGTCACTGGGCCTTAGAAGCTGAGTGTGGAGAAAATGGAATTGAGGAAGAATCTACAAGCAAAGGGGGATGGGTGGGTAGGTTCAGGAACAAAACCAAATCCAGGATAAACAATTCAAAGGGAGCAGCCAGAGAAAAGATTTGTGATTGATGGTCTAACAAAGTGTGGAGACTTGGTCCAGGGTGATGAGAAAGGACTAAGTGGCAACAGCACTGGAATGGAAAGAATGCTGCAAATTGGAGACTTTGGAAAAGAATTCAGGGCAGAGCTTAGTTTACTTGATATGGAGGGTGAAGGAAAGGAAACAAATTAGAGATTAATTGAAAGGTTCACACCTTGTAGGAAGAAAAGTGACTGGTGTAACTGGAAGACATAAAGAAATCTAGAGAAATACCTGCTTTGGAGTTAAAAAAATGCATACTTGGTGGATGAGTTTGTGATAAGGGCTTTTCTGATAAGAAATGTAGGACCAAAGGTCAGAGAAGACAAAATTCAAAATGAGGACCTGGGAGTCACCCAATGGAGTCATAGAGAAAATGTTGCATCTACAGAAAAAGAGAATGTAGAATGCTAATGGCACAGGAACTCATGTAATATGACAGACATTTTATAATGACAGAGTTAATTTGTTTTTCAGCAACTGAATTCTAATGTAATGAGGTGTCAAGGTGTGACATCTGACGGACTGATTCTTAGAGAGCTGGGTATGGGATACCACATGGAGGAATGGTGAGCATGGGGTACCACAATGAGGACATGAACCTGGCCTTGTAGCCCCCTTCGTCTTACACACACACACACACACACACACACACACACAGAGAGAGAGAGAGAGAGAGAGAGAGAGATATCATTTATGTTCAGAATGGGTGTTTTTCTCCAAGTACTGGGAAACAGCTTGATGGCTGACCTTTTCTGACTAACTACCTCAAGAAGGATGAGCTTCCATTCTTCTATGTTCACATTTAAAAAATCATTTTAGGAAGTATTTATTTCATTTCCATGGTATTTGTTTCTTACTGTGCAGAGATATTAGTTTGGCAGCAAAACCGTTTTTCCTAAACAGAAGCAAATGTCAAGTCTGGCTCAATCAATAGGCATAACCAAAGGGTTAGCTTTGAATTTCATAACACGAGCAAATTTCTAGGATGAGAGAAGAACCAAAATAGTCATGATTATAACAGAACTTGGCAATACTGGAAGAGGTTCTGCTATTAAGGGCTCACTTTACAAAGGACATTGAAAGTTCAGAATAATGAGGACAGAAGGTACAGAAGTGAGTTTTCTCCAATAATATATACACATGACAATGATTATATTAAATATTATACAGGAATGACCTTTTACTGCCTTGATACTTATGAACAAGCTTCCATATAATTTGTACCAACATAAAACTATACAATTATAGAATTCTTCAAGTCACTGGGTACCAAAGTATAAGCATGCCTCCTTAATAACTGGCCTACATCTTTCTGAAATTGAATGAAAAAGAAATATTGTTTTTTGAAAATCCAGTTGCTAGTGTGGAATGGAAAATGCCCTATAATTGCTTATTCAAGATTCTTGAGGGCAAAGAACAAACACTGGCTGATAGAAACTTCTCAATAAATGTTTGGGGACAAATAAATGATTATTACAAATGGTGAGCAAAACACTTCCTTCCTCTCTTGTGACAAAATTTTGATTGGTTCTGTTAAAACCAATTTAAAACAGTTCTTCATGGGTCAGAATATAAATCTATATTTATAGATTCTGAAATCCATTTTGCTACTACATTTTGATACACACACACATATTACAAGATGCTGTTTCATATTTCAATTTCTGTGGAAAGTGTGATTGAATGTTACCGAAGAGGCAGAGGTTGTCAACTTGCTCAAAGAATTCAACTGGCATTATTCTCAAGAACATACCAGGCATTGTTACATGACAAACCTTGAAAATTAATTCAAACCAGATATCAAAACATAATGCATAAGAATATTTGACAAAGCTAGGAGAATAAGCCAAACGAAGGTCTTCCTTCAATAAAGGCTAATGGGGTTACAACTGTTCTGTCAGGCAAATGGCAATAACTTTAAAATGTAAAAAGGCCTCTAGAACTTTCCTAGTTAGATTTTCTGTAATACCTACCACCATTTTGGGGATTATATGCTTCTCTCATTTCTTTATATAGTCGATTTTACTTCTATTCTTGACAGAGTGATCTCTTTATTTCACCATAGCAGTTTGGAATGGTGCCTGGTAGATTGAAGAGTAATGCACATTCTCTCTTTCAGCCAAGAACACAAAGAAGACAGTTTAGAGAAAGAAGAGTGTTTGGACGAATGGAGGCAAGATGGCGCACTTCTGGATTCTTCATCACCAACTTTTCCCACGCGTGCAAAAATGCAGCCGCCGCCCGGGAAGGTGCAGATCAACCGGGCATGTGCCAGGTGACGTCAATCCGAAGAGACCAAGATTTACCTGGCCGCACCTACGGAACGCCCCCCGACACGCCGGTGTCCCGCCTATTGCCCTCCCACTCCTAGAAAAGCCGCTCCCGGTGAGCGCGCCACGCGAACTTCCTCAGCCCCCACTCCTGTGGGGACTGCATCAGGAACTCCGCAGGAGAGCTCCACCGGGTGACTCTCTCGGCCCCCTTTGCCAGAGGCCGACAGACCTCACCCTCCACACCTTCTTCCCTGAAGCTAGGTGACGAAAAAATAAATTTGCAGTTTTGCTCCTAGCCTTGTCTACTCACTGGTTCATTTGTGCTGGCTCTGGTGGTCTTAGAAAAACAAATCAGTTGGTGCCAAAAACCTGGGAGGAGACCCCTCCTCAGGCCTCTAAGGGTTGAGGAACCTCCTCCTGCTTCCACGCCATGGACGGACCAGGACCTGAGACCCTCTTCCCTCACTCTCACGGCCTCTTTGGGGTAAGTGCCCTTGTCTCCTCTTTACCTCCCTCGGCCAAAAATCCTGCGCAGGTCCGAGGCCCACTTTTGAGCCACCACGTGGCTCGGGAGACCCGTTCAGGACAGAGATGGCCGCCTGAAGGTAATCTCCACCTTGGCTCCAAGAGCCTCCAGTCTGTCTCTGGTGGTTCCAAAGGATGCTTTGAAGCCAGGCAGAGATCCACTTCCATTTCCATTGTGTCCATTGTGTAAGTAAAGAGGAAACAAATGGGAAACCCCCAGTCCAAATTTCCAAAGAGCACCCCCTTAGGGTGCCTCCTAGCCAATTTAAAAACCTTACAGCTCCAGCAAGACCTTAGGAGGAAGCAGTTAATTTTCCTTTCCACTGTGGCGTGGTCCCAGTACAAACTAGACAATCAGTCTCAGTGGCCACCAGAGGGCACCCTAGACCGCAATGTTCTGATCGACCTCAGCAATTTCTGCCAGCCGCTAGGCAAGTGGTCCGAAATTAATTACATTCAAGGCTTTTGGGCCTTACGCTCTCATCCCGACCTGTGTAGCCGGTGCTCTTTGGCCCAAGTTATGCTAGCCAAGGACGCCAGCTCACAGAAACCCGAAAAAGAGGAATCTTCATTCCTTTCTGTTCAGCCGGAGGACCTAGGGTTTCCTTTCGCCTCCGCATCCTCACTCCCGCCCTACACTCCTCCTCCTACCCCCATCCAGACTCCTCCTTCCTCCTCCTTATCTACTAGTAATCCACTCGGTCCCGTGCCTCCTTCGGGGCCCCCAACTAGAAAAACAAATCAAAGAGGTCACCACCTAATAATGAAACCACCTTTGTAAAAATTATAACAGTGAGAAAATTATGACAGTGGAAGAGATCTGATCTGACCAACTCTCATTTTGCCTTTAACCTCCAAATTGTACTTGGTCATTCCTGGGCTTGGGCCAAACTACTTTGGAAGAAATTTAGTTTATAGTTTAAATGATAATAGCCATTTCCCAAAATTAGACTACCTTTATAAAACTAATGAAAGGCCATCAGGTTAGGAAAATGAGAGGGGCCTGAATTCTGCTAAGATGTAGGCATAGTTAAACGATTACCAGCCATTATTCTGGAGGTCACAAGATTTGCAACTTCCCCAATTCGGTATTATACAATCTAAGATTGGCCTTTTAAAATGTCTTTTTAGGCATTTGCATTTCTGACAACCTGATGGCTGTCAGGCCTCTGAGCCCAAGCCAGGCCACCGCATCCCCTGTGACTTGCACGAATACACCCAGATGGCCTGAAGTAACTGAAGAATCACAAAAGAAGTGCAAATGCCCTGCCTCGCCTTAACTGATGACATTCCACCACAAAAGAAGTGGAAATGGCCGGTCCTTGCCTTAAGCGATGATATTATCTTGTGAAATTCCTTTTCCTGGCTCATCCTGGCTCAAAAAGCTCCCCCACTGAGCACCTTGTGACCCCCACTCCTGCCCGCCAGAGAACAACCCCCCCTTTGACTGTAATTTTCCTTTAGCTACCCAAATCCTATAAAACGGCCCCACCCTTATCTCCCTTCGCTGCCTCTCTTTTCGAACTCAGCCCGCCTGCGCCCAGGTGATTAAAAAGCTTTATTGCTCACACAAAGACTGTTTGGTGGTCTCTTCACACGGACGCACATGACAATGGCCCCACCCAGACCCTGGACTCTTGGGTTCCACTGGTCTGTCCTGGGGCCCCCACCCAGAAAACAGGCTCAGAGGTTGAGGACCATTTTCTACACCCCTACGATTGCATCTCCAACCAATCAGAAGCACCCATTCCTCTACCCTCCACCCACTAAACTATCCTTAAAACACCCTAGCCTCCGAATTTTGCAGGAGATTGATTTGAGTAGTAACTCTGTCTCCTACGTGGCATAGCAGGCCTTCATCAATTAAATTCTTTATTGCAATGCACTGGTCTCAGTGAACTAGTTTTGTCTATGCAGCAGGCAGGAAGAGTCCATTGGGCAAGTACATTAATGGTGTCTCTCAAACACTGAAAGTAAAATCTGAGTTCTTTCTTCTGTGAAGGAACAGCCAAATCCTTGCTCACAGCTTCATGGTTTTCCTTCATTCTCTTTGTTTCCTAATGTTTTTAAAAACTCTATCAAGAGTTTGATATACTAATATGTAAAGGAGACATAATCATGAGGCTTCTGAATCCATTAAATATTCTATAAGGTATTAGGTTTCATAATTTGGAGTGAAGGGCCACAAAATACCCTCATTGCTCACTGATATCTACTTAAAGTTGAGAATTTTTTTTTTCTCTCCCAGCCCTGCTCTTCTTATGTTGTCCTCAGCCCATCTTCTGGAAGACAGGTAATCTCGTGGGAATATTTGCATTTATGTTCTCCTCATAATACACACCAAAAAACATTTTAAACCTAATCCTTCCCTCAAATTTTCCCATTGCAGTTAGTTCCAAATTTCAATGACATATTTATTCACTTCCAAGCTATACAAGTTCTTTCTCTCCTGTGATCCTTTAGCTTACTCTTTTTATCCTGTTATTTCATCTTCCCCTTTAAGTATCTTCAATTCACCTAACCTATTATAATGGCCTAAGAAAGCAAAGCATTTTTGGTACTTCCATATGTATTTCCCTGGTAAAAAGGCAAAGCTGAGTTGCACTTATTTTCTTATTTTATTTACAATTTTCTTGAAGTTATCATTTTTTTTTTCTGAAAGCCGTATCATCTCCCTTTTTCTTCTCTCTGCTGCCATTTGCTTTACTGATCACATAGTTAACATACAAACCAGAATCAAGTGACATAACATTCGTGTTTCTGGCCAAAATGGAGTAACAGAGATCAAATTTACCCAGAAACCTGAACTTTAAAATAGGTAATGCTGAATAAAACAACTTACAGGCCACTAGAGGAACAGTGATATATGAGGGAGGGGCACAAGCAAGAGGAGCCCTACAACTGCCCCAGGTTACAGCACTGAGAGAGTTTCCAGGCCATGGTGCAGGCAGGAAACTCAGGTGAAATCCAGCAGACTCTCTAAGTTGTAGAGACAGAGTTCACAGTCCAGTGAGACCAGGTAGTTAGAATTCACAGGACAATACAGCAGACAGAAGAAATCGGCACAAAAACCTTCAGAATTCTCAGAAGGTTGACTTTGAGAATTCAGCTCAGCATTGATCAGTACATTTATGTGAAGAAACTACCTGAGGCCAAGGAAAGAATGACCTGAAAACAATTACAGATAACAGTTCTGGGCATTTACACAGGAATAGGAATAGTTTCTGTTCACGCCAGCCAGACTGGAAAACCTTAAGATTTATGGGGCAATGTGTAGAACACATGTAAGAGATGTACTTCAGTAGCAGGAATTAGCCCTAAGCTGAGCACTGCTACTGTCCCAACTAAAAAATCTTAAAAGCAAGACCTTAAAAGATAAAACTTGGTCAAAGTTAATTTACTATATCTCAGAACAAATCATAAGAAATTTATAGAAATTCAAGTATCCGAAACCTAAAAAAAAATATTCGCACTGTCTGATATAAATAAAAAATTACCAAACATGCAGGAGGACTTCAGCAAAAAAACAGAATAAGAGGCTGAGAACTCTCACTCCACCCACAGAGCATCAAATAAACATATACATGAATCGATATCCTCTGAGAAAAATACAGAAACTAGTGGAGAGATTTCTGTATACTGGATGGCTGAGAAAATTCCCACTTCAGCACAGGTAAGAAAAGCTGAGACATATTCTCATTCTCACCATAAACACTACCCTCAGCCCAGCACTATACAATTGCGGAGAACCTCCATCGTCTCAGTTTCTCCCTGAGGAGTAAAGAGTTTGTACCATACATACAGTACCCCAACTCTTAAAACCACTAGCAGAGGAAATGACTCCTAACCTACCTATCTTTGGAAGCTGATGGGGCCCAACATTTATTAGACCCCTGGAATGGCAGAGAACAGAGGCAGCTTTAAACAGGCACTCAAGCATTTCCCATGCTTCTCCCCACTGGCTTAGCACAGAGTGAGCAGGCAACAAAGCCCAGCTCCCAGCTTTTCCCTAGAAGGGGTTAGATTGCACATCAAAAGCCCTGACTTTTCCAGCTGCTGCCCAAGGGTCTGGCTTCTAACTAGCCTGTATCTGGAAGTCAACAGGGCAGGCAATTACTAGTCCCCAGGGAGTTTAAATGGGTATGTAGACACTTCCCACAGCTCCTTCCTCCAGCTCACTCTGGCAAAGAAATCAAACCGCTAGCTTCTCCCTGGAAGGAGTTGGACTACACAACAAATGACCTGATTTTTTTCATCTGCTGCTTGGGAGTCTCGTTACTAACTCACCTAACTGGGGAGCTGATAGGGCCCAATATTCACTGGTCACTTGGAGTCTCCAGAGAACAAAGCAGTGGTTTTGAATGGCCTTGCAGGCTCTTCCCATGACTCCTCTTGCCAGCTCATTTTACCAAAATGCACAGCTCTCAGATTCTCCCTGGAAGGGGTTACACTATACATCTAGTACCTTGACTATTCCAGCTGCTACCCATGGATCTGGCTTCTGATTTGCCTGTTTCTTGGAGCTAACAGGGCAGGCAGTCACTAGTCACTGGAAGTTGAAGTGAATGTGAGGATACTTCCCAGGGCTCCTCCCCACAAATCATTCCAGAAATAAAACCAAGCCTATAGCTTCTCCTTAGAAGAACTTTTCTAGTCCCTCAACTTTTCTAGTCGCTACCAGAGGGACTGGCCTCTAACTTGTCTGCTCTGAGAGCTGAAGGGCCTAGCATTTACTAGACCCCTAGAGATGACAGAGAGTAAAGCAATGATTTAAAACAGCCTGCAGTCTGAGTGAGCATACAGGCATTTACCACAGTTCCTCTTCCTGCCTCAGTGCAGAGCAAGTGGGTGATAAACTCCAGTTCCCAGCTTCTTCCTAAGGAGAGATGCATTAAGGACAGCTGGAGATGCATAAGGAGAGCTGGAATAAATTGACACATTAGAACACCTACCTAATATATCAATTATTCCAACTGCCACTCAAGAGACTGGCTCCAATCTTGCCAATCTTAGGACTCTCTTAGGGTTTAGCATACTCTAGTACCCTGGGCCCACTAAGGAAACAGACTGCAGTTTGGAAGCACAAAGGATTAGGAAGCATCCAGAATCTCTAGCTAGCCTAATGGATGAAGATTGTCTCTTATATGAGACCAGTCAGTGAAGACTAAGAGAGGTGGCTGTTTTATAAAATGTGCAGAAACTAACACAAAGAATCAAAGAAAATGAAAATATGTTCCAAATAAAAGAACAAGATAAATCTTCAGAAACCTACCTTAATGAAATGGAGACATGTGATTTACCCAACAGAGAATTCAAAATGTTGATCATGACGATGTTCACAATAGTTAGGAGAGAAATGCATGAAGAATGTGAGAATCTTGACAAAGAGATAGAAAATATTTAAAAATACCAAATAGAAATAACAGACCTGAAGAATACAATAACTCAACTGAAAAATTCAATATGAGGTTTCAACAGCAGACTTGATTAAGCAGAAGAAAGGAGAAGTAAAGTCATAGACAGCTCACTGGAAATCCTCTAGTCAGAGGAGCAAAAAGGAAAAAAAAGAATAAAAAAGAGTGAAGATATATCAAAAGAATTACAGAGTAACTTCAAGTGAACCGATATACACATTATGAAACTCACAGAAGGAGAACCAGAAAACTTATTCAAAGAAATAATGGCTGAAAAATTCCCAAACCTGGGGAAGGAAATAAGACATCCAGATTCAGGAAGCCCAAAGAACACCAAGAACACCATAGAAGAAAATCCCAAAGATGCCCAAACCAAGAACGTATTATAAATAAATTGTCAAAAGTTAAAAGCAAAGAGAGGATTTTGAAAACAAGAAAATGGCTACTTGTTATCTACCTGAGAACCCTCATAAGACCAGGAGCCGAATTTTCAGTAGAAATCATGCAGGCCAGAAGGGAGTGTGTGATATATTCAAAGTGCTGAAAGAGAAAAAAAAAACAAAAAACTGCCAATCAAGAATACAATACCAGCCAAACCTGTCCTTCAAAAATGAAGGGGATAATAAAGCCTTTCTCAGACAAACAAAAGCTAAGAGAGGTTGCCATCACTAGTTCTGACATACAGAAAATGCTAAAGAGGCTGGGCGCGGTGGCTCATGCCTGTAATCCCAGCACTTTGGGAGGCCGAGGTGGGTGGATCACGAAGTCAGGAGATCAAGACCATCCTGGCTAACAGTGAAATCCCGTCTCTACTAAAAAAAATGCAAAAAATTAGCCGGGCATGGTGGCAGACGCCTGTAGTCCCAGCTACTTGGGAGGCTGAGGCAGGAGAATGGCGTGAATCCGGGAGGCAGAGCTTGCAGTGAGCCGAGATCGTGACACTGCACTCCAGCCTGGGCGACAAAGCGAGACTCCGTCTCAAAAAAAAAAAAAAAAAAAAAAGCTAAAGAAAGTTCTTCAACTTGAAATGAAAGGATTCTAAACAGCAACACAAAAACAAAAGAAAGTATAAAATCTGTTGTTAAAGGTAAATATATAGACAAAACAGAAGTCTGTACTGCTATAAAGGTGGTGGGCAAACAGCTTTTGGTTCAAATATAAAAGTGAAAAGACAAATGAATTGAAAATGACTATAACTAAAGTATGTAAATGGACACACATTCTAAACAGATATGAACTACAACACCAATAGCACATAATGTGGGGGGAAATGAGATAAAAATGTAGAATTTTTATATGCAAGATAAAATGCTATCAGCTTACTATAATAAATTTTATGTAAGTCCCATAATAACCACAAAGAAAATACCTATAGAAGCTACATAGAAGAAAAAGAGAAAGGAGGCTGAGTGCCGTGGTTCACATCTGTAATCCCAGCACTTTGGGAGGCCGAGGTGGGTGAGGTCAGGAGTTTCAGACTAGCCTGGCCAACATGGTGAAACTGCATCTCTACTAAAAATACAAAAATTAGCCAGGTATGGTGGCACATGCCTATAGTCCCAGCTACTTGGGAGGCTGAGGCAGGAGAATTGCTTGAACCTGGGAGGTGGAGGTTGCAGTGAGCCAAGATCACACCACTGCACTCCAGCCTGGGTGATAGAGCAAGACTCTGTCTCAAAAAATAAAAAGAAAAAGAGAAAGGAAACAAAGCTTCTATTCAACATAATATTGGAAGTCTTAGCCAGATAAATTAGACAGAAAAAGAAATACAAGTCATCCAAATAAGAAAGAAGTAAAATGGAGGGGCGGAGCAAGATGGCCGAATAGGAACAGCTCCAGTCTCCAACTCCCAGCGCGAGTAACACAGAAGACCGGTGATTTCTGCATTTTCAACTGAGGTACTGGGGTCATCTCTCTAGGGAGTGCCGGACAATCGGTGCTGGTCAGCTGCTGCAGCCTGACCAGCGTGAGCTGAAGCAGGGCGAGGCATCGCCTCACCTGGAAGCGCAAGGGGGAAGGAAATCCGTTTTCCTAGCCAGGGGAACTGAGACACATAACACCTGGAAAATCGCGTAACTCCCACCCCAATACTGCGCTTTAAGGAAACAGGCACACCAGGAGAATATATCCCACACCTGGCCGGGAGGGTCCCACGCCCACGGAGCCTCCCTCACTGCTAACACAGCAGTCTGCGGCGATCTATCCGCAAGGTAGCAGCGAGGCTGGGGGAGGGGCGCCCGCCATTGCTGAGGCTTAAGTAGGTAAACAAAGCCGCTGGGAAGCTCGAACTGGGTGGAGCTCACAGCAGCTCAAGGAAACCTGCCTGTCTCTGTAGACTCCACCTCTGGGGACAGCCCACAGCTGAGGTCCAATAGGGAAAGCAGCGGGGGCGGTGCAGAGGCGAACGACTCTGTCTGACAGCTTTGGGGAGAGCCGTGGATCTCCCAACGCGGAGGTTGAGATCCGAGAACGGACAGACTGCCTGCTCAGGTGGGTCCCTGACCCCTGAGTAGCCTAGCTGGGAGACATCCCCCACTAGGGGCAGTCTGACACCCCACACCTCACAGGGTGGAGTCATCCTGAGAGGAAACTTCCAAAGGAAGAATCAGACAGGTACACTCGCTGTCAGCAATATTCTATCTTTGGCAACCTCTGCTGCTGATACCCAGGCAAACAGGGTCTGGAGTGGACCTCAAGCAATCTCCAACAGACCAACAGACAGTCCTTCTGACTGTCAGACGGAAAACTATCAAACAGGAAGGACACCTATACCAAAACCCCATCAGTACGTCACCATCATCAAAGACCAGAGACAGATAAAACCACAAAGATGGGGAAAAAGCAGGGCAGAAAAGCTGGAAATTCAAAAAATAAGAGCGCATCTCCCCCTGCAAAGGAGCGCAGCCCATCGCCAGCAACGGATCAAAGCTGGTCAGAGAATGACTTTGACGAGATGAGAGAAGAAGGCTTCAGTCCATCAAACTTCTCAGAGCTAAAGGAGGAATTACGTACCCAGCGCAAAGAAACTAAAAATCTTGAAAAAAAGTGGAAGAATTGACAGCTAGACTAATTAATGCAGAGAAGATCATAAACGAAATGACAGAGATGAAAACCATGACACGAGAAATACGTGACAAATGCACAAGCTTCAGTAACCGACTCGATCAACTGGAAGAAAGAGTATCAGCGATTGAGGATCAAATGAATGAAATGAAGCGAGAAGAGAAACCAAAAGAAAAAAGAAGAAAAAGAAATGAACAAAGCCTGCAAGAAGTATGGGATTATGTAAAAAGACCAAATCTACGTCTGATTGGGGTGCCTGAAAGTGAGGGGGAAAATGGAACCAAGTTGGAAAACACTCTTCAGGATATCATCCAGGAGAACTTCCCCAACCTAGTAGGGCAGGCCAACATTCAAATTCAGGAAATACAGAGAACGCCACAAAGATACTCCTCCAGAAGAGCAACTCCAAGACACATAATTGCCAGATTCACCAAAGTTGAAATGAAGGAAAAAATCTTAAGGGCAGCCAGAGAGAAAGGTCGGGTTACCCACAAAGGGAAGCCCATCAGACTAACAGCAGATCTCTCGGCAGAAACTCTACAAGCCAGAAGAGAGTGGGGGCCAATATTCAACGTTCTTAAAGAAAAGAATTTTCAACCCAGAATTTCATATCCAGCCAAACTAAGTTTCATCAGTGAAGGAGAAATAAAATCCTTTACAGATAAGCAAATGCTTAGAGATTTTGTCACCACCAGGCCTGCCTTACAAGAGACCTGAAGGAAGCCCTAAACATGGAAAGGAACAACCGGTACCAGCCATTGCAAAAACATGCCAAAATGTAAAGACCATCGAGGCTAGGAAGAAACTGCATCAACTAATGAGCAAAATAACCAGTAATATCATAATGACAGGATCAAGTTCACACATAACAATATTAACCTTAAATGTAAATGGACTAAATGCTCCAATTAAAAGACACAGACTGGCAAACTGGATAAAGAGTCAAGACCCATCAGTCTGCTGTATTCAGGAGACCCATCTCACATGCAGAGACATACATAGGCTCAAAATAAAGGGATGGAGAAGATCTACCAAGCAAATGGAGAACAAAAAAAAGCAGGGGTTGCAATCCTAGTCTCTGATAAAACAGACTTTAAACCATCAAAGATCAAAAGAGACAAAGAAGGCCATTACATAATGGTAAAGGGATCAATTCAACAGGAAGAGCTAACTCTCCTAAATATATATGCACCCAATACAGGAGCACCCAGATTCATAAAGCAAGTCCTTAGAGACTACAAAGAGACTTAGACTCCCATACAATAATAATGGGAGATTTCAACACTCCACTGTCAACATTAGACAGATCAACGAGACAGAAAGTTAACAAGGATATCCAGGAATTGAACTCATCTCTGCACCAAGCGGACCTAATAGACATCTATAGAACTCTCCACCCCAAATCAACAGAATATACATTCTTCTCAGCACCACATCGCACTTATTCCAAAATTGACCACATAATTGGAAGTAAAGCACTCCTCAGCAAATGTACAAGAACAGAAATTATAACAAACTGTCTCTCAGACCACAGTGCAATCAAACTAGAACTCAGGACTAAGAAACTCAATCAAAACCGCTCAACTACATGGAAACTGAATAACCTTCTCCTGAATGACTACTGGGTACATAACGAAATGAAAGCAGAAATAAAGATGTTCTTTGAAACCAATGAGAACAAAGATACAACATACCAGAATCTCTGGGACACATTTAAAGCAGTGTGTAGAGGGAAATTTATAGCACTAAATGCCCACAAGAGAAAGCAGGAAAGATCTAAAATTGACACTTTAACATCACAATTAAAAGAACTAGAGAGGCAAGAGCAAACACATTCAAAAGCTAGCAGAAGGCAAGAAATAACTAAGATCAGAGCAGAACTGAAGGAGATAGAGTCACAAAAAACCCTCCAAAAAATCAATGAATCCAGGAGTTGGTTTTTTGAAAAGATCAACAAAATTGACAGACCGCTAGCAAGACTAATAAAGAAGAAAAGAGAGAGGAATCAAATAGTCGCAATAAAAAATGATAAAGGGGATATCACCACCGACCCCACAGAAATACAAACAACCATCAGAGAATACTATAAATGCCTCTACGCAAATCGACTAGAAAATCTAGAAGAAATGGATAATTTCCTGGACACTTACACTCTCCCAAGACTGAACCAGGAAGAAGTTGAATCCCTGAATAGACCAATAACAGGCTCTGAAATTGAGGCAACAATTAATAGCCTACCCACGAAAAAAAGTCCAGGACCAGATGGATTCACAGCTGAATTCTACCAGAGGTACAAGGAGGAGCTGGTACCATTCCTTCTGAAACTATTCCAATCAATAGAAAAAGAGGGAATCCTCCCTAACTCATTTTATGAGGCCAACATCATCCTGATACCAAAGCCTGGCAGAGACACAACAAAAAAAGAGAATTTTAGACCAATATCCCTGATGAACATCGATGCAAAAATTCTCAATAAAATACTGGCAAACCGGATTCAGCAGCACATCAAAAAGCTTATCCACCATGATCAAGTGGGCTTCATCCCTGGGATGCAAGGCTGGTTCAACATTCGCAAATCAATAAACGTAATCCAGCATATAAACAGAACCAAAGACAAGAACCACATGATTATCTCAATAGATGCAGAAAAGGCTTTTGACAAAATTCAACAGCCCTTTATGCTAAAAACGCTCAATAAATTCGGTATTGATGGAACGTACCTCAAAATAATAAGAGCTATTTACGACAAACCCACAGCTAATATCATACTGAATGGGCAAAAACTGGAAAAATTCCCTTTGAAAACTGGCACAAGACAGGGATGCCCTCTCTCACCACTCCTATTCAACATAGTGTTGGAAGTTCTGGCTAGGGCAATCAGGCAAGAGAAAGAAATCAAGGGTATCCAGTTAGGAAAAGAAGAAGTCAAATTGTCCCTGTTTGCAGATGACATGATTGTATATTTAGAAAACCCATCGTCTCAGCCCAAAATCTCCTTAAGCTGATAAGCAACTTCAGCAAAGTCTCAGGATACAAAATTAATGTGCAAAAATCACAAGCATTCTTATACACCAGTAACAGACAAGCAGAGAGCCAAGTCAGGAATGAACTTCCATTCACAATTGCTTCAAAGAGAATAAAATACCTAGGAATCCAGCTTACAAGGGATGTAAAGGACCTCTTCAAGGAGAACTACAAACCACTGCTCAGTGAAATAAAAGAGGACACAAACAAATGGAAGAACATACCATGCTCATGGATAGGAAGAATCAATATCGTGAAAATGGCCATACTGCCCAAGGTTTTATAGATTCAATGCCATCCCCATCAAGCTACCAATGAGTTTCTTCACAGAATTGGAAAAAACTGCTTTAAAGTTCATATGGAACCAAAAAAGAGCCCGCATTGCCAAGACAATCCTAGGTCAAAAGGACAAAGCTGGAGGCGTCACGCTACCTGACTTCAAACTATACTACAAGGCTACAGTAACCAAAACAGCATGGTACTGGTACCACAACAGAGAAATAGACCAGTGGAACAGAACAGAGTCCTCAGAAATAATACCACACATCTACAGCCATCTGATCTTTGACAAACCTGACAAAAACAAGAAATGGGGAAAGGATTCCCTATTTAATAAATGGTGCTGGGAAAATTGGCTAGCCACAAGTAGAAAGCTGAAACTGGATCCTTTCCTTACCCCTTATACGAAAATTAATTCAAGATGGATTAGAGACTTAAATGTTAGACCTAATACCATAAAAACCCTAGAAGAAAATCTAGGTAGTACCATTCAGGACATAGGCATGGGCAAGGACTTCATGTCTAAAACACCAAAAGCAACGGCAGCAAAAGCCAAAATTGACAAATGGGATCTCATTAAACTAAAGAGCTTTTGCACAGCAAAAGAAACTACCATCAGAGTGAACAGGCAACCTACAGAATGGGAGAAAATTTTTGCAACCTACTCATCTGACAAAGGGCTAATATCCAGAATCTACAAAGAACTCAAACAAATATACAAGAAAAAAACAACCCCATCAAAAAGTGGGGAAAGGATATGAACAGACATTTCTCAAAAGAAGACATCCATACAGCCAACAGACACATGAAAAAATGCTCGTCATCACTCGCCATCAGAGAAATGCAAATCAAAACCACAATGAGATACCATCTCACACCAGTTAGAATGGCAATCATTAAGAAGTCAGGAAACAATAGATGTTGGAGAGGATGTGGAGAAATAGGAACACTTTTACACTGTTGGTGGGATTGTAAACTAGTTCAACCATTATGGAAAACAGTATGGCGATTCCTCAAGGATCTAGAACTAGATGTACCATATGACCCAGCTATCCCACTACTGGGTATATACCCAAAGGATTATAAATTACTCTACTACAAAGACACATGCACACGTATGTTTATTGCGGCACTATTCACAATAGCAAAGACTTGGAATCAACCCAAATGTCCATCTGTGACAGACTGGATTAAGAAAATGTGGCACATATACACCATGGAATACTATGCAGCCATCAAAAAGGATGAGTTTGCGTCCTTTGTAGGGACATGGATGCAGCTGGAAACCATCATTCTTAGCAAACTATCACAAGAAGAGAAAACCAAACACCGCATGTTCTCACTCATAGGTGGGAACTGAACAATGAGATCACTTGGACTCGGGAAGGGGAACATCACACACTGGGGCCTATCATGGGGAGGGGGGAGGAGGGAGGGATTGCATTGGGGAGTTATACATGATATAAACGTTATGCACATGTACCCTAGAACTTAAAGTATAATAAAAAATAAAATAAATAAATAAATAAATAAATAATAAAAAAAAAAGAAAGAAGTAAAATGTCTCTTTCTGTAATGACATGACCTTGTATCTAGAAAACTTTATGGACTCCACAAAAATTAATGCAAAAATTAATAGTGTTTCTCTACACCAACAATGAACTATCTGAAAAAGAAATCAAGAAAGCATTTCCACTCATAATAGCATCAGAAAGAATAAAATACTTAGATTAACCAAGAAGGTGAAAGATCTCTACATAAAAGAACTATAAAGCATTTATGAAAAAATTGAAGACATAGATAAATGAAAAGATATTGTATGTTCATGAATTAAATAAAACAATATTATTAAAATGTCCATGCTTCCTAGAGCAGTCTACAGATTCAATGCAATTTTTTACCAAAATTCAAATACTTTTCACAGAAATAGAAAAAAAGAAATCTTAAAATTCATATGGAACCCCAAAAGAACTTGAATAACCAAAGCAATCTTGAGAAAGGTATTCTCAAGAGGTATCACACTTCTTGATTTCAAATTATACTACAAAGCTATATTAATCAAAACAGTATGTAACTGTAACCAAAACAGGCATATAGGTCAGTGAGACAGAATGAAGATTCCAGAAATTAACCCACACATCTACAGTCAACTAATTTTCCACAACAGTGACAAGAATATAAAATGGAGAAGTGATAGTCTCTTCAATTCACGGTGTTGGGAATACTAAATATCCATATTTGAAAGAATGAAATTGGATCTTTATTTTACATCTCTCTCTCTCTCACACACACACACACACACACACACACACACAACTCAAAATGGATAAAAGATATAAATGTAAGACCTGCAACTATACAACTCCTAAAAGAAAACATAAGAAATGAGATTTTTGACATTGGCCTTGGCGATGATTTTTTAGATATGACACTAAAAGCACAGGCAACAAAGGCAAAAGTAGACAAGTGGACTACAGTAAGCTAAAAAGCTTCTGCACAACAAGAAAACAACCACTACAATGATAACGCAATGTACAGAATGGGAGATAATATTTTATTCCATATTACTGATAAGGGGTTAATACCCAAAATATATAAAGAACTAAAACAACTCAATAGCAAAATTACAAATTGCCTGATACAAAAATGGACAGAGGCCCTAAATAGACTTATCTCCAAAGAAGACATAAGATGACCAATATATATATGAAAAAGTGTTCAACATCAGTAATTATCAGAGAAATGCAAATCAAAACTATAATGAGATATAATCATGATCCCTATTATTAAAAAGAAAAAATAAGAAGTATTGGCAAGGATATTGAGAAAACAACCTAGTACACTGTTGATAAGATTGTAAATTGGTACTGCCATTATGGAAAATAATATGGAAGTTCCTCCAAAAACTAAAACTAGAGCTACATATTATCTAACAGTCCCTCTTCCAGATATATATATATATCTAAAGGAAATAAAATTAGTATCTCAAAGAGGTATCTGTCTCTGGCCTGGGAGGTTGCAGTGAGCCAAGATCATACCACTGCACTCCAGCCTAGGTGATAGAGTGAGACTCTGTCTCAAAATAAAACAAAACAAAAAACCTCCTCCACAATAATATTCCAAACCCAAATAATTTCACAGGTGAATTGTATTCTACCAAATATTAAAATAATCACTTAAAAATCAAAATTATGCTAACAAAAGCATGATCCATAAAAAACAAATTTGTAAATTGTAATTAGTCAAAATTAAAATGGTTTGCTGGTTTGCTTTCTTAAAGACACTGTTAAGAAAATGAAAATGACAGGTCACAGACAGAGAAAATATTAACAAATTATAAACCCCATAAAGCATTTTATCCAGAACACAGGAAGAACTTTCAAAATCAATTATGAGAAAATAACCCAACTCAAAAACAATATATAAGACTAACAGATTTAAGCAGACATTTCATCAGAGAGGATACTCATATGGCAAATAAGCAACTAAAGAGATACTCAACATTATTAGTCATTAGGGAAATGCAAATTAAAACCACAATGAAATACCACTATACTCCTTTAATAATAGTTAACAAATTAATAATTTCTTTTAAAAAGCGCAAACTAAGTGTTGTCAAGAATGTGGAAAAATCGAGGCTCTCATAAACTGCTGGTGGGAATGTATAATGGCAAAACCACTTTGAAAACAGTTTGACAATTTCTTAAAAAGTTAAATGTATATCTACTATATGATTCAACCATAAATACCTCTACTGGGAAGTATTTACCCAAAAGAAATGAAAGTATATGTGCATTAAAATATTTGTACATGAATGTTTACAGCAGTTCTATTTGTAATGGGCAAAAATTGTAAACAACCCAATGTATGTAAAAAGTGACCGGATAAACAAACTGTGGTATATCCATATAATGAAATAAAAAGGATTGAGCTGTTTATATACACTTAACCTGAATGAATCTCAAAATAATCCTTCTGAATGAAGGAAGTCAGTCAAAGGAGTACCTCCTGGATGATTTCATTTATATGACAATCTAGGAAATGCAAACTAAGGTATAGTGACAGAAAGCAGATCAGATGTTTGGGGATAGGGAAGAAAAGGAAGCAGCAAGAGTTTAGATTACAAAGGGGTATGAGGAAACTCTTGGGGATGACTAATGTGTTCACTATCTTGATTGCAGTGATAATTTCATGGATGTGTATACATGTCAAAACTATCAATTTGAATAATTTAAATATGTGTAGTTTATTTAAAGTCAGTTATACTTCAGTAAAGGCGTTAATTAAGTGACAGAGCAAGCTATGGACTATGGTCATTCCCATGCCACAACTCAAGAAGGTGAAATAAAACTCTCTAGAAAAATCTAGAAATTTTTATTAAGGCAATATTTGAAATTGTAACATGGCTAAAATAATGCCATCTCTCAAATATTCTCTGAAAATGCCTTCAAACGCTCTAAGATAAGCCACTCACAGGCAGATGGCATTTAACCTAACATGCAAATATTCCTTCAACTTCCTTTTATACCTACAATAGGCATTGAAATTGATAGAACCTCAGAGATATATGCCCAGGAATCTCAGGAATTCAAAATGAATAATAAATAAATAAATGCCTAGTTTGGGATACATCGGTTTGTATTTAGAAAGTGAACAGAAAGTCTCCTATCTTCTCTCTCCGACGCACTGGGTTCACTCTGAAGTATAATGCAGCAGGTCAGGTGGGGCCACAGATACGCTCTCTCCCTAGAGTAAGTCACAAGTTTTAATCTGCATAGTCAACAGTGAGTTTTTGCTTGGAAAACAGATATAAATGGGAAAATTCCAAACTATTCCACATCAGCAAGTGTAATTTAACACTGCTGCAATCTGTTTAAAAATCTGTTAATTTAAGTGCATGGGGTAGTCTCTGCCAGTTCTCTCCCCTGCCTTTTTTTTTTTTTTTTTTAACACAATGTAATTCTGAAGAACTGCATTCTGAAGTTCCCCTGAACTATAACTTACTGTATATTCTCTGCTTTATTTAAGCCATATCTCTTGGTTATTTAAATAATACAAATTGAAATATAACATAAATGAACTATATAACTAAATAGCCAAGAATTTAGTAAGGTTAAAAAAGAAATAGTGCATCGGTTACCTAAATGGTAGGATATTTCCTTGGCTTAGTATTGTCATGAATCAGCTAAGAATTTTTGTATATACAAAGGATCACAGGCAGATGGCATTTAACCTAACATGCAAATAGCCCTTCAACCGCTTTTTATACCTACAGTAGGCATTGAAACTGATAACACCTCAGAGATATATGCCCAGGAATCTCAGGAATTCAAAATGAATAATAAGTAAATTCAGAAAGAAAAGATAATGGTCCCATAAAATGTGGTTATGAAACTTGCTATTCACTTAGAGATATCCAGTGCTCTGTCAGTAAATGCTTAATAAATTGCTTGTAGGAAAGGAGGAAATTTCTGTGGTGTAAATACTTCCACCATGGTTGATTTCCAGCTGATGTAACTGAATGTGAAGCTCAGAAGAGAAATGCACAATCAGCTCTCCTGAGCTTGATGACCAGCTGATACAAGTACCCCACTAGAAATGTCTCATGTT
This sequence comes from Trachypithecus francoisi, assembly GCF_009764315.1. Taxonomy (NCBI): domain Eukaryota; kingdom Metazoa; phylum Chordata; class Mammalia; order Primates; family Cercopithecidae; genus Trachypithecus; species Trachypithecus francoisi. The sequence goes on along the minus strand of NW_022681469.1, from coordinate 76,070,762 downwards.
TGACTACGGCTAACTCCAATCCTACAATGGAAATAAACTGAGTTTCTAGGATATGTCTGTGTGTTTTATTCAGCTCCAAGTCTTCATCTCTGAAGTTTTCTTTTAACTTGTGATAATAAATTTCCATCTGAAAAAAATGGTATTTAGGACATAGGAGACATTACTCAACATCAAGTATTTGAAATATCTTTAGATCAAGGTATTCAATTAATTTCCTTGTTTTTTTTTAAAATAGGAATCTTTAACTGTTCAAACTTAATTTAAATTAAGTGCTTATTGTGAATTCCCCAAAAACTGAAAAGAAAAGTAAACAAACAAGACACAATATTTTAAAACCGATCTTAGACAAAAGTTAACCTATGTCAACTTGTTAGTAAAGGGCAGGATGGTTATGATAAAGTCAAACATCTTCCATTGCAGAACTTGCGTGCCCCACTTTTAAGTAGATGTGTGGGTTTATGTTTGATTTTTGTTTGGGGGAGTGTTGTTTTGCAATAATAGGAATTAATAAGGAGAAAGCAAAAGCCATCTTTTTGTGGTGTTTTCCACAAAGAGAGATTTTCTTCAAAGCTTTTTAAGGAAAACTAACAGAAGGAAATGAACTTATCAAACTAGAAGTTCAACAAAAGGGGAGAACACAAGAGTAACAACAGCTCCAGCATTTCAACACAACTGTAGCAAAGAAATAATAAAAGGAGTAACAAAAGAGCAGACATATACCCAAGTTCTGAGTCTGACTGCAGCTGGAGCACTGAGGGGTCTGTGTCCCACTGCAGGGTCCTAATTGTGCAGCACAAAGGAAAAAGAACACAGAGAATTAACAAAAGGGGAGGGCAACAAACCAAACCAAACTATGTCATTCATCAAGGCAAGAGCATATACAATACATACACAGAACATGTCCCCCCTCCATCCCCTCCACCCCCAGTGACTATCAAACAACGAGAGAAAGTGAGGAGCCATCCTCTCCTGCAAACATCTGTTTAATATCGGGAGCTATGACTGCTTTCATGAAGGAAAGTCGAGATCAAGTGTTCAAACTCCACGCACACCCCCACCCTTTGTTTTGTTTCGTATTGAGGCCTCATTGATTTGAGCAAGTAACCCACTGCATGTATCTCTGACACCCCCAAAGCCCATCCACATCTGGGAACTCCAAGCATCTTCTATGTGGTGAAACGCATGGGTGCAAATGGGTCAGGGCAGGGGTATGACTGCAGGACTTGGTGAGTAACTGCCTTCCTTGGATTAGATACTACAAATGTAATGCATTAGATTTCGAGACTCAAGGGTATTTTTATGCTTATTTATATATTGTACCCCAAGATGGTCACCAACAATATCATTCCTCTCTAAGATGTCAGGGATTGATTATATCTTATATTTTTTAAACATTGCATAAACAATAGCACAAAGTATCAGTAGTTACCAAAGCATCCAATTTCCCTTGTTGTTTCTCCTTGAAAATAAGAGGGGATAAATGGCTCTTCTATAAACAGAGCACATGCCAGGACCTTTCTCAGCCAGGCTCTTTAAGTATCCTGCACAGAACTGGTTACAGATGAATCAGGCATGAGGTTATCTCAGAGGCAACTAATGGACAGCACAAACTTTGGAATCAGGCATCTGTGATTCAAATCTTGCCTCTGTGACTTACCAGCTGTGTGACATTGAGCATGCTGTTTAGTAAGTTCTCAGCTGCTGCATCCCTTTGTTTACTCTGTGGCCTACAGAGCAGTAGCATCAGCATCTCTTGGGAGTTTGTTGGAAATGCAGAAACTCACATCCCACCCCAGACTTAGTGACTCCATATTACAGTTTAACAAGTTCCCCAGGTGATCCACGGGCACCCTAAATTTGAGAAGCCCTGCTCGGTTTCCTTGTCTGTAAATACTTACTGTAGCTTATATGATAACTTATGAACTGGCCTGCAGTGATCTTTCAAATTTCTCTCTAACCATTCATTCACTCACAGTATGTCAACTCTGCATACTCCTTAATGTTCTTCCCTTAAACATCTCCATGGCTCATGACTTTGCTTCTTTTGTGTCTTGGCTCAAATGTCACCTCCTCAAAAAGGCTCCCCTGCTTCACTACCTGATCTCAAGTAGCACTTCCTTACCACTCTTCATTTCCTTCCTTTCCCCTACTTTATTTTCTTCATAGCATTCATCTTTACCTATGATTTTATTGTATATCACCTTAGTTATTTTTGTTTGTTGTCGGACTTTGGACTTAAGCTTCATAATGGCAGGGGTGGCTACATTTCTAGAATATAGGGATATGCCTAGAACTGTATCTCGCATATGTGCTTACGTAATACGATATTTATTGAATGAATGAATCTTTTGCTGGTTTTCTACAAGGATTAAATGCAAGTATACCTATAAAGCACATAGTAACCATATGATAAACAGCAGCTGCTTTTACTACTGCCACAACAACTCTACCTACTCTTAATGTTTCTTTGAGTCAATGCTTGACCTATTTGACAGATCGCACATTAACCCCTCCTGCAGAAGTAGCAGAATATGGATTCACAGCTTCCCTTCTATGCTCTGGCTGTGCTCTTTTTTTTTTTTTTTTTTTTTTTTTACATAAAACCTCTGAAAGATTACAACTGAAGTCCAATGAGACACTAACTAGCCTGTGTTTCTTAGACCAGTGCTTCTCAAATTTTAATGCACATACAGATACCTGGGAATATTGCTAAAATGCAGAATCTGACTTAGTAGGTGTGGGGGTGGCCCGAGACTCTGCATTTCAAACAAGCACCAGGAGATACAGATGTTGCTGCTCTGTGGAACACACTTTGAGCAACAATGACTTGACTTAGATAACTGGTTCTCAAACTTTCATGTTCATCAGAATGACCTGGAGGGCTTTAATAAGCTGATACGCAACCCTAGAAATTCTGATTCAGTAGATCTGGAGTGGGGCCCTAGAATTTGTAGTTCTAACAAGTTTCCAGGTGATGTTTACAGGGCTAACCATGGGACAACCTTTGGAGAAGGACAGAGCTATACTATTGCTTTCAGCAGTCAGCATGCAGAAAGCATCACTGATGCTCAAATACATCAGCATCTAAACTTCTGATTTGCTCAAGCCTGGCCTCAGGTCCAGGACACCCCTAGACCAATTAAGCCAGAATGTCTGGGGTGGGACCCAGGCATCTGTAGGTTTTTAAAGCTTTCCAGGTGATTCTAATGTGCAGCTAGGGGTGAGAACCCATGCTCTGAATTCATTCCCTGCTGAAGAAAATTAGCCCTTCTTGCTTCTGGGCACTGATTCTTTAATCTCAGTTCAAATTGTGAAAGTAATGGAATATGTTAACATAATTCATACTTGCTGTTCACATATCTCTAGGGGTCAAATTTAAGAGCATTTCTTCTGCTGTAGACAAAAGAGTAGACTCTGGCTCTTGGTGATTGTAAAAAGCTTTCCTTGCAAGGAGTGGGATCAGCTGTTTGACCTCCATTTTCCTTGAGGTTTCTGATGGGCTGATCTTTAGTGACATTTTCCACTTCTCCCAGCAGCTCCCCGATGGTCTGGCTCTTCTAATACTTATTGGACAGATCACCTGAACTCACTATACCCTTAAGAAGTATAAATAGTGATTCTATCAGAATCATCCACTTAAAAAGTCCACAGATTAGTACTGGGGAGTTTGCATTTACTCCGCCAGAAAAACAAAGGTAGGAATGTGACCCTACAACAGCCTTGCCTCCTGGCACACCTATGTTATTCAGTAACAGAAATCATAGTTATTGTCAGTAACAAGCTGTGTGGGGTAAGGCGTGAAGCCAAGGATGCTATCAAATGTGCCAGTTGTATTATCTTTTCATTTTTCCCATTATTATCTGTGGGGTGGTTCCTCTCAAGGAATATGTAAATATGCAAATTTTTTGAAAGGAACTTAAGGTCAATATGCAAAATGGGCAAAGGTTGTTTGTGTTTCCAGGAATAGCCTAGAAATATGTATTAAACATTTGCCGAATTCCTTCTGTGTAAACCATGGAGGACCGCAGCTTCCCTGCAGATGGCAGCATTTTAGAGAAGACCACGCCTGGCCCCAGGTGGGAGGTCTGTGTCCTGGATATGGCTTCACTGTGTCACCAGGCAAATCTCCTTTGTTCCCAGCAAATGAGGGTGCAGGCCTCAAGGCCCTTTAACATTCTTCTCTGTCTGATATTTTAAAATCTAGGATGATTATTCAACTGCCTTTTAACTTTCCCTTCTCCAGTTAGAATAATTTATTTAACCAATGGGCAGAGATCTTATTTTCCAGCCATTTTATCAAGTAATTGTATCACTGAAAATAAAATGATGGTGATATAGAAATCACCCTGTTTACTATAATAGTTCTATTTTTTATTCATTTCTAGAATGGCTGAATCAATGCATGCAGAGGAGAAAAGATTTTGATAGGAACATTCATTCGCTTATTCAAAAAAATCTATTAAGAACATAAAAGACAAAATACTGTAACAGAGGGTTGAAAACATGTTCAAGGAACCTAGAGTTATTATGAGGAGATAAAACATATATAAATAGGCCTGGTGCAGTAGCTCACGCCCGTAAGCCCAGCACTTTGGGAGGCCGAGGCAGGCAGATTGCTGAAGCCCAGGAGTTCAAGACCAGCCTGGGCGACAGGGCGAAACCCTGCATCTTCAAAAAATACAGAAATTAGCCGGGTATGGTGGTGCTCGCTTGTGTTCACAGCTACTCAGGAGGCTGAGGTGGGAAGATAGCCTGAGCCTAGGAAGCAGAGGCTGCAGTGAGCTGAGATCATGCCACTGCACTCCAGCCTGGGTGACAGAGTAAGACCCTGTCTCAAAAAAAGAAAAAAGCCAAAACATATATATATAGTTTAGTAGAACAAGACTGAGAGTAAAACTTGCCATATTCTATTTGACCTGGTCTTGGAGGAGGGGGTAGGATTTAGGCCTAAATTCATTTTCCTCAGTGCTTAGTTTATTGGACTTAGGTGGCTGAGTTAGTCCACTAGGTCTTATAAGACTGTTATATTTTAGATGCCAACTTAGCAATTTGTTGTGAGAACAATAATAACCAGGCAGACAAATATATAAACCTGACAAAGTCTTCTCTCCTTGAAGCCCAGCTTCCTGGGAAGCCAGATGTCCAGCAGTATCTTTGGGACTAGAGTAGGTGATGCTGAATGTTTAACTACGACAGCTTCCCCTACCCTGCAGTACCACATGTATGCTGAGGGACATGGAACTTGCACTTAAGAATTTTACATTTTGGTAAAAGAAATGAGACATATGAATATTTATGCCTAATAATATACTGCTAACATCTACAAGGAAGAAAGCAGCTCTCATCATTTGCTCAGAGACTGGCACAGTTTAAAGTCTGAATAAATATGAGCTGAAAATATTAATAAATGCCATAAGAAAGACAGATTAAGAACAGTGATCGTTATAATTTCCCTTCACTTAGTGTTTGCTCCGTGCCAGCCAGCCAGGCATTTAACTGCACTTTCATCATCCTTTGGAAGTCACAGCAGGGAGACACACTTCCACTGAAAAAATTAGAGATTCCATTTGACCTGGTCTTAGAGGAGGGGGTAGGATTTGGGCTTAAGTTCATGTTCCTCCGTGCTTAGTTTATTGGACTTAGGTGGCTGAGTTAGTCCACTAGGTCTTATAAGACTGTTATATTTTAGATGCCAACTTAGCAATTTGTTGTGAGAACAATAATAACCAGGCAGACAAATATATAAGCCTGACAAAGTCTTCTCTCCTTGAAGCCCAGCTTCCTGGGAAGCCAGATGTCCAGCAGTATCTTTGGGACTAGAGTAGGTGATGCTGAATGTTTAACTACGACAGCTTCCCCTGCCCTACCCCACCATGACCTCATCTCTCCCCAAGACCAGACATCATCCTCACTGCTACCCAAGTCTCCCCTTTCTGGAATTCCTGGGATGACCAACCTAGCCCTTGTTGTTTGATACAATCTTTCTTTAACTCTACCAATTAAATTTCTGTCTAGTATTCCCCGCTGGGGAACCATCCTGGTGTTGTTTGTTGGCTTATTTTTATGAGTTGCATTCGGCTGCTCTGATTAGTTTCAACTGATTTCTTAGGTTAACTTTCTGAGGGTCTGTGTAAGTGGGATCTCTGATCTCTGTTTCATAGGAGCCCTGTTATGTGTTCAAAGGCCACTGTTACGGTTCTATGGTCCCAGGGTTGGATTGGGTGTTTTGGATACGCCAATTAAGGTCACATTCCCTAACTTCGTTTCAAAATATGGAAGCTTCCCAACATGGAAAATAATCACTCACTTATTTAACCTTGAACATATCAAAAACATTGTAGCCTCTGGCATCTTACCCAAAAATGCCTACCATGTAGTAGTTAATTTATAATTTGTGGGTCAATTTGTTTTTCAATATTTTTAAAAAAGAATGGACAAACATCAAAATTCTTCAAACTAGCAGTAAACTATCAAGAGACAAGCAGAATTTCGTATTTTAAGCCTTGTACCAATTCATTACTTTCTAAATTCTTATAAAATTCCCCTTTCATTGGCTCAATTTTATTTGCTCAGTTTCAGTTTATGAGACAGAAGTGAAAATTTTAAAAAATCCTTGGCCATCTGTTGAAAACGAAACTTAGGAGTGAAAGACACAATGTCTGTGGTGCATAGACCTTGCACTCTGATGAGTGGTTAATTTCTTCCCGTTCAGCTTTTACCAACAAGCAAGTTGGTGGTTTCCATTCTTCTTTCCATCTTTATTAGACCTCAGAGCAGAAAGCCTTAGAATTATTTCCTAAAGAGTGTTTTTGTTCTTACCTTTTCTAGTCTTTGGCTATAAGAAAGAGATGTTCAATTAACATTTGGAAGGCAGTAGTTAACAAATCTCTCATTTATAATGCTAACACTCAGTGTGGCTAAGGCACTCTCATACACTGTTGGCAGCATTTACATTAGTAAAGTTCTTTGGGAAGTAATATGCCAATATGTGGCAGGAACCATAAAAAATAGAATTACTCCTGGACTAGTTTTGCTCCCAGGAACTCAGCCTATGAAAATAAAACAGCATCAATAATAATAATAATAACAAAAAATGATAATGATGACGACAACCACCTCCAAATCATCAAATCCCATGGTCAGTTCTTGATCCTTAACTTTGCTCTCTCTCATTTTGGTCACTATTGGCTCCTTCTTGGCATAGTCTTTTTTTAGTTTTCTTGGCCTTGAAAATCTTATTTCTTTTCCTCCCTCTCTCACTGTGTTTTTGGCAGTACCCTCGCTCTTTCCATTCCAATAAAGACAGGCATTCTCCAACCAGGATTCTGTCTTCTCCTCTCACCTCTCTGTACTCTAACCCCAGGCAATCACATAGATGACCATATATCTTCTGCAAAATAACCCCAAAGTCCTCATTACCATTGAGCTCTTCTCTGAGTATGCATATTTGAGAGCTGTAACTACACAGCAACATTTCCTTAGATTCAAATTAAATGTGTCAATTTACTTGTTCTTTAGAAGTAAGAAGAATCTTTATATTCCTTGAAGGTCTAGTATAGTATCTGATAGACGATAAATTCTCAGTTGTTTACTGAATGACTTGATGAATGAATGAACAAATGAATATTCTTTACCTGGATTTTCTGTAGATGAGCGTGACGTGTGAGGGCAAGTTGATTCCAAAAGAAACAGTTTTACTTTTTTATTAAAAAATGAAATAATAAATCAGGGCATGTCTGCCTAACTCCCTTAATATCCATCAAAGCACTTAGGGAAAACTCAGTCTTACTCAGTGTGATGTCACTACATGGTCGCAGGAGAGTTTTCAGACTCACTTCCATACTGAAGAAGGAAAGCATATCTTATCTAATAAAAATGGTGACCACTGACCAGGCCCGATGGCTCATGCCTATAATCCCAGCACTTTGGGAGGCCGAGGCAGGAGGATCACTTGAGATCAGGAGTTCATGACCAGTTTGGGCAACATAGCGAGACCCTGTCTCTATGAATATTATTATTTTTTAAATGCTCAACATATTGCTGATTTGTGGTAAAAAAACAAAAGCAGTCCAGCCGTCTTCTCTTAGTAACTTTAATTAGTCCCTGAAGCAACTGCACCGGAACTCAAATTTTCATGTTCTTTCTTTTCTCTCTAAGATGGAGAGAAAGCTCAAAGCCAGGATACAGAGCTTTCCTGAGTCCCACAGTTTCTCTGAACTCTTGTTCCACATGTCTTCTCTGTCAAACAAATCACTAGTGACTAATCAGTCAGTGAAAACAGTTTGGGATTATGTAAGCATAGTACCAAACAGAAAATATCTAGTCAATGTTATCGCTAAATATCTAATTTTTAAAATGCTGTTTCCAAAAGTAATACACGAAATAATAAGGACATTTTAAAATCCATCATATCACTCAATCTGTCACATTCATTAAAGTGATGTTAATTAAGAAAGGATGGAATTTAAATAATGAGTTAATGTTTTACTTCCTGGCCTCAATTTTTTCCTTACTTAGGACAGGCAATGATGATAAAGATTTTCTGATGTCAGAAATAAAAGTGGAACAGTGAAATACATACTTGCATCAGGTTCTTTTTAAAAAGCATTTTTCTTAATTTATGGTGGGAGAATTTTCCATCTGTTGTCTAACACCTGAGCCCTAACATGGAGCTCCAAAGCGAGCCACACTAAGCCACATGGGAAGTCCATCTGAGCTGGATTCAATAAGAAATGTAGGACTTCCCATCATAGAACAAGAGCATGTTTTCCCAAAATCTTACACAGAAGTCCTGCTGTCAAGCAAGCAGTTTCTCTAGAAGAAAGCTCAGCTACCCCTTCCTAAAATAGATGCTTACTGTGTTACTATAACCATATGGGTACATACAGTACACTTTGCCTGAAGACAACGATATCAAAAAATTTGAACTTATTGTGCTGCATAAAGGAAAACCCTATAGTGTAAATCTTATTTTAATTTACAAAGAGACTGACTTTTAACCAACCTTGAATTAGCGACTTCAGTCTCCCCAAAGTCCAATTAGCTGGTAGTATCCTGTCAATCTCTCTTTATATAGTGACACTTTAAAATTTTTTTGTATAAGCAAAATTTTAATAGTCTTATTAAATTTTCCTCATAGTCTTGTATTGTTTATTATATTTTTCATCTTTACTAATACTTCCTTTATGCCTTCCCTTTAGCCTTTGATTTATCAGAGCATCTTGGAAGATGATGCTGGTTTTACCCAAATGGGTCAAGAGAGGCCTATGTAGTTCCAAAGAATTCTGCAGAATCCAACTGTGGATAAAGGTGAAGGTCCTAAGGATTTCCTTTGAGTACTATGCCCACGTGGCCCCAGAACACATTTTTCTTTCCTGAAGTCACTCAAAAAAAAAAAAAAAAAAAAAGTGGTACCTACATGCAGACAGGACAAGTTGCCCACAACAAATTATTGTAGCCCAAAAATAAGTATCTAAATTTTACCAAAGCTTTTTGTCAATAAGAAACTGAATAGTAATTATATGGAGGTCCAGTATTGAAGCTGAAGAGAGAACACTGAAGAAATCTGTCCCTCTGTCCCTTCTAATCGAAATACACATGCAGCTGAAAGCCTAAGTGACTTTTAATCCATTCCCTTTGTACTATCATTCTCCTGTGACATGCTTTAGAAGACATTTCTCTACCTGCTGCATTTGTGGTACCCTTGGCAGGGGCCTCACCTCCCTAGAGAAAAATCTACGAATATTAGGGTTTTGGGTTAAGAAATGCTGCTAATTGTGAGCACAGGCATCAATTTTAAATACGTCGGGATTTTACTGGGGTCAACTGGGGAAATGTGAAGATAGTGTAGATACTAGATAAGGTAAAAATACATTGAAATATAAAAATACAGATACTTGATTGGAAAAGCAGGTTCAACAGTTTTCACAGTAAGATGTCACTTATCATTATACATGATGACATACATATTATATAAAAGAATAAGCACTAAGGTGCTAAGAGTGCTGATCTCTGGTGGTGGAAACATGATGTTTTTATTTTGTTATTTTTGCTCATTTATATTTTCTAGTTGTATAAAATGCACAGGTGTTGTTTCCATAATAGTAAGAGATTTTTAGGCTGGGCAGAATCTCTCAGCACTTTGGGAGGGAGAGGCAGGAGGATTCCACCACTTTGGGATGGAGACGGAGGAGAATCACTTGAGGCCAGAAGTTCAAGACCAGCCCAGGAAATATAGCAAGAACTTGTCTCTACCAAAAAAAAAAAAAAAAAAAAATTAAATTAGCTGGGTGTGGTGGTATGCACCTGTTCTCCTAGTTATGCAGGAAGCTATAGTGGGAGAATAGCTTGATCCCAGGAATTTGAGGCTTCAGTGAGCTAAGATTGTGCCACCACTCCTGGCTGGGTGATAGAGAGACTTTGTCTTAAAAAAAAAAAAAAAAGATTTTAAAAATAAAATGTTGGAGGAAGGCTTGAATGTCTTGATTGATAGAAAAGTAGAACTTGCCGGGCGCAGTGGCTCAAGCCTGTAATCCCAGCACTTTGAGAGGCCGAGACGGGCGGATCACAAGGTCAGGAGATCGAGACCATCCTGGCTAACGCGGTGAAACCCCGCCTCTACTAAAAAAATACAAAAAATTAGGCGGGCGTAGTGGCGGGCGCCTGTAGTCCCAGTTACTAGGGAGGCTGAGGCAGGAGAATGGCTTGAACCCAGGAGGCAGAGCTTGCAGTGAGCCGAGATCCGGCCACTGCACTCCAGCCTGGGCGACAGAGCGAGACTCAGTCTCAAAAAAAAAAAAGAAAAGAAAAGAAAAAGAAAAGTAGAACTTAATGATGATGTTAAGACCAAAGATGGTAAAAAAAAAAAAAAAAAGACAAAAATTAATTATTTTACTACCCTCCACGGCACTTCTCATCAAAGACAAACATCAGAAACCTCCCCTTCAGACTATTTTGTTAAGGATGTTATGCAATGGGTGTTATTATTGTGACAGGAGATTGCACAGTATGTTATCATGTTGAGAGATTTTTTTTTTTTTTTTTTTTTTGAGACGGAGTCTCGCTGTGTCACCCAGACTGGAGTGCAGTGGCACGATCTCGGCTCACTGCAAGCTCCACCTCCCGGGTTCACCCCATTCTCCTCCCTCAGCTTCCTGAGTAGCTGGGACTACAGGTGCCTGCCACCACGCCCAGCTAATTTTTTGTATTTTTAGTAGAGACAGGGTTTCACTGTGTTAGCCAGGGTGGTCTCGATCTTCTGACCTCATGATCCACCCGCCTTGGCCTCCCAAAGTGCTGGGATTACAGGCGTGAGTCACCACGCCTGGCTGAGAGCTGTTTTAACTTTGAAAACATTTTCAAAGTTTCCTTCCATTTGGGACAGGTTTTAGCCTATACCGTGGTGTCCAGCTGAACTTTATGAGGTCAGTACACTTTCCTAGATTTTTGCAGGCCAGTACACCTTCTAGTTCAGCTCTGTCACTGAGAACCCTAAGGAATTACAACTAAACATGAGAAAATTCCTAGTGCAAAGTGTCCTGTGAGCCATCCATGTGAATGAGAAGAATAAATGTTGGCGGAATGATTTTCACTTAGATCAATTCACTCTGGTTGTTATCTGAAGGTTAGTGAGTAAGGAGTAGGCAACCCAGAATGTGGTCTATAGGGGCAAAGATTGTCCTTTACCTTGTCATGTTTAATAATTTTATATAATTACTTTGGATAAAGATACAGGCAATGCTTACTAAAATTGAAAATGACACCAACATGTTCTACGAGAGGATCTAAAAAGATTTTTCCCCATCGGAAAAATGGCTAAATTAAAATGTGAAAAAATTATAATAATTGCTAAAACTCACATATAGTTAGTATACACCAGCCTCCTTTCTGAGTACTTTACAGAGTATTACTTTGTATAATCCTCACAATAACCTTATGGAGTAGGTTGTGTATCACTCATATCAACTACTGTTAGAGATTATGTAGCATAGAGGTATACGTTGCGGAAACTCGAATCAACCTGCCTAGGTAAAAACCTAGCACTGTAGCAAATCAACACTCTGTATGAACTTGAGAAAATTACTTATTCTCTCTGCGCATCTCAGTGTCCTTATCAGTAAAAAGCAGAATTTTTTTTTTTTTTTTGAGACGGAGTGTTGCTCTGTCACTGAGGCTGAAGTGCAGTGGCGCGATCTTGGCTCACCGCAAGCTCCACCTCCCGGGTTCATGCCATTCTCCTGCCTCAGCCTCCCAAGTAGCTGGGACTACAGGCAACCACCACCACGCCTGGCTAATTTTTTGTATTTTTAGTAGAGATGGGGTTTCACCATGTTAGCCAGGATGGTCTCGATCTCCTGACCTCATGATCCGCCTGCCTGGGCCTCCCAAAGTGCTGGGATTACAGGCGTGAATCACCAACGCCCGGCTGACAAACTTTTTTTTCTTTTTTTTTAAATCTTGGATGCTATGTTGCCCAGGCTTTTCTTGAACTCCTAGCCTCAAGCAATCCTCCTGCCTCAGACTCCCAAGTAGCTGGTATTACAGTTCTGAGCTACCACACCTCACTCAACAAACATTTATCAAATACCTACTACAGGGGTATCACTAAGTCCCTACTTTCAAGGAATTCACCACTTTCTGAGGATGAGTGACATGTTCAACTAAACAAAAGCCGTTCTTCAGGGCTATAAAGTGCTAATGCTTCACTCTTATGTATAAAAAGCGTAAGCTGTTTCAGATAAATATTCTTTACCATATTGAGAAAATATTTTGTATTACTAGTTTACCACATTTTAAAATACAGGAATAAGTGTTTAAATGTCTTAAGTATAATTTAAGTGCATATTGCAATGATTATTTTTCCTTCTTTGACCTTTTTGTATGCTAAATTATATAGTAAGACATTTTTCTATACTAAAATAACCTTGCATTTTTGAAACAATACTAATTAACCATAGCATAGTATCCTCTTAATATGTTGGATTCCAGTTGCTTACAGTATATCAAAGATTTTTTTCATTTATGTTTATAAGTAAAACTAACCCTTCAAACTAACCTTTTCTACAAGCTTTTAAAATCCAAGAGCTTGTTGCTTGCCAATATAATTAACTAGCAATGATTAATTGATTCTACCAAAACTGATCAGGAGACAGAAGATAAAACCACAAATATAAGTTGTAAATGAGAAATGGGATATAACGATGGAAGCATAAATTGCAAAACAAATTGTGACACTTTAAGTGAAATTTTAAAATTAAAGCATTAGCATAACTGAAAACTTATATATTTCTACTCTCTACCCATTTTTTAAAATTTTCTCAACTGCTCTTAAAAATCAGTAAGAGGTGGCTGAGTGCAGCGGCTCTCGCCTATAATCCCAGCACTTTGGGAGGCCAAAGCAAAAGGACTGCTTAAGGCCAGGAATTTCAGACCAGCCTGGGCAACATAGCGAGACTCCATCTCTACAAAAAGTAAAAATAAAAATTAGCTGTGCATGGTGGTGCACGGCTGTAGTCCCAGCTACTCAGGAGGCTGAGGCAGGAGGATTGCTTGAGCCCAGGAGTTTGAGGTTACAGTGAGCTATAATTGCACCACTGTACTCCAACCTGGGCAATGGAGCAAGACAGTCTCTCTTTAAAATTAAAAAAAAAAAAAAAATCAGTAAGAGGGATTTTTGTTATACTTTTTTAAAAGCACTATTTCAACTTCTTCTCTATAATAAAGTACATTGAGTATGCCAATTTGCAGATTAACTAGTTACAAGGATTATAAGAAATGTTTACTAATTTTGGCTTTCTAAAGAAAATTTTAGCTTTGGTTTGAAATTTTGGCAAATGGACGAGAGAATTTATATGTGCCTTTAGCAATGGCCAGATGTGTTAATTTAATTCTTGTTATCTTCTGAAAGATTTTCCATTTTTTGAAGAGTTCAAATTCCACACAAATAGGCAAATTTATGAGCACAGAGTTATATTCTTAAGAATTACAGAACTATTTTCCCAGTCTCCTGTTTTATGAAGTGTTAAAGTTAATATAAATTGATTTCAAAGATGTGTCTTCTACATAAAAAGACATTCAAAGTGGAATTTTAAAAAAACTGAAATATAACATTCTCCTGCAATTTAACCTCATATTTATTTTATTAAAGAAAAAACATAAATTTGTGTGGAATTTTCCTAAGTTCAAAACAAGGGCAGAATTTACTAAGCCATTCCTAATGTGTTCTCCTCAAGCAAACTTTGTGCTTAGTTTTTCTGAAAACTATCATGTTTCAATGCAAATTTTCTTGCATTTCTATGAAAGCTGCACTTTGCAAGAGATTTATTCATTGACTTCTAGTTACTCAATCTTGCAAGAACTTTCCTATAAAGAATTGAAGGTACTGTTGTGTTGGGTAGGAAGGAGTAGGCTGCACCTCTTCTAAAGTGATTCACAAAGTTAAAAACAAAATCACTTAAGAAGGGGAAAGAAATAAAGAGTAAAATTCTCTGAGAAGAAATAATTGCTGTTGTCCCCAGAGTACTAAGAGCATAGGTCAGCTTTCTTTAGAAAGTTTTCAAAAGGGCTCCTCAAATGTGAAGTCAGTAATAGAATTGAATGCCGCCAACTGCACCCCTGAAGCTAAGCAGTAATGACACGCACCATCATGATACAGAAATGGTCAAATACATTAACTTAATGATAGACCAATGGACGACCCCCCCCAAGAAATGTGATTATATTGTGCCAGCTCTTGAATAAATGTTAGATCTTACACAACTGTGTTGCTATTACTTTGTTCCCCCCCAAAGACCTTTTGAAGTGTTCAAAGCAAAAGATGAGAGAAGACGTGTGCTGCCCCAAATCACAAAAGCGATTTGCTAAAATAAACCAGCTTTGTGCCCTCAAAAACCTCTACTTTTTTTTTTTAATTGAAAGCAGTGTCCACTGGTCTCCAAAGGGCCTATAAAAACAAAATATTCAAGTCTGAAGGACACCAACAGGCAGAAATAGGCAAGGTAATTCCAGTCTCACATGTTGGTTTCAAAAGCAAAAAAACCCTGCAGCTCAGGTCAATGCTAGATTATCTTCATGTCCAGATTTTCAGCTACCAAATTAACTATGCCTGTATAGAAATAGTACACTTTCAGAAGAAAATGCTTATGCTAATGCCTTAGGTGGAAAGAGAAAAATGCAAAATTTTATATCTTTGCCCCAATAATACATATGGAGGCAAGAAATGCACACAGACAAGGACTGGAAAGGTACATAGACAAGCCAAAAGGATGACTTCTTAGAACAGCAGTGCTGTGGATGATTGTTTCTTCTTTTTTTTAAAAACTTGATTAAAGTATTTTATGATTTTTTTAAATTAAGAGTCAAAGCTAGAGTTCATAAATTGCCAGGCCACAGGCCAAATCTGGCCCATAACTACGTGGAACAAAAGTCATTAACATTTAACATTTAGGAGATTATCACCTGAATATCTGAATCTGTAGCTTCTCAGGAAAAATTGGAAAATGCGGAAAAATTGGGTCCATCATCCTATGTGAGCTCAACCAGCTTGATCTATGAGGGGGACATCCGGCCTTTAAGAATTGGGTGCAGTTGCCGTACTCACATAAATTCCTGCCTGTGGATCCTGGCATGTGTGAACACTGGCGAAGACAGCTGGATTTGGAGAGCTACCATGACTCCATCTACATTTATGAAACTTCTCCTTTCTTCTTTGTACATCTTTACCATTTGGATACCTCTTCAGTGATTAAATTACAGAATGTCTATATCCACTTTCAGAAGTTACATAATCTGTGAATCTACATAGTATAACACAAACTTGGCAATGAACTCACTAAACAGAAGCAGCCAATCCTGATACTACTACTACCAATAAAAATACAATAAAAATACTTAGGTGACTGAGTTTTCAAATTAGTCAACTTTTACTAAGCAAATAATACACTTAAAAAATTAAATTTAGAATTAGAACATCTCAGTATTCAATTCACAAAGACTTTCATGGAAACCAAAACCAAAGTAGGATAATAAGAAGCTGGATATATATTCAGTTTATCTTTGCTCTCCCTGCCTTTTTTTAAAAATTATAATTATACTTTATGTTCTAGGGTACATGTGCACAATGTGCAGGTTTGTTACATATGTATACATGTCTTTTTTAAGCCTAAGCTAATGGATATGTTTGTGTTTGTTAAGCAAGACACACGGTACTAAATGAGCCCACTGAAAGAAGGATGATATATGCTGATCATTTCTAGTGTTCAAGATGATTGCTATGCCACTAAAAATAGCAAGCCACCATAAATTTAAACATAAAATGTCCAAGTACACATACAGATACATGCACATTTCACAGTATTCTAACAGTGTTGTTGTTGTTGTTGTTGTTGTTGTTTTTAATTGGCACCCGTCATGGCCTTTTAAAGGGACAATTCTTACCTTGTTAATGGCCCCAGATCGCCTGAGTCTTGGCTTCCAGCTTCACTGGGAGTGCTCACTGATTTCGAGGAGGGAGACATAGGGGTTGGGACTAAATAATGAAAATAACAGGTATCCCATGTTAAAAAATGCAATGGCTGCACTGGTGAAGAGCAGTGTCAGACAAATCAAAACAAATGGGCCCAAATTAAAGTGGTTGTATGGCCAGGAGACATTGAGATGGGATTAAGAAAAAAAAAAAAAAAAAAAGGAAAGAAAAGGAAAAAAGTCCAGTGAATTTTTTGTAGTTTGGAAATTAAAATTTGAAATGATTTAGACAGAATTAACATAGGGATTCTGAGGCCATGTCCACCCTAACAAAGTAAAATGGAGAATCAAAATAGCTATCTAGATAATTCAAGTCAAATATCTCTCTAGCATGAACCATCCAGATATTGATTCTTCATATTATTTTGTTAGTATAGATGTGACCTATTAAAAATAAAACAGGGTGTCTATAAAACTTTAAAAGATTATTAAATAAGTGATTCTGAATAATTTTAAATGGTCAAGGACAGTCAGAAAAATCTGTTGTATGTCTGCATTTCGAGGGAAATGTACTCTGTGGAATAAAAGCTGCATTTGCCATGAGAGCCTACGTGACAGATAGAGAAAGGGTAAATGTTGAACCTGGTAATTAAAAAGTCTCTTTCAAAACAAAGAAAAATGCCAGGCTGCTTTATTTTTACATTTAATTAACAGTTGCATTCCATTATACTGTTTACTGTCTTTGGGACTCGTTTTGCCTTGCCTCCAGCAGCTCTAGAAGACACTGCCATGTGCACAGAAGTAAGCTGCCACTCTGAAGACAGGAGACAAGTTCAAAGATCAAGGTCAGCACAAGCTGAAAATCCGAAAGCAAGCATAATAAAAGAAAAAGGCTAAAGTCAATGCAATTTTCCCCCCTTCCTTCAGATACAAGCCCAATGTCCTTCAGATAGAAGCTGCACCAAATAGCCAAGACGGCTCCAGGCCAGGCAATTCAACGGGTTCTCAATATCACATATGCCAAAGAAGCCATATGGATAGAAATAAACGTCAGTACATAAGTGTAGATTCCCATTTGGTTTCAATCATGTGCAATTTCCTTTTATTTATTTAATAGGGTAAAGGGCTTAACTATTTTGCCCAAATCCTATAACACAATGGCAGATCTGTCAAGGAGCTAGGAATTTTCATGTGGTCCCACAATTAATTCACTGATTACCCTCTGAGTAAGTTCAGAGGGTAAGTTGGAGAGGTGACTGAAAAATGAAAACGGGGCCCTTGCCAGGGTCCCTTGGCAGTAATGCAGGGATCCTTCAAAAGTTGGTCATGGTTTAGAGATGTTAATCTGTTTTGTTCTTTAAGTTTAATTACTGGCTTTATGTAGGGTAGGGGAGACTAGGACATACTATTATTGTGTTTAACCAGTGTTCACAATGCAACAGAATTTCAAAGGCTATTTTAAGGCACAAATATAATTGATTGCAAGGTGTCTAATTCATATCCGATGTCAACTAAGTAGAAAAAAAAGTGTATTAGCTCCTAAGTAGAAAAGAAAGGCCATCAGTCAAATATAATACCCGCAGGTTACGTCTTCCACAACATAAAGAAATTAAACAAAAGAATTTAATCTTATTGAGGCTTATTATAGCATTGTTGAACATACTATTTTACCTATTACAAATTGAGATTGAGTATAAAATGCTTATTAATAGTGTTTTAGTTTTGTATGTATTAAATTACATCCAGCAATACTTAATAATTTGTAAGCTTATTATATATTGTTATTTTTATTATTCACATTGATATAAACATTTGCCATTTTGTTGTACATGGAATAGTTTTTATTCTTAGTTTAAGTAATTACGGAAATAAATGATAATTTATTTTAATATAAAAGTCAATTACGGAATTAACTTCAGAAGAAAGTATTCTAAACAAAAGACCTGAATACTGTATTTATTTTTATGTATTCTTTTAAAAGGGTTTTTAACTATACTGGATATAATGCAGTTTTATAGACACCCTAGGATTAATCTTAAATGTATGGAAAACAAAAGGATAAAAGAAAAATAAAACTATTACCTGAGAGATATATAGGTAAGTGACAGAATAAACAAAATATGCACAAGTAACCTTCAACACAAAGAAAACAAGTAATTCAATATCCAAGCTTTAGTGATAAAATGAGGTCACAGACAATCAGCTAGGAATGAATGAATTAGAGGAGGAGCACTGCAGTGAAAATGCCAATTAGTAATCAAATCAAAATATAATAAAGTCAAATTAATTTCAACTTGTTAATCGGCTGCTAATCCACCACCATTTTGTTTTCCTTCAAATTTCCCACTGTGCCTTCTATCTTCATCATGGACTAACTCTATGTCTGTGGTAGTTATGAAATTCATAACCAGATCCACAGTATTTAGATTGGCAAAGAGGCGCTGGAATTCAGCAATGAAAACAAAGAACAATTTAATAAGAAATTCCAAGATTTCTTATATTTACCAAGTGGCAACTCATTTAACAAGTATAAAATAATCTACTAGTAACACGGTGGAGAAGGTTGACCATCTAATCAGTCAATAAGCAGCAAACTACTGACAATTCTATAACCTTTCCTCCCACCTCCTTCCCGCCCCCTCAATTCCAAAAATACATGCAACCTGAACCATAAGCCACAGAATGACTTTAAAAATAAAAATTAAAAAAAGTTAAAGACAAACGAATAGTAAACACTGGACATGGTATATCGCACACAAGTTGATTCTGAGGAATAGTAACAGGAAGCACTTTTAAGTACCTAGAGGCGGCTCCGGTGAGATACCAATGCTTTGCAGCAAAGCCTCTGTCTCTCGTCGTTTGCGATCCAGATCAGAGTCATCCTGAACAGGTTCTTTCTTCTGCTGCATATCAGCCTAGAAGTAGACATCAGTAAGAAAAGTTAATGACATAGCTAAATGCTTTTCCTGGCTGAAACTGAAAATGATAAATGCACGGCAGTGAAGACAAGGCAAAAGCCCTAAATAGATATAATCACATGTATAAAGGATGAATAAACACCATAATTGCTCCATTTAATAATTACTGGCCCACTACTTTCTCTTTTGGTTGAAGGCTTTTTCCTGCTTCTATCACATGAGATGAAAGTTTCTCTCACAGGTTTTGGAAGAGAAAACATCAAGGCAAAGTATTTCTGGCAGGGGATATAATATAAAAAAAAAATTCTGACTGTTTTTTTAGACCTCCTTGTCCCTTCTGGGATATCAGTTATTGATGACTGTGTCTGTAATATTTAGGTCCCATGTTTGGGATTGTGCAAACCAGGAATTGTTGGGATCTTGCAGAAAAGTAAAACTATGAAAATGTTTAACTGTAAAACACACTATTTGTATTGCTAAGACAAGTTTGCCATGGTTTAGGATAAACTGGGCTAAAATCTGTATTAAGGCATGCGATCAATATTGATATGTCTTGGTACTTGATTCTAATTCTCACAGGATTCCATTATATATACTAACTGGAAGAAGAAAACTATCATGTAGAAAATATAGTACAGCAAATCATTTACAAGAAATTCCTTTCACAAATTCTGTCTAAAAACACATTATGTTTTTCATACCACCCTCTTAATGTCAGATCCTATGCCAGTTGGTGTTTTTACAGATTAGTGACAAATTAAAAGGCAGGTAAACAAGATATGTGGTGGGATTCTAGGGGAAATTTAAACCTTCCAAGTCTCTTCTATCTTTCATAATACAGTTATTACTTAAGATAAATTATTTGCTCCACATCTGAAACATGATAACACATGTTGATGTGTAACTACCTCACAACAAAGCTTTGTGAGCTTACAGAAGTGAGGTTGTCTTAAAGCCTGTCAAAAAACATTTCGTTATGAGACATACCTTCTTCCCCAGGGGAAGCTGGGTAAGCTAACAAGTACATTACTTTCTTTGGGCATGTAGAATACATTTTGAAGCAGTGAAGCATTAGTTACATTGTAGTATCTATAAGCATAAAGAGTTTATGCAACTTTTGACTTACTCCCAGAGGGTAACCTACACACTGATTATAAACTAAGTGCATCTTTGCACATGTCTCTGCGCTCAACAATTCTGTTATTATTAACTTTGGGCTAAAGCACTCATATTTTTGAAGTCTATCTGTCATCAGAGGGAAGACTACCATTTGAAGGCCAGTAAGGGCTTATAAGAGTCCTACAGTATTTCAGACATTCTGTGTAACCCAAAATTATGAAATGCCAGTTTAATCTCTTATCAGTGAAGATATCAAAGTTCATGTTCTTTTGCAATTTTAACATTTAAACTACCAAAGCAAGTCCCAAAGTTTATGTATACAACAGAGGCAAAGATAGAACTAAGATGAGAAAAAAGGTGTGGCAGAGTGAGGATCTGTATCTACTACAGAATCCTACTATGTTTTAATCATTCAACAAGCAGTGATTTTGTAGCATTAGTAATTAAAAATCTTCAAAGTGCCTTTCTCAGCAAGTGATATTTCTGTTTGTGTAGAGTAATCACAGCTGAGACCCAGAGAGGATAATCAAAGAAAGAAAAATTTGTCAGCTGAGAATTGTCAATCACTTTTCCACAGACATTTCCATATTTATTAGAGAAACATGTGAGGACAGGCCAGGAAACCCCTGGTCATTCTACCTCGCAGCAATTCGGCAAAAGGCCAAGGACAGAATGAAACTTCAGAGTGGCTCCCACTGAGCTCACCTCATTGCATTAAAGCCAATTTTTAATGAAATTGGGCCAGTGTCTTAAATGGTGGCCACTATATTTATTTTAAAATCAGATTTCATCCATAATATCACAGCCAAGAAAGCAGTTGACATCCAAAAGAGCAGAGGGTGGTAATTTTACACAACATGGA
This sequence comes from Trachypithecus francoisi, assembly GCF_009764315.1. Classification (NCBI taxonomy): domain Eukaryota; kingdom Metazoa; phylum Chordata; class Mammalia; order Primates; family Cercopithecidae; genus Trachypithecus; species Trachypithecus francoisi. The sequence goes on along the minus strand of NW_022681469.1, from coordinate 76,049,402 downwards.
CATAGTTTTCTGAATTCTGTGGAGATAATCAACCTGGGTGGTCCTAATTCACACCAGTTTTTATATTCATGGCAAAAAAAGGGCACTCAGTTTAGTATTAAAGGGCATTTCTTTTCTTTTTAATGTTAAATTTATTTGTTTTATTTAAAATATAAGCCTAAAGAAAGTTTACAAAAATCAAGGCTATTTAAATCTATTTCTAATTCTCTATAAACAACACAAAACTAGAAAATCTTAAACTCGGGGGTCAGTGACAGTGGCCAGTCGATATTCCATGGATTCAGGATCAGAAGTTTCCAAACAAATTTGCAGAATAGAACTCCAGATGCTTAGACAGGATGTCTGGGACGTGCCTCACAAACCTGCCCTGACTAGTTCATATGTACATGTATTCACTCATTCATTCATTCTATAACTCCTTTTTGAATGCCTACCATATGGTAAAACCTATATTAGACATTGACTCAATGATTAAAAAACAAACAACAAGAACAAAAGCATATGGCCCTGACCTTGAAAGCTTGCAATCTATTAGGAGAAAAAGACAAGTGAAGGGGAAAATATAACACCTTGTACTAAGTGGTTTGATAATGTCAATGATAGGATGCAGAACTAACCTAGTTATGAGGAAAGAAAGGTTTCAGAGGCAGCTTTCTGGAGAAAGTGACATATGAGATGAGAACGGAAAGACATGCAGTTAACAGCCAGGTGAAGGACAGCCAGGTAAAGTTGACAGCCAGGTAAACTTAACAGCCAGGCAAAGGATGATAGGAAGAAGTAGATCAGTGAAAGCAGAGGAAAGAGAACATCTTAAGTTCTCTGTCAAGAAAGAATGTAGTCCATCAGGGTACATGTAAGCAGCTGCATCTGACTGGAATGTGGATTTTAGGGAGAAAAAAAATGGGGGCGAAAAGAGAATCCTGTTATGCCTGTGCAGACCTGATGATCACTGCAAATTGGGGTAGGGAGCGGTGAAAGGACGACTTCAGGTTTCTGATCTGGAAAATTGGCTTGATGAGCCTTAGAGGTAAGCTCCCTTTTATCTCCAGACTCCTTCATGTGATTGGAGATAAAGGGGGACTGCCTCTAAGGCTTAGACCTCTGCAGCCCAGCTTCCCTATGTGAGAAAGAATCAGAATAGATTACTTCCAGATTCCTTTCAGCCACGAAATGCTCCAATCCCATGAAACTGGGGGCCTTGAATTCTAAGATCCTTCCAAAAATGGGACATTTTTATAAAATGCCCTCACCAGCAGAGATCCTAAAAATGTATGCGACCATTCTGTGAAGCCCCATTCATCTACTCTGATAGCTGATCTCAGAAGCAGAATGACAGCTGTCTCTTACTGCTCTGGGATCTTCTCGAATCCTCTAATCTGTGAGGAAGACATCATTCCTTTCTCCATTTTACAGAAGAGGAAACAGGTTCAAAGAGGACCGATACCCATTCAGGGCCAGTCTGTGAAGGGCAGATCCAGGCTTCCCAGCCATGTTCCACTCAAAAGCCCCTGTGCATAATCACTGTGTTAACTGTCTTCAGTCTTACAGCCCCAGCTGCTCAGAACCAACCAAGTCAGCACAGTTGCAGAGTGTGCATGGAAATAACCAAGGAAAGATCTCTTTGAGGGGAGATGGATGCGAAGGGAGAAGATTTCAAGCCAGGAGAGATGTTAAAGACGATGTGGTCCAATGGATCCTAAAATCTGGCCCTGCTTCAGATCACTCAAATCAGAAACTTTGAGGATGGAAGACTTGGACTCCGTATTGCCATCTGACTCTGTGGAGCACAGTTCAGTTACCACAAGCTTCAATCACCATGTTAGTTTAGAAATGAGAAAACTAGGACTTCATATGATGTCAATCCAGAATGAGGCAGCAGCCAGGAATGTCTAGAGTCCAGGTGTTCCATACCCTCCACTACCTGCAGCCTCCAATCTCCCAGGGCTCTTCTTGCTGTGAAACCAGCTAAATCCTCACCAGGCAAAAGTGCTTGGTTGTAGAATCAAAAGGGGAGCCTGCTTCCATCAGTCCAGTGTGCCTGTAATTTCCTCAAAATGTGTAAAATGAAAAAGACGAAGCAGACAGCATAATTTGGAACCAAATTTCCCATATCACATCGCATTTTGTGGTAATTCTATGAAATTCAAGTTGGATATTAGAATGTCAGTTTAAAAGGAAACTGGTTATTAGTAAAGGATAACAGGTGCTTTAAAACTACAGTAAGTGTTGACATTTGAGGGAAAGGAAACATAATAACTTAATGCTTTTTTTGGCTTTGCATGGAAATGAATAGCCATTCCTTGTCAATTCTCACCTCTACTTCACTCAAAGACTGCATATGTAACAGCAAAGATCTCAAAGGGAAAAAACATTATGTGTGATGTCAAGGACAAACAAATGATCACATCAATCAATGGGTAACGGTATAGAGAGATGAGAGATGCCAGAAGGCTAAAATGCAACTGCAATTATCTTTTACTTTGTTGGAAAATAATAATTGTTGTAAATCTGTTACCTTGGTCTCTCGGCCTTGTAGTATGAAACAACACTTATTTAGATTGTAAGGCATCAAAATAAGTTTTCTTTTCCTTATAGAAGAACTGCATAGGGAAGCAGCTCTGGTTTCTATACGCAAAAGCATATCATACCACACGAAGTTTTTTCTTAGAAAACTATTCAAAAATATCTTTGGTGTCTGGTTTTTATATAAGATGTGGGCTATTCCTACACTGCCACAACAAATTAGGGAACTAAAAATAAATTATTTGTTTGATTCACATAGTGGAAGAAAACGTGACATGACAACAAGGCATTGGATTGGGATTACAGAGTCCTAGATTCTAAGTCTAGAAAGCAGAAAAGCTACATTTCAACTCCGGGTCTCTGCTGCTTTGTTGGCATAAAGAGGGGCCTGAACGGAAAGTCTCCGAAATTTCAGCCAGATCTAACATGTAATAATTCTTTGTACTGTATGTACTATCCTATCTACCTTCTCACTAAGAGAAGGACAGCCTTCCCCTTACCAAACCTAAGATGCTTATTTACCATTAAAAAATGTATACCACTTTGGAAACAATGGAAATCCACTGGCATAGTTTTCTAATTTTCTGCTAAAATGTTCCTGCTGGTAGATTTTTCAGAAAAAAAGAAAAGCCTTTTCTTAAAACTAACATTTATTAAGTACTAACTATAGTCTAGGTACTGCTAAGTACAGCCCCACAAAATAAATGTATTATTGTTCTCATATTAAAAATAGGAAACTGAGGCACAGAAAGGTTAAGAAGTTTCTAACAATAACAAGATCACAGACCACCCTTAGAATTCTGTTCAAGTCTGTGAGGAACCTGGAGTCTGGAGGCCTCTGGAGCCTCTGGATCAAACGTTATCCCCCATTTAGGTGATGGCTGACCAGTACATAGCAGAGGGTAACAACTTTATCATGCAGAATAGGGACATAGTCAATCATTTTATTCCGATATCATAAAAGGATTCTTTTAGGTGGTCCTATTTATCCATTTGACCAGCCCCTCAGAATCAAGTGATCTTCCTTTTTCCCCCACAACACCCCAACACCCAGGATTTACCTCTTTCTTTTTCCTCTCCTCTTCCTTCCGTTTCTTCTCTTCTCTTATCTGTGCTAAGCGCTGCTTTTTGCGCTCTAGCTCAGCTTTTAAGTCACTTTTGTCAGACATGTTGGTTTCCTTGGAGAAAGGGAAAAAAAGAAGTGAACATATATAAAAATAACTTTTCTGTATATCATTGCAAAAATCATTTGAAAGAAAATGCAATTTGAAAATGTGACTTTTGGGTTATCAACAAGAGGTTGTATTATTTAGCCTATGTGAAAGAATCAGAGAAACACATTAAGTTAGATCTTGTCCAAGGATATCAAATATTTCCCTTTTAGGTATATATACATAAATATCTGAAGAAATACAAGGTTATTATCTGGCCTAAGCAAGGATAGCAACTTCCAGATAAGCAACACATTTTCTGTACAAGTTTTTTAACAAATAAACAAAAATAAATAAGAGAATCAAAAAAGAACCATCATCATGACTTACAATTTAGATGATAATGGAGCAATTCATTCCCACACTGAGAAAAGAAAATAGGCTGTCATAAACCCTTAGAGACGTGCCCTGCTCAAATTTCTATGGACTCAATAAACGTTCCTCCACTGAGCTAGGACGCATGGAGATTTCATTTTGCCTAACATTATTTGCATCAGGGAAGACAGCTGCTGAAGACCTAACATGTTAATCTTCTTTCTCTGTAAAACTCCTGAAGTGTCACAGTTAATTTCATCTCCAACACAACCCTATTTCTATAAAACTTTCATTTGCATTCTGAATGTAATATTCCTTATTCTGGCACTTTCCCTTTCCAAAGCAAAGGGTGTTTGTGAGCACATGAAACGGGAGATAACACCATGGCAAGTTCTTGGGAAAATTTATCCAAACAAGATTTAATTTTAATGTTAATCATGGTGACGGTGCTGGTAGTGATGGTGCCAGTAACATTTTTAAATAAAATCAGTTCGAAGAAGACTCTTACTAATTACCAATGATTATATATTTGAGCCTTTTGTGCTCCCAACTGAAAACTAACAAAATGGAAACCTTGAGAAATGAAGGGCCGCCCTCGCCCAATTTTCTAAAATAACAAGGAAAAATTGACTAACCATAAATGTCACGAGTATTCGTTCACATACTATTTGCATGCAACTAGGATAAATATATAATGCATCTTGAAGTAGATTACAGAGCAATGGAAGGCAAAAAAAAAAAAACAAAGAATACAGAACAATGAAAAATTCTCAACTTTTTGTCATTGTCCCCAGAAGGTAAACATGAATCTGCAGTCACTCTAGGACACACTTTCAGACAAACAAGTTGGGAAATACACTGTGTTTCTACTCTGATCACAGTGTGACAGCAGAGATTTGTGAAATAATCAGAATTATTGCAATAACCAATCTCAGCCATTCATGATCATACTCTTTCTTCATTTATCAACAAATATTTGCTGTATTTAATCTGTGTTAGGCACTTTATAATGAATAGGGATACAAAGATAAGCAAAACCAGATTCTCTCCTTCAAAGAGCGTATAGCTCAAATTTGTGGACATGCAGTGTGGATAGAGATGTTCTCTGAGATATTGGCTTATTGATTACTCAGTGCCAGGCCCTTGACATTCATTATCACATGTAATCATATCAATCCAAGTAAACCGGTATTATTACTAATTCCTTTTCATAATTAAGACAAAGGAGATTCAGTAAGAACTGAGACTGCCTAGCCAATAGATGGCAGAACCTAAATTCAAGCTTGCCCATGCTCTGACCTACTACATGTTTGTGATCCCCAGTGTACAAGTTCAGAGGAATGCAGAGCAAAATGATAATCAAGGTCTGGTGGAGTATGCCAGGGGAAGCATTGAGGAATAGGTAGAATTGGGACTGGGTATTGAATGAGGTCAGAAACTAGCAAACGAAGGGCATATTTGGATGTGTGAAGACCTGTCAAAGAGGGAACTGACAGATTGAGTGCAAGAGATGTGGATAAATTCAAGTCAAGAAACAGAAAGTTGAGGCCAGGTGTGGTGGTTCATAGCTGTAACCCCAGTGCTTTGGGAGACTGAGGCAGGAGGATAGCTTGAGGCCAAGAGTTCACGGTTACCGTGAGTTATAATCATGCACTGTACTCTAGCCTGGGTGACAGAGTGAACCTCTGTTTCAAAAAAGAAAAAAAAATGTTTAATTGGTAAGAATGGATATGTTGAGGCAACCTGGAAAGCCTGGACAAAACAGAAAATTGAGTTCTATTTGGTGTAATGGATAATGGGCAAACATAGCAGATTTTTGAAAAGAAAAGTGACAAAATAAAAATGGAATTCGCGTAAGCCTATTCTTGTCCCTGCCTGTATAACAGACTGGAGCAAAAACTAGAAATAAGGCAAGCTGCTGGGTAACTAATGCCAGCTTCTCTCTGATTCAACTGTACCTGTACGGGTATGGTAGGCAAATGTGGGACAGAAGTAGAGAATGTGCACTAGGGAGAGCACAGCCAAGAGGGACCAAGGAACTCTTAGTAGCCTTTAAATGTGGAAGCAAAAATGGAAGGTCCAGTAACAATTTGACTTTGAGAGGGCAAAGGGGATGGCAGTGAAATTAGGAAGAAAAGACAAAGAGGAAAACCGTGAAAAAACCTTGCAACATGTATTTCATAATTTGGGTATCAGTGGAACTTCTGGGCAGAATGCACAAATACAACACTACAGATGGGGGGACAAGTGGAATGGGGGACTGAAGTTGAGGAATAGAGTTTGGAGTCATCCCCCTACAAAGGGCTGTTTAAACAGAAGATGCAATTCGAAGTCTTAACAGAGCCAAGGCAGTAATTGAGCAAGCAGAGCCATGACTGAGGACCAGCCAGAGAGGAAATGCCTGGTCCACAGTAGGTAGCTCCACCAGGTCCGACTGAGGGTCCACATGGAGGGACACAGGCCCACGAAGTTAGATCTTCTGATATTTTTCTTTCCAAGAGAAGTTGCAGAACTTCACAAAAGCAAAGTTTATCACTAAAATACAGGTTGCCAATAATTTTCAACACCAATGGGTAAAATTCCTGGCAGGAATTCCAGAAGTCATCTGAGAAGTTATAAACACCATTGACCAATAAGGGTCCATCTAACTAGTGTGCTGGAAATTTTTTGGTAGTCAGAAATGAAATGTATGATCAGAAAAATCACTGTTAAAGCAATAGCTGTTTCATTCTAAGCTGAAAGCAGCCAGGAGACTCTTCTTAGAAAATGTGAGTTTTCCCCTCCTCCACATTTCCCCAACTTTTACTTGACCTTTCCCCAACATTGCTTTACCTTTCTCCAATTCATCAAAACTGTCTGGTGCAACTTCAGCAATATTTATTGTCATTAAGAAGCAAACCATAATATAAGAAAGTCTTATATTTGTTATGATTTTCTTGCAAAGAATTTCAATCACAAAAGGGAAGTAAAATGTATTCTCAGAAAATTTCTGCAAAGTGCAAAGGCTTTCTTGCAAATAATAAATACGTCTTACAATGTTGATCATTTAAGTTGGAATTCCCAGCCAGAGAGTCAATATTTTAAAAATAACAACAAAAACATTGAAGGAATTTTTTAAAAAAGATTATATTAGGTAGTGATGATCCAAATAATTTAAGTCTTTAAATGCAGTAGGTTACAATGCTAGAAGACACAACTGTAAATGGCCTTCCATTTATTGATTTTTTGATCCATTCTAAAATAGATGCTTAGCATCAATCCCTAGGAGAATAAGGAATCTCAAGAGAATGCCTCATAAAGGGTTTGGAAAGTACACATTATAGTGAATGAATGAGCCTTTACACACAGTAAAATGACTTAAATAGTAGCATTAAATGTAGTGTCAGCACTGAACTCCATAGGATTTCCTGGGGGGCTTGCTCCTCTGACCCACTAAATCTCCCTGCACATCAAATAAAGCAAATCGAGGAACAAAGCATGAGGGACATGAGTTACAGAGATTTCTGTGGCTAATGCAGGTTATTGCCAAGGCAATTCTGATGCACTCAGTCTAAGAAAATAAGAGTCAAAGCTACCTACTGCTAATTATTGCTCATTTACTTCATACACATAAAAAGCTGGTCTCTCATTTACAAATGGCAAGGGATCAAGTGGGTAAATCAAACCCACCTCTGGGTATAGGGCTCCTCCCTGTCTGATCATCTGCATGTTCTACCACACACCAGCCAACTCTGGGCTTGACTCCACCCAGACTTAGGAGGAATCACAGCTCAGTCTTTCCCCAGCCCCATCCACTGCGATCAGTTGCACTTTTGTACCTCCTGCTCAGCATCCTTGGAGCAGAGTCCCACATTCAGAACTCTTTTTCCATCGGTGGCATCTCCTCTTCCTCATTCACTTTCACCCACCTTTGTTGCCAAATTCACACTTCTTATCTCCCTCCACCCCCGCATCACAGCCCTTGTTCTCCTGCAAACCCTCCAGTTTTACTATCACTGAACACAATCCCCATTTCACCCCTTGTCTTTCTTTGTCAAGCCAAGTTATACTCACCCCAAAACAGATGTCTCAAAGTTCAAATCAGCTACTACATTTACCCTAGACTCCATACACCAATCCCTAGAGCCTGCTAGCTTTTTTTCAAATTTCAGCTGTCTACTACTGATTTCCCTTTTGTTCCTTGATTCACCTTTTATCCTCTGCTTAGTGTTGTCATTACAGCTCGTCTCCACTCATCCTCCCAAATGTCTCAGTTCTGATCACTGTGGCTTCAGCACATCTCTGATCTAGTAAGTTGTCATTTTTTTGATCCAAATACATGAGTCAATAAAAGTAAAGAGCTAAAAATTATGCCTGGCAAATCCTAAACACCCAAGAAAAGTTGTTTCTCCTTCTCCTCCTTCTCCCCTTCCTTTTGTATTATTATTACCATTAGTTTACCCTGCCCACTCTTGCCCACATCACCAATTGCACCCTAATTCAATAACCAAGTCGTCACTCCAAGTTCACTGCAATCATTTAAAAAGTGTTACTGTGAGAATTACATGAAAGACATGGGACATTACTGATTTAATAACAATACATTTAAAGTAAGGAAATCCAGTCTGTGTTCCTAGCCATTCTAAAACACTTCAGAGCAAGTAGAAGGAGCTTCCCTATCTAAATGAGTTATAAAATGGAAGGCATGTGGGAAAAGGGATGTGACTCAAAAAACAAAAAACACCTTTTTAAAAAATTAAGTGTAGTCATTTATCTTAACAGTAAAAAAAAAACTTCTCAGTTTTTTCTTTTGAACATAAGAATTACATATCAAGCTGTCCCCAGCAGACATCCCCTGCACCTTACCCACTTCCCCCAGAGGATGGGTTGGTATATGAAGACATGGTTTCTTCTCTAGTTAGGAAGTTAGTTATAGCGAAGGTCTCTCCTGCTGTTCCATTATACAAATGGCTCATGGTCCTAAGTTTCTTTTCTTTTCTTTTCTTTTTTTTCTGGGACAGAGTCTTACTCTTTTCCCCAGGTTGCAGTGCAGTGGCACGATCTCAGCTCACTGCAACATTCACCTACTAGGTTCAAGCAATTCTCCTGCCTCAGCCTCCCAAATAGCTGGGACTACAGGTGCATGCTACTGGGCCCGGCTAATTTTTGTATTTTTTTATAGAGACGGGGTTTCGCCATGTTGGCCAGGCTGGTCTTGAACTGCCAACCTCAGATGATCCTCCTGCCTGGGTCTTCGCTGGGATTACAAGCATGAGCCACCACACGCGGCCCCTCAGTTTCTTTTTTTTTTTTTTTTTTTGAGACGGAGTCTTGCTCTGCCACCCAGGCTGGAGTGCAGTGGCCGGATCTCAGCTCACTGCAAGCTCCGCCTCCTGGGTTTACGCCATTCTCCTGCCTCAGCCTCCCGAGTAGCTGGGACTACAGGCGCCCGCCACCTCGCCCAGCTAATTTTTTTGTATTTTTTTAGTAGAGACGGGGTTTCACCGTGTTAGCCAGGATGGTCTCGATCTCCTGACCTCGTGATCCGCCCGTCTCGGCCTCCCAAAGTGCTGGGATTACAGGCTTGAGCCACCGCGCCCGGCCACGGCCCCTCAGTTTCAATAGAGGAAAAAATGGAGAGAGGAGGGAGGCAGGCAAACATGAGAGAGAGAAATGTGGATACCGAGGAGGGAGGAAGTAAAACTAAAACCAGTTTCACATCTTCCCTTGCCTTGCCAGGTTCCCCTACATCTCCTTTACATTTCTTATGTCTGCACATATCCATAGAGAAAGGAAAATGTCCAGCTTTTCTCGAACCCAACAATGATATCTATTGCCTTCATTTTTATTTCTGCACACATCATCATGGCACAGTTTGGTCCTATTTAGAACCAAGTGTCTAGCAGAGGAGATGCAAAGGGTTTAGTTCTGTTTACACAGCTGCTGAGTAACAGCACCTCCGAAGGCTTAGCTTTTGAACAATATAGATCTCTATTTCCTTTCAGTTGTCTAAGTTGGCAGCCGTTTGGGATTCCATTCCTAATGCTGGCATATGCAAATGTATTTTTAAGCTTAAAGTTGGAACCCTAGGAGGTTTAAATCATTGCCCAGCTGTTGCCAGACTTATTGAGAAAATACCCAGAAATAAGTTATCTTTTCCTGCCTGAAAACAATTGCTCTTGTCAGCTCTTCACTATCATGTATTGAACTTTTCATCTGCCACTGGATACGTGTAAGAAATTTGATCTTTCACAGCCCCATTTCACCTGCTTAGTGTCTCAAAATGCAGCTGCCTCCTTCCACTTGAATGGGAGGCCAAAGGATGATACAGACGACAACCATGAGCCCATTTTTACAGCTATAGCTCAGTCAAAAAAAAAGAGGGTGATAGACATCTCAGGAGGGAGTTGGCTGGTGAAAGGAGGGTTATTTCCTACATTTTTACAGCCATCAGTACACTATGAAAACAAAATTTTAAATAAAATCCATCTTATAGTAGGACGATGCTCAGGACTGTTCTACTAACACCACAGAAGAGCAGTTCTCAAACATTTTTATTTCAGTACCCTGTTATACTCTTAAAAATTATCAAGAACTTCAAAGAGCTTTGGTTTATGTTTTTATGTAGGTTATCTATTAACATTAATCATGTTAAAAATTAAAACTGATAAAACTTTAAGTATTTATTTAATAATTTATTTTAAAGTAACAACATACATGTTATTAACATTTTGTGAAAAAAACTACAATTTCCAAGACAAAAAAAAAAAGTAAGATGAATGTAATGCTTTTACATTTTCACATATCTTTTTAACATCTGGTTTAATAGAAGTCAAATGCTGTCTTATAGCTACTTCTGCATTCAATCTGTTGTGATATGTTATTTTAGTTGAAGTATATGAAGAAAATCTGGCCTCAAACAGATATGTAATCTGAAAAAGGAGGAATATTTTAACAGCCTCTTCGGGTAATTGTGGATATTCTTCACTATTACACCAAAAGTCAACAAATAGCAGTTTCTTAAAGGTCAGCAGCAATGTGAATATGAAACCATATCAATCAATGAACTTTTTGTACCCTGTTACATTAAAATCCATTGGTCTATCCTAAACACTGAATCGATCTTTTACTCATGGATGATTTTATAATGTCATGAATAGGTTACTTGGAAAATATAAGTAACTGGAAAATAATAAATCAGGCAGACCTTCCAAATGTTGACACATTATGTTATATCTGAAAATCAAACTTAGTAACTTCATTGCCAAGCTCTTTAGAAGTCTTTAGGTGACATAAAACTGTCAAGCTCAGGGTGGCCCAAAATTCTACTTTTTGTTTGAAAGCTCAAATTTTATCATTAGCAACAAATATTGTCAGTTGTGTTCTTGAAGTGACAAACTCACACCATTGATTTTTGAGAAAATGTCTACCAAACAGTGAAGTCTGAATCACCCTAGTTTGTCAGTTGTTCAAGTAAAAAATAGTGTTTCTTTTTTTATTAAGGCAGTTAGTTTAACTCACAATTCAAATTATTGCACAAATGTTTTTCCTCAAGACAACTATTGAGTTGGTAGCAGAAGGCTTTGCTTGTTCCCATTTGTCACACAGTAAAACATACACCCAAGACTAGACATTTAATGTAACTAATTTTTTTTCTGCTTTATGAAGGACATTCTTAAGTGAAACTGGGTTTTTTTAAAAAAACCTGTGCGTGTAGCAGTGAAATTTGGGCCACTGCTAGTACAGTTTGGTGCCACTGCCTCAAATCGCATTAGAGTACCAGCAGTTTTACCCATGATTGCTTTTATACCATCACTGCTAATGTCAACATAGTAGAAAAGACAGATAACATTTTAGTGTTATTATGAAAATAGCTTTGACCTTACAGATCCTGAATGTTTCTGGGGAACCCCTAGTGGTTCCCCAGGAGTTGGGGAACCTGGGGTTCCCCAACTTAGGTTAAGTCAACTGTGACTTAACCTAATTCTGCTAAGATAGAGTTGATTCTAAAGCTTACAGAGACATTTCCTTGACAAAATTTTGCTAAGTGTGTATATAAATAATCTAAACAGAGGGAGTTCATGCTCTTTCTTTTTAGGGAAAGAGGTAGTGAAAGACTAGCAAAATCACTAAGCATTAAAAATTCAAGTTAGAGTCAAAAATTCCACAAACTATGATTCAAAAATACCTGGGAGATCTAAGTAAGACCTCTAGATACAGCATAAGGAAAACCAGAGTTAGGGGGAAAGCGAGGCCTTGAAGAAAAGGCCCCATAGAGCATGGTGGCAGGCGTCTGTAATCCCAGCTACTCGGGAAGGCTGAGGCAGGAGAATCACTTGAACCCTAGAGGCAGAGGTTGCAATGAGCCAAGATCGCGCCATTGCACTCCAGCCTGCTCAACAAGAGCGAAACTCGGTCAAGAAAGAAAGAAGGAAAGAAAGAAAGAGAGAGAGAGACCCCATAGAACAATGTGTGAAAGATTTCTCACCTGCCTAAGCCAGGTAACAGGCAAGGAAGACTAACTGAGAAGCCAGTTTTCGTTCCCCATTCTCCTTCTCCCCTCGCTGAACACACACACACACACACACACACACACACATGGGCATTAGCCTGGTTGTAAAGTGAACTAAGACAGTTGCTAATGAACTGTAGATTTCTGTTTGTGTGATTTTTTTTAATCCTTTGTCCTAATTTTGCTGTAGGCTGCTTTGTTTTTTTTTTTTTTTTTTTTTTTTGGTCTTAATTATATTTAATTTTACAAAAGAAAACAAAGGGTGATTTTTACAGACTTCAATTATACCTAGTAGGCTTCTTCATATCACTGAGGAGTTTGCAAACCATCATCTTTGTTTACAAAGGCATTTTCAATTCATTTTACTTTTTAAAATTTAACTTTAATTTTAAAGTTCAGGGGTACGTGTGCAGGTTTGTTACATAGTTAAACTTGTGTCATGGGGGCTTGTTTTATGGATTATTTTATCACCCAGGTATTAAGCCTAGTTCCCACTAGTTATTTTTCTTGATCCTCTCCCTACTCCCACCCTCTATCCTTCAACAGGCCCCAGTGTGTATTGTTCCCCTCTGTGCATCTATGCCTTCTCATCATTTAGCTCCCACTTAAAAGTAAGAACATCTGGTATTTAGTTTTCTGTTCCTGCCTTAGTTTGCTAAGGATAATGGCCTCCAGCTCCATCCATGTTTCGGCAAAGGACATGATCTCATTCTTTTTTATGGCTGCATCATATTCCATGACATACGTGTACCACATTTTCTTTATCCAGTCTACCATTAATGGGCCTTTAGGTTGAGTCCCTGTCTTTACGATTGCGAATAGCATTAATAGACTGCTTTAATAATTACAATTATACATGCTCATTTCAAAACAAGAACTCCAAAGATTTTATAATCCAGTACCAGCATTTTACCCATAAATATGGAAGCAGATATAGTCATACACATTTACAACCATGAAATGGAAGAGTTAAAATGGAAATGTCAGACTTCATTATTCTTGGACACTTTCATTAAATAATGCTTTCCTTCCAGTGTTTACTTATTCCAGATTTTATTAATTTTAATCCAAAGAAAGCTCTTAAACAAAAAGCCGTTATGATGGATGTTTATCAGTCTACTTCTGGTCCAATCTTGCTATCCCTCTGTATCACCACCTGGTGGCATCACATGTAAATTGCATGAGCGAGCTGACACCGGAAGGAAAAGCTTTGCCTCTGAAATTCCCATACACCTCATCAAAGCCAATACTGGGTAGTCCCAAGCACTGCAAGAGTTTCAATTTACATAGGAAGGACCTATTTGTGTCTGTAGAGAACTACTATTTTGGAGGAAAACCTGTATCAATCCATACACACAGCTGTAACATTATGTTGATTTTTCTAGGTTCCTCTCAATCTTACTCATATTGGGTAAATTCTTGACTAGGAAATTCAGAAATTTTTCTAAAATTAAGCCTTTAGTATCACTCTTGCTGAATTTGTGAGATGTATTTAAGACTGTTGTGTCTACATATTGTCTCTAGTCCTATTTTCACTGTTTTATGATTCTGAGCTACCCAAATTGTACTACTTTAACTGCAACTTGAGCACTGGCAATTGCAGCACATTAAACAGGAGAGGCTCTCGAGCCCTCAGCACAGAGGCCCATTATGCTAGAGAGAAAAATCAATCCATGGGGTATCTGCCCTCTTATCTAGTTAACAGAGTAGAGATGAGAGCTCTTAAATATTAAAGGACTCAAAAGCCACTGTCATCTTTGCCAAAAAGTTTGGAAAATTTTTGTTTAATTTCTGACTCCTATGGTGCATTCCACCAATTTAGAGATTCAGTATGCTTCTCTTTGGAAAGGGAACTGTTCCCCAATTAAGAGAATCAACCATTTTCTTAGAGTATCTTCCTTCAAGAAACACTCAGATGATATCAAGAGTCCTTAGGAAATGAGAATCTCAAGTAGAATCCTTGAAAGAGTATAAAACTAAAGATGGAATGGTTTGGACAACTAGAGAGCAGTAGTTTGGAATTGGGTCACTGGGAATTAGGGCAGAAGAGAAACCGGAAAACAGAATCAGAAGAAAGGAGATGGGAGCCTTTTGGGCACTGTCACAAGGATAACAACATGAAGAAAGAAGTGAGGCCTTGCAACAGGATCCCCAGGAAACACAACCTTAGGTCAGAACAGATAGGAAAGATAAATCATATACTTAGGCCAAGTATCAGGCAAAGAAGCCGAACAAAGAAAGCTACCATGACTGCACTTTATATAATAGGAAATTATGCGTCTGTGCACCTAGACGTTCTAAAACATTCATTGAATAGAAAGGAGCTGCTCCATCTCAAGGAGCATTCCCAAGGAGCACATGGAAAGGGGTGGATCCTCCATAGAGCATCACACAGCTTCCTTTGGAACTCACACGGTGGCTCTTCAGCATCACATTGGGCACAGAGTAGGCACTGAGTAAACATTGGCTGTTATATAAACGGGTTAAAGATGGCCCCTGGACATTGGTCCCTATGTTGTTTATTTCTTCACAGCAGGCTGGGACCATTAGCTCATAACCCACTGGCATAAAACACAAATTCTCACATATCCAATCGCTTAAAATAGAGTTCAAATAGGCATATTTTTAGCCATTTAGACTCTGTGTGCAACCAACATCTGCTAGCCATAGATAATACAAATCCTGTGGCTATAGAAATAATTCTAAACTGCTGTTGCTCTTTGGAACTCTCTGACCCAGAGACTCCCCAACTTGCAGCTGAGCAACATCACCTAGACCCGTAGGCCCCATCTTCCATTCCCTTCTCCCCTGGGAGGTCCCTTGTCCTCTTCCACTTTGGGTGGCGGCCTCATGGTGCTGTCTTTGGAAGGTCTGCTGCGAGAGACTTCCTCTCATCCGGTCCTGTCCAAGTACCACCCAATAAAGCTGTTTTGCAGTGCTGCCATCTTGTCTTTTCCTTGGTCAGCCCCAAATCCTCAACCTCACCACACCCCACAACCAATTTTCAAGTACTCCCAATTTGATCACCTAATATTTACCAGCCTGCCCTCTTCGACCCATGTCCTTTCACATTGCACAAGGCCAGTCTTCGTCATTGCTTCTGACAATTGCAGTACTCTCCTAACTCATCTTCCTCTGCTAACCTTGCTCCCTGATGATACATCCTCCACGCAGCATCAGGGTGAGCTTTCTATCACCCAAATCTGATGATGGGTACACTACCATCAGATTTGGGTGACAGAACACTGTTTAAAACACTGTTACAAAATATGTCCCAACTCCTTATCATGGGCACATAAGATGCTCTTATTTCCCATCTCTCCATCCATATATCCTTCCACTCCCTAGTTCACAATTTACTGGTGCATAGCAAGAGGTTTTTTTGCCTTTGTACCTTTGCAAATTTCAGAAATGTTTTTCTCACCATGTTTAATCTGATGTCCCCTATTCATCTTTCTGTCTCAACTCAATCACGTTCCCTCCAGAAAGCCTTCCTAGGGCATCCAGTGTAGAGGAGGAAAAATACCTTTTCCTTCTACTTATCTTAGGTTCATTGGCTGAGACTCCTGTAATGAAAGACAGATTAGAAGGAGAAAATCATACAAATGTATTTAATGTAAGTTTCACATGGCATGGAAAGCTTCATAAGGAAATGAAGACCCAAAGAAACAGTTAAACTTGAATGCTTTTATAGTAGGCTTCATGAAGAATGAAGAGTTGTGAGGAAAAAAATTGACTGGCCAAAAAGTATTATCTAACAGTAGTAACTGGGGGAAGCATAGCCTGGTGTCTTTGTTCAGATTCCTCTCTGTATCCTGTGTTTTCAGAGATAAGGATGCACCCTTCCTCTCACATGAGGGTCCTTTGACTTGCTTCAGAGAAGGGAAGGGGATGGTCAGAGAGACCTTCCTGCACATGCCATTTCTCAAATTCCTTCAGCTTAAAATATTCAATATGCCAAGGTGCCATATTTTGGGGTACCATGTCTAAACCCCAGCACAAGCCTGGGTCATGCACCCCTCACTGGTGCTGTTAGAGTACCCTGCATGTAGTTCTGCTGGAACATGTACCATAGCGCATGACTATACTCTGTGATTTTTCTCCTCCTGTTAGACTTAAAGCTCTTAAGACAGGGGCCATGTCTAATTTACTTCTGTACCTGTAGTGCCTAGCATTGAGTGCTCAATAAATGTCTCTTGAATTGCTAAACAACTATTAGAGACATTATGTCCATATTGTCCATATTTTCACTAACATTTTGAGAACTTTCCAATCATCAATAAGTTAACTCAGCATACTAGGCTTTTAAATGACCAAAATCAGCGAAGTTATTCCTCATTATGCAACAAATCTTTATTCCCATAGGGGATGGCGGGGGAGAGTCACTGTCTCACTCATTAGTACAAATGTGCAACAAACACATACTCCTAACATTGCCTCATCCATTCAACTATCTTTTACTAAATCACTACCATTATATATCCATTGATATAATTTTTCCTGCCTGATTTACATTTTTAATCTCTGTTTTCTGACTCTAAAAGGATTATGTAGCAAAATCCATTAATTTATAATTGACAGTCTCTATTGTTGATCTCAACCAATAAATTCAGCAGTCTTGAATTTATTGCCCCAAATTCCTTGAGGATAAATTATCATGTTGCTGGTTGGACTTTCTCTTTAACAGTGATGTAAAAATAATCTATGATTTAGAACAGAGCCATCTATTGCACTTGGAGCTGTTTTCTCTGAGTTGCTAAGATGATAAATGAACATGTCTAAAAATAAACTACTCTCAGGTAACCTGGCAGACTGATCTTTAAAATAACTGATAACAAGCAAATCTTTAGACATGACTAGCTTTAGCTTCAACTCTGAATTCTTGGGCCTGCTGTATTATAAAGGAGCCAGATTCTCTGTGCAACAAAGTTAAATCAAGACGGCATAGGCCAGTAGGCCTGCTGGAAGTGGGCACTCTCTCTCGATAGAGGATGCAGGCAAATTCAAGCCACGCAGCTGTTTTTGCAATCCCTAGTGAGCACAAATTTAAACTACCATGTTAAAGGAAATTTCAATCAAGATACATTAATCACAATGAAGGAAGGAATAATTTTAATGTCAATAATTAATTTAAATATTATTTAATTCAGATAATAAAGTAAAATTAGATTTTCCCAAAATAAATCAGCAATACACACGCTCACAAAAAATCAATTTATTCCAATCTTCTAAAACTATAAGTTAAGAATATCTCCACATCTTAAGACCACTTAATTCTCTCTCAAATTCACTACAAAATATGTATGAATTTGTAATTAAGGCTACCTAATTTTAAGGACCACCAATCCCTGTTGGGGTCATGATGAGTGGAAAAGCACATGCAGAGAAGAGGCTTCTAAGGTAATATTCTATCCTCACAACCAAAGCAAACAACTTTGGCATGTGAAGATCCAGGATTCAAGTCTCCACAGCACACCATGCTGTTAGCCACTTAGCCACTGCATAAGCCTGTAGTTACGTTTTTGGCATCTTCTCTTGCCCCACTCTGTTGGCCATATCATCTCTATTGATTTATTCTACTTATCTTGTATTCTTTCTTGGCCATAGTCACCCACTTTATGTCAGCAGTTTTCGTTCTAATGTTTGTCCAACAGACGATAAAGAATATGACAGCTAAGGAAAACACAGTTACTAAAGATTCCATAAGTCAGTGTAGTCTGTGGTTACCACCTTGCTCACAAGAAAGCAGTGAAAGAAGGTTTCCAAAGAGTAGGTGACTCAACAAACCAGAATGGAGGAAGACCAGATCTGAGGAAGGCACAGGTGAGTGGTGCATCCCAGGCAGACGGGGAAGCATGGACAAAGGTGGGAGGTAAGAAGAATGACCAGTATGTGGGACAAGTAACGGGATATGGATGGAACACTGAGTACAAAACGGGGTGGAGGAAGATGAGAATGGGAAGGCAGTCAGAGACCAGATTCCAAAGACTGAGTGACCAACCATCTTAGTTTGCACAGAAATACAGAGGTACACAGGACACAGGATGTACAGTGCTAGAACAAGGAAAGTCCCAGGCAAACCTGGCCAAGTTGGTCACCCTATAGCCAAAGGTTGGCTACGCCATGCTTTAAAGGGGTCTGAACTTCTCTGTACACAGGAGGGAAACATAGAAGGATGTGAGCAAGCACAAGACCAGATAATTAATTCCTAGTGTGTAATTCACTCTACACCAGCCTTTTAAAACATGGGTTGCAACCCACCGGTGAGTTACAAAATCAAGTCAGTGGTCAAAGGCAGCCATTCCTGTGATGTAACAGATTATAATTATTAGAATGTACTGTACATGGTAAGAAACTTGTTTTGGACACATATACATACATTTACTGTTACATACACATATTGTTTATAATTGTTAGTTGCAGTTAAACTTTTGAAATATATTGAGCTACATCAATTCTTAAACTGAAAATTTTTTAATTCTAAATTTATCTCTACCTTTATCCTTTCTCAGCCAACATTTTGCATGTTATGACACCCACAGATCATGATGACATTTGCAAGGTATGTTAGGGTAAACAGAGAAAGGTGTTCACTACCACAGGAGACTTACCAGGCTCTGACTACCCTGAGGGCTGCCAAGAAATTAATATTGGGTATACATGGAACCTGTGATCCATTCACAGAGCACTGGCAGGAAAGCTCTATCACAGAATGACCAAAGCAAACTCCACTCTATTTGTTTAAATCTACCAGACAATTAAAGAGAAAAAACATAAAATAAGTCCCTCAATACCCCAAAGTACAAACACATCAAAGTGGGTGTTCTTGAAAGATTAATCAACTTTTCCAGCTACCTTAATATGCAGATAAGAGTGTAGAAAATCAATACTGCCTGAAATGCAGGACCATCACATATTCCCTGCAGACCATGTCAACACAAATGCTGAACGCCACTCTAGGATTTGGATATTTGCTATTTGCCCCATCAGCACAACCTTTATATACCTTTTAGAAAGCAAATACCCTTCTGAAAAGCTTGGCTGCAAATTCCCTACCCTGGCCCAGCACACAGCATTTTGTACACGAATGGATAACTCAGTGGTATGAAGCAGCATTCAGAGCAGATTTCTGAACCAGCTCTAAAAGGCTTAAACCCTTCTGATACTCATGTGTATTTTTTTTAAATTCAAGACTTTTTAAAAATGTAGCTAGAGCCGGTTTCAACCATCTGTCACTATGAGTGAAAATAGCATGCAGGCATGTATACATTAGCTTTTAAAGAAAACTAATTCTGGAAGAAAGAATTAAAATGGAGGAAGAATTATATCTAAATTTTCAAGACCATGCATGCTAAGGAGTCACAAAATATCCAAAATATGTAGTAATTTACATGAATACATCTATCTCCTTTTCTCCTGCCAGGTTGCCCCATATTTCAGAACATTCTTTATTGAATGGTACTGCAATTATACCTTTCCCACCCAATCACAGCCTTGGGAAGTAGCAGAGTGGAGACATAAAAGTGATTCCTCTACCACCACATAATTAGTGGTAATCAACTGCAAAATCTATTACAATAGAAGGAGAACAGAGTCTTAAACCATACAAAAAGGGCACGACGTTTTCAGGTTTTCCCCAATGTGTGCACGGAAAAGGCGCCCTGACCAAATGTCTTCGCCCTGACCAACTCACGTCACCCTTCCTATGTGTCTGGTAGGTGAGTCACCTCAATGGTGCCAGCACGCCAGCGTGAAGCACTAGCTGTGACAACTGTTCCCTGGACTCTGGCTTCATGTGCATCCAGCTTTTGATCTTCTCCACTTCAATCAAAGCAACTGCTTCCAGCTACTCAGGCCAAAAGTCTTGGAGCCATCCCTGATTTCCGTTTCCATCAAACTCCACATCCAATCTATCAGCAAATTATCTCTTCCTTCCAAACATTTCCAGGATCTGTCCACTTTTCACCACCTCCCCTGCTACCACCCTGTCTAAACCACCATCATCTGTCATCCATATTTCTGCAAGAGCCCCCTAATGGGTCTCCTCATTTCTATCTTTGCCCTCCCTTGCAGCCCATTCCACACAGCTGCTACAGTAATTCATTAAAACACAAGTCAAGTCGTGTCACTTCTCTGCAAAAAGTTCCCCCATGGCTCCCATTTCAGAGTAAAAGCCAAATTCCTTATAATGGCCTCCATGGCCCTACACAACACAATCCTATTCCTTTCCTGATCTCATCCCTAGACATGCCAGC
This sequence comes from Trachypithecus francoisi, assembly GCF_009764315.1. Taxonomy (NCBI): domain Eukaryota; kingdom Metazoa; phylum Chordata; class Mammalia; order Primates; family Cercopithecidae; genus Trachypithecus; species Trachypithecus francoisi. The sequence goes on along the minus strand of NW_022681469.1, from coordinate 76,028,607 downwards.
CTACTAACTGTTCCTCAGACACATCAGGTACACGCCCACCTCAGGGTCTTGGCATCTCCTATTCCCTCTGTCTGTTATGCATTTTCCCCTACATATCTGAATGGCTTGCTTCTTCAAGACTTAGTCCAAATTTCATCTCACTGAGGTCTTATTGACAATTCTATTTAAAATAGCAAACTATTCCCCTCCCACTGTCCCTGCATTGCCATCTTTTCTGCTGCCTTAAGTTTTTCTTCATTACATATGTTAGACTTAACGTTTAAGTATTTTTTGTTGTTTGTCTCTCCTTTTAGAAGTTAAGCTCCAATGAAGGCATATTTGTCCATATTGTTCACTGATTATTGCCAATACTAAGGATAGTGACTGACCAGAGTAGATAATCAATATCTGATGAATGAACAAATTTGGCTTCAAAAAACGTGTCTGAGTGAACTCCTTTCCCTGTTCCTCGCCTTATGTTCTATAAAAAGTGTCAATGCTCCATTGGCTTTAGGATTCCCCTAGATCTATTTCCCCACCCTCCCTCTCAACCCTTTTGCTTTCTTTTGGTGCCCTCAATTGCTATATTATTGCCACACCTAGATTCTGCCTCCCTTCCCAGCTCTTTTGAATGTAGTAACATAATTGGACCACCTGCTTGATTTTTCAATGCCCAGGTTACCTCTAGACTCAGCCTTTAAGATTATCCTTAATAACCTCACACTAGTCCTGTCCTAGCCCTGCCTATCCCAAACCAAGGGCCCAGAAACTCAAGTTCTCAGAAGAGTTCAGAACACTGACCTATAAACAAGGGCATTTGATTCAGTGGGAAGTTAGGTTTCTCCTGGCAAAGTTAGTAAGTTGGCATTTTATGTTGGGGACCTAACATATAACATGTATTTACATTGGGTTGTATGTTTGCCCATCAGTAAGTTGCTAGAGAATGTGGGCTATCTAAAAATAATCTAACATCTAGACTCTCAAAACTAAGATTCAGACCTTAATTCTGCCTATCTATATAGCTAACTGCTGGTCCTCATCAGCTGCAATATGATAGCTGACTACAGGTAAGAATGTTGATGCTCAAGAGTGTCACCGGGTTATTTTCAGCACATGAGCATGTACCCACACACATGTCCATATATAGTCACATAACCCCAAATTCCTTTAGCAGATCAGAGCACATTTCTCCCCACTGCTCCAGTCCCTGCTGCACAGTGACTCTTTGCAGGAATGGAGTGGTGGGGCCAAGGGGAAGGACACTGGGATGATTTACCGTGATGGAAGGAAATGGGAAGACTACCTTGGGCTTCTGAGCAAGGTCCTCCATATGTTTCTAAAGCAGGGAGAAGCACACTAGTCAACCAAAATTTTTAATTTGCCAAGAGTCAGGAAGCCTAAGTAGTTGGCTCCACGATGCTAAATTTATCTTTATGTTAATTCAGTATAATGAGTTTTTTTACTGAGCCCCTACAAAGCACACAGTGCTGTTCTGGGTACCATGGGACTTACACAAATGATCAGTATAGAGTCTGTCTCAAAAAGCATGTAATATGGGAGGGTCTGAAAACACTAACAACATTGCAGGGGAAATGGGATACACGTGTGATAAAGGTATAACGTACTAAGGAGTGCTTGCAAGAACTGGAGCACAAAGAGGGCTTCCTAAAGGAGGAGCACTGAGAGCCAGACATTGACATGTGAGTAGGATAGGAACTGGGGATCATTTATTATGGAAGTGGCCGATGTTTGGGGAATAGCACAGTTCAATGGGACGATAGCATATGGTCGAACGGGTTTGAGGTGGCAGGGGCGCAATGGGGAACAAGTTGGAAAGGGGAATGTTTGGTGCCACACTCTCAGGACATAACTGACCCAGGGCTATTTTTTTCTGCCCTTTGGTCCTGCCCTGCTTCAGAAGAAAGTGATTTATTTTTAGAACACATAAGAGTCTTGAAAAAATATCAAGAATTTCCATGTTAAACCAATTCAGTCTATTTAAATCTGCTAATCAAGGCAAACTACTGGAATTAACACTTTTCTTTCATATCACACTTTTGCTGTATAGAATGAAAGAGTGAGAAATTAAGTGTCCAAAATAGATATCTTAGCATTTGCGATACATATATTTATATATATATTAAGCTCCAATGAAGGCATAGATTTTGTTAATTATATACAATGTATATGTATATGGTATTGGGGTTTCTGGCATATAACTTTGAAATGACATATTTGTCTACTCTCTGTTTTGGGGAAGGAGGATCAGATTATAAAAAACCATCAGAGTACATTAGGAGATTACTGAGTGAATGAATGAATAAAGGATTTGGTGAAAGAATGAGTCATCAAACGCATGGTGGCTTGGTCAATTTGGAATTAAGTTAGCAACATTTCTTGGTTTTTGTTTGTTTGAGATACAGTCTCACTGTGTTGCCCAGGCTGGAGTGCAGTGGTGCGATCTTGGCTCACTGCAACCTCTGCCTCCCAGATTCAAGTGATCCTCCCACCTCAGCCTCCTGAGCAGCTGGGACCACAGATGCACATCACCACGCCTGGCTAATTTTTTGTATTTTTTGATAGAGACAGGGTTTTACCATGTTGTCCAGGCTAGTCTTGAACTCCTGAGCTCAAGTAATCTACCCGCCTTAGCCTGGGATTACAGGCATGAGCCACTGCTCCAGACCTCTTATTTGTTTTTAATGGTTGTCACTAGCTGTTAAACTCCCTGAAGTTACTATAACCCTCCCATTGTCTGGCAGGAAGAATTTATAAATGTTTGTTGAAGGCACAAATGAATGAATGTTACAATTTAAACAGTCCCATGGAAAGGAAATAGGCAAAAGTTGTTACATTTTCCCAATTTGGCACCTGCCCCCTTGTTTATGCTGGCTCCAGGTGAATGGCAGAACCTGGCCAAAAGAAAGAATAATACAAAGTTCTGTCTCATTACAAAGGATCAGAGATTCTTAAATTTTGAGGAAAATTATGTAGAAATTACCAGAGCTTCTCTGACCTCTCACTGATAAGTCTGTTCACAGACAATGTTCACAGGAGGTGACATGCTTGAACTTCCCTAGGCATTGGGAACTCACTACCTCACAGACAGCCCAGCCCATTTTTTGAACAGCTTGAACCAATTAAGGGTTCTCTATTACATGGATATTAACTCTGTTTTTTACAAGAAGTTTGGGCTACAGCAGATAAGTATCCTCAAAGCTATTTGCCAAAGGCAGTCTTCACGCCCACCCCTTCGCCCACTTACAGCCCACAAGCTCTGCAGCGTCACCTCAAGTTGCCCCCACTTTGCATTCAAGGAGTGGGTGGGGAAGGCAAAGAAAAAACAGAGGAGAGAGAAGGTGAGCATCTACCAAGATGAGCCTCACAGGCTCCCCTCCATCGTACCCAGACTCTAGCTCGTCAATCATTTGCTATGGCACTGGTCCCAAGAACATGGACCTTTTAACGTTCTGGAATCAAACAAGTAGAATGCCTCCATGATTCAGTCACAATTTATTTATGCCACATTAAATTTTAATTTAATTTAACATGACTTTGAAATGCTGGGGTGGGAATAGGGGAGCTAGGAAATATACCTCCAATAGACCTGAATTACCAGATCTATCAGAATAGAAGCCAGATTGACACTCTAGAGCTCTCTAGACTATACGGTTGCCTCTCAGACTAGGGAAAATACTGACTGAACATCTGACCCTGAAACACTCCCACGACCCGAATTCAGGAAGGCAAGCCTTCCAGAATCCCAGGAATTACTAAGCCCACATCCATTTGGGGCCCAGACACCCAAGAGGTGGTACATTTCAGGAAGTCAATGTTTGTACTAAGCATATCGAAATGATCCAAGGGGAAAAAATTAAATCCTGTAAGAAATGGAAAATTAAATGGGATTTATTCTTTCAAACCACAGCACAACACTAGGAAGTGGATGCTATTATTATGAATCCTATTTTACAGAGGAAGAAAATTAGGTACACGGAAGCAAAGTAACTTGTCAAGATTGCATAGCTCGTAAATGGTGAAACTCAGCTTTGAATATTATTTCCAGAGGTCATGTTCTTATACTACCTCTTAATCATAATCTCTGTTTTAATTTTTTCTGTGATCAAATCAGGTCCAAAAACAAAAGAGGAGGATGAATGTAAAACATTAATTGAAATGTTTTGTCTGGGTAACACTGATGTCTGGTCAGTCTGCAAATTGAAAGAAGTGATTACTCACTTAATTATTAATCACTCCCCTTATTGAATCCCCATTGTACTTTGTTATATCTCTGAGGCATTTATCCCATTTTAACATACGTGATAATCATTTGATATGTGATAACATATAACCACATTGTAGGTAATAAATTATTCTATTTTTCCCCCATTAGACATTGGCCCCTACGATCTGTACTTTCTTCATTTTCATGTGCCCACCAAGCACTCAGTCTTACTCAGGGCTAGCATTCCATAAGTTCTAAATGAATATTCTTGACTATAATTGAAGGAAGCTAATTTTCACCCCATAGATATTTCCTTTATTCATTATCAGTAAGATTAATATTTGTAAGCTCAGTTTTCTGGGAACCTGTTATTCCTTATGATGCTAAAATCATGCAAATGCATTTTATATTTTAATGGGCATTTGTTCAGGTGTTAGTGATATGGACAGGAAGCAAGGAAATACTGGGTAGAAGAGGGTGGTTCCTCAGCAAAGGCTCCACCCTCAAGCCTGGAAACCCATGGCCCTAAATGGGAACAGGCATTGCTGTTTTCATATACAAATGTCGCCTTTTCTAAAACCACTCTGGCCTGTCACACCCCCATCCTGTACCCACAAAAACCCCAAACCCCAGGATCCACGAGCAGAAAAGTGGCAGAGCAGCAGAAAGGAGTGGCAGAGAAGGAGAGAAGAGAAGGGGCATCTGAATATCAAGATGAGTTCGGCTGGGGAAGGTCAGAGAGGTGATTGGCCACAGGATGGCTGAACTCCAAGGTAAGATCATCTTCCCACTCCATCCCCTTTCCAGCTGCCCATCCAGCCCACTGAGAGCAACCTCCACCACTCAATAAAACCACTGTGCTCACCATCCTTCAAGTCCATGTGTGACCTGATTCTTCCTGGATGCCGGACAAGGATGCAGGTACCAAGAGGGCAGAGTGTAAAAGGCTGTCACCCTGACTCTCCACGAGCTGGTTTAATACTTAGCCATCCACAGACATTAACTGCTAAAAGAGCATTAATTATAACACATCCTTCCATGCTACCATGGGGCTGGGGCCCAAAAGCATTCATCCTGGCTCCTGCACCTGCCTGTCTGCATGCTCCCCATCCCATACAGGGTTTGAGCATGCAGTGGCTGAGCAAATGAGTGACCCCTGTTGCCAGTCCCACAAAAGGCTCAGGAAACTCTCCCAATTCACTTGTAGAGTTGGTGGCTGAAACCACTACATATGTGGTTACATATCAATCAGTGTCCCTAGGGGTGCCCCATAGAGACTGCAGTTATTAGCAGGAATAGGCAGACCTCATGTAAGTCCCTCCCTTCCACGGTTATTTGAGTTTATTACAAAAATTTCAGTTCCCCTCCCGTAGGACTACACTTAAGGACGCCATTGTAGTCAGGCATGGCCGCCCAACTGGTTTTGGCTAATGAAACATGAGTAGAGGTGTCATATGTCACTTCCAGGAGGTTTAATATGCAGTATGCAATCTACCACAGGGATTGTAGAAGCATATATCAAGATGAAGCCTCATGCAGCATGGGCCTCTGAGTGAACATAATGAACACAGCCCCTTGTTGACCCACACTGGACATGTAACATGGCCAAGAAAATTTTTTTGTTGTGTTACTCCACTGAGGTTTGGCAGTTATTTGTTACTGCATCATGATACAGTCTAGCCTGATCAAATCCACTCCAATGAGTCAGAATTCTTGTTACTTTTCACCTTCCTTGACAGCGTTGACATCTTCAAAGCACCCCTCCTTTACCATCTCCAACTTAAAGTGCTATGGAATGCCCCATGAGGAGGGTGTAAAGAATAAGAAAGTACTAAATGTCATTAAAAACCACACTCTCCAGAGCATGCGCCCTGGTTGAAGCAACGTTCTGTATTTTCCTCCAGGGAGTTTAGAAAACACTTTTTCCATGTGCTGCTCAGATCTGCCCTTCCGGCATTTGGGAAGGTAGCGGTGGTGTTGACAATGTTACAGGGTGATGTTTCCAGTACCCTGACCCACCATCAAAAATAAACTGTCGCCCAATTTACCGAGAAAAATGGCTCAGTCAGGGCAGACTATACCAGGGAAAGGGAGCACTCAAAGAGAGTATATCTTCCTCCTCCTCAACAATAGTTTTGTAATCAACTTTTCTATCTACTTTAAAGTCTGTAATTTACTGTCTTAGAATTTTTTGAACTCACATTTCTTCATTTTAAAAACAAGGGATTCTCAAGGGAAATGAGTACAGTCCCCTGGCTTTAAATTCTCTGGCATAAGATATGGGATTTCACCCTTGCTTGATATGCCAATTATTTTTCAGCAGCATTTGACAAATATTAAAAAGCTTAAAATAGGAGGCAAGAAAATGTGTAAATATTCAAACCCCCAAATCTGGCCTTTTACAACGTCCCTGGGTGGTCCGTATTTGCATTGGGAGATTTAGTTTGGCATTTTTAACTTACCCAAATAGATTCTCATTTTCCTCTAAGCCTGAAGGCATTCAAAGAGGGAGGATCCTCTTTCTGAATCAGCTGTAACCTATACCTTCTGAAAGCGAACAAAGTCACACTTTTCAAGAAAACAGGCAGAGAAAGGTGTTTTTTTTTTCTTTTGTTATTCTTTCTTCCACAAAATACACACCAATTCCCACAACCTCTTGCTATATTGATATTAATGGGCAGATGGTGAAACAGGAGACGCACCGTCATTTTAAAAGGGGACATTGTGTCAAAACACACATTCCCTACAGGGCCTGCTTCCCTTTCCGTCATCCAAACCCACCAACTGACATTCCACAAGTTGGTTCTGAGACAGAGTCTCAGGGTCATCCCCTGCACTCAGGCTCCTTTTAACATTCAACAACTTGATAAACATTTAGAGGCTTCCACATGGTGTGCTATAGGATCTAAAACTGCATTCAGGAGAGGACTTCATTCCATTTCAGTGAGTGAAGTCTTCATCTTGACAAAGAAATGTGTACTATTTCAGGTCAGAGTAGACAATCTAGCATGTATTCTAAATGGGAAAGTGAGGCTGGGCGTGGTGGCTCACATCTGTAATCCCAGCACTTTGGGAGATCGAGGTGGGCAGATCACGAGGTCAGGAGATCAAGACCATCCTGGATAACATGGTGAAACCCTGTCTCTACTAAAAATACAAAAAATTAGCTGGGTGTGGTGGCAGGCGCCTGTAGTCCCAGCTACTCAGGAAGGTGAGGCAGGACAATGGCGTGAATCCGGGAGGCAGAGCTTACAGTGAGCCGAGATCACACCACTGCACTCCAGCCTGGGTGACAGAGCGAGACTCCGTCTCAAAAAAAAAAAAAGGGAAAGTGATTGCAGGCAAAGGATGTATAATGTTGTGTCATCATTTATTCACTAGAGTGAATGAATATTTCATTTATTCAATGAAAATATACTCATTACTTGGCTTCACTCTGGACATTAGAATAAAATATAAACCTGGTAAGGAATCAAAATGTCCCTTCTACCAGAAAGAAGCCCATGTACTGGACTGCTTACTGGACAGTGTCAGACCAAAGCCAGACCAAAAGGATTAGCCTAAGGGGTTCAAAAAGGAAAACACCAGATTCAAACCATGCTGCCTGTCATTTCTTCAATGAAATATTGTCCTCCTTAAGACTCCCCTTCCCCCAGCAGAAATGCTCTGCATGATCCTGATTCAGGAAGGCAAGGCTTCCAGGATTCTAAGCATTACCAAACACACATTCATCTTGGGCACAGACACACAATGGGTGCTACATTTCGGGAAGTGAATGTTTTTACTAAACACATTAAAATGCTCCAAGGGGAAAAAGAACTCAGTCTTAAAAGAAAAGGAATATTAAGTAGGATTTATTCTGGCTAATATTTCAGGTCAACAAAAGCTTGTTGAGTATTCACCATGTGTAAGGTTCTCTGCTGGAAGACACAATGATGTCTGAAGGAGCCTAAAGTCTAGAAGAAAGATGTATGTCAATGAGTAAATTTAAATCAAGACAATTTTTTTGTTTTAAAAAAATAAAGCATACCTTTGGTTCAAAGGAAGGCAAGATCACACACATCCCAGATAAACTAGAGAGTGACATAACTGTTGTTTGATAATAAAAAGAATCATCCATGTATTTAGCATGTACCATGTGCTGGGACCTGTACACTCATTGTCTGCAATCCTCACAATAACTTTGCAAGCCAGGCATCATTGTCCCCATTTTACATATGAAGAAACTGAGGCTCACACAGGCAGTAAGTGGGATATCTGGCCTCTTCTTCTCATTACTTTATGCTGCCTCTTACATGCTCTTAGATGTTGTGCTTTTTACTATCTTGTAAAGACCAAAAAAATTGAGTTAAATTATTAAACAGGGAAGATTTCGATGAGAAAACTAGAACTTCTAAAGCAGAGTTTCATAACCTCGGCATCATTGACATTTTGGGTCAGATAATTCTTTGTTGTGGAGGCTGTCTTGTGCTTTGTGGCATGTTCAACAGCAGTCCCAACCTCCACCCACTAGATGCCAGCCCTTCTCCCCAGTTGAGATAATAAAAAATGTCTCCAGACATTGCCAAATATCCCCTGGAGAAGACTATTGCTCCTGGCTAAGAACCACTGATCTAAAAACTTGCTGGGGCCAGGTGCAGTGGCTCATGCCTGTAATCCCAACACTTAGAAGGCTGAGGGAGGAGGACTGCTGGAAGCCACAAGTTCAAGACCAGCCTGGGCAACACAGCAAGACTCCATCCGTATAGAAAAAAAAAAAAATTTAACTAGCTGGTGTGGTGGGACATGCCTGTAGTCCCAGTTACTTGGAAGGATGAGTTGGGAGAATTGCTTGAGCCCAGGAGTTGGAGTTGCAGTGAGTTATGATCATGCCACTGCACTCCAGCCTAAGCAACAGAGTAAGACCCTGTTTGTAAATAAATAAATAAAACTAAAAAGAAAAGAAAGCACTGGAATGAGCCCATCTTGTACTGAAAATCATTAAATAGAAGAAAGATGAAAGACAGCTATCCCGTCACCTCTACTTGAGAGCAGAAAATGGGACCAGCCTCTGTGCAGCTCCTTCTGGCCCTACTCACCTCTAATTTGAGTCCCATACAGAGAAGGCAATGGGCCTGACTACCAGTAGCTGTGCCACACTGACCCATAACACACAGCACCTGTGCTAGATAAATGTGCACTCTTCAAACTGGCATCTGCATACCCCTGGCCTCCACAGAGGCTTTCTTTTTTCTTTTTTTTTTTAATTATTATACTTTAAGTTCTAGGGTACATGTGCAGAACGTGCAGGTTTGTTACATATGTATACTTGTGCCATGTTGGTGTGCTGCACCCATCAACTCGTCAGCACCCATCAATTCGTCATTTATATCAGGTATAACTCCCAATGCAATCCCTCCCCCCTCCCCCCTCCCCATGATAGGCCCCGATGTGTGATGCTCCCCTTCCCGAGTCCAAGTGATCTCATTGTTCAGTTCCCACCTATGAGTGAGAACATGTGGTGTCTGGTTTTCTGTTCTTGTGATAGTTTGCTAAGAATGATGGTTTCCAGCTGCATCCATGTCCCTACAAAGGACCCAAATTCATCCTTTTTTATGGCTGCATAAAATTCCATGGTGTATATGTGCCACATTTTCTTAATCCAGTCTGTCACAGATGGACATTTGGGTTGATTCCAAGTCTTTGCTATTGTGAATAGTGACGCAATAAACATACGTGTGCATGTGTCTTTATAGCAGCATGGTCCAGTAGTGGGATGGCTGGGTCATATGGTACATCTAGTTCTAGATCCTTGAGGAATTGCCATACTGTTTTCCATAATGGTTGAACTAGTTTACAATCCCACCAACAGTGTAAATTTAGAAAACCCCATTGTCTCAGCCCAAAATCTCCTGAAGCTGATAAGAAACTTCAGCAAAGTCTCAGGATACAAAATTAATATGCAAAAATCACAAGCATTCTTATACACCAGTAACAGACAAACAGAGAGCCAAATCATGAATGAACTTCCATTCACAATTGCTTCAAAGAGAATAAAATACCTAGGAATCCAACTTACAAGGGATGTAAAGGACCTCTTCAAGGAGAACTACAAACCACTGCTCAGTGAAATAAAAGAGGACACAAACAAATGGAAGAACATACCATGCTCATGGATAGGAAGAATCAATATCGTGAAAATGGCCATACTGCCCAAGGTTATTTATAGATTCAATGCCATCCCCATCAAGCTACCAATGAGTTTCTTCACAGAACTGGAAAAAACTGCTTTAAAGTTCATATGGAACCAAAAAAGAGCCCGCATTTCCAAGACAATCCTAAGTCAAAAGAACAAAGCTGGAGGCATCACGCTACCTGACTTCAAACTATACCACAGAGGCTTTCTAAAGAGCCTGCAGGCAAGGGAAAAGTTAATGACATTAATTTCCAGATCCGCAGCTTCTGCCTATATGCTTTCCTAAAACTGCCTACCAGAGAATGTGCCCATGGTTGTAGAATTATTCGGGGCCTCTTTTCCCATCTCCATTTTCATAAAATGCCTTCTGCCATATTAACGTTAAAGACAAATATAAACTAAACAAACAAACAAAACTCCAGGAAATCCCAAATCTTACTGTGGTGCTTAATTGCAAGATATAAAAACATCCCTTTGTGAAAAGAGCGTCTTCCCATACATTTTAAATTGAAGTTGGTATTTAGATTTTAATTGGATTCAAAGAACGATGTCACGGTTTTATTTTTAACTGTCAAAGTTTACAACATTCTGAAAATCACATTAATTCTGATTCTATAAATTTATGATGAAAAGCATTAGATGTAACCTAAAATGTGTGGAGATGATGGAGCCGCAGAATCTTTTTAAATTCTTGAGGGATTATAAAAGAGAAAAAAAAATGTTGGAAGAGCACTGAGTTAAAGCATAATGAAGCACACTGGAACTGTTACCAGGCAGGTCTGTTGATCAAGTACAATCATCCTCTATAGTGCTTGAGATTCATTATTTATTTTTTTTTTTGGGGGGGGGGACGGAGTCTTGCTCTGCCACCCAGCTGGAGTGCAGTGGCCGGATCTCAGCTCACTGCAAGCTCCGCCTCCTGGGTTTACGCCATTCTCCTGCCTTAGCCTCCCAAGTAGCTGGGACTACAGGTGCTCACCACCTCGCCCGGCTAGTTTTTCGTATTTTTAGTAGAGATGGGGTTTCACTGTGTTAGCCAGGATGGTCTCGATCTCCTGACCTCGTGATTCGCCCGGCTAATTTTTTGTATTTTTAGTAGAGACGGGGTTTCACCGTGTTAGCCAGGATGGTCTCGATCTCCTGACCTCATGATCCGCCCGCCTCAGCCTCCCAAAGTGCTGGGATTACAGGCATGAGCCAGAGATTCATTATTTTTATTATGAATGCCCTCAACTCTGACTGAAATTTCTGCTTTGTGTGTTTGCCACATTGATGGCATCAGCTGTTCTGTACCCCCAAAATGAAACAGTGGGTTGTTCTATGCGATCATAGCAAGAATATAGGTAAGTGGAAAACTGTTGGGGCGTAAGTAATAATTTGGAAGCAAGAACAGCTGCTTAAGATGATTTCAAGACTGATATGAATTGAAAACTAAAGAGCACATAAGTCATCTGGTAAGCAGTGGGCCTCCCAGGATTTAGGAGTGAGTCAGTGTTCCGGATCATGACACAGCTGCTACATCAGGGAAGCCCAAGAGGACAGAACAGCCTTAAAGAACATTCATCTTTGCAATGATTAAAGTTTTGATTTGCAGTTACCCCTGCAAGATAGTTTTCAGGTGGGGGCTGCTGTGCATTTGGTACTCAGCAAGACACCTGGTGACAGGGGACGCAAATGTGGAGCTTCAACTCACCTTAAGTAAAGCAGGGCTTGCTTTTCTTCTGCCACATTGGGAGACATATTACTTGTTGTTGTTCCTTTGATAACACTTTTAAGCTTTTCTTATCAGTGTGTGAACATATTTCTTGAGGACTCTTAGTCCTGTGACAATAAAAAGCTACACTAAACAATACTTTTTTTGGTATCCCACACAGGCAAACAATGAGCTATAGTAGGAAGAGAAGAAGCAGACTTTGGAATCAGGCCGACCTGCATTTCAAATCCAGCCCTTCCACTATCTGGCTCCATGTGACCTTGACCAAGTGACTTAATCCTTCCAAGCATCTCCTTGTTTGTCAAAGAAAGAGAAAAATGTCCACCTTAGAGGGATGCTGGGATGATTCAATGAACTAACACATCTGTAAAGCACTGACTGTGCACAGGGGAGGTGCTCAATGAATGACAAGCTGAGTTAGGACTGCCTGCCATGCCTGGAGGCCTGACTCAGTTGCAGGCCTGACTCACTGTCAGTTGATGTTTGCTGTACCTGCCACCTGGACTCCTGGTGAAATGCCAAAAAATGTCCTAATAGCCAAGAACATTTTATTTTTTGGCTGCCACTGGTAGGATAGTTTGGCTTTGTCTTCGATACATTTCAGCAGAGTGACCTCTGCTCCTCTCCCCTTTTTTAAACAGCATATGTAAACCAGTGATTCTTCATGTATTTTTAGTTAGCAATATCCCCATTTTTTTCCCTAGAAAACTGCATTTATGCACAAATGCATGAAAATTTGCATCAATTTTAGTGGGTTCAATTACCATCTGAAAACCATTCATATGCCTCCCTTTTACAGTATCTATGGGTTGTTGTTTAAGAAGGTTCCTCCAACAAAGAATCAAGGATGTTTTATGAATATGTGAGCTCATGAGGATTAGCACCTAGGCAGTGGTATCTATGTTACAATGGAAACTTCACTCTGAGATTCTGGGGCCAGGCCTCACGCAGAGAGGAATCAAGGAACACAAGTCCAGGATATTGATGAAAAGTGTCTGTGAACAGGAATAATTTTTTTTTTTTAAAAAGACAGGGTCTTGCTCTGTCACCCAGGCTGGAGTGCAGTGGTGCAATCTTGTCTCACTGCAACCTCCACCTCCTGGGTTCAAGTGATTGTCCTGCCTCAGCCTCCCGAGTAGCTGGGATTACAGGCACGAGCCTCCAGCCTGGTCTCTAACTCCTGACCTCAAGTGACTGGCCTGCCTCGGCTTCCCAAAGTGCTGAGATTACAGGTGTGAGCCACTGTGCCCAGCCAAGAGGAATAACTTTTACATGGACCTGGTCAAGGATTTATACATTGCAAAGAAGAAAAATGAGAGTTGAATTAACTTGAGTTAATTCTCAAAAAAAGTCAACTCTAGAAGCTCCTAGTCCCAGCAAAGTTCCCAAGAGAATATATGTTCTCACATGCTCTAGGGAATGTAGAAGCCACAAAAGTTTCTCGTAATAGAGATCCCTGATTAAGGTAGCAACTATTTACACAGCATTTGAGATCCACAAAGTTTAATAGCTACTTTCATTAAGGAGACAAAAACAATGCCATATATTATTTTAAGGGGCTATGGGTCTACTTTGAGTGTGCATATATTATTCACAGTTACCAATCAACTGGCAAAAAGTGTGGCTATACTTGTGGCTTTAAGAAAATAACGATGGATCACCCTGAAATTGGACAGCAAACCTGAAAGAAACAGACATACACTGTCTTTTTTGCCTCTCACACAGCACAATAGCCAAAATGGATGGGTCCTATTTTTAGAGTCTTTGGAGAGACCTTATTTGAATCCTACCTCTGCCATTTATTAAATGACATTGAGTATGCCATTTAATTCATTTAATTATTTGTAAAATATGGATAATAATGTCTACTTCATAGGATTAATATAAGAATTAAAATGAGATAACATAAGAGAAGAGCTTGGTATTCAATATATGAAAATTAACCACTGTAACTGTTTTATAGTATGGAAGAGAGAGGTTAAAACTCCCGGCCTGGAGTCAGGCCTTGATTCAAATGCTGCCTTGCTCAACTTAGTAGTCGAGCGTAAGTTACTTGACAGCTTACAGCTGTGTCTCTTAGTTTCCTCATCTGTAAAACAGGATTACAAACAATATCTGCCTCATAAGATTTTTGCGATGTTTAAATAAGTTAACACCTGTGAAAGTATTTTAAAATGCAATGCCTGGTAAAATGCTCAATATATTTTAGCTATTGTTATCAATCTTTGTTTCATTTGGTGGAACAAAGTGCAGGGAGAATAAAGTAATGAAGGAATATATTTGTTTGAAACAAACAGATGCATGTGACCTTTTCATTTGATGCTACATTAAACAACAAAGAAACTGGAGAAAATGGTAACAGGGCGAAGCCTGTGCACACTGTCTGTACTAAGAGGGGTACCTAGATTTCAGATTTGGCATGCATTTTACAAGACTGGTCTACATCGCTGTTTTGAGTATGGACAGAGCAGCAACCAGGCTGGATCCTTGACTCAGCATTGTCATCAAAGGCAAGGCTCATTTATTAAATGTAGACTCGGGAAGGAGTGTTTTTGGAAGCAGAGGGATTGGGAAGAAAGATCCTAGAGCCTTCTCTGAGATATAAAACATGGTGACTGAAATGCCAAGTGACTTCCTCTTACTCTCTTTGAAGTTAGTCAGAAACTGAAGACCATGAACCGCTATTCTAAGAACTCTGCCCCTTCTCCTGCGGGTCGAGTTTATTTTCTCTGCCCATATCCCTACTGGTGATTTTCTCTAAAGCTTTAACAGTAAAACAACCATGCATGTTTTCAGTAGCAAAGAGGGAGGAAAGGCTGGGGGGTGGGGAATGGCTGCAAGCCACTCCCTCCTCTTCCAGGGGACTGTGCACCAGAGGCTGCAGCATCTCAGAGGTCCAAAGAGGGAGGAAGCAAGTGCATTTGTATCTGAGGCCTGAGACAAGGAAGAAAAAGTAAAATGCTTAGATGCTGTGGGCCAGAAACAGGGCTAAGAGCTTGACAGGCTGGAAAATCCTGCATTCGACCCCCAACTGTATTCTAAAAACTTCCCAAGTACGGTGCTAGAAGTTTTAAGAGGAATGGGTCTTGGAGCACTGGATCCTCAGAACTAAACAAATATTCAAGAGTTGGTTCCTATGAAGAGAACATCTGGTGACTCAGTGGCAGATGTTTCAGATTTTATTTTATTGAGAAATATGATCAAAAGAGCTGAGTTTGGACCCCTTTTTCCACACCAAACCTTTTTGAACAAACTTGGCATTGTAAATAATTAGAGGTAGTATTACATTCTCACCAGTACCCTCAGCTTGCAAATTGCACTGAATATTCCCTTTTCAAATTTACTAACACTGATCAACATATATCTCTCTAATTTCCACAATTAAAGTATGTACACACACTGTTACTTGTATCTGTGTTAACATCAGGCATTGGGTTGTCACCTGCAGTTGCCTATGCCTTACTGTTAGCTGTTCTTTTTGCTAATCTGGAATGTTTGGAAGCAATTTTTCACGACTCTGAACTACAGTGAGTCTACAATGCCCACTTGAAAGGCATTCCAAGCAAGAAAATGGCTGGCTACTTGTTCCTGCCCCTTACCTAGGATTAGTAGAGGCCAGAATAGCGAATATATTCCATCTTCTGCATGTTGTTGAGTCTCTGATCTCCTATGTAATTTCCTGTCCTGATCCTTGGCTTCTGTTTAATCTTATTAGCCAAGGTACAAGTCATGAGACTCCCGCACACTCAGTTCCCATCAGTGTGCTGCCAGGATCACTGCCCTTATGATGACGACGCACAGATTTATAAGGCCAGAGCGATTCCGAGTGGGAGCGGGGGAAGGAGAGCCAGGCGGCCGGGAAGGTGTTTACCAAAACATCATCCCTCCCCACACTTTTTCCGCAGCAGAGAGAAACTAGCATCTTCTCGCTTTGAAGTGTTTAATCAATGTCCTGCTGGAAGTGAATTCGCTCCCTCCGACTTGGAGGGTAGCGACAGCATCTAAGAGCTTTGCAGACAGCTCCAAATGTAATCAAACAGCATCCTTTCCCCTCCCTCTGCAGCTTCCCCCCTCCTCCAGGGGCAGCCAGCCAGTGGCCCAGAGGAATGCAGATTTCAACGCAGCTCGCCCTCTACTCCCCCGGGAAGACTGAGGCGGGGCGCACTGGGACGCCCCTCCCAGCCCACAAGGTGGGCGACCAGGTGGTGACACCACGACCCTTCCTTCTCTGCCCTAGTCTCTCGGCTCTGCCGAGAGCGGGGTGCCACTGGGGGGCTTTGGCCGCCTTCGGGCTCAGCGGAGCACGCAGGAGCCTGGGCAGGGAGCAAGGGCAAGGGTCCGGCTGCGGCTGCAGGGGCCTCGGCTCCAGCCTGGTTCCCAGCGCAGACGACACCGGCGTAGGGAGGGTTGGGAGGGCTGGGGAGAGGTACGGTGGCGGCGGTCCGGGGAACGGCGACATCCCGCTCCAGTTTACCTGGACGCGCTCGGCAGCGGCGGAACTGGGCTCCCCGAGCCGGCGGCGGCTCCTGGGCGGCGGCAGCGTTGGCGCAGGCGACTCCCGAAGGTGGCGGGGCCGGCGCGGGCAGGATGTGCTGTCTCACGCTGCGCCGGCCGCTCCGCTCGCGCTCCTCCGGGAGCTATCACTTCCTCTCTCCCAGAGCCTGACACTGACAGCTCCCCGGAGCACCCAGTCTGCGGGGCTCGCCCCGCCCCCTGCCCACGCCCTCCACGCCCGCGCTCCTCCTGCGGGAGGGCCTCCGCTCCGCGTCTACGGCGCCCGATCTCGTTAGGAGGGGGTGGCGCCGGTCCGGAGGCTGGTGGCGAGCAGGGGACCTGGAAAGGTCAATTCGTCTATTCCTCTGCCGTCGGCAGGACTTAGACATAAGTTGCTGCAAAGAGAAGAGCTTCAATAATCTGGGAGCTCCTGCTGAAATGCCACCATTGAACAACTTTCACTCCCAGGCAACAACACTTCTAAAGGTCATTTAAATAGAAATAAAGAAAGCTCAGATCTACCTGTTGTACACAATGACTTATAGGTCTGATTGATCCCAATTTTCCTAGAAGAAAAAAGAATTAAGTGTGTGTGTGTGTGTGCGTGTGTGTGTGTGTGCGTGTTGTGTGTGTGTGTAGCTTGCCTTCACATTGCTTTTTAAAGTCCCAGTTTTTAAAAATCTCGGTAACTAACCAGACGCGGTGGCTCACACTTGTAATCCAAGCACTTTGGGAGGCCTAGGCGGGCGAATCACCTGAGGTCGGGAGTTGGAGACCAGCCTGACCAACATGAAAAAACCCTCTATACTAAAAATACAAAATTAGCAGGGCGTGGTGGCATATGCCTGTAATCCCAGCTACTCGGGAGCCTGAGACAGGAAAATGGTTTGAACCCGGGAGTCGGAGGTTGCGGTGAGCCGAGATCCCACCACTGCACTCAAGCCTGGGCAACAAGAGCAAAACTCCGTCTCAGAAAAAAAAAAAAAAAAAAATCTGGGTAACTTATTATTGAACTCTGCAAAAAACAAGCTTGCCACAACAGCTAAGTCATAAGGCCAAAAAATTGAGTTTGGGATGTTAGGGGGTTTGGCACCATTTTATAGATAAGCTTTTCATCATATTTCTTGCACATCTGTGAAATATTTGTACACGTTAGAATGTAAATTAGTGGAGGGCAGGGACTTTATCTTGTTCACCGCTGTATTCTCAGTATCTAGAACAGCATACACTATATAATGGGTATTCAGTAAATATTTATGAACTTATTAATTCACAAGTACTACAGTAATTTCAAAATAAATACAGATTCTAGTATGAATACAGTATGAATACATACTCATCTGTAAATGGCCATCCTTATTCTACTTTGGCCTTCCTGGCTAATCTACTGTGACCATCACTATGGCTAGAAAAGAAAGAGCTGAAATGTCTAGGTAGAAGATATTCAAGGTATTCCAGAAGGAAAATTCTATGAAATAAATACTTGCCACTACCATGACTGAATATTTAATACATGTCAATTCTACATACATTTTACTTTAACTTTTCTATAACATCATGTAGTACATAAAATGAATGCCATGCCCCCAGAAAAGGAATTTGAGTCAAAGAAGTTAACTCCCTTGCCCAAGTTCCACAGCCACTGAGTGATCTAGCTAAGATTTGAATTCCCATTCATCTGCAGCTTGTACTTTAACTACTTTGTATTCTGGTCTTTCCAATGTGGCATTGTTTTTGTTGTTGTTTTGTTTGTGTTTTATTGTTTTTTCTTTTCTTTTATTTTCTTTTGAGACAGAGTCTCCCTCTGTTGCCCAGGCTGGAGTGCAGTGGCACAATCTCGGCTCACTGCAACCTCTACCTCCTGGGTTCAAGCGATTCTCCTTCCTCAGTCTCCTGAGTAGCTAAGATTATAGGTGTGCACCACCTAGCCCGGCTAATTTTTGTATTTTTAGTACAGATGGCATTTCTCCATGTTGGCCAGGCTGGTCTGGAACTCCTGACCTCAAGTGATCTGCCTGCCTCAGCCTCCCCAAGTGTTGGGATTACAGGTGTGAGCCACCATGCCTGGCCTCAACATGGCATTGTTGAGTGCCCATGAAGTAGGAGGTGGGACTTAGACACTGGACCAAATTGAGGACTAGCTAAAACAGAGATGGGGCGGAGGCAGCTTTCCACAAGAGATGCTCACCAGTGTGCCATGTCAATTTACCATTGCCATAGCAACACCCAGGAGTTACCACTCCCTTCCATAGCAATGACCCCATGACCCAGAAGTTACTACCCTTTCCCTAAAAATTCTGCATAAACCTTGATCTACAAGTAACTAAAGTAGGTATAAATATGACTGCAAAACTGCCCTGAGCTGTTACTCTCTGCCTATGGGGTAGCCTTGCTCTGCAGGAGCAGTCACAGAGCTGTAACACCACCAGAGCTGTAACACTGCCACTTCAATAAAGCTGTATTTTTCAACCCTACCACTGGCTCATTCTTGAATTCTTTCCTGGGCAAAGCCAAGAACCTTTGCGGGCTAAGCTCCAATTTGGGGGCTCACCTGCACTGCGTCACACAACCTGCAAAGCATTGTGCTAGGAGCTTCACATGATTTAAAAAAGAGAAGAATATAATCCCTCTTCTTGAAGGGGTTAAAATCCAGTTGGAGGTGCAAGGATAGGTAATGGCAATATAATTAAAAACAAACAATAAGGAAATAGCCAAAGCAGTACAATGGTTTGGGTGGATGAGATGGAAGGAGGAAATTAGAATTATGACAATAGATAATATTGAAATAGGTAGGGTTTTAGGGTAGAAATGAAGAGCAGAGAATATTTTCGGGCATAAACAAAGCTCCAAAGAAGAGAAAGAATAAAGTGTACTCAGCAAATAGTGAGTGGGCCAGCTTTTTGGAGCATGACAGACTCATGGGAGAGCCAACTGGGGCCCTGAGAAAGGCTGTAGAGCAGATAATGGAGAATCATTAAAGGCCTTTGAGTAGAGAATGACACTTGGGAAGAGTCATCTGGGGCTATCTTTGGGTAGAGGATTGTAACAAGGAAAGGCTTAAGAGACAAGTTTAAAGTTCATTCAAAGAATCCAGGTCAGGATTTAAAAGGCCTGAGTTTGCCAAGTTGTATTCATCACAAATAGTCTGTAATATATGCCCAGAGCAAATTAAGCCCTCAATTTCAAAGTTAGTTATAATATTATCACTTCTCAGTATTTAACCAAAATAATTCAAAGTAGGATTTCAAAGAGATATTTGCACATTCATGTTCAATGCAACATTATTCACAATAGCCAAGAGGTGGAAGCAGCTCCAATGTTTATGAATAGGTGAATAAGTAAAGAAAATTTGGAATATATGTATGCATACAGTAAAATTTTATATTTAAAAAAGAAGAAAATCCTGTTACATCCTACAATGTGGATGAACTTGAAGGACACTATGGTAAGTGAAATAAGTCAGTCACAAAAAGTAAAATAGTGTATGATTCCACTCATATGAAGTATCTAAAGTAGTCAAAATCGTAGAAAAAGAAAGCTCAGGCATACTGCAGAGATACTGCGAGCTCAGTTTCACACCACCAAATATCACAATAAAGTGAGTCATACAAATCTTTTTTGGTTCCTAGTGCATATAATAGTTATGTTTACACTATACTGTGACCTATTCAGTGTGCAATAGCATTATGTCTAAAACATGTATATGTCTTAATTTAAAAATACTTTATTGCTAACAAATGCTAATAATCATTTGAGCCTTCAGTGAGTTGTAATCTTTTTGCTGGTGGAGGGTCTTGCCTCAATGTCGATGGCTGTTGACTGATCAGGGTGGTTGTTGCTGAAGGTGGGGTAGCTCTGGTAATGTCTCAAAATAAGACAACAATGATATTTGCCTCATCCATTGACTCTTCTTTTCATGAAAGATTTCTCCATAGCATGTCATGCTCTTTGATAGCATTTAAACAAATTTATGGGCACATAGTAGGTATTTAGTATTTATAAGGTACAGGAGATGTTTTGATACAGGCATGCAGTGTGTGTTTGGTAGCCTTTATCCACAGAACCTTCAAAACTGAAGTGAACTATGTCAAACCTTGCCACTGCTTTATCAACTAAGTTTATGTAATATTCCAAATCCTCTGTCATCATTTCAACAATGTTCATAGCATTTTCACTAGCAGTAGGTCTCATCTCAGTATATCACTTTCTTTGCCCTTCCATAAGAAGCAACTCCTCATTCATTGAAGTTTTATTATGAGATTGCAGCAATTCAGTCACATCTTCAGACTCTACTTCTAATTCTAGTTCTCTCACTATTTTTATTACATCTTCAGTGATTTCCTTCATGTAAATTTTGAGCCCCTCAAAGTCATCCATGAGGGTTTGTATTGGTTCATTTGCACTGATATAAAGGGACCCCGGAGGTTGGGTAATTTATAAAGAAAAGAAGTTTACTGTGGCTCATGGTTCTGCAGGCTGTACAAGAAGAATAGTACTGGCATTTACTTCTGGTGAGGACCTCAGCAACCTTACAGCTATGGCAGAAAGCAAAGGGGGAGCCAATGCATCACATGAATAGAGTGGGAGCAAGAGCGAGAAGAAAAGTGCCACACTCTTTTAAACAACCAGATCTCCTGTGAATTCAGAGTGAGAACTCACCATTACCATGAGGAGATCACCAAGCCATTCATAAAAGATCTGCCCTCATGATCCAAACACCTCCCACCAGGCCCTACCTCCAACATTGTAGATTACAATTTAACATGAGATTTAGAGGGGACAAATAAACAAAACATAACAGGGTTGGAATTAACTTCTTCCAAACTCCTGTTAATGTTGATATTTTGACATCTTTCATGAGTCACGAATGTTCTTAATGGCATCTAGAATGGTGAATCCTTTCCAGAAAGTTTTCATCTTACTTTGCCCAGATACATCAGAAGAATTCCTGTCTATGGCAGCTATAGCCTTACAAAATATATTTTTTATATAATGTAACTTCAAAGTCAGAATGACTCCTTGATCCATGGGCTGCAGAACAAATGTAGTGTTAGCAGGCATAAAAACAATATTAATCTCCTCATACATCTCATTGGCGCTCTTGGGTGACTAGGTACATTGTCAATAAGCACTAATATTTTGAAAAGAATAATTTTTTCGGAGCAGTAGATCTCAATAGTGGGATCAAAATATTCAGTGAACCATTGAACCATGACTGTCATCTAGGCTTAGTTATTCCATTTATGCAGCATAGGCAGAGTAAATTTAGTACAACTCTAGGAACCTTAGTATTTTCAAATGGTAAATGAGCATTGGCTTCAATTTAAAGTCACCAGGTGCATTAACCCGTAACAAGAGAGTCATCCTATCCTTAGAAGCTTTAAAGCCAGACATTGACTTCTCTCTAGCTCTAAAAGTTCTAGATGGCATCTTCTTCCAATACAATGCTGTTTATCTGCATTAAAAGTCTGTTGTTTATATAGCCACCTTATCATTTATCTTTATATCTTGTGAATAACTTACTGCAACTTCTACTTTAGCACTTGCTGCTTCACCTTGCACTTTTATGTGATGGAGACGGTTTCTTTCCTTAAACCTCCCGAACCAACCTCTGCTAGTTTCCAACTTTTCTTCTGCAGCTTCCTCACCTCTCTCAGCCTTCATAGGGCCTTGATATGGATTGGGATAAAGGGAATGTTGTGGCTGGTCTGATTTTCTATCCAGACCACTAAAACTTTCTCCGTATCAGCAGTAAGGCTATTTCACTTCCTTATCATTCTTGTATTTATTGGCGTAGCACTATTAATTTCCTTTAAGAACTTTTTCTTTGCATTCACAACATGCCTATTTGGTGTAAAGTGGCCTAGCTTTCAGTCTGTCTTAGCTTTCAACATGGTTTCCTCACAGAGGTTAATCATTTCTAGCTTTTGATTTAAAGTGAGATATGTGACTCTTCCTTTCACTTGAACACTTAGAGGCCACTGTAGGGTTATTAGTTCACCTAATTTCAATATTGTTGTGTCTCAGGAAATAGGAAGGCCCAAGGAGAGGGAAAAACATAGTAGAATGACTGGTCAGTGGAACAGTCAGAACGCATACAATATTTATCGATTAAGCTCGCCCTCTTATGTGGCACGGTTTATGGTACCCCAAAATAATTGTAACAGCAAAGATCATTGATAATATATCAATATAACATAAAATAATGGTGAAACATTTTGAAAAATTGTGAAAATTACTAAAATGTGATACAGAGACACAAAGAAAGCACATGTTTTAAGAAAAATGGCACCAATAAACTTCCTCAATGCAGGGTTGCCACTAACCTTCAATTTGTAGGGGAAAAAAGCCAGTATCTGGTAAGCACAATAAAATGAAGTATGCCTGTATAAAGATAATTTCCAAGGACTGGGGGTACAGGGATGGAGGAATTAGTGATTAATTAGTAAAGAATTTCAGTTTTGCAAGATGAAAAAATTCTAGAGGTTTGTTGCACAACAATGTGAATGTACTTAAAGTTACTGCACCATACACTTTAAAATGATTAAGTTGGTAAACTTAGTGTTAAGTTTTTATGACAATAAATAAGTTTTAAATTATTTTAATTTTTGTGTACACAGGAATGGTATAAATATTGGCTACGGGCCTGGAAATGAATAAGAAATGAATGTTCTCTATCTCCAAGAGACTCAAAATCTAATGAAAACATACAACTGCCTTTTAATACCAAGCAGACTAACAAAGGTACAATAATGGAAGACATTTGCCATGAAAGATTGAAAAAGGAAAAGTAAATTCCAATTAAGAATGCTTTCAGGCTGGGCGCGGTGGCTCATACCTGTAATCCCAACATTTTGTGAGGCCAGGGCGGACAGATCATGAGGTCAGGAGTTTGAGACCAGCTTGACCAACATGGTGAAACCCCGTCTTTACTAAAAATACAAAAATTAACCAGGCATGCTGATGGGTACCTGTAATCCCAGCTATGCAGGAGACCGAGGCAGGAGAATCGCTTGAACCTGGGAAGAGGAACTTGCAGTGAGTCAAGATCGCACCACTGCACTCCAGCCTGGGCAACAGAGTGAGACTCCATCCCCCCCCCAAAAAAAAAAAGCTTTCAGTTTTCAGTCTGGAATGGAAGGCCTTGTTGAAGAGGTTCTGAGGGTGTGTGTATAGTTAGATATGTTTCAACAAATGATGATGGTATTTGAGAACGGGGTTAGAGATCAAGCAGAAAAACAGCCCTATATGTCTCTCTCTCTCTTCTCTCTCTCTCTCTCTCTCTCTCTCTCTCGATAGACCTTAGTTTTTAGAGCAGTTCTAGGTTTACAGAAAATACAGAGAGTTCCCATACACTACCCTCTCTCTAACCCTCCTCCCTCTTAGCTTCCTGTAATATTAACATCTTATATTATTGTGGTATATTTGTTATAATTTATGAGCCATTATTGACACATTATTATTAACTAAGGTCCATGGTTTACATTAGGGTTCACAATTTGTGTTGTACAGTTATATGAGTTTTTGACAAACACATAATATCATGTATCCATCATTACAATAACACACACAACAGTTTCACTACCCTAGAAATCCTCTGTGCTCTACCCATTTGTCTCTCTCTTTCTCCTTCTGAACCTCTGGAATCTACTGACTTTTATACTATCTCTGCAGGTTTGCCTTTTCCAGAATGTTATATGGTTGGAATCAAATTGCATACAGTGTAGTTGGTCCTGTGTATCCACAAGTTATGCATCCTCAGATTCAACCAACTGCTTATAGAAAATATTTGGAAAATATAACAATATAGCAATTTTAAAAATACAAAAAAGCCACAGTATAATAACTGTTTACATAGTATTTGCAATGTATTAGGTAAGTAATCTAGAGATGACTTAAAGTATAGTAATCACAGGGATACATCCTGAGAAGTGTGTATTTGTGCAACTTCATCACTATGTGAATATCAGAGTGTAGTTCCACAAACCTAGGTAGTATAACCTACTACATACCTAGATTAGATGGTATAGCCTATTGCTCCTAGGTTGTGATCCTGTAAACAGGCCAAGTGTGGTGGCTCACATCTGTATTTGCAATGCTATGAAAAGCCAAGGCGGGAGGATTGCTGGAAGCCAGGAGTTTGAGATCAGCTTGGGCAACATAGCAAGACCTCCTCTCTACAAAAAACATTTAAAAATTAGCTGGACAGAGTGGAGTGCTATGATAGTCCTAGCTACTAAGGAGGCTGAGGCAGGAGAATTACTTGAGCCCAGGAGTTGGAGGTTACAGTGAGCTATGAGTATGCCACTGAAGCTAGCTAGCTTTTAGGGTACAGGTGGTTTTTGTTTACATGGATGAAATGCATAGTGGTAAAGCCTGAGATTTTAGTGCACCCATCACCCGAGTAGTGTACATTGTACCCAATATTGTGTTTTTCTTCCCTCATTTCCCCTCCCACCATCTCCACTTCTGAATCTCCAATGACCATTATACCACTCTGTATGCTTTTGAGTACCTGTAGTTTAGCTCCCACTTATAAATGAGAACATACGGTATTTCATTTTCCGTACTTGAGTTACTTCACTTAGAACAATGGCCTCTCTAGCTCCATCCAAGTTGCTGCAAAAGATATTATCTTGTTCCTTTTAATGGCTGAGCGGTGTTCTATGTTGTATATATACCATATTTTTTTTACCCACTCACTGGTTGATGGGCACTTAGGTTGGTTCCATATCTTTGCAATTGTGAGTTATGCTGCAATAAACATATACACGGAGGTGTCTTTAAATAATGACTTCTTTTGCTTTGGGTAAATACCCAGTAGTGGGATTGCTGGATCTAATGGTAGATCTACCTTTAGTTCTTTGAGAAATCTCCACACTGTTTGCCTAGAGGTTGTACTAATTTATATTCCCACTAACAGTATATAAGCATTCTCTTTTCAGCACATCCTTGCCCACATCTATCATTTTTTGATTTTTTATTAATGACCATTCTGACTAGGGTGAGACGGTATCTCATTGTGATTTTATTTTGTATTTCCCTGATGATTAGTGATGTTGAGCATTTTTTCATGTATTTGTTGGTCACTTGTATATCTTCTTTTGAGAAGTGTCTATTTGTGTCATTTGCCTTTTGATGGCATCTTTTTTTCTTGCTGATGTATTTGAGTTTCTTGTTGATTCTAGATATTAGTCCTTTGACAGATGCATAGTTTGTAAATATTTTCTCTCATTCTGTGGATCGTGTGTTTACTCTGATTTTTTTTTTTTCTGTGTGGAAGCTTTTTGGTTTAATTAGGTCCCATTTGTTTATTTTTGTTTTGTTGCATTTGCTTTTGGAGGCTTGGTCATAAATTCTTTCCCTAGGTCAATATCCAGAAGAGTTTTTTTCTTGGCTTTCTTCTAGAATTTTTATGGTTTCAGGCCTTAGATTTAAGTCAAGATTAAACCACCTTGAGTTGATTTGTGTATGTGGTGAGCGATAAGGATCCAGTTTAATTCTTCTACATGTGGCTATCCAGTTTTCCTAGCACCATTTATTGAATAAGGCGTCCTTTCCCCAATTTATGTTTCTTTATGCTTTGTTAAGGATCAGTTGGTTGTATTTGGCTTTATTTCTGGTTTTTCTATTCTGTTCTATTGGTCTATGTATCACTTTTATACCAGTACCATGCTGTTTTGGTTACTATAGCCTTGTAGTATAATTTGAAGTCAGGTAGTG
This sequence comes from Trachypithecus francoisi, assembly GCF_009764315.1. NCBI lineage: Eukaryota > Metazoa > Chordata > Mammalia > Primates > Cercopithecidae > Trachypithecus > Trachypithecus francoisi. The sequence continues at coordinate 76,002,297 of NW_022681469.1, read as the reverse complement.
TGATGCCCCCAGCTTTGTTCTTTTTTTTTATGATTGCTTTGGCTATTTTGGCCCTTTTTTTTTTTTTTTTGGTAACATGAGTTTTAGAATTTTTTTCTAGTTCCGTGAGAAATGATGTTGGCATTTTGATGGGAATTGAATTGAATCTGTAGATGCCTTGTGTAGTATGGTCATTTTCAAGATAATGATCCTCCCAACCCATGAGCATGGGATGTTTTTCCACTTGTTTGTATCAGTTGTGAGTTCTTTCAGCAGTGAGTTTTTTTTGTTTTCTGTTTTTTGTTTTTGGAGACAGAGCCTCACTCTGTCCCCCAGGCTGGAGTGCAGTGGCACGATCTTGGCTCACTGCAAGCTCTGCCTCCCGGGTTCACTCCATTCTCCTGCCTCAGCCTCCTGAGTAGCTGGGACTACAGGTGCCCGCCACCATGTCCAGCTAATTTTTTGTATTTTCAGTAGAGATGGGGTTTCACCATGTTAGCCAAGATGGTCTTGATCTCCTGACCTCGTGATCCATCCACCTCAGTCTCCCAAAGTGCTGGAATTACAGGCATGAGCCACTACGCCTGGCCTCAGCAGTGTTTTATAGTTAGTCATATAGAGAGCTTTCACCTCTTTGGTTAAGAATATTCCTAGATTTTTTTTTTTCAGCTATTATACAAGGGATTGGGTTCTTGATTTGATTCTCAACTTGGTCGTTGGTGGTGTACAGCAGTGCTATTGATTTGTGTACATTGATTTTGTAACCAGAAACTTGACTGCCTTCTTTTACCAATTCTAGAAGTCTTTTAGAAGGCTGTTTAGGGTTTTCTAGGTATAGGATCATATAGTTGGCAAACAGATAGTTTGACTTCCTCTTTTCCAATTTGGATGGCCTTTATTTCTTTCTCTTGCCTGATTGATCTGGCTAGGATTTCCAGTACTGTGTTCAGTAGAAATGATGAAGGTGCGCATCTTTGTCTTGTTCCAGTTTTCAGAGAGAATGCTTTCAAGTTTTCCCCACTCATTATAATGTTGGGTTTGCTATATATGGCTTTTATTATTTTGAGGTATGTCCCTTTTATTTATCATTTGTTGAGGGTTTTTTTAATCATAAATACATTTTCTGCATCTACTGAGATGATCATATAATTTTTTATTTTCAATTCTGTTTAGGAGGTGAATCACACTTATTGACTTGTGTATGTTGAACCATCTCTACATCCCTGGGAGGAAATCCACTTGAAGATGGTGGATTACCTTTTCGATGTGCTGTTGGGTTTGGTTTGCTAGTACTTTGTTGAGGATTTTTGCATCTATTTTCATCAGGGATATTGGTGTATAGTTTTCTTTGTTATGTCCTTTCGTGGCTTTAGTATCAGGGTGGTACTGGCTTCATAGAATGACCTGCACAGGATTTCCTCTTTCCAAATCTTTTGGAATCGTTTCAGAAGAAATGGTAACAATTTTTCTTTGAATGCCAGGTAGAATTTTTTTGTGAATCCATCTGGTCCTGAGCTTTTTCTTGTTAGCAATTTGCATTACTGATTCAATCTTATTTCTTGTTATTTTTCTGTTAAGGATTTCTCTTTCTTCCTGATTCAAGCAGAAAGGGATACAACAAGAGAGGGTTGTATGTTTCCAGAAATTTATCCATTTCCTCCAGATTTTCTAGCTTGACTACATCGAAGTGTTCGTAATAGTCTCTAATAATCTGTTATATTTCTGTGGTTTCAGTTGTAATGTGTCCATTTTCATTTCTAATTGAGCGTATTTGAATATTTGCTCTTCTTTTCTTGGTTGATCTAGCTAATGTTTTATTTATTTTCTTTATCTTTTCAATAACGAATTTTTTGTTTCATTGATCTTTTGATTTTTTTGGTTTCAATTTCATTTAGTTCTTCTTTGACCTTTGTTGTTTCTTTTTGTCTGCTAGCTTTGGGTTTGATTTGTTCTTATTTCTCTTGTTCCTTGAGGTGTGACATTAGAGTGTCAATTGGTGATCTTTCAGACTTTCTGATGTAAGAATTTAGTGCTATAACCTTTCCTCTTAGCACTGCTTTCACTGTATCTCAGAGGTTTTGATAGTTTGTGCCACTGTTATCATTCATTTCAAATAATTTTAAAATTTCCATCTTGATTTTATTGTTAATCCAAAAAACCATCCAGAAGCAGGTTGTTTAATTTCTATGTATTTGTATATTGTTGAAGGTTCCTTTTAAAGTTGAGTTTTAGTTTTATTCCACTGTGATCTGAGAAAGTGTTAAATAAGATTTTGATTTTTTCAAATTCATTGCTATTTCTTGAAAAGACTATCTGAGGCATATATTTTTCCTTTGATTTGATATTTGATTGGAGAGGTTTTAAAAGCACTATCATGTGGTGCTGGCCAAGTTAGTTATTTACAACTACATACCTCTAGTCTTACAACCCAAAGTTGACTTTGCACTGGGTTGGGGAGTAGTACATTAAAAATAGTGGATCTTGGCCGGGCGCAGTGGCTCAGGCCTGTAATCCCAGCACATTGGGAGGCCAAGGTGGGTGGATCACGAGGTCAGGAGGTCGAGACCATCCTGGCTAACACAGTGAAATCCCATCTCTACTAAAAACCCAAAAAATTAGCCAGGCATGGTGGCGGGCGCCTGTAGTCCCAGCTACTTGGGAGCCTGAGGCAGGAGAATGGTGTGAACTTGGGAGGCGGAGCTTGCAGTGAGCTGAGATTGCACCACTGCACTCTAGCCTGGGTGAGGAAGTGAGAGTCCGTCTCAAAAAAAGAAAAAAAAGTGGATCTTGCTTTATTTAACAACCTGAGAAGTTCAATCTACTCACATTTTCATTACATAAATTGATGTACAATGCTGGTAATCTACTATTCTGTGATGAATCCTTGTGTATTATAATTACCCACCAGCTTGCATGTTAGATTTTCAAATACTTTATTTCCCATAAATTATGGATACTTTGATGCAGTGAAAAGGGACATAAGAATGGGAAAGAAAGGAATTCATCCATGCAAATTGACATATCTCAATACCAGTATCAATCCCTTTACTCCTATAAAAAAACATATCAAATTTGAAATGTTACGTACCATCACCCAGTCTCAAGCCTACCTCAGATACAAAAATTACACTGAGGTTAAAATGAAAAGGTCTTTGATAAGTTTTTTTTATAAAATATGTACCAGCCATTTACAAATTAATACTGCTTATTGCAAATGTACCCATTTTACTTCTTAATTTAGTTATTACTCTTAAAGTCAAAAGAAAAGCTCAAAGAAGTTAAATAGCTATGATAAAATATGCTGGCCAAATTCCTAACTTACTAGCCATTAAGTGGTGCTTTCACACATACATACCCACACACACACACACACACACACACCACACACACACACACAGAGTCTTCAGTTTTAAAAGAGGAAATTAAGAAATATCTATGTGGTTTTAGATTTTTCTAAATGTTTGTTAGATAATTTCCAAATACAGCTCTAGTTATGCTATAACTACCTATCTTTGTAATATAATCATATTCTAATTATCCCATTTCCACTCACTTCACTTTTGCCTCCATATGTCTTCATCTTCTCTTCTTTCCCCTCATCCTTATATTTCCTTCCAGCAGCTTTTCTTTCAAGTATAATGCTAAGCCAAAATGCATGTTTTTAACAATTGATAAGAAAATACAACCAGGAAAATAACTTGTACAACAAAACCAAAAATCTTTAGATCTTTGAAAAATCAATATAAACACTTAAATGTAAAGGGAAAAATCCAATGATTATAAATATGAATTATGTACGTAGTTTTCAACTCACTTTTCATCATTGTCTAAATATGAATGTTTATTTTTCTGAGCTGTGAAATGAGTGTGTATAACTTTATGTTATACCTTGATACTTATTATTTCAAATTTAAATTTCTAGAAATCAAATAAACCTACCTTCTCGAAAAATAAACCACAATTTTGGTACATTACTTCTCGAGATTATAGCCTAGAAACATACTTTATAGTTATTGTAACTGCTCCTTGGAAAGATTAATCCTAATAGAAGAGTGATACACCCATCTGTCATAGTTCTCCAAACATCTTTTTAAAAAGTGGAAAAGCATGTAAGTCATCTGTATTTATTTACAGATAATTTAACCTATATACGTTGGTACTATGTATGTGTCTTTAATCAGGAAGTTTGAGGATTTTTCTGTGGTGCTTCACTATTTGTTATTTCTTGTGAGCTAACTTTTAATGTCATTTGACTATTTGATAAGTGAAATCCAGACATGTTGTGTGTTTTAGAACATATATTTTATACATTATGTGCTTCCACTTAATTCTCTCCCTTCTTATACTTGCTTCATTATAGAGTTATACTTTAAGAAGATTATAAAACAGCTTGTATAAAATAACAAACTGTATTTTCTAGCATTAAAAGAATTTCTAAATCAGAGATATTACATAGAGGTTAAGAACTCAAGCTTCGGAGTCACGCATACCTAGGTTAAAACTAGTTCCTATGATTAACTAGCTGTGTGATTCTGTGCAAATTGCTTAAACTCTTTACACCTCAATATCTTTATTTATAAAATCTGCATAATAGTGCCCATCTGTTGAGATTGTAATAAGAATTAAATGAAATTATGCTCATAAAGAATTTGGTATAGTGATTGGCACCAAGTAAACTCTAAATGAATATTAGATATTGTTATTAGTATATAGGTGTGGATAGAACAAAGACTGAAAAATTGCCCCAGAACATTAATGGTGGCTATTTTGAGTGATTACATGATAACATTTTTTCTTTTGAGTGTAACCTTATTTTTTAATGGCCCTATGATGAATATTCATTATGTGTTCCAATACATCTGCCAGATACCGGGAATAGTTCAGTGACAGCAATAAGTCACTGAAAAACAACAGAAGTTTCTATTATAAGCTTTTTCCTTTTGAAAGCTCCTTAAATACAGACTAAATTTTATCAGTTGGCTGTGGTTACAGTATTAGGAACAATAGTGGATATTAGGAACAATAAGCTTCGGACGGGTAAGGGGCTGCACCTCCTTGTTATAAGGCACACAAAGGATAAGGATGAAGTCAGGATGAATGATGATGATTGTGCCCACTTCCTCTCTGGATAAATACCATGTATTGTGTTCTTCTCCTTCTGAACACTACATCCAGCACAGACCACATAGGGTTCCACTGAAATGCAACGAACTATGAAGAAATCCCTCCCCAGAGATCTTATAATAATATACTGCAGTCTTCTCTGGAACTCATCTGGGGCAGTATAACCTCCCAGTATATCCTCCAGGGAGATGCTTTCATGCTAATGATGAGGGGGTAGAACCAGGTCGCCAGTGGTGCCCTTGCAATCCCCAATCCTTATTCTTCTACTTTTACTAGGTATTAAGGTGAAATTCTTTGTGGAGGATGATACAATTCACATTATTGATGAGATGATATTTAAAAATATGGGTAAATGTGAAATATAAGTTTAAATAGTTTATGAGAGGATACTGAAAGAAAGAGATCCTCTTTTCATTTAAGTTTTTATCATGAAAACCAATTTGCACACAAGAAGGCCTTTAATGTCCTAATGGTCTCATTTAAGAAAAGAACCATTTCTTTGCCTCTTGGATGTGTCTACCAAATTTAGAAAGATGTTCAAATTGATATTTTAGATTGGTCCCTTTATTGTTGCAAATATATATGAATGTGTGTGTGTGAATTTTGAATAATGGTCTGAAGTTGATAAAGGACAATTCATAAACATCTTTAAAAATTAGTGTATTTCCATTTGTCATTGGCCTTGGAATCACTTTTTGCTTTTCTTTTTTCAGCTTGCATGAAACTATTTAATACCAATGAATAAATGATTGTTCAGAGTACTTTTAAAACTCAATTTTAATTTTTTATCTTTTGTTAGTGAATTTATAATTAACAGTTTCTTTTTAACAAGATTTTTTTTACTAAAATTTTCTTACCATATGGACTAAAAGTCACAGAAGATTAAATATCACAAGCTGTTTAAAACTGATATGTCTTTTATCACTTTGATGTTTTTAATATTCATCATTTTCAAGTTAAACTTCCCCTCTCTCCTACTAAAGGCTCATGTTGATGGAGATAAATTGCTGAACTGTTCAAATATTTTCTTAACATTCTAACTTGTTAAATATAAATAAGGTCATAGAGAATCATGTTAAATGGGGTGGATTACCATCAAGAGTCTAAAAGTCTTTTTTTCTTTACAGTAAAAGAACTATAAATACAAATACATTTGTGTATTTTGAGAAAAATTATTTCTGAAACATTTCAGGTCAACAAATTAGTAGAATCCAGGTTTTGTTCAATAAATCCAATGAGTATATTTTATATCTATGATAGAATGGAGGGGGAGAGAGAGATGAAGAGAGAGAGAAAGAGAGAGAAAGTGTCCTGGGAAGAAGTTCCAAATAGACAGAAAACAAACAGAAAAGGGACAGGTAGTCAGGAAACTTTAAAATTCGCAGTAGTGTAAGATAAAGTACCCCATCCCATGTTACTGCAATCACTTTTGAACCTTGAATCAACACTAATCGGGTCACTATCAGTTTTTAAGTAATCCCTTCACCAATAGAAAGCATATGAAGCATGTTATTTTCAAACATTGCTAAAATAAAGGCTTATTTTCCAATAGAATTCCAAGAATTTTATTCATGCATGAAGTAGTAACTTACATTTGTCATACATTCACTCCACTCCTAGCAGGTGTCCTGTTCGTGAATTAACTAGATACATAACCTCAGTGGACTTTTGAATTCATAGCTCATTAGATTGCTTTTATTTTTCTGTGCAAAATCATGGCCACTTCCTTCCATGGTGTCCAAAGTCAGAATCAGGATTTATTTTTTGAGCCACTTTCTCCAAATCAGATATATATATATATATATATATATTTTTTTTTTTCTACAAGTGTTCTATTAGGCACAATATATGGAAGAACATTCTACAAGGCAGGAAAAAAAATTGGGGAAATCAACATTTTACCTGCTACTCACAAATTGCCAATTATTCTTTAAATTGTTGCATTGTTTTTACTTTTCAAAGTGAAAGATGCATATGCTTCATTATTAGCTTTTATTTTAGGGCCTTAAAATTAGCTGATATCAACACAAAATATTCTGTAGGTTGTTGTCTCAAGTGTTGGTGGAATGAGAGGGTTTCAAATGAAAGGAAAGCAATGGGGCTCCACTTTAACAAATGACAATGTTGCCACTTTTGTCAACACATGCTCTTTTGTGAAACTGAGACTCAACAAATACTGATCAAGCACCTACTATACGCCAGACAACAGAGATACAGCTTTCTACTACTGCTAAGCTCTTCCTGGTGTATTAGAGACCATTATCATAATTTCCTGGTTGATACAGAGGAAAGCTGAGGCTCAGAGAGTTTCAGTGACTTGCTCAAAATTGCATAGGTTGTAACAAGTAAAGCCAGAACCCTAACTCAGGTGTTTGATAAGAGAGCTCAAATGCTTCACTTGCTATACAGCCATTATGAAATTTTCTTTGGTGTTTTATCAGATCTGCTATAGCCAAGAAACAGAGCTGGGTTACGTGCACAAACTTACCAAAACTGTAATATGGATCACAATAAATATTTACTTGACTTCAGTCAGATTAGTTATTTTGTGCCTTAAGTTCTTCATTTGTAAAATGGGGATATTAACAGAACCTACCTCACCGGATTGGCCTGAAAATTAAATGTGTTAGCACATAAGAAGCACTTAGAAAACATTCACATACACTGTGAGCGCTATCATTAAATCTTGTGAGCCTTTATTATTTAGAATGTGTTCTAATAGATTTTCATTTCACCAGGGGGCATTTTTTTTTAATTCTCTGTTTCTGATTTTGGAGGATGGTAAGACAAAATAGTAACAGCTGTTTAGCTGTTAGTTTTAAAGGAAGAAAGCTGCACAAAAAGGCAGTGGAGAAGCATAATTACTCAATAGACACTAAAAGGAAGAAAAATAAAGAATATATAATATTCCATATCAGAAGGAGTCTCTAAAAGCTACCCCATAGTAACACAAACACACATCTTGATAGTTGTCTCTCTAGAAATCAAAACCTGGGGCATTCACAGTAAACAAATAGCACATTAAACCCAAGACAATAAGTACATCAGGTGGGGTAAAATGAGCAGGACATAATGATACAGTTACATCTTCAGAGTGCCCCCGACACTCACTTTCGGCCATTTTCTCCCTGCCACCTACTCTTGTCCTGGATGATTAGCCTAGATCTCTGGCTTCCCACTAACCATGATTCTGTGTATTTTGTATTTGCCCTCCCCCCCGTGGTTTCACTCCACCCACTGCACTGCATCCCCAGCCTCTGCTATATGCACTGCCCCTTTTTAAGACATTGGTCAGGCACCAGTGTTGAAGTTTGTATTCCTACCAATGGTGGTCTTCAAAATTATACCAGCTCTGAATCTGAAACATGGTCAGACTTGCAAACAATGCTTATGGACTCCTTTGTAGCAGTGCGTGGTAATGAAGAAAAGCATATCAGTTCTAGCAGCAAGCTGCCTGAGAGTAATTATGAATGATTAACAATTACAAAGCCAGTGGAGAATGGAGTTTCTAGAGTCAGTGGAAACTACACTTACTAAAAATGACCTCTTAGGATAGAACTTCTTTTAACTTCAGTCTACACTTCTTTTTTTCAGTTTCCATTCTTTTCATTTGTGTAATAACCTTTGGCCTTCTTTTCGTGGAAAGTTTTGACCATTCCTAAATGGCAGAGGGAAAGGGCTTTTTTTCTGTGAAGAAGTGAGAAAGAGAAAGTGTGTGTGTGTGTTCACACAACTGCACACACACGCCCACACAAGTGGGCCTGGTAGGTTGGAAGGTGCACCTGGGTGGGTAGGAAGACACTATTGAGAGGTGACAATGTACTAGCAGCCCTCACTCTCGACGCCTCCTCGTCCTCGGCGTCCACTCTGGTGGTGCTTGAAGAGCCCTTCAGCCCACCACTGCACTGTGGGAGCCTCTCTCTGGGCTAGCCAAGGCCAGAGCCGGCTCCCTCTGCTTGTGGGGAGGTGTGGAGGAGGCACAGGCGGGAACCAGGGCTGCACGGGGTGCTCATAGGCCAGCGCTAGTTCTGGGGGGCACGGGTGCAGGCTCCGTGGGCCCACACTCGGAGCGGCCTGCTGGTGCCACCAACCCATGGCAGTGAGGGGCTTAGCACTCAGGCCAGCAGCTACGGAGGTGGCACCAGGTCCCTCAGCACTGCTGGCCCACATGCACCATGCTGAAATTCTCACCCAGCCTCAGCAGCCTCCCCTGTGGCAGCACTGGGGACCTGCAGCTCACCATATCCGAGCCCTGCCTTCCCCGGTGGGCTCCAGCACGATCAGAGCCTCCCCAGCTGGCACCACCCCCTGCTCCCTGGTGACCAGTCCCATCAACCGCCCAAGGGCTGAGGAGTGCAGGCGCAGCTCGGGACTGGCGGGCAGCTCTGCCTGCAGCCCTGGTGAGGGATCCACTAGGTGAAGCCAGCTGGGCTCCTGAGTCTAGTGGGGCCTTGGAGAAATTTTATGTCTAGCTAAGGGATTGTAAATGCACCAATCAGCACTCTGTGTCTAGCTCAAGGTTTGTAAATACATCCATCAATACTCTGTATTTAGCTAACCTAGTAGGGAGTTGGAGAACTTTTCTGTCTAGCACTCTGTGTCTAGCTAAAGGATTGTAAATACACCAATCAGTACTCTGTGTCTAGCTCAAGGTTTGTAAATACAACCATCAATACTCTGTATTTAGCTAACCTAGTAAGGAGTTGGAGAACTTTTCTGTCCAGAACTCTGCATCTAGCCAAAGGATTGTAAATGCAGCAATCAGCACTCTGTCAAAATGGACCAATCAGCTCTTTGTAAAATAGACCAATCAGCTCTCTGTAAAATGGACCAATCAGCAGCATGTGGGTGGGGCCAGATAAGGGAATAAAACCAGGCTGCACCAGCCAGGCAGTGGCAGCCAGATTGGATCCCCTTCCACAGTGTAGAAGCCTTGGTCTTTTGGTCTTTGCAATAAATCTTGCTGCTGCTCACTCTTTGGGTCCACCCTACCTTTATGAGCTGTAACACTCACTGTGAAGGTCTGCTGCTTCACTTCTGAGGCCAGCGGGGACCAGGAACCCACCGGGAGGAATGACCAACTCCGGGCAGGAGAAAGGAACAACTCCAGACGTGCTGCCTTAAAAGGTGTAACACTCACTGTGAGGGTCTGCAACTTCACTCCTGAAGTCAGCAAGACCATGAACCCACCAGAAGGAAGAAACTCCATACACATCTGAAAGTCTGAAGGAACAAACTTCAGACACACCATCTTTAAGAACTGTAACCCTCACTGCGAGGGTTCGCGGCTTCATTCTTGAAGTGAGCGAGACCAAGAACCCACCAATTCCAGGCACACTATCACTTTTAATACTTATTTTTTGAGCAAATTTTTGAGACGTTGGCCAAGTCACCTCCTCACTGAGGACACTACACTTCTTTAGTCACTTCCAGCAACAAGATTATAAGATTTGATGGTTCTGTGATTTGATAAGAATGGATATCATGAAAAAGACTTTCCTAGACAAACAAAAGCTGAGGGAGTTCATCATCACTAGACCTACCTTACAAGAAATACTAAAGGGAATTCTTAAAGCCAAGAAAAGAAAGGTACTAATTAGTAATATAGCACTATATGAAAGTATAAAAACAAGTAGAGTTGGCACTTTGTATCCATGAATTCCGCATTCATGGACTCAACTAACTGTGGGTCAACAATGGTTAGGGGAAAAAAGCTTCTGTACTGAGCATGAACAGACGTTTTTCTTTGTCATTATTCCCAAAAGAATCAGAACAACAGCTATTTACACAGCATTTACCTTGTATTATGTGTTATAAGTATTATAGGGATGATTTAAAGTATATGTGATGATGTTCATAGGTAATAAGCAAATACGCCATTTTACATAAGGAACTTGAGCATCCTTGGATTCTGAAATCTGTGGAGAGTTCTGAAAACCAATCTACCACAGATACTGAGGGACAACTATACACAAATTCTGAATACTCCAATATTTTAATATTGGTATATAAAGCATTTACATCTTTAGTATGAAGGTTAAAAGACAAAACTATTAAAATAATAATAGAGACAATAATTTCTTAAGGAATACACAATATAAACAGATGTGGATTATGACACCAAAAGCACAAAATGTGGGAGAGAAGAGTGCAAAGCTTTTGTATGCAAGAGATGTTTAGTTGTTATCACCTTGAAATATCATAAATGAAAAGTGTTTTATGTAAGCCTCATATAACCATGAAGCAAAAATCTATAGTAGATACACAAAGATAAAAAGTAAGGAATCAAAGCATACCATTAACAGAAAATCATCTAATCACAAAGGAAGACAGCAGAGAGGAAGAGAGGAATAAAGTATCTACAAAACAGTCAGAAAATGATTCACAAAATGGCAGTAGGGAGTCCTTACCTATCAAGAATTGTCTTGAATGTAAATAGATTAATTTTTTTAATCAAAATATATGCTGCTTACAAAAGACTCACCTTACCTTTAAGGACATACATAGATTGAAAGTGAAGGGATGGAAAAGGATATTCCATGCAAATGGAAACTGAAAAAGAATGAGAATAGCTGTACTAATATCAGATAAAAAGACTTTAAGTCAAAAACTGTAAAAGGAGACAAAGTCCGTATATAATGATAAGATGATCAATTCCTTGAGAAGATAAAATAATTTCAAATATATATACAACCAACATACACCTAAATATAAGCAAATATTTCTCTGAAGGGAGAGATATACTGCAAAACAATAATAGTAGGAGACTTCAGTACTCTCAACAATGGACAGATCATACAGACAGAAAATCAATAAAGAAACATTGGACTTGAACTGTACTTTAGACCAAAAAGACCTAACAGACATATGCAGAACCTTCCATTGAACAGCAGTAGAACTCATATTCTTCTAGAGTTCACACAAAACATTCTGCAGAATAGATTACATGTTAGGCCACAAAAATACTCTTACTAAATTTAAGAAGATTACAATCATATCAAATATCTTTTCCAACAATAACAGATTAAGCTAAAAAGTAGTAATAGGAAGAATTTCTGAAAATGCATAAATGCATAGAAATTAAACATGATCTTGAGCAATCAATGGGTCAAAGAAGAAACAGGGAAATTAAAGAAATATCTTGAATAAAAATGGAAACACAACTTACCAAAACGTATAGATTGCAGCAAAAGCAATTCTAAGAGGGAATTTACAGCAATAAATGTCTCCATCTAAAAAGAAGAAAGATCTAAAATAAACAACCTAACATTACACCTCAAATAATTAGAAAAAGAAGAACACAGTAAGCTCAAAGTTAGTAGAAGGAAGTAAATAACAAAGATCGAGCCAGAAATAAATGAAACAGAGACTAGTAAAACAATACAAAAGATCAATGAAACTAAGAGTTGCTTAAAAACAAAAAAAGATAAAATCAGCAAATCTTTAAACCAAGAGAAAAAGAGAGGACTCAAACAAATAAAATCAGAAATTAAAGAGGACACATTACAACGGATACCGCAGAAATACAAAGGACCGTAAGATACTACTATGAACAATTATACACCAATGAATTGAGTAACCTAGAAGAAATGGATAAATTTCTAGAAATATACCCTTTACTGAGACTGAATCACGAAGAAATAGAAAACCTAAGCAGACCAATAATTAGTAAGAAGATTGAACCAGTTATAAAAAGTATTCCATCAAGGTCAGGCGCTGTGGCTCATGCCTGTAATCCCAGCACTTTGGGAGGGTGAGGTGGCAGATCATGAGGTCAGGAGATTGAGACCTTCCTCACTAACGCGGTGAAACCCCATCTCTACTAAAAATAATGAAAAAATTAGCCGGGCGTGGTGGTGGGTGCCTGTAGTCCCAGCTAGTCAGGAGGCTGAGGCAGGAAAATGGCGTGAACCCGGGAGGCAGAGCTTGCAGTGAGCCGAGATCACGCCACTGCACTCCAGTCTGGGTGACAGAGCAAGACTCCGTCTCAAAAAAAAAAAAAAAAAAAAGTATTTCAGCAAAAGAAAAAGAAAAAAAGCTCAGGAGCTGTTAGCTTTGCTGCTGAATTCTGCCAAACCCGTAAAGAAATATTACTGATACTTCTCAAACTCTTACAAAAAATTGAAGATGCATAAATATTTTCAAATTCATATTACAAGGCCAGGACTTCCCTGATACAAAAGCCAGACAAGGACATTGCAAGAAAAGAAAATAGACCAACATCTCTAATAAAAACAGATGCAAATCCCTCACAAAATACTAGCAAACTGAATGCAAATGCCATAGTACATTTTAAAAATCATTCACCATGATCAACTGGAATTTACAGGATGCAAGTATGCTTCAACAAACATAAATCAATAAATGTGATATACCACATTAACTTAATGAAGAACAAACACTATATGATATCTCAATAAATACAGAAAAGTATCTGACAAATTCAACACCCTTTTGTGATAAAAACTCTTAACACATTACATATAGAAGGAACGTACCTCAATGCAATAGAGGCCATATATGACAAGCCCACAGCTAACATCATACTCAACAGGTAAAAATTGGAAGTTTTTTCTTTGAGACCTAAAGCAAGGATACCCAATCTCATCACTTCTATTCAATAAAGTACTGGAAGCCCTAGCCTGAGCAGTTGGACAAGAGACAGAAATATAGCCATCCCAAATGAAAAGAAAGAAGTCAAATTGTTTCTGTTTGCAGATGACATAATCTTACACATAAGAGACCCTAAAGACTTTAACAAAAAAACTGATAGAACTAGTAAAAGAATTCAGTAAAGTTGCAGGATTCAAAATCAACATACAAAATGAGTAGCCTTTCTGAATACTAAAAATGAACTATTCAAAAAAGAAATAAAAAAAATCCCATTTACAGGAGCTACAAAATAAGTAAATTACTTAGGAATAAGTATAACCAAAAAGATGAAATACTGTACACTAAAAACTATAAAGCATTGATGAAAGAAATTAAAGAAGACACAAATAAATGGAAAGATACCTCATGTTCATAGACTGGAAGAGTTAATATTGTTAAAATGTCCATATTATCCAAAGTGATCTACAAATTTGATGTAATCTCTTTCAAAATTTCAATGACATTTTTCACAGAAATAGAAGAACATAATCCTAAAATTTGTGTGGAATCATAAAAGACTGAATATTCAAAGCAATCTTCAGCAAAAAGAACAAAGCTGGAGGTATCACACTACTTTATTTCAAAATCTACTACAAAACTATAGTAACCAAAATATCACGGTACTGGCATAAAAATAGACACGTAGACCAATGGAACAGAATAGAGAGCCTAGAAATAAATCCACAAATTTATGGTCAATTGATTTTCAATAAAGATGTCAAGAACGCACAGTGGGGAATGGACAGTCTCTTCAATAAATGGTATTGGGAAAACTGGATATCCACATGCAGAAGAATTAAATTAGACTCTTCTCACACAATATGCAAAAATAGACTCAAAATGGATTAAAGACTTAAATAAATACTGCTAATTAAATACATTTACTTATATATGTGTATATATGTACACACACAATAAAATCAGTATGTTGAAGAGATACCAGCATTCTCATGTTCATTACAGCACTATTCACAATAGTCAACATATAGGAACAATGTAAATGTTCATCAGTGGATGAATGAGTAAATAAAATGTGGCTTATATACACAATGGAATACGATTCATCCTTTAAAAAGAAAAAAATTCTGTCATTTGTTACCACATAGATGAATCTGGAAGACATTGTGTTACATGAAACAAACCAGACACAGAAAAACAAATTGTGCATGCTTTTACTTATATGCAGAATCTAAAAAAAGATGAACTCATACTAGCATAGAGTTAAACAAAAAATGATAGTTACCAGGGGCTGGAGGTGTAGAGGAGGAGATTGGGAAGACATTGCTCAAAGGGCAAAAAATTTCAGTTTGTCAGGAGGATTACATTCAAGAGATCTATTTTATAATATGGTGACTATATTTAAAAACAATTTCTCATATACTTGAAAAGTACTAAGGAAATAGATTTTTAAATGATTTCACTACAAAAAAGGATAAGTATGTGAAATTCATAGTATATACATATATCCAAACATCATGTTATGTACAATAAACATATACAATTTTCCTTCATCATTTATAATTTTTTTTAAAAAGAACTAATCTCATGATTCCAAGAGGTGCTAAGAAGCACTTCTTTTGTGTTTCGAACTGTGAAAAATTAGGCTCCCTTTGTTAATTTGAAAGAAAAAAGAGTTAATCATTTACGTTATTAATGTACTAAATGGAAAATCAGAAAAAAGTAAAACTGTCACACCTGCCAAGTCACTCTACTTTTACTAAAATTTGCTTTATAAGCTTAGTCAAAGGTTGGGGCACTATAATCAAATGGTTCCAAACTACAGTGGACTACAGGCAACAGAGGCACATTCCTCTCATGATATATGGCCGAGGTGAGCAGTCAGGCTGGTGGGCAACAGGGAGTTGTGCTCAAGATGTGCACTCCCTCAGGTTCCTTGTACCCTCTGGTTTTGTCAGAGCCCGGTCTTCCTATGTGTGGTAGAAGCTGGGTCACATGAAAGGAGAGTGCAAGCTCAGTGTCTTATCACCTAGATGTTGAAGCAGAACATGTCTCTTCTATACACACTTCACTAGGGAACTTGGTCATGTGACCACATCTAGCTGAAAGAGGGGCCAGGAAATGTCATTTCTAGCAGAGCAGCCAGGACCCAGCTGCAAGTCTATCATACAGAAAGGGATCTGTGTTTTGATGAACAACTGGCTGTCTCTGCCATAATGTTTTAATTCCTAAATCTAGACTTTGGAGAAGTTCTAGATATTACTGATCCAAAAATAGGGTCAATAACTTGTTTTAAAAATATAATAATGCTGAGTGTAGAATGTAAGATGGCAGAAAGTTGATAAATACACAACCTCATATGCTGTCAAGGATATTAGTTATTTTTTAGGAGATATTTAGTAATTAGTCTAATACAACATCTGTAATAATGGAAGTAGGAGAGGTATAGTAAATTATTAATTATGAAATAATTATTAGCTGACTTGTTCAGTTGACAAGCACACACACAGAGTCCAATAGAATGTAAACAAATGTTCCTTATTTCAAATTAAGCCATATCTTCCAACACTAAATGAATCTAGAGGAGTGCAGGGATTTGGAAGTGGCACCTTTACTCTATTCAGTTTGTCCTTACAGCTACTTGCTATGTGTGTGTCCTTTTATCCAGGCTGACAAGACTATCCCAAATGTCCAAGCCTTAGTCAGTCTTGAGGGAAAATCTCTCTTCTCTCTTCTTTCCTCAATCAAGAAAGTGTAATTTTTGTCTTTTTCATCCCTTTCCCCAGAATCTGGCTCCTTTTCCTTAATCTGCGGATTGTTATTCATCTGGGGCAAATGGAATCTGCGTGAAAACTCAGTACCTTCATACTGACCTCATTTAGCATAACTTCTGTCAGGATTCTGCTAAAAAGACAAAGAAAAAAAAAGCCCCTTTTCCTTCTCAGCCTGAAGCCCTACTCAAGGCTAAGAAATAAGTGGATGAGGGATGGGGGAGGGCGGGATGTGCGGTGAGCCCCATAGGTGCATCCCGCTCATCACAGGTCAGATAAGAGCTTGGTTAGATTTCACTCTACCCTCTGCAGAGAACAGTTCTTTGGTCCTCTGCTTCAGAATCTGGACCACCCACTTATCTCTAACAACACCGCACCTTCTTCTTAGTGCTTTTTCTCATCACACTGATTAAGCTCACCAAGCTTAAATTTTACCAGCTTGAAATATAAATCTGTGCAAGTGGCCTGGTCTCCTCCCCTCTTTAGGGCTGTAGTTACACCATCCTTATCCAAGGTTGAGGACTCCTGGGCTCCCATGCCACTTTCCTCTTTCTCTTCTTTATCATTCATCTCCAATTTCTCCTCGCAGAGAAGAGAGGGACTCTTTATCTGCCTCAGGTGGGGTATATGAATTCTGTCATGGGTCGTGGTATCAGTGTCCTGAAGCCAGATGTTTTCCCTCCCTATCGTCTGCTTAAGAGCACAAACCTTCCCCACAACAAACCACACCTCAGTCTTTATTTGGTGACATGGATTCCAATTTGTTTATTACAAGGTTCTCTGCTAGCAGTCAGTTATGTTATGCCTAGCTGAGCTCTTGGCACTGTTTCAGGGTGACTGCGTATTTGATTTTCAGTCTTATATGGTCCTACAGTAGCAGGCAAACTTTAAGATTTTTCAAGTTTTCTTTCAGTGGAGTTATACTATTTATGGGAACGAATCTAGGGAAATAGATTCTTAATGACACTGTTTTTGTGGATTAGGAAGTATATTTATGTGTTTGTCTTCTTTATCTGAATGAAGAAATACTAGAGATTTTTGGATAATGCTCTCTTTTGGATAATGAAGTCTAGCTCTAGTTTTTTTTGATAGTCCATAAATTAGAAGATAGTCTAAATGACTTCAGTTATTTAAATGTATTGACATTTGTTTTGTGGCCCAGTGTATGGTGTATCCTTGTGAATTCCCACTACTTCCAAATAATATATATTCTGCTATTGTTGGTTGTAGTAGTGTATAAATATCAATTAGACTATATTTATTGTTAATGTAGTTCAAACCTATATTCTTACTGATTTTTTGTATAACTGCTCCTTCAATTATTGTAATCTCCAACTATAATTTTGAATGCGTCTGTTTCTCCATTCAATTTGATCAATTTTTGCTTCACGGATTTTGAGCTCTGTTATTAAGTGCTTGCATATTAATTATTATTATAAATTCTTAGTGAATTTATTTATCATTATGAAATGTCCTCTTTTATTCATAGTAATATTCAGTGTTCTGGATTATTATTTATCTTACATTAATATAGCTACTTCAGCTTACTTGTGATTAATATTTACATCATAAACCATTTTCTAGCCTTTTGCTTTTAAGTGACACGTGTCTTTATATCTAAAGTAAGATACTGTAAGAAAATAAAATTACAGACCAATATATTTTATTAACATAGAAACAAGATTCCTTTAAAAAATATTTGCAAGTGGGAATCAAGCAATCTGTAAAGATGATGCATCATAAACAAGTTGAGTTTATCTCAGGAATAGAAAGTCGGTTTAACGTTTAAAAGTCAATGACTATAATTCATCAAATTAACAAACTATAAAAGAAATACTATATGATCTTTCTAATAAATACAGAAAAGCATTTCACAAAAAATTCCACACTCATTCATTAAAAAAAAAACACTCAAAATAGTAATAGAAGGAAACTTCCTTCAACCTGATAAAGGACATCTATGAAAAATTTGTAGTTAACATCATATTTAATACTGAAAGACTGAATGCCTTCCTCATAATGTCAGAATGGCTTCTATCACCGTTTCTATTTAATATTATACTGGAGGTCCTAGCCAGTGCAATAAGACTTAAACAAAATAAAAGGCAAAGAGATTGGAATAGAAAAATTGTCTTCACTTTCAGAAAACATGATTGCCTATGAATCATCACCTAAAGAATCTACAAAAATCCTACTAGGACTAATATGTGAGTTTAGTGAGGTCGCAGGTACAAGGTCAATATACAAAAGTCAACTCTATTTCTATATATTAATAATAGCAAGAACAATTAGAAATAAAAACAAATGTAGTGCCATATATAATAGCATCAACAAACCTGGAATATTTAAATATACATTTAGCAAAGTATGTTTACAAATTGTATACTAAAAATTACACACAGTATTGCTGAGAGGAATTAAAGATGGCCTAAATAGATAACTATTTTGTAAAGATTGCAAAGGGGAGATCTAGAATAATAGAAACAACTTTGAAAAAGAACAATGTTGGAAGACTATTTCACTTGAATTCATGACATAAAATAAAATTACAGTAATGAAAATGTGATATTGGTGTATGGATAGCTTCAATTAAGGGAACAGAATAGAGAGCAGAAGTAAACCCACAAATATATGGACAATTGATTTTTGACAACATTGTCAAAGTAATTTCATAGAGAAAAAAATCTTGTCAATAAACTGTGCTAGATCAATTTGAATATCCTTATGAAGAAAATAAATGAATCCCAACCTTTGTTGCACACTTTATAAAAAATAACTGGAAATTGAATATGGACCTAAAAATAAAGCAATAACACATAAAACTTTAAGATAATTTGATTAGCATATGTCTTAAAGGAAATAAATTGATAATTAATTACTTTCTCAGAATGAAAACTCCTGGTTCAGATGGTTTAATTGGTGAATTCTGTCAAACAAGTTTTAAGGAAGAGGCAGAAGCAATTTTAAGCAATGTCTTTCTAAAAATAGAGAAGAACAGCTTATGAGATAACCAGTTAGTTACACATCATCTTCCCCAAAAGGTAGTAGCACTAAGAGAGTAAAAATGAAAACCATAGAGTGGGTTAAGATATTTACAACACATAAAACAGATAAAGGACTCTTGTTCAATATAGAAAGATATTTGACAAGGAAAAAACAACAACAACAACAAAATCGTCAAAAGACTCAAATGAGCATTTCCTAACTAGGATATCCAAATGCTCTTAAACATGAAAATCTGTTCAATTCAGTAGTCTTCAAAGCAAAGTCATAATAAGATAACATTACTTACCATCAGAATGGCTGAAACAGACTGAAAATAACAGACTGTGCTGCCTTTTGATATGTGCATGCACAATGATGATTGCATCAGATTATAACACCCTATTTTTACTATATCTCTTCTATGTTTAAATACACAAATACTTAACATTGTCTTGCAATTGCCTGCAGTATTCAGTACAGTAATATGCTGTACAGGTTTGTAGCCTAGAAGCAGTAGTCTGTACCGTATAACCTAGGTGTGTAGTAGGCTATATTATCTAGGTTTGCATGAGTACATTCTGTGATGATCACACAATAACAAAATCACCTAACAACACATTTCTCAGAATGTATCCCCATTGTTAAGTATCGCATGACCAGATAGGTGAAAATGTGTAGCAACAAGAATGCTTGTCACTAATCAAAGTGTTAATACAAACACTTTGGAAAACTGGCACTGTTTATTAAAACTCACTACGTTTATCTTACGACCCAACAATTTCCCTTCTAAATGTATACATAACAGAAATGTAGGTACTTGGGCACCAAAGTCATATGCAAGAATGTTCATAGTAGCATTATTTGTAATAGTTTGTGATAGCTCCAAAATGAAAATAACCCAAATGTCCAAAAACCATAGAAAGGCTAAATGATCTTTTGCATAGCCATAGAAAGAATTACTATACAGCCATACAAATAAATGAAATACACTACCTATGACAACATAGATTAACATAGCAAACAGCATTAAGCAAAAGAAACAAGATACAAATTAATATATGCTGTATAATTACTTTATATAAAGTTAAAAGAAACAAGCAAATCTATCCTATGATACTAGAAGTGAGAATAGCAGTTACCTTTTGGGAGAAGAGAAAAGTTAGTGATTAAAAGCGAGCTTCTGAAATGGTGAGTAATGCTTTCTTCCTTTCTTTTTTCTTCCTAAAACAATACATATTTAATTTTTAAAAATTTTTAATTTTTTATAATTCCAACTTTTATTTTAGTTTCAGGGCATACATGTGCGGGTTTGTTATATGGGTATATTGCATGATGCTGAGGTTTGGAGCACAAATGATTCCATCACCCAGGTAATGAGCATAGTAGCCAGTGGTTAGCCTCTCTCTCCCTTCCCCTCAGTTGTCCCCAGTGTCTACCATTGCCATCTTTATGCCCATGAATACCCAATGTTTAGTTCCCACTTATAAGTGAGAACACGTGGTATTTGGTTTTCTGTTCCTCTGTTAATTCACTTAGGAAAATGGCCTCCAACTTCATCCATGTTGCTGCAAAGGATATGATTTTATTCTCTTTTATGGTTACATAGTATTCCATCGTGTTTATGTACCACATTATCTTTATCCAATCAACAATTGATGGGCATCTAAGTGGACTCCATGTCTTTGCTACTGTGAATAATGCTGCAGTGAACTTAGGAGTGCATGTGTGGTTTTGGTAGAATAATGTATTTTCATCGGGTATATACCCAATAATGGAATTTCTGGGTCAAATGGTAGTTCTAAGCTCTTTCAGAAATCTCCATACTGCTTTCCATAGTAGCTAAACTAATTTACATTTATACCAGCAGTGTATAAGTGTTCCCTTTTCTCCACAGCCTCAACAGCATCTGTTGTTTTTTGACTTTTTCATAGTAGCCATTCTGATTGGTATGAGGTAGTTTTGATTTTCATTTTTCTAATGATTAGTTATGTGTAGCATTTTTCATATGTTTGTTGGATGCTTGTATATCTATTTTTGAGAAGTATCTGCTCATGTCTTTTGCTCACTTTTTAATGGGGTTACTTGGTTTTTGTTTGCTGAATTATTTAAGCTCCTTGTAGACTCTGGATATTAGATCTTTGTTGGATGCATATTTTATAAATATTTTCTCCCATTCTGTAAGTTGTCTGTTTACTCTGTTGATAGTTTTTTTGTTGTTGTTGCTGTTATGCAGAAACTTTAATCTAATTAGGTCCCACTTGTCAATTTTTGATTTTGTTGCAATTGCTTTTAAGGACTTAATCATAAATTCTGTCCCATGGCCAATGTCCAAAAGGTGTCTCCTAGGTTTTCTTCTTGGATTCTTACAGTTTGAGGTCTTACATTTAAATTTTTAATCCATCTTGAATTAATTTTTGTATATGGTGAAAGGTAGGTTTATTAATCTTTTCTCACACTGCTATGAAATACTTTCTGAGACTGGGTAGTTTATGAAGAAAGGAGGTTTAATTGACTCCCAGTTCCATACGGCTGAGGAGGCCTCAGGAAACTTACAATTATGGTGGAAGGGGAAGAGGCACGTCTTACATGGCATCAGGCAAAAGAGAGCATGTGTAGGAAGTGAAGGGAGAAGAGACCCTTATAAAACCACCAGATGTCATGAGAACTCACTCACTATCACAAGAATAGCATGGGAGAAACCACCCTCATGATCCAGTCACCTGCCAGCAGGCTCTCCCTCAACACCTGGGGATTACAAGTCAAGATGATAATTTGAGTGGGGACACAAAGCCTAACTGTATCAGTAGAGGCCCAGTTTCATTCTTCTGCATAT
The DNA here is from genome assembly GCF_009764315.1 of Trachypithecus francoisi. NCBI lineage: Eukaryota > Metazoa > Chordata > Mammalia > Primates > Cercopithecidae > Trachypithecus > Trachypithecus francoisi. The sequence continues at coordinate 75,979,995 of NW_022681469.1, read as the reverse complement.
GGCTAGCCAGCTATTCCAGCACCAGTTATTGAATAGAAGGTCCTTTTCCCATTGCTTGTTTTTGTTGACCATCAAAGATCCAACAGAAGTAGGATCTTTATTTCTGGATTCTCTATTCTGTCTCATTGGCTTGTGTCTATGTTTGTACTAGTACCATGCTGTTTTGGTTACTGTAGCCTTATAGTATAGTTTGAAGGTGGGTAACGTGATGCTTCCAGCTTTGTTCTTTTGCTTAGGTTTGCTTTGGCTATTTGGGCTCTTTTTCGTTTCCATATAATTTTTAGAGTAGTTTTTTCTAATTCTGTGAAAAATGTCATTGATAGTTTGATAGGAATAGCATTGAATCTGTAGATTGCTTTGGGCAGTATGGTCATTTTAATGGTATTGATTCTTCCAGTCCATGAGCATGGATGTTTTTTCATTTCTTTGTGTCATCTGTGATTTCCTTTAGCAGTGTTTTATAGTTATCCTTATAGAAATCTTTCATCTCCTTGATTAGATGTATTCCTAGGTATTATTTTTATGGCTACTGTAAATGAGATTGTGTCCTTGATTCTTGATTTAGCTCTCAGCTTGAATGTTATTGGTGTACAGAAATGCTACTAGTTTTCGTACATTGATACTGTATCCTGAAACTTTACCGAAATTGTTTATCAGTTCTAGGAGCATTTTGCTGGAGTCTTTAGTGTTTTCTAGGTATAGAATTGTATTATCAGTGAATAAAGATAGTTTTACTTCTTATTTTCCTATTTGGATACCTTACATTTCTTTCTCTTGCCTGATTGCTCTGGCTATATGGATTTTAATTTTAATTCTGTTTACATGGTAAATCACATTTATTAATTTGCATATATTGAATCAACCTTGCATCTCTGGAAGGAAGCCAATTTAATCATGCTGAATTAACTTTTTGATGTGCTGCTGGATTCAGTTTGCTAGCATTTTTTGAGGTTTTTTGCATCTATATTTATCAAGAATATTGGTCTACAGTTTTCTTTTTTGTTGTGGTTTTGCCAGGTTTTGGTATCAGGGCTATGCAGGCTTTGTATAATGAGTTAGGAAAGACTCCCTCTTCCTCAGTTTTTTGAAATAGCTTCAGTAGGATTGGCACCAGCTCTTCTTTGTATGTCTAATATAATTTGGCTGTGAATCCATCCAGTCCAAGGCTTTTTTGTTTAAGATTTTTATTACTGATTTAATTTAAGAAGTCGATATTGGTCTGTTTAGGGTTTCAATTTCTTCCTGATTCAATCTTGGGAGGTTGCGTTTCCAGGAATGTATCTATTTCCTCTAGATTTTCTAGTTTGTATACGTAGACAGGTTCATAATAGTCTCTGAGGATCTTTTATATTTCTGTGGCATTGGTTGTCATGTCACCTTTGTCATTTAGGATTGTGATCATTTGGATCTTCTCTCTTTTTTTTCTTTGTTAATCTAGCTAGTTGTCTATGGATCTTGTTTACCCCCTCAAAAAATCAACTTTTGGTTTCATCGATTCTTCTTATGGATGTTGGGGTCTTGGTTTCATTCAGTTCTGCTCTGATTTTAGTTATTTCTTTTCTTCTGCTAGTTTTGAGGTTAGTTTGTTCTTGTTTTACTGATTTCTCTAAATGTGACATTAGATTATTTGTTTGAGCTCTTCCTAACTTTTTGAGCTAGGTGTTTAGTGCTATAAAGTTTCCTCTTAGCACTGCTTATGATGCACCCCAGAGATTTTGGTACACTGTGTGCCTCCTTTCAGTTATTTCAAAGAACCTTTTGATTTCTGCTTTAATTTCCTTGTTTACCTCAAAGTAATTCAGCAGCAAGTTGTTTAATTTCCATGTCATTATATGATTTTGGGAGATCATCTCGGTATTGATTTCTGTTTTTATTCAACTCTGGTTTGAGAGTATGGTTGGTATGAGTTCTATTTTTTTAAAATTTATTAACACTTGCTTTGTGGCTGAGAATATTATTGATCTTGGAGTATGTTCCATGTGCGGGCAAGAAGAATGTACATTCTGTGGTTGATGGTGTTTTCTAGAGATGGCTATTAGGTCCAATTGGTCAAGTGTCTAATTCAAGTACAGAATTTGTTTTCTGCCTCAATGATCTATCTAACAGTGTTCGTGGGGTGCTGAAGTCTCCAACTATTATTGTGTGGTTTTTTAAAACTCTTTTCACAGGTCTAGAAGTGGTTGTTTCGTGAATCTGCGTGCTCCGATGTTGGATATATATATTTAGAATAGTTAAGACTTCTTGTTGAATTGAACCCTTTCTAATTACGTAATGCCCTTCTTTGTCCTATTTACTGTTATTGGTTTAAAATCTGCATCTGATATAAGAATAGTGACCCATTGGCTGGACGTGGTGGCTCATGCCTGTAATCCCAGCACTTTGGGAGGCCAAGGCGGGTGGATCACCTAAGGTTGGGAGTTCGAGATCAGCCTGACGAACATGGGGAAACCCCGTCTCTACTAAAAATACAAAAAATTACCCAGGCATGGTGGTATATGCATGTAATTCCAGCTACTTGGGAGGCTGAGGCAGGAGAATCACTTGAACTCGGGAGGTGGAGGTTGTGGTGAGCCGAGATTGTGCCATTGAACTCCAGCCTGGGCAACAAGAGTGAAACTCTGTCTCTAATAAATAAATAAATGTGACCTATTATATATTTTTTGTTTATTATGTGTTTCCTAGATCTTTCTCCAGCCCTTTACTTTGAGCTTATGGATGTGAGAGATGGGTCTCTCAAAGACAGTAGAGGAATGACTCTTGTTTTTGTCTGACTTGCAACCCTTTGCCTTTAAGTGCAATTCTGTGCCTTACATTTAAGGCTAATATTGATATGTGAAGTCTTGATCCTATCATGAAGTTATTAGTTCGTTGTTTTGTAATTTCTATTGTGAGGTTGCTTTATAGGGTCTGTGGGTTGTGTACTTAATTGTGTTTTTGTGGTAGCAGGTATTGTTCTTCTGGTTCCATGTTTAGTACTTCCTTAAGGATCTCTTATAAGGCTTGTCTACTGGTAACGAATTTTCTTAGCACTTGCTTGTCTGGAAAAAAATTTTGTTTCTCCTTTGTTTATGAAACTTATTTCAGTGGGATATGAAATTCTTGGAATCTCCATTCTTTAAAAATGCTGAAAATGGACCCCCAGTCTCTTCCTGGCTTGCAAGGTTTCTGCTGAGAAGTCCACTGTTAACCTGATTGAATTCCCTTTGTACATGATCTGGTCTTTTTCTGCAGCTGCGTTTAAGATTTTTTAAAGTTAGTGTTGACATTAGACATTCTGGTGACTATATGCCTTGGAGATGTTCATTTTGTATAGATCTTGCAGGTGTTCTCTGGATTTCTGGTATCTGGATGTCTACGTCTCGATCAAGATTAGAGAAATTTTCTTGAATTATTCCCTTACATTTGTTTTCAAGGTTATTTATTTTTTCTCTTTCTCTCTCAGGAATGCCAATAATTTGTAGGTTTTGTTGCTTTACATAATCCCACATTTCTCAAGACTTTATTCATTTTTCCTAATTCTTTCCTTTTTTTTTTTTTTTTGGTCTGACTTGGTTAGTTCAAAAGATCAGTTTTTAAGCAGTGAAATTCTTTCTTCTGTTTGCTCTAGTCTATTGATAAAGCTTTAATTTTGCTTTAAAATTCCTTAAGCAAGTTTTTCAATTCTAGAAGCTTTGGTTATTTTCTTTTTAAGGTGTTTATTGCTTCCTTAATTTCCTGGATTGATTTAGAAGATTCTTTGTGTAGATTTTCAATCATGTCTTGGGTCTCATCGAGCTTCTCTGCAATCCATGTTTTGAATTCTTTGTCATTTCTAAGTTTCTATTTTGCTTAGGGACCACTGCTGGAGAGCGAGTGTAATCCTTTGGCATTGTCACTATATTCATATATTTCATAGTGCCAGAATTTTTATGCTGATTTCTTCTCATCCGGAGACTCTGGCATTTCTAATTGTTGTAATTATTTTCTTGTGGGTAGGATATTTTCTTTTTCTTTCTTTGCTATATTATTGTGGAGGGTTTTCTTGTTTCCCTTTCCCTTTCTCCCTCTCCCTGGGAGTATAAATGTAGAAAATATTGGGCATGGTCTTTGCCTTCACTTCTATAGCCCTATGAATTTCTTTCAGCAGATTTTATATTGGGCTGTGCAGTTTGACCTACAAGCCAGTAGGTGATTCTTACAGGTAACAGCTGGCTGCAGTCAATGTGGCTGGGTATATACTTGATCTTTGTTTACCAGGAGAGGCTCTCTGGTGCCTCAGGCAATGGACTGAATTGTGGAGTACACAGTGGTGTGAGCTCCCTGCTCAGCCCCAAGAAGGTAGGGGGAAAGATGTCTGAGGACAGACTGGGCAGGCCCACCTACAAGTCCCTTGATGGCAGGCACAAACACCAGTTCTGAGGGAGAATTCTGTGCATAGCCACCAAGCACCCAGAAGTGTGCCTTGGCATGGAGCTGGGAAAGTTCCTTGGTCCCAAGTTCTCTGCACAAGAAGGAGGTGCAACCTAAACTCTTAATCCAGGAAAGTGGGTGCTCCAGAAGCCTAAAGATTGGCCTTGGCATGGAGTGTAGAGGGACCCACTGCACCACAATCTCTACACAGGAAGGGTGGAGTGGCCCAGGCTGCTAATCAAGGTTATTCAGTGCTCTGACTGCCTGCAGATGTGCCTGGGTGTGGTGCAGAGAGGGTCCTACTGCACTATGATCTTTGTGCAGGAAATGGGGGTGACTCAGGCTGCTGGACCAGGCAAGTGGGTGCTGCTCCTATACAGAGATCTGCCTGAGTGTGCAATTGAGAAGTGCTCCCTGCACGCTGATCACTGCACAGGAAGGATGGGATGAGTCAGGCTGTCAATCTAGGCAAGAAGGTACTCCAAATGCCTGGAGATCCACCAGCATGTGGAGTGGAGAGGGCCCTGCTGCACCATGTTCGTTGTGCAGGAAGGGTGGGTGACTCAGGCTGCTGAACCAGGAGAGCAGGTGCTCCTACTGCCTGGAGATCTGCCTGGGTGTGCAGCTGAGAAGTGCCCCCTACATGCCAATCTCTGCACAGGAAGAGTGGGGTGACTGGTGCTGGGTGAACAGGTGCTCTGAATGTCATGAGTTCTGGTGAGGCATAGAGTGGAGAGGGCCTGCTTTACTCTGATCTCTTCACAGGAAGGGTAGGGTGGCTGAGGCTCTAAATTCCTTGAGTTCTGCCTAGGAGTGGAGCAGAGAAGGCCCCACTGCACCACAATCTCAGGGGAGCAGGCTGGGGCACCCACCAATGACACATGCAGAGCAGTGCCAGGTTGTGAAGCTGGCCCTGGGTGCAAGTCTCATCAGCCAGAAGAAACCACAGCTGTAGCAGCTCTCCCACTGTCCCAGGCTTGCAATTAGGGAGCAAATACAATTCCAGCCATACTGCTAAGGTGCTTTCCACAATTATGGCTTTGGAGGTCCCTACTCTCCACAAGAGCAAGCCCTCTAGTCTTTGGCTTGAGAATAAAACAACTGCAGAGCCACACTTCTGCATCATCAAAGAGTGGCTGACTTTGTATGCACCCAGATTAAAACTGGCATCCTGTTCTTGGTCCCAGTTCTGGGAAAATGCCTGCAGATTTTCCCGGTGTCTTTCCCTCTCAGCACCTCCAAGACTCTCCCCAAATTACCGCAAGGGCTTGGGAGAAACAAACTGCTCTCCCTGGGCCTGGGTTGCTTGGATCTCCAATAGAATGGTGAGTCACAGAGGGAGGCTCTCTGCCTCTCTCACATACTCAGGCTTCACACTTTTATCACCTAGATGCCACCACAAGGCTAAATGCCCACATACTCCTCCCTGGGATCTGGGATGTCCTTAACGATTCTGGTGGATTCCCATATTCCTTCTTGAATTAAAGGTCACAGAGAGATTTGGAATGAGTAGGTGGAGCAGGATGGCCGAATCATCCAGCAATCATCCCTCCCACAAGAACACCAAACTGAACAGCTATGCACACAAAAAAAGCACCTTCATTAAGAATCAAAACACCAGGTGAGCAATCACAGTGCCTGGTTTTAACATCATATTAAGGAAAGATGCACTGAGAGGGTAGGAAAGATGGTCTTGAAATGCCTATCCACCCCTCCCTAATCACCTGGCAGCAGCTATATAGTATGGAGAGAAAATTTGTGCCCTTGGGGGAAGGAGAACCCAGTGATTGTGGGACTTTGCATTGCAACTCAAATTCCTCTGTCACAGAGGAGAGCAACATGGGGCAGAATTCAGCCAGCACCCACGAGGGAGCATTCAGACCAGCCTTACCTCAGAGGCAAGTCACCTGTTTTAGTGGTCAGAACCCGAGTTCTAGCAAGCCCTGCCACCATGGGCTAAAGTGCTCTGAGGTCCTAAATAAACTTCAAAGGCAGTCTAGGCCTTGAGGACTCCAACTCCTGGCTAAGTCCTGATTAGTGCTGTGCTAGGCCGGGCTCAAAGCCAGAAGATTTGGGGTGCACACAACCTAGTGAGATATCAGCTGGGGTGGACAAGGGAGTGCTGTTGTCACCCCTTCCCCAACCCTGAGCAGCACAGTTCACAACTCTGGGAGAGACTCCTTCCCTCTGCTTGAGTAGAGGAGAGGGGAAAGTAAAGAGGACTTTGCTTGTAGCTGGGGTACGAATTCAGCCACAGTGGAGTAGGGCACCATGTGGGCTCCTGGGGTTCTCAATTCTAGGCCTTGGTTCCTGGATGGCATTTCTGGACTTGCCCTGGGCTGGACCAAAGCCCACTGCCCTAAAGGGAGAGACCTAGACCTGGCAGCATTCACCACAAACAGACTGAAGAGCCCTTGGGACTTGAATGAACATCAGCAGTAGCCAGGCAGTACTTGCTGTGAGCCTGGGGTGGTGGTGGCCATGGGGAGAGACTCCTCTACTTGAGGAAAAGGGAGGAAAGAGGGAAAATACTTAGTCTTGCAGTTTGAGTGCCAGCTCCGCCAAAGTAGAATAGAGCACTGGTTAGATTCTTAAGGTTTCCCCCTCCAGGCCCTGGCCCCCAGACCAGCATCTCTGAACCTGTATGGGGCTAGAGCAACTCACTGCGCTGAAGGGGGAAGAACACGAGCTTGGTTGGATTTGCCACTGATGACTGCAGAGCCCTTGGGCCTTGAGTGAACGTAAGTGGTAGCCAGGCAGTGATGACAGTGGGCTTTGGGTGAGACCCAGAGCTGCCATACAATCCAGCAATCCCACTCCTAGGTATATACCCAAAAGAAAGGAAATCAGTCTATCTAAAAAATGTCTGCACTCCCATTTTAGTTGCAGCACTATTCACAATAGCCAAGGTTTGGAGGCAACCTAAGTGTCCATCAACAGGCAAATGGGCCAGGCACAGTGACTCACCTCTGTAATCCCAGCACTTTGGGAAGCCAAGGTGAGCAGACTGCTTGAGCCTAGGAATTTGAAGTTAGGTTGGGCAACATAGTGAGACCCCATTTCTAAAAAAAAAAAAAAAGAATTAAAAAAATTAGCCAGGCACGGTGGCATGAGTCAGTGGTTTTAGTTTCTCAGCAGTCTGATGTAGGAGGATTGCTTGAGCCTGGAAGTTTGAAGCTGCAGTGAGCCATGAACATGCCTAGGGGACAGAGTGAGACCCTGTCTGAAAAACAAACAAAAAACCAAACAGATTAATGGAGAAAGAAAATGTGATACATATACACAATGAAATCCTATTTAGTCATAAAGAGGAATGAGATTTTGTTATTTGCAACATGGATGGAAGACATTGTGTTATGTTAAATAAGCCAAGCACAGAAAGACAAACTTCACATGCTCTCATTTATTTGTGGGAGCTCAAAATTAAAACAATTGAACTGACAGAGATAGAGAGTAGAATGATGGTTACTAGAGGCTGGGAAAGGTGAGTTGGGGACGTGGGGATGGTTAATAGGCACAAGAATATTGTTGGAATGAATAAGATCTAGTATTTGGTAGCACAACAGGGTGATGGCAGTCAACAGTAATTTATCATACATTTAAAAATAACCAAAAGAGTATAATTGGATTCTTTATAGCACAAAGAAAGTATAAGTGTGAGGTGACGGATACCCCATTGACCCTGATGTGATTATTCTGCATTTTGTGCCTGTATGAAAATATCTCATGTATCCCAAATATATATACACCTACTATGTACCCACAAAAACTAAAAAGCTCAAAAGTTGAGCTTTATGTACCATCTTGCTATTTCCATATGTCTGAGGCACACTAAAAGCCTCTAACCCACCATCTGGATATGCTCAAATATAGTTGAAAGAAACTACAGACACTTGCCTTTATATAGCTTCTATCATATAGTTGCCATCAGAATTTTTCCTCTGTCACCTTCTCTCCTATGTATAAAAGATGAAATCACAAATAACCCTCACTGATGCAGTCTGGTCAGGCTTCAGGCAGGGGCAGGGAGAGCTACTGGGTTCTCCTCAGAGTCCAGCGATCTCCACTCCAGTACAGCTGAAGTGCCACTTGATGGTGGAGAGGGAAACTTTCTTTACAGAAATTTTTTCAGTGTCACCATGTCACTGGAATTGGGACCTTCCAGATTTGATTCTCTCCAATTTGGTGCTTTCTGCCTGCTCCCTTCTCTTCCTAATCCACTGAATCCAAAACTCATAATGTTTTAATTATTGATCTGGGGGGTGGTTATACAAGAGTGTTTACATTGCGATGATTTATTGAGTTCTGCCCTTATGGTTTGTGCAATTCTCTGTGTATATTTATAAAGTGTAAAATGAAAATATAAAATTGTTAGCAGTTGCTAATTATGGTGGTGAGAACATATGTGTTTGTCATATTATTCTTTGTACTTTTCTATATCTTTTAAAGTTGCCAAAAGGAAAATTAAAACTCTGTCTATATATATATATTTCCAGATATGTGTGGATAACTTTTTAGGAAAATGTAATTTTTATATGACCTTTGTAGCAATAAAAATATAAACAGCCCATACGCCTTAGAAGAAACAGAGACATTTTCAAAGTGCCCTCACAAAGAAAGCATCCACCCCAGATGATTACTCCAGAAAATTTCACAAAATGTTGAAGATTAGATAGTCCCAATACCACCTAAACTACTATTGAACATGGAAAAGTAAGTTCACTTTTACCTTCTTAATGAAGTAAGTATAATGGGTGATAACTAAGCCTCTTACATATTGTCTACATTTTTTATTAGTGTCCTGAATATATTAAGTCATCGAACATAAATTAATTGTAATTTTCAATTCCCTGTCTGATAATTCTTTTTTTAAAAAAGTCTTAAAATTGACAGATAAAATTGAATGTATCTACCACATACAACATGATCTTTTAAATTATATATACATTGTGAAATGACTCAATGTAGCTAATTAATATATATGCATTACTTTACAGTTATTATTTTTGTGGTGAGAACACTTTACATCCACTCTCAGCATTTTTCAAGACTGCAATATAGTATTAACTATAGTCACTATGTTGTACAATAAAGCTCTTGAATTTATTCCTCCTAACTAAAATTTTGTATCCTTTGACCAATTCTGTGTTCCCACCCCACCCCAAGTCTGATAATTCTAACATCTGTGCCATAGCTGAGTCTGGTTCTAATGAATGCTTGTCACTGCCACTGTGATTTTTTTCCTTGCCTTTTGTCATGCCTTGTAATTTTCTTTGGAAAGCTAAACATGTTGTATTGGGTTACAGTATCTGAAGTAAACTGACCTTCAGTGTGTGGATTTGTGTTCATCTGGCTAGGAGTTGAGCTATGTTTAATGTTTGCTGTAGCTATAGGTGTCAGAGCCTTTGAGTTCCCTCAGTTTCCCTGTTTTTGTATTCCCTCTTCACTTTGGGCTTCCCAAAGTACTCTTCCTCAGAAAGTCTGTGTCTTATAGCTCCTAACAATTGCAGTCTGCTGTTATTCTACCTCAGCCCTGTTGGTAGGATGGTAACATGTAGGGAAGGGAAGCCTTCTATAATCTTACGATTAAATCTCAGTCTTTTAGTGGATGTATGTCTCAAAGCTATGACTTTCACAAGTACTTCTCTAGTGGTACGGCTTCTTTTTTCCCTCTGCTCCTTACTTCCTTCTCTGGCTGTTGGGGTCCACGTGTTTCCTGAACAAAGGAATGAACACAGGCAAGACAACACAAAACAAGACAAACATGGCGGCCACCCCAAACGACACGCTCCGCTTTATTTTATACCGTCGTTTGTGGAATGTTACCAAGTCACAAGACACATTGTTATTTTTCTGACCTTTCCCTGACTTTCTGGATTTCCAAGATGTTTACATATAAACAACCCCCCAGGGTCTGCTATTTGCAACTGAGGCCAGTCTTGTAGGCTCCTTTGTCCTCCCTGTTTGTAGAGGAGGAATGCCCTGCTTCGTTTGCAAGAGCAGGACTTATAATATTAATGGGGGAATGCCCTGCTTCATTTGCAAGAGCAGGACTATAATATTAATGGGGGAATGCCCTGCTTCGTGTGCAAGAGCATATAGTCCTCTACATTGGCTATGATGTTCTCAGTTTATTTCCCTGAAGCCCAGCCCCTTTAGGTAAGGCAAGAAGGCTGAAGGAAGAATGCCCTTTTCTTAGATGGAATGAGTCTCTGGCAAATTTCCTCCCTGCAGAATCTACCTTGTGATGGAGAAGCACGCGAGGATAATTCACCACGAAGAGGATCTTTCCTGGATCTTGGCTATGAGAACCTGATGAAGTTCTGGAGGTAAAACCAGTGACAGTGTGGAGTACCTCCCAAGACTTTGGCCCCCAAGAGATTTTCACTATCACACTAGTCCACACTCAACCTCTAGCAATGACTCAAAATTACCATTTAAGTGTTCCTACCAGTTTATGACTTTAACAGCCTCTGCTTCACCTAAGCAGATCTCAGTTGTGACTCCCCAGATACACTTGTTGCTCCAGATGTTGGGGTGGCAGTTTGCCACCCATGGTCTTCATTCTAGATGGGTCCAGGAAAAGTCATTGATTTCCAGTGTGTCCAATTTTTTTCTTGAATTAAGAATGGGAGTGACAACTTCCACACTGTTTACATGGTATAGCTAAACCAGAAGTCTCAAAAAGTTATGACAGAAACCTGCAAAATCAACCTTAATGCACAAGAAAGGAAATAAGAAAAATAAGGGCAGAAATTAGTGAAGTAGGCAATGAGCCTCCAATAACTAAAATCAACAAAAAAGGTGATTTGTTGAAAATTGATAACATCTAATAAGACTAATCAATAAAAGGGAGAAGGCACATAAGAGTACCAGAGCTGGAAAAGGTGGCATCACTGGAGATTTTCAAGCCAATATAACAGTAAATAAGACTATATCAACATATTAGAAACAATTTTATGCCAATACATATGAACATATAGAAGATATGACCATACTCCTATTAAATACGACTTACCAAAATGGACAGGAGAAATAGATATCTAAATAGACCTACATGGTTAAATATTTACAATTTCTATAATGCAAACGAAATATTAAAGAAACTAAATCACTAGTATAAAACCTTCCCCACAAAGAAAACTCCAAACTCTGACAGATACTTCAGTTCTGTTTTAAAAAGTAAATAATAAATAGCTTCAATATTTTTTAAGTTTTTCAGTAATGTGCAATTATAGGAGGAAGAATGCATGTCAGATATTGGGCAGCCAGTGGTATGGACGGGATGGACATTTGACAGTCATCTTTGGCTGCCCAGCAAATAGATCCCATTTATATTGTTTTTTTTTATTTTATTTTATTTTATTTTATTTTATTTTATTTTATTTTTTTTTTTTTTGAGACGGAGTCTCGCTCTGTCGCCCAGGCTGGAGTGCAGTGGCCGGATCTCAGCTCACTGCAAGCTCCGCCTCCCGGGTTTATGCCATTCTCTCGCCTCAGCCTCCCGAGTAGCTGGGACTACAGGCGCCCGCCACATCGCCCGGCTAATTTTTTGTATTTTTTTAGTAGAGACGGGGTTTCACCGTGTTAGCCAGGATGGTCTCGATCCCCTGACCTCGTGATCCACCCGTCTCGGCCTCCCAAAGTGCTGGGATTACAGGCTTGAGCCACCGCGCCCGGCCCATTTATATTGTTAAAACCAAACAAGACTGGGTGCAGTGGCTCATGCCTGTAACCACAGCACTTTGGAAGGCTGAAGTGGGAGGATTGCTTAAGCCTGGAGTTCAAGACAAGCCTGGGCAACATAGAGAAACTCAAAAAATAGAAAATAATTAGCTGGGCATGATGGCACACACTTATGGGGCCAGCTACTCAGGAGGCTGAGGTGAGAGGGTCACTTGAGCCCTGGAGTTTAAGGCTGCAGTGAGCTGTGTTTGCACCACTGCACTCTAACCTAAGCAACAGAGTGAGAGCCCCATCTCTAAAAAAATTTAAAAATTAAAATATAAATAAATAAATAAATAAATAAAAACACCACAGCACAAGAGTGTTCATGAGAAGCAGAAATTTAATCCCACTGAAAATTTAAAGGACACCAGAAGTTCTCCTCCTTAACTGGGATTTTGAATGTGGAAGAAGAAACATGAAGACACAGAGAAAGTTAGATGTAGTTCATGGTGGTGGAGTCAATATGGCACCCAGGCACTGCAGTGGGATTCTAACAGACATTCCTGTGACACAACAGTGGAAATGCTATCTGCTTCCCATGCTCCCTGGAATCTGCCCATTATCTGAGCTAAGGTCTTTAACTTTCCTGTCAAACCTGTGAGCTGCATAATAGCATTGTAATACATTCATTTTCTGGTTAGTTTAGCCAGAGTTCAAAGGTACATTCATCATACATATCCTTCGTACTTGGAGGTGATACAGCTGAGAAAGTATTAGCTCTTTCCACAACCTGTTTATGAGGTATTACAGTACCTTCTAAAAACCCTCATTAGTTAGTGTTAGTTTTTGCCATATCTGGAGCAAGGTTCTGGCCTTTAGAGAAGACTCATTTTTTCCTTACTTGAAGCCTCAGCTATTTTCTGTCACCTTGAATCTTTCCACTGGGCTCTTTGCCAGACTTCCACTCTCAGGTGGAATGACCGTGAAAGTTTTAGGTTACATAACTCATGGCTGCTGATAGGTAGTACAGCCTTCAGGATGTAAGTCTTTTTCATCCCAAATGTCAAGAGACTTGAGACTGGCAATGCAATGAAACATTTACAATTCTGTTTCTCAGGCCTTAGCTATCATAAATGAAGAGATGATAGTTTGTAGAGCTGCTATCCATTGCTGCCTATTTATGCTTAATTTAGTAGTGGTAAGGACACTAGTCAGGGTTTTATATTTGGCTATACTATTAGGTTGGTGCAAAAGTAATTGCGATTTTTGCCATTACTTTTAATGGCAAACTTTTAATGGCAAAGTTACTGGCATTAACTTTTAATGGCAAAAACTGCAATTACTTTTGCACAAATCTAATACAAAAGGGTACTGCATTTCATATAATCTGAAAATTTAACCCACATATCCTTCTTGACAGCTAAGAATTTTAATTTATGATCTCATTGCCAGACTGAATCAACCTAACTGATGCTATAGGCTCCTTTACTTGGGGGTACTCCTGTTTTGATACCAATTGAAGCCTTCCAAGTTGAAATTTATGTGAAATATTATGAGGGCTGAGAAAATCCAATATCCAACACGAGTTCTCAGCATGGTTGCTCACAGGTTTCTTCCCACCTTCTCTCTCTTAAGGATCCATGGGACTTCAACACTCTAACCTCAGAAATATTTCCAGGCTGTGGGCTCATCCCCTGTTGAGACACAATGTGTTCCTCATATGTCACAAAGTTGTAACAGTGCCAACCCTTACAAGGTCAGTTCCAACCCTGCCTCCTTCAGTAGTCTATATACTCTACTCTACTCTCCAATGTCCTTCTGAGGATATCAGTACTTCCAAACATTTCATTTCTTTCTGCTGCTGAGGGACCTTGGAAATATCCTGAGTCACTGTCTAAGACTGGAAAAATCCTAACAGGTTGTCTGGAGCCATGAGGCCCGGAATTAGCGGACCTCTGTTGCTTGATCTCCGCAAAGCGGAGACAAGACGGCACATTTCCGGGTTCTTTATTATAAACCCTTCCCGCGGGCGCCTAAACTGTTCCCGCGCGCGCCCAAAACTGTTCCCGCGCGTGCCCAAAGCTTTTCCCGCGCGCGCCTAAGTTTTTCCCGGGCGCGCCTAAACTGTTCCCGGGCGCGCCAACCTTTCCCGCGCGCGCGCAAACATTTTCCCGCCCAGGAAGATATGCAGCCTAGGGCGCAGGCGCGATCCCGCGCCCGGGAAAAGTACAAACCCACGGCGCATGCGCGATTGTAATTTGAGAAGACCCGGCCTCCCGTCACTGCCCTGGCCCAACCTCTTCCTCTGCCAGCCTATATAAGGCATGACCCCGCATTCAATAAACGAGACTTGATCAGGCTATTTGTCTTGTCTCCATTTCTCGTGTTTTCTTGTCTCCTCCATTCCCACTCCCCCTTCCAGGGCCCGTTCGACTGTCCTGCGGGTCGGGACACCAGGTATGTTATCTATCTTCTCATTATTATCTGTATTCATGAGTGGCTGACAACAAACACATATAACACCACTGATTCTAATCCGACAATCTAAATTTGTGTTTTCAATATTCTAAATTTAAAGTACAATTTACTGGTTAAACTTTTGTTCAGTTCATGACAGGCAAAAAAAAAATATATATATATATCCTATTTTTTCCAGAGTTCATGCATACCATGATGATTAACTATACATAAGGGTTCTAAGACATTATTTTTCTGGTTTTAATTAATAATTTTAAAATATGGTTTCCAAAGTAATTTATCTCAGAAAGATTCTTTTCCAATCTGTTTACTTTTTTGAGCTAGGGTCTCACTATGTTGCCTAGGCTGGAGTGCAGTGGCACAATCACAGCTCACTGTAGCTTTGAACTTCCAGGCTCAAGCAATCCTCCCATCTCAGCCTCCCAAGTAGCTAGAACTACAGGCACACACCACCATTCCTGGCTGATTTATTTTATTTTTAGTTTTTGTAGAGATGGGGCCTTCCTGTGTTGCCCAGGCTAGTCTTGAACTCCTGGGCTCAAGCGAACCTCCTGCTGTGGCTGCCGCAAAGTGTTGGGATTATAGGCATGAACCACCACACCTGACCCCTTTTTTCTTTTCATTTCTTTTTAGTTGACAAATAATAATTGTATATATTTATTGGGTAAATATTTTTTTTTTTTTTTTTTTGAGATGGAGTCTCGCTCTGCCGCCCAGGCTGGAGTGCTGTGGCCAGATCTCAGCTCACTGCAAGCTCCGCCTCCCAGGTTCACGCCATTCTCCTGCCTCAGCCTCCCGAGTAGCTGGGACTACAGGCGCCCGCCACCTCGCCCGGCTAATTTTTTTGTATTTTTTAGTAGAGACGGGGTTTCACCGTGTTAGCCAGGATGGTCTCGATCTCCTGACCTCGTGATCCACCCGTCTCGGCCTCCCAAAGTGCTGGGATTACAGGCTCGAGCCACCGCGCCCGGCCTATTGGGTAAATATTTTTATTTCAAATTTTATTTTAGATTCAGAGGGTGTATTGCAGGTTTTTCACATAAGTATATTGTGTAACACTGAGAATGTTGGGGTACAAATTATCCCATCACTGAAGCAGTGAACATAGTACATTGGGTAAAATTTGATGTTATGCTACATGTACACTTTGTGGAGTGATTAAAGCAGACTAATTAACAAATTCATCAGTTCACATATTTATTATTTCTTTGTGGTGAAAACATTTACAACTTTTTTTATTTTAACGATTTTGAAATATACAATATATTACCATTAGCTATATTTCACCATACTATGTAATAGATCACTGGAATTTATTTGTCCTGTCTAACTGTAAACTTTGTACCCTTTGGCTAACATCTCTGCTTTCCCTATCTACTCTCCTTCCACACTTATGCCCTGGTAACCATTGTTCTGCTCTCCATCTCTATGAGATCAACTTCTATAGGTTTCACATATAAATGAGATCATGTGGTATTTGTCTTTCTATGCCTGATTTTTTTCACTTAACATTATGTCCTGTACATTCATCCATGTTGTCACAAATGACAGAATTTCCTTTTTTAATAAAAGACGGAATAGTATTCCATTGTGTATATACACCACACTTTAAAAATCCGTTTATCATTGATAGACACTTAGGTTGATTTCATATCTTAGCTACTGTGAATAATGTTGCAATGATCATGAAAGTGCAGGTATCTCTTTCACATATTGATTTCAATTCCTTTGGATATAATTCAAAATGATTTTCTAAAATGTATTGCCTATTGTTTTGCTCCATTCTGCAGATGCATATACCTTTTCTCCTAGATTATTGGTTTACCTTTTGTAATTCACTATGTGCCTCGGGCCCTGAGAAATCACCAAGAGCACATTAAACTAATGTTGGAATCTCCTCCCCAGCTTCCCAGCTTCTATCTCACCTTCCTGACAAGGAACACTAGCACATAAAGCATGTTCTGAGATTATGGCTAGCAACCATAAGAAGCTAACAGCCAATTACACCTGTCTTGACCTAGGTTTCTCAAATAGCAGAGCCTGAGAAAAAAGCTCATGTAATATCTTATTAAAGAATGTGATCCATGGAGCAAGCATGAGAAACAATGGTAGGAAGCAGGGAAGGCCAGAACAATGACGTGTTATGAAGTTGGCTGTCCATACCTGTGACTGCTTGCTTAATCCCGTGGGATCACTGAAATTATGAAATTTATCGTAATCTAATCTAACTTAAAAATAAATATTGAATTCTTAGGGCATATGTTTTCTGACCACAATGATATTAAATTAAAACTCAATAACAAAAAAATGGAAACAACTCAGATGTCATTCGATGGGTAAATGGCTGAACAAACTAGCACATTCATACCATGGAATACTATTCAGCAATAAAATGAAACAAATTATTGATACACACAACAGCTCAGCTGAATCTCTAGATAATATACTGAGTGAGAAAAAAATCTCCAATTTTACATTCCATGTGATTCAATTTATGTAGTATTCTTAAGATAACAAAATTATAGAAATGGAAAACAGACTAGTGGGTGTCGGGATAAGGCATCTGGGAGTTCGGGAGGAATTAATGTGACTATCATAAAGCAACACGACAGATCCTTGTGATGATGGACATCTTCCATAACTTGACTGTATGAATGTCAGTGTTTTGGTTGTGATATTGTACTGTAGTTTTATTAGGTATTATCATTGGGGGATAAAAGGTACATAGTATCTCTCTCTATTTCTTTACACCTGTCTATGGATCTATAATTATCTCAAAAGAAAAAATGTTCAATTTTTAAAATGAAAGAAGAGCCCTGTCCACAATTTATATGATTATCATTGTTCCAGTATCATTCAAGTGCCATAAGCAGAATGTAACCAACGATCTTATTTGCCACCTGTATCTCACTCCATCAAACCACAGATGAGAACTTCGGTAACTGAAATGCCAGAGGTTATGCCATGCTGCTGCATGACTTCAGGAACAGGTCCCTTATGGCCATCTGACTTGTGAGCAAACCAGTTTCAGAATCTCATCCTGAAGGCCTACTCTGAAGGTCCACTACAAGTACTATAGATGGGTTCCCCAATATGCAGACCCTGAGACAAAGTTCAAACTCCAACAATTTACTAGGGGCTATGATCTAGAAAGTAAAGGTAAGAGCTAGTGAGATCAAAGCAGGAAAGGATAGAAAGCTAATACAAAGATGGGTTATCAAGTTGTCTACCACCGTGGATGACTGGTTATGTGATAGTTAGAATTCTAAAGATCTCCCCCAAGATACTCATCACCTGGTTATTTAACCAAACACAAATATAGGCACTACTAGGAAAGGACTTTGCAGATGTAATTAAGGTGACTAAAAAGCTGATCTTAAAATACGGAGATTATCTGAAGTTAATAGATGAGCCCAATCTAATCACATATGCTCTTAGAGGAAGAGAACTTCCCTAGCTGGAGATGAGAGCAGTCTTGGAGACATGTCATGGAATCTTCCAGCAACACAAATGCTCTTGGAATTGGATTCTCCTCAGAGAATTCAGCAAAGAATCTAGGCCAGCAGATACCTTGACTTTGGTCTTCTGGAACCCAGAGCAGAGAAACCCATCAAGCCAACCTAGACTTGTGACCTAAAGTACTGGAGATAAAAAATTTGCATTATTCTAAGTCACTAAGTTTGTGACAATTTGTTACAGCAGCAATGGAAAATAAATACAGCTTGATGCCTAAAAGCAACTCAGGAACTGTACATCCAGGGAAAGAAAGGAGGGAAAATTTACTCATTGACTCTCATCTCACATTAGTGAAGGTTATTGCACAAGGCAGTAACTGCCTAGATTATTTGGGGTTCTCCAGAGAACACACACACACACACACACACTCTCTCTCTCTCACACACACACACACATATCTCTAGGTAGACGGAGAGAGAGAGACATACAGATTGAGAGAGAGAGAGATATTTATTTTTAGGAATTGACTCAGGTAATTGTGGAAGCTGGAAAGTTCAAAATCCCAGGGAAGACTTAATGCTTCAGTTTGAGTCCAAAGTTTATCTGCTGGCAGAATTCCCTCTTTTATGGGGGAGGTTAGTCTTTTTCTATTAAGGTCTTCAACTGATTGGATGATACCCTCCCTCATTATGGAAGGCAATCTCCTTTACTCAAAGTCTACAGATGTAAACGCTAACCTTATCTTAAACAGTATCTTCACAGAAACAGAATTTTACCATATGTGATCAGATATCTGGATACTATGGCCTGGGCAAGTTAACACGTATAATTAACCATCACACTGACCTACATTTTTGAGTTATACATACATGAGTGCTCAGCAGTTTCACATCCAATTTACTATGATAGTATATCAATTTTTAAAAAAAAGCCTTGGGCAGGAAATAATCCAGTGTGAGGGGCAGGCCTGAGGCAAAGTGCTACCAGGCTGCACGTAAAGAAGCAGGCCAGAATGCAAGGTTGTTTTCACGCTCATCCCATAAAAAGAAAGACCAAGGAGCCGAGAAAGGAACAGCTTCATTTTTCTGGATCTCAGACCTGTGGCACATCCAGCTATGACTCTAATTTGCACAAAGGCACCATATGTGCTAGCAGCAGTCCCACTGAGGTGGCATAATGAAGGTCAGTAGGGTCAAGAAGGCAAGAGTTGTCTGAGAGAGTTAGCAAGAGAGATACCAGAGTAACAAGGCTGATGATGGAACATGGCAGAAGAGAAATCTGAGGCAAGAGGTGCCATCTTTTGGCCTTGGTGTGAAGTAGAAAATAAAGATAATGATAAAAAGGTGGTCTCCTTAAAGAGAGTGGCTGCTTGTAGCCTGGGATGCTTTCTTCCACCACATGCATTTCTCTCTATGGGTGAGTTGTCAGGTTGGGCAGATTCCCTAGGCACTCTGAGGCATTTAATTTCTTGTTTCACTTTGAATATCAGGGTGTTCCATTCTGAGAGGTTATTTTCCTCTCTTCTTTGACACAACCTCACACATCTACATCCAGACCCATGGACTGGGTCCTGAAATCTGGAAATCCCCAGGCTAGAGGGACCATATCTTTGGAAGATAGATTGTCCTCTCCTGTGTGGTGGTGGGAGGCACTCCACGGCTTCCCATCCTGAACCCCACTATCATCTGAAGAATTACAGGGCACCAACCCTCAAGTATTGCTAATTCCCTGTGTCTTCTCTCATTTGCTATCCTGGATCCACCACTTACTGGCTGGGTGATCTTGGGCCAATTGTCTGACTTTTCCTTGCCTTTTTCTCTTCATCTATAAAATGATGATATTAAAAACCCATACAATCAGGCATTGTTTAATGATGAGGATAATTCTGAAGAGAAATGCATTGCTAGGTGACTTAGTCATTGTGCAAACATCATAGAGTGTACTTACACCAACTGCGATGGTACCTACTAATAGGTATAGCCTATTACACACTCAGGTTGTATGGTAGACCCTATTGCTCCTCGGCTACAAACCTGTAAAGCATGTTACTGTACCGAATACTGTAGGCAATTGTAATATAATGGTAAGTATTTGTGTATCTAAACAGAAAACGTACAGTAAAAACACAGTATTAAAATCATATGGAACTACCATCCTATATGTGGTCTGCCATTGACTGAATGTTGTTATGCAGTGCTTGACTGTACTTTATATAATTGTGGTTTAGCTTAAATGGGCTAATGTAAGTAAAGTGTTGGGAACAGTGCCAGACCAGAGATTAAAATCAACCTAAAATATAGAGTACTGATTAAATGAATTATAATTCTACCATAAAATAAAATACCATGCAATTGTTTAAAAATAAAGATTTATAAGATATATTAATGTTGAGAAGTTGCAAAACAGCTTGTATAATATCTGTGTAGAACAATATGGCAAAGTGATATATATTTATATGTGATTGTATATGCATAAAATTACTCAGGGAAGATACACAAGAAACTAATAACAGTCGTTTTTCTATTTGGGTCATAAAAACTTGGCAAATGGGTGACAGTGGTAGAAGAGAGTTATTTCCACTGTATATTTTTATATGTTTTGAATTAAGAACCATATAAATGTACCATCCACTCAAAAATATATCACATACTTTTAAAACAAAATAAGAAAGAGAGGAAGAATTCTAATTAATTATTGGATCTAGGAAACTCTAAATGCATATGTGAGGGTCATGATCCCTAAAAGTAGGTTTTATACAGTAGATGATCAGGCTTCTTTCCTCTTTGAGAATTTCTGATCAATTGCAGTCCTGAGCCATGAATGCCTGAGTGCTCAGGAGACCTATCTCACAGCAAGGGTGGCACCTGCAGGACAAACTGAGAATTTGTTGGTTTATTTGCTGAGCAGAAGAGTACTATAGCTGTAACAGAGCTGGAGGTGAGTGATTGTGGATTTCCCATTAGAGCTGTTACACAAAGAAGTTCCATAATCACTGTTGGCAAACTGCAAGCAAAGGTAGGTTTCATTTAGGGCATCCAGGAAAAGTGCTTCCCACTAACTAGTTGTATTTTTCAGTAAAGGCATTTAATAGCCTCTGGAACATGATTCCTTCAGGTGTGAAATATGGATTATGAAGCCCATTTTTTAGAGTTGTATGGATTTGAAATGAAGTGTCTGAAGTTCATCATCCAGCTCCTGGCACACTCTACAAGTTCAGTAACTACTAGTTATCAGTATTGTTACTGGCCACTGTCTGCCCACTGCTTCTGTTTCAGCCAGATACTCAGCTTGGTACAAATCAGCCCCTTCACCACCTTCCAGATGAAATCCAGTCACCCCATGCACGACATGATTTTTGAGGTTATACTTCAGAGTCTTGCAGAAGGGTCACCTGAGCAGTCATCAGAATCCCTTCCAGGGCCGTTCTCCCTTGTTGCATTCAGCTTCTGAGACACCTGTGTCCTTGTTCCAAGGCTCTCCCTGACTTGTCAGCTCTCTGCCTGCACCCCTTCTCTGACTTCTTACTTATTCAGAGTGATGTCTTTCTCCCACTTTAGACTTCTGCCAAATGAAAAACACATCTGGACCTAAGTCAGCAGCGACTTTACTCAAAAACACTATTGCAGTAGGAAGAGAACTCTTGGAATCAATGGAGAAAATGCTTAACTGTAAGGTCTATATGCCTCTCAATGGTCAGGCAGAAAGGGTTTTTATTTTATAAGGAAGAGTAAACCAGGCTACAAAGAACTGGGAGTGGGGAGTAGGACAAGTAGGTGTCACGATCAGAGAGGTGACCTGGAAGTATCATTCTCTGAGGTCCAGAGGGGTTGTTATATGAAATTGTTCCAAATTCCAACACTTGCTTAACCTCCTAGGGGACAAAGTTTAGAGATCTGCAGGAAGGGGAGAAGCCTGACTAAACTTTCCTTGGTCAAAGTAAGTTAGCAGCACTTTGCTCAGTTGATCAAATCAGAAAATCATATGATGTTGAAAGTTGGTTAGTGGGGAAAACAGTTCAGCTATTACATCTTTTGTAAGATGAAAAATGGGAATATGGAGAACTTGTGTCTTGTCATAGGTAAGCAAGGCAGTCTTATCTAAGTTTGGGAAAAGGTAATTCTTTGCAGTAAGCCTTTTTCTGGAACTCTGGACGATGGGGGCAGTTCTCAGCTGTTGTAGTGTTCTAGGAACACTTGGATCATGAAGAGTCCAACATTGTCATTTCCAGAGTGGCACCTTACACTACACCTCCAACTACTTTTTATTTGGAGCCATTTACTTATCATTCTCTGTCTCTGTTTCTTCACTTCTTTGTATGTAGGAAAAAAATAATTACTAAATTAATTATGCATTTTTAAACTAACTGACAGCAAGAGGAATTTATCTTTACAATTATAGAAAGTTGCATACATCAGAATGTATTTCTTTTTTTGTTTGTTTTTGTTTTTTTGTTTTGTTTTTTTGAGATGGAGTCTCACTCTGTTGCCCAGGCTGGAGTGCAGTGGTGTGATCTCGGCTCACTACAACCTGCGTCCCCTGGGTTCAAACGATTCTCCTGCCTCAGCCTCCTGAGTAGCTGGGATTACAGGCTCCTGCCACTGCCCCTGGCTAATTTTTGTATTTTTAGTAGAGACGAGGTTTCACCATCTAGGCCAGGTTGGCCTTGAACTCCTGACCTCGTGATCCAGCTGCCTTGGCCTCCCAAAGTGCTGGGATTACAGGAGTAAGCCACTGCGCCCGGTTGGGAGAATATATTTCTTAAGAAGAACATTCTTCTATAGAACCACAGTAATATTATCCCCCTTAAAAATTAATGTTATGGTATTTTCTAATGTCCAGTCTATATTCTAATTTTTCTATTCTATTATTTTTCTATTCTATTTTTCTATTTCTATTAGTCCTCCAAATGACTTTTATTGCTTTATTCTCCCTCTTGAAACAATAAACAATCTAAGTTCACACATTGCATTTGGGATTTATGTCTCTTTAGTTTCCTTGGATTTTGCTACTCAGAGTGTGATCCATGAATCAGTATTATCAACACCAACTGGAAATTGGTTTGAAATGCAGAATTTGAGGCCCTGCCCCAAACCTACTGAATCAAAATCAACTTTTGAACCAAATCTCAAGGTGATCTGTATGCACTTTAAGGACAGAAGAACATGGCTCTGGCACATTGTTCCCACATTTTCCCCCAGGATACTGAATTTTTGGAAAGTTGAGAACAGTTACCTTTTTTTCACAACTACTTTTACAGTCACTTACCTGAATATAAAAGTCACTTACATCCATTTTTGTATATTTGGAAAATGGCGATTTTATGTTCTACTTTGCTTTTCTGTTTCTGGGTGTGCTTTAGTATCTTTAAAATATCCTCTTCCTTTTTTCTCATCCTTTCTTTTGATCATGTAGGTAATACATAATTACTGCTCAAAGAAAAACCTAAGCCAGATTAAACTTGACTGAGTATAGTTGAGCAAAGAGCAATTTGAGAATCGGGCAGCCTCAGGAGCTAGAGTAGGCTCAGAGACTTCAGCGCAGCCATGTGGTGGAAGAAGATTTATAGACAGGTAAAGGAAAAGTGAGATACAGAAGCAGTCAGATTGATTACAGCTCAGCGTTTACCTTATTTGAACACAGTTTGAACGGTTGGTCCCCTCTGACTGGCCAAAACTCAGTGATTGGCACAAGAGTAGGTTACAGTCTCCATTTAAGTTATAGTTTTCTATATATAGAAAAACTTTTAGGCTGAACTTAAGATATGTGAGGAGAAGCACTAGACTAAACTTGATTTAATAGTACATTTTTTATTGTAAAACTTTAAATAATTTAGAAATCTACAAATAAAAGTCTGCAGTCTTCTTTATGTTTTTTTTTATCACTTTTATTCCTGTTTTCAGAGGTAACTACTGTTGACTGATTGATACTTATCTGTATCAACCAGGATTCAGTGAAAGATGCAGAACCATGATGAGAATTATGGAAAGAAGAGGTTTTTTTTTAATAGGAATTAGACCTTACAAAAATGTGGGCAGTAGTGGAGAAGCAAAAGTCTGGAAGGGGAGTCAGATAGCAAAGTCCCTAGCCAGAGTGCCTGGGAGCAGTGATGTAGGCAAACCAAGCCCTGTGCTTGCAGGGGAATTTGAGCAGCCAGTCATGTTCAACTAGCAAAGTGGGATCAAGAACAGGAGCTAGTGTGGAAGGCTATGCATGGGAAGCTATTACCTCTGCATAACCACCCCTCTGTGGATCCATAGCCAAGTATTTTTAATCAACTGTGGCTGTTATTGGATATCAGGGCAAGATATAAGAAAGAGCAGATGGACATGGAGGTTTGACCCATTGGCCAACACCATATCCAACCACAGTGACCTTCTGAGAGTAATGGCCGCTCTTTTGCCTCTGCCTTCCAAATCTTATACAAGTTCCCTCATGGCCAACTCTAACCTGGACTGAAAAAGAAAGCACAACCCAGCACTGCCTCCTACCCAGCCTGAATGAGTCTATATAGATGTGCATTCTTTATATAAATGAAATCACACTGCGATTTATTTATTTTTTTTTTGCCACTTTCATAAAGTCTAGGTCAGTTAGTACATATTACATATGAAACAAAACTCCCTCTTTTCACATTTTTGCATCTCTTTAAGGTACATTTTCAAACCATTGGTGGTATCTCTTCGTGGTTCATGGACTTAGTGTGTTAAAAGCACCACTAAAAAGGATAGACTAGAATAGGAAATATAAAAGTGTCATATCCCTTTGTAAGGATAACTATTACTTTGTCAAATGTTTGTTTTAGCTAAATATGTGTGCTCTGTAGACGCAGCCTGAAATATATCTTACTGAAGGGAACAGCAGTTAAGAAAAACATTGCCTTTGAAAGTTTTTTCTTCTTTCTTTCATTCTATTTTCCCCAACCCTATGTTTTTGTTTGGTTATTTATTTTGATGTATAACCAGAATTTGGAAAATAATAGAGCAATATCTGGGGCTAATGGTTTTTGAACTAAGGGAATGAGAGAGAAACTACTAAATTCATCTTTTGTAAATAAAAAAAGCCAAAAAAAAAAAACCCAGAAAAAATAATGTAAATAATATCTTATACATCACCAGTCTGAAGTTGCTAGCGAGCCCTAGAGTAAGATTCTTCTTCAGCAACCTGAAAGAGAAGACAGCAAATATAAATATGACCAGAAAATCATACGATGTAGAAAGTGCAAAAAAAGAAAAAAAGAAAAAATCTCTTTGGACAATGTTGAATGTTAAAAGAGTTTGACAGATTTCGTTTCTGAACTTCCACAACCAACAGTAAAACATACATTGATTTGTTTGGTAATGGAGACCTCTAGAGAGTGCATGTCAGAATTGCAGCAAAACTTTTTTTTTTAATTTTTATTTAATTTTTATTTTTTTAGCACTAACTTTTAGTTGACATCATAGATTTTTGGAACAGTAAATGGATCTGAGAGATCCTTGCATTCTGTATACGTGGATCTTCCTAAGACTTAATCGTCACCTCTTCTATGCCAAGAAGTTTTATAAATAATGTCTAATTTAATTTTGACAACAATTTTGTCAAATAGATACTATCACTTGTGTTTGCATGTGAATAGACAAATAAATGATGACTCAGAAAGTAAAGTGGCATGTCTAAAAGCTGAAAGCTAGAAAGCAGAAGAACCAAGTCAGGACTCCAGATTCTCAGGCCAGTGGTTGTTCTACTATATCACAATATTGAAACAGTACAAGTTTTAAGCAATGAGGATTTAGATATCATTTAGCCCATGCCCTTCATTCTTTACCAGGAAAAAATGACATACAGAAAAAAGAGAAAAGTGTTGGCGATCACATAGCTAGTAAAGAATAGAACCTAGGCAGTATTCACGATTCTTGGTTCTCAATCTCCCCCTCATACTGTATGAGACTAAATATATTCTACTTAATAGTACTGTGGAAATACTCTTATTTCTGGCAATATGACAGAAGAAAGAAAAAAAGAAAAGAAAAAGAAAAAATATACACATACTTTTAAGGGAGAAAAAAAAACAAAAATTCTAGATAAAATAATTAAAAACAAACTTTTACTTTCCTAAAATAGAAATTCCTAAATTTGCAAGTTGAAAATTTTAAAGTTAAGGTAGAAAGGTATCAAAAAAATTCAGAAGACAAAAAGTAGTGAACAAGGTAATCAAGGTGAGGAATTTCAGAAGCTATAGACTACTCAAAGGGCAACTACATCTTATCTGGTCGCCTCACAGGATATCAGAGCAAGAAGCAAACCTTCAGGCCTCCATAAGACTAAAGTCATATAGGATACCACTACATAAAACTGGGACACCAACAGGATAGAACCCTTAGTTGGAAAAGTGAACCAAAAAATTAAAGTTAGGCTGGGCACAGTGGTTCACGCCTATAATCCCAGCACTTTAGGAGGCCAAGGTAGGAGAATCACTTGTGACCAGGAGTTTGAGACCAGCCTGGGCAATATAGTGGAATCCTGTCGCAACAGATAACTTAAAAAGTAGTCATTCATGGTGGCACATATCTGGAGTCCCAGCTAAGTGGGAGGCTGAGGCTGGAGTATTGCTTGAGCCCAGGAGTTCAAGAACAGCCTGGGAAACACAGCAAGACCCTGTCTCTGCTAAAAATAATTAGGCCGAGTGCGGTGGCTCACGTTTGTAATCCCAGCACTTTGGGAGGCCGAGAAGGGTGGATCATTTGAGGTGTGGAGTTTGAAATAAGCCTAACCAACAAGGTGAAACCCTGTCTCTACTAAAAAAAAAAAAAAAAAAATTACCCAGGCATGGTGGTGCATGCCTGTCGTCCCAGCTACTTGGGAGGCTAAGGCAGGAGAATTGCTTGAACCTGGGAGGAAGAGGTTGTAGTGAGCCGAGACTGCACCACTGCACTCCAGCCTGGGCAACAGAGTGAGACTCCATCTCAAAAAATAGTAATAATAATAATTAGCTGGCCATGATGGCATGTGCCTCTAGTCCCAGCTTCTTGGGAGGCTGAGGCAGGAGGATCGCTTGAGCGTAGGAGTTTAACGTTACAGTAAGCTATGATCACCACTGTACTCTAGCCTAGGTGACAAAGCAAGACCTTATTTCTAATAACAATGATAATCACAATAAAGCTACTCTATAAATGGGAATAGTAAATACTGCCCTTCTCAAACTTGGTGCTGAGTTGGGAGAAGAATGAGTTGTCTCCCATGGGAATTTTGTGTGAGCACTTTTTTTAAAGTTAGGTTTATTAAGGCATGATTTCTATGGAGTAAAATTCACTCTTTTTAGTATACAGTTTTATGAATTTTGACACATGTCTACACTCATAACCACAACCTTAATCAAGATATAGAACAGTTCCTTCATCCCCCAAACTTCCCCTGTGCCACTTAGTACTCAAACCGTCCTCCTACCCCCAGCCTCTGCAACCTCTGATTTTTCTGTCCTGAGAGTTTTGCCTTTTCAAGAATGTCATATAAATGAAATCATGCAATACTGTAGTCTTTTGAGACAGGCTTCTTTCATTTAGCATAATGCCTTTGAGATAAATCAGCGCCATTGTGTGTATCAAGAAGTTTTTCCTTTATATCGCTGAGTAATAGCCCATTGTATGGATATAGCATCCTTTGATTATCCAATCACAAATTGAAGGTGTATTGTAAATTTTACAAACTTTGTATTTTGCCGATGCGTGAAATCCTCACAAATAGGCTATAGTGCTCTACTCAGGTGATCATGTGCACTTGTGTAAGGCAGGCCCTTGACACAAGTTCCCCTTCTTGCCCTTCCTTGACTGTGGCCTAGTGACATTCAAACACTCCAATGAAATTGCCTCCCGCCTTTTGCTTGTGTACTATGCTCTGACCCTCAATAAAGGCACTTGCTGATGGCCCTCTCTGTCTCTGTCTGTCTGTCTCTCTTTGTGTTCCTCCTGCTTGAATAAGCCCACTCCCTGGGAGCTCTCCCATATGGCACCCTGTGTGGTGTGCCGAGACTCCTGTCTCTAGGATCTGTGAATATAATAAATAGATTAATTTTATATGCCTCTCTGTCATTTCTGCAGTTGTGTTGGAGTGATCTTTAAAGATTCCATGAAAAGGACTAACCCCTCCATTTAAAACACAGAAGGATATTTGGGTTGTTTTCAGGTTTTGGTGATTACAAACAAAGCTGTTATAAACATTCATGAATTGTTTTTCTGTGAGCATAGGGGTAGGATTATTGGGTGGTATAATAAGTACATATTTAATTTTATAAGAAACTAGCTAAAATGTTTTCCAATGTGGCTATGCCATTTCACATTTCTACCAGCAATGATGAGAGCTCAAGTTATTTCCTCATCAGTACTTGCTATGGTCAGTTTTTAACATTTTAGCCACTAGATGTCAAAGATCTTTTCATGTGCTTTTCTTCTAACCATATGTCTCTTTGGAGAGCTGCCTGCTCAAATCTTTTAATCATTGTTAATTGAGGAAGCTTATCTGTTAGTGACTTTTGAGAGTTCTGATTATATGTGCTTTTTAGCTTCAAGTTTTTATTTTGAGATAATTACAGATTCTTATATAGTTATTTTAAAAATTAGAAGGCAGGCTGCTGTGGCTCAAGCCTATAATCCCAGCACTTTGGGAGGTTGAGGTGGTCAGATCACTTGAGGTCCGGAGTTCAAGACCAGCTTGGCCAACGTGGTGAAATCCCGTCTCTACTAAAAATACAAAAATTAGCTGGGCATGGTGCCATGCACCTACAATCCCAGCTACTAGGGAGGCTGAGGCAGGAGAATCGCTTGAACTCGAGAGGCAGAGGTTGCAGTGAGCTGAGATCGTACCACTGCACTCCAGCCTGGGCAACAGAGCAAGACTCAAAAAAAAAAAAAAAAAAAGAGAGAGAGATCCTATGTGTCTCTTTATTCAATTCCCCATAATAATAGTATGTTGCAAAACTATAGTACACTATAGCAACTAGGATATTGACACTGACACAGTAAAAATACATTTCCATCAACAAAAGGATCTCTATGTTGCCCTTTTGTAACCACACCCACTTTCCTCTACCTGTCCTCTCTTCCCAACCTCTAGTAACAGCTAATCTGTTTTTCGTTTCTGAAATTTTGTCATTTCAAGAATACCATATAGCCAGGCATGTTGGCTCACATCTATAATCCCAGTATTTTGGGAGGCCAAGGCAGAAGGATTGCTCGAGACCAGGAGTTTCAGACCAGTCTGGGCAACATAGTGAGACCTCATCTTTACAAACATTTGTATTTTAATTATCTGGGTGTGATGACACATGCCTCTGGTCCCAGCTACCCAGGAGGCTGAGGTAGGAGGATTGCTTGAGCTGGGAATTTGAGGTTGCAATGAGTTGTGATCCTGCCACTGCACTCTAGCCTGGGCGAGAGAGCAAGACCCCGTCTCAAAAAATTATAATAAAAAAGTAAGAACACCATATAAATGGAGAAATACTTCATATAAACTTTTGGGATTGACTTTTTTCACTCAGCATAATTCTCTGGAAATTAACCCAAGTTGTTTTATGTATCAATTGTTACTTTTGTTTTATATTCTCAATTGGGTTTCTGTTTTCAATTTCACTGATTTCTATCTTTATTATTTCCTTGGATCTGCTTGCTTTGTTTTTTTTTTTTTTTTTTTTCTAGTTTCTTGAGGTAGAAGCTTAGATTATTGATTTAAGATTGTTTTATTTTTCTAAGGTATGCACTTAGTATTATAAATTTCCCTCTCAACACTGCTTTAGTTGTGTCTTACAAATATCATATGTTGCATTTTCATTTGAATTCACTCAATGTAGTTGAAGAATATTTTTAGACTTGGATTTTACTGATGGATTATTTAGGAGTGTGTTGTTTAGTTTGTGTTGCTTCTATTAAGTATTTGGAGATTTTCTTGTTATCTCTCTTTTATTGGTTGTAGTTTAATTCCATTTGGTTGGAGGGCACACCCTATATAATTTCAATAACTTTATATTTGGTTGAGATTGCTTTGATGGCCAAGAATAAGGTCTATCTTGGTATATGTCCCGTGGGCATTTGAGAAAAATGTGTATTTTGCTTTAATTAGGTACAGCTTTCCTTAAACGTCATGATTAAACATGTTAGTTGGCTAAATCATGTTAGTTGATGGTATCATTGAGTTCTATATCTGTTTGATTTTCTGCTTAGTTGTTCTATCAATTGTTAAAAGAGTGGTGATATAGTCTCCAACTATAATTGCAGATTTATCCTTTGAGTTCTATCAGGTTTTGTTTTCCATTTATTTTTCAGCTCTGTTGTTTGGTGAATACTCATTTAGCATTATTAAATTTTCTTGGAGGATTGACCTTCTTATCATTAGGTAACTATCCCTTTCTATCTCTATTAATGTTCTTAGCTCTGAAGTCTACTTTATTTAGTATTGTATCATCATTCTTATTTTCCTTTGAGTAATGTTTGCATGATATCTTCGTCCGTCTTTTTATTTTTCATCTTTTTATTTTCAACTGGTCTGTATTATCATATTTGAAATAATTGTATTTGTAGTAGATTATACTGAGTGATGTTTTTAGTGCACTCTGTCAGTGCAATTTTTTGTTTAGCATATTTAGACTATTTTCATTTATTTTAATTATTTATATATTAAGGCTGAAGTCTGCCATTTTACTATTTTCTCATTCTGTCCGTTTTCTTTCCTCTAGTTTTTTCTGCTTTCCTGTAGATTAATTAAACAGTGTTTAGAATTATTTTTTGACTTATCTATCATGTTTTAAGTGAATCTCTTCACACAGTTTTTTTTTACAGTGGGTTTCAAATATGACATTTACATATACATAACCTATCACAGTCTACTGCTGTCATCATTTACCAGTTCAAATGAAGTATAGAAACCTCAACTCCTTTTAGGTTTCTTTATCCTAATTCATTTATAATATAATTTTAAAAATATTTTCTGTATATAAAGACAGCATTACACTATCCATGTCAAATAGTGTTATAACTTTTGCCTCAAACATTAAACATAAATTAGAAAATGCAAGTGGAGAAGAAAGTGTGCTGTATTTACTTACATATTTGCTTACCATAGTTTTTTTCTTTTAATTTTTATTCCTTTCTGATGCTTCCAGTTTCCTTTATCAATTCTTTTCTGTACAGAGAAATTTTTTTAGCCATCCTTTAAAGGTAGGTTTGCTGGCCAGGTGCGGTGGCTTATCCCTGTAATTCCAGCACTTTGGGAGGCTAAGCCGGGAGGATCACCTGAGGTCAGGAGTTCTAGACCAGCCTGACCAATATGGTGAAAACTTGTCTCTACTAAAAATACTGGTGGCAGGGGCCTGTAATCCTAGCTACTGGGGAAGCTGAGACAGGATAACTGCTTGAACCTGGGAGATGGAGGCTGCAGTGAGCCGAGATTGCAACACTGCACTCTAGCCTGGGCAACAGAGCAAGACTCCATCTCAAAAAAAAAAAAAAAAAAGTAGGTTTGCTGGTGGCAAGTTCTCTTAGTTTTTCTTCATCTGAAAATGTATTGATTTCTCTTTTCATTTGCAGGACTAGTTTTCCCCTGTAAGTATGATATCTTATTCTCTGGCTGCTATCGAGGCTTTTTTCTTTGTCTTCAGTTTTCAGAAGTTCATTTTTGATGTTTCTTGGTATTTCTTTGGATTTAACCTGTTTGAGATTTGCTCAACCTCTTTAATATGTAAGTCTGTTTCCTGACAAATTTGGAAAGTTTTCTTTCAGTATCTTTTCAACCCTGCCTCTTTATCCTCTCCATACAGGACTCTGTTGACATAAATGTTGTATCATTTGTTATATTCCCACAGAGCTCTTTGGATCTACTGATTATTTTTTTAAGCCTATTTTCTCTCTGTTGTTCAGTTTGGGTAATTTAAATTGTTCTATCTTAAATTCACTGACTCTTTTTTCATCCTTTCCATTCTGATGCTGAACTCATCCACTGAATTTTTTATTTCAGTTATTGATTTTTCAATTCCAACATTTTCATTTGGTTCTACTTAACACTTTCTACTTCTTTGCCGAGACTTTCAATTATCTTCTTGAAATCTTCTATTGTTTTAATTTATTTCAAGCAGGTTTGTGATTGCTTATTGAGATATTTTATCAAGGCTTCTTGAAAATCTTTTCAGACAGTTCTAACAGTATTGTCATATTGGTGTCGACATCTATAGATTGTTGTTTTTTCATACAATTTGGTATTTTCCTGACTCTTCCATGACAAGGGATTTTCTATTTAAATCTGAATACATTAATACAGCAACTCCCTGTGTGGTCTCCATTAACACTGCTTTGGAGTTGACCTTGTTAGTAGCCGACAATGTGAAAGGCCTGACTCTCCACTAGGCCTCTTTGTTCACCAACTCAGTAGAGGAAAGAAACAGATTCCGGCCTGGCATGGTGGCTCAAGCCTGTAATCCTAGCACTTAGAGAGGCCGAGGCGGGCAGATCACGAGGTCAGGAAATCGAGACTATCCGCACTAACACGGTGAAACCCCGTCTCTACTAAAAATACAAAAAAAATTAGCCTGGCGTGGTGGCGGGCGCCTGTAGTCCCAGCCACTCAGGAGCTGAGGCAGGAGAATCCTGTGAACCTGGGAGGCAGAGCTTATAGTGAGCTGAAATCGCACCACTGCACTCCAGCCTGGGTGACAGAGCGAGACATCATCTCGAAAAAAAAAAGAAAGAAAGAGATTCCTTGTTATTAACAGGCAGGAGTGGAAGTCTAGACCTCCCCTTAGCCACCACTGACACCATGGTGGGATGGGGGAATTCATTACAAGCTAACAAACATGAAAGTTCTGGCTTCTTGTTTGGTCTCTTCGGACACCACCTCCGTTGTCATGTTGGTGCTTCATTACAGTCTTACCAAGGTGGAAGTCTAGGCTCCCACTCGGCCTTTACTGACATTGGTAGGGGTGGGGTTACAGTACTCTTCTGTGGTGTTTGGTTGGAGTAAAGTAGTTATCATCTAAAAGCTTCACATCTTGCCAGGCTGCTCCTTTTCTAGTACTTGGCTAGAGAGAGCAGGCTTTTATCATGGCTAATTTCACCTGCTCCAACTCAAGTTTCTGGCTTGCCAGTTTCCTTACCTCCAAGTATGTGATAGATAAGGCAAAAAGAAAACCCAGGGAACTTACTATGGTGTTGTTCCTCAGGTCCCAAAATCTTTAGCTGGTCTGCTGCCTTCTTTCCACCTCTTAGAGTATTCTTATGTTTGTCTTCTACATAATGTCCAGGAGTTTTAGTTATACATATTGGAAGGATAGAAGAAAGTAGTCTACTGTATCTTAATGGAAGTGATTATCTGCACTTTGCAAAATTTTCTCCCAATATGTGACTTGTGTTTTCATGTGTTTAGCCATGCCTTTTGGACAGCAGGTTTTTTAAACAACTTCATTGAGGTATAAGTGACAGACAGTAAAGTGGCCACATTTAAATCAACAATTTGAAAACTTTTGATATCTGTATAGACCTATTAAACATCACCACAATAAAGAAAGTGAACATATTCATTTCCAAAAATGTCTCATCCTTATTTTTAGCTCCTCCATCACTCCTATTGCTACCTGCTCTCCTACTCCTACCTTTCCTCCCATCCCCAAGCAACCACTGTTACTATAAATAATCTACTATAGATCACACTGCTATAAATATACACAATCACTATAGATTGCTTTGCATTTTCTGAAATTTCATGTAAATTAAATTATATAGTGCACACTCTTTTCTGCCTTTTTTTCATTAAACATAATTTTTGCAGTATATTAATGTTATTCCATGTACCAATAATTCATTTTGTTTTACCGCTTAGTAGTATTTCATTGTATAGGTATGTTACAATTTATCCATTCACTTATTGATAAACATTTGGTTTGGCTTTCATTTTTAGGTTATTACAAACAAAACTACTGTGAACATTCATGTACAAATCTTTGTATAAGCATATATTTCTTTTGTCTTCGGTGTAAATAACTAATTATGGTGTGGCTGGATTACATGGGAGGTGAATGTTCAGCATTTCAGACACTGTCATACTCTTTTAAAATCCCCACCAGCCCTGTGTAAGTTTCAGTTCCTCCACTTAATTGACAACACTTGATTTAAATGACCTTCTTAATTTCAGTCACTTTGATAGACTTGCAGTGGTATCTTATTATTACACCACTGTGACTATGACTAATGATGATTATGACTAATGATGAACATCTATTAATGTTCTAATTTATCACCCATGTATCATTATTGGTAAAATCTCTGTAAAATTATTTTGTTCATTTTTTATTAGGCTTACTTGTTTCTTATTGTTGAGTTTTAGAGTCGTTTATGTATTCTGGATACAAGTCTTTTATCAGATATATGTTTTGTAAATATTTTCTTCCACTCTGTGGCTTGTTTTCTCATTCTCTTAGCTATTTTCTAAAGAGTAAAAGTTTTTAATTCATGGAGTATAATTTATTAGTGTATTCTTTCATGAATTGTGCTTTTGGCGTCGTATATAAGAAAATTTTGTCTAATCCAAGATCATGTAGATGTTCTTCTATCTTTTCTTTTGGTAGTTGTATACTTTTAAGTTTTACCTTTAGGTCCATGATCCCTTTTAATTTTTGCATATGTGTGAGGTGTGGATTCAAGGTCATATTTTGAACAACCAGCCAACTCTCTCAATATCATTTGTTAGAATGTCTATCTTTTCTCCACTGCTTTGCCTTTGCATCTTTATAAAGATAAAAAACAAAAATCAAACATCAGTTGTCCATATTATGTGGATTTATTTCTGGACTTTCTGTATCAGGGTTTGGCAAACTAGGACCTGTGCACCAGGTCTTATCAGCTGCCTCTATTTTTAATGCCCATGGACTAAAAATACCTTTTACATTTTTTAAATGGCTACATTTCAAATGATTATGTAAAATACTTACCTAATAGCCTCAATTTTGTTTCCTGGTCACAAAGCCTAAATATTGATTATATGGCTCTTTAAGAAAAGTTTGCAAACTCTTGCTTTACACTGTTTCATGAATCTATTTATCTACCTTTACACAAATGCTATTTTGATTATTGTAGATTTATAATAATTCTTAAAGTCAGGTAATACTATCCCTTTTGAACAAATTTCCAAATTTTAATGAGGTTAAATTAATTAAATTTTCACCTTACAGATGGTGCTTTTGGTATAGTATGTAAAAAGATCCTTACCAAACTCAAGACCACAAAGGTTTTAGCTGATCGTTTATTCTAGGCGTTGTATCATTTTAGGTCTTACGTTTAGGCCTGCAATCTATTTTAAGTTAATGTTGTATGTGGTGCAAAGTATAGGTAAAAGTATTTTTCCCCCTCTGTCTATATGATATTCAGTTGTTCCAGTACCATTGGCTGAAAAGACTGCTTTCTCCATTGAATTGTCTTGAAATCTTTCAAAAATCTGTTGAATCTATATGTGTTGGTGTATTTCTTGATTCTCTATTCTATTCCAATAATTAATAATGTGCCAATCCTTTTTTAAAAAATAATACCCTATTCTGTTGATCACTAGAGTTTTATAAGTCTTGAAATCAGTGTGAATCTTCTGAATTTAGTTCTTACTCAAAAATGTTTTGGCTATTCTAGATCCATTGCTTTTCCATATAAATTTTAGATCAGCTTGTGAATTTCTATGCAAAATAAAAAAACAATTTGGTGGGATTTTGTTTGGCATTGTCTTGAATCTATAGATAAATTAGGAGTGTATTTACCTCTTAATGACACTGAATCTTCTAATTCATGAACACTATATATCTATTCAGTTCTTTTGATTTCTTTCATCAGTGTTTTGTAGTTTTTAGCACACAAACCCAGCACCTATTTTGTTAGATTTATACCTATGTATTTCATGTGATTGATGATGTTATAAATTACATCCTTTTTGTGAAGTTCAATTTTTAACTGTTCATTGAAGGTACGCATAAATACAACAGATTTTTTGTATTGATCCATATTTTGCCGCCTTGCTAAACTGACATATTAGTTATAGTAGCGGATGTGTAGATGTTCCATATTGTCTGACAGTAGAGACAGTTTTTCTTTATTTTTAATCTGTGTTGTTTTTGCTTCTTTTATCATATTGTACTGGATAGAATCTTCAGTACAATGATTAATAGTAAGAGTGAATATGCTTATCTATTCCCCCATTAGCAGATGTAAAGCGTTTATTCTTTCACTTTATTAAGTATGATGTTGGCTGTAGAGTTTTGTAGTAGATGATTTTAACCAGGTTAAGAAAGTTTCTTTTAATTTTTAATTCGCTGGAAGCTTCTATTATTGATAGATAATGCACTTTGTTAAATGTTTTTGTAGCTATGAAGATAATGAAGTTTTGTTTCTTTTTTAATCAGTTAATAATTTTAATTACATTAATTGATTTTTGTTTTAAAAATTGAAGATTTTTTCCAATTGAAAACAAAATGAAACTTTTTAATTTGAAAATTTGAACCAGCATTCCTGATATAGACCCTAATTTATCATATTAGCCTTTTTATATATTGATAGATTCAATTAGGTAATTTTTAGGATAAGAATTTATATCTATATTCATGAGGGATCTTGTTTTGTAGTTTTTTTATTTTAAGTTTTTAAATTTTTTTTTATCAGGGTAATGCTCAACTAATAAAATGACTTTGTAAGTGTCTCTTTCTCTGTTTTTCTGAAAGAGTTTCTGTAGAATTGGTTTTATTTTTTCCTTAAATGTGTAGTAGAATTTGCAATTAAAGTCATTGCTGTGTGAAGTTTACTTTGTTCAAAGATTTTAAAAAAGAAATTTAATTACTTTAATTGGTATAGGACAATCTGGATTACATTTTCTTCCAGGATTACCGATGTGAGCCACCATGTCCAATCCTGTCTTTATATTTAAATTGGGAATTTTTTAGAGAACATATGATTGAGTCTTATTTGTTTGTTTTGTCCACTCCAACAATTTTTTACTTTTAATTGGTTTATTTAAGCCACATTTAAAATAAAGAGCTATATAGTTATATTAATATCCACTGTGTTTGTAACTACTGTCTGTTCATGACATTTTTTTGTTTGTTTGTTTTCCTCTTTTTCTGTTCCCATTCATCCCTTAAAACATTGCTGTCATTCATTTCATGTATGCATATATATAGTCACCCAGTAATTGTTAGTATTTTCAGTTTAAACAAATATTTATTTATCAAGTTATTTATTTGATCAATTCATTTATTTCTTCTTCAATGCTCTTATTTATGTAGATTAAAGTTTTTTCCTATATCATTTTCCTTCTCTCTGAACTACTTTTTAAAAACATCTCTTGCAGTGAAAGTCTGCTGTTGATTAATTTCCTCAGTTTTTATTTGTATGAGAATGTTTTTCTTTCTCTTTCACTTTTGAAAGATAATTTTGCCAGATATAATGGTATATTAGTGAAGATATTTCTTTCAACAACTTTAAATATTTCACTTCACTTTCTTCTTGCTTGCATCGTTTCTGATGGCAAGTCTGATGTAATTTTCATCATTGTTTCATTGTATGTAAGTTGTATTATCCTTCTCTTGCTTTCTTCAAGATTTTCTCTTTGTCTTTGGTTTTCTGTAGTTTTAATGTGATATGCCTAGGTAAAGATTTTTGGTATTTATACTGTTTGGTGTTCTTTGAACTTCCTGAATCTGTGATTTGATGCCTGATGCTAATTTTGGAAAATTCTCAGTCATTATTACTTCAGGTATTTATTCTGTTTGATTCTTATTTTCTTTTCCTTCTGGTATTCCAGTTATGCATGTATCATGCCTTCCGAAGTTGTCTCACATTTCTTGGATGAATTGTTCTGTCTTTTTTTTTAATGATTATTATTTTTTCTCTTTACCTTTCTGCTTGGGAAGCTGTATTGGCATACCTTCAAGTTCACTGACTCTTTTCTTGTCCATATCCAGTCTACTGGTGAGCTCGTAACAGGCATTCTGTATTTCTGTTGCAGTGCTTTTTAAATTTATTTATTGCATTTCCATTTGATTATTTTTAGATTACCTGTCTCTGCTTATATTATCTATTTACTCTTAAATTTTGTCTTTCTTCCATTAGATTCATTAATATATTAATCATAGTGACATTAAATTCTCTGATAATTCCAAAATCTGTGACATATCTGAGTCTGGTCTAATGCTTACTTTGTTTCTTCAGATTATGTTTGTTTCTGGCCATTAAGCATCACTTGCAAGTTAAAAAAATCCAGACAAGATGTATCAATTAATAGGAACTAAGGTAAAAAGGCCTTTGCTTTGAGAGTTTATGTTAATCTGGCTAGGTGTTGGCTATGTGTAATGTTTCCTGTACATGGCTACAATTTCCTCTAGAGTCCTTTTTGCATTGTTATTCCATTGTTATCTTTGGGTTTCCATTTAAAGCTTCTTCAGCTGTGATCCACTGTTATAGTGGAATCCCACTGATGTGGTAGTAAAGTGTGGAAGGAAGAAACACATTCTATAATCCTATTATTAAATTTCAGTCTTTAATGAACCTGTGTCTCTGGGCTATGACCCATTTTCCTCCCTCACATGAGACAAGAGGGCTAGAGAGGACTGGAGTTGGGTAATTTCTCTTCCTCCAAGCTGAACAGGCTCTAATAAAGTCCTTTCCCCTGGTGAATAAGACTTTGTTATGGAGAATGCTCTGGGCATATCTCAAAATGGTTACATTTCCCTCCCCCTTCTAGAAATGTGAGAGCTCTTTCTTGGCTTATCACTGTGAGAAACTGGTGGGATTCCTGGAAACAAAACCTATGAAAATGTGGAGCATCCCCAATACTGTGTCACCCTCCAAAATCCATCACTCTCATGCTAATCTACATTCTGCCTTCAGCAATTCATCAAAGTTACCATATAAGTATTCTTATCAGTTTGCAGCTCAAGTAGGTAAATTCTAGGTAAATTCATTTCATCTGTGATTCTCTGCATTTACCTGTCTCTCCAGATGTTGGTGTGGCAGTATGCCCTACAAAGCAATTCTCTGATGGATTCAATAAAAATCAGTGGTTTTCAATTTATTCACTTATTTTGTTCTTGTAAGGAGAGTATTGATAACTTGTAAGTTCTCTACATATTGGAGTTGAAACCAGGAATTTTTCTTTCATTTTATATATCCTATAAACTCACATTGCTACTATATTTGTTTATAGATGAATAATAATCTTTTACAGCAGTTAAAATAAAATTAAAGATGTCTTTTATATTTATCCTTATTTTATATATTAATGGAGTTGTTCACTTCTTTGTGTAAACCCAATTTTCTGCTCGCTAACATATTCCTTCTGCCTGATGATTTTCTTCATCATTTCTTTCTTTCTTTTTTTTTTTTTTAGATGGAGTCTCACTCTGTCACCAGGCTGCAGTGTAGAGCCACAATCTCAGTTCACTGCAACCTCTGCCTCCCGGGTTCAAGCAATTCTCCTGCCTCAGCCTCCCAAGTAGCTGGGACTACAGGTGCCCACCACCACACCCAGCTAATTTTTGTATTTTTAGTAGAGACAGGGTTTCACCATGTTGGCCAGGATGGTCTCAACCTTTTGTCCTCATGACCCACCCACCTCAGCCTCCCAAAGTGCTAGGATTACAGGTGTGAGGCATGGTGCCTGTCAATTTTCTCCATCATTTCTCATCATGCTGTGCTGCTGTTAATAAATTCTCTCAATTTCTGTTTTGCCGAAATAAAAGGTTGTTTCTCATTCATTTTTGAGATTTTTGCTGGGCTTAGGATTTTGAAATTGACAGGTATGTTTCTTTCTTGACATCTTAATGATGTCACTCCATTGTTTTCTGGCTTGCAGATTTCTGATAATTCACCTACTATAATTTTTATATTTTTTATCTTTGCAAATAATGTGTCTTTTAAAAAATCTGTACTCTGTTAAGATTTTCTTTTTATCTTGGTTCAGCAGTTTAAATACAATGAAGTAGACACATTTCACTGTATTTCTTCCACTATTTGAAGGTTAAAATCCTAGACAAAATGTATAAAATGAACACTGGAAGACTCTTACATGGGAGAAAAGAAGGTGTACTGCCTAGGAATTTTGGAACTTGAAGATTGACAGTGGATTGTTCCTTTTTTCTTGTTTTTGTTTTGTTTTGTTTTTGTCTCTTATATACCCCATCTTGATCACTAAAGAAGACCACAACTTGGAAATGCCAATAGGCACAGGCCAAGAAGCTCCAGAAAAATCCTGCTTTCTCTAGCCAAAGGACATGAAAAGGAGTGAGCCAACAGGATAGTACTCTTTGAGCAGTACCCATCCTATTCCAGACAAACACAATATAAAAAGAAAAATGCTCCATCTCACCTACCAGGCACTACAGGAAACGTGGAGACTGTGAGCACAGCTCTGACTTCCATCCTCATCTGATGGTAGTAAGTGGTTGGGTACTCCTTATAGTCTCAACCAGTTAAGTGGGTGTAGAGACAGTGGGGTGTGATGGGTCTAGACTTCCATTCATGCTTTGTAGTAACTAGTCAGCACTTCTCTCTTTCCAACTTGAGATTAGGGAAATAATTAGAGAAAGGAAGTAGTTGAAGAAAGAGATACTTTATTCATTTAACTCTTATTTTAGGTTCAGGGGTACATGGGCAGATTTCTTATTACAGACAAATTTGTATTATGAGGGTTTGGTGCACAGACCATATTGTCACCTGGGTACCAAGCAGAATGCCTGAAAGTTTGTTTGTTTGTTTGTTTCTGAACCTCTCCCTCCTCCCTCAAGTAAGTCCTCGTGTCTGTTATTCCCCTCACTGTGGCCATTGGTTCTCATTATTTAGCTCCCACTTATAAGTGAGAACATACGGTATTTGGTTTTCTGCTCCTGGGTTGGTTTGGTAAGGATAATGGCCTCCAACTCCATCCATGTTCCTGCAAAAGACATGATTTCATTCTTTTATATGACTGCACAGTATTTCAAGGTGTACATGTACCACATTTTCTTTATCCAATCTATCATTGGTGGGCTTTAGGTTGATTTCATGTCTTTGCTATTGTGAGTAGTGCTGCAATGAACGTATGTGTACATGTGTCTTTATGGTAGAAAGATTTATATTTATTTGGGTATATACCCAGTAATAGGACTGCTGGGTTTAATGGTAGTTCTCTTTTTATTTCTTTGAGGGATCACCACACTGCTTCCCACAATGGTTGAACTAATTTACATAGCAATATGGCAATAATTTGCATTCCCATACGGCAATGAGAAGAATGTGTATTCTGTTGTTTTTGGATGCAGAGGTCTGTCAATGTCTATTAGGTTCGTTTGATCAAGACTTGAGTTCAGGTTCTGAATATATTTGTTAATTTTCTCCCTGTCTAATACTGCCAGTGGGATTTGGAAGACTCCCACTAATATTGTGTGGGAGTCTAAGTCTCTTTGAAGATCTCTAAGAACTTGCTTTGTGAATCTGGGTGCTCCTGTGTTGGATACATATATTTAGGATAGTTAGATCTTGCTGAATTGAACCCTTTACCATTATATAATGACCTCTTTGTCTCTTTTTATCTTTGTTGGTTAGATCAAAGTCTGTTTTGTCTGGAATTAGGATTGCAATCCCTGCTTTTTTTCTGTTCTCTATTTGCTTGGTAGATTTTTCTTCAACCGTTTAGTTTTAATCTGTGAGTGTCATTGCATTTGAGAGGGGTCTCTTGATAACAGCATACCATTGGGTCTTGCTTCTTTATCCATCTTACCACTCTGTGCCTTTTAGTTGGGAAATTTAGCCTATTTACATTCAAGTTACTGTTGATATGTGTGGATTTGAATATGTCATTGTATTGTTAGGTTATTGTTACACAGACTTATTTGTGTGGTTGCTTTATAGTGTCAATGGTCTGTGTATGTACTTCACTGTGTTTTGTGGTGGCTGGAAATGTTCTTTCCTTTCTATATTTAGTGCTTTTTCCAGGAGCTCTTGTAAGGCAGGTCTGGTGGTAATGAATCTCTCAGCATTTCCTTGTCTGAGAAGAATCCTTTTTCTCCTTCAGTTTTGAAGCATAGTTTGGCTGGATATGAAATTCTTGGTTGGAAATTTTTTTTGTGGTTGTTGAATGTGGGCCCCTTATCCCCTCTGGCTAGTAGGGTTTCTGTTGAAAAGTCTGCTATAGACTTTTGGATTTTTATGGACTTTTTAGCCTGATGGAATTCCCTTAGGTGACATGCCCTGTCTCTCTGGCTGCCTTTAATGTTTTTCTTTCATTTCAATCTTGGAAAATCTGATGATTACATAATTACATGTCTTGGGTATGATCTTCTTGTGTAGTATCTTGCAAGGGTTCTCTTTATTTCCTGAATTTGGATGTTGGATTCTCTACTGAGGCTGGGAAAGTTTTCATGGATGACATCCTGAAATGCATTTTCCAAATTGCTTGCATTCTCCTCCTCTCTTTTAGGAACACTAACGGTTCATAGATTTAGCCTCTACATAATCCCATGTTTCATGGAGGTTTTGTTCATACGTTTTCATTCTTTTTTCAAAAAAAAAAAGTTTTATCTGATTGTCTTATTTTAGAGAGCCAGTCTTCAAGCTCTAAGATTGTTTCCTCAGCTTGGTCTATTCTGCTGTTAATACTTTTGATAATATTGTGTCTGGAGTTGGTTCCTTCTGGTGGGTTCGTGGTCTGACTGACTTCAAGAATGATGCTGCAGACCTTTGCGGTGAGTGTTACAGCCCTTCAAGATGGCACAGACCCAAAGAGTGAGCAGTAGCATGGTTTATTGTGAAGAGCAAAAGAACAAAGCTTCCACAACATGGAAGGGGACCCAAGCGGGTTGCCACTTTTGGCTGGGGTGGCCAGCTTTTATTCCCTTATTTGTCTCCTCCCATGTTCTGCTTCTGTCCTATCAGAATGTGCTTTTTTCAATCCTCCCTGTGATCGGCTACTTTTAAGATCCTGCTGATTAGTACGTTTTACAGAGTGCTGATTGGTGAATTTTACAGAGCACTGATTGGTGCATTTTACAATCCCCTTGCTAGCTACAGAGTGTTGATTGGTGTGTTTTACAATCCTCTTGCTAGACAGAAAAGTTCTCCAAGTCCCCACTCCACCCAAGAAGTCCAGCTGGCTTTACCTCTCAACAGTATGAAATTCTTATACTGTATTTTTTAGCTCTATCAGGACACATAGGTTCTTTTTCATACTGACTAATCTGTTAGCTCCCATATTATTTCATTTTTATTCTTAGCTTCCTTGAATTTGGTTTCAAAGTTCGACTGAACCTCAATGATCTTCATTCCTATCTATATTCTGAATTCTATTTCTGTCATTTCAACCATCCCAGCCTGGTTGAGAACCCTTGTCGGAGAGCTAGTGTGCTTGTTTGGAGTACAAAAGACACTCTGGGCATTTGACTTGCCAGCGTTCTTGTGCTGATTCTTTCTCATGTCTATGTGTGTATGTTCCTTTAACTGTGGTATAAATTAAGTATAGTCAGTAGACTTCTTTTCTGCATTTTTCCAGAGGGCTGAGGCTTTGCGTAGGGTCTTTATTTGCAGCTGACTTCTTGCTTCTGGTTTTACAAGGGGACACGTTACCAAAGTATTTTTCAGTGTTGAAGTTTTAGAGTGTGATCCAGTAGGTGGCACTTAAGTGTAATGGTCAGTAGATAGGGTCTTGTTCAGTCATATGGGTCCTCTATATTACCTCACAGCTACAGCCGCACTCCCTCTCACAGCTGAAAGAGATACTTTATATACAAAGTCCTGGGCAGATCATCAAGTGACTCATGCAGGATTATCAACAAACTAACAGTTTTAGGTACTGAACTTCAATGGAAAACCAACCAGGTTTCAGACTGAGTTATGGGTAGTACACAATAGTGAAGATGAGAATAACATTACAAAGACTTTGAACAATAATTTCATATTTGAACTACAACTCACAAAAGTAGGCTATAAAATGTATGCTAAACCTAAGTAACTGGAATAACTGCAAAAAAAAAAAAAAAAAAAAAAACAAAAACAACTAATTAGGAACCTTGTCTCATCACATAATGTAACAA
Source organism: Trachypithecus francoisi (assembly GCF_009764315.1). Lineage (NCBI taxonomy): Eukaryota > Metazoa > Chordata > Mammalia > Primates > Cercopithecidae > Trachypithecus > Trachypithecus francoisi. Next base: position 75,935,960 of record NW_022681469.1, on the reverse strand, counting down.
ATGTCTAGAAAACAATAGAACACTACTCATTTTACAAAAACAAGGAAAATGTGAAATCGAAAGAGAAAAGACAATCAGCAAATGCCAACACCAAGATGACATGAATTTTGAAATTATGTGCCAAGGATGTTAAAGCAACTATTATAAAAAACAGTAGTTACATTCTTGAAACAAATTTTTTAAGTGGAAAGTCTCAACAAACAAATATAAGATAAAAAGAAAATAAGATGGAAAATTTACAACTGAAAAATTCAATAACCTAAATGAAAAATTCACTGGATAGACTCAATAAGAAAATGGAAGTGACAGGGGAAATAATAAACTTGAATATAGATCACTAAATATTCAATCTAAGCAATGGAAAAAAGATGACTAGGAAAAGAATGAATAGAACCTCAGATAACTGGGACAATAACATAAAATTTAACATTTGTGTCATCAGAGTCACAGAAGAAAAGGAAAAAGTGTGTAGGGCAGAAAACGTAAGAAAAAAATAATCATGGTGGAAAAACTTTCCAAATCAGCTAAAACAAACTATAGATTTAAAAAACTGAGTGAACCAAAAAGAAGATAAACCCAAAAAAGTAAATTTTTAGAGACATCATAATTCAACTTCTAAGAACTGAAGACAAAGTCCTGAAAGATCCAGAGAAAGTCCTGAAAGATGCATGACAGATTGCTTACAGGAAAAAAGCATTTCCCACAACAGTGGAATTGTCATCCAAAACCACAAAAGTGAGAAGGAAGTAGCAAAATGTTTTCCAATTGTTGGAAGAGAAGACCTATCAACCCAGAATTCCATATCCAACAAAAATATCTTTCAGGAACTCAAGTTAAATAAAGACATTTTTAGTAAACTACTTAACATGGTTCTGAGAGGTGACAACGTGCTAGCAGCCCTCGCTCACTCTGGGCACCTCCTCAGCCTCGGCGTCCGGTCTGGCCGCGCTTGAAGAGCCCTTCAAAACGCTGCTGCGCTGTGGGGACCCCTCTCTGGGGCTGCCCAAGGCCGAAGCTGGCTCCCTCTGCTAGTAGTGAGGTGTGGAGGGAGAGGCGGGGGCGGGAGCGAGCAGCGCTCGCCGACCGTCGCGAGTTCCGGGTGAGCGCCGGCTCCGCGGGCTGCGCTGGGCACCTCCTACAGGCGCCTGCTGGGCTTGAACGGAGGCTGGGTCTCCTGTGTGGACCCCCGTTTCCTCTTCACGGGGTCGCTGGCCACGATGGCGGATCTCCAACTCTTTCCCACTTCTCCTGTTTTCCTCTTGGTTGTCTGGGACAGCTCCCTCCCTGGGGCCAGAGTTCCCGAGCTAGGTGCCTCAAAGTCTGGCAACCAGTGCCAGTGAGAGGTGAAGCCAGCTAGGCTTCTCCCATAGGTGGGTACTTGGAGAACTTTTCTGTCTAGCTAAAGGATTATAAATGCACCAATCAGCACTCTGTGTCTAGCTACAGGTTTGTATATGCACCAATCAGTGTTCTGTGTCTAGCTAATCTGGTGGGGACTTGGAGAACTTTTGTGTCTAGCTAAAGGATTGTAAAGGCACCAACCAGCACTCAGTGTCTAGCTAAAGGTTTGTAAATGCACCCATCTACACTGTCAAATCGGACCAATCAGCTCTCTATAAAACGGACCAATCAGCTCTCTGTAAAATGGACCAATAAGCAGGATGTGGGTGGGGCCAGATAAGGAAATAAAAGCAGGCCACCTGGCCAGCAGTAGAAATCTGCTTTGGTGTTCTTTTATGGAGTGAGATCTTTGTTCTTTTACTCTCCACAATGACTCTTGCAGCTGTGCAGTCTTTGGATCCGTGCTGCTTTTATGAGCTGTCACACTCACCATGAAGGCCTTCAGCTTTACTCCTGAAACCAGCCAGATCATGAACCCAGCAGGAGGGACAAACAACTCCACAAGGGAGAAACGAACGACTACTGACACGCCACATTTATGAACTGTAACACTCATGGCAAAGGTCTGTGGCTTCACTCCTGAGGGCAGCAAGACCACGAACCCATGGGAAGGAACAAATAACTCCAGACGTTCGGCGTTTAAGAGCTGTAACACTCACTACGAAGGTATGCAGCTTTACTCCTCAAGTCAGCGAGACCACGAACCCACCAGTAGGAAGAAACTCCGGCCACGTCCAAACATCAGAAGGAATAAAGTGGAGATACCATCTTTAAGAACTGTAACACCTGGAAGGTCAGCAGCTTCATTCTTGAAGTCAGTGAGACCAAGAACCCACCAGTCCCGGACACAGTTAATTTCAAATAAACCACCTAACGTTGCACCTCAAGGAATTAGAAAAACAACAAAGTAAACCCAAAATAAGTACGAGCAAATAAGAAAGAGAGCATAAAGAAACAAAAGAGTGACTAAAAATACAAAGTATCAATGAAATCAGTTTGTTTTGAAAAGATCAAATTGACAAGCTGCTACATAAAAAATGAAAAAATGTCAGTAAGGCTAACGTAAAAGAATTAAGAAAAACATTCCAACAAAAAAAATAATAATTGAAACCTAGAACATCAAGAATAAATAAAAGAGCAATGGAATAGGTAAATATAGTATCATTTTCCTTATGAGTTTTAAAAATTATATTACTCAAAAAGTTATATTAATTGGAAGCAAAATTTTTGAATTATCTAATGTGGTTCTCAATATATATGGAGAAAATATTCGGAAAATTTATATTACAAAGGGAGGAGGGAAAAGTGACCTAAATGGTGATACGGTTTTGGCTTTATTACTTGCAGTGATAAAATGTCCATAGTAGTAGGCTATAATAAATTACAAATGTATATTGTAATACCCAGGGTCACTACCTAAAATACTACATTAAGAAATATACTCAAAGATATTGTAAGTAAATCAAAATGGAATACTAAAAAAATGTTTAGGTAACCCAAAGGGAAGCAGAAAATAGAGAAATGAAAATAGATAAATGAAATAAGAAAATAAGATGGAAACAAGTAATAAAATGGCAGACTTAAGTCCTAATATATCAATTACAGTAAACGTAAATACCCAATTAAAAGACACATTTTAGCAGAGTGAACAAAAACTGTGACAAAGTATATGCTACTAACAGAAAATTAATATTACATGTAATGATAAAGTTAGATTAAAAGTACGTGATGTAAAAATACGCTATTCAAACAGTAATAAAGAAAAAGAGTGGCTATCTTAAATAAAGTAGACTTCAGAGGAAAGAAAAGCTACATAATGACAAAAGGGTTAATCCACCAACAAAGATCACAGTTTTCAATGTGTACACAGCAAACAATCAAGCTGCAAAATATATGAAGGAAAAACTGACGGAACTTTAAAAAAGACGAAGTATAGAGTAAATTTTACTTATAATTTGTTATTCTTCCAGTAACCAATAGAACTAATGGACACAAAATCTGAAAAGTTATAGTAGAATTGAAAAATACTACCAATCAATAGGATCTGATTACTATTTATAAAACACTCTACCAAACAACAGCAGAATACAAATTTTTTTAACTGTATATGGAATATTCACCAATACCACATCCTTAGTCTTTGAAACAGCATTCAACAAATTCAAAAGAATTGTAATCACACAAAATATGTTCTCTAACCACAATGGAATCGAACTAGTAATCTATTAGAAAGATAATAAAAATATCTTCAAACACTTAAAATTTTAACCACGCACATTTAAATAATCCATAGGTCAGAGAAGAACTCTAAAGGGAAATAAAATATTACATTAAATAGAAGAAAAATGAAAATACAACATATCAAAATATGTGAGATGCAGCTAAGCAGTGCTTGAAAGGAAATTTTTAGCACTAAATGCTAATATTAGAAAATAAGAAAAATTTAAAATAAAAAAATTTAGCTTCCTCCTCAGGAAGATAGAACAGAAGAGAAAGATTAACTCAAAGCAGCAAAATAAAGGAAATAATTTGGAGAATAGAAATAAATGCAATTGGAAATAGAAAAACAAGAGTGATGTCAATAAGATGGCTGACTAGAGTTACCTAACACTTACCCCTCCCACAATAAATGACAGAAACAACAACAAGAAAAATATTTCAATTAGAAAACTGCATTTAGAAAAGTCTAAAGGAAAACACCGGAATACACCAAGGGATTCACAGAAACGCTGTGAAGCACAATGAAAGTTTAAAATTCATTGGTAGAGGTAAATTCAAAATCAAAGTTAGAACAAGTAGAGGTAAATTTACTACCAAACTCAGCACTAATGTAAAGATGGTATATAGTCTTTCAAATCTCTAGTACAAATGTTAAAATGGTTGATGAAATCTATATTTTACAATGAGATGTTAAAGACCACACTATATTAAAAATATAAATTAGGGCTGTAAAATTATAAATTGCATGTGGAGGGCAAAAGTCTAGAGTATTAGTGTAAGACAAAAGTCAAGTTGTCAACTTTTAAATAATATTCCACATAAACAGAAACTGAAAGAGCAGCAGTAGCAACCTTATGCCAGATAAAATAGACTTCAAGCCAAAAACTTAGAAAAAGAGATAAAGAAGGCCATTATATCATGATAAAAGGGTTAATTTGGGAAGAGGATACAACAATTTTAAACATGTATGCACCCTACCCCAGAGCACCCACATATACAAAGCAAGTATTATAAGATCTAAAGGAAGAGATAGTAACTCAAAATGGATTAAAGACTTAAATGTAAGACCTAAAACTATAAAACTACTAGAAGAAAACATTAGAGGAATGCTTTATGACATCAGTCTAGGAAATTATTTTTATATAAGAACACAAAAATACAGGCAACAAAAGCAAAAATAGACAAGTGGGATTACATCAAACTAAAAATCTTCTGCACAACAAAGGAAATAATCAGCAAAGTGACTAATGAGAGAAAATATCAGCAAACTATGCATCTGACAAAGGGCTGTTGTCCAGAGCATATAAGAAACTCAACTCAATAGCAAAAAAATAAGTAATCCAATTTAAAAATGGAGAAAGGACTTCAGTAGATATTTATCAAAGGAAGACATACAAATGGCCAAAGAGTACACAAAAAAATTTTCAAAATCAATCATCAGGAAAATGCAAATAAAAAACTGCAATGAGATAGAAACTCACAACAATTATAATGGCTATTAACAAAAAGATGAAAAATAAATGCTACCATGAATATGGAAAAAAGGGGACCTTTACACATATGCTGTTGATGGGAATGTAAACTGTCATAGCCATTATGAAAAACAGCATGGAGTTTCCTCAAATAATTAAAAATAGAGTTGCCATATGATCCAGCACTTCTACTATTGGATATTTATTCAAAGGAAATAAAATCAGTGTGACAAAGGATATCTGAACTTCTATGTTATTGCACTGTTGACAGTAGCCACGATATGGAATCAACCTAAGTGTCCGTCAACAGACAAATTAATACAGTCTGATATATATACACAATGGAACATTATTCAGGCATGCAAAAATAAAATCCTGTCTTTTTTGCAACCTGGATGAACCTGAAGGACATTGTTAAGTAAAATAAGCCAGGCACAGAAACACAAATACCACATGATCACACTCCTTTGTGGAGTCCAAAAAAGCTTAACTCAGAAATAGAGTAGAAAAATGGGTTGCCAGAGGCTGGGGAGTGTGGGGAACTGGAGAGGGGAAGGACAGGTCGGTCAACAGGTAAAACATTACAGTTAGGTAAAAGAAATAAGTTAGGGTGTCCCATAGCACAGTAGAGTGACTACAGTAAACTATATTATAGTGCATATTTCAAAATAACTAGAAGACAGCATCCTGAATGTTCTCACCACAAAGGAATGATAAAAGTTTGAGTTGAAGTATATGCTAAACACCATGATTTAATCATTATACATTGTGTCCAAACATTGTGCTGTTCCCCACAGATGTATATAATCATTATGTGTCAATTAAAAACAAAAGAATAATTTTAAAAAGAAAATAGAAAAACAGTAGATAAAATCTATTTATCAAACCAAAAGCTGATTGCTTGAAAAAGATTGATGAAATTGATAGACCTGTAATAAAACTGACAGAGAAGAAGAGAAAGAAGACACATATTACCAGTATCGGGGGGAAAAGTGAATATCACAAGAAAATCTGTAGATATAAAAAGATATTAAGGGAACACTACCATCAACCATACACACATAAATTTGACCACTTAGATGAGATGAATCAATTTCTGCAAAACTGCAACCTAACAAATTTCACCAAAGGTGAAACACATAATCTAAATAGTCCTGTAACTGTCAAATAAGTTAACTTTGAAAATAAATACTCCAAAAAACATCCCCAAGATGGTTTCATTGGACAATTCTCACAAACATTTAAACAAAAATTACCTGAATTATATGCATTCTTCTTTCAGAAAATAGAAGAAAAAAGCACCTCCTAACTCATGTTGTGAAGCTAATAATATCCTTATACCAAAATCAGCAAAGATAGCACAAAATAAAACTACAGACACAAAAAACCTCAACGAAATATTAGTAAAGCATATCCAACAGTACATACATAAATAATTATGTATCACAACTAAATAGGATTGATTCCAGAAGTATAAAGTTGGTTTAATATTTGAAAATCAATGTAATTCAACATATACAGGTTAAGAAGGAAAACCACACAATCATATAAATTGGCATAGAAAAAGCATTAAAAATATTCAACACCTTTTCATGATGAAATTCAGAAAACTCAGGATAGACAGGAACCTCCTCAACCTCATAGAAAGCATCTACAAAAGCCTACAGCGAACATCATGCTTAATGGTGAAAGACTGAACGTTGTCTCCTCTAAAACTAAGAACAATGAAAGGTCTACTCTCACCACTCCTTCAACACAGTGCTAGAGGTTGTAGGCACTCCAGCTTGGGTGACAGAGCGAGACTCCGTCTCAAAAAAAAAAAAAAAAAAAAAAAAAAAAAGAAAAGGATATAAACAACACATAGACAGTAAAGGAAAAAATAAAATGGTCTCATTTTCACATGGCACAATTGTCTACATCAGATATCAGCAAGCTTTTTCTGTGAAGGACCAGATAGTAAATACTTCAGCTTTGTAGCAATGTAGTGTCTATCACAAGTATTCGTTTCTGTTTTTGTAGCATAAAAACAGCCATAGACAAAATATAAATGTACATGTTCTTATGAAAGTTAACAAAGACAGTGGCCTGAATTTATCCCACAAACCATAGTTTGCAAACTTTCTAGTGTACATTAAAAAAAATCCCCAAAAGTTAAAAAGAAATCCCTTGAACCAATAAATGAGTTTATTAGGGTCACAGGATCTGATATGGTTTGGGTGCATCCTTATCCAAATCTCATGTTCAATTGTAATCCTCAATGCTAGAGGTGGGGCCTGGTGGGAGGTGATTGGATCATGGGGGTGGAGTTCTCGTAAATGGCTTAGCACCATACCCTGCTTGGTACTGTATGGTGAGTGAGTTCTCACGAGATCTGGTTGTTCAAAAGTATGTGGCACTACCCCTTTCTCTCTCTCTTCCTCCTACTCAAGCCATGTAAGACACCTGCTCCCACTTTACCTTCCACCATGAGTAAAAGTTTCTCGAAGCCTCCCCAGAAGCCTGTACTGTTTGGTTCTCCCATTGTTATTTAAACATATCTGAGACTGGGTAGTTTATAATTGGCTCATGGTTCTGCACACTGTACAGGATTCTTGATCAAGCAATCAATAATATTGCCATAGACTAGCAACTAACACTGAAAACCAAAACTTAAAAAACAAGACCAATTAAAATCACTAAAAAAATGTAACTGTTAGGCATCTGTCTTAGAAAACATTTACAGGGCTGTATGCTGCCAAGTACAAAATGCTGATGAAATAAATAAGAGAAGCAGCAATAAAATGGAGAGACACACTATTCTCATAAATTGAAAGACTTACCCTAGTAAAAATGTCAATTCTTCCTAAATTTATCTATAGATTTAGTGCAATTCATATCAAAATATTTATATTTTTGTAGATATAATCTAGGTTAATATAAAATTAATATAAAATAGCAAATAAACTAGAGTAGGCTAAATATTTTTGAAAAGTAATAAAGTTCAAGAAATCAGACCACCTTGGTCTAAGATTTACTATATAGCTACATTAATCAAGACAGTATCATAGAGGGAAAGACACACAGATCAATGGAACAGAACAAAGAACCTAGAAAGAGATCCCCTAAAGGTATGGCCAACAGATTTTGAAAAAAACGCAAAAGCAATCAATAAAGGAAAGGTGACATTTTCAATGCATGGCACTGGGAAAACTGGGCATTCACAGCCGAAAAATGAACTGTGTCCCAAACCTCACACTTTATGTAAAATTAACTCAAAATGAACTATAAGTCTACATGGAAAATATAAATGTATAATACTTATATGGGAAACATTTTAGAAAAATATCTTCATGACTTGGGGGTAAGAGATCTTAGATGTGATACCAAAAGCACAATCTATGAAAGAAAATTTGATAAATTGGACTTAATCAGAATTAAAAACTTCTGCTCTGTGAAAAAACTCATTAAGAGGATGAAAACACAAGCCACAGACTGGGAAAGCTTTTTTGCAAATCACCAATAAGACAATGGAGTTATAAAGAACTCCCCAGGTTTAACGACAAAAAACCAAACACCACAATTTAAAAAAAAGGTAAAAGACTGAAGCAGGCATATAAGCAAACAAGGAATGCAGATTGTAAATAAAAGCACATATAGAAATGTACAACATTGTATCTTGGTTATGAACACAGTTATGCTGAGTGAGAAAAAGCCAATATTAAGGGGTTACTTACTGTATGATTCAATTTACATAACCCTCTTGGTATGGCAAAATGATAGAGATGGAGAAGAAATCAGTAACTGTCAGAGTTAGGGAGGTGGGTGGGCAAAGAGGATCTGACTGTAATAAGGTAAAATGAGGTAGGGTCTTTGAGATGATGGAACAGCCCCAGATCTTGTGGTGGTAGCTATATGAATCCATACAAGTGATAAAATCTCATAAAACTGTATACATGTGAAAGATCCGTTCAGGTAAAAACTGGTGGAATCGGGTAATGTGTGTAGCCTAATCAACAGTATTTGGTTTTGGTAATGTGCTAGTACACATAAGATATTAGAATTGGGGGAGTTGAAGAAAGGGTACATGGAACATGTTTGTGCTATTTTTGAAATTGCTTGTAAGCCTATAATTATTTCAAAAAGTTATTAAAAAGGAACCACTTGACTGCCATTCCTACTACCACCTCAATGACAATTTTATGCTAGTGAATTTGAAAACCTAAGTAAAATAGGCACATTTCCAGAAAAATGTTACTTGCTGAAACTGACTGAAGAAGAAAAAGAAAATCTAAATGGCTCATATGTACACATTAAATAAATGATTCAAAATTATAATAAAATGTCCCCCATTAACACCACCAAATAAATTCTACAAAGCTTTCAAGAATAAACTTTAGTCAAGAGAATAGATATGACACATCACAATCCAATGTGAGTAATGTCACTGGTGTCAGTTTTGCCTCTTCAATCGAAATATATACTACTAAATTGATTTTATTTTCTCTAATGTCCTATAATTTTCTTTTATCAGGTCTGTTCCAGTTACTCATTCGGAATTCGGTGTTAAAGATACTTCAAGTTCTGGGAAGACAACTGGCTGATCCTAGGCCTCATTTTGCCAGGACTCCTACAGATGTGCTTCCTCCTAACAGTTTAAATTTTATCTTTTCATTTCCTTTATGCATAATCAGGGATTTTTCCTGAAATTATTGATATTTATGATCCTGTATGTAGTAATACTACTATAACATTATTTGCACAATTACATTTTAATAGATAATATAGGGAAAATGTGATCAGGAAAGATAAAAGAATACCAAGATTTAGTTTGGAGCTCTGGGTTTTGTCTCTGTGGTCTAAGCTTATCCTTACTGTTTTTGATAGTAACAGTTCATTCCTCTTTTCCCTTTGTTGGAATAGCAGAAGTTCCTTACTTTTGACCTGCATGAAAATCATTTATACCTATGTGGTCTACTATTTTGTCTCATGTGGCTTACCTGTTCTTAAGATGGTTCTATCCATTTCTTTTCATGTCTAGAATAAGCAGAAGTTCTTCTTATTCTTTCTTTTCTATTAAGTTCTTTGGTATGTCCTCAACTCCCTACCTTCCCCTCCAGCCCCCTTTCCTTGGTCTATTTCTTTTAGATCCATTCTAGTACCAAATAATCTTCTTTACATCTTTACTGTCTAATAACAGTGTCCTTACCATGTTTATCTCAACAGGGACATCATTACATCCCACCTGTATTTTTAGTTGCTCTCATAATTGTAGTTGGATCTGGGGACATCCTGCCTTATAAGTGTACTAACCTTGATTACACTTACGTAAACAACAATTCGTCTTATATGTGTGCATTATGCCCATGCTCTTTCTCCCGGTTTTATCAGTATTGTTTTACTTTTCTGAAATCTTTCCACAGTTTAGCTCTTAAGCTGTTGTTTGGATTTTACTATCTAATTTTCCATTCTGCAAACATCCACTTCAGATATTGACTGAATATTTCACTGATATTTTCAGATATTGAAATAATGACTGTCTTTGTCTGTGACCTGTATGTTGTCTGAATTCCACTCCTTCCTTTGTTTTTAATGTTAGTGTGGTAGTGTGTCAAGGAACATGATATCTATATATCCCTTTATGACCATGTGGTTTCTAATTCTCCGACTTGGTATCTGAATTCTTTAGCAATATTTTGTAATTAATAATATTGTGTATTATATATTTGCCATATTGTGTATTTATTATTCTGTGGTTGAACCTATTTTATGCTTGCTATAGCATATACTTTTTTTTAGTAATCATGAGGGATCACTCTCTGTAAACCCTATCATATGGGTTGTTGAAATCTCCCATTAGAGTGTTAATTGACGGGCCCAGAACCCCCTGGGTCATTATATTCATCAAAATATTTATGATATGCAGCACCATCTGTTGGAAACAGAGGTTTACCTCTTCTCTTGTTTTTTCCCTAATTCTGTCTAGATCCTCCACTGTTTCAAATCATAATTATCACATCCTTTACTGCCTAGTTTTCTCTTATCCATTTGGTCTAAACATCTTGGGAGTTTGTACTCCCAATTCACTTCCTATTTTAGGTTTAAACCTAACTGTGTATATTTCTAATATCTATTGGCTTACTTTAAAAAATTATGTCTGCTTAGTCTGTTACACTAGTAAATATTCCTTTCACTTAGTTACAATATCTTTTAAATTTATTCGTAGTTTAAGATTACTAATGAATTTCTTTCAGTTCTCGATCTCAAATTCTATTTTGCTTTAGTCTTATACACATACAGGAGCATATCATTCTAAAAACATGATGTTGTGCATATATACATAAAGCTAACAGAGATTCAGAAGAACATTTACATTCTGAAGGTGCAAAAAGGTCAGGCTCAAGCTTAGTAACAATCCCGGAGGAGAAAATGTCACGTCATTATGTGGATAAATGCATGTTATTGTCAGGTGCAAAAAAAATGTATAAATATAATTTGTGATATTTTTCCTGGAAAATGAAATAGACAAATCAAGAGTTTAAAAAAGCGGTCCCAAATCATGAGTTCAGTGAAGAGTAGAGAGATGCGACTGTACTCGTTTGATATTAAGAGATGCAAGGAATCTAAATTAGGCTTGGTGTGAGGAGCTTGTTTGTAGAAAAGTGAATAAAAGGTGATAATGCATCATGGTGGGGTGGGGTTGAAACAGTGAGTCTATGGGGTAAGTGCAGTGATATCAAAGGATACATTAAATGGCAAAAATGCACTGGCTAAAGGTTACTGAGAACCAGCTGTGTGCCAGGCTCCAAATTCAGCAGGTTACATGTACTCGCTGTCATATTACACCAACTCTGCAAAACGGGCAGGGTTGTGCATATTTACACATGGAGAAACTAATATTTCATATTTACACATGAAGAAACTCATATTTCAGACATACTATTTTTCATTTACCTAAAACAGCAGAGAGAAGACATAAAGCCAAGTGTTTGAGGCTCTGAAACTACATTTATCTCACCACTCTGCTCTATGGTTAGAATATTTCATCATTCGTTATTTAAACATTTCTGCTCAGCTATTTCATTGAAGTCTCACTAGCCCCTGCCTCTAATGCATACCTTTTAGGGAAAAACAAAACAAAACTGAATCCAGCAAGCAAAATTTCTCAATTTATCCTGCAGGTGCCACTATAACCATATAATATCTCTTTCTAGCTCTTCAACTCTGATTTCTCAGGGCTGCCATAGACCAGAAATTCTAGAAGATAGAATAAAGCAATTTATGTAGCTGACAGTTCGTTTTGATAAATCTGTGCATGTATTTCCAGCTCTGTAGTTTCAATATATATGTAAAAATTGCATTTTTCCTTTTTAAAAAGATTTCTAAGCTTTTGAATAGGGAATGTTTACATTATTCAAAAATAGAAAGTATAAAAAGGCATATAATAAATAATCTCCCTTCCACTACCAAGTACCCTTGTCTGTCCAGTTCTTATTTGTGACCTCAAAACAGATGACCACAGTTAGTCAACTCTTGTATCATTCCAGAGTCTGTGTGTGTGTGTGTATATAAATACACACACATTTATATATATAGATACACACACACATATATATATACTTGTTACTGCCTCATTTGTTTACACAAATGGCAGCATATTATACGGACTATTCTGTAATTTGTTTTTTCACATAAAAATACACATTAGATATTTCTATATCAGTGCATAAAATGTTTCTTTATATTTTTACACAACTGCATAGTATTCCATTGTATGAATGTACAATTCATTTAGATATTTCCCTGTTGATGAGCGATTAGGTTGATTTCAAGGTGCTTGCTACTTTCTGTTTATCAACTCCAATTAACATAATATCAATATAGTAAACCTATGAGTCAAAACTCTGATTATTACCAGGTCCCTGTGACTCATTAAAATAATCACTCCCATTTTATCTCTGATGGTAAAGCAGAGACACTTGGCATCTACCATTCTAGGATCTTATTATTCCCATGAAATCAGACCCTATTCCAGGGCAACATATCTATCATTATCACATGCCTACTAAATCTAGCTTTTAGGATAGAACTTTTTAATAAATAAAGGATGATGAACAAAATATCTTCTGATCTCTCTTGCTAGTTATAATTGGGTGTGAGAGGTGGCTATATAACCTATATATAAAGAGATCCACTCAACATTTCCATATTCACAAGTCTTTGAACTCTGCCATGTACAGCTTATTCGAAAAATTCCAGCCTCACAGCCTCATTAGCAGTAGGTCACCAGTGCACAGGCTTCAGTTAATCACAGCCAGGTGCTCCAGCCAACACATTAAACTATGAATCCTCTGTGAGCAACTCTATCTATAAATGTGGCCAGATATCATCTTACATTTCATCTAACACACTTAGAAGCACTGCTTTTGTACACTCCCTAGACCCCTACCAATACAAGTGGACAAGATGTCTCAACTCATTCAGAACGTTTTTAATCTCCTCCCAGAGCCAGCCTCACACTCTCCCTTTGGGCTCTGCTGGTATTTAACTCTTACCGTGGGTCTGGAGGTACACGAGGGTTGGCAAGACTGTATTGGGGAGGATTGATTCCCCTTGTGAGAGAAATGCTCTAGGTTAAGTCAACAAAAGAAATTTATGTAAAGGAAATCAAAATCCCTTGGGAAAGGGGAAAAACGGATGGGCTTCTTAACTAGGCAAGGAAGATTCAGGGAGATTTCAGGGTTCAAAACTCTCAGACTTGGTTAACCAACTGTTTCTACTCCAAGTCTCAGAATCCCACTCCTTATTAACTAGTGCCTTCAATGGCACGTGATACCTGGAGATGTTGAGCACTTATATGCTGCTGCTTCTCTGCATCGTGTACAGTCAGTCCTTGGGCCTAATATTTAGTCACGTATGCACTCTACAAATAAGAATTATTTTAATATCACCATTGAGACTTTTTGATTCTCTCCTTGTTCTCTATGTTGGAAGCTCAAGTCTAGTCCTCAGGCTTTTATTTTCTTTGTCTAGCTCTCTAAGGCCATTAGGAGTAGCCAGACCGCAAACTGCAATGACCACGTGTTGCCATAGCTATTAAGAGCTATGGTCATTTGATCATGTTTTGCCATTCACTTCTACTGCATCCCACACCAATGATAACTTGAGTAATTATAATATTGTTGCATACTACAGAGTACGCTAGAGGATGCTGTGTGCTGCACTGAGTAGAGGTCAGCCTCCTGGACCAAACGCATGGCAGAAAAGGACCAAACGCATGGTAGAAAAGGACCAAATGCACGGCAGAAAAGAATGGAAATGAGGCGGGGAGACCAAGGAAGAATAACCAGCACACTGGTCTTTCTCTTGTGCAAGGATGTATGTACGATAAATTCATAGAAGTAGACTTTTTGGACGAAAGGGTAGATGTATTTGTAATTTTTATGGAATTTTCAAACTTCGCCTCATAAGGGTTCTATTAGAGCAGGTAATACTTCCTCCAATCCTGTGTGTGACTGCCTTCTGCCCCAAAGCTTGTCCACCATGTGTTACCAAATGTTTCGGACTTTTATCAATATGAGAAGTGAAAAATGTTATCTGTTTAGTTTCAACTTGCATTTCTTTTTTCTATGATGGGGTATGACAGCTTTCATATAAATTAAGTTACAAGTGGTAGAAAATGCAACTCAATTGGTTTAAGGATAGAAGGAAATATTCACATAAAATAAAGTCAGTGGGTGCATTTGGAGACAAGCTTCAATCCAAGAATACAAAGATCTCATCAAACCTGGCTCTGCTCCAATCTCTGTCTCTGTTTCTCTCTCTCTGTCTTTCTCCCCACCTGCCCCACCTCCAGGCAGTACTGAGCCTTCATTCTCATAGCTTCAACTTTGACAAAAAGGCCTAGACCTGACTCTAATTGACTTCAATTTTATCATGTACCTATCCCTGAACCATCACTGAAGAGTGGGGAGGCATAGCTTTGTTTGTCCAGGCCTAAGTCACAGGAATAGCACATCCTTCTACCCGTACATACATGTGCAGAAGTGCCCGTGTCAATATAGTGTGGCTATGCTGCTCACAATAAAAACTGTGCCCATCCACATCTCAGAGAGAGGTGAGGTGAACAGCCCGAAACTCATAAATAAACTTGTTGTCACTCTAAGTCCAGAATCTTTGGGTGATGAATATTTTTATTGTTCGGGTCCTAATGTGGCTTCTCATAGTCCAGCAAACTGTGATTAAATGAAAACCGTAATTCACATGATACACTTAACAGGGAGAGATGATCACAATTGAAGTAAAGGCTTTCAATTGGTTTTCCAGAGTTGAGGTGAGCTATTTTGTCATATGACTTTAGCCACCCTGGAAGTTTCTCTCCTGTCCTTTATCTTCCATGGCCCATTTAAAGTGAGAACTTTCAGGAGGATGCCCCTTCCATGGACTGCATCTGTTCACCATCTCATTTCCTGAGTCAGTGGGTTTGGGGGCCTGGAATTGCCTCAGGGATTGAGCAACTGAAGGCTACTCTTTGTCAGGTTTGGGGTTTCTCTGGCTAAGAAACTCCCTTCAGAAGTTAAGAGACAACAGTCCTTTAAAGTGAGTTTTTTAATCCTCATTTCATAGATGTAGCCTCTGAGCTCAGTCACGTTAAGTGGTTTTGTGTAAGGCCACAAAGCTGGGGAGTGACAAAGCCAATATATGTTATCAGAGTCTATTTTTACCTCTCTATTTCACATTGATTCTCTGTGTGCCTTATATAAAAATAGTTTTGTTTGCAATGTCTCCATTATTTTTAGTAAAACTTTTACATCTAGCAACTCTAAGTGGAAAATTCACGCTCAATACCTGCCCTCTCTATGCCCTGCTGATTTCCTCTGCCAGTAAGAAAACAAAACAAACAAACAAACAAACAAACAAAAACAGGAAAAATTCTCACTTTGTCCTGCAGGTGTCACCCTCATCATAGAACATCTATTTCCAGCTTTGTAGCACAGGTCTCTCAAGGCTGCAATAGTCCAGATATTCACAGAAAATGGAAGAAGCTGGCTCGTTCAGCTTATACATTTCACTGCCTGGATCAATAAGGTTGATGCATGGTTATTTATTTATTTATTTATTTTCACTGCCTGTTGTTTCACTGACTCCCCAGCCCCACAAAAAAGCACCAAGAAACAAGTTGAAACTTTCCATTTGTCCTGTAGGTGCCACTGTAACCATAGGATATTTCTTTACACATCTGCAACTGGTTCTCTCAAGGCTGGAAAGGATTAGAAATTCTAGAAGATGGAGTCTAGTCTACGCACAATTCAAATTAAAGACCCCTCACACCCCACCCCTGGGTTTAGAGTTCCAGAGCTCCAACATAGAAGTGAAACATTTTCCCCTGGAATTTCTTCACTGCCTGTTTTTAAATTGTTCTGTAGCCTGTAGGTCCTAGTGAGAAAATTTAAAAATTTATATTCATTTAGTTTTTGAATAAGCAATGTTTTTATATGGCTCAAAAACAAAATGATAAAAAGAATATGCTAAAAAATTTCCCTTTTACCTATTCCAATCAAAGGTTAGCAATGCTATTAGTTTCTTTTGTACTTCCAGAGACCATTTTATGCACATACAAACAAATATTTTAAAAGCGACTTTTTATTTTGCATGATAATGTACTATAAAGCCTTTTTTTCTTTGTCTTAATTATTCCACATAACACTATATCTTGGAAATCCTGTATATCAGTACATAAAAATTCCTCTTTGCCCCCATCTCTCTAGCTTTGGAGTATTCCCAGTTTATGGATACACCAAAATTTATTTACCCAGTTCTCTATTGATGAACATGTAAGTTGATTGTTTTACTATATAAAATAATACTGAAATGAGCAATTTTGTATAGGGTCCATTTTGCATGTGTGTCAATATATCTAAATATATCTGAGAATTCCTGCTGAATTCCTCTGCCAGTAAGAAAAAAATAATTAAAAAACAAAAAAATTATCACTTTGTCGTGCATCTGGGGATACATGTATTTGTCATGTTTATGGGCATTTTCAAATTGCCCTTCACAGAGCTTGTACCAGTTTATGCTCCTGGCAGTCATGTAAAAATTGTCTATTTCCCAAAAGCTTAGTCAACACACTATGTTTTGAATTTTTGCCAATCAATCTGAAAGTAAAAAAAAGTTGTATCAATTGTTTTCTTATTATTGTGAGTTTGAGCATCTTTTGGTTTAAGAGCCATTTGATTTAGAACTGTTTTGATTGCAAGCAATAGAAAGCTGCAGCCTACCTGGCTCAAGCAAGAAGATGTTTGTTTTTTCATCACTGAAAAGCCTGGAGGTAGATGTAGAATTTCCAATGGGCCGTACTCCAAAGGCTTAAATGTCACCCCCGACTGTGGTTTCTCATTCGTGCTCTCACTCTCTCTTAGTCTCACTTCCACTCCAGCTCCCTCTGTCTTTGCCCTGTCCTTTGACAGGCTCTCTTCCCCTTCATTCTCACAGCTCCAATCTCAGCAGAGAGATCTTGCTTGCCCTGAGTCTCTCTGACCTGAATTGGACAGGATGCAGTGTTCTGACTGGCCAGGCCTGAGTCATACAACCACTTCTGGAGCCGGGGATAGAGCCAAAATCACTCCAAGTAGATGAATTGAGAGATGTGAGAGATGTGGATTCCAGGTGTCCAACAGAAGATCAAAGTGACCTTACATGAAGAAAGGCAAATAAGCGCTGGCTTGGCTAACGACACAGGTTTTAGCTGTAATCCACACCTTCAACAACACACTGTCCCTTCTACTCTCACATATCCCTTCAAAAACGCCAGTTCCTACCTAATGAAGCCATAATTAGATACCATGGAAAGTGCACTTTCCTCTTCTCAGAGGGATACAATACAAAGACTTATCTAGTTATTGCTCCAAGTTCAGGATTTCTAGGTGATTCTTCTTAGTCAGGTCCTGGTGTGGTGGTTCCTTCTGGCTCAGCAAACTACGGCTCCAATACAACCATAAATGCAATACATGAAGGGACAGAGAAAGAATAGGATAATTACCAAAAAATCATCCATTTGGTAAGGAAGAGAATGGGAAACAGCAAAAAGTAGTCTCTGCTACGTAGCAGTTACTATGACGTGCAGAACTAGAAGCACGAAGTATCCTGACCTGGAGGTGATGTGAGCTCCTTAGCCAATCTGGCTGTCCTGATGAGTTCTCTGCAAGGATCTCCTTTGTCCCTTGTCTTCCGTGGCCCCAGTCAACTCTGGGTGATGTAGCCCACAAGTTTAGAGACCTCTTCTGTGGGCTACATCTCCTTAGCAGCTCACTTCCTGCTGGGATAGGTTTGGGGTGTTTAGGATTGTCTTAAGGGTTGAGTACTCACAGGCCGTTGTTTGCCAGGTTTGGGGTTTCTCTGGCAAAATAAGTCTTTTAAAACACTGAGGCATTAACCTGTAATATAGATAGCATATTTCACATATTTCAGGTAGACACTATGACTCAGAAATGTTAAGTTCCTTTACCTAAAGCCATACAACAGGGGCGTAACAAAGAGCAGGTAACAAAGCCAATGTTTGTAATCAGGGATGTTTAGCTCTAAGGTCTAAGTTTCTAATATGCTGGTATAAAAATTAGGTTTGCAATGACTAGCAACTGTAACGTCACCTCCTTATCTATGCCCTCCTAAACTTTGACACCCCCTGCTCCACAAAAAAGCACCAAGAAATAAACTGAAACATCTCCATTTGTCCTGTAGGTGCCACTGTAACATTGGGATATTTCTTTACAGATCTGCAACTGGTTCTCTCAAGGCTGGAAAGGATTAGAAATTCCAGAAGATGGAGTCTAATATACACACAATACAAACTAAGGACCCCTCACATTGCGCCCCCGGGTTTAGAGTTCCATAGCTCCAACATAGAAGTGAAATATTTTCCTCTGGAATTTTATTTCATTTTTGAATAGGTTATGTAGTTACAGGTTCAAAAATTAAAATGTGCAAAAAGATCTTCACTGAAAAAGACCCCCTTTATCTCTGTCCTCTACGTAGGCTTTGCTATGCTATTTCACTTTTTGTATGTTCTTCCGGAGATTTTAATGCATATGCAACTAAATATGAACATATATTCCTTCTCCCACCCCTTTAAGCATAAATTACAGCAAATTCTTCATATTATTTTCCTGTATTTTTCTAAACAGCTATATATTATAGAGAACTTTCCATTATCAGTTTCTAAAGAAATTTTTTATTCCTTTTAATGGATTTAGAGTTTTCCACCATGTAAATGAAATCACTTCTCCAGTGATGAACGTTTGATGTTTATTGTTTGTTCTTTGGAACAATGCTGTATAACCTTGTACATGCCTCATTTCACAGGATTGAGTATATATCTGTGGGACAAATTACACAAAAGCCTAATTGCTGGGTCGAAAGATACATGTATTTGCATCTTAACAAATATGTTTAATTTGCCTTCTTCAGGGGTTGTTAAACTGCTCATCAGTAAAATGTGAGAATGCCTATTTCTCCACAGCTTGGCCAACATAATGTGTTATCAATTTTAATTTAACTTTTTGCCAATATGATAGGTAGAAAATGTCATCTCATTTTTAATTTCTACTTTTATTATGAGTGAGGTTGAGCAGTTTTTAGTATGCACCATTAGGTACGGCTAGAAGTTTCTTTCAATTACAAGTGAAAAGAATCACCTCAGTCTAGCTTTAGAAAAAGAAAGTTATTGTCCTTACAACAGAAAAATCAGAGATAAATTCAGGGCTTCCAATACGCCATCAAAGGATTCAAACAATGCCATTGAAGTGTGTACGTGCTCTCTCTCCTCTCTCCCTTCACTCTTTTTCTCTCCTGCTCCGTCTGCCCAGACATTCTCCATTCGCTTGCTGAACTGGGAAGCTTCTAGATTGCATCCTCATAGCTCCTTCCTTGGGCTATATTTCTTTAGCATCTCATTTCCTATTGATGCAGGTTTGGGGTTGTCTCTGACACTGAGCAATCACAAGACCATTTTGGCGGCAAGGTTGGTATTCTGTAAGTGACACAATTCACTTAAAATTTATTAGGCAAAACAGTGATAGGGTAGATATTATCATCCACTGTTTATAAGGGTAGAAACTATAACTTTTAATAAATGTAAATGCCTTTGCCTAAAGCTACCAAGACAGTAAATTATAGGAACAGGATTTGTATCCTGCTGTATCTGACAGTAAATCTACGGTGATGGTCAAAACACTTGTTCAACAACTCCAATAGAAAAACCAATCATTATACTCCTATCCACAGGCCACCTCCACCTCTCTGAAAAATAAAAATAAAAAAGGAAACATAAGATTCTCACTGTACCCTGTAGGTGCCACTGTTGCCATGGGATACCTCTTTTCAGCACTACAGCACCGAGCTGACATTCTAGAAGGCGGAAGAAAGCCCGCTCATCCAATTTATGCAGCTGACATTTCGGCACCAGCAATCCATATATGACTTAGAACTCCATAACCTCACTCTATTGTTATTGCATTTTTCATTTTAATGTATATATGTATATATATTTAAATATATATGTATATATACACATACACAAACATCTATCTATCTATCTATCTATATATAGTTGTGAAGAGTTTCTGTAGTTCCCAAGATTTTAAAATACAAGGTATACAGTGGAAAAATTCCCCTTCCCAATCTTATCCCCAAACCCATGTTCCACTTCCACCCCATGGATAACTATACTTCTCAGTTTATTTTCTATCTTTACTGAGATATTCATACACATATAAGCAAATACGAAAAGACATTTCCTTTCATTTTTCTATTTTCACACAAATATTTTACACAAACATCTGCACTTTTAAAAATTTCTTCTAACATATCTTGAAGGTATGTCCATATTTAGAAAAAAAGAAATTCCTCATTCTTTTTTACAGCTCCACATATTACCCTGTATGATGATTTTTCATTTATCTGGGCTCTTACTGAAAGATTTTTGACTGATATATTTTACTATTACAGATAATACTCTAAGGAATACGTGTTTACTTTATTTCACATTTCATATTTCCAAGAGTATATCTGCAGAATAAATCCTAGAAATGAAATTGTTGAGCAAAAAGGTAAATACATTTGTAAGTTTGACAAATGTTTCCAAATTACTCATCATATGTATTGTACCATTTTAACATTCCCACCAGCAAAGTATCATAATTCTATTTTCATAAGTTACACAAAAAATGAGTTATCAATATATTGGATATTTGCAAATCTGATTGTTGAAACTTGGTGTGTCCGTGTGGTTTTATTATTATTTCTTGTATTCTAAGTGAGGTTATGCATTGTTTCATTTATTAAAGAACTGTTGGATTTAGCTGAGATTTTTGCACTCACAAGGGTTAGAATACCAGACTCATAGTGACTGAACCAAAGAAAGGAAATTCATTTTTCACATAACTGGACGAGCATGGGCTTCAATTTCAAAGTCAAGGATCAGAGTTAGGATTAGAATTTTGCTAAGGAAAATTAGAGTTGTATAACATAAATGAAAATGAATGAGTACCAAGATGGGTACCCAGCATCTACATGTATCTTTCTCCCTATACATGCATCTCAAAAAGTGCTCATGTCTACAGAAAAATTTTAAAATCATTTACTTCTTATCTAGAGGGAGGCAACCTAGTGTTTATTACTTCAAATCTGGAGTATCTAAGTGATATGCATTTTTGCTTATATTTAGACTTGGTTTCTCATGGTCCAGCAATTTATAATACATTATAACATTAATCATCCTCAATCAATATACAATTAATTGATAAAGGACAATATAAGTGCCATAAAAACTCCATTATAAGCACAGAAAGTGGGAAACAAAACAGTGCTGCCTAGAACACAATCCATGTCATATCTTAGCCTTAGCAATATAATCTGGCCCTTCTGGTTTTGTTCTCTGGAAAATTTTCCTTTGAAATAGTCTGTGTTAGTGCCACGCGCGGACTTCCCAGCTTCCCCACTGCGGTCGGGACTGCCGGAACTCCGTCCGAGGGCAGCATGGAGAACTCTGTGGGCCTCAGTTGCCGGAGGCCAACAGACCTCTCCTTACCCACCTTCTTCCCCTGAAGCTAGGTGACCAAAATAAACTTGCAGTTTTGCTCCTAAAAAAAAAAAAAAAAAAAAAAAAAGAAATAGTCTGTGTTTAGCTGTGACTTTTAGCTGCCCACTTCCTGTTGTGTGAGTTTGGGGGACCTGGGATTGCCTAAGGTTTGAACATCCCTGACTTACCAAAGCTCTGAGTTCTAAAGAGATAACTTCAGTATGCTAGACATTTAAAGGAAAGCAATATTGTCTACATTTTACAAATGAGGAAACGAAGGCTTGGAAAGATTAGGAATCTTAGCCCATAGTCACAAAGATATGAGTGACAAGAACAGTGTCAGAATCCAGGTGTATTTCCTTCTTTCAGTATACTGTCATCCCAATGTGCTCTCTACAAATTGGCTTTGTTGGTAGTGCTTATATCAGTAATTATCAAAACTTTTATTTCTAGCGACAGGAAGTGGAAACCCATGGTCACAACTCCCAACCATGTTTTCTAAACTCTTATCTTTAAAGGGAGACGAAAGTAACGAAACTTCTCAATTTGTCCTGTAGGGGCCACTTTAATCATGGAATATTTCTTTTGAGCACTATAGCCCTGATCTTTCAAAGCTGCAATAGATCCGAAATTCTAGAAGGCAAAGAAGTTTGATGCGTCAATGTACGCAGCCAACAGGTCAGTACTAGGATCTCTACACATGTGTTTAGTGATTTATCATTATAATAAATGAGTTAGGACTCTGTTACTTTCTTTAAAATAAATTTATTGGATTTTAAAAATAAGGAATACATTTGTATGACTCCAAAATTGAAAGGAATAGGAGAATATTTAGTAAAAACAAAAACAAAAGCTCCCTTTTAATTTTGTCTCATCTGGTAAGTCCTCATGCCTGCTTCCTAAATATGTAACCTCTCATTGTTTCTTTGCATGTCCTTCCAGAGATTGACATATATATGAATACATATTTTCTGTCCCCTTCCTTTTATACGAGTGGTAGCACAAAATTAATTGATTCACCAAACAACATATGTTAGAGTATTCCACTTTATGGTTGTACCATACTTCATTTAACCAGTCTCTCTTGATGGACATTTAGGCTCATTTATATCTTTTGTTATAAACAGTAGTATAATGAATAGCCTCATACATATATAATTTTTCACATGTATAAGTACATTTGTAGAATAAATTTCTAGCAGTAGAATTCCTGGGTTTAGTCCATGAATTTTTTATTTTAATAAACATTCTCACATTGCCCTTTATAAACACTGCAAGCAACTTATATTTCATCAACAGTGTATGAGGGTACCCACTTTCTCACAGCTTGGCCAACATAGCCTGTTACTGAACATTTAGATTTTTTCAAATCAGATAGGTGAAAATGGCATCTCTTTCCATTTTAATTTGTTTCTCTTGTTTTGAACAAGATTGAGCAACTTTTCATAAGTTGATAAGAGACAACTGAAAAAGTCAGAGGACTTTTACAATTGCAAGTGTCTGAAAACCAAACACTATCAGGCTTCAAGAAAAACTGGTGATATTTTTTATAAGTTTATGTCAATATTTTATGAACACTTAGCTTCCAGATTTCTGGGGCCTTGCCTCTAGGTCATGAAAGTCTCCAGAAAGCAACTATGGTCAGTCTCTCCCTCTGCCCCTGTGCTAAGGGACAGTGATAACTTCTTGGTCTGGAGGCTGTTGTTTTCCCTCCCAGATATTGACTTATTACTACATGTGACTCTGGGGCCAGCAGCTCATATGGAGGTGTGGGGATGATCTACTTACAAGACTAATTCCTCTTAGAATAGATTTTTTAAAAATTTAACTTTTATTTTAAGTTCAGGAGTACATATGCAGGTCTGCCATATAGGCAGACTTGTGCCATGGGGGTCTGCTGCACAGACCACTTTGCCACCCAGGTATCAAGCCCAATACCCACCAGCCATCCTTCCTGATCCTCTCCCTCCTCCCACCCTCCACCTCCCAGCAGGCCCCAATGTGTGTTGCTTCCCTCTGTGTGTCCATGTGTTCTCATTATTTAGCTCCCACTTTTAAGTGAGAACATGCAGTATTTGCTTTTCTATTCCTGCATTAGGATAGATTTTTATACCAATTTGGTTGCCTTTCCTCAACCGATAGTGTGAACTCCTCACGGAGTTAATAAATTCAGCCCCCCAGTTCAAGATAGTTGCCATAGTCACCTTGTCACCCTCAAGAGGGAGTGTTTTTCTCCATCATCGTGAACCCAGTGGAAGCAGGTTCTTCACTGAAATTTCTTTACCCTCTCTGCTCTCTTCCCTAAAATCTGGCCATTACTTTTTCCTTTTCAGTCAACATTTCTGCAACACCATCTCTCCCTCTTGCACCTTTCATAGTCTTGTATTCCTTTTTAATATTACCACAACATACATTTGTCATCATGTACCTGTTATTGAATGGGCACAACCTTGTCCATTCATTTGCTTTACTGACCTAGCTCTTATAGGCACCTGTCCCTGAGACCTAGAGTTAATCTCCTGTGTAATTTGAAGAAAGGAAATACAAGAAAAGCCATACTTTCAAATTCCAAATTTAAATCAGGAGAAGAAAAAAAATTCCAGAGTGTAATGCTTTGCCGACATGATGCCAAACTAACTATTCAAGAAAAAAATTGCTGTCCTTCCAATGAATTCAGTTGTTTATTTTTTTATTAAATTGGTTTAATTGACCAAATTTTTTGGTTTTAGAACATAGTTTAAATGTTCATAGAACATAGAACATATGAACATAGTTTCAGCCTGCTGTTTTATGAGCTTGTTAGAGGCCATGGGTTGATTGGAAAAGCCAGGAAATCCCAATGATAACCTAGAAAACATTTCAAAGTATCAGAGAAGTCTACAGTAAATGTCATCTTTATTATAGCCTCTTCACAAGGCATCTGTGTGTAGAATTTGCACATATTAATGTGGAAAGAACAAGAGCTTTGGAGCCAGCAAACCTACCTCAAACTTAGCCTCAGTCTCATGTTTTTGCTCTGATGCTTAGAAAATTATTAAACCTCTCTGAGCTTATCGATATACAATAAAATAATTAAGGATCTATTTCCCAATCACTAAACATTTAATCTACCATGATGTAAGCTCCATGATATTTGAAACATAGTAGGTAGTCAGTAATATGTGTTGTAGTGCCAACTATACCCCCAGACATTGTGTAAATGCCTATGTATACAAGTGATCAAGACAGAGTTCCCTACACCCAGGGAAGGTTGAAAACTATTTGGTCAACCAGACAAAAAGGCAGGACATTTCAGTGTAGTTATGGGTGGGTACAGGGAGGAACATATACATTTGGGAAACTACACACAGTTCCCTATACCTATGCAATAGCATGGGGTGGAGAGGAATGGTGAGCCATGAGTTTGAGCCATGAGTTTGAGGAATGGAGAGCCATGAGTTTCAGGCAGCATCTGGTGGTCAGGTAAAGGCCTTTGGCTTCTATCCCAAAGCAAAGGGGGAACCCCTGAAGGACCTGAGACAAAGAAGTGACATAACTGGATGCATGTTTTTAAATGTTCAGCCCAGCTGCAGAATGTGCAGGAAGAACTGGGAGGAAGCAAGACTCTAGAGAAACTTGCACAGGCAAGAAATAATGGTAGCCTCAACCAGGAAATGGCAATGGAGCTGAAAAGAAGTGAATGAATGTGAGAGATATTAAAATGTTGAAACTGAGTGCAATGATTGATTAGACAGGGAGAGTTAGGGGAGCTGGAGAGGAATCTGAAATTTCTGGCTCTTATAACTATGTGGATAGTAGTACTATTCTAATGAACACAGAAGATGAACATGAATTTTTTAGGTGAGTGGGAAGAAATAATGAAAAATACAGTGTATATGATCATCATGAGATATTAATGACATATCCATTGGAGTTGTCTAATTGGTTGTTACGTGTATGGGTCATGCTTAACAGAAAGAGCTGAGAGATATTAGTTTGAAAATCATCAGCATGTAAATGCTAACTGAAACCAGAAGTAGATGAGATTGGTCAAGGTGAATGTGCAGAGCAAGAAATAAGAATCAAGACTCTGCAATGGTCTTCCACCCAGCAATCCTTAAGGCTATGATTGTGAACCCTGGTTGGATGCTAGAGTCAGTCACGGGGAGTTTATCAAGAAAAGTCATGCCAGGCCCCTATCACAAACTAATGACATCAGAACTCTGGGACTGAGACCCAGGCATCAATATTTTTTCCAAAACTCCCAGGTGATCATGGTTAAACTCTGACTTAAGGAATAAAGACAAAAGAGAGTTTGGATAAAAATCCAGGTAATGGCTGGATACAGTGGCTCATGCCTGTAATCCCAGCACTTTGGGAGGCTGAGGCAGGTGGATCACTTGAGGTCAGAAGTTCGAGACCAGCCTGGTCAGCATGGTGAAACCCCATCTCTACTAAAAATACCAAAATTAGCCAGGTGTGGTGGCAGGCACCTGTAATCCTAGCTACTCAGAAGGCTGAGACAGGAGAATTGCTTGAACCTGGGAGGCGGAGTTTGCAGTGAGCCGAGATCATGCCACTGCACTCCAGTCTGGGTGACAGAGCAAGACTCCATCTCAAAAAAAAAAAAAAAACAAAAGCATATATATATATCTCTCCAGGTAATGTGGTATCATGGAAGTCCAAAGGAAAGTCTGTTTGAAACAAAAGGAGTTGGCAATGGTTTTATGTGCCTTGAGGAGTGGCAAAAAAACATCACTAACAACTTGAACAGTATCGGGAGTGGGGAAAGGGAAGGAGGATTGGCAGATTGCTATAGAATATTAGTTAGGATTTTGATACTAACAGCCTCCAAAAGAATTGCTTAAATAAGACAGAAGTATATGTCTCATTCAAGTCCAATAAGCCTAGGGATGTTGGTTCAGTCTGGAATGGCATTCCATTGTTTCTGTTACCTAAAGTTTTCCATCTTGTTCCCATGTCATGTGTGGCTTCCATTCCAAATTTAATTCATGGTCCAAATTGGCTGGTGGCATTTGAGCCATTTCATCCACATTCCACCAGAAGAAAGGAGATAAGACACAAGAGGTTATACTCTCTCCATTTAAGATAATTTCTCAGAAGTTACACATATCATTTCCTTTAGCATCCCAACAATCAGAACCTAGAGACATGGGCACACAGAACTGCAAGGGAAGCTAGAAAATGGTCTTTTCTCAAGTGCCTTTACAGTCTTTAGAGTCTTTACAGTCAGGTGCCTGGCTAAATGCTAGGGTATTATTACCATGAAAAACAGGAAGACTTGATAGGGGGCGACAGCTAATGATCTCTTTTAAAAGTGGGTTGAGAAATAAAGGGAGCAAAATAGAAATAGAATATAAGAAAGTCTTTGAAGATGTTTGGCTTTGTAGAGGAAAACAGCATAAATCATTCACTAGCTGGAGATAAGAGGTTATAGGGCAGTTTTTAAAAATGGCTTGAATGTTGATTTAGAATGGGAGAGATTTAAATGTTTAGATGTGTTTGAGAGGATCCAGCTGAGAAAGTAGGTTTGTTAGAGAAGACACAGGAACATTTGAAGAAACCACGTACCTGAAGAGGTAAGGAAGGGCACTTTTTTGTTGCTGTTGTTGTTGTTGTTGTTGTTGTTGTTTTTAGCAGAGCCTCTCAAACTTGAATTATGTTGTTAAAAACCAGATTCTGACTCAGTAGGTCTACATGTGTCTGAAGTTATGCATTTCCAACAAGTTCCCAGGTGATGTTAATGCTGTTGTTCCTAGCTCACATGTTGGAAGGATTAAATCTAGGCAGGAGAATGGGTGGGTAATGAGGCTGGGTGTAGATCAGCTTTGTTGTAGGGAGGACAGAAGGAAGTTGAGGGTCCTACCTAAAAGGCTTCTTTCCCTCAGTGAAGTAGTATTTAAGTTTACTTACCAAGAATTAGGAGAGAGGCAGTACAGTAGGAGATTTCAGGAGAATGGAGAAAGTTTGTAATAGCTCTAGGGTAAAGAGTGGAAAGAGATGACTCGAGAAATACAGGATGGCCAATGTTGAGGGCTTAAATGGGGCAAAGACTGCATACTGGCAGTGAAATCAATCTGCATGCTCTATGGTTTTCTGTAATAGTCCTCAGCAGCCAGGTGTAGAAAAATAGAAGATGGATTGTCTTGAGAATTAAACTTTATTTCATTTGGTGAATATCCAGCATCATGCCTGGCACCTAGTAGCACACCAAAATGTTAACACTCACTTCTCCAGTGGAAATCATAGGAGATATACAATATTAAGTGGTGCAAAAGTAATTGCCAAAACCACAATTACTTTTGCATCAACCTAATAATAGGACCAACTGTCAGGGCCTCCCAGCTGACCTTTTACTTAAATCTCATCTTTGTGGGTGTCACCCAAACCAATCTGCCTGTTGCCTGCTAATTCTCCCCTATCTCTGTGCAATGTTTTCCAACTTTACTAGGCCTACATATAATCTGGAGTAGTTGTGAAAGACAGATTTTAGCTACTTCCAGCGATTCCTGCTCAATAGATTTGGTGGTGAAGTTCACTTGTATGTGATTTTAAAAAAACAGTCTAAATGATCCCAGTGCAGTTGGTCCATAGATAGCACTTTGAGAAACAACTGTTCTCAATCAGGCATCTTTTCAATGAAACATCCCATCACCGCTGCTATTCTATTTGGAACACCTGGAATTCCTCTTTGCGCTCGTTTAATCACAGTTTAATACTAATTTCTTCCAAGAATCCCTAGCTATTAATTTTACTCCATACTTAATAGAAAATGAACAATGGAGCACACTTCTTCAGCATTTTTATAGAGATGCCTATATGATTATATGCATGGTGTTATCCTGTGCCCTCTTGTTATGTCACATAACATTATTTCTATTTTCCAGTCCTCCATCACTACTTTAGACTGTGATCCCTCTAAATTCAGGAATCCTATCTCTGACCAGCATGGTGTTTAACCCTGAAAGTTACCCTGAAACTATATGCTGAGAGAATAGATAGGTGAACACATATGAGAATGCACAAAGAATCAAGAAACAGAAAAATTGATGGGAATACTAAAAGCAAGCAGTGTAGTGGAAAACAAAGATGTGATAAAAAGAATAAAGTAAAATAAAAAAACCAGGATTTCACAGGAAGAGAATCATTAGAGCCTAGAAGACAATGTGGGTGACTTAATCACAAATAGTTTTAAGAAACATGAGAAAAAGAGTCTTCAGGCAATTTGAAATAGACTCTTAAGTACCTGACAAACCTGAGAAAAATAGGTAGGAAAGAAATCAGTGCATTGAAACCCAACAAAGCTTCAATGTACCATCCCTTTTCAATCACTTGGAAGGAAAATGATGTGTTTAGTACATCCTCCTTCTTCATGTTTGGATCTTTAAATAGGGTATTTGGATTCACAGACTGTAGCCTCCTCGGATTGTCTCTCCTACCAGCACACTGCCGTGCTTTTTAAATGACACCAGACCTCCAAGCAAGATTGATTGTAAACTTGAAAAGGTTATATGTGATGTAATGAATAACACATGCTACCCCCTCGAGTGTATCTCCAGAAGGGCACATACCTAGGATCCTGTGTGTTCTCATCATTCAGAAAAGATTGGAAGGAATCTTGCTTGGCAAGCTGAAAGAAAGTTTCCTATTATGCTTATTTAATAAACTGCCTGATCTTTAGTTCATTCAGTTTACGAACGCACAATTATTATGAACCAACTATTTTTGGCATTCCATAAATGTTTGTGAATAAATGTGTGGATGAATGGATATTATATGCAAGTCAGAGCCAAAGATTCTGTGAGGATATCAAGATAACACAAACAGGGTAGACATTACAACCTAGTAAGGAAATCAAGACATAAATAACACCTTCTAAGGAAAAAGTGATAAGTCGTATCACAGAGTATACATATTGCTATGAGAATAGAGAATACAAGGGAAAAGGGGTTATTTCAAATGGTTATTGGAAAAGGACTTTTGCAAGAAGTTGTGTTTGAGTTTAACTTTGAAGGATCTGGACATGCAGAATCCAGGAAAGTTTATCTGGGGCAGAGAGCAGGAAGTGAACTGTGTTGGGATGTGTGGAAGATGGAGAAGAGTTTAATTTGGATCAGATCTGGAGTTTATGAAGGACAACACTCACTGGGTAACAATGAGAGTTTGCATGGAGATCTTTTAAAGTTTTGGATTCGTAACATAACCCAGGATGGTTAACTGCTAATATTTATTGAATGATTACTATCGTCCAGGCATATTGTAATAACGTAAATTATCTCAGCTAAAGTTCACAATAATCCCATACATAGGTCCATGAAGTCTTCCTTATCCAAATATAATTGGTGTTGGGAAAGGCTAGGTTAAAAAAAATCCCACTTGAAGCAAAAATCTTGATTTCATAGTAAATTGTGTGCATGTGGTTGTGGGTTGGAGGTGGGGAGAGTTTGATTAGAGCATATCTTTTTAAAATGATTAACATTATAACATACATTTATTTTATCTTACGTCAGCAATACATACACACACATTGTAACTACAACTTGTACCAGTTCTTAAAATGAACAAAGAATGATTCAAGTGGATGTTTTTTGGGAGGACACACACTTTTTTTAAGAAAATTACATGATTGCATAATACAATATTCTTTAGGTTTGCGTTTTAAAAAAGATCATAAAGAGGAAGTTTTTACAAGATTATAAAAAATTCTGATCTTTATTTTCATAAAGAACTCAAATTGTGATTTTCCAAAATTTGAGTTCTTCATTATTTTCCTCAGAACTGCAAGATGAAATTTAGTCTTCTTTGAAATGCCTATCATGTCATTGCTCTGGTCAATTGTTTTTTTCATGAAGTGACTTTGTATGTGATTCAGCTACTTCTCCACTTCTACTGAGTTTGTGAGACCTTACATTAGTTGCTGTGTTCACATTTTTGTTTACATTCATTTTAATTATATTCTTAATGATTGTTACCATTTTCACAAAATGCAGAGTTTCCAGTGTTGGATGATCAGTAAGAGTCTGATCAAAGCAGACATTGCTAGGCAGAGTCAAGGCACTTGAGTGGGGGATTCAATTGAAGAGGTCAATTCATGACTCAAGATTTTCAAATTATGACACATTTTATTATTTTTATTTTCCTATAAAAGATTGGCCAATAAATACCTGGATGATGAGAGCTCCCTGTGTTTTATGATTCCCATGTTACAGATCAGAAAATTTAAAGACCCAGGAAAGTCAAACAATGTGCTCACCACCACATGTCTTGTAAGTGATGGATTCAGAATTCCAAAGCAGCTTAACTTTCGTAGGTAACCACTAAGCAGTGTAGGGGGTGGGTCAAGTGCCCCTACTTGTCTATTAGGGATAAGTCAAGGCCTCACATTTACAAAACACTAGAAGCTCATCTTCCCTACATTGCATGCTAACTTATAAGTGTTCTTTTTCTCCCAACTTTAATATTAGAGAGATTCTTAATTTTCTTCTTTATAAATCAGTATAAACTTGCATTTTTAAAAAAATTTCTATTTCCATAGGTTATTAATTTTCAATCTGTGTTTTTCCTGATATTTGTCATCAATGTATTTAAAGATTGGTTAGCTTAAACTCACAAGTTTTGATATAACAATCTCTTCATTGAACCATAAATTATTTTGAAATATGTTTTAAAATTTCTAAACAGAAGAATTAGTACTTTTTGACATTTATTTTTCATCTTTTTGCATTATGATTTGAGAATATCATCTGCATGATATAGTCTCTAAATCCACTGGTGTTTGTCAAGGCTTGTTTTGGAACCATTATATGGTCAATTTTTGTAAATCATGGGCATGTGTTTAAAAACAGTGTGTATTCTTTAACTCTTGGATATAGGATGCTTCTATAAGTAAATTAGATCAAACTCATTAATTTTTCTGAAATTTATTTTAAATATTTACTATTTTTATTTGCTTTATTCATTAATTATGGAAATCATTATATTAAAAACATAATATATTCAAGGATTTGTCAATATTTCATTGTAATTTAATCAATTTTTATTATTTTAGGTTTATTATTGTTATTATTAATATCTTACCCTGTTGCCCAGGCTGGAGTACAGTGGCATAATCTTGGCTCACTGCAATCCCCGCCTCTCAGGTTCAAGTGATTCTCATGCCTCGCTTGGCCTCCTGAGTAGCTGGGATTACAGGCGTGGGCCAACATGCCCAGCTATTTAGGTTTACTGTTTTTAAGTTTAGAATGTTTGTTTCTTGTGTGCTTTTTTTCCTAAAAAATACATTTTAAATTTTACTTAAAGATATTTTGTCAGGTGAATTGTAGCCATGCCAGTTTTCTTTTGGTTATTTTTTTTGGAATAATTTTTCTCTTACTTTTTTTTCTGTGTTGTATTTTAAGTGTATTTTTATAAGCAGCAGAACTGATATTTTAAAAATTCATTTGAATATGCTCTTTTAATTGGTGAGTTTAGTTTATTTACATTTATTATGATTATAAATATATTTGGATTGATTTCTACCATCTTATTCTTTCTATTTAGCATACTTTTTTCCTTTATTTTAGGATTCTCTTTAATTGACAGTTTTTTAATCCATCAACTGTCAGCGGTTTAAAAGTTATATATTCTATTTCTCTTCCTTTAGTAGTGGTTTTAAGCTTTTAATGTGAATTGTCAACACAACAATGCCTAAACTAAATCAATGTTTTACATTTTTTCTGACAATTAAAAGGATTTTAAAATACTTTAACTCCAAACTTGATTTTTTTAAACTTCTATTCTTTTCTAGTGTTTTCACTCCATCCTGTTGTTATATTTTCAAATCTGTCTGTTGTCATTGCAGTGCTTCGACAGATACCAATGTTTCTAAATGTGGTTGCTCATCACTGCTTCTTTTATCCCACTCCTTCATGAATTTTATTCCCTTTTTTATGGAGCACATCATTTACTAGTTCTCTTTAGCAAGAGCCTTTGAGTAAAAAAGTTTTTAGTCAGTGTTTCAAACAGGTCCTTAAATAACAATTTAGCTGAGTATAAACTAGGTTGAGAGTTACTTTTCCTTAGCCCTTCAAATACATTATTTCACTACTTTCTCGTCTCCAGTTTTGCTCTTGAAAAGTTTTTTGTTTTTGTCTGATAGTTGTGGCTTTCTTAGTTAAGTAACTTTTGTGTTTGCTTTTAAGATTTTAAGCTCCACAGCTTCACTGTGATGTATTTAGGTGTAGATTTCTTTTTATTTATCCTTCTTGAAAATGACATGGTTCTTGATTTGATGAATTCCACTTCTGGAAAATTATTACAAGAATTTTCAAGGCTATATCTCTCCCATTTTTTCTATTCTGTTCTTTTGGATTGCCTATTAGGGTACAGGGACCTTCTAATTCTACCTTCCATGTTTGTTAAATCTTAATCAGTTTCCCTTTCTCCATGTCGCAATTTCCCAGTGCAATACGCCGTCTAATATCCCCAGATAGAGCTTTCAGTTCATCATTTATTTAGCTGCCTAATCTGTTTTTTGTCAATTTAAAATTTTTTATCTGCTATTGTTTTTCCTATTTTCCTTTTCCCAATGTGCCTGCACATTTCTCTCTCTTTTTTTTTTTTTTTTTTTCATATTTTCTTATTCCTTTTTAGGGTTTCAGTTTTTCATGTCTTACTTATTTTAAGCATACTTCTGTTATATTCTGCTTCAGATTGTCATCATATTATCTCAAGTTTTAGGTTATAATTCTGCTGTTTTTACGCACTCTTACTGTGGTGAACGCCTTCCTTGTGTGGTTTGTAATTTTTTCCGTGAGCTCTCTTATTTAGCCTATTTCCTTCTACTTGAATCCCTTCTGGCCTGCAGGTGAGAGTGTCCCTCCAGAGTGTTTAGTTTCAGTCAGGAGCTTGGGGTATTATTGGCCTAGAGATTAATATAACAATTGTATATTAATTTCTTAACCTGGGATTGAAGGTTTAACCTACTTGAGTAGACTAAATTCAAGCTCTAAACCCACTTGAGGCACAGATCTGTGGTATTAAATTATCAGGGGTAACTCTTTGCTTTGATTTCTTCAACCAGAATCCTGGCAGAAACAAATACATTTATCTGTTGTCTCTCTTTGCTAGGAATCAAATTTATTTCTTGGTCCACTCTTAGATTAAAAGTGCAGTACTTTCAGGGCATCAGCTTCATGTGGAAAACAGTTCCAACTTTCTTCCTCACTTGGGTCTGCTCAGTTGCCATAAAAAAATACCATAAACCCACTGGCTTAAAAAACAAGACATTTATTTTCTCACAGTTCTGAATGATGGAAGTCTAAGACCAGGATGCCAGCATAGTATGGTTCTGGTGAGGGCTCTTTTCTTCACTTGTAGACTGTTCCTTCTCACTATGTCTTCACATGGTGGAGAGAACTAGAGAGCAAGTTCACCAATGTCTCTTTTTATAAGGGCCCTAATCTTATCATAAGGGCCCCACCCTCATAACCTTAAGTAACTTTAATTACTTCGGGAAAAGGAGGTCCCATCTCAAAATACTATCACATTGGGTGTTAGGGCTCCAGCACAGGGAGTTGAGTGGAGGGACACTAACATTTAGGTCATAACAGGCCCAATCTTTCATCTACTGTCCTTTAGTGAGTGTTAAAGCCAGGTTTCTAGTTTAGCAAGAGAAAGGTCCTCAGTCTTGCCCCACATCCTATTACAGCATCAGCTTGAACCCTTAGTGAATCAGCTGTCCAGCATGTTTAGGGTTTTTCAGGTCTTCTAATGTTACCTTATTGCCGGAAGCAAAAGCCTCTCAGATTCAGCTTTCACCTCTGATTTGTGTGACCTAACAAGTCTTTTGAATTTCCATTCCTTTCCTATTAAAAAGGGATGAAGTACACAAGTATAATTTTCATTCATCTCGTACAGTAATTCTGAGAAAGAGCAATTAGAGATAGCAATATGTTGCAAATTAAAAATGTTAAATATAGCAAAAGCAAATAGAGATTCTCTAATAATGCATTTTAATTATAATGCATTGATATAACACATTTTATCTGAGGATATTAAAGTATATTACAATTACATTATAATTCCTTGAAGAGACCATGAATGTTTCCAACCTAACAACCTTAGAAGCCATTTGGGATATGATTGTAAATTAAGTATTATTGACTCCCTTTTTAAAGATTATAATACAATTCCTGGAGTGTTATACCATTGGTGAAGAGAAGGTTACTTTTCTCAGAACATGTGTTGAGTAATCAGAATGGCTGATTTCAAAGATGCATCCTACAGGGTGAACAGTTCAAAGATAAGTGAAAAGGAGCTAAATATACAAATAGTCTTGGTTGGAGGCAGTATAAACATTGAGAATGGATGGCCCAGGAGTATCTTTATTGTCTTGCTATAGTCCCATGGTTTGGGAACAGATTATATTTTCCCAGTGTCTTTTCTCTTTTTCTTCAG
Source organism: Trachypithecus francoisi (assembly GCF_009764315.1). Lineage (NCBI taxonomy): Eukaryota > Metazoa > Chordata > Mammalia > Primates > Cercopithecidae > Trachypithecus > Trachypithecus francoisi. The sequence continues at coordinate 75,900,377 of NW_022681469.1, read as the reverse complement.
AAATAAAGAAAAAAGATTAGTTGAAAATATTATTTGCTATTAAACACGAGGTCAAACCTAGTGTAGTTAGCACCTGCAGGAGAAGGCAAATGGAAAAACTAAGTTGACTTTTTTCATAATTTACAAGTAGCAGAGTCTGTTTGGGGCCTCCAATTCATGGTAAAGTTTATCCTTCAAAGATCAACTAATAATCATGGAATCAAACTGGCTTCCCTGGTATCCTGCAGAACAAGAAGCAGTTCAAACTCAAGCCAGATCTCCCTTCAGAAACATGTAATGCTGATATTAAGGATTTACTTACAGGCCGGGCGTGGTGGCTCAAGCCTGTAATCCTAGCACTTTGGGAGGCCGAGACGGGCGGATCACGAGGTCAGGAGATCGAGACCATCCTGACTAACACGGTGAAACCCCGTCTCTACTAAAAACTACAAAAAACTAGCCGGGCGAGGTGGCGGCGCCTGTAGTCCCAGCTACTCGGGAGGCTGAGGCAGGAGAATGGCGTGAACCCGGGAGGCGGAGCTTGCAGTGAGCTGAGATCCGGCCACAGCACTCCAGCCTGGGTGACAGCGCGAGACTCCGTCTCAAAAAAAAAAAAAAAAAAAAAGGATTTACTTACAAAATTCAATATGGGAAAGAAGATGACACCAAACACGGTTAGCTTATTAAAGCTGCCGGGCATTCTTCCTGCTAACATTTAAGGAGTGTAAGTATCTAGGAATAATATTCAGGCAACTGATATGGCCATAATAACTGCTACAATATGGAGAGATGACCACTCCATACACTAATCAATTTCCAGTCTTAGCCCTAATGTAACTCATCTGATTTGACCACAACTTGCAATGGTTTGATTTGCTCTACAGTTTGGTTTGGTGTTTCAGACCGTAGTGTTTCAGACCCCAGACTTCACCCTGACCCTAAAAAGCAACTGAACTGAGTATTCAAGTGCCTGGCCACTGAGACCCTTTTTGGTATCCCCACACTATAACCAGAGGATGTTCTTGTAAGATAGTGAGATATCATTGATTAAATTTTTTGCATATTGTCCTAGCCTGAGCCTACAAGCCCAAATCAAACAAAGGCCTCCAGGTTCCAACCTCTAGTGCTTCCAATATATGTATCTCAACAGTCTGATTTTATGAGGGTTCCATGCTTGGTTTGAAAGATTCATTTTGACTTCCTATATTGCTGACCATGATGCTACATGTGCTCTATTGCACTTGACCCTAGAGTTTTTGATTTCTTAGATTCAATACACAAGTAAATCAATATTTAAGTATTTTGCACACTGACATAATCTTACCAACTTTTTAATCTTACCACTATTATTCCATGCCAGAAAGAGCAGGACATAAATTATAATAAAAACACTTTAAAAACTTACCATATGAAAAACTCACTATGTTGTCTTCGCCTTTTTCATTGTGCCAAGGACTAGAGATAAATTAACCACAGACTGGGTGTGATCAGTGGCATTTGCTAACCTGCACTGTACTCTATACACTAACCAATTTCCAAGCTTAGCTCTAATGAAACTCTGCTTTAACCACAAATCCTAGTTGTTTGATTTACTGCACAGTTTGGTGTTTCAGACCCTGGACTTCACCCTAACCCTCAAGCATCAAATGAAGACAGACTTAGCATTAGCCATGTCCTTTCACTTCCTCCCACACTGCTGGAGGTGAGCATGAGCCATGCAATTCTAACATTTACATTTGCTTCTCGGTCCCAAGGCTGGCCGAGAAGCCATATTTTATAGTCTATCTTTTTCTCCTTTCCATGTAACATGTACGTTTATTTGCATGTGTATTATCTAATAATATTGGAGTTTTCCTGGCAACATGAATTGCTCCAATAAGACTATGCAACTACGTAATCAGAACTTGATACCAGGGAAGATAGTCAATACCTTTCCTATGGAAAACTTTTTTCTGGCTTTGAATAAAAGTATCTGCAAGGACCTTTCATCTCTAGACTCAACTACATCAAAGAAGGAAGGCTTCTGAAGTATATTATAAAACTACAGAAAAGGGTTTTATCTGATACTTGATAATTGTACCAAACTGTGTGTGGAGGAAAGAAAACACTGCAGCAGCAAAATAGAAAGGCATAATTGATTACACTATTAGGAGCTGTGACAACATGAAATAAACAGAATAAGATTATAAGAAGATTCAGCTAATAATGTATTTCTGACATCAATAAAATTAGTTGTTTTCATCTGTGTTGTGAAATTTCTGATTCATTTTAGCCCTGTGTATTATTCTATTACAACATGATGATTCTCATTATGCTTCCACAAGCCTATCAACAAATAGAGCCTAGATTCTAATTATCTCTATATTTAGTCAAAATAGTCAGGCTTCATCTGTTTCCAGAACAGTTAATGTATTTGGCTCATTACTCTGAAATCACTGAGTACAATTTAGCTCACTGAAAACACATCCAGCATTAGCTTATGTAAGGAACATAAAGGTCCACTGTGTGATGATTTTATTGTTTCTCTATTGCAGTGAGTCGGGATATAATAGCTATTACCGTTGATCACTAACTATGTACCAGACACTATGCTCACCTTTTATATGCATTATTTATTTAGTTCTTACAATAGCAAGTTATTATTCTCACTGTACCAATTTAGAAGCTTACCTAGAGTCATGCACCTAGAAAGTGTCAGAGCCAGGACAGTCTGATTTCAAAGTCTGACATTATAACCACTCTGCTATAGGACATACTTGATTACACAGATTCAAACTTTACATCTGATATTTATTCAAAGTACAGCTTTGTCCCTAAAGAGATGGACTCTAGTGCCTCATCCTTGACATGAGACTGCTTTGAATGTGAAGATGGCCTTCCTTTTTATTTCTCCAAGACGATTAGTCCCCTGTTGAAAATCTCTGAATGACTTTCCATTGGTTTTGGATAAAAATCCCGGTCTATGAGTTCCTGGGCACTTGGACTGTTCTCCATTCCAGGCTCCTTTATTTACTCTGGTTCAATTGCTATGGCTTTCTACAGTTCCTCCAATACTCCACACTATTTCCTTCTTTGGGACTTTCTGCCATCCTCTACCTTCTGACTCAGATATTTTTTCCTGCTTCTACTTATATCTCCAGACTCAGTTAAATTTATTTCTAAAGAGGCCTTCCTTCCTTGACTTGGTTCTAACCCCTCTCAGCTACAGATCACCCATCCAGTGATCCAATAGAAGCCCTCCCAGAAATTGGAGGGAAGCCACATCTGTCAGCCACCTGGTAATAGGCCCACTGTCTGCAAACCCGGAAGTGGACTGTCATCTCATGTCAGCTTCATAGAAAAAGGCACTGGTGTTTCTGGGATCAAAAAATCCTAATGCTGAAGTCAACAAACTTTGTACTTTTTTTTTTTTTTTTTTGAGACGGAGTCTCACTTTGTCGCCCAGGCTGGAGTGCCGTGGCGCGATCTCGGCTCACTGCAAGCTCCGCCTCCCAGGTTCACGCCATTCTCCTGTCTCAGCCTCCGTGTAGCTGGGACTACAGGCGCCCGCCACCTCGCCCGGCTAATTTTTTTTTTTTTTTTTGTATTTTTAGTAGAGAGGGGGTTTCACCATGTTAGCCAGGATGGTCTCGATCTCCTGACCTCGTGATCCGCCCGCCTCGGCCTCCCAAAGTGCTGGGATTACAGGCGTGAGCCACTGCGCCCGGCCACTTTGTACTTTTTCTGTAACAGTTAGACATTAACTGCTATTTTACAGGAATAAATGGTTAAAAGGGGGCTAACAAGAAGGGAGAAATTATCTGTTTAAAATCTATTTCAAATTGTATACTCTCCCATAAAAATTTTAGCTATGTTCATTACAAAGGTAATTCATGCTTATTATGAAAATTTTAGAAACACTGGAAAACATAAATCATTCAACTTCCAACAATTTCGAGAAAATCTTAGGTAACATATGGTGTGTTTCCTTTCAGTCTTTTCCTGGGTACTTTTAAAACATAGTTGTGATAAATTTGGATCACACAAGATTGATTATAGTTTTTAAACTTTATCTTTTATTATTTATAGAAAGAAGTATGCATGAAATTATAAAATATTTAGGGAAAATAGAAAACATAAATTTAAAAAGTGAATATAACCACATATGTCACTACCCACAGATAACTACTATTAATATTTTGGCATATGTTCTTGTAGTCTTTTTCTAGGATATTTTCTTAAGTTGTATTATAACATAGATAGTGATTTTATAGCAGAGTTAACACAGCAATATTTACAGAGCCTAGATTGTTGCAGAATAATTTCTGAGGGCTAATAGTTTTCTATTTCAGTTCACTTTAGTTTACACACAAAGCTCAATAGAATAAGGCACTCTACAGTACCAAGCATTTTTTTTTATTATTATTATACTTTAAGTTCCGGGTTACATGTGCGGAACGTGCAGTTTTGTTACAAGGTGTACATGTGCCATGGTGGTTTGCTGCACCCATCAACCAGGCATCTACATTAGGTATTTCTCCTAATGTTATCCCTCCCCTAGTTCCCAACCCCCCACAGTCCCAAGTGTGTGATGTTCCCCTCCCTGTGTCTGTCTGTTCTCATTGTTCAACTCTCACTTATGAGTGAGAACATGCAGTGTTTGGTTTTCTGATCTTGTGATAGTTTGCTAAGAATGATGGTTTCCAGCTTCATCCGTGTCCCTGCAAAGGATGTGAACTCATCCTTTTTTATGGCTGCACAGTATTCCATGGTATATATGTGCTACAATTTCTTAATCCAGTCTATCACTGATGGACATTTGAGTTGGTTCCAAGTCTTTGCTATTGCGAATAGTGCTGCAATAAACATACGTGTGCATGTGTCATTATTGTAGAATGATTTATAATCCTTTGGGTATATGCCCAGTAATGGGATTGCTGGGTCTAATGATATTTCTAGTTCTAGATCCTTAAGGAATTGCCACACTGTCTTCCACAATGGTTGAACTAATTTACACTCCCACCAACAATGTGAAAGCGTTCCTATTTTTCCACAACCTCTCCAGCATCTGTTGTTTCCTGACTTTTTAATGATTGCCATTCTAACTGGTGTGAGATGATAGCTCATTGTGGTTTTGATTTGCCTTTCTCTAATGACCAGTGATGATGAGCATTTTGTCATATGTCTGTTGGCTGCATAAAATGTCTTCTTTTGAGAAGTATGTTCATATCATTTGCTCATTTTTTGATGGGGTTGTTTGCTTTTTTCTTGTAAATTTGTTTAAGTTCTTTGTAGATTCTGGATATTAGCCCTTTGTCAGATGGATAGATTGCAAGAATAGTCTCCCATTATGTAGGTTGCCTGTTTGCTCTGATGATAGTTTCTTTTGCTGTGCAGAAGCTCTTTAGTTTAATTAGATCCTGTTTATCAATTTTGGCTTTTGTTGACATTGCTTTTGGTGTTTTAGACATGAAGTATTTGACCATGCCTATGTCCTGAATGATACTGCCCAGGTTTCCTTCTAGGATTTTTATGATCCTAGGTCTTACGTTTAAGTCTTTGATCCATCTTGAGTTGATTTTTCTATAAGACGTAAGGAAGGGGTCCAGTTTCAGTTTTCTGCATATGGCTAGCCAGTTTTCCCAACACCATTTATTAAAAAGGGAATCTTTTCCCCATTGCTTGTGTGTGTAAGGTTTGTCAAAGATCAGATGGTAATAGATGTGTGGTGTTATTTCTGATGCTTCTGTTCTGTTCCATTGGTCTATATATCTGTTTTGAGTGCCAAGCATTTAATTAAAACTTTCTTTATTGATTTCATATATGGGCTAATACACAAGAGCAGACTGTCAAATCAGGCTCACTCTGAGAGTTCTCAGCCAGTAACAAGCCTTATTAAAAATTTCAGGTCATGGTCAGTCAGGAGGCATGGACAAAGCAAAGACTGGGACATCAGAGGGGTCCTTTTCCCCACATCAGACATGTATTCTGTGATAATAGTAACAGAGGTTTTAGATAAGGCTTTTCAGGTTTACTTCACAGAGCAGGAAAAGTGCTTAAGTTATAAACATCTCCATGGTACACTCCAGAGAGTTGTGTAACATGTGATCTTCTTTAGGGAATCGTGTGTCATAAATCTGTACATTCTGGGCTCATTTACTAAGTAATACTTAGCAAGGACATCCTGCCATACATCACTAATTTGTATCATTAGATAAGAATCTTTCCTTTTAGCAAAGATTAGTCTATTTACCTGGAGTTCCAGGTGGCAGAGATTAGACTGGGTTGATCTGCCTTTTTATTGCCCCCTCCACGGTAATTCCTCCCACCACCTGCAAAGAAAGTGAATGGATCACAGACCAGCTGTTTAAATGCTTTCATTCTCAATGAGCAATAAGGAAAAACAGTATGGAAGTTTCTCAGATTCAAAATAGAACTACCATATGATCTAGTGGTTTCATTACTGGCTATATATACAAAGGAAATGAAATCAGTATGTCAAAGAGATATCTGCTCTCATGTTTATCCCAGCGTTATTCACAATAGCCAATATATGCAATTAATCTAAATGGCCATGTACAGATGAATGGATAAAGAAAATATGATGTATACATCTCCAATGAAATATCATTTAGCCATAAACCAGAATGAAATTATGTCATTTGTGGCAACTGATAAACCCGAGGAACATTATGTTAAGTAAAATAGCAAATCACAGAAAGATAAATTACTGTGTGATTTCACTCATATGTGGAATCCAAAAACGTTGATTTCATAGAAGTAGACAGTAGAATAGTGGTTACCAGAGGCTGGAGAGGGAAGAGGCGAGGGAGGGACCAGGAAAGGTTGGTCAATGGGTACAAAGTTATAGTTAGGCAGGAAGAATAAGTTCTGGTGTTCTCTTACACATAAGGGTGACTATAGCAAATAACAATGTAGTATATATTTCAAGAGCCAGAACAGAAAATTTTGACTATAATCACCACAAGAAATGATAAGTGTTTAAAGTGATGAATATGGTAATTACTCTGATTTGATCATTATATAATGTATAAATGCACTGAAACATCACATTGTATCCTATAAATATGTATAATAATGTGAATTACAAATTTTAAAACTAATTTAAAATTTTAAAAATATGAGAAAGCAATATCATGATAAAGAGAGTCACACAAATATTTTGGTTTCCTAGTGTATATAACAGTTATGTTTACACTATACTTAGTCTATTAAGTGTACAATAGTATTATATCTAAAAATGTACATATTTTAATTTAAAAATATTTTATTGCTAAAAAGCGCTAATGACTATCTGATTCTTCAGTAAGTTGTAGTTGTTTTGCTGGTGGAAGTTCTTACCTCAATGTTGATGGCTGGAAACTGATCAAGGTGGTGTTTGCTGAAGGTTGTGGTGGCTGTGGCAATTTCTTAAAATAAGACAACAGTGAAATTTGCCTCATCCATTGACTCTTTCTTTCATGAAGGCTTCTCTGTAGCATGTGATGGTGTTTGATAGCATTTGACTCACAGTAGAACTCTTTCAAAATTGGAGTCAGTCTTCTCAAACACCGTTGCTCCTTTATCAACCTAAATCTATATAATATTCTAAATATTTTGTCATTTAAACAATGCTCACTGTATCTTCACTAGGATTAGATTCCATTTTAAGAAAACACTCTCTCTGTTCATCCATAAGAAGCAACTCTTGGTTCGTTAAATTTTTTCATGAGATTGTAGCAATTCAGTCATGTCTTCAGGCTCCACTTCTAATTCAAGTGGCTGTACCAATTTTCCTTCACAGAAGTAAATGGAATTCCAGTTGCTTCACATCCTCACCAGTATTAGTGCTTACTTTTTAACTGGGTTGTTCATTTTCTTATTAATGAGTTTCAAGAGTCTGTGCATTTAGTTAATCGTTATCATACTTTCTATTCCTAAAAGTTATATTTGATTGTTTTAAAAATTGGCTGTGTATTTTTTTGCAGTTTCCTATTTGCAGATATTTTCAAGCTTTTCCTTTGTTAAACTTATAGAATATCATTATTTAAAAATATTTGCTGACAATTCTTATCTATGTTGTCTTATGGCTTTGTTTCTGGCACTTCTCACTCGTGGTAGCTTGTTTTCTTGTGTGCTTTGTCATTTTTGACTGTGTGTTGGAAATTGTCCTTGAAACATTATTTGTGGAGAATCTTTGAGGCCTCAAACAGAGATACCTTCTTTCAGAAAGCATTTGTATTTATATTAATGTCAGAAGCCTAGAGGCATTACTAGCCTAAGACCAATTTAGACTAAAATTAAACTACATTCATGGCTTAATATTTTTGGAACTACTTAGGTGATGTGAATAGGACTGCACACCTTCACAATGACTAGTTTATAAATACAGATTCTAAGGGAAATATTTTATTTCCCCTCTTCTTTGCTTAGCACAAATACAGTCACCTGGTTTATTTTGGGTGGTGGGTGTGATGAGTCCACCTCTTCTCATCCTTATCATAATAGCGTGGCTATTTGAAATCTCAGCTTAATGTGCGAGGGACCCTATTTAACTCTCCCATTGCAGCATGCCCTGGGACTTAATGTAAAAATCAAAGTTCACAGTTGCAGAAACTGACAAAGGCCATGGGAGACAACAGCACTGCATTTCTGGGTCCCCATTTTCTTCACAGTCCTCATAATTCCATACTTTCTTATCATTTCTTTGATGTCTTCAAGTTTTTAAAATTATTTGATGCAGAATTTTTAGTTATGAAAGGTATTTATATTTGACATAGAATGCTTACCTCTGTGAGGGGTTGGTCCCAACCTACCAGTTTGCTTTAGTCTCAGAAATGGAAGTGTCCCTTGTGGTCTTCTGAATCTTTTAGCCCTTTCATATCCTTTACCCTCCATTCACCCTGAAAAGTTGTTATTGTCCAGATTTCTGACCATGGCATAATTTTTCATTTGAATATTTACTCCCTTGGTTTGCTGACAGTCACTGGCATGGGCTAACATCATCTTCAATGCAACGTTGCTCTGAGCTACACTTTTCCTTGTGGATGTATTTGCCTGCATCTCACTGAACTCAGCCTTTTCTTAAAGCAGCTTCTCTCCTTTTGTCATACTCATCTATGAAACAGCACCATTTTCCCCAGCATCAGTCTCAACATGTAGAATCACATGAAGAGTTATTCTTCATGCTGTGTAATCTATGCCTAACAGTGCGTCTCCGACAGGACTCCTGTCCCCCAATCTTGTCAGCTCTCATCTGAGCCCCCACCACCTTCTGCCTGGCTCCCTTCTCTGTAATCTTCCACCTTTGGTCTATTCTGAGCATTGCCTCCATCACTGACCTCCCTTTTTCAGAAACCCTCCATGAATTCACGTGACTCAGTAGACAAACACCCAGACTCCTTAACCAGCTGTCACTTCTGCCCCACATCATCTGCCCTGATGCTTTCTTTCAGGTTTGTAGCCCACACCACACAGGCATCAGGCCAACTTAACAACTTGTAAATTTCTGAACACTTTATATTTTTCCTACCTCTATACTCTTGTACATTCCATTTATGTTCTGGAAGAGTCTCCCTGCTGAATCTTCCTTGAAATATAATCATGCTAAATCATGCCAAATTCTAAATGTCACTTCCTCCAAAAACGTATTTCCCCTTCATCTTAGCCTTCCTTTATTTTTTAAAACAAATATTATTGTGTGCATTTCAGTTTCACAACATGATGTTGTGTGATACATATAGATTGTAAAATAGTTACTATAGTGAAGCAAATTAACATATCTTATCATCTCACATAGTTACTTTTTTGTGACAAGAGCAGCTAAAATCTACTTATTTTTAAAAGTTCTTAATACAGTACAATTTTATTAACTATAGTCCTCGTGTTATACATTCAGTTACAGTAGTCAATGTATGAAAACAACCTAAGTGGCCATCGATGGACAAATAGACAAAATGTGATATATACATAACACAATAGAATATTATTCAGCCTTAAAAATATGACATACATATGCACAGTGGAATATTATTCAGCTTTAAAAATGAAGGAGAACCTGCCGCTTGCCAATCACCATATGAATGAAGCTGGTGTGCATTATTCTAAGTGAAATAAGCCACAAACAGAAAGAAAAAGATCACATGCTCTCACTTAAATGTGGAATCTAAAAAAAAAAGATAGGGAGATGTAGGTCACACAACACAAAGCAGCTGATATCTAATCTTTCTTTTCACAAAATATAAGTTTTTATAGGTCAAAAGTGTTTATATATTGACAATTTCATATGAATCAACCTAAAACCTAGTTCTCTGCATAAAATTAACATGTGGCTAATAAATATTCATTTAAATATGTGAATTGACATTTTGAGAAAAATAAGCAATGCAGTCCAAAAATGAAAGAAGGTCTAGCTTAACACTTTCAATGTAAGGAGTATTAAAACTGTATCTCTCTAAATGTATAAATAATTATATATCATATGTATGCATGTGTGTATATATTTTATATACATAATATATACAATTGCCTAAGGAAATTAGAAAGCACTGTGACTAGAGTGCAGAGAAGAATAAGGACAGTGAAAGTAGCAGTTACCAACGCTTGAAAGTAGCAGTTACCAATTGCTTGCTGCTCACATATGTTTAATAAAGCTGGAGGTAAACCAATAACCTGTATATACACCTGAATGTACTTTGAACTAATTGACTGCAAGGGACTCTTTAAGAACAAAGTGTTATTATTGGAACAATACTATTGAAACATCATGTGATAATTGGAAAACAAAGTCAGGGACTGCAATTTAACTTAAAAATCGAAGGAAATTCATTTACGTGCTCTCTTGACATTTCACTTCTTGCTAAAATCTACTTTTAAAAGTCAGATTAACCAGATTGTCCATTAACATTGATCACATTAGCTAGATAATTTCCAAAGCTCCATTTTACTTATGCCATTTGGATACAGCATAATATGAAAATAAGGACAATGTACCTTGATGCATAACACACAGTATCCATGTAACTTCTTTTGCAGTCTTTTAAAAGTGATCCTCTCTGCCTGAACCTTGATTCAACTATGTGCCTACTATTTTACATTAGGTAAGCATGCAACAGAGTCATTAGCAAAGACTTCTCTGATGTCATAAAAGGAGTGCTGCTGCCTTGCCTTATAACAGTGTACCCTCTTATGTAGCCAAGGACAAAGTTCATAGACAAATACAAATGACACTTTGCCAAGATTGCCTTAGTAGTACCAGTAATAAAAGACCCTGAACTGGAAGGCAAAGCCCACCTTCCTTTGCTGCATTGGCTCCTTCAGTTTACCCAGTTGTCCTGTGACTGAGGTCTTTATCACCAAGGAAACGAAGAATGTACTTTGAGGTCAAAGCAAATCTTCTGCAACCTTCCCTGTAAAAATAAAATGAGTACATTTTGTACCACCTGCATAACAGGAATAAATAATAACTGAAAAGATGTATACAATTTGATACTTTACCCAATGAACTGATATACATCCAACGACAGGAGTCTTGACTTTTGACAGAATGTGTTTTGATAAATATGGGGATGTTTTTACTTTGTGTGGCATTGTGGTTTCTTTCTTTTTAATTTACTCAAGATTGTGTGTGTTTGTTATACAATTTGTGGAGAGACTCCAGAATCTCCTCTATTTCAAACCAGAAGAACTCTCAGATGTATAGTTAATGGATATCCAGGATATTTGCAATGTTGTATATGCTTTTAAAGTATGTTTGCTGAAGGAAAATAACAGCACTGCATCAAAGCCCCAAGTCTGATTCACAACTATAACTAACAAGGTATATAATCTTGACCAAGTTTTTTAGCCTATTTTTAGAAATCTAGCTTCTCTTTCTATAAAATTAAAATGAGACTCTGCCCTTCTATTTTATTAAGATGTCATGAGGACATGAGGATTAAAGTATATTTCATTAAAACCCTTTATAAAGTGCAACATAGCATGCATATATCAAGTATTGCTGTTAATTTATCTTACATAAATATTGCAGGACTTTTCCTTAGTTTAGATAAAGACTGGGTTCTTGCCTGTCCCACAGCCATAAAAATTTAGGCTCGAAACCATCACTCTCAGCAAACTACCACAAGGACAGAAAACCAAACACCGCATGTTCTCACTCATAGGTGGGAATTGAACAATGAGAACACTTGGACAGAGGGCGGGGAACATCATACACCAGGGCCTGTCTTGGGGTGGGAGGATGGAGGACGGGTAGAATTAGGAGATATTCCTAATGTAAATGATGAGTTGATGGAATTGAACAATGAGAACACTTGGACAAAGGGCGGGAAACATCACACACCAGAGCCTGTCTTGGGGTGGGAGGATGGAGGACGGGTAGAATTAGGAGATATACCTGATGTAAATGATGAGTTGATGGGTGCAGCAAACCAACATGGCACATGCATACCTATGTAACAAACTTGCACTTTGTGCACATGTACCTTAGAACTTAAAGTATACTAAAAAATAAATAAATAAATAAAAATTTAGACTCACAGAAGGTTTAAAAGGTGAGTAAAGCAGGGTTTTATTGGGTGAAAATGGGGGGGAAGAGGGAGTGAACAGGGCCTTAAGGCCAGAGTCCCCTGCTAGAGTGCTTCCGCCCGCCATTGGAATACCAGGTTCCACACAGGAAGAGGCAGGGCCAGGCTCCTCCTGCTGCAAAGGGTGTGAACCTCCCGAGGCTCCACCTCAGTGGGCAGGCTGGTTAGAGTTTCTCCAAGGACCCCCTTTCACCTCGCTGTCTCAGAAAGTTACAAATATAATGAGAATAAAGAATACTTTGGCAACTATCAGTGTTATGCATCCCTTAATAACAGGTTGGTTTTATTTCCCAAATTACTTTCTGTTGTTGTTCCGCTACTACTTTACTCAGACCATTAAAGGAGGATGGTGCATAGTGTGAATAGAGTTATGGCCTCTTCTGTAATGCAAGTGGGATCTCTGTTCCCTGATTGCAGCATTATAACCTCTCGTTATAACATGCACTATAAATCATCTTGTGCAGAGGAGGCAGGATTGGATCTTCGGGTAATCTGTGAATAGTGACACTCTTTATAGCAAGGTTATCCTCTGCTTTTGGCATGATGGGGAGAGTTTCCAGAATACATGACACTGCACCTTCATTATACAGTTAGATACAATGATTAGTAAAAAATCTATTTCTATTCCATGGAGCAGCTTCTAAAAGGGGCACAGTGAGGAAGCTACACATTGAACAAAACAGCTGACTGAGAAGCATAGATGACACCAAGCCAACTAATAATAAAATAACAATATTTTACACTTCACTAACACTTTTTTGGCACTCCCCCAAAAAAGCACAAAGAAAACCCATAGACTTCTCATGTAAGATTTTATTTGATCTTCACAACAATCTTATGGAGTAAGCAGACAAATTATGCTTACTGCCATTTCTACAGATATTTGGAGGGGTTAAGTGACTTGACCAAGTTGACAGAAATGTTCTCACTCCTCCTATAGTTCTTTCTCTAATATTTCTCACTGTGCAAAAAGGTAGACAAAAAACATTCCACTAATTATGTTGCTTTATAAAATTTTTATCTTACTATCTTGAATGAAGCTTGAGACTAGGTGAAGAGAACGTGAAGTGAAAGAAGAAAACACCACAATAAGGTTCTTCAAACTGCATAAAATTGTGATGTATTAGGTTTACACATAGCATTTTCAAACAGCCATCTAAGATCAGTGTGTAGCATTCATTTGAAATTTTTTGTAATTAAAATAATTTTTTTTTTTTGAGATGGAGTCTTGCTCTGTTACCCAGACTGGAGTGCAGTGGTGCAATCTTGGCTCACTGTGACCTCCACCTCCTAGGTTCAGGGGATTCTCCTGTCTCAGCCTTCTGAGTAGCTGGGATTACAGGCATGCACCACCATGTCTGGCTAATTTTTGTATTTTTGTTAGAGATGGGGTTTCACCATGGTGGCCAGGGTGGTCTCGAACTCCTGACCATGTGATCCACCCACCTTGGCCTCCCAAAGTGCTGGGATTACAGGCATGGGTCACCACACCCAGCCTAAAATAGTTTCTGAAAATAAATTCACTGTAACTTTTGTGTAAGCACTTTAAGATGCATTGAAATGAAAGGTATCAACCGATTTTTAGAAACTATTTTCCAGTGATTTGGATGGCTCTGACCACATGGCCATACATCCTCAAATGTCATATACTTGTGCTGTTTTCATGCCACTCACACCAAAGAAATAAATGGTAAATACATGTATGCATGCATGGCTGAATGCCTGTTCAGAATTTAGAATTTGTCAGATAATTTTATAGGTTCTTTCATAAAAATTATACCTCTTATTGTCTGAGGAAACCTTAGGTTTTTCAAGAGAGAAAGTCATCTTCAGTTAGGGGCCTGTACCTTTTGGTAAACAGTGGTTTGAATATGTGAAGTAGAAGAAAATTCAACGAATGAGGATAATATAATCTATAACTGTGAGACTCCCAAAATTAGACTTTGAGTTGCTGGAAGGATGGTAGGTTTTTTGTCAGTCTCTGTTCTTTCCTCAACTGGCAGGGAATAGGTGCTGGGTAATTATTTGCTGAATTGTTGGTTAGATGGATGGATGGATTGATGGATAAATTAAAGGTAGCACTCCCTCCAGTAAAATTTCCTACAGAAACCACATTTTAAATTTATCACACACTTTTGAGCCTCAAAATAAGCCCTGTGAGCAAAACAGTCAAAAACTAACATTCTTTTTTACTTTTTCTTTACCTTCCTGACTCTGACCTCTACAAAAGCATCAAGTAACAAAGTAGCATGTGTTAATTGCAGTGTCATTTTATACAAATCCTCATGACATAGACAAGATAGACATTATAATCAACTTCCTTTCAAAGACTAGGAAGCCAATATTCAATGAAAGGAGTGCAGCCAAGATTTTTATCCAAGCTACCTGAATATACATTCTGGATCTTTCCTATCAAATGTTCTCTGCAATCTCATAGTCCTAGAATCTCGCTCTCAGATCTCTAGTAATTAATCCTCTAGTGGTGACATAATAGTCATGATAAATACTCAAATTTAATGCTTCCGAGAGGTACTTAAAAATCTAGAAAAATGATAAAGTAATAAAAAAGTAACTTTAGAATCCCTGGATTGGCCTGCTAGCCCATGCTCCAATGTTAATGACATTGACGGCACCTCTCTCGAGGAAATCTCAACTGTACAACCCCTACTATGCCCCAATTCAGCAGGAAGCAGTTGGAGCAGTCGTCAGCCAATCTCGCTGACAGTACTTGGGTTTTCCTGTTGAGAGGGAAGACTGAGAGACAGGACTGGCTGGATGTCCTAGGCTGACTAAAAATCCCTAAGCCTAGCTGGGAAGGTGACCACGTCCACCTTTAAACACGGGGCTTGCAACTTAGCTCACACCCAACCAATCAGAGAGCTCACTCAAATGCTAATTAGGCAAAGACAAGAGGTAAAGAAATAGCCAATCATCTATCACCTGAGAGCACAGTGGGAGGGACAATGGTGGGGATATAAACCCAAGCATTTGAGCCAGCAACGTCTACCCTCTTTGGGTCCCCTCCCTTTGTATGGGAGCTGTCTTCACTCTATTAAATCTTGCAACTGAAAAAAAAAGAATCCAAAGATGTGAAATTATAGAATTCAAGAGACAAACTGCAGGAGTTGAAATGTTTGGCCAGAACCCTACCCTCTACTCCTCTTAAGTTACATTCTCAGAAGTACATTGTTAATTAATTAATGTATTCATGCAGGAGGGAAAAGAGATAAAAACAAAACATGATTTTATTTCTCTGTTAATGTCACTTATAGCTTCTCATTCTGACCCTGCAGAGATGTTCCTTATAATGCTTTCAATAACACTTAATTGCAGAGGGGCTTAATATAACAAAATTACATTTCTTCAGCTATTGTGTTTTGCTTGTTTGTAGGTATATTCTGATTTGAATTAAAAGTTTTGCCTGGAAAGTGTGAACTATTTCAAATTTCGATATTTTCCATGTCTTTTGAGAGTATCACCTATAAAGGGCACTTGGAAAATGTTTGAACTTATTTTTGTATTCTTTTGTTTCTTGCCTACTAGTCTTTCATTCCATTTTTCTTTACCCACACTCAAAGTTATTCTGACCTCAAACTTGAGTTTGGATTGTGAAATTCTCAGGTAATACGAGGTGTTGTGTTAGTTAATAAATAATATTTATTTAGTGTAGAAGTTATCTGCACTAAAAAGGAGGTCTAAGAAACTGGCAAACGTTTGAAAAGTGTGTTTTAACCAATAATATGAGGCATGCTTACAGATAACAGACAACTTTCTAGACTTGCACTCATCTCTTTTAGTTGTCTTTGTAACAAGTGACATAACTAAGTGGCTGACAAAAATGACATCACAAATTGGTTGAGAAAACCAATCATCCTAGTGGCTCATAATATTACAATATCTCTCCCAGAATCTCAGTTTCATGACGGCATATGTGGCTTGAGATCAAGTAGAGTAATTTGAGTTTCTCCTATGTCTGTGCAAATCATCCTTATGAGTATGAACTAAATCTCAAAGCTCAATCTCAAGCATGTGCGTGCACACACACACACATACACACACAAAGCAATGTAGTAACGAGTTAAGGTTTTCTTGAATTTTATTTATAACCAATTAAACGTCTCTCCCTATTCCTCTTTCCTCTTCAAAGGGCCATGTATGTAATTCAGTAGCTTATTAACTTGAACAGGAAAAAAATACATTATTATTTTCATTAACCTCTATATGAAATTTAACATGTCCTTCTATTATGAATGTAGGCAACAAATTTGTGTCATCTTTGCCAATCAAAAAATAGACATTTTCATATTATACCAATTTTTGGTAGATATATTAAAATATTTGAATTTTTCTACCCCCAAATCATAGATGTTATGAAATCTATTTCTAGATCTTGTTATTTAACGTACTCATTAAAAAGTACATATATTGGCCAGATGAAGTGGTTCCATCCTAGCACTTTGGGAGGCAGAGATGGGCAGGTTG
Organism: Trachypithecus francoisi; assembly: GCF_009764315.1. Classification (NCBI taxonomy): domain Eukaryota; kingdom Metazoa; phylum Chordata; class Mammalia; order Primates; family Cercopithecidae; genus Trachypithecus; species Trachypithecus francoisi. Next base: position 75,883,353 of record NW_022681469.1, on the reverse strand, counting down.
CTTGAACCCAGGAGTTTGGGACCAGCCTGGGCAACACAGTGAGATTCTGTCTGTCTGTCTCTCTGTCTCTCTACATATATATATATACACACACACACAATATATATATACACACACACTATATATACACACACAAAATATATATATAATTTGTGTATATATATTTTTATATATATGCATGTATATATGTATTTTGTATATAGATACACAAAATTATATATATTTTACATATATAATTTATATATATAATTTTTATATATTTTATAAATATAATTTATATATATAAATTGTATATATATATAAATTGCCTAGGCGTGGTGACTATAATCCCAGCTTCTTGGGAGGCTGAGGCAGGAGGATCTCTTGAACCTGGAAGGCAGAGGCTACAGTGAGCTGTGATCATGCCACTGCACTCAGCCTGACAGAGCTAGACACTGTCTCAAATAAAGAAAAAACAAAAAACCCAGAGGCCAAACAAAAGAATCATTGCTCCAAGACACACATTTACAGAAATGTAGTAACTTAGCCACAAAAGGGCCCATTTGTTGTAGTGAAATAAAATTAATTGAAATAGATGGTAAAGAGATATAATGTATATGAACATAGTTTGTAAGCTGTAAGAAGGTTATGTAAATAATGGCATTATTGCTCTATTATTAATGATATTAAAGTATAAAAGACATTAATACCTCTTGAAAGTTATTTTTTTGCCAAATTTTATAAAATTTCTTGCATCCCACTCTGGTGGAAAGAAAACTTAAAATGCTTATTTCATCTTCATTCAAAATACAAACTTAATTATAAACTACATATGCTTCTTCCCTACATAGGGCTTTTCTTCTCCACCCTACCCCTTGAAAGGATTTGCATATATTAAATATGGTAACTTCTTTATTTCAAGTTCTGTGCTCTCTATTTCAAATATCCTCATCCATAGGAAAAAATAAGGTTCTGGAAATATCATGTAACAAATTCCTTTACATTTAATAAATGAGATTTTAAAGAAATATATATTTTTCTATTTCCATAGTTTTCCCCTTTGTATGACGGTTTTGCATTTTAAAGTAACAGAACTTTTTTTTCCTATTTTTATTCCAAAATATCTTATGAAAGGATACATAAATATCACTCCAAACAAGAGGCATTTCATGGAGGAAATGAAAGAAAGAGCTAAGGAACTTCCCAAATTGATATATTCAACACAATCTCTATCAGAATTCTACCTGGCTTCTTTGCAGAAATTGACAAGCCCATCCTAAAATTCATATGAAAACCAAGGGACCCAAAATAGCCAAAACAATCTTGAAAGAGATTAACAAAATTGGAGCACTTACAATTCCCTATTTCAAAACTTACTACAAAGCAATATTAATCAGGACAGTATAGCACCAGCATAATGATAGATATATAGAGAAACAAAATAATTGAGAGTCCAGAAATAAATCCATTTATCTGTGGTCAACTGATTTTCAACAAGGATGCCAGGACCATTCAATAGAGAAAGAATTTAAATAGTGCTGAGACACCTGGATAGCTACAAGTCAAAAAAAAAAAAAAAAAAAAAAGAAATAGACCATTATTTTTTACTATATAAAAAATCAACTGACAGCTAGGCACAATGGCTCACACCTGTAATCCCAACACTTGGGGAGGCCAAAGCAGGACTACTTGAACCCAGGAGTTTGAGACCAACCTAGGCAATATAGTGAGACCTTGTCTCTATGAAAATGAAAATTAAAAAATTAGCCAGCCAGCAGTCCCAGCTACTTGGGATACTGAGGTGGGAAGATTGCTTGAACCTGAGGTTAAGGTTGTAGAGAACCATGATTATACTACTACATTAAGCCTGGGCAACAGAATGAGACTTTGTCTCAAAAAAAAAAAAAAAAAAAAAAAAAAAAAAAAATCACTTACAATGGAAAAAAGACTTATGAGTAAGAGCCAAAACTACAAAACTCTCAGAAGAGAACATAGGTGTAAATCTTCATGACCTTGGATTTGGTAATGGATTCTTAGATACATCTAACACCAAAAGCACAAGCAACCTAAGAAAAAATAGCTAATTTTTGAAAATCAAAATTGAAACATTTCAAGCTCCAAAGGACCGCATCCAGAAATTAGAAAGACAACCCACAGAGTGGGAGAGAATATTTGCAAATCATATATCTGATAAGGGGCTCATATGTTGAATATATTAAAAAACCCTAACAACTTAATAATAAAAAGACTAACTCAAATAAAAAATGAGGAAAGGATCTAAACAGGCATTTCTCAAACAAACAAACAAACAAACAAAGATATACAAAAGGCCGACAAGCACATGAAAAGATTCTTGACATTATCAGTCATCAGTGAAATGCAAGTCAAAACCACAGTGAGATACTACTTTGCACCTACTGCAATGACTATAATAAAAAATGAGATATTAACGAGTGCCAGGAAGAATGTGGAGTTGAAACCCTTAATTTGGTTGGTGGAAATAAAAATAGTGCAGCTGTTGTGGAGGACAATTTGGTGGCCCTCGGAAAGTTAAACATAGCGTTACCATTTGATCCCACAATTCTACTTTTAAGTATATAACCCCCTAAAAATAAAAACTTATGTTCACTGAAAAAATTTGTATGTGAATATTCATGTGGTGTTATTCATGAGGTGGAAATAACTCAAATGTCCATTGGCTGAGGAATGGATAAGCAAAATGTGACATATCCGTAAACGGAATATTATTTATCCATAAAAAAAGAATGAAGTACTGATCCATGCTAAGACTTATCACAGAATCTAGAAATTGCACTGTTGGGCATTTATCCCAGAGAAATGAAGACTTATTTTCACACAGGAATTTGTGTATGAGTGTTCACAGAAGCTTTGCTTGCATCAGCCAAAACTAGAAACTATACAAATGTACTTCAAAGGGTAATTAGTTAAACAAACTGTGGTATAACCATACCATGGAATACTACCCAGCAGCTACTTGGATGAGCCTTAAAGAAACTTCGCTGAGTGGAGAAAAAAAAAAGCCAATCTTAAAGGGATATATAGTTCATAATTCCATTAATGTAACATCTGTGAAATAATATAAAGAGATGAAGAACACATTAGTGGTTGCCAGGGGTTAGGGATGAAGGATGGAGGAGTGGATGTGGCTATAAAAGAATAACATGGGGAAATCTTGTAGTACAGTTATGTATCTTGATTGTGGTAGGGGTTACTCAAGGCTATATGTGATAAAATTGCATAGAACTGTATATAACACACATAGAGGAATGCATGTATAACTGATTAATGGATTGAAACAATATCCTTTTCTTGGCTTTGATATTATACTTTAGATGTATAAGGTGTTCACATTGTGGCTGGGAGAGGGGGAGAATACTCAGGGAAGGATCCAAGGGATTTTCCTGAGCATTCCTTTGCAACTGTTTGTGCATCTATAAATATGTCAACCTAAAAACTTTATACATTTTTTTAAAGGGATGTGAAAACAAGATAATAAGAAGAAAAAGTAGTCAAGGTGTTTGTGTGTGCTCTCACTCCCATGTCCTGCCCTGGGAGTGTTTCATTAATAACCACGTGGAAGCTCACTGCTGCTATATACTGTCATTACTCTGGGGCTGGTCCATGTAGTTGTTTGGGGCAAAATGGTTCCAGGGTCTCCAAAGCACTGTTGGTTTCTCACTATTTTCCATGGTGTATGAAACTATTCTTTATCCTATTTCCATGTTGTTAACTAAGCTAAAATATTTTAAATTAAAACATAATACAAGATGAACTAAAGCCCACCAAAGACTAATAAAAAATAGGATTTCATGTAGCCATTAGAATAAATTAATGAATCTCAAAATATAATATTGAATAAGAAAAAATCCATTGTAGAAGTTGCATATTGTAAGGTATGATTCATACAAATTTTAATACATACAAAACATAAATAGACTCATACAAATGAGATAAAACTTTAAAAATGTGTAAGTTCAGATTAGCGGTTCCTTCTGGGGAGGAAAATAGCAATGAGGGGCTTTCACTGTATCTATAATGTTTCAGTTCTTTAAAAATGTCTAAATCATGCTAAGCTTTGATACAGTTGGGTAGTGGGCACCTAATGTGTTGGCCGTATTTTTATCTATGCTTCATTGTGTGTTGGAACTATCTTTTTTTTAATATTAGGCTTATTTTCCACTAAATGCAACAGCTTGAACACATGCTGTTTTATCTTCTGCCTCCCCAAAGCTGTCTAATAATGACAATAATGAACAAGAAGAGGTATAAACTACTAGGACAAAGAAGCAAGAGACAAGATATTAGCAGACAAAGCACTCATAAAATATTTTTTTAAGTGAATGGACAAATGGAGACTGGATTATTAGGCCAAGGAAAGCAGAAAATACAAACCTTAAAGAGAAAGGAAGAGTATTGCTATGGTCTGATTAGTGTCCCCTCAAAATGTATATGTTGAAGCTCTAACACCCAGTACCTCAGAATGTGACAGTATTTGGTGACAGGGACTTTAAGGAAGTGATTGAGTAAAAAGATCCCACTAGGGTGGGCCGTAATTCATTCTTGCGGGCATCCTTACAAGAGGAAGAATTCTAGACACACAGACACCAACATGCGCACATACAGAGGAAAGACCATGTGGGAACACAGTGAGAAGGGGGGCATCTGCAAACTTAGAGGCGCGTTGGGAGAAATCAAGCCTATCAACACCTCAATCTTGGACTTCTAGTTTCCAGAGCAGTGAGAAACAAATGTCTTGGATAAGCTACGCAGTCTGTGGTATTTTGTTATAGCAGCCCTAGCAAGCAAATCCAACCATCAATAAGCAGCAAGCCATTTTGCATTACAGAATCTCTCCAAAGCTTAGCAACAGGAATACCACAACCTTCATACATCTTGGGCACGGTGGGCTGAACACTGAAGAACTGGTTGAAGGATTATATAAGACAGAGGTGCACACTGGAAAAAGAAATAAAGGAAGCGTTAAAGAAATACCACCAAGAGAAAACACAAACCTACCGGGCAGCTCATGTGTTTACCATACTTTAGAAGAGTTTTACAGTTTAGTCAGAGAAAACGTGTGACTGAATCATAGGTGCATAGAAAACTAAGACCTCCAAAGACAATTAGCCTCACACAAAAAAAAACCGAGAAAAGAAAAGTAATAACAAGATAGCATATGGTTCAGCTGTTGCAATATTCACACATCCTCCCCAAACAGTCATGTTTTTGCTTAATCATCGTAAGTGAAGTCCTACTAGTGAGAAACCCGTACCTTCATCCAGAACCAAAATTATCAATAAGCTTTTTAGGACGTTTTTCCTAAGTATGTATAGGATCATCTAACATTTGAAAGATATCTCTACTTTGAACAATTATACACAAAAACTCTACACTATACTTCACATCCATACACAAGAACCCAACTATAGTTAATATTGTGTCCTGAGTTGATGGGTTCTTTGTCTTGCTGACTTCAAGAATGAAGCTGTGGACCCTGGCAGTGTCACAGCTCTTAAAGATGGTGTCCGGAGTTTGTTCCTTCAGATGTTCAGATGTGTCTGGAGCTTCTTTCTCCTGGTGGGTTTATGGCCTCCCTGACAGGAGTGAAGCTCCAGGTCTTCCCAGTGAGTGTTACAGCTCATAAACGTAGCATGAACCCAAAGACTCAGGAGCAGCCAGATCAACCGTAAAGAGCAAAGGAATAAAGCCTCCACAGCGCAGAGAGGTACCCAACCATGTTGCCACTGCTGGGTCTGGCAGCCTGCTTTTATTCCCCTATCTGACCCCACCCACATCCTGCTGATTGGTCCATTTTACAGAGCGCTGATTGGTCCATTTTACAGAGAGCTGATTGGTCCATTGTACAGAGAGTCGATTGGACTGTTTTGACAGGGTGCTAATTGGTGCATTTACAATCCTCTAGCTAGACATAAAAGTTCTCCAAGTCCCCAGTAAACCCAGGAGCCCAGCTGGCTTCACCTAGTGGATTCCACCCCATGGCCATAGGCAGAGCTGCCTGCCAGTCCCATGCCCTGTACCCACATTCATTAGCCCACAGGCGGTTGATGAGACCTAGCTCTGCGGAGCAGAAGGTGGTGCTCATTGGGGAGGCCCAGGCTGCCTGGCAGCCCATCGCGGAGAGGGGGTTGGATACCGCGGGCTGCAGGTCCCGAGCCCTGCCCCACGGGGAGGCAGCTGAGGCCTGGCAAGAACTTGAGCACAATGCCAGAGCACAACACCATCAGGCGGACACTGCTGGGGGATCCGGTGCACCCACTGCAGCTGCTGGCCCAGGTGCTAAGCCCCTGACTGCCTGGGCCGCAGCACCGGCTGGCCACTCCGAGTGCCGGGGCCAGCCGGGCCAGCCGGGCCAGCCGAGCCCCCGCCGCCCCACCGGAACTCGAGCTGTACTGTGAGCGCCACGCACAGCCCCAGTTTCCGCCCGCCCTCTCTCTCCACACCTCCCCGCAAGCAGAGGGAGCCGGCTCTGGCGTCGGCCAGCCCAGAGAGGGGCTCCCACAGTGCAATGGTGAGCTGAAGGGCTCTTCAAGCGCCCACGGAGTGGACGCCCAGGCCGAGGAGGTGCTGAGAGTAAGGGCTGCTAGCACAGTCATCTCTCAATATGACTAAAGATTTACCAGAAACTATTAATCCATCAAATAAGAAAAAGATCCTATGAAAAGAAGCACCCAACACATAAAAAAGAAGTCATAGAAATTCCAAAAGAATGAAGAGAAAAAGAACAAGAGCAAAACTCTGTCTCAAAAAAAAAAAAAAAAAAAAAGAAGGAAAGGAAAAAAAGACAAAGAAACATCACCAAGAAAAAGGTGAACCTTGAACCTAAGGAGCAGTTGATGTGTTTGCCATATTTAAAAGAGTTTTAAAGTTAGTCAGAGAAAATGAGATTGAATTAATAATAGGTGCATAGAAAACTAAGCCCCCCAAAAGACAATTATTTACCTCATAGAAAGAAAATAAAGAAAAAGTAATTACATGCTAGCATATGATTCAGCTGTTACAATATTTACATATACATTAAAATGTAAATATTGAGTAATGTGATCTAAACAAAATTAATATACAACCAAAGTAGGAGGTGGAGAAAATGAAGAGCGAAGGGCAATAACACAGGTAAATTCTCGTCTTCCTTTGCAGGAAGGTAGTGTGTAATGTCTAAATTTGAAAAAAATAGAAAGCAACCATATATAAGCATATTTAAATAAATACCATCGATTGTAAGTGAATGGCAGAATCAAGTTGGTAGCTATGGTAACTATGGAAAGGTTTTCTTTCAACAGGAAGAGTAAAGAATGGCTTCATGGAGGAACTATCTTAGTCAAATTTCTTCTTGTTGCAAGAAACAATTTTACCTTACTTTCTTAAGGTAAAAAGGGAGTTTTCTAATTGCAACAAAACCAAAAATTGTCAAATGTGACCTAATTAAATTAAAGAGCTTCTGCACAGCAAAACTATCAACAGAATAAACAGACAACCTACAGAAGGGAGAAAATATTTGCAAGCTATGCATCCAACAAAGGTCTAATATCCAGAATCTATAAGGAATTTAAACAAATTGACCAGCAAGAAACAAACTCCATTAAAAAATGAGCAAAGGACATGAATAGGCACTGTTCAAGAAGACATACACATGCCTAGCAAGCATGTGACAAAATGCTTCACATCACTAATCATTAGAGAAATCCAAAGTAAAACCACAATGAGCTACCATCTCACACCAGTCAGAATGGCTACTATTAAAAAAGAAAAAAATAACATGCTATCAAGTTTGCACAGAAAAGGGAACACTTAACACTGCTGGTAAGAATGGAAATTAGTTCAGCCACTGTGGAAAACAATGTAGTGATTTCTCAAAGAACTTAAAACAGAAATACCATCCAACCCAGGAATCCCATCATTGGTTATATATCCAAAGAAACAGAAATAATTTTATCATAAAGACACACGCATGTGTATGCTCACTGCAGCACTATTAACAAGAGCAAAGACATGGGACCAACCTAAATGCCCATCAAATGGATAAAGAAAATGTGGTACATATACACCATGGATACTACACAGCCATGAAAAAGAACAAGGTCATGTCCTTTGCAACAACATGGATGGAGCTGGAGGCTATTATCCTAAGTGAACTAATGGGAACAGAAAACCAAATACCACATATTTTCACTTATAAATGGAGGGTAAACACTGAGTATACATGGACACAAAGAAAGAAACAACAGACACTGAGGCCTACTTGAGGGTGGAGAAAGAGAGGAGGAAGAGGATCGAAAAACTACCTATTGGGTACTACGCTTACTACCTGAGTGATGAAATAATCTGCACATGATATCCTTGTGACATGCAATTTACCTGTATGAAAAACCTATACATGTACCCCTGAACCTAAAATAAAACTTTGAAAAGTGTGTGTGTAGGAGGGAGCTTTTAATTTAAGGTTATCAGGGTAGTTCTGGAAACTGAAATGTGGAAAGTACACCTGAGTCTAATGAGGGACTGGGACCAGGAATCTGGTGCCAAATGGAACAAAGGTTACTATATATAGCCCTTCAGAGTCACAAGATATATGGCCTTTGCTTTTTTATGTGCATCTCCTTTGACTTCTATTTACGTAATGGCTTTCTCAGCTTCTGAGTCCACATGGGCCAAACGTAATTGCTGCAGAATGACATCCTCAACTTCAAAGCCAGCATCATCTAGGTCAGAGGGGAACCATCAGAGACTCAACAAATTTCTGAGTCCCAGTTCCAGTTACCAGAAGAGAGGATCTGAGAGTATCAACTTAGGTCAGGTGTCAATTTTGATTAGATTTGCCCTGGTAAGGATAGAGGGTTTGTGTACAACAAGCAAAGCAGCAGAAGCCTTTACTATGAGCAGAGAGTGAAAAGTGGTTCCCACAGAATGAGGGGCATAGGCTAAGCAAAAATCCTAATAGGTGTCCATTATATATTTTTTAAACAGATATGTTTTGATCAAGGGAGGTGTGAGAAAATAATTCCAGGCAGAGGAAATAATTAAAGCAAGCAAGCACAGGTCTTGCCTGAATACCAATACGTTTTTCCATTTAGCTAGCAGAGGGGAAGTGGGGGAGTGCAATATAAACTAAGGTTAGAGACATAGATTCTATGACCTTCAGACATAATCCCCATCCTTCATTTTTGCCCCTTGGTTTGAACCAGCCAGGTTTCTGTTTGTGCTTTTCTGATGGTTGCTGTGTTTTGTACTGGTAGGTTGCTTAGGATTTGGAAGCCAACCTGTTAAGACCTGTCTGCAAAAGCTTATGGAGGTAATGTACAAACAGGTTTGTGTGAGCATCCAATCTCCTAAAACTGTACAAGGGAACATTTAATATCCTAAATCCTCAATTAAACTGGTTTCATAATCATTTTTCCTACTGGAGTTCAACCCAAATTTTTACTTAAGAAATGTTGAAAGTACTTATAAGAGAAAAATTAATATTTCAGTGTCCAGTATGATGTCAAATCTTGAATTCCATTGGTTGACAGATGAAATGGTTTTATAAGAAAGTAGAAAAATTTCCTGAAAAATGTCAGAGTAGAAAATATATCAAGACTCTTTGACAGAACTAATAAAATTGACAAACATCTCTGAAGATAAATTTTGAAAAGATGTGAAGTCACTAGTAAACAATATTAGGAATTAAAAAATCAATGGTGCTTCAAAGCTTAAAATGATAATAAGGTATTATGAACAACTTTATGTGATATATATGAAGACTCATATGAAATAAATAAATCTCTAAAAAAATTTTACTTACCAAAATTTACTTAGGAGGATATAGAAAATGTACAGTCTTATAATCATAAAAGAAATTGAATCTGAAGTTAAAAATCTTCTCACAGAAAAGCCAGATCTAGTCAGTGTTGCCAGCAATTTACAGCAAATAAGGAAGAAATAAGTCTGCAAATATTCAAGGAAAAATAATTCAAATCTCACACAAATTCTTTCAGAATGTAGAAAAGTGGGAATATCCCTAGTTTACCTTAATAGGCTGCTTTAACTTTGATACAAAACCCAACAAAATGTGAGAATGGAATCATAAATTGCAGATCAATCTTGCTCATGTACATAGATATGACCATCCTAAGCAGAAATAATAACATAATACAGAAGCGTGTGTGTGTTTGTGTGTGTTAAGATAGTGCTTCATTTGCTGATCCCAGGAGAGCAAGTTTGATTTTACATAAGAAATCAATTATTGTATGTCACCCTATTAATAGAAGAAAAGAGAAAATTATATAATCATCTCAATAGATACAGAAAAGGCAATTGATAAAATTCCCCATCTTTTTCTAAATGAAAAGAAAATAAGCTAGAAATAAAACAAAACTTCCCTAAACTGACAAAGAGTATCTACGGAAAACCTATATCTAACATCGTATTTAATGGTGAAATATTGAAAGTATTCTCTTTGAGGCCGGGGGAAGTGGCTCAGGCCTGTAATCCCAGCACTTTGGGAGGTCGAGGCAGGCGGATCACAAGGTCAGGAGATCAAGACCATCCTGGCTAACATGGTGAAACCCCATCTCCACTAAAAATACAAAAAAAAAATTAGCCGAGCGTGGTGGCAGGCGCCTGTAGTCCCAGCTACTCAGTAGGCTGAGGCAGGAGGATGGCGTGAACTCGGGCGGTGGAGCTTGCAGCGAGCCGAAATCGCACCACTGCACTCCAGCCTGGACGACAGAGCGAGACTCTTGTCTCAAAAATAAATAAATAAATAAATAAAATGAAAAAATAAAAAAAGAGAAAGTATTCTCTTTGAGATTAGGAACAAAACAAGGCGTCTACCAGCACCACTTGTATAATATTGTGTTGGAGGTCTTAGCCAATAATGAGAACTGGACAGAAAGAGAAAAAAACAGACTTTTTTTCGAGGTAATCTGCTCATTAGAATTCAAAAGACCCTACAATACATTTCTGAAATTAATAAGATATTTTAGCACAATTCCACGGTATAAAAATCAATATACAAAAATAAGTTTCAACAAACAGAAAAATGCAATTTTTAAAAGATATTTTAAAAACATCAAAATTCTAAAATGTCTATAAATATAACAAATTTTTTCAAGAACCTTATGAAGGAAAGTATACAGCTTTTCTTTACAGGAAAAAGAAAACCTTGAAAACAGTGACAATCATCATATATATAGACAAGAAAACTTGACCTCATAGAAGCACTTCTTCTACCACTGATAGGTAATTTCAAAGATACTCCTATTAAAATCTCAAATGGAACTTTGTGGTGCTTGATAAGCTGATTTAAAACATTGATATGGAACAGCAAACAGCCAAGATTAAGAGGAAAAAGGAGTACTTTCTTTATCACATACTTAGCAGCATGATAAAGCCATAATAATTAAGAAAGGGGGTGTTTTCAAGTTTCTACTGAACCAGACTGGAAAGCTCAGAAACAGATATACTTATGGGCCTTTGATATAGGACAGAAGGTGTGTAGCAAGTCATTAAAGAAAGAGTAGACTTTGCCATAAATTATCCTGGCACACTTGAGTATCCACAGGTGAAAAAGTAAAAATGTCTCCCTATTATACATCATATATAAAAACCAGTTCCATTAAATTAAAGTCTTAGATGAGAAATGCAGTGATAACTATATAGGAGAATATCTTTATGATCACCATGTAGGGAGGGATGTCTTGGAATCCACACAGAAGTCATAAAGGAAAAGTGAAATTCTATCATTTCATTCAAAAGATATGAAGATAATTAAAAGAAGTACACAAATTGGGAAAAGAGATTTTTAACATATAAAACTGATAAACTATGAATATCCAAAATATGTACAAAAAAGACTACAAACAAAAAGTCTCTCATGTAAATCAATTAGAAAGAAAGAAAACAATCCAATAAAAAGGGCAAAATCTTGAAAAAGAACTTCACAGATGAATAATCATAGGTGGAAACAAACATATGAAAAGACGTTCAGCTTTGTTAGAAATTATGAAGTGTAAATTCAAACTACAGTGAGATAATATCACACTCACAAAACTGATGAAAATTAAAGTCTGGCAACATTGCATGCTGGTGAGGATATGGGAAAAGAATGGATTTTTCACTGCTGAAAGGAGTATCAATAATTGCTGCAACCACTTTAGAACACGGCTTGTCATCTTCTAATGAAATTGAAAATGTGTATCACCATGACCCATATTCCATCCTGGATACATGTGCACTTATGCACCAAGAGAAATACCCAGGAATGTACATAGTAGCACTATTTCTTACCTCCACAAATTCTAAACAAAGCAAATGCTCATCAACAATAGAATAGATAAATAATTTGTGTTTTACTACAATGGATTAGTATGCTTAGTAAAATTTAATTAATTTCAGATATACAAAACAAAAAAAATTTGAAAAAATACACACAGTATGATTTCATTTCTACAAAGTCAATATGTTCTTTAGAGATTCAAGGAAAAAGTAATGTTACTACAAAATGAAATAAAATTATAAACACAAAATGCTGGATGGTAGTTATCTGAGAAAGAAAGCGAGAGAGGATAAGACAGCCACACAGAGAAACTTCAAAGTTCTTGGTAGTGTTCTGTTTCTTGCCTAGAGTAAGTGAGGGGATGTTCGCTGTATTTAGTCTTTACATGTTATATCTATTCCATACATGTTTTCATAATAACTATTTCAGCGTTTTTGAAATTGTTTAAGCATATCAAACACAGTAACAACTTTTCAAGCTTCGACAGTAGCACCGTATGAGGGAGTCTATGCCCAGGTCCAACAATGTAACCAGCCAAGGCCAGTAGCTGCAAAATCCCAAACACAGAGATAGATGTAATGGACCATGTAGCCTGTCACGCCCCGTCACCTCATCTAATTTCTCTTGTTCCAATTCTTCTTTTGCCAGCCCATCACCAATTATAAATTTAACATCCCACGTAGACTTTCCCACAGGGAGAGAAGGTACCGATCAGCACACATGAGTCACCAGAGAGCTTGATACCTCCGTTCCTCACTGTAATTTAAAGCTGGCATTCTGGCTGATATTTCAAGTTCTGTAAGCATCCTCAGGGACAATCTATGCCTGATGAAGAGAAGATGGAAAGATGAATCATTCCAAGGACAAGTGGAGGGGGAAGCTGAGAAGGAGGCAGAACCTCAAAAGGGAAGAAGTGTCATCCAAAGCCACGGCATTCAGATGCAGTAACAAGGGACCATATTATAGGGGCACTTCAACCGGTTGCAGGCTGAAATGTGAGTGTTTACAAAAGCAAAAATTCAACTTATAACGTAGGAAGTGCCGTAGTGGAAGATAGTGTCGTGTAGTGGAAAGAACAAGGTTTTTGGTCTTGACTAAAATATTGGCTTCCTCACTCATGAGATCCCTGAGTCTCAGTATATTTACCTGTAAATAAAGATAATAACACTGGGGCGATTAAAGATAATACACTGCAGCTATTCTCAAAGGAAGGCAGTTTGGTGAAGTAGAGGAACCTGGGTTTTGACACCAGACCAAGCCTGATTCTGGCTCCTCCACCTTCTGGTTGATCCTAGACTCATTTTTATCATTTGTAAAATGGGGTAATTCGATCTACCTTGGAAATGCCATGAGGTTTAGTGATAATTAGCCCGATATTAACACGTAGGAAATGCTCAACAAAGGTGAGATAATATTACTATCACTGGATGTTGATTAGCTATTTAAAGATTAAGATCAGAAATGACAAGTACATGGAGTCAGAGAGATGCTGGCTTCGCAGAGAGATGCTGGGACAAGGAGAAGGTGTAGTCACAGTGATAAGCCACAGAGACAGCAGTCAATAGCCAGGCAGGGTTAACTGTGGTTAAAGTAAGGGGGAGGCACCAAGCAGGAAAGAAACTGGCCTCAGATTAATCTGGTCATGGGCATCAGCAACTCAGACATGGTGACTACAGGGACAGATTTCTATTCACTGAAAAGGAGAGTAGAAAGAAGCTGTACTGCCAGTTTCAGTCCTAGAGAAATTTGGGTGGCAGGTGGATAATCAAGATAAGGACTCACCCAGATGTAGTTGAAAGGCAGATGTCATGAAGACTTTGATGCTGGAGTTTGGCATAAGTCAAAGTATTCATCACATATTCAAAGCAAAAGGCCATAAGATTACAGCTAATCTGATCAGACACCAAGCTGGGTTTGGCTCCTTAAATATTCTTACCAGGCTGAGGTAACCATTTTCTCCTGTGAGAATGAAACGTTCAGGAGCTCTGAGCTGACCTGGGGTACAATGCCTTAGGAACCCCTGCTGGTAAGGGGATGGAGCGTTGCTTAACCTTGGGCTGTAGTACACACAGCGCACAAAAAAGTGACGTGAGATGGCGTGCTGGAGAGAAGCTACACACTAGCTACTCATACCATGCAGACCAAGGCCAGGCAGAGTCCTAAGCATGAGGATATAAAGCGGATTTAAAACCTAGGGTAATAGCTGTACAAACAAAGGTATCTACAAATGGCATTTTGCAGGGTGTGTGGGAGCTTGATAAATAACATGTGGACGGGAACAAAGTCACAGAATTTGCTTGGCATCACTATATATGTGTCTACAAGTGTCAGTTGCAACAGTGAAGAGGCTTTATCTGCAATAATCCAAGTGGATCTCATCTTCAGAACCGCAGAGTGGCAATAAGGGCCTATAGTAGTAGAGCTGATGCCCACACATGCTCCAATCCCAAACCCACACCCCTTAGCCTGTGCCAGTTCTCTAGTTCTCAGGAATGGCGAAGCAAAATGCTATTTGCAAAGATGTCTGCCTCTGAGTTTCTGGCTATAGTGAATGCAAGTTTAGTGCATGAAGAATAAAAATCAATTTCCTAAAAAAACTATGCATACAAAGAGTGTGTCATCATTTCTCTGAATAGTTTCATAAGTATGGTCAGCTTGGAAAATAACTTTGAAGGAAATACAATTGCATTTCGTGAATGGAAAACTAATGCAGTTTTAGAATAACTCTTTCAAGATAGTTTTTATTCCAGCTCACCTCGCACTGAGGACCTTAGAAGTGTTCAAATACATCGTGGCCAATATGGTGAAACCCCGTCTCTACTAAAAATACAAAAATTAGCCTAGCATGGTGGCAGGTGCCTGTAGTCCCAGCTACTGGGGAGGCTGAGGCAGGAGAACAGCTTGAGCCTGGGAAGTGGAGGTTGCAGTGAGCTGACATCACGCCACTGAACTCCAGCCTAGGCGACAGAGCAAGACTCCATCTCAAAAAAAAAAAAAAAAAGTGTTCAGATACAGTAAATATTTGCTTGCACTATTTAGTTTACTCTATTGTCCTAATTAATTTCAGCATGTGCATTATGTTTTGGGATACAGTTTGTCACTTGGCTTAAACAAAGAGCACTTAGATTTTACATTTGGTAGGATGGGAGTTTCTTCCTCTATCATACATAATCTCTCTTATCAACCATCAGCACTGCCTAAATATCACCTGGATGCTCTTGAGCATTAACAACAAAGGACTGTTTTTGTCCAAATACCTTCCACCAATTTAAGAAGAAATAAGTCCCCTCAAATTCTATCTCCTACATCAAGGGTTCCATTCCATTTTAAGTTAGAGTAAGGAGCAAACTCTTAGGGGAAATAACTGGACTCTCTAATCCCAATATAAAAGTTTTAATGTCTTAGTTCATAACTCAAGACTTTCAATTAATAATCTGATTCTGTGGTTATTTTATTCATCCTTCCTTTTACCTGGTTAAATATTCAGTTCTATTTATTCCACTGCATATGGCATCTCTAAGTCATATGCTTCATCATTAAAATCATCATAATTAGAATTTCTGGTGCTTCATTATCTCCATTACTCTAGGGAAAAAAACTTCCTTATGTCCTTCTCATGTTCTAGCTGAGAGATGAATTTAAATATTTTCCCACAAGCATCGGCTTCTGTAGCCACTTGAAATCCTACTAACATTTCTCTGGAATCTTTCTTAGGCTTCAAACTTAAGCTACCTCGAAGCCTATTTGGAGAACTGGACTTTAGGTTATTTATAAGGAAAAAATTTCCCTTTTTAAAAAAGTAAACACACTGGAACTATATTCTGAATGAGGGGCAGAATTTATTTGGGAAAGTTTGTTTCTGGGTCTTATTGTTATTCTGTTAAAGAAACAGCCTCTGGGCTAGTCTGGAAGAAAGACATTGAGAAAAAGCAGATGTTAAATTGTGTTACGTAATAAAGTAACAGGGATTCTTGATTTGTCCCTGGGCAACTAAAGGGAAATGAAGTATTAGAGATCCCAGGAAATATGAAGGAAGTGAGAAGATGTGAAGTTTAAGTCCCCAGAAACCTGAGACATTTGGAGTTGAAAGAAAGATGGCCCCTAACGGATTCCCCTGCTTAGGACCTGGCCAAATCCTTCAGGAATAGAAGTAGAAAATGTGGACCTGCCCATAGCTATATAGCATGAAGAACGTGGCTAAAATTAGATATGTAACTAGAATATTAGAGACTCGGAGATCTATAGATTGTGTATAATATTTACAGTTCTCTTTTCTTCTTCTTTAAAAAGTATCATTTCACCTTCTAATAATATTTATGTAGAAAATTCTAATTGTCGTACTCTTGATAGGTCATTCTCTTCAATTTGAAGAAAACCAAAGCAAAGAATTGGTTATTCTCTGCCAGTCTAAATCATGGCAGAAATTTTCAGATACTGACAAAAGAATCTTATTCTATTTTATATATCTGAGTGGTATCTAAACACTCCTATGAAAGAGAACATATAGAGTAAGTCATGTTGGTTTCTGGCTACCCCATTAGCCACAGTCCTCCTATACCTCTCTTCCATCAAAGAGGACACAGGCATGACCCTCTATTATCCAGATCACATAAAATGAGAATGAATTTAAGGAATACCATAACTCACACCCTCATAAACATTGGGCTCTTTGTTGCTGAGTTCAGAATCACTGGACTGAATTATTCTCAATACTAGACTCCTGGCAGTCATAGCGAGTAATTAGAACTGGGTCGTCAGATGCAGTGGACTCCTCTTGTTTCTGTTTCTCTTCCTCTGAGCTCACCTGTCTCTAAAGACATTGCTGCAGCCAGCTCCTCTGGTCACCTCATGTAAGTTTCACCAATTTTCTCTCACTTTCTGACCTTGGTAGTTTTTCTGCTACCACCTTGAAGGACCCCTTGAGACCCTGCCACACTTCCACACTTGTGTAGCATGGAAGTGCAAGAGAGTTAATGCCAGAGGGCAAGTCTTCATCAATGGAGAATGGGAGCCGGTGGATAAATGCCCCCACGCATCCCCTGGATGGTCCACTCTGTGGCATAGGCAACACCGATTGTCAGCGTCTCAGTTGCCCACAGCAGTAACTAACTCAAGAATGCATCCTTGTGCCGGCTTTCTCACTGTCCCTGCTTCACTCGCCACTGTCCTCCACTTCAATTCCTGGGATCCCTTCCTCAGATGAAGTCTGTAAAAAAGTTTTTGCTTCTTGAGAATACCAGGCTATGCAAACCATATTCTAACTGGTGAAACGTGAGTCAATTTTATTTGAAAAAAATAATAAACTGACTGTCATTTTGTTATGCTTATTTTACAGTCTCTCCCTCAAGAAATCCATAAAAGACAAACATATGGCATGATAAATTGTCCTTTACACTTCTTCATTGCCTGAAAGAAAATATTGTCATGTAGATTAATTTCATCTCGAATTAATTGGCTTCATGTTTGCATTTTTAAAAATAATCTATAAATGTTCGAATATTTCCACTTGGTTTTATTGTTGAAAATTTAAAGTAAACATAACATTCCAACTTATCTTTTAATTAATTTAACTTTATATCTGGCTTTACATTTATTCCTCTTTAATATATTAGCTTATTTTTACACTTGGCACTTGTTTTTTAAGAATTCTATGAGATGATTTTGATAGAACCCGATGTCAAGCTTCCCAGAATTGTCCTGCCCTCTTGGAAATTCTGGTCATTTATGCATGTCCTGTCCTTGTCATACTTTAAAACAAAAAGTAGGCATCTGAGATGCCTCAGTAAAATCAAGACAGGTTTCCTGTCTGCTGTTGCTTCCTGGTCTCTGGGAGTCCATGGAAATGGAAGTTAGAGTCCATGGAAATAGGTTAGCAATTATGCTATTCCTTCAGTGGCCATTTGTGATGAGAGCCTTGCAGATAGGTAACAAATATATATATATATATATATATATATGTATAATCCCAAAGGTTAGTATTAGAATATTGCCCCTGCCCATCTGACCTGTGAAAACAAGTGTTTCTGTACCTGTTTCATCACTTCACCCTTGTGCACTCCCGCCTTCATCATTCAGCAGCTGTCTCCATTCTCGTCCCATTACTGCACCTAGGATATATTTTCAATGTGGTGCTAGATACCACCTGCCCAGAGACCTGGCTACCACAATCTTTTGCTTAGCCAGGGGTGTCTAGGCAGAAAGACAAAGGATGTAAAGGGATGGTTTGTTTCGCAGGGCCATGGAAAAGTCACCTTTTGTCACCTACAACCACTTGCTTTTTTTTTGGAAAGAATGTTTTAGTGCCTGGAGAGGACTCTTTGGTATCATGAAGAAAGGATAGGACCTCTTGGTTTTTTTTTTTGTTGGTTTGTTGTTGTTGTTGTTCTAATTACCCACTCACCTTTTAGAACAGTCTTAAAGTTTCAAGCCTAGTGCTTTATAACTTACTGTCTAATGCTTTTGTAATGGAAAGTAACTTTTACATGATTCCAAAGGTAAAGGAAGAGGCCTCTTTAAGAAGTAAGCTTGTGATAACTTGTGATCCGTTAACACATTACTTCCTCTAAGTGAGTTAGGAGCACACTTCTAACTGTGATCAAGTGGATGTTACTTGATTCTGCTTTGATAAAAGCTGTTCACAGTCAAGGAGCAGTGATCATTTAAGATTGAATCAGTGGTAGGCCGCAGTGACCTCTAAAATGAAGTAATGAGTCATTAATGGTCTTCGGAAAATTTTGATAAGGTTACTTATATTCTTTACTTGTGGTAAAGAGTAGAGGACAATCCTTGAACACTCTATGAAAGTTCTGTGGCAGCTCAGAAATGAGAAAAATTAAAGTGCTTCCCTAGAAAGAAAGGAATGTATATCAGTAAGTGAAGCTTATAACCATTTCTCACTGATAAAGGAAATAATTGCTGTTTGGCTTATTCATAGCCTTTAATCCAAATCTCACTATTGGAAATTTTTCTTTAAGATCATCTAAAAAGCTATGTAAATAAAACAATACTTGCACATTTATTTATAATAGTGAGACGTTAGAAACAACTTGAATAGCACCTTACGTGGTTATTGGTTAGATAAATTATAATACATTAATTTAATAGAATAGTGTGCAGAAAAGGAATTTTGTGCAGAAAATATTGTAAAGACCATGCAGCTATTATTCAACACGGAAAACATTGATGATATTTTACTAAAAGACAAGATTTCTCAACCCCAGCACCACTAACATTTTGGGCCAGATTCTACTAGTTGGTGTTGGGGGACTGTCTTGTGTATTATAAGATGTGAGCTGAATCACTGGTTTCTATCCACTTCATGTCAGTAGCACCACCACCCCGGCTGTGACAACCAAAAATATCTCCAGATGTTGCCAAAAGTCCTGGGCTAGGGGTGAAGATGATCAAAAAGACCCTGGTTGAGAATCACTGTTAAAGGGGAAAATTGAACTACAAATCTCCTTCTATATTATGATTAAATGTAAGAGGAATTACACATGCATCTAGATTAAACTAAAGAATAAATGCAAAAATGCAAACATTTATTTATTAAGGTGATGGGCTTTTGATTTATTTTCTTTTTATAACTTCTAAGTGAGTAGAAATTTGTAGGGAAAAAATATCAGAATTGGAGTCAGGACATTATAATTGTATTATTTTTTGCAATAAAAATAAATGATTTGGTTAAAGGAAAAGTATAAATTACTACATTGTTTTCTTACCTCTAGTCCTAGAAAAGCCTGCCCATTGGCCTTCATTCACCTAAAACAAATTCCACAATTTACCTTCTAGCAGTTTCTCACTTACAGAGTTATGATAATTGAAACGTGGTTAGCTTTGTACCTCTTGTCTTTCTCAGTGACGGAAGGTCAATATATTAGTTTGCTAGGATTTCAGTAGCAAAGTACCACATACTGGCTGGCTTAAACAACAGGAATTTACTGCCCCACAATCTTAGAGTCTAGAAATCCAGAATGAAAGTATTGGCTGGGTTGTTTCTCTCCTTGGCTTGCAAATGACTGTCTTCATGTTTCCATGGCTTCTCCCTGTATCTTTGCATAGTCTCCACTTTGTCTTCTAATTTCTCTTTTTTTAAATAGAGATACCTAATGTTGTATTACATTACGGCCAACACTAATGACTTCATTTCCACTTGGTTACCTCTGTAAAGCCTGTATCGCTGAATAAGATCATTTTCTGAAGTACTGGGGAGTGGGGTTGCTGGGGGAGTTAGGACTTCAGCACATGGATTTTGGGGGATGCAATTCAGCCCATAACAGGTCCTCAAAATAAACACGAGAAACTCTTTCTAACTGCACACAAAGCCCTGAAAATTCTGATATAAGCTTCACACATTGCTCACAAATGGACTGGTGTCCGTCTTTCTTCCCCTTTCTGTCCACTTCTTAAAGGAGTGGCATGTCTTGAGAAGCCACTGATACTGATTAGAATTTGTGATACCTCTCGGGGGTATCGGGACAAAGCCAGGATCCACTGGTCTTGGGTAATGTTTTAATAACCTAGATAATAAACATTTCATATAGTAGTCAAATGAGCTTTTTCTCCTCCATATATCAACTACATGTGGATGAACAGCTGAAAATAACATTCCTTTTATGGCTTAAGAGACAAAATGCAGAAAATGTAAGTGCAGTGGCCATGGGATGAATTTCTATTTGTAAAATGGCATTCTCTGAAGTTTCAATTTCATGTGAATAATTCCGAGTTCTAAATGTTGTTTATATGATATGGAGAAACAAGACATGAATTCTGGTTTATTTGCAATCTAAAAGGATTTAAGGAAAGTGATGTTTCCTACTCTAAGTCTCAAGGCTTCACCATATTCTAGAATAAGGTGAAACAGAAGGCATAAATTAAGCTTTCTACGGGTTATATGGACCCAGGTTCAAATGTTGGTGTTAAATTGAGACCATTTCACAGAGATTCTTGTGTGCATATTAAATGACTTGGATTTGAGCAATTATCTTATTTAGTAGTATTGGGACCTTTTATAAATAACTCAGACTTTGAAGGTGCCCACATGCCTGTGTTCATCTATGCTCTTTCCATAACAGTCAAGGGAAACCCTAGACCCAGAATTCAACTCCTTCCCAGATTTCCATGAGAATTCCAACAACTACAGGTATATATTTGGATTTTGTACCCACACTGAAGTTTCAGGAATTGCCAGGAGCCCAGAGCACGATATTCTGCCAATTCTCTAAGCCTCTTTTCTCCTACTTTCTTTTCTTGCTTCTTCCTTTCTGTGTTGTCTCCACCCTACACAGCTTTCAAAGCCACTTTATCTCCTCAGTGGTAATGTCAATTCCTCTTCTCACTTCATGCATAACATGAATTACAGCATATCAAATTATTTCCTCAAGTGAATGCAGTGCTTTTCTTAAGAGCAATCAGGAGAATAAACTTTTCTCTATTCTATTATGCATGTAGCTATGGATAACTTAACTTGTCTAAAGAATATGGTGAAAATCTTCTGATAAGATGGACTTGGATATAACATAATTATCAATGACTCTCATCTTCTAATCAACCCTATTCTCAACCAAAGCAAACAAGTTCATTTGGGTGGAAGGAAAAGAAGGCGAAGCCAGAAGGGGAAATGGCAAACAATTTCAAATCATCTTGGGGAACAGGGAGAGGGAAATGGATGCTTGAATATTGAATATTCCCCCTGGCTCCATCTGGTCAACTGACTGGGAGAGACAAGACATGTCCAACCTCAGCAGAACCTGGGCAGATGTGGATGGCACACTTGGACCCAGGAACTTCCTGCATTCATCGTGCAGCAAAGTGACTCCATGTCTTACACAGCTGAATTTTTAGGCCTAATTTATTATGTTATGGTGGTGTTATATGTCAGTATGGAATTGTTTGTGAGATGCTTTATTATGCCATCTTATTGTATTCCCAAAATAACTACCAACTTAACAGTAAAAAAAGAAAGAAGGAAAAACAGATAGTTCTGAACAAAGGAGAGACTCAACAAATCAGTAATAAGAGTCAGGACTCCTAGCAGTTTTTCTGATGGCAACTATACTAATTTTTCCTGGACAACATGCTTCATTCCCCATGTGACCTCATCAAGACTAGATATCTAGATATCAGAAACTTATTTTTTCTCCAAAACACTTGTTTGGACTGGTACTCACTTAGTTCATGTTTCATCTGGCCTGTGTCCACATGTTTTAGAAAGGATATGGTTCTATGCCTGAATATTGGTGACCCTTCAATTGCAAGCTGGGTCTGAACCAGGCCAAAACATCTTGGCAGTTTGGTGAATT
This sequence comes from Trachypithecus francoisi, assembly GCF_009764315.1. Taxonomy (NCBI): domain Eukaryota; kingdom Metazoa; phylum Chordata; class Mammalia; order Primates; family Cercopithecidae; genus Trachypithecus; species Trachypithecus francoisi. The sequence continues at coordinate 75,860,778 of NW_022681469.1, read as the reverse complement.
CAAAAGCAAGGAATCATTTCAGTGAAATAAACAGGATGAGTAATTTTATCTCATTCCCACTCATCCCCCCCAGTAAAACTGTGTATCCCCACTGGGATATAAAAAATTGAATAGTTTAAAGTGGGAACAAACTGGCTTTATACTGATGTGCTGGCTAAGATGCCTTGGAATAATAGAAGAATAACAATAGCAAAAGCTTCCATTTACTGATGCTCACTATATTCCAGGCACTGTGGTAAATACATATAATTTGATCTTTATTAGAAATAATTTTATAAATCAAATTTTGTCTTTTTTAATAAATGAAGATTTTTGTCATGATGACAACGTAGCTAACCTTAAAACTCTAGGCTTTGATCGCTACTACTTATTCTAATGCAAACAATTGTGATTGAAACTCCCAGTAGTGCTGTCATATATAAGAACAAGAACTACAACAAATGACCACGATATTTGATTTAGCATTTACGTTTTTTTTTTTTTTTTTATTATACTTTAAGTTCTAGGGTACATGTGCATAACGGGCAGGTTTGTTACATATGTATACTTGTGCCACATTGGTGTGCTGCACCCATCAACTCATCAGCACCCATCAGCTTGTCATTTACTTCAGGTATAACTCCCAATGCAATCCCTCCTCCCTCCCCACTCCCTGTGATAGGCCCCAGTGTGTGATGTTCCCCTTCCTGAGTCCAAGTGATCTCATTGTTCAGTTCCCACCTATGAGTGAGAACATGCGGCATTTAGTTTTCTGTTCTTGCGATAGTTTGCTGAGAATGATGGTTTCCAGCTGCATCCATGTCCCTACAAAGGACGCAAACTCATCCTTTTTTATGGCTGCATAGTATTCCATAGTGTATATGTGCCACATTTTCTTAATCCAGTCTGTCACAGATGGACATTTGGGTTGATTCCAAGTCTTTGCTATTGTGAATAGTGCTGCAATAAACATACGTGTGCATGTGTCTTTGTAGTAGAATAATTTATAATCCTTTGGGTATATACCCAGTAGTGCGATGGCTGGGTCATATGGTACCTCTAGTTCTAGATCCTTAAGGAATTGCCATACTGTTTTCCATAATGGTTGAACTAGTTTACAATCCCACCAACAGTGTAAAAGTGTTCCTATTTCTCCACATCCTCTCCAACACCTGTTGTTTCCTGACTTCTTAATGATTGCCATTCTAACTGGTGTGAGATGGTATCTCATTGTGGTTTTGATTTGCATTTCTCTGATGGCGAGTGATGATGAGCATTTTTTCATGTGTCTGTTGGCTGTATGAATGTCTTCTTTTGAGAAATGTCTGTTCATATCCTTTCCCCACTTTTTGATGGGGTTGTTTGTTTTTTTCTTGTATATTTGTTTGAGTTCTTTGTAGATTCTGGATATTAGCCCTTTGTCAGATGAGTAGGTTGCAAAAATTTTCTCCCATTCTGTAGGTTGCCTGTTCACTCTGATGGTAGTTTCTTTTGCTGTGCAAAAGCTCTTTAGTTTAATGAGATCCCATTTGTCAATTTTGGCTTTTGCTGCCGTTGCTTTTGGTGTTTTAGACATGAAGTCCTTGCCCATGCCTATGTCCTGAATGGTACTACCTAGATTTTCTTCTAGGGTTTTTATGGTATTAGGTCTAACATTTAAGTCTCTAATCCATCTTGAATTAATCTTCATATAAGGGGTAAGGAAAGGATCCAGTTTCAGCTTTCTACTTATGGCTAGCCAATTTTCCCAGCACCATTTATTGAATAGGGAATCCTTTCCCCATTTCTTGTTTCTCTCAGGTTTGTCAAAGATCAGATGGCTGTAGATGTGTGGTATTATTTCTGAGGACTCTGTTCTGTTCCATTGGTCTATATCTCTGTTTTGGTACCAGTACCATGCTGTTTTGGTTACTGTAGCCTTGTAGTATAGTTTGAAGTCAGGTAGTGTGACGCCTCCAGCTTTGTCCTTTTGACTTAGGATTGTCTTGGCAATGCGGGCTCTTTTTTGGTTCCAACTTTAAAGCATTTACTTTTTAAATACACATTGCAGCAGGGCGTGGTGGCTCATGCCTGTAATCCCAGCACTTTGGGAGGCCGAGGCGGCTGGATCACTTGAGATCAGGATTTCGAGACCAGGCTGGCCAACATAGTGAAACCCCATCTCTATTAAAAATACGAAAATTAGCTGGGCGTAGTGGCACGCACCTGTAGTCCCAACGACTCGGGAGGCTGAGACAGGATAATTGCTTGAACCCAGGAGGCAGAGGTTGCAGTGAGCTGAGATTGCACCACTGCACTCCAGCCTGGGACAGAGTAAAACTCTGTCTCAAAAAAAAAAAAAAAGACTATATATATATATGTGTGTGTGTGTGTATATATATGCAAACATACACACACACACACACACATACATTGCAACACTTATTTTCTCCATTCATTTACTTGGGGGTATAAGTTAATGTTTGTGATCTAGTATTGTGAAATGACTACTTCCCACACGACAGAAAATCCTTCTAGGCCTTACAGGAAATACCCTCTGTATAGCCAGGGGCAGATTTCTCCATGCTAATCCAGTAGTGATTTGCCCATGTTTATGTCATAGCTTTGTCTCTACTCTCACAAGTAACTTCAACCTGTCTTCTAGACAATTAAGGATATTGCAGCAGTTTCTGTTTTTAAAGTTCCTACAGCAGAGTCCTTTGATGAAGACTTTTCTATTATTTAATCTTAGAGCTGTGTCATCTCTTGGTACGATCCCAAGGGGAATTTGGGACCAGAGCAAAAAGAGTGGGCATCAAAAAATAGATTGATTGTAAGGTGGCATTTTTCATGATATGCACTCTGGGTTTGAATATCTTTTCTGCCTTTTATTACCTGTGTGACCTGAGATATTTTACTTGTCATTTTTCTCATCTTTCAAATGAAGATAAGAACAGTGTCTTTCTCACCGGGTTAGTGTGACACAGCAGGGAGAGAAGACATGTAAATATGTTAGCACAATACCTGGCTAACAGGTTGAATAAACACTAGTTACTATAATAGAAATTCCTCCCTCTGTCATGTCTTGGGAATATACAATTTTGGCCAAGTCTCTTAACTGCTCTAATCTCTGATTCTTCTCTAATCTGTAAAATGAAAGAAACAGATTAGTCTAGATGTCCTATAAAATCTTTTTCAGCTCCAATCTTCCACGAATCAAAATCATTCTGTAATTTAACAGCAGAAATAGTCCTCACCAAATACTCTACATACTCGTCTACAGTTTTCAGCGTTGTAACTAGGTTGGAACTGCGTAACTAGTTCTGGCCAATGGAAATGTGAGTGTGTATGAGGTGCTACTATGAGTCCAAGGCAGTTATGAGCCAGTGTGAATTCACTACAATTCTCTTCTCTCTCTCTCTCATTGGTGATATTGGAAGCAAAGAGTTTTGAGATACTTATTGTTGCAATGTAGAAGCAGCCTGAATCTCTGAGATACCATTGGAGTAAATCTGTCTGGCCTTCATCAGACTGTAATAAGAGCAGGAAATAATTCTTTGTTGTGTTAGGCAAGTGAGATTTTGAAGTTGACTGTCAAAGCAGCCAGCAGTTACTTCTCCTGACTTGTGTAGTATTCGAGCTCCTCCCTAATCCATATCTCAATTTTTTATAAAGGTCACTTTAAAAAAAAAAAACAACAAAGAACCTGCTTGTTCTTTGTTTTTTAGTGATTCCTAGGGGAATCACTAAAAATCAGGGGGGAGGGTGAACAAAAGAAAATGTAACGAAAGATTAACCTGTGGCTTGAGAGGCATGCATGAAAAACACAGAAGAGGCCAAGAAGCCAACCAGGGCATTGTTCTAGTGTAGCTCCAGGCTTTTCTGATATTTTCTTTTTTTTATTTTTGTGTTTATTTTTTAATTATACTTTATGATCTAGGCTTTTCTGATATTTTCTAGATGCTACCCTCTTTCCCACTACCTTGGTTCCAGGTTTATTTCACAGTACTCTCAAGAAATGTTATATCACCAGGCATTGTAAAATTCTCGAAGCCAAATTAATTTTATTATAGTTACACTAATTATCAGAAGAAAAACATTTCACACCAGGGACAGAATAGAAAGGCATGCAATATCTGACTCCCTTACATCATAGGATTGTTGTAAAAACCAAAATAGATACCAGAGATTGAAAACTGTGAAATGCTATGTATTAAGATGAGGTAGATGCTGTGATGATAGAATAAGAAGTATATTGCAAAGGCACTAGAACTCATGAAAGAGTCTGAATATCTGACATAGGCAAACTATTTTTTTAAAGGGAAGAGACATATGAAAATCAAAATACAAAGCATGGTTAGAGATTCACACAGAAACATAGAAACTACAGAGTACTTCTTATTTCCCTACCTATTCTCTTTCTTTAAAAAAAGTTACTAAACTTAATCTATCAAGAAAGAAACACCTTCTTCAAAATAATTGAAATTATGAGAGCAGTGAGAGTGGTCTTTCTAAGCAGCTACATGTTTGTACATCTCTATATAGCATAGAGAAAGTGGAATTCTGAGTTTCCATCTATATTTCCTTACTTAAGAAACTAAGCTTAGTAGGTATATATTGATGGCATTTAAAAAAAATAATTATTGACTTAAATGTGAATTTCAAAAATAAATGCTAGTGATTCAGCTCTCAATTTATAAGATGGATTTGTCTAAATCATTAATGAGTAGGATGAAATGTCAGAAGAGAGACCACTGCAGCATCACAAACAAGATAGATAAAAACCTCAGAGGATGACTATTGACCTAATCCAAACAAATTATCTCCTGGTCCCATTGGTTATTGCCAAGTCTCAGCAAAGTACTTAGAGTAAACATAGCACAAGAGTGGAAAGGGGTCTGCTTGTCTTTCTGTTTGTGATTGTTCAAGCGAATGAATGATAGAAATGTGAGCTGATCTCTGGCGACTGCACAGAAGTCATCAGATTATTGACGTCAATGCTATAAATGCTCTAGGCCCTTACAAGATAAAAGGAAAAGTAACATTGTGACTCGGAAACAGAATGAGGCCTTGAGGTAATAGATCAGGTTACTGAGGCAGAATAAGACTTTACTGCACCAACAGTCACCATTTAATGATGCCTCCTTGGACCTCCAGAGAGTGGGTTTTCTCAATCATATGAGAACTTGGTGTATAAGAAGAAAAGGCACTTAGCAGTACTGCATCATATCCAAAGAACAATGATCCACATGTTCTCTGAGCCTTTGAGCTCGGTATATTGTGTAATTTACAGGAGACTTGCTATTTCAAAGTCTGGCCAACAGTTGGCTATTTCATCTCATATTGATATACTGACTAGATGATGCTAGAAATAAAAGAGACAAAACCCATTTTAATAGTTTCCAGTGACTATAGTTTTTTTTTTTTGTTTTTTTTTTGTTTTTTTTGAGACAGGGTCTCGTTCTGCTGCCCAGGCTAGAGTGCAGTGGCACTATCATTGCTCATTGCAGGACTCAGGTTAAATGTAAGTAACCACCAAGTGGATTCCACACTATCGATACACTAAATAGCTTTTTGGCTTTTCACCCAGTGTCTAGCAATCAGTGGAGGAATTACTACCAACAGGGATAGACGACAGGGAAAGGGAGTGAGAGGAGTGAAGTGTAAGAGCTGGAGAATAGAGGGAGAAGGTAAAGAATCAAGGAGCACCAGTACTTGCATTTCAATAATTTGGTTTGCTGACTACAAACTTCCTGAGTGGAGGAGGGAAGGCCTGTAGCAAGTCAGACATACCTCTCTCCCCAGACAAACACCAAACAAACACACAAACACACGCACACACACAGACCATATACACACTCAAAGAACATTTAAAAAGTATGTCAGCTTGGCCAGGCATAGTTGCTCACACCTGTAATCCCAGCACTTTGGGAGGCTGAGGTGGGTCGATTACCTGAGGTCAGGAGTTCAGGACCAGCCTGGCCAACATGGTGAAAGCCCATCTCTACTAAAAATATAAAAATTAGCTGGATATGGTGGCGAGCGCATGTAATCCTAGCTACTCAGTAGGCTGAGACAGGAGAATTGCTTGAACCCAGGAGGCGGAGGTTGCAGTGAGCCTAGATGGCACCATTGCACTCCAGCCTGGGCAACAAGAGTGAAACTCCGTATCAAAAAAAAAAGAAAAGAAAAGAAAAAGAAAAAGAAAAGAAAAGAAAAGAAAAGAAAAAAAGTATCTCAGCTCTATCTGTAGGAAATTCAATCTTTTCAAGCCCGAAAAAGATTCTCGTAGATTAAGACCCCAAATCTGTTCAGTATCAAATGTGATCATATTGCTTGATACTTTGATGTGAAATATAGGATGACTGGATAGGACTCAGTTGTATTTCCACTATACCCAACATAGTTAGAATTTCTTTGCTTACCATTTTTTGTTAAGTCCATAGTTTTCTTCTGGATTTAATTTCCTTCCTGCTGAATTACATCAGTTAGTAGTTCGTAAAGCAATGATCCATGAGTAGTGAAACTTTTTAGATTTCTTTCTTATTTTATTTTATTTTTTCGAGATAAGGTCTTGCTTTGTCGCCCAGGCTGGAGTGCAGTGGTGCAATCTCGGCTCACCGCAACCTCTGCCTCCCGGGTTCAAGAGATTCTCCTGCCTCGGCCTCCCGAGTATCTGGGATCACAGGCATGTGCCACCATGCCAGGCTAATTTTTGTATTTGTAGTAAAGATGGGTTTTCATCATGTTGGCCAGGCTGGTATGGAATTTCTAACCTCAGGTGATCCACCCACCTCGATCTCCCAAAGCACTGGGATTACAGACCTGAGCCACCACACCAGGCCAACTTTTTAGATTTCTGAGTTGTCTTTATTTTAATTCTTCAATGGTAGATTAGATGGATATAGACTTTGTAGGTAATAGTTTATTTCCCTCAGCACTTTAAAGATGTTTCACTATTTTTGGCATCCGTTGTCACTGAACAAAAATTTTTTTAGTCTAAATATTCCTTTAAAAGCAACATGATTTTTCTCTCAGGATTTGCAGTGTTTTTTGTTTGTTTGTTTATTTGTTTGTTTGTTTTTTGCCTAGTATGTGAGTTCAGTATGAACTCCTTTGGTATGGGGCTTTTGATCTCTCCTAAATTATAGAAAATAATTAGCCATGATCTTTATAAATACCTTCTTTTTCCCATATGTTGTATTCTTTATTTTTGGAACTCCACTAGACACAAGCTAGGGCTTCTCAAACTGTATTTCTCTTTCATATTCTCTATCTCTTGGTGTTTCTGTGCTGAATTCAGAGTGATTTTTCTCAGATTAATCTTCCAATTCATTAATTTATTCTTCGATGTATATAGTCTACTGCTGATACACTATTGATCTTTTTGGTAGAAGTTTTATTAAGATGTAATTCATATACCATACATATCTTTCATTTAAATACTATAAGTCAATGGTTTTTAGCATATTCCGAGTTCTGCAAGCATCACCAAAATTTTAGAGCATTTTCATCATGCCATAAAATTCCATATTCTTTTTAGCTATCCTTTCAAATCCTCCCAGCCCTGAGTAACTACCAATCTACCTCTGTTTCTTTGGATTTGATTATTCTGGACATTTCATATGACTGGAATTATACCATATGTGGTCATTTGTGACTAGCTTCTTTCATTTAATAAAATGCTTTCAACATTTATCCACATAGTGTGCATGATGTATCAGTACTTCATTCCTTTATATTGCCCAGTAATATTCCATTGTATGGCTATAGGCTATACCTCACAGTTTTTATCCACTCATCAGTTGACGAACATTTGGGTTGTTTTTACTTTTGGCTGTTATAAATAATGCTGCTACAATTATTCATGTACAACCTTTTTGTTTGGATATATGTTCTCATTTCTTATGAATAGGATTGCTGGGTCATAAGATAACTGTATGTTCAAATTTTTGAGGAACTTCAGGATGTTTTCCAAAGTGGCTGTACCATTTTACATTCTATCAGCAGTAATATAATGGTCTTAATTTCTTCACATCCTCACCAATACTTATAATTAGCTTTTTTATTATAGTCATCCTAATGAATGTAAAGTGGTGTCTTATTGTGGTTTTGACTTACCATTTGTATATCTTCTTTGCAGAAAGGTCTTTTCAGATCCTTTACCATTTTTTAAATTGTACCGTTTTTCTCTTTATTATTGAGTTGTGAGAGTTCTTTACATATTCTGAATACAGTCCCTTATTACATGTGACTTGCAAATATTTTCTCCCACTAAGTAAGTTATCTTTTCACTTTCTTGATGGTGCCCTCTGCAGCACAAAAGTTTGTTTTGATTAAGTCAATTGTTTTATTTTTCTTTTGTTATTTGTGTTTTTGGTGACATATTTAAGGTATCATTGCCAAATCCAAGGTAATGAAGATTTATGCCTATGTTTTCTTCTTTTTTTTTTTTTTTTTTTTTTTGAGACGGAGTCTCGCTCTGTCGCCCAGGCTGGAGTGCAGTGGCCGGATCTCAGCTCACTGCAAGCTCCGCCTCCCTGGATTACGCCATTCTCCTGCCTCAGCCTCCCGAGTAGCCGGGACTACAGGCGCCCGCCACCTCGCCCGGCTAGTTTTCTGTATTTTTTTAGTAGAGACGGGGTTTCACCATGTTAGCCAGGATGGTCTCGATCTCCTGACCTCGTGATCCACCCGTCTCGGCCTCCCAAAGTGCTGGGATTACAGGCTTGAGCCACCGCGCCTGGCCGCCTATGTTTTCTTCTAACAGGGTTAGAGGTTTTGCTCTTACTTTTAAGTCTATAATCCACTTTTACTTAATTTTTATATATGATGTGAAGTAGGGGTCCAACTTCAATTTTTGCTGGTAGATAACTAGTTGTATCAGTATTATTTATTGAAAAGACGATTCCTTCCCCTATTTGTTTTAGCAGTTGTCAAGAGTGAATTGACTGCCAGTGTGAGAATTTATTCTTAGACTCCAAATTCCAGTCCATTGATCCACATGTCCACCCTTCTTGCAGTACCACACTGTCTTGATAATTGTAGCTTTGTACGAAGTTTTGAAATTGGAAAGCATTAGTCCTCCAAATTTGTTCATTTTCAAGATTATTTTAGCTATTCTGGCTTTCTTCAATTTTTTAAATGAATTTTAAAGTCAGCTTGTCAGTTTTTGCAAAGAAACCAGGTGGGGTATTGAAAGGGACTATGTTTTTTGTTTTTTTTTTTTTTGAGACAGAGTCTCGCTCTGTCGCCCAGGCTGGAGTGGTGCAGTGGCCAGATCTCAGCTCACTGCAAGCTCCGCCTCCCGGGTTCACGCCATTCTCCTGCCTCAGCCTCCGGAGTAGCTGGGACTACAGGCGCCCGCCACCTCACCCGGCTAGTTTTTTTGTATTTTTTAGTAGAGACGGGGTTTCACCATGTTAGCCAGGATGGTCTCGATCTCCTGACCTCGTGATCCGCCCGTCTCGGCCTCCCAAAGTGCTGGGATTACAGGCTTGAGCCACCGCGCCCGGCCTGAAAGGGACTATGTTAAATCTATAAGCCAATTTGGGGACTATTGCCATTTTACCAATGTTAAGTCTTCTGATTCATGTACATAGGATATCTTTTCACTTATTTTAGTCTTCATTGTTTTCAACAACATCTTTTCAGGCTTCAGAGTAGCTTAAGTTTTGCTAATTTTGCTCATTTTTTCAGAACCAACTCTTAATTTCATTGATTTTTCTGTATTTTTAAATTCTCTATTTCATTCATTTCTGTCCTAATCTTTACTGTATCCTTTCTTATTATTGCTTTAGGATTAGTTTGCCCTTTTCTTGAAGTGTCTTAAAGTGGAAGGAGAGGTGATTGCTTTGTAATATTTCTTCTTTTTTAGTATATCCTTTAGCTGTATTCTGTAAGTTTTTGTAGGTGGTATCTTCATTTTCATTTACATATAAGTATTTTCTAATTTTCTCTTTTATTTCCTATTTAACCTATTGATTTTTTAAGGAGTATGTTGTTTAATTTCCACACAATCATAGATTTCCTCAATTTCTTTCTCTTGCTGGTCTCTAACTCATTATGGTTGGAGAACGTACTCTGTATGACTGCAATTCTTTCTAATTTAATGAGACCTGTCTTATAACTAGCTTATGATCTATCTTTGATAATGTTCCATATGAACTTGAGAAAAGTGTATATTCTGTTGTTGTTGCACAGAATGTTCTACAGATATCTGTTAGGTCTGGTTAGTTTATAGTGTTCAAATCTTATATTGCCTTGTTGATCTTCTACCTATAATTGTGACTGCCAAATCATGAAACTTCTTAAACTTCAAATTATAGCTTTTCTTAAAAGATTGCTTGTGATCAATCTAATGAATGAAAATAAGCCAAACCCCAAACTCATACTACTAGACAATTGAATATTGATTCAAACCATCCTAGATCTTCAAGGTCAGGCACCTACTGCATATGCTGGATTATGTATATACAAATCCAGAATCCAAAGTCTGAGAGGAAGATTAAAAAATGTCACCCTCTGATAGTGCGCCTCATCAAAATCATCACATAATAAAATCGGGTAGTCTCCTGCAGAGCTAGACTTCACTATTTCTCCTTCAAGTGAGTTTGTGAGCTGCTTCACTAATCAGACTAAGGTGCATCCACATCTAACTAAAGGACTGGATAACTTATTCAAAATATTTTCACCACAAATGTAACTTTTTTAAAAAGTTTACTTCATCTGTGCCCCTCATGTCAGTGGAATCTTCAAATGATTTTGTCTACCAAGCAAAATGCATATATATTAAGCAATAAACAATTTGTTCTGCCTGTATTATCACTATTTTTTGGTCAGTGTTAATCCAGAACACAAATGATTTATTAGCAGCAAAGTTTATGATAGTAGTATTATGAAATCACATAAATAGCTATCAAGATTATAAGGTTACTAATAAACAAGATTAAGTAATAATCTCATCCCTTAGAACATGGAACTCTTGGTTGCTCAATATTGGCCACCATGGAGGCAGGATTCTGCCTGTTAAAGTCAAACACCATAATTCCTTGACTTGTACTCCAAGAGTTACTTATGGCTCAGTACTCTTGTCTCAGGAATTCCTATGATATCATCAATGGCCAAATTAAATTATAGCAACCTACTCTTAGTTAAAAGGGAAAGACACACTGTTTAGAAGCTCTTATCTTCTCCATGGTTCCCAAACTGTGTGCCGAGGCACTCTAGATTACTGCAACAAGTTCATAAGGACAGTACAAGATATTTTAAATTTTCTAGGAAAACGTAACAACATCTCTCAGATACCATATAAACTATTACTATTAAGTCATTTGGATGTAAATATTTAATCAACAGAACTGTTAGGAATGTCTTTGGGCCTAGGAACACCATGAAAAAAATTACTGAATTATTGTGACCTGGGAAAGTTTTACAGCCTCTGAATTATTTATTAGTTTTCCCCTACAGCCTTATTAAGGAGAGTGGGATGGATTTCATTAGGCTTTCTGAAGTATTAAAAGGAGCTCCAATAACTTTTCTGGCCTTGTGAGCCCCAAGTTGGTAACTGGTGGACTAAGGTGTCATCAAAATCTCATCAATACAATAAAAATGTGTGTTACTGATAAGTGCATTCTTCATGGTGATATCAAGACAATACAGCACCTCCTGCTCTTGGCCACATTTCCCAGAAAAAAAGCTTTTCTAGAGGTAGAGAATCAGCAAAGAGAGCAATTAACTTGTTGTGTCACATTTGGAGAGACAGGTCCTTCTTTCCATAAAAACTGACTAAGTATCTACTGTGGGCCAAACCCAGGTTTACAAAACAAACAAGCCCTGCCTAACATTCTAAAATCTAAATGCTTAGTATAATGCCAGGTAGTAGTAAATGCTAAGAGGAAAAATAAAACAGATTGATAGGCTCCATGGAGTGACGTATGTTGCTTTAAACAGAATTGTCAGGGAAAGCTTTCAATGAGGTGATATTTAAGCAGAGACCCAAATGAAAAGGGAAAGAGCCAATTAAATAGAGTTGTTTTGCCCCCAGGGGTAGCGGGGTGAAAGATCCAAAACTGTCTCAATTTCTCTTTATGATATCAACACAAATTTATTTTAAAATAATGACTTTTCTTCCAGCACATTCACATAGATGCACATCTTAGTTTCACAAAACCCAATGAAGCTGATATTCTTGTCATTATTACCTTCATTTTTGAGCTGAGGAAACTCAAGTACAGAAGACTAGGCAGGTGCCCCAGAGTCTCTCAGCCAGCTGTAAATGAAGGTAGAATAGAACTCCAGGCTCCCATCTCCAAGTTTGGGCCCCTTACCAGCAGCTACAAAAGAAAATGCACTGCTACTGTCCTCTCAATATGAAGAATGCAACCTGAGCCTTTATGGCATAGTGTGACATACAATGAATTTTTTGGTTTAGAAAGCATGACTTGCCTACATTGTTAAGGGGGAAAAACCTCTTGAAGAATCTCTCTTTGACCATATTGAACAAAGAAAAGAAAGGTTTGAGCAACCTTGGCCTCTGGTATGTGTGCTCCTAGCATCCTCCTGCCTGATGTTCCATGGCTCTGCAGAGCACGGGAGAACTCATTAGCTGTCTTTAAGCTCTTGCTAACTTCAAGCTCTTGCTAACTCTTCCCTTCTTCCCTCCTCTCCTCTCTCTCTCTCCCTCCCTCCCTTCCTCCTTCCCTCCTTCTACCAAATGCTTGTTGAAAGTTCACAATTCATCATCCACTATTCTGGATTCTTACTATCCAGCACTAAATAAAAAACACATGGCACCTGCCAACTTGGAGCTTACAGAATAGCAAACTACAGTCATTTGTAAACAAAAAAAAATCCCAAGTGTGATAAATATTAAATGCTTGTGCAGCAAACCTGGAGCAAATTGAGAGATAAATGTTTAATCAATGAATCAATGTTTGAATGAATAAAGAAATAAAGAGATGAATTGACTGGCCTTTCAGATTTTACATAGCAGGATGATTATATTTTTCATCCAATTCCCATTCTCTCTTCCTATATTGGTGGGAGTGAAAAATGTTGAGGAAGAATCAGGCACAGTCTGTCAGTCAAAAAACTTCATAGGAAAATCAATTAAGTAGCTCAAAATCATTCTGTACTTTCAAGGAGGAAAAAAAGCAGCTGCCTGATGATATTTTTTAATTGAATGCAGAAGTTATTACCTACAAGAACCTTTAATTTATTCTTAACCAGCCAATCGAAAACAATTTAAGCAAAGCGAAATCTGTTTTCTTCTAAGTTGCAACTGAGCTGAGAGCTGTCATGCCAAGTTTCACGCAGTGTGAATTTCAGCAGCTGAATGTTAAACCCCAGTAAAAGAAACCTTTTTCTAGAATGCCAGCAGGACTGCTTTAACCAAACTTATGCTACTAGGCAGCAATCTAAGAAAACCAATATTCTATTGTTAATTACCCATCTAAAAGGCTAGAAAGGAAATTACAGAAAGAAACGATCTCTGAATAATTCCCCCATTATCCTTATTCTGAATCTTCCCTTATCCACAATGAACATAGAAGTTTCAGAAATCCCAAATTTCATAAATGTGGAGATATTGAGGGATTGCCTCCATAAAGGAATGAGCTTAGCAGTTCCATGAAAGGTTTTACCCCCATATAGTAATTCACAAATGTAGTGAGAGAAAGTGACAGAGATGGAAGGCTGAAGTGGTGAGAGCCACAAGCCCCAAATTGATGTTAATACCATCAGCCACATGGCAATCTGGTCCCTCTGCTGGTTCATTCATGCACCAATTACAGGTGAACAAGACAGAAAAGCAGACAGTCTTATGTGGGGGTCATATGAGAAATAGGTAATAACCAACAAAGAAGATAATTAATGATAATTGCACCTGAAGAAAATTCCCACAGTTACACGGTAAAGAGTAACTTGGGAGCCTTATCAATTGGGTGGTCAAGAAAGGTCTCTCAGAGTGTTCTTCTGGTGTAAAGTTTAACATGTTATAAATGTTCTGTGTTCTTTTTAAATTAGGACTGACCATTGCCCTGTCATATTAGCTGATGTAGATTTCCCAACAACTAGAAGCTTACTCTCTTTTCCAGCCAACTCATGTTGAGTCTGTGGAAAGGTAAGGGGGGAAGGGAATGAGAGGAAGTGTCAACGTGATGGCTGAAATAAGCCAACACAAGGATACAAGGAGAAAATTCACTGCTTCTCTTTGACCATGGAGCAGGCAAAGATGCCCTAAGAAGGCGTTTTAAAAGGCAAGCAAGAACATTAAAGAAAAAATTAGACTTCATCAAAATTAAAAGCTACTGCTCATCAAAAGACACCATTAAGAAGTAAAAAGTCAAACCACAGACTAGGAGAAAATAACAAATATATATCCAAAATACTATATATGCATATATATGTGTCTAATTTAAAAAGAACACAGAACATTTATAACATGTTAAACTTTACACCAGAAGAACACTCTGAGAGACCTTTCTTGACCACCCAATTGATAAGGCTCCCAACTGTTACAAGGAAGAAGATATGTATGGGAAATTTAAAAGATTTATTGACTTAAAATCAGTTTTGTTATTATTTACATACAATAAAATGTGCTCCTTTAAAATGTACATTTTTATGAGTTTTGACAAATGTATACATTTTAAGTCAATAAGTTGATTTTTTAAAACACTGGCTTATTTCAAGAAATAGTCTTAATACTTGCTCATAGCACTGTTACATGTGTGTCATTCATTAGACCAAGATTTGAGATTAGAAAGCTAGGCAGATAACCATAGTACCAAAATATTTACTGACATAGTTTTACTAAATTTACCATACCAGTGTTGAAAAATGCTTTGTGAAAAAATAAGTCTCCATGGTCCAGTTGATTGTAGAAAGACTGAATATTCTATCTATAGAGTTTATATATTCTTAGATGTTTATATACCTAAATTTTTTTCAATTTTTAAAAATCATCTTTAAAAATTTTCAGCATATTTTAAAAAATGTATAAGCTATCATCAATTGTTACAAGGAAGAAGATATGTATGGGAAATTTAAAAGATGGCTATGAGTTCTTATTTTTAAGCCTTAAGTTCAGGGGCACATGTGCAGGTTTGCTATACAGGTAAACTTGTGTCACAGGGGTTTATTGTACAGATTATTTTGTTGCCCACGTATTAAGCCTCATACCTATTAGTTGTTTTTCCTGATTCTCTCTCTTCTCCCACCCTCCACCCTCTGATAGGCCCCATGTGTGTTGTCCCCCTCTATATGTCCATGTGTTTGCATCATTTAGCTCCCACTTATAAGTGAGAATGTGCAATATCTAGTTTTCTGTTCCTGCAATTAGTTTGCTAAAGATAATGGCCTCCAGTTCCATCCATGTCCCTGCAAAGGACATGATCTCATTCTTTTTTATAGCTACGTAGTATTCCATCTTTTACATGTACCACATTTTCTTTATCCAGCCTATCACCGATGGGCATTTAGGTTGATTCCATGTCTTTGCTATTGTGAATCGTGCTGCAATGAACATATGTATGCATGTGTCTTCACAGTAGAATGATTTATATTCCCTTGGGTATATATTCAGTAATGAGATTGCTGAGTTGAATGGTATTTCTATGGTATTTCTGTTGTGGGAAGTCAGGGACCCTGAACAGAGGGACCTGCTGAAGCTGCGGCAGAAGAACATAAATTGTGAAGATTCCATGAACATTTATTAGTTCCCAAAATTAATACTTTTATAATTTCTTACGCCTGTCTTTACTGCAATCTTTGAACATAAATTGTGAAGATTTCATGGACATTTATCACTTCCCCAATCAATTCTCTTATAATTTTCTATGCCTGTCTTTATTTTAATCTCTTAATCCCATCATCTTCATAAGCTGAGGCTGTATGTCGATTCAGGACCCTGTGATGATTGCGTTAACTGCACAAATTGTAAAACATGTGTGTTTGAACAATATGAAATCTGAGCACCCTAAAAAAAACCCAGGATAACAGCAATTTTCAGGGAGCAAGGGAGATAACCATAAGGTCTGACTGCCTGCGGGGCCAGGCAGAACAGAGCCATATTTCTCTTCTTGTAAAAAGTGAATAGGAGAAATATTGCTGAATTCTTTTCGAAGCAAGGAATAATCCTAGGAAAGAAATGCATTCCCAGGGGGAGGTCTCTAACATGGCCACTCTGGGAGTGTCTGTCTTATGCGGTTGAAGATAAGGGATGAAATACACCCTGGTCTCCTGCAGCGCCCTCAGGCTTGCTAGGATTAGGAAATTCCAGCCTGGCAAATTCTAGTCAAACTGGTTGTCTGCTCTCAAACCCTGTTTCCTGTTAAGATGTTTATCAAGATGATGCATGCCCAGTGGGACATGAAACCTCATCAGTAATTCTAATTTCACCCTCACCTTGTGATCTTGTTCTGCCCCTTGCCTTGTAATCTTTTATTGCCCTATGAAGCATGTGATCTCTGTGACCCACTCCCTATTTGTACACTCCTCTCTTTTGAAATTCCTAATAAAAACTTGCTGGTTTTGTGGCTCAGGTGGGCATCACGGAACTTGCTGACATGTGATGTCACCCCTGGAGGCCTAGCTGTAAAATTTCTCTCTTTGTACTCTTTCTCTTTATTTGTCAAACTGGCTGACACTTAGGGAAAATAGAAAAGAACCTATGTTGAAATACTGGGAGTTGGTTCCCCCAATATATTTCTGTTTAAGTCTTTGAGGAATTGCCACACTGTCTTTCAACAAAAATGTATAAGCATTCCTTTTTCCCCCTGCAAACTCCCCAGCATCTGTTACTTTTTGACTTTTTAATAATAGCCATGCTGACTGGTGTGAGATGGTATCTCATTGTGGTTTTGATTTGCATTTCTCTAATGGTCAGTGACATTTAGCATTTTCTCATATGATTGTTGGCTGCAACTATGTCTTCTTTTGAAAAGTGTCTGTTCCTGTCCTTTGCTCACTTTTTAATGGGGCTGTTTTTCTTGTAAGTTTGTTTATGTTCCTCATAAATGCTGGATATTAGACCTTTGTCATATGCATAGTTTTCAAAACTCTTCTCCCATTCTATAGGTTGCCTGATCACTCTGTTGATAGTTTCTTTTGCTGTGCAGCAGCTCTTTAGATTTACCAAGTTTTGCTCTTATTGCAATTGCTATTGGCATCTTTGTCATGAAATCTTTGTGTATACCTATGTTCTGAATGGTATTACCTGAGTAGTCTTCCAGGGTTTTTATAGTTTGGGGTTTTACATTTAAGTCCTCAATCCATCTTGACTTAATTTTGGTATATGGTATAAGAAAGGGGTCTAGTTTCACTCTTCTGTATATGGCTAGCCAGTTATCCCAGCACAATTTATTGAAAAGGGAGTCCTTTCCCCATTGCTTATTTTTGTCAGGCTTTTTGAAGATCAGATAGTTGTAGGTGTGGCCTTATTTCTGGGTTCTTTATTTTGTTCCATTGTTCTATGTGTTTGTTTTTGTACCAGTACTATGCCATTTTGGTTACTGTAGCCCTGTAGTACAGTTTGAAGTCATGTAGTGTGATGCTTCCAGCTTTGTTCCTTTTGCTTAGGATTGCTTTGACTATTTGGGCTCTTTTTGGTTACATATTAATTTTAAAATAGTTTTTTTCTGGATCTGTGAAGAATCTCAATTGTAGTTTAATTGGAATAGTATTTAATCTGTAAATCACTTTGGTCACTATGGTCATTTTTACAATATTGATTCTTCCTATCCACGATCATGGAATGTTTTTTCATTTGTTTGTGTCATCTCTGATTTCCTGGAGCAGTGGTTTGTAGTTCTCCTAGCAGAAATCATTCTCCTCCCTGGTTAGCTGTATTCCTAGGCTTACTCTTTTTGTGGCAATTGTGAATGGGCTTCTGTTCCTGATTTGGCTCTTGGCTTGACTGCTGTTGATGTATAGGAATGCTAGTGATTTTTGCACATTGATTTTTGTATTCTGAGGCTTTGCTAAAGTTGTTTATCAGCTTAAGAAGCTTTTGGGTTGAGACTATGGGGTTTTCTAAATATAGGATCATGTCATCTGCAAACAGGGATAGTTTGACTTCCTTTCTTCCTATTTGGATGCCCTTTATCTATTTTTCTTGCCTGATTGCCCAGGCCAGGATTTCCAATGCTATATTGCTATATTGAATATGAGTGGTTAGAAAGGGTATCCTTTTCTTGTGCTTATTTTCAAAGGAATATTTCCAGCTTTTGCCCATTCAGTATGATGTTGGCTGTGGGTTTGTCATAGATGGCTCTTTTTATTTTGAACTGTGTTCCTTCAATATCTACTTTATTGAGAGCTTTTAACCTATATGGATATTGAATTTTATAGAAAGTGTTTTCTGCACCTATTAAGATAACTGTGTGGTATTTTTTTTGTTTTTTTGATGGAGTTTCCCTCTGGTTGTCTAGGCTGGAGTGCAGTGGGGCAATCTAAGCTCACCACAACCTCTACCTCCTGGGTTCAAGTGATTCTCCTGCCTCAGCCTCCTGAGTAGCTGGGACTACAGGTGTGCACCACCACACCCAGCTAATTTTTGTATTTTTAGTAGAGATGGGGTTTCACCATGTTGACTGAGCTGGTCACAAACTCCTGACCTCAGGTGATCAACCCACCTTGATCCCCAAAGTGCTGGGATTACAGGTGTGAGGCACCATGCCCGGCTCCATGTGGTTTTTTTCTTTCCTTCTGCTTATGTGATGAATCACATTTATTGATTTGCATATGTTGAACCAACCTTGCATCTTAGGGATAAAGCCTCCTTGATCATGGTGGATAGGCTTTTAGATGTGCTGCTGGATTTGGTTTGCCAGTGTTTTGTTGAGAATTTTTGCATTGATGTTCATCAAAAATATTGGCCTGAAGTCTTCTTTTTCTGTTATTGTTGTATCTTTGTCAGGTTTTGGTATCAGGATGATGCTGGCCTCATAGAATGAGTTAGGGAGGAATTCCTTGTCCTCAGTTTTTTTTGGAATAGTTTCAGTAGGAATGGTATCAGCTCTTTTTTTTGTACTTCTGGTAGAATTCAGCTGTGAATCTGTCTGGTCCCAGTTTTTTTTTTTTTTTTTTTTTTTTTTTTTTTTTTTTTGGTGGGTAGGCTATTTATTACTGACTCAATTTCAGAGAGCTCACTATTTGTCTGTTTGGGGATCAATTTCTTCCTGGGTCAGTCTTGGGAAGATGTATGGGTTCAGAAATTTATCTACTTCTAGATTTTCTAGTTTATGTGCATAGAGGTGTTTGTAATATTCTCTGATGGTTGTTTGTATTTCTGTGGGGTCAGTGGTAATATCCCCTCATCGTTTCTGATTGTGTTCATTTAAATCTTCTCTCTTTTCTTCTTTATTAGTCTAGCTAGCAGTCTATTTTACTTTTTTTTTTTTTTTTCCAAAAACTAGATCCTGGATCTGTTAATTATTGAAGGACTTTTTGTGTTTCTATCTCTTTCAGTTAAGCTGTAATTTTGGTTATTTCTTGGCTTCTGCTAGCTTTGGGATTTGTTTGCTCTTGGTTCTCTAGTTCTTTTAGTTGTGATGTTAGATTGTTAACTTGAGATCATTCTAATTTTTTGATGTGAGCATTTAGTGCTACAGATGTTCCTCTTAACACTGCCTTATCTGTGTCCCAGAAATTCTAGTATGTTGTATATTTGTTCTCATTAGTTTCAAAGAACTTCTTAATTTCTTCCTTAATTTCATTATTTACCTAGAAGTCACTCAGGAGCAGGTTATTCAATTTCCATGTAATTATATGGTTTTGAGTGAATTTCTTAGTCTTGATTTCTAATTTGATTGCACTGTGGTCTGAGAGATTGTTATGATTTCAGTTCTTTTGCATTTGCTGAGGAGTGTTTTGCTTCTGATTATGTGTTCAACTTTAGACTATAGGCCATGTGGCGATGAGAAGAATGTATATTATGTTGTTTTGGGATGGAGAGTTCTGTAGATATCTATTAGATCCATTTGATCCAGTGCTGAATTCAGGTACTGAATATCTTTGTTAATTTTCTGTTTTGATAATCTCCTTAATATTGTCAGGTATTATATTAATATTTAATATTGTGAGGTGTTAAATTCTCCCACTATTATTGTGTGGGGGTCTAATTCTCTTTGAAGGTCTCTAGACACTTGTTTCGTTAATCTGGGTACTCCTGTTGGGTGCACATATATTTAGGATAGTTAGATCTTCTTGTTGAATTGAACCATTTACCATTATGTAATGCTCTTCTTTGTCTTTTCGGATGTTTGTTAGTTTAAAGTCTGTTTTTTCAGAAACTAGGATTGCAACCCCTGCTTTCTTCTGTTTTCCATTTGCTTGGTAGATTTTTCTTCATCTCTTTATTTCGAGACAATCTGTGTCACTGCATGTGAGTTGAGTCTCTTGAAAACAGCATACCAATGGGTCTTGGTTCTTTATCCAGCTTGCCACGCTCTGTTTTTTACTTGGGGGCATTTAGCCCATTTACATTCAAGGTTAGTATTGATATGCATGGATTTGATCCTGTCATCATAGTATTAGCTGGTTATTTTGCAGACTTGTATGTATGAATGCTTTATAGTGTCACTGGTCTGTGTACTTCAGTGTGTTTTTGTAGTGGCTGTTAACAGTCTTTCCTTTCCATATTTAGTGCTTCCTTCAGGAGCTTTTGCAGGGCAGGTCTGGTGGTACCAAATTTGCTCAGCATTTGCTTGTCTGAAAATGATCTTATTTCTCCTTTGCTTATGAAGCTTAGTTTGGCTGGATATGAAATTCTGGGTTGGAATTTGTTTTCCTTAAGAATGTTGAACATTGGCCTCTGATTTCTTCAGACTTGTGGGGTTTCAGCTGAGAGGTCCACTGTTAGTCTGATGGGCTTCCCTTTGTAGGTGACTAACCTTTCTCTCTTGCTGCCTTTAAATTTTTTCTTGAGCTGGGCGCGGTGGTTCACGCCTGTAATCCCAGCACTTTGGGAGGCTGAAACGGGTGGATCACGAGGTCAGGAGATCGAGACCATCCAGGCCAACATGGTGAAACCCCGTCTCTACTAAAAATACAAAAAACATTAGCCAGGCATAGTGGTGGGCCCCTGTAGCCCCAGCTACTCGGGAGGCTGAGGCAGAAGAATGGTGAGAACCCAGGAGGCAGAGCTTGCAGTGAGCTGAGATTGCGCCACTGCACTCCATCCTGGGCGACTGAGCAAGACTGTCTCACTAAAAAATAAAATAAAATAAAATAAAATTTTTCTTTCACTTCAATCTTGAAGAATCTGATGATTATGTGTCTTGTGGATCATTTTGTTGTGAGGTATCTTACTGGGGTTCTCTGAATTTCCTGAATTTGAATGTTGGCCTCTCAAGCTAGGTTGGGGAAGTTCTCATGGATAATAGCCTGAAATATGTCTTCCAAATTGGTTCTATTCTCCCCATCTCCTTCAGGGACACAAGTGAGTTTCAGATTCTGTCTCTTTACTCAATCTCTTTACTGAGTCTATTTCTCAGAGCTTTTGTTCTTTCCTTTTTTCTTTTTTCTCTATTCTTATCTGATTGTCTTATTTCAGAAAACCATTCTTTTTTTTTTTTTTTTTTTTTTTTTTTTGAGATGGAGTCTCACTCTGTCGCCAGGGCTGGAGTGCAGCGGCCGGATCTCAGCTCACTGCAAGCTCCGCCTCCCGGGTTCACGCCATTCTCCTGCCTCAGCCTCCCGAGTAGCTGGGACTATAGGCGCCCGCCACCTCACCCGGCTAGTTTTTTGTATTTTTTAGTAGAGACGGGGTTTCACAGTGTTAGCCAGGATGGTCTCGATCTCCTGACCTTGTGATCCGCCCGTCTCGGCCTCCCAAAGTGCTGGGATTACAGGCTTGAGCCACCGCGCCCGGCCAGAAAACCATTCTTTAGGCTCTTAGATTCATTCATCCACTTGTTATATTCAGTTTGGGAAATGCTAAATTAATTTATGAACGTCAATCTGGAGAGAGAAATTTCCAAGTCAATTCTACTTGGTTTTTAATTATCAATATATATTTTAAATCTCAAAAAGGCTGATTTAATATGTGCATTTTTCACATGTATTTGAGCATGGTATTATTTTTTTCAGCACCATTTTACAGAATTGATATTCTATTATATTTTCTTCCAGAAATAGTTTTCTATGGTTTGCTGTATGCTTAAAAACAACTTGGTCAAATGTCAAAAACAGAATTGTCAAATTCTCAGGTAATACAAACTAATTTTGAAAACAAAGTTGGTCAATATGAATTTGAATTCATTAATATCTGGACATGCAAGGTTAATGAAATATAAAAAACTTTTATTGGCTTTGAAAAATCAATTAGTTAAGTGTATATGTTTTTCAAGGGACAGGGAAAACCAGGCATTGGAGTTTGCATTGACAATAAACTCAACCAAAAGTATAATGTTACTGCATCAAAAGCCAGTTAACTCTGGTCTACACTATTAAGAGAATCATGTCAAAAACAGTAAGAAGAAAGAGAATGTAGCTAAGTACCATTATAAATCTATAAGATGCTGGAAAGTCTGGGGATGATATCAAAGGAAATGGGTGAAAAGTTTGGGAAAAAGAACACACAGGCATAATGATACTGGCCTCCAAATGTGTGGGAGAAATTTCATGGAATGTAATTCAAGCATCTTAATTGCCAGCTTCTAAGCCTGTTTTTTAAAGCTGTGGTTGTACCTAACTAGGTCTTATTCAAATGGGAAATTTATTCACAAAATCCACAAGTGGCAGGTGGATAAGGCTTAGCAAAGATGAAGGGAGCTCTGAGACAGGGCAGCCAGAAGCCCAGCAGGGCCACACATAGGAGCCATATGGTCCCCACCACTACTTTCCTCCAATGTCACTAATGATGAATGACCAGACCTGCCCTCAGGTTCTTGCAGTTGCAGTACTCACTTAAAATTAAAATCTGATCAAGGAGTTGGATCAGGTCAGGTGTCTGACCCTGGCTATAGGAGGGAATGAAGAAAAGAGAGATCCCTGTATCTTTTATGGGAGGTAAACACTTCTGCTTCCAAGACAAAACACAACAGGGGTGTTCCCAAAAGGAAATCAGGGCACAATTTGGAAGCTAGAAGTTGGGCTATGAGATAGCCAAAATTACTAAATGTTAGATGAAGAAACTAGAAGGGGCTAAATTTATTTCAAGTTCTTCCAGAGAGCAGAACTAGAAAAACAAGAGACAGGTAGAGTGAAGTCAATGTTTTAGCATAAAGAAATAATAACAATTCTTTCTGTGCCAAGAGGAAATAAAGTTCCTTATTATACAGGGAGCACTATGTCACCTGAAGTATCCCAGCAGCAATGAGAGAGTTGTTGGTTTGGGATGCTGTAAGGATGTCCTACTTGGAGAAGGAGTTTATGCTAAATGAACTCTAATCAAAGATACTTCCTCAATAAGGGAAATGCAACAATTATGCAGATTCATTCTGTGAGAATTTTAAAATCAATAATGAGCAACCAAGGAGATTTGAAAAGTGGAATGCACCCTAGAGGTCATCTAGAACAATAAAATTTTTGTCAATATGGAAGCTGAGATGTAGGGAGATGAAATAATTTTCCCCCAAAGGCCTTCAGTGAGTAAATATCAAAAGGAATGTAAAACTGGATTCCTACGTCCTCAACTCATACTTCTCTGCTACAAAATACTGCTTCTTTTTTTAAACTGGATAGTTGTGCTTACTGACAGATGTATAAAACTTAGAAAAACTTATAAAACTAGAAAGAAATCTCCAAATCTATCCATTGTTAACAGAATGATCATGAACACAGGAAAGCATGGTCATATGGGGAAGGGGGATGTGGCCAAATTGGGAGAAGGAGATGAGACTAAAAATTCATTCAAACCAAAAGGAATTTATTTTTCTGATATGGCCTCTAAATTACCAACATGTCCTTTGTTTTGCTGCTAACCTTTTCTGGTAATTAAAGTTTGGGTGTTAAAGAAAAAACAATGCCTTAAAGTACTAGCAAGACCTCAGGAAAATGTCACTGTGGAGGCAAATTATTTTCATCTGCTCAGTAAACTTTTTGATTGATGAAAAATCAATACTTCACCAGTTCTTCTTGCACGTGTTGTTTGTTTGATATGTCTCCTGTGTCATCTGGATACAACCATTTAAACAGAATTTTAATGAAAAAAATCACCTATGGCTGACCTGGAACTGCCTCAAATGAATTTGTAGCTGATAAGATGCTTGCCTGAAATGTTCTTTGAAGGACAAATCCATTATTCGTTGCCACTTTTTCCAAGGTTCATGGAGAAATTAGCTTAATTATTCTTTGCCAAAAGAAAGCAAATGTTCCTTTTTTGAGAAAGAAGGGCAAGTGCTATTATCCACTGGGTTTGAGCAATTCTTTCATAAATCAGCATACTGAAGTTGGTGGATTAGAACATTAAACACCTTTCTCTGAAAGATAGATTACAACATATTAATTCTTCTTCCTCAATGTAGAGGCAGAAGAAAAATATGAGTTTCCTTAAAGGCTGTGTCAAAATATTTAGATAAAATGTAGAAATCTCAGTCATTCAGAGATGTCCTAAACATGTCTAATATCTCTGTGGCCTCCTATCTCCCTTCAAATTGATGCAGGGTATAGATTTTTCCAACTGCATCTTGAAATACCATATCCGTTAGCAGCCAAGGAAGGATTAGCATAACTCAGAAGAACTCATTTAAAATAAAATCAAAAGAAAAATAAGAAAGAAGAAGAAAGGACAGGGAAAAATAGGCCATCCAAAAATTAAAGCCCTGCACCACTATTACTATCTTCTCCATACAATTTCTGGGTTCTTTCTCTTATAGTAACTTAATGGTCCTCTATGCTGTTGCTCGGCTCCTCCAGTGGGAATGCTCCATCCTCTCAGAGCACAAATCCTACCATCTAGCTGATTCTAGACGTTTTCATGACAGCTGGTTTACCACCCCATAATCGCAAAGGTAAGAGAGGCTATCACGGCTCCTTCTTAGCTAGTTTAGTTTTCTTTGAATGAAGTTTACAACAAACAAGTTTTCATCCAGCCTTGTGAGCAACCAAAGTCTTTCTCTCTTGAATCAATTTACTTTTGGGGGTTGGTAAATGGAATTGATTTACCTTTATTTAGATTTCCTATGTTACAAGAGGGAATACTTGTAAAGAACTAACTCTGGAAACCATCTGAGAGGAACACTCTGTGCACAGCACTTTTCAAAATAATAGCATGGCAGACTTCCCAATTCACAGCCACAACATCCTGTGGAATCAGTTGAGCTTTTTAAAAAGCTAACAACCAGTTTGAATTTGAGCAATTATTTGGGGGTTCAAGGCAGCAAAGCTTTTGTTCTTAAAATCCAGAACAGTGGTCTTCTTATATCATCATTCAGATAGACCTGAAACAAAAGTTTGACCCCCCAAAAAACTGCACTTATCACAAACGTGCTTTTTTCCCTCGATTCTATTTCATTTTAACGCTGTTTGTGACTCATCAAACTGATTTCATGACCTACAGGTTTCTTTATTGAAATACACTTTTGAAAACAATCTCTCCTGGCAAAGTTATTTTACATAATATAAATGTAGCAGTAAGTAAGCTGTTTATCAGTTTGCCATACTCAGTACTGGGTGATCTATGAAGTACTTTGCAATCTGTTTTTTCCACTTCAGCAGCAGAATTCCTAACAACCAGGAGACCCGAGCAGCTGAGCCTCAGGCAAGAACACAGTGTCAGATCAGGGCTATGATAGAGCCGCTTTGGTCTCACCGACCTTTCCCCTAGTGAGCTCTATTTCCATGAAAAGAAACTAAATGCCTGAGAGCTGAGGCATGGAAAGTTATTTCTGCTCCGGCAGCAGTGACCCTTCACCTACTAAACTTCCCCTTGTTGACTGCAGCCAGGCAGTCCTGCCCAGGCTGTGGGTGTGGGACTGACCTTTCACCCACTTAGACTGCTCCAGAGAGCCCCAGCATCTGCTTAGCTTCCGCAGGCCAGCTGCTTCTTCCTTCCAACACAATGTTGGTAAAAATTGTGCATAGCAGAAAGTAACTTCGTTTTTTCCCTAGGGCACTAATTTATAGGTTTCATTTCTTATTTTAAAATAAAAATAAACAATCCCTCTTTGCTCCAATACACAGTGCATTTTGAGAAGACTATTTGAAAGAAGAGGTGAGAGAACCCTAGTGTGCAAGGGGTGGAATAAAGAACAAAAAAGAGGACCCTTAACCCTTCCTGTTTGTACTTCCTCTTGAGATTCTGCACTGACTGTTGAAACACGGTCAGGCAGGCCTGCTTTCCTCAATCAAGAACACAACCATGTTGCCCAAACTCAGCATTTGTCAGGCCCTTGAGTTATTTTCAAAATGGGAAACTAAAGGGGAAAGAAGTGAGTGTCTGTGTGATTATTATTAAATTTGCAGACAGTCTAGTTTTCTCTCTGGCAAAGTCTAACTGATGCTCAAGAGGACATCAGGTAAAATCAATTTTGTTCAAGAAACAAACGGTTGAGTTTCCAGCATCTATTTAGTTTGTTTAGCACTCAACTGTTTCACACAGTTGCCTGGTTTTGACCAACAAGGCAAATAGGTATACTTCTAAAGTTTCAGAAAGGCAATTAAAAAAAACAATCTTACGCTCTTGATCGCCAGAAGAGTGTGACAAGGATTTCTGTTTAAACTGAGATTTAGAGAACCCATGTTTCGTACCAGCTATATGACTCTGGTAACTTAACTCTTCTGCCTGTTTTTCCTCTGCAAGTGAAAATGTTGGATTAAATGAATGGTTTTCATGTTTTCCATTGACAATCTCACTAAAGGATAGTTCTTCCAAATGGAAAGGGGAGGGTGGAGGTAGAGTGCTGCTGCAGGGCAGAATACCCCACCAGCAGCTGCTGGGGCCCCCAGCCCAGTAATAACAGGGGTTGCATCTCCACTGATCTCTGGAGTCCTGTGTTGGGACGAATCCCAAGGCCACATCAGATCACACAGGAGAAGATGTTATGATCCATTATTACTGGTGGCAGCCAAGTTGGAGAGGGAAGGACTAACCACTTGCATAACATGTAATTGCTTAAACTAGTATTTTCAAACAAATGCAGAAAAATTAGTGTGACACCTGGGTATCTGTCCTTTTACTGCCAAAAATGTAGATGTACAATGCATTGCTCATAACAATAGGCCAGTGCACATAAATTGCAAGTAGCAAGGAATATTAATATAACTGACTGAATTTTCCCATTTTTACCTAGACAGTGAATGCAATGGTGATACAGCTTTGACGCTCCTGCACTGGACTAACTAACAAAATCAGAAAAGAAAGTGACCTCTAAAATTTGTCTTTCAGATGACCTGGTGCTTGACTGTGCTCCTTTTATTATCTGAAACCCCAGAAAAAGTGGTCTACGGCAGCCAGCCAGTGCTACACAAACCAAGGCTGGAATTTAGCAAAACCTGGAGTTTTCCAACTAAAAGAATTCTATTTGAACTCTGTGTGTGTAGTAGAGGATACAGGAAAAAGAAAAGTCCTATTCAGTGATAATCTCAGAAAATTCATGCAATGATCAGCAATCAGAGGAAAGGAAGAGGTCACAAAACTGTAAGCAAAGTTTCATGGTTCAATATTAGTACACAGAAGACAATGAGCAGGAATAGTAAAGGATAAAGCTGACTGCAGGCTCTTCAGGTTTTAAGTCTCCAAGCCTCTTGGTATGCCCGAGATTGTTAGAAATAGAAGGCAGGAAGTTCTTGTGCCATGATTTTCAGCTCCATCAGGTCATTTAACGTCTTCTCTACCATCAGAGGGAACAGGCAACCTACAGAATGGAAGAAAATTTTGCAATCTACCCATCTGACAAAGGGCTAATATCCAGAATCTACAAAGAACTTAAACAAATTTACAAGAAAAAAATCAAAAGACCTCATCAAAAAGTAGGCGAAGGATACGACAGACACTTCTCAAAAGAAGATATTTATGCAGCCAACAGACACATGAAAAAATGCTCATCACCACTGGTCATCAGAGAAATGCAAATCAAAACCACAATGAGATACCATCTCACATCAGTTAGAATGGCGATCATTAAAAAGTCAGGAAACAACAGGTACTGGAGAGGATGTGGAGAAACAGGAATACTTTTACACTGTTGGTGGGAGTGTAAACTAGTTCAACCATTGTGGAAGACAGTGTGGCGATTCTTCAAGGATCTAGAACTAGAAATACCACTTGACCCAGCGATTCCATTACTGGGTGTATACCCAAAGGATTATAAATCATACTACAATAAGGACACATGCACACGTGTGTTTATGGCAGCACTATTCACAATAGCAAAGACTTGGAAGCAACCCAAATGTCCCAAATGAAGTTCATTCATGATTTGGCTCTCTGTTTGTCTGTTACTGGTGTATAAGAATGCTTGTGATTTTTGCACATTAATTTTGTATCCTGAGACTTTGCTGAAGTTGCTTATCAACTTAAGGAGATTTTGGACTGAGATGATGGGGTTTTCTAAATATACAATCATGTCATCTGCAAACAGGGACAATTTGACTTCTTCTTTTCCTAACTGGATACCCTTGATTTCTTTCTCTTGCCTGATTGCCCTAGCCAGAACTTCCAACACTATGTTGAATAGGAGTGGTGAGAAAGGGCATCCCTGTCTTGTGCCAGTTTTCAAAGGGAATTTTTCCAGTTTTTGCCCATTCAGTATGATATTGGCTGGGGGTTTGTCATAAATAGCTCTTATTATTTTGAGGTACGTTCCATCAATACCGAATTTATTAAGCGTTTTTAGCATGAAGGGCTGTTGAATTTTGTCAAAAGCCTTTTCTGCATCTATTGAGATAATCATGTGGTTCTTGACTTTGGTTCTGTTTATATGCTGGATTACGTTTATTGATTTGCGAATGTTGAACCAGCCTTGCATCCCAGGGATGAAGCCCACTTGATCATGGTGGATAAGATTTTTGATGTGCTGCTGAATCCGGTTTGCCAGTATTTTATTGAGGATTTTTGCATCGATGTTCATCAGGGATATTGGTCTAAAATTCTCTTTTTTTGTTGTGTATCTGCCAGGCTTTGGTATCAGGATGATGTTGGCCTCATAAAATGAGTTAGGGAGGATTCCCTCTTTTTCTATTGATTGGAATAGTTTCAGAAGGAATGGTACCAGCTCCTCTTTGTACCTCTGGTAGAATTCAGCTGTGAATCCATCTGGTCCCAGACTTTTTTTGGTTGGTAGGCTACTAATTATTGCCTCAATTTCAGAGCCTGCTATTGGTCTATTCAGGGATTCGACTTCTTCCTGATTTAGTCTTGGGAGAGTGTAAGTGTCCAGGAAATTATCCATTTCTTCTAGATTTTCTAGTTGATTTGCGTAGAGGTGTTTATAGTATTCTCTGATGGTAGTTTGTATTTCTGTGGGGTCCGTGGTGATATCCCCTTTATCATTTTTTATTGCATCTATTTGATTCCTCTCTCTTTTCTTCTTTATTAGTCTTGCTAGAGGTCTGTCAATTTTGTTGATCTTTTCAAAAAACCAGCTCCTGGATTCATTGATTTTTTGGAGGGTTTTTTGTGTCTCAATCTCCTTCAGTTCTGCTCTGATCTTAGTTATTTCTTGCCTTCTGCTAGCTTTTGAATGTGTTTGCTCTTGCTTCTCCAGTTCTTTTAATTGTGATATTAGAGTGTCAATTTTAGATCTTTCCAGCTTTCTCTTGTGGGCATTTAGTGCTATAAATTTCCCTCTACACACTGCTTTAAATGTGTCCCAGAGATTCTGGTATGTTGTATCGTTGTTCTCATTAGTTTCAAAGAACATCTTTATTTCTGCCTTCATTTCGTTATGTACCCAGTAATCATTCAGGAGCAGGTTGTTCAGTTTCCATGTAGTTGAGCGGTTTTGATTGAGTTTCTTAGCCCTGAGTTCTAGTTTGATTGCACTGTGGTCTGAGAGACAGTTTGTTATAATTTCTGTTCTTTTACATTTGCTAAGGAGTGCTTTACTTCCAACTATGTGGTCAATTTTGGAATAAGTGCGATGTGGTGCTGAGAAGAATGTATATTCTGTTGATTTGGGGTGGAGAGTTCTATAGATGTCTATTAGGTCCGCTTGGTGCAGAGATGAGTTCAATTCCTGGATATCCTTGTTAACTTTCTGTCTCGTTGATCTGTCTAATGTTGACAGTGGAGTGTTGAAGTCTCCCATTATTATTGTATGGGAGTCTAAGTCTCTTTGTAAATCTCTAAGGACTTGCTTTATGAATTTGGGTGCTCTTGTATTGGGTGTATATATATTTAGGATAGTTAGCTCTTCCTGTTGAATTGATCCCTTTACCATATGTAATGGCCTTCTTTGTCTCTTTTGATCTTTGATGGTTTAAAGTCTATTTTATCAGAGACTAGGATTGCAACCCCTGCTTTTTTTTGTTCTCCTTTGCTTGGTAGATCTTCCTCCATCCCTTTATTTTGAGCCTATGTATGTCTCTGCATGTGAGATGGGTCTCCTGAATACAGCAGACTGATAAAGGTCTTGACTCTTTATCCAGTTTGCCAGTCTGTGTCTTTTAATTGGAGCATTTAGTCCATTTACATTTAAGGTTAATATTGTTATGTGTGAACTTGAACCTGTCATTATGATATTAACTGGTTATTTTGCTCGTTAGTTGATGCAGTTTCTTCCTAGCCTCGATGGTCTTTACATTTTGGCATGTGTTTGCAATGGCTGTTACCGGTTGTTCCTTTCCATGTTTAGGGCTTCCTTCAGGGTCTCTTGTAAGGCAGGCCTGGTGGTGACAAAATCTCTAAGCATTTGCTTATCTGTAAAGGATTTTATTTCTCCTTCACTTATGAAACTTAGTTTGGCTGGATATGAAATTCTGGGTTGAAAATTCTTTTCTTTAAGAATGTTGAGTATTGGCCCCCACTCTCTTCTGGCTTGTAGAGTTTCTGCCGAGCGGTCTGCTGTTAGTCTGATGGGCTTCCCTTTGTGGGTAACCCGACCTTTCTCTCTGGCTGCCCTTAAGATTTTTTCCTTCATTTCAACTTTGGTGAATCTGGCAATTATGTGTCTTGGAGTTGCTGTTCTCGAGGAGTATCTTTGTGGCATTCTCTGTATTTCCTGAATTTGAATGTTGGCCTGCCCTACTAGGTTGGGGAAGTTCTCCTGGATGATATCCTGAAGAGTGTCTTCCAACTTGATTCCATTTTCCCCCTCACTTTCAGGCACCCCAATCAGACGTAGATTTGGTCTTTTTACATAATCCCATACTTCTTGCAGGCTTTGTTCATTTCTTTTTCTTCTTTTTTCTTTTGGTTTCTCTTCTCACTTCATTTCATTCATTTGATCCTCAATCGCTGATACTCTTTCTTCCAGTTGATCGAGTCAGTTACTGAAGCTTGTGGATTTGTCACGTATTTCTCATGTCATGGTTTTCATCTCTGTCATTTCATTTATGACCTTCTCTGCATTCATTATTCTAGCTATCAATTCTTCCACTGTTTTTTCAAGATTTTTAGTTTCTTTGCGCTGGGTACGTAATTCCTCCTTTAGCTCTGAGAAGTTTGATGGACTGAAGCCTTCTTCTCTCATCTCGTCAAAGTCATTCTCTGACCAGCTTTGATCCGTTGCTGGCGATGAGCTGTGCTCCTTTGCAGGGGGAGATGCGCTCTTATTTCTTGAATTTCCAGCTTTTCTGCCCTGCTTCTTCCCCATCTTTGTGGTTTTATCTGCCTCTGGTCTTTGATGATGGTGATGTACTGATGGGGTTTTGGTATAGGTGTTCTTCCTGTTTGATAGTTTTGCTTCTAATAGTCAGGACCCTCAGCTGTAGGTCTGTTGGAGATTGCTTGAGGTCCGCTCCAGACCCTGTTTGCCTGGGTATCAGCAGCAGAGGTTGCAGAAGATAGAATATTGCTGAACAGCGAGTATACCTGTCTGATTCTTACTTTGGGAGCTTCCTCTCAGGGGTGTACTCCACCCTGTGAGGTGTGGGGTGTCAGACTGCCCCTAGTGGGGGATGTCTCCCAGTTAGGCTACTCAGGGGTCAGGGACCCACTTGAGCAGGCAGTCTGTCCGTTCTCAGATCTCAACCTCCGTATTGGGAGATCCACTGCTCTCTTCAAAGCTGTCAGACAGAGTCGTTCGCCTCTGCACAGCCTCTGCTGCTTCCCCTGTTGTTTTTTAGCTGTGCCCTGTCCCCAGAGGTGGAGTCTACAGAGACAGGCAGGTTTCCTTGAGCTGATGTGAGCTCCACACAGTTCGAGCTTCCCAGGGGCTTTGTTTACCTACTTAAGCCTCAGCAATGGCGGGCGCCCCTCCCCGAGCCTCGCTGCTGCCTTGCGGTTAGATCGCAGACTGCTGTGCTAGCAATGAGGGAGGCTCCGTGGCCGTGGGACCCTCCTGGCCAGATGTGGGTATAATCTCCTGGTGTGCCCGTTTGCTTAAAGCGTGGTATTGGGGTGGGAATTACCCGATTTTCCAGGTGTTGTGTGTCTCAGTTCGCCTGGCTAGGAAAAGGGATTCCCTTCCCCCTTGCGCTTCCCAGGTGAGGCAATGCCTCGCCCTGCTTCAGCTCTCGCTGGTCGGGCTGCAGCAGCTGACCAGCACCGATTGTCTGGTACTCCCCAGTGAGATGACCCCAGTACCTCAGTTGAAAATGCAGAAATCACCGGTCTTCTGTGTCGCTGGCACCGGGAGTTGGAGACCGGAGCTGTTCCTATTTGGCCATCTGGCTCCGCCCCCTCCTTTTTTTTTTTTTTTTTTTAGACAGAGTCTCACTCTGTCACCCAGGCTGGAATGCAGTAGCACGATCTTGGCTCACTGCAACCTCCGCCCCCTGGGTTTAAGCGATTCTCTGCCTCAGCCTCCAGAGTAGCTGGGATTATAAGCGCATGCCACCACGCCCAGGTAATTTGTGTATTTTTTAGTAGAGATGGAGTTTCACCATCTTGGCCATGCTGGTCTTGAACTCCTGACTTCGTGATCCACCTTTTTCAGCCTCCCAAAGTGCTGGGATTACAAGCATGAGCCACCGCATCAGGCCATATATTTAGAATGGTTTTAACTAAGGCTTAGTGGGTTTAACTAGAGTAGTTTTAATTAGATTTGCCAAGTGAATGTAACAGAGAGAGAGAGAGTTAAGGGTTTTCTCAAGAGCCTAATTATAATGTTGGTTCATGGAGTCCATGCTGGATAAGAGGGGAAGAAAAGACATAAGAAGAATGAAGGAAAGTAAAATGGTAGCCTCAATGAGATCCAGAAAGGCTAAGGGGTATAGGAAGAAGTATTGGTTGTGGAAAGCTTTCAGACTATGATATCTGTGATAGAAAAGGGGGCATGGAGAGCAGAATTGAGCAGGGACAGGGATGCCAATATGACAAAGTCTCAGCTCGTGTCTCCAGACAAAGAATTCCCATCAGAGGGATCCTACATTGAGGAAAAATGGCCAGGTCCTTCTAGATGCTCCTCCATCACTGTGGGGCTGCCTGAGAAGGACGTGGTCTCAGCTCAAATGCTGTCTGGATCCCAAAGATTCTGCAGCTGAAGGCTGTCAGCTAATTTCATTCCTTGCAACTAATGGCAAGCACTTCCTTAAAAGAAATCTCAGGGTAGACCTCAAAGCTGCTGCAAAAATCTATGTCGTTCATTATATCAGCTGCATTGTGTTTTAGTGCATAGGTGTATCATTTATTTACACTATGGGTTATTGTTGAAACAAGTTCTTTTTCAATTTTTGTTTTTACAGGTAATGCTACAATGAGCAATCTTGTACATATATCTTTATTCTCTCTGTCAGTAAAACCATAGGATAAGTTTCCAGAAGTGAAATGGCTGAGACAAGGGGTAGCTATCTTTAAAATTTCTATAGATTCTGCCAATTGCCTTCCAACAAAAATTTGCCAATTTCATCCCCACAAATAATATAGGAGAGTGTTCATTTCCCCAGGCCTTGCCAACAAGGAGATCTTACCAACCTTTTCTTTATTTGCGAGTCTAATATTAGAACAATGGTGTCTCATTATCTTTTTACTTTTTATTTTCCTATTCACTCATTAGTTTGAGCATGCTTTTATATGCTTAGTACACATTTGTTTTCCTTCTTCAGTCATTTTTTCATTTCCTTTATTCACCTTTCCTTACTAACATCAAAGGCAAACATCAAACACAATTGAGAAATTTCTTGCAGGGGTAAAAAGAATGCTTAACCTATACTTGAAACTGATGCAAAATTCTTCTTATCTTTCCATGAAAAGTCAAGATGTGCTAGCTTCAGGATTTGCTTCCTTTTCTTTCCAGATAACACTGGAGCCACAGTGCAAAAAGAAGAATGAACCCATTTGCTATGATGTAGGGAAAAGATTTTGGCCTTGATAAGTAAAATAAGGACAAGAATGAAACAAAGAGCTGCTCCAGCAGGAACTATTGTGCACAGAAAAAAGTAAGATATAGCTGTAGGCTGATAGGAGAAGGGAGTTTTGTGTAAAGAAACTGGGGACAGAATCTCACCCATCTATCTTCACTTCTCAGCAGAGGCTTAATAGCCTTTGGGTTCTCATCTTCCCTTCACGGTAATTTAGTCATGACTATCCTATGGTTTTTCATTAATTCAAAGTGTTCCCAAACAAACCCATCACTTGCACTACTGGTCCATCCTCAGTCAACTTATCCTTTTCTCCTGACACTTTTGACTTCCCTGCTTCTATCAATAAAATCACCTCCTCCCAGCGGTACAGGTTTAGAATATTAGAGAACTTTAAAAAAATTCTTCATTATCAGATTTGACAAAGCCTAGAGATACTACCAACAAATGGCTCTTTTCAGTCCCTCTCCTCGCTGCTCCAACACCTTTCTTCTTTGTCTTCTATGAATATCTGCTCCACCTTTATAAGTCAGATGACCTATCACTTCCTCCAAGGAAGCCTCCCCTGGCTGCTGCTTGTCCTCCCAGTACACATACCGTATATGCAACATGCTATTTTTTAGGTTATTTTCATGTCTTTCTCCCATTTTTTAAGACAAACTATGCCTTCTTCATCTTTATGTCCTCAGCGTCAATCACAGTGTCTAGTACATAGTGGGTGTTCAATAAAGTTTAGTAGAATTATTTAACCGTTAACAAATTTGAACAGAAAACACATTGCTCCCTGATTTAAAGGCTTTAACAGTTCCCTGCTGCCTACTCTAGTAATCTCATAGTCCTCATACTAGCATTTCAGGCTTTCATGAGATAACTGAATCTTCCTTTCCCTCTGCCCTTAGGGTACTCTAGACAGCAGCCAGATGAAACTGGTCATTATTTCTCCAATGTATCTCTAGCTCCTACATCTGTGCTTTTACTCAGTCTTGGACATTTTCCCCCACTGTCTACCAATCACTTGCCAAAATCTTGCTCATCTTTCTACAGCCATCCGGAATGCCAATTCTAGTAGTATTTCCTGATGCCCAACATAGCTCTTCCTCCAGACACCCCAGATCACACTTAACATATCCACTGTCTGGCACCATCACTATTACCACCAATACCATCACAATCAACATCGCCCATGGCATGAACCTTTCTTATGGGCTCTTTTAAAAATGCATTTAATTATAGCATTTTACCCTGAGGATTAAATGAAAATCTAATAAATTAAAAAATAATTAGTTATTGTTTTCTATCATCTGCTAATAATCTGAGGTGCATGAGAGCAGACATTTTTGCATCCATCAGGGCACCTACTCCAGCTCCTGGCACCTAGTATCTTCCAGGTTAACAGTAACTATAAGAAACATCAGGCCGGGCGCGGTGGCTCAAGCCTGTAATCCCAGCACTTTGGGAGGCCGAGACGGGCGGATCACGAGGTCAGGAGATCGAGACCATCCTGGCTAACACGGTGAAACCCCGTCTCTACTAAAAAATATAAAAAATTAGCCGGGCGAGGTGGCGGGTGCCTGTAGTCCCAGCTACTCGGGAGGCTGAGGCAGGAGAATGGCGGGAACCCGGGAGGCGGAGCTTGCAGTGAGCTGAGATGCGGCCACAGCACTCTAGCCTGGGCGACAGAGCGAGACTCCGTCTCAAAAAAAAAAAAAAAAAAAAGAAACATCAGAGACCAAATTTTGAGTTAGGTCCTGCTTTTCCCAATAGCTTCACCAATATGCTTTCACCAGTGTTCCCTCTCATCCCCAGTAGAAGCTCATTCCCTTTCTTTTAATTGTCATTTACTCAAGGAGACCTTCCCTGACCACCAAATCTAAGGTAGTTCCAGCCTTATTACACTCTTTACAATCATTTTCTTCTTAGCCCTTGTCCTATCTTAACGTATAGGCTTATTGTCCGTATGCTTTTGTAATGCCAATTTCCCCCACAAGTCTATCATCTCCATGAGGGAATAGATCATGACCACATGGTTCCCTACTGAAACAGCCATCTCTTAAATAATGATTTGTCTATTACATATTCTGTAAATATATGCTTCAAGTCTGCTGTTCATATTTTAACTGTAATATTCTATGGTCAAGTCTGTTAATCTTTCCATCATGTCTTTGGAGTTCCTGTTACGTGTATTTTAAATTGCTTTCTTGGAATATGATCCTAGAGGTGGAAAAATTGAATAGACATCTCTTTAAGTGATCTGACCGATTTTGTCAAATTGGCCATCCCCCACCCTCTGGAAAAAGTGTGATTTGCATTCTGAAAGTTCTACCAGTGGCCTTATGTTATTAGATTTTTCCACGCAAACTAAACAGAATTCATTTAATGCTAGGTAAGGTGCCCATGGAAATTTTAGGAATCAGGTATTGCAAGCGGGGATGTTATGTTCAGCATTGTATGCAAGGGAACAGCTTTGATTACTTCTTCTACTCCTTAGCATTAATCATTTAATAGTCTTCTCATGGTTTACTTTTACTCAAATGAATGCGTGGATCTGTCATACCCATTGCCCCCAAATAATATTTTTGTTTCACCTCTGTCCCAACCGGATAATCTCCAAGATTTGTGTTCAACCTGAAAAGAGAAGTGCCACTCTTTTCCCAGGTCACTCTCTAATCATGGTAATACATAGCATCTTAGCCAACTGGGTAAACAACTTGATCTGACCTTTCTAGGCCAGCTATCATGAATGCTGCCAATTATAATAACAGTTCCCATCATACAGAAATGACACAGAAGAATGCAATGCACTGTGACAGTAACTTGGTAAATATTATTAGAACGGATGACATAGAAACAAAATTTTGGCGACCTCAGTTCACATTTAGCCGTAAGTCATCTCTGTGAACATCATATGATTTCACCTGATCTTTAATCAACCCACAGCACATAGAGTAGTAGTGCTGGGTAAAATGTACTTGAGGACATGGGACTTTCCTGAATTAGACTGCCTGTAATGCATGATTCCATTGCCTTTCCTCTGAAAATCAAAGTATAATTCTTTGTAATATATATATTTGCCTATTCCAGGTTCCACACACAGTGAGAAAAGCAAATGCATGTTTTACTTTTACTTATGTTGTTAGGACCCAATCTAAGAAAAAGAAGGAATTTTTACCTTAAATTTACTTGCTTCATCAAAGAGAGTCTTACTTAGTTTTTTGGCTACTTGGATACATTTATTTGCTGCATCAAACTATGCAAATATTTAATAAAGGATTCCAAGTACAAAAATATAAATAATAGTGGCATCGAAACCTATCTACAAGTGGAGATGAAATTTGGAACTTGTCCATATTCCCACAACTGTTTCAGCTTCAGATAAGTGCTTGAGCTGTTGTGTTTTTGGTTGTTTTTCTGTCTCACTCAAGTGCAACTGCTAGAGTCTATACTTGGATCATCCCTCAATATTCTCTTAGAACCCAGGCCCCATCCTCTTCACTGGAAGATCATGAATATTGCATGTCTTCACATAACTGTTTCTCAAAGGTCTGAACAAAATATTTGGTCATAACAGGAAGTCCCAAATTCTAGACCGTCTATAGGTAATGTATAGACAATGGGGGAAATAATAGGAGAGCTAGTACGATGCCTCCACACAGGCCACATAACTGACATAGGGTTTACCAGGACTGTTTCAGATCCCTCGTAATGGTGGTTGATTTTAGAGAAGCAAAATTGATGCCTATTAGACATCCAAATGGACAAACCAAATAGGCAATTGAATAGAAGAATCTGGATCTTGGAAGAAAGTTCGTGCTAGAGATAGAATTGGAAATCTGTCCTGTGATTTAATGCAGTCTCCTAGACGAAGAGGGCAAAGGATGACAGCAGAGCCTAGGATCACTCATGACTTTCACAGTTGCCCATTCTGCTTGTAAATGCAGGGGCAGGCTGGGCGTGATGGCTCACTCCTGCAATCCCAGCACTTTGGGAGACCAAGGTGGGTGGATCACTTGAGGTCAGGAGTTGGAGACCAGCCTGGCCAACATGGCGAAGCCCCATCTCCACTAAAAATACAAAAATTAGCTGGGTGTGGTGACGTGTGCCTGTAATCCCAGTTACTCAGGAGACTGAGGCAGCAGAATTGCTTGAACCCGGGAGGCCGAGGTTGCAGTGAGCTGAGATGGTGCCACTGCACTCCAACCTGGGAGACAAAGTGTGACTCTATCTCAATAAATTAATTACTTAAAATAAAATAAAATAAACGCAGAGGGATGAGATCAAAAGGGGTCTTTTATAACAAATTATCATTTTTAACACCCCATTAGTTCCCATTCTATTATATTTGTAACCAAATCTCTTACTCTCAACTTTCCCAAACACGGTGGTTTCATTCCCTAGGCCTTTTAAGAGTGTCAGGAGAGGAAATGGAGGTTAGTATGAGACTTTTATGACAGGATAATGTGTCTCAACCACTGTCATTAATTTAATAAATACTGAGTAGTGAAAAAGTAGAAATCACAAAGATGCATCAGACAGGGTCCCTATCCTGATCTCTTTCAGGAAAGGGGGTAGTCAGAGACGGATAATATAAAAATATAAATAGCTATAGAATAATATCATGAAAGACCAAGGCCTTATTTGGAAGAAGTGGGGAGAAGTAATCAAGGAAGACTTCTTGCAGCAGACAGCTTGTGCCAGACATTTGAGGGTAGAATGGAATGTCTCAGATAAAGATTTGGAGTAAGGACATTTCGTGCAGGTCAGAGTGAACAAATTCTCTGATCACAGCAAAAGGTAAGGCAAACTGACAAATTGATTCCTTTTTAATTTTGTTTTTAATTAATAGAACTAAACCTAACGGAAAGAATGTGTGGCCGGAGAAGAGCGAATTGATGTGGCCTTTTATTACCACAGGAAAAAGTAAATGTATTTGGGCAGCCCCTCAACTCTCAGCAAAAGGAACATACAGTTCCTGCTATGTGCGGGTCTCTTCTGAAGAAAAGGGAGCGGTGGGGGTGGGGGCGCACGTCTTTAGGTTGTTTATTCCTTTCTCTCTGTCTAGTGGCAGAGAAGCCCATACTTTTGAACGCAACTTGTTGGCTACTGTAACAGCCCTGCTCTGAGAAAGGACCAATGAGCGCTCAGAGCCCAAACTCTTCGAAACAGTTTGTTGCCAGGAGTACTTGACATTGAAACAGCCTCCGAGTTGTAAACAAGGACGAGCCTGGGCGGGACCCCAGCCCACGCGACTTGGAGCCCTGTCCCAAGAGGCTAAGCTTAAGCCCACGTTGCCCCAGATACCTGCTTCTGCTTCCTCTTCCCTGTCCTTCCCACCCTATTCCCCTCACAGCCGCGGGCACCGGTGCCAGGGCACTCCGTGGTCACCGTGTCAGGCCATTTCTGCGGGGACCGCGGCCAGGGGGGCGGGGCCCATAGCTCTTTCTCTGATCTGATTGGCGCGGCCTGGAGTTCAGGACGCGTCTCCAAGTTCCAGTGACTCCTCCTGTTTGGGACTCGGGGGGAGAGTGCGGGGAGACAAATAAAACCTCGGGCGGCGGCGGCTGGTGGGAAGACGCGAACTTGAGTTTCAACCCACTGCATCCCCGACTCGCTGCCCAGCCTCTTCACTCCGCGGCACCCTCAAACCCTAGCCCAGGCCGGGGCGCACGAGACAGCCAGCGCACCTGCAGTCCTCGCCCGGACGCGCCGTGCCCCCTTGGAACCCGGCTCTGCTCCGAGCAGACTTCGCCCCTCAAGCGAGCCACAGTCCCTGCAAGGCCGGGTGGGCGTCAAGATGAAGGCGGCCCGTTTCGTGCTGCGCAGCGCTGGCTCGCTCAGCGGCGCCGGCCTGGTGCCCCGAGAGGTCGAGCATTTCTCGCGCTACAGCCCCTCCCCGCTGTCCATGAAGCAGCTACTGGACTTTGGTGAGAGGGGACACAAGGCTCAAGCTGGGTCCTGGGGATGGGGAACTGCCTTAACTTTCAGCCTCGGGAGAGGGAGGCTAGGCTCAAGCTAAAATAACTAGGGTTCACATTGCTGCTGAGCCCTGGAGCCTCGACGACAGCACACCTTTCCTTTTCCTAGATTTGGTTACTTTCTGACAGGGATGCCGCCAGGTCAAGGCCACCTGCAAGCCTGCCGACACTGGATAACGTTTGACCTCATCTGCACACTCTTCTTTCTGACCCGTTCTTCCAGTCAAATTACTTTTTGCTTTCCGTCACCGTTTAACAATGGACTGGAAACTTTTCCCCCTCCTTCACAGCGTAGTACTGTTTGGAGAAGATTCTAAATGGTATTAAATAGCCTCAAATTAACAGATTTTATTCCTTGGCCACCGTCATCCTTCCACAGGGTACATCTCTCTGCATCCCTACAGATTTGTCTGTTTATCATTATAGCTTTCCATATATTTGCATTATTGCTGAAAATATTTACACATTTGTTGCAGTAATCTTACAAGGAAAGTTTCAAGGGTTTAAATGTGATATCACTGCTCTGGAAATATTACAGCTTCCACTCCAGCCTCTTATCCCCCATCTTTCATGTCCACACTCATTAAAGGATGTTGTGTTGTTGACATTGTGGTGTGACCGAATCCTGCAGTCTTTCAAAAATGCTAAGAACTGTGGGATATTCTTACTTCTTGGAAGTGAATCCTCTTCAAAAAGAGAAGACAATAATTATCCTGTATTTGTCACTTTTTAAAAGAAAGAAGGAAAGACGAAAGGAAAGGAAGGAAAATAGGAAGAAAAGAGATAGTCAATTAAGAAGACAATCGCCCCGAATTATCGATTAACAGTAACCCAACTGAGAGTGAAATATAATTTTATAATATATGTGTGTTCAATATTTGATAGTTAATGCTATTTAGATATATCATTTAGACACACCTTTTTCCCAAAAACTAAGTTAATTTCGTTTATTATAGGTTCAGAAAACGCATGTGAAAGAACTTCTTTTGCATTTTTGCGACAAGAATTGCCTGTGAGGCTCGCCAATATTCTGAAGGAAATTGATATCCTCCCGACCCAATTAATAAATACCTCTTCAGTGCAATTGGTTAAAAGCTGGTAAGTGGTGAACCATATTGAAGTCTCTAGTTTTGAAACAGTTACCAGGGTATGAATTCTTATACTATGTTAACATCATAATTGGAAAACAGATGATCTGAACGGTAATTACTTTTGAAAGATGTAGGGATTTTAAAATTAACTTAGGATAAATTATCATTAGGGAAGCTGTAAAACTATAAACAGACATTTTTACCCTGAAAAAGTCGACTGCTTTATAATAAAATTTTGAGTTCTAGGATAAATTGGAAAAATAATTGGCATGCAATTTTAATTTTCAATTATACAAGAGTACTTTCAATAATAAAAGAGTTTGATA
The DNA here is from genome assembly GCF_009764315.1 of Trachypithecus francoisi. Taxonomy (NCBI): domain Eukaryota; kingdom Metazoa; phylum Chordata; class Mammalia; order Primates; family Cercopithecidae; genus Trachypithecus; species Trachypithecus francoisi. The sequence goes on along the minus strand of NW_022681469.1, from coordinate 75,819,084 downwards.
TTGCAAAAGAAATCCTATGCCTAGAAACCAATTCAAATGACTACTATTGAGGGGAGGCTTAATCTTTGTCACTTACAAAGTGATTGGCAGAGTGGGCTCTGGGTTCAAATCCTGCCTCTGTCACTTCTAGTTGTGGAATCCTTGGCAAATGTCTTAAACTCTTTATGCCATTGAGTTATTATTCCCATCTCTCATTAAGGAGAGTAAAGTATATGCCTCAGAGGGATGTTTGAGTGTAATGAAATGAGATAATCCATTAAAAAAAAGAAAAAAAAAACCACTTAGGATAGCAGCTGGCACACAGACAATAGTCAGTAAGTGTCAGTTGTTATAATCTCATTTTATAAATGAAGATACTGATGCTTAGAGATGGTAGGTAACCCAAAACAGCAAATTTTTGGATCACAGAAGCAGGATATGCACAGGTGGCAGACATGCATGAGAGCCTTATCTTAATCCACTGACTGCAGAGCCTTTTGTTCATTGATTCAAGAACTACATGTATTATATATTTATAAGACAATTACAATCTAAAACATATTCAATCTGTAGTATTTACTTTTGCAGTCAAGACTTATACTCTTCTATGAATGAATGTAGTAGAAAAAAATTAAAAGCTTTAAAAAAGTTATTTCTAAGTATTATTGCTAGAAGAAATGAAAATATTTGCCAAATAAAATAGTCAGGAAACTGAATACTGACCTGAAATAGTTAAAGAAACATTTTGCGTTAAATTTTAAGTTTGAAAGTCAAGGATTAAAAATTTTAGCATTTTAAATTTTTATTATTTTCCAAATGTTCTGCAGGAAAGTTCTAATTTTGAACATAATGCTTACTTTCTCTTTTAAAATTATTTGAAGAAGTTATTCTATTTTCAGCCATTTGTATCTGACTGTTAATTTTAAAACTCAAAGCACACCTGTTTCTTCACAGGTATATACAGAGCCTGATGGATTTGGTGGAATTCCATGAGAAAAGCCCAGATGACCAGAAAGCATTATCAGAGTAAGCTCTATGCATTAGAATAAATGTTTTAAACTTTGGTTCTTTCCAGACAAATTCCTAAGATATTTTTAGACCTAAATTAAAGGAATTCAGCTCTGAATAATAAATCACTACCCCCTTACACATGACAAGTTTTGGCTTGTTGGTTTTTTAGAAGTGAAGAAATATGGCATTGAAAATGATGCTAAGTGTGAAGAAATGATGCTAAGTGTGAAGGGGACTCATTTTTGTTCCCCCTAGGGAGACCTATTTTTACTATAAATTTACTCCAATGATTAGATGTGCAGGAGGATTTACCTTTACATAATTTTAATACATTTCAGTGTCATTGGAGATTAAACATTTTCTTTCAGAGTAACTGATAGTTGCTAGCTACCTAAATAAGAATCTTTTCCAAATCTGACAAGAAATTTTGAAAGTTTTTTACAATGGCATTCTAGAGTCATCTCTAGAATGATGATATTATATATTAATCATTATTTTATAAAGAGAAGACTTAATGAATACATCTGATGAATGCATTGGTTATAAGGCTAATAGTTGTACATATAAGCTAGAAACAAAATGAGTCTGTTTATGAAATTATCTCCTCTAGTGGAAGAATCTGTGGTGAGATTACTAATAAAGGACTAACGTTTTATCATTTGATTTGTTCACATGAGTAATGCAAAAAGATCTTTAGCCTTCTGTGAAGTAACCTAAGGAGTGTAAGTGAATGAAATGTATTTGAACTTTTACTAACCATAAATATTATGGCTTAGCTTTGTAGATACACTCATCAAAGTTCGAAATCGACACCATAATGTAGTCCCTACAATGGCACAAGGAATCATAGAGTATAAAGATGCCTGTACAGTTGACCCAGTCACCAATCAAAATCTTCAGTATTTCTTGGATCGATTTTACATGAACCGTATTTCTACTAGGATGCTGATGAACCAGCACAGTAAGTTAGCTCATCATGATCATGGTATATAGACATGGGTGTAGAATATAAGGCATACTATAACTAGATGTTTCACTAATCAGCAGCAGTGGTAGTACTAATCATTATCCTGAATTTTATAGCAATATTTTGTTTTTATTTTTCAACAGTTCTTATATTTAGTGACTCACAGACAGGAAACCCAAGCCACATTGGAAGCATTGATCCTAACTGTGATGTGGTAGCAGTGGTCCAAGGTATGTTCTATATTTCTGCATTTCCCTTATTGAAAATGTACACTGTATGATTGACATATGTATAATTGAGGTGACTCTGCGAATGAATTTATGTTCACAGAGTGTTCCATTTTATTTTATAAATGTTATCTTCAAGGTCCTTTCCTTTTGAGAGTCAGCAGTATAAACATTCCTTTAAAATATCATTTAAAAATCCAAATATAAGTGACTAACATGCCGTATTTTATATATTGTATTTAATCTCTGAAGTGCACATATTTGTATTGCTAAAACTGCAATGCAAACACTGTCTTAATTTTTCTTCAATAAAATATTAAAATATATTTTTATATACATAAACCTGTACTTTAGTACATATTTTATATTAGGGTGATACAGACACTGAAGATTAATTGAGAACTGTACTTGGCATAAATTCATTTCATTGTTATAAAAAACAACTTCTATTCCAGATGCCTTTGAGTGTTCAAGGATGCTCTGTGATCAGTATTATTTAACATCTCCAGAATTAAAGCTCACACAAGTGAATGGTAAGTTTTAAGTAAAATATATTTTAACCTGTGGAAAATTCTGTATTCTCCTAATACGATTTTTTTTTTTGTAGATATAAAGCAACTTCTGTGTTCCTTTTTTCTCTTGCCTAGAGTTTGTACACATTTTTTTTTGAAGACAAGGTTCTCTTTAACTATCTCAACTGGAAGGCTCCGATTCTGCCTGTTCAGTTGCTAATGAGGATTCATAAAGAAGAATGTTTTGAACAAATAATATGGGATTAAAGTAACAACTGTTTTCCAATATCTTAAATCAAAGAAAGATTACTTGCTGTAGAATATGAGGGATAAGGAGACCAGAAGTAGGGAGGATATAGTTGTGGAAATATCCTCTTAAAGAGGTTACCCATAAGACCTGGAAACAAAAATACTTTAAATTTCGCTGTAAGAAATAAGCCAGTGACAGATGCATTATTCCACTTACATGAGATGTCTAAAATAGTCACACTCACAGAAGCAGAGTGGAATGGTAGTTATCAGGGGCTGTGAGGAAGGGGAAAATGGGGAGTTGCTATCCAACAGATATAAAGCTTCAGTTATACAAGATGAATAAATCCTAGAGTTCTGCTGTTCAACATAGTGCTTATATTTAACGATATTGTATTGCACACTTAACATTTTGATAAAAAGGGTAGATCTCATGTTAAATGCCTTCACCCTAATACAAAAAATAATTGCACTATTGGTTTAGACTACTGTTCTGGAAGCAGAACATACTTCAAAAAACTTCAACTCAGCTGGGTTCAGTGGCATACACCTGTAATCCTGGCATTTTGAGAGGCCGAGGTGCAAAGACTGCCCGAGCCCAGGAGTTCAAGACCAGCCCAGGCAATAAAGGGAGACACTGTCTCTACAAAAAATAAAAATTAGCCAGGCATGGTGGCACACACGTGTAGTCCCAGCTGCTCAGGAGGCTAAGGTGGAGTGGTCACTTGAGACCAGGAAGTCAAGGCTGCAGTGAGCCATGATTGTCCCACTGCACTCCAGTCCAGGTGACAGAGTGAGACCCTGTCTCAGAAAAACAAACAAACAAAACTTCATTTCTGACAAGGTCTTCCCATACTGTCTGAATGACTGGAGTGATTACATGATAAATGAAAGGCACTATTTTCACCCCTTCCCATTCTGTTCTGGTAAATAGTTGCATCTTAAAACAGTATATTTAAATTGGAGTTAGTTCTCTTTTCTATTTAAAGTAAACATCTTTCTCAAGTAATATTTATACAGCAACAGTTTTTGTTTATGGTGAGAGTTAAAATCAAGTTGCTCAAAGAGTAGCCTAACAGATTAGGGACATGCAAATGTAAGTAAACACTAAACTAAAAGTAGAAGAGCAAATAAAGAATGGAACATATCTCTGAGCATAAACAGGGTTGTTGCATAATACTGGTAGATAAACTGCTCCAACTGTTGGACAAAATAAACAGGGGCTTGTGCCAGACCTTGTGTTTTCTGATTCAAACTTTGCCAAGGCCTGGAATACTGAAGAATAATACTTTTATTTTTCTTTTATGTTTTTTTTCTACTTTTATTTTACTTTTTATTTTTCTTTTCAAAAAGCATTAAGAGGTTTTTGTTTCTCTGTTTTCTTTATCCTCTTGGTAAAATTTAATGTTTGGGTGATACAAAAAAACAAGAAAAATCAGGTGTATTATATTACTGTGCACTAAAAATATGAACATTATAGTTAGCATTAATTTCAATATTATGCTATAAGCACAGTTTTCCCCTTCTATCTTAAAATACATAGAATTTTGACTCTGAAATTGTCCAGTACAAAAATGGTGAAAATAGAAATAATCCACAAAATCTAATTTATAGCACTATTCTTCCACACTTACCCAACTTCATACATTTGTGGAGAAATACAAAAATTAATCATATGGCGCAAGGTGGTTCATGCCTGTCATCCCAGCAGTTTGGGAGGCTAAAGCTGGAGGATCGCTTGAGGCCAGGAGTTTCAGACTCACCTGGACAACATAGTGAGACCCCATCTCTACAAAAAAAAATTAACCAAAGAGTACTATGTAGCAACTACAATAACATTTTGTATGTAAACCAGTAGTATTTACTGTTTAAGCGAGAAGGTTCTAGGGCAGGATTTGGGGAGGGAGAAGACAGAGAATATGCCAACCCTCTTGAAGTCTAAAATGTCAATCACATGAATGTGGTGGTTTATTTTAGTGAAGTATCAAAATCTTCATGAATTTTATTTTTCTAGGAAAATTTCCCGACCAACCAATCCACATTGTGTATGTTCCTTCTCACCTCCATCATATGCTCTTTGAACTATTTAAGGTACGATAGTTCCAATAATTGAAATTTTACCTTTTAAAAAGGTTTAACAGTTATATTTTTATCTCCTTTATTATTTGCCACAAAACAGGAGCCTCAATATCTTTTCCCAAGAATGCTTCTAGTCCTCCCAGGAGAAAGTAACTACACAGTCAATGTTTGACAAAGTACATGTAGCTCATTGTAGCATCAACACGTATTTGAGAATGCATCATACAATTCATGATGTGTCAATGCTTTAGAGCCAAGGGGAGGTTCCTATTATTTTTTCAGGTGTCCATCAAAGTGCCAGTCATTTATTCATTCATTAAGAGAGGTCATGGGGTGAATGTTTCAGTGAATGAGGCCTTGTTACCTCCACCCCACAGGCTGGTCCACCTCCAAACTCAGAGGTTCAGGTCCAGAATTCCTGTAGGTGGCATGGCGCCATTCAGAGTCCAGAATGTCTCAGAGCAAAGTCAGTACTTCCTTCAATCATCTACTTTAAAGTGCATATGAATCACCTGGGGACTTTGTTAAAGTGAAAAATTTTGATTCAGGAAGTCTAGAGTTGGGCCTGAGATTCTGATTTTGAATAAGCTAAGGGGTGATGCTGCTGGTCCAAATGCATGCTTTTCCTAGCAGGCCGGTAGAGCTGTGCTTCTCAAACTGTAGTGTGCATTAGAATCGCCTGCAGGACTTGTTAAAACACAGATTCTTGGGCTCCACCCCAGAGATTTTGATTCTTTAGGTCTGAGAATGTGTATTTCTAACAAGCTCTCAAAGGGTACAGATGTTACTGGTCTGAGGCAGCCAGGTGCTAAGAATCAAATCCTTTCATGCGTCCTAAGATCAAATTAAATTAAGATCAAGTTGAACTTAAACCAAAAAACAGAAAAACACCTTAAGCTTTTAGATGCTTCCTAAGAGTCCCCTGAATTGGAGAGAAGGAAGGCTAAAAAAAGTGAAATCTGAAATCTGCTCTAATTCTGACATAACTCTTTCCGGAGCTTCCCGTTTCCTAACTTATTCTAATATTACTGCTGTGAAGTATTGATTGTACTACAAACATCTGATCTACTTTATTTCACTGCAGCTAATGACTAGAACTTAATTTTATATAAAAACCAGAAAGCAGAAAGCGGATAGGTGGTGAGAAAGGAAAATGGGTTAAGAAAACCAAGACTCTATCTGTATGATATTCAGCCAATAGACTGAAAACTTCTTTTAGTTTGCTCTGTGTTAAAGGACAAAGGATACTTTTTCATTGATTTGATTTATTTTTAAGTTGAATGATGCAACTCATAGAGTTATTTTGCCATCATTGGTAAAAGTTAGATGATAATCAAATGCAAACTGAAATTTAATTTAGAATTATCAACTGCCCTCTTAAATAGTAACAACCTTTTCACAGCAAGTTTTATAAAAGCCAATAAATTGGTTCAGTGATTCACTGTTCATTTGTTATGTAATAGTCTTTGGTGCTTGGATGTAAAATGTAATGGAAAGACAGAAAAGGGAGAGCTAGGAAATGGACTATAAAAACCAATTTCCACATTTAAATTAAGCTTACAAATAAGAACTTGACAGCTAGCAGAATTGTTTTTCCATTAGACATTACTCCCAGGAGCTATATTACACAGTAAATGAATATTTTTCATTATACATCCTACATGACACATTCATAAATGGCTATTTACAAAGCTGTTTTACTACTAACTTAAAAAAATAGGAACTTTGAATTACCCTCCCTGTGCTACTTTTATTTTAAACGTTAAAAAAACAGATATTTATTGTCCCTCATTCCTCTGCCATTGAATTCCTTACGGTTTGGTTTCCTTTAGAATGCAATGCGGGCAACAGTTGAACACCAGGAAAATTGGCCTTCCCTTACACCAATTGAGGTGATTGTTGTCTTGGGAAAAGAAGACCTTACAATTAAGGTAACCATTCTCTGTTTTTCTTTTGGGTGTCTCTTGAAAGAATTAAATAGGGTCAATAGTAATAAAGCTCTCTGCTTTTTGCAATAGATAACAGTCATATATGCCAGGTGCTTTTTAAATGAAGGAAAGCCATTTTTATTTAGACAAGTAGGCATTGTTTTTAATGTGTGGCTCTGGTGACTTGTTTGTTTGTTTTAGATTTCAGACAGAGGAGGTGGTGTTCCCCTGAGAATTATTGACCGCCTCTTTAGTTATACATATTCCACTGCACCAACGCCTGTGATGGATAATTCCCGGAATGCTCCTTTGGTAAGAACAATCATTTGGCTAAATTAATCTCAGCCACCTAGTTCTAAACGTAGAGCAAGGATTGCAAGGGATTATTTAGACAAATTCATCAATTTAGTAAAATTAGACATGAAGGATATGAGAATGCATGATAAAGCATGCTAAAAATGGTGAAACAAGGGGTGTCTGATTGGAAGTAGAAGATATTTATTTAGGTTCTAGGACATTAGTATCAGTGAGGACAGTAATTTCCTATTTGTTTGTATTTCAATGATCACGTACACTTCTTTACCTGATAACATCTCTCTTCTCTAGGCTGGTTTTGGTTACGGCTTGCCAATTTCTCGTCTCTATGCCAAGTACTTTCAAGGAGATCTGAATCTCTACTCTTTATCAGGATATGGAACAGATGCTATCATCTACTTAAAGGTATCCCTTGAATTCAATAGCAAAATCCTATTTCTAAAACCATTGCTGCTTTTACAGCCCTCCGTGCTATGGTCCAGAGTGAATTCCCCAAACTGAGTTAATGCAAATGACCACAGATCATTCTATTCTGTTTCTGGGTGTGTGTACATTATTTAATATGATAACTTACCAAAGAGGAAGCTGGCCCATGCTACCTGCCTCAAGTGAAGCAAAATGGCTTCCCGAGAAGTGTTAATACATTACCAAAGTTTCAGAATGAGGACATGCTAATGCAAATTTTTTAAGGCAACTCCTTTTGGCATCTGTAAGAGTAGCTGTACTTTTATTTTACTTAGATTTGTGGGAAGTATATGCTAATAATGTTCCAGCCTGAAAAAATAACAGATATCAAGATACTCAGGACCTTAAGCTGACCTTGTTAGAAATCCCGGGAAAGGAAAACTGACTGTTCGCAAAATGTCAGTCGGGGTGCCAGACATTCACTGTTTGAACTTAAAAACTTGGTGCATGTTGGCCGGGCACAGTGGCTCACGCTTGTAATCTCAGCACTTTGAGAGGCCGAGGCGGGTGGATCACAAGTTCGGTAGTTCTAGACTAGCCTGGCCAACACAGTGAAACCCCATCTCTACTAAAAATACAAAAATTAGCTGGGCGTGTTGGCGGGCGCCTGTAACCCCAGCTACTCAGGAAGCTGAGGCAAGAGAATCACTTGAACTCAGGAGGCAGAGGTTGCAGTGAGCCGAGATGGTGCCCCTGCACTCCAGCCTGGGGCAACAGAGCTAGACTTCGTTTAAAAAAATAAATAAATAAAACTTGCTGCATGTTTTTCTGTTTCTGGTAAAGCCTCAATTTCTTTGTTAAGAGCACTGTCTTGATTCTGTTCATCATTTGCCAACTATTTCAACTGAAAATATATTTACAGATATTAGCAACTAAAACATTAAACTTTCAGGCTCCCATTTTTTGCACTGGAATTACTTGCCAAATGGCCTTTGATCACCTGAAACAGTTAATGTATTCACTTCTTAAGTGAGCAAAAGCCTTCAAACTATTGAGAAAGAGCAATAGACTGAGTGCAGACACCAGTGTGCTCTTATTACTGTATCAATTAAATGAATGTATTTGAGTGTTTGGATACTTACCTCTGAATGTATTTTGAATAATAACTTCAAATTATGCCATGCATAATTTCTTTGGTCTCATGTTTTTCCCCCCTTTTCTTTTAGGCTTTGTCTTCTGAGTCTGTAGAAAAACTTCCAGTCTTTAACATGTCAGCCTTCAAACATTATCAGATGAGCTCTGAGGCTGATGACTGGTGTATCCCAAGCAGGGAACCAAAGAACCTGGCAAAAGAAGCCGCCATGTGAAGAGGGACACTCAGGACACTTTATGGGATCAAAGTGGGTCTGCACCAATGCTGCTTCCTGAATGTTGGTGTGTGAACCCTTGTTTCCTCCAAAACAAACAACAGCAACGAAAACTCCTTAATCAGAACACTGATCCAATGAGGACTGGAGCTTGTTTCTGTGACCCAGGAGAACTTAGTGCAAGACTACAAGGAGTTAACAGATGGTCAGCTCCTTATTTTTTTATGTAGAATAACTCATGAGTTTATATAAAATCCCAAAGAAATAAGCCTCAGTTTTCCATCTGTTTTTGATAACAAGAATGAGAAAGGGAGTGAGCGTGAAGATGGCGGTTAGCAGTTTCAATAGACTAATATTTTAGGCCTCTTGTTCACATCAAAAGATATCAGTGTCAGAATACCAGCATTTTCCTGCCATGCAAAGGATTAAAACTTAGTTTACACTATGTGGTTAGAAATGTATGTAAATGTACATTTTGAACATATTTATGTGCTCTGGAAGGAAAGGCTGGTGACTAAAATAAGGTTTACGCTGAAAGAGGAGGAATTTTATTCAAAGCATTCAAACATTTTATTCAAATGTTTCAAATTTCAAAACATTTTATTCAAGGTTGCAGTGAAGGCATCAACTTATGTAGAATCTCAGAAGGAAGGCTCCGCTGATAAAAACACAGCTCCTTTATTCTGCTGCTTTTCCTGTTTACAGACTAAGTGAACACTTATTGTCAGGTGCCTGGTCTTGAGTGAATTGTTAGATGTGCACTGAACTCAGGATGTTGGGGATTGGAGAGAGAATTGCCAAAGTAACAGCAAAAATATCTCTTACTTTGCTTTGTTTATAAATAAATCAGCAGATTGGAAAAACTAGTGTTAGTGAAAGAAATCACATGTTCAGAGCCTAACTCAGTAGGAAGGGCTTTTCACTATCCTGAAATGATGGTAATCCACAGGCATCCATTTTCTAGGCTTAAAAGATATATTTTTGATATATTTAATTATATTCTGTACACTCCAGCATTAATATGTCTATTTAAACATTTCGAATTCTCAAATGACTCAAGAGCATTAGAATTTAAGTGCCTTTTAGAGTGATTTTTTAAAACAAATAGCCTGGACGTAAGAGATTCTCATGTGAGCATGCTTTCATTTGTGAATCATTGTGACTGAGAGCTAATGAATGACACCTGAAATGCATATTGTATTTTTTTGGGAGAGTTAAGGCATAATTTGAAGGTTGGCAGGCAGTCGCACTGAATACTCTTAGAGAAGAAGGAAGGGAAAAATGAAAGAAGGCAGGAAGGAAAGAAAGGATATAGGAAGAGAGGGAAGCAGAAGGCAGGCACAATTTTCTATTTTCCCCACAAATTATTTCAAAAAAAGTCTGTATTTACATGCATGTGTCATTGGCAAGAGGAAGAGCTGGTGTTTTTGAAAGCAGTATGGATTCTTTAAATGGCTCTCACTCTTACAAGATAGTAGGCTTTTATGAGGTAAACTTATCTGTGTCAATTAACATTTAAACTGGCATATAGAAAAAATGGAGGATTTTCTGCATTGTAAAATAATCAGTATGGTTTATATGTTGAATTTGACATTTGTGTGTAATTTTGTGGTGGCCTAGTGTTGTGGTGCTTCTGGTAATGGTAATAGAAGCTCAACTATTTTTTTGTGGATTTCAGATTTTATCATCAGAAGTCCTAGACAGTAACATTTCTTAATGGTGGGAGTCCAGCTCACATTTCTGATTATACAAAACAGTTTGCAGCAGGTTATTTGTCATTTCAGTTTTTTACTGAAATTTGAGCTAAACATTTTTACATGTAAATACTTGTATTTACCAAAGATTTAAATCAGTTGATTAATTAATTAACCCAAACACCGTGAACTATCTTTAAAACACTAGATAAAGGAAACGTTAGTATCTCAATTACATTAACGGTGCAAATGGACTTTGATCAAATAGAAATAATCTACATTGGTATTTGTGAAATCTGTGGAAGAGCTTCAGGGTTTCTAGTAGAAGGATACTGAATACTCAGGCCCACTTAAATTATTAATGTATACATTGTGTTTTATGCTATGTACAGAGAAATGTGATAATTTTTTATAATAAATACTTTTTATGATAATAGAAGACATTGTCTTTTAAAGTTCTTTTCTCACTTTACCTCAAGGTACTAAGAATTTGAGTTAAGATAACACAGTACAATGGTGTGTTTGCCTATACATTTGTATACAATAATCATTTTTGCAATGCATATGTTCTCTGCATATTTCTGTAAATTTAAGGTTTCATTTTATGTCTGGGTTTGCATACAAACAATGGAGTACCAAAATAATTAGATAACTTAGGTTCCCAATGACTTCTGGATTAAATGTCAGAGTAATGATAAGGTGGAAATAGGATAGAAATTACTACGTTAAATTGTGGCATGTATTATCTTTGCTCTCTTTAGTGCTTTTCTTTACTATTTTAATCCTACTTTATCATTAGACAACATCCTTTGCCCACCTTCCTAATGCCCTTATTGGCAAGGTTCTACAAATGGGGGGCTGGGATGGGAAGGAGGGAAGGGAAGGAGGGAAGAGAAGGAGGAAAATAGATTAGAATTAAATGATAACAGTGGAATGAGTTTGCCATAACTAAATTATAAATCTTGTCAAAATAATCATATTTGAATCAAAAATGCCATTAGCCTAAGGCATTAGACCCTAAAAATCCTATAGTAAGGTTGACATTTTACTAAAATACCTTTAGTGAAGTTGACAGTGAGACTCTCTATTTCCTTGACTGCCTTCACTTTTTCTGCTTCTGTTGAGGAAGCACTGCACCATGTGTAGCTAAGAGGAGCACGCACCTGCACACACGCACAAGATCTAGCTGTACCGTTTCTTGGACCAAGCTGCCAGGGAAGTAGGGAGTTAGTGCACTCCACAGTCTTAGAATCTTCACTCATGTTCTCTTAATAACTGTAAAACTTTGAATCCTACAACTCTCCATGTCTGCACACATATATCTTTTTGACTCAAGTCAATGTGTATGCTCCAAAGGAAACTAATTTTCAAGTACAATCAAGTGGGCCAAATTGCCACCAAAACTATCTTTAGACCATTTCTCTCAAATTCCACATTTGGCTAGGAATAGTGTTTGATCTCAACCACCAATGCATATGCACAGAGAGAGAAAGAGATCATTGTGAGCTAGTAACCTGGGCATCAACTGTGATAATTCCTTTATTCTCCTACTATACTTTCAGGGATGCACTTACATTTAGATGTATACCAACACTGAAAATGTATGTGAAATCTCCTGATCATCTTGGTCTGTCCTGGTGGAAGAATTATGAGACTTTTATAATTTCATAAAAGCCTATATAAGAAGTCACTGAGTCCTACTATGAACACCTAAAGCAGTAGGGTTCTATCTTCATTAGCATTCCATCCACATATGTCTTTTTTTAAAAACATTTATCCTTTTTTTACCTTATATCGCAGTTACTAGGCACTCAATAAACATTCACGGCCTAAATACATAAATGAACACATGAATAAACTTCTGGCCGTAGAACAGTATCCCTGCATTTAAGTATAGATTGGAACTCTGTGTTAAGTAATAGTACATCAAAGTTTATAAGATCTCATGCTGGAAGATGTATTAAAGAAGTTTTATAATATTGCAGACACTCTGAGATATGTTTCCAAACCAATTAAACTGCAACTCATTTTTGTTTAATGTCACTTTCCATCGGTGGCCTTTGGCTGTGAAATTATTACATATATCACAAGAAATTAAATAATGGCTAATGTTATCACTACTAAGGAAATTTCTTGAGCAAATGGGCCAGGGCTTCAGATTTTATGAGTATTCTTTCTTTGTGTTTACCTTGGCCTCAGATGAAAACATATTACCATCCATACATCATGGCTCCTTAATGGAAATGAATAACTGTCTTTTGATGGGATTTTTCAGTTCCTGCCCAAGTGCAAATAAACATTAAAAGCCACTCAAAACCAGCAGAAATGTCAGTAACCTTGAAAACATGTTGAATCTATTAAATGATGTGAAACTGATGTGAGCTGTCTTAATAATAAATCCAGCAACAAAATAATAAAGCTCATCAACGAATCATGAGACATCATTTTCATGTTTACTGCTACCATTAATGTAATGGAAATTACACAGGACTGGTTGTCAAATAATGCAATATAGCTACAAATTATTTATTGGCATACTGTTTTCCATACATGTAAAAGGATGCTTTAATATCTAAGACAAATAGTCTATTGAATGGCAAAATCTAAGTTTTTATCCATTTCATATAGCTATGTTATTTACTATGTTTCTACCCAAATATAGACAGATAGCAATATAGATAGATATTTGGTAGAATTGCCCTTGATTCAATCTTTTTCTTTTAAGTTCATTTTTAAAGATGGTGATTTTTATTATAAATTGGTTATTAAAAACAGAAATAGATTTTAAAACAAAAATATTTTACCATGTTCTTATGCAATTCTCTTTATCTATTTGAGTTTCAATCTTCTCCTCTACCTAAATGGGTTTTGTACAAGAAAGGCATGCCAAATTCTAAAGTCTCTGAATGTAAGTTTTCTAGTAATTCTTTACTAAATACCCTGCCTCCAATCTCTCTTCAGTCTACCTGCACTATAATGCCAGATTCATTCTCCTAAACCAGCCTTCTTATAATATTACTGCCAAGCTCAAAATCCCTTACTGGCTTCCCAGGGCCTAAGAATCTGAAATGTATATGATATTTACAGTTTTATGCACTTCAACCTTACAATTTATATCTTCCATTACTGAACCATTCAGAATACTATTTTCTAAACATGTAACAACCATGTTTCTTTTTGCTCATTGTAAATACGCCTACCTGAAATACCCTTCCTCTGTTCTCTGTTTTTTACAATCTTCTGGGCCCAGGTTAAATCTGACCTTCATGGACTGGGCATGCCGACCTCTTGTAAACTTTCACATGGTCAGGACAATTTTAATACTTATACCTGCTAGGGGCGCTAGTTACATGTTATAGATAGGTATAAAGTCCAGAAGCCCAACTAGATTGTGTGTTCCCTGCAATCTAGGACCATGAGTTATACTTACCTACATAAAGACCATCACATTAAGCCTGTCTTGCGAATAGTAGATATGAAAAAGCATTTCATAATTGATATGTTTTTAATGAGTTGGAAAGACAGAGAAAAGCAATGGAATAATCTCTAATTGAGCAGTTTATTCTACTGACTTAAGACCAATGCCATCCATCTTAGTACTTTTTAATGGCCCTCAGCATTTCTTTTTCAATTTGGGAAGGATTTATGCTTGTTTCCAGATGGATCATGGCTGTAATATGTACACACACTAATTTAAACCTTTTATTTCAGGCTTAATACAAGGTTTTTGCCCTCAAGGAGTTTAGCATCCTATTGCAAATTTGAAGAGTCAAGATACAAACATGTAAGAATTTAAATTGTGGCCGAGGATTTTTATAACACTCCAAGGCAACAATAGAGAAGATACCATAATACCATATATATATTATATATATACACACCATATACGTATTTATATATAAATTATATATATGGTATATATACCATATATATTTATATATAATACATATATAATACCTGTATATGTATATACCTATCATAAAATATATATACCTATATATAGAGAGAGAGCCAGGTTAATGCACTCGTGAATTACTATAAAAAATTTAAAGAAAGAAAAGTGATTTCAGACTAAAGTGACTAGGTGAAAAGAAGACAATTTATGTACGGAAAATGGAAACAAGAACTTTGAAGAAAGTATCTGGAGAGAAAGTTGGAAAGGTAAATGGGAGCTCAACTGAAGATAGTTTGAATGTCTAGATGTGGCACCTGGGGTATCAAAGAGATAATAGAATGGTAAAAAGATCCAAATCGCCCTGTTGAGTAAAATCTCAAGACCATGTATATTGTCAGTTCATTTACAAAATACAGTGTAGCAATTAGTATAACTTTCTGAAATGAGAATGTAATATTCTGATAACCAAAGAGAGCATTGATATATATTGATTGATGAGTTGAAACAATGGATTTGCACCCAAGTGTCGTAGTTGTCAGACATGTAGACTCTGGAGCTGGACTGCCTAGCTTTCCATCCCAGCTCTGCCACTTCATAGCTATTGGGAGTTACACAATTTCTCTCTTCCTCAGTTTTCCGATCTGTAAAATGGGAGCAGTATTATAGCCTCTTCCTTATAGGGGTGTCATGAAAATTAAAATGAGCTAATATACATAAAGTATTTATAACAGTGCTTGGCATATAAGAAATATTATATACATGGCTGGGTGCGATAACTCACGCCTGTAATCCTAGCACTTTGGGAGGCCGAGGCGGGTGGATTACTTGAGGTCAGGAGTTCGAGACCAGACTGGCCAGCATGGTGAAACCCTGTCTCTACTAAAAATACAAAAAAAAAATTGGCTGGGTGTGGTGGCTGGCACCTGTAATCCCGGCTAGTCGGGAGGCTGAGACAGGAGAATCGCTTGAACCTGGGAGGCGGAGGTTGCAGTGAGCTGAGGTCGTGCCATTGCACTCTAACCTGGGCAACAAGAGCAAAACTCTGTCTCAAAAAAGCAAAACAAACACACACAAAAGAAAGAAATACTATATACACATTAGCTATTTTATCAGTAATGCTATTTAAGCATTAGAGACTGGATCCATATATTAAGTTCTTAAACAAATGAGTTGATTGCAATAAAAATAAAGTATGATCTTTAAGACAGGAAGTCACACAGTGTAAGCATGCAATGTATCAGTGATAGTAACAAATGTGTTCTAATACACCCTATTGCTTGTTTGTGAGTCTTGGGTTCAGTTTTTAGATCAAAGTATGGTCTGTGACCTGAAACTGCTGAGGAAGGCTGAAACCTGTTCAGACAGGGATCAAACCGAGACCTTGGCCTCTTCAGTAATGCTATCCAACCAAAAACTGGGTGGATGGTGGTGCCATGTGTGACCTAATGAGATCTATTAACTCTTTTAGGTCCCTTTGAGAGCGCTGCAAAGCTTTACCTCCCTGAACACAGAAGAGAAGCTGGCTCACTACACGTTATAAATATATACCTAGACAGCCTAACACAGCACTTTGCCCAGAGCACTCTCTCAATAATTGTTTGTTAGCGGATGAAAGGAGGCTTAAGCCATTAAAGTAACAATTAGGCTTCAGTTGTTCCCTAGGCAGCCTCTTTCCCCTTCTAAATATCATATTTCATCTTGTGAAAGTAGGACCTTAGAAAGATAACAAAAGCAAAAACAAGGTTCTTTAAAAGCTTTGAAAACAGTACCCCGGCTTGTTAGAAAGTAGAAAATATTTTCTTACTTTTTTCTTAGAATATCTGACAATAGTTCTTTGTAACTAAAAATATACCTTACATTTTATGTGGAATCTGATGTTATTCTTTTTATGTAATTCAGATAGTTTCAGGCAGAATTTTCATTTATCATGCACGAATTTAGGGGAAATTATTTTAGGGATAAAACTTGATGTAATACTTAAAGAAAAGCTTTCTTAACCAGAGACAATAATGTTGATTTGATTTCTTTTGAATTATATTTTTCAGTAGCCATAAAATATGTTTTCAGGTATTAAAATAGAAATTGGCTTCACCAGACTTTCTTTTCTCTCTGAAACCTTTTTAAATTTTCTCTCTGAAACCTTTTTAAATTGAATAGCAAATGAGAAAAAAATCTATGGAACTTATGTGTCCTGTATTTTTCTAAGGATTTTGGGCTTGCGCCTGTAATCCCAGCATTTTGGGAGGCCGAGGCGGACGGTTTGCCTGAGCTCAGGAGTTTGCGACCATCCTGGGCAACACAGTGAAACCCCGTCTCTACTGAAATGTACAAAAATTAGCCGGGCGTGGCTGCGTGCGCCTGTCGTCCCAGCTACTCGGGAGGCTGAGGCAGGAGAATTGCTTGAACCCGGGAGGCGGAGATTGCAGTGAGCTGAGATCCGGCCACTGCACTCCAGGCTGGGTGACAGAGTGAGACTCCGTCTCAAAACAAACAACAACAACAACAACAACAAAAATAAAGAAAGAAAGAAAACAAGAAAAAGAAATTACTACTTTTTTTTTTCATCACAACAATCCATTATGTTAACTCCTATGAACAAATTGGCTCCTTTTATTCTTACAATAACTGTGTATTATTATCCCACCCATGTTACAGATTGGACAGTGAGTCACAACGAAGTTGAATAAACTGGCCCTATCAAGGGGCAGAGCTGAGATTGGGGAACTAAGGCACTATACACTCCAGAGCCTTTGCTCTGTAGAAACAGTCCTTCAAGGAATGCCCCCAGGACAGCACCAAGGCAGCCGAATGCCCGAGGCCATGCAAATGAGTAACCCATGACTAGTCTACAGGGGAGAGGAACACCCTTATTGGCCTCATCAGACTTGACCCAATTCCACCAACTTTAGGTCGCTGGAATTCTTCAAATATTTCAAGAAAGCCCTACCTACCTGCAGAGCCATCAGCAGCTTTGGGTTGTTAGATCAGCTCCCACATTCTACTGAATGACACTTACCTATTCTTCAGGCACTAAGACAATTCACTTACCTGTTCAACCAGCCATTAACAAAGATTTAAGTACCACATGCTTCCAGGCAGTAGGAACTCCATAATGATTTACAAGGATTCCTACACCCAAGCGCATTGTAGCCTATTTGTGAACATAAAAATTCAATTTACAAATACTATTGTTTTAATATCTATATTTATTCATGATTCTGAGAATACAAGCATGATTTCTGGGGCAGGGACAAATTATTTGTACTTACTCATACTAATAATAGCATCAGCTCCCCTTAACCCTAATTTTTCCCCCTTATAAGGTAATGCGATGAAAGCCAGATGTCACCTTATACTTGCCGGGATCTGTACTATAGGTAAAGAATCCCATAAGAATCTGAGAGTTTTTATAGAAGAGAGACACTTATCTCCCTGTTTCCCTTCCGAGACAGAGAAAGAAGCCTTTGCTTCCTAACGTACACAAACGCACTTTTGGGAGAGAATAGGAAGGATCCTGGGTTCTAACCCTTTGGCATGTAAGTAAATGTCTATAGGGAAATATAAGACAATTGTCTCTTGTTTTACAACCCCTGGAATGTCTTCATGCTCCAGCTTTTCTCACATTTTCTCATCACCTCTTGAAATAGAAACATATCTCTAGGCAGGCAAGTAAGTCTCTTACTATCTTATTAGTTATCTTTAAATTTCAAGGCTTGTCCTTGAACCCAAATCCCAGTAAAATTTGCCCCAAAATCCCTAACCATGCAGAAACATGAAAATACCCATGCTTCTTCACTTCCTTCTGCTATTTGATCATCAGAAAGCTTCTCCAAGAGGAAAAGATGACAATAGCTTCCTCAGGACAATGACTACGCCCAAAGTGCTGGGATTACAGGCATGAGCCACCGCACCCGGCCAGCAAATCTTATTTTCTGTAAAGGACCAGATAGAAAATATTTTAGATCACACATAGCCTCTTTCACATACTTTTCTTTGCTATTTTAACAATCCTTAAAAAGTAAAAATTGTTCTTAGCTCCCTAGTCAGCTTCTAGGTTGATACAAGCAAGGAACACATGGAAGATTCCACTCATCTACAGTTATGAATTTTCCTGGTAAATAAAATGAAAAGAAAGAGGCAATAAAGTTAGAGTACAGTGAACAAAATAATGGAAACATTCAGTCCACCAGACAGTGAAGTCGCCAATCATTCATTACATATGAACAAAGCAATTACCATTGGTTAGGTATCTGCCATGTGCTGAACACAAAATTAGGCTCTGGGATATAATAGTAATCAAAAAAGGCATGATCACTACCTCATGGAACTTAGCATTTAGTGAGCAAAAACAAAGACTTTGTTTTTGCTTTTGCTTTTTGAAATAGGATCTCACTATATAGCCCAGGCTTGTCTCCAACTCCTAGGCCTAAGTGATCCTCCCACCTCAGCTTCCCAAGTAGCTGAGATTATAGGCACATGACACCTCACCTGGCTAATTTTAAAATAACACAAATAAAAATATAATTATACCTTGATTAGTATATAGTGGGTACAAATTTTGCACTTTAAAATTGCAAGAAATATCATAGTCCTTCATTCCAGAAGTTTAATCCATTAAAGAGAATTGGTAAGTGGGACTTTATCAAAGTATAAAACTTCTGCTCTGTGAAAGTCCCTGTTAAGAGATTTAAAAAGAAAAACATGCCACAGACTGGGAGAATATTTTCTGTGAAACATATTTAATAAAGGACTTGTATTTAAAACATACAAGAAACTCTTAAAATTCAATCATAAGAAAACAGACATTTAAAAATAAGCAAGAGATCTAAACAGACACATCAATAAAGAAGATATAGAAATAGCAAATAAGCATATTAAAAGACTCAAGCATCATTCGTCATCAGGAAAATGCCCAAATTAAAACAAAAATGAGATACCACAACACACCTATTAGAATTAGCATACGACAATGTCATATGCTGGCAAAGCACAGAGCAACAGGAACTCTCCTGTTGCAATCACTTTGGAAGACAGTTTGGCAATTTCTTTTTTTTTTTTTTTTTTTTTTGAGACGGAGTCTCACTCTGTCACCCAGGCTGGAGTGCAGTGGCCAGATCTCAGCTCACTGCAAGCTCCGCCTCCCGGGTTCACGCCATTCTCCTGCCTCAGCCTCCCGAGTAGCTGGGACTACAGGCGCCGCCACCTCGCCTGGCTAGTTTTTTGTATTTTTAGTAGAGACGGGGTTTCACCGTGTTAGCCAGGATGGTCTCGATCTCCAGACCTCGTGATCCGCCCATCTCGGCCTCCCAAAGTGCTGGGATTACAGGCTTGAGCCACCGCGCCCGGCCGGCAATTTCTTCTAAAGTTAAATATAATCTTACCATACAGTCCTGCGATTATGCTTCTAGGTATAGGTATTAACCCAAGTGATTTGAAAACTGTCCACACAGAAATCTGTAAGCAAATGTTTGCAGCAGTTTTATTAATGATTACCAAAAATGAAAAGCAGCCAAAATGTCTTTCATTAAGTGAATTGATCAATAAATTATACATTAATAAGATGGAATATGTATAGAATACTATTTAGCAATAAAAATAAACGAGCACTCAAGCCGATGTTAAAAGGCATGGATAACTCTTAAATATGTATTTTCTAAATGAGAGAAGCCAGTTCAAAGTCAATACACTGTATGATTCTATTTATATGATATACGAACAAGGCAGAATTTGAGAGATGGTAAACAGATCAGTGGTTGCCAGGGATTCAGAACGGAGGCATGGAAAAGTGAATAGGTGAAGCATGGGACTTTTAAAGCAGTGAAGCTATCGTGTATGATTCTGTGGTGGTGAATACATAACACAATGCAAATGTCAAAGACCATGGAACTTTACATCACAAAGAATGAATCTTAATGTATGCAAATTTTTAAAATCATTTAGAAAGTCAGAGAGATCCCAGAATGGAATACAGAATATGAGAAAAGAATGTGTGTTACTAATGTATGTACCAACTCACTGCAGAGGGTGGGGGAAAAGGTGCTGACGTAAGTGATTTTGGAAATGAGAGGAGTCTTAAGACTAAAGGCAAAAGGAATTGCACATAAGCACTGCACACTAGTTGATAAAGTTGCTTCTATTCTGCAACCAGTGCACATGTGTACTGGAATTAAATACTTACATTTATGGATGACAGATATGGAAGCCAGGTTTCTCACTGTTGAAGTGGAAAGCTATAGATAAGCAAGGGGAAAAGGTTAGAATGATCTAAGTGATAATGGATTAGAGCTGGAAACATAACTATGAACTCATAATTAGTGTAGTATATAAAAAGATACATATGGAAATATGAAAACATTCATAAATATATGTATATATACATGTGATTATATACACATATATTTTCTTGCTTTGTCGTCTCTGAAATAATGATACCCCAGTAGCAATGAACACACCTAAGACTCAGATCTTAGTTACTAACATGGAGTTGTGCTAATAATGATAAATATATCAATAATATATCAATAACATACCAATATATCAATATTGGGTTCATTAACTATGACAAATGTACCACATTAATGTAAAGTGTTAATAACTGGGGAACTGAGCATGAGGTATTTGGGAACTCTCCATACTATCTTCACAACTTTTCTGTAAATCTTGAACATTTTAAAATAAAAAGGTTATTTTAAAAAATTAAACAAGGGAGCTCAAGCTCTCCAGCCTAGTGTCCCCTCTTTTAACTCAACAACGTAAAAGTCCTTGAGCCAAAAAACCCACTAAAGATTGACTATGATTTTGACTGGGACAGGGGAAGAAATTTCTACAGAGATAAGAGCAAAGCAAATAATATTATTTCAATACATTTTCAGTCTTCAAAATTATAAAACAAAAAGTACAGCTTATTCTGATCTTAAACAAATGAGTGCCTAACCTAGTAATTGGGATTGAGCAAAGGCTTCTCTGAGAAAGGAGAAATAGAGGCTTATCAGGTAAAGCAGACACTGAGGAAAGTGTTCCTGAGATGAGGGGATCACATATCCCTAGGCCCGGAGGTAGAATCAGGAAGAATCATGGTGAGTCAGAGGAACTTAAGAATGGCCAATGTGGCCTGACGCGGTGGCTCACGCCTGTAATCCCAGCACTTTGGGAGGCCGAGGCAGGTGGATCACGAGGTCAGGAGATCGAGACCATCCTGGCTAACACGGTGAAACCCCGTCTCTACTAAAAATACAAAAAATTAGCTGGGCAAGGTGGCGGGCGCCTGTAGTCCCAGCTACTCGGGAGGCTGAATTGGGAGAATGGCGTGAACCTGGGAGGCGGAGCTTGCACTCCATGAGCCAAGATCACGCCACTGCACCCCAGCCTGGGTGACAGAGAGAGATTCTGTCTCAAAAAAAAAAAATTAAAAAAAAAAAAAAAAAGAATGGCCAATGTGCTGTGGTTAAGATGCAGAGTGGGACAAGAGGGAAATTTTAAGATATTTTAAGTGATATTCCATCATAAGTGGCCCAGTCAACCAAATTAAGAGCAATGGTCTTTATCAGAAAAGTAATAGGAATCTATCCATGGGTTTTGATGATCAGATTTAAGTTTTGAAGATAGCACTCTGGCTGCACCACGTGGAAGAAATCGGAGGTGGGTTGGAGTACCCAGGATGAGCACTAGGAGCTCTGTTTGGTGTTTGTGATGACTGAATAAGGTAACCCAAGATAAGATAGTAGTGATAAATACGGAGGGAGATGAAGGATTCAGTGACCATTTAGAGTTAAAATTGAAAAGCCCCTAAGATTAGGAGGAAGGCTAGGATGTTTACTCCTACCACTACTATTTGATATTGTGTTATATGTTCTAATCGGTATAATGAATCACAAAAAAAGGAAAAAAGGCATACAAATTGGAAAAGAAGAAGTAAACCTGTCTTTCTTCACAGACAGTGTGATCATGTATATAGAAAACACTATGGAATCCACAAAAAAAGTTGCAGGAAACAATGAGTGCATTTAGCAATGTTGTAAGTACAAAATCGCCATGAAAAAACAATCAGATTTATATATTTTAGCAATGAACAATTGGAAATTATAATTTTTAAAATAAAATACCATTTGGTAGTATCAAAAAACACAAAATACTTCTGGATAAAATTGATGAAAGATTTGTACACTGAAAACTACAAAACATTGCTGAGAGTAAACAAAGATGATGCAAATAAATAGAGATATATTTATAGATCAAAGCACTTATTATTTTTTAAAAAATCAATTCTCTTCAAATTACACTTTAGATTCAACGAAATCCTAATAAAAATCCCAGTAGGCTTATCAGTGAAAATTGGCAAACTCATTCTACAATTCCTCTGGAAATATAAAAGATATAGAAGAGCCAAAACAAATTTGAAAAAGGAGAACATAGTTGAAAGAGTAATAGTATCTGACTTCACGATTTATTATAGAGCTGTAGTAATCAAGACCATGTGGTTTTGGCATCAAGACAAAAAAAAATCAATTGGTGAGAATTGAGTTCAGAAATAAACCCACACATATACAGACAATTGATTTTTGACAAAGGTGCAAAAGCAATTCAACAAAAGAAGGATAGTTTTGTCAGCAAATGAGCTAGGTACAATCCAATATCCATATAGGAAAAAAGTACACTTCAATCTCAACATATACAAAAAGTAACTCCAAATAGATCAATGACCTAAGTATAAATCTAGAACTATAAAACGTCTAGGAGAAAACATAAAACACAAATATTTGCATTCTTAGATTAGAAAATATTTCTTAGACATGCCACAAAAGCACAATCTATTGTAAAAAAAAAAAAAAAGAAAAAAGAAAACAAAAACTATCAATTAGATCTGATCAAAATTGTAAATTTATGCTCTTTGAAAGACATTATAAAAAGGCAAGCTACAGTCTGGAAAAATATTTGTGTATTATATATATGTTAAAGGACTTCTATACAAAATATGTAGAAAGTTCTCAAAGTGCAATAAGAAAACATATAATCCAGTTTTTAAAAGCCAGTCAAAAATTTGATTAGACACTTCATAAACAAAGATATGTGAATGGCAAATAATGTTATAAAGACATTTTCAACATTATTAGTCTTTAGGGAAGCACAAATAAAAAATAGGAGTACCACTACATACATATTTGAATGACTAAAACTTGAAAGTCTGACTATACCACTTGCTGGCAAGGATGTGGAGCAACTGGACCTCTGATGTACTACTGGTGGGAATATACAACTACTTAGGAAAAATAGTCTGGTAGTTTTTTTTTGAAAAAAGTTAAATATACATCTACCACATATTCTGGTTTTTCCAGATATCCAGAAGAAGAAAAAATAATATATCTATACAAAGATTATATGTGAATGTTTATATTATTTTTTCCAATAGTATCCCAAAGTAGGAATCAAGTGAATTGCCCAACAACTGGTGGATAGATAAACACATTTTTATGTATCTGTATGATGACATATGACTCAGCAATAAAGAGAAAAATAATCGATATACATAATTCAAGGATGAATCTAAAACTAATTACACTGAGTGAAGAAGATAGAACAAAGAAAAGTGTATACTTTGTGATTCCCTTTATATAAAATTCTAGAAAATGAAAATTAATCTTTGGTGAGAGAACCTGATCCATCAGTGGTTGATGTGATGGTGGGGGAAAAGTGGATGGGAGGGAATAAAAAGGAGTATGAGGAATTTGGGGGTAGTAGAAACATTCATTTTCTTGATTGTTGTGATGGTTATATAAACATATCAAATTCACACCTTAAATATGTATAGTTTATCGTCTATGTCAATTTTTAAAGTATGTGCTCCAAACATTTATTTGAAAGGACTTGGTGACTGACTGGATATGCTTGGTAAATAGAAGTAAACTATCAAGAATGATTCCCAGGGTTCTAGTGTAGACACCCATACACCATTTCCGGTGTTTTGGCAGCTAGGATTCCTCGTGGGGGTGCTGTGCGTTGAGTCATTGCTGCAGCACTCTATAGACAGGTGCAAAGAGGGCTATTGAAATTGAATGTTTGTTGATTATGCTCCATTGTATGCCCAGGAAGGACTGTGGGAGATGCAAAGAAAGCTTAAAACTTGCAACACAGTTTATATGTTCATTGAAAAAAGACACACAATAACATGGTATTTAGGCAAGTCTCGGACAGTATCACCCTAAATAAGTAACAGAAATAAGAAAGTGGGCTAGGAGTAGTGGCTCATGCCTTTAATCCCAGCACTTTGGGAGGCTGAAATGGGAGGATCATTTGAGCCAGGAGTTTGAGACCAGCCTGGACAACACAGCAAGATCTTCTCTCTACAAAATAAATGAATAAATAAATAAATAAAAATTAGCTGGGCATGGTGGCATGATCCTGTGGTTCCAGCTACTTGGGAGGCTGAAGTGGGAGGATTGCTTGAGCCCAGGAGGCCAAGGCTGCACTGAGCTGTGATCATACCACTGCTCTCTAGCCTGGGAAACAGAGCAAGACCCTATTTAAAAAAAAAAAAAAAAAAGTGGATGCATAATGTAGGTTACGGTCATCAGGCGAGCTTCTTAGAAGAAAGTAGAATTTGTGGTGACTTTTAAAGAAGTTTAGATGCTGCTAAGAGAAAAAAATATACATATGTAGACATCAGAAAAAGGAAAAACGCATAAGTAAAAGTCCCAGGGTCAGAATATGCATGAAGAGTGTGTGTGTGTGTGTGTGTTCACGTGTGTGTGTTGTGTTTTATATGCAAACCCATATGTGTTGCAGTTGACAGGGATAGAGAAAGGCAGTAAGGTAATAACAAAGATTATTATAGAGAAATGTGAAATAGCATGTGGGATAGGTAGGATGGAGGCAGATTATCAAGGGTCTTGAAAAGTGTAGACATGATCTGAAACACTGTAAGTCATTATTGAGTTTGACAAAGAAGCTGAATGATCAAAGGAGCATTTGATAAAAATTAGAACTGCATTTGTGTACAGCATAACCTGGAGAGGAGAGAGGCAATTTTATAGCTCTATAAAAGTGCCTTTGAAAGTGAAAACATTTTTAAAAATCTCTATAGAGCTAAACTGAAGAATTCCCAACCGCATGTCATTTTCTTTGTTTCTTTTCAAAGGAATGTTAATGTGATAAGCAAAATAGTTTCACCATGTCTTCATACTTTCTCTTTCAAAGGAGTGTTAAATAACTGCTATGTTTTTTAATCTAAGGAGCTCAGGCACAAGGACTTGAACTTCTACCTAGAAATTTTATTGTGGGAAAATTTCCTGTGAAAATGTATACCACTTATTTTCACTTGATGTGTAAAAAATTCATTTCCAGTTTGATGATTTAAATCTTAACATGGAGAAATTGATGAGGGGTCGTTTCCCCAAAATTCAAATAACTAAAAGTGGAAAGCTCAAACCTTTAAGATTAGAAGAACTAGGGTTATTTTGTGAAGAGTAGAATAACTTAAAACTTTTATCCCCAATAGACATAGATTTATCTTAAGGTTTATCTTATCACATAGTTCTTCTCTCTACCAAAAATAATGCCAGAACAAACACATTTGTTTTGAACTATGGTTTCAAGGAGAATTCGAAAAAGGATTTTCTTATGGTAAGTGATAACCTGGGACAGATTATTAAGAAATATTATTGCACTTTCTAAAAGAGTTTTGCTAAGACTGTGGAGGTCCAATTTGAGTTTAGGCAAGACTCAAACATGTTATATGCAGAGGAGGCAGAGGTCTAGGGAAATTTGGGTTATGAATTTGAATTTTATTTTATTTTTATTTACTTTTCTTTTTCTTTTATATGAATAACTTTTATTTCTAATTGGCAAAGTGAACATTGTATATATGTATGGTGTATAACATGATGTTTTGATATATGTATACACAGTGGAATGATTAAATCAGATTAATACATCTGTCACTTCTGCACATATTTCTCATGTTTGGTGATGAGAACATTTAAATCCATTCTCTTAGCAACTTTCAAGTGTGCAATACAATATTATTAACTAAAATCACAATCTGTACTATAGATCACTAGATCTTATTCCTCCTGTCTATTTGAAACTTTGTAGTCGGTCAGGCGCGGTGGCTCAAGCCTGTAATCCCAGCACTTTGGGAGCCCAAGGCGGGCGGATCACAAGGTCAGGAGATTGAGACCACGGTGAAACCCCATCTCTACTAAAAATACGAAAAATTAGCCGGGCGAGGTGGCGGGCGCCTGTAGTCCCAGCTACTCAGGAGGCTGAGAGGCAGGAGAATGGCGTGAACCCGGGAGGCGGAGCTTGCAGTGAGCTGAGATCCGGCCACTGCACTCCAGCCTGGGGGACAGAGCGAGACTCCGTCTCAAAAAAAAAAAAAAAAAAAAAAAGAAACTTTGTAGTCTTTGACCATAACTCCCCATTCCCCGCTTCCCCGCTCCCACCCCCAGTCCCAGCCCTGACAACCACCATTCTACCTTCTGCTTCTATGAGTTAAACTTTTTAAAATTCCACGTGTAAGTGAGATCGTACAGTATTTGTCTTTCTGTACCTGGTTTTTTTCACTTAGCTTGTTGCAGATGACAGGATTTCCTCCTTTTTAAGGCAAAATGATATTCCATTATATTATGTATACCACATTTTCTTTATTCATTCATCAATTGATTCCCTGTCTTAGCTATTGCAAGTAATGTTGCAATGAATATGGAAATGCAGGTATCTTTTTACCACACTGATTTCATTTCCTTTGGATACATATTCAGAAGTGAGATTGCTGGATCATATGGTAGTCCTATTTTTAATTTTTTGAGGAACCTCCATACTATTTTCCCCAAGGCTACACTAATGTACCTTTCCACCAACTGCCTACAAGGGTTCTCTCTTCTTCACATCTTTGCAAATGCTTATCTTAGAGAGGTGAGGTGATAGATATCTATTGTGATTTTAATTTGCACTTCCCCAATGATTAGTGACGTTGA
Source organism: Trachypithecus francoisi (assembly GCF_009764315.1). Classification (NCBI taxonomy): domain Eukaryota; kingdom Metazoa; phylum Chordata; class Mammalia; order Primates; family Cercopithecidae; genus Trachypithecus; species Trachypithecus francoisi. Next base: position 75,791,485 of record NW_022681469.1, on the reverse strand, counting down.
GCACCTTTTCATATGCCTGTTGGCCTTTCATATGTTCTGTTTGGAGAAACCTCTGTTCAGATCCTTTGCCACTTTTTAACTTTTTTTTTTTTTTTTTTTTTTGCTATTCAGATGTTTGCATTTCTTATATATTTTGGATGTTAGTTCCTTATTTGATGTATGATTTACATATATTTTTTCCCATTGCATAGGTTTTCTCTTCACTCTGTTGATTGCTTCTTTTGCTGTGAAGCTTTTTTTTGTTTGATGTAATTCCATTTATCTCTTTTTGCTTTTGTTGCCTGTGCTTTTGAGGTCATATCCCAAAAATCTTTGCCGAGACCAATGTCAATGTCTCTAGGTTTCCTTCTAATAGTTTTACAGTTTCCAATCTTACATTTAAGTCTTTAATCCATTTTATGTTGATTTTTGTATATGGGATGAAATAAGGGTCCAATTTCATTCTTCTGCATATGGATATCAAGTTTTTCCAGCACCATTTTTTGAATAGACTGTCCTTTCCCAGTTGTGTGATCTTGACACTTTTGTTGAAGATCAGTACACTGTAAATGGGCGAATTTATCTCTGGGCTCTCTGTTCAATTTCATTGGTCCATATTTCTTTCTTTGTGCCAGGACCATGTTGTTTTGATTGCTATAGCTTTGCAGTACATTTTGAAATCAAATAGTGTAATGCTTCCAGCTTTGTTCTTTTTGTTCAAGATTGTTTTGGCTATTTGATGTCTTTTGTGTTTTCATATAAATTTTAGATTTTTTTCTATTTCTGTGAAAAATGTCTTTGGAATCTTGTTAGAAATTACGTAGAATCTGTAGATTACTTTGCATAGTATAGACATTTTTACAATATATTTTTTGATTTTTATGTTTGAGAGACACTCAAATTCCAGGGCATGACTGGAAGTCAGATAAGGCAGGCATCAAAAAAAAAAATATTCTGCAACATGAAGCCAGGTGTGGTGAACTTCATTCAGGAGTAAGGACCCACAGTAAGAGGAAGACACAATTTTGAAAGTTTGAAATGTGTTCTGTTATTCAGATTTGTTTCCTATCTCAGTTCCCACTGAATGTATTTTCTTAAAGGTCAATATTTTGAAAAATACTGCTTAAGCTTTTAAGCACTGGTTTTCATGCTGCAATGCTTAGGAGCTCCTATCTCAGAATGTAATCATGGAGGTCCTCCTTCACTGTATTAGTTTCCAGGGACTGCTATAAGAAAGCACCAACTGGATGGCTTAAACAACAGAACTGTATTGTTCTGAAAGTTTGGAGTCCAAAATTAAAGTATGAGAGAAGTTGATTCTTTCTGGGGGCTGTGAGGGAGAATGTCTTCCAGGTCTCTCTCTCTTAGCATCAGAAGCCTGAAGAGTTACTTCACTTGTTGACAGTGCTCTCCCTGTGTCTTCACACCACCTTCTCTTCCTTCTGTTTCTATGTCTATCTTATATGAATCTAGTCATATTAGATTAAGGCCCACCCCAATGACCTCATCTTAACTTGATCATCTATAAAGATCTTATTTCCAAATAAGGTGACAGTCACAGATCCTGGAAGGTAGGACTTTAACATCTTTTGGGGTGGATGCAATTCAACCCATAACACCCACCATAATCAACCTTATCACATACCATAACACAACTTTGGTATCAAGAGAGTTCCAGTGCTTCTGAGTTGAAGCACATCAGGGTATGGAGACAGTGTAAGGTAAGATGAGAAAAAATGAACTATTGGTAACACATTCAAATGGTTAAAAACCTTGGTGGATTCAGCCAGGATGTCTGTGGACTATTAAAGTCAACCAGTTTGAAAAGTGTGCATTAAATTTTACCTAAAGTCTACTAGACCTGAAATACTACAAGTGCTACTTTGTTATTTTTCTTATAATGTTTCCATTTTCCTCAAAAGTCTTAGATGTGGCTTTTTGAAATCCCTTTTTAAAATCTAATTTCAGAAAATTGGTCTTAATTTAGCATAGTATTTTGTTTATCTTGAAAAATAAGGCGGTTGCTTTGAAAGAAAATATCATTAAAGCTTTCATTTTTCTTTTTCATCCCCAAAAGAGAAAGAAAAATCACCATTTTAAAAATCAAAATCCTGCTACTAGGAATATACTGTGATTAAACCTAATTTATAGGAAGCAACCAATAGCAAGGAAAATATTTGACTCCCTAGAAAGTTTTAGAAAACCTCATATACTTACATTAGGGAAAATTCCTAGAACTTAGCCCATTTCCCTTTTGCCAGAAAAAAAAGGCACTAGGAATTGACACTGACCTTGTAAATAGAGAGTCAAAGTTCTGTAAAGCAAGGTGTGCTTTGTACACAGCTGCGAAGTACAGGAGCCAATAACAAAATCCAGATAGTCTTCCACTCTGTGTTGCCTCACTACATAGACTAGTCACGTATTCAACAACCATACTCTCTTACAGAGTAAATCTCTGATGACGGTAAGTTCTTTAGTCCTTCTTATTTATAAGAGTTAGGAATACTTTCAGCAGCAAATAGCAAAGTAAATTAATAATAACAAATAGATAGGGTTGTTTCTGTTTACTTTTCTTTTTTGCTTTGTTTTTACAAAACCTGAACTCTGAACTCTGAATACAGAGTTCAGGATATAAGTAGTGACTTAATCCTGTCACTAGGAATTGGGTCTTCCTAGTCTTCCTCTCTACCATTCTCAGTAAGTTGACTTTTTGTCCCTGTTTTTACGATTTCATGGTTTCAAGGTGGCTGTCATAGCACACCAAGCATCCTGTCTGTATGTAGGCTGAAAGAAGGGATCACATGAGCCAATAAGCTATCGTTTTCGCCCTCGTCTGTTTTATTAAGGAACAAAGACTTTCTCATAAGCCTCTATTTTAATCCCATTTTGGTCAGATCTCAGTCATGTGATCACCCTCAGCTATAAACAAAAATGAAAAATTGAGTATATGGCAAAGGAACATAAGATCATCATGATTTTCTTAGACTAGGACTAAAAACATTATAACACAAGCAAACTGTGGCTCTATAAACAAAGAAGAATGGGGAAATGGCTGTTGGGTAGACAGAGTCTGCCAGACCACACTGAGGGTATATTAGAAGGCTTTTTGAGAATCCTTAAATAGTAACCCCATCTTTGAGGCTGAAGTAACAATAAAAAGATGATTAAAACAATTAGCTACAAGAACATATAAGAAGAAAACAGAGACTGTTCACCACCTTGGGAAGCTCAAGAAAAACTACTGGATAAAATGGTTTAAAATCAGAGCCCTCGAGACTCCGTCTCAAAAAAAAAATCAGAGCCCTTTATTAGAACAAATATTGACTAAATTAATAATCCTTATAACATAAATTAAAAACCCATATAATAGTATCACTAATATGGACACAAATAAGTATTTGCTGATCCTTAATGGACATTTGCCATAACATATTAAGTGCTGAATGGAATCATTTCAGCAAGTGACCTTATGAATAATTTTACAGCATCTAGAACAGGACATTGGAAACTCTAATGTGCTTAAAAATCACCTGGCAATGTCAAAATGCAGATTCTGATTCAGTAAGTCTAGGGTAGGGCCTGAGACTGAATTTCTAACAATTTCCCAGGTAATATGAATGCTGCTGATGATACTTAAAATAGTAAGGAGGTAGAAAACAGTTCATATCTTTTAAATTGTTTCAGCATAGCCAATATAAGTTTACTTTGGGTTGAGACTTCTGCAAATAACTATCCTTGCTTTTGGTGAGAAATATCAAGACTGATCAGTGAAATGTTATTAAAAAGCCTCTTGGATAATTGATTACTTCAAATGTCACTTTTACTTCTTTCACATAGCTTCAGTCTTAAGTTACCAGTCTTAAGTAATTTTTCCTCTTAAAGTTATTGAAAGAAACTCCATTTGTACCATAAACCTAAGGACACAGAATTCTTTAAAGGGAAGCACTTTTTGTTCTGTTGAGCCCTTTGATAGGTCTAGCTTTAAGGTTTTAGTCAAAAACCATTTAGATGTAAACCAGTTATTTAATGTTACTGGGTCTATTGCTTTCCACACACCTTCAGATAAAATATGAAATTAGGTGCAAGTTGTTCTTTACTTATCTAACTGCAGCTTCTTGAAAATGACCTTTTACTTACCTGCTAGGCAGAGCTCGAGCTGGGGGAGAGGAGGTCACATGACGCAATAAGGGATCAAGGTTTGCCAGAAGGACATCAGAAGTTATGCAGAGTCCATGAGCTGATACAGCGACCTAACATTTACCTGCTTAAAGTGTGCAGGGATACAGAAGGCTTTCCCTTGAAAACAACAGATGTCTAAAATCAAAAGCTGCATCTTTCCTCATTTTTAGGTGCTAAAGTCCTTAACATGCAACATGTTTTGTTGAAGTTCTCTAAATGTTTAATGAAGACTGGGAAGTAAATTTCATTTGGATACCTTCAGGGTTCTTCTATATTCTTCATGTATGGTATCTATATGAATGTGCGCTGAGAGGAACAATCAGGTTTAATAATTGTGGATACTGAGTTGCCCACTATCTAAGAGCCAGAATTAATAGCTCTACCTTCCATTTTGCTATTTATATCTCTATTTTTATATTTCTCTCTCTCCGCCCCCCACCCAAACTTCTCCAGCAAACCTTTAAAAAATTTTATGTTAATGGTCATTTCCTCAGAATAGAATCCACTCGGCCGGGCGTGGTGGCTCAAGCCTGTAATCCCAGCACTTTGGGAGGCCTAGACGGGCGGATCACGAGGTCAGGAGATCGAGACCCTCCTGGCTAACACTGTGAAACCCCGTCTCTACTAAAAAATACAAAAAAACTAGCCGGGCGAGGTGGCGGGCGCCTGTAGTCCCAGCTACTCGGGAGGCTGAGGCAGGAGAATGGCGTAAACCCGGGAGGCGGAGCTTGCAGTGAGCTGAGATCCGGCCACTGCACTCCAGCCCAGGCGACAGAGCGAGACTCCGTCTCAAAAAAAAAAAAAAAAAAAAAAAAAAGAATCCACTCTAACTGGTTTAGGCAAAAGGGATTAATTTTTTTTTCACAGAGCATTAAAAGGTTTACAAATCACTTGAGACATAAACAGTCTCTAGGTTGAGCATCCAGGAGAAATGTCCAAAGCCACACCACACAACTGGGCACCCCTGAGAGCAGCTGACTCTGCCATGATAGGAAGTACCATAGTGGCTGCTGGCCACATACCCAGCAACTACTGCCATCACAGCTCCTGCTTCTCTCCCCCACTTCCTTCAGTTCTAAATTCAGTTATCATGAATACGTCTCTTCGGTAGAACCTGAATCATATCCAGAACTCTAACTTCATTAAAGTCTGAAAAGTGCTAGTTTTAGCTTTCTAGACTCAGCTGTTTAAGAAGCAAGTTCAGATGATCATTGAATAGGTAAACCTATAGGATCAGTCATAATAAGCACAACAAAATGGGCACACATTTCAAATTCACCCAAATCAGCCTATGAAATCCTAGCTTTTGGCCATTCCTAGAATGTCACTCCAATACTACATACACTAAGTTACACATTTGTTGAGGCCTCAATCCCTCTAGATATGCTAAGTTTTTCACCATCCATTTTCCTCACTCTTCCAGACCTATCTTGTACATTTCCTCAGATCCTCCTGGGCTTCATCTGCCCTCAACCCCGGACTGTTGCTAGCCCACAGTCCTGATCAGAGGAGCTCAGCAATAGTTGATTGACTCATGCCATTTCAATGGTCATGAAACTCAGAAGACTCAGCATCCTCACCCTGGTTTTTGCAGCCTTCCCTGCAAATCCTGGGGAGAAAAAAACAGGATTTGACATGGCCTCCATACCTCTCAACACAGCAGAAACCGCAGCAGCTCCAGTAACTAAGTCAGAGTTAGTTACTAACCAAGCAGCTGTCTGGAGGGAAGATGTGCAAGTTAACACTTTGTTAGGTCAAGTAGGCATATGAAGCAGGAGATGGAAAGAAGCCAGTAGGTAGATTGTTCGCCCTTCTTCCCACCAAAGAATTTTTCTAAGACGCTGTGAATTCATGAATCTCTCTGGAGATGTTCAGTGTAACTGAGTAACCATTTAAATTTCCTATAACCAGAGCTCAATAACAAGACCTTTTGTTTCCTGTCCTTCCTTTTTTGTCACACTTGCTTCTTTGGACTTATACTCCACAATAAAGCTTGTGCTCGTAAGATGAACCTCACACTCTTTTCTTAGGAATCCAAGCTAAGCTACCACCTTTGCAAAGACCACTCCCTCAATGTGGAGTGACAGTTCCTCTTTATCAGCCCACATCCAACTTCTCTTCAAAAGTCTGTCTCAGGATATTCCCTTGCACAGGAGCCCATACTTCACTATTTCATTACCTCTTATCTTACCTCCTTCACCCTATGTTTTTCTGAATATTTTTGTGATCATATTAACTTGTGCTTTTCTTCACATAGTTAGCACATATTACGCATGATTTTCCCCCATCCTCGAGCTGTTCACAGCATAGGCTATTTTTTTTGCCATCTATTTTCTCAGATGCACTTATGCAAATGCTCTGGAAGAAGAGAGTGCCCAATGTAGATACAGTTATGGAGACAAGGTATCCGCCCACCCTCCAGCTTCTGCCTGACTTCAGTCAGCATTTTTTTCCAAGCATGCTTTGCCTTCCTGATGCAGCTGCAGGCTTTCCAAGACCAGTCTGTTATACCTCCCTCCCAGGGTCCTGTCCCACAATCAGAAATATTCTCCTCATCCTTGTGCATAGCTCTCTTTCCACTGCTCCAGCCTAAGGAAAAAGAAAGAAAGAAAGAAAGAAAGAAAGAAAGAAAAAGACTTATTCTGGGTCCTGTTCTTGACTGCCTGGCTGATAAGTGATTTATGCCCAGTTATTAATGACTAAAAGGGTAATTCCTAAGACAATATTCATATATTTAAGGAGATCCTATGAACAGGTGCCTTAAACCAAAGTGAGTTACTCTAAAAAGTGTAGTTTAATGGAGTAAAATCTTCTGAGCAAGATAATTTTAATTAGCAATTGCACCATCAATTTTCAACATTCTAGAACTCTAGTAGATCATACTACATACTCTTACGTACCCAAACACCAATATTTTGTTAGTGTGATATCAATATTTTAATACTTTTTAAACCTGAGACATGAATTATTTCTGCTTTGAGAAGTACCAGAGAGTTAAACCCAACATTAAAAGAGAGGCCTTATGAGCTAGAAAGCAAAGACGACTGGGACAGTAACCCAAATTTTCTCAGATTAAATTCACCCTAGTTCTACCTCCTGAAAGAAGATTTAAAAAAGAAAAAGTTTTCCCTGAATATTTAATTAAATAGGCCCTCCCTAAAAGAGAATTATAAGGAAAAAGGAGTCCGTCTTACTCTCAATATAAGGCTGCCTCCAATGGTATCAGATTGATAGCTAAAACAGTCAGTGTTTAGTGGTAGAAGCTCTTGCCTGTCTGATGGATTTGTTTTGTTTTAAGGAAGGCAAAAGCTAAGAACCAGCCATCCAGTAAGCTGACTTCTGGGCCTTAATAACAAAAACTACAGCTGTCAATAAAAATATTGTAGTCTTTAATAGAAATAAAGATTTCTAAAAGATCATCTTTGTACTATCACAAAGAGATGGAATTATTTGTAAATAAAAGTTCCAGAGGAAGACATTTGGACTTAGTTGCTTTTTGTCTCTTCACTGTTTTTCTGTCTATTGTAAATTATGGACATTGTTTATAGTGGCTAGAAGATTTTGCCCCAAAATGAGGCTCATCATCAAAGATAACACCATTGATACACATTGTTCTTAAGACCATATTTGCCAGAAAATCCAACTTAATTCGTTTTCAATTTTCAGGATTCATTTTCTTCATTTTATACAATGTTTACTTTATTTTATGTACTTTTTTATTGCTTGTTATCCAGATAATTCAAATTATAATGATAATAGATGGTTAATGTTTACATTTTGAAATGTAAGTTATAGTCAATATATGTAATATTTAGTTTAAATGATTTTTTAAACTTTTCTGAATTCTGAACAGTTTTTAAACAATGGGTGTTAATATGAGTATTTATATACATCATGAGATACATATGAAAATACCAATATTGTGATTTTGCTTCAATAGTGTCATCATGACTTTCTATGGATCACCTCAATACTGCTGCATAAATGATCACCACCCTTGGTCAAATGTGTAAATGAATGTTGAATTCACTACTTCTGGTGTTCTTTGACTTTCCCAATGCCTTCCTTCTGCACAACAGTACCTTATTCTTCTTAGGGGTGTCTTCTGACTCTGTAACCTTGGAAACAGGACAAGCTTCAGCTATGTGCCTAGCACTGTGTGACATGTTTTCTATAATCATCTATTTACTCTTCACAATAACTCAGTGTGGTCCTTGTCAAAATTCCTATTTTACAGGTGAGGAAATGGATGCTGCATGGGGTTGGAAAACGCATAAAATATCACATTACTGGGAGCCACTCTGGGTCCCCTGGCTCCAAAGCCAGTGTCCTGTGTCTTCTACTTCACCACATCTAGTCTCCTCTTTGGGTTATTAGCATGTAGAAATGACTTTGTTTGCAAACCAGCACAAGACACTTTGATTTTAATAACAAAGTATTTTTCCAGTAATAAAATAATATTTTATCTTAACCAAATTGGAAACGAGATTAGATAGTTAGATGACCTTTGTAATCTCCTCAATCCCTGGCGGGTAAAGTGCAACTGTCCATAAAAGGTCAAAGAAGGCAAGTGCCCAGTGCAGCAAAAGGCATATAGTCAAATAACACAGAAAAACCTTCCTTCGTGGGGGAAATGAAGACTTGAAGGCAGAATAAGTGTACTATGCTTTATCTAAAGCAAAAAATACAAATGGAATATCTTATTCGCTCTTTGATAGAGAAACATATGTAGACATTTTCTGAACATTTATTCTCTCTAGGTGACCAGAATAATATCTACCATTTGCAGAGCACTACCTACTTGCCTAAGCACTTTACATTTGTCAGCAACTTATTGAACACTGTGAACTCAGCAGGGTTCAAACCTGAGAAGCTTTTGTTTTTCTCCTACTGTGGTTGTAACATGCTCTGTCGAATCTCCCATTCCCAAGACTTCATGGCTTCTCCTGCAAATGCCAATTTTCTGAACTTTTTAGTTTGGAAAATATGCAATCCAGTGCCATCCACTTCAGTTTCTTGTCCAATTCAAACGTCCATCTCCTCCCCAGGATACAGTGGCAGGGAGAGGAGGCTACTCTTAATTCTTTCCCCTCCCTCTTGCATTTTCTGAGCCCTTTTCTATGTTGAGGAAGAAGAGAGAATTCTCAAAAGACAACAGAAATGTTTTGCTTACCAGTTGCTGTTGTGACCTCTGTCCTCCATGTAGCAGGCAGTCTCTTCATTGCACAACCTCCTTTCATAGGAAATCAGCCCCTGTAGACCTCTTCCAGTCTCTCTTAGTTTCCTACATAACTCACCTTACAAGCTTTTGCTGCTGGGGGGCTCTTCTCTTAGTAAGTCACAGTCTAGGATGGACTTGCATCACAATAGTTCAAGCCTGGTACCTTTGTCCTGTCTACTTGACCTATGGAAGACTCATGCATCTCTTTTCTACCAGACAATGGGAGTGTGCCTCATTGCCCTATTGCTCATTTTCTCTGTCCTGAGTTCTGTCCCTATATTTTTTTCCTACTGCTGGAGTAAGCAAAAGGAATAGTACAGATCCATGATATGAGTAGGTATCCAACTGAAAAACGAGATTTCAGGCTCAACTTACTGCAGGCACCCCCCAGTCATTAAAAATATTTTCCTCGGAATACCCCATTGGATTATGCATAAGGAGCACTGAGAAAGAGTAAAATGAAAAGACACAGAACCCTTTCTGAGGCTGAATATTTACAATTCAATAGTCCCCTCAAGATTAGTGAGTACAGTGGTAAGCAGAGTAGCAGAATGAATTAGCCTCTTAATGATCGGTGTTTACCAATCATCTATTTGTCCCCTAATTTTCACCTATTTGTCTCTAACTTTGGAGCCAAGTAGACAACTACGAGACAACAAAAAAATTCCACTTAGTATCCTATTACACACAACTCTGAAAGATGGGCATGGTTATGCCTTAGGGAGGTAGATGGCAAATAATAATTACTGTTACTTTTTGAGGGCAGGAGAATTTCCATCACCTCACAGAGTGCTTGGCCTATATAGGGCTCAATAAATATTTACTAAATGACTACATAAAGTGAATGAATAGCTCAAGGTCATGCTTAGGAAATGGTGAACTGGAGTAAAGCCACTTTTCTTTATTACCATCAGTATCCCTCTAAGCAAAATGTCATCCTAACACTAATGCTGATTAAAGTCATAGTGCAGTGTCATATAAGAGTTCCTTCAGTCTAACTCAGTCATACCATTCAGTGAAATACCTCATTTCTCTCCCCATATTGGAATCCAGTCCTGGGTTGGTTCCACACACATGTGAAACCAATTAGCAGGTCCTAAGCCCAGAATGAGCTTATTGTGCCTGGGTTTGACGTTCTATATTTTGTAGTTGCATATGTTTGGTGAAATCTCTCCACGGCAAAGTCTCTAACATTTACAAGTATCATTTCCCCCCGAGCCTTTCTATTTTCAGTTGCTTAATAAACAATAAGGATCTGTGTGCCATTTATCATCTGTTAATTGCCATAGGTTCTCAAATTCAGTCATATAAAGGATGGTTGGTTATTTTAGGGACTTCAAACAAAAATTTTTGGATGGATGGATGGATGGATGGATGGAGGGGTGGATGGAATGGACTAAATACCTACATTTTAGGGAATTGATACCTTATGAATGCATGTTGATTAATGGCAATTTCATATGCCAAAAAAGCATTTGAGTCTCAGAAACTTGGAGAACGATTCAAACAGCTTTAAAACAAAAAATCTATACCCTATATAAATACAAGGGATATGTGAATAACTCACTTAAAGTGTTTTATTTAAAAACTGGTCAGGCACAGTGGTTCATACTTGTAATCCCAGCATTTAGGGAGGCCAACCCAGGTGGATCACCTGAGGTCAGGAGTTCGAGACCAGCCTGGCCACCATGGTGAAACCCTGTCTCCACTAAAAATTCAAAAATTAGCCTGGCATGGTGGCTTGCGCCTGTAGTCTCAGCTACTCGGGTGACTGATGCAGGAGGATTGCTTGGACCTGGTAGATGGAGGTTGCAGTGAGCCAAGATCATGCCATTGCACTCCAGCCTGGGTGAAGAAAGCGAGACTTTTATTTAAAAACGGATGGTTGATTCTTCCCAGTATTATTATAGAGGAAAAAACATGGTAAATATTTAATTTTAGAGCTGGGCCAAGTTGAAGACACCAAGGATTTAAGAAAACTTTGGCGAAGGGGTTGGAGAGACATCTTGTACATCAAAGAGAAGAGTCAAGTTTTTTCTCAACATTGCCTGTACTGGCTGAATTTCAAGTAACCTTTGCCATCCTTGCTGAAGCTAAAGCAGAGAGCTAACGAAGAACAGAAGAACTCAGACTCTTCCTGGGCAAATGAACAAATTTGTTGATTATTTTCCTTGGGTTCCACCTAAAAGATCCATGGCCTGAGTCTCTGAGATGCAAAACAAATGCAAGCAGAAGGAAAATATTTGCATTTGGGTTTGGACAACAAGATTACAGGTGCCCAAACAGGTATAGCGACCTCCAGCAATAATTTTTCAACTGATCAAGAGATTGAGCAGTGCAGGGAAACAGTTTCAGGCTTGCTTTAGGCAAGCTAGAGGAGCACAAAGGGGCAGTAACAACTCAGCACCACACAGTGTTCCCTTCCGAGGCAGGAGAGAGGCCTTGCTTGTCTATTCTTGGCACTGACCAGACTCTCTTATAAGTTTCTGGTAACCTCCCAGAGAGAACGGTGTGTTCCCTGCTGAGTGTATAAAGGGCTTGGAAAACATGTTTATGTGTGCAACCCTGTGGGCAGGGCCTGGCTTAGTCACTCTGTGTCACATACTTCCTCTCTGGAGTGTCAGGAGGCAGGCTTTGGCTTTTAGACCTGCTGTGCAAGCCCTCAGAAGCTAAGATAGTCCCCAGGTCCAGGCTGGGTACGTTGCTCTGTTTCCATCATCATGGAAGAGATAAGTTTTTAGGGAACCTGTATGTTCCTGTAAACCATGGTTCTTCAAGTATTCTGTTGCAAGGAGTAAATATAGGTTGGATTTCAGCTAAACACCTATTATGGTCACAAAGCCTTCCTTTGGAAACTTGCACCTGTTTTCCCCAGTGAGATTTGGCCAGGCGTGATTACTCACCCTGTAGGAGCTAAGATAACACAGATTAACACCAGGGCTCCTTGCTGCCATCTTGGAGCTAGTGACTCACTCCCTGCTCCTCAAACTCCCTTTTCAGAAGAGTGAAATTTGAGCAGAAGGAAGGATTAATCAGCTTGGCCTGAGAAGCCCCGAAGAGAGCGCATAGGGTTTCTAGTAAACAGAAAAGGGGTCTTTAGAGAAACCGTGAGCTCCTAGAACCTCTAGGCAGGCAACCTAGGTCCATCTGTCTTAGATACGAATAACAAACAGCAACCAAAATATTGTACAATTTCTTAAAAACAGACTGTAAGATTTAATCATTACTGACCTGTTCTTGTGAACAAGGTTAAGTCCATTTTAAAAATGGAGTCTCCCATGGAACTTTCTGGCATTGAATCTAGTGAAATTCCTCCATCTTCCAATATTTCAGGCACTTTAACCACTTTCTTAATACGGTCTTGCACTGTAGTTACCAAGTGCACGCTCTTTCTATATCCCCATCCTCCTGTAACTCTCTCCTAACTGTCAGGGATTTATTGGACATCCCCATCCTGCTATCCCATGAGCCCCTCAAAATCAACATGTCCAAAATTAATTTTGTCATAAGAAACAGGATAGTATAATGGTTTAAAAACAAAGCAAAACACACAGGCATTGGTATGGAAGTGATTGAGTTTGAATCCTGCCTCCACCTCTAATTACCTGTGAGATACTAGGCAATTGCATAACCTGTCTATAGTACAGTTTAACCGTCTATAAAATAAAAATAATAGTATTTTCCTTATGATAGGGTTATAGTGAGAATTAAATAAATTAAACATGTAAAGGAATTAGCATCATTATGTTTTCCATGTCAGGTTTGCTACAAATAAGAGTTAAAAAATGAATGAAACAACACAGTTAATGCTTAATCTAATACTTAGTCAAGCGACTGGTAACAAAAAACTCAAAACATGAAATACAGATTTGAGAAGTCCAGATTTCAGCAGCAATTTTGATAATTAGTAACTAGACCTTGATTGAGTAACACAACTTTTCCAATCCTCACCTCCTCATAGTCAAAATAGGGATGGCACTAATAGCTACCAACTGCAGGGTGTTGACTATGTGTTAGGCACCATTGCTGAGTACTTTATAAGCATTAAAAATAATAACACAAAAGTTTAATAACCATTTTGGAATCATCACTGATAGACGATATAACATTCATTCATTCATAAAACAGTATACACTGAGTGACTATTAAATGCTAGTAGTTGAGATACAAAGGGAACAAATGACAAACTCTTCCAACATACAGTTCACGAAAGAAGATACACAAATAGCAAATAAGCAAGTGAAAAGCTGTTTAACATCATTAGCCCTCAGAGAAATGCAAATGAAAAGTACAGAGGCTTATCACTATTCACCTATCAGAATGGCTAAAATTAAAAAGACTTACATCACCAACTATTGACAAGAATGACAGCAATCGAAACTCTCATATTGCTGGTAGAAGTGAAAACATGTACATCACTTTGGAAAATAGTTTGGTACTTTCTTGTAATAGTAAAGTGGCTGACCTTGAATTTCACTTCTAGACATTTGCCCAAGGGAAATGGAAACATGCCCACAAAAAAGATTTGAGCAAGAATGTTTACAGAATATTTGTCCATTGTATTAGTCAAGGCTCTCCAAAGGAACAGAACCAGTAGGTTATATACACATAGAAAGAGAGAGAAAAAATATGTTAAGAAATTGGTTCAGATGATTATAGGGACTAATAAGTTTGAAATCTGCAGGGAAAGCCAGCAGGCTGGAGACTCAGGGAAGAGTTAATGTTTCAGTCATGAATCTGAAGACAATATGATGGCAGAATTCCCACTTTCTCAGGGGACCTCAGTCTTTTTCTTGTAAGGCATTCAACTGATGGGATGAGAACAAGCCCCATATTATGGAGAGTGATCTGCTTTACTCAAAACCTATTAACTTAAATGTTTATTACTTCTAAAAAATATTTCCACAACAACATCTAAATTGATGTTTGACCAAATATCTGGATACACATAGCCTAGCCAAGTTAACACACAAAACTAATCCTCACATCTACTATTACCCTAAGCTGGAAATAACCCAAATCTCCATTGCTAGGAGAAGGGATAAATATTTATTTTGGTGTATTCACAGGATAGAACACGATTAAGCAATAAAGAAGTATAAACTATGAATATATGCAAAATATGGATGAATCTCCAAAATATTACGTCAAGAGAATGACCCCAAACACATAAGAATATATGCTGTATAATTCTGTTTTTGTGAAGTTCAAAACCAAGTAAACCTAACCCATGGTGATAGAAACAGTACAGTGGTTGCCTGTGGGAGATAGGAATTTACTAGAAAGAGACAAAAGAAAACATGAAGATATTCTGGGGTAATAAATGTATTGTTTACCTTGATTAGAGTGTTGATTACAAGGGTATATACACTTGTAAACATTCATATGATTATCCATTTTAAAGTTGTGTATTTCACTATTGGTAAATTTTACCTGAGCCTTTTAAAAAACTGAAGAGATTATAGTTCCTTCTTTTAAGGAGGTTACAGCCTGGTGGTAGAGACTGGCAGACAGGCATTTACAACACAGTATAAGTGAGGTACTTAACCTAACTAGCTTATTAAAGCTTTTAAAAGGGGATGTGGAAATTGGAGTGGTATTTTTGAAAGCACCCCAGGTATCTTAATGTGCAGACTCATGAGTTTCCCAATGAAGACCAAGACTTTGCCATTATTCACCTTTGAATCCACAGCAGATACAGAGTCCAGCTCAATAAATATTTGTTGAACAAATGACAAAATTCTATGCTTCTCCTGACCAAAGAAAACCAAAAGTGAAATCCTGTGCCGGCAACCCTGCCTTCTAATTCCGTTCAGCTTTTTATTTACATAATTCGAGATCAAGAACCTGTGAGAGGATTGAGAATGAAATCCAAGGATGACAAATGTATTTCACCTTGCCTATCAACTCTAAGCAATTGGAAGTAACAGTCCTTACACTGTACTAAGAA
Organism: Trachypithecus francoisi; assembly: GCF_009764315.1. Taxonomy (NCBI): domain Eukaryota; kingdom Metazoa; phylum Chordata; class Mammalia; order Primates; family Cercopithecidae; genus Trachypithecus; species Trachypithecus francoisi. The sequence goes on along the minus strand of NW_022681469.1, from coordinate 75,776,156 downwards.
GAACTCTGCGGCTGAGTCTGGGCTCAAAAGGAGAGAATATTTTGGTTGGTTATTATTGTCTGCCATAGGTGTAAAAAAAAACACACCCCACTTTTGCCATCCCTGAAGTGCTCAAATTCAAGCACCACATATATCTAAATAAGATACAGACACAGCATATGTTGAGTGAGTCAACCTTGCTCCAGTGCAGAAAAAACAATATTTAAGAATTATTGGAGACCAAATCAAATATCCACACATTGAAAGAGGGCCCGTAGTAATTTATTTAGATGTGTCCCATGTCTACAAATGGGCAGATTTCCTTCAGTGGGTTGCAACTGGAATATCATTGAATAACTATTCATACGCTCACATATTTTTGTTAGACGTGTGTGTCTAACCATTTCTGGAATGTGCAGGGTCTACAAGTCAGTCACTTACAGAAATCTAGAACTCAAGCAGGGTGGGACTATAATAATAATTACAATTTATTAAAAGTTAACCAGCTGCCTGACATTGTACTAAACAATTATTGCTCCTAGTTACAAAGGCGCTAACTGGGCCTCAGAAAATATTAAGTGGCAGGGAGGAATTCCAACTCTGGCATGTCTGATTCTATGCATTAGTCTGTATGGTTACCTATTCAGCCATATTATCTCAATACCTAACTCTTTTATGATTTTCCAGAAGGGAGCAACTGTGTGACCATACTGGTGGATATGTCTGACTATGTGCAAAAGTGCATTGGACACCTGTAACCCAGATAGCATGATTAGGCTTCTCTGGCATTGCCTGGGATGGGCAGAAACATGCATGTCTCATTTTGGAGGCTTTTCTCCTGTCTCTTGGTAATTTTTGATCCTAGCTTGGTCCTGATCTCTCACCTCTAATCTATTGCTAGAAAGACAACAAACACTATTCTTGTCAGTTGTTGAAAGTACCCAAGAATATATCAACATGTACTCTACATAAGTACATGCTCACACTGAGATCCTAGCCACGAAGGGGCAAAACAAAAACAAAAACAAAACCACACCCGGGAATGAGGACAAGAGACAATAAGGGAAGGGAGAAAAGGAGAGAATGTGAAAGAGAGAGAAAGACAAACAGGGAGGAAGAAAGAAAGAAGGGAAATTGAATGAATGGAATTACTAATGAAATTGTCCATTTCAGTGCTACACAGAGAGAAACTAACTGCAATGTTGTTTTTTTCCTTCCGGATTATGTAACCACAGGACAGAAACCTATGGTTCTAAAATCATTTCCTGATACCCAGGTCTCCTTCCAATGAAGGGAAGAGCAAAATTCTTTGAAACTGTAAGCAGGAGATTAAAGAAAAGTGCCATAGAATGCCTATTTACCTTTCTTGATCTTTTGGGTTTAATTTTCTTCAAGACGGCCTTTAGAAATGAAAGCTGTCTGTAATTCCACGGCTGTGATTCACGACAGGGAGAAAATTCTCCTACAGTGCCTTCTTCAGGCCAAACTGCCAGGAGCAATGAACCCTTAACAAAACAGCCTGGGACGGTTTGTTTCAGAGAGTGAGTCTGTACCATAGGAAAATCATTGCAGTTAAAATGCAATAAAAAGAAAAAACAAAACAAAACAAAAACAAAAAGCTGGGTATTTGGCCTGTCCACATAAATGTCTTAGAAACTCTGCCATATCTGGCTGGGCACAGTGACTCACGCCTGTAATCCCAGCACTTTGGGAGGCCAAGACAGGTGGATCACAGGAGTTTGAGACCAGCCTGCTCAGCGTAGTGAAACCCCCTGTCTACCAAAAAAAATAGGAAAATTAGTTGGGCATGATGACATGCACCTGTAATCCCAGCTACTTGGGAGGCTGAGATGACAGACTCCCTTGAACCTGGGAGACAGAGGTTGCAGTGAGCCGAGATCGTGCCACTGCACTCCAGCCTAAGCAACAGAGTGAGACCCCATCTCAAACAAACAAAATAAAATAAATAAAAATAAATAAATTCCCCCAAAGAGTCCTGAATGTCAAGTAGTTAATCACCATTAACTAAATAAAGAAATTGACACTTGAGTTAAGAAACTGACCCAAGTTCACACAGATATTAAATGGAACAATCAAGATTAAAACTCAGCCAATGAATTGCAAAGTCCATATATTTTTCTTTGTGCCACACTGCAGTGCTAATTGGAGCAAACAGTTTTCAGCTTCTTTGTATTTTTGTATAGAATTAACCAGACGTTGCTTAGGAACAATTTGCTGTTGCCTGTGTTTTCCTCGATGGATCATCCTGAGACCTTTTGTTGACCATCTGACTTCAGCAGTATTTGGAGTCCTGGGGTCCCTGAAGGACTGTAATGACATCAGGGCTTCAGTGAATAATTCAGCACTTGAACACTGCCGTGTTGAAAAGTATAAGCAGTCCTAGACCTCCAAATTTTGCTCTGTTCTGTCATTTCCTGATGCCCTGGAAGAAACATTTCTTTCTTTTTTTTAATGCAATTTTTAAAATCTTTAGCTTTTGATAGAAAGAAAAAGTAAGGCTATCATCCCCTTTTTTGCTCCAGAATAAATTATTCCATATGATTGGAGTGTTTTACATGAGAAGGGAGGGTTAATTAGTGTTATTTTTACATATTTTTTTCCGGATCTAAAAGATCAGAATTGTATTTGGGGGTGGCATGGAAGAAAAGGGTAATGATAAAGGCAATTATCTGGTCTTAAACATCATGAAGATGCTCTGAAAATGATGAATACCCTGTAAATGTTACACGGTTGTATCATAATTGTTACTTCTGTAAAAATGATAAGGTTGGACAAAGTATAATTATGATGATGATAATATTCGTTGATTCCCCATGGTGCTTCCCCACTCTTTGAGACATTTCATGATTTCATCCCACTCAGTTCTTCCAACCTCATCCTCTGCTTCCCACACACAACAAATGTTCATCTACGTGCATCAATTTACTCTAACTGACAGTGGTGAAAACTCAGTGTATACGCTAGCTCTCACCCTTTGTCAGGGATACTCACTGTTAAATTCCCCCCGAAACCCCAGGGCCTTACTGTTACCCAAACTATTACCTAAACCCCACCCTTCTTCAGGCCACAGACCAAGTCCACCTGCCTTCCCTGGTCCATAGTGGCTTCTATTGGTCCTCAAATCCAATAGAACTTACCATCCCGACCACCGCCCAGGCTGTCAAGGACTTGTTGACTTGTTACAGTGCTTTTTGTGTGTGCATCAGTCAGATCCTTAGCGGAAATGGAAGACACACTCAATAGGGGTGACTGAAGAGAATCTAATCAAGGGCTATCTGTGGAAGTGTAGGTAGCTTAGAGGAAGCAAGCAAGGAATGATGAAGCACCCCGGACAGGGGCGCAGGCAACTCAGTGGAAGCTGTGACTATCCCTGGGTCTGAGAAAGCAAGCTGAGGAAGCAGCTACTATAACCCGGGGAGAATAGGAGTTTAAGAGTGGCTGCTGACAGGAGATGTGGTTTTGGTAAAGGAATTCATCCACCAGCAAGTAGTGACCAAGCAGGGAGGGAGCCAGGAAGGGCCCCAATCTTCTGCTTATCTTCCCGTGGACTGAACCCTCTAGGAAGCCAGGTGACAGGGAGTTAGTTGATACAGTCTGTGAAAGTCATTCTGCCAAGAACCAGAGCAGGGTAGAGAGAGGATCCTTGTTTAGAGAATGGGCAGCTCATTTTGTATGTCTTGCTTCCTGAATCAAATTAATTGCAATCTATATTGGTTCCTACCATTTGTCAGTCAAATACTGACTTTCAGCTTCCACTACATCTGGAACAGGACATGGAGTGAATGTTTGCCTTTGTGCCTATCAGCAGGTGTCTAGACTCCTGGATCTTGAGAAGGACCTCAGTACCTACCTTCTACATCTGAGGCTGCCTTATACACCCCAGCATGAGAGCTCTGTTTTGTCCATTTTTCCCTGCTTAGTAAGCACTGAAAACTAATCCAGGCTGTCTTTAAGAAATATAAGGTGGCTATTTTATTTCCATAACTGGATTCAGCATATATTTACATAGTGGCTATCCAATATCATTGAGGCACACCTCTATCTGAGAAAACAGAAAAACAATTAGTAAAGAAGAAATTAAAGCTCACTTAAACCACTTAGTGTAGCTTTTTAAAAAAGAAAAACAACAACAACAACTGCTGGCCAGGCACCGTGGCTCACGCCTGTAATCCCAGCACTTTGAGAGGCCAAAATGGGTGGATCATTTGAGGCCAGGAGTTCAAGACCAGCCTGGCCAACATGGTGAAACCCCACCTCTACTAAAAATACAAAAATTAGCCAGGCATGGTGGCGGGCACCTGTAGTCCCAGCTACTTGGGAGGCTGAGGCAGGAGAATCGCTTGAACCCAGGAGATGGAGATTGCAATAAGCAGAGATCCTGCCATGGCACTCCAGCCTGGGCAACAGAGAGAGAGACTCTGTCTCAAAACAAAGAAACAAACAAACAACAACAACAACAAGCCACTTTTGGGGGATGCTTTTGCATACATAGTTTTTCACTGATGGCAGATATGATCAAACATGAACAAAGCAACTTATCACTGAAATGAAGGTTTTGAAAATCCTTTCTGATCAACCAAATGGCTTGGTTAGATAGCATCTAATTTTTTTTAAAAAACTGTGTAGTTTTTATCCTTATTTCTAAATAAAAGCAAATAAACCAAAACCTTGAGCTACTAAAAATGAATCTTAAAGTGACTTGGTAACAACACTCCTTCTTCTTCCCACATTTATCAGAGAACTACACAGGTAGTAATACTGAATAAAGTCCTTTTTTAAACTTTTTTCTTTACAGTCAAGGTCTCGCTCTGTTGCCCAGGTTGGAATACAGTGGTCTAATCACAGGTCAATGCAATCTTGAACTCATGGGCTCAAGTGATTTTCCTGCCTCAGCCTCCGGAGGAGCTGGGACTACAGGCATGTGCCTCCACACCCAGCTAAGAGAATAAATTCTTGCATGTGAAAAAATAAATGAATGAAATTATTCTACCCTCTGTTCATTCATTCTGATGTCCAATGACCCTCCGTGCTAGGAATCTCATTGCTAATCTATGTCCCGCTACAAAATTTATCTCCTCCTTCTCTTTCCCCCATTGAAGATGGAAACAGCTGAGAAATCAGCTCTGTACGTGATAAATTTTCAGGTGACTAAATTTTTCCATAGTAAAATAGATCATTGCATCTGTGTTACTACTTACACAAATACGAAGATTCAAAAATTAATTGGTTGGCATGTTTACTAATCCTCCATTCAGTGGAGAATTTCTATCCCTACTCCCTATCTCAAAAAAGCCCAAGAAGGTCAGGGACCTGGTTTGTCTTGTTCCCCCATGGATTCCCAGCTGTCATCAAAGTCCTGACACAGTACAAGCTCACCCAACAGTTCCCAAAGTGAATAGAAATCTACAATGTATCATCTGCAGCTACAGCTTCACTCTAAGGATATACTACTCCACTGGTGGGAGTCTGTCTGTACAATATAATGATTAGGACAAAAACAAGGACATGAGTAGTAATAAAATGCTACTGAGTGTCATGGTCTGCTCTACCTTTAATCTATTAATTAACTTAACCTTCAAAACAATCCTACAAAAGTCCTATGAAGTAGGCACCATGACTATTCTCATTTTACAAATGAGAAAACCCAGGCATGGAGCAGGTGTGTCATTTTCCATATTTTATGAGTCAGATAAAGTGGGGACCCAGACAGACAGCATCGGAGCCAAACCTCTGAACGTCTAACTGTAATGCATCTACTTTATCCGCCTAAAGAAAGTAACAGGAATTCCTTCCAGTTACTAGCTGCGGTGTTTATGTTTCAAAGAAAATGAGTGGGTAGTTGAATTCATTTGTAAAAGTTTTGAAAGTGTACCAACTTAGAATTTTGTAAGTTCTTCACAATCAGATAAGTAATAAAAACATAAGGCTCAGCTGTCTTTTCCAACATTGATAAACCACTGCAAATGGTTTGTTACTTTTCTTATCCCTACAATCATTGTTCGACTCCTGTGTTTTTATCAGAACCCACTGGGTTTAGAATGTAAGGACAAAGTAGAGACATAACACTCGGTGATTAAAAAATAGAATACAAGTGTGTCTAGTTTCTAAGAAGCAGAGAAAACCAGATAGGTGGTCTTTCCCTCATATCTAAGATTCTTCCTCTCATGTAAGTTTCAGAAGAGAGATAGTTTTTTCTTCAAGATAGTAGATCCTATTTACAGAAAGTTTTCTAAGAAAGTAACAAAGGCATCAGGAGGATATAATTTCCTCTGTTGCTTTGCCCAGGGTTTAGTGGACAGTGAGAATGAAGGAAAATGAAAAACCCCAGGAAGACAGATATGGTGAGAGGCAGAGGAGAATGATTCAGTACAATTTCTTTATTATTATTAAAACACCCTGTTCTTACAGCAAGAGTCTTCACTGTATTTGTGTTTTGGTCACACTCACCCTTTACTTTCTTTTGAAAACATTATTTATTTAGAGACACAATCCCTGAATCTCTTTTTTTTTGTAACTGTTGATAAAAGCAATGAAATGTGTAGAGTTCTTCAGTGTCATTGCTGAAAAGTCAAAGTTGGGTTAGGGAAAAGAGTCTTATTGGTAAGTAAACAACTCACAAAGATGAAAGGAGACAGAAGAGCTTTATTTAAGTTCTCTAAATAGAAGTTCAAAGTTAAGGAAAAATCACTTTAATTCCACCAATAAAAAAATTACAAACAAGTAGCCATGTATTCTACACTAGATGAACATGAGTGTTTAAGCACAAGCAAGATGAATAAGAAAAGTTTTCATTTCCCTTGGCAAGGAACATCTTCTCCTTTGTCCTCAGCATCAGTTTTACCTGCCCCAAGTCAGTGCATCACAAGCTTTTCTGTTAGAATAAAAATTTAAACAGAAAAAAAAAAAAAAAAAAAAGAATACTCCTTAAGATGCAGGGCAGCAAGAAATCCTCCGATTGTTCCAGGGTGTGATCTTGTTTTACTTTTTAAATTACTACTATTTTAAGATTGCAATAGTTTTGGGGGTCCAGGTGGTTTTTGGTTACACGGAATAAATTCTTTAGTGGTGAATTTTGAGATTTTAGTGCACCCATCACTGGAGCAGTGTCCCAATATGTAGTCTTTTATCCCTCACCCCACTCTCAGGCTTCCCCTTGCAAGTCCCCATAGTCCATTATATCACTCTCTATGTCTTTGCATCCTCATCGCTTAGCTCACACTTGTAAGTGAGAACATACGGTATTTCAATTTCCATTCCTGAGTTACTTCACTTAGAATAATGGCCTCCAGCTCCATCCAAGTTGCTGCAAAAGACATCATTTCATTCTGTTCTAGGATGTGTTCTAATAGCAGTTGCTGCAAGCAAACTATTTTTTGAAGGATCAAGCTTTATATGAATAATTCATACAAATCCAGCATTCTATTCCATGATATAGATCTTGTCTTAGTACAAAATATCTCTACCAAAATATCTGAGTAAAACTGATACTTAAAAGAGATTACTGTATCCACCTATGACTTTTCCTACACAGCCCTGGGAGTAAGACAATCCCACTTGAGAAGCACAGTCTCAACTGGGATTAACCAGTTAGGTGATTGCCAGTTACATTAAATGATAGCCTATTGGAATATCTGACATCATCTCTATTCAACGCTCCAGCATCCAAAGTTAAATATGACGGAGAACCACACACGTAAAAGAAACCTGCTCACAACTGACAGATTTGTTTGCAATTTACTTCTGCTCTAACCTCTAAAAAGTGATGCTAAGAGGCAATGAGCTTATCTAAAAGTGATTAGCAATAACAAAAAAAAAGTGAAGCAAAATTGACCTCATAAACCACAAAGCCCAGAGCTTAATCACCTACATTTCTCTTTCTGCAATCCACTAACTAGCTACCCTGACTAACACACTTATCTTCCCACGTTTCTCAAACTTTTACCATTTTCAAAAAGTCTCTCTACTTACTTTTTGTAGCCCACTGTCACTAGCAAAGTGCTCCTTATCTCTTAGCTACAATGCTACGAAATGTCAGTCTGCTACATAAAAAGACCGAAGTAATCAACTAAGTCCCCTCACACACTTTCTTTCCCCCATTTTCCTATGCTTCCTTTTCACATGCACTGGAGCCATTTAGTGTGCAATATTTTTCTCAAGGAGTCTGAGAAAGTATTAATACTAACAAAGAAACCATACCAAAATGACACACTATCTAGAAAAAAACCTTAAAAATACCCTAACAAGAGCAGGAAATCCCTCTACTTTACATAACCCCTTCACTCTTCATCTTCATGCTTAAAAGAAAAATCACACTTCATGTCAGAAACACAACTTTGAAAGACAAGCATTAAAAATGAGTCTGCACCTGTACTCTTGCCCCGTCACTTTATATTGCAATTAGCTGTGTGTATGTCTGGATCCTCTGCTAAATGGTGAGAACCTGGAGGGCAGGAGTCACATGGGACTCATCTTTGCATCTCCAGTCTCTGGCTCAATGATGTCCGTTCAAATGTCCATTCTTGACTATTAACTGGACTGATGTTTCTTTCTCATTTCTAATTTGACTCCAAGATCTCCTTGTTTTGACTATGCTCATATGCTTTCATCACTGAAATAAACTCGAGTAGCTCGGTTTGGGGGGCAGGAGTTTGCAAAACTAGCGACAGTAATTACTGCTAAGAGATAATGGGGGAAGACACCAAGTTTAAGAGGCCAATTGCAAAGCCTACTATATGGCCATTAGAATGAGAATGTAAACATATTACTGATAAGGCACAGAATTAGATTGGTTGGAAGAAAACCTGGGTCCCATTTCAGATGAGATAAGATATGAGAAGTTTTACAAAAATATTTCAGGTACTTAGAGCACTATACATATTAGTTATTACTGTTATATCAGTGCATTCTGAATACATCTTTGTCTTTGAAAATTCCTTAACTTTACTTCTTGTTTATTTCCCCATACCATGATATTCTAGGATTAATGACAGTGTTTGTAAAGTGTTTTGAAATCCCTGAAGTGTTATAATCAACCCAAGTACCATTTTATTTATGCAAACTGTGTCTACACAGCGAGTCCACTTAAATACCTAGGATTGGGAACTGCTGTCTCATAAGGCTTAATAAATAATTCCCTCTGGCTCTAAAAGCAAGTACTTTTTCAATGACAATGGGAGGGAAAGCAAAGGAATTGCTCTATGGCATCTGTTGTGTAACGTTCTTCTAATGGCACATCTCGATAAATGCATGAGAGTCCTTGGAGAGTTACAGCACACAGTAAAGAGAGAGTGGTAAAAATCCCAGTATTTCTGAAAAGGAAAGCAAGACAAATTAAAGTTAGCAAGTCCCCACAGTTTACATCAATAAAAATCAACAATGCTGCAACTAACCTCTACTTTACACATAATGGCAGCTTCCTAGGGTCTCTATTGGTGAGGCAAAAATTAAATGCAATATTGAAATGGGAGCAGTGAGGCGGTGGTATACAAGGAAAGGGGAGGGGAAATAACACTCTATAATTCAGAACCCAGGAGATAAGATAAAATATGCATGTGTGAACTGCCTGGACCAATCTAAACCAAAATAGCAATTTAAAACACATTATATGCTTGGTGTGATGCATATATTCAGATATTTAATGGAAGTGAAGGATAAATGCAGCTCACTCAAGTTAGGTGACTTTAAAAAGTAACACAGCTAATAAGTAGCAGAATAAGATTACACCTAAGCCACAGACCTCCAAGCCCAGTGAACTTTGCACCCTGTGCCTGATACCTTTCATGTGTTAGAGATAGACTTTGACTTCTAAAACCAAGAACCAAGGATGTTCAGTGGGAAGGACTGGTATACATAGGTAGCAAAGTCTGAAAGTCTGCAAGTGAGAACTTGACTCTGCCAATGGCTTTCTGTAGGACCCAAGACAGGGTTTTAAAAACTCTTTCCTGCCTAATAGTCACTTCACGATATTTAAAAGTAAATGAAATAATCTACACAAAACGCTTTAATATTCCGGTAAAAATACTATATGAGCAATCCCAAATGCCATCATTTAACTCATCTAAATTAATGAGAAGAAAGGAAAGCCGCTCCCTTTATATACTTAATTCAACTTGCCCTTAAATGGAGGAATTCCCCAAGACACTCCTTAATGCCACATATTTGATGGAAATATTAACTCTCAAACTCGTATTTTATAACCTTTTGTCTCATTGCATTTGAATAGGCTTTAAAGGCATTCTCAAAACCAACTGTTTTATTAGAATTTTGCATACTTCTAGAGCAGTCTGGAAGTACTCGATAGTGAAAACTATAGGAAGGGAATTGATTATTTACCTCCAGGTCATCATTGGGGATAGCTCTTCTCCACTTTGTGTTCCATCTGATGTGTTCATAGGCATTGACTACAACTTCAATTGCTTTAGGACAAGAATGGCAGGCCTGTATCACCTGCAGAGGAAGCACAGAGTTTCATTAGTTTGATGCACATACATGGTTCATTCATTTTGCTCACAGAGACATCAAGAGTTCACAGACCAGTGGGCATGGTGGCATGTGCCTGTAATCCCAGCTACTTGGGAGACTGAGGCAGGAGGATTGCTTGAGCCCAAGAGTTCAAAGCTATCTTGGGCATCATAGCAAGACCCTATCTGTAAGAATAAAAAAAAAAAAAAACCAGAACCCACAGACCAACTAAGCTCCCTATATAGCTAAAATGATTTTAAGAAGTTTCATGCCTTCAAGTATTCCATTACACTGCCACCATGGCAGATAGGCAGATTAATAAAATCAGATCAATTTCTTTCACTTTTCACGAGCAAGTGAAAAAGAGTCACTAACAAAGAAGATGAGAACCGAAGAATTACTTTGCCTTTGTACATAATTGAAGCAATTTTGAGACATGCTGGACACAGAATACGTTTCCAGCTGCCTGGGAAACTCTTCCAGCTCTACAGAACATTTTATCAAAAAATTCTGTGTTAGTCAATCAACTTAGATTTGCTGGTGACCACGAGGTAAAGTAAACTACAGAGTAACATGCAAGTTGAGCCTCGTTATCTTCCCAGTTCAATACCTGCAGAGGGCTGGTGTCATGTACTAAACCACACTTATTGGTGTTTTACCTTTCATCAACAAATAAAAGATAACATGAAATTCAGTTAGCTCTTAGCACACTCTGCTTAACAGTTTATTGACCAACCAAAAATACTCGAAAGCTGAGTCAAAGTGGCCAGAATTTCCTTCAGGAGACAGAAAGATTTAGCTTTAACATTTAGATCAAACTAGATGGATGTTTATACACTTAACCAACTTTTGGTGTGGCCAGTAAAAGGCACTCCTGAGTCCCAGTTTAATCATCTTTCTTTCCATTGCCACCAGACAAGCAGCTCCAGCCACAGACCTGCTCTTCTAAATTTTCTCATCATGAGTTTCATATCAGTCCCATTTTTCCCTTGAAACTTTGGAAAACATAAATCAACTTCTCCAAGGGGTCCTCCTAAAGCCCCTTTCACTTGGTATTAGGTGAGGAGGAAGCCCATCCTTCACCATTAGAAGAGAGGCATGCCTCTGCCTTTAAACAACTTTCTCCAAAGACATTTCTTCCTAATTTCCCAGACCATCTCAACCTCAACTTATTATTGTTGAGCAAAAGATCATAAAACCGACTTTCCCTCCATAGGGAAATGTGATGCTTGACAACCTTCTTCATAGGTGGTCTAGCATTGCCTTTTTCAGTGTAGGGTGGTAAAGACCTAATGTCTTGGGATCACAGATAAAACAGAGACAGAAAGGCTATGATCTTAATACTCAACTAAGTAAGAGTGTGTGCATGTGTGTGTGTGAGTGAGTGTGTCTGTGTGTGTTGACAGTAAAGAGGCCAACCTGAATGGAGTCAGGGAAGGGCTAAAGGTCAGAGCTGGTAAGATGAAGCCAGCTGGTAGCACACCTGGAAACCAGTCTGAAGAGCTTGGGATTGACTTGACAGAGAACAAGAGGCTATTATACACTCTTAACAAGAAGAGGTGATATTCAACCTATCCATTCCATTAGGAAGCCTTTATTGAGCACAGATTTAGTACTATGACAGTAATTCTGGGACATTTATGACCTGTTTTTTGTCTTTAAGGAGTTTACAACCTAGTTGAAGAGAAAAGACACAAATAATTTCAAAGAGTTAGAGAGCAATATGAGTCAGTAAGTAGTAAAAGACTAACTTAAAGATCATCAAGTGCTCCTTGAGCACCATCAGCAACGCACAGAGAAGACCAGTGCATCAAGGGCAGAGAGTGGAGGGGAGGCTGACGGGAAGTACACCAACCGGCTCCTAGGCTGGCGTCAGCGCTAGTGTTGGGAAGGAAGGGTGGCTGAAGCTGGGAGAAGGAACAAGTCTAGGGCTTAATACTAATCAGATAGGAGGAGGAAAGAATACAACTTGGAAGCCACAGATAGAGGACAAACAGAGTTGCCACTGATGGACAGAAATGAGGAACATACTAATCTGGGATGGACAGATAATGAGGAGGAGGATAGTTCTTTTTTTTTTTTTTTGAGACAGAATTTTACTCTTTTAGCCCAGGGTGGAGTGCAATGCACAATCTTGGCTCACTGCAACCTCCGCCTCCTGGGTTCAAGCAATTCTCCTTCCTCACCTCCCAAGTAGCTGGAATTACAGATCATGCCACCACTCCCGACTAATTTTTGCATTTTTAGCAGAGACAAGGTTTCACCATGTTAGTCAGGCTGGTGTTGAACTCCTGACCTCCAGTAATCTGCCCGCCTAGGCATCCCAAAGTGCTGGGATTACAGGTGTGAGCCACCGCACCCAGCCATTCATATCAGCCAAAAATGTACACAATAGAGGCTCCCATGAGAAGGCTAATATATAGTTATTATGTGTCATCAAAGTATGTGCTGGCTAAAGCCATGAAGTTCAGCGACACTCTAAATGGGTATAAATGGAAAAGATAGAGGATCATTACCTACAGCTTCAGAAATCCTAGTAGGCACGAGAGAGGAAGAAAGGAAAATAATAGCTACCATTTTTTGAGGACTTACTATGTGCAAGGGACTGTGATAAATCTTCATATACTTTAACTTGCTTAGCCATTGAACAATCCTATGAAATTGGTCCTATAATCATCCCCATTTCAGAAATTGAAGGCCAAAGGCTGAGAAAATTTAACCTCTGGGTCTTTTAGCCAGGAAATGGTAGAGTCAGGATTTAAACTCAAGTCTGCATGACTCCAAAGTCAAAAGAAAACCAGATACGTCAGAGTAAAAGACACCAAATGAAGAAAGCATTCAAAGTGAGGTTATCACGGGGGTCGTGAAAATCAAGAGATGAAGACAGATTAAATACTAGCAGAGTGAATTAGAAGGTCAAGTCACTGGGAGTTGAGTGGACTGAAACAGGTAAGGAACAGATTGTGGGGGATAAATAAAGGATAAACGAAAAGTTGTAGCTAGGGCTGGCCTGTCCTCATCTTTAACACCCTTGGTGTCATAGCATGCAGAGTGTTAGAGGCCCAATAAATAATTTTCCCTTCTTAGTGTAGGACCCATTAAAAAATGAAATGAAGATGACAGAGATCAGGATATCATCTTTATTACTGATAAAATAGATTACATATTTTTAGTTAGGGGCCATACACAGATTCTAACACTCTACCCCTAAACTGAATTTATACCCCCAAATTGCAGGCCTGTGCCTGCCAGACAGAGTTTATTATTGGAAGCTTCCACATGAATGAACAAAGAATTCAAGGATCCTCTAGACCCAAGGTTAAGCAAGCTAACTCAATTCCGCCTCCCAACTCATCAATCTGTTAAGTGAAGTGAGAAGGTTGGGGACAGAGATTAGTGGGGGTTTTATTTTAGTAGCATTTTCCTCATGAAAACATGAGACAAAGGAAACATGAGACAGCAGACTGGTGTGGACCCCAAAGGGAGAAACCACAGCCTCCTTTTGGCCTTCCCAGTCCAGAAAACAGAAGATACTCAGTAAGCTTCACCTTCATGAGTCTCTGGCATCTCTATTCTCCCTTCATGGAGGAACAATTAGACAAAAAAGCTATTTCTACTATGGTGACTACTGGAGAGAGATTTAGATACCTCATCTCACCATCCAACCCCAAAATCATGGATTAATACACAATCTATTGCAAAAGAGATTCAAGGTAAGTCTCCCTGCCTCTCTTCTCATCCAAACATCATCTGTAAGTCACTTCAGCAGAAACATTCTCAAGCCACTTGCACTCTTATATATTGATATGTATGTGTTCAGAAAGGTCCTTAATGATCAAAGAGAACTGCCTAGCTTCATACACAGCATTGTTCAACGGCAGAAATCATCCTCACCTCCCCCAAACCCTCATGTTACCTTTCCTCCTGTAGAAAAATGTCTTTCTTGCCCTACAAGAAAACCCAATCTTGGCTCCCTGGGGTGTCACTTTCTTCTGAATTATGCTGGGAGAAAAAAAAAATCAAATGTCCTTTTGTACCCTGGAAAGCAATTGCAGACCCTATAAGTCTTTTTTCCCCCGCTTATGTAATTTACACATTGGCTTTCAGTGAAATACACCCTCTACAAATTTGCTTTGTATTTGGAAGAAAGCATCTTCAGCCCTGACCTTGTTCCTTGTAAATAAGGAAACTGAATTCCCTATCCACACAAGAACGAATCACTTTATCTTCTGGATAAATGAGTCAGTCACTTACTTGTCATAAAGATGACTTTCTCTTTGGAAAGTCAGACTGTGGAGTAGTTGTTCTAAATCACTTTGAAGCATCTGCATAGTAAATTGAATAGTTTTTCTTTGCTTTTCCTTTGGAAGGGGTCCAGCTCTCCTACACAGTCTGTTGAGTAGCAACAAAAATGTTTGTTTGTAATACCAGCCATCTACCAGTAGCCAACTCTTAGTCTCTTTAGCATACAGCCAAACTAAAGGAACTCAAAGGAACAAAATAACTGAATAAGAAAATGCTAACCATGGACAAAGTTGGTTGGAACACACAATTGTATGCCTACTTTACAGGCTGGTGGAGCCATCAAGAAAAGCCAGCAGGGGAGATGCCTATGCTGGACCAACAGCACATGTTGAGAGGAGGAGAAAAGGAAACACCAGGGTTGAATGCCACTACTGGAGTCCACAGCAAGTTTCAGAATACAACTCAACATTTAGTCTCTGGGCAGGGACTCACACACATACTGTCTCTCCTGGTTGGGAAGATCGCTATAGTAAACCAGGCCCAGGAGCACCAATTCTCCTGCTCAACACATGTGTAAGAATAATAATAGTTATAGCCATCATTTGTTTAATGGTCACCATGCCCATGGCACCGTGCTAACCACTTCTCAAATACTATCTCGTTTAATTCTCAAAACAACCTTACAAGAAGGATATTGCTAATCATGGATAAAGTGATAGAGTATGTTTCTCTGCCACCTTCATGCCCTGTGTCCCTGTACATCCTTTTCCATAGAAGGAAAGTAGTCTCTGAATGACAATATGCAGAAAATTAGGCTTTGTGAAGTGAGCTGTATTACAGAGGTAGATGTTTTTGTCTTTTAGAGGTAACATCATGAAGTATGATCAGCCCTTAGCAAGATGTAAGTAAGAAAAAAAGATGGTAGTAAACAAAGACAGAGATGTTTATAGATGCAGGATAGGACTGAAGGGAGGAACTGGGAAAGAAGTCCAAGAGAAAGAGGAAAGAAATGTTTGGCACCATCCTCTGGGCTTTGAGCATATTTGTGATGTGCTATGAGTAGGAATAACTTCCTTCTGGGGAAGGACTGAGTCTGCATATTATTGCCAAGGCATAAATTCAGGGTATACTCATTCAACAGGGGAAGAAACTGAGGCCCAGAAACTTTCAGCAGTTTATTTAGTCACACTCTTAGGTAAGTGACAGAAACCAAGTTTGACCCCAAAGTCTGTGCTTCTCACCACCCTCACTATTTCCGCTGTGAGTCTAAGCTACCCTCATCTCTCATCTAAATTATTGCAACTTTGCTGGCCCCCACTCAGAGTTATTCTCTTAAAGGCAGTCAAAAGGATCATTTTAGAATATAAATCAGATTTTTATTTTTCCCAACTCAAAATCTTTCAGTGACTTCCTCTCCCATGCAGAGTAAAACACCAAGAATATTCCCACGGCTTACAAGGCCACATATATGGTCTGCAGACAACCCACATATATACCTCTTGGATTTATCTTCTCCTTGCTCACTCCACTTCAGCCACTGTGGCTTCCTTGCTCTCCCTCAAACATGCTTAGCCCTCTCCTACCTCAGGACCCTTGCACCTGCTTTTCCTTAGGCCTGGAATGCTCTCCCCACCTCCCCATCAGGTGTTTGCATGGCTTGTTCCTCCACATCCTTATTTTTTCTAATCAACTT
Source organism: Trachypithecus francoisi (assembly GCF_009764315.1). NCBI lineage: Eukaryota > Metazoa > Chordata > Mammalia > Primates > Cercopithecidae > Trachypithecus > Trachypithecus francoisi. The sequence continues at coordinate 75,759,757 of NW_022681469.1, read as the reverse complement.
AAAGTAGCACACATAATCTGGCATTCTCTCTCTTTTTTTTTTAACACTGATTTTTCTCCATAGTACCAAGCATATCAGTGTATATTTATTTGGTTTTGTTTTGTTTGTTTTCTGTCTCCCACTAGAAAGTATCTTTCAGGAAGGCCTTTGGTTCATTGCTCTACCTCCAGCAAATAAAACAGTGCTCGACACTTCGGAGGTGTCTAGTAAATATTTGTTAAATAAACAAATGAGTGAATTTGACACTTACTCTGTGTGACTTGATGAAAATATTTTAAGACTATTAGCTTTAGCTTAATCACCTTTTAAATGTGAATATGCCAGTGCCTACCTCAGAGTCAATTATAAAAATAAAACGAAATAGTCTGTATAAAACCTATTTAGAGCTCAACACAGGACAGTTATTGTAACATTCTTCTTACTCTGTTCCTCGTCTTAATCATTTGTAGTTCTCTAAGAAAGTTTTGTAAAAATTCATGACATTCTGGGTTTTACATACAATGTTAAAAAAAGAATTAGTTAATCTTCCATTAACATCCTGATAACCAAGAGAAAATTCCTTACTGAGATCACAGGAATTGCTGAACCCATAAAATCTTCATTTGAAAGTTCTCTGGTTTGTCCATCTGGAATTTGCCCTGACTGAATGAACTACCCTTAAATTCTCTAGTAGAACTTTTCTTCTAACTAAGCCTCACACTGCAGGACTTCAGACAAGTCCCTGACATTTTACCCAGGTAAGAGGTAGAACTTAAGCTGTGAATTCAGAAAAACATCTGTTAATTTGCTTTCTGTGGCCTAATTAGTCAGCTGTCGTATACTTCAAACTCTTCTTCTTGTTAGTTAAATTTTTAGAGTAAGGGAGAATCCTAAGTATAGTACTATGTGATTTATTTTCAGATAAAATGCATTTTGGCCTCCAAATTACCAGCAAGAAAACTATGCAGAATTCACACTCTTCCACATTTCTGTAGCACTCATTATTCTTCTACCTTATCATTTATCACAACCTATTAAAATTACCCCTTTATTTATTTGTCTCATCTGCTAGATTCTAAGCTTCTTGAGGATAGGTCCCATGTCTTAGTCATATCAATACTGTTAGCAACTGGTCCCTACGAGTCTGTTTGAGATTACAACTGTTATTAAGAAAAACTGTGCAGTGTGATATCATAAGAATAGATGCTGGAACCAAAGTATCTAAGGTTGAATCCTGGCACTGGCACTGTGGAAGCTCAGGTAATTTACTTAACTGTGCCTCAGTTTCCTCCTCTGTAGAATAGGGGCAATAATAATATATATCTTGTATGATTATTGTAAGAATTAAGAGATACAAAATGCTTATAAGAGTGTGCTTATTTATTATATATAATAAATATAATTTTTAGTACTTAATAAATGTTAGCTTTCATTAAACTTGAAAATCGGGTGGCCCTTTCATGGCTACAAGCTAATTTCAAAGCAGACTGAGTCATCTTTAGATCAGCCATTCTGTTTAAAAGATGGCAAATGTATGCCTGTCTAACACTATTCACCTTTCTGGCAGACTTACCTCAGTCCCCCAGGAAGCCACCAGTGCATTGGTGTTCACACAAGGTATAAAAAATTATTTGCTACTCTTGTTCTCATTCTAGCTGTCATACCCAATTTCAAGCAAACCTAGACTAGGATGAGATGAGGAGACAGCTAGGATTAGGTATGTAATGGAAGGTCAAAGAGGATCAGAGGTAGTTAGTCCCAGGACTCAAGCCTCAAACAAGCTTCAGTTACTTGGAGATTTCGGACAGGGCCGCTATTTGAATCTCCCTCAACCTCCTGACCACTGGGCAGAGCCTCACCTTGTGGAACTGTGGAGGGTATATTCGGGCCGCACCATGGTTCAACAGGAGCTGGTAACAGATTTCAGGCTGGGCAGCAGGGCGCACGGAGGTGACCTTCAGCACGTACTGGATGGCAGCACAGCCATTGATATCCATGAGATTGGCTTCCGCGCCAGCTTCCAGCATCATGTGCATGAGCACGTGGTCACAGTTCCAGGCTGCTTTGTGGAGGGGAGATTTAAAGTCGTCATCCCGGGCATTGACTTCGGCTTTGTAGTCAAGCAGCATGCGGCAGACGAGGTGGTGCTCTGTGCTGTACTCCTGCTCCTTAAAGCGGAGGGCCCAGTAGGCGGCGATGGCCAGGGGGGTCTCCATGTGGGCATTCACGCTGTCCACTATGGCCCCGTGTTCCACGTAAAAGGCTACCAGCTCTGAAAGGCCGAAGTGGGCAGCCGTGTGCAAGGGCGTCTCCTCATCTTGGTTGTTGGTCTTCATGTTCACATTCGCCCCTACAAAGGGAAATTGAGGCAGACAATTATTTAAATGTGTTTTGTCATTATTCCTAAGGTTCATTAAATAAGACTTTTCTTACTGTTTCTCTTTTAACTTCTGCCATATATTATCCCTAGCCCTCAACCCCTTTGTCCCTAGGCTCCCTTCCCGGGCCTGGTGGAAGCCATTCCCTTGAAGCAACATTGCCATCTCCTGGACAACCAGCAAAGGTACCCATGGGAGGAGAAGGAAGGATTTGTGCCAGAATGCTGGAGCCTTGCTGAATTTCGCTTCTTACTCCCAGGTGGATTTGGAAATACCAAGAGATTTCTATAACTAAGTCGTTTTTATCAATATAACAATGATATTTGCTAATATCATTAAATACAAATGTTATATCACAAACTTTGACTCTTTAAAAATCAACTGTTTTGCCGGGCGCGGTGGCTCAAGCCTGTAATCCCAGCACTTTGGGAGGCAGAGACGGGTGGATCACGAGGTCAGGAGATCGAGACCATCCTGGCTAACACGGTGAAACCTCGTCTCTAATAAAAAATACAAAAAAAAAAAAAAATTAGCCGGGCGAGGTGGTGGGCGCATGTAGTCCCAACTACTCGGGAGGCTGAGGCAGGAGAATGGCGTGAACCCGGGAGGCGGAGCTTGCAGTGAACTGAGATCCGGCCACAGCACTCCAGCCTGGCCGGCAGAGTGAGACTCCGTCTCAAAAAAAAAAAAAAAAAAAAAAAAAAAAAAAATCAACTGTTTTGAATATTCCACAAAATAATACTTTTCTTCTCTTTCATAGCAGATGAACCTAAAAGTCTGATGCAAGTAAACTTCAGTGGTATGGAAATTTCCTATCCCTTTGACTGAAATTACAGTATTAGGGTTGCCCAAGTCTGTGAGGCTTTCTTGGAACACAGCACCACCACCACCAAATATGCATGTGCGTGCACACACACACACATACACACACACACACCACTTTAGTCACCAAACTAGGCTAAAGGTTATATTTTTCATCAAAAGGTGTAGAAGATGGTATAGTAGAAATACTCACTGAAAGACAGAGAGAATGATTCAGAGACTGTAAAATGTTTGATTTATGGTTCACAAAGGATGTTAGAAATAGGAATTTTTTGTGCTTGGAAAGCTCCTTAGAATTACTTAATCCAACCCACTTATTTAACAGACTAGAAAACTTAAGTGAATTTTGTTTTTCTAATTCGAAATGTTAAGTGTGAGAGTGGTCAACTCAAGAAGCTGAAATTTTCCTTCTCTGCCTAATTTAATGAGGTGAACCAAATGACCCCTAGGGGGCCAACTCTAATTAATCAACTCTACTGGATTTTTTTATAGCTACTTCACATCTGTAGAGACATTATTATTATTATTATTACTATTACTATGCTAGTAACTAGTATTTATTAAACTCTTAACCATGTGCAGCATTCTGGGCTAAATGCTTTTCATATACTGCTTCATTGAATCTTCCAAGTAATCCTTTGAAGTAGGTGCAGTTTTTATCCTAATTTTACAGATGAAGAAATTTGTACTCAGAGAGGTTAATAATCAGCCAAAAGTACAACCAGCTAGTTGTCACAGGTGCAACTAGCTCGGGTCAGTGTCACAGGTGGTAAAGTAATTTACCAAGACAGTTCTAGGTAAAGAAAGGCAGATTTATTAGAGAAGTATGAAAATATGTTGCAAGGTTGCAACCGGCAGCACAGCAGAGAAGAGGCTGTGTAGCGGCAGGGTGCGACTGCAGCGAAGTTTTATAGGGTTGTGCTGGAGGGAGCTGCTGTGCTGAAGGAGATCATTGTGCCCACAGAACAAGGTCATTGTGCCAGGAAGAAGTCATTGTGATTTCCCATGTCTCAGAACAATTGTTCATTGTTCTTCCCCGCCTGGGGCTCTCTCCCACCAGGGACCCCTTCCTCGTTGTTGAACCAAGGTTTGAAAACAGATAGCCTGGCTTGGAAATTCTTTATCACTGTTCTATTTTACCTCATATTACTTTTCTGAAGGAAAATTTTTCTGTAGTTTACTCTCTTTTACTATATGAAAACCAGAAAGTAGTAAAAAGATAATATTACATTTTGTTAGCTTTAAAAAAATCCGTTCACCATGTATTGTTCCTTTATGCCCTTATTTATGGCATCTGCTGATCATATGGAACATATTTGAGAAAGCCAAAACTCCTACAAGCATGCTCAATATCCTATACAAAATCAGTCCCCAAGGAAGGTACCTAAGAGTACATTGCTCTGTAAACTCTGAGACTGTATTCGTAACTTGTAGAAGGCAGAACTGTAACCAAAGATGGTGTTTCACGAAGCCATCTGTATCAGTGTTCTGCCCTAGAGAAGTTCTGGGTCAGGTCTTATTTCAGGTCGGCTCATCTTTGCTTTGGAGTGAAATGGAATGAATGAGAATGTCTTCCCAGAAGCCATGTGCAGGGTCATTTCAGATGCTGGAGAATTTCCAGTAAGGAAGAGAATCAAAGGGTCAGGATGAAATTCTTACAGGCCAACTTGGAACAAACCACATCCTTTATTTTTTAAAGCAGTTGGACATTTACAATTGATCTTTGACCTGTTGGTACAACTAGATATGCTACATGGTTTCCTTTTCTGAATAGGAGTTCCTTATTTTTATACTTGAATTGTGTCACCAGTATAACTTTTCCAGGAAATATATAAAGTACAATGATTTGACTACTTTTTTATTTTAGACTTTGTGATTTATTCAAGAAATTAGAGACCAGAAACATAAATTCCTGGGAGCTTTGAATATATTTTTAATGTGAAAATACAATGTATTAGTTTCCAAGAGCTGCCCTAACAAAATACCACACATTGGGTAGCTTAAAACAACAGAAATTTATTCTCCCACACCTCTGGAGACTGGAAGTCCAAAATTAAAGTATCTAGTGTTGGTTTCTTCCAAAGACTTTGAAGGAGAATCTGCCTCAGACCTCTCTCCTACCTTCTGTTGATGGCTGGCAGTCCTTGGCTTGTAGACCTATCACTCCATTCTCTGCCTTCACCGTCACATGGCATTCTCTCTGTGTCTCTGTGTTGTAGGAAAATCCGGGTTCTTGTCACATGACCAGGTTAATTTGGCATGCAGACACTTTGAAGGATGAGGGGTTACATAATTTATTCAACAAAAAGGAAAAAGACTCTCAGCAAAGTGAGAGGGGTTCCTGTTAACAGGCCCCACATCACAGACTGAATGCCAGGTTACCACCAGGAACAGGAGAGGCCCGGCTGCTCCCCACTGCAAACGGCAGGAACTTCCATAGCTCCATCCCATTCTCCCAGTGTGCAGGTTGGTTGGAGGGTCTCTGGGGACCCCATTATACTTGGCTGTCTCATTTGTGTCTCCACATGGTCATCTTCTTATAAGAACACCAGTCATACTGCAATAAGGAACAACCTTACTCTAGTACGATTTTAACATAACTTAATAACATCTGCAGCAACCCTATTTCCAAATAAATTCATGTGCTGAGGTATTGGAGATTAGAACTTGAACGTATCTTTGTGTGTGTGTGTTTTGGGGAGTGGCACACAATTCGACCCGTAACACATGACATACATTACACAGTATATAAAAATAAGTATGCACAGTTTTCTTTAATTATAAGCCATCACCATCTAATTACATCCTTGGTCAAGAAATCAGACACTCTTAGACCCAGAAAATCCTTCCATTTTTCAATTTTTGAACTTTGAATAAATGGAATCATAAACACAAATTCTTTTGACTCGCTTCTTTCACTCAACATTGTATTGGTGAAAATAATGTATCTTGTGAGGTTTAGTTCTCATTTGTTCATTTTATTATATCTGTCTTTTAGCACAATTTATCCATTCAACTGGAGGTGGGCATTATCCGTGTCAGGCTATCCCAAGCACTGATGCCATGGGCATTCTTGCACATTCTTGTACTCTGGTGCTCACGTGCAGGGGTTTCTCTGGGCTCTACATCTACGAGTGGAATTGCTGGGTCACTGCGTATGCATATCTTCAACTTCATTAAGTACTGTCAGATAAGCAGTTGTACCAGCTTACACTCTGATAAGCCATGCATGAGGGTTTCTCATTGTACTACAACCTTATCAACATTGGTATTTTCCGTCTATTTAATTTTAGCCAATTTGTTCGTTGTAGAGTGATATCTCATTGCATCTGAATGGTTTCCCTAATTACCAATGAAGTTAGACATGTTAATATTTTTACTGACCAACAATGCTTTTATGTTACTCTTATAAGCATTTCCATGTTATCGTATAGGCATTTTAAACATAATTTAAAATAACTACATACTCCTTAGAGTAAGTTTACCCCACTGTGCTGATTTTTTCCAAAATTTTGATCTTAAAATTAATGCTACAATTAATAATTTTGTATGTAAATTTTAGGATTATTTCCTTGGAATAAATTCCCAAAAATAGAATTATTAAGCTGAAACATTTGAACTATGTTAAGGGTCTTTATTAATAACTACCAAAAGTTATATTTTTATCTCTCTCTGTGATGCATAAGACTACTTACTTCACTAACCAGTATATTACACATTTAAAGAGAAATTCTTGCTAGTTTGGTAGCAAAAATAAAATCTTATTTTTTTGAGATCCGAATTCATTTGACTATTAGAGTTTAGACACTTTATCTGTAATTATTAACTAGTGGTATTTCTTTTTTAGTTAATTGTCCGAATTTAGTTCTCACATCTTTATTAGGTGAAATTGTCCTGCTTTCATTGCACTTTTATGAGCTCTTCATCAAGACATAAGCTTATGCTCTCACAATTGTTTAAACATTGTAACCAGTTTGATTTTTCCTAAATACAGTGATGTTAACTTTCGATTGTCAAGTTTTCCCTTGCCTTTTCCTTTGTACCAGAATGTCCTACTCCTTTCAGAAGTTGTATAACAATCTCAATTAATTATAATCTAGTTTTTATAAATGTTAAAAAAATGTTTAACGTTTGATTCGCCTGGATTTTATTTTGGTGTACACATCAATTTAGGAAGAATTGACATTCTTACAGTATGGAGTCCTTCCATGCAGACATACTGTCTCTAAAAAGTTTTCTTTACATTTCTGTAAACTATACCCTATAAAATTTGCAGCAGTTTTCATTCTAGATGGGCAGAGTACATTGTTTCTTGGGGAGATAAAGTGACTTTTTTTTTTTTTTTTTTTTTTTTTTTTTTTTTTTTTGAGGCGGAGTCTCGCTCTGTCGCCCAGGCTGGAGTGCAGTGGCCGGATCTCAGCTCACTGCAAGCTCCGCCTCCCGGGTTTACGCCATTCTCCTGCCTCAGCCTCCCGAGTAGCTGGGACTACAGGCGCCCGCCACCTCGCCCGGCTAGTTTTTGTATTTTTAGTAGAGACGGGGTTTCACTGTATTAGCCAGGAGGGTCTCGATCTCCTGACCTCATGATCCGCCCGTCTCGGCTCCCAAAGTGACTTTTAATGGGAGAAGTTCCTTCATGAATCTTTTAATTTTTGCAAGAGGGTCTCCAGAACTAGTCTAGAATGATAGCAAATGAGACAGATAAGAATTTAAATTTTCTCTGCATGATAAAGAAGAAGGAATTTTCAGATTTTATCTGTGGGCAAAAGAAACACTGGTTTGTGTGCACTGAGAATGGGATGAAGAGCAGAGACAGGATAAGAATTTCAGCAGAGAAGATGGAGACCTCTTCCGGTCCTGATGGTCTTGATTCCTTGAAGAGCCTTTGTGTGGTACTAAATGGGAGGACCAACTCAGATAAGTGCTTCCCAACCCTTCCAGACACTTCCTATGCTGCAGTGTATGCCATAGAAAGCATCATCTACCTTCACACATAATCTTTTAAAAACAGATATAATTCCCTGGCTAACATGTAGAGGAAAACTTATGATTGTTACAAATAAAATAAATAAACTATAGGGATGTAGTGTGAAATTCAATATGTTAATATTTAGGAAAGATTATCCTAAGTGATATAATGAAATATGATTTGCTTGAACCCATGCATAGAATCCAAACAGCTACATATTCGAACTGATAGAGGTGTTTTATATTGTAATTCAAATACCACGAGCATCATTGCCATCATGAATGGTATTCCAAAATAAGAAAAACTATTGGTAAAGTTCTGAATAAATCAAAGTTCAGCCTCACCTTGATTTATACCATAGCTGCATTTCTAGAAACGTCTATAGTTATTTAAAAATTCAAAATTATTTTGTGTTTATATTTAAAAAAGAGAAGTCTGATGTGTTACTGCATCTAAATATCTATTATTACATCAGCACCAAATCTAAGTCTTTAATGGATTATGAAATAGTCAAACACAGAGAAAATTCCAGAAAATATTGACACCTGTATACCATACCCATATTTGACTGAATTTAATTATTGCCATATTTGCTTTAGTTCTCTTTTGTCCTATGAATTTTACAGAAAACTCTAGCCCTTTTCTTTCTTCTCTCCTCCCATGTTTTTTTTCCTCCACAGAGATTATTACTGTTCTAAAATCGATGCTTGTCATTGCTTGGTAAACTTTTGTTCTTTTTACTATTTGTATGTGCATCCATTTAAAAAATATAGTATTATTTTGTGTTTTAAAAAACTACATACATTGTGTCTCACTTTTGCAACCAGTTTTTATCCATCACAATATATCTTTGAATAGAGAACTGGTGTTTTTTTTATTTCAACTGCTGAACAGAATTCCCTTGTATAAACCACAGTTTAGCTATTCCTTTACAAAGGATGGTAAAGTTGTTTTAGCTTTTTCCCAATAGTAAGTATCTTTCAAATTGTGCAGTAGTTACTTGAGAGGAAGAAATAGAATTACTGGGAAGTAATGTATGAACATTTTCAACCATATTAAAATTAAATTATATTCATCAGTGTATATATCAATGTGTATGTCCATCAGTAGAGTTTAAAGATTCAAAATCATTTCCAACATTTGATACTCTCAAACTTCTTAGTGTTTGCCAATTAAATGGTATTTTGATTTAATTTGCATTCTCCTGATTACCAGTAAAGTGCATTCTCATATGTATACAGGCCACAGAATCTCACTTGTAAGAATTGTCTCTTCATAGCTTCTGCCCATTTTTCATTGGGTTGTGCTTTTCTTATTTATTTTTCATAATAAAAGTCATATTCAAAAAGGAAACATTTCTTTATGTATTGAAAACATAATCAGAATATATAAAGATCTACTATGAAGGAAATGATAAAATTTTTATTGAAGGCAAAAGACTCAATAAATGGAAAGTTTTACTAAGTTCATAAATAGACTCATTATTGTAAAGATGGCAATTCTTTCAGAATTAGTCTATAAATTCAATGCAATTTGAACATTTTTCTCCACAAAATTTGCAGGGTAAAGAGCAAAAACAACATATCAATTTTGGGAAAGTGACGTAAAAAGAATGAGAAAGAAAAAATTTTTTTTAATTAAAAAAGAATGGCCGGGCGCGGTGGCTCAAGCCTGTAATCCCAGCACTTTGGGAGGCCGAGACGGGCGGATCACAAGGTCAGGAGATCGAGACCATCCTGGCTAACACGGTGAAACCCCGTCTCTACTAAAAATACAAAAACTAGCCGGGCGAGATGGCGGGCGCCTGTAGTCCCAGCTACTCGGGAGGCTGAGGCAGGAGAATGGCGTAAACCCGGGAGGCGGAGCTTGCAGTGAGCTGAGATCCGGCCACTGCACTCCAGTCCCGGCGACAGAGCGAGACTCCGCCTCAAAAAAAAAAAAAGAATAAGATGGAAAGAAAAGACAGTGAATAAGTGTACTTACCCCACCAATATCAAAGCAAACTAATTAAAATACTGTGGTGCTGATGCATAAAGAGAAAACTGGACCAATGAAATAGAATGTAAAGCCTAGAAACAGACCTACCTACAGAAAACATTTGTAATGATAGGTGTGGCAGTGGATAAATAATGGAGTATTAATACAGGTATTGGAATCAAAGACAAGCAAAGTTGTAAAAGCACAGATTTCATCTCTAGTGTGTGTGGATGGGAATGGGGGGTGGGGAGTGGGAGTGTGTGTTTAATTTCAGATAAATTAAAAGTAAATGAAAAGCTAAATAATAAGCTTCTAAGATAAAGATATAGAAGTAGGGATTGGAAAAGAATGGGCAATACTCTGTATTCAGTCACTATGTTTCCAGAATACCCTCTCAGCTTATTTACTTTTGATGAGTGCATCTTTAGCCAAGTCTTCTATTAGATCTGAAACAACAGAGCATTATTTTTTTTATTCTTCCGCCAGTTGAGCTTGTTTGAATACTTTCCAATAAACCTGAGTTTGTAGAGAGAGTGTTAATTGTTTTCACTTTGTTCAGTCTCTTAGCTGGCTGGAAGAGTTGGAGAGATCAGCCGAACAGCTGTTAATGGTATATTTTGTTTCTGCTCCCTTTGTCCATAACTTCCTTAAAGATCCTGCAGTGCAGTACCCACCACCGTGTCAGAGGCACATGTGCCCCTGTTGGGGGACATTATCAAAATTCAGAATTCAAATTATTCCTTAACTCAGGGCTATAGCATGTTATTGAATATAATGCCCCAGCACTGAAATTTAATATTTTATTAAAGGTTTTTCTGGGTTTAGATGTTTTCATTAATTTTACCAAAACCGAACCTACCCATTTCATCTCCAAACAAAGGCATGTTTTTTAGATGAAGATTTTTTTCTTCTACTCTGTTTTGATACATTGTTCATATTCAAAAAGAAAACACTTCTTTATGTATTGAAAACTATAAAACCATTTTTGCTTAAAATATTCACCACCCACCAATTATCAAGTAAGTTATAGTCAATGAAAAAAAAATCCCCTCTCACAATTTTTAACTCCAGTCCTCAAATGCATGACTTAAAACATAATAAATCACTAATGGCTGCCTTTTTAACATCACCTTAAAAAACTACACTTTTCTTAGAAAAGGGATTAAGACAAATCAGAAAGACCATGGAGAAAATATTATGATGGTTTATTGGTAAGGATTTGAGAAGGAATTTGGTTCCATTTACTATAATTTCAGGTAGAAGTTCAGAATGCTCGTTAGTTGTTTATTTTATCTGAGATGTTTGGTCCTTGTTGGTTTACACCTGCTCTCATCACCTTGATCTGCACCTGCCTCAGTACAAAACCCTGCTGGGCTGGTATAGGCTTCTGTGCAAATAAAGAACAGCACATTTGTCATGCTTTCTTTTATGAAAATATTAATTGTGTCTGCTATTTTTTGAGCACTCACCAAGAGTTTTACATACATCGTCTCGCTTATTTTTCATAGCACGAATTATTTAGAAACATCTATTATTCAAAGGTTAGATCCCTTTTATTCTATTCAGGGCGTTTCATTTTCTGTGTGTTCTGGAATTATTTCTCAAGTCTGCTTCTTTTTCAAGGATGCAATTTTGTACAGTGTCGAGTATGTTATGAACTGTCATCGAAGCATATTTTCAGTTGGCTGCTTTGTTCTAGTTTCAATTTTGCCCTTTCAGTCTACATTCTATGGCAAATACATTCTCTTGTGTCTTCCATAGTCTTGTCTCAAATGAAATCTTAAATGAAATACTATTTCCCTTAAGTTCTCATTTATCTAACACTCACATTCTCTAGAGTCTGGGGTTGAGAACTACCTTCTTCTAGAGCAACAAGAACCATTAATTCCTCATCTGTGCACCTCATTCTTTAAGATTTATGTAGTCCAGTGAAATTACTCTTTATTTTTTCTTATCTATAACCTTACTAACTCCCAGTGAGTCTCCCATTTTCCCTGAAGGCATAGGTGTCTGGCTCAAGTCTTCCTTTTGTCTCTGTCCTGACGTCACCCTCAGAAACCTTTATGGATGCCCATTCAACACACTTGTACTCACAATTCTAAACCTTCTGGGGCAAACTGTATGGCAATGATAAAAAATCTCATTGGTCATTCCTGCAGTTGACTCCCTGTTAGAGATTTGTACATCATCTTGTTGGACTCAGTTTGAGTTAGTGGTTCCAGTTGCCCAGTTTCATCTCTATCTTACCCTTATTTAGGTATCTAGGTCATCCGACTCTTTCTTGAGTGCCAGTATAGTTTATTTTTTTTCCTTAGGTTAGGATTTAACCAGAATAAACTTAATTATGCTATTGTAAAGGCACTCATATTTCAGTGGCTTAGAGCATCAGAAGTTTATTTCTCACTGTCACATAGTGCACTGCAGTTCCAAGGGGCAATTCAGAATCAAGGCCCTCCATTTGATTTCTCAGGGCTCCGAGCTGCCTCGGTCTTATGGCTTCACCATCTCTACCTGAGGCTTGCCCCACTGTTGCAATACCATGGGGAGAAGAAGGCTTTAAAAATCCCTCATGGACTTTTCATTGTCTAAGCCTGGAAGCCACTCTCATTTCTTTTGTTCACATGTCATTAGCTAGAAGAGACATACGCCTGCTGAACTTCAAGGGGACTAGAAAATGTGGTCTTCCATGAGCCTGGAGTGGAAGATAACTAGATATTGGTGAAAACTAGTTATTTCTACCATAGCTGAATTGAGTTTCTGTGGGTTTTGGTAAAGCAAACAAAAAATACTGACTAATTCAGCATCTTTACCTTCTGTTTATATTTTAGGGTAAGGGAGATCTCTCCTCCAATTTAAGACCAACACCTTCCTCTTTGCAATGGATCATACACCCAGCAGTACAATGTGGCTCTACAAGTTATTCCTCTGCATTATTTACCCAACATCTCCACTTACATGGACTCTTTGCCCTCATTTTCTAAGCATACTTAAGCTTTTGCAACTCTTTTCTCCCTTTTCCCTAACCTCTATTTTCTTTCTGTTGCTTTTTGTTTGAAATCCTGGAAAGGGCAGTCTCTCTTTTCTGCATCCACTGTCTCGCCATCCATGCACTCCTCAGTCCAACAAACCCTGCTTCTGTCCCCACATTCCACTGGAACTGTTCAGACGAAGATCACTAGTGGCGTGTGGTTGATTATCTATATTTTTCAACCTTCTAGTTACCACACTTCTCTACTACATCTAATGGTATTGATGACTCATTTCTTGAAATTCTTTTCTGTTTTTTTTTTGTTTTTTTTTTGTTTTTTTCAGTTTTCTTGGATGTGCTTTCTTCTCCCTCTCTGAAAACAAAATCCGAGATGATTTTTCTGTTATTTCTTTCTTCCCACTCCCTAAATTTTTGCTTCACTTTGGGTGTCATCATTTGCTCCTTGCACTTCCTATTACGCACAACTTCCTTGAGCAATCAAAACTACAATTTTCTCTTTATCTGTGAAGATAGCTCCCCAAATTCTATCATCATATATATGATAAAAGACTTGTGTCTAGAATACATAAAGAGCTATTAAAACTAGACCTGGCATAGTGGCTCACGTCTGTAGTCCCAGCATTTGGGGAGTCTGAGTCAGGAGGATCATCTGAGCCCAGGAATTTGAGGTTAGAGTGAGCTATGATGGCTCCACTGCACCTCAGCCTGGGCAACAGAGTGAGAACCTGTCTCCAACAATAACAACAAAAAATAGAACTATTACAACTCAATAGAAAAAGCCAAATAACCCAATTTAAAAATGGACAAAGTATATAAACAGACATTTCTACAAGAACAAACCACGCAAATGATCATTAACACAGGGATAGGAAACACTTTCATTCTGGACATGGAAAGCTTGAGAGGATAACTAAACATCCAGTGCAGACAGATTATATATAGTTGGATAGATGAGTCTGGAGTTCAGAGCAGAGGCTCAAGCCAGAGATACCAAGCTGGAAGTGAACACCATTTGATGACATTTGAAGTCACAGGAGCAGATGGGATCACACAGGTTTGAGTTCAGATGGAGAAAAGGGCCTCTTAGACTGAGCCTAGGGCATGCAAACATTTAGCAGATGGGATCACACAGGTTTGAATTCAGATGGAGAAAAGGGCCTCTTAGACTGAGCCTAGGGCATGCAAACATTTAAACACAGAAAAGAGTAACGGATCCAGCAAATAAGACTGAACAAATACCAGTGAAGGAATAGGAAAACAGCTCGGCTTTACAAATGCTTTTTAAACCAAACTATTTGACACTTGGTCTGCTCTCATAACGAGTTTCTTCTTCTTTAACAGCTACTTGTATTTTTTAAGCCACATTGAAAACAGGAAGCAAATATCACAAACTATTTCCCCTGTCTCTTGAAGCAAATCTGTTTCATATCAAAGCTTATCTGCCAACTCCGCAGAATATTGCTTCTCATCCTTTGGGAGACACATTTTTTCCATTGAACCCATGTTTATTTATCATTTTGTTTATTTTTAATTTACTCAACCTTAAAGAAAAGATATCTTTCTAGACGTGCTGTTGGAGAATAACCAAGATGCAGACACTGAGCTCAGTCACCCTGCATTTATTTTATTTTTTGTCTTTTTAATTCCAAAAAATCATTGATTAAAGTTTTGCAAAGTAACCATGGATAAGACTGAATAACTCAGACTTTGGAATATGTACCATTACTATATTATTTTGCACTAATCTGTTGGGCTCATGAAATCAGACCATATATTATCATTGGAGAGATGTTTTCACTGAAGGAAATTAATGCTGCTATTATCATTCAACTGAAAAAGAGGTTAATCCTCAGGAAGATTGATTTTTTTTAGAGGGTACAAGTTTGGATAAAGTGATAAGGACTTCTTCCTCCACTCAGGGACAAAATTCTGTCTGTTCTGGACTCAAAGGCAAGAGGAGGCCTGGACCAGCCCTAGGGGTAGAGGTGAATGGCCCTGGCTCATGGAGGTGGACTGGAGTGAAACAGGGAGATGACATGACATGAAGGAGAGTGGTACCAATGGGACATTGGGTTATCAGAAGCCAATTGTATGAGAAGGAATTCGTCAAGCAACAGTGAGCCTACTTTTTTGAGCGGCAGCAACAGCAGCAAAAGCAAGGGTGATGATGCCCATCTCTGGAGCAGCCAGCATCTTTGATAACAAGAAAGGAGCCCTTTAGTCCAGAGGGAATACCAGGGTTTATTCTACAACCAGTGCCTTACAGAAAGTGCAACTGCAGCCGGGCACAGTGGCTCATGCCTCTAGTCCCAGCACTTTGGTAGGCCAAGGTGGGGGGGATCACAAGATCAAGAGATTGATATCATCCTGTCCAACATGGTGAAACCCCATCTCTATGAAAAATACAAAAAATAGCTGGGCTTGGTGGCACATGTCTATAGTCCCAGCTACTCAGAAGGCTGAGGCAGAAGAATTGCCTGAACACAGGATGCAGAGGTTGCAGTGAGCCGAGATCGCACCACTGCACTCCAACCTGGTGACAGAATGAGACTCTGTCAAAAGAAAGGAAGAAAGAAAGAAAGAAAGAGAGAGAGAAGAGAGAGAGAGAGAGCGAGAGAGAAAGAAAGAAAGAAAGAAAGAAAGAAAGAAAGAAAGAAAGAGAAAGAAAGAAAGAAAGAAAGAAAGAAGAAAGAAGAAAGAAAGAAAGAAAGAAAGAAAGAAAGAAAGAGGGAAGGAAAGGAAGGAAGGAAGGAAGGGAAAAAAGAAAGAAAGAACAATTACTTGGACAGCGGTTGTCTCTGCTGGGAATTCATATCAGGAAGGAGTACCTTGAAGAAACAAGATTCCCTGCTAACACAGTATGTGGAGGTCCACAGCTGCTAAACACAGGGGTACCTACGTGTGATACCGTCTACTTCACCAGCTGGTGAAACTAGGGCTATGGCTATATAAAGGTTTAAGAACAGCCCCTTAGGTGAATGGAAGAGGGAAGTTTTTTTCTCCAGCTCCCTTTGTATTTCTGCCTTTATCTCAGTCCATCGTCTCCTTAGGTCTCATAGAGGCCAAGTCCCCTTCACACTTTGGATGGAATTAAGCAAAAGCCTTCACAATTTTTGTCTGTTTCTTGCAGAAAGGCCATTTCAGAATTATCTTTCCCTGTGTAGTCAGGGTAAGGCTCCCTCTTTGCTGGGCCAGAATATTTTCAAGGACTCCAGGTTGTGCTTCTTTGTACCATCTTCATCACTGAGAAATGGGTAAGACAGGCAGTGACTAATTATCTGAGAGTGTCTCTTCGAATACCTGACAGGTTGCATGCCTGTCAGAATGATGAATTTAAGGGGAGGGAGAATTTGTGTACCCTGAAGCCAGACACTGAACATGTCAGTCAACCTCTTCCTCTAACTCTTGGGGGCGTTGTCTGTCTATTTTGTTTAAAAGGGACTTCAAATTAATTCCCTTTTATGATGTAATTAATAGAAATTTCACCATTCTTTGGTTTATAGTTTGTTCATATATTTAGTTTACATAGCTATTGCTAAAGGGCTTTGTTTGGTTTTTCTGTATTTTTGTAGATGATTTAATAGTAGGCAAGGAGTGGTGTATTAGAGGTGTATATGGTCTGTGCTAATCTAGAAGGATTGTACTGTGGCAAACTGATAGTATCGGTGAGACAGTAATTCAAGTAATCAACAAGGAAGCCCAGACTGAGTGGAGAAAGAAATGAAATTAAGCGAGGGTGAGAGACCTGTATACAAAAAGGGGCAAGGAACTGGAGTCATGAAGACATTAAAGAATTGGTGCAGTGTAACTGAGAGAGAATGATGGAAAGATAAGAAGAGAAAATACTGGAGCGACATAAAAGGGCCAAGGATGAGATCATGTGAGTGGACAGCTGACCTAGAGTGAAATGCAGGTTGTTAGAATTGTGGAGGTCCAGGAGTTATGAGAGTGATTTTGGATTGGTAATTTATGTCAGCATCAAAATCCTTTGTGGATGATGGCAGAATTAAAGAAATGAACCACAACTGAGAGACAGATGACCAAGTCCTCAAAAAGAAATCACTTACATTATAGCAGATGGTAATGCCTAGGATGCCTAGGATGGGTAGGTGAGAGTCCTAGCTTCTTATTTCTTCTGTCACAAGTTACCACAAACTGGGCAGCTGAAAACAACACAAATTGATTATTTATAGTTATGCAGGTCAGAAGTCTGACACAAGTCTCAGTGGATGTAATGGTATCAACTTGACTGGGCCATGCTGCTTAGCTATTTGGTCAAACAATATTCTGGATGTTTCTGTGATGCTGTTTTTCTGGATGAGATTCACATGTAAATCAGCAAACTTTAAGTTAAAAACAGATTGTTCTCCTTAATGTGGGTGGGCCTCATCCACTCAGTTGAAAGTCTTAGTAGAACAAAGACTGACTTCCCATAAGCAAGGAAGGGCTCTGGCAACAGACTGTATCTCTTCCCTAGTTCTCCAGCCTACTGGCCTTCTCTCCAGATTTCAGACTTGTACCTTCACACTGCATGAGCCAATTCCTTAAAATAAATCATTCCCTCTCTGAACATACACACACACACACATACACACACACACACACATTCTATTGGCTCGATTTCTTAAAAAAAAAAAAAAAAAATCCCTGACAGTGGGCTAAGATCGAGGTCAAACAGACTATATAGAGGAGTCCATTTCCTCACCTTTTCCAGCTTCTAGAGGCTTCCCACATTTCGTGACCATGATCTCCTTCCTCTTTCTTCAAAGCTAACAATGGTGGGTAGAATCCCTTACACATTCTATCTCTCTGACCCTCCTTCTATAGTCACATTTCCTCTAACTATAGCCAAAAAAGGTCCTCTGACTTTAAAGAGACAGGACCAACATGGATAATCCAAGATAATCTCCCCATCTCAAAGTTATTTATTTAATCACATCTGCAAAGTGCTTTTTTGCCATATAAAGTAACATATAATCACAGGCCCCAGGGATACAGACTTAGACATCTTTGGAGGGTCATTTTTTCTGCCTAACACAGTGATAGAATCTGCCCTCAGAAGAGAAGCTGGAAAAAAGACTGATGTACACAGGGCTAAATGGAGTTCTTGCTGCACCAAATATGAGTTCCCCTTCTAGCTACAGGCCCTAATTTCATTCTTCTAAGCCAGCATTACCCAAAGTGTGCTTTGTGGCATATTAGTATTGCAAGATGCATTAAAAATAAAAGCGTTGTGGTTAAATAAATGTGTAGATTCTATGTACCTTTGTATCTTTACAATTCACATTAGCATATGAAGGTTTCTGAGAAGTTTATGATGAGGAAGTCTGTCCAGTTTAACATGGGTTTTCCAGGACTTATTTTTCCAGGGAATTCTCTTTTTGCAACACCTATTAACAGCTCCAGAATCATTGTTTAATACAGTGGACTTTGGGAAATGCATTTCTAGACAACACAAAGATACTTTCACTGGTCCAGGGATGGGGGAAAAGAGCCTTACATAATCCATAAAGCCTTGCTGGAGTTCCCTAGAATCAACTTGAATTATCCATAGCCCCATTTAGTAGGTGAGGGATAAGATTCAAAGAAGTTAAATTTTGCCCTTATGAAGAGTCAAGGTCTGAACCCAGTCTGTCTTACTCCAGAACCTTCACTTTTAAGCACTGTACTTGAGTTCCTTTTTTCATATTAAGCCATGTCCAAGCCTCCTGACCAGCCCTTGATTGAACACCACCCCTGGTCTAATAGGCTACAGCATGGAAGGATCAAGTGTTACAGAAGATAGCACCTGTGCTTCCCCTTTATCAGGGGCTGTGAGCAAGGCAGTTATAGAAGAAGCTGAGGGAGTGGCAGGTTTGCTGACTGACATACACGGTCTGCAGTGGAGATGACATTCACAGAATAAGGCAACAACAGCAAAGTCCCCCAAGGCAGTCCCAAGACTAAGTTACATTACCGGCAGGACTCTCAGTAGCAAAGGGAAGGCAGCACCACCTAGTGGACAAAACGAGAGCTCTGCAGTGAGGTCACTGCGGTCAAAACCTGATTTCACTATTTAGCAATTTGTCTCAAGCTCAGTGTTTTAATCTGCAAATTAGGATAACAGTCTTAACATCATAGGATAGTTGTGAGGATTAATGAAAGCATAGACAAAGTGCCAAGGGTGCAAAATAAATGCCATATCCAGCTGCTGTTATTATTATCTTTTTTATTTTATTTTATTTTATTTTTTTGAGACGGAGTTTTGCTCTTGTTGCCCAGGCTGGAGCTCAATGGCGCAATCTCGGTTCACAGCAACCTCGGCCTCCCAGGTTCAAGCGATTCTCCTGCCTCAGCCTCCCTAGTAGCTGTGATTACAGGGTTATTATTAATTATTAATTATTAAGTCCAAGACGATCTTTCTTCATGGCTCTTCCTCCTGGCCCCACCCAGGTTAATTCAAGTATGCTTGCAAGAAGTGCGTGTACTTCCTACTCTTACCACCCAGGTCTTTGGTTGGTGTGGCCCTCTTAATTGAAGAGTGTTGCTGAGGGCTGCCAGAATTCTGAGGCCGCAAGAAAACAAAGCAAAACGGGCTGGAGTGATTTGCTTTCAGCGGACTCCCTAACTGGGCCTTCCCTGCAGCGTTCACTTCTTTGTAGCTCTTGGTGGGGGCTGGCTGCCAGCAAAATGTTTTGTCTTGAAAAAGAGAGGGGTCTACCGTTATTCTGTCTCCATTAGCTTTCTAATTAGTAAAAACTTCAAGAAGCTGGCATGTGCTTGATTCTTAGCATCCAATTCTGAGCTTTCATCATTTCCCCTATTTGTATGTTTTCTTGGTTAGCTTAATGGAAAAATCTTCTAAAATTGTTTAGATTATCTTCCATAAGTTATTACTTACAGAGATGACAAAGAAAACACTTGCATTTCTGTTTGTAAGTCTGATATCTTCTGCTAAATGGGTATTTAAATGTTCAGAAGATAATAAGATCCAGGTTTCCCTAAGTAAGAAACAAATTAAAGAAAAAGTGCTGATAGAAAATAAATAAAGAAGTACAGGCCCAAGGAAACTTCATCCTTTAATTTCCGGTTTCAGATGCTTCCAGTTATAAAACAAACATAATACACCCAGACTGAAAACTCAGAACAGAAGACACATATGGTTTTTGATTGTAGAATTTAAAGAGACTCGGTCAGAGAAGGAAACTTATAATGCTAACAGGTGGGAAAGAAGGCTGTGATTACTACTTCTCCTCTGAAAATGCACTTGGGAATCACCTGGCTGCAGTAAGCAACCCAAACTTGAAAAAATTGACCTAAAAATGTCGTATAGGTGAGGCCAAAACAATTAGTGTTTGGAGAAAAAAAGAAAAATGCTAACATCTAAGGTTAGTGACAGGGATATTTAACATACACCTAGTTATTTCTATTATTTTAAACCTTGCTATATTACATTGTTGGAGGTAGAAATTAGAAATTGATCGAAGTGTTGCTTTTAATTAAAGAGTTTAACTTTAAGGAAAATGAATTAATGGATTTTCAATATATCTTTTTCAACCACTTATCTACACCTTTGTTGGAGCAAGTCCAGAAACCAAAAAATAAAGGCATGATACTTAAAAGGAAAGGATCAGTTTCTGTGTTGAGAGTGTGCTTTGCAACTCCAATTCTTCATGTGAGGACACGATAGAATGGGGATAAACAATTGCCTTGGTGGGACTCATTTCAGAAGAAATATTGACAGGTTTTCATGTCTTCTAATTAAACACACTTCGAATATACCCAGCTGCCTTTTTTTTTTTTTTAGAAAAGCCTTTTAAAAATCTTAGGATAGTTAATTATTTTAAGCTAATAGAATTCTGATGTAGCATTTAAGTTTCTCTTTTAGATAGTAAGTGTCACCTTAGCACAGTCTTTTCTCCTAATTTTTTAATTAGCCAAATGTCCCAGAAGGATAAGCATTATACAATTTCCAGCAAGACACAGTGGGAGCATCACAGACCCAAAACAAATAAAATTTGATCTGCTCAAATCTGACAAGCTTTGTGAACTGAGGCCTGATTCAACTTATCTGAGTCTGTGATTCCTCATTTTTCAAATAAGGAGAACAATATGCAACCTCACATGATTGTTGCAAGGATTAAATGAAACATTTTATTTTCAAGTACCTGACATAGCCACATCATAGATGCTTAATACATGTTATTTTCCTTTCAGTTTTCCCCTTCATATGCATATATGCCAGCAACATCAATTTCCTCTACATGTAGCCCCGATGCTGTTAACTTTATTAAGCTAGATTTTCCATTAAGCATTTATCCTTATTCATTAGCTAGGAGGACTGACGCACAAAGATATTAAATTATTTACTCAAGTTTAATGAATGAAATTGAAAACCCTTTTCCTCTGCTTAACATGAATGTGCCCTTTTCAGTATGCAGAGCTTTGTTGCATTTATTCAGAAGCTATTGCTAAGTGCTTAGTTTGGAACATAGGATTAATGAGCCCGGAGACATGGCGTTGGTCACCATGGCAACCAAACTAGCTTTGCTGTGTTCCAAGCTCAAACAACGGATGTGGGATGCTTAACTCTGGCCTGCGGTATATAGCTGGGTGTTCTTTTTCATATATCTGACTCCCCATTGCTCCTTCCAATTACTCCCTAATTCTCGTGGAAAGATAAATAAAAGGAACACCCCTACTTCTTTAGGGCTTTGCTTTTTCAGCTATACCACTTAATCTCTTTCCCTAATATAATTATCTTCCCATCTGTTTCTTAAGATTTTGGCACCTACCTCACATTACTCCTCTCCTCAAAAATTCCTGACGTTATTCTGGGGGTCTTTAATACCGCATGAATGACCCACCCAATCTCCTGGTCTCCCCGTTTCTGAATCTTATTCCCTTCAGTGACTTTCTCCTACTCTGACTTGATGACTCCAACCCACAGTCATACCTGGACTGAGTCATTACCTGAAATTTATCTGTCTCCAGAAATCACTGATTCACATATCCAATTCTCTGCCCACAATCTTCTATCTATGCATCTTACTTGTTCAGTGTCCACTATAACCATTCTTGGACTCCATCAGAGCCCTCTCTGTGTTCTCTTTGTCCATTAGATGTTCCTTTCTTCTCTCCTTCTCTATCCAGCTTAGTTCCATATTTTATCATTTTAATAACTCTTTTGGTGGAACTTTAAATTCCCTTCATCTCTTCATAGCATCTACCTGGGGCCATTATGAGTGACCCTAACCCTGCGTGAGCCCAATTATCTGCTGTCTTAGTGTCTGCACCCAAGCAGCTGAATGCTGTGTGGCAAAAAACACCTGTGCCACCTGTGCAAGACCAGTACCATCATAAAGTCAAACATCAGAACTCAGCTGGACCCTCCAGACTGCTCAGAAACCCAATGTTTCTCTGTTTTACTTAGTTTCCCATTCTTTGTAATTCCCTATAATAATTATTCTCTATAATTACAGAAAATATAATATATTCTCTGTAACAATTATTTCAAACTTCTTTTTGCCTTGAATCTTTTATGCTTCTTCTCTTTTCACTCTCAGCTCTCTTCACTTCTTACTTTACATAAAAAATGCCCTTCAAAGGGAAGCTTCCTTAAAGCCTTCCCACTACACATATCAACTCTCATTCCCTCTTTTTCTGCTTCTGGCTATGATAGAACAAAGCTTTTCCTCTCCAAAGTCAATCCCTTTACCTGCTCTGGATCTCATTTCCCAAACTTCTCAGAGCCCTCACACCAAAAATTATCCCTCCTCTCTTCTTTTTCTTCAATCTATGCCCTACTGGTGGATTTTTCCATCAGTTTTTTAAATGCTCAGGTTTCTACCATCTAAAATAAAAATAAATTAAAAAAAAAGTTCAAACCCATTTTCCTCTTCATCTACTTCTCGTCTCCTCTTCACAAATACTCCTTAAAAGGCTTGTTCACACTTTCAGACACCCTCCTTTTTAGTTCTCAATCGCCCCCGCTCTGATTTCTGCATCCATCGCTCAACTGATTGGTATAATCTTCAGTTCCATCCATGTCACTAAATCCAATAGCAGCTGTTTAACTCTCAACTTACTGGAGTTCTCTGTAGTATATAACATTTCTGACTTCTCCCTCCTTCCTGACGTACTCTCTTCATATGGGAAAGAAGCAATGTGTACAACTGAGCATGATTTTACCAGTAAGGATCATGAAATTGCTCTGGTTCAATCGCACTCTTTTCCCTAGTGCTAGAACTTGTTAACGATTGAATATTCAATAAATTTTTAACAATCAACACCCAATATGTACTATGCACTGGGCTCTGCCAAGCAAAACAGTTTCTGCTTTCATTAAACTTATGGTTTAGTGAAGGAGGCAGATACTAATCAAAGAATTCAACAAATAAAATATAAGTACCACAAAGGAAAGCTACAGTGAGATATGAGAATACAGAACATAGCATAGTGTCCTAATTGAGTTTAAAGGAATGAAGGAAGATTGATCCTCAGAAGTGAAGTCTGAACTAACACCTTGCGTAGGAGTTGAAGTTTGCTCAGCAAAGAAGAGGGACAGAGCATCCTAGATAGTAGATATGCTATATTTGCATCCCCAGCCTTTTCCCCTAACTTAGCACCTGGAATAATGGCAATTAGGTCTTGATTCTCTAGAAAAAAAAAAAAAAACAGTTAGATTTTTCTTCAGAGAATCTGACCAATTCCTAAGAGACTATGTCAAAGATTCCTCAGATGAAAGGTCCAGCCAGATGCTATACAGCAAAAAAAAAAAAAACCACTCTTCCTAGATATTTAGATTCTGAATCAGCTTTTAGTGACTCGATCTTAAATGTAGGCAGACAGCCAAGGATAATAAGACATCTAAGGAAAACCTCTAATATACTTGACAGAGGCAATAAAAACAGAGAAAAACAACCTAGAAAAGATCTCCCAGAAAGTAGAGAATAAAGAAATGTAAAATAGGAGAGACGATACAAGACAATTTAGAGAAACAGTCCAGGGAGGTTCGATATCCAAATAATAGTAATTCAAGAAAGATAGCATATAGAAAGCAGAAGAAAAGAACTCATGCAGGAAACAATTCAGGAACATTTCTCAGAACTGATAGACAAGCATTGTGGAATTGAATGGACTCAGTACAAAGGATGAAGATAAACCTACCAAGGCAGTTCACTGTGAAATTTTAGAACATCAAAGACCAAAAAAAAAAAAGAAAAAAATCTAAATTCCCCAGAGAGGAAGATAATAAGTCCCATAAAAAAAAAACGAAGAAGTAAATGGCTTTCAATTTTCCAGCTGCAGTACTGGAAACTAGAAGGCAATGGGGCAATGCCTTCACTATGCTAAAAGAAAATGTTTATGAATCTAGAACTCTACACTAAGTTGGGGGTAGAATTCATGCACTGGGGTGCATGTATAGTCTCATGCACCCTTTCTCAGAAAGCTACCAGAGGATGTATCCAACCCAAACAGGCAAGACACCAAGATTTAGGAAGACTTGTGGTCCAGGAAACAGGAGAGAGGAAAAGGGTGTTCCTGGGATGATAGGGAATGGGGATCCCAGGATGACAGTGCACATCAACCTGAACCTACTTGGAGCAGGGCTGAAGACTCCAGAAGGAACTTCTTCAAGAAAATAAAATTGATAAAATACCCACTAAGTTTAAATGTTTCAGAAAAGATTAAAACTATTGTCTGACCAGGCACAATGCCTCACCCCTATAATTCCAGCACTTTGTAGACATAAGCAGGAGGATCACTTGAGGCCAGGAGTTGGAGACTAGCCTCATCAAAATAGCAAGACTTTGTCTCTACTAAAAATAATCTTTTAAAAATTAGCCAGGCACGGCCCATGCGCCTGTAGTCTCAGCTACTTGGGAGGCTGAGGTGGGGGGATTGCTTGAGCCTGGGAAGTCAAACCTGCAGTGAGCCATGGTCATGCTATTGCACTCTAGCTTGGGTGACAGAGTGAAACCCTGTCTCTAAAAATAAATAAAATAAAATAAAACTATTGGCAAAAGCTTTGAGGTTAAATAGCAATGAGTATGTAGAAAATTAAGCCAAAGAATGAAATAAGACAATTTTCTACAGAGATAACAAACATTGCACAAAAAAAGAAGCTATCATAGTTGGCCACAAGCCTCATAGTTATAATGTAACTCCATCATAAGGGACAGGGAATGAAAAAGTACTTGGGGAGAGGGACACGGATAGCGGAAAAGGAGCCAGATCCTCATTTTCCATTCGCATCAATCAATAGATTCTCATAAAGCTGCTTCTATTGCTACTTATTCTTTTCCACTTTTATGGATAAATAAGTGGTATTTATTTAGTAATTTGGAGCTAAATATCAAACTAATCAGCTCAAGGAAGTAAAAGTGGTTGCCTCTGAAGAAGGAATAATCCAGTACTACATATTTTATAATAAACCTTGAATATGGTATCTTCTTAATGTCTTTTAAACAATGTTCACATTTCTTCCACCTCTTTTGCTAAATATATTTTCTAGGCCCCTTAAATTTCTGGTGATATTATAAATATATCCTTTCTTACATTACAATTTGTAGCTGCTTATTTCTGGTATACAGAAATATAATTGATTTTTATATATTGATCTTAAATGCACTACCTCTGCAATTCAATTACTAGTTGTAACTATTTAATTGTAGATTTTCTTGGATTTTCTATGTAGACAAACATCCTGTTTTAAATAATGGCCATTTTGCTTCCTTCTTTTCAATTGTCATACATTATTTATTTTTCTCTTCTCTTTGTGCCAGTTAGGACCTCCAGGACAGGGCTGAAGAGACTGTGATGAGAGCAGAAAAGTTGTTTCATTCCTGATTCTAAAGAGATGCTTCTACAATCTCAGCACTAAATAGACTATCAACTTGAAAGCACTGCTTAAGGTTGTGTTCCCCGAAGTGTGGTATGATTTTTCGTGGAACATTCTTTACGGGACTGGAGTAACTGCTGACTGACCAGGTGTGAGATAGGGACTGCAAACTCGTTTCAAGTTAACTCACTCAGAGCAGAATGATTGGAGGCAAGCCTTCTGGAAAAAGCAGTGACCAGAAGACGCAGATTTTTAGAGTCATTTTCTGCCATCTGAGAACAGAGGGTCTCTGAGCAGATAGAGGTCAAGAATTTAATTGCCTTTTATTTACTGTTACTGTTACCCTCAATGTATGTCAAGGGATTTGGGGTTTCGATTTTTTAGAGTAATATCAGGTTTCCTTTAAAATTGAATTTAATAAGTAATATCAATTTGATGAGAACATTAAATTCATATTGTACAGCGGTACTCACAATACAGCAGATGTGGCAAAAATCCTCTGGGTGGTTTGCAAATGACTGATCAGATTTATGCTATTACAATGTATAACATAGAAGATGAAAAGATGGAAGGCGATGAGGTGGTAAGAGCAGTGTCTGTCCAGCAGGCATATCTATTTCGGATTAAAATGAAGGCCAGTGACATCTTGCCTTACCATGTTACACTTCATTGACCAGGGAATTTCCTAACATGTGGGTGACTTGTGTCACTGTCACATAAAGTAGCAGGGAACAGTCTTTTAAAAGGCATGGTCCCCTTTACATTGCCCCCATGCTACATCCTGCTAAGGAACATTTGAATTTTTATGGCTTTCCTGCAGTAACAAATTTTCCTCCTACTGTCAGGATTTGCTTCACGCAGAGTAAAGCGGGCAGCTTTCATTTTCCTCTTACGAATGGAATAAGTAGAAATAATATGCTGCTTGGCAGCCACCTAAACCTGCCTTGACTCTCTTTATTCATAGGGAAATGCAGGATTCAAGGAGAGGACGTTTTTCACCAAGGTAAATAAGCCTTCTCAACTGATGAACACTATTATACTAATACCAAAGGGAACAAAGGCCAGGAGATGGGGGCATTAAGTAGAAAGGCAAACAGAAAAACAGCAGACAAAATCCAGCATGGGGACAAAGCAGGCTCTGCAACACCGAAAAAACAGGGACAAATCCTTTAAGAGAAAATTGGATGCAATTTTTTGGCCTCAATTAGCCTTTTCCACAAAGAGCACTTTTCCACAAAGAGCCCATTAAACAGCAAATGAAATTACATCTGTTTTCAGTTGCCATGGCATTGGTTCTTCCTCTAATGGACTTCTCTGGTCCTGAGCTTAATGTTAGCCTGACTTATTTTCCTTGTCTGTATGTTGTCTCAATTCCCTCTGTCCTGCTACAAAATGATGTATTTGAGTTCTCCCCCAGAGTACCTATGACACAATCTAAGAGAGAGAAAATTTAGCCTTTGGCTATATCTCTAGAGACTGAGAGGGTAAAACTGATGAAGAGCAGCATTTCATTAACCATGAACCACACAGTTTTCATTTATTAGGTGGCAGTGGGTCCCCATCCATGCACTCAGGGCTTCTGGAGCCATTCCCAGATCTGTCAGTAACTTCAGTAACTATTTATTGAGCACGTTCTATGTGCCAAGCACTGTCCAAGAAGCTGAGGCATAAAAATGCAAAGGAAAGAAGACAAGATGCTCACAGTCTTTTAGTTTCCAGGTT